>NC_090939.1:360796629-363673323 GCF_040938575.1 Ambystoma mexicanum
AATGAATGACCATCGCAACACATTATTTACAATTTACAATGAGGGCACCTCGGGATGCTTAACAGAACAATAAATGTGGCATGCATATGTATGTTTGCACTTGCACAATGCAAACTCCCATTAGCCCCAGTGTTATTGTGAAAGCGCATGCAAATGTGCACTCTGCAATTTTGCAGTATACATCAGATGGTTCATAAAAATATGCCCCTCCATGCCACCTTCCTTGAACCAAAACCTGAACTCACGTTAGATATAACTACTTCCATTCAGATACTAGGGCCTAAATAACCCTGAGTAGTGCCAGTTGAATATTTGTGCATATGTGCCTGACACTGAAAGAGAAAATCAGCAAGTTTGTTATGAAATAAAAACATTTTCATGATATGTATTTCAGTTTTATGTATAATCATTTCTATCCAAGTGTATTTGTGATGGACCAGGAATTTAATATTATTTGAAATGCCATGTGCGTGGTTCCTTGCTTCTATCATCAATAGAAATTTAATTTGCCTTTCTGTCTCCCTCTCCTTGATCTATTGCACTCTCCTCGCTCTCTCTTTCCAGCATTGAACACTGTATAATCGCCCGCTCTCTCCAAAGCAATACATCCAAAAGTCTAATTCTTTCTTTCCATATTTTTCCCCCTATGTCTGCATCACCATCTACCATTTCCTTTCACCCATACACTCTATTGTTCTCTCTCTCTCTCTCTCTCTCTCTCTCTCTCTCTCTCTCTCTCTCTCTCTCTCTCTCTCTCTCTCTCTCTCTCTCTCTCTCTCTCTCTCTCTCTCTCTCTCTCTCTCTCTCTCTCTCTCTCTCTCTCTCTCTCTCTCTCTCTCTCTCTCTCTCTCTCTCTCTCTCTCTCTCATTCTTCCTTCATCCCCGTTTCTGCCCACAATCTGGGAATTATATTTTTTTCCCTTCCCTCACTTTCTCTTGTTATAATTCCTTGTTTATCCAGACCTGCTATTTCTAGCCTCACAATATATGATACGATATTGCATTTATAACGTGCCTATACATAAGTGTTTCAAGGTGCTATGAGGCAAGGGAGGGGGGAACATAGGGAAGACAGAGACAACGATATTACTAGGCCAGGTGACATTGAGATCACGCAAGCGCAGGTGCAGGGGAAAGGGGAAAAGTGCTGGGGGAAAGGGGAGCGGTCAGTGCAATACATGAGGTCAACAGTAGAAAATATAGAATAAATGGAAAGCCATAGGTGAAGGGTGTGGCCCGTTGGTTGCAAGGGTAAGTGCAGACATCAGGTGTCAAGTGCAGGTAGTGGACTGTAGGGATATCTGCAGCATATATCATTTTCATCTTTCCAGATCACCAAGTACCTTATTCTCACTTTGGTGTTCACTTGATTTAACTATTGCTCATCCTAGCTTCTTAGTCTACCTGCACATATCCGCACCATGGGAAGGGAGGTCAGCCAATCAGGTGGCTAGAAACACAGGTAGAAATTACCAGTGCCCACCAACATTCCAATGACATCCGAGCCCCTTCCCCAGTAGCTGGCATCCATTTTTCAGCATTGGCCCTGGCCCCACCCTGCCCCCTCCTCTTGACTCATGGCCTGGGACCTGAGTACATCCTACATCCAACCTGTCTCCCTTCCGCTGGATCACTGCTTCGTGCTCCTTCTGCAAACTCTGTCAGCATCCGTCCGCAGGCCACTCTAGTTCCTTTTCTATTTGCCAGGGTCATCTTTCTTTTTCTTCTTTTTTGATGGGTGATTGGGATTACACAATACAGACAGAGAACCATCTCCCTGCAAACATTTTAAAAACACGGAAGCTATTCACACCCCAAAGAGAGCCCCAGGGTACAGATAGCAATCACCTCTTTGTCTGCGATCATAAAGGGCTGGTAACAGCCCTTAACCCTCGCCAAGGCTCTTGCCTCTCTTAGGCCTACTAAGCTCGAGCTGGTGGGGCATGACCTGCGCTGTACGCCCCCTGGCAAGAGGGTTAATGCTTAAGACGTTCCCGGCCAATACATCTCCAACTCATCCATTCTCTTTCTTTCCCAACATTCTTCTCATCTGCACATTCTCCCTGCTATTACCTTCCTTCATAGGTTGTCTTTCCCATTCAGGTTTGATTTTGACTATCTCAGCCTAATCTGCACGTGTATTCATGGCCTGGCTCCCTCTTATCTGTCATCTCCGTTTACCACCACCCACAGCCATCTCTGCTCTTCTTCCCAAATTATTCTGTTTTTTCCGCTGTGCACAGTCCTGATATTGAACATTCTCGCCCCTGGATTAAGCTCTACTTGTCCACACTTACCCACTCACATTGTGAGATACATCATCCTCTGTCTTCTGTCTTCTGACAATGTCCATCCGCTTACAAGTCTGGCTCATTTTATTTCTCCAACCTATTTTTCCATTTATTTTTTTATCCTTTTCATTGCTCTGGTTGAAATGATTTATACATTCAATACATTCAAATACACGAAATCAACGTTTTCATACGTATGAAGGCTTTATCAGGAACAAAGAGATATATAAATATAAAACATTAGAACACCAAATTTTAGTGAATGGTAAAATAGGTGAGTAGGTAGGGTGTGAAAATAATGTTTTGACAAAAAATGCTGAGCTCTAGAAATTATTTTATTACAGAAGCTGAGTTCCAAAATGACCAATTTTCAATATGGTTCCGGAATGTGGACATTTTCCTTTAATCTATCCATAATAAAGTCTATGAGTGTACCTCACTATATAGATTCAAACGCCCAATCCATCCCAAAAGGTTTTCGTTTCTTGTCAGATTAACACTTAAGGCAAGTGCATTCATTTCAGGATTTATGTTCAGGTACTCTGTAGGAAATGAAACAAAAACATAGTGTGGCGCAGCTTTGACAAATATCAAACACAGAAAGAAAGTGGATTACTGATAAAATGTCTGAATATTAACTAAAGAATACAAAATGTTATTTGGCTTGTAATGCTTTCTTTGGCAAGGAAATAAGGCACACAGATTGAAGTCCAATATGTTTCTTCTATTGGGCAAGTGCCAGTATTGCACTCTGCTAAATTATTAATGTAAACAAATGTAACTTCCAAAATAGAAAAAATGTTTGCAGTCTGATGCATTCCATGAACATCAGGGTGCACCGTTTTTATGGGGCCTTTGCTGCTTAATGTCTGGCAGATCCTAAAAATAACAGATGGCTTAACATCTGATTAACATTTTTCATTGTGTTTTAATGAGCGTCTGAACTTCTCAACACAACACCTTATAGTATGTTTGCAGACTAGGCAGTGATTGTGTGAATATTTCAGAATGACATAAAAAATAGTTTATGTGTATACAACGATAGGGCTTCCCTAGCTGTATTTAATTGGACTCCAAGGCAAAACCGTATGGCCTAAACCTTAATATGTATTCCCTACGTCAGAGGTTGGCACATTATGTCTCGCCAGGTGATTTGGATGTGTAGAAAGAACGAGCAATGACCAAACGTTGATGCCCTTAAAGATGATGGGTTGCATGCTTGCTACACTGAATGGATCAGGGTGTGTCCACCCTTCGCTGAAAGGTGCTGATAACACTGTTGAATTCCAATCCTGATATGGCTTGGGGTCTGCAATTGCGTCCCATGAATGAGGAATTCCCAGCGTGTCATAAGCCCACGTTAAGTCCCTGTCCTTTGTACGCACTGGCCGTCACTGATACAGATTGAATGGTCTAATGAGGTACTTGGATTGGCCCTGCCCGTGTGGTAATGTCCATAATGGAGTGCTGAGAAGAGAATTAAACTTTGATTACCTAGAGGAAGTAAAAGGGGTAACAAGGTTTCCGTAGGTGAACCTGCTGAAGGATCATTAACAGTGGGAGGGGAATGTGCCAGCCTGACCTCGGTTACATCCGTGAAGCACATACGCAACCTGGGGTACCATCTGCGCAAATGGAGCCGTTTGTAGCAGGGGCTTGTGAGGACTAGCTACGTAGCCAGTATCCCTCCAGACAGACAAGGATGGCTGGCAGGGTTGGGTTAACCTGCTGGAAAATGCAGCAATCAAAGGAGAGAGAGCCCCAAACTGCCTTCTTATAGCCAGTCTTAAGCCACTCTGATGGCTTCAAACTTTGTCGCCAACTGCCACGACAAACGGCGGGTGTTGTTGGTGACCCAGTCAGAAGGCAAGTCCTGAGTGGAAGCATCCAGGAGCTGAAGGATATCTGGCTGTTCTCCAAGGATGCCACTCCAGATAGACAGGGCCCGGCATGTTGGGTGAGCTTCGATACATGGCACAGCTGGGCCTATTCGACAGGCAGGCATTGAGTTCCAGACATCCACCACCATGGGTGAAAGATGGCCATGTACACCGCTTATTGGGCAGCCTTCTCTCAGGTCCAGGTAACTAGAGCTCATCCCCATGCGGCTGGACTGTTGTTTCAGGACTCTAGTGGTCCCACCTGACCTCTTACAACCTCCAGCCATCTGTTTTGCCCTCAAATGCAGTTAATGGTTAGGAGATTAGTAATTACTGTGTGTCTGGATGGACAGGCTCTGGAATAATCTGACTCCATTTTCATGGGAAGCCTTTTCATGTTTGTTTGTTTGTTTGTTTATTTATTTGTATTGCGCACCAGACCCGAAGGTATCGGGGCGCAGAAGTTACAAGAAAATACACAGCTTAGTTACAGGCATTAATACAAGACATCAATACAGGGGAATGCAGTTGTACAGTGATATCATGGCATAAAAGAATACAGTTAAGTAGTTACACAGAGGAGAGGCAATCAGAAGTCTTACTATAATACAAAGCGGGTGTCAGAATTTACTGGTCAAGTGCTTTGAGCCTGTTGATGAGTTTCTGTCTAAAATGCATATACGGTTGGTCCGCTCGTGCAAGAGGAGGCAGAGAGCAACTGAGCAGCATTTACGGGAAAGGTATATTGCGCGCCAGACCCGAAGGTATCGGGCGCAGAAGTTACAAGAAAATTCACAGCTTAGTTACAGGCATAAATATAAGACATCAATACAGGGAAATGCAGTTGTACAGTGATAATATGGCATAAAAGAATACAGTTAAATAGTTACACAGAGGAGAGGCATCAGAAGTCTTACTATCATACAAAGCGGGTGTCAGAATTTACTGGTCCGTGCTTTGAGCCTGTTGATGAGTTTCTGTCTAAAATGCATATACGGTTGGTCCGCTCGTGCAAGAGGAGGCAGAGAGCAACTGAGCAGCTTTTACGGGAAAGCTACAACCCACAACCTTAGACAGTTCAGTTCTTGGGACAGTGAAGCATTTTGAGTTAGCTGATCTTGTGGGCCTAGTAGAAGATTTTCTGCAAAATCTTTCAATAAGGTAGAGAGGGGCAGCATTGTTCAGACATTTATAGGTGAGCGAGGCAGTTTTAAGAAGGATTTTGTCGCTCGTGGAAAGCCAGTTATTTTGTCTTCTGAACTCGGATATGTGCTCCCTCCTTGTGATACCCAGGGCAGCTGTGAGGGCATTATTCTGGAGAGTTTGGATTCTGTTCGTAATGTCCTTATTAGAACCAATGTAGAGATAGTTACAGTAGTCCAGTTTGGACAGGATGAGGGCTCTGGCAAGTGTGATACAGCTGTCTTTAGATAGAAATGCTTTACCTGCTCTAATAGGTTTGCATGTATATGCAGTGGTGGAAGCCATGGAGTTTACTTGTTTGGTGAATGATAGGGTAGAATCAAGCAACTTTGATAGAGTTGCCATTGATCATAAAGGAGGTGTATTCAAGGCCTATTTTTTTAAGGTGAGGAGTGGTGCCCGGAATGATGAGTTCAGTTTTGTTGTCAGGCATAGACCGTGTACTGCCATCCATGCCTGGATGATGCGGTAAACCCTGTTCACCAAAGCCAAGTCCTTGCCAAAATCACTGGAAAGTGGTAGGAGAATCTTAGTATCATCTGCATAATTAGTGTGGGTGATACCAAGATGGTCCAGATCATCGAAAAGGGGCTTGGTGAATATATTGTAAAGGGTGGGTGAAACACAAGATCCCTGGGGTACTCCGCAGGTGGTAAGGGTAGGGTCTGCAGCAGCTGAGGGTGAGAAGACTCTCATGGTCCAGTTGCTTAGAAATGAATCAATCTAGATAATACCTTCCTTGGAGAAATGCACAGCTGAATTCAAGTGGCTGCATAAGACCTTGTGGTACACATGGCCAAATGCAGCTGAGAGATCTAGGAGAAGAAGTAGGGCTGATTTCCCTTTATCCCTAAGTTCATCTATTTGAACCTTAAGATCGATTAAGGCAGTTTCAGTTCGGTGTTGTGGATGGAAGCCTGATTGGCACACTCCTAATAGGTGGTTGTGTTCCAGGAATTTCTGGATTTGTAAGTATGCAACCTTATCTATTATTTTAAGGAGAAAAGGCACTGTGGTGATGGGTCGGTAATTAGTTGGGATGGAAGGGACTAGTGTATGTTTTTTCAAAAGAGGGAGTACCCAGTACTCTTTGAGGTTGCTTGGAATGGAGCCAGGTGTAAAGGAGGCATTGATAAGCTTGGAAATGAAGGGTGCCAAATCCCTTGCGGCATCCTTGATGAGTTGGGCAGGGCATTGGTTGCCCCGACAGTTTGCAGGTTTGAGTGACATTACAACTTTTTCAGTTTCCAGAATGGAGACTTTAGAGAAGCTGAAGGGAGTTAAGGTGTTGTGGGGGGAAGTTGGGGAGAGTTTGGGATGGGGCACGGTGGGAAGAGGAGCTTTTTTTGTTTCAATTTTGTCTTGAAGGGTGGTAACTTTGTTAGCTAGAGCAGACTGAATATTAGTGCACCACATTTTATCTTTCATGCAGGAGTCTTGTACTGGGATGGGAGTTTCTAATTCTTTGAGAATTACAAATAATTCCTTCATACTGGATTTTGCTTGTGAGATTCGGTTATTACATGATTCTCGTTTCGCCAAACAGATTTCTTTTTTATAGAGAGCTGAAATGTAGTTGAGGGTAGTTCTATTTTCCAGCGACGGGAGTAGTCTTCAGGTTGTTTTGCATCTTCTTTTCTCCAAGCGTAAGGTTTTCAGGTGTTGGGTAAACCAGGAGGTGAGATGTGCTTTGGGTTCACTTTGTCTCATTTTGAGAGGGGCAATGGAGTCAAGTGAGGCTGTCATAATTTTATTACATTACGTGACTAACATGTTGGGGTCCATACTGTCCGGTAGAGAATTGAGGGTTGGAAGGATCAGTGGTATAAGAGTATCCACTGTGATATTCTTTTTATTCCTCGTTAGAGTCAGAGGAACAGAGATTACGTTTTTGAGCGTTGGTTTTGCAGTGGCAAGATTAAAAGACACTAGGTGGTGGTCTGTCCGAAATTGTGGAGTGATAGCGGTAATGATGACATTACAGTTATAGTCCGCCACCCAGTCCAGAATTCTTCCTTTATCATGGGTAGGTATGTTAACTTTAAGTGTCAGTCCTAGTGCTGACAGGATATGGGCCGTATTTGTTGCATGTTTATCTAGAGAGTCATTAAAGCCCAGGTTGAAGTCCCCTCATAGTAGAACCTGTGATGTACTTTTTAAATTGTCTGAAAGAATAGTAGAGATGTCTTCCTCGAATGACTGGATGGGGCCTGGAGGTCGATATAAGAGATCAATGATGAGAGTCTGCGAGCTAGCGATGGCCAATTTAGCTGTGAAGGCCTCACAGGATGGAAAGAAAGGGGATGGGTCTACTCTCATGGACAGGCTGGCTTTAGCAATGAGGGCAATGCCTCCTCCTCGCACCTTGCCTCTATCGGCTTTATCAGCTCATAGTGTTGGAGATGGCAGGGAATTTGTGGGCTGTGTCCCTGGAACTCATATGCTTTTCTAAACCACAATGGTCTTGTCCGACTCCCAAGTGTGGAAGCTAGATACTGAGCCAGGTCATCCAACTACACAGACGGGTGGGTCAAGCTGCCTTCCCCCATGTTCTCCAGCACCAGTAGGTAGGACAAACAACTGAAAGTTGCCTGTGACCCTTGTTTGTGGGTCACTCGGTTCAAGCATCGATGAAAAAAGCAGCTACCTGCTAGAAGTAATTTGAACTGCAGGATATCGACACTTTGAATGCAGGATATCAACACTTTGAATGCAGCATTACCCCAGGAGGAACCATAGTGTAATGACTGTCTGAAGGTCACTTGAATGTCAATCACCATGGGGACCATTGTGGGGCATGGCTGGGGCAATCAAAGGGACCTGCCCCTTTTGTCCCCATAGTCACCCTGTTTAGCAATATTGCATGATCCCTGAAGTTTATGCAAAGGTTTGTTGCCAGCCCCCAGTGTGACCTGGGGGTGGCCTAAAACCGGAATCCCCCAAGTCAGTTGGCTGTGCTGTGTGTAGCGCTCTTTGGCATCCCACAGCTACCTGCGCAGGATGCCACAGGAGAGTAGGCCTTATGACCTTGGCAACCACTCCCCAGAAGGCTCAGTCACAGATTGAGACAGCACACTCTGTCACTTTGGAGAAAAGGGGCGCGTCACTTTCCAGCCTCTGGCCCAAGGATGGCAGCTCGAGCTTCGGCTCACAACTACGGCCTTACATCAGATGTGGTGACCAACTGAATATAACCATATGACTAAGCACTCCAAATAAGCTAAACAAAATTACCTCAGTAACAACGAGTAACACATTCTTGTCTGGCTGCAGATGCAGTAAATGCTGCATACAGAGGACAGATTACCCAGTGTCACTCTGGTGGGCCCAAGTCCATCTGATCAAGGTACACCCCAGCAGATGGTGTTAAGCCAATAGCCGTCCCTAACACACCAGTATCAGGTCTTCATTGAGTTCATGTTGCTTGGAAATGCAACAAAAGTAGGTGGTGATATCCTTTTAAGGCTAACTATGTGCCTGCTAGCCAAGTAGTATTGGAAGGGAAAGATGAAAAGGGCATGGAGCAATTGAGAGGTAAATCGGTGGGATTTGTGCAGTCCACCTGCAATATTCAACACAGTTAACAGGTTGTTCATTTGGAATATCATATTCCCTTGTGGGTACGCTGCTCAGGTGGACCTGGCCCCCGCACGTCACATTTCTTGTATTGTAGTGCATGGTGACTGCTCCAGTTTGGCTAATAAGTCCTAGGGGCAGGTGGGTCTCTGCTTGTACACAGAGTGTCACTGCCCTCTGGCAACAGATTTGGCATGTGAATTTGTTGAGAATAATTTGATTCACATCTAAAAGGATCCACATTTTGCTAGTACTGTGACTGCTAGCCCGCCCCACACTGTGTTAGTATTGTGATTGCTAGCCTGCTACGCACTGTGCTGGTATTGTGATTGCAGTCCTGCATCGTACACCAGTGAATTTCTTTGAGATTAACGTGATTCACATCTAGTGGAGTCCACACTGTGATAATATCTTGAATGTTGGCCTGCGTCAAACCCTATGAATTAATGATATTAACCTTAATCCTAGACGTCCTAACACTGCCTGCCACAATCTGAAAACTAGGCCTCCCTCCGCTGCCTGGTTGCCTCAGATATGGGTATTCTGCTACTGCCTGACACTCCTTGAAACCTAGGCCTCCTCCCGCTGTCTGGTCACCTCAGATCTGGGTTATATTATTATTCTTTATTTGTTTTAGTTTTTACAAACTTTTACAAAAAACATTTTCTTTAAAAGAAGCAATTCATAATTTATAAAATCATATAAATCCTGTCAGAATTAACAATCAGTTGTTATACAATACATAATCATTTTACAGTATTTTATATTTCTATTTCACACACTTGTTTTATAAATGCTAAAACTCTTATATCAAAGAAATTGAATCTCTGTGTAACATTTTGATCCATAAGAGATCCCTTAATAACCATACATTGTACACATAATCTTTAAAATACATTTCCCTTTTTTCCGCTAGTTCATGACATTCGGTCATAAGATGGCATAATGTTTCAATTTCACCCTTGTCTTTGCCGTATCTACAAGATCCATCAATGGGTAGTTGTCTAGCTCTTACACTTATTATCTCATTAGTTAACAACACATTCAATCGAAATCTAATAAAACCAACTTTGATTTTTTTATTTGGGAATTTCTTTGGATATTGCTCCATTTCACTTACTCCTTTACCTGCTGATAAAATTTGGGTATAAAGCTTTGAGCAAATAATTTTCAAACGAGTATTTTCCCAATCAAACAGCTTAAGTCTTTTCTTTACCAAATTAGGATTTTTCCCCAGTAGTTCCATAGAAGCACCTATTTCTTGGAGTATAACTTCACATTCTGATCTAAGCTGAGATATAAATCCATCGGTATCATTCACTCTGAGCAGATAGTAAAGAGTTCTATCTTTAGAATGTTCGCATTTGTTCAAGAGACAACGTTTCTTCCACTGAATCAAGCTAACAAGTGATTGTATGCCCAGTTCAGATCTGATAGCCTCTATAGGGATACATTTAGGCAGATAAAATAGTATAGATCTCCAAATTTTGCTTTCTAACGCTTTATATACTGACTCCATCGTGTTTGGCCAAAATTTAGTACCATACATAATAGAGGGCAGTAACTTGCTTCTGTAGAATTCTCTGCATGGTTCAAGGGAGAATTTCCCAAACTTATTGTCCACTCTCTTCATTTCAATTAGCATACTGTTGGTTTTTGAATTCAGATAATTAGTCAAGAACATTTTGCTATACTTAGCTACGACGGGATAACCCAGGAATTGAAAGTTGTCTTTTACCATAAGTTTCTCGCTATCCCAGTTCCATACAAACTTTGTCTTGCCACTTTTTACAGATCCTTTTGTAAGCTTAATAACCACAGATTTACATGAGTTGATATTTAATTCCATTCCCAACATGTAATTACCAAAAGTTGTGATCAGTTTTTGAAGACCAGCCGGAGTCGAGTCTATAAGCAGAAAATCATCTGCATAGCTCATCCAGCTAATTTTGAGTTTCCCAATCTTAGGTGCTACCAAACCTGAAGCATCCAATGCCATTCCTACTCCTGAAATATACAGATTATATAAAGTGGGTCCAAGAATACATCCTTGTCTAATGCCCTTCTCGACAGAGCACTCTCTAGACAGTAGGCCCTCGGAATCCAACCTAATCTGTGTTTTGGATTCATTATGCACTGATATAATAATGCTTAATAACCCCTTCGGAATTCCGTAACTATCAAGCCTTTGCCACAAGAGATTTCTATTTACACAATCAAACGCTTTGCTTAAATCCATGGATGCAACATAAATAAGTGCATCCATAGATTTCCAAGCGAGTGTGTGCAGACATTTTATCAAAAGTCCTCCACAATACGTACCCATATTTTTACGGAATCCTATTATTCTGTAGTCAAGTATGTTCTTCTCAAGAATCCAATCATTAAGTTTTTCAAGAATAACAGCACAAAATATTTTGGAATCAGCATCCATAATACTAAGTGTCCGATAATTCTGAGGTTCTACCCTAGTGCCCCTTTTAAAGATTGGCACCATATAAGATAGCTTCCAGGACTTAGGAATGGTTTGTGACTTAATTATGTCCTGGAATTGGATGTAAAGAATCTTTGCCCAAATATGTGGGGAGTGACGCAGTATTATTATTAGTTATTAGTTAGCTTATTCGGTCCAGGAGCTCTAGAGGGATTAGAATTCTTTATTTTTTCCTCAATAGTATCTATGGTGATAACTAAATCCCATTTCTAAATTTGTTGCGAGAACTCTACGGAACTTTCTGTTGTATACATGTGCTCAATATATTGAATCCAAACCTTTTCAGATATAGGATTTGCCATCTTTTGCAAATTCAGTTCTTCTTTATAATTTATGAGTTCCCAAAAGGCCCTGGAATTTTTACCCCAAAGGGTTTCTAGCATCTCTTCTCCATCTATTTGGGTAATACGGATACGCTCTAGTTTTAACCAGTTAGTATACCTCATCTTTAGCTTCTTAATTTTTTCAACATCATTCATACAAAAGGTAGTGCTCTTAGTGATTTTTCTTACGTCTCTTTGGAGTTCATTTTTTTTCATTCTAATTTCTAGAGAATATGCATGTTTATGCTTTCTATTAGGATTAGACATGGGTGAGGAGTTTGCATCTAAAACAGTTTTCAGATATACCGGAAACCCCTTTACTGAGTATCTTTCAATCTTGGCCTCTAGTTTACATGTGTTAAATTCTGTCAACATACACATATTAAAATCCTTAATTTTTTTCTCAGACCAACGCACACGGGTTCCTCTATGAATAGTGGTTAGATTGCATAGATTTTTATCACTCCGATTAGGATTATACAGTTGCCATTTCAATTCTAACATTAACATCGAATGGTCACTCAAACTGATTTCTTTCACCTGAAAGTTTTTTACTTTATCAAAGATGTTCACGGAAAGAAAGATAATGTCAATCTCTGAACTCAAACCCCTCGCATTCCAGGTAGATTTATCATTTTCTAACCTTTGCAGCCCCCAACCAGAAGCCCAACTCAGCCACATACCACCTTCCACTTTTTTCCTTTTAGCTTTTTCAACATGTTGGAGGTCAGTCAAAAAACAATCCAAAAGTTCCATATCATATAAGTTACAACTTGCATTGAAGTCACCAGCAAGTATTATATTTACATCACCATATTTGCCAAACCAGTCATGTAGATATATATCAAGTTTGGCTAAAATTACTGAGAGATTGGAATTCCTGGTTGTGTAAACATTCAACAGGAGGAGGATTTCTTTATTTGTACCCCCTGTACTAGTCCATAATGTACAGAGAATTTCACCGTATATGTCACACTCTTCCTTTAATTTTAACAAGCCAAGTGCTTTCTTTACCAAAATACTTACTCCACCTTTAGGTCTACCTAAAAGACCCTTTTTAGTCGGGATGGAAACGGTTATAAAACCATCCCACAAAAGGTTTTCAGTAAGCCATGTTTCTTGTAGGAAGAGAAGATCTGAAAACTTAAGGGACGCACACAATTCACTGTTACCTGTTAAATGGTTATTTCCCCTGGAATTCCAGCTCAAAATTTTTATACTGCTATCAGGCCTAAAGAGGTTGAGTTAGGGCTCTCAATTGCGCAATTGAGTCTTCAAGAACTTCTGCCATTCTCCTTAATTTCAGATTTTCACTTTTGTCTATATGATTGACCTCCTGTCTTTCAGATTTATCTCTGTTCCAACGAGAATCATTTTTAACTTCCCTCACTTCCTTTTCCACTTCCCATATTCCAACATCATAACCATATTTGTGGAGGCTATCTGACTCCTTCATTATGATGTTCCTAACTAATGGAGTGTAGATCACCAGCCTAACATAGTCATATCTCCTGCCATGAATAAAATCAACTAATTGTATACCTTCAGATGTAATTAATCTGAGTTCAGGTATTTCATCAAAAAGGTCCAAGATTTTCCTCCTATTGAGTGAAACTGGACCTCCTTCCTCAAATAGATATTGTAAAACCAAGGCGGGTGCATTAGGATATTTGGGTTTACGGAGTTTCCAAGCTCTCACTCCATAGTTATCTTCACCACCACCATTCATTTGTTCATTTACATTATAATAGTTGTCATTGTTAGGGTATAATTCAGTCTCTTCCAACCTGTCTCTTGACCCTTCATGCTGTCTACCTCCTTCTGTTCTCTTATTCCTAGGTTCCTCACTTGTAGTTCCTATAGTGGGTGGGGGATCACTCCAATTTTTTTCTTTCAGTATCTCTCTTACTATATTCCTGACACTTTCTTCTACACTTGTTTTTTCCACTTCTTTTGAAGTTTCTACATGTCCATCATTTTGTTTTTCATTACTACTTTCATACGTTTGTCTTTCTCTACCTTTAGGGTATATGTATTCTTATTTTTCCATGTCACCGCTTATTTCCCATATACTACCCCCCCATTACTATGAGGAGTAGTATATTGGTGTATCACGGGTGCGGGTATGGGTGGTTTGAAGATGTCATACAATCTTTGGGAAGGCCCTTCCCCAATCTTTCATCTTGTTGGATATCTGTTTGTTCGCCCATCATAGCTAGTTGTGTTATTCTACCCGTAGTGAATATAAGAGGGGTGTCTGCCATGGGACTACTTTGAGTATCTAAACTTTCCGAGCTTAGACGCCGATCTTGAGAAGAGTCTTTCGGCTGACAACCCCCCTCTACTTCATCATCAAAGAGGAGCTGTGATTGGGGAGGCACCACCCCCTCCATTTCGTCTGCAATTTTGCGAGTTCCACATCAGTACTTTGTGGGGGTTCGCTATCTTCACCATAATCATGAAGATTTGTGCTTGGGTTGGGGGAAGGTGGCAGGGGCAATGCCATTGCCTTTAAAAAGGTACTTCTCTGTGTGTTAAATACTATTGGACCTAAAGCTAAGTCCTTTTTGGAACATATAGTCTTTTTCTTCATGTCTTCTTTATTCTTATGTAAATATGCTGTTTGAACGGGATAGTTTTAAATTATATACATGTTTGGAGCTAATAAATAATTATAGAGTGTACATGAATCACCTGAATCAATAAGTAGGCACAATATCTATTAATTAATTAAGAGTCCTCTTTCACTGGCTATGAATAAGCAAAATCACTGTTATTTAACAAAGAATACTTTATTCATGTGTTTATACATGTGTCTATAAATCGAGCAAACATAATTTATTGAACACATGTATCCAATTGCAGCCGGCATGTAATGATTCACCAAAAAAACGTTTTCCAATTTACTTGCTAATTCAGCAAATTCTAGTATAGGCGGTTACCAGCACACACAAGAAAAAAAGGTTAAACAGCTGCTGGTAATCGAGTAATCGAGTGTTTATCAGCTTAACATCATTTTGGTAAGAGAGACGATGACCAACAATTTCCCTGCAGATTTATCACAGAACATCCATTAAACAGTGCGAGAAAACTGTAGCACGTTTATGGGAATCTAAGCTTGCGGGGCCATTTCATTTCAAGAGAAAAGAAGGTATATTTTCAAGTAATGTTTTCATACTTCTCGGATGCGTAATCCTTTCTTTTGTTAAGCAATACAGATCCCCAGAACAGAGACAGGTAGTAAATATATCAGAGATTGAAAACGCAACCTCCTACTTGAAAAGAATCCAACTGCTCAATTTGCAGCATCCCACCTCCAGCCCCCAGCGCCTGGCGAACAGGCAAATAGGCACTTGTCGGCACTTGCTAGTGCGCACGTGCTGTGCGCGTGGCCCGGCCCTTTTAGAGGATTCTGGGAGCTGGGGGTGGGATTATCCTAAAATGGGAAAAGAAGACAAAAATATGCATTTAAAAGCTTATAAAAGCTTATATAATGTCCAGAAAATGGTTCGAAAGCACATTGGGTCGAGTTGCATCATGTGCATCGTATGCTCACCCTTTAAGGAAAAAGGAAGCTGCTGGTAATCGAGTAATCGAGTTTTTATCAGCTTAACATCATTTTGGTAAGAGAGTCGATGACCAACAATTTCCCTGCAGATTTATCACAGAACATCCATTAAACAGTGCGAGAAAACTCTAGCACGTTTATGGGAATCTAAGCTTGCGGGGCCATTTCATTTCAAGAGAAAAGAAGGTATATTTTCAAGTAATGTTTTCATACCTCTCGCATGCGTAATCCTTTCTTTTGTTAAGCAATACAGATCCCCAGAACAGAAACAGGTAGTAAATATATCGGAGATTGAAAACGCAACCTCCTACTTGAAAAGAATCCCACTGCTCAATTTGCAGCATCCCACCTCCAGCCCCCAGCGCCTGGCGAACAGGCAAACAGGCACTTGTCGGCACTTGCTAGTGCACGCGCGCTGTGCGCCGGGCCTGGCCCTTTTAGAGGATTCTGGGAGCTGGGGGCGGGATTAGCCTAAAAGGGTAAAGAAGACAGAAAAATATGCATTTAAAAGCTTATAAAAGCTTATATAATGTCCAGAAAATGGTTCAAAAGCACATTGGGTCCAGTTGCATCATGTGCATCGTGTGCTCACCCTTAAAGGAAAAAGGAAGAAAAGGAAGAAAAGTTCATGATCCAGTCCGGCAGCATGTCGTGCAGGCAAACAGGCACTTGTCGGCACTTGCTAGTGCGCGCGTGCTTTGCGCGAGGCCCGGCCCTTTTAGAGGATTCTGGGAGCTGGGGGCGGGATTAGCCCTTAAAAGAAAAAGGAAGAAAAGGAAGAAAAGTTCATGATCCAGTCCGGCAGCATGTCGTGCAGGCAAACAGGCACTTGTTGGCACTTGCAAGTGCGCGCGCGCTGTGCGCGTGGCCCGGCCCTTTTAGAGGATTCTGGGAGCTGGGGGCGGGATTAGCCCTTAAAAGAAAAAGGAAGAAAAGGAAGAAAAGTTCATGATCCAGTCTGGCAGCATGTTGTGCAGGCAAACAGGCACTTGTCGGCACTTGCTCTGGGTATTATAGTACTGCATGCCACTTCTAGAAACCTAGGCCTCCTTTCGCTGTCTATTCACCTCAGATCTGGGTACTATACTACTGCCTGCCACCCTCTGAAACCTAGACCTCCCTCCAGTTAAGAAGGGGTCCCAAACTAGCTATCGAAACTACTACCTGCAACCATTTGAAACACAGGCCGCTCTTTCACTGTTTAGGTCCCCACTTGAGGCATTAAGTACTGTGTGCCATTCCCTATTATAACATCAGTGAAACCTAAGTCCCACCATATTGTCACCATACTTCTGAGAAACCCCATTGACTGCCCAACAGCCAAACACCCAGTATTCCCCCAAGGAGCCTCCGACAGTGCACCTGTAGGAAAAACACCTAACCCAATGACAGAAGGACATACGGCACCCGAAAGCACACAAGCGCATACACATCAGAAGAAACACCAATAATGTCCCAGCACAAACCATTGCAGACGGCCACTTGCCTGTTAACTTTCCATGGAGAACCAAAATGCCCCAATGCAGAAATGGATGCCGAGAAAGAGAGCAGGATCATGCAACAATGAACCTGAATACACAAACCAACTGCCCCCAGTAGAAGCAGTCTCAAATGCAGAAAATACCCTGCTAAACACTAATATAATCGGAATGAACATCATAAAAGAAAAATCTATATATCTTACACCATACCTCGCGAAAACCACAGAGCCTCAATATCTCAACAACACTGACATCTCAAGACAAGCAAAGAATTCCCCCAAACAGCCAGAAAAAAGATGGGAGTACCCAAGAAGAGAGTGCGAAGATTCCAACCACCTCACCCCTTACATCACAAGAACAGAAGGGCACTATCGATACCAACACCACACAGAACAACAAACTCTAGTAATCAACAACCCTACCGTTAACGTAACATACCGATTCAATGAAGAAGAAGCCTTTGCTGATCTTTAAGCAATCATCATCACTAGAGAAGCACTGTGATTGAACAGCCAAGCTATCAATCTACCAGACCGCTTCAATGAAGAAGCAGCCTTCGCTGATCTTCATTCAATCAACGTCAATAAAGAAGCACCCAGACTGAACAACTATAAACCAAAACAAGGAACAACTAATAAACAAAACCACACCAAAACGATCCACTGCAATCTAATCAACGCAAGTTCAATGCCCAAACATGCCACTGAAATATACAACCTCCTATTTGATGGAGGTATCGACATCCGATTTGTAACTGAAACATGGCTAGACGACAATTACAAGATCATCCTCAACAACTGCCTCCCTGAAAACTTCAAATGCGTCCAAGCAAACAGAAAAACCAAAAGAGGTGGGGGACTGGCAATCGTCCAAAAGGGACACCTGGCTTTCAAATTGGTGGACCCATTAAACATCAATAAATGTGAATCCTTAATCCTACGGCTATCAGTAAACCCCAAAACAAACCTGAACTTCATACTGATATACAGACCGCCAACCTACAACGCAACTTTTGTAGATGCCTTTACGGAAGCAATCACGATCCTAGCCATCAAGCATAATCATCTTATCGTCCTCGGAGATTTCCACATCTGGTTCAATAAAGAAACCACAACCACACACAAATCTCTAAGCAGGCAACTAGCACAAATGAATCTACAACAACTAGTTAAAGGAGCAACCCACTCAGCAAAGCGTACACTTGACGCAATCTTCTCCAATAAAAAACTCATTACCACCACACCCCCACTTCAAATACTCTGGAGCAAACACCTCATCATTCCCTTCATAATCACACTGACCACTCCAATAAACAAGCAACAAGACAAGCCACCGATCACCATGAAAAGAAGCTGAAGAACTACCAAAAACTCCAACCTAACTGAACTTCTGGAACTCAGAAAACCACAAGGAACAATTATGGAAGAAGCTGATCTGGCAAAAAGTATCTCTATTCCACAATAAGATCAAAACAACGATCGAGGAAATCACCAAAGAAAAACCCTTCACTCCTTCACGTAAAAGAGCAATGGCAAAATGGTTCACCCCACTACTCAGCGCCATAAAAAGAAAAAGATGAAAATTAGAACTAGAATGGAGGATCAGAAATGACACTTGAAATAAATTGAAATTTCAACAACATATCTGCTCATACAAAAAGGAAATACAAAAAGCAAAAAGGAAATACTACAACAACCAAATCTTCAAAGCACAAAACACCCGAAAAGAACTCTCCAAAATCATAAATGAAATAAAAAAATCAACCTAGCTGCTACAACACACCAATACCATTGATGAAACTATGCAATGACCTAGCAGACCACTTCAAAAACAAAATCATTACCATCCAACAAACCATACAAAACAGACCATGCGATCACACCCAGGAGCCCACCTATCCTTATGAGGAATACCCAAACAAACTATGAAGCTTCCCCGAACTATCAGTGGAGACATTCGTCAAACGGGTAAATCAAAGCAACAAAACAGGTTCTCCTGAGGATCCCTGCCCCGGACATATACAAATCAATCCTCAAACAAGGAACCCCAATGGAATACCACAGGAATGTACTCAACCTTTCAATCTGAACAGGGAAAGTTCCACAATTCTTCAAATCAATGCACATCAGGCCACTACTCAAAGATACAGCAGGAGACGTAGAGGAACTTTGCAACTATAGACCCATCTCCAACATCCCCTATACAGCCAAACTGCGTGAAACTTAAATATACAAAACAAGCCAAGAATTCATAGAAGAGCACCTCCTACTAGACCAGGCAAAAGTAGGTTTAAGAACAATGAGAGGAATGGAATCAGCTTTCCTCTCAATATGGGATGACCTAAAAGCAAACGCAGACTTGGACAACAGTACTGCGTTGATACTTCCAGACCTCTCTACGGCATTCGACACAGTCAATCACGACATTCTCGTCAAAAGATTAGAACGATTGTGAATAACAGACACTGCCCTACTATGGATCAAATCCTTCCTAACAAACAGAACAGAAACCATATGAATAAAACTTTCAAGTCCAACCCAAGAAAATACACATGCGGAGTACTACAAGGATCATCCTTTTCCCCGTTATTATTAAACATCTACCTTAATGAACTAATCAAAATCATCAAAAGACACATCCTCACTTGCTACAACTACGCTGACGACACACAAATAGTCTTCAAAATACAAGATACTCAAGAAGAAAACACAATGCTAGAGAACTGCCTTTGTGATGTATTCAACTGGATGAACTTGAATTACCTCAAAATCCTTGCAGGCAAAACAGAAATAATATTCATCACAAAAAACGGAGGAGACAACCACTACATCCCTTGGCCAAGGGAACTTGGTAAAACCCAGCCCCATCATTGACTGTAAAAAACCTGGGCGTGCTGATGGACAAAAAACTTACTCTAGAGACAGAAGTAAATGATCTACTCAAGAAATGCTTCTTTCTCCTGTGAGCGGCAAGAAGGATCCTACTGTTCCTGTCATTCGCCAACAAAACACTTTCCATCATCGCCCTTGTCATGTCCAGAGTAGATTACCCCAATAGCCTATACCTGGGTATGCTGGAACGATTCCTAAATAAACTACAACACATACATAATGCGGTGGCCACATTGCTTCTCAATCTACCCCCGAAGAGAACATATCACACCTGTGCTAAAAACACTATATTGGCTACCAATAAAACAACAAATCAAATTCAAATCAATGTGCATCATGCACAGAGCAATCCACAACCAAGGTGCAGAGTTCCTGAGACACAAATTACGCCTACATCACCCAACAAGACAGCTCTGATCAAGCAATGACATCCACCTGGATTCTCAACCCTACAACAGAAGAAAACTCTGAGGATCTTCTTTCTCTCACCTTGCACCAAAAACATGAAACGACTTACTAAAGAACATACGTAACACAAGAGATCAATTACTATTCAGGAAACTGCTCAAATCCAGGCTCTTCCCTGCATAACTAGAAGAACGCCCACTGGGGCACACACATAGCTGAAACAATGATGAGTGAAGACACCAATCCCGGATCCGGCCAAGCAATCAACTACTAACAGAATCTAAGGAAGACAGTTTGCAACATACCAAACAACAAATTTAGAGACAGCAAAAATAGGATGACACTAAAGACTGAATACATAGTCAGACCAAGGCGAAAGGACAACGACGATTCATCAATAGCACTCTGTCCCCCAAACTACACCCAAGCTCCAACAGACCTCCGTCAATAGACAGCGAGGGAATAGGGGGCAGCCAATCCACAGCACCAACACCAAAGCGGGGACTAGGCATACCCAAACACATTATACTAAGTTCAAATACAATACAGCCGGAAACATGCCAGGCCATAACCATCAAAACCTGGATGGTCAAGAAAGGAAAGCAGCTACGATGCCTACCCATAGGAATGCTAGCTAAACAGAACAAGATCTGCTAGAACCAAGACATACAACCCACTAACTCAACTTCAAATCTCTGCATACCTAATTTACCAGAAAATCCGCACAACCATTTCTCACACAGCAAACTGCATGCAATTCACCACACTGCAACAACAACAAACAAACAACACATAAACTGCATCAACAGCGCAAGAGGTCATGCTCCGGTACAATAATCACACCAAAGCTCAAAGCACAGTGGAAATTGAATGGAAGCCGCCAACAACATACCACTTCTCTCCCTTACCTTCTCCCTCTTCACCCGACTTACCTAACCCGCCCGCCTTCCTGTTTACAGATCCACCTGAGCGCTTGGGGGCCAACTTCGTTGGTGACAGTGCGCCATATAAACACCTTTAATATTTAACATTTAACATGTCTGTCGGGCCATGGGAGCTTGACCACAACTGCTCCCTTCTTACAATCGTCCTCCGGGCCAGTCTTTGCACGAGGCAGAACACTGGGTTTCAGCTTAAATGGAGTGCTGCAATAACAGGGAGCAAAGGTAAGAACGTCTGTGAAAGTGAACGATTAAGGCTGGCTAGCTCAGTGCAAGCAGTTTAGCTCTGGGAGGGGTTGCACCTAGCCCAATAAGTTGCAACTCAATTGAAGCAAGCTCAAAGCAACATTGTTTTTTTTCCAGTGTTCCGCGGAGCACGTGGCCTACATTATGCATATGCTCTGTGCAGGATTCAGGAGGACATGCCACTTACTTGGAAGAACAAGTCGAGAGAGAAGAGGTTGGTTTGAGCTCATGGCTCAATGCCGGCTGGCTGTTTGCAATCTCTAAACAGCTGTAGTTTTTCATGAGCTCCACTTTAAGAGGTTGTGTGTCCTGGACAAAGCAAGGTCTGTCAGGATTGTAGAGGCCACTTGCTGTGTACTCTGTCTTCTATTCTCTACCTCTAGCCCCATGTATGGGGTACAGTAGGTGAATGGTGAATGCTGCTGTGATGGTCTTCTTGAAGTCTCCCTACTCACTGGTTCCATGCTCTCTATTCACTCTCTGTTTTTTAAGCTCTTGCCAGGTGTCTCACTCTCTCCTTAGTCGTATGCTGCTCTTAACTCTCTGCTATTACGCATCAGTCCTCTATTCTGGTCGTGTCATCTCCCACTATGGTCTCAGTTCTCCCTCTTCTTATGCTTCTCTCGATTGCCCTATGCTTAAACCCGCTTGGGCAAAGGCAGAGACCGGATCCAGTCATTCTTATTGCCATCTTATCTGCACACGGGTTCCTGCACTGGGCTGGCAGAAGGAGATCCACAGCCTCAGTAACTCTCCACCAGAGACATGAACAGGAAATGTATCACACGTGCCCCTGCTCCCACTATCCCTATGATTCCAGCTGCCGGTAATGCTCTTGTATAGAGATATTTAAAAACACATTTCCAGCTCTGGGAAAGCCAGGAAACACCACTAAATTGGGACATCACTAGCCCAATTTGGGAAAACCTCCTCTCACCAAGCACACAGTACGCTACTAATACCTGACAGTTCGGCGGTTCATAGCCCATGCATAGTTCTCTCACTGCTCAGAATGAAGCTCAATGTTTATTTCAAAGGTAAACGTGATAGATTACAGAGATGCTTCATTGAGCATTCATACAGTTGTGCAAGTGGGTGTTCAAAGCCACAACAGTCCTTCCTGTGGCATTTATGGGGTAATTAAAACCTGCATTTCTTTTTGGGTAAAGCATTTAGATTTAATTTAACAGTATGTGACAGGTACATGCGTATGCTCATCATTATCACCAGACGTAGGTGCCATAAATTAAGGATAGATGAGGCATAATAATAAATAATAATAATTAGGCTTTTATATAGCGCTACGAACCCTCAGGTATCTGAGCGCTGCTTATTATTACCCACGGTGTGTGGTGCTCATTTATCGACCTCGGAAGGATGAAAGGCTGAGATTGGCCCTGCCGGGATTCGAACCTGCGTTAACAGGCTCTGCACGGGTGTCAAAGCGAGCGCTCTACTCGCAGTGCCACTTGACCGGCATCTATAATTGTAGCTTTTTCTCAATGAACTGGCAGGGGCAGAACATTGATTAACCCAATTCCACACTCTATCATCACCTGGAAAAGCATGCTGTACATCCCTGCAGTTTACATGGATATTTTCAACTGTACCATGACAAACATGTTAAAACTGGAATAAAATAAAGGAATTAAAGGAAAGCCAAGAGGTGTAGCAGGCTGGCAGCTGTATAGGTGTGGGTTTCAAACCCTGAGGTAACTTTCTTTGTGTGTCGGCCAAGCCAGGCCTTGGGCAGGGAAGGCCAGCTTTGGGTGGACCGGGGAGACCGCTGGTGGCAGAAATGGCCATGTTAGATGTTTGTTCATGTAGCTCCCAGATTGATGGTTTCCAAGTGCGCACCTAGACCACTGATATGAATTTAAAAACTTGTGTGAGTGAGGAGTGCTTCTGCTGGGGCCCAAATGAGGATCTACTGGGGGGTGGATGTATGCAAAAGGCCACATGAGGCTCTTTCATGGTGTCTGGGGAAGTACATTTTGGATACAAACTATATGAAGGTGCAGTACACTAAACATTAAATGAGGGTTATATATCTTTGAAGGTATCCCGGGAGGATAGCTTAACGGCAACGTGCGCGCCTTGGAAGCAAGACGACACAAAGCAACACTGGTTCGATCCCCGGGTCCGCGCTTAGAAACCTCTGGGTGTTTAAGCGCGTTATAAATACACAACTAAGACAACAAAAAAAAAAAAAAAACAATTACGCAACTGAAAAAAAAAAAACAATTCCTGTAACAGCGCCTCGATGCCCGTGGGCTGTGTGAGCGCTTTACAAATGCAAAATAAAAATAAAAAAAAAGGTTAAATAAGGGAATGGCTGGGACAATTTGAGGGAATGCAAGGCATTTTATGAGGTTTCCATCAGATGTGAGACACTACAAAGTGATGGGTGTAAAAATCTGTAATTAATCATAACCAATGGTAGTTGATCTACGAAGCCTTTGATTTACCAGTTTTCAGCCCCCTGTGTCAACCAGGAAGGAAAAACATATGCATATAAGTATTGGTCCCACCCCAGAAAAAGGCATACCATCCAAACGTACTAAATCACATCCAGGTTCTAATCAGGACATGCCCCAGCAGTTTGGGATGTGGCAGCTCCTATTGGGTGAAGGATCAAGACTTTTCTGCACATGGATGGTCCTCATCTCTAATGGGACACACACGCTAGAAACACAGTGAAAATGGTAGTAGCCTGAGACATTTCCAGTGGTTATAATTATTTCACAGATTTCTATACATCCGTTTTTGCTACTTTGGTGCCTATCCTATAGGGCAGTGTATTAAGGGAGAGTTGTGGAGTAAGCATTTGTCCATAAATAGGCCCTCTGTTTGCTATGATTTAGAGACCAAGTTGCACCACACAGATGAGGCCTAGGAACTCCAAAACTTGTCTGCTATTGCTTGCGATTCAAATCAAAGGGGGCTTGGCCTAGCTGTTCATGGCAGTTTGATCATTTTGGTGGCAGGGCCAAGAATGATATGCATATAGCTGGTCCCTGTATGGAACACCACAAACATGTCAAAATGTTGGTCTGGAACTGCCCCAATCAATTACCCATAGTTATGAGCCTTTCATCTCTTTTCAGCGTATATAGAAATGAGAGTGAAGAGGAATGACCAAGCACCATCCACACTCCAGCCTCCCCCTTCATAGTACAAGGGACGTTCACGCCAAATTATGTGACGTATGGAGAGCAGATAAACCAGCAGAGATCCGCAGTTGGCCTCGGCCCAGTGCCTATCAGAATAACTGCACCTATTGAAGTACCAACACCTAAGAATACCTGGACAGTAAGGTACCCATTGAGAAACCCATATCTACAGCAAAGACAAAATGACGCTTGTCAGAATGAAATACTTGAAGAAGCCAAAAAGATACTAAAGGAAGACAAATGGTGACATCATAATAAATCGGACTGACGCACATATAGAAGATATAATGACCTAATAATACTGACAAAGAGACGAAATACCATGGATAAGTGACATCTTGAGTCTAAGGTGAAACAGTTGATGTCAAGATGCAGAGACTTATGCCATATGCACGATGAAGATATTCACTTAGTTTAAACGTGTAAAGATGAAAGAAACCATAAGAAGCAAAGAAATCCTGAAGCTTGCTTATGCTTAGTAGTAAAAAAGATTGTGCAAGCGCCAACTACAAATATATATATATATACATATATACCTCAAAAGCACTTTATAGATGAGTGAAAATATACTATGCATATGAGCAGAATTGAACAAAGGTTACTAAAGGTCTCAAGAGGAGAGTATTGCAACAAACAAATTGAGAATTAAGACGGAGTGAAACCCAGCTGAAGGTAACCATGCCAAGAAGCCAAGGTCGTATCGGACTGGAAAAGGCCAACAGTGGATACAATTAAAGAGAAAAAGAACAGAGTATCCTGTTCAGAAAGGTCAAGATAAGCCACAGATGGTAGAAGACTGGCAGAATTAAATCAAATACATGAAAATACATAAAGAAGAGGTCGATTTCATGGTGTCCAAATCACGTGACAAGGCAGGCAGGAAGGGATGAGACCTTCACACCTACGCATGGATCCCTGCCATACCCATACTCCTTAAAATTTCTCAGACCAAAAAGCAGACTCAAGGCCAAATTACAAAGAAGTAATTGACACATGACCACTGAGGTGATGATTGATTGTAACATAATTGGAGGGAAGCTGGTGTGCAAACTCTCTGCACCTGGCTGGTTGTTCTGCATGCTGCTAGACGTGAGTGGAAAAGTATGAGTGGGGTTGATGCCAACCCAATCATAGTGGACCATGTAATCTAGGGTCCTATAGTAAGTAAAATCAATGAGACTTCGTACTTTTAATGTTTACAGTGGCCATTTTGAAGGAAGGGCTTAGTTGACCACCTGACATTGATTATCCAATCCCCTCTCCCCATTACCACATACAGTTATAGTACCTATGTTAAAGTTGCCTTCCTATAACCAATCACATTGCATGTTAGGTTTTAAAGATTGCGCGTCAGTGATGATGATTTTTTGATACAAGCACTGTGTTTTTTCTGAAATTAAGTGGAGTTTAAGTGAGAAGGAAGATCGAGCGTTTGCTGATGTTCATTGGAATCCCCGTTTTTTGTACTTGTCATTAAACGGACTTCCTTTGCCAAACTATTGAGTTGTCATAATTATTTGGTGCAAGAGTACAAATCTGCGTCCCCTTCTATCTCAAGGGTGCTGTTACTCATCTTAAGGGGCTCTTTGGAGACCCCCAGTCACATGGGCCAGCTGGGGTCCATCCAGTTCACTTGGTAGCAGAGATTAGATGGTTTGATTAGATAAGACACACATTGGCCGTTGACATAAGTAACTGCGGGTCCTCGTCAATATCACAAGTCCTTTGCTATCCAGCTAAAAGAACGAGAAGCTCCCCGTAGATAGTGGTAAGTGTAATTAAAAACCCTTCTGCTTAGGTGTGAAGGGACCCTTGCTTTCCCCCAAGAACTACTTCCCACGTCTAAGAGCAGCTGATCGGAAGAGCAGCACAGAAAGGCGGTAACAAAGGCGGTGATCCCGAGCGTCCGGAGAGGAGAAACATGCAAACAGTGAGTGAAAAAGACTGAATGCTTTGGTAAAAAAGTTGCATGTCTTAAAAACAAGTAAAGGGAAAGTAACAGAGGGAGGTGTGACAAAAAATAACGTCAGAGTAAGAGTATAATGTATTTATATGGGCAAAATATTGACTAGAGGGTGGCCGAGCAATATAGGGAGATACCAAAGTGACTGAGATTGAAGTATATGCCCATTTTCCTAGGTTTTAAAGAGCGCTAGAAGAATCCTTCATTTAAGGTCCTGAATTGATAGTATGATGTAGAAGACCAGATCGATTAAAGACGATCTGAAAGAAATGGGCTTAAATTCCATGTCGGAATACAAATTAGGGGCAGGATGCATCTGAGGAAGCAGATGATATGACATTTTTGTGGCCGGACAGATTCTGCCTGTCTGTTTTATGTGTATTTGTAGATCTATGATATCATAAGGTAAAAAACTTTTTTTTTTACAAAAGGTAGCATGAAAATTGCACAATTGTAATGATAAAATGTTGCATGACATGGATTGATGATTGTTGTTGATAAATGTGAAAAGAACAATTAGTGTTGAAAAATGGGATTGGAGCTTGTGACGATTGGTGATCGCTCATATTGTTGATCTTGTTTATGAAACAAAAGCATAACAGAGTGTTATATAAGGAGGAGATAAACAGGGTAAGCATGGAAGACGTTACCCCATTGATACACTTGTACAAACAGTTACTGAGGCATGCACCCAAGCTTAAACTGTACAGTGCAGAATGCGTTAAAGGGACAGCAAACAAAATGTTCATGCTATGGTCACAAGGCGGATCACTATCTAAAACGATCCTGCAGCACATGACAACATATTTGCATGCCACATATACTGGCAAAAAGTTGGATAAACTCCTAGCTTGTTTAGAGCTTTGGAAAATGTACCAAGAGGAAAAGGAGGAGGAGCCATCGTTAGATTGGGTGCTGAATATATGCACAGAGGGGGTAAAGAGCCTTCTGCGCTGCCCGCCTCGTCTGAAACCAAAAGCAAAGCTAGTTAAGATGAAGGATTATACCCACTCAGGGAACTTAAAGCAGCCACGGGATATAGCAATCTGTCATATGAGTCGCCTACGCAAAGTAGTGACTAGAGCCCCGAAAAGGACAGAGAAAGAGTCTTTACCTTCAAAGTCCCGCAATACAAGGAGAGACACGAGAAGGAAAAAGCACATATATCTCTAGATATGGGAAGAGCGGTAAAGAGATAGAAAGGAGATAAGGATAGGACTGATGAGATGGCATTCACACAGAACGAATGAATGGGATGTCAGATTTTATTGAAACTCGATGGTAAAGGCATTGAGGATGTGAGACAAAGGGGAGAACAAGATGAATTGGAAAGGAAAGAGAAGGAAAAGAAAAACAATTGAAAGACGAAGGGGCTAAGAAAAAAGATAGACAGAAACGAGAGCAGTTATATCGTGATGAGCAGGTCAGAAAACAGGAAAAGGCAGAGGAACAAAGAAAATGCGATCATAAACAGAGAACAGCTGATGATCAGGATAGAATAGAACAAAGAAGAATAAGAAGAAGAACAACAAAAAATACAGGAGAAGAGAATAAAAAGACGAAGAGATGAGGAAATGCGAAGGGCAAATGAACAAAGAGATGCAAGGAAGCAAGAAGAAGACACGTTCGGATAGGTAGCGAGGGAACATACAGAATTTGATGATGACATATAACTCAAGCGAAGACAGAGAGCACGGGATCTCGAAAATCTGGAAAGAGAGGTTAAAAAATCCGATCCAGTAGTAGACTGGGAAGATATAGAAGAATTATTTCCTGAGTACGATTCAGTACATGCACGTCTAGAGCAAATATAGAAGATGACTCCCCCACCAGAAGCATTGGAGAGGCGATCAATAGAATATACGATGAGATGGGGCTAGAAAAGGTACCCCAAAGGAAAGGAGAGGATGAGCTTCTTGAGAGCACTCAGTTGTAGGATAGTGAGGATGCCTCCCGAAGTAGCAGAAATAGAGAGCTGTCATTAGATAGGCTGACTCTAAATATAAATGAGGATGATGAGAGAAGTTGCACGAGTTGGGCACAGACAATATCGGACGCAGAAAGAGAAGAATGTGAAGAAAGAGAAGCCGAGAGAAGATGCGAAAGACGCTTCTCTAGGGGAAAGGGAATAAGATGGTCAGATTCTAGTGGGTCTGCACCTAAGGCATCAGAGTTAACCATACAATCAGATTGGCATGAAGGAGTATCATACGGTCAGATGGGGGTGTCTCCACCACCCTCTGTGAGCAGATTACGGACATTGCCAGCTAGACAGCGATGCAGAAATATTACCCCTGCAGTAGATAGAAAAATGATGAGAGAGCAAAATGAGTGCCATGTGTCACAGTTCCCTTTACTAGAAAAAGGAGGAACAAGGCCACAATATATACCTTGACCACAGATGGATAGAGAAAACCTGAAAAATAAGCGCCCAATGTTGACATCTGGAGCCGGAAAATAGATACATGAGTTAGAAAAAATGACAGGATGGAACATGTTAGCTATAGGGGATATTAAGGGTCTTTTAATCGCCATATTTGGTGATAGAGCTGATGATGTGTGGACATGTGCAGGCTACCCTGGGTGACTACAGTTAATACTGTGCATGACGGAGCGCTGTTTAACAATTGCAGAACCACCCAGACACTTCTGATATGGGAGCTATAATGACACGCAAGATGAAGGAGTCAGATGATTCATTGCTTTACGTTCAGAATTTCCAAGACGCCTAGGTGCTCGAAATGCATGAATCTTGGGGGAAATCTATACCTGTATTTTACCATATATTGTGTCAAGGGCTGCCAGAACAGGTACAGAAGCAGCTCAAGAAATTGGTAGGGATTGAGGCTAAGCCATGGTCTGAAATACAGCTGACCATCATGCACTATTGCAGGCTGCTGCAAGAGAAGAATCGCAAAAAGGATGCTGCACAAAAAGGTGAATAGGCTAAGTTAGTACAGAAAAAATTAGCAAAGTATGCCATTGAGGGGGCAATGATGACCAATACAGATGGATCACACCTGCAGCAGGCCAATAGCCAAAGACAGTTTGATCTAAGCAATAACAGGTCTTACCAAAGAGGAAGAGGCTTTCGAGGAAGAGTATGGCAGAGTAATCAGGGAGGTTTTCAGAATAATCAAGGAGGTTTTCAAAATATGCATGTCAGAAACCAGGATACGCAAAATGGGCAAATAATCAGACCACCGGCAACATGTTGGATGTGTGGGATGACGGTGCATTTAGCACGTACGTGCAGAAGTCAAGGAATGGTGTAAAATGGCCAATTCATAAGAGGAGGGATGATGAATCCTTCTGCGTTCTCGCCTCGCAGTAGAGTGGAAATGGATTTTTGCAGAATTACCTGGTTCAGCAGCAAGCACCAAAAGTACAGCAAAGCTTGCAACCGCAGCAGCATGTGACACATTTTCCACAGGGACAGTCTCAACAATCCCCAATAAATTGTTGCAAACAACAGGTGCAGGACAGGTACTGAATTCTGGAATAAGAGATGCCACTGGTGATGAAGGAAATCCGTTCACTCAGAATGGGACGAGATTATATATGGACTAGGACAGCTCACTGGGAGACCTGATGTGTTCTATCCTGTCTGTGACACCGAACCCTCATGAGGAACCAAGGGTAGATGTCTGTATAGGGGATAAGGAATATTCTTTCTTAGTTGACACGGGTGCGACACACTTGTGTATATGTGAAGGCAAGTTTTCTTTGTCCGGCGATGCCACAAATACTCATGGCTTCACAGGATCAACAAGTCGTGTTCCTTTTACAAAAGAACTTCCAGTTTCCATGGGAGAATGTGGCATGAAAGTGCCACTGCTATATTTGAGGCAGACACAAGTGAATATATTAGGACAAGACCTAATGACAAACTTAAACATGACAATCTCATTCACAAAGAAGGGCATAGTATGTTCAACTCCAGAAATGCATTATTTGAACGTGTGCGAAATGATTAGAGCACACACAGGACAAATGGCTATGAGAGCTATTCCTTTAGGACCCGAAATATTCGCGTATGGAGTGCGTATATAATGTCATAGCTACCAGGCCTTGCAGACAAAACAATGAGAACCCCAGATGAGTTTTTGTTCAGACCAAGAATACCTATGCATGAGGAAAAGGGACAAGTGTTTTTCGTTAACAATACAAGCAGCCATAGTGCGAGGAGAGATGGTTTTGCTTGATGGTTGTGATGATGAAGGCAGACAATGGTGCGCAGTAATAGCCATTGGAGAAGGTTACAGATTGACTGACGTCACTGATGACGATCCATTTGAAGAGCAAATAGGTGAAGATGAGATAACAGTTGAGGTAAATCTCATTTATTGGGTGGAAATGATCCAAGGAGAGGTGCCTCAGAGAATGATGATGGCACAAAAACGTCCTGAATATTTTGATGACGACATGGCAAAGGTGCCTGTCTCAGTATAAACTACAGGTCCATATGACATAGGCTTACTGAAATGAGTCGGAGAAGTGAAGATTAAATTGAAACCAGCAGCAATTTTACCAAAAGCATGACAGTAACCCATGTCTAGGGAAGCAGATGAAGGGATTTTTAAGACAATTTGTGCCATGATGGAGCAGGGCATCTTAGTGACGTCAGAGTCATCATGCAATACTTCAGTTTATCCAATAAAAAAATCAAAGGGAGGGTCATGATATGATATGATATGATATGACATTTATAACGTGCCTATACACAAGTGTTCCAAGGCACGGCGAGGCAAGGGAGGGGGAACAGAGGGAAGACAGACGACAGACAACAATCTTACTAGGCCAGGTATCATTCAGATCGCGCATGTGCAAGGGAAGGGGAAAAAAGAAAAGTCTGGGGGGAGGAGCAGTACATAGGATAATAATAATAATAATAACAAAAAATAAATAAACAACGACCAGCTGGTGGCAAGTGCAGGGAGAGCAGGAGAAAAAGTGGACGCGAAGAGAAAGGTTTTGAGGTGCTTCTGGAACCAAAGAGGATTCTCCTCAAGTTTCTGGGAGGCAGGAAGGCTGTTCCAGAGGGAGGCCCCAGCCAAAGAGAGAGAGAGCTACCACCAACTTGTTGCTTGGAGAAGCGACTGACCCTGGGGGAGTGAGAGGCGGATGAGCAAAGAGCTTGAGAGGGAAGATATTTAGGCAGAGAGAGTTGAAAGTATTGAGGCCGCAGGCCCCAGAAGGCCTTGTGGATGATGCAGAGGGTTTTGAACGTAATCCTCGCAGCCACTGGGAGCCAGTGCATATATTTGAGTCCTGGAGAGATACAATCCAAGGGCTTGAGGACAAAGACAAGTCTTGCAGTCCTGTTCTGGATGAGTTGCAGAGGGCGTACAGTAGAAGCAGGCACATTTAGAAAGAGGCTGTTGCAGTAGTCCAACCTGGAGAGAACCAGAGCTCTGGAGACAGTACGGTTCTGGGGGAAGGAGAGGAAACGAAGAATATCTCTGAGGAGGTGTAGCTGGTAGTGTGACTTCTTAGAGACATTGGAGATGTGAGGGGAGAAAAAGAGTGTGGAGTCGAAGAAGACCCCCAGATTTTTAGACTTGCATGTGGGAGCAGGGAGAGGGCTAAAGGAGGAGAATCTCAGTCTTACTGGCATTAAGTCAGAGGTCAGATGGATGTTGAAGTCTCCAAGAAGGAGGAGTTGAGTGGTTGAGGCCAGAAGTGAGGAGGAGTGGTCTGTCCACTCAGAGAGGAAGGAGGAAATCTGACCAGGTGGCCGATAGATAGTGGCTACCGTAAGGGAATGGCTAGGGGAGAGAAAGAGCCTGTAGACGAGACATTCAAAAGAGAAGTAGGCTTGCATAGGGATGACGGAGGCAAGAACCCACTCGGTGAAGAACAGGGCTACACCCTCTCCGAGCGGTTGGACCTGGGCTCACGGAAGATCTTTTAGCCATCAGGGAGGAGCGTGTCAAAGCTTGTGACAGAGCTGGCCGTTAACCATGTCTCGGTGAGACCAAGGACATCGAGGTCAAGTTCTTCCAGAAGGCGGAAGATGTCGGAGGAGTGTTTGACAGCTGAGCGAGAGTTAAGAATGGCTATGTGGAGAAAGTTGTCATCCTTGAAGGACTTCCAGGGAGGGGTACAGATCAGAGGTACGCCCTGCGGAGGTGTGGAAGGAGCCCAAAGGGGGGCAGAGAGGGAATTAGAGGGCAAGATAGCCGAGGAGGAGGCAGTGGGGGAGGTGAAAAGGCTGTGGAGGGGTAGAGGGGACAAGAAGAGAAGAAAGGAAATATATGAGGCGCGGGAAGCGTCTATCAAAGAGGTGAAGGTTGGCCTGAGGGCCATGGACCAGGATGGTCCCATTAGAATAAACATTAAGATATACAACCAATAAACCAGATAGTCAAGGCCGAGTTCCCAAGTGCCGATCCTATGTAATATACCCGTTGAAGCAAGGTATTTCACAGTTATTGACTTAAAAAATGCATTTTTCTCAATCCCCTTGCACAAACATTCACAAGTTTTGATGTCATTTACATTCAGACAAGTTTGTCTGAAAAGCACAATGCTGTCTCAAGAGTATTATGAGTCTCCTTCGATTTTCAACAGGGCCCTGCAGATGGACTTAAGCAATATTGCATTGGAGAGTGTTGTCTTGCAATATGTGGATGACATTCTAATTTGCAGCACAACAGAGAAAAAGTGCAGACACAATTCCATTCAACTATTGACTATACTGGCTGAGAAAGGATATAAAGTTGACAAAGAGAAGTTACAGTATTGTCAGCAAGAAGTGCTGTTCATAGGCCAGCTGATCTCACATGATGGAAAAAAGGTTACCCCTGAAAGAGCTGAAGCCATTTCAAAAATAGCCAAGCCACACACGATAAACAAAATGCAGAGTTTTCTAGGATTATGTAATTATGTCAGGGCATGGGTCTTTGACTACAGTTCTTATACCAGGCCCTTGTTACAAGCCCTAAAGAAAGCACAGGCAACAAAAGAAAAAATTGTGTGGACCGAGACCATGGAAGAAGGGGTTGTTGAACTAAAAAAGGCCATATGCACGGCACCAGTCCTAGGGATCCCCAATTCTGCGGAGGATTTTTACCTGTTTTCACACATGAATGGCAGTGTTATGACAGCAGTGCTCACACAGAAAACCACGTTGGGGTACAAGCCCTTTGCATACTGCAGTGGGAATTTAGACCCAGTAATGAGGGGTCACATCCCGTGCAAACAAAGTTTGGCTGCCGCAGCTTTCACCATACAGAAGGCTACAACCATTGTGATGGGTTGCCCAATGACGTTATTCGTCGAGCACTCATTATTTGCCATTTTAGAGCAACCAAAAGGTACATTGACATCTCAGAGAGCTTCTGCTTATGAAGTGGTCATATCAAATCCAACAATTAAAATAGTTTGATGCAAAATAGTGAACCCAGCTATGTTTATAGCAGAGCCAGTCACTGAAGGAGAACCAACACATGATTGCGCAAACTATGAATAGTTTTATTATGATATTCCAAGAGTGAAAGAAAATGCATTAGCTGAAGGAGAAATCGTCTTCGTTGATGGGTCTTCGAGGATCGATCAAAATGATGGACAGAGATATACAGGGGCCGCTGTAGTGAAGCACATGGCAAATGGGGAATTTCGAGTACTTAGCACATGATTACCCTCACATTATTCAGCACAAACTGCAGAATTATTGGCGTTGATACTCGCGCTTGAGAATCACGCAAACGAGGAAGTGACAGTGTACAGTGACTCCGCCTATGTGACGTCGACAGTGCATGCAGGCTTAGCGCTGGAAAAGGAGGGCTACCTCTGAGCAGATGGCACACCAGTGCAGCATGCAGCCTTATTGCACAGGCTCATTATGGCACTACAACTCCCAGTGGGCATAGCGGTCGTGAAATGCGCCGCCTACACAAAAAGGGACATATTTTATCTCACCAGAAATCAAGCAGCAGACACTAAAACCAAGCGTGTGGCAACCAAAGACGAAATAATCCTGAATGTAGAAATAATTGATGTGAATGAGAGAATGATTGTTGCACAAAGTGAGCCGGAAGGCTATAGCAATATGGCAAAAACCCAGTTAATGGAGCTCCAAGGAGAAGCACCACAGGAAGAGAAAAACCTACGGTAGTGACAAGGGTGTTCTGTAAACCCCTCTGAGAGCTTGTGGCGACAAGACAGCACTGGTAAACCAGTGATGCCTATAGCCTTATTGAAAATAGCACTGAAACAGTTACGCTATCCAGTGCACAAAACCAAAGAACTTGACAGAGCACGTTACATTTTTTATGGTAAATTGTATAATCTGTCAGCAGTTCATGGCTTGGCATACACTACGTGTGATTAGATGAGTTATCGCAGGGCCAAATGGGCCTTTTCAGCACTTGCATATCAATTATGTTGATATGATTCAAGTATTTAATGTGTACAGGTATCGAATTGTTGTGGTGTGTCCATTCTCTAGATGGAGAGAAGCAGGTCCATGTACACACCTAGTCTCTACATGTGCGGGCAAATTCCTGGTGAGGGAGGTGTTTCCCAGATGGGGAGTGTGTGAAGTGATGAGCTCAGAGAATGGTCCTCATTTTGTTAATGCAGTATTTGAACAGATAAGCTTGTTGCTTGGTTTAAAGCACACATTTTCTTTGGCGTATCATCCTCAAGGGAATGGGATATGCGAGAAGCTCAACGACTTGTTAAAGGAAAGGATAGCCAAGTTAAAGCTTAGTCTGAAGAAGGGATGGCTGCACTGTCTTCCACTGGCACAGTATGCACTCAGAAACCAGCCTGGTTCTGACCACAATCTTCCGCCGCACGAAATCATGACGGGCAGAAGGATGCAAATGCCATTAACACCTCAAAATAGAGCTAGATGCGATGCTCAGCCAACAGGAGAAGTGTGTAATGCTCACCTGGTATCCACGGGGACGCCACTCAGCCTGTCTGGACCTCCCACGACCTTGAACCCTTCCCTGGAATCTGCTCGGCTGGAGACTGGGCCTGAAACACAGGATTTCCAGATTTCAACTCTGTTGTCTCTGAGTGCTTAACTCCCTCTTCCCTTGGGGATCAAACCTTCCCCTACGTCCTCTCCTCACCTTGTTTTCTGGTGTTGTGTGCTCTCCATCCTGCTCCTTCGGTGCAGGGGTGTGTCGGTCGATGTGGGCGCTATGCAACTTAGTTGCTTCACTGGTGCGGCCCAATTGGGTCTGATAAGGTAGGTTTGACGATTCGTATTGAATTGTCCTCTTCTTGTCTCTTGCCCCCTTTATAACTTTTCCTTTCTCCTTAGGTGTTGGCGAAGTCAGAGATGGTGTCGAGCGGCTTAAGGTAGCCGGCCACTAAGCGGTGAGTGAAAGTGTGATGCTGTCATGATTCCTGCCCCTCATGTCCCCAGCCCTCCAAGATGTCAGGCTGGAGCCAGGCCACGATCACCTACATGGCCCTCAAGGGCCTCTCCATCCCTCCAAAGACCCAGTTGGAGTCAGACTTGGCGCTTGTGGCACCAGAATCACACACTCCCATAGGATAACATTGGGGATTGGACATGTAGGGCATTGATGGGGACAAGATGGATGCCCCCACATATTTTGGTTCCGAGAACTGCATGTGCAGTCTAGTCTTTTGGGTGTGGTTCAGCCCAGAGACACCTGGGATACCCAGAGACTATTTAAGCCATGCCCAGGCTGAGAAACATGCTTTGTGTTTTCTGCACCTGCAGCGTGGCACTCAACGTGTTCGGATCGGTCTCCAGTAGGCCTGCGTCTTTCTTCTGCGCTCAGCTCCTGCAAGAACAAGAACACTGTTAGGAACAGCCTTACCTTGCGGCGCTTCTGCCCATCATTCATCACTTCTTCTGTTCTGCGGGCATCTTCGGCGGTGTCATTCCCATCCCGGCACGCCGCTTCCTAAGGAAAAGGGAAAAGAACAGTAAAAAGGCATTAGTAAGCATTCAGCAAATCTTTGCTTATTTTTAAAGACTGTACGAGCTTCAAACGCATACCTGAATCCCAGCCGCTCTGAGGGAACTCTATCTCCGGAACTTCTCATCCATCGGCAAGAGGGAAAAGACACTCCAGGTTAGCGTGGAAATATCTAGAGGCACCACATACCGTGCTTACTCACCGCATTTCTTCTTCATAACCGGCATCCACGCTGAAAACGTTGCAGCACCTAAAAGACACAGAAAAAGAACTCAGATCAATACAAATATGAAAGGGTTGCATCGCGCATCGCACTCTCACTCAACTTCCGCGCTACTCATCGGAGCAGCACGTCGCCATCCCCGGATGCCGGCCATCATCTAAGGAAGGAAAGGAACAAAGTTAGAGAACTGTTCAAAAGACTCATTATACTTACCTGTCGGACTCTTGCAGGTGAAGTAACTAGGCAGCAACGAGCCCGCATCAATCAACGCGCCCCTGCACTGAAAGCAGGACGGAGAGCACACTTTCCAAGAAGACAAGGCGAGCTGTGGATCAAAGGGAAGGGTTGGACCCCGGGGAGGAAGGGGTTCAAGCACACAGAGACAATAGGGAGTTAAACTCTACCAATCCTGTGTTTCAGGCCCAGTCTCCAGTCGAGTAGACTCCAGGGAATGGTTCGAGGTCCTAAGAGGTAAGAACAGGATGATTGTCGTCCCCGTGGATACCAGGTGAGCGTTACAGATGCACTGTGCTGTTCGCTTTTTCTTGTGCTGATCAATGTCTCTCTCTGTCCCCTACATGTGCTGCAATGTCCTAGCGTGGCGGCTGGCTATGAGAATAAGGTGCAGTGAGGAAGCGCGATACGTGGCATCTTCTTGTCCTTAATGTGCTAACCTGTCTTGTCTTTTCCCTTTGCAGGTCGATGGCGTGCTCTGGAACTGAAGTTACCCTGAGCGGCTCGAGTCCAGGTAAGCATTTGACTCTTCTTGCTGTTTTCGGGTGAGAGGGAGACGCGTATGCATATTAATGTCTTTTCCTTTAGTTTGTTTCTTCTAGGATGCAGCGTGCCGAGATGGAGATGACATCGCCGTAAATGCTTCCCACAGGTTTGGAGGAGCGATGGATGGAAGCAGGATATTCTCCAAGGTAAGTATACTATTAACGCTGTTTTTGTTCTTGCAGGTGCGCGGATGTGGAGGAAAAGGCAAAGGCCTTCAGGGGACTGAATTGAACACAGTGTTACGCTGCAGGTACAGAGTAATGCAAAGCGTGTTCCTCTGCCCGGGCGTGGTTTAAATAGCCTCCAGGTATCCCAGGTATCCCTGGGTTGAACCACACCCAAAAAGCTAGACCACATAGCGCAGTTCGTAGAACTGAGTTATGTGGGGACAGCCATGTTGCCCACAGTACATTACAGAGTCCAATGCCAAGTTGTCTTCAGAGTTATGAATGAGCCTGGTGCCACAGGTGCCAGGTCTGACTCCAAGTGGGCCTCAGATAAGACGGAGAGGTCTTCAAGGTCCATGTGGGTGATCGAGGCCTGGCTCCAGTATGTTCTCTCAAGGGGTTGGGACAGGGATCATGACAAAGTGTTAGGTTTTGAAATGCAAAAATACTTGAATTGCATGACAACGTGTCTTACTGTAATTTCAGGACAGCTGCAGCAATGACAAGAAGGATGAAAGGCAGTACAGAACACAGAAGGAGATGCCACAACAGATAAAATTTCAGAATTATGTGAACCTCCATTAGTCCCTGGGGACACGGTCCTGGTAAGAAATCACACAAGGAAAAAGTGGGACGAGCCAAGGTTCAACAGCACGTTTAGAGTGGAGGACGTCACACCCTCTGCAGTCAAGCTACAGGGAAGAAGAACTTGAATCTTCTTGGGCGACATCAAGCCATGCATCAGAGAAATCCCTCTGCCTGCACCCCACCGCGAAGAGACTACAAACAACGCGGAAGAACCACAGCACGTGCAGACAAGATCCATGATGAGGAAAAAGGACGCATCCCACATCCCCACGAACAAAATAAGGGAAAAAGGACATAAAAACACAGACATTCTAGTTGCATGGTAAAGGAGAAGAATTGCACATATAACCCACAAAATAACTTGTCAACTTTGAACTTTGGACTGAGGCACACTGAAGCCTTGATAAGAATAGATATGCCAAATTTTGATCGGGGATACATAAAGTGGAAGAGATGATGAGCCTTTCGACACAGAATCCCTATTCGGACTTACTTATGGTGTCACGCAATACTGACCTCACCAAGGACGTTCTGATCTATTTTGAGTTAGTACTGAGGTCATACCCGTCGTTGGTGGGAAGGCTCACGAACATAACAGTTTCTTCAAGATCCTGAAAAACGACAAGACAATAAAGAACCTGCTCACGTTGATAGCAGAACAGTTTCTTTTACCTCCGGAGTACAGTGAAGACAAGACAAATGTCCCTGTCACAAGAGGATAGCAGACTAGCCAGTACTGTGTTTTTTCGCTTAATTGAGGACTTTCCAGAACTTGTGGGGAGACATGTCGACGTCCTCACTTTCATCAGAGACCCAGCGAACACTACACATCTGAGTATTCTCCTCCATGGTATCATAATGCAGGTCGAACTTTCTAGTCAGCATTGGGATCACAGGAGAAGAGTGTAAACTTTCCTTCGAAGGACAGATCGTGAAGGTGTACTTAATGACTTCACTTTAGTTCATGCTGACAAGGAACCAACATGTTGTCTAAAGTGAAACAGATTAGAGGCATAGATTGGGAATTGGTTTAGATAGAACAGGCAAATTAAGACTTACTGAACTTATTGCCTCATTTGAAACTTTTGTTAATAGAAAATGAACTGTTTCAAGAGACAGTCTATCATTTGGACAAAGAGAAAAACCAGTTCAGCACTCGTGACCTGCAAGCAGAGACAGCAGAATCCAGAAAAAAAGTGGCAATGTTTAGCATGTATTAAAGATTTAGTTTTGCTTCTTTAGATGATCGAGATGGGAAACCAAAACAGCATCATTGTCCTCCCTCAAGAGGAGAGACATTCATATTGGCCAAGGAACAAATTCTCTAAATTAACCTACAAATGTATTATTTACACATGCATGATATTCATTATCATACTATTTTCATTAACAATTAGAACTGCATTCATAGGTGCACAAAGCGTTCAGATTCCTGTGCACCCAGCTAATGATGTACGCATGAGACCTACAAAGGTGCCCAGACCTTACACAAACATTCCATTTCCTAGAATGAATGGTGTAGTGACTGAGCTTGAGATGGATGTGATAAACAATGACAAACATTCAATTGTAGTAACAAATTAATTGAAACTCCGGGGACAGGGTCGACAAAAGTAAACCTGAGAGAGGATTGATGAAAGCTACACGTACACAAATAATGAGTACATACATACCTGGTCTACTGTCAATGACTGCAGAATCACATTCCAGAAAATGGGGAGTGTTTGGACAGAGGTCAACAAGAAGCTTTTTCCAAAGGGTGTTATAAAACACATGGAAAAGGAACTGTTAAGGAAACAAAAGACTCTAGAGAATGAACGAACAGAGACAGCACAGACGAGCACGCCTGATCCAGTGATGAAAGGGTCAAGCTTAAGTCCTGCAATACAATAACGTGAAAAGATAATAGCAGAATCAACATGGACGTTCATAACCAGAGTCAAAAAGAGACAAGAGGACAAGGAAAGACTTACCAGACCTTATCCTACAAGAATAAAACATGTGGACATTCCCAGATCATTGATTGAGATACCTGAGAATCCTCCAGCAAGAATGAGCTATACGGATGTGTTCAAAGATGTAGTTTTAGTAAACTGCAGAAAGACCTTAAGAATTAGAAGAAGGATACAAGAAGACAATAACAAATTGAACGATTATCAACACAGCACAATTGGGAATCAACATATGGTACCAACATATGAAGGAAGTTGGAAGATGACCTTCAGAGGAAGAATGCTTTGTTTGTGCACTCCTACCCTACAGCATGGGGAAGTCAAAAATCTTTGTATCTGTTGAAATAGATGTCATAACAGCACACTGCCTATCACATTTAGCATTGTGCAACACCAGAGGTCAGTTCATGGGAAGTGATGCTTCACTCAAATGGGCAACTGAAGCAACTTACCCAGATGAAGATGATTATGTTGAAGACATAAAGACGAGAAACAATGGCAAAACAAAGAATATTGTGATCAGATATGAGAAGCCTGAAATTAAATGAGCAGAGATCAGAAGAGAAACAAACAAAAAACTGAACGTTAAATGGAAATCTAGAGAAGAAGCTTGAATATGGAAGGACAGAGGTCAAATGCAAGTTTGGGGAACATTGCTTTCTCTAGAAGGATGGGAGAAAGGAGTAGTGATCTGCAGAGCAAGGATGATTATTGGATACTATAAAGAAACAACTGAAAATGCACAGATGATATGCAAACCATTATAGCCGAGACTTGCAAAACTGCTAACATGGGTTGAAGATAGAGGAGAACCCCTACAGATAGTGCCATTGGAGAATTACAAACTGTGCTTCAGAAACAATGGTACAAGAAAAATGTGAGAAAATCAGAACTGTGAATGAATATTTGATGCTACAGGAATGATGCATGGAACAGCAGTGATCATGGATCATTATTGGGCCTGCGGATCCAAAGCATACATCAGATTGCCGAAGAATTAGGGAGATTTATGTACATTGGTGAATGTCCATGTTCCAGCATTGCTGATTCCGAGAAGTGATTTAAATATTGACAGTTTCCCAAAAGTAGATGCCCACCTCAGGAAGAAGAGATCTATGGAACTGATATCCAGGATGAAGAGCGAAAACTACTTCTCTGCAAAATCGATCGAAGCCTTTGATGCAATCCCATACGAACATAGACTGTTCAGTTTGACTTCGTTAGTGTTCACGACAATTTTGATGCCAAGAATTCAGGTTGGAGCAAATAGTAAATGGTTGCAGATTACCAGATGGGAGCTACTGCAGACCATCAACACAACAATAAAGGGATTTAATGCAATTAAGGAAGAGTTAAGAACGATTTGACTAATGACACTACAGAACCGATATGTCCTAGACATGATCACAGCTATGGATGGAGGTGTTTGTGCAAAAATCGGAGAATCATGTTGCACATTTATACCGTCACACAATGACAAAAATGGAACCTTAACAGAAGCCATAGATATGATGACAAAACTACAGAATCAGATGATAGACGAACAATGACAGTTGCTTTGGACCACTGTTTTCATGGGTTCCTGAATGGATGGCAGATGCATTCAAGTTCCTAGGAGCCCTGTTGGTGATGACATTGCTCGGATTCTGTGTTATCAAGCTAATAATCTCACAGTGCCAGAGAACTGCAAAGTAGGCCATAGGGCTGACAATCGTGATTGATGTTGAGTCAGGATGGAAGCCTAAGGAACTGACTGACAAAGAAATAAGAGACTTTGTGAAGGCTAGCATTTATGCACCAGAAGGAACAAAGTTACGGTATCCAAGGAAACATAGAAAATATGTAAAATGGATCTATTGCATTCTAAGTGGAGAATATCAACTAATGACATGGAAGAAAGATGAGCACGTAAGAACAGCAGGATGTTTGAAGGGAGTCATACAGATATGGACCCCAAAGGAACATTTCTTCAAACCTAGATGTCTAGATCCAGAGGAGGAAATTAAAGTGGATACAAAGAAAGACGTGAGAGTGGTCGATGAATCGCTCAGAGAGGGAGAGTGAAGAGGAAGTGCCAAGCACCATCCACACTCCAGCCAGCCCCTTCGTAGTAACAGGAACGTTCACTCCAAAATATGCTATGTATGGAGAGCAGATAAACCAGCTGAGAGCCGCAGTTGGGCTCTGCCCAGTGCCTAACATAATAACAGCAGCTATTGAAGTACCGACACGTAAGAAAACCTGGACAGTAAGGTATCCATTAAGAAAACCTTATCTACAGGCAAGGCAAAATGACTTTTGTCAGAATGAAATACCCAAAGATGCCAAAAAGATACTAAAGGAAGACGAATGGTGACATCATAATAAATCGGACTGACACACATAAAGAAGGTATATGACCTAAGAATACTGACAAAGAGACGAAATACCATGGATAAGTCACATCTTGAGTCAAAGATGAAACAGTTGATGTCAAGATGCAGAGACTTATGCCATATGCACAATGAAGATATTCAGTTAGTTTAAACGTGTACAGATGAGAGAAACCTGAAGAAGCAAAGAAATCACGAGGCTTGCTTATGCTTAGTAGTAAAATAGATTGTGTCCAGCTACATATATATATATATATATACCTCAAAAGCACATTATAGATGAGTGAAAATCCACTTTGCATATGAGCAGCATTGAACAAAGGTTACTAAAGGTCTCAAGAGGAGAGTATTGCAGCAAACAAATTGAGAATTAAGATAGAGAGAAACCCAGCTGAAGGTAACCATGCCGAGAAGCCAAGGTCATATCGGACTGGAAAAGGCCAACAGCAGATACAATTAAAGAGAAAAAGAACAGAGTATCCTGTTCAGAAATGTCAAGATAAGCCACATATGTTAGAAGACTGGCAGAATTAAATCAAATACACGAAAATACATGAAGAACAGGTTGATTTCACACTGTCCAAATCACATGACAAGGCAGGCAGGAAGGGATGAGACCTTCACACCTTCCCATGGATCCCTGCCATACCCATACTCCTTAAACTTTCTCAGACCAAGAAGCAGACTTGAGGCCAAATTGCAAAGAAGTAATTGACAAATGACCGCTGAGGTGATGATTGATTGTTACATAATTGGAGGGAAGCTGGGGTGCAGACGAACTCCTTGCACCAACAAGTATGAGTGGGGTTGATGCCAACCCAATAAAAGTGGACCATGTAATCTAGGGTCCTATAGTAAGTAAAACCAATGAGACGTCGTACTTTTAGTGACTTTTACAGAGGCCATTTTGAAGGAACGGCTTAGTTGCCCCACCTGACATTGATTATCCAATCCCCTCTCCCCGCTACCACATACAGTTATAGTACCTATGTTAAAATTACTTTCCTATAACCAATCACGTTGCATGTTAGGTTTTTAAGATTGCGCGTGATGATGATGAGTTTTTATATAAGTACTGTGTTTTTTCTGAAGTGGAGTTTAAGCGAGAAGGAAGATCGAGCGGTTGCTGATGTTCATTGAACTCCCCATTTTTTGTACTTGTCATTAAACGGACTCCCTTTACCAAACTATTGAGTTGTCATAATTATTTGGTGCAAGAGAACGAATCTGAATCCCCATCTATTTCGAGGGTGCTGCTACTCATCTCAAAGGGCTGTTTGAAGACCCCCAGTCACAAGGGCCGGCTTGGGTCCATCCAGTTGAAGTGAGTGTATGAGGATGTGCTGAAGTGAAAATTAGTTTTCTACTATAATTAATTAATTAATTAATTCATCAATTAATTAAGTTATTCGCTTTATGGGTGTCTCCTAAGAGATCTAGGGTGATTTGCTACAGGCAAAATGGAGGCACCAAGGATGCATCCTGCCTGGGGTGCAGTCTGCTCTAAAACCAGCCCTGTCCGTCATTCCCCGCTTGGGGTGGTGATGGGGATGGGGCCCACTGTTCCCAGTAAGACCGTCAACTAGGATGGACTGTCCCCAATTCACCCTGACTGCATCACTGCACCTGTTTTTGAGGGGGCAGAGTTACCCATGTGACCCCTTTTGAAACACAGAGCAATGTGTCTAAGATGTGAGTGAGTCAGCGGGCCGAACAAAACCCTGTGGCACAATGAAGGTGAGGGCCAGTGCACGCCAGCTGAGGTGAGATGCCATCATGGCTGGCACAACACTGTTCTGTCTTGCCTGCTCTGACAAGGAGGTGAGAGGTGGAACATGAGCATGTGTGATAGGACCCTAAAGATGGTGAACCATGCCTGGGTAGGGCAAAGCCAGACGAATCTATGTTGAAGATCCATAGAGGTCCTAACATGCAAATCGATCATCTGTTCTGGGTAAAGAAACACTAATAGAACCATCTAGTGGCTGGTTCCTTCCGAGATTCCTCTCAAGCTTGCTGGCACTCAGAAACTCCAGTGTTATTTCCTAAAGCGATTGATTAGATATCTTGTGGCCGAGACAATCTTAACCTATTTTCAAGCTTTAAATAGTTAAGAAGCAAGGCTTGTTGGGCAGGAATCAGTCATGGAATGCGACTGGCCAGTGGGCCACTTTAATTAAAAAGAACTGATGCTGCAGGATGAGCCGAACACCAAGTTAAGGTGCCTGGTGACGACGCTCATCAGTCCCCAGAAAAGGTATTGGTTGATATAGACAACAGAATGGTGGCCATGGAAGTCAGAATCCGCTCTGGAGCGTGCCTAATAAACTAGCCCTTTATGCTTACTTTGCTTTGGCATTCGTTCATGTTTACATTTCACCACTCAATTCATATTCAACACCGTCCCATTTAGTGTCATTACTCTTGGGTGAAATACTTCCTTTACTGCAACATTGTTTTTTTTTATTAAATGGAAAGTTTACTTTTCACAAACCAGAAAGCAACCTAAGATTCACTTTGTCATTACATTAACCTCAGATTCTGTGAATTTTCTACTCTTGCTTTTGCTCTTGACACTCTTCTATGTAAAGTTTTAAGATCTATTCTCTTTGCAGCCTACATTTTTGTAGAGTTACATCCTCTTAACACCTCAAAATACTCCTTTCCCGTGGATGCTGGTAATGTATATACATGTGCTTCTTCTTTCCCTTTTGACATGTTTTTTGAGTTTTCTTGCTACATTTTTTGCCATTTCTATACTTTTCTTCATAAATCTTCTAATTAGCTACACTATACCATTTGTCTCTGGAAGATATATTGTATTGCTCATTTAGTTCTGCAGCCAATTGTATTCCATTTTCTATAAGCAACATATGTGTATTCTTTTAATTATTGTTTTGATCAACCAACTCCACCAATGGATTGAGGAAGATAAAAGAAAAGGGGAGTAGGAGCATTGGAAACAGCATATCGGAGCGGCTAGGAGGCAACACAGAGAGAGGAAGGAAATTTGGTTAGCAACCAAGGTACATAGAGAGTACATATATCTAATATCCAGCCATCTGAAACACGCATTTTGGTGAAAACAAGCAAGAATAAGACATTCAGGCAATCTAAATGTGCATGCTAACAGAGAAGCATTCTATCAGAGCAAGTGCTGAAGTAGGAATTCAAAATCCTGGAAATTTAAGAATATGTTATCTCATAGATTAGACTCTTTGCTTCTGTGTTTTCTAAAACTGGATTGGTTATCAAAGCATAAGAAGGAATGTGGATAGTGGATGTGAAGCGGAGTGTGAGGGAGTGTTCTTGGTGTCAGGTTCCCTGCTGTGGACTCAGTGTTTCTTTGCTTGCCATACCTTGGAGGAGGAGCTTCCAGCACAAGAACCCCCCGTACACAGAGCGTCGCGGAGTGTGAGGGAGTGTTCTTGGTGTGAGGTTTCCTGCTGTGGTCTCAGTGTTTCCTTGCTTGCTATACCTTGGAGGAGGAGCTTCTAGCATAAGAACACCCCCAGACGCGGAGCGTCGCAGAGTGTGAGGGAGTGTTATTGGTGTTCCTGGTGGTCCGTGTGGGCCACAGTGGGCCACAGTGGGCATAGGAGATCGATGGAGGCACTTGAAACTCAACATTTTGTTTGCCCTACGACGGCAAAGGTGTCCGACGGAGAAGGTGCCCACCATACCCGTTCCCAGTTTTGGTGCGGCAACTCTGTTCCATTGCAAGTGGCGTTGCTGGCAAAAGGAGAGAAAAAAAGCAATGAACAAGTAAGCCAAGTAAGCCATGAAAGAGTTGCTGATTCAAATATAGTCCTTGAACAGTCAGCCGGGTCATCCCGGGACTACAATGTAGCAGTAACTGGTAACAACATGATAGGGAACGGAGGGGATAGGCTTACCTCTGAGCCGTGAGGAAAAGACTTGTTTGATACTGCTGACAATGCTGAGAAGCAGTCGCGGCTATCGATGCAAACTCAAACACAAGCCCCTGGGACGCTGCCGGTGACGGGTGCCCTGAGGGCCTGCGTAAGTGCCAGAGAAGGGGCTGGCCAAGATTTAATGGACTTGGCCGGAAAAATCGTGCCCTTAAGATATTCTGTCAAACAAACAGCGTGTTGTCGCTCGTGCCACCTCCCCCGCCCCCTGTCCCCATTGAGTTTTCCCGCACCTACTTTGGCTTCGCCCCCAGAGGCAGGAAAATCGGCCATACCTGAAACATATGAAATACACACGGGAGAATTATTGCAGCTGCGAGAGTTGGCCAGGAGGGCTATGAAGAGCTCTAGTGAACCTCAAGGGTTGTGAGAAGACATAAAAACTGGGGAGAGAATGTTTGACGAATTGCAATGGTAAATGAAATAAAGGAACAAATAAAAAATTGTGGAAATGGAGGGGAGGAGCCTCAGAGGGCCTTCTTGCTTTACTGGAAATCACCCCTTGTAATGCATGGCCCTTGCAAGAGGATGTTTTTACTGCAAATGAAGAGCCGGTATTTGAAAGGGAGCTCATAGAGAACTACGACAATAAAATGCTAGTGGGTGATAACATACAAGAAATATCATCAGGCATGGGCCGTCGCAACTCAATTGCAGTGGCCAACCAGCTGATCAAGAACTTGATGCTACTGAATGCGAAATTTAGCAGTCACACCTCGAGGTTGGGGTGAGGGGAGGACCGACAGTAACATCGACTTGAACATTGTTATAAACCGACCGCAATTGAGTGACAAAAGTAAATGCAATGCATCTGGGGAATCGAACAACATTAAGGACCTAATAAGGAAAAAGGACTTGAATGAGCAAAGACACCTGCAAAAAAGGAGGAAAGTGGAACATAGTCCACTGGGGATGATAAGCTCTTCACAAAAAAGGAACACTACAAAGAGGACCACGATAAGAAAAGAAAGTCCAACGAAGACTGATAGGATTAGCGCAGCCTGCCAAAAAGATGTTATGAGACAAGCTATTCTTCAGATGAGTCACCTTCTGACACCTCTTTTGTACCAAGAGAATTTCCCAAAATTCAAAGATCAATTACAGGCTACAGACAGGAAAAAGCACAGTTGATCAGAGAGGATAGGGGTATCCATGAGGAGATGGAGAAGGTGTTTAATTATCTAAGGCCTAATATCATGTCAGCGATGTCAATAGCAATAGCGCCATTGACAAAAATGTATGAACAATTCAATGAAATCTATGGGGACCAGCACACCCTAATTGCTCTCATCAATTCAAAAATGAGCAAGATGGAGATGAATATGATGGAAAGAAAGCAAGAAACCATCCACAAAATTCAGAAAAATTAGACATTATCCAAAATGCTCAAAGACCGCCTAAGAAACAAAGGGGATGATAAAAGGCTGCTTGCTGAGGTGGCAAGAGAAGCACCAGTACTTCTAAAACGAGATCAAATTCAAAAGGATGTGTGTGATTGGGAGCATGAAGGGATGAAATAAGTCATAAGTAAAGATACATTGGACAAGCATGTCCCCCCGAGCCAGCTTTAGGGAACCCAAGACAATCGGTGCACTGGGCTACAGTGTGATGAAACAGACACATCAATAGAAAGTGCAGCTAAGAGCAAAATACAGGAAGAGCATGAACAGAACAGCACATCACACAGAAGTGTGACGAGGCTGACAACAAATCAAAATGGCCAGAAGATGATCCTCTGGTGATACCTTCAAACTCTGCGAATGCGTAGGGGATCTGTATTAACCCACACTTGAAAACTAATATTGGGGGGCAACAGAGTACAAAAGCTAATGAAAGCTACACAATATTTGAAAAAACAAAGAAACAAAAAACATGCAGCATGGAAAAATCACATTTGCTAAGAGCTCCTGTAAGTTTCTAAGAAACATCAAGGCCTTAAATGTAACAATACAAACTGAAGACCTTAAGACCTCAAAGTTGAGAAATCAGGACACACAAAAAGTGATTCAAGATGGGGGAGCACGGGACAAAGAAGTCCCAGAAGATAACAAGCAAAGGGATGAGGAGAAAGAGGAAGCAATTCTGAGGGAGGAGCTCTTAATCCTTTCGACATACGAGGAAGATGAAGACAAGAAACAGTTGGAAAGCGTCCTACCGGCTGACGGTCGAATTGTCTGGTGTTCCGATTCTGAAGTTGAGGCGGTCATGTCCCTGCAAATTGAAATAAATGAGGATCCATCAAAGTGGTTGGAAAGCATGAGTTTGCTTTTGAAACTTTGCAGAAGAAGAGCATCAGAGAGAAACCCAAGGATGGTAGAAAAAAAGTGGACCAATTTGAAATCATGACAATTGAGGAGAAAAGAAAAAAGAACGCTTTAGTACACGATCGCCCATCGAGAAAACAGAGCATACAACTGAAAACCAAACCAAACAAGACACAGGATAACCAGGTAAGAGAAATAGAGGAAGGAAATCATCTAAATACTGATAATAAAAGAAAGATTCAAAACATGAAAGAATTGGAAAACAACTGGGGAGTAGATAAGAGGGTAAAAGGTCCAGGTTCCAAACAACAACTGGAAAAGAACAAAAAGATGGTGAATGGGCATAGCCTTCTATTGGAAAGAAGTGTCCCAAGTGATTATGGCCTTGTGTTGAATAGGTACAATGTCCTGCATCTGATCCATCACATTCCACACCTGAAATCAATATTGTCAAATGACATATAGACTGTGGAATTCATACAGGAAAAAAAATTGGACCGAGTTCTACTCCATCTGTACTCAAAAACAATAAGTGAAATCCTGCTGGAAAGTCTTGACGACTTGAATGCATTGGGTTTTGACCTGAGGGAAATTAAATATATGAGGCCAGTAACTGAACCTAGTGTTAACAAGTGGAAAAAGAATCTGGCTGATGAGAAGGAAGACAGAGTTAAAAACAAGTTTGAAGAAGTAAATAAGAACATTGAAAAGTGTCAGAAGATGAAGAAAAAGACCAAGAGGAGAAGGAAACAAAAATGAAAGAAGACTCCAATAGCCGAAAAAAAGAATAAAGATTACTTTTGCATGTGATAGAATAAATCCTAAAGCCACAACCACTCTTGGTGGAAAGATGGACAAAGAAAGAGAAGGAGAGAGCTGGGGTTGGCTGGCATAGGTTTTGACAACACAGGGATCCAGATAATGCCCGGAACACAGTTTAACCACCTTACAGATGGGGTCCTGGAAAACACTGGGTCTTGCCCACCTTTTCAATAAATCTTCTGAATTTTTTGAAGCTTTGGACTTTGTGTGTTTGCAGGAGACATGGCTTGTAAAGCAACCAAGTGTCGAAAGATAATAAATGGCACTTAACCTTGCAATTAGAAACCCAAAGGGGTGCCCTATGGCTATACTAATCACTCTGCTTAAAAGAGCAAGTGGTTTCTGTATAGTGAAGACATCCAATACTTCTTCATACATACAAATAACGATCATAAAACCACAGGGCAAAAGCCTTAATGATCACTCAGGAATCCACATAATTAACTTTTATTGGCAGCATCAAGAAGCGGGGGAATTGATCTTTGCTGATGAGATATGTGAAATACTGGATGAGATTATGATCAAAGAACCCCAACAAAAAAACATCTTATGTGGAGACATGAATATGGAAATCAACATGAAAAGTCTGGCTTGAAAAAATGGACACTAGAAACATGTTCCTCTTGAATGGAAACATACAGGGAGTTACCCCTCCAAAAGCAACCTGGGAAAGAGACAAACAGAGATTGATCATAGATTACTATTTTGTCTCAGAAATTGTGTCGAGAAAAGTCTGTAGACTGGAAGTTATCGAAACAATAGAAAGCGACCACAACCTTGTGAAAATGACAGTGAAATTGGAAAGGAGTGTGTTGGCTACATCGTGGAAACACTCCTTGTCCCTAGATTAAGATTGTACAGCACCAAAATCATGAGCCTGACAAAAGATTTAAATAATAAGGAGGCGAACAAAGACAGCGATCACCTTGAATATACTTCAATACTACAAAAGTATATGGAAAAAAAACAATAGCTGTGGGAAACCAAGATACACCGAGCATGTATATGATCCAGTAATTGTGGAGAAAAAGAGGAAACTACGTCGGAAATTAAGGGCCCCAAAAAGAAATCAGGCGATTGTTAGGCGGAATTATATGCAATACCCTTTGGGAATACCACACACAATTAGGACTACAAGTGACAGTACAAATTCACCTTTGGTAGAAACCTGTATTACACAGTAAAGTGGTAGTGATGGCTGAGCAGCCAGACTTATCTCAAGAGTAAAGTGAGCAGTATCAATAGTTACACAAAGGACCGCAATTACTATGATTCAAACAAACACTGACTCAAGGTTTCTGAGTAAAAGAATATGCATTTATTTACACGTCAGTTATTAAACATTTCACTATTATTAAGCAGTTGAAAAATCACAAATCTAATACACTACACCACACCCAATAGATTCTGGACAAGTTAGGCTCACAATCAAGTTTGAGCAAAATGGCACTGCAGTAATAAAAAGGGATGGAAAGACAAAGTTAGACAAAAGTTGAGCAGCACCAACACGTAAATAAGCAGGGCAATCTAGAAAAAGGAACTACAGTGAGGAAATCAAATCAAGAGGCCAGGGCCAAAGTCAATGGACCAAAGTCTTTGCTGAGGATCACACAGTTCAGGGTAGTTTGCGGTTAAGTCTTTGCCAAGAGTTCAGAACGAAGTTGGTCGGATGAAAAGTTAATTTAAAGAATAGAGAAGGACAAGCTCTCGGATTGGCGAAAGATTTCACACACTTTCACAGCGGCCAGACGAAACGAACAACCAGGTTAGCACAGTACCCTTAGAGCAGAAGAATGATGTAGCCGAGGGAGACATTCCTGGCAGGTCCTGCAGGCTCAAAGTTCCTGAAGTGACTGTCAGACTCACAAGAAGGAGGAAGACTGGAGGGTCCTGCACTGCCCAGGGAAGAAACCAGCAGCAGAGCAAAGCAACAAATAAAAGGTGTACCCCTTAAAACCCAAGCAGGGTCCTATCCTCCTGGCTATCCAGTTCACTGTAGCTGTGCACAGCAAATTCGACCAGAGGAGAGAGGCCTGGCTTGCAGTTTGGCGAACTGGTTGTTCCCACCAGCTCAAGGGGAGAAGATTCCTTGCAAATCTTTCCTGTCGTTGAAGTTTGGAGATTGGGACCCGCAGAAGGGCTTCACCGGGAGGTTCAGTCGTGGTAGAGGTCCTCTTCTGGCAGCTTCTCTTCGATACTCTCGATCCAGTGGCGACTTTGCCTTCTCAGTCCCAGAGACCTGCTTTTTATGCAGTTTTCCCCCATTCACACAACCTGGCTCTCAATCAAACAGCAGGGTGGCTGTCCTGCGGGACAGTCACCACAGCCAATCATACCAGAGTGCGACATGGCTCTCCAAGGAGACCATGTGCAGGGAGTCTCAAACTCAGCCCGCCAAAGGTCGGTGAACAAAGGAATCAAACCTGGTTTGGCGCGCAGAGTAAAACACAAGAAAGACTTTTACAAAAAGAAATGGCAAATTAACCCAGCCGGAACTATATAAAAGTAAATATGGTCCAACGGGTTCAAGTTCGAGGCTACTAAGATAGCCTAAAACCTTACCCAGGCTATTTAAAATAACCGCGGTAGGAAAAATAGAGTAGTTACCACTGCCACCAGCCAAATCTTAATAAAAAGGGAACGAACAACATTCCATGAGAAACAGACAAAAAGGGATAGCTATTAACCCTTTCCAGAACTCTATGTAAGATAGTTTGTACTGGGTCTGTGATTTTAAAAAGACTAATAAAGTCAATGGCAACTTTACATGTTCTGGGAGACAGTAGTCAGTCCCATAAAATGGAGTTTCAGTTGGGAAGTCTGTAAAAGAAAACCCCGTGTTACTGCACTGAAGGTGCTGTTTAACACACAGTAAAAAGAGGATGCTTATGTAGTAGGTGAGGATCCTCAGTCTATGAACACAAGAACATGTTAAACACACACAGTAAAACACATGTAAGAGTGGGAAAAAAGGCTCACATGCTTACCAGGAGAAAAAAATAAATCCTAGAAATCCAGCAAAGCTGCTGAGGGACTCAGTGGGTAAGGGAAATTAGCCATTTTGGAGAATTCTCCCTAACAGCGATAAACAAGGCTATGGAAAAAAAAAGACTGAAGATGAAGTATAGAAACTGGATACATGCTCATAAAATAATCATGGAGCAACAAGACACAAAAAGGATGATGGAGACCTTGAAAAACAAAAATACCAAAGACTTTTGGTCTATTAATGTGAATGAAGCCCCTCAAAGCGCAATTCAAAACAACATGGTAAATGAGGAACAATAGGATGAACACTACTCAAACCTTTTTAAAAAAAACAAGCTACAATTGCTGAATCAATCTTCCCAACCTAAAAATGTGGGATGTCTTAATTTCGAGGGAAGACATTATCAAACGTCAAGCGGACCAGTTCATCCCAGGCCCCTGGACTGGATGGCCTAATGATTCGGATGCTAAAGGAACATCCAAATGAATAGGCAGATATCTGATAAATTCTTTTCAAGATAATATTGAAGGAGAGGAAGATCCCAACATCTTGGAAGGTTGCGATAATCGTACCCATCTTCAAAAAAGGTCAAAGATCAGAACCTAACAATTATCGGACTATAGCACTGCTGGATGGGGTTGGAAAGGTCTTTGCCAGGCAAATCCTCTATTATCTAAGATCATGGATTAAAACATCAGGCTCCTTTGATCCCCTCAAACAGGTTTTGTCAGGGGAGTAGGCTGTATGTTGAATTTGTTAATAATAAATCTGCTGAAGATGGAAGCGATAAGGAAGGGAACTACTGTCTACTTAGCATTAGTTGATCTAGCTCATGCTTTTGATGGTGTGGACAAGGAGAAGTTATGATGTAAGATGGCGATGATGAACTGTCCTCCCAACCTGATTATGGCCATCAAGAAACTGCATTCCATTACATGGATCCAAATTCACCCGGACCAAAATGGCACACTCTCACACCCGATAAATACACCTCAAGCCGTTGGGTTCTATACTCTTTATTCTGTCTATTGCAGATGTAGGAAATGCACCAGAGGAAGTTGTATCTTTTTCACCAAAAAATTAATGGTAGTCAAGTGAGCTGGATGAACTACATGGACAACATCGTCCTCTTAGATACTCCAATTGGTCTCCAAAACTTAGGTATAACGTATTTGTGACATCTGGGATTGGTCCGCTGACTCACGTCCCAGTTCATTTCGTGCACTCACTTCCCTGTTTGGTCCACAGGTGGGCCTCAGCTTGGCCCAGAGGGTGGCGTTAGGTCCACAGTCATCGAACGCGCATGATGATTGGATGGGGAAAAGGGCAAGGTGCGTCATATTTTTGGAAACACTTGCCATGTTAGATCCGCGGATATCGCAGTGGCAGAAAAGTCTGGGAAACACATGTTGGGTTATTTGGTGGTGGAAAGACTGTGTGCGAAGGGTGAAGGAGTGGAAAAAAGATGATATGAGGCTATTTTCATAGGTGGAAAAAGTGTAGTGGTCCATGGACACCGCAGTAGTTTGCGGACAGCGCCATGACTGGATGGCTTGTGAAACACATTTAGAGTTATTTAGAGTTATTTTCTGGGTAAAAGAGGGTTGGGAAAGGGTAGGGGAGTGGAATAAAGTTGATAGGGAACTATTTCTTTATTCAGCATGTGGTCTGGTATGGATTCACATGCTCATGAATATTCCACGCCGTCTCTAGGCACAGCTGAGGCTGCGGAAGCTGAGGCGGGGTAGGCAGCTGAGTCAAAGGTGGAATATTAAGCTGGGGCACAGGCAGAGAGCCAAGACCCTCGTTGACCTGCGGCTCTCCGTCACCTTCCTTGATGGTATCCTCATCTTTGTCACCTTAATCGTCGCCTTTGTCGGCACCCTTGTCGTAGGGCCTGACCCTGACATTCTCGTCCTCTGGGATAGTCTGAAGGTAAACAAGCTCCTCCTCAGAGGAGATATCCGTGCCCTGGATGACCTATGTGCCCCCCCTTTCTTCGCTTCCAGAGGGGATGGTCTCGGGGAGATGACCGCATCTTCTTCTCTGGGGTCTTCTCAATGGGCTGGAATGAAGATTCCATCCTGGCAGGGAGGCGAACTTTTGCCTTCAGGGGTGCGCCCTGCGGATCCGCCTCTGTGGCCTTCGAAAGCGACACCACCACCACCTCACTGGAAGGTGGGGCCTTAGTCGGGTGTTCCTGAGCCTTCAAAATCAGGATCAGTCCCTTATCCTGCTTGGTCTTCGTGGCTGTCCTGAGTGCCTTGTCCTGCTTGGCCTTCTACTTAGGGGAGGGTTGGAGCCTCGGCCCCCCTTGGCCTTCTCTGTCAAGGACAAAATGGCTTTGGACTTCTCCTTGTCCGGAGTCACCTTGAGTTTGCCCGGATGGGCCGATTTCCCCTTGGATGAAGATCTTGAGCGTTGACTGGTGACCAAAGTTGCTGGAGACGTCGGACGCACCCTGGCCACCGAAGAGCCCACCGCATCTGCGCTCCCGGTGTCATTGGACTCGCAGTACTTGGCCTTTTGTTGGACCCCCATGGGAGGGGTGCCCTCAAAGGACTTAGAAGCCCGCTCAGCTTTCCCGGGTTTCCGGGAGAGGCATGCTCCTTGGACCCACCCAGTGCAGAGGCCTTGGTCTGCAGCCACTCATTCAGCCGCTTACACCGATCCTTCTATGTGCGTGTCTAGAATTCACATCAAAATGCACAATCATCTTCCTTGTGCGTCGGGTGCAGGCAGTACAGGCACTGGGAATGATTGTCGTCCGAGTAAACATTCCATAAGCCGGAGTCGGGACAAAGTTTGAACAGGGGAGTTGAATCCTTCTTTTCCGCTGACATGGTGAACACGACGTATGCCTCAAGAATCTTCTAGAAGCCTCCACCAAGAAACTTGACAAAATCCACCCTTGAGGGGTGCTGAAGAATCTGAAAAATGGGTCCCCGTTAATTGGAAGGGTGATCGATGGAACACAAGGCTCGATTGACCGAAAAATAGAGTAGACCTCTTCCAAAAAGTAAAGAACACACAAAAAGCTTGAGAGCTAAGCATGAGGACTCCCAACACTTGAAAGTGCAGTACAAATCATCTGAATATGGCTACCAGAGGAGGGTCTTAGGTAGAGGGCAGTCATTGGCTGGGGCCAGTATGATCCAGAGCCCAGTGATTGGTTGTTAGGAGAAAAAAACTGAAAATGTTTTTTTTCTTTATCGAGGATTCCCAGCCTGACAGCTGGGAATATTCATGAGCATGTGAATCCATGCCAGAGAACAACAGTTACAGGTTAGTAACTTGTTCCATAGGTTTGATTGCAGGGGGTTAAGGTGATTTTTATTAGTTGACGGTGTATAGTATGTTATATAGTTAATTGTATTGTGGTGGTTCAGATTCTGAGGTGCATGGCCACAGGCCATTTCCCCAAGAATAAGTGCACTGGCCACAACCACCACAGTAGTAATATGTGTTTAACAATTGCTATGGTTACTTAGTTCTATAGCGTTATGAAACTGTTATCTGTGGTTTATTTTCTGTGGAGAAAAAAACAGTACAATTGTTTAAGCAGGATAGTTTAAAAGCTGTGGTAGTATAAAATTTTACATATACATTTTTTTCGAGCCTCATAAACAGTACAATCTAAGTACTATGTTTGGTACAACATTAGTGTATGACATACTGCTGTTGTCTTGATATTAAATAATCATTGGATCATTGGGAGAAATAAAAAGACATACTGCATAAAAAAAATATTTCAGTTATGTGAGTGCAAGGGTGAGAGTATGTTTTTTGAAGTATGTTGTGATTAAGGGAATGCATGAAGTACTTAAATGCATGTTGGCGTATTCTCACTACATTAGAGGTTAGTAGAATCATTAGTATGACATATTAGCCACGTGAGTTTCTTTGTATGGTGAAATGATTGTGTGAATTGGAGAAAGGGTCTAATATGCAATGATTTGCATTCTGCAGAAGCTGGTGAAATGGAATGGATTCAGAATATGGTATGGATACATACAAAAATTGTACATTAGGGATGTGGTCCTGTGAAACATGGTTGCCGAGAGTGGATGCATGTTTTCACGTCTATGAAATCTGGTAGATTTCATTTATATGGATGTTTTTGGTTTCCAGTTCTTGTAGTAAGTACAGTAGGAATTCTGTTGGATCTTCTTGTGTGCTTCTGGTCAATTTTACCATTCCTGCACAGTAATCCAATAGTTGCTTTGTACCTGAGACCCTGTAAGTGTTGTCAGGATTAATTGTGGCATTTCTATGAAGGACAGGCATTTGCAAAAACCACTGGTCCGAGTCGTTTAAGTAAATGTTTTGAACAATTGGTGACAATTGAAAGAGAAAATTCATTGTTACATTAGCATAACAATTTACTCCATTTGTCTTACTAAATTTAAATGGACCAGAGAGTTCTGTTTGTGGATTGCAAAACACAGGTACTGTCGATACAATGTATGAAAATGTATTTTAGAAATGAAAACAATGTCCATACATTTTACAAAGTAGTGCAAATGAAAATGATTGCCTTCATTCCAGTAATTTCTGTCTGTATCTGTTACACAGGTGGTGCATGTGTATGGCATATCCTGCGTTTACATGGTGGATTCATGGAAGACTGTTATCTTGCATTTGATGAGTAATACCTGCCTGTGTGGTTCAAGCCATTCGTGATGAATTTGTGATAGCAGACAATCCCATGTATTGATGCAATTAGTGCCTCAACAGCAGCATTATCATTTGTAGTTTCATTGATATGCACTGTACTAAACTAAATAAAATATTACAAATAATTCAAGCTAAACAGTTGTGAGAAAGTTTTGTAAGTGCACTACACATCAAAACATATAAGAGTATCATTACATATTGGTGTGCAATAAACATGCATTGGCCTATGGTGCTCGCCTAATCCTCATATACTCCCCCACCAGTAGCAATGGCAGTTGGCACCTGTGATTGTATGCTCGCAAGGGGACTGGGTGGATGTGGATGCTCAAGGTGCAGAACACCATGTGCACCTCAAAGGCATCTTACACATTGTGACTATTGTCCATATGGCCACCACAGTACCAGTGTCTCTAGACTCCCCTTTGAAGACCCCATTCATGCAATGAACATATGTTTGTGTCCCTTGAACATTGCTCTGAACCTATCATGATTGACCGATCTTCATCCACCCCCCTCCGTTTTACCTAGAAGCTAAACGTCTGTAGAGCTCTGGTATTTTCTAGGGTGTACTATTGAACTGCCTCTTCCTTAATATACCCACTTTCTCTCTCGACCCCCTCCTGCTAATTCAAAATAAGGCTGCAAGACGTATCCTTGGCCTCAAGACCAGGGACCGCATATCTCACTGTGGCTCTTCAACCTTTACTTGGCATCTCTAGGCCACCTAATCTCTACATTGTTTCCTAACTTTCAGTGTTATGAGGATGACACTCATCTCTCCTTCAAGCTCTGTACTGCATCCTCTCCTCTCTTGCTTATTCCTGACTGCATATCTGCGATTCAGGAATCGTGTGCTTCCAACAATGTCTGCCTAATACCAGTAAGACTGAGATCATTCTTTTTGAACGCCTGCTACCGCTTTTCCTCTTTCACTCTAGCTGCCCTCCTTGGGTCCTGTATCTGCGTCTTCAGGCTAGGAAAACCCCCTTAGTGTCATCTATGACTCCTCCCTCTCCTTCTGTCCCCACATTACGGACATCTCTAAGATGTCCCACTACCAGCTGCACCTACTGAGATGTATTCTTCCTCTTGTCACTTTCCTCCAGAAGTTCCCAGTCTCAAGAACCCTAATTATATCTAGGATGGACTATTCTAACAGCCTCTTTCTCAATTTTCCTGCCTCCACTCTTTGCCCCCTGCAACTTGTCCAGAACAGGACTGCAAGACTTGCCCTTGGCCTTAAGCCAAGGGATCGTATATCTCCAGTCCTGAAATCTCTACACTGGCTCCAATTGGTGGCTACAAGGATCAAGTTCAAGACCCTCTGCATTGTTCAGAAGGCTTTTTGGGGCCATGGACCACACTACAGGCAACTTTATCTTCCTAAACATGTTTCTTCTTGTACCCTCCGCTCATCAACCTGCACCTCTCTGAGGGTTAGACGCTTCTCCATGTAGAGAGTAGGGGGGTTAGATTTCTCTCCAAGGCTGGTGTCTCCCTCTGGAACAGCTTCCCTGTCTCTTTCAAACCTGAGCAGGCACACCTTAGTTTCCGGGAGCAATTGAAGACTTTCATTTATGCTTCTGCTTTCCCTCTCACTCTTCCCTGCTGAAGTTCTCATTCTGCTGTACTAACTGGTTACCTGGCCACCCTCTAAATCTTATGGGCACCAGGTTCCCTCATAACCAGTAGCCCCATGCACTGCCTCTGGGCCCACCGCATGCTATGAACTGTATCTGCAACCCACCTTTGATACTGTCACTCCAACTCTCTGCTGGGAAAACACTTCTCATAGCAGAGAGCAAGGGGCTGATCACTCATGACATATGGGGAAATCTGTGCCTGTGTGCACCACACCTGAGGTGCCACTAATATTGTTAACTTTTTTGGCATGTGTTAACAAAAACTAAACTGACTCGCTGTGAATGCTAGATGAAGGGTCTCATTCTTATGTGTCCTTGAATACACCACACTAAGAATTTGAAGGACTAATTGTGCCCGAAATCCACAAAGAAATTATAAGATTCCCTATATTGAAAGCTTACGCCGGAAAGTTACATTTCTATTTCAGAAAACTGTGTTTTGAAGAAGTTGGTCCTCTGCTACATCGGAAGAATGGATTCTCAAAACACAATGTAAACAAGATTTTAAATAATATTTATGCATGCGAGGATGGAAAGTGTGCTGTGTGACATATGATGAATGTTTTGATGGATGAATGTTCAATTTGACGCAAAGAATCAACATTGTACATGTTAATTGTAACTTAAATGTATAGCCAGCATAAGAATGTACTGTGTAAATTCAATTATAAAGTGGTTACTGAAATATGTTTTTGCATTCTCGATTTTACATAGTTATATAATCCTGATGTGCGCATGTCATGGGTACAGTCCTCTAGGCAACAGCTTCTTCAACACTATTTGGGCAATATTTATCAACACCAGATATGTGATAACGATCATCTGGGATGATCGTCAGACAACAATTTGTCCTTTCACGGTTGCAGTAACAAGGAGCAACATGAGAGTGTGAAAGGTTCTAGAAATGTGCAGATGTGAAAGTGATGCATTCATTTCAATGTTAAAACACTAATTTCTCCTTTGTAATAGAGAACCATTGCATAGATTACTCGTCGGTCATGGGAGATAACTTTGTGTGAAGTATGCAAAGTCTTGGATGAATCGATCAATGATTTGATTTGGCATTAGAAGATCACCGTTCACAGTTACACTAAACATGAGAATGATGCAAATTTCGGTAGCTATATACTGTGTTCAAAAAAGTTAACCAAGTTTTCATTGACTTAATTACATGTTTTCATCATGTCAAAATGAAAACTAATTTTTACGGTCCTGACTTTTGCTGTTTTCTTCAAAATAAAAAGTTTCTATCATTTTTGTAAAAAGAAACAAAAGTGTTTTGTTTGTTGTGGATGCGTGTGTTTAAGTTCCAGGTTCTGCGTTAGATAACTTTATGACATTGGTGATGAGTGGGTATGTTTGGCTACGCTGTCCACTCACATCATTGAAATAGGTGGAGCTCATCCTGAGGGTATAGTGATGTTAGTGTTAGGGGCAGGAGAACCTAATCAGCCCATGAGGGCCTTTGATAGAATCGTATTGAGTCTATCTACTTCATTGAGAAACGTAAAGTAGAGTCTATAAGATTATTTTTTTAGTTCTATTTTTTAACTGTGAAGGGTGGGTCCTAAAGGAACCTTTTTAGGGGTGTTATTTGATTTATTTTTCTTTTTTTGCAGGAGAGCTCAGAAAGTAAGGTGGGAAGGGAAATGAGAGAAAAGGCACAAACCGCAAATATGGAGGGGCACTTGGACAGGGGAAGATGTTGCGGGTGTGTTACATCTAAGGTAGGGGGCAGTGGTTCACATGCTCCTTGATTACAGCTTCAAAAGCACATTGAAATGGCTCCCTGCTGCAGAGTGATGTGTTGAAGTACATACAGAGTACTGTTGTCTTCAAAAGATATGGACCAACAGCCACATTTATCACTTTCAAGGTAGCTGGTGGGATTTTGTGTCCCACAGACGTAGGCTGTGTGGTTACAGTATTGGTTGAGGAAGATGAGGTGGAGGAAGACAACCTACTACTTGCTAGGAAAGGAACAACCTTTCTGAGAGCATTGCAGTGGATGGATTTGGTGTGGCGGCACATGGAGGTGGTCCCTTAGGATCACTGGCCAGATAGTCCACGACTGAGTGCATTTCAATTTGGTAGCATTAGCCTTTAGTACATTCCCAACAGTGGTAAGGAACTGCCACACCCATGATTATCTCTGGGTGTTAGAGGTAGGCATTTCCTCTACCTCATCTTCTTGGTCCTCTTCCTTGTCTTTTGAAGTACAGTGCTTTTTTGTTGTGTAGGTCCTCCAGCTTGGGCAGGAGGGATAGCAATAGCAGATGCCCTTTTTAAGATGAATAACAGTTTTGCTAATATTCTTCCAAGGATGTGTTCTATGCTATATTGTTACTGCATAAGGAGTAAGAATAGGTGTAGGAGTTGTGCAATGGTATATTTTGAGCTAGAAAGTTCCTAGATCAGCAGAAAATGCAGTTCTGAACTGTTCATGAAGCAGAGACCCATTTGCGAAGTGCTGACACGTTCATGGATACATTATCATATTGCGTCCGAGTGTGTGGTCATGTGACACTGTCCGTTATGGTAAGCTAAGCAACCATAACTTGTGCCACTGCCGTGCACTGCTAAGGCTAACACCCATGACATGAAAGATGACATCACACATGTCATTGATGATATCACTGATGACATCACATATTACATTCATTTTAATAATCAGTCCCTACAAGGGGTTGAGTTTATAATGTTGGAAACACTATGTTAGGCGTGTTTGGGAGAACTATCATCAACTACTTAATGTATAAAGAATGTACTCATGTAAACAAATTATTACATTCTAATGTTGTTTTTAGTAGAGAAACCTAATCATACATACATATAGGCAATGGTTGCAGCATGCCCCATAGAAGTACAATATTTTTTATCTGGTCATTTCTGATAGTAAAATAATAAATGCTACCTTATGAGAGTTTTTTGTAATCTTAAACATGGAATAAATAGAAAACTTAGCACACACTTGTGTAAGTAGAAGAAATTCATAAACAAACGCACTTCCCCTCACTCTGGTCTTCCTCCATGGGCTCTCCCCTGCCCCCTGTTTTGAAGACAGAAACCTTAGAGCCATCTTCAATTCCTCTCAATCTCCTTTCTCCTTCACACTCAGGACATTGCCAAGAAGTTCCACTTCCAGCTCTTCCTTCTCAAATGGTTTCCATCTTTTCTCACCTTCCCCCAGAAGCTCAATGCTACCAGAGCCCTGGTTCTCTATAGGCTTGACTATTGCAATAGCCTCCTTCTGCATCTTCCTTCTTCCACTCTGCAACCTCTCCATCTAATCCAGAATAGGGCAACAAGACGTATCATTGCCCTCAAGCCGAGCGCTTGCATGTCTCCTGCCTTAAAAAGTCTTACTGGCTCCAGGTTGATTCACGGATTAAGTTCAAATCCCACTTTATCATCCACAAGGCTGTCTAGGGCTGGGTATGACACTATCAGTAAATCCTTCTTACTGAATATTCCTCCGCTAGACCCCTGCACTCCCCTGACACCAACCCTTTGTGTGTGAAGCATTTTTCTAAACAGAAGGCAGGAGGCTGTTTGCTTTATTTAGTTGGCTCCCTTCTTTAGAACAGCCTTCCCCTCCCTCTTATTCTTCAGCAGGACTTTCTTAAATTCCAGAAGCTCCTCAATACTTTCCTTGTTACCTCCTCCTCCGCCCCACTCTCCTCTGCTAATCTCACAGTTGCTTGTTGGTGTCAAGGACCCTTATGCATCCTCAAAGCCCTGACCTCCCACACCAAACTGCCCTGTTTCTGTCTATCCTCAGCACGTGCCTCAGTTCACCTTCTTCCCTTCATTGCACTTCACCTATTGCTTCACCCATGAGCACCACAGCACCTAGCCCATTCCCACTTTCTGATTTTTTTAAATGTATTTATAGCATTTGTTACACAACCAAACCCGGAGGTATCACAGTGTAGGTTACATGGGATTGCTTATCTGGATACAGAGGAAGTTCCAATACGTGTAGGATTAGTTGCATCATTTGTTATCATGCAGGCTACACAGTTCGGGAGACATAATAGTTACAGTACCGGCCTAAACATTTCAGGATGCGTCATACTGGTTAGACCAGCCTAAACATTTCAGGATGTGTCATACTGGTTAGACCAGCCTAAACATTTCATGATGTGCAATACTGGTTAGAATTTGTTGAATAGCCAAGTTTTGATCAGACTATTGAAGCGCTGGTGGGAGAGCTCATTTCTGATGTGCAAGGGGAGGGAGTTCCAGATCTTTTGTGTAGCAACTGGGAAGCTGGCACCCCCTGCCCCTGGAGCTCTGGAATCTTGGGATGCACTTGCATGTTCTGAACACTCACAAGGCATAGTATATGTGCCACCCCACCCACTGTAGTTAAGATTTCTTTATGTTTTTCATTGTATTCATTGTTTAATTGTTTCACATCCCGTGTCCCATCCCTGTTGCCCTGTGGCTTTTTCTTCCTGTATCAGCGCCTAACAAGCAAACAATAAATACATAAATAATACATAAATAAATAAATAAAATGCAGACAAATTAGAGGCACATGCAGGGGAAACTAAAGTAAGGAAGAAAGAAAAAACAACACCAAAAAATGACAATAACATTAGAGTTAATCATCATGTACACACATTAATTGTGTGTTTCAGGCGTTTATTGCCCCATGTATGTGCTATATGAGCTCAGATTAAACTCTAAGGAAAGTACTTTTGGACCATATAAAAATGTTAATGTGGAGATATTTATCACCTTTTAAATTTTGGAAATTCTCAAATCAAAAGACTAGCCTAATTATGTTAGTAAACAAAAACAAGTGGGCCAGATATGTGATGTCCTCTTTCATGTCCTGGTTGTTAGTTTTAGCAGTGCATGGTGGTGGCGCCTGAGTTATGGGTGCTTAGTTTACCATAACTGGCGAATTTCTGAGGCTTTTTGACTTTACTTGTAACCATAACGTCCCTTTAACCAAGTTTTTTCTTTAAATATACAATATATGCAACACAACTGTAGTACAATTAGCTCCCCTCCACTGCCTAGGAAATTAAGGTTTATCTAAGCATGTTTTTGCACACTCCCATCTTCACATATTCTATGAATGTGTGACTAAGAATGCTTTGGAATTCCCGATCTTCTGTCTATAAAATGAACGTGTGAGTATGAATTTGATGACATGCTATCTTCCCACCTACCAATAAACATTTGCATAGGAATCTTTTTTGTGCTGCACTTCTCCACATACAACATGAATGTTTGACTAAGAATGCTTTAGTGCTTTCTTTTCCCACCTTCAAAATAATATGACATGCTCACTGGATGCATTGAACAGAGTTAACCAGTGCTTTTCAAATCTATACCGTTTTTGTTTGCAGTAAATAGAAGTGAAGTAACTCATCCCATGAACACTCTGCATAATGAAGAGTGAAACGCGTGTTCATTTTCATCCAGCAAATGGCAGCATTATTTCTGAACCACTATAGTTTGGAGTCACGCATATTTGCCCAGGTGTAGGTAGTCCTTGACTCTAACATTTCTTCCATGACCTCAATTTGTTTGACTAGTTAATTCTATAAGATATTTTCAAAGTGGGGGCAGGTTTCAATGTATGGGTAGCACCATAGCATGACCTTGCCAGTTCACCCTCAAAACAACTAATTATTTTTTCAGTGTCTATGATCTTCACAGCACATGATTTAATCCGCTTTTCTGCAGCAACAAATGAAAAAAACAACTAATTATTTTTTCAGTGTCTATGATCTTCACAGCACATGATTTAATCCGCTTTTCTGCAGCAGAAATGAGTGCACAGCAACACAATTCTAAAGGTTTTCCCCATGTGTTCATAAGGCCCTTGACACCTGGCACATGAGACATGTTTGCTAAGCATATTCAGCCAAGACTCTGGAATGCACAAGGCAGATTGTGGGGTTGTCACATAAGTCAAACATAGTATTAGGATTGACACCTTCAAATAGACCTTTTTCTGGAACACCACCACATACTTCTATAGCTATGGGTATGCATTTGTAGACATTTATATCGTTTGAATGTTCATTGTGCCTTTTAGTTATTAACCCCATAAGTGCCAAGGACAAGTATGCTCGTCCTTTTTGCATAGACTTGTATAATAGCCTGGTACTTTTAAAGAGGCCCCTTATCTTTGAATAGTTACACCAGTTCTTGCCATATGTTTTTATCTTCTGTTCGTAAAACATTAATCAACATGACCAAATATGCATCCTAATGATACCATGCTCACAGAGTTTCTTTCTATGTTCCCTTATAGATCAAGTGATAAATATAGAACTTTGTCACAGATGCCTCTAAGTTATTTATTTATGTTTTTATTTATTTGACATTTGTAAAGCGCACTTAGCCCAGAGGCATCAAGGCGCATCAGTACTTAAGATGACAGTTAAAAAGGTTACAATACAATACTTAAGGTGACGGTTACAGCGGTTACAATATGTTGCTTAAAGGAGTTGGCTGCAGGAGATGATGCACGGTTGCAGTAGAATACTTAAGATGATGGTTACAGTAGTTGTTACATGGTGCGTTACAAGTTTCAGGCACGTTCAGCAAGGCACAGGGCCTCATTAGGACCCAGGCGGTAAGGGGTTTACGGCGGCGTAAACAGCGCCGACCCTTACCGCCTGATTCCGAGGTCCCTTAGCGCCATGGTGGATTTAACACCTGCTTTTAGTAGGTGTTAAAATTTTTGGCGCTAAGGGACCATGTTGTTAATTACGCCACCGTAATTTACGGTGGCGTAATTAACGCCTTCCCCACTCCCATTATGCCCTATGGGGCAGAAATGGGAATGGGGAAGGGTAAATGGGAATTGGGGACTTACCGCCCCGCCGACCTCGGAATGGGGCGGTAAGTCCGCCAACCACCATGGCGTAAACGTAGTTTACGCCATGGATGTAAAGGTACGACCCAGGCGGTAACTTACCGCCTGGGTCGTAATGAGGCCCACAGTTAGATATACAGTTTAGCCAGATTTAGACGCACTTGAGGAGAGCATAGTAGGGCCTAATTCCTCTGCAGCTAGTGTATCGTGGGTGTAAATCTAAGCTGAATAGCCTGGATTTCAGACTTTTCCGGAATGACCACAAGGATGGGCCATTTCATAAGTGTGGTGGTAGGGCATTCCATAGGCTCGAGGGGGATTTAGAGGGGGATAATTTGGAACATTTATGTTGCAATTACAATCTCCTTAAAAAGTTAAACCGCTTGAATTATTATGCTCCGATTGATTTAATTTTTGGAAAACAGTTAATAGAAGATATTTTATTTAGTAATTGACAGCTCAAGAGGACATTTGGCTGCCATTGAGCTTATTGTAACAATAAATACAAAATAGCAAATTACCTAGAATATATTTATCTTCTGGTGTGAAATACAAAGCCAATTATAAACTCAGGGACAGCTCACTGGCCTGTATTTTAATAGAGATGTTTAATAATTGTGTACTTTTCTTGAAGAATATTCTATGACAGCAGACACACATTTTAACTGATATGTGAGCAGGCGTACATTTAAACTTAATTAATTTTTTTGATATGTAGAAACACGTGTGTACACCATTTGGAAGCCTGGCACTTTTTTCTCTTTTACATCAGTACCGACATTGATAATTTGAATGTTAGCTACTTATCTGATGACATAGGCCACCATTGTTAGAAAAACGTTCTTCAGTTTGATCAGATCTGGAGCTGGACAATGAGCACTGTGTAATGTATTCACACGATTGTGCATTGTAGAGTGGTGTGCTGTGAACATCATTATAGGGGGAAAGGTGCATTTGCAAGCTGATTCTGAAATACAACTCAAAGAATCCCCAACTAAGGTAGTGTGGGTGTGAATAGAATACACATTAATGTTTTGTATTGAAATGCTGCCAGCGCTTTCTATCAAATAATTCAACATATTCTCGTCAGAACAGGAGATTAAAACATGCTTAACATTATTTTTGGATGGTGGCAAGGTGATGTCGGACTTCGGGAAGGATGTGGTGAGTGTAACAGTATATCATTTTGGGAAGTTGCAAGGTTGTATATTTATTTATTTATTTATTTAGATTTGTAGAGCGCACTGCAGCCAGTGCTTAATTTGTAAAAAAAATAAGTAGCAGTGCCCAAAAAATATTGGCCCCATAATGCCGGGCGCGGCACCGCCCCGCAGTGCGGACGCCGCCCCGCGCCAGTTCAGTGCTAGACCTACCAAGATCGGCCCACCAGCAGCCCATCACACTGCTGCTGCTCCATGTCACATGTTTGGCGCTGCAGCAACTGCTGGCACAGGCTAGTAGTGGGATGGATGGGGAAGGGCACATATGGGTTGAGAAATTATAATGCTTTAAAGTTTACCCAAGCTCTAACTTAAAATTAACGGGGGTGGGGGTGAGGGGGTTGGGGAAAGGCAGCCAACGTTGCGCGGTGCTATACTAACATTCTCCATTGCAAATTGTAACGGGGTGGCTCTCCCTGCTCACATGGTAATTGTTCTGTTTTATTGTTTGCCCCACTACAGTGTTTGCTGTCATTTTTTGCAACCAAGCCAAACCACTCTTCAAATAGTTAATTACGTTCACCCTTGCAAACTGGATGAAAGACATGTTCTCCATGTGGGTGGAAATACCAACCAACTTCGATTGGCAGATGCCAGTGCTAAACCCGCTGAGCTATCTTGCTAGCGCAGCACACCTGGTCCCTCAGTAAACCTGCCCGAGCTCTTAATTTGCCTGGAGCTATGCACCCACACAGCCACCTAACTGCTACCACAATCAGGCGCGGACACATTTGGAGCCAGATACACACATCTTTATTCTTAAAGTGCTAGATCGTAACTGCTGTTACTTCCCCGAAAGCAACAATGGATGTGGGTAGCATATTAAATTGCTAATATCTAATTAAGAAAAGAGATGTGCCGTGGGGTGGGCTTGCCTTGCAAAACACTTCAATTGAGCCTGGTCTGTCCTGTCACAACAGGCAAGTTCCATTTCAAACGACTGCTAGCCTTAAAGTGGCAATACTAGAAAAGATCAATGGGTGAGCGTTTCTATTCATATTTTCCATTCCTAGTATGACTTAGGGGTGGGAATACAACATGGCCGTCCAAGTGACCCACTCTTTAAAGTGCTTTACTCAAAGCGATTAACCGTGTGGTGGTGTGCTGGCACTATTCCTCCACCCTTCACCAAAATAGCTGAGGGGTGGAGTCAGTATTTATTTGGATATCAATATAATATCACATTTTGTGACCAAAATTCAGATATGAGGGTTCAGGGGCAGTGTTTTGAAGCAGGTGTGCTTCCTTCTTAACCTTCCATCTGCAAGCAGGTCCACTTTGTGAATCAAGAGTCCCGTGTGGTGGTCCGGTTGGTCCCAGGATTCGATGAGCAGTATGATCATTGAATTGAGTGTTTGGCTGCAGTTTTCATAAAATATGCCCTTCTAATTCTACTACATTTTGAGCAGAAAATAAAGAAACAATACCACTTTATTTAGAACCTTCATGAGATAATTGGCTGTTTACCAATCCCAGTGTTGATGGTCTGATAAATACCTGCTGCCAGATATTTCTTAAGGTATAAACAAACAGGTTTGAACACAGTTCTCCAAACTCTAGTACTAAAACACCATCTGGATTCATCGAAATTTGCGAATAGAAGCGCACATCTACATTAATAACTAAGGGCTGAAACACCACTGATGCTATGGCTGATGTCTGTTTTGACAGATAATCTGTTGTACTGGCTTAAAAGAAGGATGCTCTTCAAAATATTGCAGCATTATGGCTTTGCGAAGTTATCATGTAAGCCTGTCAACCAACTGATCACGTATAACATATAGGAAACATTAATAACCAGAATATAACAACGCTCGCCACTCTTGCTTAATGTAATAACCTAATAACTATTATAGATTGAGCCTATTAATGTAAGTTAATGTATGCAGCAATCATCAAATAATCACAAACAGTTGCACAATCACTCCACACCTATTTTCCCAAAGTGATATTTAATACATTTTCTGGACCCATATTAGGTAAACATATAATGCAAATTGTCTACTCTGACAACTATAAGGGTACAACATTGAAGTTTGTGCTGGATGGAAATGTAAGTCCGCCTCACAACGGTGGAGGTGTGGTAATAGGAGGGTGGTGCAGCCTCCACCTATACATATTGCTTCATATGCCAATGTTACCCACGTAGCACCAGCTTGACTGTGCATTTGGTTGGACTGCTGATCAGCTGGCTTTGCTGAGCCTCACAAAGTCGAGCACACTTGTTTAAAGCATTGCAGTTTCCCAAGACGGGAAAGACCAAGGCTGCCGTGGGGGCAGGGCGCTTTCCGCACTTCTTCATGCTCGGCTTGTTATTGCGGGCAGCGGCTGGCGGCCGCACTGGCTATGGGATCATCTGCATCATCAATATTGATGCATGCAGATCATGATCCCATTAGCCAGTACCGCCGCTGCCGACCCGCTCGCAATCTCCTTGCTGACTGCGGCCTGCTCTAATTTGCCTCGTGGGCCGCGGCCTGCTGCTGAGTCGGACTCTGGCGCTCGGGCCAGGTGCCAGTCCGCCTGCGGAGCAAGCAGGGTGGCCACGGGGTGGGCCACGGCGGCAGTGGCACACACACTGCAGCACCTGCAATGCATGCAGCATGCTGCATTGCATTTCACGACACCCTGGCCGGGGTCAAAGTTGGGGGGGTGGGTGTGCAGGGGGGTCGCACTGCACTCCCCGTCATATGGATGGCAGGCATGCACGCACAGGGCCCGCCACCGTGGCTGTCACAGAACTGAGCATCATGTACATTCAAGGCAGCGGGTGGAGACGCGGCGGCACTGCAGGCCCGAACAGATAGAAAAAAAGACAGTCTGAGTCAACAAGTTAACTTTCTTCACTTACCTTACCGCCGGCGGCGCTGCGTTGTTCAGCAAGCGCGGCGAGGCCTGGCCTGCCCATGAGGAACTCAAGTAGACCTGGACGCGGAGGCAGAGCACAAACAGAACACAAGTCCCACCCTCACCACACCTTAACAAGTGTGCTCCTGCCTCTGCTCAACAACAGACCTACGTGACACCCACCCCCACACACTCACGTCATCATGTCATTTCACTGGCTGGAGCCTGGAGACAACAAGTTAACAACACAGCCAATGAAAACTGTGCATTCTGTGTTACTATACAGAATGTATCAGATACTGCATAGTAACAACAGAATGTTGGTTTTCATTGGCTGTTGTTGTTGTACTCTGTAGGCCCAGCCAGCCAGGAGCCAGCCATGTCTATGCAAGGAGAGCAGCAGTAGAATGATTTATGATGATCATGAAAATAGTTTAAGTGTGCAAACAAAGGAATTACACGTGCGGCAGTTGCCCAATGATGTTCCGGTCCCCAAAAAAGAGTGCCAGTTTTGGGGACCGGCAACCACCCCCACAAATTAAGCACTGACTGCAGCCCTTGGGTATGGAGGCTCTATAAGAGGAGCTTAAGAAGGCTTAATTCTGGGTTACATGAATGGTGCCCATGAAAGGTTCTTAGACAGGGTACAGGGTTATACAACATAAGTGTGACACGGGTTACGTAGTCACTAACGCTGCAGTAGTCAAAGCAGATTTAGTGCAAACATATCAGACAAAGAGCATAGTTTTGATAGCCTTGCGGAAGGCTGCATGGGAGTCAATCAGAGTAGGGAAGCTGCTTCCACCTGCATGAGTTTTGCGAGTTTTAGGAATGGTGATCATGTTGGTGTCGGGCGTTCTGGCTGGCCTGGAGGAGAGGGGTTTGGAGATCCTCTGGGCCAGGTAAGGGGGGGCCAGGTTGTGGAGACACTTGTGGGTAAGGGCAAGGATCTTGAAGATAATTCTCTCCTTGACTGGGAGCCAGTGAACCTGCCTCCTGAGTCCTGAGATGTGGTCTCTGCGTGAGAGACCAGTGGTGGCCTTGAGGGTGTTGTTTTGATCAATTTGTAATTTAGCTATATTTTTCGCTGAGGTTCCAACAAGAAGGCTGTTGCAGTAGTCCAATCTCGAGCCAGTTATTGCTCTTGCGATGGTGAGACAATTTTGCTGCGGGAGGAACGGCCTAACTGAGTTGATAAGTTTAGAATGATAGGCCAAAGAGGATGCAATGGAATTGTCCTGCTTTCTATAGGGCATGGAATTGTATTTTCCTATGATTCTTCCTGTGATTTAGTATCACTAATTGACCTGCAGATATGTACGAACACCCAGAATTGCGTTTTGATATGTGCACATAAAATGCTTTCGCTTATAAAGTAAAATGTGTGCTCTTTAGATATTAAGACATTTTTATTTAGTTTGCAGGGGATTTTATCCCCAGAAGCTTTATACATCTATAATATGGATTTTTATTTTATGTATGGTAATCAGGTGGGTTTATCTATTTGTGTGAGCTTTTTTGAGAGAATATGGTAATAGGTATCTGTAATGATGGCAGCCACACACTTCTTAATATGCAATTAAGTGTTGTGTTCATTAAATTACACTGAAATAAAAGACCCCCAATGCACCCACTGGAGGACAGGTAGCCAACTGTTATAATCTAAAGAATAACATTCCACAGCACATAGTAAAAAATCTACATTCCCTTTGGTGGGCTTCAGTAGTGAAACCTGCCTCTGGCGCCCGAGTGTCTGGAGTAGGCAGGAAGTGAGGGAGCTGCCCGAAACTCCTGGTGCTTAATCTCCTAGGAGACCCAAATGCACTCTGTGGAGATTTTGGACGGCTACTGCAACTCCTGGACCATTGGTTTGCCCTGTAAAGCCCTGCTGCAGGTCTGAATCGCCAAGTTCACATCAACAGAGAAGCCCTGCAAAGGACAACTTCTCCCTTTGAGTTGGTAGGACAAATCAACTCCCAAGTAAGCCACCTGGACACCCATCTCAGAGCTGGTTGCATTTCCTCAAAGTGCTGCAGGAAACCATAGTGCCAGGGAGAGGGACAGCAGATTATGGGTGTTGTTTGTTAGCTGGCCTAAAGCGATTGGAAGATCCTCCGGACTACTACGAAGCAGGACTGACCAAGCCTGACCCCCCTCAGTTGAGTGTGGGACCTCAGATGTGACGAAAGTCCACCTTGACAGCCAGGAACCGTGCTTATTGCTATTTGCTGTACTGCAAGGAGCTGAAACGCAAAACAGCCACTGAAAGTAAAGTTTGCCAGTTGCCAGCTTTGACAGTGACACTACAGTGCAGGAGTCCCCCAATGTCCTCCCTCTTGTCCCCATGACTGAGGCACAGGAACAGTGAAATCTGCAGAGCTGTATAGGAACAGAAGTCTTCAGCTGCATCTTTTTTCTTTGCATCTTTTTTCTTCTTTACTAAGGTACTGTAAACTAGCCTAAGAGAACTTACCTCTTACTGTGGAAGTGTTTGTAACATCTGCAACTCACAAGGCTAATAAGCTTGTTGCTCTACATTTGATTCTACTTTTTCTCAAAGACTCCTAAGAACTTGTGCAAAGCCTTTTCCATGTATCTACCAGGAGTGCTGCATCCTATACAAAGACTTTGGCCTATTGACTTTGGCTTAGCCTATTGAATTGAATGACCCTTCACTTGCTATCTGAAAGTATCTGCCCTGCTTATGACTATTTGTATTTCTTGTGTTCTAATAACTTTTGCCTTTACTTACAGAGTATTCTGTATTCCAACAGTAAGGTATTAATGTCCCCTGTACCCTTGTCATTGATGTCACCTGTGGGTGTAAATTGTGTCTGTGAGCCATCCCAAAAGGGCCTTGTCTGATCCAGAAACTCTGAGTATATAGTATTGAAGTGTATCTGTGTGTTGGTAGTATATCGCTCCCTTCTGAAGAAGGCTTTATAACTGACTGATAAATAAATTACTAATTGTTTATGCAAGAAACCTTGAGTGTAAGAGTTTATTTGAATACGTGTAACTGTGAATTTTGTGTAACTCCACTACTGCTCACATTTCCCCTCTTGAGATAAGCCTGGCTGTTCAACACGCTACCAAAACTGTGTAGTACAAGCTTATACCAAAGGTTGGGTTGCCTATACCTGTAGTCATAGTTGCATATGGTGTTCCCAGAGGGTACTGCATTCAAACTTTGCCTAACAGTATTGTAAATAGGAGCAATGATTACCTTCTTCTGAAGAAACTGTACCCACAAGTGTATGGCACAACGTTCACAGTGAAGATAGACAACAATCATGTAGCTTCCCTGCCCTTCCTTGGGATTGCAGTGTTCTATCATGCATGATCTTTGGCTCTTCGTGGAAGCACGTTTCTTTCCCCCTGGCACTTAGGACACCTTACTAATGTAAGCAACTTCAATTCAACACTACAGCTAAGTCAATGCCTAGTCTGGGATGCTGATGGAAGCCCTTATTGATGTATTTTTATTTCCAATTCATTTACTCTGGATGACAACCCTTATATAACACCCCTCTCTCAGAATCCCCCCGACCCCGCTGAGCCAAGAAGTAGGTTTGTTTTGCAAATTTAAAAGGTTTATTTGAAAATTAAACAATATATATCTATCACACTTTTATAGTAAATTAATATTTGATAGCACACTTGTGAGGATGATAGTGATCAACAATGGATAATGTTACAGTGGTACACTCTTTTTGATGGCTTAGAAGTGATATAGAGAGGATAAAGTAGCTGAGAATGCTTTTATGGCTTCAAGGACAATGCAATGATGAATGAAAATGCAGTACAGAAAATAAACTTGATATGACTTCAACAAAAGACAATGTAATGACTTTTCTTTGACAATTCACCCCCCCCCCCACCCCTATGCAAAGTAAAGAGATGGGAGGAAAGCAGACAGTTCTCAGGAATGCAAACAATATAATTCAGTTCCCCCCTAGCAAGCTTAGAGGAAACAGGTGGGAGTTTTAAACACAGGCCCAAAATGCTTAGAATGTAATAACAATGAATTGAAAAATGTGTTAAAATTGCTTTTAATTCCCTCTAGGAGGTTCAGGGTAGGTGATGGCTACTTTATATTAGTTCAGGATCACTTTAGCAATGCTCTATGAATGATTGTCAGGTTGTACACGAATTTCAGCAAGGAAAGCAAGGACAAATATTTTTACACGTGGCTGAAATTAAGCAAAATGTCAAATCACGGCAAATTTATTGGCGTGCGTCGAGCGCAATTAAGGAGGCACTAAACCGAGTAGAAGTAGGCTCAGTGGAAAGCTTAGAATCATAGCTTTAAGATGACAGTTAAAACTCGCTCCTAGCTCAAACGGTTCCGGAGATACGGCCGATTTAGTAACGGTAGTTTTTCGGATTTTAAATTTTAAAGCTCAGAATAACAGATGCCAGTTTTCAGTTTTAAACATGACAGAATGACACGATTCTAGGAGGCAGTTCTAATAGGTATAAGAAAGGTAACTTCTCGAACTATAATGCTCCCGTAAACAAACACGTTAGATTTACTGTCCCTTTAGGGCGAGCTATTTCAACACCCAACACATCATCAGAGGAATAAGAGGAAGAGGATCCAGGGCTAGATGCAGGGCACATTCCAAACAAATGCCAAACAAGGGCCAGTCTCAGGAATCTTCAAGCCAAATCAATTCTGAAAACCTAGTACATAATCTATCTTCCAGAGTTCTCACCTCGGCTGAGTTGTCACTTTTGAATAAAGGTTTGCCATTTGCACCAAGTCGTCAACCGGACCTTATTGATTTTCAAATAGATTTGTTCAAGTTTATACATAAATTGAAGCTTAAAAAATTCTTTCACACACAGGTAAAGCAATTTACACCCAGGAATATTCCCAGTTCTCCTAGTCAGATTACGATATCGGATATAGAAGATACGGCATTATTGTTGTCCTTGTCAGAGGCATCCGACTATCAGGAAGGTCAATTACAAGAGGAACTGGGTATACAACAATTAAATCTTAAACTCATAGAACATAAGAAGGCATCCAAATCTGTACCGCCATCTCATAATGAGAGTGTAATAGACACTTTTCACCAGGCTGTCATACAAGATTTTCACTATTTTATGGATCACCCCAAGAATAGATTGCGACATTACAACAATCTTTCCTACGCAGAACAACAAGCTTTAAATGCTTTGATGATGGATTCGAGTATAGTTATTAAGGAAGCCGATAAAGGCGGAAATATAGTTCTACTAAACAGAGATGATTATATTCAGATGGCAAATGATCATCTTGCTACCCCAGGTTGTTACCAATTATTGCCAGGGAATCCAACTCTTCAAACTGTCTCCAATTTATCTAACCTTATTCAAAAATGGCACTCACGTGGACACGTGGAAGCGTTGATGAACAGCGCTTTTTGTATCGGACGGCTCCAGTTATGCCCACCATTTATTTTTTACCCAAAATTCATAAAGAATATACTCAGCTACCACAAGTCAGACCGATTCTAAGTGGTTTAGGTTGAGCCACAGAAGGGCTTTCACAGTATAAAGACACTGCAATTAAAAGCTTGGTTACCACACTGCCTGCTTATCTATGAGATACTACACACACTCTTCAGATGTTAACTTCCATTAAGTGGTTAGAACATTTTTCGTTAGTAACTTATGATGTTAAATCACTATAAACTGCTATTCAGCATATCTTAGCGCTTGATACCATTGATTTTTCCTTTAGAAATCATTCGGCATCTTATGCATCTTATGCTGATCACATATCTATGATCAAGGAATTTTTGGCTTTCACACTTCAACACAACCAGTTTCTATTTAATGGTGAGTATTATGCACAAACTAGAGGAGTGGCCATGGGGGCTAAATATGCCCCCTCATTGGCCAATCTCTTCATGGGTTTTTTTGAACATCATTATATACACAGAAATCATATATTTCAAGATTATATTGTAGTATGGAAGAGATATATTGATGATATTTTGTTGGTTTGGAGCGGGTCTTCAGAAACTTTTCAACAATTTACTGATTATTTGAACAATAATACATTTGGTATTGAATTTGTGGGACATATGAGCCCCACTAGAATGGAATTTTTGGATCTCGTCATTAGTATTGTAAATTGTCAAATACACACTCAAACATTCAGAAAACCAACAGCTGTGAATTCGATTTTACAAGCCACAAGTTGCCACAAACGTTCAGTGATAGAGAACATACCGTTTGGAGAATTTTATCGTGCCCGACGCAACTGCAGTAATTTGGAGGAATTCACTAATGAAGTGGGACAGATTGGAGCAAGGTTTAAACAGAGAGGTTATTCCAATCGCAGTATTCAAAATTGTATACAACGGGCGAGTGCTATATCACGCGAGGACATGTTGATGGACCAGGGGAGGCAAAGGCCTACTGGTTTCTCTGATGTACTCATTATTACTAAATATGTTCATAACTCGAAGATGCTATACAAATTATTGAACAAGCATTGGCATTTACTACAACTTGATCCTAATATCACAACTTATATAGCTGATCATCCTAGATTTATTTTTTTGCGAAATCGCACACTTAAGGGGCATCTGTGTCCTTCTTTTTTAGCTCCAACAATTAACTCGGCCAACTCCATATCATGGTTACCTCCTAAGCCAAAGGGCTTTTTCAAATGTGGGACGTGTAATTTTTGTCAATTTGCTATTCAGTCTGATATTTTTGTCTATCATAATGGTTTATCAATCCAAATACGTGATTTTTTGAACTGCAAGACGAAATTTGTGGTGTATGCAATTCTCTGTATTTGTGGCAAAGTGTATGTGGGTTCGACCATTAGGGAATTACGGATACGCATTAGGGAACATCTTGCAAGTCTGAGAAAATTTGATTCCAAATTACCCCTAGCAACACATTGGCAGGAACATCATCAAATGAAAAATGTGAGTGAAATCAGGTTTATAGGCCTAATGCAAGCGAGACCTCATCCTAGAGGTGGGGACCGCTCTGCATTATTGCGACAACTAGAAGCACGAATCATTTGCAGGTTACGTTGCGCCACTTTGGGACTCAATAGTGACATGAAATTACATGTTTTCTTGTAGATGGTCAGGCATAATGTGGCAATCGTTGGATTCATTGTTCATGTGGGCCACTGCGGGAGTCGAGCAGACTGGCAAGGCGCCATTGTGTATCCATGGGTCAAATTTAACTAGGAATAGTACAATTTTAATTACAGCCATATCCCTCACTTGGTTTATTTTTTATTTTTTATTTTTTACTTTCTGTTTTAGTTAACAACTAGGATTAGAGTTGACACCACCATTACATTGTAGTAGTAAGTTTATGTAGCAATGAATTAAGCGATTCTAAAATGTGTTGTTCAAGCATTTCGGGTGTTTAAAATTATACACACTGAAGTAGTCGTATTTCAGAATAACATGGTCGATTGACAGATAGTATCTTTTTGTTTACTCACCATATTCACACGTGATCAATGTTTGAACACGTGATTAACTACCACGGGACCAGAACTTATTCTCTATTGACTTGTACGTGTTTCATTTGTCTGGCGCCGAACACGTGATTAACTATCACGTGACCGTGAGGTGCCTTTCTTCATCTTCTTATACAGTACGCGGGCTGAACCGCATTTAGACATGTCTCGATTATAATGGACCGCCACAGACGAGAGATTATGGGTGTAAGTGATGTTTTCATTATGCATGGGTTATTGTTTACGACGTAATGGGCTTCGGTACTGGACAATTGTTTTACTCCAAATATGCATCGGTTGCTTTAATAGGCATGCCAATTGAGGCGGGATGTTGAACTGAATTAGAATGTCTGATTAGACCAAATCTACAGTTTCGAATAGGAAGGTAATGGCTTACCTTTTATCACCCATACTTGTTTCTAGTGGCACTTCACCACTTGGATTCATTAATTATATGTTTCTCCAGATTTTCCGGATTGGAGAAATAAATTAAGTGAACGTCAATCCGTTGGTTATCACCTTTAGACACCGAATTAGTGGAATCCTAAACAAACGGTAACTTGTTACATTCCATTTGGCAATTATGCACGATATTGGTGTGGTGTTGGAATCATTTTGTGCTCACCAGCTTGAATTGGTTCTACATTGATATTTCAGAGGTCACTTTGACACAGTTAAAAGTTTTGACCCACTGGGTTCGGTGAAAGGTGCTGAACTGGTGACTTTTGGCCCCTGGCGGTGGCACGCATGAATTTAATCATAGAATAGATAGCCATTGCAAATAGCTCACGGAGATCTCTGTGCACATTATATTCACTTCATGTGGGACAGTGCTGATATAGGTGACACAGGATTTTGGCAGCACATTTGTTGTACAATTTGTGTACCTTTTGAGTTTGTAATGTTGTAACATGTTATTTTTATTATTTTTTTCATTATTTTAATTTTTCTATGTGCTGCCGATGACATGTTGATTTACCAATTCTTCTGGTAATGTATACCCCCATATTTAAAATTCTTATTTGTTGTGTTTTCTGTATTTCGTGTACCCTGGTATATAAATGGGGATTCTTATATGCACTGAATAATTGTACACAATAACTGTTGAACAGAGTTTTGCCTTGAAGAAGAGAGAGGTCGAAACACGTGTTGGCACATCACTCTGTCATTTGATATTACATATTGGATGTGAAGAATATTAAATTCTGCAATTTTTCATTCACGTGTTATTTGTAACATATATTGCACATTGATTGTGCATGAGGACCTTTTTACTATCAAGTTGTTTTAATTATGTGATATGGCAGCGCATCCAAAATGTTGGAATACCCAGTGTTCTAATAGGCTAAAATAGTTTGGATTAGATTATTTTAAACTAAGAGATTGGTTTTGGCACAGTGCTAGCTGGGTACTCACACTAGATTTCGGAGAGGAATGCGACTTCGTCACCGATCGGGTCAGGATTGGCTGGACTTCTCCTAGCAGTTCTTCACAGTGATCTGGTCTCTGGTTCTCTCTGGTCCCGGATACAGCACTGCTTTCTGGATACTGCTCATGGTTCTTGCAAAAGTTCTTGGAAAAGAATTCAAACAGCTCACCCGGCTGTTGAATAGTTTGGTTGGTTTTGAGGCCTGCTGAAGAGGATTCAGCTTGTGGATTCAGGCCTCTCTGCTACAAATTCTGGAGTTAATTTCTGGTCTCTGGAGATTGATGGATTTGAGGTCTGGATCACTGGATGTGAAGTCTGAAGTCTCCCGGCAAAGCATCCCGCAAGAAAGTGGAAAGTGAATGTCTCTACCTGGGTTTCAATGTTCCTTTTATGTGTTTTGAAAATGGGTGTGTGTCTGGGCCTTGCTAAGCCTGCCCCTCTCACTTATCATTGGCCAAGATTTCCTCTCTCCCTTGATTGGTGGAAGGAAATGGAGTGTCAGAGTGATGCTGTAGGTTTTATGGTCAGAGGAACCTCCCCTTGTCAAATTGCACACAAATCTATTTCTGACCCAAATACATATTTATCTATGTACCATTTTTCTAATATTATAGGTCCAGTTAACATATTTTCTGTAGCACCAAACCATCCGATCCCTGTCTTTGTACGATGTTGTGTCCACTTATGACAGAATTCTCCCCTTTTTATCCAGATAATCACCTCTAAACCTTTCCAAATTTTACACAAATGTGCACCAGGGATATGGACTTCAGATGATAAAGTGACAGATTTTTAACATGCATACCGTTTGGAGTAACATCCTTTTTTCCCGCTACTATCCCCAAGGACATACCACAGGGTCCTAACACCTCTTAAAATGTGCACAGAAAATTCACAAGAATGATGATGTTATTTATATCATTTTTACAAGTCTGCACTGTGAATTATCCATCTTTTTAAAATCATGCTCTGGCCCCAAAGGGGTGTGGTTTTCCAAAGCACATGGTGGAATTTCTGGTTTATCCACTTCCCCCAAGCTCATCTTGCTCCCACAGGAACTGCCCCTCCCAGTTTCTCCCCAGAGGAAGCCATTTTATGACCCGCCCAATATAACATTTGCCTGAGTCCAGGACAGGGCTTTGTTCAACTTCCTGCAGTCTGCAGGTGCTCCTCCCCTAATCCAATCAGAGAGGTGTCATCTCCTTTTGGTAGGGGCAGCAAAATGCAGCCAGGCCTGGGAAGAGTTGTTGAGCCAGTTCAACTCCTGTCGGGGGTAGTTGTCAGGCAGAATTCAGCTAAATGTCACTTTAGTTCCCAGTTTTCTACATTCAAATCCAAGCTAGAATGCTGATTCTAAGTTCAAAACTATGACATTTAAACAACTGCAACCTATGTGACACTCACAAGTAGGTCACTCATTTATTCTAAACATTTCGATTTTAGTGGCTTTAAACCCAAATTCACTTAAGCTGCTGACATCCCCAGCTATTTTTTATATATACATTAAATAATTTCTTCCTTCAAGTCATTTCAGAATATAGTTTTACATTGTATCCACCTCTTAGCAAGTCTTTCCTTGGCCTGGTTTGGGTTCATTTGTTCAGTTTTACACAAACGTCTGGTGGTTTTAAAACACTGGCTTTCTGATAGTGGTGAGCACCAGTATTGCATCCATTTTTGACATTAAGAAATGAATTCCCCACAGTTCTGGGTTGCTTTTGGCAATCAGAATTGCCATTCCCAATGGTTTCAGGCTACTGTGTGTGTAGCCCAATGGTGGTTTTAGGCAGTGCCCTCCTGTGCTCACATCATAGGCAAAAATGGGTGGCAGCCTATTCTTCATGTTTTCCCTGTGCACTCTCTGGGGAGTTCTGGCCATCATGATGTTTTCAATGCCCGTAATGCACAGTTTTATGGTAGGGCTTGGATGCATGGGTAAAAACATCCCACACCAAGTTGCTTGTTGAGTGAACTCCACATTCAGTTTGTGAGAGGGACAAGCTACTATGGACTGGGCTGATCCAGTCAACGTGGTTTCCAGAGGGTGGAAGGAGTGGTATTCCCAGGCTCATCCTTTCCTCAAACACGGTTCATTTCCACCTTCTGTGTCAGAGAACTGCAAGTCTCAGCATGTATTGAGCCGCATACAATACAGCTGGAGAAAACCTTTACATTTGCAATCTCTGTTAATAGCCAAGCAGGGCAGATTAGGAAAACCATCTGATGATGAGAATCCTGAACACAGTCATCACTGTGCCCAGAAGCATTCATGAAAGATTGAACACCGAATCACAGAAACGTGTGCACACACCAAACAAACAAACAATATACATGCAAACTCACCAAACAAATAACATACATGCAAACTCACCAGACTGTTATGAAGGAAACATGCTGAGCCATACTCCCTGGATACATGGGGACACTGCCATCTCAGAAACCATGGTTATCTTGTTGTACATAATGGGCCTCATTACACGGAAGGCGGTACGGGTTAACGGTCACCGGTAATGGTACCGGTGACCGTTAACCCTTACCGCCTTTCTACGAGGTCCCTTTGCGGGTAGGTACTTTAAAGCCTGCTGTTTAGCAGGCGTTAAAAACCAACCCGCAAAGGGACCAGGGTGCTAATTACGGTACCACATTTTGCGGTACCGTAATTAGCACCTTCCCCATTCCCATTATGCCCTATGGGGCAAAAATGGGAATGGGGAAGGGCAATGGGGGAAGGGGGAATTACCTCCCTGCCAACCTTGCAATAGTGCGGTAATTCCCCTTTCCACCAAGGCGGTGCCAGTATTTTACCGGCATGGACCAAGGTGCTAATAGCACCTTGGTCCTCCGCTTACCGTGTAATGAGGCCCAATGTATTTAAAACTATGTCCCACTCAGGGCAGAGCTGTTGGTGAGAGAATGGAACCTAGAACCAGGATTGTTTCCAGAGAGGAATTGTTGGCGATAGAATGGAATATAGAACCAGGATTGTTGCCAGAGAGGAATTGTTGATGATAGAATGGAATATAGAACCATGATTGTTGCCAGAGAGGCATTGTTAGTGAGAGAATGGACCCTAGAACCAGGATTGTTGCCAGAGAGGCAATGAGAAACCTGGCAGGAGGGTACACATATCAACTGCCTGAAAAGGACCCTAAATGAGGGGGGAGAAATACACAATGTGCTAAAACCTAGTTCGTGTAGAGGCCTAACCAAGCGTCTCACTGAGTATCAGATTGTGGAGAGACCTAACCATCTGAAGGTTAATGCCAGGTCATGGAGAGATGTAACCAAATGATGTCGGACAAACTCAAGGTCTGAAAAATACCTGATGTTAATCTTGAGAAACCCATTATCTGGGAAAGACTTAGAAGTGAATATTGTCAGGCTGAGGTAACACTTTAGAAGAGAAACTGCAGTCTCACAATCCTAGGAAAGATCATGAGTCATGCTGTATAACTGAAAGAACGAGGGAGCCCAGATTGTGAGAAACCCTGGAAGAATCTTCCCAGCAGGTCATTTGGTAGGCGGGGATGGCAAACTAGTCCTGGGACAGTAGTTGTTAATATTGGTGAGCTGAGCAAAGGTTCATCCTCTAGCTGGATTGGGGAAGTTGTGTTCCATGCAGTACAAAGTGGAATGTTTTGGCGTCTGGGCTTGCTTGTGGCTGAAAGCAGCTGGCAGGAAATCTGCCCAAGTCCTTACACTACTTATAGCCGTCCTGTCACACTCCAGATTTCTTCTCTATAAATATTGTGTCCCGTGACCCATGACTGTTTCTGATAGAACTTGTAAGTGATAACATCTCGATTTTGGCTGGCTGGCAATTTCTGTATTAGGCCTTAATGACGTTACCTGACGGTTTGGCATATCACGAGTAGCCAACATATTTCTGACTTGGTCTGTCTGCCCTGACCATTATGCTAGTATTTTATGTTATATGGCTGCTAAAGGTCAATGGCTAGCATGACATCATTCGAATGGGTGTCCACATTTGGCTCTGCAGCACATATCTAATTGCAAAGTATTCAGGATTATGTACCAGAGATCTTCCTACTATGCACCTATAATAAGGAAATGTGCACAATGCAATATTCATTGGTTACTAAATAACTTTAGAAAAGGGTAAAATATAATTTACTTGTATATAATTGGATCTCATATCCGATGATGTGCTCAAGTCTTACCCCTTTGCAATTGGTAATTAGAAAATAGGCTTTTCCATTTAAATTGTTTACCTGATGTATGTGAAGTATGTTTTCCTTTCCACCCCTAACTGCTTTAAATTACCAACACACCGTGCACATAGTAGCGTCTGTGCACATAGCTTCTAAGAGCCAATGTACAGAAACAGCAACTATGGGATAAAGAGAGAAGCGTGTGCATTAATTGTAGATTTGATGATTTACTGAGAAGCCAAGTGCTTACATCTTGATTTAGTGAGCATTGCACTTATACACACACTGAAATTAAATGCATGATTATAAAATAATACATTGTGTTATTGTTGTTTTTTTTTTCTATTTGTAAAAATGCACAGTGGTTTCCTTCATGTGACTAAAGCCCCTTGCTCCTACCCAGCATAACAATTACATCAAGACTTGCTAAAGGTAAATTACCTCGATTCTTACAACACTGAGTCTAATGAAGTCAGATTTATCAATAGCCACCTTTTAATTGCATAACGAAAGTTCGCTGGAAAGACAAAATTAATAGGCCATAATGGTTCGGAAGGTGACACGTCCTACTTTCTTTGAACTCTCAGTGAGCAATGTGAGCAAAATAATAAGGAGCCGAATGTAGACGTTTTCATCTAAATTGGTGCCTGGTTGATAGTTAACTGAAAATGCCTTCCATCCCTTTGCAGCAATGAAGAGAGAAGACTAATTACCCCTTTTTATAGGTGCAATTTGAACTTAAAACTCTAGAGAGAGCGCAAGCAGTAAACCACTCTTATAGTCGGTTTCACCATCTGCACCTTAGACGTGCATCTATCCATCGAAAAACATACAAAATATCTTTACGCAGTAGTAGGAAGCTTTTTAGAGACAAGAATGAATGTCTTGTTTCCTCAACATTGCACAACGTGTTCAAGGTTATAATGAAAAGCATTTTAATGTCAGTTCTGCAAATGACAATGACTGTATTGTTGTCTATGTGAGTCATAGGTCCCCATCAGGAGTTGGGCGGTAGCATTTAAAAGCGGCGGTACAGCTCCGCCCAATCTCGAGTCCGGCGTGTTTAACCACAGCTCTGAGCTTGGGGTAAACATGCCGGGAAAATTCCCATTTTCGGTGCAATTACCGCCTGCGGTATTACTGCGTGATAATTGCACCAAAAATTACCCATTGTGGAGTAACGGTTAGCGCCCAACCCGTGATGCAGCGGTAATACCTCTGGACGGGTGGGTGGTAATGCAAATAAAGTTGGGCGGTATGCCAGTCAGGATACTGGCCTACTCGTGTTGAGGCCCATAGTGTGAAAGTTACTACATGCAATACACCATGGCAAGAATGCAAATAAACTCCATGGGAATGATTCAAAAATACGTTACATGGAGAAACTCTCACTAAGTCTTGCCTTGCTTCTTGACATAGGATAGGAAATTCATAGAGGCTCTTCTAGGATGTCCCTCTGCCAGGTAACTCACGGTTACTATTGTAACTTCTTGTGAAATGGACCCTTATTATCATGGCTGCAGTCCTGAAGGGCATTGAATACAGCAGTCAAACATGAAAGAAAACTGACCGATGAGGCAGGAGAGATGGTGCTGCCCCATCAGATTATGTAACTCTTGCAGACTGAATTTTCAAGCAATAGCAGTGGTTCCATAAGCAGAGGATGTAAGGGAAGTGATTCTTTCCTCTCTCTTCTGTCGACAAGATGGTGGTGGCCGCTTTGTTCAGTTTGGTTTTCTTCAAATCTGCCGAATAATTATGGCGCCTGGCTGCAGTGCCATTTAGTCGGAATGGGATCAAGAGGGAGTGTTCACTCGTTTTGGCTCTATTCTTAAAGTGAAAGCGCTCCCAGTTTCTGGTGCCTACCCTTTTTCCTCTCTGTGTTTACGTTGTGGGGAGGAAGCTCGGCTGCGAGTGTCAGATGAGAGGCCGGGTGGTGGCCAGTGCAGCAGCAGAGAGCAGGGGGGGGCACGACGCTGCTGAGAGAGAGACATGACAGCAGAGCTCATGAGTGAAAACAAGTTGAACAAATTGGTGCAGATGCTACATGAATTTTTAGCTCACTCGTCTGAGGAATCTCACAAACTCACCACCTGGACACTTTCGGAGTAAAGATTCAGCTTTAACCAAGTCTGCAAAGCAGGATTCAGTGGAAAACATGGAAGAGATTCTTGTGAAATTTATGTTGAAACCTATGCCCCTGATGAAGATTATATGAATCTCGAAACGCGTTGGGCCAACCTGCAAAAATTAATAAAAAGGAGAAGATCGTATCTATGTAATGAAAAGAAGTCACTGAATTTCTTGATGATCTTTTGCTTATTGAATTATGAACATTTAAGTTACAAGTGACATTAATTATGTAGCAAACATCTTTGATAAACTCATTTAGGCTTATAGCCTTTTAGAAAGTGTGCAGGGGATGCAGTTTTCCATAATTTGGATTTCCTTGTCTCATCATCTACAGCTTATACCTGTAAACTGATTAGGGCCTGCACACCATTCCCATCTGAAGCCAGCTGCATCATGCTTGCCAATGTGTTAATGTCTAAACTAGACTATTGTAATGCCCTCTACGTAGGTGGCAACAAAAAAATCCTTAACCAAATACAAATACTACAAAACAACGCCCTGAGAGCAGCCTTGAATATACCCCCCAGAGAGCACATATCCGACTTCAGAAGAGAACAGCACTGGCTAAAAATTTGTGATAGGATACTCATGGCGGTATCCCTCGCCTTCAAATGCGTGAACAACGGTGCACCTCCCTATCTTTCTGCCAGACTGACCAGAAGGACCCCCTCTCAGCAAACAAGATCATCTAACCATCTTTGCCCCGATATTCCTAGATTTAGACTTGCCAAAGCTGGCGGCAGCTTCCCGGTCAAAACAGCTCTCGCCTGGAATGCACTCCCCACTGTCCTTGGAGTGGAACAGCCATATGCCCGTTTTAGACGAAATTGACTCAATTGGCTTTGTGCTAAAGACATCTAATAATCGCCCCACACCCAGGTTAACCAGTAATCTGCTTGCCCTCTTCTCCCTGGCACTCTTGGCCTCTGGAAATTCCATCTGACTCCATGTGTTTCAAAATCCCTCTATTTCTGGACTCTACCCATACCACTCCACCTGCTTTATGTATACTTACTGTATGTTCTGTAATACCTTCATGCTCAGTACCTACCTGTTACTTGATAACAGACTTCCAATACTGTTAAGTGACTCCATGTATGTGACATTCTTGATATCATGTGTGCAGCATACCCTCACCATTCTACCTGCAGATTGTAATCCTACTCTATGTACTGTAATCGCACTATATTCTGTACTCACCTTACTATGTTGTAACTAAGTTTCAAATATTCTTGTAATTATTGCGCCCAGCTACCTCAGGGTTTGGTGCTCACTATCAAATAAATAAACAAACAAACAAACAAACACACCTATCTAACAAGGCGGAAAGAGGAAAGAAGGCCCAGAGAGCCTCAGATGCCTTTGGGCACCAAGGTAAGCACTATGAAACAAAACAATCCACTTTTGTAGAGAAATAAACTAACTGGCACCCCATTTGAGAATCAAGCATGACTACAAAATTGTCAATTGGAGGGGATCATTGGAGTTGTAGTCCCAAAAATCTGAAGAGTTGCAGGTTGCAGACCCCCGCTGTAGCTAAAGGGGACATAACGTCCATCAGACCAAGATGAATATGCTTGTCACACTTTCAGAGGGCCCCTTAAACCTCAAGTTAAGATTAATTTAACAGCTGCACCACTCATATGCTTTCAATAGGGAGGAGTTGGAAATATTAAATAACCTCAGGTTATATACTTCCTGCAATGACAGAAACATGCTTGCTTTTTCTCTTCAACATTTGAAATTATTCGCACAATGCCCAAGCAGGATTTATCAGGGTAATGGATAGGCCCTAAAATATTAGGGCCAATATGGACCAAACAAGAATAAATGGGTACTCAGACATAGTCATAAAAGCGATTACTCTAGATGGTGAGAGGGCACTTGACAGGGTGAGCTAGATATGTTTGCACAAGGTCTCAACGTGGTTATGAATGGTTGGTTGTCTGAAAATGTCACAATCCAGGAGTTCCCCATATCCCATTCACTGTACAACATCTCTCTGGGACCACCAGAATGAGGATGTCAATGGAAGTTCTGGTGTGCTTACATACACAGGTGACATCCTGTTCTTGCTGTCAGATCAAGATAATTCAATTTCAAGCCTGTAAGAATCCCCATGTAAGTGTAGTGAGTTCTTCAGTTGCAAGCTGCATATCGATAAAACCAATGCAATGCTTGTCTCCCACTTGGGATTTAAAGGTTATGTAGGTGCTTAGGCTTTGAACGGTGCAATGAAGGGTACATTGGAATGGAGATGAGGCAGGAGGTGAAATGAATATTGCAGCAAAACTTGTTCAAAGTCATAGCGGAAATTGGGGCAGACTTTTGAAGGTGGTCAGCACTACACTTTAGTTTGTGGGGCAATTAAAAATTAATTAAAAATTAATATCCTCTCCAGAACTGTTTATGTCTTCCTTTGTGTACCACAAAGTTTGAGAGAAGAAATGAAGAAAACAATGTAAAATGGTGATGAAAGGCTCGATTTGTGGTCAATGACTAGGACATAACTTATCAGGGAACCCTATAAGAAAATCAAGGGCTCAAGTATTCTTGTAGGAAAAGAGAGATCAGTATTTTAACTAAGGCTCTGAATTTCAACACAAATGTAAACAGACCCCATTTGTGAATAAGCGCGTGAGACAAGAGTGTGATGCTCTGGGCTGAACCTGGTGTAAGTCAGTATTGTGAATGTGCAGAGCACACACCGAAAACAAATAGGGGGTTTGAATTTGGTGCTGCATAAAAGCTGATGTTATCATTTTGCACCACACTATAGTAATATGGGCTAAATTGCAATCAAGCATAAAGACTAACAAGTATTAACCCCTAAGAATTAACATATCCCCTTACTAATATTCAAGGCAGCTCAGTCCATAACTTTTGGTGAAAACGTTTGGTGCAAATTGGTACACTGAATGTAATAGCAAACACAGGCTGTGCAATTTTAATTGGAAATGTAAGAATCAAACATGAAGAATGAAAATTGCTTTTACAGTGAATATATGAGGAATGTGAGCTGCGGAATGCAGAGCTTTTTCGCTTAAAACAAACTCATTGTTCATTCTCAGAACAGGAAAACAGTGCAGATAAATGCAACACTTTTCATCCTTTTGCTGACGTCTAATGGTGCAGGCTGATCATGTGTTCTCTAGAAAATACTAGTGAGTTGGTATGTTAAAGGGAGATGTTTTCCGATTGGCACATGACATCAATTCAAATGTGGTATCTTCTCACATTTTATGTAGGCAAACTTACATTCATGGGTAGGTCAACAGACAGAGGATTTAAAAAAGGCTGTCAGTCAGAAGAATGGGGTTCTTTCACTTCTTCCTGGGCTCTCTAGCTGGCTCTGGGTCAGAGTGTGCTGCATTCCCTGGCAGGCAGGCTTGCTCAGAAGGCTTCGCTGAGTACATTCATGCCAAGAGGGAAAAAAAAAAAGATAAAGAAATTCATCAGTGCTGGCTCCGTCCTGGCATTCGAAGGGGGTCTTGACCTTGTTGTAATGAGGGCACCCAGAATCAAACATTGTTCTTGGTAAGATTTTAGTGAAAATTGAGGTGCACGTTTGTTGTCTGTGGGTGAATTTTACAGGCAATTTCAAACTGGGAAATTCTGTGTTACATTAACAAACGGGGGTAGCTATTTTTCATGTGTTCTTCACACCCAAGTAGCAAGCTTCAAATATAACTGAAGGCATTGAGCTGTGCAAAGCGAATGCTATCTTTCAAGGACATTAGATAACCATGTTTTGAACTGCAACACGAAAAAGAGCGCTTGAAGTGAATTGTGGGGAAAAGCTCATTTATTGCAGGGGAAGCAACTGAAAATGAGTTGTATTTGTGGATATTTCGTTTTCATTTTTGAATCACAGGAGATGTCATGTAAAAAAACTGTGCATTGCATCTTTTTTGTGTATTTTGCAAAATTCTAATTTCTAATAACGCACAAGAAGAAAATAAGTAAGTCAGCCTCAGTCTGTTTATTATGTGTCCTTGTTATTTGTGATAGTATGCAGACACATGTGAAGCAGGTGGTAATTGCATCTTACCATAGGTGGTATTTCCATTTTACTGTATGGGGTAAATTACAAAATCCAAACTGGTCACTGTGAATGGGCTTATTTCCACAGGGGCTGTTTATATGACTAACAGCATTCAGCTGTCCCACTTAGTGTATTCTGGATTACCATCAATGTTGTATTGTAGATAAAATACCACATGATGATGAAATTGCAATTCAGGTCACACCAGGTCCGGTTTGGCTTCCCATTTATGATCCCGGTATAAGAATAATATCAGGAAGTCCTGTTTATATAGGGCTCACCAAAATAATACAAAATACCCCAACAGACTCACCCAAAATACAGCAAAATACCTCTGACACTCTTGATTTCTGGACTCTAACTTGTCAGAATGATGGGGCCTGAACTTCTACAGACAGAACACTACTCAATGTGGCTAAACCCCGGTGTAAAACATGGGAAGAAGATGCTCCAAGTATTTGTTTTTTTCAATGCATTTTGTTGCAATGTAATGAGACCCCCCACACCTCCACCCTGCATCCCATCCACCGTAATTGATCACCTTACCCAAGCCCCATCTACATTTTGGTGAAATGTGTTTAAAGAAACTCATTATGGGATAAAAAAAAATGGGCTTCAATGTTTTGGTAGAATTCCCACAGGAAGGGTACATGTCCATAGCCACTCCATCGACATCACTCTTCAACACACTTGACCTGCCACGGCCAGTTAAGAAGATGCTGTGCAACGATTCCGGTAATCCATGCTGGTGAAAAATACAGTGTCACATGAACAGAAACTATGCTGTGGATTCTAACCTTTTGTTCCACCTGCAGAATCTTAGCCCACCTCTACTCACGAAAATATAGAAAGAACACTGACAACAAATGTATTTTACCTGTGAAAATGCAAGTCCTAATAAAGGACCCGACCATAAGGAACCACTATAGGAGGGATGATAAGACAACATATTAGAAACTGCATATGTGATCACACTGAAGGTCCACTTTTGAACCAGCAAGTGGTAGTGGAAATGCCACCACTGGTATTGACCTCCATGAAAATTACTATGTACCTGTTAAATAATTCAATTTGTGATAAAATCAGTGATGTACTATTCACATTGATTAAGCCAGGTAAGACATTATTTCAAAAGGGCTTGACAAACTGGAATGTCTTAAACATAAGTGTAGACAAACATTTTGAAGTTGGGTGACATACAAATAAATATTAGGAATGAAAGTCACATTGAAAAAATTAGATTGTGCTACTTTATGCAAAACTAGATCCCTGAAGACAAACAATCAGGCATTGTGATGAATCATACAGATCCCTCAATAAATGTCTGCCTAAAGTATCCTCCCAGATGAAAAGATGCTTCCTGATCCTGACCTTGGTGGTGGTGTTCTACGGGAGGAGAAAAGGCACAGGGAAGTGAGAAGAATCCAAGGGGAGAAGCAGTATTTGCCTTCGTCTAGAGAAGACATGTCACAAATTACAAAGTATATAATGACTTGTTATAACAATTCGTGTATTCCACAGGTTGAACACCGTTCTGTGGGTACAAATAATCCAAAACCCTTTTGCATAAAGAGAAACAAAACCCCTTCTCAAATCAGAGGAACTCATAGAACTAAAATCTCCACTAATTACCAAATTCATAGTGAAAGGAAGTGTGTGAATAATATCAGTCTAAATCTTAACAAACTGTATTACTCGTATCAATCAAACCCAATGACTAATCCTTGTAACACTTGTTCAGAAACATGTTGTGAACAACAGGTAAACTAACTTTGTTACTAGGGATTTCAAGTCCATACTTCCCTAAGTCCTGGGACAAAGAAGAGGGCTGAAGAGGAACAATGCAGGAGTTATTAATTAATTGATGGACATGTCCCACACCTGAGGGATACTGAGAGGCTTAAAAGTCCCCCTCAGGTGCAGGCAATTGAGGTGGAGAGAAGTGAAGCTGAGCCTGAGGCCGAAGTGGAGAGAGAAGAAGGAGAGCAGTGTGATCACAAGGAGCAGTGCAGACTGTGCATGCAGCCTCAGTTGGGACTGGAGACAGAAAATGCACAGACCGTTGGAAAGCCAGAGATTTTGGCTGGTCCAGAGAGGGTCTGTGTCTCCAGATGTCCCAGGTGCAGAGGTCATGCAGCGTGCAGCGTGCCGAAGGAATGCTGTACATTTGAAGGCTCATTCAGCAGAGGCTGCACAGAGGAAGGCAAAAAGCAGCAAGGGAAGTGTTCCCTCTCTATTGGTCTCCAGTGGATGGCATGCACCATGAACTCTCAGGAGCGAGGAAGTCTCCAGCAAGAAGTGTTGTGGGTGAAGGCAGAACAAGAGAAAGTGTTCGCTGGGTCGCTAAGATCCACAGCAGCGGAAGACATGCAACCACACAGAGGAACGTGGGCTTGAAACCTACCCAGTGAGTTCACATTGTGAAAGTGACTCTGGGACACTCTGATTCTGCTCATGCGACCCACGCAGGCAGTTTCACTTATGTGTGAGGGAAAAAAGTATTAACAATACTCTTGAATACCAAAGCTTCAAAAGCAGCAAAAGTGGTATATTAAGAATCCAAGTGACCCCAAAATTGGGCATTTGAGTTTATGAAAAGTACAACAACCTGGGGAGGCAACATTGATAAAAGAAAATTGATTTTATTTATGTATTTTAATATTCATGTTTGGTTTACCATAAACGTTTTACTTACATACAAAAAAATATATATATAAGACCAGGTCTAAAACATAATCAATAATCCACAGATCTATCTTTTGCTTAAATACAGAAAATAAACTAAATTAGAACAAAATCAACATTCTGAGGATACACAACTATTTAGCACACACAAGAACAGAGACATTCATAGTGCTACATATTTCTTATGACAGTTAAGATTTGGTAGTTGTCCCACAATGTCTGACCATAATAGCCACAGGCCTTGTTAACTTACTCTTACCCAGGTCATTCCCTGTGGAACATCAATGTTAACATCCCCATCGGTCCACCTTAACAGTCCCTCACATTTAACTAAGGTTACCAACTAGACTGGCCCCGGAAGGCTGTAATCCATAAATCTGAGCAAGGCGGTGATTTGATTCACACTTTCACCGCTTATAAGCCTATACCACCATGCATCTGGGGACAGGGAGGGGAGGCTATTAAGTATTTTGCCTAGGTATAGTGCTCTTTTCTCGGTCAACCCCTGGCAGCACAACATTAGATGATAGAGCGATTCCTTAGTGTCTGTTTATGTACAGAATCTACAGTTGACATCCAGTTTTTGCCATTGTTTCCTGTTTATCAGGACTTCATTTACTGGAAATAGGCTCAGCCTGAATCTTAGAAATGTTGCTCGCATAGAGCAGCATGGGAACAATCTGAGATAACTTGGGGTGGGATTTTCTGTCTACATTCGACCTTGAAGTTGCAGTAAGATTTATACTGCTCTCTTGCCGCAATAGTGTCAACCCAATCTTTGTTCCATAATTTGGTTTGGACAGCCTCAGGGTTTTTCAGTAGATCTAGTTTAGAAGATCCCAGTGCCTTCTACAAGATAATACCTACAACTATTACCCAAGCAAAGAGGATTTAAAACCAAAACCATATAAGTCCAACAGATATTGCAAAAGGCAAAAGGGGAGTAATAGAAGACCCCAGGGTTGTGAAGTTTGTTATTCATGTTTGATGAACTTTATAACAACAGTTATTATAAATGCACATTGCCAAAGCCAAGAAAGAGGAAGCACTAACCTGTAGCCTTGTCATTACTTGGTTAATGGTGCAGTGGGGAAACAAAAGGGGCAAATAGGCTGCCCTTCTGAAGAAGGTTATTCAGAGGGAGAGGAACATAATTTGCAGTGGAGTCTTAAAGTGCTTAAAACTGAATGTTGTTTCCCTGAAAAGTTGATAAAAGTTCAATGCTGCTAAAACCAAGAACATTGTGAAGTTGAAGGTTACTACTGAAGCATGTTCTCTTTTTGTGAAGAGCTTTTCGAGCAAGGGAGCATACCTGGATGGCAAACCTTTGAGGCAGAAGGCCTAGCATGGGAGTAGACCAGGTAGCAGTTTATAACATGCTGAACTGTGGGATTGATACTTGTTGTCATAACATTTATTGTGCTGAAGGAAGAATTGTGTAAGCCTGCTATGGAGGAGCTATGTTCCTCAGAAGTATTCAGTTGTGGCAAAAATCATGCTGACAAAAACAATTTTTGTTATTTTGTGGAGAAGATAATTTTGTGGTCCACTCTTACACAGAGAAGAGAAAGAGCATTCTACTTTAGTCTATTCTTGAAGTATTGGAAATTTCGGTTGTCCAGTGAAATTACAAAGAAAAGTGTTACCAACCAGGATTTTCTTATTTTCTTAGAACTGTGAAGCCAGAACCCTGGTTAAATCGGGGAAAGGGAATTCACCCAGATCATGAACCAGGACTGTGCTTATATTACAAATGTGATATGATATTGTTATGTTGAATTCCCAGGCATTTCCTTATTGATTTGTTGAATTGATATTGATATTTTATTTGTATCACGCTTGTGTTTCAGAGTGCAACAAGACAAGGGAGTGGAACAAGGGAGAACAAAAACAATGATCTTGCAATGAGAACGCGCAAGTGCATGGGAGAGGGAAAGGGGAAAAGTGCATAGAAGGGGGAGAAGTGGATAGTGCTGAGCAGAGGAAAACAGACAAATAATAAATAAACAAATAATAAAAAGCAACACACAGTGGTAGTGGAGCCAGCAAGTGGCAAGTGAAGGGTTTGACACAACAGGCAGGTTGTGTCTGGTAAGTACAGGAGAAAAAGAGGGGACTGTTTGGTTACAGATACAGACCCAAGTGCAAGTGATTGCCAGGAGGCAGTGCTGGTGGATGGCAGGGTGAGCAGGTACCTGGGACCGTAATTCAGAGGGTAGGCCAGGTACACGGTGCAGAGGAGAGAAAGCAAAATGAGGGAGAGGAGAGGGGAAGGTAAACGTGGAGATGGTTCTCCTCAAGTTTCAGAGTGGCAGAGTGGCAGGGAGGCTGTTCCAGAGGGAAGTGCCAGCCAAAGAAAAACGACTGACCCTGAGGGAGTTAGAGGTAGAGGAGCAAAGAGCTTGAGAGGGGAGGTATTTATGGAGGGACAGCTGAAGGTATTTTGGACCCAGGCCCCAGAAAGCCTTGTGGACAATGCAAAGGGTTTTGAATTTAATCCTTGCATCAACTGGGAGACAGTGGAGAGATTTCAGGGCTGGAGAGATACAACCTCAGGGCTTGATGCCAAGGACAAGTCTTGCAGTCCTGTTCTGGATAGGTTGCAAAGGGCGGAGAGTAGAGGCAGGTAGATTTCAAAAGAGGCTGTCATAATAATCCAACCTAGAGAGAACCAGGGCTTGGGAGACAGTGAGCTTCTGGGGGAAGGAGCAGAGGAGGTGCAGTAGGAAGTTTGACATTTTGAACCATCAGAGATTTGGGCAGAGAAGGACAGCGTGGAATCAAAGATGACCCCAAAGTTCTTAGCCTCACAGGTGGGGGTAGGAGGAGGGCCAAGGGAGGCTGACCAGAGAGTGAAGGTGTGCCGATGACGAGGATCTCAATCTTGCTGGCATTCAGCCAGATATCGTTGGTGGCACACCAATCCTGAATGGCAGATAGGCAATCAGAGATGAGAGAAGGAGAGGAGGTGGCCGAGGGAAGCCTGACATTGAGTTGTGTGTCGTCATCATAGCACTGGAAATTGGAGCAGAAAATGTCAATTCAGAGGGCGTGAGTTGCCAGGTATTGGTTGAAGAGCCAGGGTGAGAGGTTTAACCCCTGGGGAACACCACAGGTAGAAAGCAAGATAGATGAAAGGAAGGACACAAGGTGGACCTGGGAGGGTTGATCCTAGAAGAAAGAGGTCAGCCAGGCCAGGGCCTGACCAGTGATACCCAGGTTGTCACAGAGACGGTTGAGCATGATGGTATGATTGACTGTGTCGAAGGCAGAAGTAAGATCGAGTAGAATGAGGACAGAGGGAATGTTAGAGAGAAGGTTTGAGAGCAGATCTTCACGGATATTCAGGAGAGCAGTTCATGTGCTTCTGGCAGCTCTAAAGCCAGTCTGATGGTAATGGAGACAGCCAACAGAATCAGAGTAAAGGTTAACCTGCAAGAAGGCTAGCTTTTCCAGGAGTTTGCCCTGAAAAGGAGTAATGGGAATTGGGCAATAGTTAGCCAGGCAAGAAGGATCAGCTGTGGGTTTCTTGAGAAGAGGATGCATAAGAGAGTGCTTCAGAGGGGAGGGGAAGGCTCCTGAGGCAAAGGAGAGGTTGCAGAAATTGGCCAGGGCCAGAGGGAGTGTGTCAATGTGGTCCTTAATGGTTTTAGAAGAACAGGGATGAAACCGCCTTGATGAGACTTTCATAGATTGGACTTGTCGAGCAATCATGTCAGGGGATAGATTGGACTTGTCTAGCGATCATGTCAGGGGAGAAAAGAGGAAAGGATGGGAAAGAGGGTGGGGGTGTCTGAATGAGGGTCAGATTTCACAGAAGGAGAGGGGAGGAAAGGGGGGCAAGGGCGGACAGGACGTCTTGGGTTTTTGAGATGAAGTCAGAGGCAAGGGCCGTACAAAGGGCCTGGGAGGCGACAGGAGCGGTTTGCAGGGTTGGTCAACTCTTTGCAGATTTTAAAGAGTTCAACTGAGTTGTTAGATGCCACAGAGACACAGGGTTGGATGTAGGCTCTCTTCTTGGTGTGGACAAAGAGTCTGTATTGCATTTGGAGCAGGCGGCACGGCCAGTTTGTCAGAGGATGAACAAGAAGCCCTCCATTTCCTCTCAGCTACCCTACACTTACGTTTCAGTGTAGCTTGGTCAGAGTCACAGATAGAATTGCACCTGGCTGTGGGCTTCAAAAGGATCCTCATGACAGGGCAAGCGATTCAAGAGTATCAGAAATAGAAAAGTAGAACATAGACAGGGCTGTGTCAGCATGTGAGTCAGCCAGAGTTGGAGGGGGGAGAAGGTGGCGGCAAAAGCCTCCAATGACACACGCTTCATGGCCGATGTTAAAGAAGGTAGGTGTCAGTGTTGGGTTCGGCTTGGCCTGAAGGGAAGAGAGGGAGAGAAGAGAGGAGAGGAGGGAGTGATTGCTCCAGAAGAGAGGAGTGGTCAGAGGGATGGAGTGGGGGAGGTCAAAGGGGATGAAGACATCAGGTGTGTGCCCCGCAGAGTGAGTCGGGCCAGAGCGAAGGCAAGAAAGGGAGAGGGATTCACAGAGGTCATGGAAGAGTACAGAGGAGGAACAAGGAGTGTCTAGATGGATATTGAGGTCACCAAGAAGGAAGAGTTGAGTGGTTGAGGGTAGGAGGGTGGAAGAGAGGCCCACTCACTCAGAGAGAAATGACCAGGAGGCCGGTAGATAGTAGCCACAGTAAGAGAGTGGCTAGGTGAGAGAGAAATCCTGCTGGAAAAGCATTCAAAAGAGGACTGTGTCTGCATGTGGACGATAGAGGCAGGAATCCACTCAGTAAAGATCAGGGCTACACCCCCTCAGGACCGTGTGGACATGGGTGCGGTGAGGATCTTGTAGCCATCAGGGAGGAGAGTGTCAAAGCTTGTGACAGAGCTGTCTGTGAACCATGTCTTGGTAAAACCGAGGGCATTGAGGTCAAGTTCTTACAGGAGGTGGCAAATGTTAGAAGAGTGTTTGACAGCAGAGCGAGAGTTGAGAGTGGCAAGATGGAGAAGGTTACCAGCTGTAAAGACCTTCCGGGAGGGGTACAAATCAGAGTTATGCCCTGCGGAGCAGAAGGAGCCTGAGATGGGGCAGAGGAGGAGGGAAGAGAGGGCAAGGTAGCCAAGGGGGGATCGGAGGGAATGTAGATGAAAGGAAATTGATGAGGCGAGGGAAGCACCTATCAAAGAGGAGGCAATTGGCCTGAGGGCCTTAGACCATGGTGGTGCCATTAAGGTAAACATTAATGAGGACTTTAGAGGAGTCGAAATGAGCCATGAGAGTCTCCCTGTGGGTGCCACCATTAATGGGAGAGGAGGAGACAGGACAGAGCACAGAGATCATATGAAGAGTTCATAGATCTGGTGAAGGAACGACAAAGAGGATGTCAGTGAGTGTCTGTCTGATAAAGCACTGGAATAGGTGTCAGCGATAGGGAGACCAGAGTTGGAGGCCAAGATATCCTTTTGAACTTCTTCCTACCAGACTTAGTCAGAAGGGAAGGACAGTCAATGGAGAAGCAGTTGGTATAGATAGGAGAAACAGAAAGCACTATGGTAGTGGTAGTGAGAAAAGGAGGGAGAGGCAGAGGGGAGGGGCAGGTACAAGTGGAAAAAAGAGAGCGGTGAAGTCACTGGGCCAGCAAGTTAGAGCGAAGCAACAATTTCAAGCAAAGTGCAGAGCAAGTTAAAAAAAGTACAGCAAGATTTGACTTTTAAACCAAGAAGCAAAAACAACAAGATTTGACTTTTAAACCAAAAGTTTCAGATGCTAGCAAAGGGTCTAAAAACGCAGTGCAATTTAGAATGTAAACATGGGAGAAACAAGCAGAGAGGGACAGTGGAACTCAAAAGAGGGTAGGAGTGAGTGCAGAAGAAGGGCACTAACTCATAGTTAAGGAGGTATGAACGTCAAGGCAGTCCGGTTCCTTAGAAGAGTGAGGTGGCAACATCATTGAAGTTAAGGTGCTAGGGTAAAGAATGGACCCCAAGTAGCAGACAGGGAGCAGACAAGGGCCTTCGTCGTGGGCCTTTGGTGAGGTGGCCAGCTGAAGCCTGCCGGTCCCCAGTTGGATGGAAGAAGTAACACAGTAACCAATGGGAGTGCTGCACAGGGAAAGATAGCTCAGCCAGACTGCCATCACAACAAAGAAACAATGGTGGCCATCTTTGAAGTGCCAAAATATCTTCACACAAGCAGACAATAGTAGGAAAACCTGTGCATTTAAAGTTGCAAGGCAGCTTCAGGTATTAAAGAAGCTCAAAACGGCAATTTGATGAATCTGCGCAATATAACATTGTTTTTTCCCAACTACTGCGAGCAAATTGTTTTTTCTTTTTTTTTTCCAATTTAGATTTTTTTTTCATGATCAATAATTCCCCTTTAGGTGCAGTAATACACAGAAAGGGCAACCTACCTAATGGGTGTTGAAGGATAGCAGCAAGGCACAAACTCCACACATGCAGAATAGACATATAGCAAAGAGGGGTTGAAGCTGGACCTCAGACTCCAGTCAACAGCAGATGAAGAATTAGATCAAGGCAGTGGGCCTTGGTGAGGGGGCCAGCGAAAGCCTTCCGGTCCACAGTTGGATGTAAGAAGGCACTCAGTAACCAATGGGAGTGCTGCACAGGGAAAGGGAGCTCAGCCAGACTGCCATCACAACAAAGATATGATGGCAGCCATCTATGAAGTGCCAAATGATCTTCACATGAGCAGGCAATAGTAGGAAAATGTATGCATTAAAATAGCAAGGCAGCTTCAGGTATTAAAGAAGCTCAAAACAACAGTGTGATGATAATGTGCAATAAAACAGTGCTTTTCCTAACAATTGCGAGGGAATTTAGGTTTTTTTTTTCTTCTTTTTTCAAATTTCAATTTTTTTCATGATCACTAATTCCCCTGGAGGTGCAGTAATACACAGAAAGTGCAACCTACCTAATGGAGGGGGCAGCAGCCAGGCAGGGCCTCCACATGTGCAGAAAAGAAAGATGGCAAGGGGGGTGGAAGCTGTACCTCAGGCTCCAGTGAACAGCAGATGAAGAAAGCTCATGTAGTAATGTGAGGGACAGATATCCTTTGTGACAGTGTTTCTGTTAGTTACCTTAGGCAGAGAAATCCTCATTAGGGTATGGATAGTGAGGCTTTTATCCAACATTTTTAATTGAATAAAATGGTGAATTTTGAAAACTCTTTACAAAGTTGTCCACCTCACATTTCTGACCCCTCACAGCATCTACTGTGTGCCTGTGATGCAGAACTATTGGCATCCACTAAATGTTTCTCATGCATGTGTCTCCCAGGATTTACACTTGGAAAACAGATTGCTCAAATTCACCATTACGTGCATACTCTTTTCCTCATGAAACCCTTCTCAGTATCGTAAGTGAGCCAAGACTTCTGCAAATGGCAATGCTGAGAACCGTGTTTGTGAGTGCTAACTGCTCTCCAACCAGAGAACCAATATGTGTGCACTTCGAGAACAAGAGAGAACCAGCACAATCCCAAGTGAACCAAAGTGACAGAAAAAGGAACAAAAACAACTCGACTCCTAAAAGTAAAACAATACTCAATAGCTGTACAATAATTCTACTACTTCTACAATACAATACAAAATAGTACATGGCAACTGTGGTAGGTCAGAAGGAGACAGACCAGAATTTGCAATTTCAAGATGTGTTTATTGTAAATAATAAGACAAAGTCTGACTTTCCCTACTCTAAGGGATTCCCTACCTAACACAACTAAACTAGGGTGCTTGTCATGCATTCTAAATCCTAATAATTATATAATCTCCCAAAAGCCCAAATATAATTTCACACTTTCAAAAATGACATTTTCTCTGCCTCCAACAGCCTAAATTCAACTGTTTTAGAGGTGGCAACAGGTTGTTGGTGCCAAAGTGATGCTGATAACTTGCATGGGGTTCTTCACAATACAACAGAAATAAGTGAAGATATAAGTTGGGATGTGTGGAGCCCTCAGAAGTTCTGCACCTTGGCCAAAGGGGGCACAGAGGCTGCAGAAAGGAAATGAGGATAATGCTGGAGTGACAAAAAGTGAGTTCTCACAGGGGCAAGAAGGACAGGAAGGTCAGGACAGACAGTCCAACATTGAATTCGCTAGTTTCCAGTCTCTCAGGCTCCTTGCTAGGTAAAGGTCTCTGGACAATGACCCTACATCGTTTTGCACTACAGGTAAAGGCTGGAACCAGGGAACAATATTAAGGGTTTTCCTTTCTAAGGTAGAGACGTGCATCCAGGACTCGCATATGCACAAGGTGCGAGGAGCTCCCTTAAGGGAGTCTCATGCAGCAGGAAGGTACTTCCTCACCCTTTAGCTGCTATTAGCAGAATAAAAGAAAGGAGATAGAACAACAGGTGCCTTCCTATGAGTTACTATGGTGTCAAAGGAAGAACTTCAGGCAAACGTGTTTGTTTAGGATTGTCAATGCTTGCCTTACAGTAGCCCACGTGTGTTCATGTTGATAATACTACATGTAGTCCATGTGTGGTTTCTGGGTAGTGATTCTGTGAGTTATGTGCTTTGTGCATCCTGTGTGTGTATATGTTTGTTTCCAGCACGTTGAGGGGAATGTGCTTACACTATGTTGTTTTTGGTATAGTCCACACATTCATTGCTGCTCTGAGACAGCCATTCTCAGGGTGTTATGTTTGAGCAGACAAGACTTGCCCTCTTCTACTCTCTGAGGGTCAGTTGCTTTTCCAAGCAAAGAGTTGGGGGGACATCTCTTTTTTCGGCTGGGGCCTCCCTCTGGAACAGCCTCCATGCCTCTCTGAAACTTGAGCAGAACCATCTCCAGTTCTGGAAGCAACTCAAGACCTTTCTGTTTGCGATTGTGATTAGCAAGGGAGACCTTGCTAATCACCTTCCTGATCTTTGCACTGGTCACCTGGTCACACTCTGAATTCAGGCCCAATCCTGCAGTGCATTTGACTCCCCTGCACTTGTGGTCTGTATCGGTAACCCTACAATCCCCTCCCTTGCACTTACTTGCCACCCTCTGGCTGTACTTATTAGTAATTAGCAATTAACTTAATAGAACGTTTGTTCTACCTTGAATTTGCTGATGCTTTCTGATGTTCTGAGCTTGTCCCTTCCATGATGGCTGCCCGCAAATAGGGCCTGGAGCCACCATCTTGGCCTGAGGCTTGTCTCCCCCTGATTGGCTGCCTGCTTCAATTTCAACCAGTTGTCTGAACCGGGAGGCAGAGGCCAGCCCAGCCAATCAAAGGCCTACATCGAAGCCCTGGCGGCAGTCCATCGGATATATCCCTGCCTGCATGAAACTGTGTGCTCTGCACTCATTCCGGCGGGCATCGTGACCTGAAGTACTCCTGCCTGCATCTAACACCCATCACTTGGAAGGTAAGACCCAACACATGGGCAAAAAATCGCTGTGCTACGCTCCTTGACCACCTGAAAGGCCTCACATAGAATTATTTGTGGAATTTTTCGGCATGCGTGACACACACCAATAAAGAGTGTACTTTGAGGTGTAGGGGCCATATCCATCACCCCTTCCTCAAGATGTATCAGGGCTCCAGGAGCAGTTAACTTAATAGAACTTTTGCTCTACCTTGAATTCGCTATTGATTGATTGATTGATTGTTAATTTGTTTATAAGTGTTTCAAGGAGGGAGGCAACATGGGAGAATACAGTTACATTCTTACAGATCCTTGAAACAAATCACAATGTGAAAAATAACAATCATATCATAGCAGATAGTACAAGTGTATAGAACAATAAGGGAGAGGAGGGGAAGGGAAAAAAAGGACACAAGACTAGCATTAACATTACTATGCCTAACGACAATTGTTGCAGTGCATGAATGAAAAGAGGAGGGGGAGGAGGACAGGTGTGGGGGAGTATAGAGAGGGGATAAGGAGAGGTACAGAACAAGTGACTAACTTAAAAGGTCAATGACTATTGAAGGTAGTGCTGTGGAGGGAGTGGGAGAAGTAAACAAGGAGGGAACGGGGAGACAGACAAGCTGTTATGGGAGGTCAAGGAACAAATGATAAGAGTAAATGGCAAGATATAAATGAGAAGGTGGGGGGCAGGCGAGGGCAAAAAGGCAGGCAGCTACTATTACTATGTCTGGCGGCAATTGAGGTAGTGCCAATCTTTCACAGGACAAGGGGAGGGAAAGGAAGGAGGGGAGGGCAAGGGGCTACAAAAGACAGGCGGCTACGATTACTATGCTTAATGGCAATTGGGGTAGTGCAGATCTTTCACAGTACAAGGGGAGGGAAAGGAAGGAGGGGAGGGCAGGCAGTTACAAAAGGCAGGCAGCTACGAACTTCTATGCCTGACGGCAATTGAGGTAGTGCTGGACTTTGGCAAAAAGGAGGGAAAGGAAGGGATGGGTAGGATGAGGGAGGGAGAGGAGAAAGGGAGGGGGGAGGGAACAGGGCACTAAAAGGTGTGCACGGGGTGAGTAGGAGGAAGAGAGACACTCACGGGGGGCAAGGGAGAAAGGGAGGCCCCGAGTCACCCAGGACGGAAAGTGTTGGGAGGAGGGGCTTGCAGGCACTGAGGGGTTCAGGAGGGGCTTGCAGACACTCACAGGGGCAATAGGTGGCAGGGGGGATTGCAGAAACTCATGGGGGCAAAGGGTGGGTGGGGGGCTTGCAGATACTTGCGGGTAGCAAGAGGTGGGTGGGGGATTGCAGACACTCACAGGGGGTAAGGTGTGGGTGGGGGGGCCTTGCAGACACTCACAGGGAGCAAGGGGTAGGAGGGGGGATTGAAGACACTCACGCGGGACAATGGGGGGTGGGGGTTGCTTGCTGACACTATCAGGGGGAAAAGGGTGGGAGGTGGGTTGCAGACACTCACAGAGGCAAGGGGTGGGTTTGGGATTTTGTACACATTCACAGGGGCAAGGGGTGGGTGGGGAGCTTGCAGACAGTCACAGGGGCCTGGGGTGGTGGGGGTGCTTGCAGACACTCATAGAAGGGCAAGGGGTGGCAGGGAGGTGCTTGCAGATACTCACAGGGGGCAAGAGGTGGCAGGGGGATTGCAGACACTCATGGGGCAAGGGGTCGGTGGGGTGCTTGAAGACACTCATGGGGGCAAGAGGTGGGTGGGGGTATTGCAGGCACTCAGAGGGGCCAAGGTGTGGGTGGGGTCCTTAAAGACACTGACAGGGGCAAGGGGTGGGAGGGGGGCTTGAAGACACTCATGCGGGGCAAGAGGGGGTAGGGGTTACTTGCAGACACTCTCGGGGGCAAGCAGTGGGATGGGGGTTGCAGACACTCATGGGGGCAAGGCGTGGGTTGGGGCTTGTAGACACTGATGGGGCAAGGGGTGGGTGTGGGGCTTTCAGGCAATGTCGGGGGGCTAGGGGTGCTTGCAGACACTCAAGGAGGGCAAGGTGTGGTGGGGGGCTTGCAGATACTCACAGGGGCACGGAGTGGGTAGGGGGGCTTGCTGACACTCACAGGGGGCAAGGGATGCGTGGGGGGCTTGCAGGTTTTACTTCCTGATATTCTGAGCTTGTCCCTTCCAAGATGGCTGCCTGCAAATAGGGCCTGGAACCACCATTTTGGCCTGAGGCTTGTCCCCTCTTGATTGGCTGCCTGCTTCAATTTCAACCAGTTGCCTGAACTGGGTGGTGGCAGCCGGCCCAGCTAATCAAAGGCCTGCACCTAAGGCCCTGTCCGCTCCTGTCAGTGCCTGGGCTTGCTGCGGGCTCCACTTGCTGAAATCATCAGTCAATATACCTCTAAAGATCTAATACACACTCAATGCACTGCCTGACTGTTTCTTCCCATCCCACACTATCAAGTGAGTCAATGGCTGCCTCGGCCCCATTGAATCTCTTCATCTCTGCCTTCCAAGTCTTCAACTTTGCAATTACCCCATGCAATACATTGGGCCTCATTACGACCCTGGCACTAATGGATTAATGGCACCGTAAAAGGGTGCGGCACCATTAACCCATTAGCGCCTGATTACAAGGTCCCTTTGCGGGACCCAACCTTAACGGCTGGTCTACACCAGCCGTTAAAGTAGGGACCCGCAAAGGGACCTTGGTGCTAAGTACTGTACCGCAATTTGCGGTACCATACTTAGTGCCTTCCGCATTCCCGTTGAGCCCTATGGGGAAAAAATGGGAATGGGGAAGGGCCATGGAGGAAGTGGGAATTACCGCCCGCCAACCTTGTAATGGGGTGGTAATTCCCCCTTTCTCCATGGCGGAGTCGGTAAATTACCGGCATGGACCATGGTGCTTTTAGCACCATGGTTTTCCGCCTGGGTCGTAATGAGGCCCATCGACTCTGTTTTCTGCCTTCACTCATTGTGACTCACTCCACCATCTACTACATTGTTGTGCCACACCTCCTGTTGCCTTTCAAAGTCTGTGTTTGCTTGAAAATCATGTTTAGCTGTGCTCCCTTCTTCACAGAATGTGCCTATTTGTTTGAAAATTGTGACCCCTTCCTGTATTGAAAGTGCCTGTCCGACTGTATTTTTACCCCACACCCCCCCTTAATTGTGCCTCAGTACATCAGTCTGGTAAGTGACTTCCTCACCACTGCAGCTAGCTATGTCACTATCTATCTCTCCTATCTTCTCTAACTGCTTCTCTTTGTCCTCTCCAATGACTAAATCTGGCTGGAAGAAACTTAAGAAGGACATACTTGGCACCATCCCAGGCCTTCCTATTGCAGACACCTATGTCACAGCTTCCGCCAGAGAGACTCTCACAGATATCCTCTTTGTTGTTACCTCACCCAACCTATGGATCTGGTACATGGTCACCTTTCTGTACCCTATTGCCTCTTCTCCCATTAATGGTGGAACCCGCTGGGAGGTCCTCCTTGACCTCTTCGCCATTTCCAGAGTCATCATTAATGTCTATCTTAATGTAACCATCATGGTTTTACGGTCCTGAACTCAACCTTCTTCTCTTTGACAGGCTCCTTCCTCACCTCTCAAACCTTACCTCTTCCTCTGAACAGGCTCCCTTGCCTACTGTGCCTTCCTCCATCTATACAAAGACACCGCTGCCTGCTGTGCCTTCCTCCTACTCTGCACAGGCACCCCTGCACTGCCTCACTGTTCCGGCACCCTTGTTGACCTTGGCCCTCAGTCATCCTTCACTATCTCTGGGGCACTTTTGCCACCCTAAGGGGGAGGGCAAGCGTCCCCTGCGTCCCCTGCAGAAGACCTTCAAAGATGGCAAGCTGCTCCATATTGCCACGCTTAACTCTTGCTCTGCTGTCAAACACTCATTGACATCTGCAACATCCTTGAACGCATGGATCTTGATGTGCTCGCCATCACAGAGATTTGGTTTAAGGACAGCTATGTCACAAGCTTTGACACACTCCTCCCTGAAGGATACAAGATCCTCTCTGTGCCCAGGCCTAAGGGTTCAGAAGGGGGAGTGGCGTTGATGTTCTCAGAATGGATACCTATGACTATCATCCCCACTCAGACCTATTCCTCCTTCGAATGCTTTGTCTGCAGGCTTGTACTCAATCCTAAATGTTCCCCCTTATGGCCACCTTCTATTGGCCGCTAGAACAGTCCACTATATTCCTCTTGGATTGGGCTGACCTGACCTCTTCTCTACTCTCCACCTCCCCGCAACTCCTCCTGCTGGGTGACCTCAACATCCATCTGGACTCTCCTGACTCCTCAGCACCTTTCTGCAACCTATGTGATTTTCTATCCCTCTCTATCTTACCTTCTGGGTCCATGCACACAGCAGGCCACACTTTGGATGCCCTCATCTCTACCGACATCCCTCTCTCTATCCCTCTCACTACCTCTCTCTCTTGGACTGACTACTCTATTCTCTCCTCACACCTGAAGCTCTCTTTTCCCCTTGCTTCGGCACACCCGGCGCGGCCCCTCGGTTTCAAAGTCACCAGGCGCATGAAAAGAGTGACAGCGGCTGCCTTTGCCTTAGCTACTCTCCGCCTCCTACTCCTACAGCTGACTCCCACTCTGACACAGCCCTTGCTAACTTCAATCTCTATAGCTCTAACGCCCTTGATACGCTTGCCTCTGTCATGAGGGTCTGACTGATGCCCATAAACGCAACTGTAGGGCAGCTGAGCGGAAATTGAATGCGTCAGGCGGACCCTCTGACAAAGTTGCCTGGCGCTTCTTTCAAAGGCAATATCAACTGCATCTACACCAAGAAAAGAGTCTTTATTCAAGCCTGCATCTCCTCTGCATCAAACAACACGTCCAAACTTTTAGAAGTTTGTTAGGAACTGGCCAATCCTGCAGCAGCCTCCTCTTCTGTAATACCCACCCAGGACCTTTGCGCGGCCCGGGCTGCACACTTCATGGTAAAAACCCAAGGCATCCTTTCCTCTCTCTCTTCCACACTGCATCATACCGAACACCTCTGGAGCCTCCCATGGCCCCTCCACCACTTCTCCTTTAATCTCTCACTCTCATCATGGCTGGTGAAGTCGCCAGACAAGTCCAGTCCATGAAGACCTCATCCAAACAGGTGGATCCCTGCCCCTCCAAAACCATTAAGGACAACATTGACTCTCATGCTCCAGCCTTGGCTGATCTCTGCAATCTCTCTTTCGCCATTGGAGTTTTCCCAACTTCTCTTAAGCACTTGTTTGTGCACCCTCTGCTTAAGAAACCCTCTGCCGACCCATCAATTCCAGCAAACTAATGCCCCATCTCTATCAACCCTGTCCTGGGAAAACTCCTGGAGAAGCTGGCTATCTCTCAGCTCACCCTCCACACTGAATCTTGAGCATCCAGAGGCATGGGAACTGCTCTCCTGAGCACCCGTGAAGACCTGCTCTCAAATCTTGACATTAACACTCCCTATGTCCTCATTCTTCTTGACCTCTCCTCTGCCTTTGACACAGTAAATCACAACATCCTGATTGCATGTCTCTGTGACACCCTGGGAATCACATTTCAGGCTCTGGCATGGTTAATCTCCTTCCTTTCCGACCACCCATCCCAGGTGGAACTTGGGTCCTTTCTCTCTACAATCACTCTTTCAACCTGCAACGTTCCCCAGGGTTCTAACGTAACCCCCCGGTTTTTCAATGTCTACATAGCTGCCCTGCTATTGAAAAATGACTATCAAGAGAAGCTGGGGTAGGCCCAGAACAGCATCATAAAAGAAGGAATAGCAAGAGAGTGTGAGAGAGAGACCAGGGAATTTCAAAACACATTGGTAAAGGAAACTGGAAAACCGTGCAGAGCGCTGCTTGGAGGTCAGGAAGTAAAAAGCAATCCGATGTCTGCCACAGAAAAAGCAGATAAATGAGAGTCTGTGTCACGTGTGATTGCCACTTTCATCTCTAACTTCCAGTGTTATGCAGATGACATGCAACTCTCGTTCAAGCTACCCTCAGCCACCTCTTCTACCTCGCTCATATCTGACTGCCTGTCCGCAATACAGTCATGGTGTGCTGCAAACAACCTCTGCCTCAATGCCAGCAAGACTGGGATTGTTCACATTGGGACTCCTGCCCACTTTCCCACTCTCACTCTGGCCGGCCTCCCTTGGCCCTGCACCCGCACCAACCTACAAGGCAAAAAACCTTTTGGTCATCATCGACTTCACCCTCTCCTTCTCCACTCACATTTCAAACATCTGTAAAAAGTCCAACTACCTGCTGCTTCTTCTCAGAAGTACTCTTCCTTTTCTCACCTTCCCCCAGTGGCTCACTGTCTCCAGATCCCTGGTTCTCTCAAGGCTGGACTATTGCAACAGCCTCTTTGTCAACCTCCCTGCCTCTGCTTTGCGCCCTCTGCAACTCATCCAGAACAGAACTGCAAGACTTGTCCTAAATACTGTCCCTCCAGAGCCTTCTGCTCATCTACCACAAACCTTCTGCGAGTGAGCTGATTCTCCAAGCAGAGATTTGAATGGAGATCTTTATCCTCAGCATGTGCCTCCCTCTGGAATAGCCTCCCTGCCACCCTCCGTCTTGAGACAGATCTCCTTAAATTGAGGAAACTCCTTAGGACATTCCTCTTCTCTTCCTTCTCTCTCCCTCTAGCCGGCTAACCTCTCTCTCTGCTCTATCCCTCTCTCCCTCCTTTTTCACACAGCTTGCTGACTGTCTGCCGGGTGTACCAGAGGATCTCACAGGTCCCTGTCTTCCCCATCCATCCTCTCGTACTTGCTTCCACGCCTGCATTTGCCTCATTGCTACTGCACTTTGTCATTGACCCATGAGAATGGAATCACTCAGAACGTACCCAGTTTCTGGGATCCCCCCTGCACTTATCCTTCCCCTCCCCTCTCCTGTACCATTGGTGCACTTGCACGATATGAACATACCATCTATCTTCCCTGTCTCCCTTCCTTGCATGGTGTCACCTCAATGCACTTGAAAAAACTGCAGAATCGTTGTTAGACCTATTTGCTGTTATGTACACTGTTAACTGTATTATACACATTTACTCTGCCTGTGCAGACTTGTATCATTGAGAAATTTAAGGACTCTGAATGACTGTTGTTTTTTCCCCTTGTTCCCTTCCTCCATGAGCGCTTTAAAACACTCGCCTTGTGTATAGGCACTTTTCAAATAAACATTACAATACCATACAATACCCACACTTGCCACCTGTTGGTTGCACTCTTGTTTTTCTCCTTTGTTCCGCACTTCTTCATCCTCCCCCACACTCAGCACTTCTCCTCTCCCCCCTTCCCTGTGAATGACACAAGGCCTAGTAAGACTGTTGTTTTGTCCTTACTTGTGTTTCCCTCTCCTTGTCTTGTCGCAACTAGAAACACTTGTGTACAGGCACCCTATAAATGCCATATCAGATCATATCATATCATTACCTGCAATGTAATGGGATTGCATCAACGGGTCAGTGTTCTCTGTCTCCCGTGCGCTTTGTCTTCTCAGGACAGCACTGCCTTCTGTTTCTACTTCTCTGTCAGTGCATCAGCATGTTTCCTCCTGTGCATTCACATTACGGTAAGGGGTTTCCTCTTCCTTCCACTTCTGGCCACCGCTTCCTTCTCGTGCCCACTTCCTTGGACTCTCCACCAGTGGGTAGATCCCCAGTGGTCAATTGCTGATTCCGGGTATCTTGCTCACTTCACTGCTCTGGCAGCCTTGCGCCAGCCTTCCTCGAACGTCCATGCTGGGGCTTTCTTCTCCTCAATCACACATGCCTCAACAGACTCTTATTCATCTGCTTTGTCTGTGGCCGATGTCGGATAGCTGTTTGCTTGCTGACCTGCAAAGAAGCACCCTGCACAGGTTTCCAGCTTCCTTTACCAAGGTGTTTTGAAATTCTCTGGTCTCTCTCTCACACTCTCTTGCTCCTCCTTCTTTTATGATACTGTTCTGGGGCTTCCCAGCTTCTTTTGATAGTCGTTTTTCGATGTAAGAGGAGAACTTTAGCATATATTTTGCCAGCAACATCTAAGAGGGAGATGAGTATCTAATTGCTGGGCATGTCTCTACTTCCCTTCTGCGGCCTCTTCCCTCAAACATTATGCACTGTACATAAAGTAATGCAAATTAGTCATTATATATGTTGGTCATGATGGAGAAAAGAGTCAAACACAGGTATGAGATTAGAAGGAGGGATACATTGGGAAGCAAATGAGATGACAAAATACTGATTTAAGTCTGCTAAATGCAAGACAAACATTATCGTAACAATGATTACAGTAATGGATAATCAAATATGAGGGGGTGTAACGCTTACCTTTGGTGCCCTGCAGGAGTGCCTGGTCCGGACTGTTCCGAATCGGTGCCCCACTGTATAACTCTGCTATGGTGAATGCCCAAGCCACTCCTTCCCCCACTGGTCCACTGAAGGACCAAAGCCCAGGGAACAGTGAGTTTGGGAGGGACTCGGTAGAACTCAGAGCCTCTGGTAAAATGTGCAAGGGAGTCTGGGTGAAGACCTAGGGATAAGTAAGTGCAGATATTCAATATGTGTCCGCCAGCTTTCTCCCCACCTCCCCCTTGTGTCCCTCTTAGATAGGCTAGCTGGCACACAGGCGTTTTTGCTCACCATATTTGGATGAAGAAGGCGGGCTGGAGATGTCAGGTAAGCATCCGACTCCAGTTGCTTCACTGTTTTAGTAGCTTCATTGATGTTTTAGCAGCTTGCGGCGTGGAGCGCAGCTTGTTTCGTGCTGTTTGTTCATGTCAGGTGGCGTGGTGCGCTTTAACAAGTCTCTATCTTTCTTTCTTTACGGGTGTGGGAGAATGAGTGAAGTGGCTGCTTGCGTGTTCAGGTAAGTTTGGTCTAAATTGGAAATTCAGGTGGGAATTGACAGTTAACTTCAGTCTTTTACTATAGTTTTCTCGTTTGCAGGAGCTGCGATTGCTGCGGACCTCGATCGGCTACGGTTCCAAGTGAGTATCAAGACGGAGGCTGAAGCGGAACTCGAACGATGAAGTCTTTGGGTAAGTATGGTTGCTGGTGAGTCTGGGTGTGTATTGGTAAGCTACACTCTCTCTGTGCACATGAGTGGAAACAGGAGCAGTAAGCATTACACTACTCTGGTAGGTAGCAGAAGAAACACTAAGCACAGAGTGTGGCCCGGGCGTGGTTTTATTGCCCCGGGTCGCACCCCGTTAACACTAGACCATCGGGTATGTCAGATCTTCAGGTCTGCCGAGGGCCATCTTGAGTTTCATAACAGGTTCTGTCTTGGTGGACATGTTTGTGTGGGTCAAGGCAGCTCCTACTAAACGCCTGCACCAGCCAGCCACCCTGCATGTCCAGCTTCTCCCTACACTGTCATGGGAGGGTGTAACACTCACCTGGTATCCACAGCGACGTCACTCAGCCTGTTCTGACCTCTTACGACCTCAAACACTTCCCTGGAGTCTACTCGACTGGAGACTGGGCCTGAAACACAGGATTGGTAGAGTTGAACTCCCTATTGTCTCTTTGTGCTTGAACCCCTTCTTCCCCGGGGTCCAACCCTTCCCTGTGATCCACAGCTCACCTTGTTTTCTTGGAAAGTGCGCTCTCCATCCTGCTTTCAGCGCAGGGGCGCGTTGATTGATGCAGGCTCATTGCTGCCTAGTTACTTCACTGGCAAGAGTCTGACAGGTAAGTATAATGAGTCTTTTGAACAGTTCTCTAACTTTGTTCCTTTCCTTCCTTACGTGATGGCCGGCGTCCGGGGATGGCGACGTGCTGCTGAGATGAGTAGCGCTGAAGGTGAGTGAGAGCGCAATGCGACCCTTTCGTATTTGTATTGAACTGAGTTCTTTTTCTGTGTCTTTTAGGTGCCGCGACATTTTCAGCGTGGATGCCGATTATGAAGAAGAAATGCAGTGAGTAAGCGCGGTATGCGGCTCCTCTAGATGTTTCCATGCTAACCTTGAGTGTCTTTTCCCTATTGCAGATGGATGAGAAGTTCCGAAGACAGAGTTCCCCCAGAGCGGCTGGGATTCAGGTAAGCGTTTGAAGCTCATACAGTCTTTAAAAATAAGCGAAGATTTGCTGAAAGCTTACTAATGCCTTTTTTCTGTCCTTTTCCCTTTTCCTTAGGAAGCGGCGTGCCGGGATGGGAATGACACCACCGAAGATGCCCGCAGAACAGAAGAAGCAATGAATGATGGGCAGAAGTGCCGCAAGGTTAGGCTGTTTCTAACAGTGTTCTTGTTCTTGCAGGATCTGAGCGCAGAAGAAAGCTGCAGGCCTACTGGAGACCGATCCGAACATGGTTAGTATCACGCTGCAGGTGCAGAAAACACAAAGCATGTTTCTCAGCCTGGGCGTGGCTTAAATAGTCTCTGGATATCCCAGGTGTCTCTGGGCTGAACCACACCCAAAAGACTAGACTGCACATGCAGTTCTGGGAACCGAAATATGTGGGGGCATCCATCTTGTCCCCATCAAAGCACTACAAGTCCAATCCCCAATGTCATCCTATGGGAGTGTGTGAGTCTGGTGCCACAAGCACCAAGTCTGACTCCAAGTGGGTCTTTGGAGGGATGGAGAGGCCCTTGAGGGCCATATAGGTGATTGTGGCCTGGCTCCAGCCTGACATCTTGGAGGGCTGGGGACATGAGGGGCAGGAAACATGACAGAGGGTGTGCCTTGTGTCCTAGTGCATATGCTTTGTGTCCTTACTGGGATCGTGACAGAAGGCACATTTTTATCTGTGAGTGCATTTATTGCAAGCAATTTGTGAATAAAATGTTATTACATAAACAGGGTCAGAAATGAAAAATCATTTAAAAATCAGAAGATGTGCAAATATCATCAATAAGATATATCATATCTGCATTAAAATAAATATCACAAATACGTAATGATTCAGTATAATATGTTGCATCATTTTACAGATTTATCTAAATAACTGCTGCTACGAAGTAATGTGACATGGTCCTATAACAACATAAGAAAATAGCTAACTATATATCAACAGCCATAGTGCAACTTTTCTTCACCATTAAGCCAGGTACACAAATAGTAATGAATAATTAGACATAAATGTAAATAAAAATACGAAAATAAGTCCATATAAAATTGCACATATCCCAAACTTACATTGTTTTAGTTTCATGTTTATCATATTATACAGAATCAAGATTTACCTCCCACTTATATATATTTTCGGCAGCTTCATCCAGCACAGAGGATGTAACATGAAACTGTGTATTGAACCAACTTCAAAATTCTATGGCTACAGATGTCACAGGCCTAATAATAATCATAATAATCATAATAATAATAATAATCAGTTTGTTTCTGTATTGCTACCATCCATTGAAGGCTGGCACCTTATAATCCACGTGTCCCAATAGACAGAATAAAATACAGACCCCATTAGGGAATGAGACTAGGAGAGTAAATGCAAAGTAACCAGACTTTATATAAGTAAATACATGCAAGCAAAGAACTCTGCTGCCAGAGAGCGGTCTGCTAAAAAATACACGGGAAGCACATTATAAGGAGAAAATATGTCACTGGTGACGAGGGCTATAGGTACACAAGTCTGGATAATAATTGGAGAAATAGAATGATACAGTCAATTGCATACGAGATGGCAAGTTTGTATTGGCTGCTGCTCTGTTGTTGTTCGCGTAGCGCGTAGGTCAGCTGGGCTCAACTTCAGGGTGAAGGTCAGGGCATAACAAGACACACATCTATTTAACTAAACTAAACAACAGGAACTGATAATATGAGAATAATGGTGCACATAAAATCTTGTATGACTTGGGGTAATTAGGTCACAATTGCAAGTTTATTGGATTTGACCCGTTACCCTCCACAATACATCTGATGACTTCACGTCCCGCACTCAGGTGCCCACCCAGAGATTGATTTTGCCATCTATCTTTCTGGTGTCACGGGATATGTATAAGTTCTAGAAAATATATTGCTACATAGGATTAGGACTCAAAGGGGGTTCTGGTGTGGTCAGGTTGAGGCCAGGTCAGATAGGTATCTGTATGAAAAGATTTGGATAGGTCAGAGCTAGGGGGCTGTGGTCTGACAGGGCGGTCGTCGAGGAGAGTGAAGATGTAGGGCTCAGGCACAGAGGCCTTCTCTGATCTTGCTCTCTGATTTGTGGCCTCTGGGGCCTTGTGTACTTAATCCACATTGGGGAAAGATGTTAAGGTTACCAGAACATATGACCACTCAAGATTAGGTACATGATAGGATTCAAGGGAAGGATCTGGTGACCAGATGCATTCAGAGGGAATGGGGGAGCATGAGTTCAACGGACTGTGGCATGGCATGGTGTGGGTGGAGAGGGTGTGATCTGGTCGACAGCGATGGATGATGCAGTGGCACTGGAGCAGGATGAGCACATCTTGTCAGTACTTGATACTTGCTAATGGCTACATTGAATTGCTGCGTTTCTGTGAGAACAAGAGTCGCACTGGGCTGACCGAGTATGGAGGTGGCGGGGGCTGATTGTGCATGGCACTGGGAGAGGGAGAGTGGCCATTTTGGCAGAAGGGCAGAGGGCCTAGAAAAAGATAGTCTTTGAAAAGGCACAAAATGAAGTGTAGGTTTTAACATGGCGCTTATGTGCTTCTATCATAAATGCGAGATGCAAATAAGTGCAGGAGGGGTGGAGATGTTCTCTCTCTGTGCACACAACTGTTACTTGGTGCGGGAATGGTGCAGGGGGCTGGTATGCACCGCCTCTCCCCCAACACCATGTTCTATGATGAGCCTGATAGAAAAAAGAAAATTCTGAAGAGTTTTAGTGCAACCATTATAATAGTGGCAATCAGTGGATCAAGGTAGCTACATTAAATTAAATGCACATAATTTTAATTGTTACTATCAAAAAGTTATTTCATCAGAGTCAATTATTTGTATTGCAGGTATCCCAGGGATAATTTGCTACTTTCAGTGATTCTAAGTGAGCCCTCATAAACTCATAGTTTATCGCACCATGTTCAGCTGTCAAGATACCATTTGTTATAATTGTATTTGCATTCCAAATTGTTACAAAGTCCAGTGATCTTTATCAATTTAGCAATATGTAACAGCCATGGCACAGATTATGGTTAATCTAAAATAAAAAGAATAAAAAAATCATTTAATACAAATTCTTAGTGGGCTGTATCTAACCTTCACACACCTAATTCCCATATCATGGTTAGATTGGATATCAATTAAGGGGGTCCAAATGTACTATGAAGAATACATTTGCCACTTTCAAATGTTATTGGCATTTGTAATGCCTGCTGTGAGAAACCTGAAGGTATTCTCCCAAGCAGATCTTGAGAATATCTTATTCAGTTGGCCAGGGAAGGGCTGACGCTCTCAGATCCCAACCCTGGAGGCGGACAAATGAGAAAGGATCACCTGGATTTGGGAGCCCGGAGTTGTGCGTGGGTGAATAACCCAGGTGAGATGCGGTATTATACCATGGAAGAAGGAGAAGGAGAAGGGGACATGATCCTTGAGACCTTTGTAGGTTGTACGACAACTGCCTCTTTTTCTCCCATTGACTCTCTCTTGCGCAGAGCCAACAAACCCTCCGTATATGACAAATCTCCTAAGAACCTGAAACCCATTGTACTCAGAAACTATCTCTCTCAGAATCCCTGTTTTTCAGTGTCCTACCCGAATAGTCCCAGTCATTCTCCTCCCCGTCCCTCTGATTATTATTTCTCAAATTCCCAGTTCATCTCAACAAAACACTACCCTTCCCATGGCCTCCACTATTCAATTCACAAAGCTCATCTTTCTGAGTTGACCAATCACCTCCTTCCCTATAACACCTTTTCCCAATCCTGCAAAGTAGGATACTTAGATGCTCTACCCACCATCCCCCCTTTTCCAACACAATCACTTTCCTACACCGTAAACAACAGCGGACTGACACCAAAGCCATTTACCTGACATGTCCCAACACCAGGGTCAGGCAGATTCAAGCAATAACCATAACTATGCACACCTGACGGCCCTTTCCCTTCCCCACAGGGATAAAAAACAGAGTACAATAGCACACTTTGAGCAAAGCCAAAAGCACAAGGAAACAGCTACACAAGAACGGCAGTTCAAACAGTGGAGAAAGGCGGCGAGACCTGGTGGGACGACAAAGGGGATACTGCCCCTGCCCTTTTCAATTCAGACCCACAAAGCCTTAGATCGGAAATTCATAAGACTCAGAAGTCCACCTGGCATGTGGTGTGACAGATGTCAACGGCACACAGGTTTCCCTGGTGCTGACAGCCAAAGCGGGAAGAAGCACTTGCCGCTGGGGTGCTGGCCTTGACTCCCGAGACAAGAAACTCCAACAGTTCAGCACAGCTAGTGAGTCGGAGAAGACAGTAAAATCTGGACTGTGCTGGGCCAAGATTGCAGGCAGTGACCTTGTTGAAGAAAGAACTTGTTAAACTGAACTATAAAGAAACCTCAGTAGAAGGTTGCAAAGCAGAGTGGTCAGGCGTCACGGGATGCTCATTCGAAGGACTCTGACTGAAGCCTTCGTGGGTTATATTGAAATTACGAGAACAAAGAGGGCTTTGGAGAGGCCAGTGTGGAGTGTAAACGTGGTCCTATGGGAATCAAGCAAAAAATCTGTGCACTCGAAAGTCTTTGACACTTTGGAGAAAACTGATTGAACTATGATTGGCTGAAGCCTGACTGGGAGTAAGAGAAAGCCTGACTGGGGGCAGAAAACCCAAGAGAAGTGAATTCCGCATAGTGTTAAAACACCTATCCCTGTTGTGGAGACAAATGTGAACCTGGCTGAGGGATGCCCAGAATGAATCATTCTTAACTGCAAATGTGAACCTGACAGAAGGATACCTAGGAATTGAGGGTAAACATGGATATTCCCTTGAACACTGTGACGACAAGTGCAAACTCGGCTGAGGGATGTGCAGAATGGATAGTTGTTCAAACGGACATTGAGATTGTTTGAGTGCTGCGATTTTGAGTGAAAGGCCATAGTGAACCCGAATGAGGGAGGCTAACTTTACAAGAAGGATCCGAACCCGGCTGAGGAGGATCCAAGGGGCGAAGAGCAATCACCCAATGTGAAGGATTATCCAATGAACCTTTGTTTTGTTTATTGATTACTGTTCAGCCGGCCTTTTAAGGTCAGACACTTTGCAAGATAGAGACTTGGCCCAGAAGGTCCGGGGATCATTGAAAGGGAACTGTAACCTTGTGCTGGTGAGGCCCAGGAGTGGGCTGTGCCTGTTCCGTTTTAAAAACGTGGGGAATGGAGACCCCAGCCCTACCATCCTGACTCATCATTTGGTGAACACTTCTTTCTTTTTTTGTGAACATTATCCCACACTACTTTATAATTTAGTTGTAAGGATTGGCAATCGTTTTTCTTTTTTTTTTTTTTTTAGCATAGGCCCCTTTTATTTGACAAGATGCCACTATGACTGCATTATTATTATTTGATGGTCGTACCTTGTTTCCAGCTTCGATTTAGGTTAAGTTTAGGTGTTTTTCTCACCCATTATACAGTTTAATAAACTCCTGTGAAATGTGATCACCTGTGTCTGCCCTTAATGTTGCCACTATGAGCTTCTTACACTGCATAGATCTGTGGTATGCATAACTGCAGCCTGGTACATAGCTGTATAATTCTTCAGCACAGGAGAATAGCCTTCCTCCTATGTTTTGCATATAAACGGTATACAGTTGAATTCTGATGTAGCAATCACTGCATTGTGTTTGTTATTATTATAAGGACATGCCAACTTTTAGTATTTCCCAGGGTCTAGACTAGACACTCAAACACCTCAACATTTTCTAAAAAGGCCAAATGAAAGTACAGCAATTGTGAGCATTTTCTATGACAGACAAGTTTCAAGATTTGTGTTAAGTATTATATTTTTCCTTTCACAGTATTTCTCCAAAATCACTGGACGTTGCTATAAACCATTTGTGGTTCTGGACATTAGTATGGCATCCACTGCAGAATGGGTTTGATTCTCCTTTTGTTTTTGGCAGTTTTTGGCAGTGATTTGAGGAAGCCTTCAAGGATTTTCCTTTATAATTTATAATTTATATATAGATTGAAAACAGTTAGAGCTATAACACATGTTTTCCATATTACAAACCTTTTCCTCCATACTGTGAATGATTTGATGATTTAACACTGGACACCATAACCTACAACCACTGGATTATTATCAAGTGATGGACAATTGTTTTACTGATAACAATATCTAGCAAGGAAGTTAAAATGATGGTGGTTTATATGCTATTGAAATCCACACAAAGATCAAAAATGGGCACACGCAATATGCCTTTTTTAAGCATTAAACATTTTATTATAATTTAGGATGGTCAAAATCACTGCTCTATTGGGTTGTCTCAAGATAATCACCTTTTGCTCATCAGTCATCACAGCAGAATCATATCACACCGAAACACTGTTTTTTAGGACTACTTGTGACAAAATGACGTCTGCCCAAGAGGAGGGTGAGAAGTGGTTAAACTCCATACTTAGTCTTCACACTTCTACAAAACAAGAGTGATATCAATCATAAAGGCAAAACTGGAACGGTTAAGAGATATACTACCCATGCCTTTTATGTCCAATAAAGTTGGAATACAATTAGATATACTTAGCACACCAATGTCCAATTAACTATCGAAAACTCTATCAAAAACTCAACTCTGTAAAGAAAGTCAAAGAAATACAAAAATAATAGATGCAAGCACTCTACATGTTTGCAGGGAGGAACAAGGTAAATTGCATGGTCAAAAGGGATATGCTTGTGCATGAAAAAGGACAAAAACGCACTTAAAAAGTCTCTACAGCCCACAAATGAACAGGGGGGCGTTTAGTAGTCAATAATACTTTCCCATTATTCTTTGGTGGTTCATCAGCCTCAAACCAAGTCTCTCCTTATTGTGCAAGTGGATTGAACGAGGTTTGAGTGTGGCGAGTTGCATAAATCCAAGCAGCGAGTGGGCATAAAGTCACTTGTAAGATGTAGTTCTGGGCAATCTGAGGGCAGTGTTCGAGTGATGCAGTTTGGAGGGCTCACCAGGGTTGATTCAAAGATCAGTCTGGTTTGAGACAGGCTAACTGCTGGTTAGGATTGGTGTGTAATACTCCAGTGGTTCGAGTTGAGGTCCTTTGATGGTTTGAAGCTGTGATCTTGATGATATGATGTGTGGCTCAACGAGGTGACAATTTGATTTTGAGCAGTTTCAAGTCAATGGTAACCACTGGTTTCGGTCAATGCATAATGCAATGCTTCCAGTAGATTGAGATGAGGTCTGGTGGTGAGTGATTGGTTAGTGCCAAACAGTGGTGGGCTGTTCTTGGTACGATGAGTGAGACTGATTTGGAGATGCAAGTAACATCGGTTTGAAGGCCCTGTCGGTTCAACGGCTATCAAACATGGTTAGAAGATGGCTTGAAATGGTTTGATAGTCAACACACAAGGAACCTGGCTGTTCAGGCTGTCACTATGCTGTGAGTTCCAATGCACAAGTCATTGTTCTCATTCTTTCAAAACGAGGGGTCTAGAAAACACCTGCAGGAGTCTTTCACCTCCATTGAGGTCCTGGTATCGGAGTAGCTGGAAGAGAAGCAGGCCTTGCTTCAGCAACGGTTCACTTCCAATGTGTCTTTGAAGTAGTTAGAGAGCAGAGCTTGCATCTGCCTTGGACACTCAGTCTTCACCTCTTACCAAATCAATTATTCCTTCTTCCTGGATGGAATTACCAGCATAATTGTATTAATTAATAGAAGCAAATAAAGTAAGGGCTTCTACACCCTTGTCAGATGGCAATTCTTCAGATTACTGCAGGGTGTTGGTGCTTTTATATTCTTTGCATCCATTTCTGACTTGAGCAAGTACTTAGCAGGCAATTTTCTACGCAAATTGTGTTCCCACATATTGTGACAATTTTTTTTATCACAAGTCTGATTTCCTTGCACTTTTCATGGATTGCAATGCCCACTTGCTTGTTCGTTCTACTTCTCAGCTTGGGGCCTGCCTCTTTCATGACTCACTTGTCTTTCATTGTGCACATGTATCATGTGTGCATGTCTCCAAAATGCACACTTTTGTAACTGAGGAACATTCTCCATTTGTTCAATCTTTGGGATTTGCATGTGCATAATTCTTTTGACAGCAAATGTCCCATTGGAATTGAGCCGAAAGAGATGTTTCCGATGAAGCCTAAGCACGCTCTTCCAGCTTTTGAAATTAATAGTGTGGGGATGGAATCAATGTTCAAATGTGCCCCTTGCTCTTGTGCAAGATGTGGGCAGCCTTACCAACGATGGGCCTAGATCCTGCTAAGGACATAACACAGTCATTCATTTAAAATATAATGAGTACAGCGAGTATGACATGTCAGTGTTGGCATTCAATCAAATGTATTTACTTTAATCAAGAAAAGATCAAATTGCTTGTGCTATAATCAGGTGTTGCGTGTCAGGGTGAAGATACAGGATCATGGGCTATATTGCCACTTTTCTAAAGCAAACATTTTTAGTTTGAAACAGAACAGATTGCCGTGCGTTCAGATCACTCACGGGTATCAAAAATGCATGCATCTGGTCCAGCACAGGAAGCCAAAAGCAGAACTGCAAAGGTCATCTGTGAAATGTGTTCATTTTGCAGCGTGCTTTGCAATTTGGCAACTTAAGCGTGGCAGCAATAACAGGACTGCTTTCCAAAGTGGCACAGATCAAATACTGATTTGTATTTGCTACAAATGTTAGAGCAATTTGCTACGCTTTTAGAACCCACATTTTTCGAAGGACTAAGGTCGCAATTAGAGCACAGATAAACAATTCAGCATGCTGTTTCTTGTGACAATGTTGTCATGTTTCAGCAACAATTTAATGTCAACTACAGATTTGAAATTAGGCTTCATTGACTTTCCTTATTAATGGTATTTCTGGTGGTATAGATGATGTGATGCAATTCATTCAAAGCAAATGTGCGTATGTACTATATTCTACAAGGATGCATTGCCCTTTCACTTGCAGAAAGCATTCTAAGCCCTGTGACCAGGCATCCATCCAACAAAAATACATGACATTGGGTGTTATGTGTCTGACACGGCTGATGAATGCCTTACTGTGGCACTCTGATATTTGCATTTCAGACTTACATATCTTGCAGAGAGCAGTAACAGAACGAATATTAGTAGGGTCAGCATGTATGCCACCTTCATTGGAGGATTTAGGTAGATGAAAAGTCGGAAAACACGGATGGTGTCTCCCTGCTGAGTCCTCGGAACGCTCAGCTTTTTGTGACTTCACAACCACATGGCCTGAAACATATTTAGAATGCCGAATGCGGCACAGTTCGGTAAAGAATAGCATATATCATTGTTAGCTTTGTATGGAAAGAACTTGCACTGCAGCCAAACCAATACATATATGTCAGGTTATGTTCTATCAATCAGCAGACCTATAAAGCATAATGTCCCTCTGAGTGGAGCTTTGTTTGATTATCTTGTGAGTTTCCACAAGAGAAAGATCCTGGAATACATGTCAGTGACAGATGTCTTTTTACTCTGCATTGTTCATGGTTTGTGTATGTGTGTGTGCGTGTGCGTGTGTGTGTGTGTGTGTGTGTCTGTGTGTGTGTGTGTTAGTAGTTCAAATGAATAACTTGGTGTGTATGGATTATTTAGGAACGTAGGGTCACGTTTTGTTAAAGAACTTCTTTATGAAGTGCTTAATGTTTACTGACCGCAACCAGATTGGGTTGCAGAGATCATTACATTCTTTGGTAAAATATGGCATAGAGAATGAAATGGTGATTAATATAGATAAAACAAAAACGTTGCAGTTGAGTAAAAAGAATATTGGCAAAAAGAAAACATTTAGTTGGCAAATTTATGATTCTCGACTGGTAAATGTATCAGAGTACAATTACCTAGGATTCTTCATAACAGCAAACACCACTGGGAAATTTTATTATGAAAAAGCGAACAACAAAGTTTGGAAGAAATGGTTAGTGGTAAAGGATTATGTAAGCCAATGTGGGGGAAACACATAGATGGTTTATTAGAAATATATATAGTTAGTAAAATACCCACTATTGTGTACGGATTGGCTGTACTAAAAGTTAACCAGATAACCTGGCTTGAGCGCCTGGAAGGTAAAATACTTCGATCCATCATAAACGTGACAAGATCAGTACCAGTGGAGGCATTACGAATGCAGTATGGTGTGACCTCATTGCAAACTACTTGGTTAGTACAAAGAACGCTGTTATATGCAAAAGTTAAAGCTAGTAATGGAGAGTCAAATTATTTGTGTAGGCTGATGGGAAAATCCTTCGAAAACCAGTGTAAAAACATCTTTCTGACATTGTTGAGAGAAACTGCATAAAGGTTTGTCACTCTATTGAATTTAGACCAGGACATATTAGTACAAGATCCTGATGCAGTGAAAAAAAATAAAAATACAAGCAGAGGACTGGGACATGGTTAATAACGTTGACACTTAACATAAGAAGATGAGATACCAGGACTTAGCCCAACAGGTTTGGCGAAGACACACACCGTCCTGTTATTTGACAAAGTTATGCAGTATTGAGCTCAAACGTTTCATGTAGATGTTGTAATGAAGCAATAGAAAATAGTTGTCACATCCTGACGAAATGTAAATCTTTTATGCCCATGCACGTAAGGGGTTATGGAAAACATTTGAGTAATCTGGAGGACTGTACAGGAGATCAATTTTGGTCAAATATACATGGGGCAACCTCGGTGGTAGTAAGCACAGCAGCATATGACATATGGAATGAGTTTCAAAAAAGGATGAATTATAAAATATCACACTAGTAAGATAAGTATATAATGTAGTTAAATTGGAATTTTATAGGTGAATGAATAGTTTATAATGATTTGTATTTTGTTGTAATAAAAGTGGAATTTTTATATGTGTCTGGAATGAGTTAGAATGATGTGTATTCTGGTAATTTTGATAAAAAAATATGCTTACATTTTTAATGAATTAAACTAATTGCACAATAAATAAAAAAAAAAAAAATGTTTACTAACAATTAAGTAATTCGCCCTGTGTAGTCATTGATTACTTTTTAAAGATGTGACTTGTTGAAAAGTTCTGTTTCCACTGTTCACACATACATGGTGAAAAATAGACGTTTAAAAAAATTCTTCCATGTCGTGGTTCACTGATGTCTTTTTACTATCTCTTTTGTCATACAATATGTGTAATTACGTTTGTTGTATATATTATATGCAATTTCTAATGAGTTACTAGCTATATACGGCCTATTGGTAGGGCCCATTAAACAAATTAAACACATTATCTTGACATTTCTGCATTTTCCAAACAAATACAACGCCCCCCAAGTAGGCACAATAAAGATAGCATAGTTCCTAATATGAGCTCTAAACCTCCACTGAAAGCTTGCACAAGCCAAAGCATGCAACTGTTAACATACTTACTTTCATTGGTGCCATCAAGCTGGGATCAGCATATCTCCTTTTAACCAGTTATGTAGTGTACCTGTTGCGATGGTAAGCTGAGAAATCTTGCCGTAAAGACAGCAATAGCCATGCTACACGGTCTGCAGTGGCATCCGTGTAGTTATGGTTAAGTTGTTCAACTGATAGGAATAGCACTTTTTGGCCAGTTTATAACTTTGCTCTCCGTGGACCAATCCTCGCCAACGTTTGCAAAAACTGTATATGGCCCATTCTGAATTCTTTTTCCAAGTTTGGTGAGGTTTCGTCAGGGGAGGGAAAAGTTATAGGGAGGTCCCAAAAAATGTTTTTTTTTCTATAGACGCAATGGAGAAAACTTTTTCTCACACCTACAGACCAAACCGCTGGATGGATTTTCACCAAATTTGCAACAGGAGCAGCGGCTTGGTCCCAAAAGCGTGCTTTTGTAAATTTGGTGTAAATCCGTCCAGTACTTTCATTTAAAACAGGCAAAATGTAGGTCACAACAAATTATTTATATCTAGCTTTGTTCCGCTGACCCATTTCCCTGTTCTTTCTGCGCGAACAGGACTCCAATTGATCCAGAGGGCTGCGTGGTGTCCGCTGACACCCAACGCACCCGCTGATTGGCTGGTGAAAAGCGTGATGTGCGTCACATTTTTACGAAACTCCCTCCATGTTGTATCCGCGGACATCCACGGATAGCGTGGTGGCAAACAGGGCTGGGAAAAATGTTTTGGGGCTTTCATTGTTGGAAAAAGAGGCTGGGTAGGGTGGGGGAGTGAAAGACGGTTGATATGATGTTTTTGTTTAAGTGGAAGAAGACTGTGTGGAGCGCGGCAATCCACAGACACCGCAGTAGTCTGCGGACAGGGCCTCGGGTGGGCGGCTTATCTAGTGACTACAGGAAGGCTTCATTAGGGCAGAGGAGTGGAGTGGAGATGATATGAGGATGTTTGTATATGCTGTATTGTGCTGTGTTGGTTGTGGCCAGCCACTATACTCTTCAGTGCATGACCAGAGGCCATGCACCCAAGAATCTGCTCACCGGTTGCAAGTACTGTAGTAGTATGTGTACAGAAGTTGACAGGGCCTCGGTCAGCTGGCTAATGTGTGTGGGCTGTGGCCACTGGCCAGATTCTTGGGTGCATGGCTGTATTATGCTGTGGAAGTTGTGGCCATCCACTAGACTATTGGGTGCATGGCGGAGGCCATGCATTCAAGAGTCTGCCCAGTGGTTGCAAGTACTGTAATAGAATGTGTACATAAGTGGACAGGGCCTCTGGTGGCTGGCTTATGTATGTGAGTTGTGTTCACTGGCCAGATTCTAGGGTGCATGGCTGTATTTTGCTGGGGTGGTTGTGGCAAGCACCTACACTCTTGTGTGCATGTCCGTAGGCCATGCATCCAAGAGTGTGGCCACTGGCTGCAAGCACTGTAATAGTATGTGTACAGAAGTGGAATTTGGCTATTGGAAAACTCCATTACAATAATATGTGTACAGTAGTGCATAGACATGGCCTTTGGGCAGGCAGCTTATGTGTTGAGTGCAGGCAGGCTGTGTTAGGTTAGGGGAGTAGAATGTAGATGATAGGGGTATGTTTGTATAGGTAATAAATAGGCCACATGTCCAAGAATCTAGGCACTGGCAGAATGACTGCACTATCGTACGGCCATGCAACCAGGCCTTTACCCACAACTATTGCTGTACCTAGTGTTCGGTGGCCAGGTGCAGAAACATATTTGGGCTCATTTGGTGACCGCATGACGTATTCTTACAGTAGGGGAGTGGAGTCTGCATGCTATTCTGTTATTGGCATTGGGAAAAATAAGGCTGGTGGGCTACTTCAATATGTGCAGTGGTGTTCAAATTGGGAAGGTAAGGGTTACATGATGTGTGGGGGTTGTGGCTGTTAAGAAAACGCACCCAAGGATACCGGCATTCTATATCCTTCCCAAGATCCACAAGCATGCCACTAAACCACCAGGGCAGCCTATCGTTTCCGCTTGTGACTCCCTACTGGAACCTCTGTCTCTCTACACGAACCACTTCCTAAAACCATTTGTGGGCCAAATTAAATCTTACATTAAGGACAGCACAGAAACTATCAAAATTCTTCAAACAGTGGATTTAACACCTAACTCCATCCTGGTCGCTATGGATGTCGAGGACTTATACACCTCTATTCCACAAAGCAAAGGATTAACAGCACTCGCAAAATGCCTAAACAAAAAAACAGACGTTACTTCTACTCCTACTAACTTCATCCTTGAATGTATCCGCCTGGCTATGTCAGAAAACTTCTTCCTGTGTGAACACCAAATATATCAGCAAGTCAAAGTAGTGAGTATGGGCGCAATGTTCGCACCAGATGTGGCCAATCTATATATGGCCCAATATGAAGACGACCACATATACCATGAGAACAACCTGTATAAAGATCACATCAAAATCTGGTGGCGGTACATTGACGATGTCCTTCTGAGTTGGGAAGGAAGCAAAGAAGCCTTCACAGCATTTGACCTGTGGCTTAACCAACGGAACGCACACATCAATTTCACCATTGAATGGGATTTCCAGGCCATTAATTTCCTGGACCTACATATCTACCGCTCTGGAAACCAACTCAAAACCGAACTTTTCCGCAAACCCACGGACAGGAACAGCCTACTGCATTTCACAAGTTACCATCCTCAGGGTCTTAAATACAACCTGCCCTACGGACAATTTCTTCGGATACGCAGAAACTGCACAGAGAGAGACAAGTTCGAACAACATGCCACACAGCTACAAACACGGCTTACTGAGAGAGGATACCCCAAGAAGTCTATAAAATCAGCTAAAAAAAGAGCCGCCAACACGGACCGCACCATCTGCCTCACCACCAAGATCAAAGATCCGACAGACAGAACTGTCTGTGTGACCACATTTAGCCCTGCAAGTAATCTTATCAAGACCACCATCAACATACACTGGCATCTCATCAAGAATGAAGGGAGCCTCTCCAAAAAACCTCTGTTCGCCTTCAAGAAAAATAAAAACCTCAGGGATACCTTGGTGTACACCTTCCTTGAACCAGCGAAAACAGAACCCACCCTTTGCAACCTACCACCAGTCATTGGACATTATAGCTGCGGCCACTGCGTAGCCTGTAGATACACCAAGACCAGCAAAACCTTCAGCGACAAAGACTTTGAATGGACAATGAGGTATCACAAGAACTGCGAGAGCAAGTACGTCATTTATGTCATCAGATGCCCATGTGATCTCATATACCATGGCAAAACAATAAGGCCTGTGAAACAAAGGATCAATGAGCACAGATCCTGCCTCAAAAACTCTGTTCAAGATAAGCCTCTGATTTACCATTTTTCAAAAAAAGGACACACACATGAACAGTTTACATGGACCGTCCTCCAGCAACTAACCCCGCAGAAACGAGGAGGAGATATTAATCTCGCTCTCACCAGATTGGAGCAGAAATTGCTCCACAGACTTGACACTGTAAAGAATGGACTCAATATTACAGTAGAATGGAAACACTTCTGGGACTAGTCCCCTAGAATCATGACTAGTACCCTTTGTGTGGGAACCTTTACCAACCACACCACTTTCGTCGCGTGCCGCCAACAATAGGTTAGAGTTGATGTCACAAATGCAAAAATATGCAACAAACAAATGGTTTTATGCGCCTGAATGGTTCAAACACGTTGCCAGCAAGAATCTGTGGTGTTGCACTGTTTTACTTTCTCTGCAAAATATGTACGTGAATACACATGTGGCAAAATCATACACGTGCATGTTTAGTTTGCTCTGGTTTTTCTCTCAGAATGACATATATATGGATATGTATAGAGAAAACTTGTAGTTATTGCTTGTGGTATCACTGTCCTCCTACTAAACGTGACCACAGGGTCATGTTGATTCACACGAGCCCCTTACCAGCGGGCTCGCTCGCCTCTCTTACCTATCACCTATGCACTCCCAGAGACTACCTCTCCCATAATACATCCCAGTGTAGGTCCTTCACTCTATTCCACACTGGATGCATACACCCCAGACACGGGATGGCTCCCGTTGAGTGACAGTACCTAAAAGCCTATCATAGGGTGCACACGACACCTTCACGAGCCCTCCACACACCCTCACTGGGATTCGCCCAGCACATGGGGGCGTGTCCACCCCACCAGTCATATCTGCTGATTCACGGCAGGCAGCCATTTCCATCGCCGCCGTGAACCCAGCAAGAAATAAAAGAATGTGAATTGGGTAAGCCAGGCCCCGGTTGGCCCCAGAGACCCATCACTCCTGTACATTACAAGACCGTTGCACTTTTGACACGTCTTGGTTCACCAACTGTACTTCTCGCCACCATAGTGCTCTGACAGGGGCATACTTTTGTGTCTCCCTCTCTCTAGATCAATGGCTAATCACAAGTCCAGCGCCGTTTGAATCCGGTTTCCCCGGCACGGCCGATCTGCACCCATTGGTGTATCTTTTCACACCCCCAGACCTAGGATTTCACCCAGGTCTTTTGACAGCATACCGCCTTACTCCGGTCGGACGGTAAGCTGCGCTCTCCAATACACCACTGGTGTATTTCTCCAGCACCAATGAGCTGTTATTTATTAACCCCTAATTCATTATGTACATTTTGAGATCCTCATAGTTCTCCTCCCTCCCACAGATCTTACCCACGGACAGACTCCTCAACTAGTCTCTCCTGATGAAGGCCACCACAACTACAAGCTTCTACTAAGCCATTGTGGCCGAAACACAACTGTGTCGATCACTTGTGGCACAACTGTGAAAATACCCTTTGTTGTATGTTTCTAATTTCGTGTTGTGTACACTGTTTTTGTTTAAAAACCACACCCGGGTTGAAGAACAGCCGCGGGCAGCACTGATCTGAGTTACTTGTGTCACCTACTTCGTATACTCATATGTGCTTGTCACTAGGGTACTCATCCTATACATCCCGATGAGGCTGCACAACTGCACTTCCCTATGTTTTTATTGAAATCTGTCCGGTATCGCTTTCATGCTGGTTTTTGAGATTGAAATAAATATGTCCAAAAACTGGGGATTTTTGTGAGGATCTCGCATCCTGATTTTTTGTGTTATCAATATAGTTGGTGATGCATACTTTATCTCAAAAGCTTAAAAAAACCTTCCTAAAACAAAAAAAAACACAAAATAAGGATCTTTTCAGAGCCACCACTTTGGCTGCAAAAAAGTGCAATGGTTTAGATCAGAGGTCGCCAAACAGTCGATCGCGGGCGACTAGTAGCTCGCCTGAGCCTTTTCAGTCGCCCGCGCTGAAGATACCGAAAAATAAACATTTATCCTAAGTTATATTATTTAATGGTGAGTTTTGCAGCTATTTTCCATGTTCAGGATCCGAACCGTGGTCGTCCCAAATGCGGGCGGGGAGCTTGGCTGCTGTGCCACATGGAGCGGCTTGTAAATCCACTGACAAGTGTCAGTATCACTTTATGCTTCTGCAGGCCACCTGTAGAACCACAGTTGGCCTTGTGCGCCCCCATGACAGTCTTGCTTAAGCAAGCAGCTCTTGTTTGCCAGAGATGTTGGAGGGGCTGGGGCAGGATCAGGATCATTGTGACCACGCAATGAAAATATCACAGTAGCACTGCCGCTCGCCTGGAAATGTTCAAAATAATATTTAAAAAATGGTGCAATTTCTTTTATGTGGCTTCTTTCCAAATTCCACATTGTACATTTCCACTTTAAATCACTTCCATGACACAGGTACACCCACTTTTAGTACATTAAGCGATCCATAGACACGCTGTACAGTAGAAGCCTACCAGGGTAGCTCAGCAGGTTGACAGACCGATGCTGAGATGTTATATATTCAAAACTACAGGTTGTTAATCGTATGACTTTTCGCAATGCCTTATAAAAAAAAGTCTATACAATGTGTTTGGCCAGGGTATGGGTTGGGCTGGTTGCTTGCTTATATTCAGGGCTGAGGTGGGGATATGTCTGCCCCTGTAGTGAAAATCAAGAGTTGGCACCCATGAACCCACAGTTTAATTTTCTAAAAACTGCTGTCAGCATAACAGAAGCATTTATTTGTGATTAACCAGTTTGACAAGCATTTAAAATCTTTATAAATATAACTTGTGCTAAAACACAGAGGGGCACACAAATAATGATAATGATGTGTTATTTATATAGCGCCTTAATCCAAAGCGCTTTACAGAGCACATATTTACATGCAACATCACCCAACTGAAATTGGTACTCATTTATCGACCTCAGAAGGATGAAAGGATGAGTTGGCCTTGCCAGGACTTTAACCTGCGACCTGCAGATCACGCTCAGATCGCAGCAGTGAGCGCTCAACCCGCTGAGCTATCGTACCGGCAAATAACGGAGTATGTCTGGTGTCTGACAATAAAAACATTTCTAAGAAAACTTGTGAACGCAAGCAGCATTTTTCAATTTGGAAATTACTTTTTTTTATGGAAGTGTGAAATGCACATTTGGAAAACAATAGTGTGCCTAGCATGTAGAAAGCCTGCATAAAACGCAAAGGAAGGGGCTTGCTTGCTTTTTTATTCATTCCCTTTTATACTTTGTAAAGGTTTTCCTTGTAAAACCATAAACAAATAAATAATAAAAATAATAAAAAAAAAAAAGATATGTTATTCCATCTTTTTAAAGAGGGGAAATAATGGAGCCAAAAAAATATTGGTAAAAATTCAGAGGTTTATAAATATCCCCACCACGATATCGCCCGCTAGTAGCTCTCCACTGTTGGCCTCCACTACAAGTAGCTCTAGCTAACGTAAAGGTTGGAGACCCCTGGTTTAGATGGTGCCACCACCTACATTTTTTTAGATGTCCGCAGACTACCGTGCTGTCTGTGGACTTTGCAGGCTACACAGGGGCTTGTACCATTTTTTTGGGTATTTTTTACATGTGAAAGGTGGCTGTGAAAAGAGCTGTTTATTTTATTTTTTTGTTTTTTTAATTTTTTGGGTGTTTTTTACACTGTTTTTTTACACTACACTTAAGGAAGGGAAAGGAAGGGATGGAAGGTTAGGGAAGAGGCACCAACCACAGGGACAAATGGGCAGGTGGAGAGAGGAAGATGTTGGGTGGGCCTCATGGAGGAAGGGGGCACTTTCCCTCATGCTCGTGGACTGTAGCCTCGAAAGCACTCTGGAATTTGTTACCCCTTCAGAGTACCACATCACAGTACATACACAGTACAGTGACGTTTGAAAGGTAAGGGTCTGCTGCATTGTGTATGGCCTGTGAGGCTTGGTCAGGGATCCGATGCCCCACAGGAGTGTCCCTTGTGGTGACAGAAGCAGATGCAGAGGATGCTGCAGAGGAACTCAACCTTCTACTTTGTTCGAATGAGACAACCCTCCGAACTGCTGGCTTGTGGTTCAACCTCACGTGTCACTGCATGGAGGTGGTCCCATAGCTGGACAGCCCAGGCTTGCCGTGACTGAGTACAGTGCAGCATACCTTGGCCGCACATGTCTTGGGTACCCCCCAACAGTGGAAAAGAGCGTCCACACCCAAGAATCACGTTGGCAGCCAGTAGTGGGGACTTCCACTACCTCATCCTCTTCCACTTCTTGATCCCTCTCTCCATCATCATGCCTTTTCCCCTCCCTAGGTCCTCCAGAAGATGGTGATGTTGGTGGTGTTTGTGAGGGTGGTTTTGAGGAGCTAGGAGCAGCAACAGCCATGGATGCCATAATTTCCAACAGCATCAATCCTGCCAGCAACAGCAATGACAATAACAGACAAGTGCTCTGTCATGGGTATAAAAAAACAGAATGAGGTGAGCAGTGTGGTGTGGTCTTTTATAAGGGTGCAGGGGAGCGCTACACAAACATTGCACACTCCGCGGACACTTTGAACTCCAAGCTGGGCTCAAAAAGTTTCAAAAAGTCTCCAGATCGCCAAGGGCATGGTCTACGACCTCTGCAAGGGTAACACTTCACCATAAAACACCTTGGATTGCTCAAAAAAGGACTTTTCAGGTATCCAGGCGCTGGACATTGTCACGAATAAGGACTGACGCTCAGCATGGGTGAAGTCACATGCTGATGTCGTGAACGTTCACGGATAGGACAGCTGTCCATACGACACCTATTGCATGGGATAGGGCGTGCGCATGTGCCTAGGTGTGTTGGGTGTCCTGACCCACGTTTAAGCTATCATGCTACAACATTTGGTGCTGTGGGCTTAGAAAATTCAAGATGGCGGAAAACCCACATGTGCGCCGAAATCCAGGAAAGCTGCGCAGTTTGTGCGCACACCAAAATGGTTGCCTCACTTGTCACCCACCAGTGCGAGAATGAAAGGCCGGGTTGCCATGAGGGAAATGGGTTGCCAAAGGAAAAACAGTAGCGCCGGTTAGCTTCAAAGCGCTTTAAAATCACCATTGGACTACCCGCACAGTAGTCTGAAACCATTGGGAATGGCAATGCTGATTGCCAAATGCAACCTAGAATTGTGGGGAATTCATTTCTTAAATCCCAAAAATGGGTGCAGTACCAGTACTCACCACTATCCAAAAGCCGGCGTTTTAAAACCACCCTGTGTTTCTCTGAAGGCAGGCTCAAAATGCCTATTTTCAAACATTGCAACATGTGCAAAATATTCACTGAACACCAGCAGACATTTGGCAGAATGAGGTTTTGTGTGCTTACAAAATCTGGGAAATGAAGAGCCCAAAACAATGCTTATAACAAAACTGCTATGGAGTCAGCAGTTTAAGTTGCACTGGATTTAAAGACACTAAAATCGAAAATGTTTAGATTAAATGAGTGACCTATGTTTGGTGTCACATGCCTTTGTAACTGTTGAAATGTCATAGTTTTGCACTTAGAATCAGCATTCTAGCTGCATGTGTAAAATTGCAAGTTAATTTAAAAAGCAACAAAAAACATGACAGTTAGCTGAAAGTCTGGCTTAAGGAACTTGATTCTGCCTGGCAACTACCCCCATCAGGAGTGAAACTTGAGTCACAACTGTGTTCCCAGGCCTATCTGCCTTTTGCTGGCCACACTAAGGATATGCCATCTCTCTGATAATTGAATTAAGGGGGGCCCCACAGGATACAGGAGCTCTGAACAAAGCCTGTCATGACTCAGGCAAAGGTTTTATTACAGCGGTCGTAAAATGTAGCTTCCTCTTGGCAGAAGCTGGGAGGGGCACTGCCTGTGAGAGCAAGCTGGCTTGGCAGAACTGGATAAACCAGTATTTCCACCATGTGACCTGGGAAACCACACCCCTTTGTAGCCAGAATATTGTTTAGAAAAAGTTGAATAACTCATGGTGCGGACATGTGAAAATTTTATAAATGATACCATAATTCTTGTGATTTTTCTGCCCACAGTTTAAGAGGTTTTTAGAACCGGTGGTATGTTCAGGGGGGTTTTAGCGGAAAAGAGGATATTACTCAAAATGTGTGCATGTGAAAAATCTGACACTTCATCAACTAATGTCCATACTCCTTGCGCACATGTGTGTAAATTTGGGGTAATGTCCGGAATTGCAAACCAGTTAAAAAGTGCAAAATATTGCCATTTCTGAATGCAAGCTCCCAGGAAGAGCAGAGTTTGAACAGGAGATACCTCCTGTGATATGTGAGGGGTGCATATGATTTTAAAACAATATGTACCTCTGCAAATATGTATTTGTTTCAAATCTAGATTTGTGTGTAAGTTGACAGGAGGAGTGGACTTTCTGCAGGCTGTAAAATGACATCACTCTGACACAACTTAGCTCCCCCAATCAAGTGAGAAATGGAAGTTTGACCAATTAGAAGCTGAGAGAGAGGTAGGGGCAGTGATGCTAGAACACACCCACATTCAAAACACATAAAAGCAGAGAGACAGGACAGATAGAGACATTCAATTCCATCTGCCGCTGGAAGCTCTGCCGGAAAAATCCATACTTACCTCCATCAAACTTCATAGAGCCAACACTTAGACTCCAAGATAAACAGAGACTTCAGAACCTTAACCAAAAAGGTCACTGCCAGCAAGAGTATTTGTCAGCAAGTCTAAAAATCTTTTTGCAACTGAACTCTTCAGACAGCCGGCTGACGCCGTCTGAATTTTGCCAAGAACTTTTGCAAGAACCCGGTGACAGAAATATCCAAAGAGAAGGCAGGACCCGACCCAGAGAACCGGTGCCTAGCAGAGACCAGGCCATTGTATCCAGAGTGCTGACCCCGATGCTGTGAGCAGTTCCAGAGACCAGATGCTGTGCCCAGAGACCGTCCGAAGTCCAGACCTGTTGACCAGATCGTGACAAAGCCGCCTTCCTGTTTAAAATCTCTTGTGAGTACCGCCAAACTGTACCAAACCAAAGCTCTTAGTTTAAATTCATCTAATTCAATCTATTTAACCTAAGTAGAACTGCCTGATAGCTCCAAATCTGTCACCTGTCATTCTAGCTGCAAAATCTGTCACTTGTCATTTTGAGCTTTTAAAATTTCAAATCTGAAAAACGACCTTCACAAAATCGCTCATATCTCCGCGACCGTTTGTCTTAGAGACTTGCAATAACTTTCATCTGAAAGCTTAGAATCGTGGCTTTCCTACGAACCTAGAACCACATTCCTACCCCCTATAGTTTTACCGCAATCGCGGAACACGCATCCGCAAATTTTACCGCGATTTGCAAATTTCTCAACGTGTGAAACAGCAGTTTGCTTGCCTTCCATTTGCCAGAAATTCGTTTAACCTGCTAATCATCCCTGAATCATTGCTAGTGTGAGCCTGGACTAATATTAACTAGATACCACTCACCCTGAACCTCTGAAAGGGAATTAAAAGCATTTTAGCATATTTTTTAATTCATTGCCAGCACATATCAAAGCAATTTGGGCCTGTGTTTTCAAAACTCCTATCTGTTTTCTTTAAGCGTGCTTGGGGGGGATTGAACTGAATTACATTGATTGCATTTCTGAGAACTGTGTGCTTCCCTCCCATTTCCTTGCATCCCATAAAGGGGGGGGGGAGTGAATAGCCAGAGAAAAGTGATTACATTGTTTGGTTGAAATCATATTGAGTATTTTCTGTACTGCATTCATTGAATAGTGCATCCACCTGAGCTTACATAAAGCATTCTTTACCACCTTCTTCTTTTGTTCCTATTTACCAGTGTGCTATCTTATCCATTTCATGTCAACTCATTAGTGATTATAAAGAAGTGTGCTAGTGCCAGATTCTCCGTTGTTAATCTTTATCATATCAGATTAAGTGTGATATTCAATTATTAATTTATTATAAAGTGTGATATATATATCTATTGTTTAAATTATCAAATAAACCTTTTAAACTTGCAAAACAGAACTACTTCTCGGCTCAGTGGGGTCAGGGGGATTCCAAGAGAGGGGTGTTATATAGGGGTAGTCATCCAGAACGCATGAACTGGACATAAAGATATATCAATAAGGGTTTTCATTCAGTATTATAGACTAGGCGTTGACTTAGCTGTAGTGTTGAATTGAATCCTCTTACAAATTGGGGGCTCGAGCCGAGACGTTGGGTTAGATTTACCATTTGTGCAGCTTAATACAGTGTGCTAACTGACGGGATACATACATCCGGTCGGATCACCACGCTGCATTACGCTGTGAAGCATTCCTCAAAAGGGACACTCCAAGAAAAGTTCTGTTCTGCAAAAATAAAATACTAACTTCTGTAAGTCAGGACAGAGACCAATCTCTAGAATGACGACCTTGGTAGATATGAAAATAGCCAGAGAGCACTTCTTACATAAACTATTTGTGAGAGGTGAATGGGCTGAGCAGGGCCAGGATGCCTGGTTGCAGGCCATCACGCGACAGGTCACTGAAACAGGGTCAGACTTATGGAGAGATCAGGGTCCATTACATGTGGCCCTGAGTGAACTATATATGGCTCCTAAGGCCAAAGATGAACACGACAAGATTGTTAGGATAGCGGCATACCTGTACCTATACATGGGAGCCATACAGAATAAATGTGCTGAAGGCCATGATCTGGCAAAAAGGCAACAGATGGCGTTAGAGAAGGCCCAATCTGATCTGGACTCTTCTGAGCAAAGGCTGCACAGAAGCCAGGAGGCAGAAAATGAGACCAGGCAGTATATCATTAAAATAAAAGAAGACATGGATATACTGCAACAGGAAAAGACAGACCAGGATACCAGATTTCTGGCCTTGCAGAAGGAGCACCAAGACAGTTTGAACTCCCTACTGCAGAGCCAGAAAAAGCTGGAGCAACAGATCAATTTCAACAGGGCATGCACAGAGCAGGTAGCCACCCTGCAAATCCAACTAGACAGAGAGAAAGAGGAGAGCAACAAACTAATTTTGAAAGACCTGGATACCCAGGCAGAGTTTGATGAGGAGCGCCAAAAAGCTGGTGCCTTTCAACGGCAAAGGGACGACCAGGCAGCACAGATGCAGGCTCTTAGTCAGGAAAGAGACACTTTAGGCCAGGAAGTCTGCCACTTAAAAAAGGAAATTGAAGAAAATCACCTGGCCCTCCAGGGGCTGGGTGATCTCCAAAAAGAAAACCAGAACTTGGTAGAGCACACCAGAAGGGTGGAAGATGCTCTAGCAAGAAAGGAGCAGGCCAATAGGGACACAGCTCAGGAGGTAAACCTCCTGCAGCAAAGACTGGCCCAGTTCTCCAGGACCAACCAGGAAGCACAGAGGGAAAATGAGGCCCTCTGTCAACACAATGATAGGCTCCGACAACAGGTAGCGATGCAGGAGAGACTGATAGAGTCTAGTAAGGCCTTAACTGAGGAACTGAAGGCACAAATGCAGGCTCTTGCATTGCAACAGGGAGCAGGGGCAGATAGAGATGAGGTTCGCTGGGAAATGGAAACTCCGGAGCATAACCTCAGGAGCCCTAGTACCAGAGGCCCTCATACCTCTCAGTCCCTGGACTCTGCCACCCCCATGTCCCCTGGCGCACATGAGCACCGGGCCACAGGGATGGCAGATTACTATCCAGCCAGAAGCATGGGGCTCATAGGCCAGTACCTCCCAGGAATGGATGGGCGGGCATCTGGGCATGGGCACCCAAGCATGGTGCAATTCAGTGGGGAACCCCGGGAGAATAGGCCCATTAAGGGCATCCTGAAAACCTCTGCCCAGTTAGGTCAGTGGGGGGGGTACCCAGCAAATCCTGGCAGCAAGGAGGAATCTGAAGACTCCTCTGAACTGCGCAGGACACAGGAGACCAGGTCCCCACATTCTGCCAGCCATTCCCAGGCTCGCAGAATCCGGGAAAACCTGGAAGATCAGACAGGAACCTCAGGGAGCAGTGCCTCTGAGTCCGAGGACGAATGGACAAGGGTTACCCGAACCAAAAAGGCCAATAAGGCAAAAAGGGCCTTGCTTAAGGACCCCTTAAAGCAGATTAAGGCGATCAGGAGCGTCATCACGCCTTACCATAAGAACGCTAAGTATTCTGTTTGGGAGCACTTAGAGTTGTTTGAACAAATGATGGAGACTTTCCATTTGAAGGACAGCCAAAGCTGTATTCAATATGTAAAGTGGACCTTCTCCCCGGAATACTCCAGTTTCTTTGCGGGGCTGGAGGACCAAAATCATTTAAGATGGTCCACCTATAAGGCGGCCATCTTGAAACATTTTTCTGTTCACAGAAATCCTCAAGAGGCTCGCAAGGCAGCCTACAATTTGCAATGTGGGGAGGATCAGGCCCCACAAGAATTTGTGCAGGAGTTAAAGCGTGCACAGACCACAAGAAGGGTGCGCACGGATAGCAGGGAATTTATTAATACGTTTTTCCATGCCTTGTCCAAATATATCATGACCCAGCTCGTGAGGGATTTTCACGAGAAAAGATCTTTAGACTGGGTCATTGAACAGGCTACCCGGATCTATGAGGTGCAGAAACCGATAGATAGCAAAAGTAATGCCCAGAAAAACCCCAAAGCCAACAGCACCCCTGCTGCTGCCAGGGTGGCAGAGGTAAAGGTCACCCCCGTTTTGGATTTGGAGATGGGGGGGCCTAAAAACCTACCTGCACCTAATAATGCTAGGCCCAGAAGGTCCTCGGGCCAGTCACAGACAGGGAGCCAGGGAGGCAGCCCCAATGGGGTCCCTCGCTCTCCTGACTATGTAAGTCCTCGCTACAAAGGTAACAGTCCAATCCTGGGTTATGTGTGGACTCCCCCAGCCCAAGGGGGGGGATCCAACCGAGCACCGAACCCAGGGAACTTCCCTCCAAACTTCCCACAGGAGGGCAGAAATTTACCAAACCCTGGGCAGAACTTTTTCCCCAGGTATCCACCCGACTTTCAGCCCCAAAACCATCCATCCTCCTTTCCCCAATTCTCTGAGCCCAGACTACTGAATCCGGGAGAGCGGAGGCCAACGGTGGAGGGGTACCCAAATCTTCCCAACCCGGGGTATTACCAAAGGAGGGACAGCTACCCTTCCCGGGATCAGCCCAGGGGAGAAAACAGGGCCCCGTATCAGCCTGAGCGGGTTTCCCAGTTAGAGCGCCAGGTTCAAAACATGGCGCGGGATCTGGGTCACATACTGAGGGCTCAGCAGAACCCTCAGATGGGCGTGCCGGCGCAGAACGCACCCAACTCTGGACCTGGTGCTCCAGAACAATGACGGGGGCAGCACCCCGATAACTCACCGGTTCCCAGGGAGGAGGCACAAGGGGAAGGGGGGTGTAAAGCCTTGGAGGAAGCTTCCTTCCTCACTTGTAAACAGCCCCTGGAAACCCAGGAACCGGAAACAAAATCTCTTGCCCCTGAAAGTCTGCCTCCTAAGGAGCAGAGGGGGGGTAGGAGAAACAAAAGACCCAAACAGACTCAGTTTGAGGAGGAGGTACAGATCTTCCAATTTGAGGGAGAGGGATCCTCAGAGGATCCTGGGAAAAGGATCTTCTCCTTCAGAGAGGGGGGAACTCCTCCCAAAGAAAAATGGGTCCCTAGGGATGCAAATCCAGACTGGGGAGATGTGGAGACTGAGCTACCGCCGCCCACCATCTCATCCCAGAACCAACAGCAAGAAAATCCCCTGGTTCAAACCCACCCTGGGGACTGCCTCCAAAAAGGGGGGGGCGGCCCAGAACCGGAACCAGGGGAACCCACAATGGCTCTGATCTCCAGTTGCCAAATTTTTCTTTCAGATTCCTAAGGCTCTCCACAGAATTCTGCCCAAATCTCTTCGCTAGCGATGTCCAAAACCAGAAAATTAGCCCACCAGTTGTCCAAAAATGTACATTATCTGTGCCCCCTTGAGGAGAAGGAGGGAAGATATTATACCCCGGTACAAGTACAGGGGCAGGGTACAATCTCGGCACTGGTGGACACTGTATCTCAAGCTACCCTTCTGTCCAGAAGGGCCTTTGACGAACTGAATGCAGGAAGGGGAGAGAATTACCAAATTCCTCTCACCTCTCTTCCTGGACAACTCCAGAACTTTGACGGGAAGGAAATTCCCGTCGAGGGGACGGCAGATTTGGACATTAAAATTGGACGACATAAGTTGAAACACCCGGTCATAGTTGTGACCCCAGAGGGCACCCCTTGTTTACTAGGGAATGACCTCCTGAGAAGGTTGTCACCCCTAATAGATTGCGTAAACAAGGTCCTCTGGACCCAGACTAGCCGACCAATAAAATTAAAAAAGAGTGTCAACCATGTTAGTTTAAACGGCACCTGCCACATGGTTGAACAAAAATCTGACCAAGTAGAATTTCACTTCCAGAATAACCAAATTCCAGACGTGACAGTAATAGCAGTAGGACAACAGACTGGTGATGGGGGGTCCTCTCTATTTCTGAAAATCAACCTTCCTTCCAGTTTAAGGTGGTATTCCACACTGGAAGGAAACACCCCGAAATTCTATACTAATCCACAATCTGAAACTCCCACTCCTATAGTCCAGAAAGATGTGAAATCAGCTCAGAGCCTGGCTGAGAGTCAGCAAATTGGAGAGCAGTTGTTCATCCCTGTTCAGTTAAATGATGGGAAGGACTCTGTTCTCGCTCGAGTGTGTGTGAACAACGGTAAGAGCTTCATCAGCGAAGCCATGTTCCGCCAACTCCCAAAAGATCCAGCCATTCCCACCTTCAAACTGATAGACAAATGGGAAATGGACCTGGAAGCACCTAATTCCAAACATCTCCTGCCAAGCAGGTGCATGCTCAAAACCTCCATTGGCAACAAGAGCATAGTCCACAATTGTTGGGTCGTGCGAGACGTCACTGCCGCCTTTTACTTAGGCAGTGACATTCTCAATCGCTTTGCCATTAGTTTGGACCTAATAAACTTCAAAGCTTGGTCCCGATTAGCGGATAATCCCATGGGCTTTGGTGATCCAGAAAAAGCATTTAGGTCAGCTCAATTGCTACCTTATGCAGTTGAAATTCAGGTTAAAGAGGAAGTCACCATCCCAGAAAGGATTCGACAATTCTCCCTGGAAGTGAAAGTTAAAAGGGGACAAGAGTTGAAAAACCCTGATGCTTACATACATCTAAATGCTACTCTCCAACAGCAAGGGTTGGGGGTAAACCCAACTCCATTAGTCAACATAGAACATGACACCATTCTAATAGAGGTGGATAACAGTGACTTAAAGAGTATTACTCTAGCCGCAAGCACCATTATTGGAATGGCGGTTGATGACCGACATTTCTCCATTAATCTTGGAAATGAACTGTTAGGACCAATCCCCAAGGACTGTTTTGACAGTGACAGCGATGACAATACCACACCAGACAGGATTTTTACCCGGCATGGGGGGAACTTCCTGGTGTACACTTCCTGCCCCTATGGTAAGGAAGATGTGACTTGTGACTTCAGGAGGGATGAGGTGATTTTCCAGGTCCATGAGGGCTGCCTTTCCCACCTGAAGCCTCCAGTCCAAATCAGCACTCTGACCAGGGACTTCTCCACCCAGCTGGAGGAGGCCGCTGAAATAGCCAAACCAGAAGTCTTTCCAGGCTTCAGGCAGATGGTGGAAGAGAGAGTCAACCTAGCTGATGCCTGTGTGACTCTGGAACAAAAGCAAAAGTTGAAACAAGTTTTCTTGGATTTCCAAGATCTCTTTGCGGTAGACTCATATGACTGTGGTCGCACTGACATCCACACAACAACAATCCCCACGGACCCTGGCATGACTCCAGTGTTTGTGAAGCAATATCGCTTGCCTCTCGCATCAATGGAGTCCCTTACTGAAATAATTAAGAACCTTGAGTCCCGGGGAATAATCCGTCCAGTCCACAGCACCTTCAATAATCCGGTGCTGGGAATATTGAAGCCAAACGGCCAGTGGACACTCTGTGCCGACCTCAGGGAGCTCAACAAACGGGTCCATACTTCCCGATGGCCTCTGCCCTACATTGACCAAGGGCTGGCCCAGATTCAGGGGTCACAGGTATTCACTGCAATAGACCTGACCAATGGATACTGGACCGTGCCTGTCAGTAGGGAGGACCAATACAAACTGGCTTTTACCTTTGGGGGCCAGCAGTACACATGGACCCGGACTCCCTTTGGATACCTCAACTCCGGCAATGAATTCAACATTTTCCTACATAAGGCCATGCCCGACCTGGGTGCGAGGGGTAACCTGGCTTATGTAGATGATGTCCTCATCAAAAGTTCATCTGTGGAGGAACACATAGCGGAGATCCGTTATGTTCTGACACAGTTGAGGGCCGCCGGAGCAAAACTTTCCTTTCAGAAAGCACAGTGGTGTAGAACCCGTGTTAATTTCTTGGGGCATGAGATTACTCCTCAGGGTCTCTGTCCCCAGGAAAAGAAAGTGGAAGCACTTCAGAAACTGAAAGACCCCACAACTCTGCGAGAACTAAGGAGCCTCCTTGGACTGACTAATTACAGCAGGAAGTTCATTGAGGGCTACGCAGAGATCACCAGACCCCTGATTCATCTCCTGAAGGGGGGGTCAAGTGGGAATGGGGTCCAGAACAAGCCGAGGCAGTAAAACAACTCAAGAGAAGCCTCTCACAAGCGCCTTGCCTAGCTTACCCTGTCAGAAACAAGGAGTTCTTCCTGGAGACAGGGTTCTCTAATACGTGCTTGACGGCAGTATTATACCAAAAGCATGACAAGGTCAATAAAGTAATCTCCTATGCGAGCAAAACTTTATCCTCTGTGGAGGAGAAATTCAACGATTGTGAGAAGGCACTCCTGGCAACGGTGTGGGCATTGAAGAATTACCGCCCGTTTATCCAGGGGAACACATCATAGTGGAGACTCCACACCAGCCTCTGCAATATCTCCAAAGTGACAGAATCCGGGCCGGAAATGTGAGTAATTCCCGAATTACTTCCTGGATTCTGTCAATGCAAGGCTTTCCTGTGGAGGTCCGATATGGCCAAAACAAGAAGAGTCCCCTCGCGCAAGGTCTGGCTGACTTGCATGATTGTGCCAGAGAAAACTGTCTCGAGGACGAAAGTCTAAAAATAAAGGACAACATGGAGGCATACCTTAATTCCCCCCACAAAGTCTTTGAAGAAGACAAGTGTGAGGGAATGCCCACTGTCTATGTGGATGGATGCTCTTACCACGTTGACAACAACGGGGAGAAAGAACTGGTGGCCGGCGTAGGGAATGCATGGGTGAATGAGTCCCCAGAACCCTCCGCTGGATACAAAATTGGTCCCCGAAGTAGTCAGGTGGCAGAATTGATGGCTGTGCATCAGGCCATCCTCACTGCTGTCCAGCATCAACTCCACGAACTGGTCATAATCACAGATTCGGATTATGTACGGAACGGGTTCGTGGAGCACCTGGTTTATTGGAAAACCAGAGGCATGTTATGTGCTAACAACAAACCCTTGAAACATGGGAAGTTGATCCAAAACATTGATGATCTGGTCACATCGAATGGGATGACCATCTACTGGAAAAAGATCAAGGGTCATTCCAAAGTAGAGGGACCAGACAAAACTGGAAATGACTTAGCTGATCAGCTGGCCAAAACCGGGGCCATCCAAGGGGATCTAATTGAGATTGAGTCCCTGTTGGGGGAAATCCAGGTCACTGCTATCACTAGGTCCCAGACAAATGCTCACAACGACCTTTCAATTGCACAATGGAGTAAGGAGACCCCTGATGCTGATTTAATTACAGCTCAGAAAGGGGATCCAATTATTGGTAAGTTTTACCAACACCTTGAGGACCCTGAGAACTTTCCCCTGACGGATACCGATTATATTGGGAAAGAGGACCTAAGAGTGTTGATGAAATGTCCAAAAATGTTCCGGATCCAAGACGGGTTGCTGGTAAGGAAATCCAAAGCTGGCCACGATCAGTGGGTGGTTCCTACCTCATTCCGAAGCCTGATGTTAAGTCACGCCCATGATGCGGCCACTGCCGGTCATAGGGGGTTTCACACAACACTGGAAATCTTAAGAGAGGTTACATACTGGCCACACATGGGCCAGGACCTCAACCAATATTTGAAGGGTTGTCTTGTGTGTGCACAATTTCAGCCGACATCCCTCACACACCGGGCGCCTTTACAAAAGAGGGGATGACCCTGCCATGGTCAGATTTACAAATCGACTTTGTAGGCCCTGTGATTCGCTCGGCTAGGGGGAATAAGTACATGTTGACCGTGACATGCTTGTTTACCAAGTGGGTGGAATGTCTCCCAGCCCCAAATTGCAAGGCAGAAACTGCAGCTGCCTTGATGATTAACCACATCTTTTCCCGTTTTGGTCTACCTCAAAGGGCTGAGTCAGACAGAGGTAGCCACTTCACCAGTGAAGTAATGACAAAGATGTGGGAGATACTGGGGGTCAAGAGAAAGCTGCATATTGCTTATAGACCAGCTTCTTCTGGGGCAGTAGAGAGATATAACCGAACCATTGTGAGCATATTAAAGAAGTTTGTGGCAGATTCTGGGCCAAGTTGGGATATCCGATTACCTCTGGTCCTAATGGCCATCAGATCTACCCCTTCATCTGCAACCAAAATGTCACCATTTGAGTTGATGACTGGGCGCAAGATGGTGCTTCCTCAGCATTTGCTCTACAGGACCCAAGAGCAGACACTGATAAATGCCTCCACTACTCATGAGTATGTAGAGAATTTAAGGAAACACCTCCAACATGCTTTTGCTTATGCTCAGCGGAATCTAGAAAGATCAGCTGATAGCATGAAGACCCATTATGACCTGAAAACTTCCAGGAAGGAATATCAGGTGGGAGACCGGGTCTATCTATACAACTTCCAAAGGAACCAGGCCAAGCAGCGCAAATTTTTGCCTACATGGAAAGGACCCTTGGAGATCATCGACAAGATCTCCCCTGTGGCCTACAAAATCCACATCCCCAAAGGTCCTTTGGCAGCGGGGGAAGACAAGTGGGCCCACATAAACCAGTTGAAATGTTGCCATCCCAGGCACACTCTGCAACAACTGGAGGAATCCTCTGGAATCCTAGCAGGTACTGTCTCAGACTAATTCAGTTCCAATCATAAAACATACCACATCTAGTCTCTAAAATATTGTGATTTGCATGAAACTGTCTCTTAGTTATACTGTTTTTTTTCAAAATAAGAATGTAATGTTTCGTTATGATGAAATGCATATGCTGCCCCACTATCTCAACAGTGGTGGAAAAACGTCTATGAGTAGGTATTGCCGCTCTTCCTTTGTCGTCCTAGGAGAAAGAAAACCTGAAGACGGGCCAAGGAGGGCGATCCGGAGACCGGGAACGAAGATCCAATGGGCCCAGTGGACCGCCCAATATTCCCATCAGGACCGGCGAGGAGGACCGATCGATCAGTACCGGATGGAGAAGAAGATGCTGAACTGTGCCATCTACAGAGTAGGAAGAAGATTATGCGGACAGACCGGTGTGTGGGTCAAAACCCTTGGGCACGCGACTCCCCATCGACTCAAATTCAAAGTGCAGTCGCGTGGGGGGGCTTGTTGGGTGTCCTGACCCACGTTTAAGCTATCATGCTACAACATTTGGTGCTGTGGGCTTAGAAAATTCAAGATGGCGGAAAACCCACATGTGCGCCGAAATCCAGGAAAGCTGCGCAGTTTGTGCGCACACCAAAATGGTTGCCTCACTTGTCACCCACCAGTGCGAGAATGAAAGGCCGGGTTGCCATGAGGGAAATGGGTTGCCAAAGGAAAAACAGTAGCGCCGGTTTGCTTCAAAGCGCTTTAAAATCACCATTGGACTACCCGCACAGTAGTCTGAAACCATTGGGAATGGCAATGCTGATTGCCAAATGCAACCTAGAATTGTGGGGAATTCATTTTTAAATCCCAAAAATGGGTGCAGTACCAGTACTCACCACTATCCAAAAGCCGGCGTTTTAAAACCACCCTGTGTTTCTCTGAAGGCAGGCTCAAAATGCCTATTTTCAAACATTGCAACATGTGCAAAATATTCACTGAACACCAGCAGACATTTGGCAGAATGAGGTTTTGTGTGCTTACAAAATCTGGGAAATGAAGAGCCCAAAACAATGCTTATAACAAAACTGCTATGGAGTCAGCAGTTTAAGTTGCACTGGATTTAAAGACACTAAAATCGAAAATGTTTAGATTAAATGAGTGACCTATGTTTGGTGTCACATGCCTTTGTAACTGTTGAAATGTCATAGTTTTGCACTTAGAATCAGCATTCTAGCTGCATGTGTAAAATTGCAAGTTAATTTAAAAAGCAACAAAAAACATGACAGTTAGCTGAAAGTCTGGCTTAAGGAACTTGATTCTGCCTGGCAACTACCCCCATCAGGAGTGAAACTTGAGTCACAACTGTGTTCCCAGGCCTATCTGCCTTTTGCTGGCCACACTAAGGATATGCCATCTCTCTGATAATTGAATTAAGGGGGGCCCCACAGGATACAGGAGCTCTGAACAAAGCCTGTCATGACTCAGGCAAAGGTTTTATTACAGCGGTCGTAAAATGTAGCTTCCTCTTGGCAGAAGCTGGGAGGGGCACTGCCTGTGAGAGCAAGCTGGCTTGGCAGAACTGGATAAACCAGTATTTCCACCATGTGACCTGGGAAACCACACCCCTTTGTAGCCAGAATATTGTTTAGAAAAAGATGAATAACTCATGGTGCGGACATGTGAAAATTTTATAAATGATACCATAATTCTTGTGATTTTTCTGCCCACAGTTTTAGAGGTTTTTAGAACCGGTGGTATGTTCAGGGGGGTTTTAGCGGAAAAGAGGATATTACTCAAAATGTGTGCATGTGAAAAATCTGACACTTCATCAACTAATGTCCATACTCCTTGCGCACATGTGTGTAAATTTGGGGTAATGTCCGGAATTGCAAACCAGTTAAAAAGTGCAAAATATTGCCATTTCTGAATGCAAGCTCCCAGGAAGAGCAGAGTTTGAACAGGAGATACCTCCTGTGATATGTGAGGGGTGCATATGATTTTAAAACAATATGTACCTCTGCAAATATGTATTTGTTTCAAATCTAGATTTGTGTGTAAGTTGACAGGAGGAGTGGACTTTCTGCAGGCTGTAAAATGACATCACTCTGACACAACTTAGCTCCCCCAATCAAGTGAGAAATGGAAGTTTGACCAATTAGAAGCTGAGAGAGAGGTAGGGGCAGTGATGCTAGAACACACCCACATTCAAAACACATAAAAGCAGAGAGACAGGACAGATAGAGACATTCAATTCCAAATCTGTCACCTGTCATTCTAGCTGCAAAATCTGTCACTTGTCATTTTGAGCTTTTAAAATTTAAAATCTGAAAAACGACCTTCACAAAATCGCTCATATCTCCGCGACCGTTTGTCTTAGAGACTTGCAATAACTTTCATCTGAAAGCTTAGAATCGTGGCTTTCCTACGAACCTAGACCCCCCTATAGTTTTACCGCAATCGCGGAACACACATCCGCGAATTTTACCGCGATTTGCAAATTTCTCAACGTGTGAAACAGCAGTTTGCTTGCCTTCCATTTGCCAGAAATTCGTTTAACCTGCTAATCATCCCTGAATCATTGCTAGTGTGAGCCTGGACTAATATTAACTAGATACCACTCACCCTGAACCTCTGAAAGGGAATTAAAAGCATTTTAGCATATTTTTTAATTCATTGCCAGCACATATCAAAGCAATTTGGGCCTGTGTTTTCAAAACTCCTATCTGTTTTCTTTAAGCGTGCTTGGGGGGGATTGAACTGAATTACATTGATTGCATTTCTGAGAACTGTGTGCTTTCCTCCCATTTCCTTGCATCCCATAAAGGGGGGGGGGGAGTGAATAGCCAGAGAAAAGTGATTACATTGTTTGGTTGAAATCATATTGAGTATTTTCTGGACTGCATTCATTGAATAGTGCATCCACCTGAGCTTACATAAAGCATTCTTTACCACCTTCTTCTTTTGTTCCTATTTACCAGTGTGCTATCTTATCCATTTCATGTCAACTCATTAGTGATTATAAAGAAGTGTGCTAGTGCCAGATTCTCCGTTGTTAATCTTTATCATATCAGATTAAGTGTGATATTCAATTATTAATTTATTATAAAGTGTGATATATATATCTATTGTTTAAATTATCAAATAAACCTTTTAAACTTGCAAAACAGAACTACTTCTCGGCTCAGTGGGGTCAGGGGGATTCCAAGAGAGGGGTGTTATATAGGGGTAGTCATCCAGAACGCATGAACTGGACATAAAGATATATCAATAAGGGTTTTCATTCAGTATTATAGACTAGGCGTTGACTTAGCTGTAGTGTTGAATTGAATCCTCTTACAGGTGTCTGCCGGACAGGGGCAGGATTCCCAATCTAATTAAAAGTATGCCACAACTTTACGGACCTTGCGGATACGTGCGGTGTTCAGAGGGCACATGGGATTAGATGAGCATGCACCCCGGTGTCCGTAGGTCTGGGGCGGGATCACCGAAGTAATTAAAATTGCGATACAACTTTGCGGACCTTGTGGACAGGCACAGTGTTCAGAGGGCACAGGGGATTTAGATGCACATGTTCCCAGGTGTCCATAGGACAGGGGCTGGAACCCCAAACTAATTTAAATTGTGACACAACTTTACAGACTTTGCAGACAGGCATGGTGTCCGGAGGGCACAGGGGATCAGATGCGCATGCGGCCAGGTGTCCACTGGACAGGGTGTGGGTCCCAGAATGAGATTAAGGTATGTCATGACTTTGTGGACATGTCCGGACAGGCGTAGTGTTCACAGGACACATCCATCTTGATCACGGACAGCCCATACATTTGCGTGCTCCTCTGACTCCTAACAGGTTTTTTAAAAAAAAAGAACACACACACAGCTACAGTAAACACACATAACTTTATTAACAGACATTAAAAAACATTGCATTAGGAAAGGGAAGGGGTAGCAGAATGGGAAACACATACAGGAGAATTTGGATTTTGCACAGGCTGGTCATGAGGGGAGGAACGGATTGAGGTCTCATCATAGCGTCTTTGACTACAGGGAATTTGTTGGGGTAGTTGGCTGGGACAGGGGGAACGGGTACAGCTACAAGTGGGGCAGTGGTACTTAGTATTGTCCATCATATGCCTTTCTACAAATGTCTTTAACTCTGCAAACATGTTCAACTGATCCATATTTGCACAGAGGATTCTCAGTTCATTTTCAGCATTTGCACTTTGGGTGTCTCTGTGCCCATCCTCTAGTACATTGGCTGGTGCTTCTGCCTGATTGGCCTCAGTTGAAGTATGCACTGTTAAAAAAGAACCATGTTTCAGTTACATGTGAAGCAATGTGCATTATTTTTCTACTTCAAAAATTGTATTGTGTACCATTGGAGTTTCTGTCATCGCAAGGGCAATTCTCCTCAAGCCACTCCAAAGTGCTTGCCATTTCTGTGTAAAAAAAAAAAATATGCTTTGTACTAGTCATGAACACAGAACAAACTCCACAGTTACAGGAAGAAATGTAGTCTACTTATTACTTTTTTGTATGGTTCTCCTCTTACTATGCTGCAGTTCCTTCTGACAGTTGCTTATCACTGTGCAAGCAAAGCAGCACTGAGGTAAAGTTGTAGGATGTCCAGGTTATTTCTCTGTTTGGTGCATTCCATTATGTTGGACAACCTATGTAATGGCACTGCTGCTTTTATAAGTACAAAGTTTGAAGAGTTACTTGTAGTATACATATGTGTTTCCCCTTAAATATCTTCTGTTTGTTTGCTGCACGCTACAACGATGTAAGACAACCCCTGCACTTTTGGGCTGTGATTTGATCAATGACATTTGTTATGTCATCTTTGATGTCACGGGTATTATTCCTAGCAGTGCACGGTGGTGGTGTGAGTTATGGTTGCTTAGTTTAACAGGCAATTTTTGGTGGTTTTCAATTTTACTTGTATCTATAATATCCCTTTAACCCACTTTTTCCACTGGTTTTGATAGGTTTTTATTAGAAGCAACTTAACCATAATGTCCCTTTAACAATGTGTTTTCACTGAATTTGATAGGTTTTGGTTAGCGCAACTTAAGCATAACGTCCCTTTAAAAAAGTTTTTACACTGACTATAATATAGCAATATCCTGCCCTGGGTAAATCCGCCACTGGTATCAGTTATTGCTCCAATTAATGTTGAGAGTTAACTTATAGCTATGGACTGCCAGAATTTGAAAATATGGCAACAGAGGCAGAGCCATCCACTTTTAGCCCCTTGGATTAGGACTCCCTTGGTCTAGTCTGGACAAGCAATCGTTCTAGTGATAACACACTAAAAAATAAATGCTGATAATCTTGGGCAAACGTATTTTGATAACTTCGGACTCTCCTGAATTAAGCAAACTGTTCTAGGGTGAAAGTTAGTGAACTTCCTTGGAGGTACAACAGAGTGGTTTAGGCGGAAACAACCTCTGATGATTGGTTGGAGTGGTACATACATTAAAATAGAATTTAGTTGAGGGAGAGGAAGAAAATTATAGTAGGATAGATTGGCTAGAGTTTTGAAAATTCCAATGTTTCTTAAACACAGAAAAAGACCTTCAGTATCTGTGCTTGCTGTGACTAGGGAAGAGAGTGTGCCTGTTCAAGGGAGTTTGGGTCTGATTTGGGAATGTCAACGAGTCCTTTTGAGATCTTGCAAGTCTGCCATGTCCCAAATATGGGATTTGGTTAAACTTTTATGTTTGGTGAGGCCTTTTCCATTGTAACAGCAGTGGTTTGAATTCACACTGTCAAACTTCAATTTCTCACAAGCAGAGATAGAAATGCTTTCATTTTTTGCTAACATTTCTCAGGATATATCTGTGTGATGTATGCTCCCAACCACGTGAGTGATGTAAGCATATTGTATATTAACTAGTGTGAAAGCCAAAGGCCAAAGTGCGTGAGAAGTGAAATTTGGGGAACGTTTATTCGCATTCAGCTGGTTTGATATATTTCCTTAGACAACAGCTCCCTCCAGCAGTGACAACAGGCAAAGTGTGCAGTCTCTACTGCGCATGACTGACTAGGACAAACATACATCTGGCCTTTCATTATATTATATGATGTTCGGATCATACTCCCAACACTAATGCTTGTAAGCCGATGTCCAGCACATCTTTTCCACCACGTAGCCCCCAAGAAATGCACAAGCTCACCTTAGTGAATAAGATATCCTTTGCCGTACTCACAGTGGCGCAACTAAAAAAAACATCACCTGCATTTTTGTTCTTATGTCTGCCACTTTTTGAGAATCTGGCACAATGGGCCGATTTCACACTTTTTTGCAGTGGAGCAAAAAAAAATAGATCCCTTGAATCTCTCTCAGATTAGCACCGGCTACCTCGAGTTGCATGGAACATCTTTGATAAGCTCATATGCAAATGCTAATCATAAAGATATGTGCAAGGGCGTCTCAGAGACGGCTGAGGCAGCGCCACATTTTCTCTTGGTAGGCTTTGTGAATCAGGTTTATGTTCACAAGAGCAAATCTGAGATGACAGGGAATCTTTGATTTTCTCCATTTCAAATCTTTCTGAATTAAGCCCTATATTATTTTTTATTTACCTATGAATAAGCACAACTATTCCAATGATAGAACATATGCAAAATGTGTTCTTCCACATATTTTGTCATTTTAGGGAAGATTGAGATAGCAAGGTTATTTGGGGTATCATACATCCAAGCAAAATTTCACATATATTTACAAACAATATTTTGAAAAATAATGAATTGAGCTTCCAGTTAAATGTTCACCACTGCTATTTAAAAATCCTCAACATTATATAAACATATGTTTTTCTGTTGCTGCCATTTGTGCAATGGATCAGCCGTTGGATGCAACAGAGTTTGTTTCTGAAATCTTAAAGGACGTTTAAAGCATTTAGAAAAATACAATAAGCTGTTCCATACCATTAAAGTTTTAAGAGCTACAGATTGTCCAGTCAAAACCTCCCACCATATATCTCAGCATTTCTGTGAGCGTTTGCCTCACTTAGGCTTAGAGGGGGGCGAGCTGGGCGAGACCCGGGCCGGGCAAGGCTGAAACGGGTGCTCCAGTCTGACTCTCGTTTTGGACCGGTACCTCCAGACGCCACAGTCCGGCCACAAGCCCCACCATGGCTGCCCAGTATAGATTTGACTGTGCGCACATGATCGCATCATGAAATAGAAGAAAAATAAAGCAGCGTTGCCTACGCTACGTGCAGGCCCAACCCACCCACACACCACCCTTGAGCCATGACTTCCTGTCCCACCACCAGGCAACACGATTGGCTGGTGGCAGAACAGGAAGTCACTTGGTGCAGGACGATACAGGCATGCAGCAGCTATGCTGAATTTAAAAGGTAGGCTCCACTACCTGCCCTATCTTCCTTTTTTGGGCATTTCTTTCCATTGTGCGATGCACGGCCAAAATGGGAAGAAAGCCCAAATATGAAAAAAATAAGCTGGCCCTGATGCCGGCTTGGGTGCTGGATAGGGCACCAGGGCCGCTCTATTTTTTTACATTTTTCTGGGGGAGACAGGGATTTCATGGGCATCAGCCCGTAGTGGGCACCTAGAACCTAGCCTAAACCCCAGACTCGGCCCTGGCTTGGCCCTACCCATGAAATCGCTGGCTCTACTTAGGCTGTTATCCATTTTGTGAACTGCCTCCTATAAATCAAGAAGCGACATCGGTGGAGGACAGAAAGGGCTATCTGCAGATCCTGCACAACAGCAAAAAGCTAAAGAGAAATATTGTATTTCTTTGTTTGCATTCTGACACTAAGGTCAGATTACAGAAACTGTGCACGGGTGTATGCACAACATTGCACAGTATTGGAAAGTGTGTCCCCTTGTCAGAAAAACTTTGCACCATGGCACATCCAATTTTGCATGAAATTAGCACTAGGGCAAACATTCTGCAAGTTCAAACATATACTTTCAATTAATTTCTGCACCAGGGTAAATTTTGCCCGGGTGCAAAAGTGCATTGAAAGGAATAGGTTTTTGCCCAAGTACCAATGCAAATACCCAGACAAATTTTACTTGTCATTCTGCAAAGGTTTTCTAACATGGCCCCAATGTTTTTGGCACGAGGGCAAACGTTGCCATAGCGCTAATAATGTGCCACTTTGCACTTGCACCGTCGCAGAGTTGCTGTAATCTGGCCCTAAAATTCGACGTATGTCATTTCAGTATCCAGCTATACCTGGCTACTGTTATTATCCATCCATCCACTCTCTTATAGCAATAATTTTTACATAACAACTTTGTAATCTTGTAAGTCCTACCCCAAAAAAATCAGACTTACTTTCCTGTTTGCCACATGCCAAAGGTGCTGTCCTGCTACACTCCATAGACATAGACTGTCATTGGCTTGGCATTGGGCATTGCTCTAAAATGGACACATCACAATTCAACACTGAACAACACGTCATATAGGTGTTGCAATGTGTAATTAACTGTAGTTCCTGCTTCACAAATATTTGCACCCAGATGTTTCACTGTAATTGTAACAGACTCACATTGCTCCTAGGTTCCCCACTGAAATGTTGCTTCTAGGTTCCCCACTTCCATATTGCTCCTGGGATCCCAACTGTATTTGCTCTCATGTGTCCCACTTTTATGTTGCCCTCTGCAAAGTTGCTCCTAGTTTCACTAATAATATTTGTTCTACTCCTAGGTGTCAGTGTGTGTCACCAGATACAGCAAAGGAAGAGGCACCATTTTGGAGGAGAGCAATAAGAAGCACAATGTCAAAGTGGCACAATAACCAGTAACAATACACCACTGTCAGTGCTCCAAGGAGCCAAGATTCTGTGAGGAGCTCAATATCACCTGACCTGATACAGGAGCAGTTTTAGGTAACATCGACACTGATACTAAAAGATCTATCAGCAGCCTTTGACACTGTCCACCACGAAACACTCATCAAAAGACTCAAAGAAATAGGAACCAGCAACATGACTTTACTATTGTCAGAACGGACAGAAACAACATGGCTAAACCCCTTCAACTTAGTGCCTACCTTGCAAAACAACCTGTAGAGATATAGAAGGCTCATCCATGTCACCACTGCTCACTGTTCTTCAACATCTGCATGAATTTTATAAAAAGACATGGGGCCTGATTCCTAGAAAAAGCACCAAGTCTGCGCAAACTACTTTGTGCCAAAAAGAACATTGTGTCTACTTGCGCGTATGCAATTTTTGACACTATTAGCTGATTCATGGATTGTAAAGCGCAAAGTAACCCGTAGAGCAAACAACAAAGAGTTGTACACAGAACGCCCACAACATGCCCCCCACGCAAGAAAAAACGAGTTCCAACAATCAACCTTTACGTCTGCATTTGCACCACCATCCAACACCCCCAGTGGAACTGTGAACCATCCCCCATAACTCAAGTGAGCCCCCTGGTGAAACTGCAGTCCATCACACGCAACAAAAGGCAGCTCCCCATCAAAACTGTGACACTTTCCTTGTAACTCAAGTCAGCAAACCGGCGAAACTGCAAACCATCCCCTGCAATGCAAGCCATTACCCCTGCAAAACTGCAGACTATCACACGTAATGCAAGGCAGCACCCCAGCCAAACTGCAAACATTCCCCCATAATTCAAGTCAGCACCCCAGCAAAACTTCAGATCTGTACCCTAAGTCATAGCAGCCCCCTCATATCCTCACACCTCCCACCTCCCACACTGACCTCCACCCACTTCCCCAGGCAGCTCCCTCAAGTCCTCAAACCTCCCAACACCCCAACTGACATCCTTCCACTACCCCAGGAAGCTCACTCAAGTCCTCACATCTCCCACTACCACCACCATCAACCTCTGCCTACTACCCCGGGCAGCCCCCTCAAGTCCTCACACAACCCACCACCCTCACTGACCTCTGCCAACTACACTAGACAGCCCCAGCTAGTTTGCCCTTCTACAACCACCCCACTGACCTCCGCACATCACCCTAGGCAGACCCATCAAGTCCTCATACTTCCGACCCCACAACTGGCATCCATCCACTTCCTAGGCAGCCCCTACTCCCCTACTAGTCCACTGGGGAGCAACAACCTGCCTTGACTCCACTGGCCTGGCTACTTCATGAAGTACTCCTGCCACATATCCTCCTCCAACATGAACAACTGGGAGCAGTGCTGTTGAATCCAGGACTTGTTGGTAGACCACATGCAGTTGCATGCCAACTGGACACCATACTGTTGCACAAGATACCCTTTGACAACTCCATGTACATGTGAGATACGAATGCAATGTAATGCAAGTTGGTATTTGGATAGTGCCTTTGTACCATTTCAATGGCCTCAAAGTGCTGAAGTCAAATGCCCTTGGAGTACTAAAGTATGCAGAATCACATGTTGGTCCAGCAGATGTACAATGCATCTGTGCAGTTTAGCCTGTACAAAAGTAGGTAGATAGGGGTTGCAAAGTCCCTGCTAGCAACCCAAGTAGAATATGTTTGTAGTCGGGTTATATGAAGGTTCTCAGAGAGTGTTCGAGTCAAGGAGACAGATATGGTGTTCAACTAGACGGAAAAATCCATCATGGGACTCTGCTGTATTCCAGTGGCAAGAGTGATGGAACATATGAGTGCAGTTAGTAGCTGATTACAGATGTGTGCGGGTGAGTGGCTGTACCTTGGGGGCAGGGGGAGAATCAATCTACCATTAAGTGCACACCTGATGAGTGAAGCCCACTCATCCATAGTGAAATACACGGAACAGTGAATGAAGTATGGGCAAATACATATTGACAAGCAATTTCCAAAGGAACACCTAAATATTATTGGACCAGAAAGGAACTCAAAGTACAATAATCTCAATCTACAGTAGCGAATGTGCAAATGTAAATGCGCTGAAACCACATACAACCCACAATGAAACCATCTGGAACATGTGGCAATACACATGAGCAAGTAAGCATCCATCCCAAATGTGATACCCCAAACACCATCATTATACATCTCACACATCACCACAACCATCCCTGTATGTACACCATTACACACACAACAAAACGCTTCACTCCAACAACACCAACACACTGACACCGAACATGCAGTGCCCCTGCTCACGAATGGAATATAATAATCAGCCATTGCCACCTCCAGATGGCCCCACTCCTACATGTGAACAAATGTGTGCACGTCCCCCAGCAAATATCACAGTACCAACATGACACACACAGTGAGGCCCCAATCCACATGGCTGACAAAAAAACGTGCAATGGGAGAACATGAAAAAAAGTAAGTATGCACACAGACAAAGAGAATGCAAGAAGTGTGGAATGAACTTAATGAGAACTTGTATTAATAATTAAATATTTACAATTAAATGATGGGAAAGGTAGAACATGTCCAGTCTGACAACACCTCGAACAGGGCTGAATCACATTCCACATCCTCTGCCTGTAGGTGGGACTCTGTTCTTGCCTGGAGGGCTAGCAGGCTGGTCAACAGCTGCTTCTCTGACTCCTCTGCTGCCCTACAAGCATCCTCCAGGATGGCAGCCCACCTCATTGCCCACCTATGTGCCACTTGAGCCCTAGACACCATCACTGCTGCCTCCCTTGCCTGCTCCCTCGCCACCACCAGCTACCTCTGGTACCACCCACACACAGAGCCCATTGCCTGCAAGGCTCCCCTGAGTGCCTCCTTCCTTACATTTGGCAAGTCTCTTCCTGCTCGCCTCCTCAAGTTGGTATTGCCTGAAAACAAGTAGCACCTCACAGTCACCACCTGAAAATGCTGGTCAGTGTGCAACCTCCTCAGGTATGCACTTCCACCAGATGACATTCACCGGGGTAGTATGACACCTGCAAAGCTCTGAAGTGCAAGCTGTCACTCCATGTCATGATGCCTGCCCCCGGGAAACCAGACCAGGCCCAGCAGCCCCGGAAGCAGGCATCACGCCATTTGGAGCATGCCCAAAAGCCCCAGTTAGGGGCTGTTTGGGTGCAGTCCTGGCGCCTTTGGCGCCAGGCTCATAAGGACAAAGTCAGTCCTGGCGCCATAGGCGCCAGGCTCATTAATGATAACTTACCTAAAGCAGACCATGCTGCTTACTCACCTGATGCAGACCATGCTGCATGAAGACCTAAGCCAAATGAGGCTTAGGAGGGACTATTTTAATGCAGGGACTATTTTCTTACCTGGGTGGGGCAGTGGAAGAATACTTACCTGGGACTTCTTCCAAAGCTATTTAAGCCACGCCGGACAGCAACACGTGCTTCGCGTTATTCTGCAGTAGCAGCGTAACACTCACCGTGCCTGCAGCAGCTTCCAGTCTTCAGCCACGCCCGTCTACACCCCGGAGCTCCTGAACCCTGCAAGGAAAGCAGAAGGAAAGGTTAGAGCAAGAGTTTTATTCATACTCACCTGAATCCTGCATCTTCCCGACTTGGACCTGGAAGAAAGAATCCATTAGACGCTCTTGCCGCGCCTCCTGCAACGCCGCACTGAACTCACCTGTTGCCATTTTCAGCATTCCTTCACGCGCATCTTCAGTTCACGGCCGCTCTTCACCGCCTATGGACATAATAACAATAAGGTGAGCAACAGAGAGTTATCTAAGACAACGAAGGCAAATATTAAGACTTACTTGAGATCACCGGGGATACTCACCTAATCTCGGGTCGGCGCGACCTCTTCCACATCTCCGCCGCACCCCGGCCCCTATGGGGAAACATTCCGCTACAGACTTACCCGGTTGCGGTAAACGCTTCAATCCACGGGTCTTCCTCCGAATGGATGCCTGAAAAGGAAAATACCACAGGTTAGAGCAAGCTTCCCTCTTTATTCCGAAACAGCTTTTATAAACACTTACCTGCGCATCTCTGGTTGCCACGTGAACTCTTTCCAGATCCATAAGGGCAACCTAGGGGAATTGGACAGAGTGAATTCCAGACATTTTGAACTCTTTATAACTATTACCTCTACGGAGTCAACACCGTCTGCAACTCGCCAACTTCCCACACCAGTGAGGCAACTGGTCATCTACGCGCCCCTGCACTTGAAGCAGGATGGAGAGTTCATCTTTCCAGATTATCAGGTGAGAATCTAAAGGAGTCCCAAAGTAATTCATGGGGAGAAGGTGGGGTTAAGCTTAAACCTCACAGGTGGTTAATTTCCCCTTTCTGCATTACAGAAGAGTATTCATACGAGCCACACAGACCAAGCTGGGTGGCCCGGTCCACTCCGTCATCTCGGCGCTCCGTGTATCACTGGAAGAAGTAACATCAGGCCGGTCCAGACCAACGCCCCCGTGGACACCAGGTGAGCGTAACAGAACGCAAAGCCTACCCACAACAAGCCACCTGGGCGTTATGGAGACCTCAGAGACGGATCAATTAGCCCAATTATTAGGGGAGCTAAGGGCTGAAGTGCATGCCGCCCGCCAGGAAACTAATGCCCTTAGGGGGGAGCTGGTAGCTTCGAAAGAACAAACGGATGATCTAGCCAGACAGTTATTGCAAAACCAAGCTGGGCAAACGCCACTGCCTGGCCTCGGGGCAGCTCCAGCTCCTGTGTCATCGAGCAACCCTGTTCAAATACACTTACCAGGGGCTGTTCCATTGGCTCCACCCGAACGTTTTACCGGAGACCCAAAAAGGTTTGCCGTATTCATGAATCAGTGCCGCTTACACTTCTTATGCAGACCTGCAGCCTTTCCGAATGATCAAGCCAAGATAGCCTTTGTGCCATCATACCTCAGCGGCAGCGCAGCAGACTGGTCCATTCCTCTAGTTAATCAAGATGACCCCATTCTTCGGGATTTCCAGGGATTTCAAACAAGCATGGAAAGACTATTTGCTCGACACTCCCAGTGTCAGGCCCTGGATAACAAACTCTTATCCCTACGACAGGGGAATCAGGATCTTCTTTCCTAAATTGCAACCTTTAACAGATTAATAGTGGAAACTGAATGGCCAGAAGTAAAAAGAATCACATTGTTCCATCGAGGGCTTCGAGGAGAACTCAAAGATGTCTTGGCCCAGATCGTGAACCCGCCTCAAGATTGTACCGAATATATAAATTTGGTGGTCCAACTTGATCATAGACTTCAAAATAGGAAGACCGATAAAGCCAGGTTTGAAAACAGAGTCTTGGTCAGAACTCATACCAGCCCCAAGGGGGCAGAGACTTCAGAACCCATGCAAATCGGAGGGGTGAGAGGACTCTTAACTCAGAAAGAAAGAGATAGAAGGCGACAAATGCAGCTATGCCTATATTGCGGGAATTCCGGTCATTTTATGCTGAACTGCCCCATAAAACCGCCCAAAAAGGTGGTGGGGGCTGCGGATAAAAACTCTGACTCGGGAAACGATCCCGCCCGACAAGCGTAGAGGTCTGCTTGCCGAGCTCGAAGAAGGACAATCAGACCTCGCATTTCACCATTCCAATGATCCTCGTAGATCCGGAACAGCCATCTCGGATGCACGCGGTAAAAGCGTACGTAGATAGCGGAGCCATAGGAAACTACGTGGACAGTGAACTGGCTTCCAGGATGAACCTGCCTCTTGCCCAGAAACCCACTCTAGATGTCATTACCAAAGTTGATGGAACGGAAATTGCCTCAGGCCCCGTAACTCACTCCACCACAGAAATGACATTGCTGGTGCAGGATGGGCACCAAGCGACTTTGGTGTTTGATTTAATGAAGGCTCCGCAGTTTCAAGTAAAACTGGGGATACCTTGGTTGGAAAAACATAATCCTAGTATCGATTGGCGAGAGAAGAGAATTACCTTCCCAGAATGTGCGCACACCTGTTACCCAAGAAAATCTCAGAACACGGTCCTGGCTTCAGTAACTCCAGCTACCATACAACTACCTACAGAGTATCTAGAGTTTCAAGACGTCTTCCAAAAAGAACAGGCAAATACCTTGCCCCCACACAGATCATATGACTGTCAAATAGACCTCATACCAGGCGCACAACCTCCCTGCAGCAGGATCTATGCCCTTACGGAGCCCGAAAATCTTCATTTACGTCAATACCTGGACCAATACCTTGCTAACGGTTTTATTCGCCCATCTAAATCCCCAGCATCTTCTGCTTTGTTCTTCGTGCCAAAAAAGGAAGGCGACCTCAGAACGTGCATAGACTATCGCGCACTGAACCAAATAACCATTAAGAATTGGTATCCATTGCCTTTAATTCCGGAATTACTTGACCAAGTAAAAGAAGCCCGCATATATAAAAAACTAGACCTCCGGGGGGCGTATCATTTGGTACGTGTCAAAAAAGGTGATGAGTGGAAAACTGCTTTTCGCACGAAGTATGGATTATTTGAGTACCAAGTGATGCCTTTTGGATTATGCAACGTGCCGGCAGCCTTCCAGTTCTTCATGAACGATGTCCTCAGAGAACTTATCGATGTTTGTGTCGTCTTTTATATTGATGACATCTTAGTATACTCCTCATCAGAATCTGATCATATCAAGCACGTCCGAGCAGTGTTAGAAAAGCTACGGCAGTACAAACTATATGCCAAATTGGAGAAATGCATTTTCCACACCACTGAAGTGGAATTTCTAGGATTCATTTTAACCCCGGGAGGAATCAGGATGGATACACGAAAAGTGGACACAATTCTCAAATGGCCTTCGCCAAGCTCTGTCAAAGGGGTACAGAGCATGCTTGGTTTTGCCAACTTCTACCGCAGGTTTATTCCAGACTTTTCGCAGATTGTTCATCCCATCACAGCACTCTTGAGAAAAAACAAACGCTTTATATGGACAGACGAAGCTGAAAGCGCCTTTCAAGAATTAAAGGCCAAATTCACATCTGCACCGATCCTAAGACACCCACGTCCTGAACTCCCGTACATAGTGGAGACTGATGCATCCAGTTTAGCAATGGGAGCCGTCCTTTCTCAAAAAGATCCCGAAACAAACCAGATTCACCCAGTGGCCTTTTGGTCAAAAAAGTTCTCGGCTCCTGAATTAAACTATGCCATTACTGATAAGGAGCTGTTAGCTATCAAGTCCGCCTTCAAAGCTTGGCGACACTATCTACTCGGAGCCAGGCACACCATCACGGTTATCACCGATCATCGAAATTTACAATATCTAAAAACAGCCAAAGCCCAGTCTTCACGTCAACTCCGTTGGGCATTGTTTTTTGCCGAATTTGATTTTGTAATAACTTATCGGCCTGGTTGTAAAAATGGGAAAGCAGACGCCTTATCCCGAATATCAATGGGAGAGACTGAAGTGACCCTGGAACCTGTACCCATAATCCCTGACCAGAGAATTCTTGGTATAACTTCAGTACAGAGACTGGAAGACATTCAAGGGATTGTCCGGCAGCTCTTTGATCCTCAATCCTTACAAGATTGGGCCAAGAAAGGCCCAGATTTCTGCATCACCAATGAACTACCATATTACCGAGGACGTCTATTTCTGCCACAAAAAGAACTACAAGAACTAGTCATCTCTCATTATCACGATACGTTACTAGAGGTACACCCCGGTATTACAAAGACCGAAGCTAAAATCAAGAAACAATTCTGGTGGCCCACCTGGCGAAAAGATATTAAGTCATTTGTCCTATCTTGTGGCATCTGCGCCCAAAACAAAAGTCAAAAAAGAAAACCAGCTGGGCTATTACAGCCTATGGACATCCCACCGATTCCTTGGCACACCTTGTCATTAGACTTTATCACGGATCTACCCCTGTGTAACGGTTTCAATACTATCCTAGTAATAGTGGACCTTTTTTCTAAAATGGCCCACTTTATTCCCTTAAAAGGGATACCCTCAGCCTCAACCCTGGCCAAGGAATTCCTTGAAAACATTGTTCGTCTACACGGTTTTCCATCTGTGTTAATTTCAGACCGAGGAAGTCAATTCATCTCGCATTTCTGGAAAAAATGCTGCCAACTGGCACAAATAGATGTCAGGCTTTCCTCCAGCCACCACCCCCAGACCGATGGCCAAACAGAGAGAACTAATCAGACTCTCAAACAATATTTACGCTGTATGCTACATCAGTCTGAAGGCAATTGGAAGGACACCCTATGGATCGCTGAATATGCGTACAATAATTCAGTACACTCAGGAATTGGGCACAGTCCCTTTTTTACCATATACGGACATCATCCTCGAACCTCGAATTTGGATTCACCCCAGCATTTAGAGATGCCCGCAGTAGATCATCTTCACACAGTCATTACTCAAACCTTTAAGGAAGCAACAGAACATTTACGAAAAGCCAAGGAAAAATACAAGAAAAACGCTGATCAGCTTAGAAGAGAAGCACCACACTACCAGATAGGGGACCAAGTGTGGTTATCTACTAAGCACATTCCTCTCAAAGGAAAACGGACCTTTAATCCCAGGTATTTGGGGCTTTACTCCATCAACGCCATTATTAACCCGGTGGCTTTCGAGTTGGAACTACCTGCTCATATGCAAATCCATCCCGTCTTCCACGTGTCTCTTTTGAAACCAGTGCAACCGGGAACTAGGCTAACCGACCCACCTGAACCTATCCTCATAGACGGAGAACCTGAATACGAAATCAAGAATATTTTGGACTCAAAAAGAGTGAGATCTAAACTCTTTTACCTAATTGACTGGAAAGGTTATGGTCCGCAGCAAAGGTCTTGGGAACCTAGTGACCACGTGCATGCACCTCGTTTGGTGAAGAGGTTCCACCGGGAATTTCCAGACAAACCACTGCCAAGGAGAGGAACCGCTTTGGGAGGGGCCTTGAGGGGGAGTGCTGTCATGATGCCTGCCCCCGGGAAACTAGACCAGGCCCAGCAGCCCCGGAAGCAGGCATCACGCCATTTGGAGCATGCCCAAAAGCCCCAGTTAGGGGCTGTTTGGGTGCAGTCCTGGCGCCTTTGGCGCCAGGCTCATAAGGACAAAGTCAGTCCTGGCGCCATAGGCGCCAGGCTCATTAATGATAACTTACCTAAAGCAGACCATGCTGCTTACTCACCTGATGCAGACCATGCTGCATGAAGACCTAAGCCAAATGAGGCTTAGGAGGGACTATTTTAATGCAGGGACTATTTTCTTACCTGGGTGGGGCAGTGGAAGAATACTTACATGGGACTTCTTCCAAAGCTATTTAAGCCACGCCCGGACAGCCACACGTGCTTCGCGTTATTCTGCAGTAGCAGCGTAACGCTCACCGTGCCTGCAGCAGCTTCCAGTCTTCAGCCACGCCCATCTACACTCCGGAGCTCCTGAACCCTGCAGGGAAAGCAGAAGGAAAGGTTACAGCAAGAGTTTTATTCATACTCACCTGAATCCTGCATCTTCCCGACTTGGACCTGGAAGAAAGAATCCATTAGACGCTCTTGCCGCGCCTCCTGCAACGCCGCGCTGAGCTCACCTGTTGCCATTTTCAGCATTCCTTCACGTGCATCTTCAGTTTGCGGCTGCTCTTCATCACCTTTGGACATAATAACAATAAGGTGAGCAACAGAGAGTTATCTAAGACAACAAAGGCAAATATTAAGACTTACTTGAGATCACCGGGGATACTCACCTAATCTCGGGTCGGCGCGACCTCTTCCGCATCTCTGGGGAAACATTCCGCTACAGACTTACCCGGTTGCGGTAAACGCTTCAATCCACGGATCTTCCTCCGAATGGATGCCTGAAAAGGAAAAGACCACAGGTTAGAGCAAGCTTCCCTCTTTATTCCGAAACAGCTTTTATAAACACTTACCTGCGCATCTCTGGTTGCCAAGTGAACTCTTTCCAGATCCATAAGGGCAACCAAGGGGAATTGGACAGAGTGAATTCCAGACGTTTTGAACTCTTTATAACTATTACCTCTACGGAGTCAACACCGTCTGCAACTCGCCAACTTCCCACACCAGTGAGGCAACTGGTCATCTACGCGCCCCTGCACTTGAAGCAGGATGGAGAGTTCATCTTTCCAGATTATCAGGTGAGAATCTAAAGGAGTCCCAAAGTAATTCATGGGGAGAAGGTGGGGTTAAGCTTAAACCTCACAGGTGGTTAATTTCCCCTTTCTGCATTACAGAAGAGTATTCATCTCGGCTCTCCGTGTATCACTGGAAGAAGTAACATCAGGCCGGTCCAGATCAACGCCCACGTGGACACCAGGTGAGCGTAACACTCCACTGCCTGTTCATGAGTTGGTGCCTAGGCACGCACAGTGACCACCTCATGTGATGTTGTTGGGACTTCCACCTCGGGCAGGGACATAGACACAACCAGACTGGGTGGTGGGACTGGGTCATGGCACGGTGGTGCTTCTATGGAAGACTGGGACACAGAGGAGGAACTGGAAGAAGGGGCAATTGCATGGGCCCCCACACATAGACCGCCCAAGAGCAGTGCAGTTGCCAGCTGGGCCTGGAATAGGCTCATATGATTGTGATGCTGTACAAGCTCCTCATGAGAAGCTTTAACAGCATCACAAACAGAAGAGGTCTGCCTCGTGATACCAGCCAGCAGGGGCTGCACCACAAATAGAATGGCCACATCAGCCTCAATAATGGCATCAGTCTGCGTAGAGGCATGCAGGAAGGTGATCACTTCCACAGCAGATGACCCAGGGACAGGAGGTTGTGCAGAACCCCTATTTGGTGGACTGCACATCCTCATGTCTCTGGTCAAGGGTGCAGCCTGAACAACCTCCTTGATGCCCCCGTGGGCTGGGCTGTAATGGCCTCCTCCTCCATCTCCATCAACCCACATGAATCCAGAGAGTCCTCCATCCTTGATGACCCCTGTGTGGCAGCACCGTGTCCCATAGCTGTTGACGTGTCCCTCATCACAATCCCCTCCAGGGACATAAACTCAGTAGCCTCACCTGATGGTATTGGTACTCCCCCAGCCGCTTTGCTGCCAGAAGAGGAGGTGTCAACAGTGGGTGACTGGGGCCCACACCTGGGACTGGAGACCCTAACCCTGACTCTATGCTCCACAGCATGGATTCTGCCTTCTTTGGCAGCTGAAGCAACTGTGGAAAAAGGGACAATGAACATTTCATTAGTCAACAGTGACAATCCATGTGGGGCATGCATGACATAAACAGTACTATTAACTCAGCATGGGTCAACTAGCAACTGCCACACACACATACACACACACGATCATGCAATCAACATGCATATTGACACATGAGTGTAGGGACAACATTCATGAGGCATGCACATGTCAACCCAGCACATTGTCATGTGGGATAAACACATTGCAAGAAATCATGACATGGCACAATACAAATTCCAAAGTGACCCAAGTATAACCCACAGCCAAGGCCTTTGGAAGGGCACCTGGGCACATGTCTCACTAACACCATTGCATGTCTCCCATTATCACCTTGTCCGCTCACATAGACATGCAGTGCGGGAAAGGCTACAAACAGGACGGACACAAGGAGTCACGCATGAGATATGAACACTTGACAGCCATGGCCTACACAGAGATACACATGTGTGTGGCCAAAAATGTGCACAATTGGGGCCATGCCATTGACACAGTTGAGTAGTACCCTCCCAAGAGGCTGGGGACCCCAATTGCCTTATGGAGCTCCACTAGAAAAAAAAGACGTTATCGCTGGACGATTTAGACTTAATCTTAAACCTCTGGCGATTGCTCTGGGCAACATTGCTCGGTGCAACCATTCAGACCATTGTTATTTGCCTGCCAAGCCATTTCAGAAAGAGGAAAGGCCATGTGCAAATCAGGCTTGGTCCCACCCCCAAAGGACATTCCATCCCAAACTGCTTGGTTACATCCCTTTTGCACGAGATCACACACATCCCAAGACATGTTTCAGCCTTTTTGGGCATCATCAGTGAGTAGTAGTTTTGGTCTCTAGTCCCAGCAGTCGTGGGACCTGTCTCTGGGCATACCCCACCCACTCAGGGTGACAAAGGAAAAACAAAGAGGTGATAGTTGCGAAGTTTAGAATTAATCATAAATCTTTGCCAATTTCTCTGTGCATCCCTCCAGAACATTGTCCTTTTCCTGCCAAGCCATTACAATAAGGGGAAAGACCATATGTAAATCTGACTTGGTCCCGACCCAAAGTGGCAGCCCAGCCCGAACTGGAAAGTCTTTAGAATAGAGCTACTTTCCACCGTTATTTGACATTTGACATGAGTGTTTCAGAGGGTACAAAGTGGAGGGAAGACAGGACCCTTACACACTGTCAACAGACCAGAGGAAGGTGACTAGGCTTACTTGCAAACTCTGTACCCTGGGTGACAGAGGAGGAGGAATGGCCGAAAGTGTCATGCCTCCTCATGGATGCAACAGGAGTACATTCCAGATCGTAGCCCAGTATTTCTCCCCTTTTGTCCATCTTTCCTATTTCAGCCAAGATCATTCTGCTTACCGTTTTTCATCTAGAATGATTCCTGTGGCAACGCACATCTTTTGATTATCTTCCAAAGCCCCATCCAACTCTACATGTGCGCACACCCTCCAATTTTGATCTCACTCCCTCCACCTTACAGACAAATTACACCTTGCCCTCTTCTAATATAATTTTTCCTGTGAAACACTTATTTTTCCATACTAATAACCCTAGGTACTTGCACAAGTCCATAAAGATTCCAACAGAAAGGCAAATATGATCGGACTGAAAATAGTCCTTGCTTGACCTCTCAAAAGGGTAAAATGCAGTGTGTAGTCTTCCTTTACGCTCCCTCCAACAACAACCACGCCCATTACATCCCCCCAGAGGTGACATTTTCCCTTTTCTGCCTTATACATAATTTTGATGTCTTTTCTTTTTCGCTTTCCATAGAATATCTTCTGCAAGTCTTGCCTCAAGCAAAACAAAAACGGTGGCTTTGCAGTGCTACAATGCGCAACAGGAAATATATACAAGTTATTTGGGACTGGAGGCACCCTCTTCTTCACCAAAGGTTTATTTAAAAAAACGACTCCATTGGTTTACACCAACCTTTGTGTTCAACGTGTTTCTTATTCGACAAAAACCCATTGGGCCTGATTCATGGAAGTGTTTATAATGGTGCAATCCCATAGGAAAACGTTCCATGAATCAGGCCCATTGTGATTTGCACTGAATGCTCTTTAAAAAGACGCGCATTTTTGCTGACGGGAAAACAAAAGCAACCATTTTTATACGACTAACAACTTTGACACCGTTCTTGGAGTTTGCCCACATTTTAAATTTGAGATCTCGTGCTAGACAAATGGTTTGCCAAATTTAAGTTACATACAGCCCACGAGTCAAAAGTTATTAGCAATAGAATGTTTGCAAAATTCAATGGTTCCTAAGTTTAACTTTAACTCTAGGTTGAAATCATTGTCCAATTATCAGCCTGATTCATGGAATTATTTGCGCCGAAAACGCAGATTTGCACGCCTTTCTGTCTGAAAACCCCCATACTTCAAACAGCGATTTTCGGGCAGAAAGGCGCGCAAATCTGCGTTTTCGGCGCAAACAATTCCATGAATCAGGCTGTAAATATTCGCATTTTTTAAAGTTGAGCATTTCATGATGATATGTATGCAGCAAGGTATAGATTTGAGTAGCTCTGCCTGTGCCTCTCTATTTGCATGTTTCACTACGTCTCCCTCTTCCTTGCTTTTGTTTCTCTTCATCTATGAGTAAGATTCCTATTCACTGAACCCAGTACTCCCACAAATTACATTTTCTGGGAAATGGGTTTTGCCTTTGGCACAGTCATCCTCGCCCAGAGCGTCAATATCCCTTCCTATTCTAAAAGTCTGGTTAACCAAGTGATAGTTGCCACAGCCAGTTTACCCACACTATCAAATTCCATAGTTGTGAGAATTAGTATATTTGATTCAAAGTTGCAAACACCTTAAAGTTAGAGGTGTGAAGTGAAAAAAAATGAAATTAAATAAACTCCTTGCCCAGTGTGCAATATGCACTTAATGATTCCATTAGAGAATCATTTTATCAAAGACATTTGTTAAATATAAAGATCTGCGGCAATTCATATGTTTGCAAACTATGTTTTGATTGTATGGAAAGTATTCAGTAACCCTGATTGGTGCTATTTGTATGTTTCCACATTTCCTTATGAATATTTGGAAAGACAACAATAGGATTGAGCAACATTGTCCATTTTGGAATAACAAAACGTCTATCAGAAAAGAATGTATTTGCTAATCATAGATTTTGATAATGTACTTTTCTCAATAAAACAAATGCAACATGTGTATTATTTTGGCAGTATGCCAGAGAGTGTGGTCCATTACTGCATAAGGTACCCTATGCGGTAATGGCCTGCAGTTGAGGGGCATATTGCCATTAGTAACCCGGCCCGTAAGACCGGGGTACTAATTTTTTTTTTTTTTGTTTCCTACTGCGAGACGCTTTGGTTTTCGCAGCCACAAAAAAAAGTAAAACAAGTATTAAAAAATGGCAGCTGCAGACAGAAATACGTAGTCCATTTTGTCTTTCCGCAGCGGCCATAGCAAAAATAGAAAATGGCCACCATGGAGGGTGGACATTTTTTTCTGGTGGCCTGAAACGAAAAAAAAAGAATAATAACGAAGAAGGCCCGAGGGATGCACAGGGACCTGAGCGAGTTTACCGTGAGGTGTCTTTGTTTCATTGAAAAAACCTGCCAGGTACTAATGTTACAATATTTACTGGAGATGGTGACTGGGAAAGAACATTGCAATATTTTAAATATAGCAAGCTCGCAATGTTAGCTAGGCACAGCTAGTGGAACTATATTTACTTATCAATAATTTGAATGACTCTGTCTACGTTTGTACCCATCACATTATAGTTACTGATCAGTCTGCAGGATAGAAAGTAGGAGGTTTGGTTACATGAGCCGCTATGTCTTCAATTCTGTCCAGACCTGCATCCACGCGTTCGGTGCAGCTTGCCACAGCCAGCTCCATGTTCAGGGTGTAGGTATTTGACAGACAATATTTTCCATTGGATTTTAAAAGGTGCTGCATGGTGGTATCTGGTAAATAAGCCAATGTTTATCTTCCTGCCAGTTTTCTCTTCTTGTTTTAACAATGAACATGTACATATTTGTCACTAGCAGAGAAAGAGCTTCGTTTTGAAAAAACTGGAATCGATGTGTATTCCCGTCAGGATTTATTGAATGCAGAATACGGCAAAAGCAAATACTGTTACGAAGTGCAATTATTCAAGATAACTGCCTTTTTGCGAAAGGTTTGTCGGTTGAGAATATGTTTGCCAGTGCATTTCCTCATGCCAAAATATTGTGCATTTTGAGCAATTTCCATATTTACACTTCGTGCTCCATTTGCTTGGAAGGTTATCAATCCCTTAATGTGCAGTTTTAAATAGCGAAGTAGAGATTAGCCGAATAAAACATTCATGGACTTCTTACTCGCATGTTATCCTCCTGCTGAACCGTCCTCGTGTCTGTTAGACCCATATTGTTGTCATTAAATGGCAGCAGTGCTTGAGGTCTCCATCACTTGACTTGGCAGGTGTTACCAAATCCAATGAAATGCAAATCTGATGTACAAAAATGTGTTGCTCCCAAAACTACCATCTGCCCTTGCAACAGCCAATCCAAAATCTTTGCTATCCAACAAAAACCTATTTTTAGTGTTGCCTCAGCTGTGGAAGGTAATCACATTTTTCAAGAGCTATGGAGCAAGGAGGTCGGGTATTTGCATAGCTATTGCTTCGGCTCAGCTTCCCCGGTGCACATTAAAGCTTGTAGTTTAGTGGGAAATGTTATCATAGAGTATTAATTCCCACGGGATACAAATGATAAGGTGGGATATAATAAGACGTGCAGCACAAGCCTAGTTTTAAATCAAGAAGAACATTTGAACAGTTAATGGGAATTGCTACCGCGCTAGCTGATTTATTCTTTACTGCAAGCACTCTATAAATATAACTGGTGGGTACATTTGTGACATAGCCATTTCACCATCACTATACTACATTAGCAAATATATGATGCTATACATAATTCCCACCCAGCAGAGAAGGAAAACATTCTGAATGGCTTCTGTGGCTAATATTAATTTACCGGCCGTGTCCTGATAAATAGGCGATGCAAAAATGTTTACAAACAATGAAACTGGTCCGCCTGCCAAAAACAGAGGGCCATTGTTACTTGAAAAATGGTCTGTCTGAGCTTCTATTAGCTTTAATCTGTTCTGAAATCATTAAAGTTACAGCTATTCACTATTATTCTTCTGAATGGTGTAACCACAATTTATTTTACATTTCTATGCTTGTCTTATATTCCAGGGTAAAAACATTTTCCTGAATGGATATTTAATTATATTAAAAAGTAGGCAACCCTTTGCATTAAATGCTGGCAAAGGACGTTGCACGCTCATGGAAAGGCTGTCAAATAAAGAACGCTGCTAATACCAGATGAAGGTGACACACAGATGTAGCTGTTACATACCCTGTTACCGTAACGTGGCCTCACCTGCTACAACTACGTAGACAACACTCAAATCAACTTAAAAATCAACACTCGCGAAGAACAAAGCCCATCCCTTACCAACTGCCTCACAGAAATAAACCATTGGATGAACAGCAACAGCCTTAAACTCAACCCGTACAAAACAGAAAACAAGATCAAGCCCAATGACCCATCAAACCATCGCCACATCCCATGGCCTACGGAACAGGGAAGCACACCAGAACCATTAAAAGTGGTAATACGTCTCTGAATATTACAGGACAATGAACTAACACTAGAACCACAATTCAGTGCAGTAGTTAAGAAAGGTTTCGTCCACTTATACACAATCAAAAGGATACTCCCCTTCTTCATTTGCCCACTTGGAAAACTCGCTGTCATCTCTCTAGTCATGTCAAGAATAGATTATGCCAACAAAATCTTTCTCGGATTGCCAGAATACCTTATGAAAAGACTACAGCGAATACAGAACGCATCAACAAAACTGCTCCTCAGACTCACTAAGAGAAAACACATCACACTGGCACTGAAAACAATAAATTGGCAACCACTCAAAATACAGATTCAAAACATTCTGCATAACACACAGAGCAATACACAGCCAAGGAGCGGAATTCATACAAGGAAAAATCTCCATCTACAGATCAAAACGAGAATTAAGGTCCAGCAACAACATTCACCTCAAACCGAAACAATATGCAAAGCACACATTTGGGGGATAAGCATTCTCCTGCTTAGCGGCGCGGCTTTGGAACTTGCTCAATAAAGGAAATATGAACAACAGAAGATCACAGAAAATTCAAAAAACTGTAAAAACCCTTGCTTTTTAACTTGCCAAGCTGAAGAGGAAACCCCAGCGAAAGATTACCACCAACACAACACAATAAAAACACTAAAAACCTGATCTCCCGAAACAGGTCCACCCACAGAAATAAAGAATTGGACCACAAAACACCAAAGAATATTTTTAACCCATCAGATCAGCTCAACTTGCAGAAAAAGACTCAGACGACCGCCGATTAACCCTACTAAAAACTCTCTAATACTCTGCATAATCACCTCTAACACTGATCAAACCAGACGCATACCTCCATCACAAAAATACAACAAAAACCACCAGACACTACAGACACTCTACGGACACTCCACAACACCCAACAGGGCACTCAACCAGCACATGAACCGTACATATACATCTGTGCACCAAACACAACACAAGGTCAACCAACTAAAAACAAACCAGCACACTGTGACCATTTTTTCTGATCAGAAGCGACCAACAGCCCAGCAAAGCTCTCTTTTGCTTTTTCCCTCTCAATCCCACTAACTAACACGTCCCAAAGCCCTTCCTTTTCAAATCCGCCATAGCAGCTGGGGACCTTGAAAATGGCAGCAGGACGAGGTATAAATCATCACAATAACATAACATAACATCCTTGAGATGCCAGTCTTTGGGCTAGTAAAGCTATGTTTTCAAAGGCACTGCCCTATAAGGAAATGACGTCAATTTCACTTGGAGCCAAAATGCAAACACTTTGTTTAATGGTTGTATACAATTAGGACATTGATATGTGGATTTGACATTGAGGTAAGCTTCTAGGTATGGCCACATGTTGTGACTGGTGTGGCCTGTTCATTGATATCTGCCCTGACATGGTACATTTTCTTTTTCTCTTGCATTGTTGAAACCCACCCTAATATTGATGGTGTTTAAATTACTAAAATGTTAGATGGAAAAATAAATAAAGATGAAATATGGTATTTAGTTGCTCTTGAATTCTTGGGAGAGGTTGACTACTCGTGGTCGGATCTCAGCTTGTTATTGGCATTTGAATATGATATATCAAATTTAGAGTGCAGTATAGTAATGTGTAATCATGTAATCATTTACTATACTTTAATAAACTGTTTTTATAAAAGAAACATTGTTTGGGATTTGGTCAAGCAATGTCCGTACTTTGAGGTAAGTGCAAACCTTGAACACCTTTAGTTGGGGATGTAGATAAGAACACTTGTAGAAATGCGAGCTGATGCAAACACGAATTGAGAATATCACGTTCACGTTATTTTAAATAATCCATGCCTAAATTCCAAGAGTGTCTTGTTTGGGAGACAGATGCGAGTACACGGGAAGAGTTTATATTGTAATGGTTCTGCTAATGTACGTACTGCAGCCTATGCTCAGAAATCCTCCATTCAAATGCATAACACCAGGCAGCTGAACCATGTGCACCATGACATTGGGCAAGACAGTCATGAAGCAAACTCAGCACATAACCTCCAAATGGCGGATAAGCAGTGTGCTGATAAGCACAGCATAAACCCAGGTCTTATCTGATTTAAGCAGTGTTTCCTCATGGTGCACAATTTCAGGGATGCGGATGATCCCCATATCTCTGTTCTGGGTCATCAGGCCTTTCCGGCCCAGACAAAGAACTTTTCTAGGCCTGTCTCATGCGTATGTTTTTCAAGGATTTAACATTGTTATTTTACAGCATAAACAGACAAGATAACACAATAACCAGTCAAATATCCAACAGTGGCATAAACATGGACTATACCATATAACTGGACAATAACAATAATACATTAACTAATACAATCTAACCAATGAAGTCAAGGGAAACAAGAGAAAAAAGGAGTATGTTTTTACGTTGAATGAACGTAGGCTGTCTGAAGGTAAGGTTGCCTGGGACCAGGTGTTTGATGTTGGAGGATGTTTGAATCCTTTTAGAGACTGATGTGAATGAAGCATAGAACGACATGTCAGGCAACAGAGGCAGCCAATCGCTCCTCTGGAAAAGTCATGGATCAACCACCAGCAATAAAACCTTCCTGTGAATATGTGACTATAGAAGACATGTTGACAAGGCCTGTATCTTCCTGATGGGGGTCAGTCTATTGAGACCTTCCAGCTGTGATTCTAGTAAGACTGTTTGCGCTGATGGAAAACCTCTTATCAGCAGAAGTCATGCCACATAGCTATGACAAAATGACTACTTCTTTGTATAAACACAGAAATGAGGAGTGGTTCTTAGACTCCTGCTCGACCCCACACTATTATTAAGAGAGCAGTAATCCCAATCATAAAGGTGAAACGGGCACAACATAAATGGCCCACCGTCTTCACTCTTTAAGGTAGATATGTCAAGGGCAGGTTATACTCTTTAAGAGGAATGTGAGCCATCAAGGACGCTTCCAAACAACAATAGTACTATGATACAGAAAGAATGGAAATGGCCAATCACATTTCTATGCAAAATACTAGACTTAATCAAACTAAAACATCAGAAAACTAATAAAAACACTAAATAGATAGAATTTGTAGACTTTTGGCTGAAAGGGACAATCTGGGTGAGAAGACATGGCAATGCAGGCAATTTTCTGCATCAACATTCACATTTAAAGAATACATCTTTGAAATGTAAAATGTGGGGTCTCAAATGTCACAAGGGCCCATAAAAAAAGGCCCGGGACAGAACCACTGTAGATACCTTACATCTTCTTTTCAGGCTCAACAGTGCTGATCTGCACATCCAGACACTTTCTGGGTCTTCAATTCAGAGCTGAGGGATTAAGCTGTTCCTCTGGGTACACAATGCGGTGTGGCTTAGAATAGGCAACTTCTGGAGGCCGGATAGGGGTTCAAAACAGTAATGTATTCTGGCAGAAGCAATGATTTAGAGCTTTGAGATGCTGGGAGACAGGCAGTTGATGTGACGTCAGTGGTTTGAAGGTCCAAGTGGTTCAAAGCCTTAGATTGCTAAAAGCAGCTACCATTGGTTCTTGGAGTGAAGGATCTCAAAGCTGCTCGAGAAGGCTCACAGAGAGCCAAAGGTTTCTTTTCCTTTATCATGCGGTGCTGTGAGGCCCTGCCCTGGGTTTCGGAGGATATAGTATTACTTTTTTGTACCCTTCACAGCCAGGAAAGTTTACAGGAACACATTCAGATACCCCAATAGCAGGCAGAGTTCTGGGTACATGTGGCTATGAAACGTGCAGGCCTTATCCAACAGCAGGCTAGTACAACTCTTCCCCTGTAGTGGCTGAGGGGAAGATGTTTCCTCTTCTTTGGAAACCCTTAGCTACACCTCTATGGCACCCCAATAAGGTGGCAGTGAAATTCTTCTCGAGCCCGAAGATGATTCAATTAATGGAGGAGGGGTGGGGACTCGCCCTCTTATTTAGGCATTTTACCACGTTGAATTAGCTTTCTGTAAGGGGCTGTTGTGGGGCTGTTGTAATAAGAGGTTTATTTGCTGGAAGTTGGATGGAGAAACTGAAAGAAGAGTGACCTAAACATGTCCAACATGGCAGCTGCTTCCTCTGTGTACAGGTTCTCCCCTAAGCTCAACTATACGTCCTCCAATCTCATGTAGCCCTAATTAAAAAGACTCCAAGAATTATCCCCCCTGGTGATATGTCCCCATTGGCAGAGCTTCCTTTGCAAGACTGGCCTCATCCAATTTCAAGGGGTATGTCCTCTTCCTCGTGGAAAATGCCAACCCTTCCCTGTAGATAATAGAGGAAGCCACCAGGGATGGGCTCACCAGTTTGTTGTGGGTGAAACCTCCAGCCCCAGACGGTAATATACAAAGGCTCTGATAGCTGCAATATTCACTGAACACCAATTGATAATACAAATGATATCAGATTGATGTAGGCAAATATAACTCTTCCTCGGTCAATATATCAAACCAGATATAGTTTATTTGTACAATGAGAAATCATTCAAATGGCAGAGGTGTGCACTATAAATCAACATAACATAGCATAGTTTTATGTTGCCCAAGCACTGCTCAAGGGATTGCCAAGTTGGTAATACCCATTGCTGGCAATCTAACATATCACTCACACACAGGCAAAGACAGAGACACAAACGAAGACATACACACACACACACTCACTTTATTTAAATACTGAGAGCTCTTTGTTCCATCATGTGAACCCATTTAAAGGGAGAGGTTTCACTGACATCGCACTCTTATGGAGTTCTGGGTGTTCGGAAAACCCAAACCACATAGAATTCAGATTGTTAATAATAAACACATATTCAATATATTTAAAAACAACTAGATTTGACAAATTGAAAAGATGTCAAACAAAGCAGAATTGGGAAGCTAATTTAAAATGGCTATGAATTGTTTTTAAAATCCTGTTGCAATTCACACTTCATATTACTAGTGATAATGCCAACACCATATTGTTATTATGTGCCTGCTATCAAAGCACGCTGTCACTGGTAGATTGCAGAAACAAGATTTGCACTGAGGAAAAAAACAAATAAAACACTAGGTTTTTGAAGTTTGAAGAGGGTACCACTAGGTCTCACCTATGAACACCCGAACATTAGCTGTGCCAAAAAAACCTGAGGCCATACAGTTATGTTTGCATAAATATAGATAGGTTTTAAGTATGACAGTAGCAGAAGTTCCACCATGGCCTTTAAGCTGAAAGAAACTTTATTTGGAGGCTAAGCTTTTTTAACTGGATTATGACTTTTTAAGGTGCCAAATTTAATACACAAAATTCTTCATGGCAACCCAAGATTGAAGGGGAAGCAAGACAAAGGGAGTAGAGTTAACACAGAAAGGTCATTCACCGCTATTGAAGGAATATGTACCGTGGATAAAAGGAAGAAAAACGCATAAAGGCTTTGATAATCAGTGTGATCAGGCCTGCAGGATATTCTTCGCAAAACACGGTGGCAGTAAACGCACTTCGAAGGTGGTTGCAGTCTGTTGTCAACATTTATGAATCTCAATGCAACAGGTCTTGAATTGTCAATGAGCCATAAGCAAATTAGATTTTGGGAGGGGGGGGGAAATGACAGGACAAAAGGGGCTACCATTAGGACTAGTCCTCAATGAACTTCCTGCAACAAACGTATATCAACTGAATTTTGTTGTCACCCATCCAGCATGAACCTCGGACAAATCCAAGCACATGGCTTAAAGGGAGGCACATGACTGGAACTGCTTCTCAGTCTCAGGCAGATTTCCTAGAGTCAAGTGTGTTTTGCTTTAGATGGGTATATAATATGCAGCGAACAGTAAATAAACTGGAGTAGAAGAGCTCTAAGGGTAACAGGAGGCAGAGGAAGTGAGCAAAAGAGAAACAATCAGAGAATGAGATTGTGGGTTGCTTCATGCATTGCTATGTGACACATTCAGCGATTTGTTAACAACAGTGATTTGTGAACAACATAAGTGCCACCACCAGAGATTTGGAGAGGTAGATGATACACACCCATCAGTGTCTGTCTCTTGAGGTTGGTGGAGAGACATGTGCCATTGACTAAAACCTGATGGGAGGAGTGGGTGGAGCTGGGAATCTCTGAGGGCAGCTTGTGGGAGAGGCCCCATTGGGCCTCTCGATAAGTTTGGTGGCATTGTGGGTATAAATCCACCAATATATTACCAGACTACATTACTGTTACCGCCACTTGGTCAGCCAGTGTTACCGCTGGATTACAAGTGGCGGCATGAGGTGTAAGTCCCCATTTATTTTGAATCCATAGGACTCAATGAGGGATTTCGGCAGGATTACTGCAGATCCACCAGTGGTAAATCTGTCGAAATTTGACCTCATTAGTGTCCTGGGCAATCTAGCCATACTACGGCTTCACTTGGGGTAGCATTGCGCCGACTCATTGCTTGAGCCATGCCGAGCTGTGGGGGCCCGGCATCTACTACCAATCGTGTCTTGACACGTTTTCCTCCATCTTGGGCCCGCCCACTTTTGAGTGCTCAAATTTCAGGTCCACGACTTCCGGTACCGACAGGCACCGCACTGCATCTTTCGGAGTTAGCTTTTCACCTTCGAAGCGTACTCGATACACTAGACTCACAGGTAAGACGCTGTCCACCCCGGCGCATAACTCTCCTTGTGGCTACGCTTCAATCACTCACTCCCCCTTCTTTTCTCTGCCCCCCCTTTCTCCCCCCCACCCCTCCCTTCCCCCCTCACTCTTCCTTACCTTTTGCTTCTTTCCCCTTGCTTTTTCCCAGCTGACGGCTGCCTCGCCCGCGGCTGACTGCGGCTTACTGAAACAGACCCGCCTGGAACCGGACAGCGCAGCTGTTCACGCTCCCTCTCGGAAGCTCCATGGCTCCGCCGTTTATACTGGATGTTTTTTTCTTTCTACCGTCCAGGTATTCAGTTTATTTTATTACATGCTTGGCACTAGCAGGGAATTCCTGGTTTGTGGGGCACCATTATTTGGGAACATGCTGGATTAGAATCACATTACTTCTTTTCCACAACTTCACTGTCTTAGGCAGACACAGGAGGAAGTGTTTGGTGATTTTCTAATAGTTGTATTATCATTTTATTTTTTTGACTGTGGAGATTTTATGCCAAGTGCAACCTTCATGACTGCACTTTAAATATCTTTTTAAATTATTAAATAATCTTCATACTTAGTCATTAGGACACTCATGATAGGGAATTTTCACCTCACCTGTCTATAGTCTGTCCTTTTTAGTTTTAAACTCAAATTCTTTCTTTTTCTTCATTTTTCCTACAGAACTCATCAGCCCTGAAGAAGGCGGAACATTAAAACTGATCCTTTATCCTTTTGGGACCAGCCTCCGCCGAAACGCTAAAACGTGAGGGGAGTGTTGGGACTTTTTTCCTTTCTACCAACACATCCTTTCGCCTCATTGGAACAGTTTCCCCCACTGCGTAGGCTAAATCTTGAAAACAGATTACATATCTGAACAATAACCCCGGGCGGCTAAATCTTGAAAACAGATTACATATCTGAACAATAACCCCAGGCCATTTTTGTCCAGATCTTATTTTTTCAGGTTCGTACACTGGGAATATTAAGGATAGACTCCTTGATTAGAGCAGCATAACTAAAGGGTGTGTATCTCGGATAGAATTTTTCCCGAGACCCTGGTAGGACAGACAGACATATCCAAGCCCTACCACTTTGCTGCCCAACTCATCCGGGTTTCCGGTTATATCTTTTCAGCCTTTCAAATTCTCATTGGTTTACATAATTGTTACTCTTTTGACCCCACCGGTTCTTGACCCTAGTGCATTTCCTTCTGTGATTAGATAACAGATCGAAGTTCGGTGTATGTCAACCCACACAAATTTGCTTTTTATGTTCAAAAAATTACGAAAAAGTATTGTGTGTTGTTGCTTTTTTGCTAGTTTATTGTTGATTGTTCACTTGTCTAAATGCTTAATACATATTATACTATATATATTAAAAAATGTCTGTTATGTGAAAAATGTCTCACGATTGTACATTGCATTAAAAGTATTTATATATATTTTTCTTCTTTCCAATAATTGAACCCAGCATTTATTGCTCATATATAGAGCTATTCAGGGGAGATCCAGGATTTAAATGACCCCCATTTTAGCTCTCTATTTTTGGCATAGCGACACTCCCTTTCTTTTTCATGCTTTATTATTTGAAATTTGGCAGACAGTCAATGGATTTACCTCGAGCTCATAGCTCCAACTTTCCCCAAATCATGGTTGGGTGGTGCAGTAATGCAGCAATATATGTTACTACCGCCACATTTTACCTGCACCGCCCAAAGTGTAATGATGACCACTGTGTGTTAACTGGTGTAGAAGTGATCTAAACAATAATTGAATTCAGTCAAACGTGACTGCCACAAAATATGAACATCAACAATGTATCTCACCAATATTGTGCCTCCTGTTTTACCATAAAAGTGGTGGAAATATTGTGTTTCTAACATGGTGTTCCATACAAATGTTATCATATTCTGGAGCAAACTCTGCTGCCATTGAAGCTTTGAGTATTTGGTTTTTGTAACTATTGTGGAGCCTGAAAAAACAAACTTTCATTGTCTGTCAATGTGTACAATAATCTCTATATATACACACAAGAAATGTGTGGATATGTGTGTGTGTCTGTTCTAAATGTCCTGCATACTTCCCAACATGCTACGAACCTGAAATGTGGTATCTGGGTAGGTTCCATGGTGTAAACAACGGAAAAAGTATAATGTATACATGTTTCCATGTTCTTATTTTTTTTAAGCAGTCTGAAATGCTAGGATATGTGTGTGTGTGTGTGTGTCTGTTCGAAATGTTCAGCATACTGCCCAACATGCTACAAACCTAAAATGTGGCATGTGGGTAGGTTTCATGGTGTAGATAATGCAAACATACAAAATGCACGTGTCTATTTTTAAGCTGTCTGAAATGCTTGGATATGTGCATGTGTCTGTTTGAAATGTTCAGCATACTTTCCAACTTGCTACAAACCTGAAATTTGGCATGTGGGTAGGTGCCATGCTGTAGACAATGTAACAAGTAAACAATATCCCTTTTTCAGATTTATTTTTAAGGGATCATCAATGATTACGCCTGCTATATGGCTCTTCGAGCCATAGTCCTGGCATAGTTCTGTGTCCATTGTTTCTAAAGTTCAGCAGTTCATGAAAACGTCAGCAGTTCATTGTTTCTAATATGTCCACACTATCAGCATTCTAGCTGTTATTAGCAGCACTCACATTTAAACTTGTGCAGGTGACACAATACAGTGCTTTTGTAGTAATGCAGGTGACAGGAAATGGTGCATGTCTCTTCAATAGTGTTCACAATGACGTTGTCCGTTACATGGTGGCAAAACTGTCACGATACTTACAGAAACTTCATTTCACACAGAAGTTGATGCATCTATGACATCACAATAATATGACGCTTACATCCTTCAGCCGTACACGTAGGGCACTTCAAGCTTACATGCTTCAGCCCTACACGTACAGCAATTATGTTCAGGTTGCTGCTGGCTCGGCAGTAGATTGGGACACAGTAATGTTGGTGCACAATCTCAATGCTCACACTCAAAGAAGCTTTTACCAATTCATGCAATTTATGAATTTCTCATTGTCAACTTCATGTGGCTTGCTCCAGAGCTGGAAACAAAGACAGTTTGTTCACACTAGCTCCTACAGGAAAGAATAGCAATATTGTCTACAAACAAGCATTGGTTTACTTCATTAAATAAACTTCAAACTAGGACTGAAGTACGAATTACTGTGCGAAGCACGGGCACATCTGCTAGTGTAATAACAAATCTGCTCAGACTTGGGACACTGTCAGATACACTTCATGGTCAATACATCAATCTGACTCTTGCTCTAGAGAAGCACGGGTGCAGCATGAGGAATACTGAAGTTCAGTGTTTAGTGTTTAAGCAAAGAGGACAAACTGCATATAATGGTCAGTGGATGTCAAAGTCAAATTCATGGTGGTATTATGGAACCAGGGCACTATCTCTACTGTGATGACCACTCATATTTCTGTCTGTATTTCCTTGTATAATCTGTTGAATGTATTGCTATTAATTTCAGAAATGTTCTTACCAGTGCCCTGCTTCTTTATGACTACTGACACTGCATTCAGTATCTAAAAAAAGTTAATATAAGTTTGAATTAAACAAGTGTCAGAAAAGGCTCTCTGTTAAGGGTTATTTAAGGTAATGGAAAGATGTAAAGCAGTAAATTAAATGAAGCTTGGTTATAAAATATATTCCTATGCAGTACTGCATGGCTAAACACCCATTCAGCAGCACTGAGGTAGTATGGCTTAAGACCCTGATGGACGTCCCTTAACAGTTAAACAAATAATAAAAAAAATATAATATAATAATGACGCATAAAATGTGAAACATATTCAGGTACCTATGTGTCACATGTTTTCTTATTATGTTGAAAATGACCTAAGGACACATACAACGACTGATAAATGGAACTTTGCATGTTGAAGTCATCATGATTTAATTTATTACAATTTTGTATAGGAGCTGTGATGGGGCTTGGATACCCATGGACAAGGGATTTGGGGGGGCCTAAGGACCTTGAAAGTGCATGGGTGGATTGTGTAAAGTCTTTCTTCTGCAATGCAGGGAAGAGTTCAAATGGAAGGATGAAGGAGTAACTTTTTTTGGGAGTTCATTAAATATGTAATGTACGATCTGTATATGTTTAAACATGTAATTCTAACACATTTCTTTGACTACAAAAAATGGGCCAAAGCTATTTGCAGACACGTGTATTCTATCTTGAGTAGGATAGCGTCCCTGTTAATACCTTGGAAAGTGTGGTAGCCCCTTTAGGGAGGAAGGGGGCAGTGCTGACATTGTAATTCGAGGAGTTGCATGTGTTGGCCATGCCCATGACGTGATCCTTGAAATTAGGTGCATTATTTAAGGATGTGATTAGACAGTAGATCAAGGACTTGTAAACTGAGCTGAGAGAGAAGGTAGGGGGGAGGAGGTGGCAGACAAATCTGGTGATATCCAGGTAAGAGGAAGTGTACAACCATTGACAGGAGTCCTCCTGTTTAATGGGTGTCCTGGGCTCCATCTAAATATATCTAGGGAGGGGTCTTCTCTGCAGCCTCCCAAAAAATAACAGTATAAGAATATTTATTTATTTATTTATTTATTTATTTACATTTTTAGAGCATGCAGACAACCCAGAGGCATTGAGGCGCTTCTTACAGATAGACTCTTATTTACAGGAGTAGAAAACAATTTGCATTTGTAGGTACAGGCAGAAGAATATACAGTGCATTAAGAAATCAGTTGAAGAGAGAAGTTTTCAGTTTTTTTTCAGAAGGCAAGGAGGGAGGTCTCAACTCTGATTTCTGTAGGGAGCGTGTTGCAGAGTTTGGCAGCTATGTAACGGAAACCAACCCCCCCTGCTTAAGCCCTGTTAATGTGGGGAGTGTAGAGTTGGTTGGAGTAAGGGGATCTCATGGGTCGAGTGGATGTATATTTAGCAATGGTCTCTGATAGGTCTGATGGAGCAGAGAGGGTGAGGCATTTGTTTGTGTGAGTGAGGATTTTGAAAGTGATGCGTTCTTTAACAGGGAGCCAATGTGCTTCCTGCCTAGCGAGAGAAATGTGGTCCTTTTTTGGAATGCTTAATGCTGCTCGTAAGGTGTTATTCTGAGTGATTTGGAGCCTATTTAGATTTGTTGCAGAGGTTCCTGTTAGGAGGTTGTTGCAATAGTCCAATTTAGCACCAATAGTTGCTCTGGATACAGATAGACAGTTAGGCTTAGGTAGGTAGGGTTTAATCGCGTTGATGAGTTTGGTGGTGTGGGCCGAGGCAGAGGCAATGGCACTGACATGCCTGGTCTTGGACAGAGTAGAATATAGTAGACCCCTAAGTGTCTTGACAGATGAGGAGACAGGGATGATAGTATTGTCTATGGTAAAATTGGAGTAAAGGTTGTCCAGTTTGGCTAGTGTTGCTTTTTGACAAAGAATAATGATTTTGGTCTTATCGCCATTGAGGCAAAGGCCATTGGCCGCCATCCAGGCTTGGATCATGGTGTGGATTAGGTGCAGTGCTTCGTCATTTTGGTTGTATGAGCGGAGAGAGGTAGGAGTACTTGAGTGTCATCAGCGTAGTTAGTATACGCTATACCAAGTGCATCCAGCTTGTCGAAGAGGGGCTTTGTGAACAAGTAGCACAGTGTGGGGGCTGTGCATGATCTCCACAGTGGATTCTAAAAGGGGCTGCATTAGCTCTATTGGAGAATACCTTTATTGCCCTACCTTCCAGGAAGGAAGTGATCCAAGAGGCTACTTCCGTGGAGAGGTTGGCTGAATGGGTGAGGTGAGAGGTGAGTGTTTTGTGATCAACAAGATCAAAGGCGGCCGAGAGATCTAATAGTAGCATAGGAGCTAGCTTGCCTTTATCCATGATTTGGGTGATTTGTTTTTTTAAGTCTACCAAGGCATTTTCAGTGCCATGCCCTTTGCCGAAGCCAGATTGTCTCTTCCCGAGCATAGCATTAGCTTCAAGGAAGTGTTGGATCTGGCAATGGGCAGGTTTATCCAAGATTTTGAGGAGGAAAGTCACGCTGGTTATGGGGTGGTAGTTATTGGGCTGTGCGGGGTCTAGGGTGGTTTTTTTTGTTGTTGGGGGCGTACCCAGGCTTCTTTAAGACTTGCAGGGAGAATGCCTGTTTTGAAAGAGGCATTAGTGAAGACTGTCAGTAGTGGGGCAAGGGAGTCTGCACAGTCCTTGATTAGCTCAGGTGGACATTTGTCCCCTTTGCACATGGGTGGTTTAAGCTGTTTGAGGAGGTTAATGACTTTTAGTTCAGTGATGTCTCTATGGGAGAAAGAAGGGATGAGGGGTTTGGTTGGATTGGGGGCATTTTGTTCAGGCCTATGTTGATGAGGTAGGGCTTTATAGTGGTCCTGAATTTTTCTGTGAAGGAGATGAATTTTGTTAAGATGGGCAGTTTGTATACTGGCACACCAGGCGTCATCTTTGACGATCCTGTCTGGGCTAGTAAGGGGAGGGATGAGTTTGTTAAAGATGGTGAAGATTTCCTTAGTTTGGGAGTTGGCATTCATGATGCAGACATTGAAGGAGTCAGATTTGGCTTTGGTGATGGGGTCTTTATTTTGGTGGGAGATGTGGTTGAAGCAACTCTTAGTAGAGTCATTGGGGTTAGCCCGCCAATTTCTGAGGGCGTTCTGTTTGCTCGAGCGTAAGGCCTGTAGTTCTTCAGTGAACCAGGTATCCTTATATATGTCTGCTAGAGTGTTAGGGTCATTGGATAAGGGGGGGCTAGTTGAGGGGCATTCAATTATGGGAAAAGTTTGTCCCTGTTGAGTTCTTTTGAGCTTCTTACTTGTGCTGTGAGAGCATGGGTAAACTTTTTAGCTGCAGAGGAAATGGTTATAGTGAAGTGAATACTTTTGTGATCAGTCCACAGATAGGCATTAATAGAGGTGATAATGGTAACGCAGTTGTGGTCTGCAAACCCAATCTAGGGTGCAGCCTTTAGAGTGAGTGGGGCTTGTGACTTTTTGTGTGAATCTTAGGTCCTTAGGTTCTTTTACTAGCGTAGTGGCAGCTTTGTCATTGAAACCTAGGTTTAGGTCTCCTAGTAGGAAAGTCTTGGTGGAGCTTTTAATATTGTTGCTAAGTAAGTGAATGAGGTTACCTTTCCCTAGTATAAAAGCCACCTGTGCGTGCGAGGGAGAGATTGTTGGGGGTCAGTTCTGGCAGAGCCTATAGGGTAATCCAGGGGTGGAGTTCACTAAGAACTGGTACAATATATATTATGAGCAAATTAATTCTACTGCTTGTCCACAAACTTTGTATGTCAGGTTTCTGAAATACAAGATACATAAATTATAAAGTTTAAGAGAGGAAAGAGTAAAGATCACTAAAGTATGTTCTCAGAACAGTCCTTTATAGATTTATAGATTTCGCTATCTGACCTGAATGCAACTGATCCTTCCCATATCTCATATGCAACAATTGACTTAGCCTCCCTATGAGGCTTAATTACAGCTGATTTAATTTCCTGACCTGAGGACCCATAGCTCTGTTATGAGGAATTGTCACCTGAGAGAGTATGCAAACCCAAGATAAAAAAATAAATAAAAAAATACTATGAAAAGTGATGATGGTTTTTCTAAATAGTCCATGCTGAAAAAGTAAATGGCACATTTGTTTTTTGCTGGATCCTTCCTGTTTACTTCTCAGAATATTGTGTGATTTGTCAATATGGCAACATCAATGTCACATGTACATTCTTAAGACATCCTCTTAGAATTTAAATTATTCCAACAGCTATTGACTTGTCTTAAATGTGGACACCCATGATTGAAATTATATATAACAGTGTGCCCCACATGGCCTGCTGTCAGTTTGATTAAACACAAATGTAAAGCTATTTCTGATTTGGTACAGTGGCCTATGACGAAAAATAATTGTTCCTTGCCAAAACCAATGCCATTGTATTGGTAACTGCATTCCTGTGATTCATACATTTTTCAAAGTGTTCATTTATCAAGGTCTGGGGATTGTGTACACCCAAAACAGGGTGCTCGGCCCAGTACTGAAGGCACTTTTTATTCTCCACCTGGTATGGTATGACACGTGTAGCTGTAGTTGGGGGGCTCTGAATAGCTGGGGGGCTGTGAGTTAGAGGGGTTTATTAGGTTAGTATGCACATGTAGTATCAGTGGGATTTATATAGAAACAGAGAAATAGAAACGCATGCAAGCAGTGGCAAATGCAGCCGGCGCATGCAACAATGGGAAATGCACAGGATCCAAGAACAGAGAGCACATGTTTAAAAGTGTTTATTGTTCAGGATGATATTTAATTTGACTGGCTTGCATTAAACCTAAATACTAATATAATTTAAAATGCTAACCCCTTCCCAGTAGCCTGTGACATGTGCTTCATTTAAATTAGTGCAAATTGGTCCCGATGAAATAACTTATTTTGGAAAATACTCTTCTGAATTGAGATGTAAGTGTGTAGTTAAGATGTGGCCTTTGCAAATATGAAGTTCTGTTTGCTAAAGACAAACCATTATTAAGCCAGGAAGCAAAGGAAGCGAAAGGAAGAGATGTAACCTTGTTGTAAAGTAGGACAGTTATTTTCAATGGGGAAAAACACTGAGCAGGTCGGATGAGGTGGGCATGATCGTGATGGGAGGTAGTTCCTTTTGAGTGGCAGTGAGAGGTCATAAAAGGGACTGTGAGTGGGTGTAGCGAGGCAGACATTCAGGAACCTCCTGGGAGAGACAGGCCAATACCTTTCTGAATGCACTTTTGCTCTTTCTCCCTTCCAAATTGTGTTTCCTGCCAAGTTCCTCGTCTCCAAGGTCGGATGGTAAGACTGTGCACAGCTGGTTCTGTTAATGTGTGTGAACACTCTAATGAGAGGAGTTTTGCATTCTCATGTACCAGTAACTTGAACAACTTAGAATTTTAACATTTGATAAAACCCAAAAGATTTAAAAACAAATGGGGTTGTGTTCTCATTACATGACTGTATTTTATAAGCACATAGACCGAGGTCCAACAGAAGAGGTTTATTTTACCATAGGTGGTAATTCATTTAGCTGCATGTGGGAAAATCTGAAGTACATTGTTTTCTAGTAAGTGAGTCTCAGGCGTGTCTGACGTGTGTGAGTATACAATTAGTTGCTGATCTATATATTTTGCATTTTGGCCATAAGGGCATACAGCAGCATTGTACATAAAAAGCTGTGAGTGGAAATTATAGTTACCATCGCCCCACTGAGTGTATAAAATCCAGTATCTGGTGCAAAGAGTAACCCTGGTAATAAGTATAGTTGTTAGGCAATATTCTGAAGAGAGTATTACCACAATAGGATACCACTATTTAACACAATAATGAAATACCATAGAATAAGGTATACCCCAAAATATATCCAACACACCTTCCCAGACTAGGTGAAAATATAAGGAGTGGAGTATTCCGAAGCTAAGCAGATGGTTCTGTCCCCACAGGAATCATCCCATAGCTTGGACATGTTTAGGCACCACTCCATCCTGTTCTTCCTCGTAACTTCTTGGGAGATGGAATCAGAAGGCAGCAACTCTTCTTACAGCGGCTGATACTGGGCTCTTTCAAAAGACTAGAAATGGACCAAACCTGATTTGGCAACATTACTCTATAATGGGGTGAAACCTTAGTTGCATCATCTTTGGAATCCAGAAAAAGAAGGATTTCACTGAAACTTTATTGGGGAAGCACTCCACCTAACGTCCTCCGCCATTGACGTGAAGATAAGGATCACCAAATAAGGATCAAGACCTTCCCTCAAGCTACATCGAGACACATTTGGAGTCACGTGCTGATAGAAAAGCCGGTCTACTGATGATGAACTGGTACGCATGACTTCCTGGCTTTGTAGGGCACAAGAAAGACTAACATTTTCACTGTCATTTTGTATATGGCCCCACAGCTATCCACAATCAAAATTAAAAGTTGTGGGCTCCATTTCCTGCTTTGAACCACATTGGCGCTGACCCACCTGCTTCCTTCTTTTTTTTTTAAAGTCATTGATTCATGTTTAGTCAAATTCTTACGGGGAAAGAAGCGGCATGGAATATCAATAAGCAAACAAAAAAAAAATGTAAAAAGAACCCTCTTCCTTATGGTGCAGTAGGGTTCCCTGATTTAAAATAAATACCAGTTAGCATTTGTCTTGAAGCAGACACAGATTTGGTAAACCCCCGTAGATTACAATAGTGTGCCTATGTGGCTGCTCATAGCGAGAGCTATGGTTTCCCCTTTAGCTCTTGCTGATTCCTACATCACCATGAGGAAAAATAAATTAATTAAATGTACTTGTATTATCCTATCTGCCCACTACCTCAGAACCTATTTGAAACCATCTCAATTTATCTCACAATATCAGGCAAATTAGTAAACATTTGCAAGTAGCAATTATTGGACAATCAAAGATGCAAAAATAATATACAAGATGAGCAACCAAGTCTCCAGAGGCCAGGGAGAATAAAAGAACCCAGTATAATTGAATCAAATATCACTAAATAAAAGGACAAAATTGACAAATCATGTTCTCCTCACACGTGGTACAAGACCAGATAACAAGGCCTATTCATAATGCTCCAGACGTAGATAGTAATGTACTTTCACTCCCTTCAAAGTTCCAGAGAAGAGAACAGTGAGCAAGGTCAACTACAAGGAAGTGCCCTTGGCTTAGGGCCTAACTGATGGAAGATGGTAGGCTAATTGGTCAAGTGGGCAGTTGTCTGACTTTGTTCTCCACACATGGGTTTTGTTTTGCTTATGTGATGCTAACGAGCCGAATGTCCAATGTTGGAAGATAGTGCTAACCAATCAGGATGGCTTATGTGATGGTGGACCATACATTGTTGCAGAAGCCAATCCGCTGCTGTTATTGAACTATTATCTGTATTATACGGTAAAACGTCCTTTCATCACCTGCATTTTCATCCCATGGCATATTAACATCCATATTGCAACACATATGCTCATCCAATTCTTATGGGGTGTGTGGGAAAGGGCAGATAAGGGTTTGGGCGGGTAGGCAATAGCCAAAAACACGTGTGGGATAGGGGGCTTTGTTTAAAAAAAAAACAATGAGCATTTTAGTTGGAATGTAGACGTTAAAATGACAGGAGATGAAACTGCAGCCGACAAAATGACATGGAACCTATTATACGCAGTTAGAGGTATTTCCAGACATGCCTATTTGATAAAGGGCATCCAATAATAAAATACATAAAGCCATAGGTATGGACGCTCCCTTAACCAATACCTCCTTCTGATTCTAGTAAGGTTCTTAGGTTCTTACTATTTGCCACATAGGATGATGTATAATGAGGTATAAAAACCTTGTGTAACTGAGGTGTATTCAAGAGTGTGTAACCTGCAACTTGTTATGCTTGCCAGATTTCCCTACTTTATTGAACTGATGATAAAGTAGTGCTTTGCCATATTCTTTGAGTCTGTCTGGTTATTTAGGCCTGAAATTAGTTGTTGTGGTAATCCCGTTTAGCACTTGATATGCTCCACGTGCTACTGCAAAATCACCTACTTTTTTGCAAGCTTCTTTTAAGCTATCACAGCTGCAAAGCCACATGACATCGTTAAACTCAGTTGAACCGGCTCAACACTGCAAACAAATCAATGCAAGTCGACGCATTTAAGCCTTTGAAGCGGTGGTTCTACACATCAACTGTTTCCAGGCATCCTTCAATTCTCAAAACAAATTGCCACTTGTTGATGTTCTCAGTGCTTGCCTCTCATAGAACTGACTCAACCTCGCTGAAAGTGCTGAGCAGCCCAGCTCGATAATGTTGAGCCCTAATAAGAAGACTTCAAGTAGTTCACAGAGGTGTGGGCCTACTTACATGAATGTATGTACCGTAGTGAAAATTAAGACACCACTACATACCTATTTAAGGTACATATACTTGTACTTAAATATTGCTATGAAGACAATTGCCTGCATACCCCTTTCTCCACCCACAGAGCACACCTTCTAAGCAAAGGTTTGCGTATTTCATTAAAGGGGTGGTTTGTTAGTGTTTTTTAATTTGAGTAAATTCATGCATTTTTATTGAACCTTGATTGGAGATTTATTTTATTTCGCTACCACAGTACTATTCGGCCTTCAGATACGTCCTTACTGGCTAAAACTACGTTTGAAAAAATAGCCTATAATCGGCCCATGCTAACTTAAAGAGGCAAAGAAGCTTTACTATTTATGATGTGCCTTTATGATTGAGAGAAATGTTGGTTTAATAGTAGCCTCGGGATGAAAATGAGTTTAAAAACCACTACTCATCCCTGTAGACCCATAGAACAATTTCTTGAGAAGCAGCAGATGTCTCCCACAGCCGACTGGACCCACTTTGCTGCACCACCACCAGCCCTTTCAGAGAGCTTCTGACCAGCTCCAACGTGGCTGCTGACCACATACTCTTCTAGTATTCAACTGTAGGAGATCCTACAGACCCGCCCACAGAGTGCCCTGATTGATCCCCCACCCTCCAATTCCAGCTGGATCCGGGAGTCCGCATGCAAAGCCAGCCCCCACATAAGGCTGATGTCTGTCTCTGCCGGTCTATCCCTGCAATGCCTGCACCCGGTCCTGCCCACGCCCAGTCATTAGTGCTGCTTCAACTAGTTGCAGCCGCCTTTCCACACTGTATAAACTACTCCTCAAGGAAGTTAATCATGTGTATATTACTCCCTCTCAGCCACCACACCAACCTGTGCCTCCACAAACACATACACACAGACTCCATTCCTGCCCTCACTACTCGCCCCTACCATCCCTGCTTATTCCTCCTTGCAGCACCAATCTGCACTGCCATTGCCTCACTTCACTAAATGCACTAGTTCCATCCATTGAACCCAGCTCTCTTCATGAGCTCAGCCACCCTCCACACCCATGTGCTACTTCCCCCAACGCTGACAACACACAGCAATCTCGATACACAAACTTCCACCACAAGCCCCTGCTTTAAACTCAATGGCCAATCAGCCCACATGCTACCTCAACAGGATTACCTGGCACACAACCACCCTCAACCCACCACCACAACACTGCAACTATGCTGCAGCCTAGACAATGATAGGTTCCCTATAGCGCAGGCTCTCGAAACCTTTTATCTGATCACCGACAATGTCGACCTCCTTGCCATAATAAAATCTTAGGTCCACCCTGAAGCTGGGCCCACCCTGTCACTCGCTTTACTGCCGGTCACAGTTCTCTCCACAATGAGTGCCTCTCAGGTAAAGGGGGAGGGTTTACACTCATCCATAGGAATTTTGCATCCAATGCAAAATCCTATCAGCCAAACTCATGCTTTCCCCTAATCTCACCATAACAATCCACATTTTATATCATCAACTAGAGCCCCCCACCTCCTTCAAGGACATCCTGGGTCATCTGCTCTAACCTCAAGGCGAGCACCAAAAACCTCATTATGGGCGACATCAACATTGGCTACAATGGTTGCAGGACAAAGACACCCTTGCCATTGTCAACGCCACTGCTTCCCACAACTGCATCCAATGTGTCACCACGCCCACTCACTCTCTAGGAAGAACGCTAGATTGGATATTGAACCACATTTGTGACACTCCTTTTCCTTGGACTGTCCACAACCTCATTACCTTCTCCATGCCCACCTCCCAACCCCATAATGCTCCTCCCCTTACCACACCATAACCCGCTGCACTTGCAACCTCACCAGCGATTGAATACTGCCCCTGCTTCTGACCCACCCCCCAAACTCATCAATTAAACCCCTTGGACCTCATGGACTTCTACTACACTGTGCTCATTAATGCTGTCAACTCCCTGGCCCCTCTTAAACTACACAAACACACTAAACCTTGCAACTCCTCGTACACCCGTGAGCCTCCAGCTCCAACACCGGAGAACTCTTCACTATTCTATGGGAACTAGAAACCCAAGTCCAGCATTGCAAAAGATGATGCATGGTGTACCTCAGTACAAAACGCCACCCTTGACAAAATCACCTTGTCACAATCAAAAATCAATGCCAAACAAAACACCGTCAATGCCAATGCTCAGCCTCCCACCCCCTGATCCCACAGACACCTACGCCCTCCCCCTGCCATATCCCACTCTTCAAATTTGAAAACATCTCCGAACTATATGTGGCAACCTTACTGAAAGGCCTTAAACCATCTTGAGGCAAAGCAACTCTTGCGCCTCCCCTCTCATTAAAGAATGTTCCAAACCATTGCTACCACTCATTGCATCAAACATCAATGCCTCCTTCACATGCTGCTCCGTCCCCTCCTCCCTCAAAGAATCCTGCGTTGCCCCCCTCCTCATGAAGCCCCCCCTCGACCCCACCATCACCACCAATTACTGACCCTCACAACCATACCCTTTCTCCTGAAAGTCATTGACAGAGCAGCCTACCTAGAAATTCAGAAATTCCTAGAACAACACCACATCTTTAACCCCCACCAATTGGGCTTCAGCTGCGGATATGCCACTGAAACCATCCTCCTTGACCGAAAGAGCCAACTCGACGACCCACGTGACACAGTCAATCTCTCCCTCCTTCTTATTGACCTTTCTACAGCCTTCAATCTCGTTGAACCCCCCACTCTCACCCACCCCTCCTCCTCTGCCTACTTCTCCACTGAAGCAGCTAACTGGATAGCATAATTCCATGCTGACAGAAACTCCAGAGTCTTGCCCGGCAAATTTTCTGCCCCTGCCACATCCATTACCAGTGGCATACCCCAAAGATCCTGTGTTTCCCGCACCCTCTACAACATCTACACCAAGTCCCTCTTTGGTTAACCTGGATGCTCTTGGAATCATATATACAAACTACACTCACAACACCCAGATGCTCAACCCCTTCTCTGGCTCCTTCAAGACTCCACTAAACTTAACTCAACTATCTAATCCTGGATGGCCCTCACTGCTTCTGCCTCAACAGTGATAAGACGGACGGATCTCCTCCTAGTCAGAATGCCTGCCCGCCTTGACAAACTTGACCCATCATAGAATGCCTTTGCCATTGATGGCCACACCATCACCATCTGGTCATCTGTGAAAAGGCTTAGCGTCTGTCTTGATGCCACCCTCAGCATGTCATGCCAAGTCAATTACATTGCCTCTATTTGATCGTACGTCACCAAATCAACTTCTGAAAAATATGTATTTCCCCAGTCAACCACCTCTCCCCATCTCTAGAGCCATGATTGGTTCACAGCGAGACTACTGCAATGCCCTTCTATGTGGCACCACCAAACGCAATCTCAATAAACTCTAAATCCAGAACAATGCTCTCTGCACCACCCTAAACATCAGCAGACACAACAATGTCTCAGATGCCTGGCGGATAATCCACTGACTCCCGTTAGAAAAATAATTCACTTCAAAATCCTCACCATCACCCATCGCTGCCTCACTAACACTGCCCCCACCTACCAGGCTCAGAGACTCCAATCATTGCACTTCCAGACCACTTCGGTCGCAATACCGTCACTGCCTCACTATGCCAAGATTCACCTGCAAAAAAGCTGGAGGCTCAAGCGTCCCTGTCTCTGCCTCCAAGCTTTGGAACTGGCTCCCACTCTCCGTTTTCACCAAACCCTCCTACTACACCTTCAGGAAGCATCTCAAGACTTGGCTCTTCAACTGACTAGAACTAAGTTTCCCCTACTTAACCAACTTGAACTCAAGACATAGCTCATCTACATACTTGAGGTAGTCTCCCTCTTCTACCTACTTGATCTATAATCCCACCTTTTTGTGCACTCGCCTTCTCACTTGTTCTTGTAACTAGCACCCAGATGCCATGGGCTTGGAGAGCGGCTATAAATGCAAAAATAAATGAAATACAAATAACATAAAATCCAGGATCTGGGGTGCAGCCTTCATGATGCAACTTTTAACATTCCCCAGTAATTATTTCAGAAATAAACATGGTCTTTCTCAGACATCAAGTATATAGAGAGACTAAAGGGGAATGTGTCCACCGTAGAGATTTTTTATGAAGGCACTGTAGCACATAAACGGGTGGGTAAAGTACTGGAAGTGACTAGGCAGAAGGGAGGGCAATTGCAATGCACAGAAACCAAGCAGGGAATTTAACCTATAACATGTCTACTTGTTAAACCTCACAGGCGACATCACATCAAAAGAAAACCCGGGTTGCACACATTTCATGCCAATGTTCTATAAATAAACAGGGGCAAATTTGGTATGGGGTCACAGTATTGTGGGGGCAAAGTAGAAACTAGTATGAAAACATATTTAAGTGTACCAACATCAGCATATCAATGTTAAAGTGATGGATATTTTCTTGGGGCAATGTGATACTTACTTTTCTGTGCATAATGTGAAACTGGGTGCACTTTTGTTATAGTATTTGGTTTTGTTGGGTGTCCTGACCCACGTTTGAGCTATCATGCTGCAACATTTGGCGCTGTGGGCTTAGAAAATCCAAGATGGCCAAAAAGCCCACATGTGCGCCAGAATCTATGAAAACCGCGCAGTTTGTGCACACACCAAAATGGTCGCCTCACTTGCCACCGCCCGGTGCGGGTGTGCTGGGTCAGAAGAGCCATGAGGGAAATGGGGTGCCAAAGAGAAAAACAGCAGTGCCTGTTCGCTAGAAAGCACTTTAAAAATCATCCTTTGTTTCTCTGAAGGCAAGCTCAGAATGCCCATTTCAAACATTGCAGAATATCCAACAATCTCACTGAACACCAGCAGACATTTGACAGAATAAAGTCTTGTGGGCATACAAAATCTGGAAAGAGGATGAGCCTAAAATAATGTTCATAGCAAAACTGGCTGAGCTGTGGATTTCAGCAGTTTAAGTAAATTTGGACTGAAAGACACTAAAAATCTAAATGTTTAAAATAAATGAGTGACCTACTTTTGAGTGTCACATAGGTTTCAATTGTTTAAATGTCATAGTTTTAAACTTAGAATCAGCATTCTAGCTGCATGTGTAAAAATTGTTAGTTTATTTGAATGCAGAAAACTGGGTAACTAGAAGTGACATTAGCTGGGGCCTGGCTTAAGGAACTGAATTCTGCCTGACATATACCCCCACAGGAGTTAAAACCTGCTCAGCCACTCTTCCCCTTGCCAAAAGGAGTTGTCACCTCTTTGATTAGATTAGGGGTGGAGCAGCTACAGGGAGTTGAACAAAGGCCTGTCCTGGGCCCAGGCAGATGGTTTATTAGGGTAGTCGTAAATGGATTCCTTTTGAACAATGGGCCTTCCAGGGCCCAGGCAGATGGTTTATTAGGGGGACCGTAAAATAGCTTCCTCTTGGCAGAAGCTGGGAGGGGCAGGGTCTCTGAGCTTGGCAGAAACTGGATAAACTGGTTTCTACACCATGTGACCTGGGAAACCATACCCCTTTGGGCCCAGAACATAAATCTAAAAAGATGGATCATTCATAGAGCGGACTTGTGAACAATTTATAAGTGATATCATTATTCTTGTGATTTTTCTGTGCACATTTGAAGACGTGTTAGGACCCGGTGGTATGTTCACGGGGGTTTTTAGCGGAAAAGAGGATATTACTCTAAATGTATGTATGTTAAAAATCTGACACTCCACCACCTAATGCCCACATGCTTTGCGAACATTTGTGTAAATGCGGTGACAAATCCAATATTGGTAACCCGACCAAAAAGTGAAATATGTTGCCATTTTTGAACCCAAGCTCCTAGAAACGACAGAATTGAAACAGGGGCTACCATCAGCAAATGCATGATGTGTGTATGCAATGCTAAACAACTGTCTATCGGGGAAGTATGCATTAGGATCAGATATAGATTGTGTGTAAAGTTGACAGGAGTGGGTTCTCTGTATCATAAACAGACCTCATCATGATGACACTTCATTTCATTCCCCCAATCAAGGGGAAGAGGAGGAAGTGGCCAATGACAAGTGGAGAGGGGTAGGGCCTAGAAAGCTAGCCTCTCCACCCACTTTCAAAACACATAAAAGCAGACAGTCAGGACAGATAGAGACATTCTATTCCACCTGCTGCGGGACGCTCTGCCGGGAAAATCCATACTTTACCTCCATCAACCTCCAGAGAGCCAACATAGAGACTTCAATCTATCCACCTTCAGAGACCAAGACTTTACTTCAGAATTTGTAGCAGAGAGGTCAACTACAAGCTAAATCCCTCTTTAGCAGGCCTCAAATCATTGCAACTATTCACAGCCAGGCGAGCTGTTTGAATTCTTTGCAAGAACTCTTGCCATTTGCTAGAAAGCAGAGCAGTATACAGAACCAGAGGCCAGAGATCCAGAGCTGACCCAGACCGCTGTTAGCAGAACCAGAGAGCTGACCCAGATCACTGTGAAGTGCCGAGACCAGACCGGAGTCCAGTCCAAAACCTGACCAGATCCGTGGCGAGGCCTATTTCTAAATATATTGTGAGTACCTAGCAGAACTGTGCAGAACCAATCTCTTAGTTAAAATAATATAATTCAATCTATTTTAATCTAACCAGAACTGCCTCCTAACTGTCACCTGTCATTTGCAAAGCTGTCACTTGTCATTTTCTAGCTGCAAGCTGTAACATGTCGCTTTGAACTTTTAAAATTTCAAATCCGAAAAACTACCTTTATTTAATCGTCTGTATCTCTGGAACCGTTTGGGCTAGGAACTTGGTTTAACTTTTCTCTGAAAGCTTAGAATCTCAGCTTTTCAACAAGCCTAGAACCGACAACCTACTCCTACTTTTGCCATAATCACGATTCTCGCACTCGCGAATTTTACCGCGATTTGCAATTTGGTTAAAAATCCAGCCACGTGTGAAAACAGCAGCTTCATAGCTTTCCTTTGTCAAAAATTCGTTTAACCTGCTAGTTACTCCTAGATCCTTGCTAAAGTGAGCCTGAACTCATCCCAAGTATATTTCACTCACCCTGAACCTCCTAAAGGGAATTAAAACCATTTTCAGCATATTTCTCACTGCATTGTCACCATATTCAAAGCATTTTGCCTGTGTTTCAAAACTCCTATCTGTTGTATAAGCTGCTGGGGGGGAATTGAACTGAATTCTATTTGATTGCATTCCTAAGAACTGTGTCATCTTCATCTCCTTACAGTGCATAAAAGGGGGGGTGAATTGTCCAAGAAAGTGATTACATTGTCTTTTGCTGAAATCCTATCAAGTTATTTTCTGTACTGCATTTCATTCCACATTGCATCCATTTGAAACCATAAAAGTATTGTTGCTATCGTATCCATCCTATAACCACTCATCATTGATTATAAAGAAGTGTGCTAGTGCTGGACTATCCATTATTGATTACTGCTCAGATTAAGTGTGATATTCAATTATTAATTTATTATAAAGTGTGATATATATATATATATTGTTTAAATTATCAAATAAACCGTTTAAACTTGCAAAACAGAACTACTTCGTGGCTCAGTGGGGTCAGGGGGATTCCAAGAGAGGGGTGTTATATAGGGGTAGTCATCCAGAACGCATGAACTGGACGTAAAGATATATCAATAAGGGTTTACATTCAGTATCCCAGACTAGGCATTGATTTAGCTGTAGTGTTGAATTGAATCCTCTTACAAATTGGGGGCTCGAGCCGGACGTTTGGGTTAGATCTATCACTTGTGCAGATTAATACAGCGTGCCAGCTGACCACATACACATATCCGGTCGGATCACCACGCTGTGTTACGCTTTAAAGCACTCCTCAAAGGAACGCTCTAAGGAAAAGGTCTGTTTTTCAAAAATAAAATACAAACTTCTGTAAGTCAGGACAGAGACCAATCTCTAGAATGACGACCTTGGTAGATATGAAAATAGCCAGAGAACACTTCTTACATAAGCTATTTGTGAGAGGTGAGTGGACTCATCAGGACCAAACGGTCTGGTTGCAGGCAATCGCGCAACAGGTCACTGAAACAGGGTCAGATAAATGGGGAGATCAGGGTCCCCTACATGTGGCCCTGAGTGAACTATACATGGCCCCGAAGGCCAAGGATGAGCACCACAAGATTGCCAGGGTAGCGGCATATTTATATTTTCATATGGGAGCCATGCAGGACAAATGTGCTGAAGGCCAAGATCTGGCGAGTAGGCAACTGCTGGCATTACAGAAGGCCCAATCTGATCTGGACTCTTCTGAGCAGAGGCTGCTCAGGAGCCAGGAGTCAGAAAATGACAGCAGACGGTACATCACTAAAATAAAGGAGGATATGGATGTGCTGCAACAGGAAAAGGCGGACCAGGATACCAGATTTCTGGCCTTGCAGAAGGAGTACCAAGAAGGTTTGGACTCCCTACTGCAGAGCCAGAAAAAGATGGAGCAACAGTTAGACTTCAATAGGGCATGTGCTGAGCAGGTAGTCACCCTGCAAAGCCACCTAGATAGGGAGAAGGCAGAGAGCAATAAACTGATTTTGAAAGACCTGGATACCCAGGCAGAGTTTGACCAGGAGCGCCAGAAAACTGGTGCCTTCCAAAGGCAAAGGGACGACCTGGCGGCACAGATGCAGGCTCTTAGTCAGGAAAGGGATACCTTAGGCCAGGAAGTCTGCCACTTAAAAAGAAAAATGGAAGAAAATCACCTGGCCCTCCAGGGACTGGGTGACCTCCAAAAAGAACACCAGAACTTGTTAGAGCACACCAGGAAGGTGGAGGATGTTCTGGCAAGAAAGGAGCAGGCCAATAGGGACACAGCTCAGGAGGTAACCCTCCTGCAGCAAAGACTGGCCCAGTGATCCAGGACCAATCAGGAAACGCAGAGAGAGAATGAGGCTCTCTGCCAGCACAATGATAGGCTCCAACAACAGGTAGCGATGCAGGAGAGACTGATAGAGTCTAGTAAGGCCTTAACTGAGGAACTGAAGGCACAGGCTCTTGCATTGCAACAGGGAGCAGGGGCGGATAGAGACCAGGTTCGCTGGGAAAGGGAAACTCCTGAGCATAACCTCAGGAGCCCTAGTACCAGAGGCATTTTTCTCTCTCAGTCCCTGGACTCTGCCACCTCCCTGTCCCCTGGCGCACATGAGCACCGGGCCACAGGGATGGCAGATTACTATCCAGCCAGAAGCATGGGGCTCATAGGCCAGTACCTCCCAGGAATGGATGGGCGGGCATCCGGGTATGGGCACCCAAGCACAGTGCAATTTAGTGGGGAACCCCAGGAGAATAGGCCCATTAAGGGCATCCTGAAAACTTCTGCCCAGTTAGGTCAGTGGGGGGGGGTACCCATCAAATCCTGGCAGCAAGGAGGAATCTGAAGACTCCTCTGAACGGCGCAGGACACAGGAGACCAGGTCCCCACATTCTGCCAGCCATTCCCAGGCTCGCAGAATCCGGGAAAACCTGGAAGATCAGACAGGAAGCTCTGGGAGCAGTGCCTCTGAGTCAGAGGATGAATGGACAAGGGTTACCCGAACCAAAAAGGCCAAAAAGGCAAAAAGGGCCTTGCTTAAGGACCCATTGAAACAGATTAAGGCAATCAGGAGTGTCATCACGCCTTATCATAAGAACGCCAAGTACTCTGTTTGGGAACACTTGGAGCTCTATGAGCAAATGATGGAGACTTTCCATTTGAAGGACAGCAGTAGCTGCATCCAGTACGTCAAATGGACATTCTCCCCAGAATACTCCAGTTTCTTTGCGGGGCTGGAGGACCAAAATCATTTAAGATGGTCCACCTATAAGGCGGCCATCTTGAAACATTTTTCTGTTCACAGAAATCCTCAAGAGGCTCGCAAGGCCGCCTACAATTTGCAATGTGGGGAGGATCAGGCCCCACAAGAATTTGTGCAAGAACTGAAACGTGCCTTTGCGCAGACCACCAGAAGGGTGCGCACAGACAGCAGAGAATTTGTCAATACATTTTTCCATGCCTTGCCCAAATATATAATGACCCAGCTCGTGAGAGATTTTCATGAGAAAAGATCTTTAGACTGGGTCATTGAACAGGCTACCCGGATCTATGAGGTGCAGAAGCCCATAGAAAATAAAAGCAATACCCAGAAAAATCCCAAAACCAACAGCACCCCTGCTGCTGCCAAGGTGGCAGAGGTAAAGGTCACCCCCGTTTTGGATTTGGAGATGGGGGGGCCTAAAAACCTACCTGCACCTAATAATGCTAGGCCCAGTAGGTCCTCGGGCCAGTCACAGACAGGGAGTGAAAGAGGTAGTCCCACAAATGAGGTCCCTCGCTCTCCTGACTATGTAAGTCCCCGTTACAAGGGAAACAGACCAATCCTGGGTTATGTGTGGACTCCTCCAGCCCAAGGGGGGGGGATCCTGCCAAGCACCTGACCCGGGGAACTTCCCTCCTAACTTCCCCAAGGAGGGCAGAAATTCTCCAAATCCTGGGCAGAACTTTTCCCCCAGGTATCCACCCAATTTCCAGCCCCAAAATCATCCATCCTTCTTTCCCCAATTCCCTGAGCCCAGACAACCTAATCCGGGAGAGGGGAGGGCAAGGGTGGAGGGGTACCAAAATCTTCCCAACCAGGGGTACTACCAGAGAAGGGATAGCTACCCTTCCCGGGATCAGCCCAGGGGAGAAAATAGAGCCCCGTATCAGCCTGAGCGGGTTTCCCAGTTAGAGCGCCAGGTCCAAAATATGGCACGGGATCTGGGTCACATACTGAGGGCTCAACAGAACCCTCAGATGAGCATGCCACCGCAGAATGCCCCAAACTCTGGACCTGGTGCTCCAGAACAATGACGGGGGCAGCACCCCGATAACACACCGGTTCCCAGGGAGGAGGCACAAGGGGAAGGGGGGTGTAAAGCCTTGGAGGAAGCTTCCTTCCCAACTTGTAAACAGCCCCTGGAAAACCAGGAACCGGAAACAAAATCTCCTGCCCCTGAAAGGCCGCCTCCCAAGGAGCAGAGGGGGGGTAGGAGAAACAAAGGACCCAAACAGACCCACTTTGTGGAGGAGATACAGGTCTTCCAATTTGAGGGAGAGGGATCCTCAGAGGATCCTGGGGAAAGGACCTTCTCCTTCAGAGATGGGGGAACTCCTCCCAAGGAAAAATGGGTCCCAAGGGATGCCAATTCAGACTGGGTAGATATGGAGACTGAGCTACCGCCGCCCATCATCTCATCCCAGAACCCACAATACCAAAATCCCCTGGTTCAAACCCATCCTGATGACTGCCTCCAAAAAGGGGGGGGCGGCCCAGAACCGGAACCAGGGGAACCCACAATGGCTCTGATCTCCAGTTGCCAACTTTTTCTTTCAGATTCCCAAGGCTCTCCACAGAATTCTGCCCAAATATCTTCTCTTGCAATGTCCAAAACCAGAAAGTTAGCCCACCAGTTGTCCAAAAATGTGCATTATCTGTGCCCCCTTGAGGAGAAGGAGGGAAGATATTATGCCCCGGTACAAGTACAGGGGCAGGGTACGATTTCAGCGCTGGTGGACACGGGATCTCAAGCTACCCTTCTGTCCAGATGGGCCTTTGATGAACTGAATGCAGGAAGGGGAGGGAATTACCAAATTCCTCTCACCTCACTTCCTGGACAACTCCAAAACTTTGACGAGAAGGAAATTCCCGTCGAGGGGACGGCAGATTTGGACATTAAAATTGGGCGACACAAGTTGAAACACCCGGTCATAGTTGTGACTCCAGAGGGCACCCCTTGTTTACTAGGGAATGACCTCCTGAGAAGGTTGTCACCCCTAATAGATTGCGTAAACAAGGTCCTCTGGACCCAGACTAGCCGACCCATAAAATTAAAACAGAGTGTCAACCATGTTAGTTTAAACGGCACATGCCACATGGTTGAACAAAAATCTGACCAAGTAGAATTCCACTTCCAGAATAACCAAATTCCAGACGTGACAGTAATAGCAGTAGGACAACAGACTGGTGATGGGGGGTCCTCTCTATTTCTGAAAATCAACCTCCCTTCAAGTTTAAGGTGGTATTCCACACTGGAAGGAAACACCCTGAAATTCTTTACTAATCCACAATCAGAAACTCCCACTCCTATAGTCCAGAAAGATGTGAAATCAGCTCAGAGCCTGGCTGATATTCAGCAAATTGGAGAGCAGTTGTTCATCCCTGTTCAGTTAAATGATGGGAAGGTCTCTGTTCTCGCTCGAGTGTGTGTGAACAACGGTAAGAGCTTCATCAGCGAAGCCATGTTCCGCCAACTCCCAAAAGATCCAGCCATTCCCACATTCAAACTGATAGACAAATGGGAAATGGGCCTGAAGCACCCAATTCCAAACATCTCCTGCCAAGCAGGTGTATGCTCAAAATCTCCATTGGCAACAAGAGCATAGTCCACAATTGTTGGGTCGTGCGAGACGTCACTGCCGCCTTTTACTTAGGCAGTGACATTCTCAATCGCTTTGCCATTAGTTTGGACCTAATAAATTTCAAAGCTTTGTCCCGATTAGCGGATAATCCCATGGGCTTTGATGATCCAGAAAAAGCATTTAGGTCAGCTCAATTGCTACCTTATGCAGTTGAAATTCAGATTAAAGAGGAAGTCACCATCCCAGAAAGGACCCGACAATTCTCCCTGGAAGTGAAAGTTAAAAGAGGACAACATATGAAAAACCCTGATGCTTATATACACCTAAATGCTTCACTCCAACTGCAAGGTTTGGGGGTAAACCCAACTCCATTAGTCAACATAGAACATGACACCATTCTAATAGAGGTGGATAACAGCGACTTAAAGAGTATTACTCTAGCCGCAGGCACCATTATTGGAATGGCGGTTGATGACCGACATTTTTCCATCGATTTAGGAAATGAACTGTTAGGACCAATCCCCAAGGACTGTTTTGACATTGACAGTGAGGACAATACAACACCAGACAGAATTTTTACCCGCCATGGGGGGAACTTCCTGGTGTACACTTCTTGCCCTTATGGTAAGGAAGTTGTGACTTGTGACTTCAGGAGGGATGAGGTGATTTTCCAGGTTCATGAGGGCTGCCTTTCCCACCTGAAGCCTCCAGTCCAAATCAGCACTCTGACCAGGGACTTCTCCACCCAGCTGGAGGAGGCCGCTGAGATAGCCAAACCAGAAGTCTTTCCAGGCTTCAGGCAGATGGTGGAAGAGAGAGTCAACCTAGCTGATGCCTGTGTGACTCTGGAACAAAAGCAAAAGTTGAAACAAGTTTTCTTGGATTTCCAAGATCTCTTTGCGGTAGACTCATATGACTGTGAAGCACCGACTTCAACACAACAACAATTCCCACAGACCCTGGAATAACTCCAGTGTTTGTGAAGCAATATCGCTTGCCTCTCGCATCAATGGAGTCCCTTACTGAAATAATTAAGAACCTGGAGTCCCGGGGAATAATCCGTCCAGTTCACAGCACCTTCAATAATCCGGTGCTAGGAATATTGAAGCCAAACGGCCAGTGGAGACTCTGCGCCGACCTCAGGGAGCTCAACAAACAGGTCCATACTTCCCGATGGCCTCTGCCCTACATTGACCAAGGGCTGGCCCAGATCCAGGGGTCACAGGTATCACTGCAATAGACCTGACCAATGGATACAGGACTGTGCCTGTCAGTAGGGAGGACCAATACAAGCTGGCTTTTACCTTTGGGGGCCAGCAGTACACATGGACCCGGACTCCCTTCGGATACCTCAACTCCGGCAATGAATTCAACATTTTCCTACACAAGGCCATGCCCGACCTGGGTGCAAGGGGTAACCTGGCTTATGTAGATGATGTCCTCATCAAAAGTTCATCTGTGGAGGAACACATAGCGGAGATCCGTAATGTTCTGAGCCAGTTGCGGGCTGCCGGAGCAAAACTTTCCTTTCAGAAAGCACAGTGGTGTAGAACCCGTGTTAATTTCTTGGGGCATGAGATTACTCCTCACGGTCTCTGTCCCCAGGAAAGGAAAGTGGAAGCACTTCAGAAACTGAAAGACCCCACAACTCTGCGGGAACTAAGGAGCCTCCTTGGACTGACTAATTACAGCAGAAAGTTCATTGAGTGCTACGCAGAGATCACCAGACCCCTGATTCATCTCCTGAAGGGGGGGTCAAGTGGGAATGGGGTCCAGAACAAGCCGAGGAAGTAAGACAACTCAAAAGAAGCCTCTCACAAGCGCCTTGCCTAGCTTACCCTGTCAGAAACAAGGAGTTCTTCCTGGAGACAGGGTTCTCGAATACATGCTTGACGGCAGTATTATACCAAAAGCATGACAAGGTCAATAAAGTAATCTCCTATGCGAGCAAAACTTTATCCTCTGTGGAGGAAAAATTCAACGATTGTGAGAAGGCACTCCTGGCAACGGTGTGGGCATTGAAGAATTACCGAACGTTTATCCAGGGGGAACACATCATAGTGGAGACTCCACACCAGCCTCTGCAATATCTCCAAAGTGACAGAATCCGGGCCGGAAATGTGAGTAATTCCCGAATTACTTCCTGGATTCTGTCAATGCAAGGCTTTCCTGTGGAGGTCAGATATGGCCAAAACAAGAAGAGTCCCCTCGCGCAAGGTCTGGCTGACTTGCATGATTGTGCCAGAGAAAACTGTCTCGAGGACGAAAGTCTAAAAATCAAGGACAACACGGAGGAATACCTTAATTCCCCACACCAGGTCTTTGAAGAGGACAAGTGTGAGGGATTGCCCACTGTCTATGTGGATGGATGCTCTTACCATGTTGACAACGACGGGGAGAAAGAACTGGTGGCTGGCGTAGGGAATGCATGGGTGAAGGAGTTCCCAGAACCCTCAGCCGGATACAAAATTGGTCCCCGAAGTAGTCAGGTGGCAGAATCGATGGCTGTGCATCAGGCCATCCTCACTGCTGTCCAGCATCAACTCCACGAACTGGTCATAATCACAGATTCGGATTATGTTCGGAACGGGTTCGTGGAGCACCTGGTTAATTGGAAAACCAGAGGCATGTTATGTGCTAACAACAAACCCTTGAAACATGGGAAGTTGATCCAAAACATTGATGATCTGGTCACATCGAATGGGACGACCATTTACTGGAAAAAGATCAAGGGTCATTCCAAAGTAGAGGGACCAGACAAAACTGGAAATGACTTAGCTGATCAGCTGGCCAAAACCAGGGCCATCCAAGGGGATCTAATTGAGATTGAGTCCCTGTTGGGGGAAATCCAGGTCACTGCTATCACTAGGTCCCAGACAAATGCTCACAATGATCTTTCAACTGCCCAATGGAGCAAGGAGACCCCTGATGCTGATTTAATTACAGCTCAGAAGGGGGATCCAATTATTGGTAAGTTTTACCAACACCTTGAGGACCCTGAGAACTTTCCCCTGACGGATACCGATTACATTGGGAAAGAGGACCTAAGAGTGTTGATGAAATGTCCAAAAATGTTCCGAATCCAAGACGGTTTGTTGGTAAGGAAATCCAAAGCTGGCCACGATCAGTGGGTGGTTCCTACCTCATTCCGAAGCCTGATGTTAAGTCACGGCCATGATGCGGCCACCGCCGGTCATAGGGGGTTTCACACAACACTGGAAATCTTAAGAGAGGTTGCATACTGGCCACACATGGGGCAGGACCTCGACCAATACTTGAAGGGGTGTCTTGTGTGTGCACAATTTCAGCCATCATCCCTCACGCACCGTGCGCCTCTCCAAAAGAGGGGGATGACACTGCCATGGTCAGATTTACAAATCGACTTTGAAGGCCCTGTGATTTGTTCTGCTAAGGGGAATAGTACATGTTGACTGTGACATGCTTGTTTACCAAGTGGGTGGAATGTCTCCCAGCCCCAAATTGCAAGGCAGAAACAGCAGCTGCCCTGATGATTAACCACATCTTTTCCCGTTTTGGTCTACCTCAAAGGATTGAGTCAGACAGGGGTAGCCACTTCACCAGTGAAGTAATGACAAAGATGTGGGAGATACTGGGGGTCAAGAGAAAGCTACACATTGCTTACAGGCCAGCTTATTCTGGAGCAGTAGAGAGATACAACTGAACCATTGTGAGCATATTAAAGAAGTTTGTGGCAGATTCAGGACCAAGTTGGGATATCCAATTACCTCTGGTCCTAATGGCCATCAGATCTACCCCTTCATCTGCAACCAAAATGTCACCATTTGAGTTGATGACTGGACGCAAGATGGTGCTTCCTCAGCATTTGCTCTACAGAACCCAAGAGCAAACGTTGATAAATGCCTCCACAACTCATGAGTATGTGGAGAATTTAGGGAAACACCTTCAGCATGCTTTTGCCTATGCTCAGCGGAATGTAGAAAGATCAGCCGAGAGTATGAAGACCCACTATGACCTGAAAACTTCCAGGAAGGAATATCAGGTGGGAGACCGGGTCTATCTATACAATTTCCAAAGGAACCAGGCCAAACAGCGAAAATGTTTGCCTACATGGAAGGGACCGTTTGAAATTATAGACAAGATCTCCCCTGTAGCTTATAAAATCTGCATCCCCAAAGGCGGTTTGGCAGAGGGGGAAGACAAGTGGGTACATATAAATCAGCTAAAGTGTTGCCATCCCAGGTACACTCTGCAACAACTGGAGGAATCCTCTGGAATCCTAGAGGATACTGTCTCAGATTAATTCAGTTCTAACTTAAAAGATCCTACATATAGCCTATCAAATTCTGTGTTTTTCAAGTTTATGTGTTCCTGTCTCTTAATTTAAAAAAATGTGCATGTTCATATCTGTTGAGTTCTAAAATATATATGCCACCCCACTATATCAATGGTGGGGGAGAAATGTCCATGAATAGGTATTGCCGCTCTTCCTTTGTTGTCCTAGGAGAAAGAAAACCTGGAGACTGGCCAAGGAGGACAATCCGGAGACCGGGAGCCAAGACCCGAGGGGCCCAGGGGACCGCCCAATATTCCCATCAGGACCGGCGAGGAGAACCGATCGATCCGACCGGATGGAGGAAAAGATGCTGAACTGTGCCATTTGTAGAATTGGAAGAAGATTATGCGGACATACCAGTGCGTGGGTCATCACCCTTGTGTACCCGACTCCTCATCGACTCAAATTCAAAGTAGAGTCGCGTGGGGGGGATTTGTTGGGTGTCCTGACCCACGTTTGAGCTATCATGCTGCAACATTTGGCGCTGTGGGCTTAGAAAATCCAAGATGGCCAAAAAGCCCACATGTGCGCCAGAATCTATGAAAACCGCGCAGTTTGTGCACACACCAAAATGGTCGCCTCACTTGCCACCCCCCGGTGCGGGTGTGCTGGGTCAGAAGAGCCATGAGTGAAATGGGGTGCCAAAGAGAAAAACAGCAGTGCCTGTTTGCTAGAAAGCACTTTAAAAATCATCCTTTGTTTCTCTGAAGGCAAGCTCAGAATGCCCATTTCAAACATTGCAGAATATCCAACAATCTCACTGAACACCAGCAGACATTTGACAGAATAAAGTCTTGTGGGCATACAAAATCTGGAAAGAGGATGAGCCTAAAATAATGTTCATAGCAAAACTGGCTGAGCTGTGGATTTCAGCAGTTTAAGTAAATTTGGACTCAAAGACACTAAAAATCTAAATGTTTAAAAGAAATGAGTGACCTACTTTTGAGTGTCACATAGGTTTCAATTGTTTAAATGTCATAGTTTTAAACTTAGAATCAGCATTCTAGCTGCATGTGTAAACATTGTTAGTTTATTTGAATGCAGAAAACTGGGTAACTAGAAGTGACATTAGCTGGTGCCTGGCTTAAGGAACTGAATTCTGCCTGACCTCTACCCCCACAGGAGTTAAAACCTGCTCAGCCACTCTTCCCCTTGCCAAAAGGAGTTGTCGCCTCTCTGATTAGATTAGGGGTGGAGCAGCTACAGGGAGTTGAACAAAGGCCTGTCCTGGGCCCAGGCAGATGGTTTATTAGGGTAGTCGTAAATGGCTTCCTTTTGAACAATGGGCCTTCCAGGGCCCAGGCAGATGGTTTATTAGGGGGACCGTAAAATAGCTTCCTCTTGGCAGAAGCTGGGAGGGGCAGGGTCTCTGAGCTTGGCAGAAACTGGATAAACTGGTTTCTACACCATGTGACCTGGGAAACCACACTCCTTTGGGGCCAGAACATAAATCTAAAAAGATGGATCATTCATAGAGTGGACTTGTGAACATTTTATAAGTGATATCATTATTCTTGTGATTTTTCTGTGCACATTTGAAGACGTGTTAGGACCCGGTGGTATGTTCAGGGGGGTTTTTAGCGGAAAAGAGGATATTACTCTAAATGTATGTATGTTAAAAATCTGACACTCCACCACCTAATGCCCACATGCTTTGCGAACATTTGTGTAAATGCGGGGACAAATCCAATATTGGTAACCCGACCAAAAAGTGAAATATGTTGCCATTTTTGAACCCAAGCTCCTAGAAACGACAGAATTGGAACAGGGGCTACCATCAGTAAATGCATGATGTGTGTATGCAATGCTAAACAACTGTCTATCGGGGAAGTATGTATTAGGATCAGATATAGATTGTGTGTAAAGTTGACAGGGGTGGGTTCTCTGTATCATAAACAGACCTCATCATGATGACACTTCATTTCATTCCCCCAATCAAGGGGAAGAGGAGGAAGTGGCCAATGACAAGTGGAGAGGGGTAGGGCCTAGAAAGCTAGCCTCTCCACCCACTTTCAAAACACATAAAAGCAGACAGTCAGGACAGATAGAGACATTCTATTCCACCTGCTGCGGGACTCTCTGCCGGGAAAATCCATACTTTACCTCCATCAACCTCCAGAGAGCCAACATAGAGACTTCAATCTATCCACCTTCAGAGACCAAGACTTTACTTCAGAATTTGTAGCAGAGAGGTCAACTACAAGCTAAATCCCTCTTTAGCAGGCCTCAAATCATTGCAACTATTCACAGCCAGGCGAGCTGTTTGAATTCTTTGCAAGAACTCTTGCCATTTGCTAGAAAGCAGAGCAGTATCCAGAACCAGAGGCCAGATATCCAGAGCTGACCCAGACCGCTGTTAGCAGAACCAGAGAGCTGACCTAGATCATTGTGAAGTGCCGAGACCAGACCGGAGTCCAGTCCAAAACATGACCAGATCCGTGGCGAGGCCTATTTCTAAATATATTGTGAGTACCTAGCAGAACTGTGCAGAACCAATCTCTTAGTTAAAATAATATAATTCAATCTATTTTAATCTAACCAGAACTGCCTCCTAACTGTCACCTGTCATTTGCAAAGCTGTCACTTGTCATTTTCTAGCTGCAAGCTGTAACATGTCGCTTTGAACTTTTAAAATTTCAAATCCGAAAAACTACCTTTATTTAATCGTCCGTATCTCTGGAACCGTTTGGGCTAGAAACTTGGTTTAACTTTCCTCTGAAAGGTTAGAATCTCAGCTTTTCAACAAGCCTAGAACCGACAACCTACTCCTACTTTTGCCGTAATCAAGATTCTCGCACTCACGAATTTTACCGCGATTTGCAATTTGGTTAAAAATCCAGCCACGTGTGAAAACAGCAGCTTCATTGCTTTCCTTTGCCAAAAATTTGTTTAACCTGCTAGTTACTCCTAGATCCTTGCTAAAGGGAGCCTGAACTCATCCCAAGTATATTTCACTCACCCTGACCCTCCTAAAGGGAATTAAAACCATTTTCAGCATATTTCTCACTGCATTGTCACCATATTCAAAGCATTTTGCCTGTGTTTCAAAACTCCTATCTGTTGTATAAGCTGCTGGGGGGGAATTGAACTGAATTCTATTTGATTGTATTCCTAAGAACTGTGTCATCTTCATCTCCTTACAGTGCATAAAAGGGGGGGGGGGTGAATTGTCCAAGAAAGTGATTACATTGTCTTTTGCTGAAATCCTATCAAGTTATTTTCTGTACTGCATTTCATTCCACATTGCATCCATTTGAAACCATAAAAGTATTGTTGCTATCGTATCCATCCTATAACCACTCATCATTGATTGTAAAGAAGTGTGCTAGTGCCGGACTATCCATTATTGGTTATTGCTCAGATTAAGTGTGATATTCAATTATTAATTTATTATAAAGTGTGATATATATATATATATTGTTTAAATTATCAAATAAACCGTTTAAACTTGCAAAACAGAACTACTTCGAAGCTCAGTGGGGTCAGGGGGATTCCAAGAGAGGGGTGTTATATAGGGGTAGTCATCCAGAACGCATGAACTGGACGTAAAGATATATCAATAAGGGTTTCCCTTCAGTATCCCAGACTAGGCATTGACTTAGCTTTAGTGTTGAATTGAATCCTCTTACAGTTTAAATTAAACCTTTACCAAACATATAATCAATTGAGCAAACATATAAACACATAACAATCCATTGACAGATCAAATGACCCATTTACAAATTATTTACAAGAAAAACAGAAGCATATCTGTTAAATAAGAAACAAACATGAAAAGAAAACACAATAAATTAATACATTACAGATTGCAGATATTAGAAAATTAAATAACAATCAACTAAAGAACTGCCCACAAAAATCACACCAAAATAATTAGCAATTATTAATCTGTCAAAGGAACACCCAGTTCCTTTGACAGATTAAGGCTTTTAATAAAGCCCAAATGAACAAGGCCTTCATGAGAATTTTGGATGTTTAAACATCTTTTCCATATAATGCCATCAATGCAGCCCAATCAATACTCAAAAAGGGGTGCAATTAATTTTTCTTACATGTATTCAATGCATTGTATTCAAAAGCCAAGTGCTTTATTGTTTCCAAACCTGTTTGACAAAATCTACATGCAGTCTCAGTCACTTTAATTAAGCTTCTCCTAAACTGCATCTCCTTAGTTAAGAACAAATTCCAACATTCCCTAAGGGTGATGATGATTAGGGAATTGATACAGAAAACTTGATAGGCTCATAAAATAGATGCTTCATAGATGAAAATGAATGAACTACATCAGTAGTAACAGACCAATCAAGATCAAACAGAGCCCCTTTGACTTATTTGGATTATTAATTAAAGTTTCCATTTCCAGGCCAATTCTTATAAGGATTGCTTGGCATCTCATCCCCAATTGGACCAAATATTTGGAATTCACATAGGGGGGCTGTTTACAATTGAAGGAGTCCCCTGAGATCTCATAAATGGAGTCTGCAAGTGGAGAGGCCAATTTAGAATATAGAGTCAACAACCACCACTCAACATGGGCCGATAGAGATTTCACCCCTAATTCAAACCTGTTAGCCGCCAGAGGTATGGCATTAGGGATGCCCAAGATCTTTCACCACATTCTACCTTCAATTCTATCCACTAGTTTGAATATGGCATCACAATAGAGGTCCCAGCTGTAAATTATGTTAGGGACAATTTCACTTCATAAAACATGAGTGCCGGCCTAAGGGAGAATCTGCCAAATGTTGATCAGGCTTAATTATCTGCTACTGTAGCTGTGCAGCCTTCTGCAAAAGGATTTCAGTAGTATTTCTCAAGCCAGCGCTTGCTCCAAAATGCAATCCCAGATAAACAACACTGGACCTGTTTGTGATGTTCACCCCTTCAACAAATAAAGTCGAGTTTCTAACATTCTGGGCCTCATTACACGGACGGCGGTAACCATGGCGCTATTAGCACCATGGTTGCCGCCGGTATTTTACTGAGTCTGCCATGGTGAATGGTGGAATTACCGCCCTATTCCAAGGTGTGTGGGGGCGGTAATTCCCCATTCACCATAGCACTTCCCCATTCCCATTTTTGCCCCCATAGGGCTCATTTGGAATGGGGAAGGTGGTAATTACGGTACCGCAAATTGCAGTACCGTAATTACCTCCAAGGTCCAATTGCGGGTCCCGTCCTTAACGGCTGGTAAAACCAGCCGTTAAGGTAGGGTCCCACAAACAGACCTCGTAGTAAGGCGGTAAGGGTTTACCGGCACTGGGACCCTTACCGGTACCGGTAAACCCTTACCGCCATCCGTGTAATGAGGCCCTCTGTCTTCATTATGAGAATGTCAGTATTTTTGTCTTCCTAGGGTTAATAATAAGCCCATTCTCCTTAGCGTACTTTACAAATGCCTTAAGCAATATCTGAAGACCAACATGCACTATTGTGGTTGGAATTTCGAAGCTAACAATAATATGTGCCCTGTTTGAATAAAACCAGCATGATATTGTGCAAACTTTCATGGTGGTATTCTGGGAGCTTTTTGGGATGGCGCTTATTCAACACCATTGAAACTGTCAATTGTCTTAAGGCGATATAGAAATAAAAAAAATGTATTCGACACCATTGAAACTGTCAATTGTCTTAAGGCGATATAGAAATAAAAAAAATATATAATTAACTTATAAACACTGGCATGACACTATTGATCGAAAGACAATGGGCCTCATTACGAGGTAGGTGGTAAGGGATTACCGGCACCATTAAGGTCACCGGTGCCGGTAATCCCTTACCACCCTATTACGAGGTCCCTTAGCGGGTCCCTTCCTTAACGCCTGGTTTTACCAGGCGTTATGGATGGGACCCATTAAGGGACTACACAGCTAATAACGGTACCGCAAATTGCGGTACTGTTATTAACTTCATCCACATTCCCATTGAGCCCTATGGGGGCTCGAATGGGAATGGGGAATGGTTCCCAGGATGGGGACTTACCGGGTCCTCCAATTTCGGGAACCCAGACCCGGAATGCGGTAAGGGGGTGGCCATGGTGCTAATAGCACCATGGCTACCTCCTACCGCGTAATGACGCCCAATGTCTTTTTAGCATTTGAAATTGTCATAGTAATCTTCTCTAAGAGTAAAAAATATAAATGTTTCTATTTTCTTTTTAAGCGGTCTGCAATGCCTCCCCTTGCCATTTGGCTCTTTGTGCCGTAGTTTTGCATAGTTCTACGTAAACTTCAGCGGTTCATTGTTCCTAAACTTTCCACAATATCAGCATTCTAGCTGACATTAGCAGCATTCAGTTTTGAAGTCATGCGGGTGACACAAAATGTAAACAGTGCTTTTGAAGTAATGCGAGTGACAGGAAACGGTGCATGTCTCTTTAATAGTCTCTGCAATGGTGTTGTCGGTCACGTTGTGGCAAATCTCTCATGATAATTACAGCAGCTTAATTTCCCAAGGAAGTTGATGAATGTATGCCATCTCAACAGTACAAAGCTTACCTGCTTCAGCTGAACACGTACTGGTATGGCACTCCAAGCTTTTCTCGGGAGGATAGCTGAGGGCAACGTGCTCACCTAGGAAGCAAGACGACGCAGACGACACAGAGAAACAAAGGTTCCATCCCTGCATCGGTGCTTAGAAACATCTGGGTATTAAGAGCGTTATAAATAACCAATTACAATTGCAATTCCTCAGCCCTACACATATGGCACTTATGTTGAAGTCGCCATAACTCTCCATACAATACAAGTCTCAAACACGGTAGTAGTCAGAAGGGCCTGCCGGGACAAATCAAGGAACAATGCTTGGTCACCTCCATACGTTGTTATTCAGGTAACGCAAACAACTATGCAACATCATCATCTATATCCGTTCATTCAATAAACTTCAAACTAGGACCGAAATAGGAATTACTGTGCGGAGCACAGGTACACCTGCTAGTATGTCATAAAGTTCTTTTCAGCAATTTGCTGCAAAGTCTGCACGTCCAAGGTTCATATTTTGGAGAATCCTGTTGCGCGACTGAATTCCTCTGTTGGCCATGGATCATCTTGAAAAAAATGGCACACCTTTTCTGGGGCTTATTTTTCAAGTTTTCTTCTCCACACTGTTAGTTCACTCACATAAGGGATGAAAGGACATCTTTTCTTTCTTCCCCATGGGAAATATTTCCTGATGAGAGACATTACTGTGCTTTTCTTGCAGGAATATATTATATTATTTGACGTTGCTCCAGGGAAGTGACTGGGTAACACTGGAGGATTCTCCATTTACCCCCTCTAAGGGTCACATCATGAAGCTAGTGTCCTCCGCTGGACCCTGGAGAGCACCATTACCAATCTAGACTTTCCACATCAGTGACTCCATCATAGCGTATTAAATCATAAACTAACAAGCTAACTCACTTTGTTGAACTCAGTGCTATTTGGGAGAATTATTGTCTCTATAGCCAGCACCAAATAAAGTTTGGCAGTTTGTGCATCCATTTGTCAGCACAAAACAGGAATATTTGATAAACACCCTGATTTTATTGACAACACCCGAGTTTATTTGAAATCCTTTCAGGGTATACATAGGTAGCATAGCTCGTGTGGCAGCACACTTAAATACATTTCCAATTTTGATGTGTGTTCTGGCAATTGTAGCTCGGAAGTAAATCAATGCAAACCTAGGCTACAGCAAAGACAAACCGGGATAAAAGGGCTAGCCTAATACAAAGAAGGAACGCAAAAGTAGCTAACTTAGCATAATGACAAAGTGGTGAGACAGCCTTTTCACACAGAAACTTAACAAAAAGGGAACAACCTTCTCGAAATCACAAAGGAGATGCAATGGTGCATCGTTCCTGACAAGGATACTAAGCAACCCAAAATTCTACTAACAACCTCTCCACTCCTCATACACCTCTCACACTCTAACCAAACACAACCATACTTCTTATTGACGCAGCAACCCGAATCGAATAACACACCAATATTCTCAGCGAACGGTGTTTACCAAACTGAAGCTGCTCACATAAATTCACAGCTCGCTTGCTCTTTTCCAAACGTTGTCCTACTAAAAAGCCTAACCTAACCAACCCCTCCCACCCCCCCTTTATATCAGATCCACCAGAATGCCAGGGGACCACTCTGGTGTGGTAGTGTGTGGTACAAATATCCTTTAACATTAACATTAACATTTACAATTGTGTTTGTATAGCAAATGAGCTAATGCGCTATGGGGCATTCATGTTTTTTTTTTATATCGCCTGCCATGTTATTTTCAAATGGTGCAATTGACAGTGTCCGTTCACATGTAGTGGAGTGGGATATGGAAGCATACAAGCAAGGTTTAATGCTCCTCCATTTTCCCACGCTCGTCCATTTTCGTGCACTGACAAGGTGGTGGAGGAGCATGGAATGGATATAAGCTCTCTGCCGACCTGAGCTCCTCCATCTTATCTGTGTGCTTCCTTTTACACCTGGATGACCATTTCATGCAGATGCAAAATGTATGCACACCTGTGGAATCCCCCTCTGCTAAAGAGGAGGCAGTTCCATAGGAATCCATTATTATATGTCACCTGAAAAGCGTACTTTGCTGACTATATTTATTTTTTCACAAGATGAATCCCGAAGGGTAAGATTACACCAGGAGGGTAAACTGGAATACACCTGATATTACTCTACCTGTTTCCCCCGCTGCCTTGTGTATGTTTGAAATTGCATGTCGGGGACCCAATAACACATAAGTGTAAACATTGGTCCTCTCCTTCGTGCAATTTGCATTTCATACAAAATGTCCGCCTACATTTTCCTGAGACAATATGACTTTCAATTTCTCAAACGTGGTTGTGGTACACTGTATTAAGCACGCTTCCATCACACGCAGATCCTTTATATTTGACAAAGCTAGGTATGTGTATGTTTAACACAGCTAAGCTATTTTTTCTACATGGCGTACAATGTTCTGATTAGCACAGAAATAATGTTCTGCAGAAAAGAAAAGATCCTGCCTGCTCTTCCAGACCTGACATCTGGAATATTGGGAAAATTCATGTTTTCTGAATCGTAGATGCTTCTATATCCTCTACGCCCCTTACATCTTTCCGTTGTATCAATTTTTCTGGAAATGGTGCTTTTCACTGCATCCTATTGACCTAGTATTAATTCATGAGGTGGACGTGGGGGAGCATATAATCACCCTGGTGCGGTTTCTGCGCGTTAGCACTTCTTTTTCCTTATCAGTGCATTTATTTACCCCCTCCAGGTTGAAAGTTAACTAGCTTCCTTCGTGCTATCTTCTGTCAACCAATTGTATGTACCCGCCCTAAGTCCATTCTATTAGTGAAAGGGAAATTAGTGCTTAGAAACAGTATGCATTTAATTTTTAAAATCAAATATTTCCATGTCGAGTACAATTATTAACTTAAGTGGTTTGTGTACACATATGATGTGCTACATTTCTTTACTCACTAATTTAATAAATTAGTCAGCCATTTCCAGCGAATGGAAACCAATGGCCTTAAATGCTCTTAGAGATAGCGCAATTGCTATGATCTGACCTTGTTCCTTACTAAGCACACTCAATTTGGAAGCTGACAACAAAGCCATTAATGTCTAACCGTTGCAGCAGCTAATCAGATTGACGATCGAGAACGCTCTGCTTCATAATTAATTATGTTGACTTCACGAACAGTCCTTGAAGGGCAAGCGTGACCAGTTTTTGTTTTCTCATTTCAGGTATAACAATAACGTTGAAGTAATATGATAAAGACATTGGGCCTCATTCTATGTCGGCCGGTCTGGTAAAAAAGTGCTGTTTTTGGGAATACCGGCACTTTACTGGACCGGCTGACTACGGTTTTGCTGGTGGGGCACCTGGGTTACCTTCAGCTGGAGGTAAGCCAGGCACGCTACCAGCAAGAAAGCCACCATTACCAAGGCTGTTCATTTCTCAGGAAGTAGTAGGCTGTCTTCCTCTACCTCATCTTCCTCAACCGCTACTGCCACCTCACAGGCTACTCCTGTGGGGCAGAAGGTCCCACCAGCTACCTCGTAAGCCATAAAAGAGTCTGTTGATCCATATCTGTCCAAGACAACAGTACTCTGTATATACTGCATCGAACCACTCCACAAGGGGGTGCAGTTTTGAAGTGCTTTTGAGGCTGTAATCAAAGAGCATGAGAAACAATGCCCCCTACTTTAGATTTAAAGAACACACAACATCTTTCCCTGTCCACCTGCCCCCCTGTATCTGTTATTGGTGCCCCTTCCCTCTCTTCCCTCCCCACCTTACTTCCTGTACTCCTGTACTCTTTTGCAAGAAAATGTACTAAAAAAGAAATCTTATAGAGTCCATCCAGAGAAAAAGAAAAAAGGACAAAAAAAATCGGTCACAAATACTTTTCTCTACCATACAATAAAGACCATGATCCATGGACCTTCATGACTATGTACGGTCTCCGCAGTCACCTGTCCAGGTCAGGCATCATTAATAGACCCCGATGGCTATTAATCCCAACATTCCCTCATTGTCTACTTCTTCCACACACCAACTGCCACCTAACAATGTTCTATAAATCTTTTCTATCTGCATTTCCCTTACTTATGCAAACAAAATGTACACAGTTCTGCTATAAATGCACATATGTATTGTGCAGTTAGAGAAGTTCATGAATGGAAGGGGAAGTAGGGATGGGCAAGTGATGATGGGAGCCCAGGAGGGAAGTTCCCAGGGATGCCAAGGTGTGAGGCCACTGACAAAGTACTGGGGCAGAGGAATCCCAAGTGTGGGGTGCAAAGCCACCAGGTTGTAGGCCCGTAAGTGCAGTGCTGAAGGGGGTGGAGTTTACAGGTGTCGACTACGTATAGGGTGTGGAACCTGTGAGGTTAATGAAGGACCAGGCCACCAGTCTCAGTGGCAGTGGTATGAGTTAGCAGGGAAAAGGGAAAGGGAAAAAGGAAGAATTATGACCAATTTCTGGAACTTAAGGAAGTCCAGCTAAAGTCTGAGAGTAGCAGGGAGGCTGTTCCAAAGAGAGTCACCAGTTGAAGAGAGAGACCTGCCTCCTGCTCTCTGTTTGGAGAAATGTTTGAGAAGCAGAGAATTGGAGTTAGAGGGACGGAGGGATCTAGCAAGGAAGTATTTAGAGGAAGTTGGAGATAGCGTAGTCCTAGGCAGCACAACACTGTGTTGATGATACAGAGGTCTTACATTTCATCCTTGCTGGTACCAGGATCCAGTGTAGAGATTTTGGGGATCCAGAGATACAATCCCTGGGCTTGAGGCCAAGATTAAGTCCTGCAGCCCTTTTCTGGATAAGCTGAAGCGGGCATGGGGAACACATGGGAAGGTTGAGAGACGGTTGCAGTAGTTTAGGATAGAGAGCACCATGACTTTGAGCTTCTGGGGGAAGGTTAGGAAAGGTAGAATGCCTGTAAGGAGGTGAAGCTGAAAGTGGGCCTTCTTAATAAGGTCCAAGAGTGAAGGAGAGAGAGGAGTTAAAGATCACCCCAAGGTTATTGGCCTCACAGGATGGTGAGAGTAGAGGGTACAAGAAGGGCGGCCAGACGGTACGGAGGATACAGGGTACAGGTACCCTGATAAAAAGGATATCCATCTTACTGGCATTGAGACAGAGATACACAATGCCTGGATGTCAATCAGAAAATCAGGGCTAAAAGACAGGGAACACAAAGTAGTATAAGGAAGTTTCAAGGAAATCTGTGTGTCATCGGCATAACACTGGAAATGAAAAGAGAAGGAGGAGATCAGATGAACCAGAGGGACACGATAGATATTGAAAAGCCATGACAAAAGGATAGAACCCTGGGGACGCTCCAGATAGAGAGTGAGGAGGTGGAGGAGAAACGGCCCAGTTGCAGCTGGGAAGGGCCGTTAGTGTGGAAACAGGTCCGCCAGTCCAGTGCCCAGTCCAAAATGCTGAAGATATCATGTAGCCATTTCATGAAGATAGAATGGTTGACTGTGTCAAAGGCAGAGGAGAGATCGAGGAGCACTATCAGCAATTGTACTATGATCATAAACACCATACACACTTCAATTATATCATTCTATTATATTTTACAAATACAGTATACTCCCCCTATTGTACCTATAATAACTATGCACATATTACTATAGTGTATGTGGCCAGTGGCCACATTCTTGCCCCCAAGAATCGGTCCACTGCCCACAACCACCACAATATAATTAAACCATATAACAAGAATGTACAATAGAGCTTCAAACAACAACACTCACCGATACTACCCACCCAATCCCAATAAACTCCATGTTCAGAAAAATCAACAGGAGACATGGCAGCATGTGCACAGTTTTTTTCACATATAAAAATAGTTCTATCTCAATTTGTTTCCACTCTATTGCCCTTTCTAAGCCCTCTTCCGTCCACAGAATAACCCCCAAATATTTTCCATACTTCTTTTCCTGACTGCGCTGTCCACTAATAAAGGCTGTGATCCACCCATCCAATATGGCAACTTTTCCTAATATGATGACACACCTCACATTTTCAAACATCCAATCAGCATGCCCCTCTATGCATATCTTGTTGACCATTAGTCAAACAATGCCAAAGTTACAAGCTGCTCAATAAGTACTCTTTATCTAACTGAATCAACTTAGCCATGATATTATTACTGTTCATTATATAAACATTTCTCACAAGCAACTATCACCATTTCTTATTTTGACAGAAATGGCAAACACGCTAGAAAAGAACTTCCCCAAAGAAGAAATTAGTGAAGATACAATTTCTAATGGTAAACAATAATATAAACAGACTTTTTGCTCTCTGCGCTGTCCGCAGACTACAGCAGCTGTTTGTGGATTCAACATGGCAACCATTTCAAAAAGTCTGATGCAGCTCACGTTTCGAACAACCCATCAGCGTGCATCTTTGATGTCTGCGGAGACCAAACCACCCTCTGATTGTTCCAGAGGTGTTGGACTCCGAATCAGGAAATGAGTCAACGGACCAGACGCAAATATCACTATTTTTTGTACCTACTTTTGGGGCATTTTTTAAAATACCACTCTTCCGATTGACACAAAACTTGCAAAAGCATGCTTTTGGGACCTCGCGCAAGTTTGGTGATAATCCGTCCAGTGGTTTCGGCTGAAGGGGTGAGCAAACATGTGTTTCCATTGTGTCTATGAGGATTTCAAAAATATTGGGACCACCCCTACAACCTTGCCCTCCCTAGACAAAACCACACCAAACTTCACAAAACCATTCCGAGGGGGGGCATACACTTTTTTTGCAAAGTGTGGTGAGGATCCATCTGGGTGGGCGGGCAAAGTTATAAGCCATCGACAAGTGCTCTTTCTATGAGTTGAGCAACTTAACCATAACTACAGGGTCACTACTGCAGGCCATGTAATATGTAAACAAAATAAGTCACCCTAACAATAAAGCTTTTGCAAATATCAAGCACATATACAAGTTTGGCCATCCATGACGTTAGCTGTCAGAGTGGAATGACTGCTAACGACTCAAAATTACTCACAGTGTTGTGGATCAGCCAGACTCAGAGAAACAAAATAGGCCCAATATTAAAATAAATTACAACCAGTAAAAGGAAAATAAACTGTTATAAAATGCAGCTTCTCTGACAATCTGCTGCCCTAAGCCTGGGCCAAGTGGACCTTGTTGCAAATACATCTATGGTTCCAGACTACGCGCTGTTTTGTATATATTCCCTCAACCTCAAAGGGAGATTTCACTTCCCCATCCCAGGCTCCATACTCTCCAATGTCTTGACACAATACAAGTTCATTGGCTGGGTAATATTCAGAGTCTAGTTCTGTGTCTGACAGTTATAAAGTCCAATTTCTAACAATCCACCTTTTTTTAGGATGTGGATAACCCCGATGGTGCTGCACACCACCCCAAATTCAAACATCAAATCATGGGGCTCAAGGAATTGTCTACAAAAGGAGATAGGCATACAGAAGGTAGATTCCCCTGTTTACAATCTGTCTTCCCTAATATTAACTGACTACCATTAAGTGGTTCTAAAAAAAGTCTAGACCAGCCGTTAAAGTAGGGACCCGAAAGGGACGTTGATGGCAATTACGGTACCGCCCTATGGGGCAAAAATGTGATTGGGGAAGGGCCATGGCGGCATGGGGAATTACCGCCCCGCAAACCTCGGAATGGGTTGGTAATTCCCCATTCCGCCATTGCGGACTCCGGCACGGACCATGGTGCTAATAGCACCATGGTTTAGGCCCAAGGTCTTTAATCAGCAGCCTTACTCACCATTCAATTTTTGGCCAAGAGAGACAATCTCTATCCTACTTGCAAGACAACCGCTAAATAGTCATCAAACCCACTGACAATTTTTGATTGATCAATATGAACTTAGGGCTAATCCACTTCACTATGCTCATTTCAATAAAGATCCCAACCCAGACATCATCAGTAATTTTCAAAATCTTTGCAGGGAAGCCATTCAACAAGATTTCTTGAGCCCGAAGGAATCCTGTTTTATCACTCCAATAGGTGGCTGGAGACCAAACATGTATGTGCTTCCGAAAATCCATAATGTTGCTATCATTCCACCCAGAAGGCCTGTTGTCTTCCTTTACGGCTGCTCCATATTGGAGCTCATCAGCAAATGTTTAGATGTCTTCTTTCAGCCTTTAACATTCTCTTCAAAAGGCCTTTCAGAAAGAAACTTTTGATGTCATTAAACGTACTGAACACCACCCTTTTGATTTGCACAAACAACGACTTGTCACCTTAGTCATTGATGTCTTTTATACCAACATTTCTGAAGAAACAAGCCCTAGAGGTATCAGAATACATGTTGAACCAACATCCTTCCCCTCATGAAGTTCCTGTTCAATTTCCAGTTAAAATCTTTCCAGTGGCGTTGGGCAAACACATGCTACATTTAGAAATTAATTAATGAAAATACAGGACTCTGCGCCAACAACTCAAGTTGAGTTAAATCTTAGATTATGCTTTATTGATCATCCATGACCATTGAGCCCATAATTGATAACATGTTTCGGCTCCACTGAGCCTTTTTCAAATCCGGGCTACCCATAATTGTAATATAGGACATACAATATATCATAGTCAAAAAACAATTTGTATGAACGACATCATAAAGTATAACATAATACCAGTTTTCAAATATCGTGACCACAAAATATGCATAATAACATGAAAGAAATTAGACAGAAAAACAAGGATGGGCAAAAGGGAAGGGTTCATGGGTGTAGAAAAATAGGCAAACATATCATAATACATTGTTATGTTTGAGTAAACAGAAAAAGAGCACAAAAAACAGAAACAAAAACACAAACAAAAAGAAAAAAAAGAAAAAAGAACCCATTAGTAATCATTATTCTTCAATTCATTGAATAATATAACCAAATTCTGCAATGGTCCCTTGAGACAAACTGACAACTTGGTGGATGTCCTTACCCGAAATTTGATGTAACCAGTTCTTATGACTATTTGTCCATGTAGTAGTAACGGGGTACAATCCCCAATATCAATCTAAACAAAAAATGTAAGTAGCGAAGGTAAATAAAACTCATTGTCCAATTTAGAATATACATTAATTGTGTATATCAAGGTTGCCTGTGGCAACTAGGCATTTTCATGAGAATAAATCCCGCCCTTCACCAAACGGGCAAAACAACTCTTCTTAATGGTCACAGGCCATTTCTGCCTTATTCAAAACAATTCATTATAAGTTCCGTAGTGAAGACAATTGTAATTAACCATCATTACGTGAAATGATGACGCATTTCCAATTATAGAACACGTATATCAAGTACGGAAAGCACAACATATAGCTTATTTTGTTGCTACTCGTCAAGTACCATTAAAGCTAAATCTCATTGAAAAGTAAACCATGAGATAAGCGGTCCTCTCTTACCAGTTCCTGGAACACAAACAGTCACACGCGTCGGCAGGTAAGCCGAACGCTTACCAGGTATGCCTTCTTATACTAGGCGTCATCACTGTGCGCGGTTACCATGGCGACGCAAGGACAAGCGTCGTCATTGAAAACCGCATTCTATCCCCCAGCATTCTACAAATTACATATGCTATATAATTCAAAATATTTGAATAAAGCCTGAGAAACTAACAAAGCATGTATACGCTTCTCCTGACCCAATTTATATTTGTTGAATACTTAAATGGTTACTATCACAGTAATGTATAATCACGGGCACTAATGCACCTAACTACAAAAGGTTGGTGAGCATTACACGCAACATTCAAATAACATACTGAGCTACCAATTATGATGGGGTATCCCTTTAACAACACCCTGAAATACATGTAACCTCCTAATAAACAATGAGCCGTGTTCTAAATCAGGTATAACAATGAAAATTATTCGAGCTTGAGAAGCCAGATTGCAATGTACTACATCTCACAAGAATGAAACCATTTCATTATCTGTATTAAGTCCTGTATTTGTCGAATTGAAGTAACAAATTGCTCTTGCTTCCGCTTGTCGTAACGCCTTCACTCTGTCACCACCTCTTTTGTTCAAGGATACTTGTTTAAGACCAATGAATCTAATTTCCGATTTGAGATGTAGCTGATGTGTTTTTTGCCAATGTTCAGCTAACGGAAGTGATGGGTCTTGACTGCCAATTTTGGCTAAATGTTCACGGATACGGATTCTCAACTGTCTCTTGGTGCTACCAATATATAGTTTGTGGCAGACACAGATGATGCCATATACTACAAAAGTTGTTTTGCAATTAATTCCTTGTTTAATGATCCAACATTTTCCATTTTTATCTTCGAATTCCGTTGTTCTTTGGTATGCATATTTACATTGTGGACAGACTCCACATTTCCTGAAACCAGAATCTTTCTTGTGTAACCATGTACCTTGAGTAGTGCTCTCAATGTCCGGTAATAACGATGGACTAAGGATAGATTTAAGTGTATTTGCTCTTCTGAAGGTAATGCGTGGATGATCACTCACAAACTCACCAATATGACTGTCCAATTTAAGTAGGTACCAATGTTTGTTCAAAATTTTTCGTAATCTCTGGTGGTCTGAACAATATTGAGTGATAAAGCTAATCGGCATGTTAGCTTCCAAATTATTCCCTTGTCTCTGTCTCAAAGTATCCTGCTGCTGCATCAATTTGGTTCTCTTATATGCTTTACTTATGTCTTTTTGGGCATATCCCCTCCTTCTAAAACGTCGTTGTAATAGATTACATTCCTCTTCAAATTTTAAGTTACTATTACAATTTCGTCTCGCTCTGATATATTCACCCAATGGTATATTGGTGATAGTTGGTCGAAAATGACAACTTTTAGCATGTAATATTGAGTTAACTTCAGTTGGTTTTCTGAATGTAGTTGTTTGTAGTACTTGATCTTCCAAATATATTGTCAAGTCCAGAAAATGTATCCGCTGTTTGTTGCATTCTCCAGTAAATTGAATATCAAAACAATTAAGATTTAACTTGTCCACAAATGCGTGAAATTCCTCTATGCTACTATCGACGATGCAAAAAACATCGTCGATGTACCTTGTCCAAAATTGGATTTTCTCAATGAAAAATGATTCAGTGTATATTGCTTTGTCTTCCAACATCCCCATGAAGATATTCGCCAATGCTGGGGCATATTTAGTACCCATAGCTACCCCCTTGGTCTGTTGGTATACCTTGTTGTCAAAGGTAAAGACATTGAGATCAAACGTGAGATGTAACATTTCTTTAATCATGTTCAAATGGTTGTAATACGAGGCTGACTCATGCCTGAAAGTATAGTCAACTGCAATCATGGCCCATTTATGCTGAATAGACGTGTACAGTGCCTTCACATCTAGAGTCGCTAGAAGGAAGGTACTCTGCCAAGTAAAGTTTTTTAGTTTCCGTATAAGGCTGGTGGAATCTTGCAAATATGAATGAAGTGACATAGCCCTTGGTTTGAGTAATAGATCCAGATATTCCGAGATATTCTCTGTGACCCACCCAATCCCACTCATGATCGGGCGGCCCTCTGGTATCCTTTCATAGGGTTTATGTATTTTCGGTAAGAAGTACATTGTTGGAGTTACCGGTTCTTTTATCCATAAATAAGTGCGTTCATCATCCGTTATCAATCCTTTTCTATGCCAATTGAGTATGTGCGCTTCAACTTGCTCCAATGCTGATTTTCGAAAATCATCCGTTCTTAATTCATAGCACCCAGGGGTATTTAAATGTCTGGATGCCATTTCCAAATAATCCTCCCGATCCATTAGCACAATATTGCCTCCCTTGTCAGCCTCTTTAATTACTGTCCGTGAATCCAATTTAAGCGAAACAAGTGCTTTCCTTTCCGATTTAGTTAAATTGTTCTGAGTAATCCAATTCTTATGTTTTTTACAATTAAGATTATATAGATCTCGTGAAACTGCTTGTTGAAAAGTGTCAATGACGTTGTCAGATGCCAACTGTGGCATGAATTTTGAACGTACTTTAAGTTCCTTTGTGGTAAGGGTATCAGATTTTATCTTGAGTTCATCTAATAAGTGAAATACATGATATTGATCACCTTCGGTCAATGAACGCAATGTATATGTATCTTCAATATCCTGGATCGACTTATCACTGATAAGTATGCTAACCTCTTCAGGTTGAAAATCACCCGGTGCTTTGGTTGCAAAATATTTTTTTAACTTCAATTTTCTGGTAAATTTAAATAAATCGATTTGTACGTCCAATGGACTGAAGTTACATGTGGGTGCAAAGGATAAACCCTTGTTAAGAAGAAGTCTTTCCTCTTGAGATATAGTTTTTTTAGACAAATTGAGAACAAGATCATCTGTTATTTGTTGGTGCTCATCTCCTTGGAGCTGGCCCTGGTTTGTCTCTTGTTTGCTTGTAAGCTTCCTATGTTGCCGTCGTTTTCTACACCCCCTCCTTCCTCTTCTCCTAGCACAGGTGTCAAAATACCCATAGTTGGTGGTAGCTGAAAACGGACTGTTTTCTGAGTAGAATTACGATTCCCTTTCTTGTATCTTTTGATCTGATTCAAGTATCCTCTTTGTTCAATTGATTTGGAACTAGCATTAGCTTGGTTGTCTTGGTCTGAGTCTGCATCAGAACTGGCCGATGATGTATTGGGGGTTGAGTTTCTGGACATTGGTTTTGAACTTGAGTCATATTTGGTTTGGAATGTATATACACGATCTTCCCTGTAATCACGTTCATCTCTATAGCTTTTCCGTAATTTCCTTATTTTTACTTCATCTTGATATATTTGCAACAGTTCATACATCTTCTCATAGTTTTTGGCTTTAGTATCCTCATTAGATTTCATCTCAGCAATTTCTTTGCGTATGCCTTCTATACCATCTAATGCCCTTTTGATTGTAAGGAGTCGCCCTGGTGGAGCAAGGTTTTTCAAAGCCACAGTTTTTCAAAACATGCTACATTTAGTCACAAACTCTAATTGCAACTTCAGCCCCTGTAATTCACATCTAGACAACAACTCATACTAAAGAGTATCTTCACTCGACTCACCCCCTATGGCCTAACACAACGTATTGCTTACACCACACAGACAGCTGGCAACACCTTTTATTTCAAGCAAAAATCATGTCACCGTGGAACTAATGCCCTTCATACTTACTCTAACATGTAAGATCCCTCCACCAACCACACATCCCCCTCACCCCCAGCCATACAAATCAAAAACATTACTGACATAGCCTTATCACCACTAATACCACCCCCTTGCAACTATTGCCCAAAACTCTGCTGTTCTATACCTCCTTCCCTCGTTCTCTTCCCTGCTAATCACCCCACTACCGCTGTGACTGGTGGCCTTTCTTCCAAGTCGAGAACAGCCTCCCCACTGCATTGCCCCTGTGGGCCCCTGCTTGGCGGCTCTGGATCCCACTCTTGGGTATCACCTGAACTAGGTTTTAGCCTGAGGTCCTCCCCCCCACTTTGCTCACCTTATCATTTCCCTCGTGGCCCATCCACCAGCACTTGCCACTCCTCTGCTCCCCCTCCTCCCTTCTATCTCCTGCACTTCTCACTGGACTTGCATGCCTGGATGCCACAAGGCCTAGCAGGACCATGACTGTATTGTACTGTTTTTGCCATTATGCTTCCCCTGTTCCCTTCAGATTTAGCATTGTGGCACTTTGAAACACTATTCAGTTGTATAGGCACCTAACAAATGCTTAATAAATATATAAATAAAATGGAACATCCCTTCACTCGCCTCAAAAATTATATCATCATCACACAGTCACTCACCAAAAAGTCCCCCTTCAGATCACAACAACCCTGCAGCCACCACCATAAACCATGGTTCAACAGATCTCTATTCATTATCAAACATGAAGCAAGATGCATAGAAAGAGCCTGGAAAAAAATAACACATACCCCGCCACCAGAACACAACTAAAACAATTATGCAACAAATACAAAACAGCCATACACAATTCCAAAGCCACCCATTTTCCTCCAACAACTCAATGTGTCTCCAATCGTACACAGAAACTATTCAACAGTGTCAAATGTCTCTCCCAACAAACATCTAGACCTTCCACACACCCATATACAGCAGTATGAAAATCCCTCATGGACTTCTTCCACTCCAAAATACATCAGGCAAGCCCTCTGCTTTCCCACTTCTGCACCATATAATTCAAGCACATGGGACACCTTTGACCCCTTGACACAGACACCCTCATTGCCCATATTACCAAAATAAAACCTGTATTGTTACTGAATTATGCATGCCCAATTTAAGCCGCATCCAATTGTATCACCTCCCTTGCTCTCAACTGGCCTACATCATCAACTCCTGTCTCGCACACTGTATGCACTAAAAATTGTACAAATATCACCCTCCTCAAAAAGAAAAAAACTCACTCAACCCCTATACTTCCTGCAAATTACTGACCCATGATTAACCTGTCATACCTCGCCAGAATCATGGAACGCTATGTCAAAAAAAAATCTACTCAACCTCTTCAACTCTGGCTTCTGACCTGGTCATAGCACTGAGACTACTATACTTCACATCCTAGATTGCCTAAACAACATCATAGACAAAGGACAGATAGCACTAACCACACTCCTAAATCTCTCTGCAGTCTTTGACACAATTGTCCACACCATTCTACTCAAATCCCTATCTCATAGGATGAAGCTCTCAACCACCATCGTCAACTGGTTCAATCCCTTCCTTACGGATAGGTCAGACTCTGTACCCATGCCCCTATTTGATTAGACCCACTCCAGTCATGTACAGGCTCCTGCAAGGTTCCTCAGTGATTCCACTCCTCTTCAATTTATATGTTGAGTCCCTTGGACAGACCGTTAGGAAATACAACCTCGCTTTCCACCAGTACAAAGATGACACAGAAATATAGTCACAATCTCATCCCACTCACAACTACATATCCTGAAAATCTGTCTTCCACTATCACCACATGGATGGCCACCCACTTCCTCAAGCTCAAGTCTTCCAAAACAAAACACCTTCTCATCTGCCCCCAGAAACAAACCCAAACTCACACCCTGGATCAAAGAACACACCATAGACAACCTACACATATCCCTCTCCACACGTGTCAAATCCTTTGGCTTCAGCATTGACCCTCAGCTTTTTCTCAAACACCACATAGCTGCTGTCACAAAAATATGCAATCTACAACTACACCCCATACATAGGATCAGGCACATCCTTCCTCCTGATGACTGCCGCATTACAGTCCAAGCACTAATTCTCTTCAAACTGGTGTATGGTAAGTATCTGATGATTTGTGTTAGCTGCCTTTTAGTGCCCAGGTGCATGAGGACCTTAGTTCATGCTTTACAAATACACCACAATACACTACAATACAATACAATACAAAGGCAATTCAAACCCCACTGCCCCCTGCAAAACATAAAAAACACAGCAGTCAGGCTCATTCTCCATCTACCCAAGCGTTCACACATCACGCCAATTTTCACTCAGCTCCACTGACATCTACTACCCAATTTAATAAATTGCTTTCAAACCCATTCACCACAAAAACCCAGTTCACTGTCATGAAAATCTCACCCACGCATACACCAGACAAGCAAGCCAGCATCAACTACACATTACAATCTACAAACTAACATGTACACAAAATCAAACATTTACCCACCGGGTACCCATAGCATGGAACTCCCTACCTCTTTACATTCATAAATACATAGCCTCCATCACCATTCTCAGAAAGAACCTAAAACAATACCCCCACAACACACATAACACCGCCCCTCCATCTCCCATGGTACCGCTTGTGTTCCTAATCTGTCTATTTTATCCTGAAAACATTTTGTAACTTCTGTTTCACCTCCCACCATTTCAACGTTTGATTCTTGTAAGGCATTCCGATACCCTGTGGGTATTGCAAGCACTGAACCCAAATTTGAATAAATACCAAATACCAAATACAAATACAAAAACTTACCGACAAGAACACTCAATTACATTATTCTAGTCAGCATCGAAAAGACCTTCGGGACAACTTACATTACAGTCAGTTTCTGTGACTGCACCTACACCATTATACCTGCTATCTTAGAACAAGGCTTCCCTCTCTGTGCATTCAACATACGGAAAAATGGTTCTGGTATGCCAACCATGATGCTTTACTTACATCTTCTTCCCGGTCATGGAGTAAGATCCAACTACTTTGGCTGTTTGTGTCATTATTCACTATGATGTTGGTATTGCTAAGGTGTACACTGATCTGGCATCTGCATTCTATTCTGCCTTTAATCTAGCAGCTGATGAGTAAGCCCAGGTGAGGCAGCACAGGAAACCACACAGGCGGTCCAACTCTTGGTATACGGAGCAGTTACGCTCCCTTAGTCTTTTGTATAGGCATGCCGAGCACAAGTGGCACTCTGCAAACCAGGTCAGTGATAAACAGGGTTTGCGTTTTCAGTGGCTGGCTTAGATCAGGCCATTAAGGAAGTTAAAATGCCCTATTTTATCCAAAGTATCGGTGCAGCTCCAAGCCAACCTAAGGAACTGTTTTCAGTCTTTCAGGAGCTGTCCCAGCCTGCTTCAACTCTCACTAGAGGGCCTGAATCTCAGGTACTTTGTGGCTCACTTGCTGATTTGTTTACGCAGAGGATTGTTAATATCAGTTCTGACATAGTGGGCTCTGCAGAGGTCCTGGACACTCCGGTTCTAGTTGTCCCCCCTTCCCTATTGCGGTCTGAGAGTTCAAGTTTGCCAGATTGTTAATATTCTTAGATCTGCTTCTCCTCTTGACCCTTTTCCTATCTGGGTATTGAAGACTATGGGTCTTTCCTGGCACCTCTTTTTAGCCGAGTGGTCAATCATTCTCTAAAGAATGGCCTTATTCCAGTGTTTCGGAAACACGCTGTTTTCTCCCCTTTGTTTATAAAGGCCTCCTTAGACCCGAAGATTTTTTGCACATTTTCGTCAAATTCCACTATTATAGTTTTTGATGAAGATTTTGGAGGCCATTGTGACACCCCAGTAAAAGGATGTTCTTGAGTTCAATTCTATCCTGGATCCATTTCAAACAGGCTCCCGCCCTTTTCTTGGCCCAGAATCAGTCTTGGTCTCTGTTATTGATGATTAGACATTAGACCAGGTCAGAGTAGGTGTCCTTATTTTGTTAGACCTCTCTAGCATCTGACACAATTGACCCCACCATTTTGTGTCAATGCCTGGGAGAGGTTGGAATTGGCAGATATCTTTTTGGCTGCTTCCTATCCTTTCATTAAGACTGTACAAAGTCTTTCTCTCTGTCTCCATTTGTATCAGCCCAGTATGCTCTTTCCTGGGCAGTGCCACAGTGATCAGCTATCTCGCCTTTCTTGTTTAATATTTCCATGCTGCCTTTGACTTAACTAATAGATGCACATGGCTGTCATTTGTAAAGTTTTGCGGATGATACGCAACTTGTTTTGTGGATTGATCAGGATTGGGAGGTTGTGGCTGTTCGTCTCAGGAATTGTTTACCTGACATTGGAACCTGGATGCAAACAAACTGGCTTAAGCTCAATGCTGAAAAACATTGAAGTTATGGTTCTTTGTGCTGACTCTATTGATTGCTCCCCCTGGTCTGCATATTTCTGGCCTGCTACTCTGGATCCTTTTCCAGCTCCAATTAAGATTGTAAAAAATCTGTGCATTAAAATTGCCTCCTCTCTCTCTTTTTTAGCCTCAGGTTAATGATATGATATGATACAGCATTTATAATGCACCTATACACAAGTGTGCACATAATACACATAATGCCAGATGTAGAGGTGCCCACTTTAAGCCTCAATTGCTGAGGAGGATTCTGCCTTTCAAAATCTGCTCATTAATGGGGTTTCCAACTCAGTAATAGGGACTTTGGGTTTGTAGGAAAATGTATTCTGAATTTCAACAAGGGTAGCTACACATTTCAACATCCATATTTTAGCAAATGTCTGGATTTCAGCTAGCGCTCTGATTTTCAACAAGAGTAAAAAAATTGTCCCAGTTTGGTTAAGCAAGAGTATGAGACTCATGTGTGAGACTCAGGCTAAATCTAGTAGATGTCAACATTGGGAATGCACAGAACATATGCTAAAGAAATAAAGGTTTTGAATTGGGCATTTCATACCAGGGTGTTATCACGGCACCGACTCGCAGACCTTGACGGTAGCACCGGCACCAGTCATGAATGGTGCGGGTGCTACCGTCCTCCCCATTCCCATTGAATCCAATGGGACTCGAATGGGAATGGGGAGTAATATTTTCCGGCGCCCGTCAATGGGGAATTACCGGGACTGCCGGGCTGTATTATCCAATTGTAATTCCCCATTGCTGGGCGCCGTAAAAAAATGACTCCGGCGGCAGCCGTGCTGATTTTATCGGCACGGCTACTGCCAGAGTCATAATGAGGCCCATTGTATTGTTTAAAAGACTTTCAGAGCAGGTAAACAGTGCTGAGATATAGCTATTTGCTTCTGTTGCTATCATTATAAGCAATCAAGATGAACACAGTCGGGGCTTTCGAGAGGGCTGGATGATTGATAAAAAGGGAGGTGGTTTGGAATGACACATGAGGTGACAGAAAGGGGCAGGCATTTCAACAGTTTATTTAGGGAGGACCTATATTCTGGGTAGGTGTCAGAAAAAGGCTTAAAAGGCTGGTCAGGAAAGGTCTGGGGCTTTTTCTCTCACTAACTGGCTCGGGAGCTGGCAGCTGTCTCAGGAGAGGTTTCCGTCTCAGACGCTCTTATCCTTTGGCTGACGCTGGGAGAAGCATGTGGCAAAAAGGCTGGTAGAGGAATCTGTGGGTTTAATCCAAGTAAAAAGGGTGTGGACCAGATAAAGAATTCTTCTGTCTGACAGCTAGACTGTGTTTGCAAGTACTTCAGGACACACACACAATTAAAGATCATTTTGGTAAATTTCATTAATTTGAGGAGCGTGCTAATGAGTGAATGCTTAATATTAGAAAGTGTAGAGTGGCAAATATCATCATAAACCTGTAAATAGGGATGGTTATTTATTAGGTGCTGCACAGTGGCATTTTAAACATGCAAAACGTTGTTCATGTTTCTCCATTAATTCGATAAAACTCAGATGTGGCAGAATCGGTGCTCTCCAAAGTTTTGTTGCAAAGTTCAAGGCCAATGTTGGCAGAACTCTGGGCAGTATCGCAAAAAGAATGTTTTGAAACCTTTTGCAGGAAAGGCTTAGTTTATGTTTGAAATACAACGTGGATGTTGTGTATTGTACATGTCTTTCTGTGTAACTTGCATATTTCTAACATCTCGTAAAGTATAACGATTAAAAAAGAGGTGAATTAGCCTCAGTGTACTTAATCTATGCTCAGTTTTCTTGGGTTGGCATACAGATAGATGGAGAATGTATAGTAAAATATAAAGCAGAGTTAGTCACTGTAAATTGTGTTCTTCTGAGAGGCTCTGAATGATTGTTTGTGTTTCATTAACATGGTAAATGTATTCTGAGATGCAATCCAAAAGGGCATTATGTGGTATTGAAAATAAGATACTGCAAAGGGGATAAGTTAATTGTTTAGAGTCTACTAAGTCCAATATTTGCTTACCGTTAGTGATGCCAGTATAAGAACAATCATCAGACAGTACTCTAAAATTAGGCTCATTACTATACCATGAAATACCAAACATACCACCATCCAAAAATACCACCAACCAAACATTCTGCCAAAACACATCTCCTACAGGTTATTGTAACTCCACCTTGTTGGCACAACCAAAGACCCTTATTCAACGCTTGCAGATGGTTCAGAACTCTGTAGCCCGTCTGGCCATGGGGCTCTCTAAATTTGCCCGGACCTCTGCTGTGCTAAGGAAACTTCATTGGCTCCCTATTGAGGGCTGTATTACGTTTAAAGTTTTGTGCATGGTCTATCAGGCCTTTCACGGTGGCAGATCATTCTTCCTCTGTTAGAAGATCAGGAGATATATTCCCTCTTGGAGTCTAAGCTCTGCCAATCTTTATTTGTTGCTGCTTCCCCATTTCTGTAAATCCACAGTTCGTGGCAGAGCCTTTTTGACTGCTGCCCCTGCTTTGTGGAACTCTCAGCCCCTTACAATCTGGGCCATTCCTGACCACCTTCCTTTTTGAAAAGCACTGAAGACTTTTCTTTTTAATTGTTTGTTTTCTCTCCTTGTGTTTTGGTTTTCTCTTTCCAGTCACCTCATTCTGTCTTTTTTGGCCAGACCGAGCACCAGGATACCTATGAATTTGTTGCTGTGCTTTATAAGTTACATTAACATTAAACATTAACATCTAACAACTCTCTGTCCACACCATTTTTTAAGATGTTGTGTCAAATCATAATCCAGATGTACCCCCAAACTTAAACGACTCATATGCTACCAATTGTCCACTTCATCTCTTTCCTCACTCACAGACTTGAAACATGGCCACAACATCCAGGGCAAGCTTGTAAATGCTTCACACAGAAACAAACCTCCACCCAAGACCATTGAACACATGTTTGGCCATTTTAATACACAACCCATAGGACACTCGCCATGCCAACATTGTGCCGCTTGCCAGTTCATCGCAAACATGACTATGTTCAGGCTCACTCATGATATATTTCAGTGGTAGTTTAAGCATCTGACCACATGCTAAACAATAAATGCAATATATCTCTGTACATGCCCCTGTAAGTTACATCACATAGGCATGATTACTTGCACAGTTTCCACAAGAATCCTTGAAAACTGATCTTAAATTCAAACTAAAAATGTACAAGCTCCTCTTGTCAAATATGTTTGTGACTGCAGACATTGCAAATAACCTCCAGTTGTTCACCATTCACTATTTAACACCAGATGTGAATAGCATGTTCAAGTGCCTCCTCAAATTAGAACAACAATTGATGTATAGGCTACACAAACAGATGATGCACCTAATGATAACCTCCAAAAGACATTGTTGTTATAACTTTGGCCGGACGGTCCACAGCTGGTCATTCCAGCATTTCATTTTTTTTTTACTTTTATGTAGACAGCTCTGCTTTAAAGGCCCATCCCTACTTAGGGTACCACATACATTTCTCTAACTTGGGGGATCACCCTTGTCACAATCTATCAGACATTCAATCTTAAATGTTAGGCCGTCTGTGTTATCAGAGACGGTTTAACCAATTCAAGTGGATAATGTCATCCATGCAGTATCAGTAACTCCTTCTTTTAGGGATTTCCACAAATCTTTCTGGCCAGCCAATATGGCAATTCAGCTTTGTCGACATCACACAAGTGCATGGAACAGCCTAGTTGTTTTATTTCACCGATGCTCTAGTGGCTCATTCCTTTAATTCTGCACCCCTTTTCCAGATCTGGAAGAGCATTCCAGATAAATCGTGCAATAGCTCTGCTCAGTTTTGACACCCCTAGAAAACATTGATTTCTCCTCACTTTGAAACTACCAAAAATACTAAACTAAACAGAACCGTAACTACCCATAGACAATGGGAAACACACTAATATTGGTGAGAGACATTTATGGCATGATGTATGCCTTCAGATGTACCTAAAGCCTATAACTCTTTCCACTTTTAAAGTCTGAAGCACCTTGTGACTGAACATTGCTGCTGCTCCTTGGTGGGTCACCTGGTCCATGTCTGGGTAAGCATATAAACAAGTGTTTGCACCCTTACTAACAATATTTCAAGCAAAACAAAATAATGAGGGGGACAGAAGCAGAGTTTTAGGTCTGTCCACAAGTTTAAAGTGCAGTCTCATAAATTAAAGATCCAAGGAATAAATCTGGAGGCAATAACCACTCACCGTGTCTGTATATTAAATGTCAGGAAACACATATTTATTTTCTTGAACATGTAATCATATACGATATATGGCAGACAAATGTGACATAATAAATATCTAAACAAACAAATTCAGAATAGCAACTTGCAGTGACATTATAAAGAAATGCAATAAGAAAACATTACGTTGTGTACAGGATTACGTGTAGGCGTCAATTATTACTCCATTGACACAAGTGGTATGCATATTAAAGTGCAGGTACCGATTATTACTTCATCGACACATATACGGAAATACAGAAGTACTTTTTATTAGATGGGAGAAGAACAAAAATGACTATGAACTTGCACTATAGATTCAGCCATTTTAGCTTTGGTGCAGGCCAAGGGTTCAATAGAAATCCTGCACTGGTATGTCAGATGGGATTCAAAGGCTCCCTTACAAGGGTATAGTTTCAATTGAACAATGAATGTTCCAGGGTCATAGGATAAAAGATATCTTTGCCGACATGGCAGAGGCAGACTGAACAGGGTCTGTAAACGGGAGACTTGATCGGGTGTTCCCGGTTTTCTTCACGTTTCGGCGGTATCAGAATGAAACAAGTCCGCCTTCATCAGGGCTCCATGTAGGGGACCCTGTGTGGGGTACAGAAATCTACAGTGAGTATGGTTATGATATGCTGGGTAAGACATGTGCCTCATTACGGGTCTGGCAGTAGCCATGCCAGTAAAACCGCCAGGTAGCCACAGGACCCATAATGAATTACTGGTGCCTGACTTCCCAGTGCCACTGGGGTTATTCCAAGTACGGGAAGATGGGAAATGTCCATTGACAATCTAAATCAAAAGATATTTATAGAGGACTCAATAAATTGAAGGGCACTTACTGTAGTTGTCTGTGAGAGAGTTCTGGCTTTGATACTCAAAATCAGTTTGAACTGTTCTAATTGGTCCATGACAGAATGATGGTAAGTTTGGAGGAGAAATCGAATGAAAACAATTAGTGAAAATATCAGGGGTACTGGAGAAACTGTAATAGCAACAATGTGTATACGTAAATATCTAAGGCTATAAACACATGGGGTCTCATTTCAGCAGTTCCAGTCCGGAAACAATGGTGTTTCCGGACCGGCACAGTACAACTCTGCGGGCGGGTGTCCATAGGACTCCATAGGAATGGGGACACAGGAGCACCTGCAACGTTAACAACGGTGCTGGTGCTCCTGTGAGAACTCTGCGAGCGGGGGCTGTTGCACCTGGCAGGTCTGACCCTGGCGGGTTCATCTCAGAAGAGGTTATCATGCCTTGTTCTTCCTGGAGAGGAGCGCCTGCTATCTTTTTTGAAATATTAGCAAGGAACTTGGGGTTGGTCACCCTGAGTTACCTGGGGGCAACCAGACGTGGACTCCCTGCTCACTGTGCTCAGGGACACACAGCTTCACCTCACTGATGAGGCCCAACAAGGCTGAAACATGTATATGGGGTTGCTCTTGGTAATCTTGTTCAGAGAGGAATTGCCATAGCATTTTGATGCTGGACTGCCCATATGGGCAGGACAGAGACTGACATGCAGATGGATATTTCCCATCTGTGAAAGGTACAGTGAGCGAAAAGTGTGTGCTGCAAACTCTCATCTCAGAAGAGGTTATCATGCCATGTTCTTTCTGGAGAGGAGCGCCTGCTATCTTTTTTGAAATATTTGCAGGGAACTTTGGGTTGGTCACCCTGAGTTACCTTGGGGCAACTAGATGTGGACTCCCTGCTCACTGTGCTCAGAGAGACACAGCTTCACCTCACTGATGAGGCCCAACAACGCTGAAACACGTGCGTGTGGTTGCTGTTGGTACTCTTGTTCAGAGAGGAATTGTCATAGCATTTTGGTGCTGGACTGCCCATGTGGGCGGGACAAAGACTGATATGCAGATGGATATTTCCCATCTGTGAAAGGTACAGTGAGCGAAAAGCGTGTGCTGCAAACTCTCTTCTCAGAACAGGTTATCATGCCTTGTTCCTTCTGGAGAGGAGTGCCTACTACCTTTTCTGAGACATTTCTGAAAGTGTTCATCTGAGAACTACAACTATGTTCACATTTTCCATAGTTAAGTGTGGGAATTATACACAGTTCTCCCACCCAATGTAAATCATAAAAATCACATAAGTTAACTGATGATTGATGATCCTCCGACCCATGGTTAAGTTATCTAGGGGTGCCTCTCAGAAATAGAATTTAGTGGCACAAGACAACTAAATAAATGGCTGTCTAGGAAGGTGTTTGTTATAAAATAATTTGAATTATATAATTTACATGTTAGTGATGCACATTTAAAAGTAGTGCCCTTTGATAACATTCCAAAGTTTCAAAGCCAACATGGTCTGTTAGGTTTAGTGTCAATGACAGGCTCACCCTGGTTATATGGGCCTACCAGGAACCCACAATATCCCAAAATAAGTACAGGTTTAGTCCATAGGTTTGTGAACAGCATTTTACTTGACTACAGTCTAGTCCAAGTCCTTGAATCTGATCCCTAATTTGGTATCAATGTTGTGGTGGACAGTTGTTTCAGCACCTCTGAAGGTCTGTCCTTTGTGGTCCCTCAGTTTGTGATCCTGTGAGAGAAATGTGCACCCCAATTCAAGGTTTTAGTGATGCAAGGCAAAACTGGGCCAAATGCAGTACAATGTTGAGAGAACCTTGAGTTTTACTCTCTCTGCAGCTGTAGTCGAGTGGATGATTCAGGGCTGTTTGAGGCCCTTTGGAGTACTTTTCAATAATAGGAGAGAAAGGATCATTCTCTCTTTTCTGGCAAACACACAGCTTCAGTGATATTAGCACTGGTCAAGCTGCACATGGCTCCACATAGAAAACAGGTAGTACGATATCATAACAGTCAAGAAAGGGAAACATGCAGTTGACATCATGTAAGTAGAGAATTGGGTGTGTTATATGTTATGCCAATTAGTACTCTAATGCATGTGTTTACTTTACTTGCACATGCACAGTTAACTACATTTCTGTTTTCGTTCATATGTATTAATTTATCTTGCTGGGTTAATGAAGTTGATGTGAATTAACATTCTTAATCATCACTCTACTCACTATTTCCTATAGAAAAGGAGTAGAGGGTTTTAGTGATGTTTTAGCCAACCGAAAGAAAAGGGAAATAAATAATAATCTCTGTAACAGATTTATTTGACAAAGCCAGTTCAGTCATCAGTGTAAAACCATTTGAGTAGCTTACACAACTGATCTAAGTCAATGTTTGGAAATTGTTGCTAAATCCTACTTTAACAAGTCATAGGTTGGAAGGTTTAGGACCCATATGATTGGGGGCATAAAAAGCCAGTCTCTGGGACTGGATTGAAAGAACCAAACAGAAGCTGAAGGAAGGCGACTGCTACAACTACTGGACATCCCGGTGAAGCCCTGCTGCAGGTCCGAATCGCCCGAAACATCAACAACAGAGAAAATCTGCAAGGAATCTTCTTCCCTTGAGCTTGGTGGGACCAACCAGCTGGCCAAACACCAAACACCGGCCTCCCTCTCCTGGTTGAATTTGCTGTGCATCTCTGCAGTGAACTGGATATCCAGGAGGAATGGAAACTGTTTGGGTTTTAAGGAGCGCACCTTTTATTCAATGTTTTGCTCTGCTGCTGGTTTCTTCCCTGGGCAGTGCAGGACCCTCCAACCATCCTTCTTCTTGTCACCACGACTCAAGCTTCAGGAACTGTGAGCCTGCAGGAGCTGCCAGGAACAACTGCCTCAGCTACAGCATTCTTCTTCTTTTAAGGTACTGTGCAAATTTGGTTGTTCTTTCCGTCCGACCGTGGTGAAAGTGCTTGAAATCTTTTGCCTCCCCGAAGGCTTTTCCTTCTCTTCTCCTTTGAATAACTTTGCCTCTGACCAACTTCGTTTTGAACTCTTGGCAAAGACTTAACCGCACATTACTTTGAACTGTGAGATCCTCTGCAAACACTCTGAACCCGTAACATTGGCCCAGGCCTATTGACTTGAATCCTAGTTGTGGTAGCCTTTTCTAGATTGCCCTGCCTACAACTTGTTGGTGCTGTTGATTTTGAATAACCTTGTCTTTCCTCCCCTTTTAAATTACTGGAGTGCCATTTTGCTCACACTTCATTTTGAGCTTAACTTTTCCAGAATTGATTGGGTGTTGTTGTAGTGTATTAAGACTGTGATAGTGCTGTATGATAGTGAACTGTTTTATAACTGATGGTGTAAATAAATGTATATTCTTTTACTCAGAAACCGAGAATCAGTGTTTGTTTCATTCATAGTTATTGTTGTCCTTTGTGTAAACTCTTGTACAGCTCACTTTACTTTTGAGATAAGTCTGGCTGCTCAGATATCGCTACCACTTTACTGTGTAGTACAGGCGTGTACCAATTTACACATGTAGTCTTATTTGTGTGTGGTTTTCCCAAAGGGTATGCATATGATTCTGCCTAACACCCGCATTAGCACTGACAGAAACAAGACAGAGCAGATATTCAGCATAATGGCTTGAACCACTTCTCAACGCGGCCCCATGATATAAACTATGACACTCTGCAAGGAGGGCCACCATAGATAAAGCATTCCAGCCAGAATGGAGAAAGAGATGTGGTGTATCCCCCTATTTGTAACTTTTGACTCTTGTAACACTTCCCAGCTGAGGAAGTCAATGTTATCTTGGTCAGGGCCAACAGTCCAGATGGAGAAGAAGGGGTATAGGGTAAGAAGCAGTACAGGAAGCAGGGCTTTGTGAGTTGATCAGGTGAGGTCAGAAGAGCAGAAGGTGGCAGACCAAGAGACAGGCAGGACACAAAATAGTGGACTGGAGTTTGGAGGCATTTGAAAGAAAAGGTAATGTTTTGGTGTGTGAGAACAAGTGCTACTGTGTGGTGAATGTGTGTGACTGTGTGTCTGAGTGTGTCCGTGTGTGTTTGTATGTGTGTGAGCTTGGTGAGTGAGTGTATTAGAAAGAGAGTAGAGAATGAGAGGTAAGTGTTTTGATCAGTGAAAGGAGGGTGAAGATGTGGGTGGAGTACAGGATAATGGAGATGAGAGCAGTAGTGTTTAGGAAAGAATTGCAGTAGTTCAGAGGGATTAGTAGTGTTTAGGAGAGTGCAGTAGTGTAGAGGAGGGAGGAGTAGTATGAAGAAGGCAATAGTAATGTGGAGGAAAGTGTAGTGTGTGGTGGATGGAGTAGTATTGTGTCAGAGGGATTAGTGGTGTAGAGAGAAGCTCTAGGATAGAGTACGATTGAATGGTGGAGGCAGAAGGTAGAAAGAGAGCAAGAGACACAGGAGCAACAGATGGAAGGAATATTAGGAGAGATGGAGGGAAGGATTTGAATGGGGGAGAAGTGAGAGGAGAGCAGGGGAAAATATAATTAGGGCATGAAAGGAAGAAGCCAGAGGGGAGCTCATGTATCTGTGAAGAATAACCATGCATTCCCTTTAGAACTAACATTATTTAGTATAAGCCTGACTCAGAATGTCCCAGACGAAGCTGAGACAGATATGGCAATTACCGTTTCGACCTCATACAAAGCAAGCTAGATGATAGATTGTAGGGGTCAATAACCTCTGTATACTATTCTATGGTTAGAGATTCCTGGGCTAGGGAGCAACACGCTTCAACTAAATGAGAGAGTGAGGAATGGCCCAAGTGCCTTGCATAATAATTCAATAACATTCCTTGAGCCATCTCTGGGAGTCAGAGTGGTCTTTAGTTCATCTGAGACATACTGATCAAGCTGCACTGATTTGTACCAAAATAATATATAGTCATTTGTAGTGAATATATGTAAACCTGTAAAAGAACACTTGTTTGCCAATGGGAGCTCACTATACTATAAAACGGCATTGCTACATTTCAGCCTAGGACACCATATTGGGCTATTCTACAGATCACCTGAATGTGTGGTTAATATGGTTGAACCAAACTTTCCCTAATTTCCTTCGGATATTCAAATAAAAATGTTTTAGGTTTAGGGTGAGTGTTAATGTATGGCATACACATATGAAGTTCTTTATCAGTCTTGTAGGCAAAGTCAGAGGCTAGACATTGTTGGAGTATAAGAGAGGAAGAGAGAACATAGAAATTGGATATAGGAGAGGCAGAGGTAGTACATTGAAATATGGTGTAGTTGAGGGAGCGGAAGAAAATTAAAATATGATGTAAGGAGGTCGATTTTAAAATAGATTATGCCATAATTTGCGATGATGTGGAGTAGAGAATACCAGTGACTACTTTGCATGATATATACGCATGTGACATTTCTTGGGACTGAACGTAGGAAGGATAAAATCCCACAATTGTTTGAAGGCAGGCAAGAGATTACATTCTGTGACTGCAAGTGAGTGTGCACTTTTTTGTGATGAGTGAAAATGCTAGTAACATGTTAGAAAGAAGGAGGCAGGCGATTACATTCATTTAATGTAACTAAGGACACAAACAAGTTTAATCTGTTTGGGGCTAAAAGTACTAAAACGTAAACCTCAATGACCACCCTGCATGACAATCGTGCATGTTCCATTTCTTGTTAATGACGTGTAGGGAGGAGAAAATCCAGAATTATTCTGAGAAAGTAGGTGATGGCATTCAGTAAAGGTCCGTGACTGTGCAATTTTTTTTTGTGACAGAATATCAGCGATGAAAACATTTTTTTTAGCCTTGACTAGGGAGAAGAAATAACCATGTTCAATTGATTTGATTCATTAGAATGTTTGATGTGTGATATTTGTACTGTGCTGTGTGCAGATGGAATAATAATATCACAGGATGATATAGAACCAATAAAATAAAAACGATGTAGTCTTATTTCAAAAGCGGTGCAATGAATCACACTGTCACAGATTGGCTGGAACAGAATTCCGCAGCTGGAGTTCAAACACAGAGAAAAACCAATACCCTCTAATCTGACCTATAATTTGGGAAACATCCATTAGATAACTATTGTGGAAACAATGATGTGAGGGTTGATGAAGCTGTATCGAAGATATCAGATATTTGCATGCAGGCCCATGAAGTCATTTAAAAACCAGACAGAGTATCTCAAAACAGATTTGTTAAACAAAAGTTAGCTATGCAGCCCATGACAATAACAAAAGACTGTAGATTATCTAGAATGTTCGTAGACAGACTCACAGCAGCTTTTGAATGGTCTGCTGCTGTTTGAGTTTAGTCTTTGGGATCCTGTCAGTACGTTTGGGGCCAACAAAAATTTCACAGGTCACATGACAAAAGTGTACCAGTTCATTCAATGCTAACCTAATTACAATGTTTCCTACGAATGGCTACATTTGATTTTTGCTTTAAAAAATATCTTTCATTGGTTTAAGAGTATAGACGATGAGTGCAGACAATTCCCATTTGGCAGAACCTAGCCAAATATTACGCAGTTTTCTCTCATTCCCAATATTTAAAGGTACCTAAGAGGATGACATTCAACTGGGTCACTGAGTGCCTTGAGGATGATTGTCTTGAATATCCTCTTTCATCTGGCATATGTAGTAAACACTCCACAGAGACCACACTCATGCATGTCTCCGACTTTCTCTCTGATTATCAGTCCAAACTCTCTTCTATACTCATCCTTTCAGGCCTCTTTGCCACGTTTAATACTGTCAACCACTCTTCTCTCCTCATCACTCCAGGATCTCAGATTTTGCAATTCTGTTCTTACATGGATCACTGCCTTCCTGAAATGTCAAACCTATATCCTACAATTCCTTCTCCTACAACTCAAAAAACTATGACCATAACCCTCTTCTTGTCATTAACCCCCAAGGATATGTCCTTGGACCATTGTTCTACACTCTCTATTACTCTGTCCTAGAAAGGCATATCTCGTCCTTTGGCTTTTACCATCATGTGTTTGCATATGACATTAAAATTGGTTTCTCCATTCCCTCTTTCACCCAAGCCATCATATAAAAGATTACCAACTGATTTACTGTAATTCATGACTTAATGGCTATCTACTGCCTCATGCTGTACTCTTCAAAAATTGAACTCATATTTCTCCTTGTTTTTAAGGGGCTCCCTACCCTCCTCTCTGTTATCTCCTTCTCATCTGATCTTCTTGCTCATCTGACCAAGGCATAGAACTTTGGAGTCCTCTTTGATAGAGACCTTCAATTACAACAAATCATCACTACCACTGACTCTAATGCTTGTATTAACCTCCTTAACTTTCTGTAAATGTGTCAATTTCTTACTAACCACTGTACGTAACCTCTCATATCAACCCACATGCTCAGCAAACTTGACTACTGATCAAGCTTTTTCCTTGGCCTTCCTCTCTACTCATTCATCCCTCTAGAGAAAGTCCTCATCACTGTTACCGACACTCTCTATCAACTGCCCAGTTCATCTACCAGTGCTACCTACTGACAACATGCTTGTTGGAACTCTATGCATGCATAACTGCTCCCTTTTCAAGTTCCTTCTCCCAGTCTACAAAGCTATCAATAGTCTTGCTGCTGAGCACCTGTCTGATTTTATCTATGTCTACCCACCATCTTATTACCTCCACTCTCTGTTAATCTCAACCTCAGTTTCCCATCCCTGGCTGTGCCACCTCTGGCTTTCACTCTTCCTCCCTACTTGTCTTGCTGTCCTGGATTCCACTGCCCATCACAATCAAAGCCAGCCAACCTGTGGATCTCTTCAAATCTTGGCTTAAACCTCAATTACTTGCGAAAGAAGGACTTCCACTTCCCTATAACCCATCCTCTCTAACTGCCCCCCAACCCTCCAGTGATGCTCAATAATGTAATTGCGTATATGTATATAGTACCCCTCTTTGGTTTGAAGCATTTGCCAACTTATGTTATCCTTAACTTTTATATATACTTTCTGTTTCTTTAGTGTCCCCCCTGGTATAGGTCCCACTTTTTGTACACCCTCATAAACTGGCTCATAACTTGATCTCATCTGTGTGCTATTGTATAGGCACTCATTGGGGGAATGCAACCTCAAATCTGTAAATCTGTTACTGTAAGCCATTTCTGATCAAAATTGACATCTCAGTTCGTCAAAAAATACAGATACAAAAAAACATAACTTTTCACTCATGGCTGTAGCAGATTTGTAGAAAAGGGTCCCTTTCATAGCAGGCAGGCTCCAGATAAGTCCTCTGAGCTTGAGGCAACATACACCGTTTTTGAAATCCCAATGCATTTTGCAGGTCTCACTAGTCCTTGTACATCTTTGGTGCTGATTAAATACTGCAGTATTCCTTACACTGTTCTCTCATTATATCATGTGGACAATTTTATCCAAAATGTAGGTTTTATACAAAATATGTAATGGCCTAACAACTGTGGATTCATAAAGGTTTTTTAAAAACATGTTCTTATTGTTGCATATATATAAAGCACACAATGTTTTAACACATTTAAAGCTAATCGATCATCGTAGATTGTTTAATATTCTTCGTAATTGTAATAAATTGACTAGTATTAACAGCATGAAGCAAATAGGTATTAGGTTTAGAATTAATCTTAATCACTTCCTTTGCCCTGGGAAACCTCTACTACCTTTTTTGTTTAGCATCCCTGCACTATCGAAGATGGCAACTAGACATATACAAATCAGTCTCAGCCCACCCACAAATAGCAGTACAAAACTGCAATAATTTGTATTAGTTTAATTATTTCTGGTGTAGTAAGTCGATTCCTATCAGGATGAAAAACTGATCAATGTGTTGGGATAGATTGCTGCTGTTGTTGCTAACTGTATATGAAACTACAAAGATCGTAAATACATGAAACATAATAGTGTTAAGTGTATGAATGACAATACTGGATTTTAAGTAGGGAGGATCAACAGTATGTTGTTATCCACATTGCAGGAAACTTGCTTTCCAGAAGGTAATTAGCCTACAACTGATAACCCCATGTATTCCTTATTGTGCTACAGGGAGGCCTCATTTACCACTGACGGTTCTGGAAGCATTCCCCATTTACCTTGTTTATACATTCTGGCGTTACTCATTAGTAATTTACAGGCGGTCCGGATTACTAGGAGCACAAGATGTGTATACATCAATCTCTTTGACTGAGACATATATATGTGCATTCAAGCTTGTAATCCTTATTTCTCATGAGTACTTCTGTTTTATTACATATGCCCACGTTCTTTGTCTCAAACGAACAATAAAACAAACTTGCCATGCAAGAGGATGGCTTCATCAACTGAACGTAAGCCTACTCTATCTATGAACAAATGTAGGCTGAGTATGGGAGGTGTCAAACATCAAACTAGTATATTGTGCACACATTATTATATGTACATTTTTTAATTTATTCTAAAATGGATCTTATACAGCACCCATGCTCATATGTAGATTTCAAGTTGTTTGTTCATCTTCAGGCTGGGCATCATGCCCAGGATGTTTCATTATGACACAATAGAATGTAAAAGTTGTATATAGGGAGCCCCTTGGTGAAGCACAGGAAGATACTGCAGCCTGGCTGTGGAGAGGGACATTCTGATGAACCCCAATAAAGAAGACACGAACGTACTTTGGTGTGGACTCACCATCATTCAAGATATCACATTTGGCAACAAGCTTGAGCTTGCCCCTTTCCCCACCTTTGTGTCCTAAGGATTATTGCTGCTATTTTACTCATCAATCCTGCAGTCTTGGATCACTGGCACCTTCAAGGAGTGACCCTCTCTTGTTTCCATTGGTCTGCCCTCTTGTGTTTGCTGACTCCGTGTGAGTACCCGAGTTCCATTCTCACCTTGAAAACTGCTTTGGAGAGATCTGTGACTACCCCTAAGCTGCTAGAGAGAGAGTGAAAAAGGACCAGTGCTGGCCTGTCGGACCCTCAGAAGCTGACCCCCTGATGGAGTGAGCTCCCGGCCCCTTCGTGGAGCGTGCTGCTTTAACGGAGCCCCAGAAGGAGATCCCGACTTCTGCAATTCCTCTCTCGTGTGTCGATAAAGTGCACCAACGCACCACCCCTCACACCCTGCAGCCCACTCTTTGAAGGATTGGAAGAAATAAAGAGGAAAGGACCTCTTCACTACAAGCACATCACCTCAGACACGCACAAGGTAGTGTGCGTCCCTCTTCAGTGAATTACCCGGGCCACCCTGGTGAAAATACAAGTGCAATCATGTTGGTCCTGGGCTGCGGCGGTGGTTTGTGCTAATAAACCCATCCTGAATGGCTCCAGAGAGGTAACAAACCTTTCCCCCTGCACTAATGGGAGCCCTACAAGTGCTGCAGGCCCGTGGCAGTGATCTCCTATAATTTTCTTGTGACCACTCTCAAGGAAGTGAACCTCTCGGCTGCAAGTCACAATAAATGCTGGTGCTCTACTTGTAGATGCACTCTGTTCTGTGAATTGCACGTCCGTGGGCTTTTCTAGACCCCATGCAATCTTACACATTCCCTCTTCAAAGTAACCATTCTGACTTTGCTCGCTGATTTTGTAATGTGACCTATGTTACTGCTTCATGCTACAGTAGCCTTTCAGGATATCACCCTGATTTCTTTATTTGGGTGTGCACTTAGCTTGCTAGGCCACTCATTTGCATTTGCCAACCACATACAACCTTAAAATGAGTGATCTACCCATTCAGTTTATGCCCAAACCTGGGGAACCTTTGATAAGGTGGGACATTATGGAAATCAGACTTTGTAGACCATATGACAGTGCATGGCCATAGTTTTAGTATAGAAAGACACAGAGCTTTACTAATGCATAGCTTAGGGTGCGAGGGTAGACACATTCCCAAAAGCCTACCAGACCTTATTATGCCACTGCTGGTGAGAGGGAACCTGGAGATGTGTCAAATGCATTTGACACCATCATTAAAATGATGGAGCAACACAAAAAGTAAGTGTTGTCCTACAAAGGTATCATTTTTCTACCCGAGATCAACTATAAGGGGAATCTGTAGATCATGTCGTTACTGCCCTAAGAGAATTAGCCAACAGTTGTACATTCGGTGCCACTTATGATGAGAGGCTAAGCGATCAGTTTATGCTCAAGGTCAGAGAACATACAATTAGAGAGAAGATATGGAACAAGAGTGATCCTTCACTAAAGGAGGCTTTGGACATTGCCAAGCACATTGAGCACACAATCACATGTGTGAAAGAACTTGATACAAAACCAGTCCCCAATGACATCAACACTGTTTCTGCTGGTCGCCAAAGTACACCTGGAAAAAAAAACAGTGACAAAAAAGAACAAAACTAATAGAAGCAGTGAATTCATTAAAACAAAGAGAGCAGTCAATGCCACAGGTTGTCCAAATCTAACAGTAGTATGCCTCAAATGGAACAAAAAGGGTCACTTTGTCAGGTGCTGCAGAATTTTCAATAGGGGTGGAGTTAGAGAAATGTAAGGAGGACATGAGGGCGAAAGTGGCGAAGATGGCGATGATGCTCGAGATGAAGGAGTTACATTGTCTGTTAATGAGATGGGTAGCAAAACCAAGAAAGGGCAAAAACCTCATGCCCACATCTCAGTAAGTAATGTTTTCATAGGATTATTCCATTATTGAGCATAAAGTGTGGAAAGAGAATTACAAAAGCTGCACTTTCATTGCAACACGAGTTAGAGCCAGTGCACATGGAGGTACACACATTTAATTCTAAGGACCTTTTAAAACACAATTGGTATGGCAGAACCAGATAATTCATGCTGATCTGTCGGTTTCTAAGAAGGGTGGCAAGGTACTGGACTGGTTTGAGCAGTACAAGTTGGACATAGTTATTAATCTAAGGGTACCAGGGCATGTAGCCACCGTTTCAAGTGAAAGAACCAAACCAGAAGACAATTTTACAAGTGTGATTGAAGAAATAATGGGCTGTCTTAAAGATTTTTCTCACAGAATTTCCCTCAAACCTAATTCCATACCTATCACTGCAAAGCCCTGCTCTGCCCCTATAGCGCTTACAGGAGAGGTATCGAAGAAAATCAAAAAAATGCTGGCACAAGGTATAATAAAAAGAGTTTGAAGCTTCAGTATGGGTTTCCCCATTGATAGTGGTGCAAAAAGGGAATGGCAGAGTTTGCTTGTGTTTTGATATACAAAACCTAAATAATGTGTTGTTATTGACAGATTTCCCTTACCTAACAAAGGAGAGATGGTGGTCATGATAGGAGGCACCAAACATATTACCACGCTAGATCTTATGTAGGGAACCTCAATATGTCACCACATTCCAGTTCCGCAAGACATCTTGTTCGTGTCTCGTAGAACTGCAATGCAGGGTTTGAAAGATACTGATGGTTGGAGGAAGAGAGCGGAGGTGAGCCCGCTGAATAAAAGCGTACCTTTAAGCTTCTGAGTCCTCGCCTCTTTTCATCTTACATCTGCCTACCATCAGTTCAACTTACATGCATCCTCGCAAAGTCTCACCACATTTGTCACCCAGGATGGCACTTTTAGGTACAAACATATGCCTTTGGTCTTCTGTCAGCTGCTGCGTATTTTTAGAGGATAATGCACAGATTATTCAGTGAAGTGCAGGGAGTTTGTATCTTTCAAGATGATATTATGATAATAGTATCATCTCTGGAAGAACATGATCAACAATTGTTTACAGTGCTGAACAATGACCGATGTAGGTCTAACTTTACAAAATACTAAATGCAAGTTTAGGGACAAGAAAATTGAGTATTTGGGACAATACCACAATGGTCAAGGAGTATCACCCAAGGAAAGCATGGTAAAGGCATTTGTGAACATGGAGGCAACGAAGAACAAACGAGGGGTGTTGTTATTTCTCGGGTTAGTAGAGTACTATGCAACATTTGTGAATGGTTTTGCTGACAATTCCAAGTTTATAAGGAAATTGTGTAAAAAAGATACTGGGCCTCATTACGAGGTTGGCAGTGACCTGCCGGAGCTCCTGGCGGGTTGCAGTCAACCCTGCAACACTGAATCCACTGCCTGACTTCCCGGTGCAGAGCAGAAACTCAGGAGGCAGATTTTGTAAGTTCTCATTCCCGTGGAGTACCATAGGACTCCACGGGAATGGGGACTCAGAAGCACTGTAACTGACACTGACATGTTGGGTAATTTCGATACCTTGTGTGAAACCTTGTTACGCACTGATGGCAGCAATACAGGACTTGGTGCTGTTCTATTACAACTACAGGAGCAGGTGAACAAAGAGTAGCATATGCCTCTCGGTGTCTAAAAGGGGCACAGGAGAAATACTCTGTCATTGAGAAGGATACACTATGTGTGTTATGGGCCATTAAGAAATGTAAGGTGTTCTAATGGGGAAGGAACTTTACCATTCACACTGACCAGAAACCACTGATAGGGATTTTTAACTCCAGAGGTTTGGACAGAGTATCTAAAAGGTGGGTCACAGTTCTGCAAAGGCACCAGTATGTAGTGCAACACATAGCTAGAAAAGATAATATTATGACCAACTTTTTATCCAGATATGAAAGCTGTCATATCTGGCTCATAACTTGATCTCATCTGTGTGCTATTGTACAGGCACTCATTGGGGGAATGCAACCTCAATCTGTAAATCTGTTACTGTAAGCCATTTCTGATCGAAATTGACATCTCAGTTCGTCAAAAAATACAGATACAAAAAAACATAACTTTTCACTCATGGCTGTAGCAGATTTGTAGAAAAGGGTCCCTTTCATAGCAGGCAGGCTCCAGATAAGTCATCTGAGCTTGAGGCAACATACACCGTTAATGGGGACATTTGACGATCTAATTCCATGTTTATTCTTTATTGCAGCCAATCGAGTTTCAAGAGAAAGTTGCTCTCTGTTTCTTTCCAGCACTGTTTTTTTTTCATCATGTTAATTTGTGACGACCGAATGGGACATCAAAAGCTAAATCGTTTTACCATGTCAGCATCCTCTTTGCAGTAAGTGCATTACATGGTACAAGCAGTGGATTTTGTGTGTTGCCATAATCTCAATTTGAGATGCCATATCAGTCGGCTGTTACCTTTATACAAGAGTAGTGCATAACTATTTTGCATGATTTGTAAATAAACATTTTAAGTGTAAAACACTGTATTTAAATTGGTAGTAATCCACAAAATCAAAAGCTGGAAAAGGCATTATACATCACCTGTTGAAGAACAAACACCCTTGCATGAAGGACTACATCAAAGCATGCAGTCATGCATTTCCAGCAAATATGGTTTCACTAACCTAATGATTTATGCTCATTATTTTACCATAACTCTAAATAGGTTCGACTGTTGTCACTGTAGAGGTTCCCATTGTACATATATTTGAATATATGTGTGTTTGTATGCCTGCATATATGTCTGAGATTACTAGTGAACATCATGCAAACTAGTAATGTGAGGTTGTACAAAAGAAGGGAGTGAGAAGTGCAGTGTCACAAGTATGATACAGGAGTTTTAGTTTCCCCAGTGCAGTTTCTAGGCAATATGTTGCCCAGGGCCAACAACAAAAATGAGCAACCTTAATTGTGTTGCTTGCTCACTCCCTTGGTGCAAACACTTCCCAACATAGTGCTCAAGATCAGTGTGCACCTCTAGCCCCAGGGGAACATGGCAGCAGGCGGAAAGTTACAGGTCCAAAGAGAATACTAGAAGCTGTATTTTGTAGTTCAGGATAATGTATTGAGGGTTCGGACATATCTTGATATTTGCCACATTTTAACAAACCAGATACTGGCTGTTGTAGATGAATTTTGCGTTCCATTGGTTTCTTCCACCGCTGTGTAGCGTGCCACATGAAAAGACTTCATAATTTCTTTAAAAATATTGCAGGAACTCCAGAGAGCAAACTGAATATTAAGTCCAGTCATTATCAGATATGGCAGAGTACAGAAACGTATGGGGAATAGCACTAGTCATGGCGAAATGACTGCATTTTTGTCCACTGAAAAAATTGCAAATTCATGGCCAAATCTGCTCACTTTTGATATTTCACCCAAAAGAAAATGGGTCAATTTTGGCTGTTTTATTGGTAAATTTTGCATTTATATGTGCAAAATATCAGCCTAATAGTCGGCCATAAAATATGTTTACCATGTAAATTGCAGAATTTAGGAAAACTACATGTCTCAGGATTCCAAGCAAAAACATGGATGGATGGCCTTCTCATGCATGAACACAGGAAACGCGGGAACTCTTAATGCATTTTGATGAACTCCTAAAGGAAAGGTATTGTAAATGATCCACTCCAACCAATCAAGGAAAGGTAGGAGTTTACTTCTTGAGATACAATAGTAGCATCTCACTCCAAGCCCCCAGTGTCCAGCAAATGGCTTCCACATGAAGGATGGACCTTCTAGTTGGAACCCTGTGGGCTGGACATTCTGAATTGATGACATAGCATTACAACACACCTAACTCTGTATGAAGGAAATTGATACATGGAATTGATAAGCACAGTCAGAAATATAAACAATTAAATCCTTGTAAATTGAAGATCCACATGTGCTAAATATACAACCAGTGAATTTGGTGGCAATCACAGGCTTAAATCATTGAACAAATCTCGGCAGTCTACATTGTCTACTCGTAAGAGGACTAACCATACTCCTGTGACCATGGAAATCATTGCATTCCACCCTATTATCATAACACAGATACATAGGGCCTAATTACAAGTATGGCAGTGCATCAAAAACAGTGATGAACAGTGATAAAATGGAAGGTACTCCATTACCATCGCATTACTTGGCTGCCTACTATACCTTTGGCAGAGAGGTGGAGAAAAGATCTCCAGCAAAATACTAGAGTTAATTCCACTATCTTACTGCCAAAAATTGGCAGAATTGCTGGACTAATACTGCCATACCAGCACTTGTGATGTGGCAGTAATTCTAACAGACCAAGTGATGTTAACAGTAAATTCGTTTGGCAGTATTCTGGCAGATTTACTATAGGAATATTGCTAAACCTGTAACAAGCCCCTAGTCTACAAAGCTATCACAAAGTATTGTAATCAAGATACATAACATTTTTACTTAATTTCACGTTAGTTCTTGGAGGCCTGTTGACATAGTTGGAGGCTTCGGTGGAGGTCTGAAATGTTAATATATTTTAATGTAATTTCATGTTAATCATGTTTTAAATTATTGTATGTGATTATAGCTGTATTTATGTAGATCCTTGAAATTGGTTTTGCTGACAAGAAGTTGCCTTTATTATGGATTTTTCTGTTTTCTATTCTATTCTACTGTCATTGTAAGCAATTTCTGACTAATCAAGGTTACTTATACATTATATGAAAGTGTTGGGAGTACAAAAGAAGATTGTTAAAATTGTTGCTGTCAATGTATTATCTTTGAATGCATGTATTATCAGCAATGTATTATCTTTGAATGCATGTATTATCAGCAATGTATTATCTTTGAATGCATGTATTATCAGCAATGTATTATCTCTGTGATACTTTGTACCTCATACTTAGCTGAAACATATTCCTTGTTTTTGAATTGTTATACTTTTAGTTTTTAATGTTTTATTTTCTTTCTATTGACTGTCGCACGACTTGGATATTTTGGAAGTAAACACCATGATGAGAATCTGTAAAATGTCTACTTTCATTTGTATTTACGTATTAATGAAACGCGAAAATTACATAAATAACCTTACAGAGCCTTTCCCTCTAACATGCCTTGGCGTAACTCATTAATTCAATGAGTCTTGGGCATATGTAATCCAGGATACTTAACATACACTCCATCCACCTCTTTCAACACAAACTCCTAAACCTTATTCATGCTCTCGACCACCACGCTCACCACCATTTTGACATGAGTTTGGCATGGAGCCATTGTAACCACTGGTAGATCACTGGATGTTTTGGTCCCTTTCTTAATGTGTACAATGTTTCTGGACCTGCAAATTAAAATTAGTGAAATAAAGAAACGTGCTAGAAGGAGTTCACAAGGCACATGTTCAAGCTTCCAACAGGTTGCTACACTATTTGAATCTGGAACAGTTTAGTTTTCATGTGTTATATGTGCACATGTTCCTTTACTAAGCCAAGCAGGACGTGCATGCTTCTTTCCCCTTGCAATGCAATTGCAGGACCCTCCCGCCCCCTAATATCTTGCGAGTATGTCAGCAATTCTAGTTTGAACTGGAGCATCAGTATGAAAATATATTTGTGAAACACTAAAAGGTTATGGGAGTGTTTATGCAATACATCAATGTACCAATGTGGAGGTCGTTTACTGTTCTTAATAGATTTTCCATCTGCCTCCTCTTCCTCTTGCCAAACAAATGTTTCAAAGCACAACCACTGCAAGGAACAAAAGAAGGCAGTTTGACAGAATGAAGGACAATTTCATAGAACTGTCAGTTCACCTGCTAATCTGAAAAGGTATGCCAATGGTTCACCTAAGCTAAAATTGATAGCTTGGCAGGAGCTGCACCTGCAATGCTTGTGCAGGTGCTCACTTGGTGATGCTTCAATCTATTACTCCTTGTAACTGGAATAATAGAAAAAATATCCAATGGCTTTTGTGGGTCAACTTTACATGTGTACTTCCTGCCAGATAAAATAGACAGAACACATGCACAATGAGGATATCCAAAAATTACAATAGAGCTCATGTGTTCGACAGATAAATGTTTGCACCTACACAAAAGTCTGGCGCATGCTTCTTCTTTTCTGCAGTTCCAATGTATATGGTGTTTGGCAAGAGATACACTTATTAACCTATTTGCTAGCTATTATAGTCACTCACCTTCCTAAGGAACATGACTCATTGAAGTAGTTTTGCACTTCCCTTATATTACCCTCATCCTTAATCACCTTCTTCAATGGACCTTCTCCCAAAGTTATGGATGTGAGTTGAGCATCTATAAAATGCATTTACTCTATTGGATTAATCTCCTCCTCTTATCTCATCTGATTATCTGCCGGACCATTAAGTGACCTAAATTTTCATAACTTTTTTCGGGCTAAGCTATTGACATGCTTGATTACTGAGTGTATGTTTTATCAAGGTAATCCTCCACTGCTGATTGTTTTGGTCTTTACACTGACACTTAGGGCCTGATTCACAGAAGCATTTTAAAATGGCGCAATCCCAATGGAAAACGCTACATGAATCAGGCTCTTAATATTATGCCACTGGCTAATGTATCCCATTTGAGCTGTTGAATATTAACTGAAAATATTTCAGTTAGATAACATCATTTCTCTGCGATGCTTAACTCTATATATTATATATCTCCACAATTGGCCTAAGAGATGTTGCATATATTGTTGTACCCATTCCAATCCTTTTAGCCCTTAATCCACATTATGTTGGTATTGATTCCCCCACTAGGTCCAATAATTGACTTTCAAATGGTCCCAGAGATGTAAAAACTAAAATAATAAACGTATAGACAGTATGTACATGTTACCGTCCTCTAACTTATAGAACTGTACGCATGTGTTCTTCATGTATTTGGGTGCGTGATTGTGTCCCGATGTCTGGATGGCAAGTGTGCTTGTCTGTCGCAGCTCAGTCGTGTGGTCTCTAACGACCTGAGGCATGGGGCCTCATTACGACCCAGGCGTTAAGGGTTAACGCCGTTGTTAACCCTTAACGCCTATTCTGATTTCAACGGCTGCTTTTAGCAGCCGTTAAAATCCATGGCGCTAACCTGCCATGATGCTAATTACGCCACCGTAATTTACGGTGGCGTAATTAGCGCCTTCCCCACTCCCATTATGCCCTATGGGGCAAAAATGGGAATGGGGAAGGGAAAATGGGAAATGGGGATTTACCGCCCCACTCACCTTGGAATGGGGCGGTAAATCCGCCATCCACCATGGTGTAAACGTAGTTTACACCATGGTGGTAAAGTTGGCGCAATTAGCGCCTGGGTCGTAATGACCCCCATGGCTAGTCAGCACCGTTAGTCGATTCTGTCCATGTAGTTATCTCTGGTACCTTCTTGGGGGTCTTCATCCAGTCTGGGTAATACTCACACTGCCCCTGTGTTGTAAGGTTGACTAAGAGGGTATTTATCACGGTATTTGTCCACCCTGGGTGCAGTGGGGTTTGGTACAAGCTCATACGATTGTCGGCCATATTGTCTTTGGTTCTTCTTCCGGTTTGAGTACTTTTTTTTGGGACAGGGGTATAATTCGATTTTCTCTCTTCACTTTAAGGGAGTGAGGGATTCTATTCTTGGGACCCACAGCTTGTACAGCAGCTTGTACTTCAACGGACCTGGACAACAATAATTCACTCCTTTATCTCTGTTACTCGCTACAATCTGAAGTTCTTAATATGGGAACTCCAAATGCAGGGGGTATTGAACCTGCTGATCCAATTAATAATGAAGAAACAACGGCTGTTGATCATAGCCGAGTAGTGAATGAGAGATTGTCCTGTACACCTTGCTTGATTGACTTGGTTGATGAATTTCAGTCATCCACTACAAATAAGTCCCCTTTGCCAAATACCAGTGATGCATTGCAGGATGTGGTAGGATCTGCCAGTATAAATAGTGGCTCAAGTACTGTATTAGATGCTCATAATGTTTCCACTAGCTTTACATTAAAATTGTCTTACTGAATCTCTGTCACAACATGTATTGTACTGTTCAAAAACATACTCCAGCTTTGGAGAACATTGCAATGGCTAATACCCATAACAGCAACTGTAAGAAACCTGAGGGTATTCTCACTCCTACTCCCCCTGGATCCTCTTCTCACGTGGCCAGGGAAAGACCATCGCTGTTGGATCCTGACACTGGGGGTAGAGAAGCGAGGGAGGATCACTTAGGTGGAGGGTACTTGGGGATTGGGAGTGGGGTACTCACAGGTGAGACATGGTATCCCCCTTGTCCCTCTGAAAAACAACCTAACCCTCCCTAAGTTACTGTAAGACATTTCCCCTTATTTCCCCTCAGTACTGGGATGAGGAAGAGGTGACTAGGAGTAGTGAACACCAACAGTTATTTTCACCAGTCTGGTACTGAGATGAAGAAGAAAACTGTGAATGAACACTATTGGCAAAGTCAAGCATTTCCCACAAAAAGGTTGATTAGAGGTCAGGCAACTGAACTTTCTGACCCACACCTGTGGACTCTTAATACTCTACTCCTAAGGAGCATAAGAGGTGGGGCTGCTCTTCATGGAGAGGGACTGTGTGTGAGCAGGGAGAGCGGGCATGGAATGATGGTGGAGAGAAGCATGTCAGAGCCAGGATTGGGTGCTGTGTGAGTCCAGAGAAGGATAGAGATGCTTAGGCCGAGCGCAGGCCGTCAGGCGCGCTAAATATCTGGTTGAGCTCTGGCTGCCAATAGCAACAGCAGGAATCTGGACTCCGCCCAAAGCCCACAGCCACCACGGGAAGTGGGAGAGTGGGAGAGTGGGAGAAGCTTTCTGTGGACACTGCGAGGGTGTCAGGATCAGGCAAGAAGAGCAGGTGAAGATGCAGTGAATGATCGCATATAGCCGCTGAGTGTAAGACAGAAAACGCTCTGTGCGGAGTGCCCTGCTAATGTTGACATGTGTTCTGAGAATGTCGAACAAACTGAAATAAGTAAAATATGAATGTAGAATGATGTAAAAATAATTGGATACACTGTTGAATAGTAAATTGAAAATGTTTTAATATCAAGCAAGTAATGAACACTTGAAAAGGAAAAATTAAGCAAATATTGAATACTGATTGAAATTAAAACGTTGTGGGCAAAGCTGCAAGATGATGAAAGTCAAATATGAAAGTGCCCATTTAAAAGATGCAAAATAAGAGTGCAAGTGTGAAAGAGCCTGACAGAAAAGAAGGGAATAAATAAGACCACCACAAAGTGAACTGTATGAATAAATAGCACTTGGAAGGTCAAAGACTGGCAGAAGTAGTGTGACACATTGTGGCAAAGCCAGGAGGCTAACCAGGAGAAGCCATGAGAGTGTGAACCTGCACATAAAGCCAAGAGGCCGGCAAGGAGAAATTAATTGAATGTGAATCTGTACACAGTGGCAAATATAAAATAACCTGTTTGGGATGGAGAGCTTAGGGTTCCTGGTTGTGCGATCTGTGATGGGTAGACAGTGTGGTCTGACAACTGTGCCTAGAGCAGGGAACCCTCGATTATATTTTTTTTGTTGTATTAGTTTATTTCAAAGAGATTTCTTTACATTTATGCTAAGGAAAAAGAAAAACACATAACTCTCCACAGGCTAGTCAACATGAGTTCTGTTATAGAATCTCCATCCCTATGTGGCTGGCTCTCCATATTTACATACATTCATTACAATGTCTCAGATAAAATTCTATTCAAAAATATAACCAGCACAAAGATTAGTGGTTGTTTTTCCCCCATTAAACATTTTAACTACCATTCATCTACAATGTTGGGGCCGTTGTCATGGTTGCACACAGAAACAATGTGCAACGTGCAGTCAGGACAGCACTGGAGGTTAACAGATGTTTCAATGACTCCATTTCACTCGGTATTGAGCAGAATCTACAGATCATCTGAGTCTTATTCAGCTGTTTTCAAGCGACTAGCACCTCTCAGGTAGGATAGAGATTTAAGCACAGTCTTAGAAAATTGCCCCTAATGCCCGGGCAATACAACTTTTTCAGATATTTAAGTACCTGACTGAGAGACCTACACTCAAGAGAGTAATCTTTCATCAGGACCAAGTTATTCCTTTTTGAGTCAATATCCAATCCTGTTGCCAGATTTTCCTTTTTATCAGGCCGGAATTGGATTTAAAATCGACGCTGACTAACCTATGTCAATCAGCCAGTTCATACATTTTGAATTCCATGCACTGAGGAGGTCTGTGTATATCGCCAAATCGTTATCACCCAAGATGGTCAATTAGGGGCAAAGAGAGAGATTGGGCCCCACTTGTGTACGAGCACGATACAAATAAAATATTATACCATATCAGATTTGGAACACTCCTGCACTAAGTTCAAGCTATTTGATGCTATTTTTGAAATTGCTGCAAGATCACAGGTTGGGTTGAGGTGAATACCACACCTCTTTGTATGGATAGAAGAAGGGGTTGCCTGGCTACCTTGCAATTTGAATTAGATTTTCCATGCCCTTTGCGGTTTATAAAAAGTGCAGATTTATTTGTTTGTATGCTATGGACTCATAGTCCTAGGGGTGGTCAGCCCACACATGTTTCAACCTGTGGGTCTTTATCAAGGCTGAAGTCATTAAAAAAAAAAGACACACATACCCAGCAGATTTTTGTGGGTTATTGACATGTGTGCAGTGTGACATTTTGTGCATTGTGTGAAAACGTGTTTTTTGTGCACAATTGATTGCAAATAATTGTGTATGCCATTATTTACATGGAATACATTCAAAGGTTTTCGTCCAAGCGATTAATTAAGTGAATGTTACATTTTTACAGTCATGTTCATATATGCATTGTACATTGTCATGGACAGTGAATTAGGAAACAAAAAGGAGAGAGAGAGAGAGAGAGAGAGAGAGAGAGAGAGAGAGAGAGACTGAGAGAGAGAGAGAGAGAGAGAGAGAGAGAGAGGAGGAAGGCAGAACAGGTTTGGGTTAGAATTGGCTAAATTGTTGTTCCATGTGTGTCCTGTATGTATGATGGTTCTTACCTATCGGTATGGTTTGAACTGCCCTGTTTGGGGTCTTGGTGATGTTTCAGGCTGTTCTTGGGTCATTAGAGGGACCAATTACATTATTTTCCAAACCTTTAATGCAGAATTATCTCCTGGGTGGTTAGATTGTTTTACTTTTTAATCTTAATAAGTTAGCCCAGGGGGTTTCTATCACACTCTGATTGACACATACGCCTAAATAGATAATCGAGGCAATACCTTCCAAGTGCTTGTAATTGAATTACCATTGAAATCTTGGAGTTTTTCTCCCTCTTTTCTTTCCATTGAACACCATGATCTTTGATTTTTTTATGCTGTCTCCCAATTCATTTAAGGTCATATAGGACTGGAGGGCATCTTAGCACCTTTGCAGTCCAATAGGGGTTCTGTAAATCAAGAACAGGTCATCCGTATGTACAATCCATGGTACCGGTCTGCCATTGATTTGGATGGGAAAAAACAAACGATGTTTTGGGTTATTTTCATATCAGAGATATAAAGATTAGAGAGGATTGGCGCAAGGGCAAAACCCTGTTTCTAACCCTTATTAACTCTAATTAGCTCCGATAGTAGCCACTGACAGTTCAGGCGGACTTGCATTGTTTTATCAGTGTTCAATGCCTCTGTTAGTTTCACTAGGTTTTTGGAGCAATTCCAGTACCTCAGCTTGGTCCATAGACAATTCTGATTGACACTGTCGAAAGCCTACTCCAAATCCACAAAGGCAATGTAAAGTTTGGTCTTTCCTTTAATGTCTTGGAGCTTGCGTAAATTCAGCAGGAATATGTCTATGCCCTTTACAAATCATGTTTTCCGGGGATCTTGGTACCCTGACCCACCAGCCCATTTTGCCAGGCAGTTTAATAAAATGGAAGAAACAATTTTTCCCAAACTATCAAGTAGAGCTATCGGTCAATAGTTACTCGGATCTGATCTTAGTCCCTTTTTCAAGATTGGTATAATCACTGCCTTTTTCCAGGTTAGAGGAATCTGTTTTTCTCTCAATATTTGGAGGAATAGAGTACAAGCAAATTCTGACCACTCTGCAAGAGCCTGTTTCAGTGCACAATTAGATAGACCATTGGGGCCAGCTGCCCTCGAGGTACTCAGTTTTAGAATTGCTTCCAAAATGTCCTGTTTAGTTACCTTCCAGGATCAATGTGTTGACTATGGATTGATGACTATGGGGATTGATCAATTAATTTGAGAAAAGTAATCCAAAGTGATCAATCCATTTTTGCTCATCAACCATATCAGTTTGCAAGGTTCCTGGGATGTGCCCACTTTGTTAATCCATCCCCATGTTAATCTGGAGTACTTTTTACTCAGTACATGAAGCATATTTTCCCGGTCCACTTTCATACATTCCACTCTAAAGCTCTATAGCAAGTTTTTATATTGCTGTTGGCATTTCTTAGTTAGGGCTCGGATAAATAGGGGCATATGTTTTATAGACTTCAGATCAGCTCTATACCTCTTGCATTCTTTCATCAATTTGATGTTGAATCTATGTTTTTGGACAAAGTCAGGTCTGTATCCATAGTGAACAACCTGCGCATATGTAGCTAATAAAGGAACATAGTTTAGAGTGCACTGTTCGCTTCGAGTCTTGAATTTAAGATTGATGTTATGTCTAGGACATCTTGTGGGATTAGACATAGTCTGTTCTGAACTTGGGAGATATCAACTCCCAAGCCTTTAGTTTCCCGCTTTACTCTAAAAGGGTAGACCCAGCAGATTTTCAAAAGAGTATGGTCACTGGATTCCATCTCTATGATTACCAATGAGTCTACAACCTGCTGAAAATTGTAAATTGTGGGAGACAAAACAATAATATAACACCGCCTTTGACAGAGCACAAGCCCACATATGTTTCGTAGGGATATCTCCTGTGATGTTATTGTTTAGCATCAACAGATCCCGGGTTTGCATTTCCCAAAGTCATGCATTTGTTCTTAATTTGCTAGCAGTATTTAATGTGTCACAGAGAGGGCAAGCATTTCAGCAGTCACACATCTAATGTTCAAATCCCCCACCAATATAATAAATGGGTCTTCCATCTCTAACCTTGCCTCATCGATTGCGTCCATCACACCATTCATAAATACATCAGAGCCCTTTTTACAGGGATTCCAGTAAAAATGCATCAAATAGTCACTATCGGCTCAATCGAGTTCATATGTGTCCATCGGGCTATCAATATTTGTACCCAGTGATTAGAAGTGATATGTTCCAAAATGTGTACTGTCACCACCCTTGTAATAAGTGTCAGTAAGCCTGGAAAAAGGCCTGCCCATCTCAGCTTTTATGGCTGGATTCAGAAGCTTTATAAAAACTTCACATACGGGAGTCTCACACAACCATATTTTTAAACAAAATGAAATGTCGAATTGAAGCCAGTCCATGGTGTTTTTATTTATGAGATGGGTGAATCCCCTGATGTTCCATGATCCAATCTGTAATAGGATCTTTACACTTTTCCTTGTGCGCTAATGGCAGTTAGATGAGGACATGGTGGCCTGGATCCATGACCAATCTTCATCATTTGGTAAGGATGTTTCATACAGGTTGTCATACTCAACCGTTTTTACTTCTTTGGGATTCCTAGAGAAAGTGACGCTCAGCAGTGGATCCTGTCTAGTCGATATCGTCGATTCTTTGGCCTCTGTTTTACCAAAACTTGTACAATCTTCTCTCTCTGTTTATGCACGCTAGTGTGAATCCAGTTTACTTTGTGTTCCTTTCTTGGGTTCACACCTTGTTCGCACATTGATTCACAGCAAGAATCTTCTGGGATGAGATCTTGCATTAGCTGATATCCCAGCGACCGGAGTGTGGGGGCAACCTCCCACCATTTTTTATTTATGAGGTCTGATCTCACATATAGAAGCCCTCGTCAGTTCTAGCTTCTTTCATAAACTCCACTACATTACAATGATATACTTTGAGAATATTGAAATTAGTGCCGGTATGTGATGTAATTCGCTTCTGTTTGGTATGAGGCCATCATTCACTTGAGTTTGACGTTCCAAAGATATAGTTGTGGCTTCTGCTTTGTTGCTTTTGTCTTTCAGGGCTTCTTTTTTAGTTCCACGTTTCTTTATGGCCACTGCTATAAACGCTTGTGAGTCTTAATTCGCCTGTTTTTTTTTTCTCCATTAAGAGCCTTTACTCCACCAGAGTGAAGATCTTCTCTTCTTCTAAGCTGTATGGATTGGTCTGTTTCAGTTTCGGTACCGAAGAGGTGTATGAAATCACTACCCGGTAGCCACGTCCGGTATTTGGACCACCTCTTGATCCTGATTCCTTTGGAGAGTCTCCTAGGACGATTCAATCGAATATACCAAGAATTCAAGGAGGCTAACTCGTTGACGTCCATCTCAGGGCTTCGAGAGCTTGTCTCTTTTGGGTTGTTGTTACCAGATTGGGCACATAGTACTTTTGCGGGAGGGGGAGGCCCATGTCTATCAGTCTCCTCCTCATTCCTCAGAATAGTGAGCGTGTGAGGAGAGTCTTGTAGGGATTTCAAGTTTCATAGGCAGGCTCTGGAGGCATTCGACTTTGCTTTCTTTATTGGAGGCCGATTTCTTTTATTGTATTAACACACCTGGTTGCTTAGATTTCTGCTTCTTGTCAAAGATGGAGAATATGGGATTTGGAATGACTGGGATGCTAAGCAACAATCCAAGTTCCTCAGGTGAAGTGGCTCCAATAGATCCTTCTTGGACCTCCTTTGTGGCACAATCTCCCAATACTTGACCTTGAGTTGTGTCTGTAGCCTCTATATTAGGTGATGTGTTCCTAGAAGCCTGATCAGCCCTTCGGACATCACACATGGTGGGACTTCTGGTACACTGGCCTCATTGATCAGAATGATGTCTCCATTATTCCCTCAAAAACACGTCTGGGATTTTGGGTGAGGACTGTTATTTTCCACTGCCTTTCTTCTCAGCTGAGGTCTTTCCTGATTACCATCCCTATTTGAATCCAGCTTTTCACTCAGGTCAGCAGATCTTCTGACCCATATTTGAGAATCTAATATCGTCTCCATCATTGCCATTTTATCAGCGTGATCTATGCTTCCCAGATTGCATATACTATTTTGCCATTGGTTAGATTATTTGGCCTCGTAGTCCGGACAACACGTCCGGAAGCGCTGGGAGGACTTCAGGTCCAGGACCCTCAGGAAGGCCCAGTGCCTCCTGGCAGCAGCAGGTGCAGTGAGGCGCCGGGTCCACCTTAGCACCGACAACATGAGGGTGTGGAATGCATTAACCCAGCGCTTCACCACCAGATCCTCGAGAGGCAGAGCATTCCGGAGTTGAGCGGTAAGTGTCCATGTGTATTGGCCGCAGTGCATGTTGAGGTGTGCCAGGAGTGTGCAGCTTGGACATATGTCTGAAAAGGCCCATGTATGGATGTGTATGTGCAGGGACATGACCATGTTGCATGTGACTCCTGTCATGTGTGATGCACATCAGTGGTGTATGTGTTTGAAAGCATGATGCACAACTGCATGTGGAGATGCACACATGTTGGCATTTCTGTGTATGCACTATGGCATGGTTGGGGTGTGACACATGGATGCTGGTTCCACCTTCATGTACGTGCATGGCATACAAGTGCGTGTGTGTGTTTGACATTTGTGTGACTGTGAAACGCCATGGATGCAGGTGACACAGACATGTAGGAACACAATTGGCAGATGTGACATAGTTGCCAATGATTGCACTGTGACAGGTGTTGGATATGTACAGATGCATGTCTGTCTGTTGGCGCATGTGCATGTGTTCGGTACTCCCCATGTTGCTTGTGACATCATGCCAACCTTTGGATGTTCATGCTGTTGTGTGCGTATGGATGCTGCTGCCTGCTGCACGATTCCTGTCAAATTTTGCATGTGTGTGGGTTCAAATGATATGAGTGTTGGGGAGTGTGATGGCATCTGTGAAGTTTGACACTGCCACTCATGTGCAACTTTGACATGTGTATCTGACCATTGTACAGTGCCCTGATGCCTGTGTTCTGTCTCTTGCTGTCTGCAGCGTCGACTGATGAAGAGGGCAGAGACGGTGCTGTGGAGAACAGAGGCAGGGATCCCACCGCCAGCCGGAGACACAAGGCCCAGCACTCCTCCCACGTTGTCATCTCTTCCGGGAGTGAGGAGTCTGGTGCTGCGTCCCTGGCCCAGCTGCCGAGTGAAGGTCCAAGATGCAGAGGTTGGAGGTGGACTCTTTGGCAGCAGAAGGGGCAGCTGAGACCCCACAGGGACCTATGGAGGAAGAGGGCATGGAGTCATCCAGGTTGGTGGGGAGTTTGGTTGAGGAGAAGGCCGTGGAAGGCCCACGCACGGGGCCTGGAGGGGGGCATTCCACTGGTGCTAGTGGTGCAGTCCAGGGGCAGGGACAGCAGGCAGCACAGGCCGCCGCGGAGGTGCCTGTGTGTAATCCTGTCCCCGATCCTGTGACTGCATCATCCTGCACCAGCAGGGATGCCTTTGTCCAGACCCGTTTTCAGGGAGGGGATGCGCGAACAACAACTGGCCTTCCTCTCCCTGCAGATGTGGCAATCCGAGACTGGGTTGAACCTGTCCTAGCTGGGGTTGCGTTGCATCAACGTGGTATTCGGGATGACGTGGAGGGTTCTCGTGAGGATAATGCACGTCATTTTGAATACCTCATTGACTGCGTCGGCCTACTAGGACAGGTCACCGAGGCCATCTTCCTGCCCAAATATCACCTGGGCACCCTGTGGAGCTGCCCCTGACACAGCCGCCAGGCTGGTGGAGGACAAAAGCCTGCCACAGTCGGGAGTCCAAAAGGGGTGGCCACTCCAACAACTGGACCACAGCAAGCGGAGGACGTGCAGGCATCGGCCAGCAGGGCACATGCACAGAAATATCAGGCTCAGGGTGGGAGCCATGATGGCTCGGGCCCTTCAACATCACAGGGGCAGGAATCGGCCGGAGGGCAGGAGGACCCTGGATTGGGAGTGTCTTCCATGTGGCAGCGGTTGGGCAAGCGGATAGATGAGGAGCAGCGGCGGGCAGAGGAGGCACGGCTCACTATGGTCAGGGCAGAGAACTCCATGCGCAGGGCATGAGGTGGGCTGAGTGCCTCGAGGCAACTCGCAGGGAGTTGGAACAGGCCATGACTGCATCCGTGCTAGACCTTGAGGCCAGGGAAGAGGCCCGTCTCTGGGACATCAACATGAAGTTCGATGATGCCCGTGGCCCGGAACATCAACAAGTGAGCCGTTGGACTTGCCCGCCGCCATTGTACATAGTTCATTAGTGTTAGGTTCCTTTGTATTTTTCTTTTATTTTGGAGTTAATGGACTTTGCTCCACTTCATGTATATTGTTTTTTATTCATAAGACTTTTTTGTAGGTTTCATTTGTTTTGGGGATCATGTATCCTTTGGGCTTGGATTGTAGATAGTTGAAGACTTGTACCTACTTCCTTTTTCAATTTTCCCATGGTTTTCTTTTATTTGGATTATTTATTTCTTATTGACATTGGCAATGGACCACTTTTCTTTTTCAACATGACGTTGCTTTCTTGTTTCATTGGATTACAATTTTTTTGGGTGATATCTGTCATTGTATATTGAGTTTCAAGTTTGATTTCCTCTATGTTACTTCATTATGTTGTTAATAAATGTGTTGCCACTGTGTGGCTCTGTTGTGCATTTATTTTATTTATGCATGGGCATGGTGGTACTTTTACGACTGTCATGGGTAATTTGGGGTGTGGGTGCTGTGGATGGTTGCATGCTTGTACTGCGGGGCAAGGGGGACTTGGGTTGGCATTAGGGCCATGGGTACTGTTTTGTTAGGACATGTTGTTTGGTGGGCAATGTGTCGGGCCTGCTGGCAGGTGCCCGTCACTGGTGGGTGGGTCTGGGTGTGGGGGGGCATAAGTCGGGGCCTGCTGGCAAGTGCCCGTCACTGGTGGGTCGGTGGGAGTGTGGGGGGACATAAATCGGGGCCTGCTGGCAGGTTCCCTTCACTGGTGGGTGGGTGGGCGAAATGTGTCGGTGCTCCCGAGTGCATGGTGCCATGTGGGCTGCCTGTGGGGCATGGTGTGGGGTGATGGGATGCCGGCAGGGCATGGGGAGCAGGGCACACCCAGGAGGGGTGAATCGCGTGTGAAAGTCCACGCGCACTCCCGGAATGCACGTACCCCACCCGCGCTATTGAAAACGCATGTGAAAGTCCACGTGCACCCCCAGAATACACGTACCCCGCTCGCATCAGGTAAAATGCATGGAAAAAGTCCCCCCTGTGGTGTGGGCTGCCTGTGGGGCATGGGGAGGGTGGATGGGCTGCCTGCACGTATCCCGGGGGTGCGCATGGACTTTTACACATGTTTTTGCTAGCGCGGGCGGGGCACATATATGCCGGAGGTGCGCAGGGAGTTTTTCACATGTTTTCGCTAGTGTGGGCTGGGTATGTGTATTCTGGGGATGTGTGTGGACTTTTACAAGTGTTTTCACTAACGCGGGTGGGGTACGTGTATTCCGGGGGTGCACAGGGAGTTTTACAGGTGTTTTCGGAAGCGCGGGCGGGGCACGTGTACTCCTGGGGTGTGCGTGGAGTTTTACATGCATTTTCGCTAGCCCGGGAGGGGTACATGTATTCTGGGGGTGCGCAGGGAGTTTTATATGCGTTTTTGCTAGCGCAGGCAGGGTACGTGTATTCCGGGGGTGCGCAGGGTGTTTTACATGCGATTTGGCAGTGTGGGCCCTCCCAGGTGTGCCCTTTGCCCCCTCCCCATGCCCTGCAGGCAGCCCATCCACCCTGGGCATGCCCCAAAGGCAGCCCACACCACAAGGGACTACCCTACACCCCTCACCATGCCCTGCAGGTAGCCCATATGGCACCATGCACTTGTGAGCCCCAACACATGTCCCCCCACCATTGACAGGCACCTGCCAGCAGGCCCCGACTCATGTCCCCCACTCACCCACCAACCCACCAGTGACGGGCACCTGCCAGCAGGCCCGACTCATGTCCAGGGCCCACCCACCCACCTACCCAACAACCAGTTATGGGCACCTGCCAGCAGGCCCTGACTCATGTCCCCCTACCAGACATGACGGGAACCTGCCAGCAGGCCCCGACTCATGTCCAACCCACCAGTGACGGGCACCTGCCAGCAGGCCCCGACTCATGTCCCCCTACCAGACATGACGGGAACCTGCCAGCAGGCACCGACTCATGTCCAACCCACCAGTGACGGGCACCTGCCAGCAGGCCCCAACACATGGCCCACCAAACAACATGTCATAACTAAACAGACTCATGGCCCTAATGCCAACCACAATCACCCCTGCCCCCCAGTACAAACATGCAACCATCCACTGTGCCCACTCCCAAATTAGCCATGCCATGAGAGTCTCAAAACAACCAGCATGGCCATGCATGTGTGTACAACACAGCCACACAGTGGCAACACATGACTGAGGCAATGCTCATAGAGACATGCATTAAAAAAAAAGCAAAATCATTGCTCCATGGAATGTCCAATGAAAGAAAGTATGTACAACCTGCAACTATTTACAATGGAAGTCCAAAGGGTCCATGATCCAGAAACACAATGAAACCTACAGAAAAGTCCTATGAATAAAAAACTATATACATAAAGTGGAGCAATATCCATGAACTCCAAATAAAAATATTAAACAAAGGAAACCTAACGATAAAGAACTATGTACAGAGGTGGTGGGCAAGTCCTACGGCTCACTCTTTGATGTTCCGGGCCAGGGCATCATCAAACTCCTCTTCAATGTTCCGGAGGCGGGCCTCTTCCCTGGCCCCAAGGTCTCGCAGAGATGCAGCCATGGTGTCCTCCAACTCCCTGCGAGTTGCCTCGAGGCACTCAGCCCGCCTCAATGCCCTGTGCATGGAGTTCTCCGCCCTGACCATAGTGAGCCGTGCCTCCTGTGCCCGCCGCCGCTCCACATCTATCCGCTGGCCCAACCGCTGCCACGCAGAAGACACTTGCAATCCTCGTGCCCTCCTCCGGCCGATGCCTGCCCCTGTGATGTTGATGGCTGAGCCATGATGCCTCCCATGCTGAGCCTGCCACTGCCTCCGAGGCAACTGCTTCTGCCACCACAACAGCATCCGGGATGATGGAATCCACCGGCGCCATTGTGCATGTGCCCTGCCCGATGATGCCGGCACATCCTCCATCCACTGGGGACCAGTTGTTGGGCTGTCCATCCCAGCTGGACCTCCGACTCCCAACTGTGGCACGGATAGGATCTCCACCAGGCTCGCTGCGTTGGTTGGGGCAGATCCATAGGGGGCCCTGGTGGCATATAGTGTGCACAGAGGAGGAGAGGTTCCTGCAAGACTGGCCGACACATGGAGGAAACCCCCGGCCATGGACCCTCCCAACAGATGACGCCACTGACACATGCGCAGAGTGACATCATATCCATATATAAACAAACCCAATTTTCCAAGATGGCACCAGTCATTTGCGACAGCGAGCGGACCCGGTGAGAGAAATTGTGCGTAGCCAGTCTGACCATTATAAGTATAAGATGGTTTATTCCCATCCCATCTTCTTCATCCAACTAACTTTAAAAGACTCTTGGTTAGGAACACTTGTTTCTACATCTCTTGCAGATTCTGTATACTTTGGCGTCTTTCTAAATGGGAGAAGGTCTCTATTGAAGCTGACTAGAGATGACTACTCTGGAAACATCATAATCTATATGCTTAAACATTTGTTACATGGAAAAGGTATATATCTCTTTACAGACTCTGATATTGATCAATATCGGGTTCCATATTTTTCTTAAATATTATTCTATTCTTTATATTTCATTTTTATACAGATTTGTATAGGGCATTCTCCCAGGAGATTCCATCCTCCTCCGGCTCAGTTTAATGAGTTATCATTAATCAAGACAAAATAGAATGCACATCTTCCTATCTCTCCATATAAACCACCTTCCTTTAAGTAAGTCAGATTTCTTTCCGACTATGGGCAATCACTTGACTAAATGCACAAGTAATGTTTCTAATTTATCTACTTACTTTTACTAGATAGAACGATCAGTCAACTTTTATGGAACTTGACTCTTTGAAGTTCTTTTTATTTGCATCTGTATACAAGTTCCTGACACCATAATTGAACAAACATTGCCCATTACATTTGATACACAACAAGTCCAGAGCCCTGTATTGGCACACACACAAGATCTGCTGAAAACCAGATTTTTGTAAAAACAATTAAACTATGCTAACACATACCATGCTTTTACAGTCTCAAAGTAGTTCACTTAGTCATCTGAAATCATACAGCCTTAGCTCTTGAGGACTGATACATCTACTCGTGTTTGCTGTCTGGTGCACTCTGCTACTAAAAGAACAAAATTCCAATGCAGAGTACTTGAATAACATCAGTGTCAGAATGATAAGGCACATGATCATTTTCGTAAAGGGATACTGACCTTATTATAAAGCCTAGCACTTGCTGCTTGCTGGCTGCACTACCACTGTCTTTTGCTTTTTATTATTATTTATGTTTTATTTTTTTGCTTTGCTCAGCACGTTCCACTTCTCCCCCACCCATGCACATATCCCCTTCCCCTCTCCCATGCACTTGCACATCCCCAATTTCATTGGGCCTAGTAAGATCATTGTTTTGTTCGCCCTTGTTCCCCTCCCTTGCCTCGCCGTGCTCTGAAACACTTGTGTATGAGTGTGATACAAATAAAATATGAATATCAATGCTTAGTTTTTCTTTTTTTAACGGCAATTTTTTCACCCATTTTTTCTTACAAAAATATAAAAAATAATAAAAATATATATTTTGGATTTTATTTTAACTCCCTTTGCTATATGTTTTATCCTTATGTGTTTTCCTCCCCTATTCAACCCCCATCTATCCACTCCCCAAAACAGTGCTTTTAAAGGCTACCTTTTATCTTACAAAAATTGATAAAATTGAACACAGGCTGCAAAAATGTACTGCAATATCTATTGCAATGTATTTTATGCAGTTTCAGAACTCAAAATTGTAATTTCCTGACTGTAGCCATGGTTAATAGAGGTGTGTATGCACAGGTAAAAGCACTCCAGCCGTTGTTCACATTGGATTCGTGAAAGTCCTCCCACTAGGGATTGGCTAATATAATACCATAGCCGTGGCTAGAAATGTAAAAAATAAGTAAATAATTGTATGTGAATATATGTGTCATATTAATGTTAAATGTCATTTATACCGGACACTATAACCACCAGAGTTTTCATATTGTGTCACAAAATAAATACATTATTTTTCTATCATAATGATACTAAAAGAATACTGATTGTATTCCAAGTATACAACCATTACCAAGTTGCATTCATTAATCATTCTGTATAGAAAAAAAAAACTTCTCATTGGAGAAAAAAAAACCTTCTGTTCTGCTATTTTAGTTATTCAAAAGTTAAGATATTACAAACTAGTTTTTGCATCAGCAAATTCAAAAAAGAATTCCCCACAAGTTGTATAGTTTGTACACTAATAAATGCATTTAAGTTGTATGCACAAATGTTACGAAACTATACAAACATTACTTTGTTCTACATTTTTCAGATTAGTTTATGCAACCTTCACCGGGAAACCAAGACATACAGCATAACCATGTCTTCAGTATTGCAAAGAAATAAATGAAGACCTGCCAACACTAACATTTTATTAAGTATTCATATTTTTAAATTATAATCATACCTATATTATAAATCATAAGTAGACAATTAAAACTGTTGTGAATAAAGATATTGATATTTAGCAAAAACAACACTTATTACCTAACAAATGTCGTTTACATACTTCTCATACAATCCATCTGTGTCCTTTGTTTGGCTATCTACACACATAAGAAGTTCAAAATGACATTTCATATTATACACGCCATATTTTCAAAACATGTAAAACTACACATTATTATAGAAACTTGTGTTATCACTAATACTGCTACACAGGGTTAAAAGCCATTTTTACTACACCAACATGTATTCTAACTTATTAAAAATTATATTGACATTAATGTTTTGTAAGTTCTTTTATAATTTGGTGTGTGTCCTTTTTCTGGCCACATACACACCTTAGAAGCTAATCACAATAATCCTAAACCTAAAATACAAAATTCAAGAACATACATGGTTTAATGACTGAATAAATTATCCGACTTATATAAAAACACCACACTGCACATAGAACATATTTCTACATTCAAAGAACTAACCTGTTCAGTAAGTTATTTTGATTGTGTATTTTAAAATCACTTTACATTGTAGTATCTACAACCTACTGTTTACTTGTTTCATATGTAAACAGTCTTGTCATCAGATTCTACACTCCCTCACACTCAAAATAATGTGCATGGAACCATTTATGCATAGGAAAAAATGTGTGCACATTAAAATACACAGTGTTATACACAATAAATCAGAAGTAGAAGATAGCAGAATGCTATTTTCTCTTTTACATTATATAATGTTTACAATATGACCTCTACATTGATTTAGAAATGTTTTAAAAACATCCTAGTAACAATTCATAGCCTACTTTACATAAAACACTTATTAGCCTATTTTTCCATTTCAAACTTTTATTTTGCATGTTTACATTCACAAACACTATTACACATATAATTTAAAACTTTGCTTCTAACAATATGAAGGAAGCATTCTTTAAACCCTTTGGCAATTTAGCTTGATGTGTGACTATAGAGTCATTACAAACAAGCCAATCTACTTTTCGACTTATGTACGCACCCATGATGTGTAATCTCCAGTTTCAATAGATGCCTCTATTGCAATTTTACATTTGTCTTACTAATAGAAACTTGAATATTTACAATATGAATGATTGGCATGTTAACTTTTCTACAGCTACTCTTCATCTTTGAAACATAATTAACCACATTCATTGCATTGTATGTCATGGAATGTTTAGGCACATACAAGACACACATCATTCACATGGATCTGTAGATAATAATGTTTTTTAGACTGTAGACACATATGATTCCATCTGTAACGAATTCCTAAACACCTATCTACAGTTTCCTAAAGATATTTTAAGAGTTGAAAGTCCCACACATAGATGTTTGTCTGCTGTGGAAGCTATGTATTGCATCAATGGAGTCATTTGAAACAACACAACCAAAGCTAGATTACAATAGCATTCAACTCCTGTTTGATTACTGAACCTGCAATGAGAGTATGTTTTGAATGTGCTTTCACTGACTCCTTACATTTCCTGGATGAGTGCTTCGCAGGTGCAGGTATAAGGTTCGCGTTAGGACCATACATTCCACGCAACCTATTATATTCTTCAATGCAAGACATGTCAACTATACGTTCCTTTGATCAAAGTTTATTAAAAACAAACATTCTACATTCTTCACATGTAACAAAGCTGCATTTGACATTCCTTATTTAAACACTGTCTGACAATGTCAATAAGTGCTGCTTCTAAAGTCAAACCTTGTGATTTATAAATAGTTATTGCATAAGCAATGGAAACTGTACTCTTTTCACAAAGGAATCCTTAAAAAGCATTAAACGTGCAGAGCTCTAATGAATCAAGTGAGTTCCTTCTGCACGATTAAACTAAACTTCAACATGTTCAATATTTGTATTGTGAAGAAAACTGTGAAATGCAATTAGTCTTCGCATTGCTCCATAAACGAGACCAATGTCTACATTCAAGTTCCTCTTTAACATAACTCGTGCATTGATGCACAGTTTTAAAACTCCTTCTAGGCCTGCTGTTTTAGAAATTGAATTCTCTAGTTCGACTAATCAAGTATTCGCTCTCTTATCCAAATTTAAAGGCATACCATGACCATTTAAAACATAACAGGATTTTATGTCCACAATATTTTGTTTCTCTGACAATAGCATTGTAGAGTTAAACTTGTTACACTCTGCATGTGTGCACAGCAAAGCAACACAAGACATGTTTTTTTTCTTAAGAGTCAAAATGTCTTCAGACAGACTGCAATCTGCAAGAAACATATTAGAAATTAGTCTTTATTTTAAAACTGCTTTTACATTTTCATCAGGAACTCCAATACAGATCTAAGTCTCCAGATTGCCTCATATTAATGGTAAGTTCTTGGAATTCAAAACAATTCCAAAGGTTAAAATGACCAATACTTCCTATGGTTTTTTTTGAGCAGCCTTAGATTGCAGCATTCTAAAACCTGTTTGACCTTTCACAGGAGTTAATTGCAACAAGTCTCCAAAAACAAGTACACGTTTACCTAAAAACATACTGTTGTAGTCAGTCTTCAAAATGTCTTGCATGTGCAAGTGAATGAAAGTTAGCATCAAGTTAGATACTATACTTACTTCATCTACAATCAAGGTCTTTAATTTTCTAAGAACTTTTCCTACTTCTTGTGCTGCACTTGATACACGTTTCCGATACTCTAGTTTGTTATAATTCTCTACTGGTAATATCAACAGTCGATGTAACGTATCACCTCCTACTTTGAAATCCTGGTAAAACTGTTGGAGCAGTTACACTACATGACAAAGAGCAATCCATTTAATTTTGGATCACAGCTCTTATTGCATTAAATAAAAAATATTTCTATTCCTGCTTGTCCACTAACATACATCAATACAGGTTTGCATTGCACACACGCGCGTTCACGCTTGTCACGCAGTAAACCGTGTAAGAACCTATCTTTAATTTTATAATAAACATCTTTTTGCTCTATGTTAAGTTTACCAACAACAATTTCATCACAATTCACATCTGCAACTTTACTTTGTTTCATTGCAGTTTCTAATTCCTTCATAGCAAGCTCAACATCAATTTGAATAATTGGCTCTCCAAGTACATTTTGACTTCATGCTGCAGAATCTTCACTGCCTTCAGCACTCTCTTTTGCCAATATAGCTGCCAAAAGTTCTTCTTGATGTAGTTATTGTTCCAGTAACTCCATGTAATGCTAACATTTTGGGTATGTAATTAAACATTGTTTTAGCAAAAAGAAATATTCTTCAAAAAATTCAAAACTTCCAAGTAAGTCACTCTATGCACGCCAAGTGAAAAACAACTGCAAAAGACAAAAATAAAATAATTCCCTTTTCTTTGCGGTTTGGCAAGAAAGTTTCATGTGGTTAAGAGACTTCCCTTTCTATGTCTCACTAGACAACCACTACATCCATGTACTTTAAATCGTCCTCTGTCACTGTTTGGTTCAATATTTCAATATGAATAGCGTTGTGCTACTTCATATAAACAATTATCCTCCAATATTTTACATCGATTTGGATAATATATAAAATCAAATTGGGTTTCAAAATCTTTGTACTATCAGGATTAGGGGCTGGGTCAGACCAAAAATTGTGCAACATGGTAGATGGACAGTGAGCCAAGGGAAGGCTGTTTAAGCTGCTGCAGCCTTGGGATTGCATTTCCCAGCAGCACTTGGGCCTTTTTGTAGTTGTGCGCTTGTACGCGCATCAGCAGCTGTAACGCTCACCTTGTATCCACAGAGACGCCACCCAACTGGACTGGATCGCTTCCGATTCGGGTTCACCTCCCCGGGTACTCGTTCTGCCATGGGTCTATTCGGGAAGACAGGAGTTCTGTTTTAGCCACAATTTCCTTCTCTCGGGGCCCACCTCCCAAGTGCCCCTTTACAACCTCCTTAGAGTCTTCCTCATCTTGTATCTCGATAAGATGCGCTCTCCGTCCTGCTGTTCTGTGCAGGGGCGCATCGTGGTTGGGTACCTTACTGCCAAGTTACTTCACTGGCGTGGGCCCGGGAGTCCAGTCCTGCTGTGACTCCGCTCTTGAGGTAAGTCTATAATTCTTAAAGAGTTTATGTCCATAATAGTAGTTGCCCTGTTAACCTCCTCCTTTTCTTGTAGGTGCAGAAGGGATGATGGAGACATCGAGCTGATAGAGAGAGGCGATGCTCAAGAAGTTGAGTGGAAGCGCGAAGCGTGGCGCTATGAGCGTCTTTGGAATTTGGCTAACCTTTGCTGTTCTTCCCTTGCAGGTCGTCATGAAGTTCCTGGAAGAAGTGCGATCAGATGGAAGTGGAATGTAGAGTGGAAGATGTCCAGACCGCTGTCGAAAACCAGGAGAGCTTTGGTAGGTAAGTTCAAGTCGGAAAGGTGTTGGAATCAGAAGACGAACACTTACTAAATTGTTCGCTTCACTCTCTCTCCCTAGGATGTTGCTTGCTGGTGAGGACAGGTTCCAGAGAAGACTCCGGAGCGATCGAGGAGCTGGATTGCTGAACAGGTAAGGAGGAATAATGGTGTTCTTCTTCTCACCCCAGATGCAAGCCTGGAATGCTGTGAGCAGGTCTCTGTGAATGTCACGCTGCAAGTGCAGAACAACGCGAAGCACATGCTTCAGCTCGGGCATGGCTTAAATAGCCTACAGGTATCCCAGGTGCCTCCTGGAAGGACCACAGCCTAGATGCTATACTGCATGGTTCAGCTCCGAACTGAAGCTCGTGGGGGCAGTCATGTTGGTCCATTCCCCAATTGGAACTCCATCTGCCACACAAGCCTGGTGCCAAAGGTGCCAGGACTGGCTCCAGGACAGCCGGGAGGGGCATGATTGGGCCCTTGGGGCCTTGCAGGAACACTGTGGTGAGGCCCAGATACCCCGAGTCACCAGGCCAGGGGCTATGGCCATGACAGCACTCTCCCGCAACGACCCTCTCAAGTTGGTTCTTCTGTCCAGTCCCAGCTTGGTGGGTACTCCAGATGAAAATGTTGTATTAGACGTGGTGCATGAATGTAATCACTGGGCTCCCATTTTCTGTCCTGCGGGCAATACCCTTTCCAGTCTACTAGGTAGTAAAGCTTTGTTCTAACATACTTTGAGTCTAGAATGTCCTTTACTTCAAATTCTGGCTCTCCGTGGATCATCACAGGTCCCGGTGGGGTAGTTACTCGAGTCCCAGGCTGAACTGGTTACAAAAGGGGTACATGAAACACCGGGTGTATCTGCATGTTGGTTGGCAATGTCAATTTAACTGCTGATGGGTTTATAATGGTCTCAATGGGGAAAGGCCCCAGGAATCGTGGGCGGAAAGTCCGGGTTCCTTTTAGAGGCACATACTAAAATGCTAGCCACACCCTATCCCCTACTTGGTAGTCGGGGGCCTTTTCACAATGCAGGTCCGCGTACTTCTTCTGGCGAACTTTAGCTTGGCGCAAATGTTCAATGGCTCGCTGTGTAGACAATTATTATAGGTATATTCAGCGAACCACAGTAAGTCTTTCCGATCCCCTTCTCCTGGTGAAGCATGCAGTGCAAGTATTGTTCGAGCATCTGGTTCGTCCTCTCCGTTTGACCATCCGTTTGGGGGTGATGGCTAGTGGATAGTCTAATGTCTATTTGGGCCATTCAGAAACATTTCCTCCAGAAGTTGGATACAAATTTGGTACCTCTATCCAAGATCAAGACTGATGGGAACCCATGTAGCCATACCACGTGTTCAAGGAAGGTTTTAGCCAGACTGGATGCGTTTGGTAGTCCTTTAAACGGAAATAAATGTGCAATCTTAGTGAACAGGTCTACGATCACTAGGATGGTGTTATAACCTTCACGAGAGGGTAGGTGGGTGATGAATTCAAGAGACAACGTGTGCCACTGAGCTGGCAGGATGTCCAGTGGTTGCAAAAGCCCAGCTGGTTTTTTGTTTGACGATTTATTTTGAGCAGAGATACCACAAGAGGTGATGAACTGAATAACATCTCTGCACCACGTTGGCCACCGGTAGCTTCGTTTCACCTTGGCCAGTGTTTGAGCAATTCCCGGATTGCCTTCCATGAGGGAGTCATGATACTCCGAGATAACCTGTTCTCGAATCTCTTTTTCCGGCACAAATAGCCGAACCCTGTAGTAAGGTAATTGGTCCTTAACACTGTAGTGTTCTCCCCTCAAATTCCATTCGTGTAGGCATTCCTGAGTCATTACTTGTCGGATTTCTTTCAACAACTCGTCTTGAGTCATGGAGGTTGTAATGCCCAAAAGCCTGTCACCCGGAATGATGGCCACGGGATCAGGAGGTGTATACACCAGCTTGTCAGTGCCCATACGTGAAAGGGCATCAGCTTTGCCATTTCTGAGTCCAGGTCAAAACGTGATCACATAGCTGTACTCCAAGAATAAAAGGGCCCAGCGTAGTTGTCGAGAGGATTGAGCCTTCGCATTCTTCAGGTATTGTAGATTTTGGTGCTCAGTTATCACTGTGATAGTGTGTCTGGCTCCCAACAGATAATGTCGCCAGGCCTTGAAGGCCGCTTTTATGGCAAGAAGCTCTTTGTCAGCGATGGCATAATTGAGCTCAGGTGGTGAGAATGTACGTGACCAGAAGGCCACAAGATGTAATTGGCCGGTGTGTGGGTCCCTTTGTGATAGTACGGCATCCATTGCCATGCTGAAAGCATCTGTCTCCACCACATATGGAAAGTCTGGGCGAGGATGTCATGAGACTAGAGCGGTAGTGAATTTCACCTTGAGTTCTTGAAAGGCTTTTTCAGCCTCTTCAGTCATTTGAATGTCTTGTTGCATTTCCTTAACAACGAGGTGATCGGGTGTACTATTCGCGAGAATCCTAGAATGAATCGGCGGTAAAGGTTTGCAAAACCTAACATGCTCTGGACTCCCTTGACTGACCTTGGGGCTGGCCAATTGAGGACGGCATCGACCTTGTGTATATTCATTCGTATTCCTTTTGGAGTGAGGATAAATCCCAACAATTCTACTTCTGTAACGTGGAGTGAACATTTCTCAAGTTTGGCATAGAGATGATGTTGTCGGAGCTTGGTAAGGACAGACCGTACATGCTTAACAGGATCTTGCTCTGAAGCCAAATATACCAGGATGTCATCTATATAGACCAAGGTGCAGACGTCAATCAGCTCCCTCAGAACATCATTCATGAAATATTGGAATGCAGCCGGGGCATTGCACATGCCAAATGGCATTACTTGAAATTCATATAAGCCATATTTGGTACGGAATGAGTTTTCCATTTGTCCACTTTTTTAATGCTCACAAGATGGTAAGCCCCTCTAAGGTCCAATTTCATGTAGATTTGGCCGTCTTTGACTTGGTCTAACAATTCCGGGATCAGGGGTAAAGGGTAGCGATTCTTGATGGTAACTTGGTTCAATGTACGTTAGTCGATGCACATCCTCAATTCTCCTTCCTTCTTCGGCACAAAGAATAAGGGAGACGCTGCCAACGACTTTGAGGGGCAGATGAAACCATTGGCCAGATATTGCTTTAGATTTGACTTCAAGTGCTTGTTCTCTGGTTCAGTGAGTGCGCAGATATGGCCAAAAGGAATGCGAGCACCAGGTATCAGATCGATCTGGGTCTTTGGGGCGGCACAGTATTCCCTTGTTCTTTTTGGAGCACATCTTGAAAGAACTGATATTGAATTGGTAGGGTAGCAACCAGACCTAAGACACTTATCGCCCCTTCCTGAACGGATGAGCCAGTATGCTTACTCTTCCTTCCTTTAGGATAGCAGGTATGTGTGCAGTCATGGGAGAAGACAAACTCTCGGGCACGCCAGTTGATCCATGGGTTATGTGCGACCAGCCATGGCATCCCTAGAATTAATCAGAACTGCAGTGGTTTAATGAGGTCAAAAGTGATTTATTCTTGATGACCATCCTGGCATAAGAGGGTGAGATCAGTGGTACATTTGGACACAGGACTGGAGGTGATTTTGGTGCCATCTACAGCAGTTCCAGTCTCTGTGGTGGGCTTTGAGCAGAGTGGAAGCCCCATCTTTGCTGCAAGATCCTGGTCCATGTAATTCCCCACGGCCCGCTATCAATGTAAGCTTCTACCAAATGCATCTTTGATGGCTGTTGATGGGTGATCAGGATCACGGGTAAATCACAATGGGAGGTCTGTAATTGGATTTCTTCGCTCGACAATTTGACCCCTACAATTGCTGGGCTTGGTAGTTTTCCGACTCCTCACTTGGTTTCTCCTTGTCCGTAGCTCCTTTGGTTCTTCTTGGTGGTTTTACCGGGCATTCCTTGAGGAAATGGCCTGTCTTTCCACAGTACAGGCACAATTGCTGTTCCCTCCTCTTGTCTCTTTCTGCTTTGGTTAGAGGGGGTCTAACTCCTCCTAGTTGCATTGGTTCTGTGGAACTTTCTGTTCCCCGCTGGGCATGATCTTTGGGGTGCACGAACATCGGGCGTGCATCCCGTTTACTTTGATCTGTTCTCCGATCTTGCAACCGATGGTCAAGTTGAAATACCAGATTAATGAACTCGCCACAGTCCTTGGGTGGATCCACTACTTGGGCAAGTACATCCTTTAACTCCCCTTGCAAGCTCAGGTGGAACAAGGTGGTTCTTTTGTCCTCTGGCCACTCTGCTTCGACCACAAGCCTATTAAAGGTAGCTATGTATGTCAACCGATCTTGCTTTCCTTGATGGAGGGAGAGTTTGTTGTCTAAGGCCTGTCGATGAGAACGACCCCAAAATCGTGTAACAGTGGATCATCTTGGCTAATGAACGGTACCGAACAGTCTGCTGCACTGCTGCACTGCCACTCACGTAGGACAACACAAAAGTCACTCGCGACTGGTCATTGGGAAATGCCCCAGGTCTGCACAAGAAGTGGAGGCTACACTGATCCATAAAGGTTGCGTATCTTCAGAGATCCCCCGAGAAACGCTCTGGTGGAGCGAGTGGAACTGCCCCAGGAAGGGTGATCTGCACCGGATTGCTTGTTGGGGTTGGCATTGATGGGCTAATTCCAGGCAAATGGGCTTGTCCGGCCTGTGATTGAAGGAATTGCCTACCGAGATCATCAGTTCCTTCTTTGGACACAATTAGTTCTCTCCGCAAGGTATTGGTTTCTTGTCGGGCTGATTGTACCTCTGCGCGTAACTGCCCCAACACTTGAGCCAACTGGTTGGTTTCCAAGGTTTCCATACTGGGCGTCCGGGTGGATTATAATGTTTAGGCTTTGCGTTCTGTAACGCTCACCTTGTATCCACAGAGACGCCACCCAACTGGACTGGATCGCTTCCGATTCGGGTTCACCTCCCCAGGGGACTCATTCTGCTGTGGGTCTATTCTGGAAGACAGGAGTTCTGTTTTAGCCACAATCTCCTTCTCTTGGGGCCCACCTCCCAAGTGCCCCCTTACAACTCCCTTAGAGTCTTCCTCACCTTGTATCTCGGTAAGATGCGCTCTCCGTGCATGGGCGCGTCGTGGCTGGGCACCTTACTGCCAAGTTACTTCACTGGCGTAGGCCCGGGAGTCCAGTCCTACTACGACTCCGCTCTTGAGGTAAGCCCATAATTCTTAAAGAATGTTTGTCCATAATATTCATTGCCCTGTTAACCTCCTCCTTTTCTCGTCGGTGCAGAAGGGTTGATGGAGACGTCGAGCTGATGGTGAGGGCGATGCTCGAGAAGGTGAGTGAAAGAGCAAATTTCGACGCTATGAGCGTCTTTGGAATTTGGCTAACCTGTGCCGTTCTTCTCTTGCAGATAAGTTCCTGGAAGAAGTGCGATCAGATGGAAGTGGAACGCAGAGTGGAAGATGTCCGGACCGCTGTCGAAAACCAGGAGAGTTAAGCGCGAGTATGAAAGTTGTTGGAATCGGAAGATGAACGCTTACTAAATTGTCCTCTTCTCTCTCTCTCCCTGGGATGTTGCTTGATGGTGAGGAGTGGTTCAACAGAAGACTCCGGAGCCATCGAGGAGCTGGATTGCTGAACAGGTAAGGAGGAATAATGGTGTTCTTCTTCTCTCCCCAGATGCAGGCCTGGAATGCTGCGAGCAGGTCTCAGTGAATGTCACGCTGTGAGTGCAGAACAACGTGAAGCACATGCTTCTGCTCTGGCGTGGCTTAAATAGTCTACAGGTATCCCAGGTGCCTCTATGGTGGACCACACCCTAGATGCTAGACTGTATGGTTCAGTTCCGAATTGAACCTTGTGGGGGCAGTCATGTTGGTCCGTTCCCCAATGGGAACTCCATCTGCCATATGAGCCTGGCGCAAAATGCACCAAGACTGGCTCCAGGACAGCCGTGAGGGGCATGATTGGGCCCTTGGAGCCTTACAGGAACACTGTGGCGAAGCCCAGATACCCAGAGTCCCCAGGCCAGGGGATATGGCAGTGACAGCGGCTGACACAGATTGGCAGTCAACCATCTGTGCCAGGTGTGGATTATTCAGTTTGCACGGGTGGTGACATCGAGAATGCTGAGGATTTCCCAGAGTGGCACACGGAGGGACTGAGAAGGCACAGGAGGACTTGTGCCATGCGCAGTTACACTCCAGGGTGCCCGCTTCTAATGCTGTTGATCTTCTGGTCCGGGTAGTCCCGTGTGGACTCCTGGACACAAAGCTAAGTAACTGTGTGCTTTTGTTAATTGTGCTGTCTACATTGCTGTCGGGTTGTTGGCTGCCTCACTACAATGTTCTCTGTTTGCACGCATCATTATGAGAGTCTAGAGATACTGGGGAATGCATACGTTACGAGGCTGGAACGGGCTAACTCCTGATGTGTGCAAAGGTGAGGAAAATGAACACCATTACTCTCCTGAGACAGAAAGAGTACATACGATAGAGGGTTGTTCAGACTGAAGGGGAGCAGGGAATTTCAGTTCCTGCTCTAACGTGTGTGCTTAAAAACACATGTTAAGCCATAGGAATACCAGGCGCGCATGCTTATGTTAATGTTGGACAGCTGTATTCAGAGCTGGTCCTGTTTCGTTTTGCTTTTGCCTGCTCCTGGGGCAATGTGTCTCTATAATCACTGTGAGAAAACCTCCTGTATGTCTCATTCTGCTTCATAAATGTTGCTTATGCTTTCAAGTTCAACATGCTTTCATGCTACATGTCATATGTGCACGTTAACCCAGTGCGGGTATGAGTTTATGGTACACAAGATAGGGAGAGAGGTTCAGGAAGAGTTAGGATTCCAGTATTGTGTTAGGTTATTGGTATATGTATGCAATCTTCCTTGGTGCTTCCCACTACCCATCAATTACCTATTATTGTTGCCTACTAAGGGGTTGCAAGACAAAGCCCTGTACTGGTATCATGAATCTCCTTTAGCTGGTCATTCTGGTAAGAGGAAAAGCCAAACATTTTTGGAGAAGAACTATCGGTGGCCTGATTTGAGGAAGGATACTGTTAACTATATTCTAGGTTGTGAGAATTGTGTACACAACAAGGCAGGCCATACTAAAAAGATGGGGTTGTTACAGCCTTTGTCAACACCTGAGAGGTCATGGACACAAATGTCCATGGACTTTATTATGGATCTTCCCCCAGACAATCAGCATGATACAATTTGGGTTGTGGTGGAGTATTTGTCTAAGCAAGCTTCTTCTATCCCATGTGTAGGAATTCTGGGTGCAGGACCGTTGGCAGATTTGTTTTTACGGCACATTGTTAAACTGCACTGTCTTCCAAAAAGCATTGTGCTGGATAGAGGGCCCCAATTCACCTTGAGATTCTTGCGCGCCTTTTGTCGGATGTTGGGAATCAGCGGTGCTCACTCCACTAGTTATAATCCACAAACTGATGGCCAGACGGACAGAGTGAACCAAACTCTCTAGCAATATTTGTGATGCTATTTGTGAGATGGTATGAATTCCTGGGTAAAGGCCTTATGGCTGGCTGAATTTACATACAACAAAACTGAGCATGCATCCTTAGGGATGGCACCCAATGCATGTTTGCATGGTCATGAGCAGAACATGATACCTGAAAGTCTGGCTGGGGTGGAACAGATTCCGGTACTTCAAGAGTGCAAGCAGCTGCTTCTCGATATCATACAGAAGGCACTATCAAATTTAGAACAAGCTAAAAGGGCATACAAAGCACAGTATGACAAAAGGTAGCAGGTGCCCCAACTTACAAGGTGGGAGATAGGGTATGGCTATCTATGCAGAAACTGTCTCTTGTGGGTCCCCGTAAGTTTGCACCCAGATTCATTGGGCTGTATGAGATTGTACAATGCGTATCATCTATAGCTATGAAATTGCGGGTGCCAAAGAGTTTAAAGATCCATCCAGTGTTCCATGTGTTTTTGTTTAATCCTGCTGGTCTGGGGATGACCACGCAATGACCACCAGCTATATTGATGTTGGGCCAAGTGGAATACGAAGTAAGAAAGATCATGGATTCCAAGAGAAGGCAACACAAGTTGTGGTATCTCATTCAATGGTCTGGTTATGGAACTGAGGACAGTTTATGGGAACCAGCAAGGGCCATTCATGCTCCTAAATTGTTGAGACAATTCCATTTTTGACACCCTGGGAAACCTTTTCCAAGCAAATTTACCAAATAGGGTTCTTAATTATTATTTCTAAATTACTAACAACAATTACATGAGGGTGGAAATACTGCAGTATAAAAAAAAAAAATCCCATCTAACTTTCTCAGTAAGCTTACAGTATCCACATATCTAATTTTTGAACACCATAACCAAGTTCGCATTCACCAGGTGCACTGCCTCATAAAACCTCCCAATTGTAAAGCCACATTCAAGCATTTCCACAATTCTAAGACAGTACAAAATCACCCATATAGGGTCATGGAAAAACAACTCAATATCCAATACAAAGCACACACACAACACAATGCTTGTCAAGGGTAGAGTTATTCTGTTTATTTCACAGTAGGATTTCCTATGCACTCACATTCATATCACATCTTCCAATGTCAGTGAGAAAAAACCTTCATATGGAAATATATGTTTTGTCAAACATAAGCATATCATAACATGGGAAACTGTTTCATCACTCTCCTATAAACACTGAAGTAAAATATGAAAAACCCTATTTACTAACAATGCTTATAAACTTGACCACAGTAGAAACCTCACCATACTTAATTTATCTTAGAAATGCAAAAATGTACATAACATAAGTAAAAAACACACTATCACTCACCTTCAGCTACTCCAAACAATGAATAGATCTTTATCATAGCCAAACACAGAACATGTGCACATTCTCTGTTCTGGGCTCAAACGGTCAAAGATTCACAGAAAGGTCACTTTCATAGCTTTCACAAATCAATTGCACAAAAAGAAGACTGGAGAAAGCAAACAAGTAAAATCACAAACACATTTTTATTACAATCTATATCAGCACAATCATTCAAAGAATACTACATACAATATTTACACACTTATTATATTTTTTTCCTAATTTGCAAAAGAACATAACCACCTCTATACCCCTGGTTACATGACGAAAACCCACCTGTAGATGTGGTTGTACGTACATTTTTCAAATCCGCTCAAAAACACATATTACAAAGGTTTCAAAATCAATTCACATTAGCCTTCAGGTGAGAACTTCCAAACAGAAGCACATGTTCAAATATGTGCAAAAACATCCATAATATAATATGATCACTGCACCAAATACAAACAGCTATATCTAAGTCTACAACCAATGGCTAATACACATGGCTAGCAAAGCCTGACACAAAGTACAGTTGCTGCATTCATACTCATGGATCGAGTCAACTGCTAGTAGTCGCTGCAACCCATAACATAAACCCAGCTACTCCCACCAAAAATACATGATGTCCCATTGCCTTGATCGTACCCACGGCTATGACCCATCCTACGGTTGGTACCCATGCCTATAATACATCTGAAAGGACACATAGTTTCATTGGCTCCTACCGTAACCATGGCTATTTACAATAACACACCAAAGGTATTTTCCCTTTCCAATATACTTAAAAAGTTCTGCGGGTGGATCCTAAAATAGACTTTGGATTATTTACCCATATGCAACCAAAACATATATTTTCTAACAGAGAAATACTCTTCACCTGAAAGACATTTTGGAATATTTCTCAGTGCTATTTCTTTAGATGATTCATGAATTTTATTTACCCACAAAGAAAATAATCTCTGCTACATGTCAAACATATTTCTCCACAATTACAGCATACACTTCTCATTTCAAACACTCTGTCTAAAATGATATCATAGAATCTAAATAACGTTGTAAGCAATGCTTTGATAACATCACTATGAACCCCATTCTCAAAATTCTCCATGTTTCACATATCCAATGAAACAATAATTATGCCCCCAAATAGTACAATCTCCTAAAACTACACCGCACTCTCAAGCAATACAAATATACTAAATGAACCTTTAATATGATACAATATAATCTAAACTTTTATTTGCACAAATAAACATTACTAAAAAACATTCTCTGATAGGTTCAACAATTCAACAGCATCTGAGGTACTTGACATCCTATTGGCAGCGGCCCACCACACAGACAATGAACAACCAATCAGAAAGTAAATACAAACATTCCAACTTCTCTACTTATGCACTCGTCCTGCATTGCTAATTCTAATATCTGAAAAGACAAGCAGTATTTAGTTCTACCACACTAAAATGGAAAACTGCATGCATTGGATGGAGGACAATTATGCTACAGAGGAAGACATTTAAAAAAGAAGACACTGAAAAAAATGAACCAGAAGAAAATACACCACATCCATGATTTTGTAAATCCATGCTTCATATATATATATATAAAATGAGACTAACAACAACATTTTAAGGAACAGATATCAGTCACCATACAGATATGCTTTGTCTACCTACTATCAAATGTCGATACAACCCAAACAAATATTTTTAAAGTGTATTATATCTTTAATTGTTTACAAATATTTCCAATATTTTCAAACAGATGGATGAAGAAGTCATTCAAGTATGTAGAAGAATCAAGCAAGAAGCACCAGAAACAATACCCACAAATATGATCATGGATTCAGAAACAGAATTAAAACAACAATTAATTAATATTCAAAAACAAGCAAAAAGTGAATAAGGACATTGAAAATGTAAGACAAACCATGGACAGTAAAAATCCAGATAATCGGACTAAAGAAGTAGATATATTTTGTGTTCCAACTAAGAGAAAACAAAAACCCACAACCATATCCCCACGAATAAATCTTTTTTCATCAAACTTTGTTTGTATATTTATTTACCTTTTTCAAATGTGTACACTTATATATGTTATTAATGTATAAAAAGTATTTAAAATGTTACACTGTTTATAAACACTACACTCAATGCATCTTAAATATTTTATCCACATTTATTTATATTCTCCAAATATGTATTTAGCTGTAGCTACAAAAAAATCCAATACCCCCTCCCCCATGTTTTGTAGCCTCGGCTATAGGATTGTGTGTATTTCTTTACACAAACCAGATATAAAATATTAATAACAAAACAGACATTAAAATGAGTACAGGAAAAGAGGGAACTTTTTGTACATTACAGCTATAGCCGCTGGTATAATTTTTTTAACCCATGACTCGATCCCCTTACCTGCACCACCAAAATCCAACAGTCCATTGTAAAGATCGTAGCCACGGTTATTGATCTGTTTTAAAAAAAACATATTATCCTTCTGTCTGAAAAAAAAAAGAAAACATAATCAGTTCACTAACACACCCACTTTAATAAACACAATTTAATACATATGTTTTTTGACTCTCATATGTTTTATACAGTGCATAACATTCACTATACAAAATACAACATATGTACATACAACACTGTTCTCTTTGCACTCATTAATCATTGGGTCATTGGGAAAAGAAAATACATCTTGCATTAAAAAACCCATGCAATAATATAAAATGTATAAGACAATAACACTACAAGAAACAAACAGGGATTTATAAACTGGGTGAGAATAAACAAAGGACATTATACTGGGTGATTGCAGGACAGAGGATGGGGAAGGTTAAGTAAATTTGGAGAACAAGAGAAAATAGGGTGGCATTTATACAACTTGGAGAAGAAGGTATAGAAAACAATAATACTGGTACTACTGTAATTTCTTAAAAATAACTGAACACCACTACAGATAGTTGACAATATAGAGGCATGTCTTTTTAGTGTTGTCATTTTTATTGTTTTATATATTTATCCCTGGTTCGACATTCCAACATGTCTGACCACAAGAGTGGCAGCAGTGATGACTTTTTCATTTGGGAACCCAATCCATTGCCACCCAGGTAGAAAGAAACTTGGATGAAAACCACTGCGGACATTTGGTGCTTCTTTAAAGTCAATGAATATTCTTCCAGAGCAAAGGCAAAGCAGTTACTTTGCACATTCTGCAAAAAAAAAACCAAAGCCTGGGATCATCTATTATGATTAATCATCTACTGCAAGTCCATTAGGAGGACGTCAATGATGACTATCGGAAATCACACGAACATCACAAAAGAAAAAATCCATGGGTCCCATTCCTTGTGGAGATCAGCACCACCTGCAGCACCTCCATCCACCAGAGTTAGAACATCACAAACTGCAAATTAAGCCTCAGCTTCAGCAGCGATGCCAACTGCACCACCTCCTATTTTACCCACTCCCCATATTACCATGATATGACTCATGTGTAGGCTTTGCCTCGAATGGGTAGCCAAGGGAGCTGCCACATTTAACGAATGGGAGAGGTTAATCCCCGAACACAACATTACCTGCCATCCTTATTTCTTTTTTCAAATAGCATCCCCCCGGCCCCCTTCCATTGTCCTATCACAAAGACTAGGAACATCAATAATGAGAACCCATCTAATGCAAATCCACTGCAAAGATGTGTATGAGGCCAGTTGGAAATCACACAAGCACCATAAAATAAAAATGCATCAGGCTCAAGCATTACATGCAAACAAATCAGCATCACTTCCAGCATCTGCATCCACCAGTACAATCACGAACACTGAAAGAAGCCTCAACTTCTGCAGCAGTGTCAAATACACTTTTCCAATTTTACCAACAATTCCATCTCCAACAGTACCACTATGTGTTGAATATAGGTTGACCCTTCACGGGATGGAGTTAACTTTACAACATCTAGTGATAGTCCACCGGGATGATGAGAACGATACATATACAATAAAATACACAAAAAAGAAAATGACTAAAATAAACTTGCAAACCACCTTCAATTCAACTAACTCACAAAACACTCTAAATACCTAAGTGTACTGCATACCTGAAAGCGCATTGGAATTACAACAAATACAATGAAATAAACATTTGAACCTCATTAACATAACTAAATGCCTGCATATACATGTTATTGACAAATCTTATTTTATAGATCCATATTTCTAAAACTAAAAAAATAAAAATACATCAAACACATGCCACAATCAAAACAGATCAAAACAAAAAAGAAATCATAATGAGCAACTGATAGCAGTGATACATATAACTAACACATACAAGATGGCAAATACCCCTTCGAAAAATGAAAATGTATTAACACTTACTTTCACAACTGTCACCTCCGCAGTGAGTTCTAGAATAAAAAGGATAAAACTGCACAATATGGTGGCTTTTTATACTTTCCAAAATGAATACCAACTTTAGGACTATGTACTTATGACACTACTAAAATTCATGACACATTTTCCCCAGACAGTACAGTACAAAAATAGAAAAGTACCAACAACCAATATCAAACAATGAAACTTGGATTTCTTCGCTCGACAATTTGACCCCTACAATTGCTGGGCTTGGTAGTTTTCCGACTCCTCACTTGGTTTCTCCTTGTCCGTAGCTCCTTTGGTTCTTCTTGGTGGTTTTACCGGGCATTCCTTGAGGAAATGGCCTGTCTTTCCACAGTACAGGCACAATTGCTGTTCCCTCCTCTTGTCTCTTTCTGCTTTGGTTAGAGGGGGTCTAACTCCTCCTAGTTGCATTGGTTCTGTGGAACTTTCTGTTCCCCGCTGGGCATGATCTTTGGGGTGCACGAACATCGGGCGTGCATCCCGTTTACTTTGATCTGTTCTCCGATCTTGCAACCGATGGTCAAGTTGAAATACCAGATTAATGAACTCGCCACAGTCCTTGGGTGGATCCACTACTTGGGCAAGTACATCCTTTAACTCCCCTTGCAAGCTCAGGTGGAACAAGGTGGTTCTTTTGTCCTCTGGCCACTCTGCTTCGACCACAAGCCTATTAAAGGTAGCTATGTATGTCAACCGATCTTGCTTTCCTTGATGGAGGGAGAGTTTGTTGTCTAAGGCCTGTCGATGAGAACGACCCCAAAATCGTGTAACAGTGGATCATCTTGGCTAATGAACGGTACCGAACAGTCTGCTGCACTGCTGCACTGCCACTCACGTAGGACAACACAAAAGTCACTCGCGACTGGTCATTGGGAAATGCCCCAGGTCTGCACAAGAAGTGGAGGCTACACTGATCCATAAAGGTTGCGTATCTTCAGAGATCCCCCGAGAAACGCTCTGGTGGAGCGAGTGGAACTGCCCCAGGAAGGGTGATCTGCACCGGATTGCTTGTTGGGGTTGGCATTGATGGGCTAATTCCAGGCAAATGGGCTTGTCCGGCCTGTGATTGAAGGAATTGCCTACCGAGATCATCAGTTCCTTCTTTGGACACAATTAGTTCTCTCCGCAAGGTATTGGTTTCTTGTCGGGCTGATTGTACCTCTGCGCGTAACTGCCCCAACACTTGAGCCAACTGGTTGGTTTCCAAGGTTTCCATACTGGGCGTCCGGGTGGATTATAATGTTTAGGCTTTGCGTTCTGTAACGCTCACCTTGTATCCACAGAGACGCCACCCAACTGGACTGGATCGCTTCCGATTCGGGTTCACCTCCCCAGGGGACTCATTCTGCTGTGGGTCTATTCTGGAAGACAGGAGTTCTGTTTTAGCCACAATCTCCTTCTCTTGGGGCCCACCTCCCAAGTGCCCCCTTACAACTCCCTTAGAGTCTTCCTCACCTTGTATCTCGGTAAGATGCGCTCTCCGTGCATGGGCGCGTCGTGGCTGGGCACCTTACTGCCAAGTTACTTCACTGGCGTAGGCCCGGGAGTCCAGTCCTACTACGACTCCGCTCTTGAGGTAAGCCCATAATTCTTAAAGAATGTTTGTCCATAATATTCATTGCCCTGTTAACCTCCTCCTTTTCTCGTCGGTGCAGAAGGGTTGATGGAGACGTCGAGCTGATGGTGAGGGCGATGCTCGAGAAGGTGAGTGAAAGAGCAAATTTCGACGCTATGAGCGTCTTTGGAATTTGGCTAACCTGTGCCGTTCTTCTCTTGCAGATAAGTTCCTGGAAGAAGTGCGATCAGATGGAAGTGGAACGCAGAGTGGAAGATGTCCGGACCGCTGTCGAAAACCAGGAGAGTTAAGCGCGAGTATGAAAGTTGTTGGAATCGGAAGATGAACGCTTACTAAATTGTCCTCTTCTCTCTCTCTCCCTGGGATGTTGCTTGATGGTGAGGAGTGGTTCAACAGAAGACTCCGGAGCCATCGAGGAGCTGGATTGCTGAACAGGTAAGGAGGAATAATGGTGTTCTTCTTCTCTCCCCAGATGCAGGCCTGGAATGCTGCGAGCAGGTCTCAGTGAATGTCACGCTGTGAGTGCAGAACAACGTGAAGCACATGCTTCTGCTCTGGCGTGGCTTAAATAGTCTACAGGTATCCCAGGTGCCTCTATGGTGGACCACACCCTAGATGCTAGACTGTATGGTTCAGTTCCGAATTGAACCTTGTGGGGGCAGTCATGTTGGTCCGTTCCCCAATGGGAACTCCATCTGCCATATGAGCCTGGCGCAAAATGCACCAAGACTGGCTCCAGGACAGCCGTGAGGGGCATGATTGGGCCCTTGGAGCCTTACAGGAACACTGTGGCGAAGCCCAGATACCCAGAGTCCCCAGGCCAGGGGATATGGCAGTGACAGCGGCTGACACAGATTGGCAGTCAACCATCTGTGCCAGGTGTGGATTATTCAGTTTGCACGGGTGGTGACATCGAGAATGCTGAGGATTTCCCAGAGTGGCACACGGAGGGACTGAGAAGGCACAGGAGGACTTGTGCCATGCGCAGTTACACTCCAGGGTGCCCGCTTCTAATGCTGTTGATCTTCTGGTCCGGGTAGTCCCGTGTGGACTCCTGGACACAAAGCTAAGTAACTGTGTGCTTTTGTTAATTGTGCTGTCTACATTGCTGTCGGGTTGTTGGCTGCCTCACTACAATGTTCTCTGTTTGCACGCATCATTATGAGAGTCTAGAGATACTGGGGAATGCATACGTTACGAGGCTGGAACGGGCTAACTCCTGATGTGTGCAAAGGTGAGGAAAATGAACACCATTACTCTCCTGAGACAGAAAGAGTACATACGATAGAGGGTTGTTCAGACTGAAGGGGAGCAGGGAATTTCAGTTCCTGCTCTAACGTGTGTGCTTAAAAACACATGTTAAGCCATAGGAATACCAGGCGCGCATGCTTATGTTAATGTTGGACAGCTGTATTCAGAGCTGGTCCTGTTTCGTTTTGCTTTTGCCTGCTCCTGGGGCAATGTGTCTCTATAATCACTGTGAGAAAACCTCCTGTATGTCTCATTCTGCTTCATAAATGTTGCTTATGCTTTCAAGTTCAACATGCTTTCATGCTACATGTCATATGTGCACGTTAACCCAGTGCGGGTATGAGTTTATGGTACACAAGATAGGGAGAGAGGTTCAGGAAGAGTTAGGATTCCAGTATTGTGTTAGGTTATTGGTATATGTATGCAATCTTCCTTGGTGCTTCCCACTACCCATCAATTACCTATTATTGTTGCCTACTAAGGGGTTGCAAGACAAAGCCCTGTACTGGTATCATGAATCTCCTTTAGCTGGTCATTCTGGTAAGAGGAAAAGCCAAACATTTTTGGAGAAGAACTATCGGTGGCCTGATTTGAGGAAGGATACTGTTAACTATATTCTAGGTTGTGAGAATTGTGTACACAACAAGGCAGGCCATACTAAAAAGATGGGGTTGTTACAGCCTTTGTCAACACCTGAGAGGTCATGGACACAAATGTCCATGGACTTTATTATGGATCTTCCCCCAGACAATCAGCATGATACAATTTGGGTTGTGGTGGAGTATTTGTCTAAGCAAGCTTCTTCTATCCCATGTGTAGGAATTCTGGGTGCAGGACCGTTGGCAGATTTGTTTTTACGGCACATTGTTAAACTGCACTGTCTTCCAAAAAGCATTGTGCTGGATAGAGGGCCCCAATTCACCTTGAGATTCTTGCGCGCCTTTTGTCGGATGTTGGGAATCAGCGGTGCTCACTCCACTAGTTATAATCCACAAACTGATGGCCAGACGGACAGAGTGAACCAAACTCTCTAGCAATATTTGTGATGCTATTTGTGAGATGGTATGAATTCCTGGGTAAAGGCCTTATGGCTGGCTGAATTTACATACAACAAAACTGAGCATGCATCCTTAGGGATGGCACCCAATGCATGTTTGCATGGTCATGAGCAGAACATGATACCTGAAAGTCTGGCTGGGGTGGAACAGATTCCGGTACTTCAAGAGTGCAAGCAGCTGCTTCTCGATATCATACAGAAGGCACTATCAAATTTAGAACAAGCTAAAAGGGCATACAAAGCACAGTATGACAAAAGGTAGCAGGTGCCCCAACTTACAAGGTGGGAGATAGGGTATGGCTATCTATGCAGAAACTGTCTCTTGTGGGTCCCCGTAAGTTTGCACCCAGATTCATTGGGCTGTATGAGATTGTACAATGCGTATCATCTATAGCTATGAAATTGCGGGTGCCAAAGAGTTTAAAGATCCATCCAGTGTTCCATGTGTTTTTGTTTAATCCTGCTGGTCTGGGGATGACCACGCAATGACCACCAGCTATATTGATGTTGGGCCAAGTGGAATACGAAGTAAGAAAGATCATGGATTCCAAGAGAAGGCAACACAAGTTGTGGTATCTCATTCAATGGTCTGGTTATGGAACTGAGGACAGTTTATGGGAACCAGCAAGGGCCATTCATGCTCCTAAATTGTTGAGACAATTCCATTTTTGACACCCTGGGAAACCTTTTCCAAGCAAATTTACCAAATAGGGTTCTTAATTATTATTTCTAAATTACTAACAACAATTACATGAGGGTGGAAATACTGCAGTATAAAAAAAAAAAATCCCATCTAACTTTCTCAGTAAGCTTACAGTATCCACATATCTAATTTTTGAACACCATAACCAAGTTCGCATTCACCAGGTGCACTGCCTCATAAAACCTCCCAATTGTAAAGCCACATTCAAGCATTTCCACAATTCTAAGACAGTACAAAATCACCCATATAGGGTCATGGAAAAACAACTCAATATCCAATACAAAGCACACACACAACACAATGCTTGTCAAGGGTAGAGTTATTCTGTTTATTTCACAGTAGGATTTCCTATGCACTCACATTCATATCACATCTTCCAATGTCAGTGAGAAAAAACCTTCATATGGAAATATATGTTTTGTCAAACATAAGCATATCATAACATGGGAAACTGTTTCATCACTCTCCTATAAACACTGAAGTAAAATATGAAAAACCCTATTTACTAACAATGCTTATAAACTTGACCACAGTAGAAACCTCACCATACTTAATTTATCTTAGAAATGCAAAAATGTACATAACATAAGTAAAAAACACACTATCACTCACCTTCAGCTACTCCAAACAATGAATAGATCTTTATCATAGCCAAACACAGAACATGTGCACATTCTCTGTTCTGGGCTCAAACGGTCAAAGATTCACAGAAAGGTCACTTTCATAGCTTTCACAAATCAATTGCACAAAAAGAAGACTGGAGAAAGCAAACAAGTAAAATCACAAACACATTTTTATTACAATCTATATCAGCACAATCATTCAAAGAATACTACATACAATATTTACACACTTATTATATTTTTTTCCTAATTTGCAAAAGAACATAACCACCTCTATACCCCTGGTTACATGACGAAAACCCACCTGTAGATGTGGTTGTACGTACATTTTTCAAATCCGCTCAAAAACACATATTACAAAGGTTTCAAAATCAATTCACATTAGCCTTCAGGTGAGAACTTCCAAACAGAAGCACATGTTCAAATATGTGCAAAAACATCCATAATATAATATGATCACTGCACCAAATACAAACAGCTATATCTAAGTCTACAACCAATGGCTAATACACATGGCTAGCAAAGCCTGACACAAAGTACAGTTGCTGCATTCATACTCATGGATCGAGTCAACTGCTAGTAGTCGCTGCAACCCATAACATAAACCCAGCTACTCCCACCAAAAATACATGATGTCCCATTGCCTTGATCGTACCCACGGCTATGACCCATCCTACGGTTGGTACCCATGCCTATAATACATCTGAAAGGACACATAGTTTCATTGGCTCCTACCGTAACCATGGCTATTTACAATAACACACCAAAGGTATTTTCCCTTTCCAATATACTTAAAAAGTTCTGCGGGTGGATCCTAAAATAGACTTTGGATTATTTACCCATATGCAACCAAAACATATATTTTCTAACAGAGAAATACTCTTCACCTGAAAGACATTTTGGAATATTTCTCAGTGCTATTTCTTTAGATGATTCATGAATTTTATTTACCCACAAAGAAAATAATCTCTGCTACATGTCAAACATATTTCTCCACAATTACAGCATACACTTCTCATTTCAAACACTCTGTCTAAAATGATATCATAGAATCTAAATAACGTTGTAAGCAATGCTTTGATAACATCACTATGAACCCCATTCTCAAAATTCTCCATGTTTCACATATCCAATGAAACAATAATTATGCCCCCAAATAGTACAATCTCCTAAAACTACACCGCACTCTCAAGCAATACAAATATACTAAATGAACCTTTAATATGATACAATATAATCTAAACTTTTATTTGCACAAATAAACATTACTAAAAAACATTCTCTGATAGGTTCAACAATTCAACAGCATCTGAGGTACTTGACATCCTATTGGCAGCGGCCCACCACACAGACAATGAACAACCAATCAGAAAGTAAATACAAACATTCCAACTTCTCTACTTATGCACTCGTCCTGCATTGCTAATTCTAATATCTGAAAAGACAAGCAGTATTTAGTTCTACCACACTAAAATGGAAAACTGCATGCATTGGATGGAGGACAATTATGCTACAGAGGAAGACATTTAAAAAAGAAGACACTGAAAAAAATGAACCAGAAGAAAATACACCACATCCATGATTTTGTAAATCCATGCTTCATATATATATATATAAAATGAGACTAACAACAACATTTTAAGGAACAGATATCAGTCACCATACAGATATGCTTTGTCTACCTACTATCAAATGTCGATACAACCCAAACAAATATTTTTAAAGTGTATTATATCTTTAATTGTTTACAAATATTTCCAATATTTTCAAACAGATGGATGAAGAAGTCATTCAAGTATGTAGAAGAATCAAGCAAGAAGCACCAGAAACAATACCCACAAATATGATCATGGATTCAGAAACAGAATTAAAACAACAATTAATTAATATTCAAAAACAAGCAAAAAGTGAATAAGGACATTGAAAATGTAAGACAAACCATGGACAGTAAAAATCCAGATAATCGGACTAAAGAAGTAGATATATTTTGTGTTCCAACTAAGAGAAAACAAAAACCCACAACCATATCCCCACGAATAAATCTTTTTTCATCAAACTTTGTTTGTATATTTATTTACCTTTTTCAAATGTGTACACTTATATATGTTATTAATGTATAAAAAGTATTTAAAATGTTACACTGTTTATAAACACTACACTCAATGCATCTTAAATATTTTATCCACATTTATTTATATTCTCCAAATATGTATTTAGCTGTAGCTACAAAAAAATCCAATACCCCCTCCCCCATGTTTTGTAGCCTCGGCTATAGGATTGTGTGTATTTCTTTACACAAACCAGATATAAAATATTAATAACAAAACAGACATTAAAATGAGTACAGGAAAAGAGGGAACTTTTTGTACATTACAGCTATAGCCGCTGGTATAATTTTTTTAACCCATGACTCGATCCCCTTACCTGCACCACCAAAATCCAACAGTCCATTGTAAAGATCGTAGCCACGGTTATTGATCTGTTTTAAAAAAAACATATTATCCTTCTGTCTGAAAAAAAAAAGAAAACATAATCAGTTCACTAACACACCCACTTTAATAAACACAATTTAATACATATGTTTTTTGACTCTCATATGTTTTATACAGTGCATAACATTCACTATACAAAATACAACATATGTACATACAACACTGTTCTCTTTGCACTCATTAATCATTGGGTCATTGGGAAAAGAAAATACATCTTGCATTAAAAAACCCATGCAATAATATAAAATGTATAAGACAATAACACTACAAGAAACAAACAGGGATTTATAAACTGGGTGAGAATAAACAAAGGACATTATACTGGGTGATTGCAGGACAGAGGATGGGGAAGGTTAAGTAAATTTGGAGAACAAGAGAAAATAGGGTGGCATTTATACAACTTGGAGAAGAAGGTATAGAAAACAATAATACTGGTACTACTGTAATTTCTTAAAAATAACTGAACACCACTACAGATAGTTGACAATATAGAGGCATGTCTTTTTAGTGTTGTCATTTTTATTGTTTTATATATTTATCCCTGGTTCGACATTCCAACATGTCTGACCACAAGAGTGGCAGCAGTGATGACTTTTTCATTTGGGAACCCAATCCATTGCCACCCAGGTAGAAAGAAACTTGGATGAAAACCACTGCGGACATTTGGTGCTTCTTTAAAGTCAATGAATATTCTTCCAGAGCAAAGGCAAAGCAGTTACTTTGCACATTCTGCAAAAAAAAAACCAAAGCCTGGGATCATCTATTATGATTAATCATCTACTGCAAGTCCATTAGGAGGACGTCAATGATGACTATCGGAAATCACACGAACATCACAAAAGAAAAAATCCATGGGTCCCATTCCTTGTGGAGATCAGCACCACCTGCAGCACCTCCATCCACCAGAGTTAGAACATCACAAACTGCAAATTAAGCCTCAGCTTCAGCAGCGATGCCAACTGCACCACCTCCTATTTTACCCACTCCCCATATTACCATGATATGACTCATGTGTAGGCTTTGCCTCGAATGGGTAGCCAAGGGAGCTGCCACATTTAACGAATGGGAGAGGTTAATCCCCGAACACAACATTACCTGCCATCCTTATTTCTTTTTTCAAATAGCATCCCCCCGGCCCCCTTCCATTGTCCTATCACAAAGACTAGGAACATCAATAATGAGAACCCATCTAATGCAAATCCACTGCAAAGATGTGTATGAGGCCAGTTGGAAATCACACAAGCACCATAAAATAAAAATGCATCAGGCTCAAGCATTACATGCAAACAAATCAGCATCACTTCCAGCATCTGCATCCACCAGTACAATCACGAACACTGAAAGAAGCCTCAACTTCTGCAGCAGTGTCAAATACACTTTTCCAATTTTACCAACAATTCCATCTCCAACAGTACCACTATGTGTTGAATATAGGTTGACCCTTCACGGGATGGAGTTAACTTTACAACATCTAGTGATAGTCCACCGGGATGATGAGAACGATACATATACAATAAAATACACAAAAAAGAAAATGACTAAAATAAACTTGCAAACCACCTTCAATTCAACTAACTCACAAAACACTCTAAATACCTAAGTGTACTGCATACCTGAAAGCGCATTGGAATTACAACAAATACAATGAAATAAACATTTGAACCTCATTAACATAACTAAATGCCTGCATATACATGTTATTGACAAATCTTATTTTATAGATCCATATTTCTAAAACTAAAAAAATAAAAATACATCAAACACATGCCACAATCAAAACAGATCAAAACAAAAAAGAAATCATAATGAGCAACTGATAGCAGTGATACATATAACTAACACATACAAGATGGCAAATACCCCTTCGAAAAATGAAAATGTATTAACACTTACTTTCACAACTGTCACCTCCGCAGTGAGTTCTAGAATAAAAAGGATAAAACTGCACAATATGGTGGCTTTTTATACTTTCCAAAATGAATACCAACTTTAGGACTATGTACTTATGACACTACTAAAATTCATGACACATTTTCCCCAGACAGTACAAAAATAGAAAAGTACCAACAACCAATATCAAACAATGAAACTCACAAAAAAATATTTTCCCCCATCCAAGATCTTTCATAGCTGCGGCTATTAGATGTGACTGCAGATCCTACTTTGTATCGTGGCTACACATGTTTTTTTTGAAAACCCAAAATCAAACTAAGATAAAACCTAACCAGATCAAATAACAAACACAAATACAATTATGCACTGTCTCTTCCATGTAACAATATGATTATTGTCCTAAAAATGTATGTTTATAATCATGACTAAAAATATAACCGTGTCTACGGATAAAACCAATTCAATTATGAAAAGCATTGATGCACCTACGAACATGCAATGTATAGACGTAATTATACCACAGCCATTTGTGATGCCCATTCGCTGATAGCCATGGCTCTTCGTAAATAATATTAATTAATACATGTATTTGCACTCCAATAAACTCCGAACAAGTATCCGCAACATGCCGACTGCCCCCTTCAACTTCTCCAGGTTCTCCACCAATCCCCTAGTCTCTTACTATCCCCCAAAATTCTCAATGAATCTAAGATGCTACCCCACCCAAACATTTGGATAGCCGTGGCTACCACACATCCACAAACACAATTCCATGCTGCACCTGAGTGGCTCGAGGACAGCTGCAAATAATTACAACCGCACCATCAACCAATTAGAAACACCAAAAAACACACATCATACAGACCCTGCTCATACAAACTACTAGAAATTCAAATTGGGAATAATTTTCTTGGAAACAGACAAATGCTGCAGATATCATGGCTGATTTGAAAACTGTGTGGCTGATCGGAGACAGTTGACTGTTTTGGTTACTGGCTTTTTGTGAGAAGCTGAATATTACAATGGATCTAGGTTTCAGATATTTTACAAAATAAATGGTTTGGATTGTGGGTAATGCGTTTGTTCCACGTTTTCCCGAACTGTTCGGTCTGAAAAGTATGGGGCACTCATTCATTGGGGAGGCAATGATTTAGGGAATGCACAAGGTGTGTCCCTTACTTTAATGATGAAACAAGACATGGCAAAACTAATGGAATTATTGCATCACACCAGCTTCATATTTTCCAATCTGACTTAGAGGCAAAAATGGAGATGGACCACCAGATTTAATGGTAAAAATTGAGAAATTTTAATAAAGCGTTCAGCATTCATGAGAGACCACAGCCAATTATGGATTTCAAACAACAACATACAGTTCTACATGGCCAATTTCTATAGACATGACGGAGTGCACCTATCTGATGAAGGAAAGTGTTCATTCAAAACATCAAAACAGCAGTTCAGATGTGCTAAAATACTGCATTCAATGTACCCCACAACAGTATTTTTAAGGACTACTTATCACATACAAATACACAAATGCAATAAAATAAAAAATATTTTTTCTTATTATACCTGCTGTTACATTTTGTTTAATTTTATTTTAACTGTGGTTACACAAATTGGATAAAAAGGGGGCTTCACTTCAAATTCTATACTATAATACAACTTAAAATATCAGTACAGTACAACACTATTCATACACTTATATAAAACAAGCAGGGAATAATACATAACAGTAAAGTGGGTAAACAAACATCCCACAGTCATACAACATAATACCATAAGTAAGAACAAACAACGTAAAATACATTGTAATCAGCATTTAAAAAAACAATATGATTGATCCTTTTTATATTAATTTTGTCAAACTAATTTGTTCTCTTTTTCTCCAAAGTCTCACATATACGAAAGCCTGAAAACACACAGCCAAAATAAAAAGAGTAACACATATCTACCGGGTGCATGACCATGGCCTTTGGCCATGGCAAGTGATTTAATACTGCCGCCGTAACTATACCTACACATAAACATATAACTGTAAAAAAGAAATGAAACACTGACACCACAAAATATATATCCGCAGCAGCAGAAGTACTCAGACCTGTGGTTATCTATAGTTTTATGTTGCCTTGAATATAGATGTGAATATCGGCAACTCACCAAGTGCCCCCCTCATCTGTGCTAGCTCCCGCTACTCCCCAGATGGCATCCTCACCTCCCCTGCCTTCTCCCTTCCCCCCAAAACACATGCTATTTCTGTGACACAGTTTGTTTTCAGATGTCGGCTATAGCCGAGGTTACAGGAAACTTTGTGTTGCAAGTTCACTCCCCAAACCCCCTACAACTCCCAAATTTCACTTGGTGCTGTCTACCAACCTCTAGCCTCATGGTATTTGCATGTTTTTGACTTGCAAAGGGATTTTCTCCTGTGTTTCATTTTCCCATATCCTCAGCTAAAGCAACCGACATCACTTGCATTGAGAGAAAAACAAAATGGCGGTCGTTTAATTTCTAAAAATACCCAGTTTTGGAGAAATCCCCTAAATATCACTATCTGTTTTTACAAAGGGGGCACCCCCTTCTACATCAAATATTTTAAAAACGAATGCACTGAATAACCCCAAACTACACATGGATCAAATGTCAATGCTTCATGCCCGAATTGTTTCATACCTGGTCCAAATCCATCCAGCAGTTTGAGCTGTGTGTTTTGGCAAACATTTACCTTAGCCGCACTTTTGTTTCTTTGTTTTTTGATGCTAAATAACTAAGAAACTTTGTTGTATGGGCGGGGGGCAGGGTTGGGTTGATGCAGGTCTTTAATCACATTAGAAATTTCGGCCAAAACGTTATTGAATCAAAAGTTATTAACAATAGAATTTTGAAGGGTTCCTATGGAAGTCCGACTCACCTTAATTATAGGTTACCCTAGCCCTATAATATTCACTGAATAAACATTGTTAAACGGACGTTATGGTTAAGTTATTTTTTTTCAGTGAATTTCATTGGTTTTTATTAATGTAACTTACCATAATGTACTTATAACAAAAAATGTTCACTGAATTTATTCGGTTTTTATTAGTGCAACTTAACCATAAGTTCCCTTTAACAACGTTTTTTCACTGAACAATGTTAAAGGGACATTATGGTTAAGTTGCAGTGGCATATGGTTATGTATGTTTTGTTTGAATGAGTACATTCTTTAATACTTTAAGTAGGTCATGATAGGTCTCCCGATCACACTTGACATCTTGTTACCAATATTATAAACAAAACCCATTGTCAGACTTTTCATCAAAATTAATTTCAAATGTGATGGCATTAGTGATTGATTTATAAACTGGTTACACACCCCAGAAAGACCCGTAGCAAACACCACAGAGTCTTCCTCTGTACTTTGTGGAAAACCATCTACTGGGTATAAAAGAAAGAGAGAATTGCAAAAAACAAATGAGACACATGAATGCTGGTGACTCCTATCCCAAACCCCTACAAACATTCAATATACAGAATAATAATAAAACATACACATATACATAGATTAAATCAGGTAATGTTGCAAAAAATGTGTAACATTTCATACAGCAGACACTAGACATACACAACTATACAAAAATGTTCCATAAAAACATCAATACATTTATTGATTGCACAAAAAACACCTAGGCCTAGGAATCAATTATTGGCCCAGTTGTGTTGTAATATGAACAGCCCAACATGTTTCAGTCCCTAAACATGATTATTGAGACCTTCTTCCGAGGCTCAAAAGCCACAATTTAAATGCAAGCTGATGAATGCACAAATTGGTCTTGACAGTGTAGCAGCCGCACTAAGAACTAAAGAACAGAAGAAACGGACAGACAAGTCACCAATTACTTTAATGTTACACACAAAAGCAAACATAATTCAAATATTGCACCACCCATGGAAAGCAATCAGGTTTGTGCTCATTACTGCAGCATGAAAAACAATGTTTGACCATAATGCCTGCTTCCAATGCTTGGTATTTCCTTCAATCGATAGATGCACTCATGCTCCACAAAAGTAAGACAGATAGAAATCTCATTGGGGCCTCATAAAATGGCCCACACCAGAACACTACAAAAACAAGCAACTGTCTGCCCTGGGACCAGGGATCTAAGGCTTCTCAGATTGAAAAGATTTGTTCACTATGCCAAGTCTTTGGATTCTTCTATGTTTTGGGAAAGAATGGTATCAGGAAATTAATTGATTTTAACAGCAAAAGTAGTAAAGATCCTGAATGTTTCAAAGCTTACTAATAGGAATAGTATCCGCGAGTATCTGTAAGAAAGACACATGTCTCATCTGTTGTTTTTTTTTAATGAATTTATGGGTTCTACTCATGTACTGTAATTGGTTCTTCGTTTTTCTCTTCTTTCCTTTTCCATTTTAAGGTTATGATTTTCTTCTTTGAGCTGAAAGTTAATTCCTTGGATATTCCTTAGTCTATTTTTCATGTGTGGTTAATGTTAGAAAAGTATATGTTAAGTGTTACGTGCGGTAAATTGTCATTCGTTTATTTATTTAATCATTTTTTATGATGTAAAAATGTTGTTAAGACTGTTGTTCTTGTGTAAAACGTAAATGTATATTTTTGGCTATATCTCAATAAAAAAATAGCAAATAAAAAAATAGATATCCTGGGTCACACGCACAGGCTACATTAACTCATTAAATATTCTCTGGCATTTCTTATCCAATATCAAGCAAAGACACTATCTACCTGATAAATGGAATGAAAGCAGGCTAGCTCCTAGTAGTACTAGTCGCACATAGATCTGATCCCAACATTATCGGAAAAAACAAAATACTCATGACTCCATATTCTGCCCCTGAAAAAGCTCACCATTACCATAAGAATACTACTACACAATGCACCTGAAGCTTTAAGATCCTAGCAAAAAATTGAAAAGTCTGCCGAAGTCAAGCTTCAACATGAATGGAATAAAACCGTCTCTTCATTGAAGCCTCCATCCTCTACATGTGTTAACAAAAAATGGGCGAATGAATCTGTCCATTCCATCTGAGCATGATTAACTCTGCCGTATTTCCCTAGTGGAAAGACAGCTCTGTGATTAACTCCTGTGTGTTTCCAATATACACCAAGTCCTGCCGTCATGCAGCATTGATAGATTTCGAGCAGACCTGGACAGAAAGTTCACTCTGCTGTGTTACTCTTTTGGCAACGTGGCTATGGAGAGCGGTAAAACATGCACTTTTATGGTACATCTTGCCGTTGTTAAACACTTCATATAATTTCACTCAGATGGAGAGCATCCACTACTCCAAACGTAAGATTGTAGTAGCTTGCTTAATGGAAACATTTACCTGCTGTTATCTTGCTTTAAAATGATTGCCGCCCCATCTCAACACCAAGCTGATCCACAGCTATTCTGAAGGTTGTTTGCAGACATATACGACGACAACAACATAAAGGAAGGATTGATCATTTCCTCATTCAAACGGACAATGCATGGCTATAGAAACCACACACCATTTAAACAGAGGTTTAAATTATGGATTTAAGTTCCAACAGGCAGCTCATGCTTATGTCTAGGAGACCAGGGTACATAAATAAATACCCCCAAAGGGTATTTAAAATATTAAATCTGCGTGCCATACCCAAAATATCAGTTAGTACCGAAAAACATTATGATGCATTGGGGATATCAGTTTATCACAGACCAGTAGAAAATGCATTCCTATTTCACACTTGATAGTTAATAGCCATATTTATCAGGAAAAGCAACATTGAAAACATGGCCAAACATGAACAACAAAGCCAGAAAGCCAATTCTGGAGTTATATTAATTGTGACAGGAACACATTATGCCACTCTACACCCTTGTTATAACCTATAATGTAACTATTGGTTTTCAAAATAATGTTTTGTTCAAAAGTTAAGAGTCTCTGATTAATAACTTCCTTGTTGGGACCATTCATTTTCACCAAAATAACCCAATTGATGTCATTGTTTATATGTCCCTTTTCAATATAATGTTTAACGAGGGGGCGGGGGCTGAAGTATGTTGTTTCTGAGACAACTACGATTGTCTGTCAATTTGATCTTGCATTTTCTGTTTATTTTACCAAAATATTGCAGCCCCCATGGTCATACAATCATGTACACCATATGTTCAGTTACAGTTTGTTTGTTCTTTGATGACCCATTTTGCCTTTAAACCAATATCTACTTTAGCTGTCTTTATTGTGAATTGTCACATAACATATTGTCAATAGGCAAAATGACCTACCACTGGACCATACCCCACAATGTGGATTGTTTGATTATCTTTAAGGATTTGTCAGTGATGTAATTCCTTATGACCATGTTTTTAATTTCCGGACTCCTCTTAAAAGCTACAAACTGCATAGTTTCCCTCTTCATGAAAATCTTTTTCAATTTTTCATAATCATGAATTTACTACTGTCTGAAAGGTTAGAGAAGGTGTTGATGAAAACCACTACTGTTGCCTTGTTCTCATTCCGGGAAACATATTTCAAAAGCGCCTCTTGATTGTTATATTATGCTCTCTTCACTGAATTTTTAACCTATCGACAAGGAGCAGTTCAAGTCTCAGTATCAGGGCCTTTTATGTCAAAGCCTCTTTGGCATGCAAAGTCTCTTACTTCAGAGAGCCTGATGCGACAAACAAACATTCAAATGTCCCTTTCTCCTCAGGATTCTCATGTACAACTTTTTGGGTGATTTTTGATTCACCCCAGGGACCCTTCTGCCGGGCTCAGACCCACTTTAACAAAAAAAACATCAATTGTTCTCCCTCCCCAGGGCTGGGACCAAATTCATGTACTTTTCCAAATGTTCTCTGTTTCCTCAAGCACTGGGCCAGGTGATAACGGACATCGAGAGGGGCCATAGCTGCCACCTCCCCAGCCACATTTGACTTCTCAGACTTGCTGGAGCTGGTGGTGTGCGTACAGGTGTTGTTTTCCTCGCTGGGAGACAGCGGCCCCTGCCTTGGCCCCTGGAAGTGCTAGGGCGGTTGCTTTCCTGCTCTTCGCTGTCATGCTGACTGCCTGTGGGGGTGGAAGAGAGGGACGGCATGAGTGATGATTTCAGAGCCAGCATTTATACATGGCTACAATAGCACATTCAGATATTTGTGGGTTATCAGCATTTGGGTGGGGAACGGCACATAATTCAATACTTGGGTGGTAAATGCATGCATATGTCTGTGTTGCTCATGTTGGCCGGGTACGGTGCTGTCTAACATGCACACTGTTTGCATCAACTGCCTTGTGGGCCTCATGGAATGGGCCACTTCATGGGGCATGTGTCATGTGGGTTATGGCCTCGCACCTGCCACTAGCCTGGGTGTCACTTGCTTCGGCATGATTTACAGAGGGGGTGTGGCCAACCATGCGTGACTCCTTGGCCAAACCATAGTAGTGACTTTCATAACATTGGCATTGGCAGTATTGACTTTGGACACTCACCTCCATCAGCGGATGATGTTCCATTTCCCCGACCCCTTCAATGTCTCCTCCCACGGCATTAGTTTCATGGGCGAACCTGGGTCTCCTCCAGTCTCCAAGGCCTGGCTTCTATTAGTAGAGGGGATGCTCCGCACCCTCAGCCGCAGGTCGTCCCACCTTTTGCGGCAGTCCTTTGTGCTGCTGGGGTGTTGCCCACAGCGCTCACCTTCTGTGCCACTAGAGCCCAGATGTTTTTTTTAGCACCGCCACCCTCCGCATTTCGGTGCGGAAAACAGTATCAGCATGCTCGTGGAGGGTGTCCACTAGCATTTGCAGTTCGTCACGGCTGAACTGCTCCTTTCGGAGGCGGCAGCTCCCTTTTTCAGCGCTTTGGGCATTCCTCAGTCGTGGTGGTAACTCTCCGGTATGTCAACATTGTACCAGGGTTCCTGTCTGGTGAGGATGGCAATGGATTGTGTTTTTAAAGATGGCCGATGTGCTCCTTCCAGTTCCTGTGCGATGACGCTATTTCTGGTTCCGCATTTTAACGGTGACCGTAAATAACGGTGACCGCTATTTACATTCACTGCTAATGCTGCGTTGCTCGATGGCGGTAGTGTTCGCTACGGTGCGGTTCATGCCGGTAGGGGGTTTTCGGGCATTTTTGCGCCATGGAGCTTCGGTCATTACCGGCATGGCACAAGCTCGTGCCCGCAAACTCGTAATAGTGCGCTTTTTGCAGTCTATTGCAAGCTCGGACACGCTATTTGCGCCATGCCGGTAATGGACGGAACTTATCTCCAAACTCGGAATGACCCCCACTGTATTGAAAGGATCAATTAAAGGTATTTGATACATATACACAGTATGTGTTTTTATAGACTGTTTTTTATAACTGAAAAGTTGGCCGTGAAATGGAATATTTTGAGAAATAAGGAAAAAAGATGTAGCAACTGGGAAGGGGAAAACTCTAGGATTCATAAATATAACAAATAACTGGGTGAAAAAAATTGACACCTAAAAATATACCTAGGGTTGTTTATTGGCCGTATGTTCTGAAAGAACCTTGCTCAAACCTTCTATGGTGCCACCCCCCACCTCGATCAAACTGTAACATGTTTTGCACATCACAATAAAGTTTGAAAGATCTGGTGCAGGCATGATGCACTGTGGTTGGGTGTAAGATGGTGAAAAATAGTAATCATGCTTGAAGTCTCTGAAACCGATGACAAATACTGCTGTGCTGATCTTGCTCCACGTGCTTTTACCTTATGCTTTACATGAGCATTCCTATAGGATTCATCCATGTCATCCCAATGACCACAGGTAGTATAGCTCATTGGCAACACACTCATTTTGGAAGCAATACGATGCAGAGCAACACAGGTTTGAATCCCGGTTCCACTCTTATAAACCTCTTTGGTATTAAGCATGTTATAAATAACCAATCATAAATTCTAAAAAACATGAATGAAATGTTCAATTAATGTCGATGTCCCCAAGCTTTACGATGGCTTGTGTGAAGGTCCCCTCTGCAAAACATTACTGCAAAAATTACACACAATCTCCTTTTTGCTGTGTAGGTCCTTTACATGGAAATATTGCCAACTGACAGTTATGTTTTTTCATGCTCATGCTTCTTCCGCAGCAGTAAAGCTGAAGCCACCCACACCACCTCATCATTACTGCTGGTAGTTGTCTGAAATGCAGCACCGTGGAGAAGAATTCAAAAATTGTAAAAATACATGACACAAAAAGGATTCTGCCACTTAACATCAAAAAAGCTTTACATAAAAAATATAACAAACTTACATAACAAAAACCACAGAGCACAAGACAAAGGCAAAGGTATAACAAGATGAAAGGTAACAAAAGGAATAGCTAAATCAAGGTACTGCTTTTAAAAGTTCCTGAAGGCTAAAAAATTAAGTTCACCCACCAAGAGACCAAAAAGCAATGACAGTAAACATGAAAACATTGTTTGGAAGAGGGGTGTAAAAGTGGTTACACATTATAGCCAACCAAAATGTGTTTTTCTGTACACGTGGGTACGCCAAAGTGCTATGACGTGTTCACACTTAAATTGCAGATCAATCACATCACCCAATGAGGAGTCACAGCTGCACATGACAGTAGCCGTGTTACCGGAAGGCCCAATCAATCTGAAACTTATGTTGTCATGGTTATCCAGCTTTGTGCCTGTTTTTAACAGCTATTGCATTATGGGCTGCAGTACCCTTCTAGCCGCGTCAACAAACATGCCAATGACACGTTGTGATGTATTGATGCACGCTGTTTGCCAAAACCTGCGCGTGCGAAATGAGCCATTAGAACATCAACCTACTTCAACGCGGCTGTGCATCTTCGCGCCCGATGCTTCGCGTCCAGCCAATCATATGACGTGCTATGCATATGCTCATGCAAGTGACTTTTATCAGGGCCAACCGATGATCCAATCACACAGCGATGTATTCATGTGATTGCACCCATGGCGCTTGACAAAACCTGTGCGTGCGAAATGAGCCAATAGAATGTTGACCTCCTATAGAGTGGCTATGCATCTTCGCGCCTGATGTGCCAGCCAATGATATCACACTTTTCAGCTTCGCACCTACATGTGATTCCTATCCAAGTCCAGTGTGGATGATGCCTCACATAGGTAAGCGTGGGAGGTGCCACAACTAAGGAATTTGAGAAGTTAATTGCTGAACACCAGGTTAACTGTCATCCTTAGTTTTTTTTTTTTTAAGTGGTGATTTTTCTTCCCTCTTGCTTTGAAAACAAAATAATAAAAAGAAAAAAAATACAGAAAAAAACAGTTTCATTTTATTTTAATTCCTTTTGTTATATGTTTCATCCTTATGATTTTTCCTCCCCTGTTACACCCCCCGTTCCTTCCCCAAAACTGCCCTGTAAGGGCCACCCTTTAAGTTACAAAAATAGATAAAAATTGAACACAGACTGCAAAAATATATTACAATATCTATTGTGTTTTTCTATGCAGATTAAATGCCTAAAATCCACCAACCGTGTTTACAATGTTGACAGAGGAGCCATTTATCTGCAGATAGAACTACTCCAGTCGATGCTGGCCTTTGCCACGGAAGCATAATCCTGCGCCTCTTTGGCTGATCCTGTAGCCATGGCTAGAAATAATAATATTTTAAAAGTATGTAAATTCTCATCTCTACATATGTGCATTGCACATGTATATTACATGAACTGCAGTAGCGGCCATGTAGTTATGGTTAAGTTGCTAAAACCATAGGAAGAGCTCTTTTAGGGCATCATATAACTTCGCTCCCCCTGGACGAATCCTCACCAAACTTTGAAAAATAAGTATATGGCCCACTCTGAATGTTTGTCAAAGTTTGGTGAGGTTTGGTCAAGGGTGGCAAAAGTTAAAGGGGGGTCCCAAAATTTCTTTTTTTCCCATAGACATAATGGGAACACATTTCTGCCGTGTCTACAGCCCAAACCGCTGGACGGATTTTCACCAAATTTGCGACAGGAGCAGCAGCTGTGTCCAGAAAGCGTGTTTTGTTAATTTGGTGTAAATCCATCCTGTAGTCTTTATTTAAATGACCAAAACGTAAGGCACACAAATTTGTGATGTCTATGTCTGCTCCGCGGACACACTTCCCTGTTCGCTCCGTGGACAGGTCACTGATTGGATAATCGGCTTGTGTCATGTTCGAGGACATGCAATGTGTACTCTGATTGGCTGGGATGAGGCGTGAGGTGTGTCAAATTGTTTCAATGAGCCCACCATATTGGATGCACGGCCATGTGCTGGAAGTGAGCATAAATCCAATTTTGGGGAGTGTGTTGGTGTGTATGAGTGCTTGGAGAGGGTGGGGGAGTAGGGGATGGGTCAAATGCTGTATTTGTTTAGGTGGGAGAAAGCTGTGATGTGTTCACGGTGTTCTAAGTCACTCCGGTTGCCGCGGACATACTAAACACTGGGGGCACTACTGGCTATTTTAGTTTAGTATGATGTTGGTTTTGGGTCGTTAGAAGAGCATTGCGTGAATGGGTATGTATTGAAGAGTTTGGACATTGGTTGTAACTATTTTTTAGTATGTTAATTGAAGTGCATAGTTTTGAGGTGGATGTATTATGTTTTTTGGGTTGTGGTCATTTGGTAGGTGTTTGTTTCTATGGGTGTGTCATACTGCGGTGGTTGTGGCCAGGGCCTAGAGTCTTGGGTGCATGGCCGAAGTCCTGTGGGAAAAAAATCCATGCTGGATTAAAAAAACACTTTCTACGTTGTGGTACAATATATTTCTTTCATTGTTTACATTTGGAGGAATTGAATAGGTTTATGGCTTTTAATTTGGAAGTGGTGGGAATAGTACTGTTGCAATTAGAGAACAGTTGGTGCATTCTATTTGTTTATTTCTTTTTCCATTTTAGTGGTATTCTTCTATCTGTGGGCTTGTTGCAGATTTATGGGGCAGTTAGATACCTGTTGGCGTATTCTAACTGGCTATAGTTTTGAAGTTCACGTTTTGTTTATGTCCATACACAGATTAGTTATTACATTTTGTTTTCAAGAATATTAAGTAATCGTTTACAAGATTTGCTGGTAATCTCTGTTTTAGAGTAATGGTAGTATCATTACATTCAAACCATCCACAATTCTTTTTTATACATGCAGTGTAGTAACCTGCAATGTTTGTGGCTCCTGCGTGGTAGATTATACATATTGTTGTGAAGGTTTTCTTACCAAGTGATACTTGACCATGTGTGAATCCAGTCAGCTTGCAGTTATTTTGGTACCATATGCATTATAACATAAAAACATTACTATTACATATTTGCTATGTGTCTGTATTTGTAAGGTGGAACGATTATTGGAATTGCAGGTAGTACATAATCTGTCATGGTTTGCATTTTGTGCAAGTTGCTGAAATGGAATGGATTCACAGTTAGGTCTGGATACATATACAAAGCGTTCATTAGGAACTTCTTCTTGTACTACATGCCAGAAAGGACTGTATGTATGTTTCCACATGTATGAAATCTGCAAGATTTCATTTATAGGTGTTTGTTTGCCAGTACTTGTAATAAGTACATCAGACATTCTTGCCGATCTTCTTGTGAGTTTATAGTGAATTTGACCATAACAGCACAGTAGTCCAACTCCTGCCTTATTCCAGAAACATTGTAACTGTTGTCAGGATTGTTGGTTGCACTTCTATGGAGGACTAACGTTTGCAAAAACAATTGTCCTGTACCGTGTAAGTAAATGTTGTCAATTGGTGACAATTGGAATAGAATGTTTATTGCTACATTTGCATAGCAATTTACACCTGTTATATTTGAACATTTGAATGGACCTGACAGTTCTGTGTCCAAAACATTTGTTGGGAGTGTGTGTTGCTTCTTTGAAGAGGTAGTTGAGTTACTTTGAGCAGTAGATTCTTCTTTGGTTGTGGTCCTTGATGAAGTATTAGCTTCTTTTACTTTCTTTGGAGCAATTGCTGTGAGGTCCTGTATAGATTGAGTCTGAAGTAGTTTTCTTTTACAATGTTTTGCTTTCTGCGGAACAAGATAGGTTTTTAGATGGGGGTGTAGAGGGAAAGCAGTCTATTGAATTCTAGAATGCCAGAAATATAAGCATTTACATTACTTGCATCAAAGTTGATTAGAAATAGTCAGCCAAGTGTACGTAAGCATGATAGTGCTACATAGCTCATGCCTTCTTTAAAGACTGTGCTACCAATATCTATCAATGCTTTATCTAGGATAAGACTTTGTGATGTGTGAATGGTGACTGTGTATGCTACAGTTAGAGAAAATTGTTCTCTGCGTACATACATGTCTTTGAAATCATGGAAATGGGCTGTTGAGAGTCTATCCTTTTAACTTCGGATAGTTTGTCAAAGAGAATATTGACAAACTGAAAGTTTCTGTCACATGGGTATGTTTGAAAGCCAACAACTGTACCAAGTGCTCCATTAACCAGTCCTTGCTCCACGTCAAGGTTACGTTTGAGCATTACTCTACAGTTTAAAGATAATTTTAATATTTTCTCCAAACCAGCTGTGTTAGAGATAGACTTTTACATGGTATTTAGCCTTGTTGTGGCTTGTTGACACATGGGTAGTATGGGTCATACCATGTACATCCAGTTGTCTGTGGAGGCAATTTGAACAATTGGTTGCATTTTTATTTTAACATGGTTTCATTAAATTATGAACAGCTTGCAAGAGTTGGCATCAATGACATACAATTCACATTTTTGTGTGTAATTGTTCCATGACATCAGTAGTACATGAGTTATGTCCATATAGTACATGTATGTGCCTGTTTTTTAAAATGTTGGTGTATGTGAGGTCTGCATACTGATGCATATTTTCAGGTTGACATTTCCTATGACATTTTCTATGCTGCCAAGGGTTTTACAGTTTGTGCCCTAAGGTTTTAACAATAGGTTCAGCTTTCACTGGTGTTAATTGAAGAAGATCTCCAAAAAAATTAATGTGTTTTCCTCCAAAGAGCTCTTTGTAGTCAGTTTTGAGGACCTCTTGTAGTCTGAGGAGAATCTAAGCCAACATAAGGTTGGAGACCATGCTCACCTCATCTATTAGCATCATTTTCATTTGTTTGAAAACTCTGCTGCGTAGTTCCATTGCAGCTTCTGTAGAAAGTGTGTAATAGTCTAATTTGTTTTGGTGTTCTACTGGAAGGAGTAGTAATCGGTGTGAAGTGACACTGCCTATGTTGTAGGCAGCTAAACCTTTGGGGGCAGTTACAACAGCTGACAGTTTGTTGTTTGTCAATTGTTGGAGGAACTTGCTGATCATTTTGATTAAGAATGTTTTGCCTGATCCAGCTTGATCATTCACATATAGCCGTATAGGTTTGTAATCTTGGCAGGTACAGTTTATATTTTTATGTTGCACACCATGTTCAATTTGTTTTGTTACATCTTGGAAAATGCGACGCTGCTCATTGTTTGGTTGTGATTTCAATACAGTAAAGTCTTCTGTAGATTGCGCATACTGACACATGGTGTTTTCTACTTCTGTCATGGCTAATTTTGCCTCATTTGCTATTAGTGGCTGTCCAAGTGGTTCTTGGCTTCCTGTTTACAGAAGGTTGACTACTGTCAGGAGTGTCCACATCTTGTTGGGCCTGGAGTTCTTCTTCGTGTTGCTGTTCATTGTGCAAAATTGTTTTTGTAATGTGTAAAGTTTACATCTGTTATAGTGTTTTCCTTTGCTTTGAAAGCATCTTCATAGGAGGCATACATATATAGTAACATTTGTTCTTTTCTCCATGGTTTAAAAAGTTGTAGCAGGGACATGTAATACAGTTCTTTATGTTGAAGAGTTTTTAATGACAATTTGATATGATTAATTAAGCGTTGTTTGGTAAGTTTACCTAAGCTGCCTTCAAAATGTTCTACTCTGTATCTACCTTTCTTTTCATCTGGTTGAATATTATTTTTGTATGTGAGGTTTTGGGCTACATGGTAGAGACACATGGCTTCGAAAGTGGTACTCCTGTTTGGGTAGTATGTGTCTAGTAAATTGTTTTTCAAAATGTCTTGGCTGTTCGGATCATTTTTGGCTATTGTTTCTATGTCCTCATATGATTTGAGAACTTTTTCTAGATTTAGCAGGACCCATACTTTTCCATACTATATCGCTAGATTTTCCATACAAGGCAGTACCGGTTAAACTGCCTGCAGCTTCATAGCAGCCACATTCTCTATGAGAGAGCATTTTTATGTATAAGCTGTACAATTTCTGTGATAGTGTTTTGTCAGATCATATGTCATCCCAGAGGTCCTGAAGCTCTGTTTTCTCTGCTTTGGTTAAGTAGGCTGTGACATACTGTGCAACTGCAGTGGATTTGCCTGCAATGTACTGCATATCTATATTTGCATTCCATACGAGGGCAATGATTGCATTGTTATCATTGATGTATTTTGATTCTTCTGTTCCTTTTATGTAATATGTGTTCTTAGTTGATTTACCAGTATGTCTAACTGAAGACATAAAGTTGTTTACTTGACCTGTTGTTAAAACTGGTCTAGGGAAACTAAAGCAGCATTTGATGTAGTATCCCCCTTTGTTTTTATATTTGCGAAGACAATATTTCCCACATTTGTGTCATTTAAATTGTAACATTTGTGCATGAAGGTCACTCACTATGTGTTGTTTTTGAAGGGATTTCACAAGTGAAATATTTGTGGATGAACTCCAAAACAGTGCCATCACTTTCCTGACCAAATCTAGGAGCATCTTGAATCCAAAAAAGCATGTGGATGTGTGGTGCTCCTCTGGCTTGGTATTCTTTTCTCCAAAAGAAGTGTTGCACTTCTCCGAACAGAGGAACAGTTTTATTTCAAATGAAGTGTAGGGTAGCAATAAAGTGATGATGGAAATATCTTGATACATTCACAGGATCTAGAGAGCAGAGTTCTCCCAGTGTTTTTGTATCTGCTATGCGTAGGAAAGTGTGTAAATCTTCCCATGGATATTCTGCACAACTTAATGTCACAAACCAAGTGGGTGCGCCAAGGTTTCTTATCATACAGAGTACATCTCTGTGAGGTCGGAACCAGTATTCTTTTGTACCACAGATGTTTGCTAAAAGATTTGTAATGGTTGACTGTAAAATCTGATCTTTTTCTTGCATTTTTTGTAGGAATTCCGTAGCTGACATATTTTGAAAATGGGTACCTGATTTCAATGTGTGTGCAATTCTGTAGCATAGAGTTGCGAGTTCACTTTCAAAGAGAAGGTGGAATATGTATTCCACATTTTGTCGGAATCTGGGGTCTTCAGAATACATTTGTAAAGAGCGGTATTCTGATGCTGTTATTTGTGTGGGTCTATCATCATACCTTCCTTCTTTGTCAATTGGAAAGAGTAGAGGAAAGGTACATGCGTCTATACTTTTTTCTCATATGCTGATAGGAGATCCTTTGGCTTGTCACATTTGGTACGTTTCCAGTGCAGCATCTATGGCGTCTTTAGAGTGTAATGGTTGAATTGCATAATGGTCTAAAATATTGGACTCTATAGCAGGATCTAGAACTTCAAATTGACCAATTTCTGATGGCTCTTGAATTATTTCAATGGTTTCCCTCAGGTTTTCTTCAATATTAATTTCTCTGTAGTATTCATTGTTGTCTTTTGGATATTGCAGGGCTTGTCTAACATTATATAAGTCTGCAAGTTGTTGCCACATTTTTTTGTCTTTCACAGGTAGACAATTTACTAAGATAATTAAAGATTGATCTATTGCATGTTGCACTCCCAGAGTGTGTACATTTAGTTTTAGATCTAATGGCAAATAAACTACTTTGACACAAATGCCTTTCACTAATTCAGAGGGAGGTAGTTTTGCTGTTTTTGGTTGAAGGCGTATTATTGCTTGAAAATGGTGCACTGTTTGAATTATGATGCTCTCAAATATGTTGAGTTGTTGCAGGGGTTTTGGGAATAATTCCAAGTTATTTGTGATAGCACGTGAAGGTGTTTGGTTGTTGTCAAGTTTTACAGTTCAGTAACTGCAAACTATTAAGAGGTCAGTAATTTCGTATTTGTTTTCTAACATAGAGAGCTAATTGGAACCATTTGGAATCTTCATTGTCTTCTATTTTGTACATTATATCTAAAGTTTTTGTGTCATTTTTATAAAAAGTATTGCAGCAACATACACAAAAATGGTTCTGTACTTCAGCAGATGTACTTTTAAACTTTAGTATTTCTTTTTTTGTATGTGTGTAATAGAAGGTTGCCATGTGTACAGTTGTTGGTAGTCTGTTGTAAATCTATTGCATTTTGTAAGTGGCTTTCAATTCCAAAATATTTTCTCTGCATATGCTCTATTTCTTCGAGTAGCTGTTTGGATGTACCATGTAGAAGATAGTTATTTAAGTTGGCTAGTGCTAAAGCAGGACTTTTGGCATAGTACAGTTTCTGGGCCAGATTTCTCATAGTTGTATGGTGTGTTGATATCATTTTGGTATGGTGGAAGGTGCTTTTGCAAATAGGTCTAGAAATGCAGGCTAATGAATGTCCTTGTAGTCCTGTGTATTTGTGCACTGGACACGGGTCCATATTTTGTAGTAGTTTAATTTTGAATTTGTTTTTTCCTTTCACATATTGATTGAGGAACTGGCGTAAAGATTTGAAAGATTTTTTGGCAATGTTGCACATTGATGTGCACGGCCATTTGTAGACTGGACGTATTGGTTCAGTGAAATGGACAGGTGAGTTTTCTGGGGATATTTGTGTGAGCAGCGTTTCTGTGCCATAATGGTATTATTACGTTTTTCATACCCTCGTCCACTGCTATGTATGGCAATTGGGTTTATTTGCTTTTGTTTGTATGCTTCTTCATTGAAATTTGGTTCTGTGCTGGTGGTGTGACTCCATTCACCTGCACAGATTTTTGTGAAGTTATCTTTATTGATATTCAGTTTATTGAGAAGTCATTTTTTGTAGTTCAGTACTTAGTTTTGTTAGTGATTTCATTCTGTTTAAAACTAAAATAAATAATTTCCTTTTGAGAAGGATTGCACTGTCTATGAGAGCTTCTAGGATTAATTTTCTATGGTAGGTTTTAAGGGTTGTGTGTGATTACTGTCCTGTTTTTATAAGGTTCTGAAGGACTCTGTGGCAGAATATTTTTGTAAAATAATTATTTTGGTATGCTTACTTGCTGGTACATCAAGGTTTATAGGTGCAGTGTTAGCACTAGTGGTAGCTGCAGTCTTTTTAATCACTTTTTGTTTTGTTTTACATTTTGAAAGAGGAGGCACCGTTTCTATACTGGGAGCTTGTTTTGTTTCGCTTAATGACTGTATTAGCTGTTTTGTTTGAACTTTTTGTACACATTCTGCTAGAGATGGATGCTTATTTTGGAGAGTTTTAGTTTGATTTTTTTAGTTTTGCGTTGCTTTCTATGGAGTTGCTTTCTGGTAGGCATTATTTGGGGTCTGTTGGAGAAAAAAAGAAAGTGTTGGTTGGGATCTTGTGCAGTGTGTCTGTGCTTTGTGCATGAGTGTCTGAGTATGATGGTAAGGATGTATGTAGATGTGTGTGATTGTGCAATGGGCTGCTACATCAGGTTGGGAAGGCTATTCTTGTATTTGTGTGTTACTATACTGGTGTTCAGATTGTAATATAAAGTATGGAAACTGTTGAGGGGAAGCACTAATACTGAATCTAATGTTGCAGGGTTAATACAATTGCTTGTTCTAGAATACTAGAATTTTACAATTTTTTAGTGACAGTTAAAACATTATGGCAGTATTGCACTTACTTTTTTGGATGGAAAGAGTAGGTTTCTTCTGAGTTCTCATTCGTACTTCAGACACTGCTGCTTTTCAGGAAAGTGGTCTTCACTGCAATTGTGAAAGAAAGAAGTTAGTGAATATTTGTGTTAATAGCACTGTTGTTAATAAAGAAATAGATTTCTTTATTTTTGAGGTAGTAGTGCTTTCTGATAACTGTGCACAGCATGCACATGCACTTTTCTTTGCCTATGTGCATTCTGTATATTTTATTTAGAATCTGTTAGTTGAATGTGCTTTAGAAATGAGTACAATAGGAAGCGCATAGAGCACACTTGGCTTTGTAAGGTGGTGTTATTGGATGTTAGGTGATAGAAGAAATAATCATATGCTTTGCTTGCTATTTTTACAGGGTAAATGGCAGGAACTGTATGGGAAAGTATGCAATGTATGTATTTTGGAAGATGTAGGAAATAAATCAGAAGGATTTCATGGGGTCAGCAGCGTATTACTCATTAGGTGATTACTAAGTACTGGGTGATTTTGTGGTGCTTGGAGATGGGAGAGTCTAAAATATAGTAAGAGTTGTAAGGAAGGACCTAGTGCTTGTGTTGCAGAATGAAGGGAAGGGGGAGATGTTGTATGTCTTGCTTTATGACACTGTACATAGTTGTAGATGATGTGATAGATATGACTGCACCTGTGAAAAGTTGAATGCTGTTGTGAAATCTAGAACGGAATGGGCAACCAGCTGGAATGAGAGAGTGGTACAGATTGGAGGAACAGTTGTAGAGGCAGTGGTGTTGTTTCAGTTGGGAGCCTTTCAAATGATATTGCTATCTGTGTGCATACATAAAGATGCATGTACTCATCCTGGCTGTGTATAATTGTATAACACACTAGAAAGCATAATTATACTGTTATTTCTCCCATCTTTTAACATGAAATGGTACCTGTTTGATAGCTGTGTGTGTTGTGTCAGATTACTAATATAGTCATTTGTAAAGGAAGTTGAAATGATAGAATGTATGTGAAATATGCAGAATGTAGCAAAAGGAAATTGTATATACATCGCATGCACTATAATGCATTTAATGCTATCATGGTTGAAATGTGGTTAAATACGTGGCAGTGGTTATAGAAATGATAGAATGAATGAAGAAAATAATAGTTTGCGCATTGCAGTTAATATGGGTAAATACAAATTTGGAGAACAGACATCTTTGTAAGTGACACTTGTTTATAGCAGATGGGAGAAATGACAGTAAGCTTGTTTTACAGGTTACACAGAGTAAGTGGCAGTTACTCTGTTTGTATGCATTTATACAAGAGATGTACATGTACCATACATGCCAATCCTCCCAATTTCAGCTCCTGTGAAAAATAACAATATTTCCCGCCAAATTTTGTCTCCTGGTTTTTCTGAGGAAATGTCCCTCCCAGGTGGGTCGGAATGCTGGCATGTATGATGTAATGTGCAAACAATATTCATACCTGTACTTTGTGTTCATGTATGTGGATGTGCATGAATCTGCAAGTAGAAATGTTGGAGAGTTTACTAATAGTTGTTGTAGGTGCTTTGCAGTCACACCACAATTGTACTCGGATTGATCAACAGTACATCTAACGTGCTGAATTGTGATGATGGAGTTAGATGTAACGGTCCTGCATGTGATTGGTAGATGGTTGTGTGACTGCTTAACAGTATCCAATGAGGGAATGGTACAGAGAGTGAAGTGGAAAGGGTAGAAGGGCTGCCCCAATGTTACTTACGCACTACGCGGACAGCACAACTGTTTACAGACTGGACATGCCACATCTGGGGCTTCCAAGTATGAAATGGGAGTGTATTTTGAGGCTTAGCCAATCAGGTGTTGAGGTTCTGCTTCGTATTGAGAGAGGCTGTGTGTAGTGAAGATGGCGGAGGTGGAGAAAGTCAGGTTAGTGGTGCTTGGAGATAAGTTTGTGAATGGGTAGGAGCAGCATGCCAAATCTAAAGATGTGGCTAACCATTATGACACAAAAGGAGTGGAGGTGGTGTGGTGCACTGTGCCTGGTTTTAATTTGCAGGCAATGCTAGAAGTTTGTCAGGATATGGCTAGGTATAATAGTTCACATGTGGTTGTTCTGCACTGTGCTGCTTTGCATTTGGGCTATGTCTGTGCTCCTATTTTGTTGCAAGATCTGCAAAACTTGGTTCAGGCAGTAATAAAACTACTTCCAGATTATTTTTTCTGGTTTGATACCTAGGCGAATATGAGACACTAGTTTGGTTTTTTGTCCTTCGCAAAATTTTGGTAGGTGCTTAATCAACCGGGGCATGTTTGCTTTTATGACTAGAGCTGGCATGTCATTTTGCATTAATGACAACATTGGGCCTCATTACACTTTAGGCGGTTGGGATGTAAATCCCCTCCCCAATTACGTCCCGGACATACCGCTATTAGCGGCACCGCTAAGTACTGTGGCACTATTAGCGGCAAGTCCGTGAGCGCGCGCCCCCTCAGTCCGGAAATAGTGGCATAGCGCTAATATCACGCCATCACGAGCCATGCGGACATGGCAATACCGGCATGTAGTAGACCCAAAAAACCCTTACCGGCAAGGCGCTAATACCGGCATCGCGAACCACACGTTAAAAGAGCACAGCAGTGTTCCTACCTGCCACAGGTTGACAAAATCAGCATAGGTGGAGGCAATGGAGACTGGCAGCACAAAAGAGCACACCACACCCCTTCCCACACCCATTCCCACACCAAGATGGATGCAATACTAGCAGCATTACATGGGCTAGAGGACATGATTGCAGTGCAGCAGCTACAACAACAGGCAGCACAGAGGAGACGCAGGAGGAGGAGGAGGAGGAGGGCAAGACAGGCGCAGCAAGCACCACCAGTGCACCTAGTGATACCACAGAGGCAGCCACCAATTCCCAGGATCAGAGCCAGTCCAGTCAACCTAACCCCTGAGCAGATACACACCCTGTACCATCTGGACCGGGATACCATCACCACCATTGTAGACATGATATACAACGACATTGTGAGTCTCATTGACATCCGTACTGCCATCCCCCCTCTACTGAAGGTGGTAACTGTGCTCCACTTCTTGGCCACAGGCACCTACCAGCATACGGTAGGTCAGATGCATGGCATATCACAACCAGTATTCTCACGCACACTGAACCAGGTGCTCGATGCCCTCCTGAAGCACACAAGTCAACACACATACATGCCACGGACTGCCCAGGAGATCTCCATCACCAAAGTTGGCTTCCATTCACTGGCAGGCATCCCAAGTTGCATCAGGGCCATCGACTGTACCCATGTTGAACTGGTGGTCCCACATGCCAATGAGGTAGTGTACCGTAACAGAAAGCAATACCACTCCATCGACGTCCAAATGGTATGTGACTCCAATAAGATCATCACACATTGCTGTGCCCGATATCCCGGTTCAACCCATGATGCAATGGTCCTGCGGAACTCGACAATACCACAATACATGGAGCGACATGCTGGACAACGTTCGTGGCTACTTGGTGAGTAGCAGGCCAACCACATGGCAGTGTGATATGATTGTGAGTGGGGGGGTAGATGCATACTCCAACTGGGCGTGTTTGGGGGGGAGGTGCATACTCCAACTGGGCGTGATTGGGGGGGAGATGCATACTCCAACTGGGCGTGATTGGGGGGGAGATGCATACTCCAACCGGGCGCGATTGGGGGGGGAGATGCATACTCCAACTGGGCGTGATTGGGGGGGGGTGCATACTCCAACTGGGCGTCAACTGGCGTCAGGAGAAGAATGGACATACATATTTGCATCACTGTACAGTGAGGCAGCCCACAATGGACCAGACACAAAACCACATGCTAGAAGTGAGTGCCACGACAAACATATCTATCCATTACGCCAAACAGGCCATTCCAAACAACATGCACACCGCACAACACACCATTCCCCCCATTACACAAGTCAGCAACATGCATATAAAAATCACATCTGAAATGTACGCTGAACAACATCAGAAATTATCCGCGCACATGAGTGCATACAAATGGATCTCCTGTAGCCATTGTAGTGAGCCACACCCGTACCCCACCACTGAATTGCCATTGAACAGCATGGGGACATCAACTAAGGAATGGCAGTGTACTAGCAGTGTGGCACTAACGTTGCCAGGGCCAGGAAACACAAATTACTTAAACTCAGGCGGGACATGGCAATCCCTGACGTATGCATGCATGGTGCATGTCCACTTGCAAGGACCACCTCACCTTCCCACATTGCAGTTACCCTGATTGCCATGCGTGCTTGGATCAGTGGATGTCGTTGAAAATGCTATGTTTGTTTGTGTGATATGTGCAGGCTCCACTTTATGTAGACATTTACACATACCCATTGTTGCACCCATGCAGGTGATGCAGGTTATCCCCTGAAGAGGTGGCTCCTTACCCCTGTGCGGAACCCACAGAACAGGCACGAAGAGGACTACAATCATGCACACACCCGTACGCGCGTGGTGATCGAGCGGACATTCGGCCTATTGAAGGAACACTTCCGGTGCCTCAGCAGGTCGGGCGGGGCACTCCTGTACGGGCATGAGAAGGTGGCCAAGATCACCATGGCATATGTCATGCTGCACAATATGTGTATCAGCCGGAATGTGCCAATGCCCCCTGACATTGAACTGCAACCACCGTCTGAGGATGATGACGGGGATGAGGATGGAGGAGAGGGGGCTGCAGGTCATGCAGGTGGCGATGCCCATGAGGGACGTGCTGTGTGGCAGCACCTGATAGACCATTGTTTCTGATGCACATGGATTAGGAGGGTGCAATTGATGTGGAGCTCAGGGCACGGTGTGTATGGAGGATATTAACACAGTGCACCCTTCAACAATAAAGCACACATACACAATAATCAATGTCCAGTCATGCGATTATCCATGCCATTACGTGTGTATTGAGCATTATGTCATTCAAACGTGCATGTACCCTCCACCCCAAACACCCTCACACCCCTGCCCCCACAACTCCACCAAACACCCTCACCCCCTTCCCCCCACAACTCCACCAAACACCCTCACACCCTCCCCCCACAACTCCACCAAACATGGTGTGCACATCAGTGCTGCATTAGTCTCCAAGTGTCAACAGTGACAGGCTGGCCCTACTTCCCTTCTCCACTACCACCATTGGGGGGTTGTGAGTCTGACCGCCGCAAGGACCGGCTGGACCTGCGCAGGATGGTTGTTTGGTCGGAGTTAGTAGACGAGGGGGTGGCTGGTTGATCTGCTCCCTGTGTGTGACGCATGCTCTCCATCGCCTCAGCAATGCGCGTTAGGACCTGCCTCACAGCGGCCATCTCGTCACATAGGCGCGTCGTGTTGCTGTCCAAGGCAGCTTTCATGTCCCTTGATAACCCCCGGATATCCTCCCTGGTCGAGGCAGCCTCGCTCACTTGCCGGTCAACCAGGGCATTGAGCTCCTTCTGGCTCTGTCGTATCAGGCTCATGCTGTCGTCTGCGGCCCTGCCCCTGTTACTCCTCGGCGCAGCTTGCTGCATGTGGCCGGCATCAGGTGAGCTTGCCACTGGACTGAATGACCCATCCATTGAATCTCCGGCATGCACCTCATGGATGCTGCCATTGGATGTGTTGCATGGGCTGTGGTGTGGGGACAGCTGGGTGCTGGGTGTACGCTGCCCTTCCGGTGTCAGACATGGGTCGTCCACATCAGTAATGGGTGCCATGGCTGCTGCTTCCCCGACAGAGCTATTGGCTGCGGACGGCCTGCCTTCTGGCACTGGCTCCTGAGTGGTGGGGGTGGGTGGTGTGGGTGCTACCACAGTGTCGGATGGCATTTCGACCCTTGGTGTGGTCGGTGCATGTGTGGCTTGTGAACCCTGGGCCACTCCAGATTTCCCAGTGCCCCTCGATGTACTGGGCCTGATGCCTGCATCCTTTCCCTTGGCCTGCTTTTTGGGTGGTGGGGCCTGCGTTGCAGAGTCCAGCTCCTCACTGTCAGAATGTGACCCTGTGGGGGAGCAAGACAGGGATAGCATCAGTGATGGGTCAACGTGCATCATGCATATGTTGTTGTTGCTGCAGTTCTTTGGATTTGGACATCTAGTTTGGACATGCAGGTTGTTGGCCAGATGGGTGGGTCATCCGGACATGAGTCAGGGTGACACGTGTGTGAGGTGCTGCATGCATGTGGTTGTGTGGGAATATGCACGGCATATATGCAGGGTTGTGTACATGTGTGTGTGATGACCCCATCCATTAGCTAATTCCCATTTCACATTTGGGGGAGGAACTCATGCTTTGCATTGCAGTGTTTTGCGTGGACACTCACCTCCTTCTGACGTTGTTGCCACACCGCACTCCATTCGGCCCACTCCCTCGATGGATTCAATGCCAATGGTGCTGGCACATGTGTCCTCCCACTCCTGCATCTTCATCGGGGATCCTCCTCCGCCTCCTGTGCCCATGGCCAGATTCCTGTTGGCCGATAATATGCTGCGTACACGGAGGTGCAGATCATCCCACCGCTTGCGCATGTCCTTTACGGTGCGGGGGGTGGAGCCCACCGCACTGACTTTCTGCGCCACCTCAGCCCAGATCTCCTTTTTTCTCAGGAGTGCAGGGCGCCGCATGTCGCTAGCAAACACTATGTCTGCATTTGCAGCCAGGGTGTCTGCCAGCATTTTCAGTTCCTCGTTTGAAAAGCGTTCTTTGCGCTGGCGCACATCAGCTTTCTTTAGGGCCTTGGGCATTGTTTGTTATTGTGGGAAGTGGTTTTGCCAGTTGTGGTGTTGCTGCAGGTCCTGAGTGCAGGGGATGGCAATGGATTGTGTTTTTAAAGATGGCCGCCGGGCTCTTTCCTGTTCCTGTGCGATGACGCTATTTCCGGTTCCGGTGTTTTACGGTGACCGTTAATATCAGTGACCGCTAATAGTGGTGACCGCTAATAGCATGCAGCATGAGGGCGGAGGTGCTATCAGCACTTTGGTCGGAGTCGGAAAGGTGCTTTTGCGCCAGGGTGGTAGGGTCATTTACCGGCATGGCCTTATGCGCGTGTCCGCTTACTCGTAATGGAACACTATTAGCGGTCTCCTGCGAGGGCGGACACGCTAATAGCGCCATGCCGGTAAATCGCATTTTTTACCGCCTAACGTGTAATGAGGCCCATTGACTCTGGTAATGTAGATTACTTTAAGAAAGATTGCATGTTGTTATCTTTTCTGGGAAATGCCATACTGTTTTGGAACCTAAGGGTTGCTTTGGAGAAGCAAATGTGAAGGTTTTTGGTGGAAAATAAGAAAAAAAAAAAACATACAAAATAAAAGATGTTTCTTAAGCATCTGAAAAAAAGCCTAAAAAAGGCTCTTTTCAGAGCCAACCTCTAAGGGTAAATGGGGCACACTATTTAAATTTGAATTCCCTGCGCTTTGATTTTTCGATGTGTCCGCAGACACCTGCGATGTCCCAGGACACTTCGAACACTAAGAAAGGGCTCAAAGAATTCCATAAAGTATGTAGATCGCCAGGGACATAGTGTGGGGCATCTTCAAGGGTGACCTTTCCCAGTAAAATACCTTGGATTGCTGAAAAAAACACTTTTAGGTGCCTGGGGGCCCAGACAGTGTTCATTCGCTTAGCGTGGGTGCGGTCACATGATGATGTCGAGGACACATTGGCAAATGGGATGGCTGTCCGTAGGACAACAAATGTGAGGGGTCAGGTCTACGCATGTGTGCGGGTGTTCTACAAACAGTGTTGTAGTCCCTGAACTAATAAAAAATGTGCACACGTGCGGCAGATATTTGCGGACAGGCACGATGTTCGTAGGGGCTAGGGTGTGCTATGCATGCCGCCGGTATTATACAGACAGTGTTCTGGTCCCCAAAGAAAATAATGTGTGTCATGACTTTGCAGACAGGTGGACGGGCTATGTGTTCTACGGACATATTTGTTCTGGTTACGGATAATGCGAACAGGGGGAATGTTCATAGGACACTTTATTTTTCCTAGCTACGAACAGGCAGACATCTTTAGTGTTCGCAGACACAATCAATTTTGACTACGGCCAATTCGAACAGGCATAGTGTCCTCAGGACACCCCCATTTTGGTTAATTACGGACAGACGGACATCTTGTGTGTCCTAAGGACACTCTATCATGATTGAGGACAGTGCGAACAGGAATAGTGTCCTTAGGACACCCCCATTTTGGTTAATTGAGGACATCCCGGGCAGTCGCGCTGTCCGCGGACACCCTAACTGCCTTTTCAAAAAAATAAGACACATAAGAATATACTAACAACACACTAAATATTTTATTACTGTAAAAAAGTTCAAAAAGAATTTAAGAGAGTGGGAAGCAGAAACGGATACAAAAACAGGGGAATTAGGGGTTTGGACATGATGGATGGTAGGGGAGAAAGGGAGTGAAGTCACATTGTAACGTTTTTCTTGCTGGGCAGTTTTTGGGGATAGTTGGGGGGGCATGGAGAGTGGAGAGGGGGAACATGTACATGTGGGACAGTCATATTACACACTTTTCATGAAAAGTAAATGCACATGTGATGTCATCAGTGATGTCATCAATGACATTTGTGATGTCATCTTTGATGTCGTGGGTGTTAGTCTTAGCAGTGCACAGTGGTGGTGCGAGTTATGGTTGCTTAGATTACCATAACTGGCGAATTTCAGGGGGTTTTAGGTTTTACTTGGAACCATAACGTCCCTGTAACAACGTTTTTTCACTGAATTTCATAGGTTTTTAGTAGCGCAACTTAACCATAACGTCCCTTTAACAACGCTTTTTTCACTGAATATATATACATATTACACGGCCCGCTGTAACGGCCGTGTAGTCATTGGTAAGTTGGTAACCCCTAGGAAGACCACTTTTTCAGTGGCTTATAATTTTGCTTCCCGTGGACGTGCAATTTTTTGGGAAAGTTGGGAGAGGTTTCGTGGAGGCGGTAGAGTTATAGGGGGGGCTCAAATTCTTTTTTTTTTTCATAGACTGAATGGGGAAAAACTTTGCGCACAGCTACATGCCAAACGGTTGGATGGATTTTAACCATATTTGCGGCAGGAGCGGGGGCTTGGTTCAGAAAGCGTGCATTTGTGTGTTTAGTGCAAATACGACCAGTACTTCTGTTGCGAATAAATGAAATGTATATTTAAAATAATGAGTGATATCTGGCTCTGCTCTGTGGACCCATTTCCCTGTTTGCTCCATGGACAGAAATCTCATTGGGTTGCAGTAGGCTGTGATGTCGGCGAACATTGGATGCGGCCAGTGGTTGGCTGGAGGGAAGCGTGCTGTGCATCAAAGTTTTTGGGAAAAGCCACCATGGTGTATCAGAGGATAGTGTTGTGGTGCGTGTGCCAAGCCCCTAAGGCATTGTGTTCATCACTGGGGCTCTTGTACATAACATTGTGCCCACAAAAATTAGTCATATCTGGCACAGCTCCAGCATCCCATTTCCCTGTTCCCTGCATGGTCAAATGTTTGATAGCACTGCAATGTGCGGTGACGTGATGTGCGTCATATGTTTTCGATAACGCTGGCATGTTGTATCCGAGGACAATGCGGCAGCGAAGGGGTCTGGAAAACATATGTTATGACATCTGGTGGTGGGAAGAAGGGGTGGAAAGGGTGGGGAAGTGAGAAGTGGTTCCTTTGATATATCTCATTACAAGAAGACAGTGGTGTTCCAGCGGTATCCGTGTATACTACGCCAATTTACGGTTACCTCAACAGGCAACAACCTTCCGCGGCAATCTCTTTCTGTGATGAGTGGTGGCAGGCTGAATTGCAGAAGGGGAGTGCATTCCACATGACAAAGACATTTAAACATAGCATGCACTATGATGTGTTGTGTGTGGTAAATCAGTATCCCCTTTTATGCATGGCTGGGGACCTTGCACTGAAAAGTATGTCCACTGGTTAAAAAGGTATGTCCACTGGTTGCAGGTAGGTTTGAAATTGTTGCTTTGTGTTTGTGGTTTTGCTGCATTGCATACATTGTTGGTTCCATGGGTGTGGTGATTGTTAGAACATACTACAGTTGTCGATGTATGGGTGGAGATGCTGCAGTGAGCAGTCCTGCAGCATGTCCACCTGGTGCACTGTTGGAATACTGTCCATATAACAGAGGGTATGGTTGAAGTGGATTTTATATGTGCTTGGGTAGTCTGCATTGAGCGGATAATTAAGTGTTGTACAGCACTCTGAAGTTTTGCTTGTATGCAACTACTAGAGTCTTGGGAGCACGGCCAATGTTGTGAAGATTTTGTGGTTTGGTTGGCAGTAATACAATTCTATGTGAAAGGCAGTGTGTAGGGGTGCCAAACAGTGTGGTATGTTTGTGGATTATGGTAACTGGAACATGTTTGCATGCATCGCTGTATTATGGGGTGGCATTTGGGCCTTTGAGAATTCTGGAATCTGGCTACATATTCGCCTACACGACTCTGTTATGTTGTGGTGGATGTGGACAAGGCCTAGACTGTTCGGTGCATGGCCAAAGCTCGTAGGATGTATGCCATGCACCCAAGAGCCTAGGCCTTCACCAGAGCTACCACAACATAATGCAGGCATGCAGTTGTAACTCTGCATGTATTTGAAGTTGGTGACTTTTACACAATGGTTGTGGAGGACATTGTAGACTTGCTAGAACAGTAGAAGTGAGCTGTTATGTGTACATTAGCATATGGTGTACATCATTGCACCTGCTGTACATTATAGAGCCACATGTGCCCATTTGCGTTTGCTATAGTTAGGCTGTTATATAACCTTGCTTAGGAAGTGCTTTTTAAATTTTACGTCATGAAAGGAAGTACCCAGCCTCACACATGTAAATTATGGACAATGTACACAGCCACCTACATACTGTTCAGCACACCCAACGCAATGATATGCAGCCATGCATGCAAACATTTGGCCAGGGTGAAAGCTGGCAGGCTCAATTGCAGATCGGGAGTGCATTGCACATGACATGAGCATTTAAGCATAGGGTGTACTATGGTGTGCTGTGTGTGGTGAGGACTTGGCACCTTGGATGCATGGCTGGAGTGGAAAGGGAGGAGGACTGTCCCAGCTTTACTGTAGCTGAAAGCTTGTTGTAGCTGGGAAAGCGCATGTGCCACATCCTACCCTTTTAAGCATGGTGGCCATGGAAATGGAACTGTGGGAATTAGCCAATCATGTGTTGAGTGTGTGCCTCACAGGAAGAGACGGCACTATCTTTCCCCATTAGTCTGTGTAGTGAGGGTGGCAGGCAGACATGGAGAGACGCAGAGTGCTACTAGTGGGTGATACCTTTGTTCAAGATCTGTACAGGTATGCCGTGCAAAGAGGCATGGGTGGTAATTTTGCTTTGGAAGGAGTGCAGGCTTTCTGGGGCACTGTCTATGAAGGCATTTTTGATGGTATTGTTGACCTTTGCAGATGTATGGCCTCTGTCGGTACTGTGGGAGCTCTATATTTGGGGTACTTGTCGTGTGCACGTTTGCTCCATCGCTTAAAGAAGTTGATATGATATGAAAGGTTATTTATAACGCACTTAATACCCAGAGGTTTCCAAGTGCGGACCCGGGGATCGAACCTGTGTTTCTCTGTGTCGTCTTGCTTCCAAGGTGAGCACGTTGCCACTGAGCTATCCTCCCGAGACTGATGGAAGAAGTGATGCAGGTTTCCCACTGCCAAGGTGGTTTTCTCAAGTATACCACCAATAGGAGCATGGAACCATGCCGGTGTAATTTGTGCCCATCCAGAGGTCGGAAGGTGTTTCATTAATAGAAGCATGTGTCAATGTATGTCCACTGCTGGGATGTTCTTCACTGACTATGACATCGTTAATGAGCACATTTTGCACTGGTTCCATGCAAATGGCATTTTTTGACCAACATTGGCAATGCTGTTTTGTTTTACACTGTGCAAAAATGTTGAACGCCATCCTGTAACAATGTAAGTTGGCAAACAAAAGAGAAACTCAGATAAAGAGCACAAAAAAAGTTCTTTGTATGCATGAAAAAAAACACAAAAAAATATCTTTCCCGAGGGACCACTAAAGACCCAACCCTAGCATGATAACTACGTGGATTCTGTGGTAGTTGCAGGATTACACATTCCACATCTGCCCTTTTTCAGGATGGTAGCCATGGAAATGGGACTGTGGAGGGCAAAGGATTGCTCAATAAGATTTCTGGTTGCGGTGTGTACGGAAAAACATTGGCAGACGACTGTTTGTACAGAGAAATGCAGAAGGCTATGGTGGAAGTGTGCAAGGTGAGGGGCATGCATTCTTTTTGTATGCATGCACTGTATGTACTTGTTTGAAGTTGCTAACATATACTTAGTGTTGCTTTTGTGCGATAATTTTTCATAAGTTTGTAGTAAGTAATTGGCAGGCATCCTGTTGTTATGAATGCAATGTGTGTATGTATGATATGATGTGATATTGTATGATATGCTATTTATAGTGCGCATATACACACATTTTTCGAGAGCGCAACGAGGAAACGGAGGGGGACCAGAGCGGAGACAGAGACAACAAACCTACTAGGCCAGGCGTCCAAGTACATGGGGAGGGGGAGGAGAAAGTGCAGTACATGGGAAGACGAAAAAACGACAGTAAGTAAAAATATGGCCCGATGGTGGCAAGTGCAAGGATAAGTGCAGACATCAGGTGGTGGTGGAACTGTTAGGGATACAGAAAACATTCCCCAAGTGCAGGGTTTTCAAGAAAGCCAGTGCAGGGGTGCGACTAGTGTGGGGAGGTGGCCTGGGGACTAGATCAGAGGGTGGCCAAGTAACCAGTGCAGAATCCGTTTCAGCCAGGAAGTCAGCAGGAGAGAAGAGTAGAAAAAACAGACGCAAAGAGAAAGGTTTTGAGGTGCATTTAGAACCAGCGATGGTCCTCCTCAAGTTTCAGGGAGACAGAGAGTCTGTTGCAGAGAGAGGCCCCAGCCAAAGAAAGAGATCTACTACCAAGTGGCTGATTGCAGAAGCGAGTGACCCTGAGGGAGTTGGAGGCAGATGAGGGAAGAGCTCGATCATGGACAAATTTAGGAAGTGAGAGTTGCAGGTTTTGCGGCCCCAGGACCCAGAAGGCCTTGTGCATAATGCAGAAGTTTTTGACCTTAGTCCTAGCAGCTAATGGGAACCAGTTCAGACATTTCCATCCCAGATAGATACGCTCCCTAGGCTTGAGGACAAAGACAAAGCACTCAGTCCTCTTCTTGATGAGTTGCAGAGGGCGGAGAGTAGAATCAGGCAGATGGCAGATTTAGAACAAGGTTGTTGCAATACTCCAGCCTAGAGAGAACCACAGCTATGGAGACAGTCAGCTTTTTGGACCTTGCTTTAGGTTGGTAACGTACATGCAGTGCTGGTTTTGGTGCCATATTTTTACGATTTATGTAGGAGATGGGTTAGTGGGAAAAGGAAATGTGTAGTGTTATCGGAAGGAAAGAAGAGAGTTCCTGTTTCGATATTGGAATGGGTGATATGGGTAAATGGATACGTTGCAAGCATATAAAAATGAAGTGCCATTTGATGGTAGTGGATGGGAGATAAAAACAGTAAGCTTTTTAAAAAGGTAATGGATGCTCAGTGGCAGATACCATGCCACAGGCACTTATAACAGAGTTGTAAATATACTGCAGAAAAAGTATTCATACCTCCACTTTGTTGCTCATGGGGATGAATGTTGATGCACAAATCTTGCATTCTGTTACTGAACTTTCTACTGGACATGCTTTCCAATGACACAACACTTGCAGGTTGAATGTGTAGCGGTACTTATGAAGTGTTGTACAGAAGTGACAGTGTTAGATGCTAACATCCTGGATGTCATTGGTTGATGCGTGTGTAACTATTTAATAATACCCAATGAGGTAGTGATGGACAAAAAATATTGCAAAGGGTAGAAGGACTGCTCCTGCTTTACTGGGGCCCAACCCTTGCGGTCATTGGGGAAGAGCACGTGCCACATTCTGCGCTTCTCACCATGCTGGCCAATGGAAATGGCACTGTGGGGATTGTCCAATCAGGTGCTCAGGGTGTGTGTTGCAGGAAAGGGCAGCAATATATTTTTTTTCATTACTCTGTGTAGTAACACTGGCAGACATGAAGAGACACACAGTTTTCATCGTGGTTGATACCTTTGTGTTAGATCTGCTCCAGTATGCTGTTGAAAGAGGCTTTTATGGCAATTTCAATATGGAGGGAGTGGAGACTGTGTAGTGTCGTGTCAATGTCTACCATTTCCGTGTTGTGCTTGCAGAATGTCAATGAGTGGCCACTTACGCTAATGTACATGTTATGGTTGTGCACTATGGAGGCTACCATTTGGGTTCAATGGCTTGTTCACGTGTGCACTGTCAACTGAAGAGGTTGATGAAAGCAGTGAAATGCATTTTTCACTTTGCAAAAGTGCTTTTCTCAATGTATGTCACCAAGAATAGTATGGGACTATTCCAATGATTGTTGTTGACAGCCATAGGTTGGAAGGGGTCTTATCAACAGAAGCATGTGTGACTTCTTGAATGCTGCTGGGATGTTCTCCTGTGAGAATAACAACATTGGGTCTCGATATGTGCACATTTTCAATGCAAATGCCATTTCTTTGATGACCAGTAGTAAAGATATTTTGTTTTACAATCTACAGTCTATACTGAAGACGCTATTGTAAGAATGTGAGGTGAGGTACAACAAACAATTACACTTATGAAAACCAGAAAAAAAGGTTTTTCAATGGAAGCACCTTAAAAACAAAATACCCTACCCTGGTTGAAATGTATTCCCCCACTCCCACGCTCACAGCACAATAAGTCTGCAGACATCACGATAGTTGTAGGGTTGCACGTGTCACATCTGGGCCTTTCACCGATGGCAGCCATAGAAATGGCCCTGTGCAGGCTACGGGACTTGCTCAATAAGGTTTCTGGGTGTGGTTTTGCACAGACTGTGGTACACAGTATATTTGTCGACAAAAATGCAGAAGGTGTTGTTATGGCTGTTTGTTTCACGAGCCACAGCGTACAGTTTTTGGGGGAGTTCTGAATACATTGATTGAAAGTGAATGGAAAACACTGTGAGGTAACTGCACATTTTGGATTCTATCATGTGGTTTTGTACTAGTATGGTGTACCTGCAATGAAGTGACTGATTTTGGTTTGTCTTTGTGAGACTTGGTGACACGCAATCATGCCAACATTATTGTTCCTAATTGTGGAGGGAAACGTTCACAGCATGTTGCCAGAGTTTCAGTGCCGTTTGCGATGAAGGAGGCACTTGCCCAGGTCATGCGTATGTTTCCGATCTCCTGCATAATTTTTTATTGCATTACGCAGACACAGTTGTGGCTGCATGATTTTATATTTGTTCTGAAAATGGAGAAAGCGCGGTACATTGTGAAGAAGTCTATTATTCCTTTTACGATATGTGACAATGTCGTACTTCCGAAATGGGAATATGACTTTTCACAGCACAAAGCGTTTTTCCCACAAATAGCATTCATCTTACTATTCCTTCCATTCCGATTTTTGCACGACCTATCCAAAATGCCTTGCTGCCCTTCTTGGAAGTACAGGAAGAATTTGTGTAGAAGGTGTTGCGCACGTAAATGCTTCAAAACATACAGCAACACGGAAAAAAAAACTCTTTTCACAGCCAGCCCTTTCTACCCGATTCCACTGAAGTGTTTTCTTTAGAGCCATGCCTCCCTTTATTCTGTTGAATGTATACGGTGCGTAGCGTCCTGCAGCCCTTCATTGGCAATTCAATTTTTCAACTCTGAAAGGAGCTTTTTCCATTGACCTTTTTTCCTTTTCCAGTTGGTTTCTATTTATGTTGGTCTGTAACACATGCCACAGAAGGAAAGGAAGGCAAGGAACAGTACTGAAGAGGCACCACCTACAGGGATGACATAGGGCACGTGTACTGAGAGTGAAATATTGGGTGACCCTCACTTAAAATGTGTGGCAGTCATTGTTAATATTCCTGAACCGACCCTTCCCAAGCACTTCCAAGTAGCTTCCCTCTATAGAGTAGCGCATCGCAATACATGCACAATACAATGCCCTTTGCCAGGTTAGGGTCTGCAGCGCAGCATATGGTCTGCAAGGATGTTTTAAGGATCCGCTGCCTTACAGGAGTGTCCCTGTTGTTGGCATGAGCAGATGTGTAGAATGCTGTACATGAAATTAACCTACTGCATTGTTGGAAGGGCAGTACCCTGGCCACTAGTGCCTAGTGTTTCAATTTCAGTTCTCTTCACATGCAGTACGGACACTTCATGGTACGGCATTAGCCGTAGGATCAGCATTCACGGAGATGAATACATTCTAAAATACAAGAATGCTTACAACAAGGAGAAACACAGTTTCATTATGTGGAGCAGGAAGACAATTATTCAGCATGCCCCATGCAGTAGTTTTCAAGCCACCACTGACATTCTTTGGGCTCCAAAGAATCGGATGTTTCCTTACCTGTCTTTATATGCACTTGTATGTGAGTGACCAAGCTGCACCAGCTTTGCCATTTTGCAGACTCACTACAGACTGTCACACCTGCAGTTAAATGTTTGCTCCAACTCTACGACCCGCAGGCAAACCTGTGACACTTTCTGTCACAGTGCTCACCCCAGAGATGGTGTATCAGTTTCATGGGTCATGGAAAGGCAAGCAGCACATCAATCAAATTAATGCAACATTTAACACACCCAGCGTACACTAAAGCTTGCTGTTCCTTGTTTCCAGTGGGCCTCATACAGCCAGGCGTTTTCAGCCATAAATAGGTAGGTTTGCACAGCAAAGCATGTAGTTGGCAGGACTGCTTGAAATGTGGTGGCGTGAGTTATGGTTGCTTAGCTTACCAGCTGGCAAATTATCTGGGGGTTTTCAGTTTTACTTGTAACCATAATATGGATAGGTTGTTATTAGTGGAAAGTAGGTATAATGTTCCTTTCATGTACTTATGTCACTGAATTTGATAGGTTGACTTATGGCAACTGAACCATAACGTCCCTGTAACAACATATTTTGCAATGAATTTGATAGGTTTTTATTCCAGCACTGTAACCAGAACCTTCCTTTAGCATAGTTTTTTTCAATAAACGGGATAGGTTAGTAGTAACGCAACTTAACCCTAACATCCCTTTAACAATGTTTTTTTAAACATATATATATATATATATATATATATATATATATATATATATATATATATACATATATATATATATATATATTCAGTGAAAAAAACGTTGTTAAAGGGACGTTATGGTTGAGTTACAACCAAGTAAAACCGAAAAACCCTTGAAATTCGCCAGTTATGGTAAGCTAAGCAACCATAACTCGCGCCACCACCATGCACTGCTAAGACTAACACCCAGGACATCAAAGATGACATCACTGATGACATCACATGTCTGGCTCACTTTTTTCTCTTTTGCTGACATATCTAGGCCACATAGTTTTCTTCAGTAACAGTCAGAAACTAAGAATTTTATTTTATTTGTATACGTATCCTTCTAGTAGGTTCTTACAGTAATTCCCTTAGAGTACAGTCACATCATATGAAACATATACATAGGGGAAAACACAAGCTTGAAAGACAGCAATCCTTTTTGTGCATAAAGATAATCACTAGACTTATAAGCACTTTCTGATAGTTCTGTTGTTTTTTTATGGCTGTACTTTCCCTGTATATGGTCATATTTGTATACATTGTACTCACACTACTTTCCTTATGGTCAGATCACATCAAGTGATACATATACATAGGGTAAATAGCAGCTTTGAAACAGAGCAATCATTTATTTGCATGAATCTAATCAGTTAAGTTATGAATTGTTTCTGCTACTACTTGTGCTTTTTTGCTAACTTCACTTTCCCTGTATATACTCATATTGGTATGTGTTCTTGTGTCTTTGTGTTTTGTCTATAGTAATGCAATTATGTAATACATGGGTTTTATTAGCTACTTATTACATATTTCACAGTACACAAAAATCTATTAAGAAAACAATTATCTTTTCATTATTCAACATATTAACATTACGAATATCATACCTTCATCTTGTACGCTGCACACAATGTTATGTTTCTGTATGAGTAGCTTAGTATACTAGATAGAACCCCATAATAGGATGCTATTTATATCAATGCATCGTTCAATGCACTTATTAGGGTATATTTCTTGCAATGATTCTTGACACTTTTTTCACAACATAATAGAATCCCTTCTACACATATTTCATGAGAAGTACATACACATGTGATGTCATCAGTGATGTCATCAGTGATGTCATCAATGACATTTGTGATGTCATCTTTGATGTCCTGGGTGTTAGTCTTAGCAGTGCACGGTGGTTGCACGAGTTATGGTTGCTTAGCTTACCATAACTGGCGAATTTCAAGGGTTTTTCGGTTTTACTTGGAACCATAACGTCCCTTTAACAAAGTTTTTTCACTGAATTTCATAGGTTTTTAGTAGTGCAAATTAACCATAACGTCCCTTTAACAAAGTTTTTTTCACTGAATTTCATAGGTTTTTAGTAGCGCAACTTAACCCTAACGTCCCTTTAACAAAGTTTTTTTCACTGAATTTCATAGGTATTTAGTAGCGCAACTTAACCATAACGTCCCTTTAACAAAGTTTTTTCACTGAATTTCATAGTTTTTTAGTAGCAAAACTTAACAATAATGAGTTTGACTTTATATACATGTCATATGGAACTGACTAGATCTCTTCTTATGAACGTGATGTCCGCAAACTTATTTAATGTTCGCGGACATGTTCGGAGAACAGTACCACTACCTAAAAACTGTGGGGGGGGGAGGTGGTAGGGTATGTTTGATTGTTATATCATAATATAAGAACATTTAACACATTCAAAAAGCAGCACACAAACACATTATATATAGTAATACATAAGAAATGTAACCCATATATGTAATGCACTAACCATTCATTTAAATACAATATGTTCTGAAATGGAATATACCACAAGAACATAAATTGGCTTCCAACATAATTACCTCACAGACACAACAGAACTGAGAACAAGACCAGACCCACTGAATACATAGGACTTATCTTACCAGAAATAGTAAGTGTACTTCATTTTACTCATATATTTATAAACTTTCTGTATTAGATTAAAAAATATATTATCTATTATATTTTCTTTTTTTTTCTCACAGAAATGTCTAGTACTCTGGAATGGCTAGAGGACAATTTCCCACATGAAGAAATGTCACAAGATAGTGAAACTAATGGTAAACACTTTATAATATAAACCATTTAAATATTATTATTTTATATACATTTAACTTATATATTTTTTTTTTGTACAGAGCATAACAAAATAGAAACTACCTCTGAAGAAGCTGTCATGGAAAACACGCTTGACAACATAAAAGAAAAACATTGATTTACTGTTGACCAATTTTAATAATTTGAAAACTTTTGTTGAAGATCATTTTAAAACAAAAACGTCATACCATTGCCCCACACGTACTTGTCCCTCCTCACCATATCTCAGTCAATTATCCCCAAACCCTCTCCATAATCCAAAACGTTTTGATGAGATTTCCATCCCTTCTTCACCTAATACCAATCATGTTGAAACCCCAAATTCTCCTGTTTTTGTTTATGTTTCTGCCTCACCTTCTCTGTCATAAATTATTAATATATGTTAAATAAAGTTTAATTTTTATATTGTATTGTGAATAGTTTCCGTTTTTTTTTAAAAAAAAAACAATAAAAGTGTCCGCGGACAGTGCGAGTGTTCTGAAATGTTCGTACATAAACGAAAATGGAGGTGTCCTGAAGAACACCACACCTGTTCGTACTGTTCGCTAGCAAGTTGAAACTGTTCTAAGAACACACGTGGTGTCCTGAAATGTTCGTAAAGAAACAAAAATGATGTGTCCTGAACAACAGTACAACTGTTCGTAGTGTTCGCTACCCAATTGAAACTTTTCTTAGAACACAATTGGTGTCCTGAAAGGTTCGTACATAAACTAAATTACACGTGTCCTGAAGAACACTATATCTGTCCTTACTGTTTGCTACCAAGTTTAAACTGTTCTAAGAACACATGTGGTGTCCTGAAATGTTCGTTTCACGTGTGACGCACTTTTAATTACTTCAGAACCCGAACAGTGTCTGTAGGACATCAATCCGCATGCGCTAACCAATCTCCGTGCACTTGGTGTCCTGCGGACAGGCGCTTCCTTCGCAGACTAGTTCGCAAACAGATCATATGACCGCGCCCACGCTCATCGTGTGTCCTGAAATGCGGACACTGTTCGTGTCCCCGAACAATTTCAAAGTACATTTTCAGTTAATCCATAATATTTTTCAATAAAATCTCACCATGCCACAAGTTCCACATAGCAATCTTGAGTTTCTATATACCTTTTGAAACTTTCCGATCCTTTTTTTGTGTTCGATCTGTCCGCGCACAGTGTGCATGTCCGCGGACAGCGCACAAGCACCCCTATAAAAGACCACGCCCAAGACCTTATTCCCATTGTGTTTCTGGCTATTCTTCAGAACACAGTGATTTTTGCTGCCACCTGCAGACTACACCATCATTGAGATGGCATCCTTGGCTGCTGAACTGCCACTTAGTGCTGCACCTGCTTCAGCACCACCACCACCCCCTCCACCAACACCACCTCCCCAAGGGCCTGAAGAGGGGAACAGGACTGAGGATGCGGAGGAGGAAGAAGAGGATGATGACAATGAGGTAGAGGAAATCCCTACTACCCGCACTAGGCGTGAGTCTTGGGTGTGACGGTTATTTACCATTCATGGGAATGGTCCTAAGGCTCGTGCGAACCATGTTACCTGCAATGAGTGCAAAATGATACTCAGTCGCGGGAAGCACGGTAACTACAGCTTTGGGACCACTACTATGAAGCGACACCTGAGGTCATTTCACTCTGGGGCTATTCGCAGGGTTGTACCTTGCGAAGAACGTAGCAGGTTCATTTCCTCTACTTCATCCTCTGTTTCTGATCCTGTCAACACAAGGACCACCTCTGTGGGATAGCGTCTTTCTCAAGCTGCCTCACAGGCCATACAGAATGCTGATGACCCTTTCCTTTGGAGGGTCACAGTTTTATGTATGTACTGTGACACAGTACTCTACAGGGGGGAGCGACTTCGGAGTGCTTTTGAGACTATCGTCTCAGAGCACGAGAAGACCTGCTCACTACCCAAATAAAACCCACTCTACATCTTCCTCTCTCAGCTCGCCCTTTCTTATCCCTGTGGTTGGTGTCCCCCCCTTTACCCTCCTTTACCCTCCTCTCCTAGTGTGTTGTGTCTGAAAAACCAGAAAAAAATACAAAATTACAAAAATCAAAAAAAAATAAGGCTCTTTTCAGAGCCGCCTTTCCCAGTTAAAAAATAGAAGTGAAAATAAATGAAGCAGGGCTCTTTGTATTTTTTAGAAGTCCGCGGACAGTTCGCGAACATTAAGAAAATTGGGTTGCTACTCCATCACAAACATTGTAATTTTCTCTGGAAATAAGTGGTGGCTCTAAAAAGAGCCTGGGTGGTGTTTGTAAGTCAAAAATTGTAAATGCTTAACATCTACTTCAAAATCGTTGTTGTAATTCCAAAAAAGGTCGCAATGCATTTTGTACATTTCTCAGAAAAATCTGATTGCCAGCATAAGTAAAATGGACTCCATCTCTGCGAAAAATGTATGTACTACAAAACATAATATTTTCATTGTGAAAAGAAGACATGTCAAAATCTCTTAGAAAGCCACAAACAGCCTTATTAACATTGCGCCTTGCTTTTTCCATTTGTGGACCAAATGAAGAAGAACAAAGCCACATTTGTCTCTGCGCAATCCGTGCAAATATCACTTGAGAATTAGGAAACATGTCCATAACCTTCCTAAGTCCTTCTTTCATAGCAAATTCCCAAAAAATTCCTGTCCCATGTCCTAAACTGTTCCCTCCACAATGAATTACAATTATGTCTGGATGTTGCTCTGTCTCCAAAGTAGCACAGAGAGATAGCAAGTCCAACCACTTCATTCCACGTACTCCATGCCAGTGTACTTCCACATGTGGGAATCCAAGATCTACAGCTACTCCACAGCTTTCTGCATGCACCTTTAACCAATGTATCCACAAATCTCCTAAAATCCAAACAATCTGTTTTCTGAAACACACAGCCATAGCTATCTTTTGTTCTCTCAGCAAAAAGAGTATCTGAGAAAATCTCTCCTGGCACAACACACCCACCAAATTTTCCCGACCAATCCCTTTCAGTGCTTATTCTCATTTTCATGACTTCTGAAGCCAAAAATCCCCGGATGTAACTCCAGATGTCTGCGAACTACCGCCATGTCCGCGGACATATCGTAACATGAACAGCCCTTCTACCATTTCCACTACACTCTCTCTGCAATTCCCTCATTGGATGTACCTCAAAAATCACATGACCATGCACCAATCACATTCAAGACCTCTACATCTAACTGCATCATCATAGATCAGCACTGCAAATGTACTCTGCATCTCTCTGAGTACAAGTGTCATATCATTGGCAAGCAGCATCTACCAGAAATACTCTACAAGTCTTCAAGATTTCTACTTGCAGCTCCATGCATATCCATATGCATGAACACAAACTTCAGGTATGCATATTTTCTGTATAGTAGATGACATAGCTCTCAACCATTTTTGTTTTACAGGCGGGTGAAATCACCCGATTTTGTTTTTGGCGGGTGAGACGCCCATTGGAATGAATGGGCGTGCAGGAGGCTTGGCGGTTGAGTCTGCCTTTTACAAGGCGTGTGACACCCGCCAAAAGCGTGTGAGTTGAGAGCTATTGTAGATGAACACATTTTCAAACAGACTTTTACCTTGTAAAATCTGTAAAATTAATTTACTGTACTTTTTTCAATTTCCTAAAATCAACTATCACTTATAAACCTTTATACATTTTACTTTCTTTATACACACACACTCAAATCATGTTAAACTAACATTTTTTAAATGAAATATATAGACTACATATATTCAAACAAAATTGCATGCAAACACAATCTATGTTTAAACCTTTATAAAAATACGTATACAATTTCATATTTTTTTTTTTTTTTTATTTATTTACTTAATTACTTTAAATTAGACATGACATTGAGGCGCTATTACCTAGAACAGTTTACTTACAGAAATAGTGGTATTCACTAATATATTATAAATTTCACAAGACATAGTAAAGATATTTTTTTTGCTACAGTTAGTCATTCAATAAAATTCGTTCATTAAGAACATATCATATGTACTGAACTGATGCAATGTATCTTATAGAAATAAATTAGTTTAATGGTTTTACAGAAGGCACTGAGGATTTCAATTAAAAAAATCAATATCTAAATTAAAAACAGTGCTATATACAAACAAAGTTACTAAGTTGAAGCTTTTACAATTGCAGTGAAGACCAGTTTCCTGAAAAGAAGCAGCCGAATTTGAAGAATAAAGAAAAACAAAGAAGTTACCTGTTAATTTAAAAAAAAAGTAAAATATCACCATAATATATGTATTATTAATCAAATGTACTATAACATTAATACAAGCTATTTTGGTTTCTTAAAATAGAGATTTTGTACCATTTTGTCCAAAAATGTCCATGTCTTAAACAGCGATTTACAGCCAGAATGGCCCACAAATTTCTATTTTTGGACACACGAATTAGCCATCTGAACCACTGCAATTTTCATATTATAGAACAAACAACTGTTTTAATTGTATACATTAGATTTACTATTTGTACTTTTCCACACCACTAGCTTACTTTTTTTTTGTCATCTGAACCCCAGTTTAGTAACACATAAATTCAAGAATACCTATCCCTACTAGTTTTAGTTCCCAATGCACAATCACACACCATTACATACCTCTTTATCATCTTACTCAAACACTCATGCACACAGCACACATACATTCCAGAACACCCCAACCCATATCTTCTTTATTTTTTTCAACAGACCCTAAAGAATGCCTACCAAAAGACAACTCAGTAGAAAGCAACGCAAAAGTAGAGCAAATGAAAATAAAGGTGTCCAACATAAGCATCCATCTCTAGCAGAATTTGTAAAAAAAGTTGAAACAAAACAGCTAATACAATCATTTAGTGAAACACAAGAAGTTTCAAGTACAACAGCTTTGCTTCCTCTATCAAAATGTAAAACAAACCAAAAAACAATTAACAGAAAATCAGCTATCAGTACAGATAAAACTACTTCTTCAAATTTTAATATAGTGCAAAGTAAGCATACCAAGAAAAGTATTTTAGCCAAAATATACCGTCACAAAGTCCTTCAGAATCTTATAAAAACAGGAGAGAAATCAGGTTCAAAGCTTGAAACCTATCGTAGGAAATTAATCTTAGAAGCATTGATAGGCAGTGCAATTCTTCTCAAAAGAAATTTATTTATTTTACTGTTAAATAAATAGAAACCACTAACAAAACTAATAAATAAATTACCAAAAAGACTTCTCAATAAGCGAAATGTCAACAGAAAGAATTTCTTATGTATCTGCGGAGGTGAATGGAATCACACTACGAGCACAGAACCATATTTTAATGAAGAAGCGTACAAACAAAAGCAAACGAATACAATTGCCATAAATAGCAGTGGTCGAGGTTATGGAAAAGTGAATAATACCATAATGGAACAAGAAGTACTCCTTACAAAAATATACCCTGAAAACTTAGAATTACCCCTCCATTCAACTGAAGCAGAACGTCTAGTGTACAAATGGCCATGCACGTCAATGTGTAACATTCCCAAACAATGTTTCAAATCTTTACACCAATTCCACAATAAATATGTAAAAAGCAAAGACAAAATCAAAATTAAATTACTGCAAAATATAGATACCTGTCCAGTGCGCAAGTACACAGGACTACAAGGACATTCATTGGCCTGCATTACAGGACCTACTTGTAAAACCACTTTCCATGATATCAAAAGGATATCAACACATCATTCAAATATAAGAAATCTAGTCTATAAACTGTACTATGCTAAAAGTCCTGCTTTAGCACTAGCAAAGTTAAATAACATCCTTCTACATGGTACAGCAAAAGACCTACTTAACGAAATTCACTATATCCAGAAAAAATATTTTGGAAGTGAAAGCCACTTACAGAATGAAATAGCTTTAAACCAATTAAGCAACAATTCTACACATGGCAACCTTTTGCTAAACACATACAAAAAAGAAATACTAACATTTAAAAGTACATCAGCTGAAGTACCAAACCATGTATGTGTATGTTGCCGTAGAATTTTTTATAAAAGTAACACAAAAACTGTGGACCTATCATACAAAATAGAAGACAATGAAGATTCTAAATGGTTTGAATTAGCTCTCTACCTTCTAGCAGAAAACAAATATGAAATAACTGAGCCCTTAATACTTTGCAGTTATTGCACTACAAGACTTGACAACAACCAAACTCCTTCACGTTCTATCACAAATAATTTGGAATTATACCCAGTACCAAACCCTCTACAACAACTTAATTTATATGAGAGCATCATAATTCAAACAGTACACCCATTTCAAGCAATAATACGCCTTCAACCAAAAACAGCAAAATTACCTCCCTCTGAATTGGTAAAAGGCATTTGTGGAAAAGTAGTTTATTTACCATTAAATCTAAAAGAAAATGTGCATACTCTAGGAGTGCAACGTCAAATGCAGCAATCTTTAAATATATTAGTAAATGGAGTACCTACAAAAGACAAAAAAATATGGCAACAGTTCGTAGATTTATATAAAGTTAGACAAGCCTTCCAATATCTTAAAGAGAATAATGAATATTACAAAGAAATTAATATTGAAGAAAACTTGAAAGATACAACTGAAATAATTCAAGAAACACAAGAAGCTGGTCAATTTGAGCTACTAGATCCTGCTACAATATCAAATACTTTAGACCATTATGCAATTCATCCTTTGCACTGTAATGACACCGTACAAGATGTACTAGAAACTTACCAAATGCGTCAAACAAAAGGATCGCCAATCAGTATATGGGAAAAAAGTATAGAAGCACGTGCTTTTCCTCTACTCTTTCCTACTGGCAAAGGAGGAAGGTATGATGATAGACCTATTCAAACATCAGTTTCAGAATACCGCTCATTACGGATGTATTCTGAAGATCCCAGATTTAGACAAAATGTGGAATACATATTCCACCTACTCTTTGAAAGTGAACTAGCAACTTTATGTTACGGAGTTGCACACATATTAAAATCAGGATCACACTTTCAAAATATGACAGCTACACAATTATTAGAGAAAGTGCAACAAAAGGATGAGGTTTTACAATCAAATATTACAAATCTATTAGCAAATATGTGTGGTACTAAAGAGTACTGGTTTCAACGTCATGGAGATGTACGTTGTATGATCAGAAACCTTGGCCCACCCACTTGGTTTGTTATATTAAGTTGTGCAGAATATGCATGGGAAGATTTACATGATTTCCCACGCATATCAAATAAAAACAAAACAAACATAGATATTATAACACCTGGAGAACTTTGTTCTTTGGATCCTGTTAATGTTTCAAGATATTTTGACCATCGCTTCATTGCTATGCTACATTTTATTTGTAATAAAACTGTTCCTCCCCTTGGAGAAAAGAATACCAAGCCAGAGGAGCACCACATATCCACATGCTTTTATGGATTAAAGATGCTCCTAAATTTGGTCAAGACAGTGATGCCACTGTTTTACAGTTTATTGAAAAATATGTCACTTGTGAAATTCCATCAGAAGCCACAAATAGTGATCTTCGTGCACAAATTTTACAATTTCAAAGACACAAATGTGGAAAATATTGTTGTCGCAAATACAAAAACAAAGGCAAATACTACACCAAATGCCGATTTGGTTTCCCTAGACCAGTTACAGATACAGGTCAAGTAAACAACCTCATGTCTTCAGTTAGACATAGTGTTAAAGGTAAGTCACCTAAAAATACATATTACATAAAAAGAAAAGAAGAAGAAAAATATATCAATGATTATAATGCAATCATTGCCCACTTATGGAATGCAAACATAGATGTGCAGTACATTGCAGACAATTCTACTGCAGTTGCACGATATGTCACAGCATACTTAACTAAAGCAGAAAAGACAGAGCTCCAAGACCTCTGGAATGACCTGTCATCAGAGAAAACAGTATCTCAGAAATTATACAGCTTGGGCATAAAAATGCTCACCCATAGAGAATGTGGATCTTATGAAGCAGCTGATCGTTTAACTGGTAAATCTGAAAATATAGTATGGCTAAGTCTTGGTCCAGCTAAATCTAGAAAAAGAGTACTAAAATCATATGAAGATTTAGAAACAATAGCCAAACATGATCCCAACAGCCAAGACATTTTAAAAATCTATTTATTGGACACATACTACCCAAACAGAAGAAATACTTTGGAAAACATGTGTCTATACCAATTAGCCCAAAACTACACATACAAAAATAATATGAAACCTGATGAAAAAAAAGGTAAATATAGAGTGACAGACTGTGAAGGCAGCTTAGTTAAACTCACTAAACCAAATTTAATTAATCATATCAAATTGTCATTGAAGACTTCTCAACATAAAGAAGTATATTACATGTCCCTGCTACAACTCTTCAAAACATGGAGAAAAGAAGAACAATTACTAGATAACTATGACTCATATGAGGATGCTTTCAAAGCAAATGAAAGCACTATAACTGATGTAAACTTTACACAGTACAAAACATTGTTGCACAATGAACAGCAACATGAAGAAGAACTCCATGTCCAACTAGATAAGGATACTCCTGACAGTAGTCAACCTTCTGTAATAGGAAGCCAAGAACCACTGGGAGAACCACTAATAACAAATGAGGCAGAATTAGCTATGATAGAAGTAGAAAACACCGTGGGCCTCATTCCGAGTATGGCGGTAAGGGATAGCGGCCACCGCTAACGAGAGCGGTGGCGGTAATCCCTTACCGCCATACTCCGAGTTCCCTTTGCGCCATGGAGGTTTTAACACCTGCTTTTAGCAGGTGTTAAAAACCATGGCGCTAAGGGACCTTGATGTTAATTACGCCACCGTAATTTACGGTGGCGTAATTAACGCCTTCCCCACTCCCATTATGCCCTATGGGGCAAGAATGGGAATGGGGAAGGGTAAATGGGGATTGGGGAATTACCACCCCGCCAACCTTGGAATGGGGCGGTAATTCCGCCATCCACCAAGGCGCTGCCGGTCCGGGTACGGCGTCAACCAAGGCGTTAATAGCGCCATTGGTTAGCGCCGTACTCGGAATGAGGCCCCATGTGTCAGTATGAAGATAAGGAAGACTTAACGATACTACAATCAAAGCTAAACAATGAGCAAAGTAGCATTTTTCAAGAAGTAACAAAACAAATTGCACATGGTGTAAAACATGAAAATAAAGAATGTTCCTGCCATAATTATAAACTTATACTACTGTACGTCAGTGGTGAAGCTGGTTCTGGCAAAACATTCCTAATCAAAATCATTAGTAAGTTCCTTCAACAATTGACAAACAACAAACTGTCAGCTGTTGTCACTGCCCCCACAGGTTTAGCTGCCTACAACATAGGTGGTGTTACATTACACTGATTACTACTATTACCAGTAGAACACCAGAACAAATTAGACTATTACAAACTTTCTGCAGAAGCTGCAATGGAATTACGCAGAGTATTGAAACAAATGAAAAGGCTACTAATAGATGAAGTGAGCATGGTCTCCAACCTGATGTTAGCTTTGATTCACCTCAGATTACAAGAAGTACTCAAAACAGACTATGAAGAGCTCTTTGCAGGAAAACACATTATTGTTTTTGGAGATCTGCTTCAATTAACACCAGTAAAAGGTGAACCTATTTTTAAAACATTAGGGCACAAACTCTGCCGTACAACTGTTGGCAGCATTGGAAATGTCAACCTTTGGCAACATTTCCAATACAGAGAATTAACAGAAAACATGCGCCAATCTGCAGATCTAACTTATGCCAACATTTTAAAAAGTTTGAGAGTTGGTATACTTTCTAAAGAAGCAGAAGGAACATTGAAAACCCGGCACATTAATGCACTTTATGGCGATAATGCATGTGCTACAGATGTTATGGAACAATTAGCCCACACAAATGTCAATTGTATGGCCTTAATGCCAACTCTTGCAAGCTGGCTCAAATTCAATGAAATAATGTTAAATAAAGAAATGCAACCAATAATGGAAATTAGCACCACAGACAAACTAGATGTACATGGTATGACACTACCCATGTGTGACCAAGCCACAACAAGACTAAATAATTTAGAAAAATCAATCTCAAACACAGCAGGCTTAGAAAAGATGTTAAAATTATCCTTAAATTGCAGAGTAATGCTTAAACGTAACCTTGACATGGACCAAGGACTAGTTAATGGAGCACTGGGTACAGTTGTTGGCTTTCAAACATACCCACGTGACAACAAAATTCAGTTTGTCAATATACTCTTTGACAAACTTTCAGAAGTAAAACGGATAGGACGCTCAACAGCTAGATTCCTTCTCTTCAAAGATATGTATGTACGCAGAGAAAAATGTTCTCTAACTCTTGCATACGCAGTCACGATTCATAAATCACAAGGTCTTACCCTAGACCAAGCAATGATAGATATTGGTAACACAGTCTTTAAAGAAGGCATGAGCTACGTAGCACTATCACGCTTACGTACACTTGACGGTCTATTTCTAATCAACTTTGATGCAAGTAAAGTAAACGCTGATATTCCTTGCATTTTAGAATATAATAGACTTCGCTCACTATACACTCCCCATCTAAACACATATTCTGTTCCACAAAAACTAAAACGTTGTAAAAGAAAACTAAATCAAACAGAAATGCAACAGGACGTCACTGCAAGTCCTCCAAAGAGAGTAAAAGAAACTAGTACTTCATCAAGTACCACAAACAAAAAAGAATCAATTAGAGAAAGTAAACCAGGTACTTCTTTAAAGAAGGAAGACACACTCCAAAAAAAGCAGTTAGATACAGAACTACCTGGACCATTTAAATTCTCAAATATTGTTGGTGTAAGTTGCTATGCAAATGTAGCAAGAATATTCTATTTCAATTACCACCAATTGTTGACAACATTTACTTACACAGTACAGACCCATTGTGTTTGCAAATGTTAGTACTTCACAGAAATGCAGCAAACAATCCGGACAACACATAAAGTGTTTTTGGAATAAGACGACAATTGGACTACTGTGCTGGAATGGTGAAATTCACTATAAACTCACAGGAAGATCTACAAGTACTGGAAAACAAAAACATACCTATAAATGAAATCTTTCAGATTTCATACATGTGGAAACATACATGCACTCTTTGCAACAATGTGACACAAGTAGAAATCCCCAATGAACGCTTCATATATATATATATCAATGCCAAATTGGGAATCCATTCCATTTCAGCAACTTGTACAAAATGCAAACCATGGTAGATTATGCTCTACCTGCAATTCAGATAATCGCTCCACGTTAGTAATACAAACACATAGTAAATACGTAATACTAATGCTTCTACGTTACAATGCAGATGGTACCAAAAACAACTGCAAGCTGACTGGATTCACACATGGTCAAATATCACTTGGTAAGAAAACCTTCACAACAATAGGTATAATCTACCACGCAGGAGCCACAACCAATTCAGGGCACTACACTGCATATATAAAAAAGAAATGTGGATGGTTTGAATGTAATGATAGTACCAAATAAATCTAAAGCAGAGATTACCAGCAAATATTACAAACGCTTATTTGATGTTCTTAAAACCAAAATTTGATAAATAAACTGTATTTAAACCTTTAACTAAATTTGTTTTAAAAAAAATATAAACTGTTAGAATACTCCAAAAGCTATCTAACTACTCAAAGATTCTACAACAGCTAATCAGATAAATGAATACCACTAAATTAGACCAAAAAATACACAGTTAGAATACGCCAATTGGTATCTAACTGTCCCAAAATTATAAATTTGTGTTAAAATAATATAAACTGTTAGAATACTCCAAAAGCTATCTAACAGCTCAAAGATTCTACAACCACTAATCAGATAAATGAATACCACTAAATTAGGCCAACAAATACACAGTTAGAATACGTCAATTGGTATCTAACTGTCCCAAAATTTAACAATATCCAAATAGATAAATCAAAACCACTAAAATATCTTAAAAAAATAGACAGTTAGAATACGCCAATTGGTATCTAACTGCTCCAAAATTTTATAATATCAAAACAAATGAAGAATCTGTTACTGTTCCAAAAGAAATACAACAAAGCAAAGTATAAAACATTAGCCAGAAACAACAAGTGAACACTGAAAACAAACAAACAAATAAACTGTAGCATAACAGAAAAAGGTTTTTTTTTTATCCAACAGTACTCTGATTTGTACTCTACTAAATATGAGGGTCGAAAAAAATAAAAGTATATTGCTTATACAATGTAATAAGTCATTACAAAATACTAATACTAACATGCTATTTTCTTTTATCACAGAAATGAAGAAAAACATGGACTCCCATTACTAGACCAAACAGTAAGTATACAATAATAAGGACAACCATAGCAGCATATCACATCCATAGTATCTAATACCTTTGTTCCTTATACATTTGTTTTTCACCCAAAGTTATAAGCAAATATGAATGTGATATGCTGCGGTGGTTGTTGCCAGGGCATACAGTCTTGGGTGCATGGCCAAATGCCCATGCACCCAAGACTCTATGCCCTGGCAACAACCACCGCAGCATATCACATCCATAGAGTCAAACATTTCAACTATGATCTATGGGAAACTTTTAATGTCCGCGAACAATGTGAGTGTTCTTAGAACACTTTGAACTTGCCAGCGAACAATACGGACACCGTTTTCAGGACACCCCCTACGAACATTTCAGAACAACGCGATAGTTCTTAGAACACTTTCAACTTAACAACGAACAATACGGACAGCGTCCTAAGGACACCCCCTACGAACATTCCAGGACACCGGGAGTGTTCTTAGAAGCGTCTTCAGAACACCACCATCTTGTTTATTTGCGAACATTTCAGGACCCCGCGAGTGTTCTTAGGACACATTCAACTTGACAAAGAACAATACGGACAGCGTCCTCAGGACACCCCCTACGAACACTCCCCGGACACCGGGAGTGTTATTAGAAGCGTCTTCTGAACACCACCATCTTGTTTATTTGCGAACATTTCAGGACACCGCGAGTGTTCTTAGGACACATTCATCTTGACAAAGAACAATACGGACAGCGTCCTCAGGACATCCCCTACGAAGACTCCCCGGACACCGCGAGTGTTCTTAGAAGCGTCTTCAGAACACCCTCATTTTGTTTATTTGCAAACATTTCAGGACACCGCGAGTGTTCTTAGGACACATTCAACTTGACAGAGAACAATAAGGACAGCGTCCTCAGGACACCCCCCACGAACACTCCCCGGACACCGCGAGTGTTCTTAGAAGTGTCTTCAGAACACCGCCATCTTGTTTATTTGCGAACATTTCAGTACACCGCGAGTGTTCTTAGGACACATTCAACTTGACAGAGAACAATACGGACAGCGTCCTCAGGACACCCCCTATGAACACTCCCCGGACACCGCGAGTGTTCTTAGAAACGTCTTCAGAACACCCCCATTTTGTTTATTTGCGAACATTTCAGGACACCGCGAGTGTTCTTAGAACACATTCAACTTGACAGAGAACAATACGGACAGCGTCCTCAGGACACCCCCTACGAACACTCCCCGGACACCGCGAGTGTTCTTAGAAGCGTCTTCAGAACACCCCCATTTTGTTTATTTGCGAACATTTCAGGACACCGCGAGTGCTCTTAGAACACATTCAACTTGACAGAGAACAATACGGACAGCGTCCTCAGAACACCCCCTACAAACATTTCAGGACACCGGGAGTTTCTCAAAAACGTCTTCAGAACACCCCCTTTTTGTTTATTTGCTAACATTTCAGGACACCGCGCGTGTTCTTAGAACACATTCAACTTGACAGAGAACAATACGGACAGCGTCCTCAGGACACCCCCTACGAACACTCCCCGGACATCGCAAGTGTTCTTAGAAGAGTTTCACTTTTCTTGCGAATAAAACAGACACATATTGACTCCTAAGAACACCCCCTAGTCAGTTTATTTAGAACATTTCAGAACACCTGTGATGGCCGCAAACAAATCGAACACAAAAAGAACGTCTAACACAAAAAAAAACACAACTTTCATCCTATCTCATACACTCCCACCCTCCCCAAACACTCCTACACACCAACACACTCTACAAAATACACATTTTGAACAACGTTTCACCGCGCTGTCCGGGGACGTCCGCGAATCCAAGATGGCGGGCGCTACTGAAAAATCTAATGCGCTTCACGCTCCACGCCGTCCAATCAGCGAACACTTTGCATGTCGGCGAACATCACGCAAGACGGTTGGCCAATCAGGACACTTTCCGCGAAGTGAACAGGGAAGTGTGTCCGCAAACCGAACACGGATATCACTAATTTTTTTTTACCTACTTTTTGGTCATTTTAAAAAAACTACTGGACGGATTTTCACCAAATTTGCAAAAGCACGCTTTCGGGACCAAGCCGCTGCTCCTGGTCCAAATTTGGTGGCAATCCGTCCAGCGGTTTGGGCTGTAGGCGCGAGCAAATAATTTTTCCCATTCACTCTATGGAGAGTGAGTATAATGTATACAAATATGAGCATATAGAGGGAAGGTAGAGTAATAAAAATAAAACTATGAGAAAGTGCTGATAACCATAATGATTATCTTCATGCACAGAAAGGATTGCTCTCTTTCAAGCCTGTATCTTCCGCTATGTATATGTTTCATATGATGTGACTGGACCCTAAGTCTACAAATATAGTACTTTTTCAATTTTTACTTCCTGACTGTTACTGAAGAAAACTATGTGGCTTCGATATGTCAGTAAAGGAGAAAAAGGGTGAGCCAGCCATGTGATGTCATCAGTGATGTCATCAATGACATTTGTGATGTCATCTTTGATGTCCTGGGTGTTAGTGTTAGCAGTGCACGGTGGCGCGAGTTATGGTTGCTTATGTTACCATAACTGCCGAATTTCAGGGGTTTTTCGGTTTTACTTTGAGCCATAACATCCCTTTAACAAAGTTTTTTCACTGAATTTCATAGGTTTTTAATGCACAACTTAACCATAATATCCCTGACTTCATATACATGTAACAACGAACATACTAACCCCCTCGTCGTGATTTTCATGTCCGCGGACTACCGCCATGTCCGCGGACACATCAAAAATCTGAGCGTGGTGAATGTAAATTTAAATAGTGTGCCCCATTTCCCCTTTGAAGTTGGCTCTGAAAAGAGCCGTTTTTTTTTTTTACAGATGCTTCACAGACACCTGTTATTTTGTATTTTTATTCTTGATTTTTTTTCTTTTTTCTTACTTTACTCCTAAAATCTTCACATAACTTTCTCCAAAGCAACCCTTACATTCCAAAATAGAAAGGCATTTCCGGTAAAAGATAAAGAAATGCCATCTTCTTTAAAATTAACAGCATTACTGGCATCAATATTCTCATTGTTACAGAAGAACATACCAGCTCTAAGCATGAAGGCACACATGCCTTGGTTGATGACACACCTAGCAATATTTTGCTGAGGACAAAAAACTGAACTATTGTCCCATATTGCCCCAGGTAGTAATCCAGAAAAAATAACTTTTGCATTTGGAAGGATCTTCATTACTGCTTGAACCAAGCATTCCAAATCAGCCAACAAAGTAGGGGCACTGACGTTGCCCAAATGGAAAGCACCATAGTGCAAAACTACCACATGCGGACTGTTCATCGTGGCCATATCCTCACAAACTTGTACAATTCCCTGTACATTGCAATCAGGCACACTGCTCCACACCACCTCCACTCCTTTCACATCAAAGTTCTTTGCAACGTGCCTGCATTCAGCTTACTGCTGTAAACCATGCACAAACTTATCTCCGAGCACCAACATCTTGACTTTCTCCACTTCTGCCATCTTCACCACACACAGTCTCTTTCAACACAAATCCACAACCTCGACATCTGATTGGCTGATCCGTACAGTCTTCTTTCCATGTTGGATTTCCTGGAAAAACCCGGATGTAGCACGCCCTGTCCACGAACAGTCGCGTTGTCCGCGGACGGCATCCACTTTACTCTCTGTGCCATTCCCTCATTGCATACAGCTAAGCAATCACACAATACGAATAACGTCCTCAGAACAACCCCATTTTGTGATTTTTTGAACATTTCAAGACAATTATTATTTCATTTTTCAACATATTAACATTACACATATTATATTTTGATCTTGTACTCTGCGCACAATGCTATGTTTCTCCATTAGTAGCTCAGTATACTAGATAGAATCCCATAATACAATGCTATTTATATCAATGCATCGTTCAAAGCACTAATAACGGTATGATATTTATTGCAATATCCTTGACACTTTTTTCGCAACATTATAATAAAAATCCCTAGTACACAAATTCCATGAAAAGTACATACACACGTGATGTCATCAGTGATTTCATCAATGACATTTGCGATGTCATCTTTGATGTCCTGAGTGTTAGTCTTAGCAGTGCACGGTGGTGGCGCCAGTTATTTTTCAAAGCTTACCATAACTTGCGATTTTCGGGGGTCTTTCGGCTGTACTTAGAACCATAACGTCCTGTAAACAAACTTTTTTAATATCACGCAAACAGTATACAAACATGGCGTGCAAAAACCGACTTCTACAGATGGCTTTACACAGAATGTTGCAAAGTAAGAATTTTTGCTCGTTCACAGTGAAGGTCAGCTGCTTCCACAACTTCTACAGATGGCTTTACACAGAATGTTGCAAAGTAAGAATTTATGCTCGTTCACAGTGAAGGTCAGCTGCTTCCATTTTTTTCTCGGGCCCCGGAGAGGCTCACGAAGCGGACTATAAGGTTGTATTGTGTTTTGACCTTGACAGACAGAGATTGTGATGAAAGACTTCTCTTGAAGGAGTGTTGCTAAAACGTAAGAGAAGATAAAGATGAAATTTCTGAAACGAAACCACTTTTATATATTATATCACTATGCGAAAGATCGTTGGCACACGCAGAGTCGTATTTTGGGACTGCACCACTCGTAGACAATGGAAATTGCAATTGTACTGTAAGTAACCCTTTAGATTACTTTATACCAAATATAATTACAATAGCGTAGCATTAAAGACCGCTCAAGTTGAACTTGTTAGTTGAAAGTGGCATAATGTTTTCTACCGCGCAATAACACTGCCGAATTGATTACCTGTCGTTTAGAGGGCTCTAAAAAAGGCAGACGACACAGGGTGGGTTAATAGAAATAATTTAACCGGTCTATAGGCGGTCAAGCGCTCTACTCGCTGTGCCACTTCACTGTAGCCTGTCAAGTGGCACAGCGAGTACAGTGCTAGCTTTGACATCCGTGCATAGCTTGCTAACGCAAGTTTGAATCCCGGTAACGCCAAACTCAGCCTTTCATCCTTCCGTGGTCGATAAATGAACACCACACACCGTGGTTAATAATAAGCACCGCTTAGATACCTCACGGTTCTTAGCACTATATGAATGGGAAAATATTATTATTTTATTATTAACATACTCTGTTGCACTATCTTCGATAGCAAATATTTTCACGCCCTAATAAATAAAATGATGATTTTTAATGAAGATCGGCTGGTGAGACTAATTTATGTTTTTTAAAACAGGTATGTGGCTCCATTTTGCCTATGTCACGATTTACAGACTCCAGCGGATGGGGTCTGCAACTGCCAAGTGAAGGTCCAAATATGCAACTTCATGACCCTCACCATTTTATGGGACAATAGCCAAGGACTAATATGCCCTTACGCAGTACTAGCGGCTACAAACAACATACCAACCAATAGGGTGGTCTAATGGCTCGTTGTTGGAGCAACCTTCCGATTATCAGAGCAACCATTTACTGCTTTTATCATAAACCAACAGCCTATCTACCGCAAAGGAACAACGTGTGGCTCCAAATAAACTTTTGCTGATCGACAGCAGAGACAATAGCAAATCGCTGAATATTCACTAAACATTTCATGTGAAATAAATGTACTTTACCAAATGTACAATCCTGCTGTTTACTTTTAAACCACAGTTTCATATTCCGAATTGTGGCGCACTGAGTTGTAAGCTGATCTAACACTCTCTGTACCGCAAAGGAACATCGCGTGTCTCAACATGAACTTTTGCGGATCGACAACAAAGACAAATGCAAATTGCTGAATATTCTCTAAACATTTGATGTCAAATAAATGTACTTTACAACATTTACAATCTTGCTGTTTGCTTTTAAATCACAGTTTCATATTCTGAATTGTAGCGCGCTGTGTTGTGACATAATGTGTGTTGTCTTTCGGGTTCTGTGTAAAGTCGTGTAGTGTTGGAGACGACTGGGCGCGTTTGATTACACGCCCTGTAACGTCACGGAGAGAGGCGGGGAATATGAATGCTTTGATAATATCAGGCTTAGGGGCGGGAGATATGATTTAGTGTCGCAAAAGCAAGTCAGCCAGGTCAATAGCGCCAGTCATAGGATTATCACATAATGTCGGCGCACACCAGCCGGATTTATCGTTTCTTTAGTGGACAAAAAGTCGGTTGACACCCCTAGGAAATTGTACTATTAGCGGACAAAAGGAGTGCTCTTAAAACACTTTCACCCTGACAACGAACAATACAAACAACGTTCTCAGAACACCCCCATTTTGTGTAATTGCAACCATTTCGGGACACTGCGAGTGTTCTTAGAACACATTCAACTAGACAGATTACAATACGGACAGCGTCCTGAGGAAACCCCCAGTTTGTCTATTTACGAACAATTAAGTACACCACAAGTGTTCATAGCTCATTTTTACCTTCCTTGCGAACAAAAATGACACATTCTCTGTCCTCTAAACACCCCACCATTTAGTTTATTTACAAAATGTCAGAACAGCCGTGTTCTCCACGGACAAATCAAACGCAACAAAAACATCTAGCACATAAAAAAACAAAACATTGAACCTATCTCATACTCCCCCACCCTCCCCAAACACTCTTACACACCAACACACGGCACTAAATACAATTTTTTATCCACGTTTCACTGCGCTGTACGCGGTCGACTGCGAATACAAGATGGCGGGCGCCACAGAAAATCTGAAGCGCGCCACACCCCTCACCGTCCAATCAGTGAACATGTTGCATGTCCGCGGACATGACGCAAGGCCATGGGCCAATCGGGGTGCTGTCCACGGAGCGAACAGGGAAGTCCGTCCGCGAGGCGAACACAGATATCACTAATTTTTTTGCCTTACATTTTGGTCATTTTTAAAAAAACTACTGGACAGATTTACACCAAATTTACAAAAGCACGCTTTTGGGACCAGGCCGCCGCTCCTGCCGCAAATTTGGTGTAAATCCATCCAGCGGTTCGGGCTCGAGCCATGCGCAAAGTTTTTTCCCATTCAGTCTATGGGAAAAAAAAAGTTTTGTGACCCCCCCTATAACTTTCCCCCCCCTGGACGAATCCTCACCAAACTTTGCAAAACCAATTCAGAGTGACCCAAATACTTTTTTTGCAAAGTTTGGTGAGGATTCGTCCAGGGAGAGCAAAGTTATAAGCTGCCCAAAAAGTGCTCTTCCTATGGAAACAGCAACTTAACCATAACTACATGGCCACTACCGTGGCCATGTAATATGTGTATGTATATATATATATATATCATAGTTATCAAATGTCTTACTCAATACATTTATACATTTATATGTGCTGTCTTCTGTCTTCAATATTACTAACTCTGAAACAGAATGAAATGTATTTCACAAAAAAATGTAAACAAGAATATTCATGGCTTTTTTCATAATGGTATTTTCTGAATACTAGATGCAATCCCAGTGCACAACTAATAAAAGGTTTTAATCATTAATCATACAACAGAAGAAAAAACCTCTGGTTGCAGAGAAAAAAAAAACTCTATTCAGTTCTTTGCAATATTTGACAATAATACATATATACTTATACACATTATACGCTATCTCTCTTTCTACAAGTATAACTATTTAACATGTGATAGTAAAATATAAACTATTTCAGAAAATAAACATTGTATCAAAAACAAAACACCCTTTAAAATAACACTTTGAAAAATAAAGGTTTGCTACAGTGTAGTTTAGGAAACAAAATGCAGTATGATTACCTCAACTATACTAACCATTTAGGTAACTACAAACTTGGTTTTGCATCAGCAAATTCTAAAGAGAATTGCTCACAACATCAATAGTTTGTTCACTTTTAAAGGCATTTCACTGCAATGAAGGTATGTTCAAATATTGTACAAACATTATTTAATATTAAATGATGACACATTTACATATTAATATATGGAACCATAACCAGGAAACCAAGACATATAACCTAACCATGTCTTCAGTTTTAGAGATAAATAATTGAAGACATGCCAACAGTAAAACTATTTTGAGTATATATCTTTTTAAAGTAGTCATACCAATACACTAAAAACGTGTGTGTGTGTGCAAACCTATTAACACTTAGCTAAAACTGCACTAATAACCTAACAAATGTAATTTCCATACTTCTTGTAAAATCTGTGTGCGTCCTTTGTTTGGCCACCTACACACATGATATGTTCTTAATGGCATTTCAAAATGTACCCATCATATTTAAACATTTAAAAACTAGGAATTGTTATTTAAATTTCTATTACCACAGTTAGTTGTGTTAGTGTGGAATACTTTTTTATTATATCAAAATTAATTCTGAAATATTAAAATTATATCTGCATTGCCATTGTAATACTTTTTTTTATAATTTGGTATGCATCCCATTTTGGACACATATATTCCTAAGAAGCTCATGACAGTTTTCTAAAACCTACTATAAAAAAAGAAAACAATGCACATGGTTTAATGACTCAAGACATTGTACAACTTATCTGGAAACTTTCACACTGCACATAGAATATATTTAAACATTGAACAGACTAACACTTCAAGTGAGCTGGTTTCATTTTTATTATTGAATTGGAATACATTTTTAAAACATTGGGCCTCATTCCGAGTAGGGCGGTAAGGGTTAACGGTCACCGGTTACGAGACCGGTGCCGTTAAACCCTTACCGCCCTACTACATGTTCCCTTTGCAGGTCCTTCCTTAATACCTGCTTTTAGCAGGCGTTAAGGACGGGACCCGTGAAGGGACTCCGGGGTCAAAAAACGGTACAGTAATTTACGGTACCGTTATTGCCGCCTTCCCATTGAGCCCCATGGGGGCTCAAATGGGAATGGGGAATGGCCCTGGTGAATGGGGAATTACCAGTCCCTCCAACCTCAGAATGGACCGGTAATTACCCCATTCACCAGGCCGGTGTTTGGACGAGTTCGGAGGCAGCTATGCCGCAAATAGCGGCGTGGTTACCTCCGAACTGGGAATGAGGCCCATTGTATCTGTACATATTTGCACCACCTATACACATAACAAGTAAACACAGTATATGTGCATTCTTCCATAAAATTCTTATTAGTAGTTATATCTAATTTATTTTACAAACAATGTACTTTATTATTTTTGTATCTACAACCTACTGTTTACTGGTTTCATATGTAAACAGTCATGACCTTCTGCACTCCCTAAAACTCAAAATAATGTACATGGAACCTGATTTAACATAGCACTTATTGGGTATACATGTACGTATTAACGTATACACTGTTTTACACACTAAAATAGAAGTAAAAGATTGCAGAATGCTGTTTTCTCTACTAATTTACCTCTACCTTTACCTCTACCTTTAGTTTATACTGTTTAAAAAATTAATCCTGGTAACAATCCATCTCCTACTTCACATAAACCACTTATTACCCCAGTCTTCCATTTCAAACTTGTATTTTGCATGTTTATATCCACAAAGAATGCAAAACATACATTTTAAAAATTTCATTCTAATAACATTAAGTATGCATTCTTCAAATCCTTTCACAATCTAGTTTGGTTTGTGACTATAGAGTAATTACAAGCAAGCCAATCTACTTCTGTATGCACCCATGTTGTGAAATGTCCACAGTGAATGGATGCCCCCTCATGAAAGATAATTGCACACAACATAAATGTTTTCTTACTAATAGAAACTTGACAATATACAAAATGCATTACTGATGTTTTAATGTTCCTGACATCTACACTGTATCTTTGAAACATAATCAATACTTACTTATTAAAAACTAGATTTTGTAGTGTTGATTGGACATTACAACCACAGTCACTGCATTGCATGTCATTGAATGCTCTCGTTAGAAGATCAACACAATGTACACTTTTCTGATCAGGAATAGGAACATATACAAATCTTTCAGAAAGATCCTGAGTAGTGTAATCTTTCTTACATTGCGGACACATATGATTCCACTTGTAACTAATTCCTACATACCTATCTAAACTAAAACTTACCTGCAATAATAAATAGAAGGCAGTCATTAAAAAATGGTGACTATCTTTCTGTGTATTCTGACAACATTTTTGATTTGAACTTGTCACAGCTACTACATTTCCGATTGGCATTGCCAGATGTGTATTTTGTGGTTTTTCATCTACAGATATGTTAAGGAATTAAAGTTTCTGATGATCCATTCTGCCTCCTTTACAAGTAGAAAAAAGCATAGATAAACAAAAAGCTTCTAACGTCTTTTCCTGGACACTGATTGGTGCACCTTTTGTTGCTTTCATTTGATACAATTCTAAACTGTCACCCATGACTTCAAGTGAGTGTAGAGGATGAATAGTGTAATGTTCATACAAACTATTTCCTCTGCAACAGATAGACATTGGATCTGATCTTCACTGCTTTTATTTGTTGTATCAACATCAAGCATTGACAAGTCTGGTACAGTCAGACTGCCTTTGTATAAATCATGCTCCAATAGAAACACCAATGCGTTTTTCACCTTCCTAATACCTATGAACTGTTGCCAAATGCTCTTATTACAGGGTAATTCATAGAAATCGGCGCACAAGTGGCACACACGGCTGGCACTCAGTGTGCGCGTGCGGCAGTCTGCGCCAGCCAGTGTGCCAAAACCCATTTCAGCGCACAGGGGTATATGTATTCTGAGGGGTGCATGGGGAGTTTTACATGCGTTTTCGCTAGCACAAGAGGGGTACGTGTATTTTGAGGGGTGCGTGGGGAGTGTTACATGCGATTTGTCAGTGTGGGTCCTCCCGGGTGTGCCCTCTACCCCCTCTCCAGGCCCTTCAAGCAGCACATACCAGAGTGGACTACCCTACACCCCTGGCCATGCCCTGCATTCAGCCCATACATCCTGGGAATGCCCCGCAGGCAGTCCACATGGCACATTGCACTTGTGAGCCCCAACACATGTCCCACCCAGCATTGACGGGCACCTGCCAGCAGGCCCCGACTCATGGCCCCCTGCACCCCCACCCACCAGTGACGGGCACCTGCCAGCAGGCCCTGACTCATGTCCCCCTGCACCCCCACCCACCCAGCATTGACAGGCACCTGCCAGCAGGCCCCGACTCATGTCCCCCTGAACCCCCACCCACACAGCATTGACAGGCACCTGCCAGCAGGCCCAAATCATGTCTCCCTGCACTCCCACCCACCCAGCAGTGACGAGCACCTGCCAGCAGGCCCCGACTCATGTCCCCCTGCACCCCCACCCACCCAGCAGTGACGGGCACCTGCCAGCAGGCCCCGACTCATGTCCCCCCAAACACAATCTCACGATCCACAATCATGGTCCTTATGGCCACCCAAATCCCACCCCACGTCACCCCTGTCCAAACACCCAACCAAGTATTCCATCCACCCCACATTGAAATCCCCATTACATGATACATCCCAAATGGCAAGTATGCACATCAATACATGTCCGTCACGCCCACACACAATGGGTGCAAGTGAATGTGAAAATCCACATCGTGACATGCATGAAACCAATGAGAGAATACCACACAATTGAAGTATGAAACCAAAATGTATTAAGTACAAAATCAATGGAATAAAAGAAAATCACGCAAGAGAAAATAACAACAAACAAAAGGCTGGATGTCCAAAAAAATGAAAAAAATATATCAATGCAGAATCCAAATAAATCCAAATTAAAATGCTCCAAAGTGTTTGTCCATCAAATCAAATCCAAAGGAGAAAAACAGAGAAATCCATTGCTCCATGGGAAAAAATTAAAAAATGAAATCAAATCCAGTCGTCAACTATATACAATGTACAAATCCAGGGTCCATGAGCCCAACAATTCAAAGGAAACCTACAAAAAATCCTACCTAATAAAGAACTATATACAAAAAGGTGGGGCATAGTCCAAACACCCCAAATGAAAGAAAAAAATAAAGGAAACCTAACACTAATTAACTATATACAATGTCCTACGGCTCAATTGTTGATTTCCCGGGCCTGGGCATGATCGAACTCCTGCTCTATGTCCTGGAGGCGGGCCTGCTCCATGGCCCCGAGGTTTTGCAGGGATAATACCATGTCCACCTCCAACTCCCTGCGAATTGCCTCGAGGCACTCAGCCCGCCTCAGTGCCCTGCGCATGGTGTTCTCCACCCTGACCATAGTGAGCCGTGCCTCTTCCACCCGCCGCCACTCCGCATCTATCTGCTGGCCCAACCGCTGCCACATGGAATAGACTCCTAATCCAGGGTCCTCCTGCCCTCCGGCCGATGCCTGCCCCACTGATGTTGATGGCCCTGAGCCATCATCGCTTCCACCTTGAGCCTGCTGCTCCCGTGCATGTGCCCTGCCTGTTGTTGCCTGCATGTCCTACTCCTGCTGGGGTTCTGTTGTTGGGGTGGCCACCCCTGCTGGACCTCCGACTCCCGACTGTGGCAGGGATGTGTCCTCCACCAGCCTGGCCGCTGGGTCAAGGGCAGCTCCACAGGGTGCCCAGGTGATACTTGTGCAGGAAGATGGCATGGAGGATGACCAGCGCATAGGGGGTTCAGTTGAGGAGGGGGTCACTAGAAGGTCCAGCACATGGATGAACCCAGCACTGGTGACCCGTCCTAGTAGGTCGACGCAGTCTGTGAGGCATCCGAAATGACGTGCATTATCCTCACGAGAACCCTCCACATCATTCCGAATGTCATGCACACGTAACGCCACCCCAGACAGGACAGGCTCAACACATTCCCGGATTGCCACGTCCACAGGGAGAGGAAGGCCAGTTGTTGTGCACGCATCCCCTCCCTGAAAACGTGTCTGGACGAAGGCATCCCTGCTGGTGCGGGATGATACAGTTACAGGATCAGGGACAGGATTACACACAGGCATCTCTGCGGCCGCCTGTGCTGCCTCCTGTCCCTGCCCCTGGACTGCACCACCAGCACCAGTGGAATCCCCCCTCCAGACCCCATGCGTGGGCTTTCCACGGCATCCTCCTCAACCAAAGCCCCCACCAACCTGGATGACTCCATGCCATCTTCCTCCATAGGCCCCTGTGGGGTCTCAGCTGCCCCTTTGGCTGCCGAGGAGTCCAGCTCCAACCTCCGCCTCATAGACTTACCCCTGGCAACTGCGGCCGTGGACGCAGCACCAGACTCCTCACTCCCGACGAGATGACAACGTGGCAGGGGAGCTGGGCCTTGCGTCTCCGGGTGGTGGTGGGATCCCTGCCACTGTGCTCCACAGCACCATCTCCGCCTTCTTCATCAGTTGTTGCTGCAGACAGGGAGAGATAGAACACAGGCATCAGGGCACTGTACAATGGGCTGATACACACATGACAGTTGCACATGAGTGGCAGTGTCAAACATCCCACATGGCATCACACTACCCAACACACATATCTTTTGAAACCACATACATGCGCAAAATAACAGGAATGGTGTAGCAAGCAACACCATCCATACACAGAAACAGCATGAGCATCCAAAGAATGGCCTGACGTCACATGCAACAGGGGGAGTGCCGAACACATGCATTCACACCACCAGACATACATGCATCTGTACATCTACCCCACCTGTCGCAGTGCAATCATCAGCATCCATATCACAACTGCTAACCAGCCTCCTACATGTCGCTGTCACATGCATACATAGTGTAACACAGTGGCACACGTGTCTCATACACACACACGCACATGTACATTGTGCACATACATGAAGGTGGAACCAGCATCCATGTGTCACACCACGACCAGGCCACAGTACATACACAGAAATGTAAACATGCGTGCACCCACACATGCATTTGGGCAGCATGCATTTCAACACATACACCATTGATGTGCCTCACACATGACTGGACTCACATGCGGCAGGCTCATGTCCCTGTACATACACATTCATACATGTGTCCAACCTGCACACTCCTGGCACACCTCAACATGCAGAGCTTCAAATCAGTATGCATGGACACTTACCGCTCGACTCCGGACAAGTCTGCCTCTGAAGGATCTGTAGGTGGAGCGCTGGGTTTATGCATTCCAGGACCCTCATCTGGATGTTGGTAAGGCGGACCCGGCACCCCTCTGCATGCTTTGCCTTCAAGAGGCGCCGGGCCTTGCCCCCTCCACGTTGATGGCAGCCACGATGAACTTCCGATCCCCTTCTGTCCTTCATTGTCGGTGCGTGAACTTCCAAAGAGGGCATCATAATACCCCAGGACTTGCTCCACCAGGATACTAACTTCTGCTGCACTGAAGCTGGTAGCCCTCTGCCTCTCTGACTGGGGGTTGCCAGTGGTGCCAGATGGTGTTGTGTCAGACATGGCAACCCCCGAGACCGGTGTGGGTAGGCAACTGGGTCCAGGGGCGGGGCTGTGGAGCAAAGGAATACCAGTTGGGAGTCTTCTGTTCCAGCAGGGCTGGTCACAGCAACTGGACCCCTGCAGATGGCTGACATGCAGGCACCAAATAGCAGGGCACATGGCCATCAGGCAGGCAGCAGCAGATGGCAGGTGGGAGCATGCTCGGGGCTCTCCGGGGCAGGAAAATGGCCTTCTGGGCAGGAGCGTGGTCTTCCGTGTGTCGTTGCGTGGCCAGCTTGATACGGAGTGATTTGGCACGTGAAAAAACTGCACGCCAGCGTGTAATTCGAGGAAAGGCCCTTAGCGCGGAAGAGCGTCTGTGACGTTACGCGTGCCGGCGTTTTCCTCGTGACGGGTGCATAGTGATTCAGCACGTGAAAAAACAGCACGTCGGCGTGTTAATGAGTGTGATCCGAGGAAAGGTCCTAAGCGCGTAAGTGATGTGACGCACGCGGGCGTTTCCCTAAGCACGGGTTAAAGGTGAGTGGGGCCAGCAGTTCGCTTTATGTGCCTTTCATGGAGACCGATGTGTATCTTGCTACTTCGTGTTGTTTCGCGCGCCATCACAACTTCACAGCGGATCAAGGACGTATCTCTTCTTTTGGCAGGGGTATTGGCTATGCATGTTTTTCATTATCACGCTAGTCTGACGGTGAGTCGCGCATGCTATTTTTCCCACTGCGGGTGCCCTGTGTATCGTGTATCCATTTTCGAGGTCATAGTAGCCTGCGTGTCCCACACGTACATGTTTTTCATGTCCCTGGGTGCCACTGCGTACTGCGGGATGTTAATTCCACACACGTTGGCTACCAGAGGTTGCGTGCATTGTTTTACTGCAGTTTTGTGGTGCCTGAGCTTTGCGTGACCCATCACTTTATCACCGGGGTCACATACAGCCTTGCAGGTGCAGGGGTGCTGTTAACATCTTGTATCCCACCCCCTTCACCCCTATTGCCCAGAACAATTGTTGTGTACACCTCTCATTGGCACTACTCCATCTGTGCCATGGCTGGGAGGCCACGAAAGGTGAGGGGCACCTCAGCTGGGCACTCCGCATGGCGGGCGTGTTCAGGGACGTGGCCGGGGTGACCAGGGAGTGGGGGGACTCCAGGGTGTCCAGGGTGGATGCAGAGAAGGAAGAGTCAGGGGTGCGCCAGCTCGGCATGATGCTGTGCCACGTGTTGGTGCAGTCATGCCACCACCCGCTGTGGCTCCGGGAGATGCAGTTCTTGCATCTAGCACTGGCACCCATGTGACCCGGCAGTCCGTTTCATCAACTGCCACGTGCCCAAGGGTAGTGGTAGCTGCAGGTGCAGCTGTGGACACCAACACCCAGGATCAGGGTCTGCCAGCGCAGGCTGCGTTGGCACTTGAAGAGTCCATGGAAGATTTCCAGGAGGTGAGGAGGCACACCGTAGGTGCACGCAGGGCTGCCCTAACTAAGGCACGTGTCCCTGGGGCAGTAATGTCATCTGCTGCCCCGACCAGCTGGGTGTTGGCAAGTGCAGGGGCAGATGCAGCCAACACCTCCCCGGTTGTGAGTCTACCAATCAGGACAGTCCCGGTCAATGTCCCTGGCACAGCGGATGTTGCTGCGCAGGGTCCATTCCATGGCATCCAGAAGCCACTGATACAAGTCAGCGCTTCACTCCATGTTCCACCTGCCACTCCCCCGGCTCATTCCACCAGCTCCACTGCCCATACTGATCAGGGCGGCCTTTGCCAGCCAGGGTCTGGAGCAGCGTCCAAGAGGAGGAAGGTTGCACCTGCAGTACAGTCTGGGATCCCAGACGCAGCTACGGCCTCCGGCACATCAAGGAAGAAGCCTTTCTGTGTGCAGGAACTGAACTTCCTTGTGGACTACGTGCAGGAACACAACCATGACATGCTAGTGGGGCCGGATTGTCAAACTATGGCTGCCCATCGTAATACCCACTGAAAGCAAGTTGCGGATCATGTGAGTGCATTCGGCCATGAGGTGCGCACAGCTCAAGAGTGCAAAAAGCGTTGGGATGACCTCAAACGCAGAACTAGGGAGAAGCGTGCCTCTAATTACAACATGACTCTGGTGACTAGCTGTGGGCCACCAACTGAGGAGGAAGACCTCACTCCGTACAAGTCAGTCGTTGAGGAGTTCATACCAACAGGAATGGTTGAAGGAGTGGGAGAGATGCTGGACTTTGATGCGCCGTCCAGTGAGTGTTGTCGCGTATTTGTCGAGGCCATGTGTGTTTTGCTTGTGTGATGTGTTGTGCTTGACTGCCACTACATGTCATGTGTAAATGGTTCTCATGTGCAAGTCATGCAATGCTTCACTGATGCATGCCTGCTGTGCATGATAGTGGACATGTAGAGCAGACGGGGAATGTCCTCATCACCACACTTGCCCGCTACTCACATGCTAGTCACCCGGCTGCCCCTCTGGTCCATGTTCCAGCTCACTGGCCCTTCTGCATGTAAACTGGAGTGTCTTTCCTCTCAGCACTGGGACTATGGGCCTCATTACACGGAAGGCAGTAACGGTGACCGTTAACCATTACCGCCTTACTACGAGGTCCCTTAGCGGGTTGGTGCTTTAAGTCCTGCTTTTTGCAGGCGTTAAAAACCAACCCGCTAAGGGACCTCGGAGCTAATTACGGCACCGCAAAATTGCGGTGCCGTAATTAGCGCCTTCCCCATTCCCATAGAGCCCTATGGGGCAGAAATGGGAATGGGGAAGGGCAATGGCGGAAGGGGGATTTACCGCCCCAACAACCTTGGAATGGGGCGGTAAATCCCCTTTCCGCCAAGGCGGTGCCGGTATTTTACCGGGATGAGCCATGGCGCTAATAGCGCCATGGCTCACCGCCTTCCGTGTAATGAGGCCCTATGTCATTGTATCACTGACGTGCATGTCTCCTATGCCTGCATGTGGGTGCTCCACGTAGGCATGCACCCTTGCCCCTCCACCCCCCCGGCAGCACAATTTGACCATGGCGCTGGTGTGCATCATGTTGGCATACTGCTGTGGCCTGTTCAAGGCTCCTGTGTACATGCAAACTTCCACCAGCCAACCTGCCCGACACATGCAGTGGGGTACATTCTCTGACCTTGATGCAGGGTATCTCACTTGGACTGTGCATATGGCAGATGCTCCGCAGGGACATGAGTGCCCATTCATGCTCCATGTGCATTCCATGCATGCCCCTATTGGTCCTTGACAGGATGATCATAGTAGTACGTGTCCAGCCTGACCTACATTTCATGGCATTTGATCATCAATTTCATGCCCACCCTGGCTCAGGCCAGCATCACCCACAGGTTTAGGGTGTCACAGTCTGTGTGGGGCACAGGCCTCACCCTGTTTCTGGCCCACTGACTCTGTTCAACTGGTGTAGTGGCTTCTGCACACATGGGTGTACTACCGAGGGTTTAACATGTGTCCTGCTTACTGTCCCATCATCATCTGCTGTGTTATCAGTTGACTCAGATGATGCAATTGACGCTAGTCAACACTGTCTACCAATACACAGGTCTCTGGTCACCTTTTCGCTGCCATGCAATGCCTCCATGCATTTTCACTTCGTGGGGTGGGGGGTTTGCCTGTAGCCATGCAACCAATTGCATGCACATTGCACGTGATGCCTGAACTTGCCCTTGCACTGCCTACACATGTATTGGTAGACTTCATAATGTACTTGTTCATGTAGATAGTGGGTCACATACACATGTTCTGCACTCCATCATCCCACTTCTTAGCCGGGTTACACCCATCTACGTGACTACTCACTGATGCTATGTCAAAGTCACCTGGCATGTATGGACTGTGTTTCATCCCTTCTCTGTCATGTATGCGACAGGCACAGCTGCATCCTGTGACACATGTACTCAGTGTTAGGACTACCTAGTGGCAGTTTATATGAGTTTATTGATCAATGTGAGGCCTATTCCAACTGGCATAGGGCACTGATCGGATGTACCCTGCCAATTGGGTTGTGCTGACTGTGGAGCATCCTTCACGTGTGTATGTGTGCACTTCCACATACATAAAAGCAAGCAGTGTTATAGCTGCTTGTTTTGGTGTATTGGATGCTGGTCATGTTCACAATACAGGTGTGTGGGGAAATGGGTGTTTTGAACACTTTGCACATATGCAAGCAACAACAACGTTGTGTGGTGCACATTGCGAGTACTCACTCTTGTGTTTGTGAAAGTGTCCATTTACATGTGTCTTCCACAGCTTTATTGTTGACAGAGTAATATGTAGTTGATAGATATTTATGCTGGTGAGAATTGTGCTTTGGGCACGTTATGTGGAACTGGCATGATCCCAAAAGTTCACTGTTGTGCTGTATGTGTATGCCCAGGCCCACTTAGCTACTATTTTGGTTCCTGGCATGCAGATTTCCACAGGGAATGATATAAGAGGGCACATTCATAGCCCAATGTGGACAATCAGGACCTGAGGGGTGTTGTGGAGGCCTCATGTCCTGCAGCTCAGACAGTACAGGGTTTTATGGTCCATCATGCCTGGTTGCAGGCCCTTGCTCTGCTTGTGACATTCACTATTTCTACATGGCCCATGCCACCCGGTACGGTGCGAGCTGCAGATGGATGTAGCTATATTGATGATGATGCTTCAGTGATGCATGGCTACATGCATGTTACCTGTGTCATTGTGTGTTTGTAATAACTTGCAGCAGTGGTCAATTTGCAGTCCAGGCATGCTTATGGTGTGTTGCATCTCTTAGTTGCCATCTGTCTTTTCTCCCTGTGACATGTGCCGGACAGAGGTGGTATCTGATGGAGTTCATATACTACATTTTGTAATAGTGTAGGCTTTGCTATTTACACACATCCATTTCTGCTTTTGGTATGTGCTTGCATATCAAGGCCACTGGATGCATGCCAGGTTTTCATTTGTGTGTGACATGCATGCTTCATGTGATGGCTGTGCATGTGATGTCTATGTGTGTGTGTTACATGTGCTTCTCACATGTGTACTAATGTTCATCTTTTCTCCCTTTTCCAGATGATGACGGAATGGAGCCAGAGGATGGTGTTGTCATGCCAGACGCAGGGTTGCAATCACACCAGCATTCCAGCACAAGTGGGGGTTTGTGGGGTGGTAGTCCACGAGAACCCACTTGTGTTGCAGACCATCTTGTCTAGGGCTGGCAATGAGTCTAGCTCGAATGATCACTCTGATGACAATGTCGAGTTGGATGTGCATCGGGTCCATTCGTCAGGGGTGAGTGATTCTGATGTGGACGCTCCTCTGTCTGCGTCACCTGCACTGAGGGGCCAGACGGTGGTGGGACCTCCGCCTGTGGTGGCTTGGGATGCAGAGTCATCCTCTACTCAAGTTGCTGATGTGCCTGGGGCATCAGGTCGACGGAGGAATGTAGTCCTGCAGCCGCGGGCGATGCCAACCCAACAAGGATGTCGGCTCCTTGGGCCCCACAGGTGTCAAGCCCAGCAACACAGTGGCCGCGTGCCACTGGGTATACTAAGTGGGAGCAAGCCATGGTTGCCAATTCAGAACACCAGGGGGCAGCAATTAATAACATCGCTGAGAGCATGGAGCATGTGGCCCAATCTGTGCTACCCCCTGCTAGGCAGGTGGAACTCCAGCAGGGGAAGGCACAGTCCATGGCCCGCTCACTCAGGCTGGGCATGGCGGCCTCAGAGAGGGCACGCCGGGTGGAAATGGTGTCTTTGCATCAAGCAATTACTGCTCATGCACAGGCACACATGGATGCCATGAGGGTTGAGTATGATTCCTTCAGATCTACTCTGGGTGTGCTCTTGAAGTCCCAGAGGAAGCGGTCAGAGGAGAGGTTGGAGCAGCTAGAGAGTACCATCTCGACTGAGCTACGTGCTTGCCGGGAGGTATACCAGTTGTCCAGCCAGGCCACGCAGGAAGAACTCCGTGTTACATGTGCTACCTTGCAAGAGGAAGCACGCGTATCACGGGAGGTTCTCCATGCTGACCTACGTGTCATCGCCGCACAGAACCACACTCACACGTCCCGCAGACTTGCTGCCAACAAGGGGCAGGCCACACCTAGGCGTGGTCAGGGTACTGTGCCACGTCAACCTTTTCAGCCAGAGGGTGATTCGTACAATGAGCTATCTCCCTCACAGGTCGAGCTGTGCAGGCATTGAGCCCATGGAGGATTTATTTTTGTCTCAGCATCATCACATGTGGGTGTTGAGGTGCACCCTGTACCGCCCCCCCCTCCTGGGTGCCTTCCCCCCCAGGGTCGTATGTGTCCATTTCTTATTTTTCTTCTTAGTTTAGTTAGTTATATGGTTTTTGATAGTTTAATTAGGTAACGTAGGTTTTTATGGTTAGTTTAATTAGTTAATATAGATTAAAATTGCTTGTCTATTGTGCATTCATGTGACGGTGTGGTGCTTTGTGGCTTTTGAAAGCATCCACTGTCTGTTCCAGCTGGGCCCTTCAAGCTTGTCTCGTGTATGTGTTTGCAGCTTGGGTGCCTGACTCACATAGGCCACTCCTGCTTCCCTTATCCATGGGCTCTCAAGGATGGTTAGGTGTAACAAACATTTACACCAGGGCGTGGACTCTCATATCTGTGGCCTGTCTGCTGCTGTAGTACTTGTGTTAACACCCCTAGTGGGGATTGGAGGGGTTTTATCCATGGCATGGCTGTGATCAATTTGGGTGGGTTCATGATTGATGTGTCCATTAATTGATCTAGATTGTGATGTATGTTATTTTCTTTCTGTATATGTGCTTGATGCACTTCATGCTGTAGACAGTAGCCTGCACCCTGTGCCTGTCAAAGTCACACTGATGGTAGGAGGAGTTCTGTTGTAGGTCTCTAACATGGCCCAGAGACAAACAGCATGAAGACACACACACAGGGAACTTTCAAGCGTTATTTATATGTTTTATGCCCTTTCTGCAGGACAATGAGCCTCCAGACCACCTTTGCCAGCAGACACAGGGCGAAGCACTACAGAAACCTGGCTACGTTCGGGGTGCAGACATGCGCATGTGTGCACAAACAGTAGCACAGGGCCTGTGCTCAGACATCCAACAGAAGCAGACGTGTTTCCTGGAGCTCCAAGCAAGGTGAGCAGCACAAGGGGGCCACACCGCAGACAACCTTTCAACAGGCAACTTGCACATGCATGCTAAGTAGCACAACTGATGGGGAGCTTGGCCAGATATTGTTGTAGAAGCGCACGGTACCGGTAAGATGCATTTAGGGACAAATGCCAAGTAGCTTTACAAGTTGTCAGGGGCACATGCAGGGGCCGTCGCACATATCCTCCAGTCCCCCCTGCTCCATAGAAGCTGAGTAATTAGCGCAGTAGCATTCTGAGCCAGAAATGTATACAGCACACAGGGACAACCAGCGAGGCAAAGACTTGTGTGCATTGCATATCATTTGCATGTGCAAATTGCAACTTGTACTACCTATTGTATTCCACGGCTGCCAGAACACGACTTGTACTGAAGTCGCACCTCGCTATACGCATTGGTCTTCCATTTACCGTACGCCCCCGTGCGCCTGCCTTACTGCATTGAAAGTGTATGAACCATCACAGGGGCAAGCTAACGTATATGTACATAGCAGCAGACAAGGGTGTTTATTTGTGGAGAAGTCACCTACTTTGGGGCAGGAATGTTGTTGTGCGTGTGTTGTAAACACACACAGTTTAGTAACTCAGCCTCTCTTTGCAGCATTGAACTGATCCTGTTACCGGACCTGAGAGTGCGCAGGCAGGAGGCCAGCACTCACCCCAGAGATAAGTCTCTCTTTGTCTTGCATTTCACTCATTTCGTACTATGTACATGTAGAAGATGGTTTCTCTGATTGAGTATGTGTTATTGTCAATAGTTGTATTTTGTATTTTGCCTACTTTCCCTTGCAAATCCAACTCCCCTCTCCTGCCCCATTTTCCGGTTATCCTGAATACCAATGCCTGTCCAACCAACGGATCCCTGACCCTCTTTCCCCGCTGCGGTCTCGGAGGCCTCTGTAAGTTTTACCTTGTAGGCGCCCAGACCACAGAGGGGGTGGTTGGTTCGTGCCACAACCTGCGCCTGGAGAATGGAGCTGTGACACTACCCATCAGTTGTTGACTCATTGTATGTTGTTTCTGGAAAAAGGTACCCTTCCTGTTGAACCATTGTTGTACTGTGCTACCTTGGTAGTTCGATCATTCTGCTTGTAAATGTGCCATGACTTTTTTTATCCACTTCGAGTAATCTACTGGAGACTCTTCCAGGGTTTTTTTGTTCCGAGAGGATTTTTCCCTGTTTTGGGGGTTTGGCTTCTTGAAGTTCTCTGCGATTTGGTATTTTTACCAGTAAAGGAGGCCTCTGAGGGGGCTGGTCCCTATTTACATGCAAGGTGGAACATGAAGACCAAGGGGTAGGTGGATCCTGTAGCCAGGTAGACTAAAAGGGAGAAGGCTACATACCCCACACACAGTTGTTCTGAAGGTCATGTTGATGTGTAAATGAGGGAGGGCCTTTTGTTGTTGGACAGTAAGCCTGGGCTACGGTGTTTGGGCACTCGCTGACAATGTCATTGTCGGGTACTATGTACTTGATGTGCTCTGCTGGTCAATGGCTGTTCCTGTGTTGTATTTACTTTTCAGGTGTCAGGGGATTTTTGTGGTTTGAGATGCTGGGGTGTACACATGGGCAATGTTCACATGTGATGTGTATAGGGCACTGAGGGTCACTTGATTTGACATGCATATATTGAGTGCATGTCCCTACTGACACACACGGTTGCACAGTGCTCCACCACACATACAACCACCCTTCCATGACCACAGGTGTACACATATTGCCTTCTCGGGCACGCCGTGTCCCTGCAGTGCATGATCAATTACCATTTGCGGATCCTGGACTTGCGTCAATGGGAAAATGTGATATTTTGTCCTTTTGATGTGATGATCAAGGTGTATCCCCAACACAATGGCTGCTCACTGTGCTATGTGTTGAGCAGTGTGTAGCAGGAGACACACACAGCACACGGGTTTGGGAGTGGTGATTTTGACTTGCCCAATGTGCATGTCAACAGGCATTCAGTGCTGTGTTGAAGCTACCACTGGTGTACAGCATTTGTGTATGACTTGGTATGTGTGGGAGGTTGTTGTCAGTCATTTCATCTGATTCCATGTCAGGCATCATTGTCGCGGGCCACTTTCCATTCATCAAATGTATGTTATTGGTCATGTGTTGGCCTTTTGCTGTTGCATGCCATGTCATGGTGTGGCAGACGAGGGTGATGTGGTTTGGGAGGGTTTGGGTGACATACCAGGGATTGTCATGGCCTGTTTTGCGGGGGGGTGTGATACACATCTTGCATGTCTTCCTTTTGGTCACACCGGATTGGTTATGTTTAAGTAGCTAGGTATGCACACAATGTAGCACTCCCATGGCAATATGCTCCGGGTGGTAAGGTTGTGACAGTTGACAATTATCATCGATTGTCACCTGGTATGTGCCAGGCCTGTGTGCACTACACAGGGGTGGGAGTTTAGGTAAAAAATGTGGCCACAAGCTGGGTCCGGGCTGCCTCGCCACTTGCCCTTTCCCCCCCAAGTGCAGTGCTTGTGCCTGTGGTTGGGATTGTGGGGGCACCACCATGTCCACTGGTACGCCCTGCTGTGTTGCAACATTTTGCAGGATACATGCTGCCACAATGATCCTGCACACTACTGGGGGTGCATATAGTAGCTGGCCGCCAGAGCAGTCAAGGGAGCAGAAGCGTGACTTCAGCACTCCGAATGTGCGCTCCACTATGGACCTGGTTGCAGTATGGGCAGCATTGTATCTTACCTGGGGTGGTGTGGTGGTGTTCCGGATTGGCGTCATCATATGGTTGCTCAGCGGGTAGGCACTGTCCCCTGGAGAGGTCGTAATGGTTGTGATTAGTTGTGTTTGTGTATTTGTCTGTGTGTGACATGCATGCTTGTGCACAGGCATTTATACTCACCTAGGAGCCATGTGTCGCAATGCTTCCCAGCTTCCAGGGCCCGGCTCAGGGCGGACAGAGGTGATGATTCCCTTTGCATCACATACAACCTGCACGTTGAAGGAATGCCAGTGCTTGCGGTTTCAATAGATGTGCTCAATGGCCCTAGGTGGACGTAGGGCCACATGGGTGCAATCTATGGCACAGAGCACTTTGGGGAAGTGTGACACCCTGTAGAAGTCCTGGACCACGGCCTGCCTTTCTGCGGGTGTTCTAGGTATGTATATGTGCCTGCGGACTGAGGGGCGCGCAGTCATGATTGCCAACACCTGGTGTAGGCAGCGTGACTGCGTGGCTTTTGAGAGCCCCCCCACTATGGCAGCTGTCCGCTGAAATGACCCAGTGGCCAAAAAATGCAGGACATTGAGCACTTTCTCCAAGGCGCTCAATGCTTGGGAGCAGAGGGTGGGGATTGCTTTTTTTTAGAAATCACACCATTTCGGAAACTAAACATTTTATTTTATTTGTAGACGTATCCTTCAAGTAGGTTCTTACAGTAATTCCCTTAGAGTCCAGTCACATCATATGAAACCTATACATACGGGAAGACACAAGCTTGAAAGACAGCAATCCTTTTTGTGCAAAGATAACCAATAGACTTATGAGCACTTTCTGATAGTTCTGTTGTTTTTTTTTTTATGGCTGTACTTTCCCTGTGGGTCCAATCACATCAAGTGATACATATACATAGGGTAAATAGCAGCTTTGAAACAGAGCAATCATTTATTTGCATGAAAATAATCAGTTAAGTTATGAATTGTTTCTGCTACTACTTGTGCTTTTTTGATAACTTCACTTTCCCTGTATATACCCATATTGGTATGTGTTCTTGTGTCTTTGTGTTTTGTGTATAGTAATGCAATTATGTAATACATGTTTTTTATTAGCTGCGTATTACATATTTCACAGTACACAAAAATCTATTAAGAAAACAATGATCATTTCATTATTCTACATATTAACATTACGAATATTATACCTTCATCTTGTACGCTGCACACAATGTTATGTTTCTGTATGAGTAGCTTAGTATACTAGATAGAACCCCAAAATAGAATGCTATTTATATCAATGCATCGTTCAATGCACTAATTAGGGTATGATATTTATTGCAATGATCCCTGACACTTGTTTCGCAACATTATAATAAGAATCCCTTGTACACATATTTCATGAAAAGTACATACACATGTGATGTCATCAGTGATGTCATCAATGATATTTGTGATGTCATCTTTGATGTCCTGGGTGTTAGTCTTAGCAGTGCACGGTGGTGGCGCAAGTTATGGTTGCTTAGCTTACCATAACTGGTGAATTTCAAGGGTTTTTCGGTTTTACTTGGAACCATAACGTCCCTTTAACAAAGTTTTTTCACTGAATTTCATAGGTTTTTAGTAGTGCAACTTAACCATAACGTCCCTTTAAGAAAGTTTTTTCACTGAATTTCATAGGTTTTTAGTACCGCAACTTAACCATAACGTCCCTTTAACAAAGTTTTTTCATTGAATTTCGTAGGTTTTTAGTAGTGCAACTTAACAATAATGACTTTCACTTTATATACATATCATATGGAACTGACTGAATCTCTTCTAGTGTACTTGATGTCCGTGAACTCATTTAATGTTCGCGGACATGTTCGAAGAACAGTACCACTACCTAAAAAACTCTGGGGGGGTATGTTTGATTGTTCTATCATAACATAGGAACATTTAACAAATTAAAAAAAAAGCACACAAACACATTATATGTACTAATACATAAGAAATGTAACCCATATATACAACACACTAACCATTCATTTAAATGCACTATGTTCTAAAATGGAATTTACCACAAGAAAATAAATTGGCTTTCAACATAATTACCTCACAAACACAGCAGAACTGAGAACAAGAGTAGACCCACTGAGTACATAGGACATATCTTTCCTGAAATAGTAAGTGTACTTAATTCTATTCATATATTTATAAACTTTCTGTATTATATAAAAAAAATATTATCTTTTTTTTTTCTCTCACAGAAATGTCTAGTACTCTGGAATGGATAGAAGAACATTTCCCACATGTAGAAATGTCACAAGATAGTGAAACTAATGGTAAACACTTTATAATATAGACCATTTAATTATTATTATTTTGTATACATTTAACATATATATATTTTATTTTTGTACAGAGCATACCAAAATAGAAAATACTTCAGAAAAACCTGTTATGGATAACACTTTTCACAGTATAGAAGAAAAAATGGATTTATTGTTGACTAATTTTAATAGTTTGAAAACTTTTGTGGAAGATCAATTTAAACCAAAAACCTCGTACTATACCTCCTCACCATATCCCAGTCAATTATCCCCAAACCCTCTCCATAACCCAAAACGTTTTGATGAGACTTCCATCCCTTCTTCACCTAATAACAATCAGATGAAACCCCTAATTCTCCTGTTTTTGTTTCTGTTTCTGCCTCACCTTCTCTGTCATAAATTATTAATATATTTTAAATAAAGTTTAATTTTTATATTGTGATATAAATAGATTTGTTTTTTAAAAAAAAAACAATGTAGCTGTTCGCAGACAGTGCAGGTGTTCTGAAATGTTCGTAAATAAACGAAAATGGAGGTGTCCTGAAGAACACTATACCTGTTCGTACTGTTCACTAGCAAGATGAAACTATTCTTAGAACACACGCGGTGTCCTGAAATGTTCGTTAAAAAAAATAATTAAAGTGTCCTAAGAACACTATATCTGTCCATAGTGTTGGCTAGCAAGTTCAAACTTTTCTAAGAACACACGCGGTGTCCTGAATTGTTCGTAATTAAACAAAAATGGATGTGTCTTAAAGAACACTATACCTGTCCGTACTGTTCGCTAGCAAGTTCAAAATGTTCTAAGAACACAATTGGTGTCCTGAAATGTTTGTATATAAACAAAATTGAACGTGTCCTGAAGAACACTATATCTGTCCTTACTGTTCGCTAGCAAATTTAAACTGTTCTAAGAACACACGCATTGTACTCAAATGTTCGTTTCACGTGTGATGCATTTTTAATTAGTTCAGGACCCGAACAGTGTCCGTAGAACATCAACGCGCATGCGCTAGGCAATCTCTGTGAATTTGGTGTCCTGCGGACATGCGCTTCCTTCACGGACTTGTTCGCGAACGGATCATATGACCGCGCCCACGCTGATCGCGTGTTCTGAATGCGGACACTGTTCGGGTCCCCGAACAAATTAAAAGTACATTTTCAATTAATCCATAATATTTTTCAATAAAATCTCACCATGGCACAAGTCCCACATAGTAATCCTGAGTTTCTACATACCTTTTGAAACTTTTCAAACTTTGTTTTGTGTTCGATCTGTCCGCGGACAGCACGCATGTCCGTGAACCGCGCACAAGCACCCCTATAAAAGACCAGCCTAGAGCTTATTCTCATTGTGTTTCTGGCTATTCTTCAGAGCACAGCTATTTCTCCAGCAACTTGCTGATTACACCATCGAGATGGAATCACTGGCTGCAGAACTGCCAGCTGGTGCTGCACCTGCTTCAACACCACCCCCACCCCCTCCACCACCACCACCTCCCCAAGGGCCTGAAGAGGGGAACAGGAGTGAGTATGCCGAGGAGGAAGAAGAGGATGATTAGAATGAGGTAGAGGAAAACCATACTACCCGCACTAGGCATGAGTCTTGGGTGTGGTGGTTATTTACCATTCATGGTAATGTTCCTAAGGCTCGTGCGAACCGTGTTACCTGCAATGAGTGCAAAATGATACTCAGTCGTGGGAAGCACGGTAAGTACAGCTTTGGGACCACTACTATGAAGCGACACCTGAGGTCATTTCACTCTGGGGCTATTCGCAGGGTTGTACCTACGTAGCAGGTTGATTTCCTCTACTTCATCCTCTGTTTCTGATCCTGTCACCACAAGGACCACCTCTGTGGGACAGCGTCTTCCTCAAGTTGCCTCACTGTAAAGAGCCTTTTGGTGGTGTTTGTGTTTGAAAAATTATAAATATTCAACACCTACTACAAAATGGATGCTGTAATTCTAAAAAAAGGTCGCAATGCATTTTGTATATTTCTCAGAAAAATCTGATTGCCAGCATAAGTAAGATGTACTCCATCTCTGCGAAAAATGTATGTACTACGAAACATAATATTTTCATTGTGAAAAGAGGACATGCCAAAATCTCTTAGAAAGGCACAAACAGCCTTATTGACATTGCACCTTGCATTCTCCATTTGTGGACCAAATGAAGAAGAATGAAGCCACATTTCTCTCTGCGGAATCCGTGAAAAAATTACTTGAGAATTTGGGAACATGTCCATGACCTTCCCAAGTCCTTCTTTCATTGCAAATTGCAAAGACATTCCAGACACATTTCTTAAACTGTTCCCTCCACAATGAATTATAATTATAACTGGATGTTGCTCTGTCTCAAAAGTAGCACAGAGAGCTAGCAAGTCCAACCACTTCATTCCACGTACTCCATGCCAGTGTACTTCCACATGTGGGAATCTATGATCTACAGCTACTCCACAGCTTTCTGCATGCATCTTCAACCAATATATCCATGAGTCTCCCAAAATCCAAACAATCTGTTTTCTGAAACACACAGCCATAGCTATCTGTTCTTCTCTCAGCAAAAACAGTATCTGAGAAACTCTCTCCTGGCACAACACACCCACTAAAATTTCCTGACCAATCCCTTTCTGTGCTCATTCTCATTTGCAAGGCTTCCCAACCCAAAAATACCCGGATGTAACACCCGATGTCGCGAACTACCGCCATGTCCGCGGACATATCGTAACATGGACAGCCCTTCTACCATTTCCACTTCACCCTCTGTGCCATTTCATCATTGGATGTAGCTAAGAATTCACATGACCATACACCAATCACATTCAAGACCTCGACATCTAACTGCATCATCATAGATCAGCACTGCAAATGTACTGTGAATCTCTCTGAGTACAAGTGTCATTTCATTGGAAAGCACCTTCTACAAGAAATACTGTACAAGTCTCCAAGATTTCTACTTGCAGCTCCATGCATATCCACATGCATGAACACAAACTACAGGTATGCATATTTTCTGTAAAGTACATGTACACATTTTGTAGTTTCATATAAACAGATTAACTGACTTTTACCTTGTATAATCTGTATAATGAATTTACTGTCTTTTTTCCATCTCCTAAAATCAACTGTCACTTACAAACCTTTATACTATTTAATTTCTTTTTACACACACATATTTAAATCATGTAGAACTAACATTTTTTTAAATAAAGTATATAAACTACATATAGTCAAACAAAATTGCATGCACACACTATGTTCAAATCTCAAACAACAATACTTGTACAATAACAGACTTTTTGTTTTATTTTTTATTTATAAATTACTTATATTTATATAGGGCAAGCAGCCCATGACATTGAGGCACTATTACTTGCAAGAGCTTAGTTACAGGAATAGTGGTATTCAGTGGTACATTATGAACTTCACAAGGCATACTAAAGATATTTTGTTTGCTACAGTTAGTCATTGCAATGCAGTTTATTCATTAACAACATATGATATGTATTCAACTGGTGTGACATATCTTATGTGAATAAGATAGATTTAATAGTTTTGAGGAAGTCGCTGAGGATGTCAATTAAGAAAATCAATGTCTAAATTAAAAACAGTGCTATATACAAACAGAATTACTAATTTGTTTCTTTTACAATTGCATTGAAGACCATTCTCCTGAAAAGAAGCAGCCGAATTTGAAGTACAAAGGACAACTGAGAAGTAACCTGCTCATTTTAGAAAAAATTAAGTTGAATACCACCATAATATTTGTATTATTACTCAAACAAACTGTAAGGTTAATTCATGCTATTTCTATGCCTAAAAATAGAGATTGTACAGTATTCTCTACAAAAATACCCATTTCTTAAACAGCGATTTACAGCCAGAATGGTCCACAAATTCCTATTTTTCGACACACAAATCACCCAACTGAGCTGCTAGAATTTTGATGTTATAGAACAAACAACTGTTTTAATTATATAGCATTAGATTTACTAATTGTACTTCTCCACACCACTAGCTTACTTATTTCTGTCATCTGAACCCCGGTTTAGGAACAAATTAATGAAAGAATACCCATCCCTACTAGTTGTAGTTGCCCAATGCACAATCACACACCGTTACATACATCTTTATCATCTTACTCAAACACTCATGCACACAGCACACATACATTGCAGAACACCCCAACCCATACCTTCTTTATTTTTTTCAACAGACCCTAAAGAATGCCTACTAAAAATCAAGTCCGTAGAAAGCCACGCAGAAGTAGAACAAATGAAAATAAAGGTGTCCAACATAAGCATCCATCTCTAGCAGAATTTCTAAAAAAAGTTGAAACAAAACAACTAATACCGTCATTTAGTGAAACAAAAGAAGTTTCAAATACAAAAACTTTGCCTCCTCTATCAAAATGTTAAACAAACCAGAAAACAATTAAAAAAAATCACCTATCACTACAGATAAAACTGCTTCTATAAATCTTGATATAGTGCAAAGTAAGCATACCAAGAAAAGTATTTTAGCCAAAATGTTTCATCACAGAGTCCTTCAAAATCTTATAAAAACAGGAGAGAAACCAGGTTCAACCCTTAAAACCTATCGTAGAAACTTAATCTTAGAAGCGTTGATAGGCAGTGCAATTATTCTCAAAGGAAAGTTATTTATTTTAGTGTTAAACAAAATGAAACCACTAACAAAACTAATGACTAAATTACAAAAAAGACTTCTCAATAAACGAAATGTCAATAGAAAGAAGCATCTGCGGAGGTGAATGGAGTCACACTACAAGCACAGAACCATACTTTAATGAAGAAGCATACAAACAAAACCAAACAAATAAATTGCCATACATAGCAGTGGTCGAGGTTATGAAAAAGTTAATAATACCATAATGGAACAAGAAGTACTCCTTACAAAAATATGCCCTCCATTCAACTGAATCACAATGTCTAGTGTACAAATGGCCATGTACGTCAATGTGTAACATTCCCAAATAAAATTTCAAGTCTTCACGCCAATTCCTCAATCAATATGTGAAAGCAAAGACAAAATCAAAATGAAACTACTGCAAAATATGGATAACTGTCCAGTGCACAAGTACACAGGACTACAAGGATATTCAGTGGCCTGCATTCCAGGACCTACTTGCAAAACCACCTTACATGATATCAAAAGGATATCAACACATCATTCAACTATAAGAAATCTAGTTTATAAACTGTACTATGCTAAACGTCCTGCTTTAGCACTAGCCAATTTAAATAACATTCTTCTACATGGTACAGCAAAAGACTTACTTGAAGAAATCGACTATATCCAGAAGAAATATTTTGGAAGTGAAAGCCACTTACAGAATCAAATAGCTGTAAACCAAATTAGCAACAATTCTACACATGGCAACCTTTTACTACACACATACAAAAAAGAAATACTAAAATTTAAAAGTACATCAGCTGAAGTACCAAACCATGTGTGTGTATGTTGCCGCAGAACTTTTTATAAAAGTAACACAAACACTGTAGACCTATCATGCAAAATAGAAGACAATGAAGATTCTAAATGGTTTGAATTAGCTCTCTATCTTATATCAGAAAACAAATACGAAATAACGGACCCCTTAATACTTTGCAGTTACTGCACTACAAAACTTGACAACAACCAACCTCCCTCACGTGCTATCACAAATAATTTGGAATTATATCCACTACCAAAACCCCTACAACAAATTAATTCATATGAGAGCATCATAATTCAAACAGTGCACCCATTTCAAGCAATAATACACCTTCAACCAAAAACAGCAAAATTACCTCCCTCTGAATTAGTGAAAGGTATTCGTGGAAAAGTAGTGTATTTACCATTAGATCTAAAAGAAAATGTGCACACTCTAGGAGTGCAACGTCCAATGCAGCAATCTTTAATTATCTTAGTAAATGGTGTACCTACAAAAGATAAAAAAAAATTGGCAACAGCTGGTAGATTTACATAAAGTTAGAAAAGCCTTGCAATATCTTAAAGAAAATAATGAATATTACAAAGAAATTAATATTGAAGAAAACTTGAAGGATACAACTGAAATAATTCAAGAGACACAAGAAGCTGGTCAATTTGAGCTCCTAGATCCTGCTATAATATCAAATACTTTAGACCATTATACGATTCATCCATTGCACTCTAATGACACCATAGAAGATGCACTGGAAACGTACCAAATGCATCAAACAAAAGGATCACCAATCAGCATATGGGAAAAAACTATTGAAGCACATGCTTTTCCTCTACTCGTTCCTACTGGCAAAGGAGGAAGGTACGATGATAGACCTCTTCAAATATCAGCATCAGAATACTGCTCATTAAGGATGTATTCTGAAGATCCCAGATTTAGACAAAATGTGGAATACATATTCCACTACTCTTTGAAAGTGAACTAGCAACTTTATGTTACGGAGTTGCACACACATTAAAATCAGGATCCCACTTTCAAAATATGACAGCTACACAATTATTACAAAAAGTGCAACAAAAGATGAAGTTTTACAATCAAATATTACAAATCTATTAGCAAACATGCGTGGAACTAAAGAATACTGGTTTCGACATCATGGAGATGTACGTTGTATGATCAGAAACCTTGGCTCACCCACTTGGTTTGTTACATTAAGTTGTGCAGAATATGCATGGGAAGATTTACATGATTTCCTATGCCTATCAAACAAAAACAAAACAAACATAGATATACTAACACCTGGAGAACTTTGTTCTCTGGATCCTGTTAATGTTTCAAGATATTTTCACCATCGCTTCATTGCTATGCTACATTTTATTTGTAATAAAACTGTTCCTCCACTTGGAGAAGTGCAACACTTCTTTTGGAGAAAAGAATACCAAGCCAGAGGAGCACCACATATTCACATGCTTTTATGGATTAAAGATGCTCCTAAATTTGGTCAAGACAGTGATGCCACTGATCTACAGTTTATTGAAAAATATGTCACTTGTGAAATTCCATCAGAAGCCACAAATAGTGATCTTCATGCACAAATTTTACAATTTCAAAGACACAAATGTGGCAAATATTGTTGTCGCAAATACAAAAACAAAGGGAAATACTACACCAAATGCCGATTTGGTTTCCCTAGACCAGTTACAAATACAGGTCAAGTGAACAACCTCACGTCTTCAGTTAGACATAGTGTTAAAGGTAAGTCACCTAAAAATACATATTACTTAAAAAGAACAGAAGAAGAACAATATATCAATGATTACAATGCAATCATTGCCCACTTATGGAATGCAAACATAGATGTGCAGTACATTGCAGACAATTCTACTGCAGTTGCACAATATGTCACAGCATACTTAACCAAAGCAGAAAAGACAGAGCTCCAAGACCTCTGGAATGACCTGTCATCAGATAAAACAGTATCTCAGAAATTATCCAGCTTGGGCATAAACATGCTCTCCCATAGAGAATGTGGATCCTATGAACCAGCTGATCATTTAACGTGTACTGCATTGTATGGTAAATCTGAAAATATAGTATGGCTAAGTCTTGGTCCAGCTAAATCTAGAAAAAGAGTTCTAAAATCACACGAAGATATAGAAACCATAGCCAAACATGATCCCAACAGCCATGACATTTTAGAAAACAATTTATTAAACATATACTACCCAAACAGAAGTAATACTTTGGAAACCATGTGTCTATACCACATAGCCCACAACTTCACATACAAAAATAATATAAAACCCAATGAAAAAAAAGTTAAATACAGAGTGACAAACTGTGAAGGCAGTTTAGTAAAACTCACCAAACCAAATTTAAATAATCATATCAAACTGTCATTAAAGATTCCTCAACATAAAGAAGTATATTACATGTCCCTGCTACAACTCTTTAAACCACGGAGAAAAGAAGAAGAAATACTAGATAACTATGACTCATATGAAGACGCTTTCAAAGCAAATGAAAGCACCATAACTGATGTAAACTTTACACAGTACAAAACAATGTTGCACAATGAACAGCAACACGAAGAAGAACTCCAGGTCCAACTAGATAAGGACACCCCTGACAGTAGTCAACCTTCTGTAACAGGTAGCCAAGAACCACTGGGAGAACCAATAATAACAAATGAGGCAGAATTAGCTATGACAAAAGTAGAAAACACCATGTGTCAGTATGAAGATAAACAAGACTTAACTATACTACAACCAAAACTAAACAATGAGCAACGTAGCATTTTTCAAGAAGTAACAAAAGAAATTGCACATGGTGTACAACATGAAAACAAAGCATGCACCTGCCAAAATTACAAACCTATACTACTGTACGTCAGTGATGAAGCTGGTTCTGGCAAAACATTCCTAATCAAAATCATCAGTAAGTTCCTTCAACAATTGACAAACAACAAACTGTCAGCTGTTGTCACTGCCCCCACAGGTTTAGCCCCCTACAACATAGGCGGTGTCACTTTACACCGATTAATACTCCTGCCAGTACAACACCAAAACAAATTAGACTATTACAAACTTTCTACAGAAGCTGCAATGTAACTACGCAGAGTATTAAAACAAATGAAAATGCTACTTATAGATGAAGTGAGCATGGTGTCCAACCTAATGTTGGCTTTGATTTACCTCAGATTACAAGACGTACTCAAAACAAACTATGAAGAGCTATTTGCAGGAAAACACATTATTGTTTTCAGAGATCTTCTTCAATTGAAACCAGTAAAAGGTCAGCCTATTTTTAAAAAATTAGGACAGAAACTCTGCCGTAAAACTGTTGGCAGCATTGGAAATGATAACCTTTGGCAACATTTCCAATACAGAGAATTAACAGAAAAAATGCGGCAATCTGCAGATCTCACTTATGCCAACATCTTAAAAAGTATTAGAGTTGGTATACTATCTAAAGAAGCACAAGCAATATTGATAACCCGGCACATTCATGCACTTTATGGCGATAATGCATGTGCTACAGATGTTATGGAACAATTAGCCCATAAAAATGTCAATTGTATGGCCTTAATGCCAACTCTTGCAAGCTGTTTCAAATTCAATTAAACAATGTTAAATAAAGAAATGCAACCAATAATGCAAAATAGCACCACAGACAAACTAGATGTACATAGTATGACACTACCCATGTGTGAGCAAGCCACAACAAGACTAAATAGTTTAGAAAATTCAGTCTCCAACACAGCTGGGTTGGAAAAGATATTAAAATTATCCTTAAATTGCATAGTAATGCTGAAACGTAACATTTACGTCGACCAAGGACTAGTTAATGGAGCACTGGGTACAGTTGTTGGCTTTCAAACATACCCACGTGACAACAAAATTCAGTTTGTCAATATTCTCTTTGACAAACTTTCAGAAGTGAAAAGGATAGGATGCTCATCAGCTCGATTACTTCTCTTCAAAGATATATATGTACGCAGAGAACAATTTTCTCTAACTCTTGCATACGCAGTCACCATTCATACATCACAAGGTCTTACCCTAGACAAAGCAATGATAGACTTTGGTAACACATTCTTTAAAGAATTCATGAGCTATGTAGCACTATCACGCTTACGTACACTTGACGGTCTATTTCTAATCAACTTTGATGCAAGTAAAGTAAACGCTGATATTCCTTGTATTTTAGAATACAATAGACTTCGCTCAGTATACACCCCCCATCTAAACACATATTCTGTTCCACAAAAAGTAAAACTTTGTAAAAGAAAACTAAATCAAACAGAAATGCAACAGGATGTCAATGCAAATCCTCCAAAGAGATTTAGAGAAACTAAAACTTCATCAGGTACCACAAACATAAAAGAACCAATTAGGGAAAGTAAACCAGATACTTCGTCAAAGAAGGAAGACAAGCTAAAAAAAAAATCAATCAGATACAGAACTACCAGGTCCATTTAAACTCTCAAATATAGTTGGAGTAAGTTGCTACACAAATGTAGCAATGAATATTCTATTTCAATTGCCACCAATTGTTTACAACATTTACTTACAAAGTACATGCCAATTGTATTTGCAAATGTTAGTGCTTCACAGAAATGCAACAAACCATCCTGATAACACGTATAGTGTTTATGGAATAAGACAACAATTGGACTACTGTGCTGGAATGGTTAAATTCACTATAAACTCACAGGAAGTTCCACAAGAATTTCTAATGTACTTACTACAAGTACTGGAAAATAAAAACATATCTATACATGAAATCTTCCAGATTTCATACATGTGAAAACATACATGCACTCTCTGCAACAATGTGACACAATAGCAAATCCCAAATGAACGCTTTGTATACATATCAATACCTAATTGTGAATCCATTCCATTTCAGCAACTTGTACAAAATGCAAACCATGGTAGATTATGTACTACCTGCAAATTCGGATATTCGCTCCACCTTACTAATACAAACTCAGAGTAAATATGTAATACTAATGCTTCCACGTTACAATGCAGATGGTACCAAAAACAACTGCAAGCTGACTGGATTCACACATGGTCAAGTAAACTTGGTAAGAAAACCTTCACAACAATAGGTATAATCTACCGCGCAGGAGCCACAACCAATTCAGGTCACTACACTTCATATATAAAAAAGAAATGTGGATGGTATGAATGTAATGATAGTACCATTACTCTAAAGCAGAGATTACCAGCACATCTTTCAAACGCTTATTTAATGTTCTTAAATCCAAAATGTATTAACTAAACTGTACTTAAAACTTAACTAAACTTGTAGTAAAAAAATTATAAACTGTTACAATATTACAGCAGTATCTAACTGCCCAAAGATTCTACAACAACTAATCAGATAAATGAATACCACTAAACTAGAGCAAGAAATAGATAGTTAGAATATACCAACTGGTATCTAACTAACCCAAAATGTTACAATATCCAAACTGATAAATCAATACCACTAAATTATATAAAAAAATAGACAGTTAGAATACGCCAATTGGTACCTAACTGTCCCAAAATTTTACAATATCCAAACAGATAAATCAATACCACTAAAATATATATAAAAAATAGACAGTTAGAATACGCCTACTGGTATCTAACTGCTCCAAAATTTTACAGTATCCAAACAAATACATGATATGTTACTGCTCTGAAAAACTGCAACAAGCCAATATGTACAGCATTAGCCAAAAAAGAGTGAACACTGAAAACAAACAAACAAATAAACTGTAGCATAACAGAAAAAGTTTTTTTTTAAATCCAACATGGATTTTTTTTTCTCCAACAGACCCAATGATTTTAGCAACAAACACAGAAACAGAGCAATGCACAGTACGCTGGTTTGTAATCTACTAAATATGAGGGTAAAAAAAAAATATTGATTATTCAATGTTTTAAGTCATTACAAAATACCAATACTAACATGATCTCCCAAGACTCTATGCCCCGGCCACAACCACCACAGCATATCACACCCATAGAGTCAAACATTTTAACTATGCCTTATGTGAACTTTTAATGTCCGCGGACATAATGAGGGTTCTTAGAACACTTTCAACTTGCCAGCGAACAACACGGACAGCGTCCTCAGGACACCCCATTTTGTTAATTTATGTACATTTCAAGACACCGCGAGTGTTATTAGAACACTTTCAACTTGCCAGCGAACAATACGGACAGCGTCCTCAGGACTCCCTCATTTTGTTAATTTACGTACATTTCAAGACCCCGTGAGTGTTCTTAGAACACATTTAATTACCAGCGAACAATACAGACAGCGTCCTCAGTACAACCCCATTTTGTTTATTTACAAACATTTCAGGACACCGCAAGTGTTCTTAGAACACATTCAACTTGCCAGCGAACAATACAGACTGCGTCCTCAGGACAGCCCCATTTTGTTAATTTACGAACATTTCAGGACACTGCAAGTGTTCTTAGAAAACATTCAACTTGCAAGCGAACAATACCGACAGCGTCCACAGGACACCCCCATTTTGTTTATTTACGAACATTTCAGGACACCACGAGAGTTCTTATAACACATTTAACTTACCAGCGAACAATACGGACAGTGTCCTCAGGACACCCCCATTTTGTTTATTTACAAACATTTCAGGACACTGCGAGTGTCCTTAGAAAACATTCAACTTGCAAGCGAACAATACCGACAGTGTCCTAAGGACACCCCCATTTTGTCAATTTATGAACATTTCAGGACACCGCGAGTGTTCTTAGAACGCTTTCAACCTGCCAGCAAACAATACGGACAGCGTCCTCAGGACAACCCCATTTTGATAATTTACGAACATTTCAGGACACCGCCAGTGTTCTTAGAAAACATTGAACTTGCAAGCGAAAAATACCGACAGCGTCCTCAGGACACCCCCATTTTGTTAATTTACGAACATTTCAGGACACCGCGAGTGTTCTTAGAAAACATTCAACTTGCAAACGAACAATACCGACAGCGTCCTAAGGACACCGCCAATTTGTTTATTTACGAACATTTCAGGACACCGCAAGAGTTCTTAGAACACTTTCAACTTGCCAGCGAACAATACGGACAGCGTTCTCAGGACACCCCATTTTGTTTATTTATGAACATTTCAGGACACCGCGAGTGTTCTTAGAACACTTTGAACTTGCCAGCGAACAATACGGACAGCGTCCTCAGGACTACCCCCTTTTTGTTTATTTACAAACATTTCAGGACACCGCAAGTGTTCTTAGAACACTTTCAACTTGCCAGCGAACAATACGGACAGCGTCCTCAGGACACCCCCATTTTGTTAATTTACGAACATTTCAGGACACAGCGAGTGTTCTTAGAACACATTCAACTTGCAAGCGAACAATAAAGACAGCGTCCTCAGAACACCCCCATTTTGTTTATTTATGAACATTTCAGGACACCGCGAGAGTTCTTAGACACTTTCAACTTGCTAGCGAACAAGACGGACAGCGTCCTCAGGACACCCCCATTTTGTTTATTTACAAACATTTCAGGACACCGCAAGTGTTTTTAGAACACTTAAAACTTGTCAGCGAACAATACGGACAGCATCCTCAGGACACCCCCATTTTGTTTATTTACGAACATTTCAGGACACCGCGAGTGTTCTTAGAACACATTCAACTTGCCAGCGAACAATACAGACAGCGTCTTCAGGACACCCCCATTTTGTTTATTTATGAACATTTAAGGACACCGCGAGTGTTCTTAGAACACATTCAACTTGCCAGCGAACAATACAGACAGCGTCTTCAGGACACCCCCATTTTGTTTATTTACGAACATTTCAGGACACCGCAAGTGTTCTTAAAACACATTCAACTTGCCAGCGAACAACACGGACAGCGTCCTCAGGACACCCCATTTTGTTAATTTATGTACATTTCAAGACACCGCGAGTGTTATTAGAACACTTTCAACTTGCCAGCGAACAATACGGACAGCGTCCTCAGGACTCCCTCATTTTGTTAATTTACGTACATTTCAAGACCCCGTGAGTGTTCTTAGAACACATTTAATTACCAGCGAACAATACAGACAGCGTCCTCAGTACAACCCCATTTTGTTTATTTACAAACATTTCAGGACACCGCAAGTGTTCTTAGAACACATTCAACTTGCCATCGAACAATACAGACGGCGTCCTCAGGACAGCGCCATTTTGTTAATTTACGAACATTTCAGGACACCGCAAGTGTTCTTAGAAAACATTCAACTTGCAAGCGAACAATACCGACAGCGTCCACAGGACACCCCCATTTTGTTTATTTACGAACATTTCAGGACACCACGAGAGTTCTTATAACACATTTAACTTACCAGCAAACAATACGGACAGTGTCCTCGGGACACCCCCATTTTGTTTATTTACAAACATTTCAGGACACCGCGAGTGTTCTTAGAAAACATTCAACGTGCCAGCATACAATACGGACAGCGTCCTCAGGACAGCCCCATTTTGTTAATTTACGAACATTTCAGGACACCGAGAATGTTCTTAGAAAACATTCAACTTCCCAGCGAACAATACTGACAGCGTCCTCAGGACACCCCCATTTTGTTTATTTACGAACATGTCAGGACACCGCGAGAGGTCTTAGAACACTTTCAACCTGCCAGCGAACAATACGGACAGCGTCCTCAGGACACCCCCATTTTGTTTATTTATGAAAATTTCAGGACACCGCGAGTGTTCTTACAACACATCCAACTTGCCAGCGAACACCCCCATTTTGTTATTTACAAACATTTCAGGACACCGTGAGTGTTCTTAGAACACATTCAACCTGCCAGCGAACAATACGGACAGCGTCCTCAGGACACCCCATTTTGTTTATTTATGAACATTTCAGGACACCGCGAGTGTTCTTAGAACACATTCAACTTGCAAGCGAACAATAAAGACAGCGTCCTCAGAACACCCCCATTTTGTTTATTTATGAACATTTCAGGACACCGCGAGAGTTCTTAGAACACTTTCAACTTGCTAGCGAACAATACGGACCGCGTCCTCAGGACACCCCCATTTTGTTTATTTACAAACATTTCAGGACACCGCGAGTGTTCTTAGAACACTTTCAACTTGCCAGCGAACAATACGGACAGCGTCCTCAGGACACCCCCATTTTGTTTATTTATGAACATTTCAGGACACAGCGAGTGTTCTTAGAACACATTCAACTTGCCAGCGAACAATACAGACAGCGTCCTCAGGACACCCCCATTTTGTTTATTTATGAACATTTCAGGACACCGCGAGTGTTCTTAGAACACATTCAACTTGCCAGCGAACAATACAGACAGCGTCTTCAGGACACCCCCATTTTGTTTATTTACGAACATTTCAGGACACCGCAAGTGTTCTTAGAACACATTCAACTTGCCAGCGAACAACACGGACAGCGTCCTCAGGACACCCCATTTTGTTAATTTATGTACATTTCAAGACACCGCGAGTGTTATTAGAACACTTTCAACTTGCCAGCGAACAATACGGACAGCGTCCTCAGGACTCCCTCATTTTGTTAATTTACGTACATTTCAAGACCCCGTGAGTGTTCTTAGAACACATTTAATTACCAGCGAACAATACAGACAGCGTCCTCAGTACAACCCCATTTTGTTTATTTACAAACATTTCAGGACACCGCAAGTGTTCTTAGAACACATTCAACTTGCCATCGAACAATACAGACTGCGTCCTCAGGACAGCCCCATTTTGTTAATTTACGAACATTTCAGGACACCGCAAGTGTTCTTAGAAAACATTCAACTTGAAAGCGAACAATACCGACAGCGTCCACAGGACACCCCCATTTTGTTTATTTACGAACATTTCAGGACACCACGAGAGTTCTTATAACACATTTAACTTACCAGCGAACAATACGGACAGTGTCCTCAGGACACCCCCATTTTGTTTATTTACAAACATTTCAGGACACCGCGAGTGTTCTTAGAAAACATTCAACGTGCCAGCATACAATACGGACAGCGTCCTCAGGACAGCCCCATTTTGTTAATTTACGAACATTTCAGGACACCGAGAATGTTCTTAGAAAACATTCAACTTCCCAGCGAACAACCGACAGCGTCCTCAGGACACCCCCATTTTGTTTATTTACGAACATATCAGGACACCGCGAGAGTTCTTAGAACACTTTCAACCTGCCAGCGAACAATACGGACAGCGTCCTCAGGACACCCCCATTTTGTTTATTTATGAAAATTTCAGGACACCGCGAGTGTTCTTACAACACATCCAACTTGCCAGCGAACAATACGGACAGCGTCCGCAGGACACCCCCATTTTGTTATTTACAAACATTTCAGGACACCGTGAGTGTTCTTAGAACACATTCAACCTGCCAGCGAACAATACGGACAGCGTCCTCAGGACAACCCCATTTTGTTAATTTACGAACATTTCAGGACACCGCGAGTGTTCTTAGAAAACATTCAACTTGCAAGCGAACAATACCGACAGCGTCCTAAGGACACCCCCATTTTGTTTATTTACGAACAATTCAGGACACCGCGAGAGTTCTTAGAACACTTTCAACTTGCCAGCGAACAATACGGCAGCGTCCTCAGGACACCCCCATTTTGTTTATTTACGAACATTTCAGGACACGGCGAGTGTTCTTAGAACACTTTCAACTTGCCAGCGAACAATACGGACAGCGTCCTCAGGACGACCCCCTTTTTGTTTATTTACAAATATTTCAGGACACGGTGAGTGTTCTTAGAACACTTTCAACTTGTCAGTGAACAATACGGACAGCGTCCTCAGGACACCCCCATTTTGTCAATTTACGAACATTTCAGGACACCGCGAGTGTTCTTAGAACACTTTCAACCTGCCAGAGAACAATACGGACAGCGTCCTCAGGACAACCCCATTTTGATAATTTACGAATATTTCAGGACACCGCCAGTGTTCTTAGAAAACATTGAACTTGCAAGCGAAAAATACCGACAGCGTCCTCAGGACACCCCCATTTTGTTAATTTACGAACATTTCAGGACACCGCGAGTGTTCTTAGAAAACATTCAACTTGCAAGCGAACAATACCGACAGCGTCCTAAGGACACCCCCATTTTGTTTATTTACGAACATTTCAGGACACCGCAAGAGTTCTTAGAACACTTTCAACTTGCCAGCGAACAATACGGACAGCGTTCTCAGGACACCCCCATTTTGTTAATTTACAAACATTTCAGGACACTGCGAGTGTTCTTAAAAACATTCAACTTGCAAGCGAACAATACCGACAGTGTCCTAAGGACACCCCCATTTTGTCAATTTATGAACATTTCAGGACAACGCGAGTGTTCTTAGAACGCTTTGAACCTGCCAGCAAACAATACGGACAGCGTCCTCAGGACAACCCCATTTTGATAATTTACGAACATTTCAGGACACCGCCAGTGTTCTTAGAAAACATTGAACTTGCAAGCGAAAAATACCGACAGCGTCCTCAGGACACCCCCATTTTGTTAATTTACGAACATTTCAGGACACCGCGAGTGTTCTTAGAAAACATTCAACTTGCAAACGAACAATACCGACAGCGTCCTAAGGACACCCCCATTTTGTTTATTTACGAACATTTCAGGACACCGCAAGAGTTCTTAGAACACTTTCAACTTGCCAGCGAACAATACGGACAGCGTTCTCAGGACACCCCATTTTGTTTATTTATGAACATTTCAGGACACCGCGAGTGTTCTTAGAACACTTTGAACTTGCCAGCGAACAATACGGACAGCGTCCTCAGGACTACCCCCTTTTTGTTTATTTACAAACATTTCAGGACACCGCAAGTGTTCTTAGAACACTTTCAACTTGCCAGCGAACAATACGGACAGCGTCCTCAGGACACCCCCATTTTGTTAATTTACGAACATTTTAGGACACAGCGAGTGTTCTTAGAACACATTCAACTTGCAAGCGAACAATAAAGACAGCGTCCTCAGAACACCCCCATTTTGTTTATTTATGAACATTTCAGGACACCGCGAGAGTTCTTAGAACACTTTCAACTTGCCAGCGAACAATACGGACAGCGTCCTCAGGACACCCCCATTTTGTTAATTTACGAACATTTTAGGACACAGCGAGTGTTCTTAGAACACATTCAACTTGCAAGCGAACAATAAAGACAGCGTCCTCAGAACACCCCCATTTTGTTTATTTATGAACATTTCAGGACACCGCGAGAGTTCTTAGAACACTTTCAACTTGCTAGCGAACAAGACGGACCGCGTCCTCAGGACACCCCCATTTTGTTTATTTACAAACATTTCAGGACATAGCGAGTGTATTTAGAACACTTAAAACTTGTCAGCGAACAATACGGACAGCGTCCACAGGACACCCCCATTTTGTTTATTTACGAACATTTCAGGACACCACGAGAGTTCTTATAACACATTTAACTTACCAGCGAACAATACGGACAGTGTCCTCAGGACACCCCCATTTTGTTTATTTACAAACATTTCAGGACACCGCGAGTGTTCTTAGAAAACATTCAACGTGCCAGCATACAATACGGACAGCGTCCTCAGGACAGCCCCATTTTGTTAATTTACGAACATTTCAGGACACCGAGAATGTTCTTAGAAAACATTCAACTTCCCAGCGAACAACCGACAGCGTCCTCAGGACACCCCCATTTTGTTTATTTACGAACATGTCAGGACACCGCGAGAGTTCTTAGAACACTTCAACCTGCCAGCGAACAATACGGACAGCGTCCTCAGGACAGCGTCCTCAGGACACCCCCATTTTGTTTATTTATGAAAATTTCAGGACACCGCGAGTGTTCTTACAACACATCCAACTTGCCAGCGAACAATACGGACAGCGTCCGCAGGACACCCCCATTTTGTTATTTACAAACATTTCAGGACACCGTGAGTGTTCTTAGAACACATTCAACCTGCCAGCGAACAATACGGACAGCGTCCTCAGGACAACCCCATTTTGTTAATTTACGAACATTTCAGGACACCGCGAGTGTTCTTAGAAAACATTCAACTTGCAAGCGAACAATACCGACAGCGTCCTAAGGACACCCCCATTTTGTTTATTTACGAACAATTCAGGACACCGCGAGAGTTCTTAGAACACTTTCAACTTGCCAGCGAACAATACGGCAGCGTCCTCAGGACACCCCCATTTTGTTTATTTACGAACATTTCAGGACACGGCGAGTGTTCTTAGAACACTTTCAACTTGCCAGCGAACAATACGGACAGCGTCCTCAGGACGACCCCCTTTTTGTTTATTTACAAACATTTCAGGACACGGTGAGTGTTCTTAGAACACTTTCAACCTGCCAGCGAACAATACGGACAGCGTCCTCAGGACAACCCCATTTTGATAATTTACGAATATTTCAGGACACCGCCAGTGTTCTTAGAAAACATTGAACTTGCAAGCGAAAAATACCGACAGCGTCCTCAGGACACCCCCATTTTGTTAATTTACGAACATTTCAGGACACCGCGAGTGTTCTTAGAAAACATTCAACTTGCAAGCGAACAATACCGACAGCGTCCTAAGGACACCCCCATTTTGTTTATTTACGAACATTTCAGGACACCGCAAGAGTTCTTAGAACACTTTCAACTTGCCAGCGAACAATACGGACAGCGTTCTCAGGACACCCCCATTTTGTTTATTTACAAACATTTCAGGACACTGCGAGTGTTCTTAGAAAACATTCAACTTGCAAGCGAACAATACCGACAGTGTCCTAAGGACACCCCCATTTTGTCAATTTATGAACATTTCAGGACACCGCGAGTGTTCTTAGAACGCTTTGAACCTGCCAGCAAACAATACAGACAGCGTCCTCAGGACAACCCCATTTTGATAATTTACGAATATTTCAGGACACCGCCAGTGTTCTTAGAAAACATTGAACTTGCAAGCGAAAAATACCGACAGCGTCCTCAGGACACCCCCATTTTGTTAATTTACGAACATTTCAGGACACCGCGAGTGTTCTTAGAAAACATTCAACTTGCAAACGAACAATACCGACAGCGTCCTAAGGACACCCCCATTTTGTTTATTTACGAACATTTCAGGACACCGCAAGAGTTCTTAGAACACTTTCAACTTGCCAGCGAACAATACGGACAGCGTTCTCAGGACACCCCATTTTGTTTATTTATGAACATTTCAGGACACCGCGAGTGTTCTTAGAACACTTTGAACTTGCCAGCGAACAATACGGACAGCGTCCTCAGGACTACCCCCTTTTTGTTTATTTACAAACATTTCAGGACACCGCAAGTGTTCTTAGAACACTTTCAACTTGCCAGCGAACAATACGGACAGCGTCCTCAGGACACCCCCATTTTGTTAATTTACGAACATTTCAGGACACAGCGAGTGTTCTTAGAACACATTCAACTTGCAAGCGAACAATAAAGACAGCGTCCTCAGAACACCCCCATTTTGTTTATTTATGAACATTTCAGGACACCGCGAGAGTTCTTAGAACACTTTCAACTTGCTAGCGAACAAGACGGACCGCGTCCTCAGGACACCCCCATTTTGTTTATTTACAAACATTTCAGGACACCGCGAGTGTTTTTAGAACACTTAAAACTTGTCAGCGAACAATACGGACAGCATCCTCAGGACACCCCCATTTTGTTTATTTACGAACATTTCAGGACACCGCGAGTGTTCTTAGAACACATTCAACTTGCCAGCGAACAATACAGACAGCGTCTTCAGGACACCCCCATTTTGTTTATTTACGAACATTTCAGGACACCGCAAGTGTTCTTAAAACACATTCAACTTGCCAGCGAACAACACGGACAGCGTCCTCAGGACACCCCATTTTGTTAATTTATGTACATTTCAAGACACCGCGAGTGTTATTAGAACACTTTCAACTTGCCAGCGAACAATACGGACAGCGTCCTCAGGACTCCCTCATTTTGTTAATTTACGTACATTTCAAGACCCCGTGAGTGTTCTTAGAACACATTTAATTACCAGCGAACAATACAGACAGCGTCCTCAGTACAACCCCATTTTGTTTATTTACAAACATTTCAGGACACCGCAAGTGTTCTTAGAACACATTCAACTTGCCATCGAACAATACAGACTGCGTCCTCTGGACAGCCCCATTTTGTTAATTTACGAACATTTCAGGACACCACAAGTGTTCTTAGAAAACATTCAACTTGCAAGCGAACAATACCGACAGCGTCCACAGGACACCCCCATTTTGTTTATTTACGAACATTTCAGGACACCACGAGAGTTCTTATAACACATTTAACTTCCCAGCGAACAATACCGACAGCGTCCTCAGGACACCCCCATTTTGTTTATTTACGAACATGTCAGGACACCGCGAGAGTTCTTAGAACACTTTCAACCTGCCAGCGAACAATACGGACAGCGTCCTCAGGACACCCCCATTTTGTTTATTTATGAAAATTTCAGGACACCGCGAGTGTTCTTACAACACATCCAACTTGCCAGCGAACACCCCCATTTTGTTATTTACAAACATTTCAGGACACCGTGAGTGTTCTTAGAACACATTCAACCTGCCAGCGAATAATACGGACAGCGTCCTCAGGACAACCCCATTTTGTTAATTTACGAACATTTCAGGACACCGCGAGTGTTCTTAGAAAACATTCAACTTGCAAGCGAACAATACCGACAGCGTCCTAAGGACACCCCCATTTTGTTTATTTACGAACAATTCAGGACACCGCGAGAGTTCTTAGAACACTTTCAACTTGCCAGCGAACAATACGGCAGCGTCCTCAGGACACCCCCATTTTGTTTATTTACGAACATTTCAGGACACCGCGAGTGTTCTTAGAACACTTTCAACTTGCCAGCGAACAATACGGACAGCGTCCTCAGGACGACCCCCTTTTTGTTTATTTACAAACATTTCAGGACACGGCGAGTGTTCTTAGAACACTTTCAACTTGTCAGTGAACAATACGGACAGCGTCCTCAGGACACCCCCATTTTGTCAATTTATGAACATTTCAGGACACCGCGAGTGTTCTTAGAACACTTTCAACCTGCCAGCGAACAATACGGACAGCGTCCTCAGGACAACCCCATTTTGAAAATTTACGAATATTTCAGGACACCGCCAGTGTTCTTAGAAAACATTGAACTTGCAAGCGAAAAATACCGACAGCGTCCTCAGGACACCCCCATTTTGTTAATTTACGAACATTTCAGGACACCGCGAGTGTTCTTAGAAAACATTCAACTTGCAAGCGAACAATACCGACAGCGTCCTAAGGACACCCCCATTTTGTTTATTTACGAACATTTCAGGACACCGCAAGAGTTCTTAGAACACTTTCAACTTGCCAGCGAACAATACGGACAGCGTTCTCAGGACACCCCCATTTTGTTTATTTACGAACATTTCAGGACACCGCGAGTGTTCTTAGAACACTTTCAACTTGCCAGCAAACAATACGGACAGCGTCTCAGGACTACACCCTTTTTGTTTATTTACAAACATTTCAGGACACCGCAAGTGTTCTTAGAACACTTTCAACTTGCCAGCGAACAATACGGACAGCGTCCTCAGGACACCCCCATTTTGTTAATTTACGAACATTTCAGGACACAGCGAGTGTTCTTAGAACACATTCAACTTGCAAGAGAACAATAAAGACACCGTCCTCAGAACACCCCCATTTTGTTTATTTACTAACATTTCAGGACACCGCGAGAGTTCTTAGAACACTTAAAACTTGTCAGCGAACAATACGGACAGCGTCCTCAGAACACCCACATTTTGTTTATTTACGAACATTTCAGGACACCACGAGTGTTCTTAGAACACTTTCAACTTGCCAGCGAACAATACAGACAGCGTCCTCAGGACACCCCCCTTTTGTTTATTTACGAACATTTCAGGACACCGCAAGCGTTCTTACAACACATTCAACTTGCCAGCGAACAATACCGACAGCGTCCTCAGAACACCCACATTTTCTTTATTTACGGACATTTTAGGACACCGCGAGAGTTCTTGGATCACTTTCAACTTGCTAGCGAACAATACGGACAGCGTCCTCAGGACACCCCCATTTTGTTTATTTACGAACATGTCAGGACACCGCGAGAGTTCTTAGAACACTTTCAACCTGCCAGCGAACAATACGGACAGCGTCCTCAGGACACCCCCATTTTGTTTATTTATGAAAATTTCAGGACACCGCGAGTGTTCTTACAACACATCCAACTTGCCAGCGAACACCCCCATTTTGTTATTTACAAACATTTCAGGACACCGTGAGTGTTCTTAGAACACATTCAACCTGCCAGCGAACAATACGGACAGCGTCCTCAGGACACCCCATTTTTTTTATTTATGAACATTTCAGGACACCGCGAGTGTTCTTAGAACACATTCAACTTGCAAGCGAACAATACCGACAGCGTCCTAAGGACACCCCCATTTTGTTTATTTACGAACATTTCAGGACACCGCAAGAGTTCTTAGAACACTTTCAACTTGCCAGCGAACAATACGGACAGCGTTCTCAGGACACCCCCATTTTGTTTATTTACGAACATTTCAGGACACCGCGAGTGTTCTTAGAACACTTTCAACTTGCCAGCAAACAATACGGACAGCGTCTCAGGACTACACCCTTTTTGTTTATTTACAAACATTTCAGGACACCGCAAGTGTTCTTAGAACACTTTCAACTTGCCAGCGAACAATACGGACAGCGTCCTCAGGACACCCCCATTTTGTTAATTTACGAACATTTCAGGACACAGCGAGTGTTCTTAGAACACATTCAACTTGCAAGAGAACAATAAAGACACCGTCCTCAGAACACCCCCATTTTGTTTATTTACTAACATTTCAGGACACCGCGAGAGTTCTTAGAACACTTAAAACTTGTCAGCGAACAATACGGACAGCGTCCTCAGAACACCCACATTTTGTTTATTTACGAACATTTCAGGACACCACGAGTGTTCTTAGAACACTTTCAACTTGCCAGCGAACAATACAGACAGCGTCCTCAGGACACCCCCCTTTTGTTTATTTACGAACATTTCAGGACACCGCAAGCGTTCTTACAACACATTCAACTTGCCAGCGAACAATACCGACAGCGTCCTCAGAACACCCACATTTTCTTTATTTACGGACATTTTAGGACACCGCGAGAGTTCTTGGATCACTTTCAACTTGCTAGCGAACAATACGGACAGCGTCCTCAGGACACCCCCATTTTGTTTATTTACGAACATGTCAGGACACCGCGAGTGTTCTTACAACACATCCAACTTGCCAGCGAACACCCCCATTTTGTTATTTACAAACATTTCAGGACACCGTGAGTGTTCTTAGAACACATTCAACCTGCCAGCGAACATTACGGACAGCGTCCTCAGGACACCCCATTTTTTTTATTTATGAACATTTCAGGACACCGCGAGTGTTCTTAGAACACATTCAACTTGCAAGCGAACAATAAAGACAGCGTCCTCAGAACACCCCCATTTTGTTTATTTATGAACATTTCAGGACACCGCAAGAGTTCTTAGAACAATTTCAACTTGCTAGCGAACAATACGGACCGCGTCCTCAGGACACCCCCATTTTGTTTATTTACAAACATTTCAGGACACCGCGAGTGTTCTTAGAACACTTTCAACTTGCCAGCGAACAATACGGACAGCGTCCTCAGGACACCCCCATTTTGTTAATTTACGAACATTTCAGGACACAGCGAGTGTTCTTAGAACACATTCAACTTGCAAGCGAACAATAAAGACAGCGTCCTCAGAACACCCCCATTTTGTTTATTTATGAACATTTCAGGACACCGCGAGAGTTCTTAGAACACTTTCAACTTGCTAGCGAACAATACGGACCGCGTCCTCAGGACACCCCCATTTTGTTTATTTACAAACATTTCAGGACACCGCGAGTGTTTTTAGAACACTTAAAACTTGTCAGCGAACAATACGGACAGCATCCTCAGGACACCCCATTTTTGTTTATTTACGAACATTTCAGGACACCGCGAGTGTTCTTAGAACACATTCAACTTGCCAGCGAACAATACAGACAGCGTCCTCAGGACACCCCCATTTTGTTTATTTATGAACATTTCAGGACACCGCGAGTGTTCTTAGAACACATTCAACTTGCCAGCGAACAATACAGACAGCGTCTTCAGGACACCCCCATTTTGTTTATTTACGAACATTTCAGGACACCGCAAGTGTTCTTAGAACACATTCAACTTGCCAGCGAACAACACGGACAGCGTCCTCAGGACACCCCATTTTGTTAATTTATGTACATTTCAAGACACCGCGAGTGTTATTAGAACACTTTCAACTTGCCAGCGAACAATACGGACAGCGTCCTCAGGACTCCCTCATTTTGTTAATTTACGTACATTTCAAGACCCCGTGAGTGTTCTTAGAACACATTTAATTACCAGCGAACAATACAGACAGCGTCCTCAGTACAACCCCATTTTGTTTATTTACAAACATTTCAGGACACCGCAAGTGTTCTTAGAACACATTCAACTTGCCATCGAACAATACAGACTGCGTCCTCAGGACAGCCCCATTTTGTTAATTTACGAACATTTCAGGACACCGCAAGTGTTCTTAGAAAACATTCAACTTGAAAGCGAACAGTACCGACAGCGTCCACAGGACACCCCCATTTTGTTTATTTACGAACATTTCAGGACACCACGAGAGTTCTTATAACACATTTAACTTACCAGCGAACAATACGGACAGTGTCCTCAGGACACCCCCATTTTGTTTATTTACAAACATTTCAGGACACCGCGAGTGTTCTTAGAAAACATTCAACGTGCCAGCATACAATACGGACAGCGTCCTCAGGACAGCCCCATTTTGTTAATTTACGAACATTTCAGGACACCGAGAATGTTCTTAGAAAACATTCAACTTCCCAGCGAACAACCGACAGCGTCCTCAGGACACCCCCATTTTGTTTATTTACGAACATGTCAGGACACCGCGAGAGTTAATAGAACACTTTCAACCTGCCAGCGAACAATACGGACAGCGTCCTCAGGACACCCCCATTTTGTTTATTTATGAAAATTTCAGGACACCGCGAGTGTTCTTACAACACATCCAACTTGCCAGCGAACAATACGGACAGCGTCCGCAGGACACCCCCATTTTGTTATTTACAAACATTTCAGGACACCGTGAGTGTTCTTAGAACACATTCAACCTGCCAGCGAATAATACGGACAGCGTCCTCAGGACAACCCCATTTTGTTAATTTACGAACATTTCAGGACACCGCGAGTGTTCTTAGAAAACATTCAACTTGCAAGCGAACAATACCGACAGCGTCCTAAGGACACCCCCATTTTGTTTATTTACGAACAATTCAGGACACCGCGAGAGTTCTTAGAACACTTTCAACTTGCCAGCGAACAATACGGCAGCGTCCTCAGGACACCCCCATTTTGTTTATTTACGAACATTTCAGGACACCGCGAGTGTTCTTAGAACACTTTCAACTTGCCAGCGAACAATACGGACAGCGTCCTCAGGACGACCCCCTTTTTGTTTATTTACAAACATTTCAGGACACGGCGAGTGTTCTTAGAACACTTTCAACTTGTCAGTGAACAATACGGACAGCGTCCTCAGGACACCCCCATTTTGTCAATTTATGAACATTTCAGGACACCGCGAGTGTTCTTAGAACACTTTCAACCTGCCAGCGAACAATACGGACAGCGTCCTCAGGACAACCCCATTTTGATAATTTACGAATATTTCAGGACACCGCCAGTGTTCTTAGAAAACATTGAACTTGCAAGCGAAAAATACCGACAGCGTCCTCAGGACACCCCCATTTTGTTAATTTACGAACATTTCAGGACACCGCGCGTGTTCTTAGAAAACATTCAACTTGCAAGCGAACAATACCGACAGCGTCCTAAGGACACCCCCATTTTGTTTATTTACGAACATTTCAGGACACCGCAAGAGTTCTTAGAACACTTTCAACTTGCCAGCGAACAATACGGACAGCGTTCTCAGGACACCCCCATTTTGTTTATTTACGAACATTTCAGGACACCGCGAGTGTTCTTAGAACACTTTCAACTTGCCAGCAAACAATACGGACAGCGTCTCAGGACTACACCCTTTTTGTTTATTTACAAACATTTCAGGACACCGCAAGTGTTCTTAGAACACTTTCAACTTGCCAGCGAACAATACGGACAGCGTCCTCAGGACACCCCCATTTTGTTAATTTACGAACATTTCAGGACACAGCGAGTGTTCTTAGAACACATTCAACTTGCAAGAGAACAATAAAGACAGCGTCCTCAGAACACCCCCATTTTGTTTATTTACTAACATTTCAGGACACCGCGAGAGTTCTTAGAACACTTAAAACTTGTCAGCGAACAATACGGACAGCGTCCTCAGAACACCCACATTTTGTTTATTTACGAACATTTCAGGACACCACGAGTGTTCTTAGAACACTTTCAACTTGCCAGCGAACAATACAGACAGCGTCCTCAGGACACCCCCCTTTTGTTTATTTACGAACATTTCAGGACACCGCGAGCGTTCTTACAACACATTCAACTTGCCAGCGAACAATACCGACAGCGTCCTCAGAACACCCACATTTTCTTTATTTACGGACATTTTAGGACACCGCGAGAGTTCTTGGATCACTTTCAACTTGCTAGCGAACAATACGGACAGCGTCCTCAGGACACCTGCATTTTGTTTATTTATGAACATTTCAGGACACCACGAGTGTTCTTAGAACACTTTCAACTTGCCAGCGAACAATACAGACAGCGTCCTCAGGACTACCCCCTTTTGTTTATTTACAAACATTTCAGGACACCGCGAGTGTTCTTAGAACACTTTCAACTTGTAAGCGAACAATACGGACAGCGACCTCAGGACACCCCCATTTTCTTAATTTACGAACATTTCAGGACACCGCGAGTGTTCTTAGAAAACATTCAACTTGCAAGCGAACAATACCGACAGCGTCCTCAGGAAACCCCCATTTTGTTTATTTACGAACATTTCAGGACACTGCAAGAGTTCTTAGAACACTTTCAACTTGCAGGAGAACAATACGGACAGCGTCCTCAGGACACCCCCAATTTGTTTATTTACGAACATTTCAGGACACCGCGAGTGTTCTTAGAACACTTTCAACTTGCCAGCGAACAATACGGACAGCGTCCTCAGGACTATGCCCTTTTTGTTTATTTACAAACATTTCAGGACACCGCAAGTGTTCTTAGAACACTTTCAACTTGCCAGCGAACAATACGGACAGCGTCCTCAGGACACTCCCATTTTGTTAATTTATGAACATTTCAGGACACCGCCAGTGTTCTTAGAACACATTCAACTTGCAAGCGAACAATACCGACAGAGTCCTCAGGACTACCCCCTTTTTGTTTATTTACAAACATTTCAGGACACCGCAAGTGTTCTTAGAACACTTTCAACTTGCCAGTGAACAATACGGACAGCATCCTCAGGACACCCCCATTTTGTCAATTTATGAACCTTTCAGGACACCGCGAGTGTTCTTACAACACATCCAACTTGCCAGCGAACAATACGGACAGCGTCCGCAGGACACCCCCATTTTGTTATTTACAAACATTTCAGGACACCGTGAGTGTTCTTAGAACACATTCAACCTGCCAGCGAACAATACGGACAGCGTCCTCAGGACACCCCCATTTTGTTTATTTACTAACATTTCAGGACACCGCAAGAGTTCTTAGAACACTTTGAACTTGCCAGCAGACAATACGGACAGCGTCCTCAGGACACCCCCATTTTGTTTATTTACGAACATTTCAGGACACCGCAAGTGTTCTTAGAACACTTTCAACTTGCCAGCGAACAATACGGACAGCGTCCTCAGGAGACCCCCATTTTGTTAATTTACGAACATTTCAGGACACAGCGAGTGTTCTTAGAACACATTCAACTTGCAAGCGAACAATAAAGACAGCGTCCTCAGAACAACCCCATTTTGTTTATTTACGAACATTTCAGGACACCGCGAGAGTTCTTAGAACACATTCAACTTGCCAGCGAACAATACAGACAGCGTCCTCAGGACACCCCCATTTTGTTTATTTATGAACATTTCAGGACACCGCGAGTGTTCTTAGAACACATTCAACTTGCTAGCGAACAATACGGACAGCGTCCTCAGGACACCCCCATTTTGTTTATTTACGAACATTTCAGGACACCGCGAGTGTTTTTAGAACACTTAAAACTTGTCAGCGAACAATACGGACAGCATCCTCAGGACACCCCCATTTTGTTTATTTACTAACATTTCAGGACACCGCAAGAGTTCTTAGAACACTTTGAACTTGCCAGCGGACAATACGGACAGCGTCCTCAGGACACCCCCATTTTGTTTATTTACAAACATTTCAGGACACCACAAGTGTTCTTAGAACACATGCAACCTGCCAGCGAACAATACGGAGAGCGTCCTCAGGACAACCCCATTTTGTTAATTTACGAACATTTCAGGACACTGCGAGTGTTATTAGAACACATTCAACTTGCCAGCGAACAATACAGACAGCGTCCTCAGGACACCCCCATTTTGTTTATTTATGAACATTTCAGGACACCGCGAGTGTTCTTAGAACACATTCAACTTGCCAGCGAACAATACAGACAGCGTCCTCAGGACACCCCCATTTTGTTTATTTACGGACATTTCAGGACACTGCGAGTGTTCTTAGAACACATTCAACTTGCTAGCGAACAATACGGACAGCGTCCTCAGGACACCCCCATTTTGTTTATTTACGAACATTTCAGGACACCGCGAGTGTTTTTAGAACACTTAAAACTTGTCAGCGAACAATACGGACAGCATCCTCAGGACACCCCCATTTTGTTTATTTACGAACATTTTAGGACACCGCGAGTGTTCTTAGAACACATTCAACTTGCCAGCGAACAATACAGACAGCGTCCTCAGGACACCCCCATTTTGTTTATTTATGAACATTTCAGGACACCGCGAGTGTTCTTATAACACATTCAACTTGCCAGCGAACAATACGGACAGCGTCCTCAGGACACCCCCATTTTGTTTATTTACGGACATTTCAGGACACTGCGAGTGTTCTTAGAACACATTCAACTTGCCAGCGAACAATACGGACAGCGTCCTCAGGACACCCCCATTTTGTTTATTTACAAACATTTCAGGACACCACAAGTGTTCTTAGAACACATGCAACCTGCCAGCGAACAATACGGAGAGCGTCCTCAGGACAACCCCATTTTTTTAATTTACGAACATTTCAGGACACTGCGAGTGTTATTAGAACACTTTCATCTTGGCAGCGAACAATACAGACAGCGTCCTCAAGACACCCCCTTTTGTTTATTTACGAACATTTCAGGACACCGCAAGCGTTCTTACAACACATTCAACTTGCCAGCGAAAAATATGGACAGCGTCCTCAGGACACCCCCATTTTGTTTATTTACGAACATTTCAGGACACCGCGAATGTTCTTAGAACACATTCAACTTGCCAGCGAACAATACGGACAGCGTCCTCAGGACACCCCTAATTTGTTTATTTACGAACATTTCAGGACACCGCAAGTGTTCTTAGAACACATGCAACCTGCCAGCGAACAATACGGAGAGCGTCCTCAGGACAACCCCATTTTGTTAATTTACGAACATTTCAGGACACTGCAAGTGTTATTAGAACACATTCAACTTGCCAGCGAACAATACAGACAGCGTCCTCAGGACACCCCCATTTTGTTTATTTATGAACATTTCAGGACACCGCGAGTGTTCTTAGAACACATTCAACTTGCCAGCGAACAATACAGACAGCGTCCTCAGGACACCCCCATTTTGTTTATTTACGGACATTTCAGGACACTGCGAGTGTTCTTAGAACACATTCAACTTGCTAGCGAACAATACGGACAGCGTCCTCAGGACACCCCCATTTTGTTTATTTACGAACATTTCAGGACACCGCGAGTGTTTTTAGAACACTTAAAACTTGTCAGCGAACAATACGGACAGCATCCTCAGGACACCCCCATTTTGTTTATTTACGAACATTTTAGGACACCGCGAGTGTTCTTAGAACACATTCAACTTGCCAGCGAACAATACAGACAGCGTCCTCAGGACACCCCCATTTTGTTTATTTATGAACATTTCAGGACACCGCGAGTGTTCTTATAACACATTCAACTTGCCAGCGAACAATACGGACAGCGTCCTCAGGACACCCCCATTTTGTTTATTTACGGACATTTCAGGACACTGCGAGTGTTCTTAGAACACATTCAACTTGCCAGCGAACAATACGGACAGCGTCCTCAGGACACCCCCATTTTGTTTATTTACAAACATTTCAGGACACCACAAGTGTTCTTAGAACACATGCAACCTGCCAGCGAACAATACGGAGAGCGTCCTCAGGACAACCCCATTTTGTTAATTTACGAACATTTCAGGACACTGCGAGTGTTATTAGAACACTTTCATCTTGGCAGCGAACAATACAGACAGCGTCCTCAAGACACCCCCTTTTGTTTATTTACGAACATTTCAGGACACCGCAAGCGTTCTTACAACACATTCAACTTGCCAGCGAAAAATATGGACAGCGTCCTCAGGACACCCCCATTTTGTTTATTTACGAACATTTCAGGACACCGCGAATGTTCTTAGAACACATTCAACTTGCCAGCGAACAATACGGACAGCGTCCTCAGGACACCCCTAATTTGTTTATTTACGAACATTTCAGGACACCGCAAGTGTTCTTAGAACACATGCAACCTGCCAGCGAACAATACGGAGAGCGTCCTCAGGACAACCCCATTTTGTTTATTTATGAACATTTCAGGACACCGCGAGTGTTTTTAGAACACTTAAAACTTGTCAGCCAACAATACGGACAGCATCCTCAGGACACCCCCATTTTTTTTATTTACGAACATTTCAGGACACCGCGAGTGTTTTTAGAACACTTAAAACTTGTCAGCCAACAATACGGACAGCATCCTCAGGACACACCCATTTTTTTTATTTACGAACATTTCAGGACACCGCGAGTGTTCTTAGAACACATTCAACTTGCCAGCGAACAATACAGACAGCGTCCTCAGGACACCCCCATTTTGTTTATTTATGAACATTTCAGGACACCGCGAGTGTTCTTAGAACACATTCAACTTGCCAGCGAACAATACGGACAGCGTCCTCAGGACACCCCCATTTTGTTTATTTACGGACATTTCATGACACTGCGAGTGTTCTTAGAACACATTCAACTTGCCAGCGAACAATACGGACAGCGTCCTCAGGACACCCCCATTTTGTTTATTTACAAACATTTCAGGACACCACAAGTGTTCTTAGAACACATGCAACCTGCCAGCGAACAATACGGAGAGCGTCCTCAGGACAACCCCATTTTGTTAATTTACGAAAATTTCAGAACACTGCGAGTGTTCTTAGAACACATTCAACTTGCAAGTGAACAATACCGACAGCGTCCTCAGGACACCCCCATTTTGTTTATTTACAAACATTTCAGGACACCACAAGTGTTCTTAGAACACATGCAACCTGCCAACGAACAATACGGAGAGTGTCCTCAGGACAACCCCATTTTGTTAATTTACGAACATTTCAGGACACTGCGAGTGTTATTAGAACACATTCAACTTGCCAGCGAACAATACAGACAGCGTCCTCAGGACACCCCCATTTTGTTTATTTATGAACATTTCAGGACACCGCGAGTGTTCTTAGAACACATTCAACTTGCCAGCGAACAATACAGACAGCGTCCTCAGGACACCCCCATTTTGTTTATTTACGGACATTTCAGGACACTGCGAGTGTTCTTAGAACACATTCAACTTGCTAGCGAACAATACGGACAGCGTCCTCAGGACACCCCCATTTTGTTTATTTACGAACATTTCAGGACACCGCGAGTGTTTTTAGAACACTTAAAACTTGTCAGCGAACAATACGGACAGCATCCTCAGGAAACCCCCATTTTGTTTATTTACGAACATTTTAGGACACCGCGAGTGTTCTTAGAACACATTCAACTTGCCAGCGAACAATACAGACAGCGTTCTCAGGACACCCCCATTTTGTTTATTTATGAACATTTCAGGACACCGCGAGTGTTCTTATAACACATTCAACTTGCCAGCGAACAATAAAGACAGTGTCCTCAGAACACCCCCATTTTGTTAATTTACGAACATTTCAGGACACCGCGAGTGTTTTTAGAACACTTAAAACTTGTCAGCGAACAATACGGACAGCATCCTCAGGACACCCCCATTTTTTTTATTTACGAACATTTCAGGACACCGCGAGTGTTTTTAGAACACTTAAAACTTGTCAGCCAACAATACGGACAGCATCCTCAGGACACACCCATTTTTTTTATTTACGAACATTTCAGGACACCGCGAGTGTTCTTAGAACACATTCAACTTGCCAGCGAACAATACAGACAGCGTCCTCAGGACACCCCCATTTTGTTTATTTATGAACATTTCAGGACACCGCGAGTGTTCTTAGAACACATTCAACTTGCCAGCGAACAATACGGACAGCGTCCTCAGGACACCCCCATTTTGTTTATTTACGGACATTTCATGACACTGCGAGTGTTCTTAGAACACATTCAACTTGCCAGCGAACAATACGGACAGCGTCCTCAGGACACCCCCATTTTGTTTATTTACAAACATTTCAGGACACCACAAGTGTTCTTAGAACACATGCAACCTGCCAGCGAACAATACGGAGAGCGTCCTCAGGACAACCCCATTTTGTTAATTTACGAAAATTTCAGAACACTGCGAGTGTTCTTAGAACACATTCAACTTGCAAGTGAACAATACCGACAGCGTCCTCAGGACACCCCCATTTTGTTTATTTACAAACATTTCAGGACACCACAAGTGTTCTTAGAACACATGCAACCTGCCAGCGAACAATACGGAGAGCGTCCTCAGGACAACCCCATTTTGTTAATTTACGAACATTTCAGGACACTGCGAGTGTTATTAGAACACATTCAACTTGCCAGCGAACAATACAGACAGCGTCCTCAGGACACCCCCATTTTGCTTATTTATGAACATTTCAGGACACCGCGAGTGTTCTTAGAACACATTCAACTTGCCAGCGAACAATACAGACAGCGTCCTCAGGACACCCCCATTTTGTTTATTTACGGACATTTCAGGACACTGCGAGTGTTCTTAGAACACATTCAACTTGCTAGCGAACAATACGGACAGCGTCCTCAGGACACCCCCATTTTGTTTATTTACGAACATTTCAGGACACCGCGAGTGTTTTTAGAACACTTAAAACTTGTCAGCGAACAATACGGACAGCATCCTCAGGACACCCCCATTTTGTTTATTTACGAACATTTTAGGACACCGCGAGTGTTCTTAGAACACATTCAACTTGCCAGCGAACAATACAGACAGCGTTCTCAGGACACCCCCATTTTGTTTATTTATGAACATTTCAGGACACCGCGAGTGTTCTTATAACACATTCAACTTGCCAGCGAACAATACGGACAGCGTCCTCAGGACACCCCCATTTTGTTTATTTACGGACATTTCAGGACACTGCGAGTGTTCTTAGAACACATTCAACTTGCCAGCGAACAATACGGACAGCGTCCTCAGGACACCCCCATTTTGTTTATTTACAAACATTTCAGGACACCACAAGTGTTCTTAGAACACATGCAACCTGCCAGCGAACAATACGGAGAACGTCCTCAGGACAACCCCATTTTGTTAATTTACGAACATTTCAGGACACTGCGAGTGTTATTAGAACACTTTCATCTTGGCAGCGAACAATACAGACAGCGTCCTCAAGACACCCCCTTTTGTTTATTTACGAACATTTCAGGACACCGCAAGCGTTCTTACAACACATTCAACTTGCCAGCGAAAAATATGGACAGCGTCCTCAGGACACCCCCATTTTGTTTATTTACGAACATTTCAGGACACCGCAAATGTTCTTAGAACACATTCAACTTGCCAGCGAACAATACGGACAGCGTCCTCAGGACACCCCTAATTTGTTTATTTACGAACATTTCAGGACACCGCAAGTGTTCTTAGAACACATGCAACCTGCCAGCGAACAATACGGAGAGCGTCCTCAGGACAACCCCATTTTGTTAATTTACAAACATTTCAGGACACTGCGAGTGTTCTTAGAAAACATTGAACTTGCAAGCGAAAAATACGACAGCGTCCTCAGGACACCCCCATTTTGTTTATTTACTAACATTTCAGGACACCGCAAGAGTTCTTAGACCACTTTCAACTTGCCAGCGGACAATACGGACAGCGTCCTCAGGACACCCCCATTTTGTTTATTTACGAACATTTCAGGACACCGCGAGTGTTCTTAGAACACTTTCAACTTGCCAGCGAACAATACGGACAGCGTCCTCAGAACACCCCCATTTTGTTTATTTATGAACATTTCAGGACACCGCAAGTGTTCTTAGAACACATTCAACTTGCCAGCGAACAATACGGACAGCGTCCTCAGGACACCCCCATTTTGTTTATTTACAAACATTTCAGGACACCGCGAGTGTTTTTAGAACACTTAAAACTTGTCAGCGAACAATACGGACAGCATCCTCAGGACACCCCCATTTTGTTTATTTACTAACATTTCAGGACACCGCAAGAGTTCTTAGAACACTTTCAACTTGCCAGCGAACAATAAAGACAGTGTCCTCAGAACACCCCCATTTTGTTAATTTACGAACATTTCAGGACACCGCGAGTGTTTTTAGAACACTTAAAACTTGTCAGCGAACAATACGGACAGCATCCTCAGGACACCCCCATTTTTTTTATTTACGAACATTTCAGGACACCGCGAGTGTTTTTAGAACACTTAAAACTTGTCAGCCAACAATACGGACAGCATCCTCAGGACACACCCATTTTTTTTATTTACGAACATTTCAGGACACCGCGAGTGTTCTTAGAACACATTCAACTTGCCAGCGAACAATACAGACAGCGTCCTCAGGACACCCCCATTTTGTTTATTTATGAACATTTCAGGACACCGCGAGTGTTCTTAGAACACATTCAACTTGCCAGCGAACAATACGGACAGCGTCCTCAGGACACCCCCATTTTGTTTATTTACGGACATTTCATGACACTGCGAGTGTTCTTAGAACACATTCAACTTGCCAGCGAACAATACGGACAGCGTCCTCAGGACACCCCCATTTTGTTTATTTACAAACATTTCAGGACACCACAAGTGTTCTTAGAACACATGCAACCTGCCAGCGAACAATACGGAGAGCGTCCTCAGGACAACCCCATTTTGTTAATTTACGAAAATTTCAGAACACTGCGAGTGTTCTTAGAACACATTCAACTTGCAAGTGAACAATACCGACAGCGTCCTCAGGACACCCCCATTTTGTTTATTTACAAACATTTCAGGACACCACAAGTGTTCTTAGAACACATGCAACCTGCCAGCGAACAATACGGAGAGTGTCCTCAGGACAACCCCATTTTGTTAATTTACGAACATTTCAGGACACTGCGAGTGTTATTAGAACACATTCAACTTGCCAGCGAACAATACAGACAGCGTCCTCAGGACACCCCCATTTTGTTTATTTATGAACATTTCAGGACACCGCGAGTGTTCTTAGAACACATTCAACTTGCCAGCGAACAATACAGACAGCGTCCTCAGGACACCCCCATTTTGTTTATTTACGGACATTTCAGGACACTGCGAGTGTTCTTAGAACACATTCAACTTGCTAGCGAACAATACGGACAGCGTCCTCAGGACACCCCCATTTTGTTTATTTACGAACATTTCAGGACACCGCGAGTGTTTTTAGAACACTTAAAACTTGTCAGCGAACAATACGGACAGCATCCTCAGGACACCCCCATTTTGTTTATTTACGAACATTTTAGGACACCGCGAGTGTTCTTAGAACACATTCAACTTGCCAGCGAACAATACAGACAGCGTTCTCAGGACACCCCCATTTTGTTTATTTATGAACATTTCAGGACACCGCGAGTGTTCTTATAACACATTCAACTTGCCAGCGAACAATAAAGACAGTGTCCTCAGAACACCCCCATTTTGTTAATTTACGAACATTTCAGGACACCGCGAGTGTTTTTAGAACACTTAAAACTTGTCAGCGAACAATACGGACAGCATCCTCAGGACACCCCCATTTTTTTTATTTACGAACATTTCAGGACACCGCGAGTGTTTTTAGAACACTTAAAACTTGTCAGCCAACAATACGGACAGCATCCTCAGGACACACCCATTTTTTTTATTTACGAACATTTCAGGACACCGCGAGTGTTCTTAGAACACATTCAACTTGCCAGCGAACAATACAGACAGCGTCCTCAGGACACCCCCATTTTGTTTATTTATGAACATTTCAGGACACCGCGAGTGTTCTTAGAACACATTCAACTTGCCAGCGAACAATACGGACAGCGTCCTCAGGACACCCCCATTTTGTTTATTTACGGACATTTCATGACACTGCGAGTGTTCTTAGAACACATTCAACTTGCCAGCGAACAATACGGACAGCGTCCTCAGGACACCCCCATTTTGTTTATTTACAAACATTTCAGGACACCACAAGTGTTCTTAGAACACATGCAACCTGCCAGCGAACAATACGGAGAGCGTCCTCAGGACAACCCCATTTTGTTAATTTACGAAAATTTCAGAACACTGCGAGTGTTCTTAGAACACATTCAACTTGCAAGTGAACAATACCGACAGCGTCCTCAGGACACCCCCATTTTGTTTATTTACAAACATTTCAGGACACCACAAGTGTTCTTAGAACACATGCAACCTGCCAGCGAACAATACGGAGAGCGTCCTCAGGACAACCCCATTTTGTTAATTTACGAACATTTCAGGACACTGCGAGTGTTATTAGAACACATTCAACTTGCCAGCGAACAATACAGACAGCGTCCTCAGGACACCCCCATTTTGTTTATTTATGAACATTTCAGGACACCGCGAGTGTTCTTAGAACACATTCAACTTGCCAGCGAACAATACAGACAGCGTCCTCAGGACACCCCCATTTTGTTTATTTACGGACATTTCAGGACACTGCGAGTGTTCTTAGAACACATTCAACTTGCTAGCGAACAATACGGACAGCGTCCTCAGGACACCCCCATTTTGTTTATTTACGAACATTTCAGGACACCGCGAGTGTTTTTAGAACACTTAAAACTTGTCAGCGAACAATACGGACAGCATCCTCAGGACACCCCCATTTTGTTTATTTACGAACATTTTAGGACACCGCGAGTGTTCTTAGAACACATTCAACTTGCCAGCGAACAATACAGACAGCGTTCTCAGGACACCCCCATTTTGTTTATTTATGAACATTTCAGGACACCGCGAGTGTTCTTATAACACATTCAACTTGCCAGCGAACAATACGGACAGCGTCCTCAGGACACCCCCATTTTGTTTATTTACGGACATTTCAGGACACTGCGAGTGTTCTTAGAACACATTCAACTTGCCAGCGAACAATACGGACAGCGTCCTCAGGACACCCCCATTTTGTTTATTTACAAACATTTCAGGACACCACAAGTGTTCTTAGAACACATGCAACCTGCCAGCGAACAATACGGAGAGCGTCCTCAGGACAACCCCATTTTGTTAATTTACGAACATTTCAGGACACTGCGAGTGTTATTAGAACACATTCAACTTGCAAGTGAATAATACCGACAGCGTCCTCAGAACACCCACATTTTGTTTATTTACGAACATTTCAGGACACCACGAGTGTTCTTAGAACACTTTCATCTTGGCAGCGAACAATACAGACAGCGTCCTCAAGACACCCCCTTTTGTTTATTTACGAACATTTCAGGACACCGCAAGCGTTCTTACAACACATTCAACTTGCCAGCGAAAAATATGGACAGCGTCCTCAGGACACCCCCATTTTGTTTATTTACGAACATTTCAGGACACCGCGAATGTTCTTAGAACACATTCAACTTGCCAGCGAACAATACGGACAGCGTCCTCAGGACACCCCTAATTTGTTTATTTACGAACATTTCAGGACACCGCAAGTGTTCTTAGAACACATGCAACCTGCCAGTGAACAATACCGAGAGCGTCCTCAGGACAACCCCATTTTGTTAATTTACAAACATTTCAGGACACTGCGAGTGTTCTTAGAAAACATTGAACTTGCAAGCGAAAAATACGACAGCGTCCTCAGGACACCCCCATTTTGTTTATTTACTAACATTTCAGGACACCGCAAGAGTTCTTAGACCACTTTCAACTTGCCAGCAGACAATACGGACAGCGTCCTCAGGACACCCCCATTTTGTTTATTTACGAACATTTCAGGACACCGCGAGTGTTCTTAGAACACTTTCAACTTGCCAGCGAACAATACGGACAGCGTCCTCAGGACTTCCCCCTTTTTGTTTATTTACAAACATTTCAGGACACCGCAAGTGTTCTTAGAACACTTTCAACTTGCCAGCGAACAATACGGACAGCGTCCTCAGGAGACCCCCATTTTGTTAATTTACGAACATTTCAGGACACAGCGAGTGTTCTTAGAACACATTCAACTTGCAAGCGAACAATAAAGACAGCGTCCTCAGAACACCCCCATTTTGTTTATTTACGAACATTTCAGGACACCGCGAGAGTTCTTAGAACACATTCAACTTGCCAGCGAACAATACAGACAGCGTCCTCAGGACACCCCCATTTTGTTTATTTATGAACATTTCAGGACACCGCGAGTGTTCTTAGAACACATTCAACTTGCTAGCGAACAATACGGACAGCGTCCTCAGGACACCCCCATTTTGTTTATTTACGAACATTTCAGGACACCGCGAGTGTTTTTAGAACACTTAAAACTTGTCAGCGAACAATACGGACAGCATCCTCAGGACACCCCCATTTTGTTTATTTACTAACATTTCAGGACACCGCAAGAGTTCTTAGAACACTTTGAACTTGCCAGCGGACAATACGGACAGCGTCCTCAGGACACCCCCATTTTGTTTATTTACAAACATTTCAGGACACCACAAGTGTTCTTAGAACACATGCAACCTGCCAGCGAACAATACGGAGAGCGTCCTCAGGACAACCCCATTTTGTTAATTTACGAACATTTCAGGACACTGCGAGTGTTATTAGAACACATTCAACTTGCCAGCGAACAATACGGACAGCGTCCTCAGGACACCCCCATTTTGTTTATTTACAAACATTTCAGGACACCGCGAGTGTTTTTAGAACACTTAAAACTTGTCAGCGAACAATACGGACAGCATCCTCAGGACACCCCCATTTTGTTTATTTACTAACATTTCAGGACACCGCAAGAGTTCTTAGAACACTTTCAACTTGCCAGCGGACAATACGGACAGCGTCCTCAGGACACCCCCATTTTGTTAATTTACGAACATTTCAGGACACAGCGAGTGTTCTTAGAACACATTCAACTTGCCAGCGAACAATACGGACAGCGTCCTCAGGACACCCCCATTTTGTTTATTTACAAACATTTCAGGACACCACAAGTGTTCTTAGAACACATGCAACCTGCCAGCGAACAATACGGAGAGCGTCCTCAGGACAACCCCATTTTGTTAATTTACGAAAATTTCAGAACACTGCGAGTGTTCTTAGAACACATTCAACTTGCAAGTGAACAATACCGACAGCGTCCTCAGGACACCCCCATTTTGTTTATTTACAAACATTTCAGGACACCACAAGTGTTCTTAGAACACATGCAACCTGCCAGCGAACAATACGGAGAGTGTCCTCAGGACAACCCCATTTTGTTAATTTACGAACATTTCAGGACACTGCGAGTGTTATTAGAACACATTCAACTTGCCAGCGAACAATACAGACAGCGTCCTCAGGACACCCCCATTTTGTTTATTTATGAACATTTCAGGACACCGCGAGTGTTCTTAGAACACATTCAACTTGCCAGCGAACAATACAGACAGCGTCCTCAGGACACCCCCATTTTGTTTATTTACGGACATTTCAGGACACTGCGAGTGTTCTTAGAACACATTCAACTTGCTAGCGAACAATACGGACAGCGTCCTCAGGACACCCCCATTTTGTTTATTTACGAACATTTCAGGACACCGCGAGTGTTTTTAGAACACTTAAAACTTGTCAGCGAACAATACGGACAGCATCCTCAGCACACCCCCATTTTGTTTATTTACGAACATTTTAGGACACCGCGAGTGTTCTTAGAACACATTCAACTTGCCAGCGAACAATACAGACAGCGTTCTCAGGACACCCCCATTTTGTTTATTTATGAACATTTCAGGACACCGCGAGTGTTCTTATAACACATTCAACTTGCCAGCGAACAATAAAGACAGTGTCCTCAGAACACCCCCATTTTGTTAATTTACGAACATTTCAGGACACCGCGAGTGTTTTTAGAACACTTAAAACTTGTCAGCGAACAATACGGACAGCATCCTCAGGACACCCCCATTTTTTTTATTTACGAACATTTCAGGACACCGCGAGTGTTTTTAGAACACTTAAAACTTGTCAGCCAACAATACGGACAGCATCCTCAGGACACACCCATTTTTTTTATTTACGAACATTTCAGGACACCGCGAGTGTTCTTAGAACACATTCAACTTGCCAGCGAACAATACAGACAGCGTCCTCAGGACACCCCCATTTTGTTTATTTATGAACATTTCAGGACACCGCGAGTGTTCTTAGAACACATTCAACTTGCCAGCGAACAATACGGACAGCGTCCTCAGGACACCCCCATTTTGTTTATTTACGGACATTTCATGACACTGCGAGTGTTCTTAGAACACATTCAACTTGCCAGCGAACAATACGGACAGCGTCCTCAGGACACCCCCATTTTGTTTATTTACAAACATTTCAGGACACCACAAGTGTTCTTAGAACACATGCAACCTGCCAGCGAACAATACGGAGAGCGTCCTCAGGACAACCCCATTTTGTTAATTTACGAAAATTTCAGAACACTGCGAGTGTTCTTAGAACACATTCAACTTGCAAGTGAACAATACCGACAGCGTCCTCAGGACACCCCCATTTTGTTTATTTACAAACATTTCAGGACACCACAAGTGTTCTTAGAACACATGCAACCTGCCAGCGAACAATACGGAGAGCGTCCTCAGGACAACCCCATTTTGTTAATTTACGAACATTTCAGGACACTGCGAGTGTTATTAGAACACATTCAACTTGCCAGCGAACAATACAGACAGCGTCCTCAGGACACCCCCATTTTGTTTATTTATGAACATTTCAGGACACCGCGAGTGTTCTTAGAACACATTCAACTTGCCAGCGAACAATACAGACAGCGTCCTCAGGACACCCCCATTTTGTTTATTTACGGACATTTCAGGACACTGCGAGTGTTCTTAGAACACATTCAACTTGCTAGCGAACAATACGGACAGCGTCCTCAGGACACTCCCATTTTGTTTATTTACGAACATTTCAGGACACCGCGAGTGTTTTTAGAACACTTAAAACTTGTCAGCGAACAATACGGACAGCATCCTCAGGACACCCCCATTTTGTTTATTTACGAACATTTTAGGACACCGCGAGTGTTCTTAGAACACATTCAACTTGCCAGCGAACAATACAGACAGCGTTCTCAGGACACCCCCATTTTGTTTATTTATGAACATTTCAGGACACCGCGAGTGTTCTTATAACACATTCAACTTGCCAGCGAACAATACGGACAGCGTCCTCAGGACACCCCCATTTTGTTTATTTACGGACATTTCAGGACACTGCGAGTGTTCTTAGAACACATTCAACTTGCCAGCGAACAATACGGACAGCGTCCTCAGGACACCCCCATTTTGTTTATTTACAAACATTTCAGGACACCACAAGTGTTCTTAGAACACATGCAACCTGCCAGCGAACAATACGGAGAGCGTCCTCAGGACAACCCCATTTTGTTAATTTACGAACATTTCAGGACACTGCGAGTGTTATTAGAACACATTCAACTTGCAAGTGAATAATACCGACAGCGTCCTCAGAACACCCACATTTTGTTTATTTACGAACATTTCAGGACACCACGAGTGTTCTTAGAACACTTTCATCTTGGCAGCGAACAATACAGACAGCGTCCTCAAGACACCCCCTTTTGTTTATTTACGAACATTTCAGGACACCGCAAGCGTTCTTACAACACATTCAACTTGCCAGCGAAAAATATGGACAGCGTCCTCAGGACACCCCCATTTTGTTTATTTACGAACATTTCAGGACACCGCGAATGTTCTTAGAACACATTCAACTTGCCAGCGAACAATACGGACAGCGTCCTCAGGACACCCCTAATTTGTTTATTTACGAACATTTCAGGACACCGCAAGTGTTCTTAGAACACATGCAACCTGCCAGTGAACAATACCGAGAGCGTCCTCAGGACAACCCCATTTTGTTAATTTACAAACATTTCAGGACACTGCGAGTGTTCTTAGAAAACATTGAACTTGCAAGCGAAAAATACGACAGCGTCCTCAGGACACCCCCATTTTGTTTATTTACTAACATTTCAGGACACTGCGAGTGTTATTAGAACACATTCAACTTGCCAGCGAACAATACAGACAGCGTCCTCAGGACACCCCCATTTTGTTTATTTATGAACATTTCAGGACACCGCGAGTGTTCTTAGAACACATTCAACTTGCCAGCGAACAATACAGACAGCGTCCTCAGGACACCCCCATTTTGTTTATTTACGGACATTTCAGGACACTGCGAGTGTTCTTAGAACACATTCAACTTGCTAGCGAACAATACGGACAGCGTCCTCAGGACACTCCCATTTTGTTTATTTACAAACATTTCAGGACACCGCGAGTGTTTTTAGAACACTTAAAACTTGTCAGCGAACAATACGGACAGCATCCTCAGGACACCCCCATTTTGTTTATTTACGAACATTTTAGGACACCGCGAGTGTTCTTAGAACACATTCAACTTGCCAGCGAACAATACAGACAGCGTTCTCAGGACACCCCCATTTTGTTTATTTATGAACATTTCAGGACACCGCGAGTGTTCTTATAACACATTCAACTTGCCAGCGAACAATACGGACAGCGTCCTCAGGACACCCCCATTTTGTTTATTTACGGACATTTCAGGACACTGCGAGTGTTCTTAGAACACATTCAACTTGCCAGCGAACAATACGGACAGCGTCCTCAGGACACCCCCATTTTGTTTATTTACAAACATTTCAGGACACCACAAGTGTTCTTAGAACACATGCAACCTGCCAGCGAACAATACGGAGAGCGTCCTCAGGACAACCCCATTTTGTTAATTTACGAACATTTCAGGACACTGCGAGTGTTATTAGAACACATTCAACTTGCAAGTGAATAATACCGACAGCGTCCTCAGAACACCCACATTTTGTTTATTTACGAACATTTCAGGACACCACGAGTGTTCTTAGAACACTTTCATCTTGGCAGCGAACAATACAGACAGCGTCCTCAAGACACCCCCTTTTGTTTATTTACGAACATTTCAGGACACCGCAAGCGTTCTTACAACACATTCAACTTGCCAGCGAAAAATATGGACAGCGTCCTCAGGACACCCCCATTTTGTTTATTTACGAACATTTCAGGACACCGCGAATGTTCTTAGAACACATTCAACTTGCCAGCGAACAATACGGACAGCGTCCTCAGGACACCCCTAATTTGTTTATTTACGAACATTTCAGGACACCGCAAGTGTTCTTAGAACACATGCAACCTGCCAGTGAACAATACCGAGAGCGTCCTCAGGACAACCCCATTTTGTTAATTTACAAACATTGCAGGACACTGCGAGTGTTCTTAGAAAACATTGAACTTGCAAGCGAAAAATACGACAGCGTCCTCAGGACACCCCCATTTTGTTTATTTACTAACATTTCAGGACACCGCAAGAGTTCTTAGACCACTTTCAACTTGCCAGCAGACAATACGGACAGCGTCCTCAGGACACCCCCATTTTGTTTATTTACGAACATTTCAGGACACCGCGAGTGTTCTTAGAACACTTTCAACTTGCCAGCGAACAATACGGACAGCGTCCTCAGGACTTCCCCCTTTTTGTTTATTTACAAACATTTCAGGACACCGCAAGTGTTCTTAGAACACTTTCAACTTGCCAGCGAACAATACGGACAGCGTCCTCAGGAGACCCCCATTTTGTTAATTTACGAACATTTCAGGACACAGCGAGTGTTCTTAGAACACATTCAACTTGCAAGCGAACAATAAAGACAGCGTCCTCAGAACACCCCCATTTTGTTTATTTACGAACATTTCAGGACACCGCGAGAGTTCTTAGAACACATTCAACTTGCCAGCGAACAATACAGACAGCGTCCTCAGGACACCCCCATTTTGTTTATTTATGAACATTTCAGGACACCGCGAGTGTTCTTAGAACACATTCAACTTGCTAGCGAACAATACGGACAGCGTCCTCAGGACACCCCCATTTTGTTTATTTACGAACATTTCAGGACACCGCGAGTGTTTTTAGAACACTTAAAACTTGTCAGCGAACAATACGGACAGCATCCTCAGGACACCCCCATTTTGTTTATTTACTAACATTTCAGGACACCGCAAGAGTTCTTAGAACACTTTGAACTTGCCAGCGGACAATACGGACAGCGTCCTCAGGACACCCCCATTTTGTTTATTTACAAACATTTCAGGACACCACAAGTGTTCTTAGAACACATGCAACCTGCCAGCGAACAATACGGAGAGCGTCCTCAGGACAACCCCATTTTGTTAATTTACGAACATTTCAGGACACTGCGAGTGTTATTAGAACACATTCAACTTGCCAGCGAACAATACGGACAGCGTCCTCAGGACACCCCCATTTTGTTTATTTACAAACATTTCAGGACACCGCGAGTGTTTTTAGAACACTTAAAACTTGTCAGCGAACAATACGGACAGCATCCTCAGGACACGCCCATTTTGTTTATTTACTAACATTTCAGGACACCGCAAGAGTTCTTAGAACACTTTCAACTTGCCAGCGGACAATACGGACAGCGTCCTCAGGACACCCCCATTTTGTTAATTTACGAACATTTCAGGACACAGCGAGTGTTCTTAGAACACATTCAACTTGCAAGCGAACAATAAAGACAGTGTCCTCAGAACACCCCCATTTTGTTAATTTACGAACATTTCAGGACACCGCGAGAGTTCTTAGAACACATTCAACTTGCCAGCGAACAATACAGAAAGCGTCCTCAGGACACCCCCATTTTGTTTATTTATGAACATTTCAGGACACTGCGAGTGTTCTTAGAACACATTCAACTTGCCAGCGAACAATACGGACAGCGTCCTCAGGACACCCCCATTTTGTTTATTTACGAACATTTCAGGACACCGCGAGTGTTTTTAGAACACTTAAAACTTGTCAGCGAACAATACGGACAGCATCCTCAGGACACCCCCATTTTTTTTATTTACGAACATTTCAGGACACCGCGAGTGTTCTTAGAACACATTCAACTTGCCAGCGAACAATACAGACAGCGTCCTCAGGACACCCCCATTTTGTTTATTTATGAACATTTCAGGACACCGCGAGTGTTCTTAGAACACATTCAACTTGCCAGCGAACAATACGGACAGCGTCCTCAGGACACCCCCATTTTGTTTATTTACGGACATTTCAGGACACTGCGAGTGTTCTTAGAACACATTCAACTTGCCAGCGAACAATACGGACAGCGTCCTCAGGACACCCCCATTTTGTTTATTTACAAACATTTCAGGACACCACAAGTGTTCTTAGAAAACATGCAACCTGCCAGCGAACAATACGGAGAGCGTCCTCAGGACAACCCCATTTTGTTAATTTACGAACATTTCAGAACACTGCGAGTGTTCTTAGAACACATTCAACTTGCAAGTGAACAATACCGACAGCGTCCTCAGAACACCCACATTTTGTTTATTTACGAACATTTCAGGACACCACGAGTGTTCTTAGAACACTTTCAACTTGGCAGCGAACAATACATACAGCGTCCTCAGGAGACCCCCTTTTGTTTATTTACGAACATTTCAGGACACCGCAAGCGTTCTTACAACACATTCAACTTGCCAGCGAAAAATATGGACAGCGTCCTCAGGACACCCCCATTTTGTTTATTTACGAACATTTCAGGACACCGCGAGTGTTCATAGAACACTTTCAACTTGCCAGCGAACAATACGGACAGCGTCCTCAGGACACCTCCATTTTGTTTATTTACGAACATTTCAGGACCCCGCAAGCATTCTTACAACACATTCAACTTGCCAGCGAACAATACGGAGAGCGTCGTCAGGACACCCCCATTTTGTTTATTTACGAACATTTCAGGACACAGCGAGTGTTCATAGAACACTTTCAACTTGCCAGCGAACAATACGGACAGCGTCCTCAGGACTACCCCCATTTTGTTTATTTATGAACATTTCAGGACACCGCAAGTGTTCTTAGAACACATTCAACTTGCCAGCGAACAATACGGACAGCGTCCTCAGGACACCCCCATTTTGTTTATTTACGAACATTTCGGGACACCGCGAGTGCTCTTAGAACACATTCAACTTGCCAGCGAACAATACGGACAGCGTCCTCAGGACACCCCCATTTTGTTTATTTACAAACATTTCAGGACACCGCGAGTGTTCTTAGAACACATGCAACCTGCCAGCAAACAATACGGACAGCGTCCTCAGGACAACCCCATTTTGTTAATTTACGAACATTTCAGGACACCGTGAGTGTTCTTAGAAAACATTCAACTTGCAAGCGAATAATACTGACAGCGTCCTCAGGACACCCCCATTTTGTTTATTTACGAACATTTCAGGACACCGTGAGAGTTCTTAGAACACTTTCAACTAGCCAGCAAACAATACGGACAGCGTCCTCAGGACACCCCCATTTTGTTTATTTACGAACATTTCAGGACACCGCGAGTGTTCTTAGAACACATTCAACTTGCCAGCGAACAATACGGACAGCGTCCTCAGGACACCCGCATTTTGTTTATTTACGGACATTTCAGGACACTGCGAGTGTTCTTAGAACACATTCAACTTGCTAGCGAACAATACGGACAGCGTCCTCAGGACACCCCCATTTTGTTTATTTACGAACATTTCAGGACACCGCGAGTGTTTTTAGAACACATTCAACTTGCCAGAAAACAATACAGACAGCGTCCTCAGGACACCCCCATTTTGTTTATTTATGAACATTTCAGGACACCGCGAGTGTTCTTAGAACACATTCAACTTGCCAGCGAACAATACAGACAGCGTCCTCAGGACACCCCCATTTTGTTTATTTACGGACATTTCGGGACACTGCGAGTGTTCTTAGAACACATTCAACTTGCCGGAGAACAATACGGACAGCGTCCTCAGGACACCCCCATTTTGTTTATTTACAAACATTTCAGGACACCAAAAGTGTTTTTAGAACACATGCAACCTGCCAGCGAACAATACGGAGAGCGTCCTCAGGACAACCCCATTTTGTTAATTTACGAACATTTCAGGACACTGCGAGTGTTCTTAGAACACATTCAACTTGCAAGTGAACAATACCGACAGCGTCCTCAGAACACCCACATTTTGTTTATTTACGAACATTTCAGGACACCACGAGTGTTCTTAGAACACTTTCAACTTGGCAGCGAACAATACAGACAGCGTCCTCAGGACACCCCCTTTTGTTTATTTACGAACATTTCAGGACACCGCGAGTGTTATTAGAACACTTTCAACTTGCCAGCGAACAATACGGACAGCGTCCTCAGGACTCCCTCATTTTGTTAATTTATGTACATTTCAAGACCCCGTGAGTGTTCTTAGAACACATTTAATTACCAGCGAACAATACAGACAGCGTCCTCAGTACAACCCCATTTTGTTTATTTACAAACATTTCAGGACACCGCAAGTGTTCTTAGAACACATTCAACTTGCCATCGAACAATACAGACGGCGTCCTCAGGACAGCGCCATTTTGTTAATTTACGAACATTTCAGGACACCGCAAGTGTTCTTAGAAAACATTCAACTTGCAAGCGAACAATACCGACAGCGTCCACAGGACACCCCCATTTTGTTTATTTACGAACATTTCAGGACACCACGAGAGTTCTTATAACACATTTAACTTACCAGCAAACAATACGGACAGTGTCCTCAGGACACCCCCATTTTGTTTATTTACAAACATTTCAGGACACCGCGAGTGTTCTTAGAAAACATTCAACGTGCCAGCATACAATACGGACAGCGTCCTCAGGACAGCCCCATTTTGTTAATTTACGAACATTTCAGGACACCGAGAATGTTCTTAGAAAACATTCAACTTCCCAGCGAACAATACCGACAGCGTCCTCAGGACACCCCCATTTTGTTTATTTACGAACATGTCAGGACACCGCGAGAGGTCTTAGAACACTTTCAACCTGCCAGCGAACAATACGGACAGCGTCCTCAGGACACCCCCATTTTGTTTATTTATGAAAATTTCAGGACACCGCGAGTGTTCTTACAACACATCCAACTTGCCAGCGAACACCCCCATTTTGTTATTTACAAACATTTCAGGACACCGTGAGTGTTCTTAGAACACATTCAACCTGCCAGCGAACAATACGGACAGCGTCCTCAGGACACCCCATTTTGTTTATTTATGAACATTTCAGGACACCGCGAGTGTTCTTAGAACACATTCAACTTGCAAGCGAACAATAAAGACAGCGTCCTCAGAACACCCCCATGTTGTTTATTTATGAACATTTCAGGACACCGCGAGAGTTCTTAGAACACTTTCAACTTGCTAGCGAACAATACGGACCGCGTCCTCAGGACACCCCCATTTTGTTTATTTACAAACATTTCAGGACACCGCGAGTGTTCTTAGAACACTTTCAACTTGCCAGCGAACAATACGGACAGCGTCCTCAGGACACCCCCATTTTGTTAATTTACGAACATTTCAGGACACAGCGAGTGTTCTTAGAACACATTCAACTTGCAAGCGAACAATAAAGACAGCGTCCTCAGAACACCCCCATTTTGTTTATTTATGAACATTTCAGGACACCGCGAGAGTTCTTAGAACACTTTCAACTTGCTAGCGAACAATACGGACCGCGTCCTCAGGACACCCCCATTTTGTTTATTTACAAACATTTCAGGACACCGCGAGTGTTTTTAGAACACTTAAAACTTGTCAGCGAACAATACGGACAGCATCCTCAGGACACCCCCATTTTGTTTATTTACGAACATTTCAGGACACCGCGAGTGTTCTTAGAACACATTCAACTTGCCAGCGAACAATACAGACAGCGTCCTCAGGACACCCCCATTTTGTTTATTTATGAACATTTCAGGACACCGCGAGTGTTCTTAGAACACATTCAACTTGCCAGCGAACAATACAGACAGCGTCTTCAGGACACCCCCATTTTGTTTATTTACGAACATTTCAGGACACCGCAAGTGTTCTTAGAACACATTCAACTTGCCAGCGAACAACACGGACAGCGTCCTCAGGACACCCCATTTTGTTAATTTGTGTACATTTCAAGACACCGCGAGTGTTATTAGAACACTTCCAACTTGCCAGCGAACAATACGGACTGCGTCCTCAGGACTCCCTCATTTTGTTAATTTACGTACATTTCAAGACCCCGTGAGTGTTCTTAGAACACATTTAATTACCAGCGAACAATACAGACAGCGTCCTCAGTACAACCCCATTTTGTTTATTTACAAACATTTCAGGACACCGCAAGTGTTCTTAGAACACATTCAACTTGCCATCGAACAATACAGACTGCGTCCTCAGGACAGCCCCATTTTGTTAATTTACGAACATTTCAGGACACCGCAAGTGTTCTTAGAAAACATTCAACTTGAAAGCGAACAATACCGACAGCGTCCTCAGGACACCCCCTTTTGTTTATTTACGAACATTTCAGGACACCGCGAGTGTTATTAGAACACTTTCAACTTGCCAGCGAACAATACGGACAGCGTCCTCAGGACTCCCTCATTTTGTTAATTTATGTACATTTCAAGACCCCGTGAGTGTTCTTAGAACACATTTAATTACCAGCGAACAATACAGACAGCGTCCTCAGTACAACCCCATTTTGTTTATTTACAAACATTTCAGGACACCGCAAGTGTTCTTAGAACACATTCAACTTGCCATCGAACAATACAGACGGCGTCCTCAGGACAGCGCCATTTTGTTAATTTACGAACATTTCAGGACACCGCAAGTGTTCTTAGAAAACATTCAACTTGCAAGCGAACAATACCGACAGCGTCCACAGGACACCCCCATTTTGTTTATTTACGAACATTTCAGGACACCACGAGAGTTCTTATAACACATTTAACTTACCAGCAAACAATACGGACAGTGTCCTCAGGACACCCCCATTTTGTTTATTTACAAACATTTCAGGACACCGCGAGTGTTCTTAGAAAACATTCAACGTGCCAGCATACAATACGGACAGCGTCCTCAGGACAGCCCCATTTTGTTAATTTACGAACATTTCAGGACACCGAGAATGTTCTTAGAAAACATTCAACTTCCCAGCGAACAATACCGACAGCGTCCTCAGGACACCCCCATTTTGTTTATTTACGAACATGTCAGGACACCGCGAGAGGTCTTAGAACACTTTCAACCTGCCAGCGAACAATACGGACAGCGTCCTCAGGACACCCCCATTTTGTTTATTTATGAAAATTTCAGGACACCGCGAGTGTTCTTACAACACATCCAACTTGCCAGCGAACACCCCCATTTTGTTATTTACAAACATTTCAGGACACCGTGAGTGTTCTTAGAACACATTCAACCTGCCAGCGAACAATACGGACAGCGTCCTCAGGACACCCCATTTTGTTTATTTATGAACATTTCAGGACACCGCGAGTGTTCTTAGAACACATTCAACTTGCAAGCGAACAATAAAGACAGCGTCCTCAGAACACCCCCATGTTGTTTATTTATGAACATTTCAGGACACCGCGAGAGTTCTTAGAACACTTTCAACTTGCTAGCGAACAATACGGACCGCGTCCTCAGGACACCCCCATTTTGTTTATTTACAAACATTTCAGGACACCGCGAGTGTTCTTAGAACACTTTCAACTTGCCAGCGAACAATACGGACAGCGTCCTCAGGACACCCCCATTTTGTTAATTTACGAACATTTCAGGACACAGCGAGTGTTCTTAGAACACATTCAACTTGCAAGCGAACAATAAAGACAGCGTCCTCAGAACACCCCCATTTTGTTTATTTATGAACATTTCAGGACACCGCGAGAGTTCTTAGAACACTTTCAACTTGCTAGCGAACAATACGGACCGCGTCCTCAGGACACCCCCATTTTGTTTATTTACAAACATTTCAGGACACCGCGAGTGTTTTTAGAACACTTAAAACTTGTCAGCGAACAATACGGACAGCATCCTCAGGACACCCCCATTTTGTTTATTTACGAACATTTCAGGACACCGCGAGTGTTCTTAGAACACATTCAACTTGCCAGCGAACAATACAGACAGCGTCCTCAGGACACCCCCATTTTGTTTATTTATGAACATTTCAGGACACCGCGAGTGTTCTTAGAACACATTCAACTTGCCAGCGAACAATACAGACAGCGTCTTCAGGACACCCCCATTTTGTTTATTTACGAACATTTCAGGACACCGCAAGTGTTCTTAGAACACATTCAACTTGCCAGCGAACAACACGGACAGCGTCCTCAGGACACCCCATTTTGTTAATTTGTGTACATTTCAAGACACCGCGAGTGTTATTAGAACACTTCCAACTTGCCAGCGAACAATACGGACTGCGTCCTCAGGACTCCCTCATTTTGTTAATTTACGTACATTTCAAGACCCCGTGAGTGTTCTTAGAACACATTTAATTACCAGCGAACAATACAGACAGCGTCCTCAGTACAACCCCATTTTGTTTATTTACAAACATTTCAGGACACCGCAAGTGTTCTTAGAACACATTCAACTTGCCATCGAACAATACAGACTGCGTCCTCAGGACAGCCCCATTTTGTTAATTTACGAACATTTCAGGACACCGCAAGTGTTCTTAGAAAACATTCAACTTGAAAGCGAACAATACCGACAGCGTCCTCAGGACACCCCCATTTTGTTTATTTACAAACATTTCAGGACACCGCGAGTGTTCTTAGAAAACATTCAACGTGCCAGCATACAATACGGACAGCGTCCTCAGGACAGCCCCATTTTGTTAATTTACGAACATTTCAGGACACCGAGAATGTTCTTAGAAAACATTCAACTTCCCAGCGAACAACCGACAGCGTCCTCAGGACACCCCCATTTTGTTTATTTACGAACATGTCAGGACACCGCGAGAGTTCTTAGAACACTTTCAACCTGCCAGCGAACAATACGGACAGCGTCCTCAGGACACCCCCATTTTGTTTATTTATGAAAATTTCAGGACACCGCGAGTGTTCTTACAACACATCAAACTTGCCAGCGAACAATACGGACAGCGTCCGCAGGACACCCCCATTTTGTTATTTACAAACATTTCAGGACACCGTGAGTGTTCTTAGAACACATTCAACCTGCCAGCGAACAATACGGACAGCGTCCTCAGGACAACCCCATTTTGTTAATTTACGAACATTTCAGGACACCGCGAGTGTTCTTAGAAAACATTCAACTTGCAAGCGAACAATACCGACAGCGTCCTAAGGACACCCCCATTTTGTTTATTTACGAACAATTCAGGACACCGCGAGAGTTCTTAGAACACTTTCAACTTGCCAGCGAACAATACGGCAGCGTCCTCAGGACACCCCCATTTTGTTTATTTACGAACATTTCAGGACACGGCGAGTGTTCTTAGAACACTTTCAACTTGCCAGCGAACAATACGGACAGCGTCCTCAGGACGACCCCCTTTTTGTTTATTTACAAACATTTCAGGACACGGTGAGTGTTCTTAGAACACTTTCAACTTGTCAGTGAACAATACGGACAGCGTCCTCAGGACACCCCCATTTTGTCAATTTACGAACATTTCAGGACACCGCGAGTGTTCTTAGAACACTTTCAACCTGCCAGCGAACAATACGGACAGCGTCCTCAGGACAACCCCATTTTGATAATTTACGAATATTTCAGGACACCGCCAGTGTTCTTAGAAAACATTGAACTTGCAAGCGAAAAATACCGACAGCGTCCTCAGGACACCCCCATTTTGTTAATTTACGAACATTTCAGGACACCGCGAGTGTTCTTAGAAAACATTCAACTTGCAAGCGAACAATACCGACAGCGTCCTAAGGACACCCCCATTTTGTTTATTTACGAACATTTCAGGACACCGCAAGAGTTCTTAGAACACTTTCAACCTGCCAGCGAACAATACTGACTGCGTCCTCAGGACAGCCCCATTTTGTTAATTTACGAACATTTCAGGACACCGCAAGTGTTCTTAGAAAACATTCAACTTGAAAGCGAACAATACCGACAGCGTCCTCAGGACACCCCCATTTTGTTTATTTACAAACATTTCAGGACACCGCGAGTGTTCTTAGAAAACATTCAACGTGCCAGCATACAATACGGACAGCGTCCTCAGGACAGCCCCATTTTGTTAATTTACGAACATTTCCGGACACCGAGAATGTTCTTAGAAAACATTCAACTTCCCAGCGAACAACCGACAGCGTCCTCAGGACACCCCCATTTTGTTTATTTACGAACATGTCAGGACACCGCGAGAGTTCTTAGAACACTTTCAACCTGCCAGCGAACAATACGGACAGCGTCCTCAGGACACCCCCATTTTGTTTATTTATGAAAATTTCAGGACACCGCGAGTGTTCTTACAACACATCCAACTTGCCAGCGAACAATACGGACAGCGTCCGCAGGACACCCCCATTTTGTTATTTACAAACATTTCAGGACACCGTGAGTGTTCTTAGAACACATTCAACCTGCCAGCGAACAATACGGACAGCGTCCTCAGGACAACCCCATTTTGTTAATTTACGAACATTTCAGGACACCGCGAGTGTTCTTAGAAAACATTCAACTTGCAAGCGAACAATACCGACAGCGTCCTAAGGACACCCCCATTTTGTTTATTTACGAACAATTCAGGACACCGCGAGAGTTCTTAGAACACTTTCAACTTGCCAGCGAACAATACGGCAGCGTCCTCAGGACACCCCCATTTTGTTTATTTACGAACATTTCAGGACACGGCGAGTGTTCTTAGAACACTTTCAACTTGCCAGCGAACAATACGGACAGCGTCCTCAGGACGACCCCCTTTTTGTTTATTTACAAACATTTCAGGACACGGTGAGTGTTCTTAGAACACTTTCAACTTGTCAGTGAACAATACGGACAGCGTCCTCAGGACACCCCCATTTTGTCAATTTACGAACATTTCAGGACACCGCGAGTGTTCTTAGAACACTTTCAACCTGCCAGCGAACAATACGGACAGCGTCCTCAGGACAACCCCATTTTGATAATTTACGAATATTTCAGGACACCGCCAGTGTTCTTAGAAAACATTGAACTTGCAAGCGAAAAATACCGACAGCGTCCTCAGGACACCCCCATTTTGTTAATTTACGAACATTTCAGGACACCGCGAGTGTTCTTAGAAAACATTCAACTTGCAAGCGAACAATACCGACAGCGTCCTAAGGACACCCCCATTTTGTTTATTTACGAACATTTCAGGACACCGCAAGAGTTCTTAGAACACTTTCAACTTGCCAGCGAACAATACGGACAGCGTTCTCAGGACACCCCCATTTTGTTTATTTACAAACATTTCAGGACACTGCGAGTGTTCTTAGAAAACATTCAACTTGCAAGCGAACAATACCGACAGTGTCCTAAGGACACCCCCATTTTGTCAATTTATGAACATTTCAGGACACCGCGAGTGTTCTTAGAACGCTTTGAACCTGCCAGCAAACAATACGGACAGCGTCCTCAGGACAACCCCATTTTGATAATTTACGAACATTTCAGGACACCGCCAGTGTTCTTAGAAAACATTGAACTTGCAAGCGAAAAATACCGACAGCGTCCTCAGGACACCCCCATTTTGTTAATTTACGAACATTTCAGGACACCGCGAGTGTTCTTAGAAAACATTCAACTTGCAAACGAACAATACCGACAGCGTCCTAAGGACACCCCCATTTTGTTTATTTACGAACATTTCAGGACACCGCAAGAGTTCTTAGAACACTTTCAACTTGCCAGCGAACAATACGGACAGCGTTCTCAGGACACCCCATTTTGTTTATTTATGAACATTTCAGGACACCGCGAGTGTTCTTAGAACACTTTGAACTTGCCAGCGAACAATACGGACAGCGTCCTCAGGACTACCCCCTTTTTGTTTATTTACAAACATTTCAGGACACCGCAAGTGTTCTTAGAACACTTTCAACTTGCCAGCGAACAATACGGACAGCGTCCTCAGGACACCCCCATTTTGTTAATTTACGAACATTTCAGGACACAGCGAGTGTTCTTAGAACACATTCAACTTGCAAGCGAACAATAAAGACAGCGTTCTCAGAACACCCCCATTTTGTTTATTTATGAACATTTCAGAACACCGCGAGAGTTCTTAGAACACTTTCAACTTGCTAGCGAACAAGACGGACCGCGTCCTCAGGACACCCCCATTTTGTTTATTTACAAACATTTCAGGACACCGCGAGTGTTTTTAGAACACTTAAAACTTGTCAGCGAACAATACGGACAGCGTCCACAGGACACCCCCATTTTGTTTATTTACGAACATTTCAGGACACCACGAGAGTTCTTATAACACATTTAACTTACCAGCGAACAATACGGACAGTGTCCTCAGGACACCCCCATTTTGTTTATTTACAAACATTTCAGGACACCGCGAGTGTTCTTAGAAAACATTCAACGTGCCAGCATACAATACGGACAGCGTCCTCAGGACAGCCCCATTTTGTTAATTTACGAACATTTCAGGACACCGAGAATGTTCTTAGAAAACATTCAACTTCCCAGCGAACAACCGACAGCGTCCTCAGGACACCCCCATTTTGTTTATTTACGAACATGTCAGGACACCGCGAGAGTTCTTAGAACACTTTCAACCTGCCAGCGAACAATACGGACAGCGTCCTCAGGACACCCCCATTTTGTTTATTTATGAAAATTTCAGGACACCGCGAGTGTTCTTACAACACATCCAACTTGCCAGCGAACAATACGGACAGCGTCCGCAGGACACCCCCATTTTGTTATTTACAAACATTTCAGGACACCGTGAGTGTTCTTAGAACACATTCAACCTGCCAGCGAACAATACGGACAGCGTCCTCAGGACAACCCCATTTTGTTAATTTACGAACATTTCAGGACACCGCAAGTGTTCTTAGAAAACATTCAACTTGCAAGCGAACAATACCGACAGCGTCCTAAGGACACCCCCATTTTGTTTATTTACGAACAATTCAGGACACCGCGAGAGTTCTTAGAACACTTTCAACTTGCCAGCGAACAATACGGCAGCGTCCTCAGGACACCCCCATTTTGTTTATTTACGAACATTTCAGGACACGGCGAGTGTTCTTAGAACACTTTCAACTTGCCAGCGAACAATACGGACAGCGTCCTCAGGACGACCCCCTTTTTGTTTATTTACAAACATTTCAGGACACGGTGAGTGTTCTTAGAACACTTTCAACTTGTCAGTGAACAATACGGACAGCGTCCTCAGGACACCCCCATTTTGTCAATTTAAGAACATTTCAGGACACCGCGAGTGTTCTTAGAACACTTTCAACCTGCCAGCGAACAATACGGACAGCGTCCTCAGGACAACCCCATTTTGATAATTTACGAATATTTCAGGACACCGCCAGTGTTCTTAGAAAACATTGAACTTGCAAGCGAAAAATACCGACAGCGTCCTCAGGACACCCCCATTTTGTTAATTTACGAACATTTCAGGACACCGCGAGTGTTCTTAGAAAACATTCAACTTGCAAGCGAACAATACCGACAGCGTCCTAAGGACACCCCCATTTTGTTTATTTACGAACATTTCAGGACACCGCAAGAGTTCTTAGAACACTTTCAACTTGCCAGCGAACAATACGGACAGCGTTCTCAGGACACCCCCATTTTGTTTATTTACAAACATTTCAGGACACTGCGAGTGTTCTTAGAAAACATTCAACTTGCAAGCGAACAATACCGACAGTGTCCTAAGGACACCCCCATTTTGTCAATTTATGAACATTTCAGGACACCGCGAGTGTTCTTAGAACGCTTTCAACCTGCCAGCAAACAATACGGACAGCGTCCTCAGGACAACCCCATTTTGATAATTTACGAACATTTCAGGACACCGCCAGTGTTCTTAGAAAACATTGAACTTGCAAGCGAAAAATACCGACAGCGTCCTCAGGACACCCCCATTTTGTTAATTTACGAACATTTCAGGACACCGCGAGTGTTCTTAGAAAACATTCAACTTGCAAACGAACAATACCGACAGCGTCCTAAGGACACCCCCATTTTGTTTATTTACGAACATTTCAGGACACCGCAAGAGTTCTTAGAACACTTTCAACTTGCCAGCGAACAATACGGACAGCGTTCTCAGGACACCCCATTTTATTTATTTATGAACATTTCAGGACACCGCAAGTGTTCTTAGAACACTTTGAACTTGCCAGCGAACAATACGGACAGCGTCCTCAGGACTACCCCCTTTTTGTTTATTTACAAACATTTCAGGACACCGCAAGTGTTTTTAGAACACTTAAAACTTGTCAGCGAACAATACGGACAGCATCCTCAGGACACCCCCATTTTGTTTATTTACGAACATTTCAGGACACCGCGAGTGTTCTTAGAACACATTCAACTTGCCAGCGAACAATACAGACAGCGTCCTCAGGACACCCCCATTTTGTTTATTTATGAACATTTCAGGACACCGCGAGTGTTCTTAGAACACATTCAACTTGCCAGCGAACAATACAGACAGCGTCTTCAGGACACCCCCATTTTGTTTATTTACGAACATTTCAGGACACCGCAAGTGTTCTTAAAACACATTCAACTTGCCAGCGAACAACACGGACAGCGTCCTCAGGACACCCCATTTTGTTAATTTATGTACATTTCAAGACACCGCGAGTGTTATTAGAACACTTTCAACTTGCCAGCGAACAATACGGACAGCGTCCTCAGGACTCCCTCATTTTGTTAATTTACGTACATTTCAAGACCCCGTGAGTGTTCTTAGAACACATTTAATTACCAGCGAACAATACAGACAGCGTCCTCAGTACAACCCCATTTTGTTTATTTACAAACATTTCAGGACACCGCAAGTGTTCTTAGAACACATTCAACTTGCCATCGAACAATACAGACTGCGTCCTCAGGACAGCCCCAGTTTGTTAATTTACGAACATTTCAGGACACCGCAAGTGTTCTTAGAAAACATTCAACTTGCAAGCGAACAATACCGACAGCGTCCACAGGACACCCCCATTTTGTTTATTTACGAACATTTCAGGACACCGCGAGAGTTCTTATAACACATTTAACTTACCAGCAAACAATACGGACAGTGTCCTCAGGACACCCCCATTTTGTTTATTTACAAACATTTCAGGACACCGCGAGTGTTCTTAGAAAACATTCAACGTGCCAGCATACAATACGGACAGCCCCATTTTGTTAATTTACGAACATTTCAGGACACCGAGAATGTTCTTAGAAAACATTCAACTTCCCAGCGAACAATACCGACAGCGTCCTCAGGACACCCCCATTTTGTTTATTTACGAACATGTCAGGACACCGCGAGAGTTCTTAGAACACTTTCAACCTGCCAGCGAACAATACGGACAGCGTCCTCAGGACACCCCCATTTTGTTTATTTATGAAAATTTCAGGACACCGCGAGTGTTCTTACAACACATCCAACTTGCCAGCGAACACCCCCATTTTGTTATTTACAAACATTTCAGGACACCGTGAGTGTTCTTAGAACACATTCAACCTGCCAGCGAACAATACGGACAGCGTCCTCAGGACACCCCATTTTGTTTATTTATGAACATTTCAGGACACCGCGAGTGTTCTTAGAACACATTCAACTTGCAAGCGAACAATAAAGACAGCGTCCTCAGAACACCCCCATTTTGTTTATTTATGAACATTTCAGGACACCGCGAGAGTTCTTAGAACACTTTCAACTTGCTAGCGAACAATACGGACCGCGTCCTCAGGACACCCCCATTTTGTTTATTTACAAACATTTCAGGACACCGCGAGTGTTCTTAGAACACTTTCAACTTGCCAGCGAACAATACGGACAGCGTCCTCAGGACACCCCCATTTTGTTAATTTACGAACATTTCAGGACACAGCGAGTGTTCTTAGAACACATTCAACTTGCAAGCGAACAATAAAGACAGCGTCCTCAGAACACCCCCATTTTGTTTATTTATGAACATTTCAGGACACCGCGAGAGTTCTTAGAACACTTTCAACTTGCTAGCGAACAATACGGACCGCGTCCTCAGGACACCCCCATTTTGTTTATTTACAAACATTTCAGGACACCGCGAGTGTTTTTAGAACACTTAAAACTTGTCAGCGAACAATACGGACAGCATCCTCAGGACACCCCATTTTTGTTTATTTACGAACATTTCAGGACACCGCGAGTGTTCTTAGAACACATTCAACTTGCCAGCGAACAATACAGACAGCGTCCTCAGGACACCCCCATTTTGTTTATTTATGAACATTTCAGGACACCGCGAGTGTTCTTAGAACACATTCAACTTGCCAGCGAACAATACAGACAGCGTCTTCAGGACACCCCCATTTTGTTTATTTACGAACATTTCAGGACACCGCAAGTGTTCTTAGAACACATTCAACTTGCCAGCGAACAACACGGACAGCGTCCTCAGGACACCCCATTTTGTTAATTTATGTACATTTCAAGACACCGCGAGTGTTATTAGAACACTTTCAACTTGCCAGCGAACAATACGGACAGCGTCCTCAGGACTCCCTCATTTTGTTAATTTACGTATATTTCAAGACCCCGTGAGTGTTCTTAGAACACATTTAATTACCAGCGAACAATACAGACAGCGTCCTCAGTACAACCCCATTTTGTTTATTTACAAACATTTCAGGACACCGCAAGTGTTCTTAGAACACATTCAACTTGCCATCGAACAATACAGACTGCGTCCTCAGGAGAGCCCCATTTTGTTAATTTACGAACATTTCAGGACACCGCAAGTGTTCTTAGAAAACATTCAACTTGAAAGCGAACAATACCGACAGCGTCCACAGGACACCCCCATTTTGTTTATTTACGAACATTTCAGGACACCACGAGAGTTCTTATAACACATTTAACTTACCAGCGAACAATACGGACAGTGTCCTCAGGACACCCCCATTTTGTTTATTTACAAACATTTCAGGACACCGTGAGTGTTCTTAGAAAACATTCAACGTGCCAGCATACAATACGGACAGCGTCCTCAGGACAGCCCCATTTTGTTAATTTACGAACATTTCAGGACACCGAGAATGTTCTTAGAAAACATTCAACTTCCCAGCGAACAACCGACAGCGTCCTCAGGACACCCCCATTTTGTTTATTTACGAACATGTCAGGACACCGCGAGAGTTCTTAGAACACTTTCAACCTGCCAGCGAACAATACGGACAGCGTCCTCAGGACACCCCCATTTTGTTTATTTATGAAAATTTCAGGACACCGCGAGTGTTCTTACAACACATCCAACTTGCCAGCGAACAATACGGACAGCGTCCGCAGGACACCCCCATTTTGTTATTTACAAACATTTCAGGACACCGTGAGTGTTCTTAGAACACATTCAACCTGCCAGCGAACAATACGGACAGCGTCCTCAGGACAACCCCATTTTGTTAATTTACGAACATTTCAGGACACCGCGAGTGTTCTTAGAAAACATTCAACTTGCAAGCGAACAATACCGACAGCGTCCTAAGGACACCCCCATTTTGTTTATTTACGAACAATTCAGGACACCGCGAGAGTTCTTAGAACACTTTCAACTTGCCAGCGAACAATACGGCAGCGTCCTCAGGACACCCCCATTTTGTTTATTTACGAACATTTCAGGACACGGCGAGTGTTCTTAGAACACTTTCAACTTGCCAGCGAACAATACGGACAGCGTCCTCAGGACGACCCCCTTTTTGTTTATTTACAAACATTTCAGGACACGGTGAGTGTTCTTAGAACACTTTCAACTTGTCAGTGAACAATACGGACAGCGTCCTCAGGACACCCCCATTTTGTCAATTTAAGAACATTTCAGGACACCGCGAGTGTTCTTAGAACACTTTCAACCTGCCAGCGAACAATACGGACAGCGTCCTCAGGACAACCCCATTTTGATAATTTACGAATATTTCAGGACACCGCCAGTGTTCTTAGAAAACATTGAACTTGCAAGCGAAAAATACCGACAGCGTCCTCATGACACCCCCATTTTGTTAATTTACGAACATTTCAGGACACCGCGAGTGTTCTTAGAAAACATTCAACTTGCAAGCGAACAATACCGACAGCGTCCTAAGGACACCCCCATTTTGTTTATTTACGAACATTTCAGGACACCGCAAGAGTTCTTAAAACACTTTCAACTTGCCAGCGAACAATACGGACAGCGTTCTCAGGACACCCCCATTTTGTTTATTTACAAACATTTCAGGACACTGCGAGTGTTCTTAGAAAACATTCAACTTGCAAGCGAACAATACCGACAGTGTCCTAAGGACACCCCCATTTTGTCAATTTATGAACATTTCAGGACACCGCGAGTGTTCTTAGAACGCTTTCAACCTGCCAGCAAACAATACGGACAGCGTCCTCAGGACAACCCCATTTTGATAATTTACGAACATTTCAGGACACCGCCAGTGTTCTTAGAAAACATTGAACTTGCAAGCGAAAAATACCGACAGCGTCCTCAGGACACCCCCATTTTGTTAATTTACGAACATTTCAGGACACCGCGAGTGTTCTTAGAAAACATTCAACTTGCAAACGAACAATACCGACAGCGTCCTAAGGACACCCCCATTTTGTTTATTTACGAACATTTCAGGACACCGCAAGAGTTCTTAGAACACTTTCAACTTGCCAGCGAACAATACGGACAGCGTTCTCAGGACACCCCATTTTGTTTATTTATGAACATTTCAGGACACCGCAAGTGTTCTTAGAACACTTTGAACTTGCCAGCGAACAATACGGACAGCGTCCTCAGGACTACCCCCTTTTTGTTTATTTACAAACATTTCAGGACACCGCAAGTGTTCTTAGAACACTTTCAACTTGCCAGCTAACAATACGGACAGCGTCCTCAGGACACCCCCATTTTGTTAATTTACGAACATTTCAGGACACAGCGAGTGTTCTTAGAACACATTCAACTTGCAAGCGAACAATAAAGACAGCGTCCTCAGAACACCCCCATTTTGTTAATTTATGAACATTTCAGGACACCGCGAGAGTTCTTAGAACACTTTCAACTTGCTAGCGAACAAGACGGACCGCGTCCTCGGGACACCCCCATTTTGTTTATTTACAAACATTTCAGGACACCGCGAGTGTTTTTAGAACACTTAAAACTTGTCAGCGAACAATACGGACAGCATCCTCAGGACACCCCCATTTTGTTTATTTACGAACATTTCAGGACACCGCGAGTGTTCTTAGAACACATTCAACTTGCCAGCGAACAATACAGACAGCGTCCTCAGGACACCCCCATTTTGTTTATTTATGAACATTTCAGGACACCGCGAGTGTTCTTAGAACACATTCAACTTGCCAGCGAACAATACAGACAGCGTCTTCAGGACACCCCCATTTTGTTTATTTACGAACATTTCAGGACACCGCAAGTGTTCTTAAAACACATTCAACTTGCCAGCGAACAACACGGACAGCGTCCTCAGGACACCCCATTTTGTTAATTTATGTACATTTCAAGACACTGCGAGTGTTATTAGAACACTTTCAACTTGCCAGCGAACAATACGGACAGCGTCCTCAGGAATCCCTCATTTTGTTAATTTACGTACATTTCAAGACCCCGTGAGTGTTCTTAGAACACATTTAATTACCAGCGAACAATACAGACAGCGTCCTCAGTACAACCCCATTTTGTTTATTTACAAACATTTCAGGACACCGCAAGTGTTCTTAGAACACATTCAACTTGCCATCGAACAATACAGACTGCGTCCTCAGGACAGCCCCATTTTGTTAATTTACGAACATTTCAGGACACCGCAAGTGTTCTTAGAAAACATTCAACTTGCAAGCGAACAATACCGACAGCGTCCACAGGACACCCCCATTTTGTTTATTTACGAACATTTCAGGACACCGCGAGAGTTCTTATAACACATTTAACTTACCAGCAAACAATACGGACAGTGTCCTCAGGACACCCCCATTTTGTTTATTTACAAACATTTCAGGACACCGCGAGTGTTCTTAGAAAACATTCAACGTGCCAGCATACAATACGGACAGCCCCATTTTGTTAATTTACGAACATTTCAGGACACCGAGAATGTTCTTAGAAAACATTCAACTTCCCAGCGAACAATACCGACAGCGTCCTCAGGACACCCCCATTTTGTTTATTTACGAACATGTCAGGACACCGCGAGAGTTCTTAGAACACTTTCAACCTGCCAGCGAACAATACGGACAGCGTCCTCAGGACACCCCCATTTTGTTTATTTATGAAAATTTCAGGACACCGCGAGTGTTCTTACAACACATCCAACTTGCCAGCGAACACCCCCATTTTGTTATTTACAAACATTTCAGGACACCGTGAGTGTTCTTAGAACACATTCAACCTGCCAGCGAACAATACGGACAGCGTCCTCAGGACACCCCATTTTGTTTATTTATGAACATTTCAGGACACCGCGAGTGTTCTTAGAACACATTCAACTTGCAAGCGAACAATAAAGACAGCGTCCTCAGAACACCCCCATTTTGTTTATTTATGAACATTTCAGGACACCGCGAGAGTTCTTAGAACACTTTCAACTTGCTAGCGAACAATACGGACCGCGTCCTCAGGACACCCCCATTTTGTTTATTTACAAACATTTCAGGACACCGCGAGTGTTCTTAGAACACTTTTAACTTGCCAGCGAACAATACGGACAGCGTCCTCAGGACACCCCCATTTTGTTAATTTACGAACATTTCAGGACACAGCGAGTGTTCTTAGAACACATTCAACTTGCAAGCGAACAATAAAGACAGCGTCCTCAGAACACCCCCATTTTGTTTATTTATGAACATTTCAGGACACCGCGAGAGTTCTTAGAACACTTTCAACTTGCTAGCGAACAATACGGACCGCGTCCTCAGGACACCCCCATTTTGTTTATTTACAAACATTTCAGGACACCGCGAGTGTTTTTAGAACACTTAAAACTTGTCAGCGAACAATACGGACAGCATCCTCAGGACACCCCATTTTTGTTTATTTACGAACATTTCAGGACACCGCGAGTGTTCTTAGAACACATTCAACTTGCCAGCGAACAATACAGACAGCGTCCTCAGGACACCCCCATTTTGTTTATTTATGAACATTTCAGGACACCGCGAGTGTTCTTAGAACACATTCAACTTGCCAGCGAACAATACAGACAGCGTCTTCAGGACACCCCCATTTTGTTTATTTACGAACATTTCAGGACACCGCAAGTGTTCTTAGAACACATTCAACTTGCCAGCGAACAACACGGACAGCGTCCTCAGGACACCCCATTTTGTTAATTTATGTACATTTCAAGACACCGCGAGTGTTATTAGAACACTTTCAACTTGCCAGCGAACAATACGGACAGCGTCCTCAGGACTCCCTCATTTTGTTAATTTACGTATATTTCAAGACCCCGTGAGTGTTCTTAGAACACATTTAATTACCAGCGAACAATACAGACAGCGTCCTCAGTACAACCCCATTTTGTTTATTTACAAACATTTCAGGACACCGCAAGTGTTCTTAGAACACATTCAACTTGCCATCGAACAATACAGACTGCGTCCTCAGGACAGCCCCATTTTGTTAATTTACGAACATTTCAGGACACCGCAAGTGTTCTTAGAAAACATTCAACTTGAAAGCGAACAATACCGACAGCGTCCACAGGACACCCCCATTTTGTTTATTTACGAACATTTCAGGACACCACGAGAGTTCTTATAACACATTTAACTTACCAGCGAACAATACGGACAGTGTCCTCAGGACACCCCCATTTTGTTTATTTACAAACATTTCAGGACACCGCGAGTGTTCTTAGAAAACATTCAACGTGCCAGCATACAATACGGACAGCGTCCTCAGGACAGCCCCATTTTGTTAATTTACGAACATTTCAGGACACCGAGAATGTTCTTAGAAAACATTCAACTTCCCAGCGAACAACCGACAGCGTCCTCAGGACACCCCCATTTTGTTTATTTACGAACATGTCAGGACACCGCGAGAGTTAATAGAACACTTTCAACCTGCCAGCGAACAATACGGACAGCGTCCTCAGGACACCCCCATTTTGTTTATTTATGAAAATTTCAGGACACCGCGAGTGTTCTTACAACACATCCAACTTGCCAGCGAACAATACGGACAGCGTCCGCAGGACACCCCCATTTTGTTATTTACAAACATTTCAGGACACCGTGAGTGTTCTTAGAACACATTCAACCTGCCAGCGAATAATACGGACAGCGTCCTCAGGACAACCCCATTTTGTTAATTTACGAACATTTCAGGACACCGCGAGTGTTCTTAGAAAACATTCAACTTGCAAGCGAACAATACCGACAGCGTCCTAAGGACACCCCCATTTTGTTTATTTACGAACAATTCAGGACACCGCGAGAGTTCTTAGAACACTTTCAACTTGCCAGCGAACAATACGGCAGCGTCCTCAGGACACCCCCATTTTGTTTATTTACGAACATTTCAGGACACCGCGAGTGTTCTTAGAACACTTTCAACTTGCCAGCGAACAATACGGACAGCGTCCTCAGGACGACCCCCTTTTTGTTTATTTACAAACATTTCAGGACACGGCGAGTGTTCTTAGAACACTTTCAACTTGTCAGTGAACAATACGGACAGCGTCCTCAGGACACCCCCATTTTGTCAATTTATGAACATTTCAGGACACCGCGAGTGTTCTTAGAACACTTTCAACCTGCCAGCGAACAATACGGACAGCGTCCTCAGGACAACCCCATTTTGATAATTTACGAATATTTCAGGACACCGCCAGTGTTCTTAGAAAACATTGAACTTGCAAGCGAAAAATACCGACAGCGTCCTCAGGACACCCCCATTTTGTTAGTTTACGAACATTTCAGGACACCGCGAGTGTTCTTAGAAAACATTCAACTTGCAAGCGAACAATACCGACAGCGTCCTAAGGACACCCCCATTTTGTTTATTTACGAACATTTCAGGACACCGCAAGAGTTCTTAGAACACTTTCAACTTGCCAGCGAACAATACGGACAGCGTTCTCAGGACACCCCCATTTTGTTTATTTACGAACATTTCAGGACACCGCGAGTGTTCTTAGAACACTTTCAACTTGCCAGCAAACAATACCGACAGCGTCCTCAGGACTACCCCCTTTTTGTTTATTTACAAACATTTCAGGACACCGCAAGTGTTCTTAGAACACTTTCAACTTGCCAGCGAACAATACGGACAGCGTCCTCAGGACACCCCCATTTTGTTAATTTACGAACATTTCAGGACACAGCGAGTGTTCTTAGAACACATTCAACTTGCAAGAGAACAATAAAGACAGCGTCCTCAGAACACCCCCATTTTGTTTATTTACTAACATTTCAGGACACCGCGAGAGTTCTTAGAACACTTAAAACTTGTCAGCGAACAATACGGACAGCGTCCTCAGAACACCCACATTTTGTTTATTTACGAACATTTCAGGACACCACGAGTGTTCTTAGAACACTTTCAACTTGCCAGCGAACAATACAGACAGCGTCCTCAGGACACCCCCCTTTTGTTTATTTACGAACATTTCAGGACACCGCGAGCATTCTTACAACACATTTAACTTGCCAGCGAACAATACCGACAGCGTCCTCAGAACACCCACATTTTCTTTATTTACGGACATTTTAGGACACCGCAAGAGTTCTTGGATCACTTTCAACTTGCTAGCGAACAATACGGACAGCGTCCTCAGGACACCTGCATTTTGTTTATTTATGAACATTTCAGGACACCACGAGTGTTCTTAGAACACTTTCAACTTGCCAGCGAACAATACAGACAGCGTCCTCAGGACTACCCCCTTTTGTTTATTTACAAACATTTCAGGACACCGCGAGTGTTCTTAGAACACTTTCAACTTGTAAGCGAACAATACGGACAGCGACCTCAGGACACCCCCATTTTCTTAATTTACGAACATTTCAGGACACCGCGAGTGTTCTTAGAAAACATTCAACTTGCAAGCGAACAATACCGACAGCGTCCTCAGGAAACCCCCATTTTGTTTATTTACGAACATTTCAGGACACTGCAAGAGTTCTTAGAACACTTTCAACTTGCAGGAGAACAATACGGACAGCGTCCTCAGGACACCCCCAATTTGTTTATTTACGAACATTTCAGGACACCGCGAGTGTTCTTAGAACACTTTCAACTTGCCAGCGAACAATACGGACAGCGTCCTCAGGACTATGCCCTTTTTGTTTATTTACAAACATTTCAGGACACCGCAAGTGTTCTTAGAACACTTTCAACTTGCCAGCGAACAATACGGACAGCGTCCTCAGGACACTCCCATTTTGTTAATTTATGAACATTTCAGGACACCGCGAGTGTTCTTAGAACACATTCAACTTGCAAGCGAACAATACCGACAGAGTCCTCAGGACTACCCCCTTTTTGTTTATTTACAAACATTTCAGGACACCGCAAGTGTTCTTAGAACACTTTCAACTTGCCAGTGAACAATACGGACAGCATCCTCAGGACACCCCCATTTTGTCAATTTATGAACCTTTCAGGACACCGCGAGTGTTCTTACAACACATCCAACTTGCCAGCGAACAATACGGACAGGGTCCGCAGGACACCCCCATTTTGTTATTTACAAACATTTCAGGACACCGCAAGTGTTCTTAGAACACTTTCAACTTGCCAGTGAACAATACGGACAGCATCCTCAGGACACCCCCATTTTGTCAATTTATGAACCTTTCAGGACACCGCGAGTGTTCTTACAACACATCCAACTTGCCAGCGAACAATACGGACAGGGTCCGCAGGACACCCCCATTTTGTTATTTACTAACATTTCAGGACACCGCAAGAGTTCTTAGAACACTTTGAACTTGCCAGCGGACACTACGGACAGCGTCCTCAGGACACCCCCATTTTGTTTATTTACGAACATTTCAGGACACCGCAAGTGTTCTTAGAACACTTTCAACTTGCCAGCGAACAATACGGACAGCGTCCTCAGGAGACCCCCATTTTGTTAATTTACGAACATTTCAGGACACAGCGAGTGTTCTTAGAACACATTCAACTTGCAAGCGAACAATAAAGACAGCATCCTCAGAACACCCCCATTTTGTTTATTTACGAACATTTCAGGACACCGCGAGAGTTCTTAGAACACATTCAACTTGCCAGCGAACAATACAGACAGCGTCCTCAGGACACCCCCATTTTGTTTATTTATGAACATTTCAGGACACCGCGAGTGTTCTTAGAACACATTCAACTTGCTAGCGAACAATACGGACAGCGTCCTCAGGACACCCCCATTTTGTTTATTTACGAACATTTCAGGACACCGCGAGTGTTTTTAGAACACTTAAAACTTGTCAGCGAACAATACGGACAGCATCCTCAGGACACCCCCATTTTGTTTATTTACTAACATTTCAGGACACTGCAAGAGTTCTTAGAACACTTTGAACTTGCCAGCGGACAATACGGACAGCGTCCTCAGGACACCCCCATTTTGTTTATTTACAAACATTTCAGGACACCACAAGTGTTCTTAGAACACATGCAACCTGCCAGCGAACAATACGGAGAGCGTCCTCAGGACAACCCCATTTTGTTAATTTACGAACATTTCAGGACACTGCGAGTGTTATTAGAACACATTCAACTTGCCAGCGAACAATACAGACAGCGTCCTCAGGACACCCCCATTTTGTTTATTTATGAACATTTCAGGACACCGCGAGTGTTCTTAGAACACATTCAACTTGCCAGCGAACAATACAGACAGCGTCCTCAGGACACCCCCATTTTGTTTATTTACGGACATTTCAGGACACTGCGAGTGTTCTTAGAACACATTCAACTTGCTAGCGAACAATACGGACAGCGTCCTCAGGACACCCCCATTTTGTTTATTTACGAACATTTCAGGACACCGCGAGTGTTTTTAGAACACTTAAAACTTGTCAGCGAACAATACGGACAGCATCCTCAGGACACCCCCATTTTGTTTATTTACGAACATTTTAGGACACCGCGAGTGTTCTTAGAACACATTCAACTTGCCAGCGAACAATACGGACAGCGTCCTCAGGACACCCCCATTTTGTTTATTTACGGACATTTCAGGACACTGCGAGTGTTCTTAGAACACATTCAACTTGCCAGCGAATAATATACGGACAGCGTCCTCAGGACACCCCCATTTTGTTTATTTACAAACATTTCAGGACACCACAAGTGTTCTTAGAACACATGCAACCTGCCAGCGAACAATACGGAGAGCGTCCTCAGGACAACCCCATTTTGTTAATTTACGAACATTTCAGGACACTGCGAGTGTTATTAGAACACATTCAACTTGCAAGTGAACAATACCGACAGCGTCCTCAGAACACCCACATTTTGTTTATTTACGAACATTTCAGGACACCACGAGTGTTCTTAGAACACTTTCATCTTGGCAGCGAACAATACAGACAGCGTCCTCAAGACACCCCCTTTTGTTTATTTACGAACATTTCAGGACACCGCAAGCGTTCTTACAACACATTCAACTTGCCGGCGAAAAATATGGACAGCGTCCTCAGGACACCCCCATTTTGTTTATTTACGAACATTTCAGGACACCGCGAATGTTCTTAGAACACATTCAACTTGCCAGCGAACAATACGGACAGCGTCCTCAGGACACCCCTAATTTGTTTATTTACGAACATTTCAGGACACCGCAAGTGTTCTTAAAACACATGCAACCTGCCAGCGAACAATACGGAGAGCGTCCTCAGCACAACCCCATTTTGTTAATTTACAAACATTTCAGGACACTGCGAGTGTTCTTAGAAAACATTGAACTTGCAAGCGAAAAATACGACAGCGTCCTCAGGACACCCCCATTTTGTTTATTTACTAACATTTCAGGACACCGCAAGAGTTCTTAGACCACTTTCAACTTGCCAGCGGACAATACGGACAGCGTCCTCAGGACACCCCCATTTTGTTTATTTACGAACATTTCAGGACACCGCGAGTGTTCTTAGAACACTTTCAACTTGCCAGCGAACAATACGGACAGCGTCCTCAGGACTTCCCCCTTTTTGTTTATTTACAAACATTTCAGGACACCGCAAGTGTTCTTAGAACACTTTCAACTTGCCAGCGAACAATACGGACAGCGTCCTCAGGACACCCCCATTTTGTTTATTTATGAACATTTCAGGACACCGCGAGTGTTCTTAGAACACATTCAACTTGCCAGCGAACAATACGGACAGCGTCCTCAGGACACCCCCATTTTGTTTATTTACGGACATTTCAGGACACTGCGAGTGTTCTTAGAACACATTCAACTTGCCAGCGAACAATACGGACAGCGTCCTCAGGACACCCCCATTTTGTTTATTTACAAACATTTCAGGACACCACAAGTGTTCTTAGAACACATGCAACCTACCAGCGAACAATACGGAGAGCGTCCTCAGGACAACCCCATTTTGTTAATTTACGAACATTTCAGAACACTGCGAGTGTTCTTAGAACACATTCAACTTGCAAGTGAACAATACCGACAGCGTCCTCAGAACACCCACATTTTGTTTATTTACGAACATTTCAGGACACCACGAGTGTTCTTAGAACACTTTCAACTTGGCAGCGAACAATACATTCAGCGTCCTCAGGAGACCCCCTTTTGTTTATTTACGAACATTTCAGGACACCGCGAGCGTTCTTACAACACATTCAACTTGCCAGCGAAAAATATGGACAGCGTCCTCAGGACACCCCCATTTTGTTTATTTACGAACATTTCAGGACACCGCGAGTGTTCATAGAACACTTTCAACTTGCCAGCGAACAATACGGACAGCGTCCTCAGGACACCTCCATTTTGTTTATTTACGAACATTTCAGGACCCCGCAAGCGTTCTTACAACACATTCAACTTGCCAGCGAACAATACGGAGAGCGTCGTCAGGACACCCCCATTTTGTTTATTTACGAACATTTCGGGACACCGCGAGTGCTCTTAGAACACATTCAACTTGCCAGCGAACAATACGGACAGCGTCCTCAGGACACCCCCATTTTGTTTATTTACAAACATTTCAGGACACCGCGAGTGTTCTTAGAACACATGCAACCTGCCAGCGAACAATACGGACAGCGTCCTCAGGACAACCCCATTTTGTTAATTTACGAACATTTCAGGACACCGTGAGTGTTCTTAGAAAACATTCAACTTGCAAGCGAATAATACCGACAGCGTCCTCAGGACACCCCCATTTTGTTTATTTATGAACATTTCAGGACACCGCGAGTGTTCTTAGAACACTTTCAACTTGCCAGCGAACAATACGGACAGCGTCCTCAGGACACCCCCATTTTGTTTATTTATGAACATTTCAGGACACCGCGAGTGTTCTTAGAACACATTCAACTTGCCAGCGAACAATACGGACAGCGTCCTCAGGACACCCCCATTTTGTTTATTTACAAACATTTCAGGACACCGCGAGTGTTTTTAGAACACTTAAAACTTGTCAGCGAACAATACGGACAGCATCCTCAGGACACCCCCATTTTGTTTATTTACTAACATTTCAGGACACCGCAAGAGTTCTTAGAACACTTTCAACTTGCCAGCGGACAGTACGGACAGCGTCCTCAGGACACCCCCATTTTGTTAATTTACGAACATTTCAGGACACAGCGAGTGTTCTTAGAACACATTCAACTTGCAAGCGAACAATAAAGACAGTGTCCTCAGAACACCCCCATTTTGTTAATTTACGAACATTTCAGGACACCGCGAGAGTTCTTAGAACACATTCAACTTGCCAGCGACCAATACAGAAAGCGTCCTCAGGACACCCCCATTTTGTTTATTTATGAACATTTCAGGACACCGCGAGTGTTCTTAGAACACATTCAACTTGCCAGCGAACAATACGGACAGCGTCCTCAGGACACCCCCATTTTGTTTATTTACGGACATTTCAGGACACCGCGAGTGTTCTTAGAAAACATTCAACTTGCAAGCGAACAATACCGACAGCGTTCTCAGGAAACCCCTATGTTGTTTATTTACGAACATTTCAGGACACTGCAAGAGTTCTTAGAACACTTTCAACTTGCCAGAGAACAATACGGACCGCGTCCTCAGGACACCCCCATTTTGTTTATTTACGAACATTTCAGGACACCGCGAGTGTTCATAGAACACTTTCAACTTGCCAGCGAACAATACGGACAGCGTCCTCAGGACTACCCCCTTTTTGTTTATTTACAAACATTTCAGGACACCGCAAGTGTTCTTAGAACACTCAACTTGCCAGCGAACAATACGGACAGCGTCCTCAGGAACCCCCATTTTGTTTATTTACGAACATTTCAGGACACCGCAAGCGTTCTTACAACACATTCAACTTGCCAGCGAACAATACGGAGAGCGTCGTCAGGACACCCCCATTTTGTTTATTTACGAACATTTCAGGACACCGCGAGTGTTCTTAGAACACATTCAACTTGCCAGCGAACAATACGGACAGCGTCCTCAGGACACCCCCATTTTGTTTATTTACGAACATTTCGGGACACCGCAAGTGCTCTTAGAACACATGCAACCTGCCAGCGAACAATACGGACAGCGTCCTCAGGACAACCCCATTTTGTTTATTTACGAACATTTCAGGACACTGCAAGAGTTCTTAGAACACTTTCAACTTGCCAGAGAACAATACGGACCGCGTCCTCAGGACACCCCCATTTTGTTTATTTACGAACATTTCAGGACACCGCGAGTGTTCATAGAACACTTTCAACTTGCCAGCGAACAATACGGACAGCGTCCTCAGGACTACCTCCTTTTTGTTTATTTACAAACATTTCAGGACACCGCAAGTGTTCTTAGAAAACATTCAACTTGCAAGCGAACAATACCGACAGCGTCCTCAGGAAACCCCCATTTTGTTTATTTACGAACATTTCAGGACACTGCAAGAGTTCTTAGAACACTTTCAACTTGCCAGAGAACAATACGGACCGCGTCCTCAGGACACCCCCATTTTGTTTATTTACGAACATTTCAGGACACCGCGAGTGTTCATAGAACACTTTCAACTTGCCAGCGAACAATACGGACAGCGTCCTCAGGACTACCCCCTTTTTGTTTATTTACAAACATTTCAGGACACCGCAAGTGTTCTTAGAACACTTTCAACTTGCCAGCGAACAATACGGACAGCGTCCTCAGGACACCCCCATTTTGTTTATTTACGAACATTTCAGGACACCGCAAGCGTTCTTACAACACATTCAACTTGCCAGCGAACAATACGGAGAGCGTCGTCAGGACACCCCCATTTTGTTTATTTACGAACATTTCAGGACACCGCGAGTGTTCATAGAACACTTTCAACTTGCCAGCGAACAATACGGACAGCGCCCTCAGGACTACCCCCATTTTGTTTATTTATGAACATTTCCGGACACCGCGAGTGTTCTTAGAACACTTTCAACTTGGCAGCGAACAATACATACAGCGTCCTCAGGAAACCCCCTTTTGTTTATTTACGAACATTTCAGGACACCGCGAGCGTTCTTACAACACATTCAACTTGCCAGCGAAAAATATGGACAGCGTCCTCAGGACACCCCCATTTTGTTTATTTACGAACATTTCAGGACACCGCGAGTGTTCATAGAACACTTTCAACTTGCCAGCGAACAATACGGACAGCGTCCTCAGGACACCTCCATTTTGTTTATTTACAAACATTACAGGACCCCGCAAGCGTTCTTACAACACATTCAACTTGCCAGCGAACAATACGGAGAGCGTCGTCAGGACACCCCCATTTTGTTTATTTACGAACATTTCGGGACACCGCGAGTGCTCTTAGAACACATTCAACTTGCCAGCGAACAATACGGACAGCGTCCTCAGGACACCCCCATTTTGTTTATTTACAAACATTTCAGGACACCGCGAGTGTTCTTAGAACACATGCAACCTGCCAGCGAACAATACGGACAGCGTCCTCAGGACAACCCCATTTTGTTAATTTACGAACATTTCAGGACACCGTGAGTGTTCTTAGAAAACATTCAACTTGCAAGCGAATAATACCGACAGCGTCCTCAGGACACCCCCATTTTGTTTATTTATGAACATTTCAGGACACCGCGAGTGTTCTTAGAACACTTTCAACTTGCCAGCGAACAATACGGACAGCGTCCTCAGGACACCCCCATTTTGTTTATTTATGAACATTTCAGGACACCGCGAGTGTTCTTAGAACACATTCAACTTGCCAGCGAACAATACGGACAGCGTCCTCAGGACACCCCCATTTTGTTTATTTACAAACATTTCAGGACACCGCGAGTGTTTTTAGAACACTTAAAACTTGTCAGCGAACAATACGGACAGCATCCTCAGGACACCCCCATTTTGTTTATTTACTAACATTTCAGGACACCGCAAGAGTTCTTAGAACACTTTCAACTTGCCAGCGGACAGTACGGACAGCGTCCTCAGGACACCCCCATTTTGTTAATTTACGAACATTTCAGGACACAGCGAGTGTTCTTAGAACACATTCAACTTGCAAGCGAACAATAAAGACAGTGTCCTCAGAACACCCCCATTTTGTTAATTTACGAACATTTCAGGACACCGCGAGAGTTCTTAGAACACATTCAACTTGCCAGCGAACAATACAGAAAGCGTCCTCAGGACACCCCCATTTTGTTTATTTATGAACATTTCAGGACACCGCGAGTGTTCTTAGAACACATTCAACTTGCCAGCGAACAATACGGACAGCGTCCTCAGGACACCCCCATTTTGTTTATTTACGGACATTTCAGGACACCGCGAGTGTTCTTAGAAAACATTCAACTTGCAAGCGAACAATACCGACAGCGTTCTCAGGAAACCCCTATGTTGTTTATTTACGAACATTTCAGGACACTGCAAGAGTTCTTAGAACACTTTCAACTTGCCAGAGAACAATACGGACCGCGTCCTCAGGACACCCCCATTTTGTTTATTTACGAACATTTCAGGACACCGCGAGTGTTCATAGAACACTTTCAACTTGCCAGCGAACAATACGGACAGCGTCCTCAGGACTACCCCCTTTTTGTTTATTTACAAACATTTCAGGACACCGCAAGTGTTCTTAGAACACTCAACTTGCCAGCGAACAATACGGACAGCGTCCTCAGGAACCCCCATTTTGTTTATTTACGAACATTTCAGGACACCGCAAGCGTTCTTACAACACATTCAACTTGCCAGCGAACAATACGGAGAGCGTCGTCAGGACACCCCCATTTTGTTTATTTACGAACATTTCAGGACACCGCGAGTGTTCTTAGAACACATTCAACTTGCCAGCGAACAATACGGACAGCGTCCTCAGGACACCCCCATTTTGTTTATTTACGAACATTTCGGGACACCGCGAGTGCTCTTAGAACACATGCAACCTGCCAGCGAACAATACGGACAGCGTCCTCAGGACAACCCCATTTTGTTTATTTACGAACATTTCAGGACACTGCAAGAGTTCTTAGAACACTTTCAACTTGCCAGAGAACAATACGGACCGCGTCCTCAGGACACCCCCATTTTGTTTATTTACGAACATTTCAGGACACCGCGAGTGTTCATAGAACACTTTCAACTTGCCAGCGAACAATACGGACAGCGTCCTCAGGACTACCTCCTTTTTGTTTATTTACAAACATTTCAGGACACCGCAAGTGTTCTTAGAAAACATTCAACTTGCAAGCGAACAATACCGACAGCGTCCTCAGGAAACCCCCATTTTGTTTATTTACGAACATTTCAGGACACTGCAAGAGTTCTTAGAACACTTTCAACTTGCCAGAGAACAATACGGACCGCGTCCTCAGGACACCCCCATTTTGTTTATTTACGAACATTTCAGGACACCGCGAGTGTTCATAGAACACTTTCAACTTGCCAGCGAACAATACGGACAGCGTCCTCAGGACTACCCCCTTTTTGTTTATTTACAAACATTTCAGGACACCGCAAGTGTTCTTAGAACACTTTCAACTTGCCAGCGAACAATACGGACAGCGTCCTCAGGACACCCCCATTTTGTTTATTTACGAACATTTCAGGACACCGCAAGCGTTCTTACAACACATTCAACTTGCCAGCGAACAATACGGAGAGCGTCGTCAGGACACCCCCATTTTGTTTATTTACGAACATTTCAGGACACCGCGAGTGTTCATAGAACACTTTCAACTTGCCAGCGAACAATACGGACAGCGCCCTCAGGACTACCCCCATTTTGTTTATTTATGAACATTTCCGGACACCGCGAGTGTTCTTAGAACACATTCAACTTGCCAGCGAACAATACGGACAGCGTCCTCAGGACACCCCCATTTTGTTTATTTACAAACATTTCAGGACACCGTGAGTGTTCTTAGAACACATGCAACCTGCCAGCGAACAATACGGACAGCGTCCTCAGGACAACCCCATTTTGTTAATTTACGAACATTTCAGGACACCGTGAGTGTTCTTAGAAAACATTCAACTTGCAAGCGAATAATACCGACAGCGTCCTCAGGACACCCCCATTTTGTTTATTTACGAACATTTCAGGACACCGCGAGAGTTCTTAGAACACTTTCAACTAGCCAGCAAACAATACGGACAGCGTCCTCAGGACACCCCCATTTTGTTTATTTACGAACATTTCAGGACACCGCAAGTGTTCTTAGAACACTTAAAACTTGCCAGCCAACAATACGGACAGCGTCCTTAAGACACCCCCATTTTGTTTATTTACGAACATTTCAGGACACCACGAATGTTCTTAGAACAATTTCAACTTACCAGCAAACAATACAGACAGCGCCCTCAGGACACCCCCGTACTTGTTTACTTAAGGACATTTTAGGACACCGCGAGTGTTCTTAGAACAGTTTAAGCTTGCTTGCGAACAACACGGACAAATATTGCGTCCTCAGAACACCCCCATTTAGGTTATTTAAAACATTTCAGAACAGCCGTGTTGTCCGCAGACAAATCGAACAAAACAAGAGGGTCTACCACATAGAAAAATACAACATTTAACCTATCACATACTCTCCCACCCTCCCAAACACTCTTACACACTAATACACTCTACTAAATACAATTTTTAAACCAAGTTTCACCGCACTGTCCGGGGATGTCTGCGAATACAGGTGGCGGGCACTACCAAAAATCAGACGCGCTTCACGTTCTACTCCGTCCAATCAGCGAACATGTTGCTTGTCCGCAGACATGACGTACGCCGATTGGCCTATCAGAACACTGTGAACAGGGAAGTGTGTCCGCGGACTGAACACAGATATCACAATTTTTTTTTGCCTACTTTTTGGTCATATAAAAAAAAATACTACTGGATGGATTTTCACCAAATTTGGAAAAGCACACTTTTGGGGCCAAGCCGCTACTCCTGGTCAAAATTTGGTGAAAATCCATCCAGCGGTTTGGGCTGTAGGCGCGAGCAAAGTTTTTTCCCCATTCAGTCTATGGGAAAAAAAAGTTTTGGGACCCCCCTGGACGAATCCTCACCAAGCTTTGCAAACAAATTCAGAGTGGGCCATATACTTTTTTTGCAAAGTTTGGTGAGAATTCGTCCAGGGGGAGCAAAGTTATAAGTTAAAAACACATTTGTTCAGCCATGAAATCCACCCCTTATTGAAACTGGAGCACTTCTTTTAAAATTGTATTGGAACAAAAATGACCCAAAGTCTTCTCTACCCAAAATACTCATCCAAAAGCTTTCTGCCTCCATGCATTGTTTTGTTTTTAGGAACTCTCCCAAGAACGTGGTTCTAAGTTTAGTCAAACCTTGACAGCCCACTAAGTTATGCTGCAGTGTTTCCTCCTGGCCTTCATGTTTTCAAAACCTACATACACCCTCCTTTGATTTATCATAACACTGCACAACACTGCACAATTGCATTGGTGGGAGGCAGATTGAATCTCAGTCTCATGAACCGAGTTCTGTACCATTACGATGGAAAGAACTTTAAGTGTTTTTATCCAGTCTTGTTCCCAAATCTTCCCATTGACTTTATCTGGATTAGTCAATAGAAGTTCAGTGGTACAGCCTAACAACTCTAGTAGGGATCTACAGTGATCCTTCCACTGGGTAAGTATACCAGGTTCAATCCAAGCCAACTGCTGGGCGAGAACTTCAAATGGAGTTGCAGGGGGCTCCATAATGTATTTGCAAAATAACAATAACTTGTTCCAAGCTGTCTTGGCATACAGTGAAATAAGGCCTAGCTCATACCTTATCACTGAAGTTGCAACTAATTTTGGCAGCTTTAGGAGTTTTCTCCAGAAGGTATCCCAAAATGTCTCCCTCATGTACACCGGAAGGGCATTCAAATAATGCTGGAGACCAATCGGGGTCTGGTCTAGGAGAACCAAATCATCAGTGAATAGCAGTCTACCGACTAAGGTAAAAAGGCATTCCCACTATCCAGTGCTTCAATCTCAGCCTTTAAATATGTTTCAGTGGTCACAGCTATTATTGCCACCATTTTGGCACATGGAAATCTGACAGTTTAAAATCATCTCAAACCCTAACTCTTGGTTTCAGTCTGGTGGTCACAATTTAACCTATGCACACCCTTTAAACACTTCCAGTGAGACAATCACATTCTGTTCAGTGTTTGGTGCATCATGCACTGGTCATTTTTTGCCAATCAATCCCCTTTCTTTTTTTCTAAACGATACAACAATGTGTCAATCAGTCCAACTTTTTTTGGATTCTCTCAATGCAGACACTGGCGTAACAGGTGCCTCCGCAGACCCTGTGGTGTGGGGGGCCCCGCAGGCACATGTCATGGGAGGGGGCCCCACTTGGGGAAAAAAAGAAAAATAGTTGTTTTAACAAAAATATATTTTTTCTTTTTGAATTCATTCTGCTTCCATAAAGAAATAATTTCTGTAACAGAAATAATTTCTTTATGAAGGCAGAGTGACTACATAAACAAACTTTCTTTTTGAAGTCTGAGGGCTCCTCCCACCCCTTGGCATGGAAGACCCTTGGCTGGAGGCCTCAATGTCATAGGGGGTTTGGGAGGCCTATGACTTTTTTGAAGTCACTGTGCCTGCAGAAAGACATTATTTCAATTATGGTTCAGTCCTTAACGGAAATCATTTCTTTATGGAGTCAGAGTGAAGTAATAGGGCTCCTTTCAACCCCATGATGTGTGCGTGCCTGAGTATATGGTGAAAGGGTGCACACTTAAATGTATAGGTGGCTGCCTGTGTGAGTGTATGGTGAAAGGATGCACACTTAAATGTATGGCTGGGTGCCTGGGCGTGTGTGCCTGTTTGGTGAAAGGGTGCACATTTAAATGTATGGGTGGCTGCCTGGGTGTGTCTCTATGGTGAAAGGGTGCACACTTAAATATATGGATGGCTGCTTGAGTGTGCCTGTATGGTGAAAGAGTGCACACTTACATGTATGGATGGCTTAGTGTGCGTGTGTGTATATGGTGAATGGTGTGTGTGCTTGCATTCAGGGGTGCAACAAAACCTACATTTCTGGGGCTAACCCTTTAAATGTTGGGAGAGGCGCTAACTTCATGGCCGGTGAGAGAGGGGCAAACTTATTGTGTAGGGGCATCTCATTTCTTTATGCATTTTAATGAGACTATTCTAGTGGAGCTTCAATGTTGCAGGCAGTTAACTCTTTCCTTAAGGTTGAAAGCACCCACTTATGGACTGCTGTGAGAATGAGTGGTCTCCTTTTCCCTCTCGAGCCTTCCAATCACTATCCTGGCATGCAAGTACTAAGACCACATCACAATTTCAATTGCCTAAAAAATTGAATGCAGGTACTAACAGTGAAATGCTTTATGTTAGTAAATGCTGGGCTCTTTTTAACAGTGGAACCCTGGTGCAGTTTAATCATCTGTGTCCTGTCCTTTCTGGCAACTGCTCTGAAGGTTATCCATGACTAGTCAACATAGCCCAAAATGTCGAGGGGGGTTGAGTGCTGAATCCCAGTAAACTCAATGGTGTTGAACCACTACTTGTGTTTAATGCCTTGATTACGTATATCTTATTGGTAATCTTCATTACTCCTAGCCCTATTCTTCCTCATCCCAGTACTTGTGTATGAGGCAGTACTTGTGTATGAGGCAATATACCTCATGCACAAGTACTGGGATGAGGTAGAGGTACATGGAGGTAATGCCTAACTTAGCTACCTACAATCTTCACTACTTCTAGTTCCACTCTTCCTCATCCCAGTACTTACCTATTTGGCAAGGATCCTCATACGTATGCTCTGGGACAAGGAATAGGGATGCGGAGCTAATTCTGAGCCAAGGAGCTGATTTTGGAGGTTGGGGTAGGGGTGTGAGGGAGAGGGGATGTTTGTGGGGGGGTGGGATTGTGCCACAAATCATAATGGCTGTCCATGTCCAGGCTAAGCAGGCATGATATGTGGTATTAGTGGCTAAAGAGGCATTTTGGCGTAGCCAGTCTAGTCATTCCTCAGTTTGTTATGACTCTTTTTAACTGGGAATTTCTGATAAAGCAGCCCTGCTAAGTGTAATTACCTGGCTAGACTGGTATTTAGGTGCTGCCAGTCTAACTGTTTCTTACTGGGCATCTGTGATAAAAATGAAATGACATAAGCCATTTATAACACTCATGTACACAAGTGTTTCTTGACACAACAAGACAATGGAGGGAAGATAGAGGGAGGACAATACAAACGATCTTACTAGGCCTTGTGCCATTCAGATTGTGTAAGTGCGAGACTGAGAAGTGCAAGGGGAAAGGGAAGGGGAGGGAACAACAGGGCAGCAATGCTATGAGTAAGTGCCCGCCAGTTCAGTGCTGCGCTGGGTATAGTGCAGGGAGAACAAGGGGATGTAGGGTTACAGTTACAGCCTCTAAGTGCGTGGAAGGCCCAGTGGCAGTGCAAGGGAAAAGTGAGAAAGGGAAGAGTCCCTTTGAGAAGGAGCAGCTGGTAGTGGGACTTCTTGGCAATGTCCGAGATGTGAGATGAGAACGAGAGAGTGGAAAGATGACACCAAGGTTTTTTTGGCTCGCAGGAAGGAGAAGGAAGAGGGCCCAGGGTGGACGGCCAGAGTGAGAGAGGGAAAGCAGGGACAGGGTTCCCAATGAGAAGGATGTCCACCTTACTGGCATTAAGGCAGAGATCGTTGGAGGCGCACCAATCCTGAATCGAGAATACACAGTCAGGAATGAGCGAGAGAGGAGAGGAGTCTGAGGCGAGCCTGAAGGAAAGCTGAGTGTCAACCACATAACACTGAAAGTAAGAGGAGAAAGTAGAGATGAGGTGGGCCAAAGTAGCCAAGTACAGGTTGAAAAACCAGTGTGAGAGGATGGAGCCCTGGGGAACGCCAGAGGTATAGAGAAATGTGGCAGAGAGAAAAGGACCAAGTTGGACCTGGGAGTAGCGGACCAAGAGGAAGGAGGTCAGCCACTCAAGGGCCTGAACCGTGATGCCTAAGTTCTCATGGAGTCGATTGATCAGGATGGTGAGGTTGACCGTGTCGAAAGCAGAGGAAAGATCAAGAAGGATGAGGACAGAAGGAATGCTGGAATTTAGGTTATAGAGCACATCTTCACTGGTGTTCAAGAGAACAGTTTCCATGCCTCTGGCAGCTCTGAAGCCAGACAGATTCAGTGTGGAGAGTAAGCTGGGAGAATGCCAGCTTTTCCAACAGTTTGCCCAGGAAAGGGGTGATGGAGTTTGGGTGATAGTTTGGATCGGCAGACGGCTTCTTGAGGAGTGGGTTCACAAGGGAGTGCTTAAAGGGAGAGGGGAACGTTCCAGTGGCGAAAGATCGATTACAGAAATTGGCCAAGGCTGGAGTGAGGATGTCAATATGTTCCTTGATGGTTTTCGAGGAGCAGGGGAGCACCTGTTTGGACAACTCTTTCATTGATCTGACTTGTCTCGAAACCTCGTCAGGTGTTGTCAGAGAGAAAGTGGAGAAAGGAGGAAGAGAGGTAGAGATGGCCAAAGGGGCGCCTAGAGACGAAGAGGGAGAAGAAGAGGAGATGGAGGAAAGGATGTCCTGAGTTTTAGCAGCGAAGTGAGAGGACAGAGCCATACAGAGGCCCTGGGAGGTAACAAGAGATGTAAAGACTGCAACAGGATTGACCAGTTCCTTGCAGATTTTAAAAGGTTTGGCCCACAGGTTCTTGATGAGTGTTATTGCTTCGACTGCCATTTTGGTGCAATCTGTCTAGGTATGTCTAAGTGTGGCCTGGCAAGCTTTACTGTAATGTTATCATGTGTCTACACTGGTCTACATTGTGCAGACAGTTGGACATGTTTTCATTTTGGCATTGCGTTTTTAATGGCAAAGCATTAATGTTCCTGTGCACTGTCCGTGATTTGCATGTATTGAATTGGTGTTACCCTACAAAACAATTGTAAACACTCTGGCTTTTTAGCCAATTTTTCTCAGAAAGTGTGCTGTATATTACATTAAAACACATATTTATATCTTTCTCCTAGTGCAGTGTGTTGCATACCCTTTCAGCAGCATGTTCGTGTGTATTGCTCAAGCGTGATACTCTAGGCTGGCCCAGAGTGTGGCGCGACCTGTTATTTGTTGCCATGTAGGGGGGCTCTCCTCAGCATTGCTCGCTGAGGGGGCCCCCGCATTTTATGTTACGCCACTGAATGCAGGGTGTGTTGTCTTGCTCAGTTCTGGTCCCAAATCTCATGAACTCCCTTGCTTTGGAACGCTGCTCAATTCCAGATCATCTTCAACTTTGTACGAGTCTCCGCACCGTGCTCTCTCTTTCCTGGTCCAATTTGGATCCTTTATTGTTTCAGTACAATACTACGAACACTATGGTAATGTTTACGCTTAAACACAAACATATGTACATGTGGGCTCACTCCTTTATCTATAATCCATCGCACCTGCCACAGAGCAAGAAAACATATTGTTGATAAAGTTATCCAAAAGGTGCCTTCACTGCAGACGTGACTGTTGAAACCTTGCTATAGTTTGGAGGCTAAGGCAGGGAATTCAAAATGTCAGTATACACGATGAGCACTGATTGCTCACATGTGTAGTATTTCGGTTTCTATCCATGTATAATGAATGCTGCAATCATTTTGATTTCGGGCTTCTGATAGACCTGATTTTACAAGTGTGTTACATACTTATAAGAAGGCAAGATCCATTTAACATAGCACGCTCAATTGGTCACTGTATTATGCCAGCCGTGTACCCATGCGGTGCACCCACAAATACTAGTTCCATGAAATGGTCCACTGTTGAATGCATCTGCACAGGTATCTGTAAGTCAATGTGCACAGCTCCAGATTTAAAGGCTTCCTTTCCAAGTATGCCTTGTTTGTGGATAGCAATGAGTGTCCCATATGTCTTGCTGTTAAAACGAGTAATTCTGTTGTCAGCAGTCCTGCATTTAATGTCCACTGAGGTTCAGCTAGATTTGCATGTAAATACCTTCTGCCGTTTAAGTGTGATGACTTTCGATTCTAAGAGCGGCAGACAAGGCTCATCAATGTTCTTACATTTGTGTCACATAATTACCAATGGGCAGATTCATCAGTTAAGTGCCATCCTCCTAATGATGCCATGACATACCCTGTCAGATACATTCATTTGTCTGGACTACAGCTGCAAACACATTAGTTCTTTTTCGTCCAATCAAATGCATTCAGTGTCCAACACATCCAGGTTCTTTGGAAATAGTTGCTAGAATGCTAATAACAAATGCTGGTTTTCTTTGCCATATTTTCATATCTGAAAAGCATAAGTGCAACACAATTGCTGGAACTATTTGGTATTTATTTTAGAAGAAATCACTGTTAAACACACTATTCCTTGTTTGCATCAAGGTCAGTATCACACACATATTACCCGTCCTGTACTTATGTGAACCAATGCTAGGCAATTTAGTGCTAGTTTCAAATAGTGTTGTAATGAAGTGTGTAAACTGTTTGACTGTTGAGTGTGGCTCTTGTTCCCAGAAGTGTTTGTAATACACTGCAATGGCTTGCTTTTGGATGTTGTGTTTTTATTGTATTATTTTTTCATAGATAATGGCCCTCATTCCAAGGTTGGTGCTAGTCATGGTGCTATTAGCGCCATGACTAGCACCAATACCGGTACCGCCACCGACGTGGTGGTATGGGGACTTACCGGTCCATTCTGCCCTTTGCGGGACAGGTAAGTCCCCATTTGAAATGTCATTCCCCATTCCCATTTGAGGGCTCAATGGGAAGGGGGAAGGCAGCAATAATGGTACCGCAAATTGCGGTACCGTTATTGACCCCGGTATCCCTTTGCGGGTCCCGTCCTTAACGCCTGCTAAAACCAGGCGTTAAGGAAGGACCCGCAAAGGGACCTCGGAATTGGTGCGCAAAGGGATTACCGACACCGGTGTCATTACCGGTGCCCGGTATCCCTTTGCGCCCGGGTCGTAATGACCCCCAATGTCTTGTGTGACTTTCCTGCAAGGCATGTGACATGATTTTTTTAACTTGGGTTTTTCCATGGCACATCTTCAGTGGAAATGGTCTGATAGTAGGTAAATAGTACAAGCTATATGTACACAAGAATTTTAGAAGGAAAATAAACCATGTTAACATGCCACTTAGATATTTGAGAAAAGGGAAATCGAAAAGAGTAAATCGATCGTTGGTAAAAGATATGCTTAAATCAGTGGTTCTACTGAGCTTCAGAAGTAACACAATTTATATATTGCTTGTGACAAAATGTACACATTTTCCATATGCATCTTTTAATATTGTTGGTGTGCTTCAAAAGTAGAGAGTAAATTCAGAATATGCATGTGTGTCTACATAATACACGGTACATGTAAATGTGGAAATCAAGTTGCAGCATACGCAGATGTGTGAAAGAGAACAGATTTGCAAAGCAGTGCAAAAGTTCCAATTGAATTAGAACAGTTTCTGGCGCCGTTGCATGATGCCCTTTGTCCATGTTGTTTTGCTAAGTGGTAGGAGATCTTATAGCATTGTGGCTAAGCTTCAGCATATTGAAGAGATATATTCTCGTATGGGAATTGATGTCCTGTATGATTGGGGATTTGGAGGTTGGTTCAGGTGATGGTGATGGTGACTGACGAAACAGTGGCATGAGTAAAGGTACCCAAGAAAGCTGCTGATGCGTGGTTTGTGTGGGATGGTGATGCTTAGAAGTGCATTTCCATGTATAAACTGATTTAATCAAGATCAATGGTCATGACAATGATATATGATATAATGCACAATAATCCAATTTAGACAGGAATGTATAAAAATACAATCTTTATTCTAAGCCCTCTACATAGACTAAAAAATAAAACTAGCAGGTGATGGTATCGCACAATAACCGATAATAAAAATATATACCTTTGCCATACGTTCATAAAATGCATTTGAATACATTAATCAACATAGAAGGCAAGTCAATTAATGAAGTAAACATCGAATCAAGTCACAAGTGAATTTCCCTAACTTCAGCATTCCAATCCCTAAGAATAATGGGGCCTTGTCCCCAAAGGTCACAGGGCCCATATTGCTTCACCCCAGAATGTAGTCTCTGTCGATGAATTCTAATTTACTTGTGTTGGTGATAGTTCAAAGAAGATTTTCAACAAGATTACTAAGGAAATGTATTATGTTCTTATCTTTCAGAAAATACATCCGATGTTCGATGACCAAAAGACAGTGGAAATTAAGATATGGATACAAAGCAACTTCTTCACAATGTTATTCTATGGAGTATAAGTGGGACAAATGCTTGACATTTACTTACCCCACTGGGACTGATTTTCACAGATGACTTTATGAGTTGAATGGGGGTCGCTGAAGGTTGGATTCCATTGAAAGGTGACCAGGAGCTGCGGATGCAAGGATTATTCTGGTCAGGACCAGATTCAAGATGCCCCCCATGGCAATGAAGAGATGGAAGAGCACCGGTGCAGGCCTCTTCAGGACACTTGAAACAACGGAGCAAGGTGAGTTTGAGCGATGGTCACTGCACACAGGTGATGGCAGGTGTCCATCCTGCTGTGGTTGAAGAAGCTTCTCTAATACAAGATCCATTGATGCTGGGATGCTGAAATTCAGATGGCGGTGACTTGGACCACAATTTGTCAGTTTACCGGGTGGTCCAGAGACACATCTGAAGGCTCAGGAGGGCTGGATCCTCAAGAAGGTATTGACACTAGTTGGTCCCACTAGTCCAAGGGCTGAAGCACCACTCTGGGTCTTCAGGGATAAGGTCATACAATGGGACTTCACAGGGCCAGATGCAGGAAGGGATGCAAGTCTTTTCAAGGGTCTTCTTCGGGCTTCCTTCGGCTGTTCATCTATGATGGATTGTTGGTTCCAATGCGAATCTGAAGATATCACTGCAGGAGTCCGCTACTTATCCAAAATCCAGCCTGAAAGCAAGTACAAGCTGATGAATGGTAAGGATCTGCACCAATCAAACAGACAGTATTTGTCCAATCAGGTACAACTACTGGTTACACTTGTGACCCACACCTAGACTCTCTGGTATCATGGATGTGACATGCGTCCAGACAGTCTAAGACAAATGCATAACGTTATATGTGAATCCCGGATCTTGCAAGGCAGGAAAAAGGCCAAACTACAATATGGCCAAAGAACAAGAGAAAATATCACGGCACAGCCATTTTAGGGCACAGCCATGTTTTATAGCCTTATTATGAAAAAAAATGTAAAAATGTATCTGCTGCCACCAGCTTGATTTGAGGCACATATAGAAGTAACAAAACCTCCCATGTGTAAAAAGCGAATTTGGTACCAACGTATCCCCACAGCAATGCATTGTAAGATATTTTGCACAATGTTTAAAAAGTCACAAAAGGCAAGGGATGTGAAGTTGAAGGCTACTTCCCTTGAAGAATGTCAGAGCAGGTTAAAAAACAAAGCAAATAAGGTTGCCGGTCCATAGGAACTATGGATGGAAAGTTGCCAAAAAGAAATCTTTCCAAACAGAGGTCAGTACATGAGTACCAGCTTTGTTTGGGTCATAATTGTATGTAAATGTTCCATGTAACGCTCTTTGGGATAAACACTATTTAAATAGAAAATCATTATCATTAAAAGCAGTGTATACTATTTTGCTCAGTAGAGAGGAATGTGAGCCGGGTTGCGAGCACATGATGGGAGCGGTGTGGGTTTATCTCAGATCAATGTAAGAGTGAATGTCGTAATTGCCTGTGTTGCTGGGTCTTGCCCGATCGGAGAAAAATGATGGTCTGATACATAATACACACCCGGAAATTAGGACAACATTACTGCAGTGCTATGTGGCGTCCATTGACAATGACAATGAAAATAAATTAGCGGAGTAGTGCTTACTGATTAAGTGTGACAATCGTAGACTTGCACAGGAAGAGTCATGGGGGTACTGAATCTGAGAGAGGAAGGGCATGTGCCACACTTCTAAGACTATGGGTCTGAGCAGATCTGTATGTAAAAAAGTGTGGAATAAAAGATAAACTAGGGACATGGCTTTAAGTTAAGGCAAACAAGTGGAAATACTTAACAAAGGAAACACGCTGATTCTTTTCCACTGTATGTGAAATGTGTTCTGTCGTGGCAGGTCACTTCTCTGCTGTGATAAAGATGCAGTGAGAGTTGGGTGGATCCTCCTTCTTCTCATGCAATATGCAGGTCAGGTAATGCAATGTTGTCATGTGTGATGATGCACTTGTAATACATTTGGTACAACTGCAATGTTGGAATGGCCTGTATACCAGTGTCCATGGCAGGGCCTGGTCTTTGGTATCCATTATGGGTGACATTTTGTAGTGGTTATAATCTAAAACATGTAATTGTATGAGCAGAAGATGGGGTCTGGTGGAGTCACGATAAAGAATAAAAGATAGGGGCCAGAAAATGTGAAGCCACATGGGAAGAACTGAGAAAAATGTTGGGTAAAAAAAGCAAAATGTATATATATATATATATGGCACTATTGGTAAATAAGTACATTTTCTTGAGAGTACAGAGAATATGTCAAGACACAGGTTGGATTTGAAACTATTAACATATGTTGATTTGTAGTCGATTTATAGACATGCATAGCCTCTTGGATCATGGTTATGCTGTACAAAATAAACAGTGGTTTAAGGTATCTAGTTCTTAGGCCTTTGGAACTTTCACAGAAAAACATATAATGGAGAATGCTTTCTACCTCTGCACCACATGAAAGACTGCTAATACCTGTATTTCTCTGCCAACGACTTGAGAAAGACCGCAGACGTAGATAGCCAATGCAGAATGTAATAAAAGGCCAAATGTGTCAATCTTCTCCATGTAGCTACTTTGAACTCTCCCTCTGCTGTCAAACACTCCTCTGTCATCTGCCACCTCCTCGAAGACCTTGACCTGGCTCTCACTGAGACATGGATTAAGAGAAGCTCGGTCACAAGTTTTGACACTCTCATCCCTGAGGGCTACAAGATCCTCTCTAAACCCAGAACCAACTGGCCTGGAGGTAGAGAGGCCCTGATCTTTTGGAGTGAGTCCCTGTTTCTGTTGATTCCTCCTTTGAATGCCTGGTATGCATGCTCTCTATCTCTCCTGACCTCTCCCTGACTGTGGCCACCATCTACAGTGTAATGCTCACCTGGTATCCACGGGGACGTCATTCAGCCTGTTCTGATCTCTTACGACCTCAAACCCTTCCCTGGAGTCTAAGCGACTCAAGAATGGGCCTGAAACACAGGATTGGTAGAGTTTAACTCCCTATTGTCTCTGTGTGCTTGAACCCCTTCTTCCCCCTGGTCCAACCCTTCCCTTTGATCCACAGCTCACCTTATTTCTTGGAAAGTGTGCTCTCCATCCTGCTTTCAGCGCAGGGGTGCGTTGATTGATGTGGGCTTGTTGCTGCCTAGTCACTTCACTGGCAAGAGTCCGACAGGTAAGTATAATGAGTCTGTTGAACAGTCTCTAACTTCGTTCCTTTCCTTCCTTAGATGATGGCCGGTGTCCGGTGATGGCAACGTGCTGCTGAGATGAGTAGCGGTCAAGGTGAGTGAATGCACGATGCACGATGCGACCCTTTCGTATTTGTGTTGAACTGAGTTCTTTTTCTGTGTCTTTTAGGTGCTGCGACGTTTTCAGCGTGGATGCCAGTTATGAAGAAGAAATGCGGTGAGCAAGTGTGGTATGCGGTGCCTCTAGATGTTTTCACGCTAACCTGGAGTGTCTTTTCCCTCTTGCAGATGGATGAGAAGTTCCGGAGACTGAGTTCCCCCAGAGCGGCTGGGATTCAGGTAAGCGTTTGAAGCTCGTACAGTCTTTAAAAATAAGCGAAGATTTCCTGAATGCTTACTAATGCCTTTTTTCTGTTCTTTTCCCTAAAACAGCATGTCTTTCTATATTTTCCATTTGCCTGTTTTATTGATAACGCATATCCATTGTACCTCAAAGAGAGGCATTTTTTAAAGATTTGCAAGTATAGCAAGTTGCTACATGTTATTATAAATGTAAAACTAATTGGCCCTCATTCCGAGTTAGGACTACACCATGGAGTAAATAGCTCCATGGTTGGCAACCATGGAGCTATTTACTCCATGGAATACCGGCATGGTGAATGGAGTAATTACCGGTCCATTCCAAGGTTGGATGGACCGGTAATTCCCCATTCACCATAGCCCTTCCCTATCCCCATTTCTGCCCCCATAGGGCTCAATGGGAATGGGGAAGGAGGTAATTACGGCACCGTAATTTACTTCAAGGTCACTTTGCGGGTCCCGTAATTTACTCCTGCTAAAAGCAGGAGGTAAAGAGGGACCCGCAAAGGGAACTCGGAATACGGAGGTAAGGGATTACCGCCATCGGTGCCCTTACAGGCGCTGGTAATCCCTTACCTCCAACCTCGGAATGACCCCCATAGTGTCCATGTGTTTCAAACATTACAAATAATACGAATGCATCCAGGCTGATGTGACTTCTTTAAAAAAAGATCTCCACCTTTTAAGAACCCATTCTTCACAATGAAACACTATACACCAGGGACGCCATTTCACCAAAATACCATGGGTAGTGAAAGTGACATCACCCGACCCTTGACCTCTGATGAGATCACAGCATGTGATGTCATTTGACCACACCCCAAAGTGGCATCACGAGAAGCAATGGGACACGACCTTTCACCCCCTGATAAAACAGGAAGTGGCATCACATAACATTGTTCCTAAGTACACTATGGTTATGATATCACTAATGTGATATACATTTCATACAAGAATGGATCACCATATGCATCGTTAATATCAGTAGACCCCTATTGCCAAATTACTGTGAATGCAAACAGACAGCCAATGCCAAATAATAAGGATGTGTTATTATACAGCACTTACACTTAAGCACTTTATATAGAACAAATATACATACAATTTCACCCAAGCTGTGTTGGTACCCATATATCAACCTCAAAAGGATGACAGGCTGATTTGGCATTGCCAGGATTCAAACCTGCAAATCACACACACATCGCAGCAGCGAGGGTTCAAACCACTGAACTATCTTGCCTGCTTTAGCTCTCTTGCCTGCTACAGTAAAATGAACAATTACATGTCTGAATGTTCTCAAAGTCAGACAGCAAATTACACTCTGTAGTGGATACCATTACACTGGTAACTGAGATTTAACAGCAGCTCAGATCATCTGCAGGTCTGCTGCAAAGTTGGCCACATGTCAAGCCTCCGTGAATCTATGTTTCATCCTTTAGAGGTTGGCAAAATACATAGCATTGCGGGTTCATAAAACTGCATTAAATAATTTAGATTAGCGCAGTGAATGCAGCACACTCACACGGCATCCCGTACTCTGGTCACTCTTTACCTGATACATGTATACACACATCCTGAACAGCATGCCAAGCGGACAGGAAAAATAGACACATCACAACAATCCATTAATTGTGGCACAATGAAATCAAGGCCCACTTTATGTGCTATGGTCAAACACTTCCACACTGTACACAAGCTTTTGGGATCAAGGATTTTGGCAAGTGACTGAGCACACTGAGATTGTATGTCTTGTGAGGATCGTAACAAAGACAACAACAACAACAAAAATGCTATAACTGCAACATGCGAAAAGCAAAATACATTGGGCCTCATTACGACCTGTGCGGAATGCGTTTAACGGCGCCGGCCGTTAAACGCATTCCGCACTATTACGAGGTTCCCTCGCGGGACCCGATGTGGACGTCTGGTTTTACCAGACGTTCAGAGGGGGTCCCGCGAGGGGACCAGGGAGCTAACAACGGGCGAGTCGTAATCGCCCCGTTGTTAGCTCCCGCACACATTCCCATTGAGACCTATGGGAGCTCAAATGGGAATGGGGAAGGTCCGGGCCCTGGTTCCCTGAAGGAGGAATTACCAGGCCCTCCAAACTCGGAATGGCCCGATAATTCCTCATTCAGGGAACCCGGACCTGATTTTGGAGGCAGACATGCCGTTATTAAGGGCATGGCTACCTCCAAAGTCGTAATGAGGCCCATAGTCTGAAATTGATGCTTATTCTACTCTAAATGTTTTTTTGGAAGGTTTTGTCTGCATTGTGAATTTGAGGTGACTAAGAATAGACTAAATCGGCGACTCAACCCCTGTAGTGGGCCTGAAATAAACATTTAATTAATCTAGCAATTATTCTATAGAATTTCAGAAAGACAATTTATTTGGTATTCCTATTCTTTCTGATTAAGGGTCACTGCTGAAAGTGTTATACTTATGGAAACCCTTGTTTTTGTTGGCCTGAACAAGAAAGCCAACCACTCCAGAAGCAAAGAGCCACATGGCGCTGGCCACAGCCAAGGAACTTCCATTGGTAAAACAAAAACAAAAAAACATAATTTCTTAACTTTTTTAGGGGTAGCAACCCCAGGCACTCATTTTAGTGTACTGACTAATTGAATAGGAATTCTCAAATGGCTCCTTGATTTCCTTCGAAAAATGTTAAATATTTGTTTAATTTGCAGGGGTGTGCTCTAAGCAATAATTCTAGAGAATTCATTTTCATTGTCTTGATTATGGCTGTTCATACCCGTATCTTAGTGGCATACATTCCTCATCTGTTGGCAGAGTTTCAAATAGTTAACGTTTTCATCATCTGCTTGGCTATGCTCTGGTCACATCTCGCACGGATGCATAACATGCTACTGGTTCATGTTCTTCTTCGTCTTCGTCTTCGTCCTCAAGTCAATTGTATGCCCTTCAAATGTCTTTTAGCGGCAAAATAAATGTAATTGTAAGTGCAGGTTGCTGTATTGTTTTGTTTTATCAATACATTAGTTCACCAGACACTTACTTTGCTGCACAGTGTAGCTTTCTGTTGGGCCTGTGGTAATGAGCTCATTCATAAGTTTGTCTTGAACTGAACAAACATTACCTGTGTCGATTTGGGTTTGTATGCGCATTACAATTGCTAAACAACCTGTTCTCAAAGTTTCTTGAGCTTAGAGCATAGAATGTTTTAAAAGGGGATTTCCTGACCTCTAATGCAGAATGACCGTTAGCCTTGCGAGTGTTCAATGTTACATGTCGAACTCATAAGTCCAATATAATATATGCATCTAACGAAAACGTTCAATGGCCACGTTTTTTATAACCACTTTAAGAAAGGGATACTTGTTTGCAATGAACACTTATAGCTACATGAAGCCTTACGTAGAGGCTATAGCAACGTTATATCTGTATGCAGTACATTCACATGCTTAGCAAAGTTCTTAGTGTTTTTACGCCATTATTTAAACTGCTTATTTCCTATCTATTCATGTGAGAATGCATGCTAGGTGTCATGTTTGTGCTGTATGTGATACTAAAAATCTAGGTATTCTATAGCTCTCTTTATGGCATGTGTAGATGGAGTTTGTGGGTTTGAAAAACAACATTGTCATCAACCATATAAGTAAGAATGATTGGGCTAGAAAATCGAACGGCTGAAGTATTCTCGAGGCCCTGGTCTCGACTGTTAGACCAATGTAATACTCAAGAGTGATCCGGACTTGTGGGTTGGGGTCCTTGCAGTTGAGTTCCAGAACGTAATTAAGGAGTGACAAGTTCCCTCATCCTAGAGGAAATCGATAATACCAGTCCACAAGAAGGGTTCCATGAGCAAGCCTGCTAACTATCGATAGTTTGCCATGCTGGACGCCTCTAGAAACTCTTTTGTTCTTTCATTCTGGACAGGCTTATACACTGGATGGAGGTGAGTTGATGCCCATACAACAGACTGGCTTCGGGAAAGGAATGGGCACCGCCCATAATATCCGGACGGCACACCAATTGATAGCAGATGCAAATCTGTGTAGAACACCTCTCTATAAGGCATTCATTGACTACTGGACTTCTTTTGATATATCAAGTGGCAACATCTATGGGACAGTTTGAGTAAATGGCGCATTAGCCTCCCCTTACGGGACCGTGTTACTGGACCTTATCAAGGTCTTTTAAACAGACACTTCTTTAGCAGTGAGGCTGGACAGAGAGTGTTCTCTTTCCAGATATATTGCTACTGCTGACTACCTGAAACAGGAACGTGTTCTTTTACCTCTCCTATATAATCTTTACACCTCAGACATGGCAAGTATTTTAACATCATTGATAACTTTCCCTGTAGGCTGTCATCTGTTGCCATCTGTTGGATGGCTTACACTGACAATATTGTTATTTTTGACAAAATTCCCATTGGCCTCCAAAGGTCACTTAAGGCTTTGTATGATTACTCTGTGGCCAACAATTTAGACATAAATGCTGTAAAGTCAGCAACCATGGTAGTGATTAATAGGACACAGTTGTAGAGATTCAGATGGACGATAATTGGTCAGATTTTGGATGATGTTGACTCCTATGTATATCTGGGTATTTTCTTAACCTCTACCCTTTAATCCACGCTGCTACAAACCTATGTTGCTCCTAAGGCCATATCTAAATTTGGGGCAGCTAGAACCTCCACACAACACAAAGGTGGGTCCACAATTGAGGACCTTCTCATGATCTATAACATGAGTATTGTTTCTGGCCTTCTTTACAGCCTAGAGATCTATACAGAGAACCAACTACATTGTTTGGATATTTTGGAGGGCACGTTGTGGCACCAAAATCTTGGATATCCAAAGTCCGTTCCAGTTGCTGCTCTCTGCATTTTTCTGGGCCTTGTGTTGCTACTTACCAAGGTCAAGATTTAAAGGGTGCTCCTGCTATTCAAAATCATCCAATATTGGGGGAGGACTATTCTCTCCTGGCATCATTCTTTGACATCTTGTGTCCATCGCCATTTCCACGAGGTAGGTGGTAAGGGGTTAACGGTGCCGGTAAAGGTGCCGGAACCATCAACCCCTTACCGCCTCATTACGAGTTTTGCTCGCGGGACCCGCTAAGGCCGCCTGGAAAACCAGGCATCCTTAGCGGGTCCCGCGAGCAGACCAGGGTGCTATTAACGGGCCCGTTGTTAGCACCCTCCCCATTCCCATTGAGCCCTATGGTTGCTTGAAAGGGAATGATGATGGGTTCCTTGAATGAGGAATTACCGGGCCCTCCAAGGTCGGAATGTCCCGGTAATTCCTCATTCAAGGAACCCGGACCCAGTAAGGGGGTAGCCATGCCGCTAATAGCGCCATGGTTACCTCCTTCCTCGTAATGACCCCCATTTTGTTTTAACCTATTGCCCACATACATTTTGCTTAGAGCAAGAAAGCAGATCTCCATGGATGATAGAGATATCACCTCTGTCACAGTTTCTTGGAAACAAGCAAACATCTACTGACCCAATGCAACTGTGTATGTGATGTATATGAGTCCCACTACATACATTTCATAACTCATATTGAGGACATTGGTTCAGGCCAGTTCTGGTCCACTCTTGTGGGTGCCCACTAAAGAGTAATGACTAATGTGTTTTTTTTTACTTTGGAAAATGATATTTATTAAGTTGGAATCATGTTAGTGATTGCTTCACTGGTTAATTAATGATATTATTACTGTTTCTTTTATTATGTACTCTCCGAATTATATCTGTATAGATAGTGTAAAGGTTTAACTGTAACCAAATACACTTAATAATGAACATTAATATATGTATCTCACATTAGTTGTCAAATGCAGACTGCTGAGGTTTCAAGACATATTTCTACTGTATATGGCATAATACATGACAGTGGTCCTGACAGAGAAAACCATAGTTGCCACAGGTTATTTGTTACATACAAAGCTGTATTTCTTACCAAAGATATCAGCCAATAAGGCCAGTTCCCTATGACTGTAGTGTCTCCAGAACTAAAGAGAAACAGTAGTAGAGGGAACTAGGGTAGTTGTTGAGAGTTAGCATTTGGAATGTCAGCCATCATTTGGCATAATGGACTCACTACATTAGCATCTGATATTGCAACCACTGACATATGGTAGGAGACCAAATTATCATGAGTAACTATGGTGAACTGACTTCTGAACTGCAGGAGTACACGTACGAGCACAGGCTTCAATGTCCACTCATACTTCTACAAACCAAGATCCCCACACAATCATAAAGGCAAAACAGGCACAGTTAATAGATATACCTCCTTCACCTTTTGTAGTAACATGGGCTGATGGAAGGATATACTCTCAAGAGGAGTGTAAAAGTGTTGTTCCGTAGCAAGCAGTAAAGTGCACAATAAAGGAATGTCACATCAAGGTTCTAAAAAATATAGGGGTTCATTACGAGGAAGGTGGTAGGGGGTTAACTGGTAGAGCTGCCGGCCCCGGTAACCCCCTACCGCCTCATTACGAGGTCTATTCGCGGGACCCGCTAAGGATGCCTGGTAAAACAAGGTGTCCTTAGCGGGTCCCGCGAGCAGACCAGGATGCAAACTACGGGCCCGTTATTAATGGGCCCGTTGTTTGCATCCTCCCTATTCCATTGAGCCCTATGGGGGCTCGAATGGGAATGATGTGCCGGGTTCCCTGAATGGGGAAATACCGGGCCCTCCAAGGTCGGAATGGCCCGGTATTTCCCCATTCAGGGAACCCAGACCTGGTACCCGGAATGCAGGTAGCCATGCCACAAATAGCGGCATGGCTCCCTCCAATGTCGTAATGAGGCCCATATAGTTTAATCAGACACACAATGTCCAGTAATAACTAGCATGAAAACACTGTAGAAACCCACCCCTCTAGAAAGAACACAGCATACCCAAAGATAGAAAAATGCAGAACTCTGGGTAATGAGAAAGGGAAAAAGCAGCAATTTAAATACCACAATGTTCAAAAGGATGTGTTTTGAGTTTGCAAAAGGGATTAAGGTGACCTATGCATTCTCTTGAGCCCAGAAATGGACCAGAGCGTGAGATATCAGTCAGTAATAACTTTACAAATATATTGGTGATTCAACAGTACCAAACCATGCTTCTCAGTGGTGTTTGCGGGTTCTTTGAGGTTCCTCATCACAGCTGCCACATCCTGTGGTGTGGCAGGATGTGGCAGCTGTGATGGTCCAGCAGCAAGCTGGAATCAAGTGGGGGTCGAATAGAAAGTAGCTGTGCTCTCAAAGTATCTGCTTGAGCTGTGTGGATTGGGCAGTCACCAGGTTTAGTCAGTGGTCGATGCTTAGACATCGACTAAGCTGGTACCAGGTTGCGCAGGCAAGTCAATCTGAAGCAGAGGGGAAACCAGGGTCGGGTCAATCAACTTACAGGAGGGCGAGAGGGAATTGAGGCTTTGAGCAGTGACTCGAGCAAAGCAACACAGCAGAACTTCTTTGTTTCCAGCCAAGACAATGAAGTGCTTTAGTTGGTACAGTGCAGCAGCAAACAGGGTCGAACAGCAAATGGTGGATTAGAGAGCAATGAATGCCAAAGCCAGCTTCAAATGGTCCTGGAGATTTGCTTGATGTTGAACATGCTTGAATCACAGCTCAAAGCGGGTTGGCATCAAACACACTGTGATCTTGGCTGTTCTGTGTTCCAGGTGTTTAGAGACCCACTCCAGGGTCTCAAGGGCCAAGGTTGGTTCTTTACTCGGGCTCCCAAACATGAGGGAGGCTTGTACAAACCTTTAGGGGTCCTGTAACCTGGTGAGGACTCAGACAGAATGGTGGCTAGCATGGATCTGGTCTTGGTCCAGCAGCAGAGTTCACTGCCAATGGTCCATGGGGATGTAAGTAACAATGGTCACCTCTGCCTTGGAACATCTGCCTTCACCTCACAACTTGCTCTCTCAGCAGGGTTCAGCTAAATCATCTTCCAAGATAGGATTCAACAAAGAGGGGTTAGAGGACCCCTTCATGTAAGGTAAACATCCACAGGATATTGGTCTGAAGTTGGTCCGCCTTAGTGGTCCAATCTCTGTTATTGAAAGAAGTGTGCCCTTCTGACATTGCACGCAGAGTTCTTTGCACCAGAGGAAGTGGAGGTTACAGGAGCAAGAGAAAGAAGGAAAGAGATGCACAATGGTGTAATTCTCTCTCTCCACTGTACAGAGCCCTCCAGATTACTCTAACCCCCACCCTCCCTTTGTTACTAGGATCATAGTCCTTTTGAAATAGAGCACCCTAATGTGAGGCATAGCTCTTTGTGAAAGTGTGTGCCATTTTATTCCTGATCCTAGGCCAGCATGCTGTGGTGAGGCTATTCATGGGGAAAGGGTGATACCCTCCCTTACAAAGGGACAAAGAGAAGCATTCCCCAAAAATCTACAGACCTGTCAGTGGTCAAAGAAAGCCTTCTCTGGAACAAATACCCTTCCACAGCTTCACTGGGCCCACAGGGCTGACACATGTATGATATTAATTTAATATGGCCGAGTTAACTATGAGAGATGCTGGCCTTCATACCCTAATTCAGGTATTGCTTATTTTTACAGTTTAGCATGCCACCAGGAAATAATCCTCAGAGTTATGTAGTTGTTGGTGCAGGGGTGCAAATAAATGCAGCCCCTGTGCACCAGAGACACTTCTCACCTGAACTTGCTTGTTGTCACTGTACAGTAGGTGCTGCCATCAGGTTACTGAGGCAGCAGTGCTCACAATGTTTACGAAATGAGGTTTTATGAAAGGGAAATCTAGCCAGCGGATTACCCTTTCAGAGATGGAATTACCAACATTATTTTTATTATTTAATCAAAATCGAAAAAGCCAGGCCTTTCACACCCTGAACAAACAGCAATTCATCAAAGTAATTGGAGGAAAAAAATAATGTACAGTTTTCATCAGGGGTTTGCAACATGCTACAGTACAAAGGGTCAACCACTTCAGAGTGCCACAAAAGCCTGAACAACCAGGAAAGGTCAAACAGGGGTGGAGGGAAATGTACTTAAGGGAAAAGTGACACAAGAGGACAGGTTGAACAAAAAAGAAGACTGTCTTGAAGTTAGATATTTTGGTTAGAAATGCCTAAAATAGAGAAAACAAAGACTCGCTCCATGTCAAAAGCGGCACTACAGCTTTCTGAGATAATCCATTAGATACTACCTATGTTGAAAATGTTTATATCTTTATAACTAAAGTGCAAGATGAAGGACACAAGCGGGGTGGTGGGAGGCTCACTTCTGCAGCAGTCCAAGTCACTAAAACAGAAGGGATCTGAAATTATAAATGTTCTCTACTTTCTTTTTCAACAACTATGGTTTTCTTGGCTTCTCAAGTCAAGCAGCAGGTTATTCATTTATTGGAGTCTGATATATCATTTATGCTGGAGTTGATCTGTTGGTACTCGGAGGAGACCTGTTTTGGATGATAAGAGGTGCTCAAAATAGCAAATGCATTCTAGGGTATTTGGTGATGTAGCATGTGCTGTTGTTCCTGATGGAAATTGTGCCAGGTGTAGGGATTTCAAAGTGATTCTTCCTTCAATGGGCAGCTAACAAAGGCTCGGCTGTCATGTGTTATACTGTCACCCCTCTTGAAATCAATAATCATCAGGCATTCCCAGTTTTGATATAACGGCAATGATTAAGCATGGATTTTGGGGTCACCATACAAGTTGTTTTGCATTAGTCTTGTCTTGCTATTATCTGGGCATGGATCATTTCACTCTTGTATCAGATATATAGCAGCGGAAAGATCCTTTATAGTCTAAACAGCGGATAGTGTCACCCTCTCACCATTGACTTTGATTATATTTAAATTTCAAACAAGAAATCAAAGACAACCCATAGATTGTCTACTGATAAAGACAACAAGGGGTGGGCCATTATTTCATCTGGCCGTTTAAAAGGGAGGATTATAGGTCTTCTAGCCAAATCAATATTTCTGTTTTTATCTCATTTAAGAATCAGGGAGCTCTCAACCATTCTTGCCTGGATCTATAGAAGATATTGTGAAGTGTCATGCGTGTTGCCTTGCCATTTGGAAAATTGGATGGCTGGTTCTGAGTAAACAGATTAAAGTTAAAGAGGGCATTTGAATCATTCCAGGAGAGATTCAAAGGGTTTGAAAGTCCGACCAAGAAAGAGGGATCAGTAGGAAACCCCACACATTGGCCTATAGTTTTCCAATGTATGGCTTCTGTTTGACACTTGAAGGATTCAGCCATTTAGGAAGGAATTACTCCTTGCCAGAGCTCTTTCTGTGATCCCCTTGTTCATCTTAAAGTGGAGGCTAAGAATTGTGTGATTTACAAAGTTTTCCACTGTTGACAAATCTAGAAGGATCAAACCTGTTGGGCAGTTGAAGATCAGGGATTAAAGAGTTTCCTGTAACATGTTAATTAAGGTGATTTTCATACCTACAATCAGTGTGCAACATGATATTAGTTCATGGAACACATTTTTCTATTCATTTGGCCTCATTAGAAGTTTGCCAATGCGGTATTAATGTGATGGTAATTCCATTTACTACCCTGTTACCACAGAGAGTTTGCTTGTGTGGTATCCAGACTTACCTCCAGCTCGGGGCTGGATGTAATTCCAGCACCCCACCATATAAAAATCCTAATATCACCTGAACCGCTAATACCTGAGCCTGTAATACCGGCCACCCCTCCAATGAGTCCTATGGGACTCCATGGAGAGGGGAATAACGGCCCTTACCAGCACTCAGAATCTGCCGGTAATTCTGCCAGATAGAGTGCCAGTGATGGTAATTCTGTTTGGTGATATCTCACCGGTGATACCAGCAAACTTATAATGAGGCCCATTGGATTGTTTAAATTGTGTTTTATCAGTATCTACAGTAACATTGCTTCATAAATGAAGCTGGATAAAGTTGATCGTTTCCAAGTAAGGTTTGGTAAACCCATGGTTTCTTAAGGAAGGAGTGCAACCAGTCTATATTTGGAAGAGTGGGAGGTGTGTGGGGAAGAGCATTTTTCCAAGGATGTATTTCTAAGGGTGGCATTAGCAGATGCCAGTGTAGAGAGGTGATGTTTCAGAAAGGATGCATGGGAAGGGCATAGATCAGCCGAATATACTTTGATTTGTAATGCAGAATTCCATAGACCTGTGATAGACATTTAGTACAATGATGAGAAGTTAGGTGCTGTTATGGGATTGACAATCTGATGTGTGACCAAGTATCACATTGAGCACATTGATCTCTTTCCTTCTGTTGATGATTTTGTCCAGAAAAACAAAAACAGTGCCATGTCTGAAAGTTTTAGTGTGGGATGTTGAATAAGTTAGGCTCAGGATCACATGTTAGTTAAACAAGAAATGTGAAAAGTTCAGAAAAACGGCTGCTGGATTAAGACATTGTAGGGAAGGGTAGGTCAATAGGACCCCCCTCCCACTACATGTCCCACCCTGGTTAAGACCCATGACTCGTCGGCAGCCCCCGGCCTCCCGGGCCCAGGCGGCGGAGCGGCTGCAGGCCGACACGTGGGGCTGCACCACCACATTATGTGGCAGAGGATAGACGCCATCTTGTATTAAGCCATCCCCATCTTGCTAGCAACATGCATATCTAACCCAAGGCAGAAACAACAAACGCTGCAGAGTGACCACCACTTGACCACGCTCACAGAGGCCCACACTTCCCCCACCTCCCACTGCATGGCAGATCCGCTGAAGACTCATTCTCACGAGTCACCAGACGCGAGTGAACAACAAAATAAAACACTGTAGCTGTTAACCTTCCGCAGTACATCATTTGCCCAGCTATGAACGAGAACACTAGGATGTAACTGATATCAGCCCAAACCCTGCATGCCCTGACCCCTGTACCAAGCCTTACAGCTTTAGACGGCATGGCGCCTCACACCCATATCCACCCCGAAAGCCCTTGCAACGTGTAGAAACCATTTATGTAATATGTGCCTTGTTGACTAACGTTCGCTGCTAATGTAAAGGAGAATGGGTAAAGAGAAAACTGTGCAACTGATATTACATGTAATGAAGAGATATAGAAAGACTGGACAGCTGATAACTGTGAACTATATAACTTGTGTTGCTCTCTTTATACACTCTTTACACACACCTGCCTGACACTACCTCATGTTCGTATGTCAACTGAAGATGTGAAATGCTATTTAAAAAAGTATGATCCTCAGCTAGTATCCCATGTAAATACAAATACATATGAGTGCTTTTAGAAACCCCATGTGTTGTTAGTCGCCCCTCACCCATGCTACAGTAAAACCGCCTCGTGCAAGATGCCCGATTAAGTTATATAAGGCTCTGTCTGCTCCAGTGCATTAACGTAGCACTATTACAACTTTGAGTACAATCCGGGATTTCATGCGGTTCATGCACACAGTGAAATACAATTCCCAGCATAGCTCAGAAACATGCCTAGTTCCTTGGCCACACGTGACCACAAAAGGCCACGGCCGACAGACACGAGCACCAAGATGGCACTCCATAGGGAACTACAACTCCCATCATTCATGACAGAATCTGTAGTCCATCGCCCACACGTGAGCACGAAAAGCAACTGCTCATCTAAATGAGCTCTAAGATGGCGGGAGCAAGCGCGGCCATTTCACAGGCAGCCTGTTCTTGAGAGAGACCACCTACCACTCGCAGGTAAGAATCTAGAACGCCCCCTAGACCATATTTGTATTAGTTGGGGCATTTGTGGCTAGTTCCACACGATTCAAACTACTCGAGCAGCACAAGATTGTGTTTGTGCTATTGTAAGCATTATTAAGTCTAATTATGTAAATACACCTTGCAAAGAGCACATAACGCACAAAATGCAATGATTTAACTATATGGGCTTTTGACTCGTGCCCACTTTTGCCTGTTATTTACCCACATGGTACCTAAGACCATAGGGATTAAATGTTTTGACCTTGGTCTTTACTCTACAGAGGTATCACACTACATGTGATGAAGAGGACTTGACGAAATTGAGCACCCAGTACCTAGATCCAGGATCCACAGAGCTTGATACGAGAAATCCCTGTTTCACAGGTATCATACGAAATTACAACAAAAAACAACCTGTAAATTACAGTACTGGCAACCATTTGCAAAATAGTTGGCACAGGATAAGATATACCAAAACATCTCTTTACAGGTTGTTAACACAGAAAGTCACCAAGAGTTAAGGTGTACCCGGCAACAACCAGAGAATAGAAAGTGTAACCACAGGTAACATTTTTCGAACTGCATGGTAGTTTCCACATTGAATACCTATAAAGAATTTCCCTTCTTACAATCCCCTTTTGTCTATTTTTGTAACCCAACAGGGACCGGGACAAAAGTAAAAAAGCCTGTGGGCAACCTGAAGAATCTCTCTAAACCCTCCAAGATGTGGAGATATTTGAAGCAATCATATTGTGAATGAGAATGCAAGATTCTCCGTCCTGAAGAAGGCGGCTAGTTATGAGGACTGCTGAAACCGGTTGACTAACTTTAAGAGTTGATAGGCTGATGACCACAACTCCGAGACTCTACATGTGCTTAAACACATCATTTTAATGTCATCAAACCAGTATAATAGTCATCTTACTGACTGATAGAAAATTTCTTTTAAAGCTGTCGCTTGTTTTGACTGCTTGGCCAAAATGCAGTTCTTAACTATAAGACACATAGACTGGAGGCGGTAACAATAAATAAAAACACCGACCCCCACGAAGTGTGCACCTATCACTTAGATTGAGGAAAGTAGTGAGAGAGTTGAGGGCAAGGATCTCTATACCCCTTGTAGGCGGCACATCATCACCAACTAGGTATGAGCGTGCTATACTATGAGGGCATGCGATAATCAAACACAGGGCAAGAAAGCAATCATTAGGGACTTAGACCCAGGAATAAATAGTTTTTAACAAAATAACTACTGTCCATTATGCAGACTGGCAGACAACGGGCAGATGCAGTGGAATGGACAGGAGAAGTACGGAGGACTGAAGTGGCAAGCGTGGCACCCCAACAACAGAAGAGGTGGGTACAAGGGACGAAGAGGGGGTAGACAGGGATATGGAGGTAATGGCGGAAATGGGGGACCAGGACCCAAAGGGGGCAAGGATTTTGTTGGATTTGTGGGAGGTGGGGACGCTTCTCGCGCGAATGCAGGAGCAGGCCTAACCCGAGTTACCAAGATGATCAGTATTACGGGCACCTCCATCCGGGGAGCCCATACGGGTTGTCCCGGGATGGAGGACGAGAACAGCAAGACAAAAGAGGGAAAGAACAATACAGGGAAAGAGCACACCACACTCAACAACATCCACAAAGCAGTGAACACATACCATACACACACAACAACCCATTCACTACGACATCTAACAGCACGCCTGCCCCTTATGGAGCAGTAGCAGTAGTTTCAGGTAACGTTTTCAGCCAAGGGGGAACAACTAGGCATCCAGCATAGGACAGCCCACAGAGAGCACTTGCGTGTCCAATCCTATCGACAACCTTCAATGCAAGCAAGGAACCATTGATAGGAGCACAGATAGAAAACAGACAATTCATCTTTATGGTAGATTCATGAGCCGAAAAATTGTGCATACGCGAGGGCAGTTTTTCCACTATCTAATCGTAAATTGGAGACGCAGGGGTTCTCTGGAACGGTGGTCAAAGTTCCTTACACTGAAGATTTGGACATAAGAGTGGGGGGGAAAACAGTGAGGGCACCCCTATTGTATTATGACCAATCACCCGTCAACCTGCTGGGAAGGGATCTCCTCAGTAAGTTGAACATGACTATCCCGTTCACAAAAAGGGGAGGGATTGTGTGCTCAACCCCAGGGATGTGTTGTATGCGTGCGATGCTAGTGATATAATCAAGAGCAACGTGCCCAGAGGTGCGTGGCATACCCGTGGACCCAGATATGTTCATTCATGGGCTAAAAACATTAGCTAGGGTGGTCCCGGAGTTGAAAAAGCCAGAGTGGAGAGTACCAGCAGAATTTGTCTTTCGCCCAATTGCCAGCCCCGAGATAGTGCCAGGAACAATTATGTCATTGGACATACATGGCGTACAAATCACAGCCAAAAGAATAGTTGTAATTGAAATGGATATGCACGGCTGCGAGTGGCACACGATATTGTGCATAAACGCTGACATTGCACTACAAGATCTGTCAGACGAAGAGCTTTTCACAGATTCAGAGAGTGACAGAGAAATAATCGTGGAAATAGCCATCCCTTGTGAAATAATGATACAGCAAAGACAGGTGCCAATACATCTGATGACAGTGGTAGGCTGATGACTTGCAGTCAGTGCCCTGGCAATTGTGGACGATGGGTCCACATGACGTAGGGCTACTACACGGGGTCACACCAGTAAAAATCAATCTCAAGCCTAGAGCAATTCTGCCCCGGGTCAAGCAATACCCCCTGTCCCGGGAAGCAGAGGAAGGTATAAAAGAAACAATAAATGCTCTACTCGCACAAGGGATAATAGTACCCTCGAACTATCAGTGCAATACATGTATTTACCCAATCAAAAAAGCGAAAGGAGGGTCCTGGAGGATGATCCAGGACTTACGCCCACTAAATGACGTCATCCAGAAAGAGTTCCCTTTGGTCCCAAATCCGGCATCCATACTATGCAGCATACCAAAAGACGCATCTCACTTCACTGTAGTGGATTTAAAAAACACATTTTTCTCAATACCACTCGCAGAAGAGTGCAGATACCTGACAGCATTCACCAACACTGCAGGTTGCCACAAGGTTATTGCGAAAGCCCCAGCATATTAAATAGAATATTGCATGAAGATCTTGGAAACATGACTGCCGACAGCACAATAATACAGTATGTGGACGATTTATTGAGTTGCAGAAAAAACGAGGGAGAGTGTAGAAAAGATTCCATAGCCCTTTTAACATTGATATCCCAAAAAGGGTACAAAGTGGACAAAGAAAAGTTACAATACTGTCAACGTGAAGCGCTGTACCTAGGACAATTGGTATCAAAAGATGGCAAAAGAATAATCCCAGGCAGAGTAGCAGCTATCGCAGCCATGGGAAGACCAAAGACAGTGAAAGACATACAAAAATTCCTAGGGATGTGCAACTATTATCGGGCCTGGATATTAGACTATGCTGCATACACACGCCCATTGCTTCAGGCAGTCAAAGAGGCATAAAAGGAAAAAACAGAAATACAGTGGGATTCAGAGACATGCGATGCATTCACATCACTCAAAGAACTCATTTCAAGCGCACCAGTACTCGCGACCCCAGATTATGAACGCGAGTTCTACATATTCTCGCACTGTAAGGGGGCACTCATGACCGCAGTCCTAACACAGAAAACGTCACTAGGTCACAAGCCTTTGGCATACTACAGTGGGACACTGGATGCTGTAATGCAAGGACATTTCGCATGCAAACAGGCACTCACAGCCGCCGCGTTCGCGATTGAGAAAAGCGCAACCATAGTAAAGGGATTCTCACTGACACTGTATGTAGAACATTCATTGTTCGCCATAGTCGAGCGATCAAAAAGCACATTAACCACACAGAGAGCCAGCGCATATGAGGTCATACTATCAAGCGCTAACATAAATGTGGTAAATGCAAGGTGGTTAACCCCACAAGATTCATCTCAGAGCCATGCACTGTAGAGGATATCCAGGCACATGATTGCACAACATATCAGAGCGAGGACAATGACACAACTGTGGTAAGCGAGAACACACTGACGGAAGGAGAGGTATGTTTCATAGATGGGTTTGCTTCCATAAATTCAGAAACTGGAGGAAAACACATGGGAGTGGCAGTCGTGCGAATGGATGAAGGTGAGTACGAGGTCCTAATACAGCGGCGACTACAGGCTCATTTCTCAGCGCAAGCAGCAGAACTGGTAGCATTAATTGAAGCATTACGAGCAGCAAAAGGATGCGCAGTAATGATTTACACGGATTCAGCATATATGGCCACAACAGTACATGGTGGGCTTGCCAGGTGGGGAAGAAGGGGGTTCAACAGGGCAGATGGTTCACCTGTACAACATGCGGAACTGTTAAGGGAACTCATAGAGGCATTGAAAGAACCCACCATGGTAGCAATAGTAAAATGCCATACCAATAACACTGACTTTGTTTCTTTGGGAAACGCGGCAGCAGACGCGGCTACCAAGGAGGCGTCATATTTGAGAAAAGAAAACACAGGTGAGTACTTAATACGAAGAGAAACAGAGGAAAGTTTCCCGGACGGGTACAATGCCATGCCAGTGTCTCAAATACTGGAGCTACAGGAAGAGGCACCTGAGGACGAAAAAGAGTTGTGGACAAAAAGAGGATGCAGCCAGTCGGCAACTGATTTATTATGGTGGCAAAACAACACAGGTAAAGTAGTGATGCCAGTTAAGTTATTAGAAGTGGCATTCCAGCAGCTACACTTCCCAGCATACAACGCAAAGCATCACATTGCAGCCGAGATACAGGAAAACTGGGTTATTCCAGGATTACAGGAACAACTCTCAAAGCTAACAATGGAATGCACAACGTGTCAAATATACAACACCGGCATGACTTTGAGAACACTAAGAGGAACGATACCCAAGCCAATAGGACCTATTAGAAAGCTGCATATCGACTATGCAGATATGGGTGAGAGATGCAACGGAGCGAGGCACATGATAGTGGCAATTTGCTCCTTTTCACGGTGGGTAGAGGCAGGTCCCTGTGCCCGCCCAGATGTGAAGTGCGCTGCAAAGTTTCTTGTGCGGGAAGTATTCCCCCGCTGGGGAATTTGCAACGTAATTCGCTCTGACAACGGCACACATTTTGTGAACGATCTCTTTAAAGAAGTGACATCATTGCTAGGGATAAAGCATAAATTGTGCTCGATTTGTCACCCGCAAAGTAACGGGTTGGTAGAAAAGATCAACGGATTACTAAAAGGCAGACTCTCAAAACTATGTTTCACGCTTAAGAAAAATTGGGTGACTGTCTCCCCTTGGCCCTTTTTGAGCTGAGGAATCAGCCAAGCAAGGACCACCATTTGTCGCCCCACGAGATCGTGACAGGGAGACGAATGCACATAGCACACTCATCCCTCCGTAGACATTCAGATGCACACAGAAGTGCAACTGTACTGGGAGAAGAATTTAATGACTACTTGACTAAACTTACTAAGGCAGCCCGAATGATAGCGAGACAACTTGCACCACCATTCATAAGTGATGGGGAGAATGAAACATACACTCCAGAGAAAGAAAGCCCAACAGGTCAGCTGGAACCAGGGGAGATGATATACGTCAGGAGCTTTGTGCGTAAGTGGAATGCTCCAAGATTTCATGGCCCATACAAGGTGGTGTTTTGCACACCCACAGCGGTGAAAGTGAAGGGCCTGAGATATTCGATACATTTAACAGACGTCCGAAAAGCCTATGACAATGTGGGATCAGTAGAAGGTGTAGAGGGCACTGACGGGGTAAATGTGCATGCATAAAAAAAGAAGGCATGCAAAATGTATTGAACTGAAAACTGTATGATAATAATGCTTATGACAGCGTGTGAATAATCATAAAATGATATCTCACTCTCTCCCTCTCTATCTCCCCACTCTCACTCACTCTCTACCTCTCTCTCTCTCTCTCTATCTCCCACTCTCACTTCCTCTCTCTCTCTCTCTCTCTCTCTCGCTCTCATTTTCTCTCTCTCTCTCTCTCTCTCTCTCTCTCTCTCTCTCTCTCTCTCTCTCTCTCTCTCTCTCTCTCCCACTCTCACTTCCTCTCACTCTCTCATTTTCTCTCTCTCTCTCTCACTCTCTCTCTCTCTCTCTCTCTCTCTCTCAAAGACCACTGAAAAGTGGAAAGTGCAAGAATAATTGCACTGTATGCTTAATGGCCCTTGTCTATGTTTCAACATATAGGAGTAACCATGGCAACGAATAGGCAGCCTGCAACGATTAGCAATAGGGACACTAGGAGTAGAAATGTTTTTGATTTACGAACATACTCATACGAATGTGTGTTGACTGTCTGTGCTATTATATTTTTTACACTCATGTTTGGCTTGGCAACATATTACATAATAGCATTTATCTGTGTTGAGATAAATGAGGGGGGAGGTAATGCAACTAATATGGAAAATGTAAGCAAACCGTTCAAGGAGGGTAACTATTTAATATGGGATGGCTTTCAGCTGGTATGGGGGTATGGCCTGCATCCAGACCAGGCCAAACGTCAGAACGATACTGATAACAAGCCGACCATCCATTTGAAGCCCCAGAGCCACACCACAAATTTTACTGTACATGAACTAAATGATCGACACCCATCTGTTATATCATGGTTATATGGCACCACTGCCACCCGGCCCACAACAACAATCAGTCCTCCCAGAGAAAAAGACTACACCACAGAGAGAATGAAGTTAAATATTGAAATGGCTAACAAACTCATTACTCTGTATGAGGAATGGGAGAAGGAAGGGGGCCGGGGAGAGGGAGTCCCTGTTGCATGCAGCCAGGCATGCTAAAACATTCCTTAAAAACAGGAGGAAAAAGGAAACAGGGAGGAAGAAATATGATGAATACTATGGCCTGGGACTTGACACGATAGAGGATCCCAGGCACCCACACCAGTCGAATAAATGGTATGCAGACATGAGCTCCACAGCCAAACGAACAAATAATGAAAGTTGCTACGTGTGCTCCCTGATCCCCCATGCCTCAGGCACACCTAAAGTTTTAATGCCGCAAGAATTGCCCCTTGCAGACGCCCAGTGTCTCCTCCATCTCACTCTGTGCAGAATTAAGAACACCTTCCAGGCACACACAGTATCTTTTGAAATGCTGCAGAACGAAAAAACATGCTACTCAAGACCAAAGGGAGTGGTATGCTTAAAAGAACCATTTTTAGTAATAAAAGGAACACTATTTTCAGAAAACAAATGGAAAGATGATGTGGTAACGTGCAAAGCTGAAGCACTGCGAGGGCTGCCAACTGAAAAACTACAATGGATTTCAAAGACGCGTGCCGCGGTGTGGTCAGAACATGTGGCAAAATTGACCTAGGTGAGCGCTATAGAAAAAGCATTGAAACTGCAGAAAGAAATCTCAAATAAACTTTGCTTCCTAGGAGAAGGGAAAATTGACATGGGAAGAAACACGAACTGAAGCAAGAGCCAAATGATCCCAGACATGAAGAAAGGATCAGCAGCCATGATGGACACTTACTGGTTCTGTGGCAAGCGGGCATACATGCTCCTCCCACCATCATGGAGGGGCACATGTTCCCTGGCGACACTGCACTCAGCCTTAATGGTAATACCGGAGAGCCACCTCGGCCAGGAGTGCTGGAAAATGACTCAAGTTACAACCAACGCCTCACCCACTGAAGAGCCACCACTTTATGCCCTATCAGTAGGAACCACCGACAAAATCATGTCCAGAAAACAGAGGTCATCAAACTATATCTCAAAGGCCTCCTCAGAACTCTTGGCATAGATCCCAGACAGGTACAGGTTATTCAGCCCAGCGGAAAGCTTATTTGCCTCCCTCATTCCAAGCATTCAGGCCCGAGCAAATGCAAAATGGCTGCAGATCACGCGGTGGGAGCTGATTCAATTGGTCAACGACACTGAAGAATGGTTCAACTTGATCAGAGTGAAACTAAGGGCACTGAGATTAATGACAATGCAAAACAAGTATGTCCTAGACCTGTTGACAGCGATGGACGGAGGTGTTTGCCGAAAAATCGGAAGTGCCTGTTGCACTTTTGCACCTGCTGAAGATGCTGATAACGGGACACTATCACACGTCATCGCTGCAGTCCACAACCTGGGGGAACGAATGAAGACAGAGGTGGCACTGACCCTAGCACGTGGTTCGACAACCTTTTCTCCTGGGTACCTTCCTGGATGGGGCTCGCTGTGAAACTACTAATGCCCCTCATCATGTTTTTACTTGTGATTTTTTTGTGTGTGCCTGTTGGGTCTTCGATGCTGTGCAAATGCAGTCCCCAATGGAGCAATGAAGATGGTGACAATGCGCAACGCCGGAGGAAGGGCACGAGCACAACAGGAAGCAGATGTACAAACTGGAGAGGTTGCAGAATCCAAGTATAGAATGGTGCCCTAATATTATGACGGGGATATAGTGGACAGGTTATATCATACCACAATAAATGAACCCCGGGAGCTAGAGTGGTACACAGAGGTATGGGTGGACCTGGAGGAAGATATGGGATGTATATATATGACTTGCACCCCAGATGAGTATGCCAGAAGGGGGGAAAGCCTCCGGGGGGTGTGCAGAGCGTGGATGCCAATACAAGGAACGCCAGCCTGGGAAGAGGCAGTGTTGGCTGAGAAAGAGAGCGAACGACTGGGGGAGCTAAGGTATTCGTTACTTAAGTAACGAAAGGGGGGAAATGTAGGGAAGGGTAGGTCAATAGGACCCCACTCCCACTACATGTCCCGCCCTGGTTAAGACCATGACTCATCGGCAGCCCCCGGCCTCCCAGGGCCCAGGCAGCGGGGCTGCTGCAGGCCGACACATGCGGCTGCACCACCACGTTATGTTTCAGAGGATAGACGCCATCTTGTACTAAGCCATGCCTATGTTACTAGCAACATGCATATCTAACCCAAGGCAGGAACACTGAACGCTGCTGAGTGACCCCCACTTGACTGCGCTCACAGAGGGCCACACTTCCCCCACCTCCCACTGCATGGCAGATCCGCTGAAGACTCGTTCTCACGAGTCACCAGACGTGAGCGAACAACAAAATAAAACACTGTAGCTGTTAACCTTCTGCAGTACATCATTGGCCCAGCTATGAACGAGAACACTAGGATGTAACTGAGATCAGCCCAAACCCTGCAGGCCCTGACCCCTGTACCAAGCCCCCCAGCTTTAGACGCCATGGCACCTCGCACCCATACCCACCCCGAAAGCCCTTGCAACGTGTAGAAACCATTTATGTAATATGTGCCTTGTTGACTAACATTCTCTGCTAATGTAAAGGAGAATGGGTAAAGAGAAAACTGTGCAACCGATATTACATGTAATGAAGACATGTAATATCGGTTGCACAGTTTTCTCTTTACCAAGACTGGACAGCTGATAACCGTGAACTATAACTTGTGTTGCTCTCTTTATACACTCTTTACACACACCTGCCTGACACTACCTCATGTTCGTATGTCAACTGTAGATGTGAAATGCTATGTAAAAAAGTATGATCCTCAGCTCGTATCCCATGTAAATACAAATACATATGAGTGCTTTTAGAAATCCCATGTGTTGTTAGTCGCCCCTCACCCATACTACAGTAAAACTGCCTCATGCAAGATGCCACGTATGGAGCTGCAAGGCCATTTCCCCCTCCTCCTGCCCAGGCCCTCTCAAGATAAACAGTGTTCAAACGGCACAGCCCTGCCTTCCCTCTCGACCCTGCTGGACCCGTTTCAAGCATCCGCCACCCTCCCCCGTGTCAGAGGCCGCCACAGCCTGACTCCATAACTTACGAGCTACCTGGTCCTAAATCCCACCGCCTTTCAGGCACCAGTCACATGCCTCCCACAGGTCAGTAGTACCTCCATCAACCCCGAGTTAATGACTCTAGAAAGGGGGGGGCGCCCACACGTGTACCAACAGATCATAATAGCATCCCTCACCGAAATTGCCAAGGATGGTTAGTCAAGTACCCCCGCCCATGCCCCTGAATACGCCCATGGGACCTGATTGCTTGAACCTAAGGTGCCTCCCAAACTGATGTATTAAGACACTCCAGATCGCATATCAATGTTCCTGGCCATGTATTGATCTAAGGTCAGCGCTTCCAAAAGTTGCAACTCAACAGGACACATGAAGTGTGACGAATGGGTGGGAATGTGTGCCAAAAGGGCAAATGTTAGTTTGGCCCCTATAGCTTACCTCATGCATGATGTGTATTTGTAATATAACTGACTGTCTTTGCTATTGTCAGACAGAGCACCCTCAGAGTTTGCAGAGTCCTTTGCATGCCCTATATTGAATTATATAAAGCTCTTTTGATTTCACCCGCACTTGGTCCTGGCCTCATTCCCCTTCTGGGGTCTGTCCATTATTGCCTCTCACTAAGGGGGGTGCGTTTCTGGGGACACTTGCATTCAACATTCTACCTTGTTGATAGCCCTTGTTATTTGTCCTCATGTTTTTTTGTTTTTTTTTATTCAGCATGGATAGTGCACATAGTTTTATATTTCGGTTAAATGTCTTCAGCTTCTTGTGTTTCCAATAATCCACCAGCTATTTTAAGGACATCCATGTCATTGTCATACCATATGCTGAAGGATTTTGGCTCAGATTTGATTTTTGTTTCCTTTTCTGTGGCACTAGAATGCCCAGCATATGTGTGAGCTGTGATAATAATGGAGAAACATTTGCAGGAGGTTGTAAGCTTTGTCAAAGTATATGGTTGAGATCCTGTTCAGGGGTCTATATGTGGTGTAGTTGCCATCAAGTTGGTGTGACGACTGACTTCAGTGCAAGACAGATTCTCCAAGAGTCAGGTGGTGGTCTGTGTAGTGATGTTCTTTCTCTCGGATGTCTATTATAGGTATGTAGCTAGTCAGGATGTACTCAAGAGTGTGGCATTTTGAAACGGGTTGTTGATTTCACCAGTTGACTTAATGCCAGGTTGGCCATGTGACAGTCCCAATATGTTGCATTTGTGTCATAGGGATCATTGAGGTGCAAATTAAAAGATCCCAACATGATTCTGTTTGATCAGCAGGTGATTGTTTTTGTGAAATCTAGATAATCATGGTTATCTCCGATGAGCTGGTATTAAATATAGTTATGGGGGGGAAGTGTAGAAGGTGATAGACCAGTTGACCAGCAGATGATTAAAAACAATACTGTTTTTGAAAGGTATTGCTGTACATTTGTGATTCTGGGAAGATGGGCACAAATACCCCCCCCCCATTAAAGATTTTTAACAGCTGTTTTCTTTTTAATGTTCAGAGAGTGTGTTGAATAGTAGTGAAATAGATCTTCTTGAATGCAATTTTGAGGAAGGAGGCTGGCTACTGCAATGCAGGGTTAAGAGAGTCATGTGTGGCTTTGTAGTGGGAATAGTGCCCTTTATGGCCCGGGTGGACAGAGCTAACTATCATGGGTTTTGGGGCCAGCAATAAATGACAGTAGTGCTTGTTGAGACTTTATGAGCTAGGTTTATGCCACTGATATTCCTCATGCTATTGGCTGTCTGGAGGGCCCCTCGCTGCAGATTTGGGATTCTTGGGTCAAATTGGAAATGGCGATATCGTCTTTTATTATCAAAATCTGGAAAAATTATGTAGAAAGGCAATATTCAATTTTTGGCTTGACCCACAACGGTTCAATTTTTTAAAATAGTGATGCTCAATTTACCAGACATTCCCTGTTTCAACTTGATGCTTAGTCTAATTTTGCATTGGATAGGGCTACCAAAATGTATCAGAGAGGATGACTTGTAGTATGCACCACCAACAATGGGTATGGTGGTGGGTGAAGAATTTGAGTCACTCCCCACCCATGTGTTTCGAGATATGTGATCTAACTATTAGTTATTCTAACCTATTAACCAATGGTTGTTTTCTTGAAAGTCTTTAGGCAGTGCAGGCTGGCAAATGCATTGGCCATCCTTATTGTTGAAAAACCTTTTCCTGCATCAATGGAGTGGGTGGTGTTGAAAATGAAGTGCATTGGGAAAAAATAGTGAACCAGAGTAAATCACATAAGAACAGTCAGCTAAGGGGAGTTGGAGCCAAGGCTGATGAGTTCAAGCAAGCTGATAGAATTATGAACTCAGATGAAAGAGAAGAAAAGCCCAGAATGCAATGTTAAAATCCGTCACATTCCTGATAGAACAGTGACAGGACATAAACCACAAGCAAGATAAAGCCAAAATCTAAAGCAACAAAATAAAGGTCAAACTATGGTAGTAGATCCAACATGTTCTATAACAACTATAAAGGATATGGAAGCAAAGACCACTGATGTATGACCCTCAATATCAAATATAATTAGTAGTTCTAAAACAAAGAGACATGACAATTGACTACGATAATACCTCTGGAGAACTTAGTTGCCAGATCAGGCTGACAGTGCTAGCTAAATCTCATGAGAGGAAATCACAGACTCAACATATGTAACCACTTGTAGATATGTGGAGAACACAAATAATTAAATGAATCAGTAGTAAGTCACTTTTTCTTTAAAAAAAAAAAGTTAAGAAATGGTGCACCTGCTGCATACCTTAACAAACATAGGGTTTAGTTGGTAACTGCAAGAAACACAAATATCTTATTTGAAGAGATATGGTGATGGCTTGGGAAATAAGCATAGAACCTGCCAGGAGACAATGGGAGTCATTTTACAAGGTGCAGCAGTGTGACCTGTAAAATGCTTCCGCTTAAGCCATTTTTGCTGTGCGGCAAATACACGTGACTTGTCAATGTGCACATCATGCAGTTGCGTAAAGCAGAACAATGGCGATGTTGTGCACTGCAGTGTAAGCTGTATAGGCAAGGCTTATACACCTCACATGTTTCTGCATAGTGGAGCGGACCTACTCATATCGGCGTCCATGCCCATTTTAAAACAAAGCAAATCCTAGAGTGGTTAGAGAAGTGGCGCTACATACAACACATCTAGGGCTCAGATCCCCCCCTCCTAAGAGGCGCACAAAAGCCCCAGTGCTACCGCCCCCTCTGCCGCTTACCAAAACAATCAAAACAAATTAGGATGCTTTCCAGACCCCCTAGAGTAGCCTAAAGTCCCTTTCCTTCCAAGGCCTAAACACCCCCATTCACAGATATTCCACAGGTGTCCCAGTGCTCCTCCCCTTAACCTCACCCCAACCCACTACTAAAACAAATACTATTTAAAAAACAAACAAAAATCACTCACAGGAATAGGTATCCTCTGGTATACCCATCCACACAGAAATACCCCCCCAAGAGCTGAAACTTCACACTCCAGGACCAACTGCATACTGCTGTTGTTCCTGCTGTCTTTGTATGCTCCCCATACTGCTGCTCTTCCTGCTGAATTTGTATGCTCCCATTAACTAGATCTCTTGCTGCCAAGCACTCACCTCACTTATGTCCCCACCCCTGCTCCTCAAAACACCATCCCGCCACAGCTACCCTCAGGTCACATCACACATCATCATCATCATTATCATCCACATTCAGGCTGGGACCAATAGAAGTTATATCCTACTCATATGACCTCAGCCTGTGGCATCTCCAGCATCTGACCAACTTGCCTCATTCACTGGCCCGCTCCACTGGTCACCCACCAAGTCCATGCATATCTGCCAAATGATCACAGATAAGGAGCTTAAAGTCCTGGTAGAGGGTGTAGTGAAGGATGGCATATAGATCCTGGATACCACAAGTTGTAGACCCGCCTTCGCAAAAGGATCTGGAAGCCTACATGCACTGATGTGAATGTCATTGTACCAATATGATGCACACTGGTCCCGATTCAGAATTGCTGGAAGGGACAACAGAGACATGTCCAAAAGCTCCTCAGCAACCATAACAGAAAATGCCTGGACACAATAATTTGTGTCCCCACCCCATATTACCATGTGCAAGAGTGAAGCACATGATGATAAATGGAACCTGGTAGCTTCAGAAAAGGGACAACATGGCATGTGTGGTGCATGCACACAAACACATCAACAGGCCCACCCAGGTGTAGGCTTAGGTGCATGCCTCAACACTCCAGCAGCACATAGCATAACCGCCCCTCAATATAAAAAAATAGCTACTGAGATGAAATATTCAATGAAGGGGTGGAAAATGAAAAATCTGACAAGTGTATTCACTGCTCCATCCAATAAAATAATTCCCAGAGCACACAGCTAGGGATTCCCATGTACCTGCCCACCAGTACCTGCTGACCATGCTGTAGCATAGCATGTTGGCCTTTAATGTCACCACCAGCATGCACATCTGCCCTTCTACTGCTGGATGATCACACAGACAGTACATGAAATGCTACTAAAGGCCCACAAAATGCCAACAGCAACTAGAGTGACAGGAATAATAGGAACACAATATATAAACAATGTTTTGCACAGTGCACCTAGAAACATCACAACCATCTTCCCAAGCAAGAGATGTGATGCCAGCACACCCTGTACCTTGACCAACAGTACCCAGGACTTATGACAGCATGCAATGTGCAATGTGAATGTGATGATTACCATGCAAAGACTTACCCCACTAATACATACCCACTCCATTATTGACAGGACTAATTAAATGTTAACAAGGAGCATCTCACCATCATCCAACCATCAGCACAACCCCTTCAACTCTATTGCCTACAAAGCAAATATCCTGGATGATATCACAGAGCCTAGAGGAGGGAGGGCATGATTAGGGACATGGAAATGCAGCCAATTAGCAAACCTGAAACTCGCCTGCAGAAAAGCATGGGCTGGGCTAGATGTATGTAACATAATGTAAAGTGGTCTTATATTGTGCCTGTCTGCCTCGCTGCACATGGATCTGTATGAAAGTAGGGCAGTGTGAGTTAGTCAGTTAGTAGGATGGCAGATGCTAAAGCATTTGGTGTAGTTGGATGCAGGATGAAAGTACCTGTTACCTATGTACCGATATGAAAGACTCTAAGTTGTTTGTCGTTGGCACAGAATGGGCAGGTTAGTCATATGAGCAGCCGCCACAATGTGGAGTGCAAAAATCAACAGCATGGTTGTTGATAGAAAATGGATAGGGTCTGAACCTGTTAAGTAAACTAGACCTAAGAGGTTGTCTGTAGGAGTGTGGTAGGTGTACGGATGCAAGATTTTAGTAGTGAGGAGTTACTAGAGGGTTGAGGTAGCGCAGAATGTTGGTGAAGATGTTGTCACTTCCTGGATCTTGGTGGTACATTTCACTGAGATTAAAAGTGTGGACCAGTGCCACACACAAGACATTCCATGAGTGAGCTTGGCTCCCACAGATGGTAGGGCCAACATTTAAAAATAAACTAGCCCAAGTTTCTGGTGCACAGTTTATAGTTGCTTGCTATTATTTTATTTTTCTTTCAAAATGGTTGGTTGAAATGTCAGGTGGTTCTCCTCCATGCGGAGAGTTTTGGGTAGGTTGTTCCTCAGTTTCCCAAATCAGTAAGGATGTAGGCACGTGATGGAGCTATTCAGTAGTAGGCTGGTGTAGAAGTCACTTAATCTATCATGCAGATGTTATGAGCAAAGCACTATGAGAATGTGGTTGGTATACAGGTAAGTACACATAATCAAATTTGGATGTGCACTAGCTGTTCATGCATTGATATTAAGTTGAACAGTTGTTATAGTTAAAGGAAGAATAGTACATTTACAGGGTCATGTGAAAATGAGTGACATGACAAGGTACCAAAGTCCAGAGGCCAACATTGCCTATTACAGTCATTCACGTTGTGCAATGACACAATGACAGTACATGGCTGCACTGCCAGGCAACATACATGTCAAGTGTGCCCTCTTATTGTATACGACAGGCCAGACAATTGAGTGTGCATCCAACACAGAGGTAGCCATGACATATGATCCATGTTGAACACATATCACAACACATATGGAACTAGCTCACCACAGAAAAAGACAACAAAGTCAACATCTTCACAGGTGCACATAGGAACGATGCAGCAGCACAAAGATTCAAATAAGAACCAGTTCACACATCCTGAAAACACACCCCATTGCCTGTTAAAATGTATCAATGCAGGACCAATATTTGCCAAAGCTATGTGTCCTGTGGCAAACCAGAAGGACTGTGACTAATTGCTGCCATGTTTATTTCAGTTATAAGAAAAATGCCTAACTTTCCCTATCTCTATTAATGAAGTCCCCTACCTAGAAACTAAAACTAATGGTAATCAGCAAAAATAAAAAAATAAAACATTCCTTAGTCCAAATACCATTTGACTAACTGACGCTACCATTTTAAGAACACAACAAAAGGAGGAGGCAGGAGTTATGGCCTTTGTCTTTGGCTTCTACCTGGCCCAATCACTGAAATCTGTGTTGCTTATGTGCAAGGTTAATCAGTTTTCCAAAAATGAAAACAGTTCATAACCGCTCTGTAGGCTCTGCAGTCAAAAGTCATCTTTCATACGGTTTTCTCTTCCTCAGGAAAAATCAGGACTACTTTAAGTAAACATAAAAAAAGATGAGGCCAGAGCAATGGCCTCTGTCTTTGGCTTCTACCTGCCCCAATCACTATAATCTTTGTTACTTATGTGTAACGTTCATCAGTATCTCAAAAGACAGTTCCTAACCCATCTGTAGATTCTACTGTAAATAAATGTCAATGCCATTTGTACGGCTTCCTCTTTCTCACGAAAAATCAAGGCTTTTACTTGTACAGTTTCCCCCAGATTTGAATCGGTGTTTGAAACACTCCTAGTTCTATTTCTCTACAATTGTTAAGTTTTGTGGTTCTTGGAAACTTCACAGTCACCTGGTACTCTGTTTGCTTTGTTGCAACTTTGCTTGCATAGGGTGTCTGCCCCCTCGGGTGTCTCAGCCTCCCGTAACCTTGTTGATGTCCCCATCCTTGGCAGTCTTGTAGTTTCTCAGGGCACTCCTGTGGTCCTTTGACAGGCTCACTTTCAGTTGAAAGAAGGCCATGGTTTGTCCTACAAAATCAGATAGGGTTTGTTTAATTTCAGAGAATAATGTGATGGCATACTGACTCTGGGCTCTGAGATTTCTTTGGAAAACCATCCAGAGGGAATGGCCTCGGGAGTCTCCTTCCTCCTCAATCAACAGAGAGTTGGGTGGAGGGGGCTGTAGGCCTAGGGTTTTTCAGTTTTAAAGGTTTGAGGGTCAGCCCTAGCAATGGCTTTATTCCCAAGAGTCCTATAGATGGAAAGTGATCAATGGGGATGGCCATATACTATGAAAAAGGGTCTGACTCCATGTCATGTCATTCAAATCCCACTCTGACACCATATGTTGTGAACCAGAAGATTGACTCGGACTAAGTCAAGGGAATTTATTAAAATTAAAACAAACATGCCTATCTTTCCCTATCTCTTTGAGGGAAATTCCTTACCTAGAAATTAAAACTAATGGTGCTTATCAAATGAAAAATCGACCTTAGTTTGAATCCTATTCTGCTAACCAGCCCCACCACTCTAAGAAAACAACAAAAAGGTGGAGGCCGGACCAATGTCCTATAACTTCAGTTTATACCTGGCAAAATCACGGGAATCTGTTTTGCTTATGTTGACATGTCATCACTGTCTCAAAGAACAGTTCATAAGCCCTCTGTAGGTTCCACTGTCAAAAGTCAATGTGTTTCATTTTAGGAAAAATTAAGGCTTTTTATCTAAGTTTCAGCCTCAGGCTCCCGTAACATCATCGGTTTCCCCAGCCTTGACAGTTTCTTAAATTCTCAGGGCTATCCAAAGCCCTGTGGCCGTCCAACAAGCTCACTTTCTCTATAACTGGGTTTATTAGGATCCCTTAATCTACTTGGCTTCCCCAGCCTTGACAGTCAAAGCTCATACCTCTTAATGTTGTCTTGTCACCTGGAGCATTCTCTTCCCTACTGTTGCACATCTCCCCTGCAAATGCACTTCTCGTGCAGAGCTCTTGGATCTGGGCTTCCTTCTGCAGTCTGGTCTTGGCATTGGTTATTGGGCATCAGGCCCACCACTGCACCTGTGTGATCGATTGACCAGATGAGATGGTTACTCTTCCCTCTTTGCGTCTTTCCCAACCTGGGCTCCCCGGTAGGTCAGCAAACCACCCTTCCAGCGTACAGCTAGTGGTTTGCTCGCCCCACACAACTGCTAGTTTTGCGGTCTTGAGTGTTTCCTCCCCATCAGGACTTATTTTCTACATAGGCTCGCCTCTGCATATTAGTCACTTGACTCCCTATATAGGCGTTTGTCCTCCATTGAAAGTTCCTCATGTTTTTATGTACGTAATGACAAACAAAAAGGGTGTGTCCTTCTTTGACTGTGTGGCTGAGATTAAATCCAGCATTACACAAAGCCATAGAGATGGAAACAATGTCACTGGTTGGTGAAGTAAAAACAGTCTTTTCAATTCCCATGTAGGCAAACAATGTATTCCGGACTGAAGTTGCTTGTCAGCCTGTGAGTCCATTTCCCTAAAGGGGAGTCACTCCCAGTGAGGTCCCACTTGCCCAGACAACTAGGGAGGGTCTTGTGGACCTGGTTCATCTCACTACCCTCACAGTGGATGACTCACCTCTGGCGAGAATCAAAGGATTTACCAGATGTATCACAGTCCCAGAAACATTGACAAGTTCTCGCATAGAGGTGTTGCCTGTTTTGCTTGATTCTTCTACCCTGCTTTCCTTTTCCCTCCTTCAGCCCTCTCCTCGCCCCGCTACATCTTACCTCTGCAGAAGTCTGTCCGGATACACTCTGGTTTCACTTCACTATCATCATCTTGCAGCCAATGGTTGGATTTTACTTTTATGGACTTCATTGACTCACGGTGTGTCACCCTTTCTCAACTCTCATGCTGACTTCCCCTGCATCTTGCACTCATGGTGGCTTTGAATCTTGCTGTTCCCATCTTCATCTTCAATCCTGGCTTGCATTTGTGGTTCTCTCACAATATTTTGTGTTATTGCTGACTTCTGCAATTGTTTTCGCTCTCCCCTCTTGCTTCTCCTCTCGTTTTCACTGCTTATTCTCTGTTTTCTCCTCCTCTCCTTTCTCCCTGTCCTATCTCCTCCCCTCCTACCCTTACTTTCTTCTATGCACTTACTCTATCAGAATTGTCCTTGGACCTACTATGATAGCAACCGTGTTTGTTCTCCTCCCCCTTACATGTGCCCCCCTCCAACACTATCTGAAATGTTGTCAGGGCTAGTACGATAGTCACTTGTTTTGTTCCTCCCCTCTCTTTCTACGCCCCTCTCCCTCACCTTTTGTTAATCTCCAGCTCTACCAGAAATGTTTTCAGGCCTAGTACTGTAGTCGCCTGTCTGTTTCCATTTCCTTCCAACTCTCCTCCTCCCTTCAGTATCTATGTCTTAGCTCCTGCACTATCTGAAATATCGCCAGGCCGAGTATGATAGTTAATTTCACATTCCTATTGTTCATGGCCATGTAAGAATGTCACTGTGTTTCCCTTGTTCCCTCCCTTGCCTTGATGCGCTTTGAAACACATTGTGTATAGGCGCCATATAAATAAACTATCATATCATAAAGTAGACCATGTAATACAGAGCATGGGGCATCGTTTTCTCACTGAACTGTGCAGATGAACTACGATTTACTCTCCCCAGCCTTTAAATATTAAAAGAAACTAGAGTTTGGATCTACAGTGGATGGTAGATAAAACACTGCAATATGTCTAAGTGCTGGAATCCCCACTGGGAAATTGACTAGACATTACTATTTGTATCAACCGAGTGTCACTCAATTGCCCAGGGTTCATCTGATTCATGAATTAGCTCCAAAGGAACATATTTGGTGATGATACATTAGGCCTAAGCCTTCCCGAGGCTATCGATTCAGTACAGTCTGAGCTTCCTTCTGATATTTTCCAAAATACCTTGTTTTCTGGTCATGTAGTGATAGGATATTGCCCGCAGTCTGAATTGAACACTTAAAATAACTGGAAGTTTTGCAAATGCCACTTTTCGCAGGTGACAACAAGACCAGAAAGTAGTAGCCCTGTTTACCACTACAATAATGTTTAACTCAGACCTTTGAATTAGATATGCATTTTTTCCATCTAGACTGTGACTGCAAGTAACTCTTTCATCATAGGAAATCAAAATACACTTAGGCCAGGAGAGCAGTAATACCATCAAGACGCCAGGAATAGCGTCCTGCAATGAATAAGAAATACTCAAAACATAAGCAGTCTGGGAAATTGGTATTCTGTCATGAAACACCACTGGACTGAGAAGAGCTCTCACTTAATGGATGGAAGCAGGTGATTGCATCATATTCACTTTTAAGGCAGATGAGCAAGACAAACTAGCCCTCCGCAGTCATGGTAACATTGATCATAGTGCCATTCACTCAATTATCAGTGCCCTGTCGTTGCCATTTTTTATCCGTCCTCTCTTTTCCCATGTGGAATCCAACTGGGGTATCCCAATCACAGAAACCCCCCCCCCCATCCCCCCGAGTTAGATTCTACCTGTTCTACCGGATACAGTGGAGCCAGCTGGGGAACGTCCACGATGTGGCCAAGGTTACTCTTAGTAGACTCTTAGCAGCGCATCTCAACTCATTGCAGTCATGACAGCGATTTCCAAAGACACATACCGTCCCGTGACGTGTATCACCAAAAAGATTCCCTCAGTGATACACTGTGCACGAAAGCACCATACAAAAAGTGCTCCACTAACTATATTCCTATATAAGGAATCTTTAAAGTTGATATACCAAAGGAGTGTTATTTACACCAACGTTAAAATACGCCTTCATCTGGATGAAGAACGGCGCTCAAGCAATTGCTATACACATTGGGCCTCATTACGACCCTGGCGGAATTCGGAAAACGATGGCGGAAATGCAATACCGCCATCGAATAGCGCTCGGTGCGACTATGACCCGTCACCGCAAAGTACGAAGCCATTAGCGACACCGTAGTGAACGCCAACGCTAACTGCACCAAGCACGCGCGCGCGAGCCATGCCAAACCGTAAACACCACCATGGCGCAAGGGTACGCTAATTCCGACCCTAGCGGACATGTACCTAACGCCATCAAGCATGGCGGAATGTACCATTCCGCCATGGTGAGAAGTACGGCATCGCGAATCAACCGTAAACGGCCCCACTGAGTGCCTGTACACCGCTCCCTGCCCACAAAGTACAACTCCCCGTAGGTGCAATGAAGTCACAATGCAACCATTGAAATGTACAAGTCACCCATGCATGCCAACGAACAAATGAAACACAAGAGGGGCCAATGGGAGCTGCAGGGCACAGATGGCACGAATACAGAAGCCATCCCAATGGACATGACCACAGTCCCCCACCAAGAAACGCACGCAAACACAGGCACCTGTGACCAGCAATATTCCGAAAATCACATCATTCCACCAGTCCACCTGGCTGACCGGCATCTGTTACACAAAACCCAATCCCCCGCCCCTGAGCATGACAACATTCAAACAGTCATATTGGCAGCCCCCATCCCTGACCTCACGGGCTTCGTAGGCAAACGCGCCCAGTACAGTACCACGCAACTAAACTCCGAAGCTGGAACCCAATGCAGATCTCCTCACAATACATAGCTCCCCAAATAGGAATATGCCACATCACTTGCAAAGAAGAACGCTACACGGGCCAAATCAGAATAGAAATTTAATGCACAACAAAATCACCAAGGCCATACAGCCATCAGGCCATGAACTCCAAAACACATTTCACCATTGTGGGCTGCATCCGCAAGAAATGACCAGCCACTACTTGTGTGACGCCCTGTTCCATCATGGTACACAGAGCCACATTCACGTACGAAAAGGCAACATGGAAGCGCACAGAACCGCAGGGCAGTCCCAATGGGGAGGTACTAGTCCAGCTGAAAGGCCGAAATGTTGCTCCGAGCCACTAGTACTGCGTAAGGGCATGTGGCCCATTGGCGATCGTCCCATAAGATCGTAATGCTGCTCCACTGATTAACACGAAGCAGCAGGTGTCGGGAGTAAAAGCCATCTGCAGGAGTGGCATACAGATGGCAGTGGCAAAAGGGGAGGAGATACCTGTCAACCAAAAGTAAAGAAAAAGAACAGAATGGCCATCAGAACTACATCCGAACAACTCACTTCAATGATCACACTGAATCCACAGCCATATGCATGCTAGCCCACTCCAAAGGATCATCACCACCCCAAAACCACTTGCGACTCATAACCATCTATATCGAGGTGTAAACACCATCACAAACGAGTGTACCTGTGCATGCGTCTGTCGAAACAGAATCCATCTGATGGGATTGTTAACGTGCATGGACACAAGTGTCTGAAGGCGCGTCGAGAAAGGGAGGGCTCAACAAGGCCAGATAGACGATGGTCCCACTATGGCAGCCCTGCATCACATAGCGCAGGGGAGGTGGATAGATTCCAAGAAGCCCTGAACATGGCAAACTCTGTATCAAATCATCTGCCCATGCATCCATTCATCATTCCCTCATCCCGGGATTAAAACGCCTGAATATTTACTCACATAACATTCGAAATATCCATTGAGTCTGTGCGTTATGCAGCCTGCAAAATCCACAGTGCCCCAGCCCGTAATTCCAGTGTTGTGAAGTAACATGTATTTGGGAACGTCCGGCCTCATCGCCCACGTCGCTATTGCGCATCCCAAACTATTCATATCAATCATTGCTTCCTCGCCATGGCCCCTGTCTCAAGGACATTCAACAATAGAACGTTATATTTGCAGTCAGACCTGTGGGCATCTCCTCGCCGCGAGCTGAAAACCGAAAGCGCCGCCCTTCGAATTCCTCATTTGCAACATCACGTCGAAAAGGCATCTGTGGCCGTTTGAAATCACAAATTAATCCATCTAGTGCGGCTGTGTGTGAAAATGGCAACTGCCTTCACCCACAAATGGGACTCCCCGCCCGTCGGTGCAACTCGGTACAGTGATGCATGAGGGCCCACCGTTACTCGAGTACTACGTTCCACTGACCCTTCACAAGTCTGTTCGCGACGGCAAAGATTGTATGTGAAACAATGGGACCATAGCCGAATGTACATATCAACAAATGTTACACGGCCATCGGGTACAAATACATGATTGCAATAGCAAGATGCCATTACCGAATTGCAGCGTTGTGTGCGGGACGTGCTCGGCCAAAGGGGAGAGCAGCTTGCACAGGTGGAATGAATCACCACAGGTGGAGGCCATACAGCCTGAAAACACATAAATTGCACACCCAGTCTCCTCCCACAACCACACACACTCCGAAATGCTACCGGCAGGACTCGCGATGTTGGCCCTGGGGGACCTGATAGCACTGCAAGTACTCCAACTCCAAGAAGAAGACGAACACCAACTACAACCGGCCGCACGGAGGAGACGCAGGAGGAGGAGGAGGGCAAGGCAGGGCCAGCAAGGGCCGCCAGCACAGCCACTACCACCACGCAGGCAGGCCGCAATCCCACGCCTCCGAGCACATCCGTTCAACCTCACTGATGAGCAGATCCACACCCTCTACCGTTTGGACCGGGACACCATAGCCGCCATTGTGGACATGACACAGGCTGACCTTGTCAGCATGATAGATAGCCCAACCGCCATCCCACCCCTACTGAAGGTGGTGTCTGTACTCCACTTCCTGGCCACAGGCACCTACCAGCACACAGTCGGACAGTTGCATGGCATTTCTCAGCCACTGTTCTCACGGACACTATTGCAAGTGCTCGATGCCCTCCTGCAGCACGCAGACGACTACATCTCTCTATCACGCTCGGAGCAGGAAATTACAAACACGAAAGTGGGATTCCATGCACTTGGCGGCATACCGGGTTGCATTGGTGCCATCGACTGCACCCATGTTGAATTGGTCGTCCCACATGCCATGGAGGCCCAGTACCGCAACCGAAAACAATTTCATTCCCTGAATGTACAAATGGTGTGTGACTCCAACAGGATCATTACACATTGTTGTGCCCGATTCCCTGGATCAACCCATGATTCTATGGTCTTGAGCAACTCTACAATACCACGCTACATGGAGCGACACGCAGGGAACAGATCCTGGCTACTCGGTGAGTCTCATTACATGCATGATAATGTGGGGTATGTGATTCGGCAATGACCTGGCAGGAAGGGGGGGGGTGGTGTGCGTACGTAGCAATGGCATTCCACATAATCCGTTTATCGTCCACATACAGGTGATGCTGGATATCCACTGAAGAGATGGCTCCTCACACCAGTCCGGAACCCACGGGACCAGCATGAGGAGGACTACAACCATGCCCACTCACGTACCCGTGTAGTCATTGAACAGGCATTCGGCCTACTGAAGACTCGTTTCCGCTGCCTCAGCAGGTCTGGCGGGGCACTCCTGTACCGCCATGAGAAGGTTGCAAAGATGGTGATGGCATGTGTCATGCTCCACAACATGTGCGTACGTAGAAATGTGCCCATGCCCCCTGACGCAGAACTGCAAGCACCTGATGATGGTCATGATGAGGGTGGGGATGTGGCAGCACCTCAAGGAGTCTGCGAGGCACCGGAGGACCGTGACATTCGTCAGCATCTCATTGATGCATGCTTCTAGCACTCACGCCTGGTGGCTGATACATGGACACGGTACTCGTGGCACTGTGTGTGTCTGGTACATGCACAATATGGACTGTACGCCTATGATGGCCTAGTACACAATGATCATTGTCCACACATCACATTGGTTGATCGTGCACTGTTTATGGCATATGTGATATCATATTGAACACCCTATCGACCCGCCACCCAAGTGAGCCCAACACACCCCCTCCACCCTCCTACCTCCCCCCCGAACACCAGTGTCCAAAGATGCTCATTGTCAGTGGGCTGTCGCTATTGCAAGCCCCCTCTGCGGGTATCAGGGGCACCCCTGCCTGTGGAGCGCAGGTTCCTCCCAGATCTACGTTGGGGGCTGCCCTGGACGGAACTTGCAACGGATGATGTTTCTGCCTGCTCACGTCCATGCATGTCCCTAAGGGTTTGTGAGAGCTCAGTGAGCACACGGCGCACTGCGGCAAGTTCGGCACATACGTCTGTGGACGTCGCATGCAGTTCCCCCCTCAGGCTCTCGGTGCTTCTCTCCATTTGGACTCTCAGGCTCTCGGTGCCACTCTCCATTTGGACTCTCAGGCTCTCGGTGCTAGTCTCCATTTGGACTCTCAAGGCTCTCGGTGCTAGTCTCCATTTGGACTCTCAGGCTCTCGGTGCTACTCTCCATTTGTGCCCTTAGTGTCTCTGTACTTCTCACCATTTCTGCCCTAAGTGTCTCAGTTGATGTTTCTATGTCTGCCTTAGTGCCCCCACATTCATCGGCATGGTCCTTGAGGAGCGTGGCCAGTTGCTGCTGTTGCACGATTAACTGGTCGAGGGACTGTTGCCTCTGCTGGGCCATGGCCATTTGCGGGGGTGTCACAGAGGGGCTGTTGACCTCATGTTGCCTTGCCACAGGGCTTGTGGGGGATGGCCAGTCGTCGTCTTGTGGGTGCCCCTGCGTGGTATCCTCATGTTGTACGGGATGGGACAGACAGGGGGATTGGGACAGGTCATGGATGGATCTGACTTTGACATCCCCGTCTTCTGTGTCGGAGCATGCTGCCATCAATGGGGTGTCACCTATGGTGCTGCTGCCACCAGAGGCAGTGCCTTCTGTGGCATCCGTTGGGGGGACCTGTGGTGGTGGTGTTGTGGGCATGCTGGCTGCTGGGGTGCCTGTTGATGTTCCCTCCTCTGTGCTGCCACCTGATTTGTGCTGCTGCCGTGTCTTGATGCGTGCAGCTGAGGTGGAGGGTCTTTGGCCGTTGGTCTTGGTCCTCTTTGCAGGTGTGCTGGTAGGGGTGTCCTGATGCTCGTCGTTTGGATCGGACCCTGTGGTGGAGTAAAGGAGGGCGAGGGTTATTAATGGGTCTGTGGGTATTGGAATGGCATTGTATCACATGCATTGGGGTGGTACCTGAGGGTGATTTGGGTCGGGGCCTTGGAGGTGCTTTCATTTGTGTGTGGAGTGAGGGTGCAGTTGTTTGGCAGCCTGCAGTTAGGGTGTGCCTGCTGCACGTGTAGTGGGTGTTTTAGGGGTTTTTAATTATTTATGTATTTATTGTGAGTTTTAAAGTGCGCTATCAGGCCGATGTGTGTGGACGTTCTCCTGGACATGTGTTTCTGTTGCACTATGTGGACACATGGTACTTCACATGATTGGACATTGTGGATTTGGCATTGTTTTATTTGGCCCACCTACCTGAATCTTCGGATGTCTGCACTCCTTTCTCCATCCCTCCGACTCCCTCTATGCTCTCCATTCCGATGGTGGAGGCACAGATTTCTTCCCAGGGGGTCAACTTGATGGGTGATTCAGGACCTCCCCCGGTGGCTGTGGCAATGTTGCGGTTGGCAGAGAGTATGCTGCGGACGCGTATCCGCAGGTCGTCCCATCGCTTTCGGCATTGCTGTGGGGTGCGGGGTGCGGTCCCCACCGCACTTACCCGCTGTGCCACCAGAGCCCATATGGCCTTCTTGTTTGCAAGTGCCGTCCTGGTCATTTGTGTGCAGAAGACGACGGCAGCACTCTCCTGGAGGGTCTCTGTTAGCACGGTGAGTTCCTCACGGGAGAAATGGACCTGCCGCTTGCGGTCGCACGCTTTCTTCGCTACTTTTCCCATTTTTCTTGGTTTCGCTAGGGTGGATGACGGGTTGGGGTGTGTCTCAGGGTAGTGTTTTTAGTGGTTGTGTGGTTTTAGTGGTTTTATGGGTGTACGGCGGGATGTTTCCCGTTCCGGGCCCATGTTTTTACTTCCGTTTCCGTATATTTCCGGTCACCGTACTTTCCGGTAGGCGCACACTGCGGTGTCCGCTGTGATGGGTGGCGGTATTGCACCTAGGGCGCCGTACGGCGGCGGTGTGGGCCGTTTTGGGGTCATTTCCGCCATCGCGGACTTTGCACTTCCGCCATGCCGTGGTGCTCGTGCCCGATGGGTCGGAATGGGCCGCACTTTGCTCCTTCGTGCAATGGCGGAAACGCTATTTACGCTGTGGCGGTCCGGTCAGTCACTTTCCGCCAGGGTCGTAATGAGGGTCATTGTGTGCACTGCCGCTCCTAATGAGCATGTTTAATTAAGTCAAACGACGCACTTGTAAAATCTTCAATGGGCCTCATTCCGAGTATGGCAGTAAGGGATAGCGGCCACCGGTAACGAGACCGGTGGCGGTAATCCCTTACCGCCATACTCCGAGTTCCCTCTGTGCCCTCGCCCTTAACGCCTGCTTTGAGCAGGTGTTAAAGTCGAGGGCGCAAAGGGGCCTCCAAGCCAATAACGGTGACCGTAATGAACGGTCACCGTTATTTGCATCTTCCCCATTCCCATTGAGCCCTATGGGGGCTCATTTGGGAATGGGGAAGAGCCTTGGTGAATGGGGAATTACCGCCCCGCCAACCTTGGAATGGGGCGGTGATTCCGCCATCCACCAAGGCGCTGCCGGTCCGGGTACAGCGTCAACCAAGGGGTTAATAGCGCCATTGGTTAGCGCCGTACTCGGAATGAGGCCCAATGTATAGTTATGTGTCCAGCGGTATCAGATGCTCAATGCATTCTAAGATCTGCAATGGATCATAAAAGGGTCCATAAATCTGCAGGGTAAACAATAAACTCGTACACATCACATGTAATGCGAACACTTACATCTCATTGTCCTGAACAGCAGTGGCACTGAAGCTCAGGGGACCTCTCCCTTCTCATAATGCCTTCCAGCTCTGTGTGCCAAATGGCTGCCAGTACCCATGAAATCCAAAGTTCTTTTAATTGAATCCATTAGTGCCACTCCTGTGATAAATGCAAGTCAATAGCTGAAAGAATTTCATTAGTAAAATAAAAAGGTTTTGTATCAGTTTCGATACAGTGAATAATTAATACACATCTATCCATGTGGGAAATGTTGCTGCTAATTTGATTCCTCTGCAGGAGGCTACTATTGATGTGGAAAAGTACATTTTGTAGTCCTAGAATACATGTGCATTCATTATATAGATTAATAATTAATACGAACTGCTTTTCAATACAGTTTTTGCTTTTCAACAGTTAATTAATTGAAATTAAATAATATGTTATGCATTAAACTGGTATCTGCCATTCACTCAGATACGTAGTTCGGCAAATACACTTTGGCTGATGAATGACGTTTCATGTGAGCTATTATGTCTCCTGCCATTCTGAAGTGCATTTTGAGTACCTCTGTTTTCGGCGCAGGAGTGATTGTTTCGAGTGTTGCTGTCAATTTTGATTTTATAGAGCCACAATTGTACAATACCACTCAAAGCAGGAGAAAGAGACACGACTCTTAGGGCCTGATTCACAGAGCATTTTCATATCGGAATGCGCCATTATAAAACGCTTCTGTGAATCAGGCCAGAAGTGTTTGTAGAATGAATTCAAGCATCATAAAAGACATGGGTAATAATCCCCCTGGAGCATACTCCTTCGGCACCCTCCTCCTCTCTCCTCTCTTCACCAAATACCCCTCCCATAACAGCCAGAAGTTCACTCATCCTCCAGACTCCAAGGCATTCTCTTGCTTAACCCAACACCTCACACACATATAACACATAATTCTCAGAGATTCACATATGAAAAGATTGAGCCTCATCATGGGTCCAGCCGTAACCGTGCCGGTGATACCGGCAGGTTGCCACCGGACCGTAATGATTTACCGGCACCTGACTTCCTGGTAACACTGGGGGATTACAACCCCGGTGGACCAAAAAGTCAGAAGCTGGTAAATTGTAAGTCCCCATTCCTATGGACTCTATGGGAGTGGGGACCATGGAAGCACCGGCACCATTAATAACGGTGCTGTTGCTTCCGTAAAAACTCTGCGGGTGGGTGCTGTTCCACCCGGCAGGTCTTCCCTGCTGGGCGAGACAGCACCCGCCCTCAGAGTACTACTGTGCCGGTCCGGAAACAACAGTGCCGGTAAGCTTACCAGCGCCCGTTGTTTCCGGATCGGCAAACTTATAATGGGTCCATTATTTTCTCTTGCTGAAATGCTCTCACTGTAGACAAACAATTCCATCCCGCGCAGGTAATGTAATTCAATGCAATATTGAGTGTACCTGCGTAGCACACCTTTGATATTTTCGTGATTGCCTTGCAAAGGGTTCTGCAGGAAAAAAAGGAGGCATAAGTAGTATGTGGATTAGAGTAGGAGGCATATGTTAAACCTGAAGTGTGGAGCACAAGACAGAAGTCAATTATTCCTGAGTAGTGGTACGCTTCTGTGTGGGTGTTGTGGCAACACCTGGGTGGCATTTGGGTGCATGTTGTGTCTGTCAGGGGACATCCATATCTATTATATGGCATTGCTGGGTCACCGGGATTGCTGCTGGCATGAAGAGGCTGTGTGCCAGGGTGTGCAGTTAGCTCTGGGCTGCTCTCCTGCAGGTATTCTGACGTTGAAGGACATCAAGCAGCCCAGCGTATTGTGGTCACTGTACATAGGGTAGTGGTGCCAGTAGATAGCTCCGTCAGTTAGTTGGGGGTGAGTGGTATTACACTTTGGGTGTTGAACTTTTTTCTGGGTTGCCCAGTAGATGATGAGTTTGTGTTTGTTTGGTCTTTATCAACCTTGTTCGTTAGTGACTCTGTCACAGTGCTACTCCACAGAAACAACTTGACAATTTTACCTAGGTGTCTTGGATGTTCACTTTCTGACCGCGTTTAGGCATGGTGTTCTACCATGTGCAGAAGTTCCTTTGCTGATACATCTGGGCATTTTGTCTCCCTGAAACAGTAGTATTTTGGACTCCTGCTGACCCAAATGGATAGCAATCCAATAAACATGGGTGGGAATGTATTTTTAAATTTGTAAACAAAAATGGTCCTGCGAGATGTCTGAATTAGTAATGCTGAATTTTGTACATGATTCTTCTGCCTAGTAATGGTCGGTAGGCCCATCCCATCCCAGCATTGGCATTGACTCCCAAACAGTAGATTGCAATATCCCACAATAACTAAGGGCCTCATTACACGGAAGGCGGTGGTCCAGGGTGCTATTAGCACCCTGGACCATGCCGGTAATTTACCGGCACCGCCTTGGCGGAAAGGGGATTTACCGCCCCATTCCAAGGTTGGTGGGGCGGTAAATCCCCCTTCCGCCATTGCCCTTCCCCATTCCCATTTCTGCCCCATAGGGCTCTATGGGAATGGGGAAGGCGCTAATTACGGCACCGCAATTTTGCGGTGCCGTAATTAGCTCCGAGGTCCCTTAGCGGGTTGGTATTTAACGCCTGCAAAAAGCAGGCGTTAAAACACCAACCCGCTAAGGGACCTCGTAGTAAGGCGGTAATGGTTAACGGCCACCGTTACCATTAACGGTGGCCGTTAACCATTACCGCCTTCCGTGTAATGAGGCCCTAAGGCATGACATAGCAAATAAACTACTTATATTGCATGGTGGTAAATATGCATACAAGACTAAGGGCCTCATTACACGGTAGGTGGTAAGGGTTTACCGGTGCCAGTAAGGGCACCGGTACCGGTAAACCCTTATCACCTTACTACGAGGTCCCTTTGCGAGACCCGACCTTAACGGCTGGTGTAGACCAGCCAATAAAGTTGGGACCCGCAAAGGGACCTTGGTGCTAATTACGGTACCGCAATTTGCGGTACCGTAATTAGCTCCTTCCCCATTCCCATTATGCCCTATGGGGCAGAAATGGGAATGGGGAAGGGCCATGGAGGAAGGGGGAATTACCGCCCCACCAACCTTGGAATGGGGTGGTAATTCCCCTTTCCTCCATGGTGGTACCGGTATGGTACCGGCAGCAACCATGCTGCTAATAGCACCATGGTTTACCGCCTACCGTGTAATGAGGCCCTAAGTAAGGATAAAGGCAATGCGATTGGCTCCCGGTCCACCTCTGGATCCACACTCAACATCCCTTCTTTTTTTCCATCACCCCTCCCTTACATCCTCCCATATTCCTCCTCTTTTGCTAGTTGCACTCTCGTGTGACTCACTCATAATGTGGCCCATTAAAATACCCATTAGAAACTTGAATACATCATCCACATGAAAACTGGTCAGAAGCAGATTTTAGACGACATGCATAATGTCAGAAAACTGAGAAGAAAGAGAAGGGATGCAGTGTTGGCAAGCAGAATATCTGGTTGGCATGGCAACCCATTTCACGAAATGGCAGATGCACCTATTGTTCATTGTATTGCTTTATGATAGTTCATTCCATGAGTGGTTGTATTATTGGATGTCTGCCAATCAGCTGTTGTGATTCATTAAGGTGTTCTTCTCCCCTTATATCTCAGTGCTGGCTCACAGGAAATGGCAAATGGGGAGAGTAGACCCATGACTGCCACCACTCTACCCTTCAAACCTTGTGCCTGGCCCCACAGTTCTTGCTTTTTCCTTCTGATGAATGTCCTCAAAAAATCTCCTCAAGTCTTACACGTCTTTCCAGACGCCCATCACCCAGCTCCTTCTAGTGGCCCAATCTTAACTCCAATTCCGCTAGTCCCCGATAGCAGCCAACAGCATGTTAGGATCAGATGGCCGACTGCAAGATGCATAACATCTCCAGTCTGTTCTACGTGGACCGGCCTAGCCACCAAAGAAAAGCCTGATGGACTGCCTTCCAGTGTCACCAACATGGCTGGAGCCCAAGAGGGAGAGATGGAGCCGTTGCAGTATGAAAAAATACGATAAAACATGTTGTGTTCATATGTGCTCTGTTATGGGTGAGAGGGTTTGTGATGCTTGCCTGTATGTTTATACTTCCACCTGTGGTCGAAGTGTACGAAAAGAAGTAGTGGAACTATGTTCCCTGCTGGCCTGCACCCCCCTCCCCACAAACCCCATAGCCACGCCTCCTCAATCCACACCTGCTGTTTAAGGAAATGTTCAGTGAAGTGCAATGAAGTGCAAGTTTCAACTTCTTCCTACCCTTTTATTTTAAAACGAAACCATTCTGGGATGGTTTCTTTTTAAAATAAAAGTATAGGAACAGTAAAAACTTTTTTTTAAAGTAGATGAGCACCTCTTCCAACTGCTCCCACCCACTTTGACCACTGACTTCAACACCTGTGTGTCTGTACTTAGCCAGACATGTTTAAAAAAATCATTCTTGAGAGATGGGTTGTTGCCCTCTCAATGGATTGATGAGTGCAGTACTGGAAATGCAGCCATGCACAGGGGTGTCAACTGCCATAGTTGCCTTGAGAACAACAGGGTTACATATGCAGGTAACAATGGGTTGATGGACTTTTCCACATATGTGCTGTATGCATGATTTGGTACTATGGCTTGTGACACACCATGCCCCATGTTGTTGAAGTGACCGTGATTCATCCAGTGACTGCACTCCATGGGGGTCCGCCCTGCACCCTTTCACCTCCTAAGTCCCCATGCCCTCTGCCAGGCACTGACACTCCTTTCACAAATGTGGAGGTAAAGTTTCCAGTGGAGGTGATGAGGGAAGTACATCAAGGGGGCTCTGTCAGCAGGTAAGAATGAGCACTGTCTCTCATGTTATATCTGTATTTGTCATCACCAAAATATTTGCATGCATTCTCACAACTTTTGGGGGTATTATGCCTGAGTCACGGTAAATGGCAGTGCAGTTGTGTGTTTGTCCACATGCAGGTGGTACATCATCCATTTCCTCCACCTTCTGTTCATCTGTTCTCCCTATAAGTGTTGCCAGTGTATCCTGTGATCCGCTCACACTTACTGGGACAGTCACGTCCAGAGTGTGTGGTCTGTCGGAGGGTGATTGAATAGCGGCATATTGTCCTCATGTCCATTAACAGTGGTGTCCAAAGGGGGGTGGGTTGTTGCAGAGTATGGGCATGTGGTTAGGAAATTGTTGGGACATTGTGGGAAATTTGCAGACATGGGTCTCTTTTAGATTTAAATGCCATGGTGATGTCTGCATGTTGTATCTGCAAAGTGAATCTGGTAATTGACCTTTCACAGGTGGCCTTAGTTATCCAGTCTGCCCCCGCCCCATCACCCACTTTGGTCCTTCCTCGCCCCTGATGTGTGCTAGTTATCCATCTATTCAGCTTCCAGGCTCTCTGACTATGCCAGTTTTTATACATGTGTTTCTGTGTCTGAATTCCTCTCTTGTCCACCTTCTCACTGCCCTCACCCACTGCAATGTACTTCATGTCTCTCCTAATCCCCCCACCAGCCAGTCTCCTCCTTGAACCACCATTCTGCTATCTCTCTCTCTACTCCTTTGCCATCCATTCATCGCTCAGTGTCCTGTCTCACTCTTGCCCTTTGTCATCCTTCTCATCGACTACCACACTCGTACTTCCACTCTCAAGACCATCACCTCATTACTTGGAGTACTTTTGCTCCTGTGCATCCAAGGATGATCCAAAGTCACACATTACACATCTGACTTTGGGTGTGCAGGATTTGGATGCTTGAAAACAATATCCCTACTTGTGGCCACATCCCATGAGGGACTGATGCCTGTTACCAGGGTGCATGTCATGCAGTGCTAGTAATCTGTTTCCTTCTCTGCCAGTGATTTCTCTGTTGGTGAGATTTGCTGGTGGTATGTTGACAGTTGATGAAGCTTGGTTTCTTGTACATTTCCAGAGGTTGACACTGGATGGTCCATGGCTATTTATTTTTTCTATACAGGAGTTGACATGGCTATCCAGTGTCTTTCCATTGATGCAATGCATGTCTTTGCAAGGTACGTCTGCCCCTTCTGGGGTGGTGTAATGAGACAAAACCACACTCAGCACAGCAATTCAGGCCATTCCGGGGATGCTATGTTAACCACAGACATCAGGCACACACCATTGGGGACAAGTTCCATGCATGGTACACCGGCAGATATATCACTGCCTGTTGACTGCTGCTCAGTGCATCTCAACGCTTCCTTCAGTTCACAGCACATTGGTCTCCATTCCCTACAATCCCTGTGAACTGTGCCTTGCCTTGCCTGTCCCTACTCTGTTTTATGCGGTAGTCTCTGTGGCCTCCCTTTCTCATTCCTTTCTCTTTTCTGGTTGTCTGTTTTTTGAGAGTTGCCTCTGTGCACTTCCTTCGTGCATGACTCTTGCCTCTTTCATCAGCTGCCTTATGCTCGATTCCGTCTTCACTCCAATCAATGAGATTTTTGCATTCCGTCATCTTGGACTTTCCATCATAGGCTCCCTGACAGTGTTTACTGCACTGTTCTAATGTCATGTTAGTCAGGGGATGCCATCTTGTGGCATTGGAAGTGCCTCCAAGGGGATCCTGGGTTTTCAATCACTCAGTGATCTCGATTTGGGAGTCTCCTAGTGTCATTCTGACTTAAACCAGATCAGTGTGTTCACAATGTCCCCTCACCAGGAAAAGGGGTATGTGGTACCTGGCCTTTCAATGGAATGCCCTCAGCCTACAATGTGGATGGAGAAGGTGTCACTGTGTGCAGTGATTGAATTGCATTTTCCAGTGTTGTGTATATCTCAATCCATGGGTGCAGGGACACATGGTGATAGGTGGTTGGGGAGTTCTTGTTTACATTTGTTGCATGGCACTCAGTGGGGCACATGTTACAGTGGTCGGGGATATTGTTGCTTGTGTGTTGTGGGCTTTGTCGTGGACAATGTAGGGTAACCTCCCAAAAGACAGACAAAGAAATTGCAGCCCACTAAGGAAAATAGCTTTGTGTTCCCTTTTTCTGAAAGTGCAAGACCTTTGTTTTGTATAAGAAATATGGAAATGGTAACATGGTATTACTAGTCCACTGACAAGGAGCTCTCTGCCTTAATCTTAGCAAGTAGCACGCCATGACCCTGTAAGTCATCATGTGTGCCGCATTTCATGTACAGTTCTCACATTGGCCGTAGCATCCAATCCTCCAGCTTATTCACACATGGGTGACGGCTTCTTCACCTTGTGTAACTGTAAAATGCTTTGTTAAGCTTTCAATTACTCCACCCTATCTTTGATTCTAAGCATGTGATGTGCAGATGGAATTCAATTTATATCAGTAGACTACTTCGGGGTCAGCCTGGTCCTTGCAGACAAGGTTTTCCCATCCCAGACACACAGGCACCCTATGAGGCCACCCCGCTATAATCTCACTGACATTGGCATCGCCCTTTGCTCTCCTTGGCACAAATGATGGACTGTGTTGTTTTCTGTTGCCCCATTTGTCTGGTACTCCTCCCAAGGGATTCGCCTGGGGTCCCTGCATGTCCCAATGGTCCATCTGATTTGTGATGGATTCATGATCTTTCTCCTTGTGCGTCTGGTCATTCAAATGGGATGACCATTATCCTGGGGGGTGCTGCTGTCCTAAATCTCAGCTCGTGTTTTGGCAGCTCAGGACCTCTGCCCTGTCTCCCATGGGTATGACCTTCACAATCCGCAAAAGCCCTACTCCCATTTGACTGCTCGCATTCCTGTCTTAATGTATGTGTATTTACATGTGTATTGACGGGCTTGGTGGGGGATGTGATAGTCAAGCAACAGAAGAGGCCTTGTTCTGTGTTTCAAACATAGCCTATGCGGATTGAGGCCTACTGTCAGATATAGTGTTAGTTCATGTTCTGTATATCATCCACATGCAATGTATGTGACATTTCTGCATAGAAAGAGGCTCTTTTGACCTAAATATGTATGTGCTTATACAATCCACATGTCTCCTGCCAGTCACCTCTACCCACATAATTCCCCCTCCCCATGACCACCATGTGCACCCCCCACTTGCTAGTGTTCTTTCCATGATGTGATTCACTTGGGTGGGGTTGGGATCTTAATGTGCTTCCCGACAACAAAATTAATTCTGTTGTTTTTATTTGCTATGACTGTGATGGTGTTTGGTGCATGTAATGTTATGTCTAGTGGACACACACAGTTTGCCTCTCACAGACACACATTCTCAGGGTATTGTTATGGGCATGGAGGATATGCCCCAATTCCTCATTGAATGGCACACGGACTGTGGCCTCACTGTGTGTGCTCCACAGGTTTTCACCTAAAATTAAGTTTGATTACACCAACTGGTTGTGCCAACCAAGGGCAAGGGTGGTGCCTGTGGCTGAGAGTGATGTCCCACCTGCATATCGACTCGTACACCACGCCATGTAGCTACATTGTGCAGTGCCCATACTGCAACAATATTTTACAGACTACTGGTGGGGCATATAGGAATACCCCACCAAAGTGTTCTTGCGAGTGGAAACTTGACTTAAGCACCCCAAATGTGCACTCCACTATACCATTGTGCCCACATTTGCAGCATTGCACCATACCTCAGAGGGTGTGGCAGGATTCCTATATGGCGGCATGAACGGTGATAGCGGATAGGCACTGTCGTCTGAAAATGTTGACGTGGTTGTTATTGGCATGTATTGTCATGGTCTGTTGTTCAGTGTGTGATGTGCATGCATGCATGCATGTGTGTACCAGTTCATACTCATCAATGAGCCATGTGTTACCATATCTTCCCAATGCCAGGGCACAGTAGAGTGTTGACTGGCCATAAGCTGTCATGCGTGCTGCCAGGGAAATTGGCATTTACTTGCATGATCACTCCATTTGTGTCACAGACAACCTCCACATTAATAGAATGTCAGTGATTGCGATTGTGATATATGTGCTCTGTCATTCGGGGGGCCGTATCACAACAAGTGTGCAGTCTATATCTCCAAGCCCACATGCAAAATGTGCAACCACATAGAAATCCTGGCACACTCTCTGTTTTTCCTCCAGTCTTCTCAGCATATCTATGTGCCTATGTAGACAAGAATGTGATGCAATGAAGGCCAAGACCTGGTGAAGACAGCAGGATTGTGTGGCCTGTGATATCCCACCAACTATGGCAGGGGTATGCTAGAATGAGCCAGTGGCAATGAAATGTAGTGCTGTGAGCACCTTTTCAAGGGGGGTAAGGGCCTGGGAGCAGATGGTGGGTGTTCTAGGTCTTGCTCCTCCTCCCTGACAAGTTCTATGATGATATGGGGTGAGAACCGGTACCTGGCATACGCATTGTCATACACCTTGGTATCAGGCATCCTAAACAGAGTGGTGCGTTCAGTGAAAAATCTGGGACCTGGGCATTCTCTTCCTCCTTCTGAGTCCATGGATAATAGCTCTTACTATTGCAGCATTCATCATGGATGTGCGACGTTCATATGGTGTGCATTTCGTGCTTTATAAGCACTGGATCCCATGCATGTTGAACTTTATGCCTGCTATTATGTGGCAGTTGGATCACAGGTTTTGCATGTGACTTTTACAACCTACGGTTCCACATTGGAATCCATGAATTTGTTTGGGTTGGCGGTCGATTGGGTGTTCCATTGACTTGTGTGACCTGTCCTTCAACATACCCATATTATTCCTCTGTCTGCATCGATAATGGGGTATATGAAAATTATGCCCCCTATTTTTGTCTCTGTGCTGGCCCCACCCACGTTCTACGAGGTGTCTCGCCTAATACGCTCGGCTGAATGCAAAGTCCGCACAAGGTCCGGAAAAATCCTGCAATGTCGATTCCATGAATCCGTAGATGGGGGGTTTGCATGAAATTAATCCTTAATTTGTTATGTGTTTATTGATAGTTAATTTGTAAATTTGGACACATGAAAAATCAAGACATTTGGAATATTGGTGTATAGGTTGCTCACAATCTAATTCATATCACACACACACACACACACACACACTGTTACATGGTCTTTAACAAACATGTGCACGCTTTAATGTAAAAAAACATGCAAAAACATGCAAGTGCTCACATCAAAATGTCACAATCATGCACCCACGCCCTTTAATGCAAAACATTGTGTGCATGCTTCTTGCTTGCACATCTCTACACACAACTTTTTTCCATTGTCAGGTGCACTTATAGGCATGTACTGCTACACCAGTTAGTAAATACGAGCAGTTGTGCCAACAAACCAAAAAGAGTGGTGTTTGCAGGAGGCAGGATCACTGAAATAACCTGTGCTTGGAGGAAATGGAGATTTGTTATTGGTTGGTGAGGCATAGAGTTTCACTGTCAGCTGCTGTGCCCCGAAGGTGGAGACGATATACAAAGGGGGGTGTGTGTGTGTGTGTGTGTGTGTGTGTGTGTGTGTGTGTGTGTGTCTTTGTGCATTGGTAGTGTGTGCTTATGTGTATGCCTCATATGGATCAAAAGCTGAGCCAAACTAGCAACCAGTTCAAAGAATGTGAGTGTGTGTCCATTCCTCCCTTTGATGTTTTACTCTTAACTAACCTTTTAAATGTCCATTGGTATTTTAGTAACACAATAGTAACTCCAGAAAGGCCATGGGGTGACCACTTTCTCCTATCCTCACATCTCTCTCTCTATCTACCCCTCAGCCCGAGCCAACCCCTGCACTGCCACAAAACTTCTCGGTCATCTGACCCATGAAGCGTGTGTCAGTTGAGGCTTTCACCACCACATTATCTCCCCCTCCTGTACCTTTGGCTGACTCACATCCTGACAGAGCCCTTTCCAAACTCCATTCCTCTATCTCTTACACTCTTGATGTACTTGCCCCTGTCATGAGGATCCGCTTCAAGCCCAAGGCCAAGTGTAACTCTTGGTACAACTTGTTAGTTTAGAAATGATGCAGTCACAGTGTGTGAGACTATACAACACCTATCTGCTTGCTATTAGGTAACCCACCTTTTGTTATAGGTCTGTAGTACACAAGTTGGTAGTGTGACTGAGCAGGCAGGTTTATTTCAAGAGGGGTAAATGTGAGCTGTAGAGCTGTAAAAATGAAATCTGTGAATACAAGTATCCAGAAAACACTCAAACTAAAGGTTTCTGTTATAAATAACGATTTATTTAATTAAAATCAATTTTCAAATAAGCGTTCTTTAAAAAGGCAATTTGTGTAACATTGTAAATATACTATAAAATTACTTTTCAGAATCAGAACAAATTAGTGGATAATCTTTGGATATGCTTCTTACACAATTCTTTCACCCTGAGATGACTTCAATCATAAGAACAGTAAAGCCATTTATGTATCACACTAGTTAAACCTGACGGATTCTGAGGTTGCAGAATGGAAAGGTTCAAGGAAGGAAAAGGTTAACTCAGTAAATCGTGAGGACCGCTAAATCTTCCAATGAAACCTAGACAAGCCTTTCCCAACAGTAACAGTCAAAACAATTTACCACCTATGAGGGACAAAAAATATCAACGTCAATGGACTAGAAGAATCTTCAGGGAGCCAGGACAGCCAAAGTCAATTGGAACACAGTCTATGGATCTGTTGCACTTCTTAGATTAAATGTCTTGCACAAAGTTAGAGAGTTTGTTGAAAAATCACTTGTAGGGTCACAAGCTGTTAAGACTGTGGAAGGAGAGTTGGAATCAACTCACAAAGGTAAGCCAATGCAATTCCCAACTAAGAAGAGCACAGCTAAAAGACAATGAGGTAAGTACCCCAAGCCTAAACAGTACCTCTGGTTTAAAGAAGAGTAGTTCAGCAGGACTGGTTTCATTCAAGCATTCCTAGAGACAAAGGACATGGGAGTTTCAGGACCCTCCCTCACATCCTGTCCTTCCAGACACACTGGAGCCAGATCCGGGCTTCCGGGCTGAAGCCCCCCAAAGGCAAGACAAACAAAGAGCTCAAACCTGACTCAATGCACAGAGTACAATCTAAGAAAGACCTCACAAATGTAAAATTGCGAAAAAATAAGTCAGGGAGCCATTTTGACAAAATGGCCACCCATGGGAGCTGTACTGCAGCTTACGGGTTCAGCCTGCGGTAGAAAAGAGCAATGGTACACTGCCACCAGCCATTTATTGTAGTGAGGGTAACATAAAAAATGTTACATGAGAATGTAGGATAAGGGGCAACTAGGTAACACCCCAGCACTCCACATAAGATGGGGTCTGCTGGACCTACAAAATCAAAAGGTAAGTAAAGCCAATTTCACTTTACTATTCTTGGGAACAATAGTTCACCCATGAAAAGGAAATGGTGGGCATCATGTGTACCCTCTGGCAAACTGGCCTGCCACCTGCTCTAAAGACAGTACCGACTCTCTGTTCACACTAAGAAGAGAGCTCACATCCAAGCCCGTGTCTCTGAGGCATCTAACAACTCTGCCAAACTCTTTAAAATCGGCAAGTAGCTGTTCAATCCTGCTGCAGTCTCTACCTCTCCTGTCCCCTCCCGGGCCCTCTGCACAACCTTGGCTTCACATTTGATCTAAAAAACCCAGGGCATCCTCTCCACCCTCTCTTCCTCTCCTCTGTCTTCCTCTACTTTTTCCTCTACCTCTGACCTTCCTCTGGCTGCCTCGCCTCCTCTCTTCTCTTCCTTTCCTTTGTTCACCCCAACAAGGTTTTTAGACAAGTCTGATCTATGAAAGTCTCATCAAAACAAGTTCTTACCTGTTTATCTAAAACCATCAAGCACCATATTGACACCCTCGCTCCAGCGTTGGCTGACTTCTGCAACCACTCTTTCAACACTGGAACCTTCCTTTCCCCTCTGAAGCACTCCCTTGTGCATCCTCTTCTAAGAACTCCTCAGTCGACCTCTCCTGTCTGGCTAACTATCACCCGATCTCCATTCCTCATATTCTGGGCAAAATCTTGGAAAAGCTGGCCATCTCCCCCACAGTTCGTTCACCTACAGCAGAGCAGGAGCTCCATCTGGGCAATGCAGGAGCAGTGTTCCGCCCAGGAGGAAAGAGCCTCTCTCCAGAATAATTCTGGTAAGCAGACTGCCACTCTGCACCCTTTTTATATAGCCACTCTAAAAATCATATGAGCAGCTCCAATTTCTGAGGTGCGTGTATCCTGCACACCTGAATCCATTTTAATTAGCAAAATGCTGCCTAATTCGCATTCCGCCGCCTGCACGCCAAATCCACCATTAAGCACCATGAGGATTGCTCCTTTCAAGATGGCGGACCGAAACTTGCTCGACTAGCACCCACACCCAACCAAGCCTATGCCCAGCTGCCGGGAATTGGATTGGCTACTGGAGGCTTCATATTGGGCTATCGGGCGCCGGCAGGCGTAAGCCGGCCCACCTCACCAAGGCCCAGGAAACAAGACTGCTTCCTGTCCTCAGCCTGTCACCAGCCGTTGCCTCTCGCCAGATTCGCTGCCCAATTGCCGCCAGACAGCAGACAAGGCAACCTCACCCTGCTACATCCTGCACTGCCATCACCTAATACCACCTTTGTAGCATACCTCTCCTACACAGCATTTGCTGCGTTCATAACCCACCCTCTACAATCTATGCGCCCACGAGTACCCTGGACATTTACACCCCCCCATTAACCGGCACAAACATAAGTTATGCACTTTCAATGCTTTCTTCGCATGTTCTTTATGTAGCGCATAGTCACTGCCACGACCCATCAACATTGCTGGTGCTCCCCTACAGCCCCTGGCCTTGCGGTCAGAAAACAGCCCAATGTACTATTTGACCCAGCTCTTGGCAGAGTTATACACATACGCCCGGCTCCCCAATAGCCAATTACTGTGTTCCGCCGATTCTCCCGTACGCACTGTGAACGTGCCTCTTGACTCATTATTAGATGTACCCCACGTGATCTCATGTTAATATTGAAAGCCTGCTAACTGACTATTGCAAGTCTGTTACTACTACCTGCTCCATGCACCATATTTGAGCCTGATACCTAATTGTTGCCAGTCACTAGCATACTGCTGTTTGCTGTACCCGGTACCTTGTAAGTGATGTATGTATGTGATCTCATGTTTCTATTGAAAGCTTGCCTACTGCCTTTTGCGAGCCTGTTAGTACTACCTGCTCCATGCATCTTATTTGAGCCTGATACCTAATTGTTGCCAGTCACTAGCATACTGCTGTTTGCTGTACCCGGCACCTTGTAAGTGATGTATGTATGCAATCTCATGTTTCTATTGAAAGCTTGCCTACTGCCGATTGCAAGCCTGTTAGTACTATCTGCTCCATGCATCTTATTTTGAGCCTGATACATGATTGTTGGCAATCACTAACATACTACTGCCTGCTCTACTTGACACCTTACTGTTAGCCCTCAACCACCTACTGCTAACCTACCTGCTCTACCTGACTCCTGCTTTCTATCATCTCCCTGGTATCTGATTGCTGCTAGCCACAGCACTTCTGTACCTTACTGTAAGTTTGGTAACCACCCACTGCTAGCCTACTACCGTGTACCTCACTGTGAGCTCACTAACTACCCATGGCTAGCACACTGGCTCCACTTGTTGTATGTATCCTATTGTGAGCATGACACTTGACCAACACTAGCTGTTCTACTGGCACTTCACTGTGAGTTTGTTCACTGACCACCGCCAGCCTACTCCTTTCCACCTGACATATGCAGTTTATTTGAGTCAGCCCCATGATTATTGATAGCATAGGCACTCCATCCTGTACCTATCTAGAGCCTGCCACTCCACTATTGTTAGACCATGACAGGCCCAAGTCCCATCTACCTTACCTTCGCTATACCACTACTCCTGACCTTCCGTCTCATAAAAAAAACTATAAGGGACACACAATAGAGAACTCTAGGACAACCCTATACAACATTCAAATCATGGCCCCAAATACCTGCATGGTTATGTGCATGCCCCCTGAACACTATACCTCAGCCCCTTGCACCACAGCTATAAGAAACCTCAAACTGTGTGCTAGACTTCCTAAACTGTATGAACCTCTAACTAGATCCCTTCCACCTACGAACAAGAAAACAAACCTTTGCGATAGTGGTGTTCCTAACTCCACCGATAGATCCCCCCACCCCGCTGCATTATGCAATCTGCCCGTGCCATTAGGTATAGCACCAACGTCACATCTGGCCCTGAATACCCACATTACATATACTACCAAAGCCCCAGATGATCACTATATTAAAGGAGCTTTACTCAATGTGAGATCCCTCATAGCACATGCCATTGATATATCTGACCTAATCACAGAAAATGATCTGGATTTCCTAGCCATCACTGAGTCTTGGCTGCATAATGTCGCTGGACCAGCGCTCACGCTTGCCATCCCAGAAGGATATACTATCTCCAGACGAGATAGGGAGGACTCCCGTGGCGGTGGAATTGCCATTATATCTAAAGAAACCCTCTCTACGAAACTAATCCTGCATCAAACTATTAATTCCTGTGAAATCCTCTCTGCCAAAGTACCATTAAAGAATTCCCAATCACTCACCATGCACGTAATCTATAGACCTCCTGGTCCCTTAGGCTCATTTGAGGAGGATCTGAATAATATTCTCGCCAACAACCTCAAGCCTACCTCTCAACTTCTGTTGCTAGGCGACTTTAATTTAGTTTTCAATGACCCAGCAGAAAAACATGCCCAGGAAATTGCCAACTCCCTGGAAACACTGGGACTGTCTCAAAAAGTAAACAAGCCCACCCAAATCAAGGGTAGAACCTTGGACTGGGTAGCAGACTATAACTGCACAGCGACTGTTACCTCCATCGTCCCCCAACCGTGGACTGATGACTCGCTTGTAGCCATCATACTATCAACCACTAGACCTCAACCACTGGACTCACAAACAGTGCCACCTTGTCTGACCAGAAACAAAAAAAACTATCACTGTAGACAATGTGCTACCTAATATCCTTCAAATTTTAAATGCCTTGCCAAACAACCTTGACCGAGGTACCCTAGTACAGGAATACAATATCATGTTGACCACCCTAGACAAAATTGCCCCACTTAAACAGAGACCGAGCAAAAATAAAGCACACCTCAACAAGGGGTTTACACCTAAACTAAAGGACTTACATACTCTGAAAAGAAAGTGTGAAAACACATGGAGACTCTGCCTTCTAGCGAGAACAAAAACAAGCTATCCTTAATCTAAACGCAATACAAAAATGAAATATATCTGCCAAAAATAAATTCTTACAATGAACGCATAGCCAATTCTAACTCAAGTATCAAATAACTATTTCCATACTAATAGAATTGGAGTCACCTATCCCTACACCTGATGTATGCATTAAAAATAAAACCTGGTGTTCTGAGATTCGACAAGCCCTAACTAACAAAATAAGCACTCTACAAAACAAAATAAAAACCAAAAAAGATGATCTGAAACTAAAAAACAAAATAAAATCCAAAAAAGATGATCTGAAACTAGCACAGTCGACTAACTCCATGCCACCTAATGGCACAACACCGGCACAAAATAACAGCTTCCGTTTCACTAAATTATCTGTTCTAGAGGTACAAAAATTCATTCTATCACTTAAACCTTCGAATTGCAAGGGTGATGTCTGCCCAGCACACATTATAAAAGATGCAGCCGGAGACTTCTCCCCATTCATATCTAAACTTATTAACAGCTCATTCTCCATTGGAATTGTCCCAGCCAACCTCAAACAATCCTGGGTACTCCCACTTCTGAAAAAGCAAACACTAGATCCTCTCATCGCTACTAACTACCGTCCTATCACGACGGTACCATTTCTCCTAAAAATCCTGGACCAAGCTGCATACGTGCAGATACAAAAATACCTCGAGCTCCATAATCTCCTAGGGGTTAGACAATCAGGCTTCCGACCATTACATGGGACAGAAAAGGCCCTGATAGACCTAAAAACCCAAATCGATGAGCTGAGAGACAGTGGGAAGGCTGCCCTTATCCTATTACTTGACCTCTCAGCGGCATTCGACCTGGTGGACCACAAAGTCCTCTGCAGGCATCTGGACTCGGCAGCCCACTACTCCGCCGAAGCTGTTAGGTGGATAGAACAATAAGAGTGTTCTCCCCGTCAGAGGCTGACCCGTCCCCGATCATCTGTGGGGTGCCTCAGGGCTCCTGCATGTCGCCTACCCTCTACAACATATTCACCAAGCCTCTGTTCGACGATTTGGACCTTCTGGGTATCACCTACACTAACTATGCAGATGATACACAGATTCTCCTCCCTCTTTCTGGAGATCATGACAAGGACCTGGCGCTGGTGAATAGAATCTATCTCATCATTCAGGCATGGATGGGCACTCACGGCCTCTGCCTGAATGATGATAAGACAGAGTTGATCATTTTGGGTACCTCTGCTAATATCATCAAACTAGGTCCTGCTTACACCTCATTCATCATTGATGGCAACAATATCAAAGTGTCTAAGAAAGTAAAAACCTTGGGATTCTATTTAGATGCAACCATGTGCTTCAATAGACAAGTGAAATCCCTGGCCTCAACTACAGCATACACATGCAAATTGATCAGAGCGGTCAAGCCTTTCTTGTCAAACGACAACGGCATTGTTCTGGCCAGAGCACTAATCTTATCAAGACTAGATTATTGTAATGCCCTCTACTGCAGCACTAACAAAACTAACATCCGTAAACTCCAAATCTTACAAAATAATGCTCTCAGAGTCGCATTAGATATCAACAAAAGAGTACATATGACCTCCATTAGACGCCATCACAAATGGCTCTCCACACAAGACAAGATACAGCTAAAAATTGCCTCCTTAACTCACAAAGCATTACACAATGCTGCCCCTATCTACCTAATTAACAAACTGTTGAGAGGATCCTCCACCAGGCCCACCAGAATCATCAATGCCAACTGTCTTGTGGTACGCAGATTCAAATCCACTAAGATTGGTGGTAATAGCTTCCCGGTGAAGGCTGCTAAACTCTGGAACTCCCTTCCCCACGAGTTAAGAGCTGACCAACCCTACCATCATTTCAGAAAGAGCTACATTGCCTTTTTTAACGAAACGGCAGTACTGACTAAAACGTGACTACTGCATAACCGTCTGTAACTGGTCATTCTACTTGTCTGCCTTTGTAAATATGTTATTTTATTTCTTCTCAAACTAATTTTGATTGCAAACCACTGTATCTACTTTGCAAACACACCTACCTTTATGTCCTCTGTATGTACTATTATGTCACTGTGATTCTCATTATGTAACTTGTAAGCTCTGCATATTCTTCTTGCTGCGGCCTGCTACCTCTGGGTCTGGTGCGCATTAGAAATTCAATAAACAAACAAACAAACACACATCTCCCAGCGTAATCTTCACACTGAATCTGTAGGTTGTCTCCATGACCATCAGTATGGCTTAATAGCAGCCAAAAGCATGGAAACTGTTCTCCTGAACATCCGTAAAGACCTGCTCTCAAACCTTGACACTAACCACCCATCTGTCCTCATCCTCCTCAATCTCTCTTCTGCTTTTGATACTGTCAACCATGCCATCCTGCTCAACCGGATCTGTGATAACCTGGATGTCACTGATCAGGCCCTGGCCTGGCTGACCTTTCTCTCTGACCAACCCTCCCAGGTCCAACTTGGGTCCATCCTCTCCTCTATCTCTCCCTCTTCCTGTGGTGTTCCCCATGGGTCTAATCTTTCTCTCTGGCTGTTCAACCAATACCTGGCATCTCCTGCCCACTGCATAGCTGCTCTCTGCTCCAACATTCAGTGCTATGCGGATGACACTCCGCTCTCTTTCAGGCTCCCCTCAGCCGCCTCTTTTCCCTCTCCCATCCTGGATTGTCTGTCCATAATCCAGGAGTGGTGTGCCACCAACGATCTTTGCCTTAATGCTAGTAACACAGAAATCCTCCTCATTGGCTCACCAGCACCTTACTTTCCTGTCACTATATGGCTGAGCACTCTGGGACCTCTTTCTGTTTCCACCTGTAAGGCTACGTACCTCAGGGTCATCTTCGACTCCAAACTCACCTCCTCTCCTCATATCTCTGACATCTCTAAGAAGTCAAAGTTCTATCTGAACCTCCTTAGAGGTATTCTTCCTTTCCTCACTTTCCCCCAGAAGTTCCCTGTCTCCAGGGTATGACGTCCTTTCATTGTGGGATGTTTTTTCGTGGGGTTTTTTGCAGCGATTTTTCTTTTGAAAAAACCCATCGAAGATTTTAGGGGGGTAGTCAATTATATATATGGGGTGTGGGTGTTTGGGAATAAATACAAATTAAAGAAAATGGTGGGTTTGAGGGGAACCCCCCCCATAAATTTGATGGGATTTTTCGTAAAAGAAATCACAGTAAAAAACCAGCGAAAAAACATCCCGCGATGAAATTACATGGTACCGTCTCCAGAGTTCTGGTTCTCACTAGGCTGGACTAATGCTAAAGCCTCTTTCTTAATCTACCTGCCTCTACCCTCCGTCCTTTACAACTCATCCAGGACAGGACTGCAAGACGTGTCCTTTGCCTGAAACCCAGGGTTCGTATCTCTCCAGCTCTGAAATCTCTCTGTTGACTCCCAGTGGCAGCAAGGATCAAGTTCAAGACCCTCTGCATTGTCCACAGGGCGTTCTGTGGCATGGGACAGCAAAACATCCAACTCTCTCTACAGAAATATCTTCCTACTCAAGCTCTTCACTCCTCCACCTCCAACTCCTTGAAGGTCAGTCGCTTCTCCAAGCAACAAGTTGGGGGTAGATGTTATTCTTCGGCTAGTGCCTCCCTCTGGAGCAGCCTCCCTGCCTCTCTGAAACTTGAGCAGAACCATCTCCAGTTCCGGAAGCACCTCAAGAGCTTCCTCTTTGCTTCTGCCTTCTCTCTTCCTGTCCCCTGCTGATCACCTGTCTGATACATGCACTGGTCATCTGGCAACCCTCTGAATTCGGGCCCAGGTCCTTGCCTGTCCAGCTGCATACCTGCACTGCCTCCTGGCACCACCCGCACTTGTGGTCTGTATCTGTAACCTTATAGTTCCCCTTCCTGCACTGATTAACACCTGTTGTCTGCACTTCTAACAATCGCACATGCCACTTGTTGGCTGCGCTACTTGTTATGTTGTGATTCCTTGTCCTGCACTTGCCCATCTGACCACCACCACTCCCCTGGAACTTCTCCCTTGTCCCCTATACTTCCACAACCTCAATGTCAATAGGCCTAGTAAGATCGTTGTTTTTGTCCTCCATCTGTTTCCCCTCCCTTGCCTTGTTGCACCTTAAAACACTTGTGTATAGACACGTTATAAATGCCATATCATATCATAACATTGGGAAATAGAAACATGAAGCGGTATTGTAAAACACTCCAGGGAGACAATGGGACAAGCTCAAGTGCACACACTGCTTTCATGTATGTATTTAATTTGTGAATGTCTTTATTGCACAAATATATAGTTGTGTGACCATAGCAACGCACACATGTTACCAGGTGGTACATTCCACTGTGGAAGTGTAACATTTCAGTAATTAACCAGTGTGATGTGATTCATTTCTGTTTCTAAAACGAGTGTCTTATGAAAATGTTCCTTACGTTTACATTTTCATGTAGGACTGCCCATTTAACACATATAATATATTTGCTAATTTGTCCGCCCTTTACCTCTTGTCTAAATATAGTTCCTAATGTCAAAATCTATAGTGACTAACACATAATTTGGGCCAATGCAGAGCAGTTTGAAAGTGTATTCTGTTTCATTTATGGAGCGAAGAAAGGAAATGCAATAACTCGATGTGTGTTTGAACAATGGACGCACCCAACTTCTATGAAGAAATTCAACACAATACGAATGACTACACAATATTTAAATGACAATATATGACATGACCTTTCTAAGTAGTTCATTTAATTTTTTCAGCTTTTTCATTGACTGATAATTGCATAGCAGTTTTTTATTGGTAGGTTACAGAATCAGTTGGCCACAGGGTGTCTAAGCTGACTCACAGGGCTGCTGTATACACAGCTGCTATGGCAGAAGGCTTCCCATGCCTGAAATATTTCTTAGTCATGTCGCTCGTGCTCACATCTGAGAGTTGGACTAAGGTCTCAATGCCCCCTTTTGTATCATAGCACTCTGACACCACTACCAGCCACCCAGCCTTAAACATTCCTCCAATACAAAAGATCAATGGAGTGTCATGCACAAGGGGGATTAGCCCAAGTCTACCACACTGGTATATTGACATCTGAAAAACCAGTCACCTCGCACCTTGTATTCCACTTGCTTCTGCCAGATGGTATCAGGTAATATTATCCTCACAAATAATGTCGCCATATATATAGTAGCCAGGAAACGTTATTTATGGGGATAATTTATGGGGTAAATGGGAGCAGAGGTTGTGGGGGTGGCCCCCACTCCTTTTAAAAAAATGTGGAGATTGTGGGAGTGTCCCTCACAGGTTCCATGGGTTAATATTGCTGCAAAAAAATGGTGCCATTCTTGTATGGCGATATTTTTGCGGGGATATTAATACATGGAACCCCCAAGCCATCTCCCACTCCAAGCAGTGCATTTCATCACCAAAGTTTAACTTGACCGGGTTTAGATGCTGAAATGTATTTATTTATTTATTTATAATGTGCCGGTAGCTCACAGGCATCAGAGCGCACATGGAGACAGGACAACAACAAGAGACGTGACAGGAAAAATGAGACAAGTGAAATCAGATGAGGGTGAGGGTATTGATTTATTTAAAAAGTGTTGTTTTTAACATTTTCTTGAAAGGCAAAAGGTTAATTTCCTGTCTTAGGTTCCCAGGTAGAGAGTTCCACAACTGCTTAGCGTGGGCTGGGGAAGATCTGCACATCCCCCTTGAGCGTTTAAAAGCTGGGTAGGAAACCAGGGACTGTTCTGCTGAGTGCAGTCTTCTACCTGGGGAGTAGCGAGATACCACTGTTTTGAGGTATGGGAGAGCGGTGCCTTACAGGCAGTGATGCACAATGGTGCATGATTTGAAGTTTATGCTGTCCTGTATGGACAGCTAGTGCAAGCCTTTCCTGTGTTTAGAGATGTGCTCCTTCCACAGAATCTTTTTAATGGTTCGCACGGCAACATTCTGGATCCGCTGGCATTTCTTTATACTGGAAATGCTGGCTCCAAAGAGTAGCACATTAAAGGGTTTATAGTGATATTACCGAATTACATTATGTCGAATGTCATAATGTCGAGAAAAAAAAGTAAAAAAAAAAATGTTTTAATGTCTTTTTTTGTTTATTTTTATTTTTTGTTCAAAATGGGGGGGTTCCCCCCTCAACCCCCCTTTTTTCTAATTTTGTTTTTGTTTTACCCCTTTCTTTTAGTTGCGGAACCAAAAAAAATATATAAATAAAAAAATAAAACAACATTTTTTTTTCCGACATTATGACTTTCGACATAATGTTTTCCACTTTTTCACTGCACACCACATTAAAGTAATCCAGCCTTGGTAACATGACTGCATGGGCGAAGGTAGCCACATTCGCCTCTGTTAGGAAGGTTCAAATGTTCCTAATGATTCGAAGGTAGTCGTTACAGTTTCCACTGATCATTTTGATATGTTTGTCCACGTTTAAGGAGGCCTTAAGAGTGACTTTCAGGGTTTTTACATAAGTCTGGACATGTATCTGTTGGCCTTTGTCAAGGAAAGGAGGACGCGTACGCAGGGCTCATGGAACACAACTTTATTTTCCTTCATACAACAATTAAATGGCGCTCTCGCGCATTTACCCAGAACCGCCTTTTCCCAACCAAATGTCACTGACGGCCCGCCTCATGATGGGTGGGGCTGGCATTAACTCTTCGGTGTCCGGTCACACCACCCCGGGACAAATATGTCCAAACGTCGACTAACACTCTTCAACCAGTCTCACAGGCTTCTTGACCGTTCGGTGAGGTCTCCCTTCATAGGCTTCTGGCCCGCCCAATTGTGGCGGATCTGACCCCTGCTCTGTCTCTCCCGGATCTCCTTCAGGGGGGATCCATAAGCCATCTCTTTGAGCCTGTGCCTCTGGAGAGACCGGTCTCGGCGGAGCCTCAGCATCTTCTCTCTTGATGTAGTGCCTGAACTGCTGGCAGTTTCTTGTGATGGCTCTCTCTTGGTCTTGAGCAGTGACCATCATGCCTTTTATGGCCGTGATTCTCATGGGACACGGGGCAAAACGCGGGTCCGTCTTGCGGAGCATCGGTTGCTGGACCAAAACCTTGTCACCTATTTGAAAGTCTTTCGGCGTCGCATTGCGTCTGGCATCTGTGTCTTGCCTCGCTTTCTCTTTTCCTCTGCATCCCTCTGCAGTACTTTGGCATCGGTGGACTCCGCAGTAGCCGGATTCCGAGGAATGGGAGTGCGTACTTCATAGCGAAGCATGAGCTCAGCAGGTGTCTTGTTCGTGGCCTCATGTGGCGTGTTTCGGTAGTCTCTGAGGAGCCGACACAGCGCTTGGTGTGTGTTGACTGTTTCGCTTTTGGCCCTCTGGATCGTTCATTTGTGGGTATCGGGGGGTGATTTTCAAGTGCTGAAACCCTATGTGTTTTCCCAGGGTCCCAAACTCATGTCCACAGAACGGGGGTCCGTTGTCTGACTTGATTACTCTAGGAATCCCCCACTGGCTCAGTATTTCTTCCAATACCGCGGCCACCTGTGAAAAGGCTGTAGTGGGTACGCTTTTTACTATCGGGAATCATGAATGCTCGTCGATCAGGAGGAGAAGGTAGTCTCCTGATTCTGTGGGTCTGTAGAAGTCCATGGCTACTCTTTCCCACGGGTGATCGGGTATTTGAGTGTGCTGTAGAGGAGCTGGGTTTTAGGCCGGTGATATGCACTGGCAGGCGTGACAGTTTTTGTCCCATTCGTCGACGGTGGCATCTAGGAATGGGAACCAGACATGGCATCTTAATTGTTTCTTTGTGTTTTCAGCCCCGCGATGACCCTTGTGTGCAGTGCGGGCGACTTTGTTCCTCAGTGCAGCAGGTATCCCAAGTCGGCACCCCCGGAGTAGGATGTTGTTGTCTTTTACAGCTAGTTCATTGTGTACTCTAACGATACTTAAAATCTCTGGTTTGCATACCCCCGGGTGGGCCAGCATTGCTCTCCGGTGATCTCTCCATTTGCTGGTCGTCGTGAGGCTGATCGCGAGGGCCATCGTGGGATCTGCGGCAGATGCGACAGCAATCGTCTTGAGTGACAGGGCAGGTGTAAGTGAGTTTGAAGCAATGTATTGCACATAGGCGATGTCCCCTTTGCGTGTCACTGGGGGCCCCACTGGGTGCCGCGACAGGTAGTTGGCAGGGTTTAGGTCACCTCCGGGTCGGTGAATGATATCATAGTCATAGTCTAGAAGACGTATGCCCCATCGCTCGATCCGCGGCGGCATCTTGGTGTGAGGGTTACCAAATAGGGATAGGAGAGCCTGGTGGTCCATTATTAGAGTGAAGCTTTTTCCGATCATAAGATGTGAAAGTGTTCACACGCCCAGACCGTGGCCAGGCTCTCTTTTTCCACCTGGGAGTAGGCAGTTCCAGGGGTCGATAGTGCCCTACTTGCATAGGCAACTATGTGTCTCGGGTTGACGTCAGCACCAGCGGTCTGGTCAAGGATAGCTCCAAGGCCCACGGGGCTCGCATCCATGATCACTTCCCTGTGCCACTCGGGGTTGAAGTAGGTGAGGCGATAGGCTTCCGTGAGGGCCTGCTTAATGTCCATGAAGGATCATTGACATGCTGGCGTCCACTCAAAAATTGTATCTTTTTGTAGCAGCCTCCGGAGCGGTTCTGTGAGGGACGCATAGTGTGGTATGTATCGGGCGCAGTATCCTGCCATGCCCAGGAAGGAGCGTACATCAGTGGACTGTTGTGGCTCGCTGTTGAGATTTGTGATCGTCTTGACCTTTTCCGGGTCTGGCATCATTCCTTGGCTGGAGAAGATGTGTCTGAAAATTTTAAGCTTTGCTTTGTTGAACCGGCATTTGGCGGTGTTTAGTGTGAGAGCAGCACCTTGCAGTGCTTCACAGGTGGCATACAACGCACTGTCGTGGGACTCTTTTGATGAGCCAAAAATGAGGATGTCGTCGCTGTAGTTCAAAGCACCCTTTATGGGTCTGATGATCTGGTGGACTGCCTCCTGGAAAATCTCAGCTGCAGATGAAATTCCGAAAGTTAGCCTCCGGTACCTGTATAGTCCATCATGAGTCGCAAAAGTAGTGATCGACCTGGAGTCGGGCTGCAGCTCCAGTTGATGGTAACCCTGGATTAGGTCGAGTTTGGAGAACATCTGAGCGTTGTTTAGCTGCACAATCATGTCCTCGATACATGGGCCCGGGTGCCTCTCGCATTGGATGGCGGCATTGGCTACCCTCATGTCAACACACAGGCGTATTTTGCCTCCCTCTTTCGGTACGACCACAAGTGGGGATACCCATGGCATTGGTCCAGTCGCGGGCTTGATGATGCCATCACGAAGCAGTTGTTGGAGTGCTTCCGACACCGCTTCCTAGAGGTGAAACCCTATCCTCCCGGGTTTTGTGGCACCGGTCGCACGGCGGGGTCTATGTGTAGCCTGACGGGGGGACCTTTGAGTTTCCCCAGACCTGAGCATGATTCCGGAAATCTATGCATGATGTCTTCTTGTGTGATCAGCTTCTGTGGTTGACTGCATGTGATTGCCCCGACAAGTCTTTCCGAGCTGTGATCGTTCATTGTGGCAGTGATGGTGTCGCCGGCCTTTACATGGATCTCAACCAGCCCTAGGCGAGAGGCTGTATGGTAACTGAGTAGAAATCTGCTCCTAGTGAGTGAGCGAATTACGTGAATGGTTGTGTCAACCTGGTGACCATTCAGGAGAAGGCAGCGTTTGAAGTGTCCAATAGTCTGCAGCGGTATAGTGGCCCCCCACTGGAAAATTTGTGAGTGTGAAGGCTCAAGCGTCGGCGGGTTTGGCATCTTGGCATAGTCTTGTTCACCCATGATGTTTACCGTTGCGCCAGAATCTACCATGAACTGAAGCAAGTTGTTTCCCATTTTGATTGGGATCTTGGGGGCCTCTCTGGCTTCCACGTTGTCAAGTATGAGATTGACATACTCATCTTCAGCATGTGTGTCATGGTATGCATTAGGGGTGGACGCTGGAGGATAATGATAGTAACCCTCGTCCCCATATTCCTCCAGTGGATTGTCGTATTCATCCGTGAAGTATCGCGGTTGATCTGTGTACTCAGGGGCCTGTGGATATTCATGTCCTTGGTACTCGTCAATGGCTCTGATGAACCGCTGTTGACCCTGCGGGTAGTATCTTGGTTGTCAGTATTGTGGGGAGGGTGGGCGGAAAGGTGTCCTGGTGGGCACTTGTGGGCGAGACAGTGGAAATGGGATCCCTTCCCTACACACTGAGTGAAAATGTCATTCGCGCCCACAGTTGGTGCATCGTTGTTATAGGGCTGGGCATGTCCCTGAATATGGGAATGCCATTCCGCAGAGGTAGCATTGTCTTTGTTGCCGTAGGGTTTGTAGGACTTGGGGTCTGTATGATTGCAGACCTCTGTCCCCTTGGTGAGGTGGCTGGAAGGCGGCTATGAGTTCAGTTGTGTCATGCTTGGGGTTGTTAGTGCCACTCATGGTGGCGGCCTGGGCATCGACCCTCTCATATATTCGAGCGAGTTCACTGACCTTAGGTATGGTGAGTGTTTTTTTTAGCAGTTGCTTTTTGAGTGCAGGTGAAAGGCAGCCCTCTATGACTCTGAGTCTTATTGCTTCCTCGAGGGAAAATGTTTCAAAATGGCAATGTGCCCCTTTCACCCTTAGGCGCGTGATGAATTCATCGACTGTCTCTTGTGGTCTTTGCGTACATTGATTGAACAGGTATCACTTTGGTTATGAGGAGTTTGTCCAGTGCTTTTATTAGTTCTGCAAAGTTGTTTTGTTCAGCTGCGGGAATTGTTTTTACAATGGTCTTGATCTTACCCCCCACCAGATTGAGGAAGATGTCTCTAATGTTGGGGGAGTCACCGTCACCTGATCCCCTCACAAAATGTTGGAAATCCTCCATCCATTCAGTCCATCTAGGCCCTTTCGTAGTTCGGGGTGTCAAATTGAATGGCGGAGGCATCCGCAACTGTATGGATTTTGCTGCGCAAGCAGGCTGGGGGGACGATGAATTGCTCATGATGCCGGTAGGACACGATCAGCGTCATTGAGAGGGCAAGCTGGTGTGGGTTAAGCTGTCAGCGGGCGTACAACATTGGCAAATAGGTGCTGTGAACCAGTGGAGGCGGAGGGGGGACACCACCCACAGCCTATGGGGCTGGTGCACAGGATTCACTGGCCGACTCACCCGTGTATGGAGGTCACAGCTCTTTGATGCTAGCAGCACTGTAGAGACAGGTGCGGGATGGCCCCCCCTGGGCGTATGTCTATGCGTGTCCACGACAGCCTGCTGGTGGTGGGTGTGTACTGGAAACAGTGGGCACGTGCGTGTGATGAGGGACCTTACACGCACGTGAAAACTATTGACACAGCTTCCCGCCGTGTCCACGAGTCACAACGTGGAGGAAAGAGGAGGCAGAGGCCAGACCGTCAGTCCAGCAACAGTGTGGCAGCAGTTTCATACATGATCGTACGCCGCGTTGCAGTCCATAAAAAAAATCTTTATTTAATTTTTTTTTCTTCTTTTCCAGCCAGGAGGGCCTGGCAGACAGCCAGGTAGACACGGCCGTGCGCCCAGCAATGGGCGAAGGAGGAAGAAGCACGGCGGACCGCCGAGGAGAAGGAGGAGGAGGAGGACTCCTCTGTACGTCAGGATGGGTCCTCGTCGCCAATGTTGGCCTTTGTCAAGGAAAGGAGAACGCGTACGCAGGAGGGCTCACGGAACACAACTTTATTTCCCTTCATACAACAATTAACTGGCACTCTCGTGCCTTTACCCAGAACCCCCTTTTCCCAACCAAACGTCACTGACGGCCCGCCTCATGAAGGGTGGGGCTGGCATTAACTCTTCGGTGCCTGGTAACAGTATCAAAGATTTGTTTATGGCAAAAGCTTTGTAACACGTGCTAAGCTTTCTCCTGGCTTGAGAGGAGCCGAAGAGAAGAAAGTCTGTTTTCTCACCATTTATACACATCTAGTTCTCAACCATCCAGAATTCGACCTGGTTATAGATTGAGAGAAGAGTGGATGAGTCTTCTGAATAGTTCCGGCTAAGTTCCATGACCTGTTGTGTATCGTCCGCGTAGTTGATGAAATAGATCTCCAGGCTCTCTAATAAGGCACATAGTGGCTGGATATACAAGTTGAACAATAGGGGCCTTAGGCTGGTTCCCTGGGACATGCCACAGGGGATGGTGGTAGGAGGAGAGAGAGCACCTCCCCAGTGTATTATGGATATACGGTTGGTCAGAAAGGATTTGAACCACTCAATAGCGCCACTAGAGAAGTTTTCTCTGGTCTCAAGAGTGTGTAGGAGCAGAGGCGCTGGCAGTCAAGGAAGTCAAAAGCTGCTGAGAGATCCATGAGGATGGGCAAACCTGATTTGCCCCTCTCTGTGATCCCCAGCATATGAGATCGCAGATCTCATAGGACCGTTTCCGTGCTATGTGCCGGCCTGAATCAGATTGGCCTCCATGCAAGAATTTGTTGGACTCTACGTGAGTTTGTAGCTGCGATGTGACAATGTTGTCCAGTATCTTAAGGAGGAAGTGGCGGTTCATAAGAGGCCTGAGGTTTGTGGGGTATCTCTAGGATCGTGGTCAGGTTTTTTTGTTAGTGGGGTAACAGTAACTGCTTTAATGGAGGTAGGAATCTGTCTCGAAAAGAGGAATTAACAAATGGTTTTAGAAGAGGGGGGAAGATGATGCTGTGCTCTAGAATATGTTTAGGTTGTAGGGGGTTTTCAACACAGGAGGTGGGTTTCATGCTTGAAAGGGTCTTTTCCATTTTGGATATCGTGATGGGATTTAGAGTAAATTTGAGTAGGTTGGAGAAATCTCTTGAAATAAACCACATGAAGTTTACATTAATAATGCAAAACTGCCGGTGATGGAATAGCCTCCAAGAATGTATTCTGGGAACCAGTGGTACTTATGTACTGAGTCTGAAGAGGCGTTGGACCGGTGAATAAAGAGGAGGAAAATATGAGGAGCATTTTTATTTTTTGCATTTTTAAACGCTCACACAGGCCGTGGGCATCGAGGCGCTGTTACAGGATATTTTTTTTACGTTGCATAATTGTATTTGTCTTAGTTACGTATTTATAATGCGCTTAAATACCCAGAGGTTTCTACACGCGGACCCGGGGATCGAACCTGTGTTGCTTTGTGTTGTCTTGCTTTCAAGACGAACACGTTGCCGCTGAGCTATCCTCCCGGGATAGTGTGTCTTGTAATTGATTGTTTCTTTGGAATATGATAAAAATGGACAAAGAAGCACGGGAATGCTCCTAAACTTGAAGCATGCAGACGAAGAGCAAGGTGTGGGTACAACAGTCAAGTGCCGAATGGAAAAAAACATAGAAGGAGAGAGGGACAAAGAGGTAGAACACGAGTGTGACACAGAAGCATCATAGAGTTACACATTGTAATGGTAGGTTGTACAAGAAGGTGGAGAATGAACACTTAGCTGGCTCACACATGGCAGCCCCTACCTCTGAACACAACTATTGCTAATAAAGCCCCATGAACAGATAATTTTCCTGGATACTCTCCCATTCTAACGCAGACTCTGCCACCTCACAATCCCAACAGTGCCATCTCTGAATCACATGCCTCGCCACAGAAGCATTGACCCCCATTACATCACTGGTACACTGCAACTTGGCAACCCTCATCTGATACCCTGCTCCTCTATTCATGATCCCAAAATCATGGCATCATAGAACGCTATCCATGGTTTCAGGCCTTTAGATTCACACACCATTTCTCTCACCAAGTCTCCAAAACTCTAACCCTTTGCACACCCAATCCTAGCAGTCACTTCCTTTTGTAATTTACTTCACTGGCTCATACACCAGCTGCTGATCAGGATTGCAAACCTTGTTGCCTCCATTTATCAGGCGGATAGCTCAGCGGCAACGTGCTCGCCTTTGAAGCAAGACAACAGGGAGCAACACAGGTTCGATCGCGGGTCCGCGCTTAGAAACCTCTGGGTATTAAGCGTGTTATAAATTACCTATCCAATCATATCATATCAATAACAGCAGTGACACATATAACCCTCGACCATATCACAACTAGGGGTGTCACGGTATTCGTTTTATGACGGTACGATAACCTTCTTGCCAAATGACGGTATATCATGGTTATCGCCGTATAGCAGGTGGAGTTAACTGATCTTAACAAATATTTTCTAAAAGGTCATAAATTGACAGATGTATCATCACAAACAAAACCAGGCACCCAGGGGCAGAATTGGGCTTTTCAACATACTTTCCACTGAAATGCCTTGCTTCCACCAAACACAAACACACGTGTGGAGAGGAGGGGGTGGGGTGGAGGCCTGCTGCAACTGGCAAAGCAAACTGAATAGCTTTTCTTAAGTGGTCATTTAGGCATTTTGCTTCCCCACTGGCTACTGATGAAGATTAACATGTTGCCATCTTGATAACCTGTATGTCACAGATCAATGGAGGCTGATGGTAGTATACGCTTGTGCACACGTGCACGCGCACGCACGCTCACACACACGCGCACTTTCTCTTTACGTTACAGCCTTTAGTTTACTTGCGGGCCAAAAGGTGTTCAGTAATCACTGACATGTTACCCTTTGGTATGGCAGCAGGGAATACCCACAGAGATGAGTGAATTTCGCAGTGTGACTTATTATATGTAAATTCAATGATAGAACCAGGCAAATCCCCCATTGCCATATGTTTAAAGAACATTATCCATTATAAATATATAAACCCCAAAGCCGCCACCCTAAAGTAAACCCTTTTCCTTCTTGGCACTGTATCTATTCTTCCTATTGCTAACATATTGATTTTGTGTAAGGCACTTGTGGTTTATGGAATGGCATTAAAAACTGCTCCAACTGAAACTACTTGGCAGACGGCACATCCAACAGTGCAAAACCAAGACTGCGCAGCAATTGCTTACTGCAGCCTTTCCAAATCAGATTGAAAAGCACACTTAACGGTATGAACGGTATGAACGGTATAAACAATGTGACGGTTATTATTGTTCAATTAAGTGGTTCACGGTATCTTTAACGGTATACCGTTGTACCGTTACATCCCTAATCACAACACAGTTGATTCAAATGCTCTAACTCCTTGGCTAACAAGCCACAGTACATATTCCCTGCCCTCTAATACTAGTTTTTACACCAGCCCCAAACCCGGCCCCGTGTCCTTTACATCACAACATTGATCCTGTTGCAAATAAAGCAAGTTCATAACTAATGTCAGAAAGGGACGGCATGCTCTGGGTAAGGCTCAAGTATATCTGTTCTGTTGTTACCACAGAGAAACGCTCCGTTATGCATCTGTAATGTTGTACACCTCTGTAAAATGCTCCATTATGTATCTGTATTGGTGTACACCTCTGTAAAGTGCTCCATTGCTTCTCGGAGCTAGGTCCATGCTCAATAAATGCAAATACAATATAGTATTAATAATAATAATAATAATAATAATAATAATAATAATAATAATGTGCATTGGACTCTTATTGGCCCCGGACATGTTCCCAACATCCAGTTGGGGCATCCTTGTTACCCACAGTCAGTACCTCTTTACCCCAGGCAAGCTATGTTTACTCCCAGCCACAATCAATACCCCAGACAGCCAATCTATGTGTCGCCCAGCGTGAATAAGCTCACCTCCAACTGATGGAGACCTAAATTAACACCACCATCGTCTATGGTGTTGAAATATGGTCAGTCTCTGCTTGTGGGTGTTTCGAAACTAAGAACCCCTCGGGCAGACATCGTCCCAACCTCCGAACAGCTCAAGATCTCAGTTACACAATGTTCCCATCACAACAGGAGGATACTTTTTCTAAATATTTAACGGACATGTTCATATATCAATTCAAGGAAAAAACGTTAGTTGCAGGGATTTTAAGGTGAGAACTTAATGCAAGAAAACCCCAGAAATTCAGCTAAACCCACCTTAACTTCACACCCCCTGTTACACAGCCTATGACCACAATTATGACATCACAGATCACATCACTGATGACATCACTAATTACATGTTGTATGAGAACACTGGTGACATTCCAAATCACATCACTGATGCCATCACTGGTGACAACACTAATTACATAACAAAAATAACTGGCCTTAAGCTTGGCCTTCAGCCATGGCCAGTGTGCATGGCCACATATATTTTAACACATGAATGGGTGCCAGTCATGTTTTTCAGTTATGGAAAGGATTGCAAACTCACTTGCCACATTGTGGGCAAATACTCGTGTCGTACTTGCCCTCTCATCATTTCCCCTCCTCACCCCCATGTCAACAATACTCTGCTTTATAAAGCTAACTTAAAAAGTACACATACCATAGTGTCACTTAAATATATAAATCCTTATAGAACTACGTTAGGCAAAAAGTGTACAATTTTGACATTATAACCCCCCATCACAAAGGAATTGTCTCTGAGTGCAAAACTTTCAAGGACAGACAGTTGCATGTTTTTTTAAAAATAGAATGCAGATGCATTGTGTCATGAGATATTTTAAGAATTGCGAACTCACAATGTTTTTAGGCAATGCGTAGTGAGATTAAATTATTTGCCATGGAGCACACACTTTGGTTAAGCAGCGTTCTCCAAGCGGTACACCCTTTTTTGGTGCCGTCATTTTGGTGCGAGATGATTTGGGCCAGGCATTCCGCCACAGCACCCATTTCGGTGCACCCTTTTCAACGCGAAAGTCATTCTGGCGCTGTTATTTTGCTGCGATGGATGTTTGCAAATGGCTGACATTGCAGCCACGTCTAAATGACCTCATGCTAAATAAGATCACAGGACTGCACTGCAACACACCTTGCCACCTCCCACATGTGTTTCTTTTCTTTTAATTAAATTAAATTAGTTACATTAAAAAAACACACACAGCCTTGATCCATGGTCTGCAGGAATTTGAGAGCCAGCCTTTAACCACTAGGCTAGACTGGCTTCATGCTTCATGAGGCATAAATGTCATACTTAGGCTATAATTTACTATGTACAATGATAAAAGGATGGGTCTGAAACTTGTGAAACTCCTAACAATAACATCATTATAGCATAATGGTTAAGTGTTGTGTCTCAAGCTCCATAAGGCCAGAGTTCTCTGATAGCAGTGTTCAGCATAAATGTGATTTTTCAAATTTCATTTTTTTCTGTTTTATAACAATGCAGATGCTGTGTGTTATGTTATATTTAAAACTAAGAAAAGGGACAGCATTCAGGACCGTGGGTTGTCTGCCATCCATGCTGTAACCGGGAACAACCCTGCTTAGTTTCAAAGCGAGTAAGGATCCAGTACCCTTAGGCCATGTTTCTCTAAGTGTTCTTCTGAGAGGTGATCTACATATTAGGCAACATGGCCTTAGTGGACTGAGCCCTTCCTCACTTTGAAGCTAAGAAAGGTTTATCCCAGTTACTGCAGGGAAGGGAAACCCAGTGTTGCTGTAAAAATACCTGATTTTGTATTTTTTTTATTATTGACTGGGAGACTACAAATGCCAGAATTCAATTCAGCAAAAGGCAAAAAATTGTCTCTGAGTGAAAAACCTTCAAGGACCGACAGTAGCACGATTTAAAAAAAGTAAATGATTCAGATGCCCATTCGGTCACACATCCATACAGTAACTGGGACTGACCCTGCTTAGTTTTAAAGAGAGGCTGACCCTGAAGAGCTTCAAAGGAAGAAAAGGGCTGGCCCATTCCTCTAAGTGATGGGTGTAAATTTGGCTCATTCATCAGGCAAAATGGCCTGAGGAGGCTGTCTCCTTTCTCACTTTGAAGCTAAGCAGTTACTGCATGAATGGGAGACCTGGATGACAATGAGTCACTGGCCAAGGCCATGCCAGTGATTTATCACCCCAACGTCACTATAGTTATAAAAATATCTTTCAAAATAAATATTTAAAAAATGTAACCGTAGGTACCGAACTACACATACCCGTGGCTATCTGTAGTTCTTTGTAACCTCGGATATAGCTACGAATATCTGCGAAACAGCTGGGGAAAACACAATGCTTCCCTGCTCCCCCAGGCCATCACCAAGTGCTCCCCTCATCTTTGCCAGCTCCCCACCAATCCCCAGACGGCCTCCTCACCTCCCCTGCCAACTCCCTTTCACCCCAGAGCACATGCTGCTTCTGTGATGCAGTTTGCTTTCAGAGGTTGGCTATGGCTGAGGCTTCAGAAAGCTTCATGTTGCAAACTCAATCCCTAGACCCCTTTAAACTCCCAATTTCAGTGCTTTCTAGCCATCCCCCTACCTCTACCCTGATGGCATTTGTATGTTTTTTTCTTTGAAAATAGCTTTTTACTGTGTTTCATTTTCCCATAACCTCGGCTGTAGGCTTGAATATCTCTCGCACTGAGAGAAAAACAAGAAGGCGGTTGTTTCATTTCTGGAAACCATGATCCTGCAATGCACCATGGGAGATATAACTAAAATTTTTGGGGGAGGGGGCACCCCCTTCTCCATCAAATTTTTAAATAACTATGGCACGGAATAACACCAAAACCACATATGGATTGTGAGTCAACGCTTCATGCCCAAATTGTTTTGGACCTGGTGCAAATCCAGCCAGTGGATTAGGCTGTGCGCTTTGGCAAAAATGTTCCCTTTTTGTCTATGGGAAAATGAATGGGAAGTAGGCTGCACCTTTGGAAAATAAAATGTTTTTTGATGTTTAATAGATTTTTTATATTTTAACAAATATTTACGAAACTTAGCAGTCTGGGGGAGGGGGGTGCAGACTTTTAACCACTTTTGAAATGTCTGCCAGATCCGTTACTCGATTCAAAAGTTATTAACAATGCAATTTTGAGGTTTTGAGGGTTTCCTATGTGTCTTCAACTCATGTTGCCATAGGGTTGCTATCGCTGCCCTATAATGAGGAAAAACAACAGAAACCCAGTAACAAAAAAAAGATCTTTTCACTTCTCTTCCTCCCCAGACCTGTGCTAGCCAACAGTTGGGATACCAAGGCCAGCCAAAGCATGTGCTAGGTTTCACCACCACCTCCCGCGTAACCCCCACTTATCTCCCCACATCTTCCTTCCAGATGTCTGCGCAAAAGGCATAAAAGGTAAATGGCCTTATGCAAATTATAAACCTGTTAGTAAAATGCTGGCTGTGATTCCTGTGAGTGCAGAAGGGCTGGGTAGTAGCCATGCTCCAGAAGCCTTCTTCCCACAACAAACTCCCTGACCATTTATCATTATCATGTTCCCGCATGCTGCAGTGTATATTCTGAAGCTTTCAGAACACACTTGATTTCATCACACCGTAAACCCAGCCAGCTTTTTCCAAAGCTGCACTGCTTGCTCCGTTGTCCAGGGCTGGCTTCCAACTGCTGTTATTCTCAAGGCCCACTGCCAGGCCTCTTTGCCTGATAAGCACCCTCTATCCCGGCTCTGCTTCCAAGTTATTTCCAAGGAAAAGCAAAGCATGGCCTGCTTTCTAATTCTCCAACACTGACTTTTATTGTCAAATGATATATCCACAGGTCATTTTTTTCCCTCTGCTGACTTACATGCTGGTGTTTTTAGCCTTCCATTTTTGGTGGAGGGAATAATGCCAGATTTGTAAATGTTCTGCCTAGCATATTTGTATAAGGATTTACATATGTGTGTGAGTACTTTTTTATGATGTTGTACGTTCCAGGTTTTCTTAGTAAAAAATAGTATTGTTGAAAGCCAAATATAGGGGTAAGAAGAGGGCAAGTGTCATCAAAGCACACATCTCCTTGGAATACTTAATTATAAATGGTTGGGTTTAAAAGGTTGGCACCTTTTATTCTTTTTCAGCATAGTATTGGACATTCTCCTCTCTTAAGTTGTTTTTTCAGTGTTTTTAAAGGCAAATACTCATTTACTTGTGTGCTTTCTTCTAAAGAGAAAGGTAACTTTCTATGCATATATCAATGGCTGGCAGTTTTGGATTTTTGCTATGGGCGCAGAGATTCCCACAGTGACGCAAGAGAGCTGTATGCATCCCCAAGTCGAAACAACACATTTTACAGCACATATCGAAACCATATTGTTCTTAGTGTACAGAGGAACAGTGCTATGTGATGCCACTTTCTATTTTGTCAAGGTTGTGTGCCATCATATCCTGTGATGTCAATTGGGGGTGTGTGGTCCAATGACATTGCTTCCTGTGATGTCATCAGAGGTCAAGGGTATTGTGATGCCACTTCCGCTACCCGAGGCGTACTGATTAATTACCAACCTCATCTGAAAAAAATATCCAGCTGCAATCATCTGAGAGCGTTTCCTTCCCTTCTAATCGAAGCTAACCGTTTTGGATAACGAACCACAACTCAGCTCTTTGACAACTGAATTGGAGCAACAGGAAATCAATGGGCAAGTTGATAAATGTGTCATTATTTCTTACGTCATACGGAAAAGTTCTAGAAGGAAAGCAAAAAAGAGGAAACAAAAAAATACAATTTCTTGTAACTCCACATAAACAAAAATCTCCCAAGAAAAATTCGGACTCTTTAGCTTTACCTCGCCTCCTGATATTACATGTGTCCCCACATCAAATAACTATGAACTACTTAATGTGGTGCTGCATAAAGAAAAACCTAATTGGCCCCTTCGACCGATGAATGCAACAGCCTAATGCGTTGCAGACCTCATTAGTTTAGAGCGACACTGCATGTCTAATGATCCTGGGCGTTCATCACATGGTTTGATCAATGAAGAAGAAAAGAGCATTATCACAATGGACTCACATAATATGAAAGAACGTTCTCTTCCAAACCTTCTTTGTAATTCACAGCACATTAGAAATACATCTCTTAAAACGTATTCCTTAAAATGCAGTAGTAAGGTTGACAATCAAGTCAACATTATTGAATTATTCACTTCATAGACTTCATTTTTTTATCAAAATAATAGTGTACAACTATTTCATTGCATACCTCGATTGCGATCTATCACCTCGTTGTATCACACATAACTGTGAATGTATTAATGTCGTTCCTACAGAAATGTTTAAAAATGAGGTTTGAGCTAATTTCACCTACAGTTTACGACTCAAGCGATGACACCTCAATTATGTGGTCAAAGGACGCTTTAATTAATTGTAGTATCAAGAGTGATGATTTGGGAATAATATTACAATATATGGTAACAGCGATTGATAGACCACACTCTTTGGATGATGGAATAAATCAGTCACAACCACCTTTGCAATGCTTGACCTGAAAAGTATCTAATAACCTGAATAACATTATATATTATAATAACATTATATCTTAGAATGCAAGAGGATTCCAAATGTTTATTAGTAAGCCCGAGGGCCACTGTCTTTTGACTGATTCGGATGTTTTTGTACTTCAAGAAACTTGGTTGACTCAGCATTTTCATCTTGATGGTTATTGCATGATACAGAGACATGCAAACAAACTAATGTCTCAGGGTAGACCTATGGGAGGCCTTGTTGTTAGTGCTAGACATTGATCGAATTGATTTGACTGAATATTTACCTCATTTGCCCAATGATTATGTGCTTTTCGTTTTGACCACATCATTTCTTCACCCCATTAAGTCTTTACTAATTGTTAATTTGTATGACCCCCGCCAGGGGCTTATGCAACAATGATATTTTGAATCATGTTGAACATATTTGGACAGACTGGCTTCTGGAACATCCGTGTTTAAAATGTCTGATTCAGGGTGATTTGAACTCTTATTGTCACATGATAGAGAGTATGAATGAATGGGACCTTGAGTAATGACATTGATCAACTCAAAGGATATTCTAATTTTAAAACCACGAGTATTAAGCGTACTGGCATGGAGAAGGCTGCTTCTGCTGCTAGATGGCTGTAATTACTGGAGGGGCATGACTTAATAATTAAACCTTGCTAACTTGGATTCTCGTTGTCTACACTATAGTTGGTCTAATAGGAAAAGCAGATCCGGGAGTGATTATATATTAGTAACCCGGCCTCTCCGAAAAATAATTGTGTTCTAATGATCTTTGTGATCATGTTGACTTGAAGTGCACACTCAATCTGAAGGAGACAGGTAAATCTCAACATTTGCAGGGTGACATTTCTGATAACGCACGGTGGATTACAATCATCTAGAATGGAAATAATATTACAACATATAATGCAAAAGTGATAAAAACTCTGGATTTCAGATGTCGCGATAATAATCTGAAAACCGAAAAAATCTCTGAAGAGATTGATAAAACACAAAGCAAGTACTTTTATTTCCAAAAATGGAATACCTGTCTTAAATCTAAGTTAGGTGTGGCATTGTATGCAGCTATTGCAGCAAAGAAAAGGGAGTTAAAGGCTGTCATTAAAACAAATTAGGAATTATTCACTTAACTTCTCTGATGGCAATGGCTTAAAGCTCATCAATGTTCAGATTTTGGTGCTCAATGACAGATTATTTTTACTGCTCTCCAAACCAATGGCCGTCAGGAATTCTGGTAAAGAATAATAATAATAATAATAATAATAATAATAATAATAATAATAATAACGAAAATTGAACCTATTTCTGAAATGAGATGGATGGAAAATGTACATGCTCTAATTGTAAAACCATTAACATTGATGCTGTGAATCGTTGTGCTATGACAAGTTACAATTGAAATGGTTGCACTTTTTTGATTGAGGACATTCTGAACATCAATGTGAAACGCACGCCCTCTCGTGCTCCTGGCCCTGACAGTATTTCTAATATTGTTATTAAGAGAGCTCCTCAATGTTGCACTATCCTTATGTTTAAAATCTCTACTGAGGTTGTTAATACTGGAACACTCCCTGAAAGTTGGAAACAATGAATACCTATTCCCATACATAAGAAGGTGCCGTGCAACGACCCTCAAATTATCGCGTACTGCAATGGTGGATTCATTTTCCAAAACGTTCTCCTACTTTTAACTTGATAAATGAAATGCCTGGGTTCTTGATAATAATATAATGACAAGCCAGCAAACTGGAGGAATATTAGCTGATCCGCTCAACGCTAAGAATTAAGGGGCTAAAACTAGGCATATTTTTTGCCAATCATGCAGGTGCTTTTGTCACAGTTGAGGGGAACAGACTTTGGCAAGAATTAGAAAATTGGGAACTTGATCCATCCATTCTTAACCTAATTAATCAGCTGTATTCAAATATTGCTGCTCTGGTCAGATTGAATAATGACGGCTACTATTCAATCCCATAGAAACTAATCATGAGCTTAAGCAGGGGTGCGTTCTCATTATGGCTCATACCTGACAGGTTCACAATGCAACCTATAAGCCTTGTACAAATATTCCTTGGAAAACAATTTAAAACACACTTAAATCATGAACGTCGATGCCAGAAGAAAAAAGAGAAACTATTTCATATGGAAAATTAAAAACACCTAACACTGTTAATGAGTACACCTATCTGGGAGTACCTTTTAATAATTCTCCTAACAAAGCCTTTATGGTCGATATCATAACTATGAAAGACTTGAAAAACATGTTGTGCTTTTAAAGCATTTATTTCTTCTTGTGGTGGTTATTCAATGGAGGGACTTTTAAAAATATACACATCAATTGTTGTTCCCTGCGCATTATATGGCCTTAAAGCCTTCCCCAAAAAACAAGTTTCATGGTTGAATAGATTGGACGGCACACCCTGGCATTTGAGCCTTGCGCTCCCAAACTAGTCTCCAAATGAAGTAAGGCTTTGTTGTGGCTTGGGCCTTACTTCCTTCCTTACTTCTTGCAAGATTGCACATAGCTCATTATATATGAAAATGTGGGCTGAGAAAGATAACACAAATTCTCTTTATGGTTTATTTGCAGATATATTCTCAGGAAATTCTTCTCTTATGAGTATATCCAAGTAATTCCATATAGCCATTGAAACTGTCCATAGGGATATTGTGTTCTACTTGGTAACATTGTTACATTTGAGTGTTTAACTCAAAGAAATGAAAAATAAATTCATAACCTGGGATAGGAAAACCATCATGGAAAAGTTATCAACAAAGTCCACCTTCCAGGAGTATGCAAGGCAGGGTGTTCCAATTCATAAGACTTTTGGCCATATTATTAAGGACAAGCATTTCCAAATTAGGCATTTCATCATGCAAATTCGTTTAATATATTGCCTACTAATGTTCGCCTTGGAGCATGGTCAAACATACCTAACAACCAAATAATTTGTTGGGTTTTTTTTAATACGGATATTAGAAACTCACACCATATATACATTTCATGTCCCTAATTGATAAATATGTAGAAATAGGATGGCACTAACTTTGTGAATAAAGTTGAACACATTCAAACTGAACATTGTGGAGATTTAGTGTTTTCTGGAAATGCCCTGATAATTACAGCAGTGGCCTATCATAGTCGGTCTGAAGTCGAAAAACGGGTGTAGCAGCTGTCTTCCCATAATAGAGAGCATATAATCATGATATTTGGAAGTGCTATTCCTAGCTTATTCAGCAAATGCGGTCTGGTAAATTTGAATCCAATTTAATATATCTGCATAATATTTAGGATAATATGGAAAGAATTGTTTCATATTGGTATTTGTATGATTACTAGGATTGTACACAAATATTTGTTTGTTTTAATTAGTATACGACTGAACGTTTTGATTATGATTATGTGTTTACATTTATTGTTGGCATCACGTCTAACATGTTAATTTGTATTGCTTTTCTTTGGAGTAAAAGGTTTCTTTACTTTTTTTAATAAAAAAATTAAAATAAAAGAATGCATGCCCCGCTCTTTCCAGTGCAGAGAAGTATTTCAACAAGAAATTAACTTCTGAGATGCTTGCAGGATCTTTGCCACAGTTTTGGTCAGAGGCATCCTAAGTACCAGCAGTCTTCAGTATAAGGCAAGCTTTACTTCCAGCAGTTACTTCTATTGCCCCCAACACCCCTACGTGGTTAGATGGAGGGATGCTCGCTCTCCTGGAAATCATGTATTCAACTTATGCATGGCACCTTGAGCAACTTATTCTGTTCCTGGATGAGTCAAAACAATTGTACACCGACTCTGGTAGTTCACACCCATAAATAGTCAGATCCTAACAAGGAATTAGTCTTTTTACCAGATTACTGTTAAAGGCCAATGCATGTTGCTGTAACCGAAATTCCCCTCTTTGATTGTTGTGCCAAGTCTTCATTTTATAGCTTTCTTCCCTGTGGTTTGTCTGGAACTTCGCTCAGTCCTGTCTTCCCCAGATTAGAGTGTCTCCATTCTTTCTCTTTGTCCTGCAGCTCCAGCTGAAGTGTCTGTTTCCAGTCCGAATCCATGGGGAAACTAATCTCTCCACCTGGGAAAGGTGTTAAATTCCCACCCAGAGTACATGGGTTTCCTGAGTGTAGCTGAGCTTATTTTGTGGCAAATTGAAAGGCAGGTTCCTGCCGCAGATGTACCTTTCATGTGTTTGTCAAAGTGGAAAATCACAGTAAAGGGATACAAATCAATGGCAACACATGTATTTTTTACTGTTATCCCCTCATTAATCGCTATATCTTCCATCTTTTAATACTGAGTAAGATAACACGTTTTTCTTTACTATAGCATTGCCCCTAAGATCAAGGCGACAGTACCTCTTCCAGCATATTCATTAAGGTAACGTTTACCGATTAGCTGCCAGTTTGTCATAAAATGAATTGCTGTTTCTAGTGTAAAACGAGGCCAGTGAAACATGTGGGCCAGCTTTACTTGTAGACATGCTAGCCATGCATATCTGGGAGGTCTGCGTTCTAATATGGCTTAGTAATTATCCCTCCAATCAGTACACTGCTACCACATTTGAAGCCGGTTTCCAGCCAAGAAATGTTGTTTTTTTTTTTTTTTTTGTGATGTGAACAAATGGACTGTAACACTTTTTTTTAAGTGGAGACTCATTGCTGCTAAACTGAATTTAGTTAAGTACAATATGTATAATTCAGTAGCATATTTACTCTCACCCTACAATACAGGGCTAACATGAGATTTGTCAAATTATGGCTGGCTAAATGGCTAAATGATTTGAAGGTGGTTCCTTGGCGCCAATTACACGTTTACAAGGACACCTATATGTGACACTCTTACTCGCTTTCTGCATGCGCACTTTGCCTGCAGTGCATACTTTTCTGCTAGGTAGGCAGAAGCATATCATGCTCGATGACAGAGTAATCATTTTCTGAGATGATTAAGGAGTGTGAGGCTTGCAACAACATGGTATCTCAATTAGCAGATTTCATGAATACAGCCCAAAGGCCATATGCACTGGGGTCAATGGCATAGTAGTTGGGACAATCAAATAAAAAGGTTTGAGGCATTGGGCATTGACTATATCATGTTTATTCATTCTAAAGGATGCCTTACAGTCATGCTTTATTGAAAAGTAGCACCTTATGACAAGTTAAATTGCCTATGTGGATGATATAGTGCTTTTGGACTGTACGCCGCGCAGCATCCAATTTCTGTTAACAGCGCTGGTATGTTATGCTGATAGGAACAATCTTATTATTAATGCATCTAAATCAAATATTTGAAAAGCATAATCAAAACCTAATGGAAGAGGCACAGGCTGTTCAGTGTCAAGAATTCAAGACTGCCCGATTAAGGCAGCTGACCCCTGCGGGCCAGTGCTGTGTGCTTGGCGCAGCGAGACCATGCTCCACAGACCCGCGGGAAATCGCTATATTCTTGTTGTGGCTGCTGCCCCTGGTAAACAACAATTGTGACGGAGCTACCAGCGGCCGAGCCCTGAGGCTTGCGCTTCCTCTGCAGGACACTGCTGAAGGCATACTATACAATCGTTGCAGTGGTTTGGAGTGTGAATGCCCTGATGACCATCCCCATTACGTTCTGCATGCTGAACAAAATGGCGGCTGACAGCCGCGCGCTGATATGATCGAGATGACCCTGAATAAGTGGCCTTCACTCATGAGTGCTAATGCTTCATATACTGGGAATGCGCTATTTTTAGTTGGGTTTAAGAGTGCCATTATGAGAATGAACTGGATTTTGACAATTGATTCCATGCGATCTTATAAACTTCACAATAGTTTATCCCTCATGGATAAACCATGGGGATCAATTCCATCATACCTGTGAAGATTTTCCAATCCAAGAGTTACGTTTAAACCTACTACCAACTGGAAACATTTTTGCTATGCGTAACAGTGAACAGAAATCAGTGGGTGAATGCTCTCAGTGTAAAGAGGACATAGATCAGTCATCACAGCATATTCTGATTTGATGTCCAGTGGTTGATTACATCAGGTAAAGCCATTTAAATGACTGTAAATAACGTGGACTGGCTGAAAACTGATGATTTTTGGCAAAGAATGCTATCCTCTCATTACACCTTTTAACTATGGGTGTATTAAAGATGTTGAATTGTGTCAGTTTCGTAAGGCTGTATATGTGTGACTAGAGGACTAGTTTAGAATACAATTTTGATTTTATGCAATTGTATTTTTGACTCATTTTATCGCTCTTTTATATGTGCAAAGTCATATATTTGACTGAGACACATTACATTTAAAAAAAATGAAATAAAAGAAGCACCTTTCTTCAGGAGCATTCTCATGGGTTATATCTTGAGGGAGAATTGGCGCACAAACTGTACATATTACCCAGTAAGGCCCATTAAAGAGTGAAGATGTTCTTAGATTTTTGTAGTAAAGGAATGCTTAAAGGCATCTACCACGGAGATCATATCCTATCTATTACACGTTGTGCTACATGAATGTGAACTTATCTTCCCGTAGCCCGATTTTTCTTTATTTGATTAATGGAAACACTGCTTCCAGCATGGTGTGTTTGAAATCCTCTGAGTCACCATATGTCAAAACATCATTCTGAAAGAATAGTACATCTGAGTCACGAATCCCTAGCCACTGGAAAAGGGAGGCAGTGCAAGGGACAAACAGAATGGCATCCTGGTACAAGAAGGCACCCTTTTCAGAGTAATGAATGCTGTAAGAGTGTTAAAAAATTATGTAGGTCAACTTAACTGCAAGCATTCCTTAGCTCTAGAATCTTAAAACATGTATTGGCGAGGAGGATTATGGACCTGATTCATGGAATGGCGCGCTGATATGGCGCAACGTCCACATACCAAGATGGCCCCTGAGCGAGCCATGGCGCAGACTTTTTTTGCGCCCAACACGTATTCATGGATTTCAAGGCGCATTACCAGCCGTTGCGCAAATGTAAAAACAAGCTGTGAAAGGAATGCCCCCACCATACAGACAAGCACACCAAAAAGAAAGCAAAAGGACAAACATGGTGCAAGCCTCTGCGCCACTCCTTGCCCACCATCCAGTACCCCTGTGAGAAGGTGTGCGTAACCTTGTAAGCCCAGGCTGCACCCCAGCAAAAGTGTGGGTCCTCCCTCACAAGCCCAGGCTGCACCACAGCGAAAACGCAGGTCCTCCCTCGTAAGCCCAGTCTGCACCCCAGCGAAATTGCGTGTCCTCCCTCGCAAGCGCAGACTGTCCCCCAGTGAAATCGCATGCCTCACCTCGCAAGCCCAGGCTGCACCCAAGCGAAAAAGCAGGTTCTTTCTCGCAAGCCCAGACTTCACCCCAGCGAAATCGTGCACCTCATGTACCTTCATACCTTGGGTACATTTGATACTTGCTGGACCACAGAACTACGTCTTCCATCACGTACACTGCCCCCTCACTCAAATTGGCCAGGAAAATTACTTGGTGTGCCTTCCACATTTCAGTTACACCTAGAACATGAGTGTAAAGGCCCCGAGAGGGAAAGGGGGCAGATGTGGCCATGGTCAGGGATTTGCTGCGGAAGCAGCTGTCCCAGCCCAAGCGTCCTGGAACGTGCATCGGAAGCAGCTGTCCCAGTATAATGTGATCTGGGACGTGCAGCGGAAGCAGCTGCCCTAACCTGAAAGGGTAAGGGACGTACAGCAGAAGCAGCTGTCCCAGCCCCAACGGTTCCAGTACCTGCTACACAAGCAGCCACCTCAGCCCAAAAGGTTAAGGGACATGCAGAGGAAGCAGGTGTCCCATCCCGAAAGGCAAGGAAGCAGCTGGCTCAGCCCCAGGGGGTAATGCCATGCCCCAGGCCACAAGTCTTACAGCATCTGGACACCAGAGTGGTCCCAGCACACAGGGGTGAAAGCTTGTGGCAAGAAGGCAAAGCCTGCACAACTGGAACAGGCTCAACCCCATGGCATGTTGAGGAAGAAGAACTTCCATGATGAAGAACTCAAGATCCTCATGTACTACATGACCATTCACCACTCTGACATGTGTCAGCAACCGGGGAGCACACATACACCTGCTTATCCTATGGTGCATTAGCAGCATGTCACAATGAGATCAATGCCTTAGGGCTAGAGAAGCGCATTGCTGCTCAGGTTGTGAAGCGCTGGAATGACCTCACTTGTCACACCAAGTCCAAGCTGGGTGCTAACCTAATCTCTGCACTGGCAACTAGAGGGGGGTCAATAGAGGAGGAGGAGGTGAACGAGCATGAAGAGGCTATGAGCCAATTCATTCTACTGGAGAATGTGTAAGGTGTGCAGCTGTGGAGAATTATGAGGACACGTCCGGTGAGTGCCCAACATTGTGCATCGTGATTACGTGAAGTAAAGCATCAGCAAGATTTTTAATAGTGGTGCACAGCTGGTTGCATTGGAATGACTGCCCCGGTGAACGATGTCATGTGGTGTACTGACTCCTGTCCAGTCTACAAACCATGTGTTCTACATCAGTTGAACATGTCTGTGTGAAGGTACTCATCCCCTACTAGCATACCCCCACAACATCTGCTACATGAAACCTTTACGTGCACAATTGTTTGCTGCCTCCTTTATGTCAGTAACTCTGCTCTGCAAGACATGTGCATGCGTCTGAAATAGGAGTTACACTTGATGCCCTGCAATTTATAGAATCTCTTTTCACACATGTTCGTTGGTGCCTCCATGCTACATCCAACATCCAACATGACAACCAACACACCATATGGCGTGCCCTGAGTTAGTGTGCATATCTCTAGGCTGTGCACATCCCCGCTCCCCAGTCCATGATGGAGTCAATTCATTGTGAGGCTTACTCCCTGTTAGCCTCCCACACTCAGCCTACAGTCAGTGGGTCCAGGGCTCTCTCCCTCCTGTGGGTCACTGTACCTTGTTCCTATCTACAACTCCATTAACGTACTCTTTCCACTTTGCAGATATGTTCAAGGTGGTACTCTTACAGCCATAAATCAACTGGGACTGTTTCCTTTTTCAGACACTTACGGCATGCTCCTATTGAGGACAGTCCCTGTACCAGGGCAACACTGGTGTGGAATGTGATGGATGCAGACTTGGATGTGGATATGTGTGTCTGCCTGTTGCCATGTGATGTTATTGCGTGTCACAGAGCCACATGTCCATGCTCATTTCACTGTTATTAATCAACAGTTAGCTGCGCCATGTCCCAAAATGTGCTTCTTAACCAAGTGTGTTGGCAATGTCTCCACTGGCAGCATGGCCCTGAGCAGGGGATTTTATTGCCAGTCTGCATAGGCCATCCTCGGATAGCTTGTTGTACATAGTGTGTGGATGCTGTATTTGTTATGGTGACATGCCCTGCATTTTGTTGCATGACAGCAATGTGATATACATGTTTACTGTAGACACGTTTCACATGACTCAACATATCTTTTTCTGTCCATGTGCATGTGAGGAGACACCAAATGCAGAGGCGGAGGAAGAGGATGAAGAAGAGTCTGTGGCACTTCAGACTACCAGTGGAGAACGCGGCGTGGCAGGCCGTGAGAATGCACTGGTGCTACAGACCATCCTGCGCCATGCTGCAGACACTCTTTGGACTCAAGTATCTCTGATGCTGAACCGGATGTGCAGTCCTCAATTCTGGCGGAGGTGAGTGAACCAATGGGTGGAGCAGTCGGGGCCCGTGATTCTGCAAGCGGTCAGGTGCCTTCACAAGGCCAGTCAGTGGTGTCACGCCTGTCTGTGGTAGTTATGGCTGCAAGACACAATCCCATGTATTGGTTTCTGGTCCTGGGGCAGATGTTCAAGGAGTGTTGCAGTCCTGCAGCCAGGGACAAGGACATCACAACAAGGGAGGCTTCACCTCACTGATGATCCCCAACAAGGGTGAAACACGTGTATGGGGTTGCTGGTGGTACTCTCGTTCAGATTGGAATTGCCATTGTATTCCGGTGCTGGACTGCCCCTGGGCAGGACAAACACTGATATGCAAATGGATATTTCCCATCTGTGAAAGGCACAGTGAGTAGAAGCAGTGGCTGCGAACTCTCAAGTGGTTAATAACCACTGAACAGGTTATCATGTCTGTTCTTGCGAAAGAGGGGCGCCCGCTACCTTTGTAAAACTATTTGTTAAGGAACCTGGGATTGGTAACCCTAGGTCTCCTGGGGGCAACCAGACGTGGTCTCCCTCTCACTGTGCTTAGAGAGGCATCGGCTTCACCTCACTGATGATCCCCAACAAGGGTGAAATGGATATTTCCCATCTGTGAAAGGCACAGTGAGTAGAAGCAGTGGCTGCGAACTCTCAAGTGGTTAATAACCACTGAACAGGTTATCATGTCTGTTCTTGCGAGAGAGGGGCGCCCGCTACCTTTGTAAAACTATTTGTTAAGGAACCTGGGATTGGTAACCCTAGGTCTCCTGGGGGCAACCAGACGTGGTCTCCCTCTCACTGTGCTTAGAGAGGCATCGGCTTCACCTCACTGATGATCCCCAACAAGGGTGAAACACGTGTATGGGGTTGCTGGTGGTACTCTCGTTCAGATTGGAATTGCCATTGTATTTCGGTGCTGGACTGCCCCTGGGCAGGACAAAGACTGATATGCAAATGGATATTTCCCATCTGTGAAAGGCACAGTGAGTAGAAGCAGTGGCTGCGAACTCTCAAGTGGTTAATAACCACTGAACAGGTTATCATGTCTGTTCTTGCGAGAGAGGGGCGCCCGCTACCTTTGTAAAACTATGTGTGGGCCCCGCACTTGTGGGGGACGTGTGCCGACTGGGCAGACAAAGTGGGAGCAGCAAATGTTGCATTCCACACACCGATAGGGTGCTGCCTATGAGAGTTTGGCTGAAGTCATGGATTGTGTGGCCACATCCATGATCCCCCAGCTTCAAGGGTAGAGCAACAGCTGCAGGTTGTGCGGGCCACATGCTGCTCACACAGGTTGCGCATGGAGGCCAACATCAGGGGTCGAGGGGCAGATCTGCAGTGTCTGCAAGAATCCCTGCTTGCAGAGGGTCAGGCCCACAGAGGAGCCCTGAGGCATGAATTGTTGGCCCACAGAGCTGTAATCCATGAGGAAGAGGTAGCCGTCAGAAGATTGTTCCACCAGATGTTATCATTGAGGCAGACAATCGTGGAGATACTCTGTGAAACCCATGAGGTTGTGCATAGTGACTGCCAAGCCCTCTGTGTGCTGGTGCATTCATTAGTGTCATACATGGCGACTGCCACTGAGGACCAGGCCAGGGCACTGCGCGGTGAGCATCCAGCCCCGCTTCAACGCAAGATAGGGGTGCCAGCACAGACATGACTCTGGGTCCACCATAGCTGTGCGGTCTGTGAGCCCATTGAGGGGTTGTATTATGTTATTTATTTTTTATTTACGTCCACCCATGTGGACGTTGACATACACCCTGCCCATCCTGGGTGCCCTCCCCCACCCCCCGGTCCATGATGAACATTTTTGATTTCTTTAAAATACTTTTGTTGACCGCTGGCCCGGGTGTTGGCATGTAATTGTTTTTGTTGACCTTTCCCAGTTTTATCTACATTTTTTTAATCTATTTTTATTTTTACCTTGAATTGTGCAGTTGACCTCTCAAGGCCATGATGTTTGCACTGGTGTACATCCAGGCATGCATAGTGAAGTCAACTTAAATGTTTACATGGTGGTAAGCAGGATGGCATGTGCGGGTAAATATGGGTTCAGTGTATCCTCACACATGTGTGCTGTGTGGATGGTACTTTACCATGCCTGTTGTAATGTCTTCTCCCATGTTGTTTCAGTAATCCATGATCTGGCGGTGACTGCTGTCCCGAGGGAGACACCCTGCACCCTTTGATGTCCATGCTCCCCATGCCCCCTACCAGTCACTGGCCCTCCTGTGACTAATTTGGAGACACAGTTCCTGTTGAAGGCGATTTAGGATTCACACCATGCAGGAGCAGTCAGCGGGTGAGCATGAACACTGTCTTGCATGTTGAGCATGCGTCATTATTCCCCATGTTTGCTGCATGTGTAACTTTACTTATACGTGCTTTGCATGCTACTAGGTCAGGAACATTTTTTAAGTGGTACTCATGTCAATATGTTACCTCCCTCCGTCAACTCATCTATGCCTGCACCTACTGTGGTGTACTGCATATCATTGGCCATCTCCAATCCAGGCAGTCTACTCCTGGCTGTGTGTTTCACCCGGCCCTCCCTCTCATTGTCACTTTCTCTCCCTCTCTCTATGTTGTGGTATGCTGCACTCACGGGGAGATCACATTATATGTCCTGTCACCCTCTTGCAGCCTGTGGTGCTTCTGCAGTGGGTGCTCTTGGCATATTTTCTGGATCCATTCATGTGTTGTCATGGACATGGATGCTCTTTCTTTTGTTACGATGCATGTCATTGAATTTAGGGGATGCGCCTCCCATTGGGTTGCATCATATGCATGGCAGGTGGGTACCCTGTGCAGGTAAGTGAATGGCATTTGCAGACGCTTTAGTGGTGTTTGGCTGGGAGTCCTGCACTGTGTGTGATCACTTTGGATTGACTTGTTTTGTGGGGCACCAGTACTACTTCATATGTGCATGTTTCACAGGGTGTGGTTCTGGTGATAGGTCTGGGCATGGTGTTGATTCTATAGATTGTTAGGGGATGTTGGTTCCATATTCAAAATTGTCGGAGTTCCAACTGAAGTGGCTTTTCTTTGGTGGTTGGGAGTGGGTGACAGGGCCAGCTGTTTGTGGCCTGTGATGGGAGTTGATGGTTGTGCTGGTGTGTGTCTCATTGCACTTTGACCTTGTGTACTGAGTGACACTTCACATCCTTAGCAATGTTTGTGGGGTTCTGGTTAAACAGCACATTTGGCCTCTCTTGCTTAGGGTTCCCAAATTATGGTGTGGTGCCCCAGTTACGAGCCACAACCATGGAACCATTGATACACATTTTTGGGATGCTATGTTGTGTACCAGCACATTATGTTTTGCAGTGTTGGTGTTTTCACATGCATGTCCCATGCATGCTGCACCTTGGTGTTTGCAGCTTCAAGTTGACCGCAGCTGGGTGCATGGTACTGCTGCATTCAATTGAATGCACACTTGTACCAATTGTATGCTGTCACAATGAAGTCTCCATTTACCTTGCACTTTTACTTTGCATCCTACGTTTAGCATGCATTTATCCTTGCTTGCATATCACATTGCTTTTTCTTGTCTGCTATGTCTTCCATGGCAGTTGCCTCAGTGGCCAGCCTTTCAGTCTGAGATCGGCAATATGAATTGCTGCGTCAAGCATGATCCTGCCTGGAGTGAAAGAGGTGAGTATTTGAGTACTTGCATTCTTGTGCTTTGCATCATGGGCTCCCAAGACTGTGTTCAGTGCACTGTCCCAATACTATGCAGGTAATGGCATGCCGTGTCATGTCATTGGTAGTCTTCCAGGGGTGCCCCTGCTTTTTGGGGGGCTCAATTATCTGCATATGTGATGTCTTCTCATTTTCATGCAGCATGTAGACTGATGCATCCTTTGTGTATGTGCCATTGTCTTGTGAATGGGGATATGTGACATGCACATTTGCTGCATGCCATTCTGGGGGATAGGCAGTGTGAGGGTTGGTGTTGTTAGTCAGTGTGTGTGTGTTTGATTTACATGCAGTGTACAGGTGTGGATGCCTGTGTGCTGGGACACATGTTGATAGTTGGCTTGTGAGTTATTGTTTGCATGTGTTGTATGTCACTGAGGGTGGCCTGTGGGTCTTGAGTTTTTGGGTACATGGATAAGTTATCTGCACTCTGTTTCATTTTGTTCATTGTCTGCAGATCCTTCCATCAGGGAATGAATGCTATTTAAGGGGACAGGTAAGATGTGGATTTATCTTGATCATTATGGAATGGCTACTTTAGTTGCTGCATGTCTGGATGTGGAAATTCTGTTGGGTCGCCCTCTTTGTCACAATTATCTATTACCTCTTGTTAATTGTTGTTTTGGGGATGGGGTTTATTGTGGTCATGTTGCCAGGTTGAGTGACATGTGGGTCCATACTGCACTGCTGCTTTTCTACACCCCTCAATAGGGACATTTCTGTGTGCATCAATCACATTCTAGGACATGTGTACATCTATATGCCATTGTGCTTGTTGTATTTTGTGTCCATGTTAGGTTTTGAGGCCATGCATGGCTTGCAGCTCAGACATGATGTTTCAGGATTTCTCCCTGCTTGCACATTTGACATGTATGTCAGTTAGTCAGATATATGGGATGTTTTTGGTGCAAAAGTTGTGATTTCATTCAATGGTTGGCATGGTGGTAGTGGTGGCCTGCGTCTTCAATGTGTTTCTTTTAGAAACACAAGATGAAATGCCTTTTAGTTCTAAGGGTTGCACACAAATTTGCACTTCCAAGGGCACTTTCTCAGGGTCGTGTTGTGGGCACAGTGGATTGGCCCATTGTCATCGTTGAATGGCACATGTTCTTTGGCAGGATACTGTGCACTCCATAGGGGAAGGATTTTAGGTGAAAAAAGATTGCACATGCTAGGTATGTGCAGCCTCTCCATGTGCCCTATGCCCAGCCATATGTAAACAGCGTGCCTGTGGGTGTGAATGGTGTGCCACCACCATGTCCATGGGAACGCCACACTGTGTTGCAAGATTATGCAGGACATATGCTCCCACAATGATCCTGTAGACTACTGGTAGTGCATATAGCAACACACCACTAGAGTGGTCAAGGGTGCGGAAAAGATACTTGTGCACTCTGAATATGTTCTCCACCACACCATAAATTGCAATATTGGCAGTGTTGTACCTTACCTCAGGGAGTGTGTTGGGGTTTCGCATCATGTATATGCTCAGAGGGTAGGGACTGTCCCCTGTAGAGGTGATAATGGTTGTCATTGTCGTTTGATGACATTGTCAATTGGTCTGTGTACAACATGCATGCGGGTGCATGGTGATTCATACTCACCAATGAGCCATGTTTTGCCATGCTTCCCAGCTTCCAGGGCCAGGTGTAGAAGATGTAACTATTATGTGTTCTACCAGGATAGTTGTCATACACTTCAGTAATGATGCCCTTAGCATCACACACAACCTGAACATTGATGGAGTGCCAATGTTTCTGGTTGCGGTAGATGTGCTCTGTTGCTCAAGGTGGACGAAGAGCAACATGGGTGCAATCAATGGCACCTAGAATGTTTGGAAAGTGTGCCATCACATAAAAATCCTGGACCACTGTGTGCCTTTCTGCTGGTGATCTGGGCATTAGATATACCGGCAGACAGAATGGCATGCAGTTATGATTGCCAACACCTGGTTGGTGTGAGCAGCGAGACTGCGTTGCCTGGGAGATTCCACCTACTATGGCGGTGGTTTGCTGGAATGAGCCAGTGGACACAAAATGCAGAGCAGTAAGCAACTTTTTGGAAGCGGCTCAGTGCTTCGGTGCACATGGTGGGCGATGTGAGGTCATCTTCCCACTCCGTGACCAGATCTAGGATGATATGAGGGAACCTATGCCTGCCATAGACCTGGTCAGCAGGCATCCCAAAAAGGGTGGTCCTTGGGTGGACGATCCATGTCCTGGCCATCCTCCTCCTCCTGCAGTGTCCCTGGATGATTCTTGCAACAAATTGTGCATTCATCGTGGCTGTATCCATGCGTCTATTGATCGTGCATGCTTTTTATGCATTCGTTAGTGTACGCGTTAAGGTTTACACCTGCTATCGCATGGCATAGGTGTTTCTGAATTTGAGCTTGCTTTTTCATGAGCCGGCATTCCATTTTCAACTCCTTGAATACATTTGTTTTGCTCTCATATGGGCGGTGCGATTGTTCAACGGTGGTACGTCCCTTGTAACGCTGACATTTTCGCTTGTGCTTCCTCATTCTATGTGTTCCGTACCCTTTTTAGGTGGCTGCGCAGGCCCGGCTGGCTCTTCTCTTGGAGTCTTGCGCAAGGTGTTCGTCAGGTCGCAGTGACGTGTGGACTGGCGCAGATTCCCCTCAAGTCCCCTCAAGTCCCGGGTAAGCCCTGTGCATCTATGAATCAACAAACAGGGACTTACGTGTGATTTCGTGCTTAAGTACCCTATTCTCAGCACAGATTATTCCATGAATCAGGCCCTATGTGTTGTGTAATATTTGGAAAAAGAAAACAATTGCCTTCAAAATGTGAAGGGCTGCACAAAGATACAGATATTTCCAATTTGCCTTTCTGATGAGCACCACTCTATGGCTTCCACTAATTCAAAGATCTAGTATATTCCCTAGTGTGTAAAGCAGGTCAGAGGGTGCTTTGTGAGCTGCGAGTGGCACTATCCATACTTTATGTGTAATAGGAATAGGACCTGTTCAGAGATTTGTGATATCATTTCAGCAGTTCTGCTATATCACTGAAGACCAAAGATTGACTACAAACAATGTTTTGTCAACTGAGAGAACTTTTTTGTCCAAGCAACCATCAAGTTGATGGCGCTCAAACGCTGTTCATCCCAACACAGAAGACCAGGTCCTTTTACTAATATGTAAAATTACCCATATGCCTTTTTTTTCAACATTCAAGGAAAACACAGAAGGAAGATAGCCTAAACAATGGATTTTGTGCCCTCCATATACTGCAGGGGAAGTTTGAGGTGGCAATATGGTATGGATATAACCACTGAACATCTGAATGAACATACATTTGATAGTAATATTTGGTTCCAAGCCACAGTCCAAAAGGAGATTTTACGGGTGTTAGGCATAATTGCATGCAGTAGCCTCTGGGAACACCACACACAATTAGGATTACAGGTGTAAGCAAAAACCATCCTTTGGTATAATTCTGTATCACACACTTTATGGTAGTGAACTGAGCAGCCAGGCTTATCCCAAGAGGGAATGTGAGCAGTAGATGAAGCTACACAGAAGTATCACAATCACAGTGGTTCAAGTAGACACTTTCTCTCAAGGTTTATTGGTAAAACACTATACATTTATTTACATATTCATGTAGAATATAGTAATCAACTTAATATTAAACACTAATATATTACAATAACAAAACCTCAAGTAGTAGAGACAGTTTGAACTCCCCTGAAAAAGGAAGCAAATAGCACATCAATGACTTTCAATGGTTACAAAAAGCCAGATGTTTGTACAAGGGGTTAGAAAACACTTCTGTTAAGCAATACAAAGGTTCAGAGTACCAGGAGGGTCAATTCAATTCAATAGGCCAGGCCAAAGTCAATAGTCTAGTGTTCTTGGATAGGACAGATCAGTTCTGGTAACAAGTGGAGAAGTCTTTGTACAAGTTCTCAGAAGTAATTTAGTTGAAAAAGAAAGATATGCTGGGTCACAAGCTTATTATGCCTGCAAGTTGGGAAAGTTTTACGAACTTTGACCGCGAGAGTTAGGATCTCTCAAACGGGTGACACAGTACCTTAATGTGAAGCACAAAGATGTAGCTGAAGGCAAAGATTCCTGGCAGTTCCTGCAGATCGCACTGTTCCTGAGCCTAAGTCATGTGGACAAGAGGGAGGACGTCGGGGTACTCCTGCACTGCGCGGGATCGCCGTCAGAGAAAACAAAATGGAGTCACTTTAGTTCAAGTAGTTGTTGTTTCAAAACACAAACTGGTGTCCCTCTCCCTGGTTAAACCTTAACCAGCCTTGGGAATGGTATCCAGGTGTTTTCTGAGCTGATTGGTCCCACCAGCTTAAAGGAAGAAGCCATCCTTGAAGGAGCTTCTCCGTCGAATGGAGTCTGGCAAATCAGATTTGCAGCAGGGCTTCAGCGGGCAAACCAACAGTCCACACGTTGCAGTAGCTGACCTCTTCCAGCTCATCTTCGGTTCTTTCGTTCCAGTGGTCAACTTGCATTCCAGTCCTGGGGAGTCGCCTTTTAAACCGTTTTCTCCCATTCATTCCAGCCTAGATGTCACTCACCCAGCAGGGTGGCTGTCCTGGCTGGACAGTCAGCCAGCCAATCACGCCAGAGTGCATTTGGGTCTCCTAGGAGACTAAGCACAGGGAGTTTCGGACACTTCCTTCACTTCCTGCCCACACCAGACACTTAGAAGCCAAGGGCAGATTTCAGTCCTGAAGCCCGCCAAAGGCTCATGAACAAAGGGACGAAAACTGGTTTGGCGCACAGAGTTAAAAGCTAGAAGGACCTTTCCACAAAGAAACAGCAAAAAAAGATGACCGGAGTCTGTTTTTGAAGCGGGGTCTTGGGAGTCATATTGAAAAACATGTCTGTCCCGATTTTTAGCTACCGGTGTTCGTGTTCGTGAAAAATCATGATACTTTGTTCTAAAACCACTGCCACCAGCCATTTCAAGAGTAAAGAGTAAAGGGTAGCTTGGGACAGCTACATGAGTGTTTAGACACAGGGGATGCTAAGCAACCCCTCCAGCATGCATGTGTTCTGGGTCTATGAATTTAAAAAGACTAGAAAGTCAATTTAACTTTACATTCTCTGGGGATCAGTCGTTCATCCCAGAAAAAGGTATTTAAAACTTGGGAAATCCAAAGGACATGCCTGTGCCACTGCACTAAAGGTGTTGTCTGACACAACAACCAAAAGATGATGCCTATGAAATTATCTAAAACTCCATAATCAGAGAACACAAATGGAAAACACACATCAAAACCCATGAAAGAGTGGGAAAAAAGGCTCACACTCTTTCCAGGTAAAAAAGTCTGCAAAATCCAGCAAAGTAGCTGGGGGTCTCTAAGGTGAAGGGAATTAGCACATTTCTGATAATTCTCCCTAACAAAGGGCACACTATTTACTGCAAACATGCACTATAGTTTCTTCTTGAACACCAAACAAGACTATTTATGTCATCAGAAAAGTCTTCAACAGCATCCGACATGTATGTGTGTACCATGTTGCAAAAAACTGTGAAATGCCCCATTTGCTTTCCAGTAATGCATTCCTTGTTGCACCCTAGTCAATGATTATGCTGTTGAGACAACATTCACGGTGAGTGTCCAGTGGGTTGTGATTTCTCTTCTGCACTTTGTTTTTCTAGACCAGCAAATTGTCCTCCTTAGCTGCAAGTGTGAGTAACATGTACAAGTTGTTTACTTACCAAGTTATTTTATTAACATATGACATACACCTGTGCACAGAACCCACGGTTGTGTGTTTTTTCTGAAGGAGCTCGACAACTAAACTTGCTTTTCTTGTCTAAAAGGAAATGGATGTCCTGAAATATGGTGTTGAAACCCTTCAACAGAGGAAGATTGAGGAAAAGGGAGACAACAACTGATCTAGAGAGTCTTTTTAACAGATCAAAGGGATTCAATGGTGTATGCACATCACATAAGTGACAAAGATAATAAAGGTTGGGTTGGCCAACTTGGGTGTCCCATAATCAAGAAAGCGCTGATCATTATATTATATTATAAGTGTCCTTTTATAATTTGCTTAATCCCAAAGATTGTTTTCTAAGCGCAAGATCGGGATTCCAACCTGTGTTGCTCTGCATTGTCTTGCTTCCAGGACAAACGCATTGCCCCTGAGCCATTCCCCTCACCATTCTTTAATCTCTCCCACGCCTCATGTTTTGGTCAGATATATGTGATTAGTCAAATGCTGTGTTGGGCAATGGGGGATTAAGTAGCTAAGGCTGAACTCTGTCTATAAAAATCCCTTAAAGGCAATATTGAAGTAATACCACAGCCACATACCTGTTATGTTTTAATTAAGGGGTTTAATAAAATGAACGTTATAAATAATGTGATTAATGGGTTCAATCAAAAGAGTGTATACCTTTGAGTTCAAATGCTATAGTGGTTTGTCGTATGCATGTGAATTCTTATCAAAGAATATTACTAGTCTAAAATATGATGTGGTCATGGAAGGATTATGGGAATGTTGCTGCGATCATGATCAAATCTGTCCTTTACTAAGAACGTTCAACCATTGCATCTATTACCTTTTAGAATGTCTTGATAAGCATTGATATTAGGCATCAATGTGATGTTATGTTGAGAATACAGAGCTGGTGTTATCAGCTGTACATTACGACCCACAATCTAAGAACAAATGCGACAGAATGTCAATGCAAACTAAAAAGAGAGCACAGCTAGATAGAGAGGGACCTTTTTCAGATGGTGGCTTTACTGGAAATTCTGAAGAGCAGTCGATATGTAGCAAAAGTATTTAGTGAAACATTCCTGAGAACCAGAGCTTCAAGGTAACTCTGGCTCCCAGACAGAGGCTGGCCTTGAAGACCTGGGTTGCTTGGGACTGGCTTTTAAGTCTCAATGTTTAGCCCAGCGGTTAGTAGCTTTCAGCAGCCAGTAGTACAGCCAAAGTACAATGGATCCCATGAGACTTGTAAGGGCTTTACATCATGTCAGTTTCTCCCATGGATCCTCTGATTGGAGTATGGAAATAATTTAGCAATGCTATGACTGTGCTTCAGAGGGGTCCCTTTGTCTAGCAGGGGAAGGAAGAGTGTTAATCAATTATTCAAATGTTTCTAATGCAGTTCAATAGGCTGATCTCTAGACCAGTCTCATGTTCCTTTACTTTTTGAACCCATGATTGGATCACCAGGTTACTAATTGCCACATGGTGTGTTAGCAAGGGAAGTCATAATATGCTCCGTGTGCAAATCTGCTCAAGTTTCCTGAAACACATCTTACAGGTGTTTTGCCTGCGCTCTGGGATGGCCCACAGCAGCAAGGAAAGAACTTCAGGACACATTCTATGAAGGGAAGCTCATCATGGTAGACCAAATTGGGACCCTATTTTCTAAACAAACCTGTAGTAAAATCTTTGTACAGTCCGTCCGTTTGTTGTGCATGCTTTGCAAACATGAATCAAGGGTTGGAAGTTACATTTATCGGCACACCGATAATAAAAAAGAGTAAAGTTCTATAAACTGCACTCGGTCCTTTCTAATAAAGTCTATATTTTGGAGAAGCTGTGTGTTGCAGTACTGTAATTCATCTAAAGTTCTATGGGATCAAGGAGTTGAACTTATCAGAGTCGTACAGGATGCCTTGAAGATTCTGTTATGAGTGCTTCTCAGGAATGGAACTCTCAAAGTTGTCAGGAGCATGCCAAGTCCAAGTCCAAAGGGGACACTTCTCTTAAGAAAGGTCTGTGGACTTAGTTGAGAAAGGGAGAGGAAATGCTTTGCTGACACCAATGGATTTTTAACATTATAGTCTGTACTTATCAGGTTTCGTGCCCAAAGCTGTTTGAGTCTATTGGTTGAAGTTGCCTAAGGGGAGGGCTTAGCGTCTCCAGTGTAGTTGAGGATTGAGCCTGTGTGGAGTCGTGATTTGTTCTTCGAGCAATCAGAGAATGACATAAATTGAATCCGTGCATTTGTAAACAGATACATGGGAGAAAATATTGGCTGACCTATTCAGTGGTTCCGTGCCAATGGCCTTTATCCTACGGCTTTACGGTGGGAGCATTAAGCTGAAAGCTTTCCGAACCCTGGGAAATCATTATGGAACTCCACATGAGCTGCATCGAACAGAAATGTAAGGCTTACCTTCCAATCCCTAATCCTAACAGGGTTCCAGATTCTCTAGTTACAAAGGACCCTTCAGAGATTCCACTGGGGGGAATGATCATCAAGGTGTGCTGTCCTCTTCAAAGCAGATGATATGTCTATTGCTCTCTGTGTTTGTGAGTTGGACAGAGCCTAGTCGAGAGAAAAGGGTGGTACAAATATTGCACAACTCGTTCCCCTCCTGCCGTAGCATGTTTACAAGCTTCACTGATCTCACAGTTCCTTGATGTTCTGGGGAAGTTCTAGAATAGTAATTTGAGTAATAACCGTGGAAGTACACTGAAGTAAGTACTGTTGACTGGCGCCGGGTGCTGCTGGACGCCTATTTGGAAGTGCTTCGCGTCTCGAGCAAAGGATTATCCAGCAGCTTTCATCATCGCGTGTATCTAGACACGGCAGGAAGTCTTTGAAGGCTGCACACACTGCCTGACTCCAACGCGAGGAAAAGAAGGTGTGTCCCTGTGATGCCTATCCGCCCCCTGCTGTGGCAACGCCCCTGGTCTGCATAAATCACAAGCTTCCAGCGCACCCGCGCATGCACCGTGGAAGTACACTGAAGTACTGTTGACTGGCGCCGGGTGCTGCTAGGCGCCTATTTGGAAGTGCTTTGTGAATCGAGCAAAGGATTATCCAGCAGCTTTCATCATCGCGTGTATCTAGACACGGCAGGAAGTCTTTGAAGGCTGCACACGCTGCCTGACTCCAACCTGAGGAAAAGAAGGTGACTGTTTGCTGTTTGTAAAGATACACTTCTGACTCTGTGAGAGGCGCGCAACGTTGTGGTTTCCACGTTGTGTTTGGGGATGGAACAATTGACTTCACGTTGTGTTCACGTTGTGTTTCACGGAACGGGCGTTGCTCCACTGTGGATTAATACACGCCCCCCTGCCTCGCCACCTATGTACGTTGTAAACACTCAACACAGTATACATTGAATTAATCATCTTTTCTTTTTTCTTGAGGGTGTGTCCCTGTAACGCCTATCTGCCCCCTGTTGTGGCAACGCCCCTGGTCTGCATAAATCACAAGATTCCAGCGCACCCCCGCGCGCACCATGGAAGTACACTGAAGTACTGTTGACTGTTTACGGTACGCGGTGGAGCTGGATGCTCCAAGGGGGGTACATTTACCGCAAAGATAGTTGACTTATGGTATCCTTCGTAATTATGGATGCATTTTATATTGTAATGCCCTTGTGCTCGCCTCAATTCTGATAACAACTCTCCATTCTATAAAGGTGCTATGCTAAGGTCCAACGAATTTTGAAGGGCATCGGTTCTGTATGGTACAGTCCTTATGGTTTACTCCTTACGCAGCGGTTGCCCCCCCCCTGCAAAATTGTGCCAAAAAACAAAAATTCTAAAAATAAGAAAAAAATAGTTTCCTAGTAATCTTTCTCCAATTGTCGAGATAGCAAATATGGAGCCACACACAAAGCATTCCATCCGCATTGAACGCTGCTGCGGCAAATGATATAATCTGCCACGAAGTGGCATTTGCATATGCACGCGCACAAGCGGACTATCAATGTCACCTCAGCCTAAACAGTTAATTGCTCCAAAGGGAGGGGGTTTAGCTCGCCCGGCCGCATCCAGGAAGAGTTTCTTGAGTATGAGAATGGACGAGTCCTCATTCATGGGGGAGGGAACTAACGACCCATTGAACACCTCGCCCTCTGACAACTATATTCTTGCCCCGGCAGTACTTGCGGCCCTTGAAAAACGTGTTTGCCTGTCAGATGGTCCCTCCAACCCGGTTACTTTGCCCAGCTGCAAAAGAGCTGATGTTCACGTGTACTGTAAGGAAAGAGTGACGCTAGACATTTCTAACATTTCATCTAGCTCAACTACACTCACCAACCCTCCGCTGACAACGGATTTGCCCAAAGATCTCCCCTTGCCGCCCAAAACAGATCCAACTCCTTTGTCAGCTGCGGCTGCCTCATCTCCATCTTTTAGGCCCCTTATTCCACCTTTGGGCTTTGAACTGCTGGACCCCTCAGACGACTTGCAGTCCTTAGAGGCTTCATATCCAGTTCTAACTCGTATTCTGAATCTACTTAACAAAGGTAATGAATACACTCACTATGAACTTAGGGACTGTAAATCCTCAATGAATCAAATACTATTTAAACTTAATAAACTGGAGGGCTTCCTTTTTGCAGATTCTATCCGCCTGGAAGGCATAAATCCTTCAATTGGCGGGCAAGCACCCGCACACACAAAAAACTAGAAAAGGTGGAATGCGTAAATACTGCTACCCAAACCCAACTGAATGAACAAGCGGTGGCGCCTGCCATGTTACCTTCAACCCAGCCGAACACTTACTCATTTGTGCAATCCTTTGCCCAAATGGCTGCTGCTCCTCCGGCTCCCTCTCACCACCGTATATTTACTTATGCCCAGCTATGCCAAATGGTCAACATGAACACAGAGAAGATTGATCAGATAATGTTCTTTGTTCAAAAAAATCCCATGGACTCTCTAAATGAGTGTGAAGAGGATCAAGATGACTTGGAGGTTGATACGATCTTCCACCCAGATAGTCCATCTGCCCTTACTAACCTCTTCTCAGAGTCTAGGTGGGAAACAACTGTCCTAGATGGTAAAGCTAAGGCGAATTCTGGTGATGCAGCCAGTGCTGGACAATTCTTTACTTCTTGTAAAGAAAAGTGTCTTTTCCTCAGAGCCTTAAAGAGGGAAGAGGAGAGGCAGCCACTTCCTTCTGTGGCAAAACCACCTAACTCAAAAACAAACAAAAAAAAGGAAAAATGACAACAACAAAAAATAATAATCCTGACTCTATACAAAATGACGCTAATACACAGGTTCCCAAATCGTCAGTAGGCAATGAATCAGGCACGTTGCCATGTGCCTTCCCCAGTGCTGCAAAAAAAGCTTCCCAGCCCACTTATGAAAGCATAGACATAGGATTGAAATCCACAAAACAAAAAGAAAAAATGAATGTGAAATCTCATAAAGAACTAAAAGGGCCCATTTCTTGTGGACCCCCTGTGCATAATGATAAAACACCAATCACTGCCCAAACTCAGTTTTCAGCTTTGTGACCAAATCAGTACAGGCTGGGAATGCATGGCAACAATCTCCCGCCCCTCAGGAGGGGACGCAAACACTGATGGTGCAGCCCAACGGAACTAGTGATTGCCCACAACCCAACCTATCTTTAACAAGGGACAACAACCCAGACCAAATTGATCATAGGAACACACAGAATGGGTATCAAATGGAAGGCCAGCAAGTTGCAAAGATGCTACTTGAATGTGCAGATTTTTCAAAGGCCTCAAACAAAACCAATTTATCCATCCCTACAATACTTGGCTGGGAATCCGATCCGAACATCTGTGGTAATAGACGTCTAAATGGGTCTGCTCTACTGAAGACCTCTAGACAAATTCCAGCACTCAGGACGCTCCATTCAGAAGATATTGAATGGATTACGCTTCCGCAAACACAAAATTACAGGATGGTATGCAAAGTGAAAACCACCATCATTTCCGATTTGATATGGCAACATAGGAGTGAACTGCAAACGATCGGCCTCCTGCCGACACCATTTGAAATTCTTGATGAGGCCATAGCCTTTAATGAAACACCACTCAGGCATTCTGTTCCAACACCACAAATTGCAGTTTCCACAAAAGATCATGGCGGGATTCACCCAGAAATTATTACCCAATTGGTTGCCCTTTCAAATATGCCAGCAAGGATTGGTCATGGCTATCTTCCTTGGCCTCCACATTAAACCCCGCAATGGACAACATTCCCACTTAAAAAGTTCCACAAGTTGTCCATAGCTTCATAGAACTCTTGCGGTTATACACATCTTCTTTCCTGGGTCAAAAAGAAGCATGATGTCTTAAACTACAACATATTACTTTGTCAAGAGACTATGGCTATGCATCAAATTCGTAGTGTTTCAAAAATCGGCTGAGCGCGGCCCAACTGGACGCCCTTACGGTGGAATTGGTATTTGTATAAATACCAATTTGCACTTCACCACCCATGAAGTATATCAATCCCCATTTTTCGTGGCAGTTGTCATAGCTTTCCAACTCCCCTTAGTGGAGTACTTTCTATGTGCATCCTTATATCATAATCCTAATCGTTTTAAAATTAATAGTGCTTTTGATCATTTGGATGCACTACTAGATAAAGTACTCACTAAATATGCTGCATGCCGGATAATTATCGGCGGCGATTACAACACGAAATGTTGGATGCAACCTTTAACTAACATGGTCAATGAGCTTCCCCTATCCTCATACGGCAGGGGAGCAATGTGGACGCGGCATTTAGAAGAATGGGACTTAACATTTCTCCGTAATCAATATCCTGGTTTAGATTACACCTGGAAGAGGGGTCCATATAAATCTTGCATAGACCACTTTGCTATGTCTGCAAACCGGCAAGAGTGTTCTACTGACATCTTAATTACAGATCCTGAATTTGGCGATCATATGCTGATTTTGTCGACCATACACATGAATGTTACTGTCTTAGACCAAGATCCAAATCAGGGATTCTTGGAAGCGACAGACCTCATCTTTCAATAAGATGGAACAACCGTTTATGTGATAGAATCAACGGTTGCATGGACAAATGGCTTGAGGGACTCCAGGACAGTCCTGGAAAATGTCAACCAATTGATAAAGATCCAACCAAGTATTTGCAAATGTTAACACATACAATGGCTAGGATCCAATATGAATCAAACAATCCTAAAGTACTAAATAAACTAAATGGCTATCCTGAACTCCTCTCAGCAAAACGAATTAAAAATGCAGATTTGCGTAAACTAAAAAAAAAATCAGGTATACACTAGATGAATACCATAAGCTAAAAACACCGATTTGCACCACATACCACAACAAATGCAAAAATATTAAACGGCAGACACACATTTTCGCTAATCAAAAGATAATTAACTCACTATGTCGTAATGATAGAAGATCAACATGGGCAATTCTGAGGTCAGACGCTGGCAGACTGGATAAGAATCAAGCGTCTACAATAACTGCCGTTACATGGGCAAACTTCTATGAGAACAAATTTGCGGTTGCACCATGCTTTGCCAATGTAAATGCAATTATGCCACCTCCACCGCAATCGCCAATAATTCCATGGTCTCTCCAAGACATTGAGTGTGCCATCAATGCTCTCAACTACTCAAAGGCAGCAGGCCCGGACGGGATTCCTCCCTGTGTTCTGAAACGTCAGCCATTACTTTGGGCTAAAGTATTGAAACCCCATTTTGATAATGTGCAATCATCTTTAGTTATTCCATCTTCATGGCTGGGCTCTATCATTGTGCCCATCTACAAAAAGGGGGAAAGAAGCAATCCCGCCAATTATCGGCCTATCGCACTGATAGACGCATCCACCAAAGTTTTTGCATTTTAATTTTACTGGAACTCCAATTATTTTTGAAAACCAACAATACTTTATCTCACTTTCTGATCGACTTCAGAGCACGTAAGGGAACCTCCTTTAATGCTACTATTATGGCACATTTACTTGCCAATTCGAAGACTCCAGACACAGGGCCAATATACATGGCTTCAGTGGACTTATCTGCTGCCTTTGATTGCGTTGTGCGTGGCCTGCTTTGGAAAAAAATGCGGACATTGGGCATACCAGACCATCTTACATATCTAATTACCAAACTGCATACCAACACTGTGTATTTTATTAGAGTTAATCAGGCTGGAGACACCACAGGACCAATTGTGATTGCTTTAGGGGTGAAACAGGGTTGCAACTTGGCTGCCACCCTGTTTAATTTATATCTGTGTACCATCAATGATATATGGTTGCAACAAATTAGTTATCCAGCTCATCTAGGCCACCTTAAAATCCAGTGGCTAGCATTTGCAGACGATATTGTCATCTTCAATCGAACTCCATCAGGACTGCAGACAAAGCTTTCACTATTTGCGGAATATTGCTTATCTCATAACCTGCAGTTCAATGCAGCCAAATCAAACATCTTTTTATTTAACAATTTAAAGAAACTGATCTGTTCAAGGATCTGGACTATTGGCTCAATTTCTATTCCACGGACCTCCACAATTCGCTACTTAGGTTATTTAATATCTGATTCAAACGCAATATCAATATGGAAGAATACATTAAACCTAAAAGCAAAAACTTTATCAACACAAATGCGCATGATTCTAGTTAAGTACTGTAAGTTCTCACTGCTTTCATTACGCAAATTCTACATACTTAAAGTAGAGGCAATCTTACTTTACGCGCTTGATGTGTGCTTGGCTAACATAAATCCCTTCCTGTTACAGGGCCACATTTGGAAGGGTGTGCTGCGACTAGCTAATTCACTACCAAATGCGGTTTTAAGACAGGAATTTGGACTGATATCATTGTCTGCTCGTTACAACTGGCGACAGCTTTCAAACTTTGCAAACATGCTTTATTCACTCCAAAATTCGCTATATGAAGACCTGTGGAGGATGAATACTAACCTTAATCCTCCTTCCATTGAAAAATATCATAGAAAAATGGAAGCTCTTTTGGATGAGATAGAATTAATGCCTTCCGATCTTGAATTTCGCCTAGCATATGTTAAGATCCGTCTATTTGCCCACGATTGGTGTAAAACCCTAAATGCTATGGAAAAATTCAAGTCCTACAAGGAAGCTGCTAAATTTGTTACTGTTCGATCTCCTTGCAAACAATATCTTCAGCAATTCCCTTGCCCTATAGCCAGGGACTTGTACCTAAGGTTCAAACTCAATCAATTGCCACCTCTAGAGAAGACAATAAACTGGAGAAAATCAAATGAAATCGAATTTGAGGATACTTGCAGATTCTGCAAAATGCCTGATTCCCATGAAACACTCAAGCATTTGACCATTTATTGTACTTACTTTGAAGTGCAAAGTAACAAAATATTCAAGACCAACATGTGAATGAAGCTGTCGAAAGTAGGGAATGGTTATTGGCTGGCTTGTATGTGGGGCTCTACAACTAAAGCTATTTTAAGGCTCACACGCTTTCTAACTTTAGTGAACACCGAATTGGAAAAATATACAGCAATACAAGCAAGCGATTAAATGTCTATTCGGAAGGGAAATATTTGAAGAGCATTTGATGCTACTACTCCAAGGGCAAAAATCTCAATCTGCTGTGAAACTGAAAATTAACAACGTGCTAAAATGTATGGGGCTTCCTTGGAAAATCAAAACCCGAAGGGGCAAGAATGGGGAACAGTCATCTGTATATTGTATGTACTTTTATATACTGGGATGTTTTCAAAGTGTCCTTTTTATTTTTTACTGTACAGTATCAGAAAATGTGAAGTCTATTTTTTAAATTGAAATCATTTGCATGTAAAATCACATGAAAATTGAAAAGGAAACGTGTATTGTAAAAGTATGTTGTAAAAGTTTGTTCAACAAACTATAAACAACGGTTTGAATAATAAAAAAAAAATTATTAAATTGAGTAGTAACAGTGATTTGACAAGTCACTTTTCTATGGATTAGCACCTTTCGGATCATGTACATTTTCTGACAAGTCAGGCTTTTAGGCAGTGTTAAATTTGCATTTTGAGTACACTTATTTTGCACGTATTCGCAGACATCTATGTGCCTTATTCACGGAAGCATTTTTATAATGGCGGAAAACGCTATGTGAATAAGGGCCTTAGATTTTAAAGCTTGCACATAGCCTACACGACGGAATTAGCCTAGAGGCCCCAAGCTCACTTCTTTCGTTTAAGCAACATTGTTGCTTTTTTCCCACTTTCTTTCCATCTCCCTTTGCGCAAATGCTTCCTTCCTTCCTTCCTTCCTTCCTTCCTTCCTTCCTTCCTTCCTTCCTTCCTTCCTTCCTTCCTTCCTTCCTTCCTTCCTTCCTTCCTTCCTTCCTTCCTTCCTTCCTTCCTTCCTTCCTTCCTTCCTTCCTTCCTTCCTCCCTTCCTCCTTCCTTCCTTCTTTTTCTTTTCAGAAGTGCCCCTAGGTCATACTCATTGTTGCAGCCATACATTCTTTAACCTTGTGGATGTTAGTTTTCTAATGCTATATACATCAGTATCTCCCATGGAAGGCCATGAACAGATTGATATTAATTTAAATTATGGCCATGAGTCAAATTATCTTTTTCCATTAGAATTTGCATTGTTATAATTTTCGTGTACAGAGAAACTGGGAAATTTAACTAGAAGGCTAAATGATCTTTTGACTTTGGTGCTTTTCTAAAACAGCAAGGTTTTTAGAGGAGATATTGTTGTGGGAACTTGCTGTTTAAGTCACGAAGAGCGTTTTCCAAATGGGTGTTTTAAAGTTAATTAAAAAAATAAAGCGTGAGTTTTGCCAATGAAGTAAATGCTGCCTCGTCATGTTGCAAGCTATTAGGATCACATAAAATGTACGAACAGGCAAAAAGAAAACGGGTGGCACGATTATGCACTGTAGAAATTGGACGATGCATGCTACAAAAGTGCAGCAATTACATTTTTTTTAAAAATACATTTTTCATGGTCCAATAATTTTACATAAAGGCACTTAGCTAGCACCATATTTCACATATTTTGTTGCCAATCTGGGAGCAGATTTTTATGTTACCCTTTCCTCGATGAATGGCTGGTGGCAGTGGTTTACTTTTAACTACCGTGGTGTGCTTTTACCTCGGGCTGCTTTCGCAGCTGCAGTAATGCACCCAAGGGTGCAATTTTTGTCATGTTAAGTGACTTCAATTCAGCATTCCAACTGAGTTAATGCCTAGTCTGGGATGCCCAAGGGAAGCCCTGATTTATATATTTTTATGACAAGTTCATAGATCTGGATGATAAACCTTTGTATAACGCCCCTCTCTTTGAATCCCCCTGACCTCACTGAGCCAAGAAGTAGGTTTGTTTTGCAAATCAAAAGATTTATTTGAAAAATTAAACAAGATATATATCCCACTTTTATAAATAAATTAATATTTGATAGCACACTTATGATTATGACAGTGATCAAAAATGGATAATATTACACTAGCACACTTTTTAATTACTTAGGAGTTGGTATAGAGAGGATAAAGTAGCTGAGAAGGCTTGTATGGGTTCAAGGAAATGCAATGATGGAAAAGAATGCAGCACAGAAATAACTGAGATGATTTCCACCAGAGATAATATGATCACTTTTTCTTTTGACAATTCACTACCCCCCTATGCAATATAAGGAGATGGAAGAAGAGCACACAATTTTCAGGAATACAATCAAATGTAATACCAATTCAGTTTCCCCCTAGCAAGCCTAGAGCAACAGGGATGATTTTAAAACACAGGCAAAAATACTTTAAATGTGATTTGCAAAGAAGTGAAAATATGCTAAAAATGATTTTAATTCCCTATTCAAGATTCAGGTGATAGCTACTTAAGATTGGTTCAGGTCAACACTATCAGTGATTCATGAGGGATTATCAAGTTGAAAACGGATTTCAGCAGTTGCAAGCAAAAGACATCGATTTTTAACGTGTGGTAAAACTGAGCCAAATTGCAATTCGTGGCACTTTTTCCGAGTGCGTCAAGCGCGATTACGGAAAAACTATAAGGAGTAGAAAGTCGGTTTAGGGCTGAGGATCTTAGCTTTAAAATGAAAGTTAAATCTCGTTCCTAGCACATATGGTTCAAAAGATACAGACGATTTTGTGGAGGTAGATTTTCAGAAATAAAGTAAGATTCAAATGGCAAATGACACTTTCACAAGTTTGAAATCACAGAATGGACACACGATTTCTACGCAGTTCTAAATAGGTTGAAATGGTTTGAATTAGATTATTTTAAACTAATGGATTGGTTTGCACAGCTCTGGCTGGATACTATCTCCTAATTTTGGAAGGAATGTGCCTCATCACAGATCTGGTAAACAGGTTTAGCTGCGTTCTCTCTGCTCCGCTGGTCTGGATCTCTGGTTCTGGCAAAAGTTCTGGCACTGCACAGCGGTCTGGTCTGGGTCTGGTCTTCTATCGGTACTGCAAGGTGGTCTGGATACAGCTCTGCATTCCGGGTTCTGGCAAAGGGTTCTAGCCAGAATCAAACAGCTCGCCCGGCTGTTGAATATCAGGTTGCAAAAGATTTTGAGGCCTGCTGAAAAGGATTCAGCTTGTGGACTAGGCCTTTCTGCTACAAAGTTCTGGAATATGGAGTCTGGTTTTCTAAGTCTGGTCTCTGAATATTGTCTGGATTCGAAGTCGTCCATCAAAGTGCTTTGCAAGAAAGTGGAAAGAGCAGTCTCTACCTGGCTCTCAGTGGCTGTTTTTATGTCTTTTGAAAGTGGGTGGGAAGGCTGATTTTCTATGCCCAACCCTCTGAGGATCCTGATAGGCTATAGGATTCTCTGTCGCCTGACTGGGGAACTGAATTGTGAGTCATCTGGCATCCTTTTTATGGCATACAGAAAGAACACTCCCCTTGTCACTTTGCACACAAATCTATTTTTGACTTAAATGCATATTTACAATTTTTCTTATATTATATGTCCAGTTAACATATTTTCTGTAGCACCAAACCATCCGATCCCTGTCTTTGTAAGATGTTGTGTCTACTTCTGACAGAATTCTGCCCTTTTCATCCAGAACACAACCTCTAAACTTTTCCAGAATTTACACAAATGTGTGCAAAGAATATGGCCATCAGATGATGAAGTGTCAGATTTTTAACATACATACATTTGGAGTAATACCCTATTTTCCGCTACTACCCCCCAGAAAATACCACAGAGTCCTAACACCTCTTAAAATGTGCACAGAAAAATCACAGGAATCATGATATTATTGATATAATTTTGACAATTATGTACTATGAATTATCCATCTTTCTAAAATTCTGCTCTGGCACAGAGGGGTGTGGTTTCCCAAAGCACATGGGGGAATTTCTGGTTTGTCCACCTCCTCCAAGCTCAGCTGGCTCACAGAGGCAGTGCCCCTCCCATTTCCTTCCAAGAGGAAGCCATTTACGACCCCCTGATTTAGAAATTGCTTGGAGCAAAGGGAAGTTCATTGTTCTGTTTTCCTGCTGTCCCATGCACCCCTCCCCTGATTCAATCAGACAGGTGTGATCTCCTGTTGGTGGGGCAGCAGAAGGGAGGCCAGGCCTGTGAATACAGTTGCTGGGCAAGTTTCAACTCCTGTCGGGGGTAGTTGCCGGGCAGAATTCAGTCCCTTTAAGCCAGGCTTCAGCCAAATGTCACTTTTGTTCCCATTTTTCTTCATTCAAATCAAACTTACAATTTTGATACATGCAGCTAGAACTCTGATTCTAAGATCGAAACTATGACATTTAAACAGTTGCAACCTATGTGACACTCCAAAGTAAATCACTCATTTATTTTAAACATTTTGATTTTAGTGGCTTTAAGTCCAATTTCACTTAAGCTGCTGACATCCACAGCTCAGCCAGTTTTGTTATGAACATTATTTTAGGCTCTTCATCTTTCCAGATTTGGTATGCACACAAGACTTCATACTGCTGGTGTTCAGTAAGATTTTTGAATATCTTACAATGTGTGAAATAGGCATTTTGAGCTTGCATTTCAGAGAAACAAATGTGATTTCAAAGCGCTTTTAGAGCTAACAGGCACTGCTGTTTTTCCTTTGGCACAACGTTTCACTCATGGCGCTTTTGGCCCATCACGCTCACACTGGTGGGTGGTAGGTCAGGCAACCATTTTGGTGTGCGCAAAACTGCATAGTTTTCCTGGATTCTGGCGCAAATGTGGGCTTTTCAGCCATCTTGGATTTTCTAAGCCCACAGCACCAACTGTTGTAGCATAATAATTCAAACGTGGGTCAAGACACCTGACAGTCAAAATGGCCCCGGTCTTCTTTTTTCGCCATTTCTTTGTGGAAAGGTCCTTCATCAGATTTGCTCTGCGTGCCAAACCAGGTTTGGTCCCTTTGTTTGTTTTGTCTTTGGCGGGATTCACGAGTGAAGCCTGCCTCTGGCTCCAATATGTCTGGCGGGGGTAGGAAGTGAAGGTGGTGTCAGAAACTCCCTGTGCTTAATACACTTGGTTACAGGAATACACCAAAGGTGATTGATTGGGTGGCTGTCCGGCAAGCACAGCCACCCTGCTGTTTGACTGGAAGCTAGGCTGGAATGAATGGGAGAAACCTGCATAAAAGGTGTGGCTTTCTGGCTTGGAAGCAGAGTTAGCCATGGAACGAAGGAATCTGAAGAAGAACTTAGAAGAGATGCATGCTGCAACTCCTGGAACATTGATTTGCCTGGTGAAGCCCTGCTGCTGTGATGAAGCTCCGAATTTGCCTCGACTAGAGAAGCCCTGCAAGGACGACTTCTCCCCTTGAGTTGGTGGGACCAATCAACTCCAAAGTAAGGCACCTGGACATCCTCTCGAAGCAGGTTGAATTTCCACTGCAGTTGCTGCTGGAAACGAAGATCCAGGGAGAGGAACACCAGATCATATGCATGGTTTTAAGTTGGCCAAGAGCTCCAGGAAGATCCTCCAGGCTCCCAGGAAGCAGGACTGACCAAGCATGAGCTGCATCAACAGAGTGCTGGACCAGAGATGCAAGGAAAGCCCATCTCAACAGCCAAGAGTCCCCAGTGGTGCTATTTCCTCACAGTATTACCTCGCAGTAACTGAAACCTGGCTACATTCTGCTGCCGGACTGTCACTCACGAATGCTGTCCCAGAGAACTACTCTATCATCAGAACAGACAGAACATGTTATGTTATGTTATTTTGCACTTATATAGCGCCTTATACACCATTGGTATGGTCTGAAGGCGCTGGTAGGTTGAACGCCCTTGGGAACCGAAGTTCAGATCAGTAGAGAGAGTAGGGAGAGTCAAAAGGTGCGTGTAAGCACCAGATATGTGTGCAGCTCGTGCGGTACTCGTGTAATAGCTGCTTCTTATCGGTAGGTGTGGTGGTTGAGAGATCAGGAGAATGTGTTCGTTCTGGCAGGATTTATCCAGAACGGATGTGGCTGTGATAGGCCTGAGGAAAACGTCTGGCTGGGGGTGTGAGACCAGCAGTGTTTACATGCGGATGTTCGTATGGGAACAGTTATACCGAATGGTGTCATAGTATCTCTGTGTTCTAGTTGAGTGGTGATGTAAAGGAGAGAGTAAGCGTGGTGGTGAGATATGATGGGTTATATGCTTTTCAATGTGCAAACTTCTAAATGCAACTTTCCCATAGAGGCTACTGGGCGAACTTCTAAGTACAATTTTCCACACAGAGGCTATTGGGTACACTTCTGAATTCAATTCATCAGAGAGGCTATTTGGCACACTTCTAAATGTAACTCTCACAGAGGCTATTGGGTACACTTCTAAATGCAATTTTCACAGAGCGTCTACTGGGCACACTTCTAAATTCAAGATTCCAGAGAGGCTATTGGGCAAACTTCTAAATGCAACTTTCCAGAGTGTCTATTGGATACACTTCTATAATCAACTTTCACAGATGCTATTGGTAGCACTTCTAAATGCAACTTTCACAGTGTGGCTATTGGGCATACTTCTAAATGCAGCTTTCACAGAGGATATTGAGCCCATATCTAAATTCAATTTTCCACAGAGAGGCTATAGGGTGCACTATTAAAATCAGTTTCCCAGCGAGGCTATTGGGAACATTTCTAAATTCAATTTACCAGAGGGGCTATTGGGCACACTTCTAAGTGTAACTCTTACAGAGGCTATTGGGTACACTTCTAAGTTTCACAGGGGGGGTATTGGGCACCCTTCTAAGTGCAACTTTCACAGAGTGGTTATTGGGAACACTACTAAATTCACAGCGAGCTTTTTGGGCACACTTCTAACTGCAACTTGCCAGAGTGTCTATTGGGCACACTTCTAAGTGCAACTTTCCAGAGTGTCTATTGGGCACACTTCTAAATGCAACTTTCCAGAGTGTCTATTGGGCACACTTCTAAATGCAACTTTCCAGAGTGTCTATTGTGCACACTTCTAAATGCAATTTTTACAGAGTGGCTATTGGGCACATTTCTAAATGTAACTTTCACAGAGGATCTTGGACACATTTCTAAATTCCAGGAGTGGACATGCTAACTTTCACAGTTCCGTCTAGGTGCGGACATGTTAACATTTACAATTCCATCTAAGAGTGGACATGCTAACATTTCTCAATTTCATCTGAGAGTGGACATGCTAACATTTCTCAATTCCATCTAGGTGCGGACATGCTAACTTTCACAATTCCATCTAAGAGTGGACATGCTAACATTTCTCAAAACCATCTAGGTGCGGACATGCTAACAATTCACAATTCCATCTAAGAGTGGACATGCTAACGTTTCTCAATTCCATCTAGGTGCGGACATGCTAACTTTCACAATTCCATCTAAGAGTGGACATGCTAACATTTCTCAAAACCATCTAGGTGCGGACATGCTAACATTCACAATTCCATCTAAGAGTGGACATGCTAACGTTTCTCAATTCCATCTAGGTGCGGACATGGTAACATTCACAATTCCATCTAAGAGTGGACATGCTAATATTTCTCAATTCCATCTTGGTGCGGACATGCTAACATTCACAATTCCATCTAAGAGTGGACATGCTAACTTTTCTCAATTCCATCTAGGTGCCGACATGCTAACATTCACAGTTCTATCTAAGAGTGGACATGCTAATATTTCACAATTCTATCTAGGTGCGGACATGCTAACATTCTCAATTCCATCTAGGTGCGGACATGCTAACATTCACAATTCCATCTAAGCGTGGACATGCTAACATTTCTCAATTCCATCTAGGTGCGGACATGCTAATATTTCACAATTCCATCTAGGTGCGGACATGCTAACATTCACAATTCCATCTAAGAGTGGACATGCTAACATTCATAATTCCATCTAAGAGTGGACATGCTAACAGTCACAGTTCTATCTAAGAGTGGACATGCTAATATTTCACAATTCTATCTAGGTGCGGACATGCTAACATTCTCAATTCCATCTAGGTGCGGACATGCTAACATTCACAATTCCATCTAAGCGTGGACATGCTAACATTTCTCAATTCCATCTAGATGAGGACATGCTAATATTTCACAATTCCATCTAGGTGCGGACATGCTAACATTCACAATTCCATCTAAGAGTGGACATGCTAACATTTCACAATTCCATCTAGATGCGGATATGCTAATATTTCACAATTCCATCTAGGTGCGGACATGCTAACATTCACAATTCCATCTAAGAGTGGACATGCTAACATTCACAATTCCATCTAAGAGTGGACATGCTAACATTCACAGTTCTATCTAAGAGTGGACATGCTGATATTTCACAATTCCATCTAGGTGCGGACATGCTAACATTCACAATTCCATCTAAGAGTGGACATGCTAACATTCACAATTCCATCTAAGAGTGGACATGCTAACATTTCTCAATTCCATCTAGGTGCAGACATGCTAATATTATGGCAGTCTATGTTATTTGGAGGTAAGATAGAGTGGCATGGGCTTTCTGGAGTGGAGTGATTGCTCTACTCCCCACCCATCCCACACTCACGGTTTCGGTGGTGTCTGTTAGCTGCTGGCTTCCTTGGCGTCCCCTGCGGACACCTGCAGACACATCTTGGAGCCGCCAATAATGGAGCCGCCCTTGGCCTTGGGGCCCTTAGCCGCAGGGCTGCACGGGCAGAAGGGCTGCCCTGGGGGGACCGGTGATAAGGCTGGGGGGACCAATGAGAGCGGTGCTGGGTGGGTCGGGAGGTGGGAGGGGAGGGGAGGAGAGCCTTGGTTGGAGGAAGGCAGTGAGCAACTGCAGCGCGGGTCGCTAGACCCCAAACACGGAAGCAACTGAACCAATCACGGGCGGTGGGCGGGTTGGGAGGCGGGAGGGAGCAGGGACACGCTCGGGAAGGGATGCGTGCGTGGGGGCAAGGGAGGGCTCTGCAGGAGGATTCTCCGGCCCAAAATGGAGGTCCGGGGGCACAGCACTCACCTGCCTAGGTTTTTTGGAAAGGCAGTGAGCGCCTGCAGCGCGGGTCGCTAGACACCAAACACGGAAGCAACAGAACCAATCACGGGTGGTGGGTGGGTTGGGAGGCGGGAGGGAGCAGGGACACGCTTGGGAAGGTATGCGGCAACTCCGACCTTCTTCCACACCCACTACCCTGGCCACCCGCCATGGGCAACTCACCGACACCCTCCAACACAGTGAAACATCTTGATGCACCCTGGACTCCGACCTGACACTCTCGCACCAAGTCAACAATGTCTCAAAATCCTGCCAATGTGGTCACAGCTACTAAATGCTATTGGGGGCTCTTCTAGATTCAACTTTTCTCAGAGAGGCTGTTGGGCGCAGCTTCTAGAATGCAATTGGGTACACTTCTAAATTCAGTTGTTCACAGGTTCTAAAAGCAATTTGGTACACTTCTAATGCAAATGGTCACAGCTTCTAAGTGCAATTGGGTACACTTACTTCTAAATTCAACTTTCTTAGAGAGGCTATTGGGCGCAACTTCTAAATGCTATTGGGTACACTTCTAATGCAAATGGTCACAGCTTCTAAATGCTATTGGGTACACTTCTAAATTTAACTTTCTCAGATAGGCTATTGGGCACACTTCTAGTAACTTTCAAGGGAGGCTATTGGGCGCACATTTAAATCTACTCATACATGTATAGATTAGAGATTCCAAGTGCAAATATGCTACAGCTATGATTGGATTACAGTGGTAATGCTTTGTTAGATGCGTGCTTGGGTAGTATGGCGTGAGGTGATTGCCTCAGGCCCTGCCCTTCCCACACTTACTTATTGTTGGATTTTTGCTTCTCCTGCGGATACCTGCAGATACGGTCAGGAGCTGCCTCTGTAAGAGCTGTCCTTTGTCCCAGGCTCCTTAGTCGCAGGGGGCTGCCGGGCAGAGGGCTGCCCTGGGAGGGTCTGTAATGGCTGGTGACTCAGGGCCTGCAAGCCAATCAGGGCACGGCCTGCACAGGGCTGGCTACTCAGCCAATCACGGGGGTGGTGGGCGGGCTGGGAGGCGGGAGGGATGAGAATCAGGAAGTGGGAGCGGGGTGGGGAGGCAGGGGGAAACAACTGGAAAAGGGCCTGTGGCTGGGGTACACACGGGGCAAAAGCACAACAAAGGCACACGGATGCCTGCAGCCACGATATTCACTCACCCACGCTCAGCTACAAAGAAGCGAGCGGAGGGTGAAGCGGATTGCTAGGCCTGCACAGGGCTGGCCACTCAGCCAATCACGGGGGTGGTGGGCGGGCTGGGAGGTGGGAGGGATGAGAATCAGGAAGTGGGAGCGGGATGGGGAGGCAGGGGAAACGACTGGAAAAGGGCCTGTGGCTGGGGGACACATGGGGCAAAAGCACAACAAAGGCACACAGATGCCTGCAGCCACGAGATTCACTCACCCACGCTCAGCTACAAAGAAGCGAGCGGAGGGTGAAGCGGATCACTAGGCTTGCACAGGGCTGGCCACTCAGCCAATCACGGGGGTGGTGGGCGGGCTGGGAGGCGGGAGGGATGAGAATCAGGAAGTGGGAGCGGGGTGGGGAGGCAGTGGGAAACGACTGGAAAAGGGCCTGTGGCTGGGGGACACACGGGGCAAAAGCACAACAAAGGCACACAGATGCCTGCAGCCACGAGATTCACTCTCCCACGCTCAGCTACAAAGAAGCGAGCGGAGGTTGAAGCGGATCGCTAGGCCTGCACAGGGCTGGCCACTCAGCCAATCACGGGGGTGGTAGGCGGGCTGAGAGGAGGGAGGGATGAGAATCAGGAAGTGGGAGCAGCGAGGGGAGGCAGGTGGAAATGACTGGAAAAGGGCCTCTGGCTGGGGGACACACAGGGCAAAAGCACAACAAAGGCACACGGATGCCTGCAGCCACGAGATTCACTTACCCACGCTCAGCTACAAAGAAGCGAGTGGAGGGTGGAGCGGATCACTAGGCCTGCACAGGGCTGGCCACTCAGCCAATCACGGGGGTGGTGGGCGGGCTGGGTGGCGGGAGGGATGAGAATCAGGAAGTGGGAGCGGGGTGGGGAGGCAGGGGGAAACAACTGGAAAAGGGCCTGTGGCTGGGGTACACACAGGGCAAAAGCACAACAAAGGCACACGGATGCCTGCAACCACGAGATTCACTCACCCACGCTCAGCTACAAAGAAGCGAGCGGAGGGTGAAGCGGATTGCTAGGCCTGCACAGGGCTGGCCACTCAGCCAATCACGGGGGTGGTGGGCGGGCTGGGAGGCGGGAGGGATGAGAATCAGGAAATGGGAGCGGGGTGGGGAGGCAGAGGAAACGACTGGAAAAGGGCATGTGGCTGGGGGACACATGGGGCAAAAGCACAACAAAGGCACACGGATGCCTGCAGCCACGAGATTCACTCACCCACGCTCAGCTACAAAGAAGCGAGCGGAGGGTGGAGCGGATCACTAGGCCTGCACAGGGCTGGCCACTCAGCCAATCACGGGGTGGTGGGCGGGCTGGGAGGCGGGAGGGATGAGAATCAGGAAGTGGGAGCGGGGTGGGGAGGCAGGGGGAAACAACTGGAAAAGGGCCTGTGGCCGGGGTACACACAGGGCAAAAGCACAACAAAGGCACACGGATGCCCGCAACCACGAGATTCACTCACCCACGCTCAGCTACAAAGAAGCGAGCGGAGGGTGAAGCGGATCACTAGGCCTGCACAGGGCTGGCCCCTCAGCCAATCACGGGGGTGGTGGGCGGGCTGGGAGGCGGGAGGGATGAGAATCAGGAAGTGGGAGCGGGGTGGGGAGGCAGGGGGAAACGACTGGAAAAGGGCCTGTGGCTGGGGGACACACGGGGCAAAAGCACAACAAAGGCACATGGATGCCTGCAGCCACAGATTCACTCACCCACGCTCAGCTACAAAGAAGCGAGGATAGGGGGTGGAGTAGCCGTTATTGCCAAATCTAACTTAAATATCAGATAAGTAACCAATATAGACATATCTTCTACTGAACTGCTATCCTTTAAACTCCCCCTATCTAGCTCCCGAACCATACTCTTTCACCTTATGTACAGACTTCCAGGTACTATCACTTCCTTTGAGGAGGACATTTCCCATCTATTGAAAGTCAATACAAAGCTAGGCTCCCAAATCACCCTACTTGGCGACTTCAACATGGCCTTCAGGACCCTAATGATGTGAATGCCTCCCTGATTAATGAGACCATCACACAACTAGGCCTGACACAACACATCAGCAAATACACACATGTTAAAGACAGAACACTGGATTGGCTTGCTGAAGTCAACTGTGACATTTCTGTGACTGACATCACACCATGCGCCTGGTCAGACCACCATCCTATTATCTTTACTATATCCGAAGTCTTAACTCCACCAACAATAATCCCATATCCCTAGTCAAACACTACAACGACACACTGGAACAAGCCCTGAATCAAATAGCACCACTTAAACTAAGAAAGACTAAACCCACTGCTCATGTGAACAAATAGTTCTCGGAAGAACTAATGGCACTTTGTAACTTCAAGAGAACAGGTGAATCCAGCTGGAGAAAAGCCCCTTCTATCACCACCAAGGAAATATTCTCACTGACAGCAGCCACCTATAAAGCTGCTATTACGAATGCCAAGTAAGAGATCTTCAATACAAGAATACACAATATTAAATCTGGCACGAAAGAGCTTTTTTTCCATCCTAAGAGAATTGGAATCACCAGTGTCCCCAACCAATGACTGCATCAAGGACAAAACTTGGTGCAACAACATCCAACAAGCGCTCTCAAATAAAATAGCTCTCCTGTAAGCCAAAATAGAATCCAAAAAAGCTATTCTCATGGCCAAAGACCATGTCAGCTATTCGTATAGCTCTCCTCATCCCGACTGCCCCTCTTCCACTTCTCACCAGTCACAGAATATGAAGTAATAAACATAATTGCGAGCCTAAAACCATCTAAGTGTCATTAAGTACTGGGTCAGAGACCTAGCTCCCTTCATTACCTCCTTGATCAAGGCCTCGTTCAAAAACTTGGTTGTCCCGAACAACCTTAAAGAGGCTTGGGTCCTACCTATGCTGAAAAAAAACAACTTAGACCCCAACATACCCATGAATTACAGGCCCATCACAACGGTCCCCTTTCTCGTAAAAACACTAGACAGAGTAGCATACCACCAAATACAACGACTTCTAGGACTGCAACAATCTGGTTTTAGACCCAGGCACGGGACGGAAACAGCCCTCCAGGATCTAAAAATCCAAATGGATGAAGCTAAAGACAAGGGCAATTTGGCCATCCTGCTCTTGTTGGACTGTCCGCAGCCTTTGACCTAGTTGACCACCAAATTCTCATCAAACACCTTTCCTTGGCTGCTGCATTCTCTCATGATGCCATCAATTGGATTTGTTCCTTCCTATCGGACAGAACAACTAGGGTTTTCACACCATCTGGCGGCTGACTCGGTCCCAATCCAATGTGGAGTACCCCAAGGATCCTGAATCTCCCCCACGCTTTACAATGTTTTCACTAAGGTCCTCTTTGGCCGCCTTGATGACCTGGGCATCACATATACAAACTATGCTGACGACACCCAGGTCCTCATTGCTCTCACAGGGAGCTATGATGAGGATGTTGCAAAGCTGAATGAGATCTACCTTGAAATCCAAGCATGGATGGCCACCCATAACCTCTGCTTAAACGATGACAAGACGGAACTGCCTATTCTCAACTCACAGTCCCGTCTCAACAAACTCGACCCCAGATAACAATCCTTCACCATTGATGGCAACATCATAAAAGTGTCGAAAGAAGTCAAAACACTATGGGTGTATCTTGACTCCACACTCTCGCTCAAAAAGCAAATCAATGCCACCATCTCATCTACAGCCTACACATATAAACTTATAAAAGCCTGTAAACCTTGTCTATCCACCAGCAGCTGCCTCAAACTGGCCAGAGCCCTCATATTGTCCAAATTAGACTATTGCAACACACTTTTCCTGGGCTCCACTAATCACAATCTGAACAGACTACAGATACTCCAAAATAACGCCCTCCGATGTATTTGTATTTGTATTTGTATTTGTTTATTTATAACGCGCATGCCATCAGGCCCAGGGGCATCAGGGCGCAATTTGTACAGGGTTGCAAGAAAGAAACATACAGGCAGGAGAATACATTACAAAATTAAACAATGCGAACATAATAATAATCTTATTAATTACATATAATACATAGGTTACAATGCAACTGGGAATAACAGAGGATATAACCTGGGGTGAACAGAAAAAGGTTAGCATAGGTAGCAGACCGGAGATGGTGTCAGGGATAAGCGGGCAGAGTAAGTAGCACAGAAATGTCGGGCATGTCTTATTGCTGGTCGAAGAGCCAAGATTTGGTTTTAGTCTTGAAGGTGTTGAAGGAGTCTTCGGCTCTGATGGTAGCAGGGAGGGTGTTCCATAGTTTAGAGGCTAGGACAGGGAAGCTAGTGCCTCCCGCTTTTTGAAGCTTAAACCTGGGGATTGTTAGGCAATGAGTCTGAACAGTTCTTAGTGGTCGGCCAGTAGAGTGGCGCGAAAGCCGACTGCAGAGATAGATCGGGGCCTTGTAGGCTAGGCATTTATGCATGAGGGCAAGAGTTTTTAGGGAAATTCTCTGCTTCACAGGTAACCACTTTAGGCTAGTTCTGGCTTCTGAGATGTGGTGGTTGCGGGGGATGTTCAAGGCCGCTCAAATGGCATTATTCTGGGTAGTTTGGAGTTTGGACAGGTTCTCTTGGCTAGTGCCTAAGTAAAGAGCACTGCAGTAATCAATTTTTGCCATGATCATTGTTCTGGCTAGTGTGACACTGTAGGGGGAGGTGAGAAACGGTCGGCAGGCTGAAATAAGTTTGCACATGTAGGCAGAGGCAGACCTGACTGCGTTTGTTTGTCTCGTTAGGGATAGGGTGGAGTCCAAGTAGAAGCCTAATGTTTTAGTGTCTTTCGAGACTCGTATGGTATTGCCGTCTATGGTGAATGACTGATAAGACGGCTCAAGTTTGCTCAGGCGTTGTGAGGTACCCAAGATAAGGAGCTCCGTCTTATCATCGTTCAGACATAGCTGGTGCTGGGCCATCCAAGCTTGGATGACCAGGTAGACGTCATTGAGGGCCTTAGTGTCAGCTAGATAATCACCTGAGATAGGAATGAGTATCTGGGTATCGTCCGCATAGTTGGTGTAGGAGACACCCAGATAATCAAGCACATCAAAAAGTGGTTTTGTAAAGATATTGTAAAGTGTAGGTGACACACAAGAACCCTGGGGTACGCCACAATGAATAGGAGAAGGATCCGCGGCTGCAGAGGGTGCAAAGACCCTCATGGATCTGTTGCTCAAAAAGGATTTGATCCAGGCCGCAGCGGACGGTGAGAAGTTGGCAGCAGAGTGGAGGTGCCTGCAAAGGATCTGGTGGTTAACCAAATAATATGCGGCGGAGAGGTCGAGAAGTAGTAGCATTGCTAATTTGCCCTTGTCCTTCAGTACTTCGATTTGGGTTTTTAGGTCTAATAGAGCTGTCAGGTCCCGTGTCTGGGCCGAAATCCAGATTGTCGTAGACCTAACAGATTGTTTGATTCGAGGTAGTTTTGGATCTGCAGGTAAGCTGCGCGGTCCAATATCTTAAGCAAAAATGGGACTGTAGTAATAGGTCGGAAGTTCGTGGGTATGCTTGGGTCAAGAGAAGGTTTTTTTAGTAGCGGGATCACCCACGCGTCCTTAAGGTTGTCCGGGACAATACCTGTTTTATAGGAGGAGTTAATGAAGGCTGTAATGAATGGGGCTAAGTCGTGGGCAGAATCCTTGATGATGGGAGCTGGGCACGGGTCACCTTGGCAGTTGGACGGTTTAATCCTCCGGATGATGTTTTCTACCTCAGTGACAGTGAGCGGTGAGAAGGTGAAGGGTTTGGTATTAGCCATTTTGGGAGGGGTGGGCCTGGTAGGGGAGAGGGAGCGGTTGTCACGCTTCAGGCTGTCCTGCTTTTCTTTAATTTTGGATTGGAGCACAGCGATTTTGTTTAGTAGGGCTGCTTGGATGTTGGCACACCATTTGCTGTCTTTCGTGCATGTGTCTGGGGGGGAGACTGGGGTTTCGAGCTCTTTTAGGATAGCTAAAGAGTTCCTTGGAATTTGAATCTGCTTGCATGACACGATTGTTGAGCGATTCTTTTTTAGCAGTGATGATGGCATCTTTATAAATAAGGAAGGCGAGGAGGAAACCATCTTTATGCTCATCAGACGGGTAGCTTTTCCAGCTATTTTCCGCACAGCGTTTAGCTTTACGGAGGATTCTTAGCTGTGGAGTGAACCATGAGTTAAGGTGTGCTCGCGGTTTAGCCTTCCTCGGTTTGATAGGTGCTATAGAGTCAATAGCCGTGAGCATCGTTTGGTTGTAGGTGTCTGCGAGGGAGGTGGGATCAGAGCATGAGTTGGTGGCCACATTGAGGGGAGGGAGTAACAGTGGGAGGAGTTGTTCTTTTGTTATATTTTTTTTATTGCGGGTGGGGAGTGCTGGGGCCATTGGTGTTGGGGCTTGCGGGGTAGCTTCAATGTTAAACGTTATGATGTGATGGTCAGACCATAAGCAAGGGGAGTTGTTGAGGATCTGGATGTTGCAGTTGGATCCGGCTAACCAATCAATGGTCCTACCTTCGATATGGGTCGGTTCTTGGATGTACAAGGTGAGGCCAAGGTCTATGAGAGCGTTCTCCAGATCAGTTGCTACAGGATCTTTGTGGTCGCCACGACCTAGATTAAGGTCGCCTAAGATGATTGATTGTGAGTTGTTTTTCATTTTTGTCTAGAAGGAGAGAGGAAATTTCACTGACAAAGGTGGGTGCCAGACCTGGGGGCCTGTAAATAAGGTGAAGGGTGGCCGTTTGGTTGGGTGTTAGTAATAATTTGATAGACAGCAGTTCAGCTGATTCGAGTTTGGAATCGGATACCACTCTTAGGTCAAGGGAATTTTTGTGGATGAAGGCCACGCCGCCACCTCTAGTTTGAGCAGAGGAGCGGTCACAGCGCGTGATGCCATAGTCAGGCGGTAGGGCCAGGGCTAGAGAGGGGCCCGATGCGGCATGTAGCCAAGTTTCGGATATGGCAATGAAGTCAAGGTCTGCAGTGGTGATAAGGTCGGCTATGTCAAGCGCGTGTGCTGTGAGGGATCTAGCATTGATAAGGGCGCCCTTGAGCACAGGCAATTTAACTCCTGTGGTCTTAGTTTTGCCAGTAGAAGTGGGCGAGGGTGGGCTAGGTGGTGTGTGTAGGGCTTGCTTAGTGGTGTTAGAACGGGAAGGACAAATGCGGAATCTAGTACCTAGTCTCTTATTCCTGAGAATGAGGGGGCAAGGTTGGTTAGGAGTAGGTTTCGTGGCAAAATGTTCAAGCCAGAGTGCTAGGTCATTAAGGTATTGGTTGATCTGGTTTCTAGGGTGGTGTGCGCCTGCGGTAGTTGCTGAGGGGCTCGGTATATGGGTCATAGTCATGGTGGGTGAGTCTGGGTTGTATAAGTTTGGGCAGGCAAAATAATTAAACTCAAGGGCAGGGGTGGTTGCCTTAGGTAGTTGAATGATTAGGGCAGCGTGTGTGGCTAGGATGTAGTGCAGTAGAGAGCGCACACTGACGTGCATGATGGTGGTGCTAGCTGCCTGAGTAGGGTACCTATGATCTTGTTGACAGGGACTAGATTGGTCCTGAATGGGACAAGTATGCCGGTGGCAGTAAAAGCAGGTGCTATAGTGTGACTAGAAGCCTGGGAGAGGCATTGTAAGATGCAGCGCAGCTATGTTTGGGTGTCAGGCACATTAGATACAGCTCCGTTAGGCTAGAGTACACCTAGTAATATCTAGGGGTGACACGTTACAGTGGGCACACAGCAAGGCAACACCTAGGTTTGACATATCACAGTGGCCAAGTAGCATGCACCTAGATGGGGGATCACAATAGCTAGATGCACAATTTGAAATGGTCTGAGAGCGACATTAGGGCACAACACAATTTGAAATGGTCTGAAAGCGACCTTAGGGCACAACACAATTTGAAATGGTCTGAAAGCGACCTTAAGGCACAACACAATTTGAAATGGTCTGAGAGCGACCTTAGGGCACAACACAATTTGAAATGGTCTGAAAGCGACCTTAGGGCACAACACAATTTGAAATGGTCTGAGAGCGACCTTAGGGCACAACACAATTTGAAATGGTCTGAAAGCGACCTTAGGGCACAACACAATTTGAAATGGTCCGAAGGTGACCTTAAGGCACAACACAATTTGAAATGGTCTGAAAGCGACCTTAGGGCACAACACAATTTGAAATGGTCTGAAAGCGACCTTAGGGCACAACACAATTTGAAATGGTCTGAAAGCGACCTTAAGGCACAACACAATTTGAAATGGTCTGAAGGCGACCTTAGGGCACAACACAATTTCAAATGGTCTGAAAGCGACCTAGGGCACAACACAATTTCAAATGGTCTGAAAGCGACCTTAGGGCACAACACAATTTGAAATGGTCAAAAAGCGGCCTTAAGGCCCAACGCAGTTTGAGTGTAGGACTACCAGCAGCCTGGACGTGTGCAGATTAGGGTCAAGGACACCTTGAGCCGGTGTGCAGCATGCATGAGTTTGAATAGTCAGCAGGCTAAATAGTGTGCAGTTAGTGCAGTAACCGCCCAAGTAGGTAGAACTACAGTTAGGTATGGTGACCGTATTGAGAGCTGGGAGCGAACGAGACCATCAAAGTAGCGTGACTTGTACATAGACAGAAAGCGGGCAAGCCCTGCAAGTAGTTTAGTATACAAAGCAGGTTAGAAAGCTACCGGCGAACGGACAAGACATGCAGGCGCAATACAGGTAAGGAAGGCTCAGGAGGCATACATAACAGGCTAGCAACAACATAGCAAAGTCTATCGAAGTCGAGGACAGAGTCGAGATATTACTGATGCATCTTGCAGATCACAACAAGCAAGACAAATTCGGGAACGTTACGTTTAATAGCCAGAATGGTGGGCAGTGGAGTCATAGGAGCCTTACCCCAGGGGACAGAGTTCAGGACCTGGGCCTCGGACGCCTCCGGACAGGCTCCAGACAGGCAGGGGTCCTTGGTTCGATGGTCCTTTGGGAGTGGGCCGGCGCTCACCTGCCGGCGTGTAAAGGCAGGGCAAGCCAATCGCGGCGGGCGATGCGGTCATGTGGACGAAGATGAGTTCGAGAGGGTGCCGGCGGCCATCTTAGATAGGGGATCCCTCGTGGATTCCAAAGGTGGCCAAGTGAGAATGGCTAGAAAGCGGCTTTAAACTCCAAGTCGGAGCCTGGGAGCATTTTTTACTTTCTCAACCAGAATTATAGTGAAGGATAGGGCCGTTTCCGCCGTGGGTGGGGAAAACAGGCGGGGGTCTGTGGTGGTAGCCAATATGCCTACCTTAGGCAGAGGTAAGGTCAGCTAGGCTGCTGACCACTGCTCCTGCAGTGGAGGGTGCTCCTGCACCTCCGTGCTCCTGGACAGATTGAAGAGCAGGCTCTTGAGATTGCTCTCAATCTTCCCCATAAGGCCCACATCTTCACTTTCAGAAAGGAATCTCATTGGCTCCCCATCCGTGAGAGAATTAAACACAAATGCCTATGTCTGATAGCCCCACAATACTTATCAGACAAATTTAAGAGACAGAATACTACCAGACCAATCTGATCCCCTTATCTACACCAACTCAACAACCCGAAGTTCAACCTGAAAATGGCCGGGGGGCACGTTTTCCTGTTGTAGCAGCGAAATGATGGAATGCACTACCTATGACAATTAGAGCTGACACATTGTCTTGGTCTTTCAGAGCCAAAGTCAAGGAACTGCTCATAAACCAACAATAGTCTGTCAACCACACTTAGCCATATTCAATTGTACCACTATCAAATCTATACCACTATGTACGTCACTCTGACACCTGTATCTTTGTTTAAATGTATGCCATGAATGTGGCGGACCAACCTGTAACCCGGTCCCACCACAATCTTCTATGCCCTTTTCTCAGACCATTCTGTAACCTGGTCCTTTTCACCATTCATGGCACTGTATCTCTCTCTCTCCTGCCTCTGGATGTGCAACCTTTTGTAACCATTGTTGATCCCAAAGATTTAGCGCCCAGTTACCCTGGGGTTCGGCTTTGCTTTACAAATAAACAAACTAAACTAAACTATTTGCTGAGACACGATGAGCTGAAACTGTGAAGTGCCACTGAATAGAAATTGGTTGTTTTCTGTTGCGGACCATCCCGTTGCATTGCAGGAGTCCTACAGATGTGCTCCCTCTTGTCCCCACGACTAAGGCCCAGGAACACAGGATCTGCAGAGCTGCAGAGGAACAGAAGCCAGCTGCAATCATTTTTCCTAACCAAAGGTACTGTTCAGTCTAAGAGAACTTACCTCTTGTTGTGTACCCTCACATGTTCTCAGTGGAGACTTTTCTTGGCTGCTTCTGTAGAGTTGCTATCAGCTTCTTTACCTCACAAGCCTAATCAGCTTGTGGCCCTACTTTGATTTCTTCTTTTCTACAAAGACTTATAAAACAATGTGAAAGTCTTTTACCTACCTGCAAGAATTGCTTCAGCTCACCTAGACTTTTGTCCAATTGACTTTGGCCTGGCTTTGCTCCCTGAATGACTCTTCTTCCCTCTAACTGTGTGTTTGGTCTTCCTTCCAAGAAAAAGTTAACTTACTTTGCATTGGGGGTTACCAAAATTACTTACCTGCTTCAGAATATTTGTGAGATCTCTTGTTTTATTCTAATAACCTTTTTCTTTGACATACTCCTAAGTATTACTCTAAATGCAACAGTGATATATTCGTGTCCACAGTGTCATAGCTCTTTGGGTCACCTGAGAGTGTAGGAATTGTCTGTGTGCCATCCCACATGGGCATTCGCTGATTTAGAGAAACTAAGAGTCTGTATTTTGGAGTGTATGTGTGTGTTACTATTATATTGCCCCTTCCGAAGAAGGTTTACTCAAACTGACTGTTAAATAATTGTTTAATCAATAAACCTTGTGTGTAAGAGTTTATTTGAATATGTGTCACTGTGAATGTCTGTGTAACTTCCCTACTGCGTGCATTGACCCCTCTTGAGATAAGCCTGGCTGTTCATCAAGCTACCAACCTGTGTAGTAGAGACTTATACCAAATGTTGGGTTCCTATTACCAGGTCAGGGTTGTTGTAGTGCACCGAAAGGCTACTGCATACAATCTTGCCTAACAATTACATTAAGCAATAATTGCACATTTACAAAACATTAAAAGGTTCGAGGAGATCTTGGCCTAAGTTAAAGGCCTGAGCTTCTAGCAGATCTTGCCCAAGTTAAAGGCCTGAGCAAAGCAGAGGTGTTTAACAAGGCATAAGGGACGTTAATACCTGGTGATAACCTGAGGAGGGGGAATTAGTGCTATTAGAACATTGCATTCAACAAAGTTAGAATGTTCTCTTTACAACGAGTGAAGACCAAGAAGGAACATTGTCACTTTCGGGCAAAGGACTTACAAGGCATTATTGACCAATGCCTTTGGATTGGCTGCTTTGAAACGGCCAACATTCAATATTCTAATTATGCTATAGAGAGCCTGCCTGAGGCCCATACCAGAACGTTATGGGACCTGTAGACTGAGTTAAATGCCCGAGTGCAGCTATTATAACCCCTTCAAAAACTACAATTGCTTGATTCAACTAATTTAATGAGCGCACTGACCTTGCCAGGTCACAAGTCTGTCATGATGGCTAAACCCTGATTTTGTTGACGCAACTTCCACATGAAACTTGATTGGTGTGTCATGTGCCTGTTAAAAATCTCAACCATTCAAAGAAATGGGTCGGAGTAGATCCTAAAATAATGGCACCCCCCTCCCCCATCGTGGTGTGGGGTCTGTAAAGGCCAGGTACAACCATGCACCGTTCCTCTTGCTTTTGTTTTCATAACACCTTTGCAACAAAAAAAAAGCTGCTTCATAGAGATGGAGCTGAGACAAAAAGCTTGCAACACAAGCCTCATGATATACTGTGTTACCTTTCTGATAAAAATAGAGGTATGCTTGGTTAAGAACCAATTCATACAGGTGCTGTCTCAGTGATGATATTATATATTGTGGTTTTTATATGTTTTTCAAAAGGACTTATTGAAGAGTCTTGTCACTTGGCATTATGGTGATTTTATTACACACTTAAGCAGACACGTGTTTCGACCTGACCTTGTTAATTAGTGCCCAGCGCGGCATCATAACAATGAAGTCTACGCACTGATTGGTGCATTGCGAGCCTTACCAGCCGGTAATCCCACTCATGTTATTGCATGTACTGTGCACCGGTCCCCAGCCTTCCTTCCCATCCCCAGGGCTTATTGCCTAAGTAACAACCTGCCAGACCTGTGGGTGCTCTGCATCAAGATGAGCGGTCACAGCGATATGCACCATGACCGCTCATCTTGATGCAGAGGCCCCACAAGCCCAGCAGGCTGTTATCTAATATCATCACTGACTCAACGCCTGTGTAAATTGGTTCTTAACCAAGCCTACCGTTACCTAAAACAGAAGGGCACCTTCTCCCAATAACCCCTCACCGGCAGCAGGGTCCACCATACTTACCCAGGATCAAGCACAGTGATCAGCATATTCCAGTGCTAGTCTACCCAACCAGGTCTAAATAGAGGTACAGCACAAAACTAGCTTTCTCTAGTTTTGCTTTTCATCACACTGTTAAAGATACCTTTAAGTGCACGAGTGTCGTTAACATTTGTAATGGGGGACCATCGAAACTGGTGCCACTGTTGTAAATGGCCCATTATGTAAACAAATGTATTCACTTTCCAGTCGTTGCAAGCAATGCATTTTACACCGTGCTAGTTTTCTTGCAAACGTTTTGAAACAAGGAACTGTGAAGGAAATACCCTTGAGGTGTTGCTGTGTTAGAAATCCCAAACAAAATGCCATGCACGTCTGTAATGCAAGTAGTACATGGTTAGGCCATTGTCACTAAACAGCTTTCATGTTTGTGAGTTATTTTTTATTCATGTGCGTAGTTCACCAGAACTCGGCCGCGCGTTTTCCTTGTTCAGCAGATCAATGAAGTTGTGGGCGTCAAATGATTTTTTGACCACCCACCATTTTGTCATCCTGTCTCTCACTGAGTTCTGTACTTTAATAACCTGACAGATCTTTTGTGTGATCGACATTTGAGGAGAGCAACTGACCCTTGATGTCAAATACCCTTTACTGATTTCTTTGGATTTTAAAGTTGTGCTTGCTTGTTGTTAATCCCTTAGCAGGCAAAAAATGTTTTCCATGGTTTACAAATATGTGTAACATCATCACAGATAACCATTTGCCGTTAAAATTGACGTAGAATGAAAATGTCATCCAAATATATTGACGTTAAAGTGTTCTAAATTGCTAATTTACTTTATTTTTAATGAAGTTCTCTAAAAAACAGAGTCACATACTATTTTATGCGCAAGTGAATCGCTTGCAAAGAATATGCAAGCACCTCATTCTCTTCCCCAAGCCCGAAATTATACTAGTGTTTATTTTGGCTTTTGAGTGAGTGTGAATCTACATTTAGTAAGGTAGTGCTTCGGATACTAGTTCGGATAATATTCAAATCACAAGAATTTCGGGTGGTTGGAGGTCCGACAAACTTAGAAAGCTTTCTAGATCTTCATCCAGAACAGTTGTATGCTTACCCAATGATCATCAGTTATGTAGCTGAGAGTGAATGCTTGTTTGACCACCGATTTTGATCATTATTTGTGGGTTGCCAAAATAAGTAACCCGCAAACGTCTGATGCTTACTTTTCTTTGGAGATGCCTAGGCTTCTAGTAGGGGTTACAGGCAAACACCAGATGTTTACCTGGGGAACAGACCTTACAACACAGCGTTTATTAATGGCTTACCATTTAGGATACCAGGAAATATTTCATATCTACCATTAATGAGGCACATGCAAAGGTGCTGAAAGAGGGGTTTGGGTTGAATGGGCGTTGGACTGTAGAGCATGATCTTCAGAAGGCGATGGTGCTGGGTTGGTTCGAGACATGTATATCATGGGATATGAAGAAAGTGTTCTTTGAAGAAGTGGGTCCTGTTTTATTTTCTGAATTGCATGAGGATAGGGCTATATCAGATGGGTGGAGCCTGAGAATGCTTATTTCTCAGTTCCTTCTTTTTTTGCGGTTCTCCTGCTCCTGTCTTACCTGGATTCTTGTGATGTGGTGACTACTAGAGATGGGTACTTTAACTGCCAGGTAGGTAGGCGTGTCATGGGGACAGCTTTTTGTAGGATGCAAACATCTTTGAAGGTGAAGCATGCTTGAAAGGGTATTTAAGGGGTTCAATGAGTGTGGGCATGATCTGGACATATTAGCAAGCCCATTGATGAGGTGAGCAGTGACCTGGCAGGGCAGGTGATCAGGGCATGTCCACTATACAGTAAATATAAGAATAACACCTGTTGATCTAAAGCCGGTGTCTAGGTGTCCCACCTAGCCTTTCGTAAGGCTATCAAAACCAGACTTTTTGTCTAACCTGAGTCTGTATCATCCACTGCATATATGCCTGACAATCTGTAACTAAGAGCCCTCCTGGCACCTGTCTGTAATCTTAAGTCTGAGTATTCTCTGTAACAGCGCCTCGATGCCTTATGGGCTGCAAGTGCGCTTAACAAATGCAAATAAATAAAATAAATAGATGAAAGGCCTTGATTGTCAACAGGAGGGTGGTTGGCACTGTGCTGCATACTTTCCTTTACTTTGTGTATTTGAAGGTGGGACGGCTGTCTGTGAAATCTCCAACAAGTGTCTTGTGGTGTAAACTATAAGGTAAGGACCTTGATAGTCCTCTAGAATACAGACAGGGTGGGAAATAGGGGTGTTCATTGACACTGGTGAGGAGCATTAATTCTATCTTGGAGGGGTTGAATTAGGGGCAGATGTTAGAAATACAGGGCTTGATCTTTATGAGGCAGGTACATCGTTTGTGATGTATTTGAAGGTCTATGTATGAACAACACCAGTGAGAGTACGCATCCCTTTGGACATTTAAAAGTCATGGGTAATCGTGGTGAACTGGAGGTATCCATCTAGACAAACTGTATCTGAATTTGTGTTTTAAATCGTGTGATCCTTGTTCAAAAGCCACAGAACATTGTACAGGAGTGGAAGGAACAGAAGGGCAGATTACAAGGTGTCCAGAGTGGTGGTAGAACCAGTCACAATGTCATACACAGTAATTGCCTAAGGAGCATATTTGTCTGTTCTTTCCTGAGCCCCAGGCATGTTTGAGTGGTCCTGATTGCCACCAGGATGGTGTTCCAGTATGCCAGAAGGAGAAGGAATGATTCCTGGTCTTTTTCCCGTGGACTAATTTAGTTTCTAATTTAGTTTCTAGCGTACCAATGGTCTGGCTCCTAGAGAAGCATGAATTACCCACGTTTATACGATTATCTGCAAGGTAGGCAGGTGTACAGGGGGTGGTTTCCCTGTAGGTAGTTGTGGTGGGTTGGACGAAGGAGGCGGAAACCTGGTGACATTGTGAATTTGGTTTATTCAAATAATAATAATAATAATAATAATAATAATAATAATAATAATAATAATAATAATAATAATGCCTAACTTTCCCTATTGCTAGTGGGGTTTCCAGGCCTATATAAATAGCTAAGGGGGTTTGTTAGTCGTCAGGAAGTCTGACCTGAAAAGTGTCTTCTTTCCTAAAAATACTCTCACATGACTCTACCACTATGTTAACTAACTTAATTCAGAGAATCTTTACTCTGCTCTGGTATGTCAATGTTGCCATTCATTCAATAGTTCTTTTCTTGGAAATATCTTCAAATAGTCTCTATCGACCTTTTGAGCAGAACTTCTACTTCCTTTACAGTGTACTTAAGCTTAGTCTCCTTTTTTGGGAGACATGGTACAATTTCTTATTATTCTTTGATTCAGTTGTAAATGTTCCATTATCTCGAGCGTATCTAGACTTCTCCTTAATGTCTTTATGTCCCCCTTTCAAGGGGTTGTATCCCATTCTGAACACTTGCTTTCCCACGCTAATTCATAATTCTTGGGACCACTCTGTCCCCTTTCCATCCTGATTACGCTAATACAGTTCCACTTTAATGGCTCTGATTTTGGTGCTGGTCAATTTCCCTGGGACATGTTCCTCTTGTTTGATAATGATGCCCAGGCAGGATAACCCCTTTCTTTTCGTTAACTATATGTTTGGAGGGGGATGCTTTCGGGTTCGCCTTTGCTCAGATTCTCTTCTTGTTCTCATTCTCTCGTACTACCCCTGCTTTTCTGTATCTCGCACTCCATCTGCTTTCTTGTGGTGACCGCGTATGACTGCACGTTGCAACGTGCCTCAGAGATCCCTGTGCTGGGTGGTTTTGGCATAGTTAGACGGGCTGTCTGCCCACCATGGATTCATTGTTGTCACACCACCATCGGTGTACTGTTTAGTTTCTCGTCTGGTTCCTGCTTCTTGGGAACACCAGACTGCTTGCACTTCATTACACTGTTCAGGAATCCTTCTAAAGTCGTAGACTCTATGGCTCTCTCTGGTTCTGCCTCCTCCAAGTGTTACCTCATTAGGGGGCTTCCCCTTCTTATGCTCTTCTCTCTCAGCTCACACTGTGCCTTGCCTCAGCGTGCTCTCCTCTCCCAGCCTACTCGTCTCAATTATTTGTATATCTCCTCTTACAGTGCCAAACCCTTCTTCTTATGAATAACAGGTTATTAATGCTTTACCTTCAGCCACGTCTCTGACCCTTGTGAATAACAGGTTATTAATGCTTTACCTTCAGCCACGTCTCTGACCCTCGTGATGTGAGAACATGTTGCCTTAAGGTACAGCTTGGTGTTATCTTCATTGTGGTGTCGCAAGATGCCTGGTGCTTCCAGGAGTAGATGATTAAGCCTGTGGCATCCTGCTGCTAACTAGGTCAGTGGTCAGATCTGACATTGCCCATATGAACAAACTGGTGTCTGTCTGAGAGTAACAGAAAGCTGCATTGGCACAAAATCACCATATGCTTTGATCATAAATATATCTGTTAGTACTTGCTCCTAATCAGGACCGAAGCAATTTGACCTAAAGGGAGCTCCACCACATCAATTATTTATTTGGTTAATTTGGAAATGCAACACCATTTTGTAGGTAACTGGTAGAGACTCAACTTGTAGCTTGGTAATTGCTGTATGTACATAATTGGAACATGCATTTCACCATACACCTTGACAATCCATTAAAAGTCACCCTTTTTCACCAACCGCTTACAGTGGTCCTCTAAGGACAAACCTAATCACCATTGAAAGGAGGTTGCAAGGCAGAGAGCAACAGCAGAACGGTTCATCACACATACTGACCAACATTCAAACTAAACACACATTTGGCATTTTAAAGTCCAGGTTTTAATGATCAGATCATTCTGTGGGATGGGGGTTGTGGTCCATGCTGCAAGACCATAGAGCAGTTTGTAGTGCAAACGTGACATTTATTGTGTTACATAAAATTGTAACATAAAATGGCCTGGACATTTTTAGTTTGTTTATGTCAATAACCAGTAAGATGATGTGCTGCTGTTGGCATTCTAAGGGATATGGGAGTGCCCATCTGGGACACACAGTCATTAAGGTTCTTCAACTAAGCTGCAGTTTAGGTGACTTCTGGTATGAGGCATGACACTATGACAGTACCTACTACTACCATAGGCTGTTGGTATACCCTGACAAGACATTGGGTCTCATTACAAGTCCAGCGGTAACCCTGCCGGTAAAACTGGTGGTAAAGTCAGGTGCTGGTAATATTGCTAGCCCACATTCCCATGGAGTCCCATGTTAACGGTGTCAATGCTTCTGTGAGAACTCTGTGAGCGGGTGCCACCCCGCCTGGCAGGTCTGACCCTGGTGGCCGGGGTGGCACCCACTCACCGATTTGTACTGTGCCGGTCCGGAAATAATGATGCCACTAGGCTTACAGTTGTAATGAGGCCCATTGTATTGCTGGGTTTTGTGAAGCTAAATTAATGCCATGCTTGTGGGCACTTTTCATACTAAAACAATGTCAACACAATTAGCATATGTAACAGTGTTATGATGCATGTATCTTAATTTGGTCATCTTAATGTCACTTACAGTGCTCTCAAATTTTCAAATACTCTGCACTTTCTATCTGAAGCAGGTTTATGCCTATTTGACATCATTCAATATTACAGCATTGTGCAGAGACACTAACAATGATGTTTCACATTTTCCAGATCCCCTTTATCTTAGCTATGTAAGATAGGACACAGACACATGTGTAATGTGGTTGGTTCCTACCAATGCATCACTCAACTGAAACATCTGGACATGGTGGACCCTGCACCCTGATGCCTTACTCAGTGTGGATGCTCATATACATGATTCTGCATCATATCCTGTTATTTGTTATACCTTCAGTGGTGTGGACATCCATTAGTCGACACTTGTTCATACATGTTTTGATGCAGATGGGGTTGTAAGATTGGGAGAAGATAATTTGGTGGCACAGGCCCTGCAGGCAAGTTCTGGTGAGGATGTGGACCATGGTGGCTCATGGACATTTCCTCATCATATGATGGTGGTTAGCGCCTATCATTTCTGCTTACTCCTCCTCTGCATTCTGACCTAGCATGTCTGTGTATGATTCCTGCTGGGGGCCGGTTGGCACAGTAAGTGCAAGAAAATGTGTATTTGTTGGTGACATTAGGGGTATCACATTCACATGGCAATGCTTGGATACTGCGTATCTCTCCCAGATCCAGCTGTCACGCTTTCATATTGTTCTCCTCATTTTACCTGTGCCTTATGGTTATTACATTTGCTTCAGCAATTATAATTATTACAATGATAATTGTCCTTTTTTTAAAATGATAAAAGTTCTTTTTATAACACGCTTAATACCAACTAGTGATTTCTAAGCACAGGATCATGATTCAAACCTGTGTTGCACTGCGTTGTCTTGCTTCCAAGACAAACACATTGTCCCTGAGCTCTCCTTCCTCCCCAATGACTCGTAGTACATGATATGGACAGGCTTTCCTCATTGCTCCTCTGCAATGTTGACTCTTCTAATTCTCCTGGTTGCTATGGCATGCATCATGGCACCAACTGCCTCCTTGCCATGTGTGGTGCTTGGTAAATCCAAGGGTCTGCTAGGGCTGCGGTGGTGCTGAGGTGGAGCTGTGGCTTGGGGAGCTGCTGATCGTGTTGTGATGGCAGTGGTAGTGGAGTGGCAAGGCCGTCTTGTTCAGGGCGTGCTGTCATCTCTTGGTATTCATCCTGTTCTGTGCAGCCATGCCCTGTGCTGTTGGTGGCAGCACCAAGGCAGCCGGCTGTCGCCCCACAGCTGTTGTTTTTGCAAAGCTCTCTCTGAAGGCAGAGGACATGGAGCTGCTGCTGTTCAACTGTAGGTTTTCCCGCTGCATGCATGGTCTGCCTACTGGTTGTAGTCGGTAACTGGCAGCCACTGTGGTCATCTGTGTTCACTGTGTTCATTTGTGTGGAGTCTGGAGGACTGACAGCTTCCGTTTTCTGCCTCAGCTGTTGGAGCTACCCATGCAAGTGCTGCCCTTGGAGGAGCAGGTGAGCATTTTTCCATGCTGGCCTTGGCATTGAGTCCGTGGCCGGTGCAGCATGTTTTTTGGCTTCTTCAGGTTGGGCTTTTTAAATGCTTTTTACCTTAAAACCCCTATCCCAAAGTTTTGTTAATTTGGGTCCCTGAACATATTGGATTATTGTAATGTCTTGCGTCCCCCGATGTTTATTTTTTGTTTGACTCTGGCTGGTTTTTGCCTTGTGACAAATCATCATGTTGATTGACCTTCACCATGATTGACTTTGTGTACTACCAGTATATATTTTCATTGGTGAATAGTGCATCACCTGAGAAACTGAGTGCGTGTGAAATCCAGCGAGGAAAACAACTTACTGTTCGTTTGTCACATCAGGCCCTCTGAGTGAAGAGACTTTGAAAGGCAAAGAGACTTGGGCTTTCTTTCTTCATTTTCTCTGTTATTGTATCCAGCCATATTTTGTCATGTTTGCATTCATTGAACCATCCCATTAAAATATCTAAAGCACCTTGGCACAAGGTGCAACAGAAGAAAAATAAAATACAAATGCAAAATCTTACATGGCCTTCCTCCATTTTGTTGTTTGGTTTTGATGCTTAATATCAGTTGAGAATGCCTTCATGTTATTAATTAATTTATTATTTTGTATTGAAAGTGGTCAGTGTATTAGGTATTGGTGTTTGATTTGCTAATTACAGCTTTGCTGGTTTAGTACTCTGTGTTTTAATAAGGATGAACAGTCTGAGTCAGTGCATCATTTTATTATTTAACATTCTGTTATGTTCCTGCTTTTCATTCAGTATGGGAGATGGTGCTATTTTGGTTGTATGGGATGAATATAGTTTGCCATGGAAGAGTAGCAGTTCCTGTGAGTGTGATGTAATGAAATTCCTCTGTAAGGTAGGTGATACATTTAACGTTGTGTGCAAATAGACAAATGAGCATGTACTTAGTCCTGTTTTTAGAAGAAGGATGATGAATAACTTGAACATGCCCACACCAAAAGAAAAAGAAGCAGAACAAAAAAAATGATAATCCTGAGGGGGGGGAGTACAGATTCTACACAGGTGACTCAAAATCTATTAGGAGATTCAATCTGATGATGTGTTTTCCATGGGGGAAGTTTAAAATGCAATGAAACAAATGTCAATATGTCAATATGAAATATATGGCAAAATATAAGATCACTTCAGGCATGCTGTAAAACAGGATAATAAAAGCTCTTGTGTGCACAACCATGCATTGTCTCTTAGACGGCAGGCTGGTACTCGAAACACCATTCTAATTCAAGCTTTGAGCTCAATGATTCAGAAAATGGCCTACTGCACTGTGTCCTGTGCTGTGACTGCTCCTACAGGTTTGGAATGATTTAATATAGGAGGTGCTGCTCTACAGCAATTGCTGATGCTACCCTCGAGCATGATAACAAACTTGAATATCAGAACATGTAATCAGATTGAGCACAAAAATGAGGGAATTTTCTAAAGAAACTGAACGTTTTGATTGTGGATTATGTTAGCATGGTCTGAAACGTAATGCTAGATTGTATTCACTTGAGACTGCAAGATGTTTTGAAGACTGATTGTGATACATTGTTTGAAGGAAAACATATCCGTGTATTCAGAGATCTCCTACAGCTAACTCATGTGAAGACCTTCAGATACTTCATTCAAATGATAGTCAACAAATAATTGGCACTATTTGAAATGTTAATCTGTTGAATCATTTTCAGTATTGTAAACTGACTTGTTGGTATGAAGCAACCGACAGTGCTTGAATATGCAGACATTCTCAAATGTATTTGCATTGGAGTTCTTGATGATTCAGTAAAACAACTCTGGAACGTAGTTCATTTCAAACATATTTCATGAAGGGCATTCTGTTCCGGAAGTGATGTTGAATTTACAACCACAAAATACCTTGTTTATTTGATGTTTGCAGTTGCAGAATGTGATAAGTTCAATGATCTAATAATTCACAAAAATAAAATGTAATGATGTGTTAGATGGACAGACTATACCCATAGAATGAAATAAAAAAGCACAGATGTGGTTTGATCAATTAGACAGCCTGTCTTGAAAACGTATATCAAATAACAAATTATGTTAAAATGTAAATTGAATGTGAATCTTATCTGGTGGAGCAATGGGAAGAGTTTAATGTAATTGTATATGTATGTATTGAGCATGTGTTAGGCACTTATACAACAGAATAGTGTTTCCAAGCACCATAAAGCAAAATGGGGTGGGTGCAAGGGGAGAAAATAACATTGGCAAGAACAGTAAATACAATTGTGGTCCTACTAGGCCCTGTGGGATTTGGACATGCAAGTGCATTGAAGATAAGTGCAGGAGAAAGGATGGGTGGGAAGGAACGGACAAGTGCTGGTAGGCCTGGGGGAGGGAGGTGCAAAGGGGAGCCAGGAAGGAGGTCTCCGGCTAAGTGCTGGGGTGGTTGAGCACCAGGAGGGATGCCCACCTGGCAGACAGGGAGCCCGCATGGGCAGTGCTGTGGGGGTGGAGGGTACTAGTGTCAACTGGGTAAAGGACCTGGAATCTTCGGTTGAATCATGAGGACCAGGCTACCAGTCTCAGCGGCAGTGGGGTGATTACCAAGGAAGGGAGGAAGGGAAAGAGGTAGCGAAAAGCAGAGTTTTGAGACATATCTGGAACTTAAGGAGGTCTGGCTCAGGTCTGAGAGGGGCAGGATAGCTTTTCCAAAAGGAAGCACCAGCCGAAGACAGAGGCCTGCCACCTTTCCCCAATGTGACTTTTACACACAGTACAAATATTGAGTATATTCTGAAAGGTTTGATTCTATAGCTTAACCTCATCTAGTTTGTCAAACTTTAGCACAATTCATGATTTTCAAAGGCATGCTTGTGAAAAGAGCACCATTTCCTTTGTGCCCTGCCTATGCAATAACTGTTGAAAAATCCCTAGGATTGCCTTCGGAGGCAGCTTTCATTGACATTAGTCGCACAGTTTTGAAGAGGCAATTTCATAGGTAGCATAGGTATAAGTCTCAATTCATTTTGATGGCAGCTGACATGTCATGTGTCGTAGAGCATAACAGGCAACGTGTAAAATATATTCCTCACATTGTTATGCTGTCTACACCCACAAGATATATTTCACAGAAAAATATAGGTCATCACTCGAGTTTGGCAGTATTCTGGCTGTAAATCGGCCTTACTATATCACTGTTACCACCACCTGGTACCATGGAGTTAACACGGGATTAGAAATAGTGGCAATTCCCCATTTTGTTAGTCCATAGGGTTCCATGGTGCTTTTACACAGATTTACCACCAGCAGTATTACTGTGCAGTAAATCCACTGATATTTTGTAGTAAAGTAGACGATTTACCTCCAGCAACAATCTGGAAGTAAATCCACAACGTGTCTGAAACTCAGCAGATTTAGTTTGTGGTAATACTGCCAGTGGTAAATTTGCCAAAAAATTACTGACATGTTTTGCCACTAAACCAATGTTGTAATAATTATCATAGTCTCAAAAAGTAAAGTCAAATGGAAAAATCCAATTTCTTTTACAAAAGAACTGGATGTGATGGTATTGAAAAATAACAAAACTGTTCTTAAACATTGCCAATGTAGCTTCTATTATATAATGGGTTTGGACTGTTTCTCGAATTCAGAGTTATGTATGTTGTTTCAAATGATTATCCTAATGCAATCTATAAGCAATAATTAAAAGCAATAATTTGGGTGAGTGTCATTGGTTGCTGACCAGATTCACATAACGCAGTGCAACCGGAGCTGCCTGGGTTATTGCCTGTGTTATTAGTGTGGCCAGTGACTCGCAGCCCGCTGCGTGGCTTAAGGCTCAGCTAAGTACACTGTGCTCCATGCCGAAGCCCGGGCCTGTCCACAGAAGCCTGTGAGTACTGTTTAGAGTGTAATTCATGGGTAACTGCTGTTTCGACCACCATTGATCACACAGGCTCATAGACTGCATAGAGGCCTGTGACTCTGCCCATTCTTGTATTCTACCTGCATCGCGTTTAGTGCCCAGAGCCACTTTTTTGTTGCAACTAGTTTTTTGCACAGATTGGGAATTATTGTCAGGGCTCATAGCGGTGGGGGTTAGAATCCCTAATTGCTACTTTGGTACCTGACCGATTCCTGACCGCCATTTCTATGTTTTGTTCATCCCTCATTGGCTTGGCTTGATCTTGACTGCCAACTACTAAGGGACCTTGCCATACTTTGGTACAACCAGTTTGGAGCTGCCTGTGATAATCCGGTTATCTGTAGGAGGTGCAGTGACTGTGGTGATGTATGCCCTTTGAAACACACCTCGCATAAAATCTGATGTGGCACTAAGTGCATTGTAAAGTGTTTGCAGTGTAGTCTGAAGTTAGATCATCTGGTGTTGTCTCTGGAGTTACAGAGCTAGTCTATGCTTATGGAACCTCTACACAATATCCAGCTGGAGGAAAGTGTCGGGGGGAGAATTCTGCCGGGGTTGGCCGGGCCGTCTGCAGACCTCAGGGCAGGGAGGCCCCAACTCCTCCCGTATATCCCAAAAAAGATAGAGTATGAGACACACGCAAGAAGCAAGGTGACACTGCTGTTTATTAGACAAAATGGCAGGGATAGCTCAAGGAGCGTACGCGTCCGTCCTGACACACACACAACCGTGGGGCTCGCAGGCCCTTTTTACCTTAGTATGACGCGCTACTTGCGTCATCTTACAAAGTTTAGTAAAAAACCTATTTACACTCTGGATTGGTTGCTCGAGTGGTAGGGTTAGTATAGCGCACATATAGAGAACGGTGTTAGTGGCTGAGGGTTAGTCAGGTGGTATACCTGGGCTGTCCCTTCAATTTGATACATGAAAATTGTTACATGAAGACCTCTGAGGATTGGTCAATGTTAATGGCGTCGTGATAAGAGCCCCCTGTTCTGATTGGTCCGCTCGCGAGCCTCCCAGTCTGGGACTATCGCTGTTCCCAGCTCGCGGTGCACCTGTCACTTGCAACAATGTTTTAATACGGGTAGGTGTAAACAATGTGAGGATTTATTCATATGTTGGGAGGTCGACTACTCCCACTGCGGCAGATGTCCAATGAGTCTTTTAATTGTATCTGCCTGTGTCTTCAAACGTGGGATTCAGGCATCTTCTTCCTCCTTGGCTTGGCATCTTGTCAGGTTTGGCTTTGTCACGTGAGGTGGGACCGTGTTTGAGGCAAAATTCAACATAATTAATATTGTTTTTCCTACTGTGTGCCTGGTTTATCTTGCAGGTGCGACCTTGGCAACATCGTGCCCTTGGCGGTGTGCTTTCGCCGGGCTCATTTTGCAGGGTCAGCAACCCAGTTCTTGCTCATTCAATGTTCATTGAAGCTTTTGTTTGCGGCCTACTTGGGCCTGGTGCATAGGTGGAACCGTTTGATGCAGAGCGCTTTAGGTTACGGTATCATATTGCTTTATCCTCAGTATCGTGTCCGTTATATTCTTCATTATGGTACATGGCTCTTAGAAGAAGCGTGAGCAAGCCTTTTTAGATAAGTTCATGATGCGTCTTGCGTTTCTGCATTTTGAGAGCCTATGTGGAAAATAATAAAGATGCACGTCCGTGTGTATGTCTGTCGCCTACGTCATAGCACTGAGTATATTCTTCGTATGGATTGGTGTGGGAGTGTCCGGTGTGGATATTTGCACAGGTGTGCTGACCGTGGCTAGGTCGTCCTGGCATCTCTAACGACATGTAGGTTTAGTCGAGTTGATCCGTGCCGCAGTTGTCGGCATGGACGGGGTGGGCTGCTGGGCAAGTAGATGGGCACATCCGTATGTTCCTGTACCAGGGTATTTGGTCGTCTGGTAGACAGGCAAACTCCTCTCGTGGCGGGTGTCTAGGCCGTGATCCTCTAGGCCAAGCGCGAGGGGGGAAGGGCGGGAGCCTGGTCTTCCATTCTCCCACTTCAGTCCCCCCTCTGGTCGACTTGTCGACCACAAACATATCCTTTTCTTTATCTCCTCTTACTCTCCATATTTTAGTTATTCCTCCCAAATGTCCATAGTGGTTAACATGGTCTTCAAATGACCAATACATATATTCACAGGTTCCTCCAGGAGTGCAGTATACCCATTTCCCTATGTAGCTCCTTGGGTTTCTTGGGTTTTCGAGCTTGACAGATGGTGGGTCCAGGTGGTTGGTGATGATCTGGTTGCGCAACTTCTCTCTCTCTCTTTTATTATTGTGCCTGTGTGTTGGCCGTCATCTGTTGGCTTCAAGAGGTGTATACCAACCATTTCGATCATCTCGTCTGTGGTGCGTGCCTTCCGGGCTTTCCAAAATCTTATTATGATCAGTGTAGCTCCAGCCAAAATAGTACATCCAACTATAATCTTCAGTCCATCTGACAGCCAAGATGGCATCCATGACCATAATATTGAAAACCAACTCTCATCCTTTTTCACACCTTTACTTTCATCCATCATTTTTGAGTGCATCTGGGCCAATTGTGATACAGCTTCCGTGAGTGTACCATTGTCAGCATCGTTAGCAGGAATGAACGTGCAGCATGATTGTCCTATCTTTGCGCAAACTCCTCCTTCCATTGCTGTGAGGAGGTCCAGTACATATCTGTTCTGTAGTGCAACCATTCTTACTGCTCGCAATTCCTCTTTTATTGCGTTGAATCTATTCACTGTAGAGTTAATTGTCATCATTAGTTCCCACCTAGTTATCTGGAGCCATTTCGCGTTTGCGTAGGCCTGCAGTCCAGGATGTATTATTGAGGAGAAGAACATAGCTGCTCTGCTGAATAGTCTGTGTTCCGGCGGAATTGAGGTCAGTGCTGTTTCCGACCTTCCCCACAGGTAATTTCCTGTCAGAGGTTCTCCTTGTCTTTTCCTTCTGTTGAGGACAGTGCTGTTGCCGTTGCGCCTGTTCTCTGGCCCTTTCCGAGGCTGTGCAGATCTCTTCTTCCTTTTGTTCCCTTCATCCATCTTGGGGAAATTCGCCATTTTTACATGCTTCTGGGGTACCACCAGTGATGGTACATTAACGTGTACTATAGTGCATACACCATTCCACAAAGGGGGCAGTGTGTGGTACGCCTTGTCTCCACAGGCCCAGTAATGGTCCATTACTACTGCTGTTCCTGCTCCCCCCTCAGGTAGCTCCATGACACTTCCACAGTTGGTATTGTATCCGGCATCCACCTCTCCCTTATGTTGGTAGCATACCTTAGGCGCAGTTAGCGGCAATATTGTTATTGGGTCTTCATCCTTCTCCATCCATGTGAGCATGGGTACGTACTTGATCCAAGTCATCCAACATCTATGGTTATGTCCATCAATAGTTGAAATGTTTTCCCTTGTTACCATGTTACTGCCAACCACTCCTATGTCCCATTTGTTGTCCATGTACACCTTCCCTGTTATTATCAGTGGTCTTTCCCAACATCCCTTTTTTACCAGGGACTTCAGTGGCGTACCAATCACATGGCAGGTACTGCAGTGTTACCTTCTTTGTTTCTCCTTTTTCAGGACCACTTGTTATGTATTTGAATCCTTCAGCATGTAAACTGCTCTTGTGGTAACTCAAATAAGTCTTGAGGAAGTTGTTTTCATATGGATATGTATCTCGTGTTTTCCACACCAGATGCACCACTGTTCCTTGAAATCTTCCTTTCGTCTGGAACAGTGCCAGGTATATTATACATCGTGCTATTTTTCCATCTATTTCCGTGGCAACAAATGTTCGAGAAGCGCTCATGGCGTATGGGATCAATGAGCAAACGTAGCAGCTGTCTTCTGTTGTCTGCTTACCTATGTGGGTCATGTGTTGATACCATATGTTGTTTGAGATGTGTGCTGAATCTTGTACGTAGTTGTCAATGCCTTTATTATCTGAATATGTGCTGCATTTAACTCTATTTTCCTTGTGTGGGATTTTACTAGTACCACCTGACGTAACACCTGTTGCAGCTGGGGGTGGGGGTGTATTAGGTTTGGGAACAGCAATAATATTGATAGCAAAGCTGTACTGCCTTACAGAGGCAGCCAAGAACCCGGTGATCATTAAAATCCCTATCAATTTTATTACAAATGCTAATTTCACCGGCATTTTGCTCTTACCTTGCTGCAGTCCGGCAGCTTATTCTTGAGACGTTACAGTTGCCCGCCTGAAAATTCTTAATATGCTCGTTATTTAAGGTTAGTTATTGTTATTAAGCTCTCCCTATCAAGTAGTCATCAGTGCCCAGGCGAAGAGCTGTTCCCACGCCAATCTAAGCGATCTATCTCTCAGGGCAGGCAAGTATGGTTGGAGGTGGGGCATTGAATGTTCTATGGCCAAGAGGAATGCTGTGTAGTAGACACGTACCCTCCTTCTTTTCAGGTACGTTGGCCTTCTTACTTCATATACAAATTGGTGTGACAATTCTTCCAGGTAATTATCGTCTGAGGGTACCATCTACTCCTGGGCAGTGAATTGGTTAGTTATCTACTTTCTTAACAGTACAATAATACGCTGTACCTGCATGTGCGAGTGAAAAGAAAGAGAACATTCAGGTGTTTACATGTGTATAGGTGCAAACAATGTCCTTCAGTTCAATTGTTACTACGGTGGGCAGGGGGTCAATGGGCAGAGGGTTTGGGATTTAACTGGTGGAAGTCTCTTTACCCTTTGATCGTGTAACCATGGGGTGGGCGGTATGGGGATCACCCCTTTCTTTTCTAATAGTTGTCTCTGGGGGATCTGGGGGGTGGCAGGGTATGGGGACACTTAGGCTGTTAGTCGTGGTAGACGTCTCTTCCTCCGTTGGTGACGCTGTTGTTGTTCTTCCAGTGGCCCTGTCGGTGGCGCTGTGGCGGGTCTGGAGTTTGTAGATCTTTACATCGTGTAGGTGGTTCCAAGCACGTTTGTCCTGTAGCTTTACTGCTCTCGTTGATACCTCCTCTACCAGATGGGGGCCAGTGAATCGTGGACTGTTCCACTTTCTGTTGAAATTGCGAAGTAGTACGTGGTCACCTTTAGCAACTTTGCACAGTCCTTCCTTTTACAGTTCTTTATCCACGTCTTCTTGTTGATCGCTATTAGACCCACCCCGCGTGCGCTCGAGCTGTTGAGACACAAACACTACACTAGTAATCAAAAAAGACACATATTTGTACATTTCATCACCAAGAACACTCGCAGTACTCTCGTGGTCAGTAAATGCTCTTGATGTTGGCGTTAGGGGAAGGCGCATTTGACGTCCGGTAACCACCTCGTGAGGGGTGAGGTGGTGATCAGACCCTGGTCTATTCCTTAGCTCAAATAGGGCTAATGGGAGGCAATATAACCAACTCTTCTTTGTTGTTTGCTGTATCATTGCAATTGCCTCCTTTAATAGGCCATTCAGGCGTTCACATATACCGTTGGCCTGTGGGTGGTATGCACATGCAAACTTATGCTTGGATGTGATGTGCTGGAACATTTCGTTTGCGAAATGTAGGCCATTGTCTGACCTCAGTACCTCGCACACTCCCCACCTGGGGAAGACCTCCCTCACTAGGAATTTAGCTGCTCTAAATGCATCTGGGTGTGAACAGGGCCCTGCTACAATCCACCTCGAGAATGGGCATACTACTACAATCATATACCTATTTCCTTGGCATACGTTGATCATATCAACATAGTCAATATGGATATGCCGGAAAGGTCCCTCTGGCCGGGGTATAGTACCTCTTATCACCTTCAGAGTATGACCGGCCTTAAACTGTTGACATGTGAGACAGTTGCTGATAAAATTTGACACATGAGAATTTAACTCGGGGCAGAACCAGTCTTCCCTAATTCGTGCTGCAATTACTTCCTTGCCTGTGTGGGCTGGGTAGTGCAGTTGGCTCAGGGCGGTGTTCAATAGTGCCAGTGGTATCACAATCTTTCCAGTGTCACCCTGGCGCCATAGTGCGTCGGTTGGTGACATTGCGCATCCTCTTTTTAGCCATATTTCTTTTTCGGCCATTGGTGCAGCCGCTTGTAGCTCCATGATCTGTGTGGCTGGGAGATGGGTGTACCCTTCTCTTATCAACATCTCCTGAGCCATTCCCCTCCTTCTCCCTCTCTGTGACTCTGGGGGGTGCCATATCTCACCAAAGTATGCAGCATACTTCGCATGTGTGTCTGCTGCTGCATTCCCTTTTGATATGTGGTCTTCACCATTGGTGTGTGCGGTGCGTTTGACCAAAGCTAATTCTTGGGGATCATTTATTGCTTCAATTAGTTCAGCCAATAGGAGGGCATGTTGCACTGGAGTGCCATCAGCTCTCCTAAACCCTCTTCTTCTCCACTTCGACAGCCCTGAGTGGACAGTGGATGTAACATATGCGCTGTCGGTATAAATGGTCACTCGTTTGTCAAAGCTTTCCTTCAATGCCAAGATCAGTGCAACTAATTCCGCTGCTTGAGCGGAGTAATGCTGTGGTAATTGTACACATTCCATGGCCACACACACCGGTACCTCCATCATTTTTACCACTGCTGCCCCAGTCCTCCTTACACCATCCCTTTGGTCGATAGTTGATGATCCATCAATGAACAAGAGCTCACCTCCCTCTAGTGCGTTTTCTTCAACCTTTCTAGTACATGAGTACATGTCAGTTATTTGCGTACAGTCGTGGGCATAATCTCCCTCCTCAATTACTTCTGCTAGGAACCTTGCAGGGTTGACCGTGCTACATCTAACAATTGATAGTTCAGCTCTGGATAAGATGATCTCATAACCTGATGCCCTTTGCGTGGTTAGGGTGGACTTAGGTTTATTCAATATGGCAAATAGTGCATGTTCCACAAACAGCGTAGTTGGGCACCCCATGGTGATTGCTGATGCTTTCTCTACCGCAAAAGCAGCTGTGGCGAGACCTTGTTCGCAAGGGAAATGACCTAGCATCACAGGATCTAAATGGCCGCTGTAAAAAGCTACTGGTTTGTAGCCCATGCTTGTTTTTTGGGCCAATACTGCTTTCATTACTGCTGAGTCGCAATGTGAAAATATAAAAAATTGTGGCTCGTAGTCTGGGGATGCCAGTACCGGAGCAGTTGATATCGCATCTTTCAACTCATCAAAAGCCTCTTTCATTTCCATTGTCCACCCCAGCTTTTTCTCCCCTTTATTAGCTTCCTTTAATGCCTCAAGCAGGGGTCCTATGTATGAACTGTAATCAAATACCCATGCTCTACAATAGTTGCACAGACCCAGGAACTGCTGCAGTTCCCTCACTGTTTGTGGCACTGGTGTGTTTGAAATGGCCTGTGCTCTTTGTGGTGCAATCTTTCTTCCATGTTGGGATATGAGCTGACCAATGTAAAGTACCTGTTCTTGACAGTACTGTAACTTTTCCATGTCTACCTTGTAACCTTTCTCAGCCAATATGGTCAACATCTTTAATGAGTCCTCTCTGCATGTTGTTTCGTTTGTACTGCAAATTATTATGTCATCGACATACTGCAACACTGTACTTTCCACTTCAATGTTACCCAAATCCATCTGTATTACTCTGTTGAAAATTGAGGGTGATTCGCAATACCCTTGTGGCAATCTGGTGTGTTTCCACTTTGTGTTTCTGTAAGTGAAGCTTGTCAGATCTTGTGAGTCTGGGTGCAATGGTATTGCGAAGAATGCATTTTTAAGGTCGATCACTGTAAATCGTGATGCTTCTGCTGGAATGCCACACAATATTGTGGCCGGGTTTGCTGCTATGGGGTATTCTGCTTCTACTATGTTGTTCAAGGGCCTGAGATCCTGTATGAAGCGCCAAGAACCCCCTTTAGCCTTGCGCACTGGGTATACAGCCGTGTTACATGGTGATTCTGAGGGGACCAATATGCCATTAGTTATAAGGGCCGTTATGGTTTCATATATGCCCTCATCTGCCTCTTTTGATAGTGGGTACTGTTTCACTCTGGGGAGTATTGCACCTTTTTTCAATTTTATCCTTACACCCCCTATACTTTTTATACACCCTACGTCATAGGGGCTAGTAGTCCACAATGATGTGGGTACCTTTGTCATATCCTCCTTAAAGAAGGGGACTGGGGTGCATGCGGGTGCCTCAAGTGCCATTACAATTTTCTGTGCTACTTGTTTGTACGCCACTCTTAGCCATACTTCCACACTCATCATAAACACCATTTCACCTTCCTCCTTTTCTTCTGAGAACAGCTCCTCATCTGACACCTGGGTCAGTCTACATCCTTCTGCTAGTGCTATCACTGCCCTCCATGCCCTTCCTTCTCTGTCTTGGGCATGTACAGCAATGTAATCAGCTGTTGCTATAATGCTCTCAATGTCCACTGGAACCACCTTCCCTTCTGGTTCATCAACTGGTGTTTCTGGTCTGAACAGATAGGCTGCTGGCCTCCTCCAAATTTTTTTACCCTCTATCCCTGGCATCCATGCAAATGCCATGTCTGTCCCGTACTGGAAGAGTTCGCCATCTACTGGCTCCGCCCTAATCGCTGTCTGTCCGCAGTATGCTTGCATAATCTGTCGTGCTGTGAGCATGTTAATCCCTGGGGTAGAGCAAATTATGCCGTCCTCAGTAAAGGAGATCGTCATATTCAACCTGTTCATTATGTCTCTCCCCAGTATATTTACTGGTGAGGCACTATAATATAGAAGTGGAACTGACAGGTCATAATCTCCTATAGATAAGGGAATGTTATCAGTAAAAGGAACCAACCCTCTAGCCCCAGAGAATCCTTGGGTGTTCATGGCTTCGCCTGACATCTTAAATTTACCTTCCCTTATGCAAGACCGGGTCGCCCCGGTGTCAACAAGGAATGATAATTTTTTGTCACCTATCGTTACCTCTATGAGTGGTTCCTCCGCACTATTAGGTGTTACTGACAGGATGGGACACACCAAGGCCATCTGTGGGCTGTCCTATTGAGGGTACAACGATTGACCATTTCCTGTGTAAGGGTTGTGTCCCAGGACCGTCACCCTACCCAGTTGCGTTTGTTGTACTTGGGGTTGTTGTGTTATCGCTACCTGTTGTTGTGGCAGTGAATGTGTCTGTGGCTGTTATTTTGTTATTAGTTGTTGCTGTCCATTTCCCTGTTGCAACGTCTGCTTTTGCTGCATGCCCTGCTGTTCCTGTGTGGGCCTTGGTTGTCCCTGTTCACTCCATGATGGTGTTCCTGGTCTTACACTACACGTGCGTGACATGTGCCCTAATAATCCACAACTCCAACACACCGGTGGTTCCCTACTCTGCCATGGAAAGCTCCCTGTGTTGTCCTGGTATGCTGGTTGCCCCGTGGGGTAGGAATTTCTAAGTCCTCCGCCCTGCTGTTGGGTATTATATCCGTATCCTCTCCCTCTCATAATTCCTCCTCTCCCCCTGTTGTAATTATAATACCCAGCTCCTGGCATTGGGTATCCTCCTCCCATGTTGGTCGTGTATGGTTGGAGTGGCGGCACCTGTTGTGTTATAGTCTGTGAAGGTGGTATTTGGGAGGGATCTTGTGCAGCCACTACTTGTGTGGGGTTTTGGGTCATTGTTGTAGGCGTAGTTATTAGTGCCCCTTCCATTGTGTATTTAGTGAGCTTTTTCTGTACTAGTTAAGCCTCTTCCGTTTTCCTGTCCTCTTCCTTTTGTTTCATTTTTCCTTGCCATGTCCTGCAATGATGCACTATAGTCAGTTGTATTTCTGGCCATGCTTTTGCTTCCATTCCCACTACTTTCTTCAATTGTTTCTGAACTCCTTCTGGGAGCCCTTGTACTAGTATATGATAAAATATTGCTGGTGTTTTATCCCATTGTTCTCTAGTTTCCATGCGCCACATCTCTTGGATTTCCTGGATATAATCAACAGGATCTTCGTTCTCACGCATCTTGCGTGAGGTAATTGCTCCTATGTCTGATGTGTCTGGGTACTGTACCCTCAGTGCCTGCCATAGTGCATGTCTGCAGTTTGTGAATGGTGCCCCATCATGCGATGTGTTTGCTATTGTTACCCCAGGGAATCCCGCTCTTTTCCAAATGTCATCTGCTGCATCCCCTAATATTGATATTAGAAGGCCCTTTACATCTCCCACTGCCAGTTTCTGTCCTGCGGTGTGTTTTTCCATTTCATATATCCATTTACCCGCACCTCCACCTAATGATGGGAGCCTGCACTTTATATTTTCTTTGTCTGTATGCTTCCAAGGGACGTACTGTGGTCTAACTCCTCCCCTCTCCAGAAGTGGCATTAAGTTATGTCTCGTTTTACCCTTTGTGTTCCATAGAATCAAGTCCTCACCCCCTTCCTCTTCTTCCCTCTCTTCTACATCGTCAATTTCGTCTGTATTTCCCCTGCTCGTAACTCTTTCTTCTCCATCTTTTCCCCTTCTTCCATCACTTCCTGTATTTAATATGGGTATGTGTATTCGTCCTTCCTGCCTGCGTCTAGGGAGGTTTCTAAGCCGACATGCATAGGGTGTCAGTTCGTCTGTAAAGGGCGCAAGTTTTATTGTTTGTGACGAGCGTGAGGTTGTTGAGCATGTAGGGTGTCTTTCCACTATTCCTTGCTCTTCCCCCTCACTTCTCTCCAATTCATCCTTTCTCCTACGGATCCATGGTGAGTCTGTGTTGGTCCGGGTGATGTATAGTTTATCTAGGCTTTCCCTTTCACTGTTTCTTCCTTCCTTCCCCACTCCTTCCTCTTCTTCACTACAAAAGTCAGTCATAAACGGTAACCCCCACTCGGTCTTTTTCCCCTTAATTGTTACTGTTTTTAAGTCTATTAGGTCCAGTCCTACTTTTTCTCCTTTATCAACCACTCCCCCTTGCGCTGAGGTTGTTACTACCTCTGTGTCTCTATATACATCCCCCACAGTTCACTCTCCCATCTCCTATCTTCTCTTTCTCCTTCATTTCTCTCCTCCATCTCCCTACCATTTTCCTCCCTTTTCCTTTTTAATTCCTCCATTACTTCACTACTCACCTGTTCCAATATTCTTTCATCCTCTTTCTTCCTTTCCCATTTCACCCTTTCCCTTTCTAATATGCTCTCTATCACCCTCCCTTCTTCGTATTTTTTAGTCGTTTCTGATAGTAATCTCCTCTTCCACATTGCCATTTCCTTTTCTTTCTCTTCTTCTTCCCTTTTCTTTTCTCGCAGCACTGCTCTTGATACCCTTTCTGCTGCTGCCTTTACCCGTTCAGCTTCTCTCTTTTGCTCCTCAGTTTGTTCCCTTATTTTTTCCAATTCGTTCTTACCTTCTTTTCTTTTCCTCACTCTCTCTCTTTCCTCCCTCTCGACTGTTTGATCAGTTCGTTCTGCTCATCCCTTAACTCTGCTAGACGTTCCTCCAAAATCTCTTCCTTTTGCCGTAGCAGCTCTTCCCCTCTCATTCCACTCTCCCTGGTATTATCCTCGTCTGTTTTCCTTACTACCTCTTTCTCTTCTCCTGTTAATGAACCTCGTAATTTTAATAGTATCTGTGCAGCTACCCACTCATCATTTCCTATTTCCACAGTTTGTTCTTCTCCAGTCCTCCCCTCCCCTGCTGGCATTTTCCTATGAGCCACATATGGTGGAGGGCTGTTGCCGGATTCGAGTACCCCTCAGCCGCCCTTAACTGACCTCTTTCTATTTCTCCTAACTCCCTTAAAGGGTACAATCCCACTCCCTCTGTTTTCACTCCCTTTTCTAGGGGTATATCGTTGCTCGGTTCCTTTTTTATCTCATTTGATTTATTATTCCTTTCTCCTCCCTCTTGTCCGTTCCCCGTGTTCTTTGGGTCTTCACTCCCCTTTTTCCCATCCTCTCCTTCCTCCTTGATCTCTTTTTCTTCCGGTATTTCCCCCACAGTGAACATTCCATTTGGTCCTGGTCGGGACCCTTGGAACATCCTCCATAAGTTAAACACCTCCACGTGGTTTGCCAACTTCTTCCCTTTGTATGTATTATGCAGATGGTTTAGTAGTGAATGTTGGGCATATGGGTCGAAGCTACCATTAGGCGGCCACGGTGTTATCATTTTGTTGTCCGTCCCCTGGGTCCATTCTATGCTATACTTAATCAGTTTCTCCCTATGGGGTGACAGTGTGGTACATATGTGTTGTAGTGGGGTAGTGAGGGTGTTCCCCCACCCTCCCGATCCTGTCCCGTATGACATAGTAGCGCTCCACTTGTTACCCTTCCCCTATTTGGTAGCGGTTATCTCACTAGCAGTTTACAATATACAGCCTTATATCGTTACCTGGCCCCGTAAGTTTGGGGACTTGCGATAGTCCGCTAAGGAAAATTATTAAAATATAGTATTTACATTTATATATTTTCTTTCTTCCTTACACAACACCCTTACGGCCCCCTGCGGCCGAGGCGCACGTAGCCCCCTGTGGCTGCGTACCCCTTGTGACGTTCTTATACAGTCGTCCTATTTTCACTTGCTCCTCCTCCTTCTTCTACACTTGCCGTGGCCGGCGTTCTTCGTGCGCCGCCACGTCCCCCATTTCGCCTTTCCTTGATTAATTCATTACCGTTTATCTCCGTTCCCACTCCTTTACCACAGTTCTCTTCCCCACCACTCTCAGAAGGAAAGATGCCTTGTGCTCGGGATATCCTATGAAAGCCCTATTGGTGACGTCACCGATCTCTTCGAGCTACTGGGAAGTTTTTCATATATTCTTTAAGTTCAAAATACACTTGCAATCTACCCCCGTTAACCTCACAGCTGTCTTCCTGTCACTCCTGGAACAAGGTAATCAATGATATAATCGGACTGTGCACACTGCGTCGCCTCGCGTGTGATACGCCCCTCGACAGGAGGGCTTAACCAGCCAATTATCTTCCGTATTGGGCAACTGACTAGCTACCGCCTACAGGGAAACGTCATCTACCTATCGAGTTTCTTGCTCGAACAATAGGGATCCTCATCTACTCATTGATCAATAAATGCCAAATCGTAGGAAACCACACACACACACCCTTACACGTAGTCGCGACCAGGCCAATCGGTGTCTACGAGCGGCCGCACGTGATGTTTTTGTGCTCCGCCCCCCTCTCTCGCGTAACGTAGCCGACTGCTCTCGCATTCGTTCGGCTACCATTCATGTCATTGCCAACACTAAATTGTCAAAACCTTCGCCGCGCACCTGTGCAACACCTCCCACCTCCCGTATTTGATTCCTCCCCCTCCCTCACAATTTCACATTGCTTGTTGTGCGTGGCATGCTCACCAAGTTCTCTTGATGCGGGGCCGCTCGACTGCGTGCACCCCTCCAGGCGGCTCGCCACCTCCCCTCGTCTGGACCACGTCTGGACACTCGCCAACCGCGGGCGGGATACTTCTCAACCGGCTCCCAAAGGCCAATATCCGGATTGCGCTGTCCGGTCTTCTCGCAGTTCCGCGATGGTCCTGTAGTCCTCAGAAGGGGGCAACGGCAGAGGGGGCCGCGCCGCCGGGCCTCCTCGCAACAGTAGTACCTGGAAAAAAGTAAAAATAAAAAAGCAGATCTTAAACAGATCTCAGCAGTGCCTCCAACTTGTCGGGGGGAGAATTCTGCCGGGGTTGTCCTGGCCGTCCACAGACGTCCGGGCAGGAAGGCCCCAACTCCTCCCGTATATCCCAAAAAAGATTGAGTATGAGACACACGCAAGAAGCAAGGTGACTCTGCTGTTTATTAGACAAAACGGCAGGGATGGGTCAAGGAGCGTACGCGTCCGTCCTGACACACACACAATCGTGGGGCTCGCAGGCCCTTTTTACCTTAGTATGACGCGCTACTTGCGTCATATTACAAAGTTTAGTAAAAAACCTATTTCCACTCTGGATTGGTTGCTCGAGTGGTAGGGTTAGTATAGCGCACATATAGAGAACGGTGTTAGTGGCTGAGGGTTAGTCAGGTGGTATACCTGGGCTGTCCCTTCAATTTGATACATGAAAATTGTTACATGAAGACCTCTGAGGATTGGTCAATGTTAATGGCGTCGGTGATAAGAGCCCCCTGTTCTGATTGGTCCGCTCGCGAGCCTCCCAGTCTGGGACTATCACTGTTCCCAGCTTGCGGTGCACCTGTCACTTGCAACAATGTTTTAATACGGGTAGGTGTAAACAATGTGAGGATTTATTCATATGTTGGGAGGTCGACTACTCCCACTGCGGCAGATGTCCAATGAGTCTTTTAATTGTATCTGCCTGTGTCTTCAAACGTGGGATTCAGGCATCTTCTTCCTCCTTGGCTTGGCATCTTGTCAGGTTTGGCTTTGTCACGTGAGGTGGGACCGTGTTTGAGGCAAAATTCAACATAATTAATATTGTTTTTCCTACTGTGTGCCTGGTTTATCTTGCAGGTGCGACCTTGGCGTTGGCTTGCAGCGTGCGAGATTGCAACATCGTGCCCTTGGCGGTGTGCTTTCGCCGGGCTCATTTTGCAGGGTCAGCAACCCAGTTCTTGCTCATTCAATGTTCATTGAAGCTTTTGTTTGTGGCCTACTTGGGCCTGGTGCATAGGTGGAACTGTTTGATGCAGAGCGCTTTAGATTACGGTATCATATTTCTTTATCCTCAGTATCGTGTCCGTTATATTCTTCATTATGGTACATGGCTCTTAGAGGAAGCGTGAGCAAGCCTTTTTAGATAAGTTCATGATGCGTCTTGCGTTTCTGCATTTTGAGAGCCTATGTGGAAAATAATAAAGATGCACGTCCGTGTGTATGTCTGTCGCCTACGTCATAGCACTGAGTATATTCTTCGTGTGGATTGGTGTGGGAGTGTCCGGTGTGTATATTTGCACAGGTGTGCTGACCGTGGCTAGGTCGTCCTGGCATCTCTAACGACATGTAGGTTTAGTCGAGTTGATCCGTGCCGCAGGTGTCGGCATGGACGGGGCGGGCTGCTGGGCAAGTAGATGGGCACATCCGTATGTTCCTGTACCAGGGTATTTGGTCGTCTGGTAGACAGGCAAACTCCTCTCGTGGCGGGTGTCTAGGCCGTGATCCTCTAGGCCAAGCGCGAGGGGGGAAGGGCGGGAGCCTGGTCTTCCATTCTCCCACTTCAAAAGATTAGAACCTCTCAACAGCACAGAGACTGTGTGGAAAGTGTCTTCAGTTGGCAGAAGACTCGGTGTTGGATGAGGTGTTTGAGATTCTGCTCACCTGTGGATCGTGCTGGTGTTGGTGCCCCACTTCCCTGTATTTGAAAATGTGTAAAAGATGTGGGAGTCATGCTCCTGAGCGTGTGCCCTGTGAAGTGGACTTCAAAGTGACTGCAGTTTGTGGTTAACTCAGCAAGTGTCTGTTAAGTGTCCTGCCAATTTGCCAGTTCAGCAGGGAGGTGATAGAAGGTCTGTCTGGTGAAAGCGCTGAAATGGTAACTTGTAGGAACAGCCAGAATTTAGAAATTGAAGAAAAGTACAAAGTATGAAGACTGCAGCTAATTGTTACGAAATGCGCGGTCTTAAAATCCCCAGTGTTATAACGGTTGTTTTTCATTTATTGGTTGAGACCTATTGCGGTGAACATTTATTGCTTCAAATTGTTTTGGCTTTGTTGGGAGACCCGAGGCTGGCATATTGGGGTTAGTTCTTAATTACTCCATCTTTATGGCTCCCACATTATAAAGTCAAATTGTAACCGAAGAGATTGTGGTCGACTCAATTTCAGCTGAAGAACAAGGGAACCCACCAAGAAAATCTTTATCAGACTCACTTACTCCGAACATCGTTGAGTGTCCTGCTGGCTTCGGTGATTCAGGGCTTTTATTTAAAAACAGGCATCCGAGTTAGTTTGACCCTGCTTGATGTTGTTTGTTGATCATCTAAGAAAACTAAAAGCATCGCATCATTTGCCCAACAAAAATCACTTACTATTTTGGTAAAGTAGTGCCAGGAAGTTTGAATAAGTCTCAACCTATTCCTTTATCTGATGACACACAAATGGTGGTGCAATTAACAACAACACAATCACAGGACTCTGTAAGCCAGAGCGTCATCCTAGTATGTGAAAGTGGTTCAATGTCTTCAATGACTCAAGTCACACAGGTAGAAGCAGAGAAAGCAGTAAACTTGGTAGGCAAGGGACTGGGGAATGTCATTATAGCCCAAGTTCATAAGCCTAGTACTTTGGAACAGATCAGAGGATTTCGCTCTCACTGTCGTTATTTTATACCTGGCCATTGATGGCGAGGGTTCTGTGGATTCATCAGGATCTACTGCATGCTCTACTCATGACACCATAAGTCTCACGTGGCGGTTGCAACTGCCCCCGACTTTTGGGGCAGTTCGCCTGATCAGCAAACCGCAATGTTGTCCCTGTTAAAGCTGTATGAATCTCTCAATGGAAAACTGAATGAGCAGACATCATTATTATCTATCTTGTCAACTAAAATACTATTTAATGAGTGGCTAACTCTGAGCAGGGAGCAGGACATGCAAAAAGAGGACATGGAGGGCTTGCTAATTCAAATAGCATAGAAAGTCATGCCCTCTACTGCATCTACCAGAATGGGGCCTCTTTTGCAACCAGTAACAGACATCGACATACCTCGAGCAGATTCTGTATAACAAATAAGTCATAATTCAAGTCATCGAAGTATGAGGATGGGAAATGTGGAAATGTATTACTGAACTAGGAGATATTAATAGCGTTGTAGAGACACCGGGAATTGATCAAGTGCCTTTGATGGAAACTGATCAACCTGTAACCACTCTAGACGTTTCAAACATTTACCTCTTGGTCCAGTCTCAAAGAAGGGGAAAAGTTGTTTGGAACCAGAGGAAAGCAGGGAGGAAGGCCATAAAGTCAAAAAATGATAAAGCCCCAAGCAGGGCTCTAAATAAGGGCTCTGGAAAGATTCCTCGGGTCTTTATCACGCCAGAATGTCTGACATTAGAGGCCAATCAACAGGTGTAGGCACGAGGTTTGGCGAGAATAGTGCGGACACATAAAAGTGTAAGTCATTTTGCTTAGAATGTATGTGTGATAAACTATAAGGAGGGTTAGATGGTATGTGACGAGAAGCAACACATGTTTTGCATAATTTTGTATAATTTTTGTGAACAGCGCAGGTGTTTTCTGAACTAATCATCATTAAAACTACATTGCAGGCACTTAAAACCTGCAACGATGAACTGGAAATAGAGGGTAACAATATGATGTTGTTTAATATAAGATATTGCCATAATTTCCTTTTGAAGTAATGCTGAACTATTGGATTGAGGTGTTTTGAGGATCAGTGTGTTTTACAGAAGGAATCACATTATAAAAATCACATATTGGATGTATGGTACCATGAATGTTATACACATCTTTGAGTAACCGTGATTTTTAATATTCATAAGGGTTATTAGATAAAAATGATTGACTTGGTATTTATCTGCTTTGTTCTTTTAAGGGTTGAGGAAACATTTCTACCACATTTTTTCGCATTTACTGGCAGCAATTGTGGGTATCATATGATTACTATTTTTTTCAATATGAAGAAGAGTGTATACTTTTTGTACAGACTCTAACCATATCATTTTCTTTATCTTCTCTATTTTTTTTTTTTTTTTTTTTACTTATGAATGTGTTTATTTGCATTCTATTGTTTTCTTTTAAATGCATTGTAAGGTCCCCGATGAAGGACTTGTGGTTGTCCAAAATGCATTGAACATTGATTGCATACTGGTCTCCAGATTAAAATAACATATCTGATATTAACTATGGGAATATGTGTATAGTAGTTTGTTAGTAGTCTTGAAAAACAACATATATTGGTACATGAGTTTTCCGCATTTTTTTAATGCAAAGGATAGGGTGGCACCTTGGGTTTCCCCATGGTCCTTGTTTTGTCACAAGTATCAGTCACCGATGTGTGACAGTGACTGCCACCCGGTCCCCATACTTTGATGATATATATTGAAAATGTATTTGAAATTGAAACAAAAAATAGGTGGTGCCTGAGCCCTGGTTAATACACAATAAAAAAACATGTCACAGAAATCCCCTCCTACCACCCGTGGAAAAACATGCATGATGATGGCTTTACCCTTAGCAACAGTATAAAATGTTGTGACACAGTAAGGAAATATGCCACCGAAGGTTGCACAAATGCCCCCCATCCACTTAAGAGCCCTCATCATATTGACTTTGCTTGTATTGCCAGTATCAAATGTCATGCCATAGTAGGAAAACATGTTTCTGCTGGCTACACAAATGCCTCACCATGTCTAATAACACTTATCTTTGCTTTGCACTTAATGTGTTCGACAGATTGCCATTTGCCAAGGGTGTAACATCCCAGGCTTTTATATTTGTATTAATTTAATAAAATTACAGAGGTAATTCCATCTCTGGAAGCGTACATAGCCTGCTGATCAGATTGCCCTTTCATAAGCTCTATACCAATGTCAACGTGTGTACCTGTGCCCTGCTGTGTCCATATCTACCAATGGCACAGAGCAGGTTCAGAGGAAAGAATTGCCCATTGAACAGCTGCAGTGGCAGCCACATCTGTGCTGTTCAGGGGCTGTATTTAAGACATGTAGCCCTGTTGGAAAACTCTATAATTATGACTGTACTGTCCTTGTGGGAGATACATCTTTAAATATATGACATACATGGGTTCTTGTAATGTGGATGGTATGTGCCATAATTAATAAAACAACAGCAATTTGACAATACACATGTGTCAGCCCTGTTAGTACAGCCAGATAATCTGCTCTTGCTACTTTTAGCATTACTGTAATCTAGGGGATTGTCTCTCTTCGATCTTTTGTGAGGGACAGCAACACACTCCTCAGAAAAGCTGTCCTGGAAAAAGGAATCAAATGGCAAACCCATTTGAAAAAAGGCATAGCCTCAAACCAGGGCTCTGCACGCCAAAATGGCAATTCACCCTATTGAGAAGGGAAGGGGGCAGGGTTGGTGTAGACAGAGAGGCAGATGGAGGAAGGTTCAACAATCTTATTTCTATATACCTCTAGTTTTCCTTCCTGTCCCCTCCACTTCCTCAAGCACTGAACACTTTTGTAATGTCAGAATGCAAGGTTCACTTGTTCTAAGAACAGGGATAGGACCTCAACAGCAGGATAACTTTAGTCCAATTGCCTGTGGGCTTTTGCCAGAAAAAAGGGCTCTCCCACTCCTCCTTGGATTCACACTTTAGATAACAATATCATGCCTCCTTAACTACTCATGCACAAATTCAATTTACCATACCAAACAACACTGTGCAACACTGTGCTCAGAAATGCTAGACTCCGGGCACGACTTCCTAGAATATTTGATCCACTCTTTAGATACTAGACCAATTCTAGCCAAAGTAAAATAACTCACAAACACACATTAAATTCCAGCCTGAATATTAACAGCATCAACACCAAGCCTCTTGTAAAAAGAATGTTCCAGACAGTACTATCCCACATTCTCCACTTAAGCTCTTACCTAACTTCAAAGGAGCATTAATAAATGCAAGATCCTTAGTCGCTCATGCCACAGAAATAGCCAAAGTCATCCTAACAGAAGACTATGACTTTTTAGCTATCACAGAATCTTGGCTCGACGAGGCAGCAGCTCCTGCGCTGACCCTAGCCGTACCAAATGAATACACTATCCTCAGAGTGGACAGATGCGAAGTGTGAGGTGGTGGACTAGCCATTATTCCCAAAACTAAGCTCTGTATGAGAATATCATTCTCGCACAGCATCAAATCTTGTGAAGTCATATCAATTAAAATACCTACAGCCAACTCTCAAACGCTTAACATCCACCTTATATACAGACCTCATGGCCCTATCAATACCTTCATCGAAGACCTATCTATGATTCTTTCAGAAAACTTAAATGATGCCTCCCAAACTTTATTGTTAGGAGACCTTAATATAGGCTTTTTTGACACCAACGATCTACAAGCCGTTGCAGCATCTAACACCCTGACAGAACTTGTCTTCACCCAAAGAGTGAACAAACCAACTCACAACAAAGGGAGAACTCTTGATTGGGTTGCCAATCATAACTGCAATGTCTCCATCTCTGCCTTCTCACCCAAATTTGGATGGACCACTACCTGATATCTTTCATTCTAGCAACTAAAAGACCTACTCCACAGTTACCTATTGCTCCGCCTATACTTACTCGAAACAAGAAAAATATCACAGTAGACAAACTACTCCCCTGTATCCTGCCTATCCTTAACTCCTTACCTGACAACATGGATCATAGCCTCCTAGTTGAAGAATATAATAAAGTCATGAACAAAATGCTTGATAATATAGCAAACCCAAAAGCCATCTAAATAATTGGCTTACTCCTCACTTAAAAAATGTAAGACTAGACAAAAGAAAATGTGAAACTGCTTGAAAACTTCACCCCACTGCAGAAAATAAATTAAAGCTAATCAATATCTCATCCCAATACAAGAAAGATATCCTCTTGGCCAAACAAGAAACTTACAATAACAGAATTATGCAAGCAAATTCTAGTATGAAGGTGCTCTTCACCATCTTAAAAAAATTAGAAAACCGATCATAACTCAAGATAACTGTGTCAAAGACAAAACATGGTGTACTGATATCCAGCACACACTAGCCAACAAAGTCTTGATCCTCCAAGATAAAATAGCATCTAAGAAAGCGTTACTAACTTCTATGACACCATACATTGGAGCGACCAAACTTATTGTCAATAAAATACAGATACTCCAAAACAATGCACTTAGAGCCGCACTCATCATCTCTAAAAAAGAACATATTTCTGAAACAAGAAGGAAGCACTAGTGGCTATCCACTCATGAGAAAATTAGACTAAAAACTGCTTCCCTCATCCAAATGCCTAAACAATAAAGCACCACAATATCTAATAGACAGATTTTCTAGAAAAATATCTATAAGACCTACGAGACTAGTGAACTCCAACTGCCTTCAAGTACCTTGCTTTAAACTGTCCACTATCGGGGGCACCAGTTTCTCAGTCAAAGCATCCCGACTGTGGAATTCACTACCTACCACACTGAGAATGGACCAAACTTTCACCAAATTTAGGCAAAGTCTAATAAGATGGCTCCTAGAGAATGATGATAAATGAACGGCTAAACCTGACCATACTTGTAAATAACTGTACATCCTCCTGTATATAGTCTCTTTTATATTCTCTATCAATGTATTTCTCTACCACTGTTTACTGTAAGCACCTGTACCCAGTGACTGTTTGATCTTATGTTTTTTGATATACCTGTGCACAAATGTACCCTGTGTACCAAGATGTATGACTTCCTACTTTTTGCCTGCGCCCTGATACCTTTGGGTCTGGCGTGCATAATAAATATTAAACAAGCAAACTCTTTAACAAAAAACTCAGGAAGAATTCTTTGGACCTCTGCTGTGAGAGTTGATCTCTCCCAAGTCCTCTGTCAGTGAGCTGAACACTGAGCTCTCTCCCTAATTATAGCCAGGGACCATTGGCAATGAACTGCTTCTGTAACAAGACCAGGCTATGTTCCAGCCACAATGGAGTCCAGCAGCTCACCGTGTTAAGGGACACCTGCAGTTGTGGGCCAGACTCCCATGTGTGTGGGAGCACAAGAACAAAGACTGACCTTATCTTAGAACCCCTGCGTTGGGAATATCAGCAACTAAGTGTCAAGACATCCAGGATCCCATCATTGAACCAATTGAAACCATGATTTGAGCCCGTTCAACTGCATAAAAATATCTGGACCCTCCCTAGCTGTCTTTGGCACTCTTTGAAATGCTCAACTGCATGTTGAAACCTATTTGCCACTGCACCACTCTAGTTCAGCACATTGTTGCTCCGGTTTGAACGTGAAGCTCATCATTGCACACTCTGCCTTCAAACCACCACTTCCAATTGCAGTCACTAGTCTTTTCACCTTCGATCTAACTCTGGTGGCCCACTGCAATTTGATATCACACATGTGTAGGCCCTGTGAGCCCAGTCCAGCTTTGAAAGAATTATATGTATTCTCCCCAGGCAGGCAGACCTTACTACAGTAGCAGGACTGTAGTCTTGGAGATTAACTTTCTTTCTTCCTTTGTGAGGGCGGGTAAGCCCTTCCCCAGGGAGATAGCCATTCCAGAAGAAGCTGTCTTGGGAACAGGAATCACAAGGCACACTCATTCACAAAAGGCTTGGCCCACACCAGGGTGATGCATACCAAGAGGTGCTAGTGATAGTATTGAGAAACAAAGGGCGTGTTGTTAGTTTAGGGAGATTGTGCACTTTACAGCTGGATGTAGGTTCCACAACCTTGCTTCTCTCTGCCTCAATCTTTCCTTCCTGTCTCGTCCACCTCCTTCACCACAATGCACTTTAGGTGTGATGTCCGAAAGCAAAGTCCACTTTTTCTAAGAAAATAGATTGAATACCTAAAATGGGCTACCTTTAGTCAAATTAGCTGAGGGATTTGGCCTTTAAAAAGGGGTCTCCCACTCCTTCTTGTATTCACTCTAGAACAAAAACTGAAGGAAAAATTATTTGGATCTCTGTTGGGAGAGTTGATCTTTTGAAGGTCCTCTACCAGTGAGGTGAAGTTTGAGCATCCAAGGCAGGGACAAGCTCTGTCCCCTAACCATCCCCAAGAATCGCTGAGGGTGAACTGCTGCTCAGGTGGTCAGCCAGAAATGTACCCTGGACCTCCCTTTGTTGATGGACACCTGTAGTAGTGAGCTAGCCTCCCCTGTATGTGGGAGCACAAGTACAAAGACTAATCTTATCCTGGTTGGGATTTACAGCAACCAAGAGTAAAGACATTCATGATCCCTGAGTTTTCACCATCAAAACAATTTGAAATGTGATTCTAGCCCGTTCGAATGCATCAATTCAGTAGGACCACCCAAAGCTGCCTTTGGCACTCTCCCGCTCTTTGACCAGCTGAGCTGAACATTAGAACCTGTTGCACTGCCTTAACTGGGCACAACGTTGGCCCGGCTTGGACTTGGAACACATCATTGCAGCCGCCGCCTTTGAACAAGCTCTTCAAATGGCCAGAATGCCTGTTGCACATCTTCATCACTAGTAGACCAGACCATGGGGGATCCTTTGTACCAAGAGTTTCAAATGCCACACCAGAGCCACTTGACTCAAACTGAGGGTTCTTTGCTGTCAAACCAACTATCAAACCAACCAAGGAGGCCCTCGTGATCCGATGTTCATAGAGGATCACCACTGAACCACACAAGCTCCTGTTTGATCTCTGCTTGGCATCTGCTCCCTATCTAGAACAATGTGACTGCTTTACCCGAACCACTGAACTGCACGTTCAAGCCTTTTCACTGCCACACTGGCTGGCTGAGTGATCAATGTTTCAGCTCAAACTAAAAGCTTTTTTGTTGCCTCTGCCACCTCCAAACCACTGCCCGCCCCACCAGCATCTTTGCTGCCGAGCTTCATCTCCAGTCGAACCTGGTGAATCACCAAGCCCTAACCTTTGGACATCGCAGACAATTGCTCAAACTGGACTATACATCTAGTCTCCAGAATTTTATTTGTCGACCATCGAACCAACCGTGATGGCACTCAGGATCGATAGTCCTGTGAATGCTTCATCAAACTTATTTGATAAGAACTGTGCATCTCACACAAGCATCTCTGCAGTCAAACTAACTGTCTAACTGACCTCGGTGGACCAAACTATCTGCCCTTCTTCAAGCATCCCCTTTGCAACACAACAAGCATGTTTGACTCCTGCTCGACACTGCCCTTGCCTACAAAAACGTGACTGCTGCACTCGTACCTCATTGAACAGCAAAAAAATAAGAAGCCAGATTCAAACCATCAACAACTGCATAAGTAATTATTGACTGCTAACTGCCCACTTGGTCCACCTTTGGCCGCTAGAGACTAGTTAGCTCACTTTTAATCCCTTTCTGCACCAGAACATATCATTTTTACAAACATTGTGTTTTTTACTTATTTTGCACCCATGATTCATGACCCAGAATGATAACTCATTCAATGTGTACATATTCTGTGTTCTTATCTGAGGTGTACGTTTCCATATAAAGATTTTCTATTTAGTTATTTTTCTAGATGGTGTGTTTCATTGATATATAAATATAGGAAGAACAGTTTTGGGGTGGATTAAAACTTTGGGGCCAGTTGACAAATCTTTTTGCTGTATTTCATCAAGGTGGGGGAAAAGTTATAAAGGGGATCCCACAACTTTAGAAAAACAGATTAACATACATTGAAAATAAATTTGCTTGCGTCTACAGCTGAAACTGTTGGACGGATTTGCACCAAACTTGCACGAGGAGCGGATGTCTGGCCCCAAAAGCGTGCTTTTTTATGTTTAGTGTTAATCAGTCCAGCAGATTTTTTTATAAAAGGCGAAAAAGTAGGTCTTAAGAAATGTGTGATTTCTCCATCCGGTCCGCGGACTCTCTTCCTAATTCAGTGTCCATGTACAGCATACCTTCTGATTGGTCCATTAAAAATCTGAGGTGCCTCCATGAAATGCCCGCTTTATTGGATCCACAGACAACCGTTTTAGGGTAGAAATCTACCATGAGAAAAACCATTGGTATTATTTTGAGGATGAAACAGTGTCTGGGTATGGCAGGGGAGCGATAACATGTCCGATTGTAAGTGTTTTTATTGTTGAAAAACAGCCAGGGGGTGTCGCTGAGCCTGTGGTGTATTTTACTGTCCACGACCGATACGGAGATGAACACGCCTTTGCAGACGTAATGTGCAGTGCACACACGAACATCTGTCTGACGACTTCTTCGGACATGGAAATGTGATGTGCTATGTGATTCCTATCTGTTTTTAGTAATTTTGAGTAATATATATGTGTGTTTGTAATAAAAATATATATTTTAGTGGCTATTGCATTGTCTACAGTGTTTGTGGCATGGTTAAAGTGTATTGTAGTGGCCATGGCCACAGTAATACATACACAGTATTTATGGCCATTAAAGGGTTGTCTCAAAACTTTTGAAATCCAATGTTTGTGTGTTTTGTGGAAGAAATAGATATTTTATTGACTATGGAAGTGTAAACAGTATTTCTAACATCGTTGAAGAGTATTATTGAAGTGTATGTCGTATTTATTACATGGTTTTGCTACGGCCATGGTCAGTGTCCAGATACTTGGGGGCAATGCTGCAGAACAATAATTTGTCACCAGTCATTGGGCCTCATTATAGGTTTGCCGGTCCGGTAACAACGGTACCGGTAAACTTGCTGGTACCGTTGTTACCAGACTGGCAAACTACAAGTTCTGCTTGCTACTGGCACCCGCGAGCACAGCATGTCAGATGCACTGGCACCATTCTGAATGTATCCAACCTCCCCATTCCCATTGAGCCCTATGTGGCTCAAATGGGAATGGGAAGCATTTTTTTCCGGTGCCCGCAACTGGACAATTACTGTGTCCGGCGGTGCCGTAATGACCCAGTAATTGCCCATTTGCGGGTGCCGGAAAAATGTGCAAGTTTAGTGGCAGCCTGTCGGTACTACCGGCAAGGCTCCCGCCAATCTTGTAATGAGGCAATTATGACGACAGTAATATGCCCAGGTAGAAGGTTATTATTGAAGCAGATACAGTATTTATAACATGGTTGAAGGATATTCGTGTGGCCATGTTTAGTGTCCAAATTCTTAGGGGCATGGCTGCAGGACATGCTCCAAAGAATCTGGACCCTGGCTATGGCCACAATAATTTGTCCTCAGTCATTATGACCACAGTAATATGCCCATGTTGAAGGGTATTATTGAAGCGTGTACAGTGTTTATAACATAGTTGTAGGGTATTTTTGTGGCCATGGTCAGTGTCCAGATATTTGGGGGTATAACTGCAGGAAATGCCATCAAGAATCTGGACACTGAGTATGGCCACTTAGTTGTGTGAAGACAAAAGTGAAGTAGAATCTATGTGTGTTTGTAATAACAAATATTTCAATGGCTATCAAAGAGTATACAGTATTTATAATATGGCTTGAATGATACTGTTCTTGCTGTAGCCATGATAGTGGGCATGGACACTGAATCTAGACACTGGCTATGTCCACTACAATCTATGTGTGGTTGTAATAACAATCACATCTGGACACTGGCCATGGCCACAATCATTTGTCCTCGGTCATTATGGCTACAGTAGCATGCCCAGACTAATTAGTAAGTGATACTGGCCATGGGCACTAGATAATATGGATACAATGTAAAAATCTTGACACTGCCCAGGGGCACAATAATTTCTCCTTCGTCATTATGGCTACAGGAATATGGCCACAGTAATTGATACTGGGCATGGACACTTAGTTGAATATGGTAGGAAGGATGCAATCTGTGCTTGTTTCTCTGTAAAGAAAAGACAGTATCATTTGTTATAGAACATACTTTGAAAAATAAAATTAGTTACAGTTTTACACATATATTTACTTTGTTGACCCTCATAAGTAGTACATTGTATGTACTGTTTGGTCCAACATTTGTGTGTGGTGCACTGCTGTTGTTTTAACATGTAGTAATCATTGTGTCATTGGAAAAAAAAATCCATTATGGATTAAAAAAAAGCATTGTATACAGTTTCATTTTCCGGCATTCACATAGTTTTAAATGTATTTGTGTGTTTGAAGTAGTTAGATACCCATTGGTGTATTCTCACTGTTAAAAGTACTATTTCTATTATACTACCATGGATGTATTATGTAATTATAAGTGTGATGCAATATTTTAAATGTATTGAAATTAAAGGCACTCGAAAGGAAACATGGTTGTGGTGTTTTTTTACCATCATGGGAGGGGTGCCAAAGGCTTTGGCTGCCTGTGTTAAATGCTTTGAGTGTGAACCACACTCAGTCGCAAACAATACGGGAAGTACTCGTTTGGCACTACCTCCATGTGTCGCCACACCCACCCATTCTACCCTGGTAGCCTCAGAAAGGCTGTTACTCTCTCAGGTAGTAGGCTTACCTCCTATGCCCCATCTTCCTCAAATGCTCCTGCGACAATGCAATCCACCATGGTAAGGAAGTGGATTCCTCCTGCTGCCTCGCAGGCTATACTAGAGGCTGTTGATCGCTCCCTTTCTTGAACAACAGTTCTCTGTGTGTAATGAGAGGCAGTCATCTGCAGGGGGGAGCAACTTAGAAGCGCCTTCAAGGCTGTTGTGAAGGAGTATGAGAAGTGCTGCCCTCTACCTTAGATATAAGATCAGGGCCAACATCTTCCTCTGTCCACCTGTCCCACTGTTTTGGTGTTTGGTGCCCCTTCCCTCTTTGCCTTTCCCTAAATCCAAAAAAATAAATAAATGGAAAACGACTAAAAAAGATTCCATTGGGAACCGCCTTCCACAGTTAAAACATAGAAATACAAAAAAAATGAAATCTTATGGTCTCCATGTACTTTACATTTTTGCATAAAGTAGTTAGACTTTAGAAGATTCTCAAACACTTTCTTTAGCATTATGATCTATGCAAATGGAAATAATGGAGTTTTTGAAATGTAGAGATAAAGAAAAGGTGACCAAAATAATGTTCTGTCCCAAATACTTTTCATACAAGTCTTTTACATTTCCCAAACACATTGCACCACCCAACACTATAACGTCCACTTCTTTTCTGCCCCTATTTAGTACGCGGAGAGTAAAGTATTCAGTGGAATACCCTGTGTAAAAAACAAAGGTGTTTTAACTTCACTTTAATGCGCTTTCCCTTAGTATTGTAGAGGAGCAGCACCATGACTCTGCAGGAAATCCCGCCCCCTTCATCCTATATGTTGGAAGCATGAGATTGTGCCATGCTTGACACCAGCAGTTGTGACCATTACAATGGTGAATATAAAAAAAAAAACTATAAATGGTATTCCCGAAAAGCCAATAATCTGAGGGAGAAATTCCCTGAAGGAAAATGAGAAGGAGTCAAAGAGGATCTGGTGATGTCACGAGAGATGAGCGTAACACACTCAGGATATTAGCTGAAGAAAATTAATGGACCTTATGGAAGCTGATGACGAAGTTAAGAACTGAGTAAACTTTCAGATGCAAGAAGATTGCACGTGTGTGATGCACTGCAGAAAATGCAAGTCGTTCAATAACTGTGCAGATGCAGCAACACAAGTAGACTGTGTAATCTTAGAAGCTGGCTACACATAGTGAATAGACTGCAGGCGGAGCCGCCATTGTATGGATGCTGGACATTGGTGTCATGAATTTACTAAACCCAGACCCATGGAGAGGAAAGGCCGAGAACTGTGTTCCAGCAAGAATTAGCTGAGGTTGTGGATATGAGTGGCAAGGCTGTTTGACCTGGTGTCAAAGTTGAAGCAGCCAAAGGCGGTTATCTATCCTCAAAGGCAGTGAACACGAGAAGCTGAATCATGCCTTGTTAAGGTGCAAAGAAAGAGCAATATGTGTGCAAAGTTTTATTCATTTAATACATTTAAATGCTGCAAAATGGACCAAATCATGGTCTCCTGTCACGTGAGCTAAGGGTGGAAATAGAGTCGAACTTGGAATCGTAGAACAACGATAGTGCATGCTTGCACTCACTTATATTCCCAGAGACAAGAATACTCTGCAAAACCAAGTTCAAAGACAATCTTCATAGCAGAAGGCATGGATGATGAGAGAGGTTGGGCTAATTGGGTGAGGAGGTAAAGTCAAGTCCACCTCATAGCACCTGGGTATGAGCTTACGTGCTGCTAAGTGAACCGAAAGTTCCAGACATGGCACGAGAATGCCAACCATTTGTAGAAGGATCTATAGCGAAGGGCCTTAGAGTTGAGGGCCAATGATATACTGTGGACTTAATAGTGTTGAAGATGATATGTTTTACAGGTAGGCATAAATTGTCCACCTGACAGTAGATATCCTATCACAATCCCACTCTGTATAGAAAGTATGCTTAGATATTCCTCTTGAGCCTATCACAACCCTTTGTAGGTTTTTCTCATTTGCCATGTAGTATGTGTCACCCATGACACATTCTTTGTAAATAAATGTGTATTTATGTGAAATGTACTGAGTGAACTCGAGTGAATGTCCATTGATGTCCGTTGTAACTCCCCGTTTTAGACAATTGAGAATAAAACAGCAAACTTTGCCATCTTCCTGAGTTGGTTCGATTATTGGGTGTCAGATTTATTCTGCATCCTATCCATTGCATGCACAATACAGAAAGGGCTCTACACTCACTATAGTTTTGGCTCTCAAATTAGACTGTTTTATATATTTAAAGCCTTTTAATATGTGTTTTCATTTTAAAACTACCAAATGTTTTTATACATCTTCTTGTTTCTTTTTGATTTATTTCACAAAAACTCTTTCAAAGCATTCTTGATATTAGAGAGATAATTTCCAACATTAGATAGATGTACTCCATCTCTTCGAATAATGTTCACTCAATCATGTCATATATTCGCATTGTGAAAATATGCCATTCCTAGATCTTGTAGAAATGCACATACAGCTGCATTCCTCCTGTTTTTTTTTTTCAATTTGTGGGCAAAACAAGTTTCCATATTTGTCTTTGAGTAATTCAGAGAGAGACACAACATTGTTGCTGGAAATAGTTCCATACGTTTCATGAAAGTATCTTTCATGGCACACTGCAAAGATATTCCAGTTACATACCCTAAACTCTTGCCAACACAGTGTGCTACAATCATGTCTGATAGTTTCAAATGCACCAAATCCTCACACATAGGGATCAGTTGACTCAGTTTCATTCCACGCACTCCATGCCATAGCACTTCCACTTCTTCTAATCCAAGATTGTCACACATGTTATGGTGCTCTACAAATACCTTCACCAAATGAACTGATGAATCTCTTAACATCCAAACAGTCTTCTTGTTCATAGGCATGCTTCCAGCACATCAAATACTAAATGGAATACTTCCTACCCTGCACTCCTGCACGCTTCTACTTCTCCTCCACAACCAGTAAACCTTATTGACTAGTCCCTCTTCGCAGTCCACTTTCCATGCTGGGCATCATTGGAGGACCCGGATGGCACGTTACCGTTCAAGGACTATTGCGTTCATCCACGGATGTCATCGCACAGGACAGCCCTTCTATCCTTTTTACTTTCTTCCGTGGAACACTCCCTGATTGGCTACTTTTGAAACAATCACACATCCATGCACCAATAACATTCAAAAACTCTGCAGTAGTTTAACAGTTTGGATGTACCTTTGAACTCTGTGAGTACTCTTGTCCTGTGATTCAGAGTTTCTTCTATCACAAACTATTGTTCAAATGGTTCCACATTTCTTTTTGAAGATTCAACAATATCTACATCTATAAAGACATACTACAGGTATGCCTGTATTTTGAAAAGTACTTTTTTCACCAAATTCTTATATATGTACCAGCACCCAGCACCTCCATAAGGTATGCTGCTGTTTAGCCACTGCCATCAGATGCCATTTATGCCAACATTTCACAGTAGCCACTGCTGTGACATCATAGGTAATGCCTACATACTACACATCCCACATCAAGTGCTACATTACAAAACTACATGTTCTTAATTAGTAAAAATGTTACAATTGTGGGACTGCTATTGCACCTATGTATGAGTTTGCCATTTCACTAAACTCCTGCAAAAAAAGAGCAATTATAAAGGCAAAATATTTCCTTATACATATATCTCCTGTTTTGCAACCAGTGCAATCAGCTGCCATATAGTGCCAACATTTCCCACCTACTCAAATGAAGTGTGAATTAATACTACCACAACAGTGTTTATCAAGTGCATGTTGTACTTATATGAACAAAAATATCAAACTGTTACATCTGCTCAAACACCAATGCATTGTATGGCTTTTACCAAAATGCTGTTAAAAACAGTAATTCCTAAATGCATCCACTTTACCTACATAAAAGGCTCCAATATTTTATATGCAAGACCACCCCATTGCATGTATTACCCTTATATATAACCACATTCCAACAAATTCAGTTAAAACATCAGCATAAATATTTGCAAAACCACTTTCCTTTTAACCACTGGAATCACTCCCCATGCAGTGTCAACGTTTCACACTAGGGACCAATACCACATTCCATATAGTGTCAACATATTATTATTATTTATTTTACATTTTTAAAGCACTCACACAGCCCGTAAGCATTGAGGCGCTGTTACAGTAATTGTTTTTCTCTTAGTTGCGTGATTATAACGCGCTTAAACACCCAGAGGTTTCTAAGCGTGGACCCGGGAATCGAACCTGTGTTGATCCGTGTCATCTTGCTTCCAAGGCACGCACGTTGCCGCTGTGCTATCCTCCCGGGACAACATATAGCACCTGCCCACATCAACTGCCAGTTAACATTGTACACAAATATTACAACTGCATTTTACTTACTGAAAACGTTAAAATGGCAGGGCTTCTATTGTGCCTAGGCACTTGTTTCCTTTCAATAAACTCCTGCTAAAAACAGCAAATGTAAAGGCTAAACATTTCCTTATATATGAATGTCTCCTCTTTTCCAACCAGTGCAATCAGATGCCATATAGTGCCAACATTTCCCACATGCTGAAATGAACTGCAAATTAACCCTTTGTGATGAATCCTGCGAAATCCTCACATAATCACTGCCTAAAGTCTCCTCCCAGATGGCCAGAGGAAGACAGCTGTGACCAGAACCTAACCCTGGGCATGGTATTAGCGGGAGGATCACTTTTGAGGAGATGTCTCCGAAGGAACACAAGGATTCCATTAGGAGATACACATTATTTGACTTCTTCAGAGAAGGAAATCTCATGATGCCAGAATATTCTATGGCTTAGTGTCAGAGTAAGTTACAGTTACAGTGTTGTGTGCCACAGGTACACAGGAGATGCTGCCCGTCGATACGTAATATGGTTTGACTATGTTCACGCATCCAAACCTTTAAGAACCAAGGATTGGACCCTCTGCAGCAGAGCCCTTGCAGGACAAGGCTGCAGTGCTTTGCGACGCAGGTGTTTGCCGATGAAGTGGTAGTGGTGCAGAGTGTGATCAGCGACAGAAAAGTAAGAAAGGCACGTAAAGGGGGAGCAGCCAATACTGTTTTCTATTAAACTTCCCAGCTTTTGCACATACTTACATCTAAATGTCTGACAAAACAAAATCTGTCTCTGCTCAGCCCTAGATTCTTCCCTCCAGTGGTTAGCCGTACATTGTGTTTTGTGTCCTCCTCTAGGTCCCCTCATTTACGGTTAATATTATACTGTGATCTTTGTCCTTAGGCTCTTTCTCACTCTCTAGCACCCCCTCCCCCAACTGTGGTTACTGCTGTATTCTGATCTGTGTCACTTAGGCTCTCTCCCACTCTCTAGGCCCCACAACTAACTTTGGCTACTGCTGTACTGTGATCTATATCCTTTAGGCTCTCTCCACCCATTTGTAGTGTTGACTGTACTTGTCTGCCCATTCTGTGGGTTCTCTACTGTATGACCCCCTATGTGTATCCCTCCTCTCTCTCTTTCACTCCCTCCTCCTCCTAATTCCTCCCCACACCTCTATTGTGCATTCCATATCCCCTAACTGCTACTCTATTTCCTATCCTATCCCTCTCACTAAGTCTGGAAGGAAGAAGTTCAAGAGAGACATCTTGGTCTCCAACCCAGGCCTCCCTATCGCTGATACCCACATCAGTGCTTCCTCCAAACAGACTCCTACTGAAATCCTTTTTGTCATTCTCTCTCCAGACCTATGGACCCCTAATATGCTCTTTGTTCCATCTCCATTTTCCTCTTCTGTCATTAATGGTGGTACTCGGTGGGAGATCCTCTTGGCCTCTACCACTCCTCCAAGACCATCATTAATGCCTATCTGAATGGCACCACCTTGGTCCACTGCCCTCAGCCCAATCTCCTCCTTTTTAATAGGCGTCTACCACGGAATTGTATGAACAAACCGGAAAAAAGGTCCAACTGAACAAAATGTCTGAAAAATGCATACCACCAAAGGTCGAACACCAAATGTCCGAACCTTTGGCGGCATGCATTGTAGGTAAGTAAAAAAAAATGCAGGGGCTGCTGGGGTGTCCCCCACAACACTCCGCTCACCATACTATACAGTATAGTGAGCGGGAGTTGGAGGGGACTCCCCCGCGGCACATCAGACATCGAAGAAAAAAACAAACAAACGGGGCTGTGGATACTGTGTGGTATAGTGAGCGGGGTGTTGTGGGGGACACCCCCACAGCACACCCGAGGAAAAAAAAAAACCGGGGGCTGTGGGGGTCCCCGCAACACCCCGCTCACTATACTTTATAGCATAGTGAGCAGGGTTTGCGGGGGAAACCCCTGCAGCTGCCCGGACAAAAGAAAAAAAAAGGAAAAAGAAAAGGACCCCGTGGCGCCGGTTCCTGATCACGCAAGTGAAAGGAAACTGGCATTGCAGGAACAGGCAATATGGAAGGTAAGTAAGGGAGTGGGGGTGTGGCTGGGGTGTGTTGGGGTGTGGCAGGGGTGTGTTGGGGGTGTGGGTGGGGGGGTGTTGTTGGTGTGTTGGGGATGTGTTGTGGGTGGGTGTGGGTATGTGTGATTTGCAGTGTTTGTTCGCATGGGAAATGTACGAACCTTTGGTGGAGTGTACATTTCCCATGCAAACCGTTCCGCGACAGAAAAATCACACAGATCCGTTTACCATGTCTTATCAACTTCCTTCCTTCCCCTGCTACTCATACCAGCACCTCTCTGGTGCTTCTGCCATCTCCTTCTTCTGCCACCACTCTGGCACTCTCTTCATCCTCTCCAGCTACTTTTTCATCTCCTTCTACCTCCTCTGCCCACTCTCGGACCCCTCTACCACCTGTGCTGGGCTTACCTCAAGCCTGTATCCCTCCAGGGAAGTCTTTACAATGTGGCACCCTGCTCAACCTTGCTAGCCTCAACTCTCGCTCTGCTGTCAAACACTCCTCAGACATCTGCCACCTCCATGAAGAACTTGACCTGGATGTCCTTGCTTTCACCAAGACATGGATCACTGCTAGCTCTGTCATGAGTTTTGACACTCTACTCCCTGATGGCTACAAGATCCTCTCAGAACCCAGAACCTACCATCCCGGAGGTGGAGTAGCTCTGATCTTTCTAGTGTGGGTCCCTGCTTCTGTCATTCCTATGCAGGACTACTCATCCTTTGAATGCCTGGTCTGCAAGGTCTCTATCTCTCCTGGTCTCTCTCTTTACAGGCCACCTGGCCAGGTTGCCCTCTTCATCTGTGAGTGGACTGACCTTTCTGCTTTTCTCCTTGCATCTACCTCTCAGCTTCTCCTCTTTGGAGACCTCAACATCCACCTGGATGCTTCTAATCCCTCTGCAGGGCTCTTCCTCAATCTCTATGACACTCTCTTCCCATTCTACCCTCTGGTCCGACACAATCTGCGGGGCACACCTTGGATGTTCTCATCTCCTCAGACATCCCACCCCTCAAACCCTCTCACCACTTCTGTCTCTTGGACTGACCACTTTCTGCTCTCCTCTCACCTGAAGCTCTCTGTCCCCCTGGTGAAGGCCACTACAGCATTGCCACCTACCTTCTTGGTCATTCAGCCCATGAGGCGTGTGTCAGTGGATGCCTTTGGAGCTACATTGTCTGCTCCTTCTTTGCCTGTGGCTGACTCACACTTTGACAGAGCACTCTCTAACCTGCATCTTTCTATCTCCTGGATGTCCTTGCCTGTGTCATGAGAGTCCATCTGAAGCCTACTTCCAAGGACAACTCTTGGTATGACTACGACCTCACCACCCTGAAAAGCAAGTGTAGGGTGACTGAAAACAAGTGGGGCATCGGGCAAATCATCTGATATACTGGCATGCCGCCTGCTCCAAGGGCAATACAGACGTTCTGTCCTGTCCAAGAATAGGGCCCATTACTAGGCCTGCATCTCCATGGCCTCTAACAATATAGTCAAACTCTTTAAAATATGCAAGGAGTTGGCCAATCCTTTTGCAGTCTCACCTCTCCTGTTCCCTCCCAGGCCCTCTGTACACCACTGGCTTCTCACTTCACCACTAAAAATAAGGACATCATTTCCCCTCTCTCTCTCTCTCTCTCTCTCCTCTTCCTCTACCTCTTGTGGCACCCTCTGGCATCCTCTCCCTCCTGTCTCCTCTTTCTCTCTGATCACACCTGACAATGTTTCTAGACAAGTCCAATCTATAAAAGTCTCATCCAAACAGGTGCTCCTCTGCTCCTCCAGAACCATCAGCGACCCCATTTACATCCTTGTTCCAGCCTTGGTCGATTTCTGCAATCATTCCTTTGCCAATGGAACTTTCCCCGTCTCCCCTTAAGAACTGCCTGTTCACCCCCTCCTGAAAAAAGCCTTCTGCCGATCCTACTTGTCTGGCAAACTACTGATCGATCTATATCACTCCATTCCTGGGCAAACTCCTGGGAAAGGTGTCCATCCCCCAGCTTATTCACCACACTGAATCTGTTTGTTGTCTCCATGACCATCAATCTGGCTTCAGAGCAGCCAGATTCACAGAAACTACTCTGCTGAACACCTGTGAAGATCTGTTCACTAATCTCGATTCTAACCTTCCTTCTGTCCCCACCCCCTGGACCTTTCCTCTGATTTTGACAGCTTCAATCACACCATTCTGATCAATGGTCTCTGTGAAAATCTGGGCATCATGGATCTGGCCCTGGCATGGTTGACCTCCTTCCTCCTCAACCGACCCTCCCAGGTCCAACTTGGGTCCTTTCGCTGCACAACCTCTCTCTCCACATGTGGTGTTCCCGAGGGTTCTAACCTCTCACCCTGGCTCTTCAACATCTACTTGGCCCCTTTGGCCCACCTTATCTCCACCTTATCTCTACTTCCTTCATTGTTATGCGGATGACACGTAGCTCTCTTTCGGACTCCTCTCAGCCTCCTCTCCTCTCTCGATCATTCCTGACTTTCTATCTGCGATTCAGGATTGGTGCGCTTCCAATGATCTCTGCCTTAATGCCAGTAAGGCTGAGATCCTTCTCATTGGGACCCCTGCTTCTTCTGTCCCTCTCTCACTCTGGCCACCCTCCTTGGGCATTCTTCCTTTGCCTTTCTGTGAGGCAAAAAAACCATGGTGTCATCTTCAACTCTATTCTCTCCTTCTCTCCTCACATCACAGACTTTGCCAAGAAGGCCCACTACCTACTGCACCTCCTCAGAGATTTTCTTCCTTTTCGCACTTTTCCCCAGAAGCTCACGGTTTCCAGAGCCCTGCTTCTCTCTAGGCTGGACTACTGCAACGGCATCTTTCTCAATCTGCCATCTGTTACTCTCTGCCCTCTGCAACTCAAATGCAACAGGTCTGCGAGCCTTGTCCTTGCCCTCAAGCCCAGGGACCGTATCTCTCCACTGGCTCACAGTGGCTGCAAGGATCAAGTTCAAGACCCTCTGCATTGTCCACACTACATCCAACACTCTCTTCCTAAACACCTTCCTTCTCAAACCCTTCGCTCAGCCACCGAAAACTGTCTGAGAGTCTGACGCTTCTCCAGGCAGTGAGTGGGGGCTATATTTCTCTCCTCTGCAGGTGCCTCCCTCTGGAAGGGCCTCTCTGCCCCTCTCAAACTTGACCCAGACCACCTGAAGTTCCAGAAGCAGCTCAAGACCTTTCTTTTCACCTCTGCTTTCTCATTATCCCTCTCTCCTGCTGACTACCTATCTTCGGCACTGACTGGTTGCTTGGCTACCCTCAGAGTCTCACTGGGTATCAGACTCCTCCACGGCCAGTAGCCCATGCACTGCCTCTGGGACTACAGCACACTTAGGGGGCTGTAACTGGAACCCTCCTGTCCCTGCCTCCTTGCATTTACCCAGAGCCACAATGCCCTGGCCACACTTACTCAAAGCAATGCTGTCCTGATTGCACTTCCCACTTCCCTCCCACTGGCACTTCCCCTCTCCCCTCTGCACTTTGAGTTACCACACGTGCATGATCTGAATGAAACAATGCCTAGCAAGATCATTTGTTTTGTCCTACTTCTTTCTTCCCTCCCTATCTTGTCGTGCCTAGAAATACTTGTGTACAGGAGCGTTATAAATGGTCCTTTAAACTCTGATTGACAGCACATTTAAACTAAAGCAAACATTCTTCATATTACTTTTAAACAGAATGAAACCACTGACTAAATTAATAAATAAACTAGAAATACAACTTGTTATCAATCACAAAGTCAATATAGACAACTTTTCTAACTTCTGTGCAGGCGAATGGTCTCACACCAACAGCACAGAACCATACTTCAATGAAGAAGCTTCTCTATAGATTGTACTATGCAAAAGGTCCAGCTTTGAAACTCCAACAATTAAACAACAATTAAATAACATTCTTCTAAATGCAGCAGCTTAGTGTGAGAAATCAGAAATGAAAGCCAAACACAAAGTTGTCATGTCTTTGGTTAAATACTAGTCTTTGGTTAAATACTTTTATTTAATTTAAAATGGTTTGAGTAAATGCTTCTCTGTCTCTAGGCTTAATAGGAGTTCCCTACCTAATACGCCAAAACTAAGTATATGCCTGTGTTAAGATGTCAATAACTGAAAAGGTGTCATTGTGTCCAAAACGTCCTATCCTGACCCTCATATTATAAACAAAACAACCTAATATTGTTTAAAAAAAAGTGTTCACAACAGACGATTTCAATAACTGGATTCTGTTATGGATGGGGAAACCTAACAATCACATCGGGACAAGCTTGTATAAAAAACCAACCCAAAAGAATACTCTCTTACAATTTGAAAGTTTCCATCCGCAATCACTAAGAGAGAATTTACCATTCGGGCAATTTCTGCGTATCAGACGAAACTGCACGGACAAACAAGACTTTATATCTCATAGCGAGGTTCTAAACAGTAATCTGAAGGCAAGGGGATATCCCCCACACATCATTAGAAGGTCCTATAAAAGGGCAGCTAATGTCCCAAGAACGTATTGCCTCGAGAAACAATGCAGAACAGAACTGGACAAAATAACATGTGTGTCATCTTTCACTCCCATTAGTAATGATTTGAGAAAGATCATACTCAAAAATTGGAAGATGATCAACACAGAGTCCTTTAATATTTGTCCCCCTCGTTTTGCTTTCAAATGGTTGCAAAATCTAGGAGACAAGTTGGCCCACACATATCCAAAGCAACACCAAAATGTGTTAAAACAACCCACTCTGTGGAACATTCCTCCAGTCACAGGACATTTTAAGTGCAGTAAATGTCTCATGTGTAATTTTACAAAAAATCTTAAATCCATTGACCTTAAAGATCTTTCATTAATTGCGCCACCAAGTGGGCCATTTATTGTATCATATGCCCATGTGGGCTTTTGTATATTGGAAAAACTAAAAGAACCGTCCACACCAGGATAGGAGAACACCGTTCTTGTATAAAAAATGGCACCGTGGATAAACCACCAGTCAAACATTACCGTAAAATGAAACACTCTCATGATGATCTATTTTGGTGTGTTCTACAAATTTTGGAACCACACCCTTGCGGTGGAGATAGGGATCTCAAATTATAGAGACTGGAACAAAAATGGATCCACAAACTAGACTCTGTGAAACACGGTCTCAATCTGTATATTGAGTGGAACCTGTTTCTACGGAAATAAGCCTTGGACACTTTTGTTGTAATGCTAACTTTTGCATTCACAGGATTCTTCCTTTCTATGGGGTACAAAATAATAATTTTTTCCATATTTGGCGCCAAAAGAAATATTTGTTCCGGTAGCCTGCTACTACATGCATGATTTGTAAAAGTGCATGCAGCCGCAACAGACCAGCATGAGCAAATATGCCTCCTATGTGTTTTGAGAGCTAGTTCAAAATGGCCGCCATAATGAGCATGATTGCTTTGGTCAGTGATTGCTGGCTCAAGGCAGCCACGTAAACACGTGAGCACACAACTGTGACGAAATTCTCATTTGCACGATTCCGGTATTTTATATAATAATGAATTACATCTTCCACACTAGGTCTTTCAAGGGATTATAAAAACCGGGTTGTAGCATGTCACCTCATCTATGAACATCATTTGTGTGTGCTTGTATTATAAACAGTCATGAGGAGATATTCTTTTCATGTGTGCCGATTGCAAGGTAACAATAGCCGCGACGGTGAACATGACGGCTTTGGGCTTTTTACTTCTTGCTCTAGCCGTGGCATTAACGTAAACACGCGATGGCTACTATATCCATGGGATCATGTGATACTGCAGCTACTGCTGCCATCACCTTACGAATCTCGGAACGCTGACAATAAGGAAGAGTCCAAATAGGTGGTATATAGTCTCACAGAGGCGAACATATCGCCATCAAGAAAGCATCTTCCTATGCTAAACAATTAGGTTCATAACAGCTTTTCCTGTGTTTTCTGTGGAAGAGTATCCGTGAAAACTGGTAATCTTGTATGACGACTCCGCTTGGCTGACTGTCATCTGGCAAAATGGAACAGTAGCTGATCCACTGCCCGAAGTACGAGTGAGCATCCAGAGGCTCTCTACTAGCAGAACCTATATGCACTTTCAGGTAATATGACAAAATTCTTGTGCCTTTAACATAGTCGCCCTCGAACTTTGGAAAGTAATTATTTTCCTTTCTGATGTTATTTCACAGCAACACTGATACAATTCACATGTGCATTTTGAGCCTACTATGCAAGAACGTCATTAAACCAGTAAAGCGGACGGATTTTGAACTCACAGCCGGCGAGCGTTTTCCTCAAGGAAATTACTGAGGTATTTGACGACAACACCAAGTGATCTAATCATAAGTCACTGTTTTCCCCTTCTACTCTCCCCTTCCCCTCCCCCCCTCTTCTGCCTCATTCTGCACTAAATTGTTCACATGTGTAGAAAAACGGTCCATACTTTCAAAGGACATATACGACTAAAATGTATATACATCATCTAAAATAGGTACAGTTGCAATTGGGTAAATAGTAGAACCGAAATGAGATATGATGACAGACGAATAATTATAACAAAGTTAAGATGTGCATGTAAAATATGTTCTTAGGCTGGTAATATCAGAAAACATTGGGTGATGTAAAAAATGTAAAATATGCATGAAAAAGTGCTATATAGGTTGGTTAAAGTTGTGCATTATTCTTGTAGATATGTGTGTAAAGAAATAAAAATCTTTTTTTCCGAAGACACGACATCTAACAATCCTCTACACAAGGGGTATATGTGTCCTGACGAAAGTCTTAGGCGCATGAATAGACGTCCGTGTCCACCAGATGACATTGTGTTCAAATCAGTGTCCACAAACCTAAGGCTGGAAACACACTCATTTCTGTCGGCACAAATATTTGGGGGCTCTTTTGAAAATAAATTATATTTGATATTAGCTGAAGTCACCCACATTTGATTGCTAACATCACTTGAGTTGTCGATGTGCTTGATTGAGATACAAATATGCCAATCAGTACTTTCTTGTTATAGTACCAATTCTGTGTTTATTTTTTATAAGATATGTTTTATGTTGTCACATGTGTCTTTTTAGAAGACGGACTTTTGGTGTCCTTTTTAGTATGTAGAAAAATAAATTGAAGCTTTTTTTTGAAAACCAAACATTTTGTTCATCTTGTGGTATATGTTTCACATAAGATGAATACCAGTATTCACCCAGTGTGTATTTGAATTTCCAATCTACATGCAACATCAATAGGTAGCTTGTTGTGGACTCTGTGTTTCTTCTTTTAGTAACAGTTCCTTTTGTGTCTCTGCTGGATTCACAATGTTCCCGTTACGCAACACAAACAGTCTTTCTTTAACAGAAGTGTCTCTCTTGTCTAGCAAACACTGTCTTTCTTTTAGTATTTCTTGTATTTCTTGTATCTTTGCAACTCTCCTGGTATACTCCCGTGCCAGGACTCGTTGTGCAATTCCAACTGCCTGGTGGGCTCTCATGCCAGGACTTTTTGTGATTTCTCTTGCCTGGTATACTCCCCTGTCAATGTTTCTCTTGTGGTTTCACTTGCCTTGCATTCTTCTCTTGACAGGACTTCTTATGTGTTTGAATTGCCTGGTATCTTTCCTTGCCAGGATTCTTTCTGAGTTTCAGTTGCCTGGTATGTTTTCCCTCCCATGGCTTATTATGGGTTTCAATTGCCTGGTATCTGTTCATTGTTAGGACTTCTGATGTGTTTCACAGCAAATTTGAATCACCAAATCTGCATATACCGCTTTTGGCTCGCTATATCCTTCTGCAGTAATATTTGTTCAAGCTTTGCCCCACACAAATCATGCATCCATAGCTCATTGTACTTTGCCTTTTCTGCATTCAAACAAGCTCCTTGTATTTTCTGTGTTAGCAATCTCATTACATTCAAATTGCTGTTAGTGCAGCCACCGGAATGGGCCAAGCTCCCCACTTGCTTTGGGTTGACTCACCAGTTCTCTCTAGCATCTCTGGTTCTGCTTGCTCTTCTGTGGCATTGCTCTTCCATTCTCTTTAAACTCTGCATGGTGCAGACATCCTTGCTGCCTTCCTCGCTGCTCCACAGTCAGATGCCTGCTTCCCTTTACGTCCCGGTATGGAGAATGATGCTTCTTCAAATACTGGAACTCACTTGCGGCTCCCGGATTCTCCACAGCACCTCCTGCTGCCAATAGACAATTAGGGTCTTGGGTACTAGAGGGTTTTCCTCGTGAGAAGGGGTGAATACCGAGTCTCATACAATAAAGTAATGGCATCTGCCCAGTAGTTGTCTCCTCCCATGTGATCCTCCAAAATAAAGGTGCCCCAGACCCCCAGACTCAGGATCAGGTAGCGGAAGGAGGTCACCACTGGGAAACAGTGATGACTCCATTGGATTCATCACATTAGACACATAGAACACATACAAACTAAATATTTTGGAAATGAATTAGAGTTAGAAAATACAGTTAGTTTAGAAAACATCAACCAACAACTTACCAACAGTAACCTCCTTACAGACATATACAAAAAAGAAATGTCAAAGCTGGCAAAGCCGGTCAAGTGCAGAGCCTGCTAACGCAGGTTTGAATCCCGGCTGGGCCAAACTCAGCTTTTCAACCTGAGGTCGATAAATGAACACCACACACCGTGGGTAATAAAAGGCAGCACTCAGATAGCTGAGGGTTCGTAGTGCTATATAAATGCCAAATTATTATTATTATTCAAAACACATCTGCAGAAATTCCAGACAAAGTATGTGTCTGTTGTTGCTAAACATTTTATAAAAATAGTAGTACACAACTGTAGATTTGGCCTACAAAATGGAGCAGAAATGTAATGATGATCTCTTGAATAGAGAACTGTTTAACATAGTTTTCCCAGTTATCGGCCCGTTCGTAAACAGGTGGATGGTTTTTAAGTAACTCATTGTACTCCTGCCATCCATGCACTCATCAGATAATTCACCACGGAATGCACAACTAAATCATCTTTTGAGTTAACACATTGTGCTTTAGCTTCACTAACAGCACTAACTGATCTGCGCTTAAATAACGGCATGAGATATCTCTTTCTGGAACATTTTGGGGACACAATGTCCAAACAACTTTCCTATCCAAGGCTCTGTTTTAGATCCCAAGTTTTCCTTTCTCTTTCATTACTTAAAATGTCAGCAAGAGTTCAACTTATTTCATAATACTTAAGGGCTGACTCGATCCTTATTTTTATGCCTTGACCAATCAGTTGAGGTTATTGCCAGCACTCACAATGGCCCAGTGAATTAAGGGCATTCCTAAGATATCTCATCCATGGAAGGGAACATCTGCATCCTTTGATAGGATGTCTTCAAATGCCAATCTATACACAGCAAGCCCAGGGGAGGACCATACCCTGTCCCAATAGAGAAAGGGTTTTGACTTGCATAGAGAGGCAATTCTCTGTGCATTGGCTTCTTGGAAGACAGCTATATATGGGGTGCTAGTGGGGAGCCCCAACACATTTGAACAAGTTTGTTGTATTTGTAAGGCACAGCCAAAGTGGCCCGGAGGCATACAGGCGCCAAAGAAATATCCATCCGGAACTAAAGGAAAAGTCCACGGTGGGGGTGGGGAGGGCTAGACCCTAGTTATCTAAACAGATGTGTTTTGAGTTGCTTCTTAAAACACTCTAAGGATGGGCAGCTTCTAAATTCCTGAGGCAGGGAATTCCACAAAGTGGGAGCTGCTAACCAGAAAGCTCTTTATTTTGCCAATGCTAACCTAGCATTTGGTATTTGAAGAGGTTTTGTACTATTAGAGCACAAAATTCTAGTTTCCACTTTATTTTTGAGCCTGCCAGCTATATAGTCTGCGAATAATCCTGCCAAGGATTTATAGATGATAGTAGCCTGAAGTCTATCCTGGCCTATATAGGGAGCCTCCACACTTCTGCTCACATTTCCGCATCCCCATAATGGCTCTAATGGTGCTATTCTGTACTTCTTGTAGGTTGGCCAGATCTCCTTTGCCAAGTCCTATCAAGAGACTACTACATTAGCCAATTTTAGAAGAAATGATGGCCCGCGCAACCGTTTCACAACTCTTTTGGGTGAGAAATGGATGTGAGAAAGTAAGAAAATGTAATAAGCTGATGACAAGACTAGATTATTCCCTGTGCTGTCATAGCAGTGTCTGGTCATATATGACTCTGAGAGTTTTATCCTATCTTTTGTAATGATGTCATGATCAGCAATACAAAATGCTTTATAATCTCTGTCACGCTTATTCAGTCTGGGCCTAGAGCCAACAATCATCAGTTCAGTTCTTTCATGCTTCAGGGCCAGGCCTCTCATATCCATCCAATCTTGTATAAAGGCATAGATATCTATTACCACTTTAGAGTCTTCCTCGTAGGTACCCGACAGTGGACTAAGACATTGACAGGGTAATTCATAGAATTTCGCACAAAAGTGGCGCACGCGGCTGGCGCACAGTGTGCGCGTGCGAATGCCTGCGCCAGCCGCATGCGATAAAATCGGTTTCCACGCACAGCGTATTCATGGATTTTAGCCTCCAAAACCAGCCGTGGCGCAGAGTGGCCCAGCGACCCTGCAGCAGCGCCAGTTACGCCCCCAAGAACGCCCTCGCTCAAGCAAAAGCCATCAAAATTCCCAATTCAGCGCAAAGGGCTGTGCTAACCCTGGACCAGTATACAGGGCTGCCAAACAGCAAACGCCAAGCAGGGAACGTGTATTACTGGGGTGCGCGGGAAGTTCCACACAGGATTTCATCAGGGTACGTGTATTTCTTGGGTGCGGGGAAGTTTAACATGCGATTTCAGCAGGGTACGTGTATTACTGGTGTGCGCTGGAAGTTCCACACGCGATTTCGGCAGGGTACGTGTATTTCTGGGGTGCGGGGAAGTTTAACACGCGATTTCAGCAGGGTACGTGTATTACTGGGGTGCACAGGAAGTTCCACACGCGATTTCAGCAGGGTACGTGTATTTCTGGGGCGCGGGGAAGTTTAACACGCAATTTCAGCAGGGTACGTGTATCACTGGGGTGCGTGGGAAGTTCCACACGTGATTTCAGCAGGGTACGTGTATTACTGCGGTGTGCGGGAAGTTCCACACACGATTTCAGCAGGGTACGTGTATTTCTGGGGTGCGGGGAAGTTTAACACGCGATTTCAGCAGGGTACGTGTATTACTGGGGTGCGTGGGAAGTTCCACACGGGATTTCATCAGGGTACGTGTATTTCTTGGGTGCGGGGAAGTTTAACATGCGATTTCAGCAGGGTACGTGTATTACAGGGGTGCGCTGGAAGTTCCACACGCGATTTCGGCAGGGTACGTGTATTTCTGGGGTGCGGGGAAGTTTAACACGCAATTTCAGCAGGGTACGTGTATTACTGGGGTGCGCGGGAAGTTCCACACGCGATTTCAACAGGGTACGTGTATTTCTGGGGAGCAGGGAAGTTTAACACGCGTTTTCAGCAGGGTACGTGTATTACTGGGGTGCACAGGAAGTTCCACACGCGATTTCAGCAGGGTACGTGTATTTCTGGGGCGCGGGGAAGTTTAACACGCGATTTCAGCAGGGTACGTGTATTACTGGGGTGCGCGGGAAGTTCCAAACGTGATTTCAGCAGGGTACGTGTATTACTGCGGTGCGCGGGAAGTTCCACACACGATTTCAGCAGGGTACGTGTATTTCTGGGGTGCGGGGAAGTTTAACAACGGATTTCAGCAGGGTACGTGTATTACTGGGGTGCGTGGGAAGTTCCACACGCGATTTCAGCAGGGCACGTGTATTTCTGGGGTGCGGGGAATTTTAACACGCAATTTCAGCAGGGTACGTGTATTACTGGGCTGCGCGGGAAGTTCCACATGCGATTTCAGCAGGGTACGTGTATTTCTGGGGAGTGGGGAAGTTTAACACGCGATTTCAGCAGGGTACGTGCATTTCTGGGGTGCGCGGGAAGTTCCACACGCAATTTCAGCAGGGTACATGTATTACTGGGGTGCGCGTGAAGTTTCACACGCGATAGGCCCTGTGCGAGTGGGGTACGTGTATTTCGGGGGTGCAGGGGAGTCCTACACATGAATTGCCAGTGTGGGTCCTCCCAGGTGTTCCCTCTACACCCTCCACGGTCCCTGCAGGCAGCCCACACCACAGGGGACTACCCTGCACCCCTGGTCATGTCCCGCAGGCAGCCCATCCACCATGGGCATGCCCCCCCAGCCAAGCCACATGTCACCTTGCACTAGTGATCACCAACGCATTACCCCCTTGCACCTCCACCCCCTAGCAGTGCAGGTCACCTGCCAGCAGGCTCCCACTCATGTCCCACTCATGTCCCCTTGCACCACCACCCCCCAAGCAGTGCAGTGCACCTGCCACCAGGCCCCCACTCATGTCCTCTGTTAGGCAGAAACCTGTGCAGTTCCCTCTGGGACCACTGCAAAAGATTTAGGACTACAGGTGTTTGGCAGTAAACCCACTTGGTAGCAGTCTGTACCACACAGATTCACTTGGTAGCTGTGGCTGAGCAGTCAGACCTCCCTCAAGAAGAGTTAGGCAGTATGTGGAGTATACAAAATAGGGCAATTTACACAGTAGAACAAGCAAACACGGAAGAGAGCTTCGGTGTAAAGATATATAGTTATTTATTTATAAAAACACATCTATGAAAAACACACTGGCACTAATACGGCAAACAACTTCAATTACAATTACTATAAATAAATCAATCACCCTAACAATAGTTCGACAAGTCTAGGTTCAACGGCACCACTTATTTGCAGACAGAGGTGAATGCTTTAACCTAGATGGCACTCTAGTATTCGTTAGGACGGGAGAGAAAAGGCAGGGTATGAAATCAACTCGGTACCAACACTTTTACGAACAAATGCAAGGCAAGTAAGGCAGGGTCTACTGTAGATCGCAAAGTTCAGAGGCCAGGCCCACTCGGAGAGAGGCAAGGCGATATGTCCCAAAAAGTATCACAGTGGAAATGCACTTCGAGTCTTTGGCGCAAATTGTCACAGAAAGATTGGACCAGTTCAGAACAGAAAGTTAAGAAGGCTTGGAAGCGACCCAGTGGAGAGGCGAGGATTAAGACACCTCACGCTAACCGTCACAAGGGAAGCCAGGCAGACACGGTACCTTGTATGTGGAGAGACAGCTCCGGCGGGGGCAGTTGTTCCTGGTGGTGGATGCAAGTCGGGGCTTTGCCAAGAGAAGAGATGATCTTGTCGTCAAAGGAAAGTTGAAGATCGTTGCACCACCAGGGAAGAGACCAGCCGCGGAGTGCTCCGTCACAAGGCACCACCTTTTGGTCGCGGTACGGGTAAGTGGCTATCCGGTTGCCGGGGTGCTCAGCACGGGCAATTCGACCACTATGCCCTGGAAGCGAAGAAAAAGCAAAGGGGACTGGTTGTTCCCACCAGTCAGGGGAAGAAGACTCTCCAGCCGGGAGATCTCCTCTGTTGTTGGGAAGTGGTGAGTCAGTTCAGCACGGCTCCACCGGAGGTGTCGTCGTTGCAGGTCAGCTCAGCTTTACCCTCGTCGGATTCTTAGGTCCTGTGACGACTTCTGAAGATCCAATCCCAAAAGCCCTGCTTTTATGCAAAAAACCCCCATTCATTCAGCCTAGCTGTCAATCAAAACACGCTAAGTGGTGAGCGGGGTGGCTCACCACTTGGGCCAATCACACCAGAGTGCGACTTGAGTTGGCAAGGCAACTCAGTCCAGGGTGCCTAAACCCCCTCCAACACCCCCTGTGGTACCCACACAGAATGGCACCACTTTGGAGGGCCTCTGTGCAGAAGCCCGCCAAAAGTGGAACAAAGGGCTCAACCTTTGGTTTAGGAGTCACAGAGACGAACACAGACGCCATTTTAAAAACCGAGTTCTGGCAGAAAATACCAACCGATAGATTTATTTAAGATAAATAAACCGGTGGTATGTTAGAGATTAACGAGAAAAAGTATTAACCTCCAACAATGGGAAGAATCCCATAGGGTTATATTCGGGGTCGAATATAACAAGTAGTTTCCACTGTCGCAAGCCAAAACTCGACGAGGGGGGACGGGACAGTGCCCCCTCGAATAACAGACCCAGGGGTAATCGAATTAACCCTACTAGTACGTCCACAATAGGATGGTTTTACTAGTTCTGTTAGTAAATTTAGGTCTAGTAAAGCCAATGTTGACTTTACATGCCCTGGGAGACAGTAGTCGGTCCCAGGGTATGGAGTCTATGGTGGGGATCCTCTAGGACGCCCCAGTGTTACGGCATGGAGGGTGCGGTGTAACACACATAGAAAAACATATGAGACCCTATGGAGTAAAAGACCCCATGGCCCATTGAACACATTGACATTCAAAGGAATTAACCACATTCATGTCCAAGAGTGGGAGAAAAAGAGTCTCACTCTTGGCAGGATGGAAAAAAACTAACTCCAGAAATCCAGCAAAGCTGCTGGGGGACTCACTAGGTTAGGAAATTCAGCCTAAACAGAGAATTCTCCCTAACAGACCTTCATCACAGAGGAACAGATCCGAGGTGTGGGAGAACTACCCGATTATGACACATTGTCCGGTGAGTGCCCATGCGTGTGTGTGTAATGCATGTGTATGTTGTTTGGGTGACGGGTTCTGATTGAGTGCCAGGTGAAGGTGTATGTGTACTGAGTAGTATGGGTCACACATGTGCTTCCTCCAAAACATTCTGCGGCCTTGAATTTGGGTGTAACACTATCCCTTCTGCCCACAGTAGTAATTTAGCGCAACTTTACGGCAGTTGCCCTTGAGGTGGCATCATGCAACAACATTGTTTGTATTTTTCAGTGTTCTTTCAGGCTGATTGTTTCAATTCTCCCACTTTTGCAACACATTCCTCAGCCCTATTCTGACATATGTGACATGCTTCTGTCAGTGAAGAACCCCACATAGGCCCACATGTGCCACCTTGATAGTTGAAAGATTGGACCATTCAGGCTGAATGAGTATTGTCCTGATCACATGATGTTTTTGAGCCTGTTTGAATGTGGAACATGCTAGTTGTTTCCTGTCATGTTGAAGTGCACAACCATTGATGTGTACATGGCCCTGCAATCACTCTATTTTTGTATACTGGATGTGTTGCAGTGTGTGGCACATGGCATATCTTTTCACACTATGTGGCATTTTTCATCTCTTCATGTCCATCTCACATGGATGGGTGACAATACTCATTCACTGACATATGGATGTACTTGTGGAGTGTACCATGGCTATGGTACATGCCATCTATGTTTTGGCATGTGTCATTTATGTGTATAGGACATGCCACTCACAGGCCAATGTGTGATGGCAGTGCTACCCAGCATGCAGCAAATGTGTTGCTCTTCCATCTTGGTGTCATCAGTGTCAGACTTGTGCCTCCCCTTCCAACTCTGTGACAGTGCATGCATGGAAGGGTTATAGTGATGTGGGACATGTGTAAATCATGTACTGGTTCTGTAGCTTGTCAGGCCTATTTGTGTGCTATGGTGCTAATGCCTGTTTCCATTTTTTGTCTTTCATGTTTTTGCAGGGGATGACACACTTGATGCTGGTGAGGTTGAGGAGATGGTGCAGACCCAGGAGGAACCAGAGGCACAACCGGCCACCAGTGGGGGACATGGTGTGGTGGTGGGTGAGAACCCACTCTTGCTGCAGACGATACTGTCAAGGGGTGTCTCTGGGTGCACCTCCCCAGACCTCTATTCAGGTGTTGATTCGGATGATGTGACGTTGCAGGTAAGTGTTTCTGGAAGGGGTTCTGTTCTGTCCAACCCACCTGCACCAGGGGTAGCACCCTCTATGGGGATGTCAGTGTTGGTTAGTCAGCCTTTGGCAGTTACAGGTGCAGGGTCACACTCCACAACATCTGATCCTGTTCCTGGGCCAGCAGATCAGAGGGGGAATGCAGTCCTGCAGCCTCAGGCAGTGCCGGCACAACAAGGCGCAGATCGCCTTGCCCCAAACAGGTGTGGTGCCCTCCGACGCGGTGGCCGTACGCCACCAGGCAATACCGCATGGGAACAATCCATTTACGGTATGGCAACCCAATAGGCAGCATCAATTGAGATGATGGCTCAAGCAATGGAGAGGGTGGCCACTTCCATTGTCCCCCCTGAAAGGCAGATGGAGCTACTTCAGCAGGCAACAGACTCCATTTGCCAATCACACATAGAGGACATGTTGGCATCCAACAGGGACAGACGGGCTGCACTGGAGACTCTGCGCTAATCGATATCAATAGAGTCCCAGGGCCACAGGGAAGCCCTGAGGGTAGAACTCCATCACCTTAGGGAGACTCTTGTTGACCTTGAGACCTCCACTAACTTGAGGACAGAACAGCAGCTGGAGCGGCTCACACGTTCGCTCTCAGCTGAGATGCAGGCAACTCGGGAGGAGATCCGCGCATCACGTCAGGTGCTGCATGGGGATCTCCGCACTATAATCCTCCAGAACGCGACCTTCCACACCTGCATGCTTGCTGCCATGGAGGACCATACCAGGGCTTTGCTTGGGCTGCCTCCCATAGCACAACCACCTCCTTTGGCAGCAGCAGAGGGTGTTCAGAGTGACAGCAGCAGTTCTCCCACATTGGTATAGCCGTGCAGGCCATGAGCCCATGGAGGTGTTTTTTTTCCCAACATCCACACAGGCTGCTGTTGGTGCACACCCTGTCCTCAGACCTCCTGGGTGGCCTCCCCCCACCCTGCCCCCCACATGGCCATTTTTGATTTTTGATTTTTGCTTTTTTGCTTTTTGATTTTTGATTATTTTTTAACAGTGTGTTGCCTTGTGTGGCTTCCGTGGGCATCCACTGTATTCCGGCTGGGCACATACAGGCTTGTCCTGAGTTTGGGTTCGATGCTTGGGTTCGTGAGACACACACCCCTCCTGCTTCCCGTTTCCATGGGATTGCAAAGGGTGTGACCAAGTGACAGTGATGTACACAGTGATGTTGGGCTCCCACCAGCTGTGTGGGCAGTCTGTAGTCAATACTGTGTAGACATTCCTTGTGTATATTGTTGTTGTATTGTACACTGCATGTTGGAATTATGTATGCTTATGCTTCCATGTCTCCCTCTGAATTTGCAGGTTCATTCCTCATGTCTTCACAAGGCCGTCTACTTTGGAGATGGAGTTCATGTTGTATGCAGTACACAGACAAGTTTTGAAGCCTGCAAGGCTACAGTTGGAAGGGGGCGATGTGGTGGCATATTCAGGTTGTAACACTACGACTACTTTAACTTAGTACTGTCATGTTTTAGTTATGTTTGAGCTTGTGTAGCTACATTGTATTGTTGGTAAGTATTTGGTCATGTGTGTTGTTAGTTCAACATTACTGGGAGCATATTGTTTGTGGCCAGTTTCTATTAGGGACACTGTACTTTGTGACACTTGTGTCAGGTTTTCGGGATTGCTTTGTTTGCTCGCATATAGCATGACATGCCACGGTGTGTTGCGTGGTGGTGCTGGGGAGGGGTTGGGTGACATGGCACTGTTCTCATGTTGTATTTTGCAAGGAGGTAATGCATTTAGCAGCATATGTGTCTTTTGATGACACAGCATTGGTGGTTTTCTGTAGGTAGGGATGCACACATTGTGACACTTCCAGGTGACCAATCTCAGGATGGTATAGGTGTGACAGTTCACTGTCCCTTGTGTCATCATCGATTGTCAGCTGGTATGTGGCAGGGCTGTGTACACTCCACAGGGGTGTGATTCTAAGTGAAGTAATTAGCCACCAGCTGCGTTCGGGCTGCCTCACCCCGTGCCCTTTCCCCTCCCATGCGCAGCGGGCGTGCATGTGGTTGGGGATGTGGGGGCACCACCATGTCCACCGGCAGGCCCCGGCGTGTTGCAACGTTGTGCAGGGCACATGCTGCCACTATGATCCTGCACACTACTGGGGGAGCATATAACAGCTGCCCGCCAGAACGGTCAAGGGAGCGAAAGCGTGACTTGAGCACTCTGAATGTGCGCTCCACTATGCCCCGGGTTGCAATATGGGCTATGTAGTATCTTACCTCGGGTGGCGTGGTGGGGTTCCGAATTGGCGTCATCATGTGGGTGCTCAGAGGGTAGGCACTGTCCCCTGGGGAGGTGGTGATGGGTATCATTAGTAGGGTTGTGACATTACTCAGTATCTGGCATGCATGCATGTGCTGTGGCATTTATACTCACCAAGCAGCCATGTATCGCCATGCCGCCCAGCTTCTAGGTCCCGGTTTAGGGTTGACATTCTGTAAATGAAACTGTCGTGGGTGGACCCTGGATAGTTGGCATATACTGAGGTGATGATTCCCTTGGCATCACATACTACCTGAAAGTTGATGGAATGCCAGCACTTGCGGTTTCTATAGATGTGCACTGATGCCCTGGGGGGACGTAGAGCCACATGGGTGCAATCAATGGCACCCAAAACTTTGGGGAATTGTGCCACCCCGTAGAAATCCTGGACGGCAGCCTGCCTTTCTGCAGGTGTTCTGGGCAGGTATATGTGCCTGCGGACTGATGGGCGTGCAGTCATGATGGCCAAGACCTGGTGTAGGCAGCGTGACTGCGTGGCCTGTGACACCGCCCCCCCACTATGGCACTTGTCTGCTGAAATGATCCGGTGGCCAAAAACTGCAGTACATTGAGGACCTTCTGCTTGGGAGCAGAGGGTGGGTGATGTGAGGTCATCCTCCCACTCACTGACCAGGTCGAGTATTATGTGAGGTGGAAACCTGTACCTCCCATACACCTGGTCATCAGGCATGCCAAAAAGGCTGGTTCTGGGTGTGAAAATTCTGGGCCTGACTATCCTCCTTCTCCTCCTGCGGAATCCCACGACCACTGCTGCTAGGAACGGTATGTTCATCCTGGCGTCTGAGCTTGCTTGTTGTTTGAGCGCACTTTTATACTGTGCGGGTCCACGTACGCCTGCTTCCTGCTGGCGTACGTGTTTCCGGATTAGCTTGTCTTTTTTGGCACGTGCGTGTGGGCGTTCCACACATTTGCCTCCTGTACTTCCCCGCCCACCCCAGTAATACACGTACCCCGCTCGCCCAGGCCCAATCGCGTGTAAAACTTCCCACGAGCCCCTGAATTACACGTACCCCGCTCACCCAGGCACAATCGCAAATAAAACTTCCTGCGAGCCCCTGAAGTACACGTACCCCGCTCGCCCAGGCACAATCGCGTGTGAAACTTCCCACGCAACCCCGCAATACACGCTATTTTTGACACAGCGCATGTCCGTGTTTGTCGCGTACCCCTTTGCACGCCATTTGTCCTAGAGGGCCACAGTATGGGACATTCATCAGAGCTGTATATAGAGGCTTTTTGTTAGCGCAGGGACGCTACCGCCTGCCTTCGTTTGGAGGACATGTGTTGATGTACATAGTTGAATTTTGCTTTGTGTCATGAGATCGCCATTTCACTGCTTGGGGGTGAGGGTGCAAGGGGACATGAGTGGGACATGAGTGGGGGCCTGCTGGCAGGTGCCCTGCACTGCTGGGGGGTGGGGGTGCAAGGGGACATGAGTGGGACATGAGTGGGGGCCTTCTGGCAGGTGCCCCTCAGTGCTGGGGGGTGGGGGTACAAGGGGACATGAGTGGGGTCCTGCTGGCAGGTGCCCTGCACTGCTGGGGGGTGGGGGTGCAAGGGGAAATGAGTGGGGCCTGCTGGAAGGTGCCCTGCACTGCTGGGGGGTGGGGCTGCAAGGGGACATAAGTGGGGGCCTGTTGGCTGGTGCCCCTCAGTGCTGGGGGGTGGGGGTGCAAGGGGACATGAGTGGGACATGAGTGGGGGCCTGCTGGCAGGTGCCCCTCAATGCTGGGGGGCGGGGGTGCAAGGGGACATGAGTGGGGGCCTGCCAGCAGGTGCCCTGCACTGCTGGGGGGAGGGGGTGCTGGGGGACATGTGTGGGGCCTGCTGGCAGGTGCCCTGCACTGCTTGGGGGGTGGGGGTGCAAGGGGACATGAGTGGGGGCCTGCTGGCAGGTGCCCTGCACTGCTGGGGGGTGGGGGTGCAAGGGGACATGAGTGGGACATGAGTGGGGGCCTGCTGGCAGGTGCCCCTCAGTGCTGGGGGGTGGGGGTGCAAGGGGACATGAGTGGGGGCCTGCTGGCAGGTGCTCCTCAGTGCTGGGGGGTGGAGGTGCAAGGGGACATGAGTGGGGGCCTGCTGGCAGGTGCCCTGCACTGCTGGGGGGTGGGGGTGCAAGGGGCATGAGTGGCACATGAGTGAGGGCCTGCTGGTAGGTGCCCCTCAGTGCTGGGGTGTGGGGGTACAAGGGGACATGAGCGGGGGCCTGCTGGCAGGTACCCTGCACTGCTGGAGGGTGGGGGTGCTGGGGGACATGAGTGGGGGCCTGCTGGCAGGTGCCCTGCACTGCTTGGGGGGTGGGGTGCAAGGGGACATGAGTGGGGGCCTGCTGTCAGGCGCCCTGCACTGCTGGGGGGTGGGGTGCAAGGGGTCATGAGTGGGACATGAGTGGGGGCCTGCTGGCAGGTGCCCTGCACTGCTGGGAGGTGGAGGGGGCAAGGGGACATGTGTGGGGTCCTGCTGGCAGGTGCCCTGCACTGCTGGGGTGTGGGGGTGCAAGGGGACATGAGTGGGACATGAGTGGGGGCCTGCTGGCAGGTGCCCTGCACTGCTGGGGGTGGGGGTGCAAAGGGACATGAGTGGGACATGAGTGGGGGCCTGCTGTCAGGTGCCCCTCAGTGCTGGGGGTTGGGGGTGCAAGGGGACATGTGTGGGGGCCTGCTGGCAGGTGCCCTGCACTGCTGGGGGGTGGGGGTGCAAGGGGACATGAGTGGGGGCCTGCTGGCAGCTGCCCCTTAGTGCAGGGGGGTGGGTGTGCAACGGGACATGAGTGGGGGCCTGCTGGCAGGTGCCCCTCAGTGCTGGGGGGAGGGTGTGCAAGGGGACATGAGTGGGGGCCTGTTGGCAGGTGCCCCTCAGTGCTGGGGGTGGGGGTGCAAGGGGACATGAGTGGGGGCTGCTGGCAGGTGCCTTGCACTGCTGAGGGTGGGGGTGCAAGGGGACATGAGTGGGGCCTGCTGGCAGGTGCCCTGCACTGCTGGGGGGTGGGGGTGCAAGGGGACATGAGTGGGACATGAGTGGGGTCCTGCTGACAGGTGCCCCTCAGTGCTGGGGGGTGGGGATGCAAGGGGACATGAGTGGGGGAGCTGTTGGCAGGTGCCCCTCAGTGCTGGGGTGTGGGGGTGCAAGGGGACATGAGTGGGGGCCTACTGGCAGGTGCCCTGCACTGCTGGGGGTTGGGGGTGCAAAGGGACATGAGTGGGGGCCTGCTGGCAGATGCCCTGCACTGCTGGGGGGTGGGGGTGCAAGGGGACATGAGTGGGGGCTGCTGGCAGGTGCCTTGCACTGCTGGGGGTGGGGGTGCAAGGGGACATGAGTGGGGGCCTGCTGGCAGGTGCCCTGCACTGCTGGGGGGTGGGGGTGCAAGGGGACATGAGTGGGACATGAGTGGGGTCCTGCTGGCAGGTGCCCCTCAGTGCTGGGGGGTGGGGATGCAAGGGGACATGAGTGGGGGAGCTGTTGGCAGGTGCCCCTCAGTGCTGGGGTGTGGGGGTGCAATGGGACATGAGTGGGACATAAGTGGGGGCCTGCTGGCAGGTGCCCTGCACTGCTGGGGGGTGGGGGTGCAAGGGGACATGAGTGGGGGCCTGCTGGCAGGTGCCCTGCACTGCTGGGGGGTGGGGGTGCAAGGGGACATGAGTGGGACATGAGTGGGGGCCTGCTGGCAGGTGCCCCTCAGTGCTGGCGGCTGGGGGTGCAAGGGGACATGAGTAGGGGCCTGCTGGCAGCTGCCCCTCAGTGCTGGGGGGTGGGGGTGCAAGGGGACATGAGTGGGGGCCTGCTGGCAGGTGCCCTGCACTGCTGGGGGGTGGGGGTGCAAGGGGACATGAGTGGGACATGAGTGGGGGCCTGCTGGCAGGTGCCCCTCAGTGCTGGTGGCTGGGGGTACAAGGGGACATGAGTGGGGGCCTGCTAGCAGGTGCCCTGAACTGCTGGGGGGTGGGGGTGCAAGGGGACATGAGTGGGACATGAGTGGGGGCCTTCTGGCAGGTGCCCCTCAGTGCTGGGGGGTGGGGGTGCAATGGGACATGAGTGGGTTCCTGCTGGCAGGTGCTCTGCACTGCTGGGGGGTGGGGGTGAAAGGGGACATGAGTGGGGGCCTGTTGGCAGGTGCCCCTCAGTGCTGGGGGGTGGGGGTGCAAGGGGACATGAGTGGGGCCTGCTGGCAGGTGCCCCTCAGTTCTGGGGGGTGGGGGTGCAAGGAGAAATGACTGGGGACCTTCTGGCAGGTGCCCTGCACTGCTGGGGGGTGGGGGTGCAAGGGGACATGAGTGGGACATGAGTGGGACATGAATGGGGGCCTACTGGCAGGTGCCCCTCAGTGCTGGGGGGTGGGGGTGCAATGGGACATGAGTGGGTTCCTGCTGGCAGGTGCTCTGCACTGCTGGCGGGTGGGGGTGAAAGGGGACATGAGTGGGGGCCTGTTGGCAGGTGCCCCTCAGTGCTGGGGGGTGGGGGTGAAAGGGGACATGAGTGGGGACCTGTTGACAGGGGCCCCTCAGTGCTGGGGGGTGGGGGTGCAAGGGGACATGAGTGGGACATGAGTGGGGGCCTGTTGGCAGGTGCCCCTCAGTGCTGAGGGGTGGGGGTGCAAGGGGACATGAGTGGGCGCCTGCTGGCAGGTGTCCTGCACTGCTGGGTGGTGGGGTGCAAGGGGAAATGAGTGGGGGCCTGCTGGCAGGTGCCCTGCACTGCTGGGGGGGTGCAAGGGGACAAGAGTGGGGGCCTGTTGGCAGGTGCCCCTCAGTGCTGGGGGGTGGGGGTGCAAGGGGACATGAGTGGGGGCCTGCTGGCAGGTGCCCTGCACTGCGGGGGGTGGGGGTGCAAGGGGAAATGAGTGGGGGCCTGCTGGCAGGTGCCCCTCAGTGCTGCAGGGTGGGGGTGCAAGGGGACATGAGTGGGGGCCTGCTGGCAGGTGCCCCTCAGTGCTGGGGGGTGGGGGTGCAAGTGGACATGAGTGGGGGCCTGCTGGCAGGTGCCCCTCAGTGCTGGGGGTTGGGGGTGCAAGGGGACATGAGTTGGGGCCTGTTGGCAGGTGCCCCTCAGTACTGGGGGGTGGGGGTGCAAGGGGACATGAGTGGGGGCCCGCTGGCAGGTGTCCTGCACTGCTGGGGGGTGGGGGTGGAGGGGGTCATGCGTTGGTGATCAGTAGTGCAAGGTGACATGTGGCTTGGCTGGGGGGCATGCGCATGGTGGATGGGCTGCCTGCGGGACATGACCAGGGGTGCAGGGTAGTCCCCTGTGGTGTGGGCTGCCTGCAGGGGCCGTGGAGGGTGTAGAGGGAACACCTGGTAGGACCCACACTGCTAATTCACGTTTAGGACTCCCCTGCACCCCAGATATACACGTACCCCACTCACACAGGGCCTGTTGCGTGTGAAACTTCCCGCGCACCCCCGAAATACACGTACCCCGCTCGGCCAAGGCCAATCGCATGTGAAACTTCCCGCACCCCAGATTTACAAATACCCAGGCAAATCGCGTGTGAAACTTCACGCGAACCCCAGGAATACACGCACCCCACTCGCACAGGGCCTATCGCATGTGAAACTTCCCGCAACCCCAGATTTACATGCACCCCGCTCGCCCAAGGCCAATCGCATATGAAACTTACCGCGCACCCCCGAAATACATGCACACGCTATTTTTGACACAGCGGGTGTTCGTGTTTGTCGCATACCCCTTTGCACGTAATTTGTCCTAGAGGGCCACAGAATGGGACAATCACCAGAGCTGTATATACGTGCTTGTTGCCAGCTCACATTTTGGCGCACATTTTTTTCATGCGCACGGACGCTACCGCCTGCCTTCGTGTGGCGTATGTGTTCAGGCCTGTGCACGTCTTCGCCGGTGCGCTGGTTTGCCCTATTCGATTCCATGAATACGTGTTGTAGGCGAGCGTGTGGGCGTTCCGCACACTTGCCTCCTGTACTTCCCCCGTGATGCCCACATTTTCATGCGTTGTTCCCCATTCCGCGTGTCACGCCCCGTGTTACGCCTACTTTTGTTATGTGCGCCGCGCTATGAGCGCTTTCGCTGTGTCCGTAGCGCACGCCGTTAGATGACCTGTGCGCCGGCGTGCACCACGCAGATTTTCAGCGCACATCCCACATTTTACTCGCGCACGGTCTTCCATGAATCGATGTGCGCGGGTTTTGCTGCGATTTTCGCAATTGCACTGCGATTCGCACGGTTTTGCACGCTTGCGCGGGAATTTTCAGCGCACATTAATTCCATGAATCGGCTCCTGAGTGTCGTCAGCATGATTTGAGAAACAAATCTTTTTTTTGCTCTAGTAACTGGAAGGTTGGAGTGGTGAAAATATTTTACAAGAACAGAGACAAGGAGGTACCCTGCGGAATATGAGCTGAGCTAGAAGAGGCAAAGTTTGATTACTAGAGACCCTCATTGTTCTATTGCCTCGGGAAGACTGCATTCATTCCATGGCTAAATCTCTAAAGTTGACCACTTCTTGTAGTCTATTTAATAGCAGAGGATGGTCGACCAAATCAAAAGCAGCCAACAGGTCTAAGGCCATCAGCAGCATGGTTTTACCTTCATTAATACTGGTCAGCATGTTGGACTTGAAATCTAATAGTGTAGATTCCGTGTTGAAACCTGGTCTAAAACCCGACTGCCCATCATGGAAAATAGGTTGATTTTGGGTGTGGCTCAGTACTTGTTTGTACACAACTCTATCCAATATTTTAAGCAAAAATGGTGAGTTGGTTATCAGACTATAATTATTGGCAGTGTTAGCGTTCTGCCCTTGTTTTTTCAGCAAAGGGGTGATCCAAGCTCCCTTCAGTCTCGTGGGGACAAATAATTCTGTTAAGGTGGCATTCACTATTTTTGTGATGGAACTAATCGCTGTTGCTGGGAATATATCTCCTTTACAAGAGTACGGTTTGAGTTTAAGCAAGATAGTTCGGAGCTCGTCCTCTGTAATGCTCTTAAAGTTGAAGATGGGCTCTCTCTGCTGAACACAAATATCTTCGACTGTTCCCTTATTAACCTGCGGCAAATCATGAGTTTTTACTTTTTGTATGTTATCTTTGATTTTATCAAATTTATCCACCATCGTTTTTTGGATAGGTACACACCAATCCTGATCTCTAAAAATATGTTCCTGCTGATTGACATATGGTTTCTCTAATTCCTTCAGGATAGAAAAAAATCTCTTTGGCAACATGTTGAGCTCAGCTATCCGTATCTAGTATGAGTCTTTCTTGGCTTTAATGACAGCCAGTTTATAATTGCTAGCAGAATTCAAATACCTCACTTTATCCTTTTCTACTTTGGAGTATTTCCAAAAATAAAAGTACTTTCTCTTACGGACGGGTTTTGAGGGCAGCTGTTGATTTTGCTCTGTTTTAATGAGGCTAATGTGTTAGCTGCCTTGTCTAAGATGTCAAGGAGGGTATTAGTAATGTTTTCCATATGAGAGTTTGCAGGGGTCCTTTTGGGTAAACATGGGAATCCACTCTTTATCTGACTCTGGGTTGAGCCTCTTAAGGTTTCTAGAAATGCACCAGTTTTGTTTGACCAGTACATTCTTAATTTTGGCATCTAATGTGACGGTTAAATGAATAAAAAAATTATCTGAGCAAGGGCACAAGGTGATGCTGGGTTTACTCAACATCATATTGAGCGATAATACCTAGTCCAACATTTTCCCTTTGACGTGGGTGGGTTTGTCAATGTGTTTAGTAAAACCCAACAAGGACATAAACCTTGCAAGTTCCAAGGCTGCAGGATCATTGGGGTTATCCTTCCAAATATTTAAGTCCCCCAATATGGTGCATTTAGCAGCGCCTGCAATTTGTGACAAACTTAGGCTGTTCAATTGTGACACGAAGTCAGGCATAGAGGAAGGAGGACGATAGATGAACATAATTTTCATAGTGGTGGAAGTATCCATCCTCACTTTGAAACATAATGTTTCAAAGCTTAGGGGGCGTGTATCTCCGATTTCCAAATGTCAAGCTTTTAAAGAAAAGAATCAACCCCTTTCCCCCTCAATTCTTCCTGTAACATATAATATCAAGTAGTCTTTGGGAGTGGCAAGTATAAGTGCGAGCCCCGCCGCCTCACGATGTCAAGTTTCAGTCAGGGCACAAATATCTGTGTCATGTTCCGCTATATAGTCTGATACTTCCAGGGCATGTTTGACCAGGGATCTAGTGTTCGAAAGCAGAACTTTAAGTACGCCATTTGCACCCTGTGAATGAGGGGGAAGCGAGGTTTGTTCATCCCTATTCATATACTGTGGCTTAATTTCACTTGCACTCAAAGTGTCCCTGATGGACATAATTAGAGCACCCAGCGAATTTAGCCATAAAAACACACAAGATAAAGCAGGAAAGTAAGTCCTTACTGTCCGCACTGACGTGTCCGACAAGGACAGCAGGGACGTCATTTCACCAAAATGCCAGGGGTAGCGGAAGTGACATCACACGACCCTTGACCCCTGATGACATCACAGGAACTTATATCATTTGACCCCACCCCGAAGTGATATCGCGGGAAGCGATGGAACACGAACCTTTCACCCGTTGCCAAAACAGGAAGTGACATCACAGCATTGTACAGTACGAAAAATATGGTTACGATATCACTATAATGTGATGTACATTTCATGCAAGAATGGATTGCCATATGTAGCGTTACGGTCAGTGTGTATAGGCCCATATTACCAAATTACTGTGAATGCAAGCAGACGTCCATGACAAAATGATAATGATGTGTTACTATATAGCACTTACACTTAAGCGCTTTATATAGAAAAAATATACACCCAATATCACCCAACCTGTCTTGGTACTCATTTATCGACCTCAGAAGGATTAAAGGCTGAGTTGAGGCGTTTAAGAACAGACTAAATCAGTGACTCACCCCCTGAAGTGTGCCTGAAATAAACCTTTAATGAGTTTAGCAATTATTGTACAGAATTCCAGAAAGACACATTATTTGGTTTCCTATTCTTTCTTATTTAGGGTCAGTGCTGAAAGTGTTAGACTTGTGGCACTCCTGTTCTTATTTGTCTTATTATTTTTTTTAAAGGGCCTGAACATGAGAGCCAGCCACTCCAGGACCTTGCATTACAAAAAACGAAAAAAAAAAAAAAAGAAAAACGAAATGTTTTTTTTTTATTTCTTTTTTTTTAACAGAGGTCGCAAGGGAGACCACAGAGGTCGCAAGGGAGACCTCAGAGGTCGCAGTTGCGACCTCTGGCGACCCCCAAATGACGTCCCTGAAGGACAGGCATAGACCGGCTGGTCTCAGTCCCGCCAGCGCTCTCGTGCCTGGAATGCGAACAAGTAGTCCAAAGGACTACAAAAATGCTGGAAAATGTAGTTCCTTAAGCGTTAAGCCAAAGATAATGTTCTAAAACCTCTTTTAGAAGCAGCAGTCAGCCAAACTAGAGCAGATATCAGTCAGCCTAATTTAAATGCCACACAATTTAAAATGTGTATTAAAAAAAGGGCTAGCAGCAACGTGATGCAAAAGATAAAAACAAATCTAAGAAGCAGGCATGCCTATGGAGAGTCAGCTACAATTAATTCCTCCCCACAGCTCAGCCCCATAAAGGGCTGCTTGTCTTACCTGGGCAGAGCATGTATCAAGAGATACCTTTACCGCCCCATTGATGTAATCCCAAGCAAACTTTGCAATGGTGCCATCACAGCGGTTAAGTGTGTGATATCTGCCTTGGAAACTTGGGGAGTCAATTACATTTTTTCTGTGAATCGGACGCCCAAATAGTTATACTCATAAATCTGCTCAACGCATTCCCCTTTAAGTGTTAGGCTGTGTCTGTTAAACCCCTTATTTCAATTTTAGTTCAATTTTTCCTAAAGATCATAGACGGCAAGGGACCGGCACCGTTCATACCGGGCCGCCACATTACGAGTTCTGCAGCAGGTCCCGCTCTGTACACCAGGCCAGACCAGACGTGCAGAGCGGCACCCGCTAGCAGAACAGGATGTTAACAACGGACCTGTCATTAACGGATCCGTGTTAGCATCCTCCCCATTCCCATTGAGCCCTATTTAAATTGGAATTTTCTTGGTAATCCTCCCATCAACGCTCCATTTTACGACACCCTCATTGTGTATAAACGTTGTGTTGCCCTCAGAATGGCTAAAGGGCTCCCCATACCTCACAAATTGTTCCATAACATCACCCTGGCCACCTTGTCGAAAGCCAATTTTAGGTCAATAAATGTGACATATAACTTCATTTTTCTTTGAATGATGCATTTGTCACATAATAAACCCAACCTTAGGCATTGGTTGATTGTACTAGTATTTGTCTGGAAGCGAGCCTGTAAATGATGTGAGACATCCTTTTCCTCTATCCATGTCTTCAGGCAAACCAGTAGTGCCTTGGAGAATATCAACCCCCTGCAAAGAGCAGCATATTGGGCAGTAGTTTCCAGGGTCCACTCTACAACCCTTTTTATACAATGGCACATTTCAGCCTGGGTCCACGTCTGGGGGAAAAGATTTTCTACCAGGGCCACGTTGAAATGTTTGCTGAGATATGGGGCCCATATCAGGGGTTCTGATTTATAAACATCAACCGGCACCTTATCTGGACCATGGGACTTTTCTTCTTTTTGGCTATTGAGGGCAGTGATGACTTCCCCCTAATGTTAGACTGAGGACCGTCAAATCTCCCTCACTGTCAGCTGTACTGGGGCCTTGTGTCCGTAAACACTCTGGCTTCTGCATATAGTGATGTGGAATGCGAACACCAGACCGATTCAGGAATATTGCACTGAATCTGCTTTTGGCCTGCACTGCTTCCTGACCTAATAAGGCTGCGAAATCTCTTTGGGTCCTTATCAGTGATGGCATTAAGGAGGGCATTCCATGGCCCCTATTCTGAACTTGGCGCAGTGAAGGTGCTAAACAGCATGATTCACTGCGCCAAAAGATGACGCCCAGGCTCCACTTGTATTCTCAAGTGGGCCTGGGCGTCCTCGTAGAGCACGACAGGGCACTGTGTAGATTGCGCCTGTTTTTAGTTGGAACGGGCGCAATCCAATCTCAGCAGCATTTTTGTCAAATAACGACAACATTGCAGGATGTTGAAGCTGATTACTTTGGTGTATAGGAAAGTGTTCATATAAACCTGTGCATTGTATATGAACACTTTCATGTAAACCAAAGCAAGCAGCTTCAATTTTGCAGAATGCAATGTTGAAGCTGCTCGCTTTGGTGTACATGAAAGTGTTAATATACACCCGTGCGGTGCAGTGTCATGTACAACACTGAAAAAAATACAATTGCCATAGACAATAATGGTTGAGGTTAAGAAGTGGTAGCAGAGACAAGTATGGCAAACAAACCCTTATAGAAACATCTTCCCCTACAAGCCTTCAGCCAAACAAGACATCCAGTCTACAAACGGACCTGCAGCTCAATATGTAATGTGCAACAACAGTCATTCAAATGTTTATGACAGTTCCTCAATCACTATGTCAAACTAAAAGACAAAAGTAGAATTCAAACTTTACAAACCATGGACTCCTGCTCACTACGCACGCACACTGGACTATGATGACATTCATTAGCCTGCCTTTCTGGAACTGTTTATAAAAGCACCTTTCATCACATCAAAATGTTAGTAACACACCATTTTGCCATGCAACACCTTGTCCATAGATTGAACTATGCAAGCAGTCCTGATGTAGCACTATAAAAATGAAATAACATTCGCCTAAATGGAACAGACAAGAACTCTCCAGAGAAATAAAACACATCCAAACTAAATATGCTGGAAGTCAAGTTGACTTAGAAACTTCCTTTCCTTTAGAAAATATTAGCGAACACCTATCCAAGAGCGACCTTCTTATAGACACGTACAAAAAAGAAACTGTTAGGGAGAATTCTCAGAAATGTGATAATTCACTCCACCTTAGAGACCACCAGCAGCTTTGCTGTATTTTGAGGACTTGATTTTGTTTTAACCTAGAGAGAGTGAGACCCTTTTTCCAACTCTCTAATGTATTTTAATGTGAATTTTACCTCTGTGGTTCCTTTGGTTGTGGAGTCTGACAAAAGCCATAGAAATCATCTTTTACAGTGTGTTACACAGCACCTTCAGTGCAGTGGTACAGGTAAGTCTTCCAGATTTCCCAAAGGTTTAAATACCTTCTCTTGGATAAACTACTGTTTTCAAGAGCAGTAAAGTGAAATTGACTTTACTTACCATTGTAACTGCTGGACCCAGCACACTCTATCTTACAATAGAGTGATGGAGCTGTTAACAACTATCCCCTTTGTCTAGCTTCTCATGTAAACAGTTTTATGTTACCCTTTTTGCACTGAATGGCTGGTGGCAGTGGTTTCGTTTGTACTACCATGATGTGCCTTTACCACGGGCTGCGTTCACAGCTACAGTAAAGCACCCACGGGAGCCACCTTTGTCAAAATGGCACCCAGTGTTCTTTTTTTGCCATTTCTTTGTGGAAAGGTACTTCTTGAGATTTACTCTGTGCACCAAACCAGGGCTGGTCTCTTTGTTCATTTTGCCTATGGCGGGATTCACGAGTGAAGCCTGCCTCTGGCTCCAGAGTGTCTGGGATAGGCAGGAAGTGAGGAAGGTGCCAGAAACTTCCTGTGCTTAGTCTCCTAGGAGACCCAAATGCACTCTGTGATGATTGGCCAGGAGACTGTGAAGCAAGGACAGCCACCCAGCTGGGTGATTGACAGCTAGGCTGGAATGAATGGGAGAGAACTGAATAAAAGGTGAGTCCTTTCGCTTGAAAGGCAGAGTCGACCACTGTACGAAGGAACCGAAGAAGAGCTTGAGGAGGATGCCTGCTGCAACTCCTGGACCATTGGTTTGCCCGGTGAAGCCCTGCTGCAGAGCCAAAATGTCAAGTTCACATCGACAGAGAAGCCCTTGCACGGACTACTTCTCCCCTTCAGTTGGTGGTACCAATCAACTCCAAAGTAAGCCAACTGGACATCCATCTAGGAGCTGGTTGAATTTCCAAAGAGTTGCTGCTGGAAACCGTATAGCCAGGGAGAGGAACACCAGATTGTGTGAGTTGCTTTTAAGCAGGCCTAGAACTTTTGGAAGATCCTCAGGACTCCCAAGAAGCAGGACTGACGAAGCCTGAGCCCCCTCAACAGAGTGCGGGACCCTATAAGCAAGGAAAGTCCATCTCAACAGCCAGGAACTGCTGTGTTGTTATTTGTGGTAGACGCGAGGAGCTGAAACACTGAGCAGCTACTGAAAGTGAAGTTTGCTGGTTGGGAGCTTTGACCGTCCCTGTGCATTGCAGGAGTCCCCCGATGTCCTCTCTCTTGTCCCCGCGACTGAGGCCCAGGAACAGTGAGACCTGCAGAGCTGCACAGGAACAGAAGTCATCTGCTGCATATTTTCTTCATCTTTAAAGGTACTGTAAAAAGTATGAGAGAACTTACCTCTTACTCAGCTTGTGGCTCTACATGTGATTCTTCTTTTCATCAAAGACTCCTATGAACTTGTGCAAAGACTTTTTCATTTACTTACCAGATGTGCTTCATCCTATACAAGACTTTTGCCCATTGACTTTGGCTTAGCCTATTGAACTGAATGACTCTTCTAGGAAAATCTAAAAGTACTTGCCTGCTTAAGAATATTTGTGGTCTCTTGTTGTTCTAATAGCCTTCACCTTTTACCAACTTTTAAGAGTATTATTCTAAATGCCAACATTAAGATATTAATGTCCCCAGCACCATAGTTACTGAAGTCACCTGTGGGTGTAGGTTGTGTCTGTGGGCCATCTCAAAAGGGTCTTTATTGATTTCGAAATTCAGAGTGTACAGTATTGAAGTATATTTGTGTGTTACTATTCTATTGCCCCCTTCTGAAGAAGGCTTTATAACTGACTGAAAAATAAATTAATAATTGTTTGTGCAAGAAACCTTGAGTGTAAGAGTTTATTTGAATACCTGTAACTGTGAATCTTTGTGTACCTCCACTGCAGCTCACATTTACCCCTCTTGAGATATGCCTGGCTGCTCAACATGTTACCAAAACTGTGTAGTACAAGATTATACCAAAGGTTGGGTTGCCTATACCTGTAGTCCGAGTTGTGTGTAGTGGTCCCAGAGTGTACTGCATGCAAACTTTGCCTAACAGAAACCGCGAAGTGTCAAAAGACATCTGATGAAATACCTGACAAGGTATGTGTCTGTTGTTGCAGAACCTTTTATAAAAAGAGTACACACATAGTAGATATGGCCTACAAAATACATGGCAATGGGGAATCCCAATGGTTCCAATTAGCTTTGTATGTAATAGTAGAAAGTAAATACAAAATAACTAACCCCTCAATAGTTTGCACATACTGCAATACAAAGCTTGATGATAACCAAATGTTATCACAGGCTATCACTAATAAATTAGAAATCTTCCCACTTCCAAAAGCTCTCCAACAACTTAACTTGTATTTGTGCATCATAATTAAAACTGTACGCTCATTTCAAGCAATAATATGCCTTCAACCCAAAACTACAGAACAAAAGGAGTGCTCCAACCTCAGGTAAATTTCTAACCACTAGCTTTGTGGTGTCTAAATAATTCTATTCAAGTTATTTTCAAATTGAGGCTTGAAATAGTAAACCTAGTATCTTCATGAATACACAATTGTATCCCCTACTATGGCAAAATAAGGCACAAATCCCCTAATATAGATATTTATTTAGTTCAAATCATTTTTTGTCTGTATTGTTAACTCGTACACAATCAGAGTATTTGTCCGAAAAAAGAAGAAATCTCAAATCAAACATTAAAACAAAATCACAAAGAAAGAAAGAGCAAAAGCATAACCTATATAATGGTTATCTAAAAATCACATTTTTCGGTGGGTTAGTCTCACTTGTGTGATACAGTTTTCATTGTACAGCAACAAAGTGAAACATGTAAAAGAGAAAAGAGTAGCAAAAAGTTGGCACTGCATGGCAAAGATTATTTAGCATTTGCACATCGTAATTCAAAATTTAGCACTGTATGGCAAAGATTATTTAGCATTTACACATCATGATTCAAGAGGTAAGGGCACCGAATGTTAGGTCCCTAAATATAGACTCAGGTTGTTTAATGACCTGATTTCCCTCTAAAGGCCTGTAGATTTGTTTTAGCAAACTGAACTGTGTTTGGTCTAGACAGGATCAAATTAGTTGATCCCTGGGTGCAACTTGTTATTATGAACTTGAGTGGGGTAGAAATTAAGAAGTAAAGAAAAGAAAAGAAAAGAAAAGAAAAGAAAAGAAAAGAAAAGAAAAGAAAAGAAAGGAAAAGAAAAGAAAAGAAAAGCTGGTACGTCTGATCTCAGATGTAGCAAGGCCCACTCTACCTAGCTACACTCTGAGAACTATGAAGATCAAACCAGGGTAGCTGTTGAATTTTAGAAATAGAGGACCAAAACCATCGGTCTACGCCAGGGGGAGAAGACCTCTATCTGGTTGAAAAAGGTACCAAAAGGCACAATAAGTGCTTAGTCCTGTGGCGTTTCGGCTTGTTGTTAGAACGGCTTCGTCTGGGCCTCCGGATTGGGGATCTCTGTGAAATCAAAAAAAGGGGGGGGGTTGTGTTAGATATTTAGATATTGGAGAAGTCTCAAGTGCTACTAAAACTTAGAAAAACGAGGGGGGGTTGGGGGTTTAAGCATGACTGCCTATTGTATAAACATAATAAAAGATAGTTGTGAGGTAACATAAACCATGTCGGCCATGGTCTAATATAGATAATAAAAGAAGCTGCGTAAAGGCCAACCTGTAGGGAAGACGCCACTTGGCAAAGCTGCAGCGGGGTGGTGTCCTGTATTCATTAGTAATACACTTGAAAGTTGGATCCTGCTCATCTGCTGGCAATATTCCTTCGGTAGCCAACAGGTCTGGAGCAGAATGCTCAAGGGGTCACCATGGGTGAGGTGAACCTGTAATGGATAGATGGAACAGTGCAGGGGAGCATGGTCAATGAGTGGTGTCTGGCACTAGTAATAGTAAACAATGTTCTAGTCAATTAAAAGGTATGAAAAGGGAGTAGGGATGTACCTGTGTGTCATGTATCTGGACGCTTGAATTCCTAATAGGTGAGGTATGGTATATTCTTCATCCACTCTAAGCTGGATCGTCCTCTGTTGCCGTGTACTTAATACGGGCAAAAACAGGGCTGTAAGATAAAGAAAGCATCAGCGGCGCTGACGTGCGAAATATAGTGTGGACAGACTTTTGTTGGAAGTCTGGGTAAACGAGCGGATTGGGTCTGGCCTGGAGCTAAATGGAGTGCTTACCTGGAGTTGTGTCCCTCGGCGTCCCTTCAGCTGTGTACTCGGTCTGCAGAACGTCAGACCGCTGTAGTCTCCGGCACCCGCAAGGGAGCTGTGTCCGGAAATGGTGCTGAGCGCATGCGCGGGTGTATAGTGAAAAAGGCCTTGCACATGCGTGGAATCAACAGGTGCGTTCCATTGCCATGGCAACATATCGCATCAGCGATTGATGGGCGGAATCCAATGAAACGTGGGCTACGTGAATCCGCTGTTGCTAAGAGACCTTCGTCGGATTTAGTCAAACATGGGTAAAAGAATAATGTGTTCAAATGGCAAGGTTCTGGTGGTCACTGCAAACAGAGCCTTGGGGCTCAAATTGTCGATAGATGGCAGTCGGGTGGCCTGCTGTGTACTCATCGATCTCGGAGGGGGAGACTGCGTTTGTAATGGGAAAACTTAGCCCTATCCTTGAAGATGAGAAAAAACTAGGCATTCTCTCACGCTCACGTAGAGTTAAGGGTCGTTGTCATCGATTGTATCTCAAGCTGGGTGGATATCAGGTGGCCCTAATCTGTTTAAAGTGGGTGGTGGTCCAGCTAGTGGTAACATGAAGAGCACAGAAAACATTGCTCAGTCCCATGACACCCTAGCCTCATTGAGGCCATGAGTTATTGACTGAAGTCTGAAAATCCACCATGCTTCCTTGTGTTTAAGAGCGTTTTTGATGTTGGTGTTCCCCTCTACTTTGTCGATGACCCACCAAGTGAAGTCATCGGGTCCATGTCGGTGTTCAAGAAAATGTGGGACCATTGGAGCATTGTGGCTTTTACAGCGAATTCGTGAGCGGTGCTCACTAATTCTTTTGTTGATAGGTCTTTGAGTTTGGCCTACGTACCTTAGGCCACAGGGACATTCGATTAGGTAAATTGCACTGTTGGTTTTGCAATTTGAAAAGTGTCTGAAAACCCAGGCAACCCAAAACTGCCATGTTTCCTCCATCTGATTTACTAAAAGGCATGTGTGGCAAAGAAGGTTATTTGCCATTACATCTTAAAAAGAATGTAGAACATTTAGGAGTAGGATGGTCAATAGAACAATCTTTGATTGTACTAATAAATGTTGTACCAACAAAAGACAAAATGAATTGGAAAGAATTGTGGGCCTCCCACCTAAGGCCCACACATGGGCCTGTTGGGTATTTTGTATAGATTTGGGGCCTAGCGGTATTTTCTTACTGCCAAAATGAAAATAATTCAGTAATAATCACTCTTTGCATTCAGATTAGATTTGGTATATAGTACTACAGTATGCATACATTATTTCAGCACACAGATACATTTAGTGGTATACATTGTGTTGGTATGCTTTATTGGTGGTATTTCTGGTGAGCATAATTCCTTTGTTTTATATGTGGCCCCAATATCCAGAACCCCTTATTTTTGTTTAGTTTGTTCGTGTGATCACTAGAGAGGCCTCAGGCCTACATTTCAGGAACACCACATTTTCATTTGGAGTGCCACCATGGGCTGTTCTCACTGACTTGTCTACGACAGCGAGCTAACATGTGGTATTCATCACCAACTTATCTACATCAGTGAACTATGTCCAGGGCCTCTCTTTCTGCTGACTCATGTACCTCCAGCAGCAGACTATTTCATTATGTTATTATTATGTTCTGTTCAGAAAACACACACTTATATACTGAATGGAATCGTGCACACAGCTACCGCCAAGTCTTATTTTTAGCTACCTTGAAAATGACAATTGCACTGTCTAAACATCTCCCCATATTGTCAGTGCTATAATGGTGGATGCACAAAGAAAAGAGAAAAATAAAACACACTACCCGTCCGCTTTCAGATATTTTTGTGTATTATAAAAAATGCATTTCAACACGATCTTACTCTTTTTACAGAAATAAATGGAAATTGCACAGTAACAACATTATCTGTAACAAAATGAGAAGAGAGTGGCGAGAACATATTCAATTTGCAACATTAAACATGTTGATAAAACACTGGAATTCCCTCTTCTACTCTGACTGAATAGTTCCGCACACATACACACTGCCCCCGCACTCTGCAATATAATTACCAAGCCTGTGCAGCATGTGAAATTCTTCGGCTGGTCGCCTTCTGGAAGTCCCTCTTAAATCACCCCAGCAAGGACGAGCATCTGCCGTCACTCGAAACGGGGCTTATTGACTGGAATTCCCAGTCTCTGCAGCGGTGCACTGGGATCTGCTTTTTCAATCAGGAAACTCCCCAGCCATCAGCCAGGTCTTTCTACTAGCTGTGTAAAAATGTCTTCTAACTCTCTTCTTCCCCGAGATTCATTAGAAAAGCTCTGTTACAGCCCACCAAACGAGTTCAACCAATGAAAATCTATCATGTCCTACCCTCCTTCTCTTGAACAATAGCTTGGCTTATACAGTTGCAACTGTAACAAAACTGATTTCTTGCTTATTCGAGTCTGCTTCCTGCAAATACTGTGGACAGAGCACAGATAGAAGCAAAGAGAAAACAAATCTGGATGCATGTTTAAAATGACTTTCAGAGCCTGTCATTTTCCATCTCATTTTGCACTGGAGAACACATTATAGTATTAATGAGTTAGAATCACGTTAGTATTGTTAATGAGGTTAGTTCATTAATCCTCAAATGTGTCTCCTGCAACAGAGGAATTTCAGGTGAGAAAAAAAAAATATGCTTTTAACTGTGAAACAAATTATTTGCATTTTAGATGTAGAAATCGTTTTTGACTGAATAGCCTGTTTTCATTTACATGTCCATGTCACACTGGCAACACATGCCTTGCTGTACCACATTATAGCAATGCACCAAACCCATGCAGTGGTGCTGCATGAAAAAGAATTGCTAAATAATCTCACAGGCCCGACCTCCATTTCTCTTCTTCACCTACAGCTTCCTAACGGCACAAGATGTGCTGGTTTTGCCCTGCCACCTTGATGGGACACACCAGAAAGACCTTCTGACCTAACGCATGTGAGGTAAGCCCATCGGGGCTTTACATTCTGGAAAGTGTGTGTGGTGAACTTATCAATATAATTTTTTATCATTGTTCGCAATCCGCATTAAAATGCCACTAGTTTCTGTGCAAAAACCCATCTTGCTATACTATTGTGTGCATGAATACGGCTGTGCCCACAATGCTCATTCATTGTTTCAGCAGTAACGTAATGGCCGCCTAGCCCAGCTGGATGCTGAGCCCTGCCTGACTCCTGTATCTGACTTCTGTGGCTATCGTGATTTGCCTTCCTAGCCTGAAAAGTGGTCAATTGGGAGCCAATAGTCAAACGCTGCCTCCCACCTAAGGCCCACACACAAGGCCCTGTTTTCCCCTCTTAGCGCTGGTGTGCACCTGCGGTAGGTGGTGCCTTGCTACTATCATTATTATACTGTGATGAAGCCTGTGCGGGCATCACGCAAATCAGACCCTCTATTCACTTAGTTCGACTCAATGGCTGGAACTTCCTGCCTCCCCGCTCTTGTGGTGAGTTTAACATCTCTTCGTACCCACAGGAGACTTCTTCAACCCAATATTGTATATGTGTGACTTCTGAAATATATTTCACCTTTGTTTGCTGGATCAATTGACACCTCCTAACAGTGCCCGATCCATCAACATGGGCATCATAAAACCTGTCAACGCGGCTAAGCGGCACCCTACTGCACCCCTTTCATTGTCCTGATCTACTAAAAGCTACTGTCTACCTATGCTTCTAAATGGTTCATAACCCTATTCAGCCATGAGCTATGTTCAAATGCCTGCACTGTGTTCTGCACTTTTACATTGTAGTTACCTGCATTGTACCATTGCAACCAGACTTACCTAGTCAACTGCCTATATGTCCCACCTAACATCTGTGTATAGCACCATTATTACTCTGCTCTGCTCGGAAACAGTTAGTCTCACTGAGACTTATGCTTATTTGTCCCACCTAGCAACTGTGCACTGTTTTATAACTGCATACTTTACATATTGCCACCTTTGTTATATGACTGTACTACTAAGCTAGCTCTGCCGAGTCACCTGTTCTCATGTCGTAGATGACCCATACTGTTTTTTCATACAACTATATTGTTTTGGAAGTAGCCTTTATTCCGCTTATTTATCTTACCAGTCGTGCCTCCAAAATACCCTCCTGAAATAGAGGAAATATCAGTATCCATGCTGCTGCCTTTGCTTCCCATACTGTTAATAATAGTTAATTACAGTATGGATATAATGCCAAAGTGAACTTCTGTTATACATGCGCCTTGCTCCGCAGGTGCATATATCTTATAAGGCAAGGGTCTAGCCTGCCCCCAGCGCCTTCAGCACATCCTCTCCCTGCCCTACACCATTCCTTAATACAACAGCACCCTTCCCCCTCTCACTTCCAATTAACAACCCATCCCTCATTAAGGATACTAGCAACCCCAAGATTCCTTCTCATTATCCCCGCTCAATATCATCGCCTCTAGATGCACACACAAGACTCCTTCGTCTATCAACAAGACCACAGCACAATTATATCACTTCATCCTTAACCCTACCATCTGACGCTCAAACCTCAACTGCTCTGTGGCCAACACAACCCATCAGAACTCATCTGATATATTCTAGACTAACCTCTCGATCTCCCCAACCACATCTAAACAAATTACAAACACTACGCCTTAACCAACAAAACTCACTATACAATAGTGAAGAGCCACTGCAGAGCCACATAATCACAGCCATAGCCTTACCATCTGACACTCAAATCAGAACTGCTTTGTGGTTGACACAACCCATCAGTGGTCATTTCAGAAATTCTAGACTAACTTCTCACTCTCCTCAAACAAGACCAACCAAATTACAAACACTACACCTCAACAAACAAATATCTCAAACCAATATGACAACTCATCATCTTAATATCTCACACATCCCATCCCAATCCACTGCACATCCAGCCACTGCTACCAAACACATTGAAAACATCTACTCTAAGCCTACCAACACCAACACAATCTAACTAAAAGGCGCTCTCACCAATGCCAGATCCATTAAGGCTTACGCCTTGGACATCACAGATGCCATAAAAACAAACAACCTAGATTTCCTAGCAGTAACGGAAACATGGCAGCTTCAGGTCCCCTACTCTCCCTAGCCATCCCTGAAGGTTACACTATCTATAGAAAAGATAGAACCTCCTCAAAAGGAGGTGGAGTGGCCGTATTAGCTAAAGAAGCTTTGAACATAAGAATCGCCTCTGAATTACATTTAACCGCTGGTGAAATCATCACCTTAAAAATCGCCTCACACCCACTTGCACACTCACCTTGCACATTGTCTATAGGTCCCCAGGTGCCATCTCCACCTTCGAAGACGATATCACAACTCTTCTGTCCCACAATAAGTAACCTCACTCCAAAGTGATCATTATCATCGACTTCAATCTAGGCTTGTACGACCCTCTAGACATTCATGCTAGCCTCCTGACTAATTCCATTGAAACATTTGGATTCACACAAAGGATTACAGCCCCTACTCATCATAAAGGGCGCACCATAGATTGGATAGCTGATACAAACTGCGTCACTAACATCCAATCTAATATTCCTATGCCCTGGTCCGATCACAACATTATCACATTCACCACCACCATCACCACTAAGAATTCTAAACAAAACTTACAAACTACTATGGCCCCTTCTAGAAGTTCTAAAAACATCAACCAAGATAATATGCTACCACTACTCACTCCCATCATTCACCCTTCACACTTGGCTAGCAACCCTTCAACTTTGGTCTGCCTATACAACAAAATCATGCTTGCAGCCATTGAACAATTTGCTCCTCTAAAAAACAAAAAAAATCAAACCACCAGAACATAATAATCCATGGTTCACCCGCAAACTTAAAGCTCAGCGTGCTTTAAAAAGATTGGCTGAAATCAAATGGCTTACATCGCCAACTCAAGTAAACAAAAGTCTATTCCAAACCATAGTCAACCACTACAAGAATGAAATCATTAAATCCAAAAGCGAAGTTTAAAACCAGAGAATATCCAATGCCCAATCCAACTCTAGAGTTATTTACTATTCTCCGCGAATTGGAGTCACCAGCACCTACCCCAGAACAAACTATTAAAGATGACCTATGTTGTTCTAATATTCAGAATGCCCTTGCCGACAAAATCTCACTATTACAACAAAAAATAGAACAAAATAAATTATGCCTACTCTAACTCCTTCTACCACACTTACTCCATCGCGTATCGCTAAGGTAACCAAATTCACATTCTCCCCACTCTCACCTCAGATACAATCAAATTCATCAAAAGCCTTAATCCTTCAATTTATATTTAAATGTTTTTATTGACATTTATAGTTAGTATTCATTGTTTAGCATTCTGAATTTGACATCATTCCCATGCATACATATAATGACAAGTTAACATCAAGTTTTGATTTTGTAACAGTAACAAACAACACACAGTCTTCTCCATTTGAATTGTTTTTACTTTGCAGTGCTCATTAGTTTGTTCCGGAGGGCCTCATGGCCCAGTGTTTGATTGCATTTGCATTTTCTAGGGGCCAACAAGTGCCGGTCCGACGTTCCTGATTTTGTTAGCGTGGCCCCGAGTAGGTCCTGGGTGACCAAGGTATGATCTTTGTTCATTCATGGGGGCTTGTCGTCTGACGGATGGAACATGTCCCAAATTAACATTTTTTAGGCCTCATATGCAGGGCTTGCATCTTCCCCGGCTCTAGACACCCTGTCACCCCATACTCTAGTTTCAGCCTCTGTCCAGTGCTCTAGTTCCCTATGCCATCTATTGTATTGTGGTCCTCTCATATCCTTCCATGCCATTGCGATAGACCTTTTGGCCAGTATATATGCCATGTCCATAAGTTTCACCAGATTCCTGACTTTGCCTATTCTTGGGTAGGCTCCTAGGAGGCATTCCTTCGGTGACCATTCGTACCTCACCACCCCAGCCTTTCTACAAGTCTGTTCTATCTTGGCCCAGAAACATTGTACTTTCAGGCACCTCCAAAACATGTGTACCATTCCCTCTCCCTCCAGCCCACACCATGGGCACAATGGGTGTGCGCTATTGCTAAATTTGGCGATTCTAACTGGTGTCATGCAGGTCCTGTACAAGACATTTAATTGAATCAACCTGAATCAGGCATTTCTGGACACTTCCCGGGGTACATCAGTATCCTCTCCCATTCCTTTTCCGTTATGCAGGTTCCCAGGGTTACCAGACATTTGGTCGAAAAAAATTGGTCGACCAAATGTCTGGACACCGGTTCCCAGGTCATTCTCCCACCCTTGTTTCAGCACTGCACTTCTGGGGTTGGGCCTGTCCGCCAGCTGACTATAGAGCCTGGACTTTGGTATCCATGTGTCACCCAGTTTGTGGAGTGACACTAGTAGTGAATCTGCCTCTGGCTCCTCTGGCCATTCTTTCCACATCTTCTTTGCTAACTTTCTGATCCTCTGATACCATAGGAACTGGACTTTGGGTAACCCCTCTTTCTCTCCCATCGCTTCAACTCCCTTAAAGCACATTCCTCGTATGTGTCCTCCCAGGTGTAGATGCTGCATCTTTCCCATTGCCACACAATTGTCAGGTCTGTATTATGCAATATTTCTCCCTGTTAAAAGAGATTCCCGACACTTTTGCAAAGTTCTCCAGTGCGTCTAAGTTTACTGGTTCATTCAGATGTGTGTCTTTTAGGTACAATAACACATTGTCTGCATATAAGGATGCTACATGGTACACTCCTGCCACTTTAATTCCCCGTCAAAGAATTGCTTCCTCATCTATATTGCTATCGGCTCCAACCCCAAGATATAGAACATTGGTGATAATGAGCAGCCCTGTCTGGTGGCCCTTTGAATGTTCTAGGTTGCTGACACTGTTCTCCTGGTTTTTACCCTGGCCACAAGCACCTCGTAGAGCAGCCTAACCTATCCAAGGAAATGTTCGCCCAGCCCAAATCCCCTCAATACAGCAATCAGCCATTCCCAATATATAGAGTCAGACACTTTTATAGCGTCCAATGAGACTATTTTGTATTGATCTTGCAATCCAGTTGTTTGTGCCATTATGTGTTGGTGCCGTCTCAAGTTTATTGTTGTGTTTCGGCCCGGTATAAACCCATTTTGGTCCCTGTGCACTATGGTCCCTATGACCCAGGAAAGCCTTTTAGCCAATACAATTGTCAGTATTTTGACAGTTCAACATTGCCAGAGGTGTATATGAGTCACATACGTCAGTGGGTTTACCCGGTTTAGGTATCAGGACTACCAATGTCTCCCTCATGGTTCCCGGTAGCACCTTGCCTCTATATGCCTCTTTGAATACCTCATGCAGAACTGGGGTCAATTCTGAGCTATATGTCTTGTAGAACTCTGGGGTAGCTCATCGTTCCTGGGGGTCTTGGAAGTGGTTAGAACTTTAATTGCTTCACTAATATCCTCAGCCGTTAAGTCCCCTTCCAGCATTTCCTGCTGCGTACTGTCCAGCGTGGGGAGGCCAATTTCCTCTAGCGTATCCAATATATCCCCATGGGGCACATTTGTGCTGTGCCTGTACAATCGAGAATGGCATTTCGTAAAAGTTTCATTAATTGATATTTGTGTTGTGTGTGTGGTTCCTGTTTCATCTTTAATTTAAGTGATCAGGTGTCTCGGGGTTTCCCTCTTGCACAGGCACGACAGCAATCTACTCTGTTTATCTCCTGAGTGTGACTTAGTGGCTTTTGCAATGTAGTCAAACTGCGACAGTCTCCCCCAGGTTCTATGGCAACTATCCCTGGCTGCTGATAGTTCTAGTTCTGCTTCCCTGGTTTTCTGCGCATCGGCCTCCATCAGCCTAATCTTTCTTCATCTGCCTCAAGTTCTTTACTCAGCTGCCGTCTTATGCCCCCTGCGCTTGCGATGGCCTCCCCTTTCACCACAACTTTCAGTGCTTCCCAGATTGTGCCCCCGTTTTCTACGCTCCCCACATTGTCATCAATATATTCTATCAGCCTGTTTCGGAGCCCCTCCACGAAGGCACCGTCAGTCAGGACGTCTGCTGGCATGTGCCATTGTGGTATGGGCGGTCTAGGGCCCCGAATCCTCCACACCATGAGCAGTGGTGAATGATCTGCTATTGATCTGCACAAGTAGCTCACTGGATCTATCTGGGGGAGATGCAACCTACCAGTTAACAAGTAGTCTATCCTAGTGTAGAGCCCATGGGGAGATGAGAAATAGGAGAATTCTTTATTTCCTGGGTGCGGCTCTCTCCACTCTTCCACCAAATACGTTTTCTATTGTTACATTCAGGGGTGATGGGCTTGTCCCTACCCCTTGTGTCAGCAGGCTAGATCTGTCCAGATTGGGATCGCAAACACAATTAAAATTGCCCCCCCAGATAAAAAAGAAATCACGGTAAGAGGATAATTTCATGCTCAACCTCCAGTTGCTCAATACTCCCCCTGATTATTAGGTATCTCCCCTCTGTTTCAGCTTCTTTAGACAGTAGGTGGCAGGGCATTGTTCCGCTGGTCCACGTATACACACCCCATGAACACTTGGAGTATGATACTCGAAAGCCTTGCCCCCCCAAAGCTCACCAATCTTATTGTTGCTTTCAGCGTCGAGGTGCGTCTCTTGCAGTAATGCTATGGAGGCTTTCTTCCTCTGCAAAAATGACTTGATCCATTTCCTATGCCTACAGGTGCCCATCTCCGTGACATTCCATGTCAGTACTCTTAAATCAACCGCCATCTTTATGTGGTTTTGCTCCCCCAGCGCCCTTAACTCATGTCGCTCCCACCAGACCTTTGCCTCATTCTGTCCTTGTCCCTGCCCCCCATTCTCCCTCTGTAGAGCACAAATACCCTTATTAGAATGTTATCAAATTCTCAAATATTAGCAATCACCACACTAACTGAGTTGTGGGGAAACACTGGCTATATGAGTGAGAAAGGAAGACAGGTACAGTTATGAAGGAAGTTGATGGAAGTGGAGGCCTGATGTGAAAGGGACTGTGAATACCTAACAAGCCCAGATCAGGAGAGAGGCGCAGAAATGCTCCCACACACCATCTGGGGAGATTACGTAAACCCAGCGCCTCAATTCAAGATAGTAATGCCAACTAATAAATGCCACTAACAATTTCCCCCTCTGCATACACCTCTCAAACTCCATACCAAACACAACCACAAACCTACAGCACAACAAACCACACAAACTTCACTACATTGCAAGAACAAAATAAAAAACACACATAGGGGGTAATTAGGAGTTTCCGGGTTCTTGGAATGGGGATTTACCGGGTCATTCCAACCTTGGAGGACCCGATAAGTCCCCATTCTGATAGCCATTCCCCATTCCAATTCGAGCCCCCATAGGGCTCAATGGGAATGGCGAAGGAGCTAATAACGGGCACGCAAATAGCGGGCCCAATATTAGCTCCTTGGTCCCTTAGTGGCTCCCGCTAAGGACGGAACGTAAAACCACTCGGCCTTAGAGGGACCCGCTAAAGGACCTTGGAATGCGGCGGTAGAGGGTTAATGGCACCAGCATCCTTACCGGTGCCGTTAACCACCTACAGCCGTACTCGTAAGGACCCCCATAGACTAGCACAACAATACATGACGACTACCGACCGAAATACCCCAGGCCCAGCCAGCAGAACCACCGGGATGAGGTCGCCAATAGCACATCACTGCTTTCTTGCACTTTTCCAGCTTCCCATCTCTTAATCACCCTACCTTCCTCTTTCAGAGCCGCCAGAGAACCAGGGAACATTCCAGTGGTGATAGTGCGTGGTACAAATGTCCTTTAACATTAATATTTACATTAACATCAAATACACTAAAATTGTAAAACATTTCAAATAATAGTAAACTAAACTTAACCAACTGCACCCAGCGGTTACACTGGTCTGGCAAGGCTCAGTTGCCCCCACTCCATCATGGCCCATCCAGGACATCGTGGGCAGATTATGGTGCATCGTCAACAGGCCAGCACCAGTCCTTTTGCATGGTAGTGCTTGTTAGCTCAGGCAAGGTGGCCCCACAGTTCTCCCGTCCTTCATGTAATCTGTGACTCTGTTACGGTAAACTTAAGTATCCTCAAAAGCGTTGCCCAGCATGTGATTCTTTAAGTTCCTGTAGTCATCCGATGTTTGCTTTTTCCCCCACCCCGTCCCAGTGACTCGGGTTGCGTTTCAGCTTAGTCTCCCTCCGCCATTTTGTGTTCAAACCACATGTTGGCCACAGCTGGGCTCTCCAGGAAAACAGCTCTCCCTTTGTATAACACTTTGAGCCTAGATGGGTACATCAGCATGTACTTGGTGTTTAGTTGGTTCAGCCTGACCTTGATTGGGACAAAGGAGTTTCGCACCCTCTGTACAGCTGGAGTATAGTCCGGATATATTGCGATTTTTGAGTTGTCTCTTCTAATCTTGCCTCCTTCGCGTCAAAAGAGCAATATGATCTCCCTGTCTTGGAACTTCAGGATTCTTGCTATCATCGGACAGGGGTGTGATCCAGGTGGTGGCTTTTTTTTACAAGGACCTATGGGCCCTCTACACAGCAAGCCCCTGTGAAAGGCGACCAGCATCTATCTCCTGTTGTAATAGGATTTCTACAAAGTCTTCCATCCCTTCTGGGATCCCCCAGTAAGCGCACGTTGTTGCGTCTGGACCACCCTTCTGTGTCTTCTGCTGTCTCTTCCAGGACCTTGTTTCTCTTCTTCAGCTCCTGTACTCTGCTCTGGATATCCTTCAGTGTTTCCATTGTTTCCCGTTGCCCAGTCTCCCTGATGGTTATGTGCTCCGCAAGGTTGTGCATGTTTTGATGCATCAGTTGCATGTCTGTTTTGACCTCATCTATTTTGCTGTCAATAAAGGTGCGCAGCCCATCTATGGCTTCGTGAATGTGCTTGTCTTTTATCTTCGTTTGAAGCCGCTTGATTGTTGCATGTCACGTTAGGGTTCTGCGTTTGGTCCCAAGGTTTGGCAGCAGCAAAGGATTCCATGATGGTGGATCTGTTTTTCTTACCGGGTGGGGACATAACTACCCGTGGTGACAAAGGGTCGTGTGAGCCCGCAGGATTAATGTTGTGTCTCGTGGTGCCTAGGCTGCACTCTCATCTGGCGTTGTGCTTCAGCACCCTTCTCGCGGTCTCCGGTGTCTGCTCGCTTTACAGCAGAACTTCCTCTCAATGCCTCTTCCCCAGGATTCTCGTAGTAGTGTTGTGCTATTTTTTCATGGCGACTTGCTTTCTTCGATATCAGTTGTTCCAGGGCCACGGTATGTGCAGTGTCCATGTGATCACTGTTTTTTCAACTTGCCCGTTGCCACCCGCCTGTACACGAGCTGCTTCTAGGGCATCCGTGCAGCTGCAGCCCTTTTTACTTCCTCTGCATGTTGGGCGCTCTGGTTTGTGCAACTAACACTGCTTCCCCTGTGCCCCACAGGTTTCAATGTTGTCTGTTCAGCACTAGCTGCCTGAGTCCAACTGTTTGCCCATGCGGCCTTGGTAGCCGCCTTAGCTCAGGTGTCTGATTCTGCCTTTTCTTCCTTCCGGCCCATGGCACTTGTCTAGTCACCCTGCTTATTGTAGTGATTTTGGAGGTGGCACTGGTATCCCTGCAGTAGGCAGAGGGCAGTCCAGGGCAGTATTTAGTATCTATCCTCCCTGGTTGCCCAATTTCTGCTTTATTTTGTGGGCCCCTGGTTCAGTTCAGCTATGCGCCCTGAGTGGTGTGTCCCACCAAAAGAGAATGTTAACTTCAGCAGGGGCTGCCATGTGCTTCCTTCATGTGCCACCACTGTGTGAACGCCCATTTCCTTGGGTCTTACCTTCCATTTCCTGTGCCTTCTTCAATTGCGTCTCTCAGCAGATAATTGGGGCCCTCCCTCTCGTTATCTGACCGCACCGTGTGTTGTCAAGCGGTTAATGCCCCTGCCGTTGTCACACTCTATATGCGCTCCTGTAGATCGCTCCATGATTCACCCCAGCAGCCTTGTTCCTCTGCCATTCACCAGCCACGGGATATCATATGCTGCACCTCTCACTGTGCTGTTGGCCGACCAGAGGTGGTTTTGCTGTAATTGGGGTTCTTCCTGTGTTCGCTTCCCCAATGGTGCGCCAGGCTTACGGTTCCTCTCTGCTGCCCTTAGGGTCCACCGTGGTGTTCCTGGTGTGCCCCTCTCGTATTTGCCAGGTATATGTTCATGACCGCCAGAGCCACGTAGTGCTGTTACCCTCCCTCGGTTTTGCCGGTCAGTGCTATCAATTCAGCTGCCTATTCCCATGCACACGTCTCAGGGCTGTTGTCTCGCTGACACTCCTGGATTCTCTGGTCCGTCAAGCCTCCTCAGAGACTCTGCGTCTTCTGCCAGGCTAGGCGCTCAGGTCGACTTAAATCCACGCCTCACTGGACTCACATGAGAGTCCCGTTGTCTTCTGGTGCCAGAAGCAGTTGCCTCCTCTGCAGCAGGGCGCGATTTGGATGTGATACCCGACACTTTGACCGCCTTCAGTCCAGCGACTACAGAGCTCAAGCTTTCTCTCTTCTAGCTATCATGCTGCAGTGCCACCCACCATTTTGTTTACCTCGGGCAGAAGGTTTCATGCTTTGTTGCACAGGGTGCAGGCTCCGATTTTCTTCTTTCTTTATCCGACTGGGGACAGGATCACTCCCCCTATGAATATATGTTTGTTTTTACCGTTTCTGCATTTGTTGCAGTGCATTTGAAGGACCTTGGGTAGGATATGGATGGGAGCTCTGTGTAAGCACGTCTCTACACAATGAGCTCAGGCCACGCCCCTCAGCCTAAAGCCTTCTAGATGCGAATGTGATATTTGCCCTGCAACTCTAGTAAAAGACTTCACCGCTGAACTTGCACCTTTTGTTACTAGCCTTATTAACAACTCATTCGCCTCCAATACAGTCCCAAATTATCTCAACTCAGCCTGGGTTCTACCATTGCTAAAAAAACCTTACTCGACCTGAAAACACAAATCGACCATAATAAAGATAAAAGAGAATCATGTATCTTCTTGCTGCTTGATCTCTCAGCATGCTTTGACTTGGTCAATCATGACATCCTATATCAACATTTGGAGACTGCTGCCCAATTCTCCCCAGAGTCTATCAAATGGTTTAAATCATGTCTGACTAACTGGATCATTAGGGTCTTCTCTGATACTGCAGCAGCCCACCCTGTCCCGGTGACACGCGGTGTACCGCAAGGATCATGTGTATCACCCACACTCTACAACGCATTCACCAAGCTCTTGTTTGACAAACTTGACAATATGGGAATTACGTATACAAACTATGCGGACGATTCTTAAATACTCATACCAATCTCGTGTTGCTATGTTACAGATTCCAACAATCTAAACAAAATATACCTGCTATCCAAGCCTCGATGGCCCTCAATGAATTGTGCCTTAATGACGATAAGACTGAGCTTATCATCATTGGAAACAAAAAGAAACTCAGCAATCTCCCCTAGCTCTACAAATCTTTCACTATCAATGGCAATACCATACCGGTGACTAATGAAATAAAAACCCTTGGGGTCTACATTTGCTCTTCCCTTATATTAAACAGACAGGTTAATGCTATTGTCTCCTCAGCAGCCTACACAGCCAAATTGATTAGAGCCAGTCGACCCTTTCTATCATCAGAAAACACTATTACCCTGGGTAGGGCACTGATACTGTCGAGGATTGACTACTGCAATTTTCTCTTTGCCGGAACCAGCATTAGAAATATCAAAAATTGCAAACAGTACTAAATAATGCTACAAGAGCAGCACTAAGGGGGTAGTTAATAGAATTTGGCGCACAAGTGGCGCATGCGGCTGGTGCACAGAGTGCGCGTGCGGCAGCCTGCGCCAGCCGCGTGTGCCAAAACCCATTTCAGCGCACAGTGTATTCATGGATTTCAACATCTATAACCAGCCGTGGCGTAGAGCTGCGCAGCGCCAGTTACGCACCCAACCCCGTCCGTGTGCCAAAAACATTGCACAAATCCCCTACATGGCGCAAAGGCCAGTGGACCAGCATACAGCCCCCCAACCATGAAAACACATTGAAAACTCCCTGCGCACCCCTTCGGAATACACGTACCTCGCTCACGCTAGCAAAAATGCTTGTAAAAGTCCATGCACACCCCTCGGAATACGCATACCCCGCTCGCGCTAGTGAAAATGCATGTAAAAGTCCATGCGCAACCCCGGAATATACGTACCCCGCTCGTGCTAGCGAAAATGCATGTAAAAGTCCACACGCACCCCCAGAATACACGTACCCCGCTCGCGCTAGTGAAAACACGTGTCAAAATACGCGAGCACTCACGTACCCCGAAGAGCATGCACAGAACGATGGAAACCCAAGTGGGTCTTTGAACCTGTGCCGAGGGAAAAGCCCATGCGCACGTTACGTCACCTATGTGCTTACGCGCTAAGGGCCTTTCCTCGGAATTTATGCAAACGTGCTGTTTTTCACTTGCCAAATCACTCCGTATCAAGCTGGCCACGCGACAACACATGGAAGACCACGCTCCTGCCCAGAAGGCCAAATTACTGCCCCCCAGAGCCCCGAGTAGCCTCCCACGAGCCATCTGCAGCTGCCTGCCTGCTGCCACCGTGCCCTGCCATTTGGTGCCTGCACATCTGCCATCTGGAGGGGTCCAGTTGCTGTGACCACCCCGGCTGGAACAGAAGACTTCCAACTGAAGTTCCATCACTCCACAGCCCAGCCCCAGGACCCAGTTGCCCACCCACACCTGCCTCTGGGGTTGCCATGTCCGATACAACACCTTCCGGCATGAGTGGCAACCCCCCAGCAGAGAGACAGAGGGCTACCAGCTTTGGTGAAAATTAAGTTGGTATCCAGGTGGAGCAAGTCCTGGGGCATTATGAGGCCCTCTTCACACCATTGCATGCCAAAATGGAAGGACGGAAGAGGATCTGGAAGGGCATAGTGGGTGCCATCAACGCAGAGGGGGTGACACCCCGTAACATCAAACATGTCCAGAAGCGCTGGGAGGACTACAAGTCCAGGACCCTCAAGAAGGCCTGGTGCTTCTTGGAAGCATCGGATGCAGTGGGGCGCGGGTTTAGCTTACCACCCAGTACATTAGGGCCCAGTGCTTCACCACCAGATCCTTAGGATGCAGGCCTGTCTGGAGTCGAGCGGTAAGTGGCCATGCATTCACGTTTAAAAAAAGGGCATGTTAAAGTGTGCTGGTAGTTAGCTACTTGGCTGCATGTGTGACATGGGTCATGCTTGGATCTGTATGTGCAGGGACATGATGGTGCTGCATGTGAGTCCAGTCAGGCGTGACCCACATGGATGGTGTATGTGTTACAATGCATCATGCGGAGCAGCATGCGGAACGCACACATGTATGCATGCCTGTGTCTGTACTTTGACATGTTTGGGGTGTGAGAGATGTGTGCTGCTGTCATGGACATGCATGATGCACATGAGTGTGTGTCTGAGTAGTGTGTGCACCATGGATGCATGCCACATGTCCGTGACGATGTGTTGATTCACTGATACAGCCTAGTCATCCCTGTATCCACTGTGTCTGGGGGTATACCGGGCCAGATGCATGACCCTCCGGTGATGTGTGTGCATGGGAGCAGCATGTCCCATGATGCAAGTGAGTATCAGCCCACCATTGGATGCAACTATGGTGCCTTGGACATGGATGCCAATGAATGTTGCATGTGCCATGCCTGTTCCTGCATGTGTGTTGCCTGCACTGATCGATGTGTTGTGGAGGGACATGATGGAAGTGACGTTTGACAGTGCCATTTCTTTGTGTCTAGGGGACTATAGTTCAGTACCCTGATGCTTGTGTTCAATGTCTCCCTTTACACAGCGACGAGTGAAGAAGAGGGCGGAGACAGCGCTGTGGAGGAAAGCTTCAGGGATGCCTCCACCGGCCAGAGACGCAAGGCCCAGTCACCATGCCAGGAAATTCCATCATCTGGGAGCGAGGGGACTAGTGCCGCATCAGCCACTACGGCTGCAGGAGAAGGAGTGGATGAGCCCCCACAGGGGCTTGCAATGGCAGAAGACGGTACGGAGCCATCCAGGTTGCTGGTGTGTATAGAGGAGGAGGAGGAGGCCGCTAAAGAGCCGCACATGGGGCCTGGTGGGGGTGGTATCACTGGTGCAAGTGGTGCAGTCCAGGGGCAGGGGCAGGAGGCAGTACAGGTCACCGCGCAGGTGCCTGTGCATGTCTCTGTCCCTGACACTGTGACTGCATCATCATGCACCAGCAGGGATGCCCTGTCCAAGGCCCGTCCGCAGGTAGGGGGGAGGACCACGTCTTCTGGCACTCCTCTACCTGCCGACGAGGGGACCCGTGACCGGATTGAGTCCGTCCTGATTGGTGTCACGTTGCGCACACGTGACATTCGGGATGACATGCATGCTTCCCGAGGGGACCACGCACGTCATCATGAAGAGCTGTGTGGCAACCTGGCCCAGTTGGGAGGGACCATGGTCGGGGAATTCCTCCATGTGTTGGCCAGTATTGCGGCCCTCTCCTCCTCTGTGCACACTATACGCCAGTCGTTCTCCGTGCCGTCTTCCGGCCCAGATGCCACCAGGGCCCCCTGTGGATCTGTCCCAACCAACGCAGTCAGCCTGGTGGAGATCCCCTCCTTGCCACAGTCGGGAGTCGGAGGTCCAGCAGGGGTGGCCACTCCACCAACTGGACCCCAGCGGATGGAGGATGTGCCGGCATCATCGGGCAGGGCACATGCATGACGGCGCCAGTGGAATCCATAATACCAGATGCCGTTGTGGTGGCAGAGGCAGTTGCGTCGGAGGCAGCAGCAGGCTCAGCTTGGGAGGCATCATGGTTCGGGGCCATCAAAATCACAGGGGCAGGCATCGGCTGGAGGGTAGGAGGACCCTGGATTGGGAGTGTCTCCCATGTGGTAGCGGTTGGGCCAGTGGAAAGATGTGGAGCGGCGGCGGGCAGAGAAGGTGCGGCTCACTATGGTCAGGGCAGAGAACTCCATGGGCAGGGCATTGAGGCAGGCTGAGTGCCTCGAGGCAACTCGCAGGGTGTTGGAACAGGCCATGACTGCATGCCTGCGAGACCTCGAGGCCAGGGAAGAGGCCCGCCTCCGGGATATCGACATGGAGTTCGATGATGCCCTGGCCCAGAACAGCAACAAGTGAGCCGTTGGACTTGCCAGCCGCCATTGTATATATTTCATTAGTGTTAGGTTTCCATTGTTTTTTTCTTTTATTTTGGAGTTCATGGACATTGCTCCACTTCATGTATATAGTTTTTTATTCATAGGACTCTTTTGTAGGTTTCCTTTTGTTTGTGGATCATGGACCATTTGGACTTCCATTGTATAAAGTTGCAGATTTGTACATACTTTCTTTTTCAATTTTCCCATGGATCAATGGTTTTCTTTTATTTGGATTATTTATTTCTCATTGACATTGGCAATGGACCACTTTTTTATTCAACATGACGTTTTTTTTTCATTGGATTACCATTTTTTGGGTTATATCTGTCATTGTATATTGATTTTCAAGTTTGATTTCCTCTATGTTACTTCATTATGTTTTTGATACATTTTTATAACTTCATGATTGGTGTTGTGTTCTATCATTGGTTTTGTGCATGTCTCAATGAACATTACCTCAGTCATGTGTTGCTACTGTGTGGCTCTTTTGTGCATTTATGCATGGGCATGGTGGTTCTTTTAACACTGTCGTGGCATGGGTAATTTGGGAGTGGGTGCTGTGGATGGTTGCATGCTTGTACTGGGGACCAAGGGGAATTTGAGTTGGCATTAGGGCCATGGGTCTGTTTTGTTAGGACATGTTGTTTGGTGGGCCATGTGTCGGGGCCTGCTGGCAGGTGCGCGTCAATGGGGCTGGTTGGGGGTGTGGTGGGACATACGTCGGGGCCTGCTGGCAGGGGCCCATCAATGGCGGTGGGTGGCGGTGTGGGGGAACATGAGTCGGGGCCTGCTGGAAGGTGCCCGCCAATGGGGGTGGGTGAGGGTGTGGGGAGACATGAGTCAGGCCTGCTGGCAGGTGCCCATCAATGGGGTTGGGTGGGGGTGTGGGGCGGACATAAGTCGGGGCCTGCTGGCAGGGGCCCGTCAATGGGGGTGGGTGGGGGTGTGGAGTGACAAGAGTCGGGGTCTGCTGGCAGGTGCCCATCAATGGGGGTGGGTGGGGGACATGCGTTGGTGCTCCCGAGTGTATGGTGCCATGTGGGCTGCCTGCGGGGCATGCCCAGGGGTGTAGGGTAGTCCACTGTGGTGTGAGCTGCCTGCAGGGCATGGAGAGGGGGAAAGGGCACACCCAGGAGGGCCCACACTGCCAAATTGCGTATAAAAATCCCTGCGCACCACCGGAATACCCGTACCCCACCAGTGCTAGCGAAAACGCGTGTGGCAGGGATGTGTCCTCCACCAGCCTGTCCACTGGGTCAGGGGCAGCTCCACAGGGTGCCCAGGTGATACTTGCGCAGGGAGATGGCACGGAGGACGACTGGCCCATAGGGGATTCAGTTGAGGAGGGGTCGCTAGAAGATCCAACACATGGAAGAACCCAGCCTGGGTGACCTTTCCTAGTAGACCGACGTGGTCAGTCGTGGTATTTGAAATGACGTGCATTGTCCTCACGAGAACCGTGCACGTCATCCCGAATACCATGTTGATGCAACGCCACCCCAGCTAGGACAGGCTCAACCCAGTCCCGTGTGCCACGTCCACAGGGAGTGGAAGGCCCGTTGTTATTCGCGTATCCACTCCCTTAAAACGGGTCTGGACAAAGGCATCCCTGCTGGTGCAGGATGATGCAGTCACAGGATCGGGACATGATTACAAACATGCACCTCCACGGCGGCCTGTGCTGCCTCGTGTCCCTGCCCCTGGACTGCACCACTAGCACCAGTGGAATTCCCCCTTCCAGGCCCCGTGCGTGGGCCCCCCATGGCCTCCTGCTCAACCAAACACCCCACCAACCTGGTTGACTCCGTGCCATCTTCCTCCATAGGCCCCTGTGGGTGCTCAGCTGCCCCTACTGCTGCTGAGGAGTCCACCTCCAACCTCCGCCTCTTGACACTTCCCTCGGCAGCTGTGGCCATGGACGCGGCACCAGACTCCTCACTCCCGGAAGAGATGACAACGTGGGAGGGGAGCTGGGCCTTGCATCTCCGGCTGGCGGTGGGATCCCTGCCTCTGTGCTTGACAGCACCATCTCTGCCCTCTTGATCAGTCAATGCTGCAGACAGGCAGAGACAGAACACAGGCATCAGGGCACTGTACAAGGCTCAGATACACATGAAAAAGTTGCACATGAGTGGCGGTGTCAAACTTCACAGATGCCATCACACATCACACTCCCCAACACTCATATCATTTGAACCCACACACATGCAGAATTTGACAGGAATCGTGCAGCAGGCAGCAGCATCCGTACGCACACAACAGCATGAACATCCGATGGTTGGCATGACATCACAAGCAACATGGGGAGTGCCGAACACATGCACACCCGCCAACAGTTAGGCATGCATATGTACATCTCCACTACCTGTCACAGAGCAATCATCGGCAACTATGTCACATCTGACAATCGGGTTCATACAAGTCCGTGTCACATGCATCCATGTTGTATCACTGTCACACACGTGCAATCCACACATGCATATGTTTGTTGTGCACATACATGAAGGTGTAACCAGCATTCATGTGTCACACCCCAACCATGCCATAGCACGCTGTCATGATGCCTATCCCCGGACATCAGGACCAAGCCCATCAGCTCCGGGAGCAGGCATCCAGATACTTATTAAAACCCCAACAGCCCCGGCTGGGGGCTGTTTGGGTTCAGTCCTGGTGCCTTAGGCGCCAGGCTCATCATAGAAATCAGTCCTGGTGCCATAGGCACCAGGCTCATAGACTTTACTTACCTGATGCAGACCATGCTGCTAGTGAGTCCAAGCCAACTTGAGGCCTGGATGGGACTATTTTATTACAGGGACTATTTTTTACTCGGGCGTGGTTCTAGGGAACTTCTTACCTGGAACTGCTTTGGAGGCTATTTAAACACGACCGAACAACAACACACGCTTCACGTTATTCTGCATCCAGCAGCGTAACGCTCACCATGCCTGCAGTCTGCATCCAGTCTTCTGTCACGCCTGCCTCGAATCTGGAGCTCCTAAAACAAAGAGGAAAGAAAAGGACAATGTTAGAAAACAAACTATTTTTGAATTCCTCACCTGATTCTGGATCCATCTCGCCTCCGGACCTGGAAAGAACATAATTTCTGTACACGTCGCATCTCCAGCTGCAGCGCAGCGCCATACTCACCAGTCCTCGCAGCATCTTTCGATTCGGCGCTGCCTCCATCATTTCTTCGCCGAACTCCGACACCTGGGGGACAAAAGAAAACAATAAGGTGAGCCGAGAAAACCAAAAAATATAACTCTTATCACCATAGACTTGCCTGATTTACCACCGGAGGCATTATTCTATAACTCTCCACATCTTCATGTGCTGCACCTGCAAATAGAGAGAAAACAACACGTTAAACACGTGCAACATTTAGTGGATAGCGTCGGGTAATACAGACTCTTACCTGAGCGTCACCAGCTGCCACGAGAGCATCTTCTCACAATCTCAGCTGCATGACAAGGAAGGAAGGGGGGACAAGAGTGAAACATTGGACATATTTAACTCTATGAACTTGATACTTACTGGACCTTGCCAGGAACCTCTGAGTCAATACTCTCCGGAACTCTCCCACGCCTTCAAACCAGTTAAGTAACTGTCATCAACAAGCCCCTGCAATCCATGCAGGATGGAGAGCTCATCTTTCAAGAATATAAGGTGAGATTGCTGAGAGGGCACTTCGGAGGTGATTAGTTGGGAGGACTGTGCGGGGTGCCATCACTTGAATCTACGGGTGGCTAAATCTATCCCTCCACTGGCAGGAGAATACTTCTACGGGTCAAGCAGACAAGATTAGGAGGGCTAGTCCAGTAAGTCATCTCTGCACTACGCATCACGTTGGTGGAGACCGCTGCTGTCTGGATCCGACCGACGCCCCTGTGGGAGCCAGGTGAGCGTAACACACATACTCATAAATACCAACATGTTTGGATCTCCACATGCAGTTTAGTTTAGTTTAGTTTATTAATTTGTATAGCGCGCCATACCCTGGAGTATCAGGGCGCAAGCGGACAAGGATATGCTCAACTTAGTTACAGGTACATAGAAATGGGGGTACAAAGATGCGCTGAGCTTGGTTACAGATATGCTCAGCCATTGCAAGTACAGAAAAAAAGGCAGGAAGTGTAGACATAGGCAATATTACAGCAATCGAATGTGAACAGGGAGACATAAGCAGAATTATAGCAAGCAAATATGAACAGGGAGAGATCCAGGACAGGGGTGCGAGGAGCATGCTCCTGTTCACGTAATATATAGTTATATACAGTATTGTACAATGTGACAAGTGGACTAGTTAGTTGTCATTGGCTCTCAGCCACCTGGTGAGGTTTTGTCTGAATTTAGCAAAAGGCTGAGGTTCTCTGACGTCATGGGGGAGGGAGTTCCATAGCTGCGCCGCCTTAACCGGGAAGCTGTTACCTCCTATAGTGGCAAGTTTGAAACGCGGGACTTGAAGGCAGTTTGCGTTGGCTATTCTGGTAGGTCTGGAGGAGGTTCTTTTACGTAATCTATCCATGAGGTAAGGTGGAGCTTTGTTGTTGATACATTTGTGGGTGAGGGAAGCGATTTTGAGATGAATTTTGTCTATGGTGGTGAGCCATTTGTGTTCTCTTCTTGTGGAGGATATATGTTCGTTTCTGTTTATCTTGAGTGCTGCTCTCAAAGCATTGTTCTGGAGCACTTGAATTTTGTGGATGGTCTGTTTATTAGCTCCAATGTAAAGTCCATTACAATAGTCTAATTTGGATAGTATCAAGGCTCTGGCAAGTGTAATGCAACTGTCTGTGGAGAGGAATTGTTTGCTCGCTCTGATAAGTTTGCATGTATATGCTGTGGCAGAAGCTAGAGAGTTAACTTGTTTGGTAAAGTTCATGGTGGCGTCTAGGTAAAATCCTAAGGTTTTTACTTCATGGGCTACTTTTATGTTGTTCCCATCGATAATGAAGTTGTCATAATCATGGCTGAGTTTGGATATATAGGTAGTGGTGCCCAGGATGATAAGCTCAGTTTTATCATCGTTCAGGCATAGGCCGTGTGTGGCCATCCATGCCTGAACGATGCTATAAATTCTGTTCACTAGGGCCAGGTCCTTGGCGTAGTCTCCTGATAGCGGGAGGAGGATCTGGGTATCGTCTGCGTAGTTAGTGTAGGCGATACCCAGATGATCCAATTCATCAAAGAGAGGCTTCGTAAAGACATTATAGAGGGTAGGTGATACACAGGACCCTTGTGGAACACCGCAGGTTATGGGGACTGGATCTGCTGAGGCTGATGGCGCGAAGACTCTCATGGTCCGATTGCTCAGGAATGACTTGATCCAAATTATGGCCTCTTTTGAGAAGTGGGCTGCCGAGTCGAGGTGATTACAGAGGACTTTGTGGTCCATTAGGTCGAATGCCGCTGATAGGTCCAGGAGGAGAAGTAGGGCCGCTTGGCCATTGTCTCTGCAATCGTCTATTTGGGCCTTAAGGTCTATTAGCGCTGTCTCGGTCCCATGTTGCGGCCGGAAGCCTGATTGACGGGTTCCAAGTAAATGGTTAGTCTCTAGGAAGCTTTGAATTTGCGAGTAAGCCACTTTATCTAAGATTTTTAGAAGAAAGGGCACCGTCGTGATGGGCCTGAAGTTAGTCGGAATGGCAGGGTCAAGGGTTTGCTTCTTTAGTAGTGGCAGTACCCAGGACTCTTTTAAGTTGATCGGTACTGAGCCTGAGGTAAAGGAGGAGTTGATTAGTTTGGTTATAAATGGCGACAGTTCTCTCGCAGCATCCTTGATGAGTTGTGCTGGGCATTGGTCGCCTTTGCAGTTGGACGGTTTAAGTCCCAGGATGACCTTTTCTACCTCTATGGTCGATACCTTAGAGAAGCAGAATCGGGCTCCCAACTTGGGCTGGGGCGGTGGCGCTGAACTCTGAAGGATGTGTGGTGTTAGTGATGCCTTCTTGATGGCAATTTTGGTTTGTAGGTTTGCTACTTTGTTTATTAAGGCAAGTTGTATGCTAGAGCACCATTGTTTATCCTTGGTGCAATTTTCTTGGGGTACAACGGGTGTCTCTAATTCTTTCAGAATGCTGAACAGTTCTTTGACACTAGATTTTGAGTTGGATATTCTAGTATTGTAGGTTTCTTGTTTGGCTAATAGTATTTCTTTCTTGTATTGGGAGGAGGCTTTGGAGAGGTTGAGTTTATTTTTGACTGATGGGGAAAGTCTCCAAATGGTTTCAAGTTTTCTTTTAGCCAGCCTAAGATTTTTTAGGTGGGGCGTGAACCAAGAATTGAGGTGTTTTTTAGGTTTGCTGTTTCTTAGTTTGAGCGGGGCTATGTGATCCAAGGCTGAGGACATGGCTGCATTATAATGTTCGACTAGCAGATTAGGGTCCATGCAGTCAGATAGTGCGTTTAATTTAGGTAGTATAACGGGCATCAGATTTTCTGCTGTCATTAGTTTTTTATTCCTCGTTGGCATAGGTGGGGCAAGTGAGGGCGGGGCAGTGACCTGATAGGTTGTCACTGAGAATAATAGCAGGTGGTGGTCAGTCCAGATCTGCGGTACAGAATCTGTAATATTTACATCGCAATTATGTTCCGCTATCCAGTCAAGGATGCGACCTTTGTTGTGGGTGGGTAGTTTAACTTTTTGGGAGAATCCCAGCTCTTTCAAGGTCAGAGCAATCGCTGACGATTGGGTGTCCTTAATGTCATTGTACCCTAGATTAAAATCTCCTAGCACTATTGTTTGGGATGTATTTTTTAGGTTGTTGGACAGGGATGTCGAGATGTCCTCAGAGAAGGTTCCGATAGGACCTGGTGGTCTGTAGATGAGGATGATGTTTAGGGTTTGGGAGTTGGCGGTGGCTATTTTGACCGTGAGGGATTCACAGGATTGCATATTGGTAGCAGTGATGATCCTCATGTCCAGGCTAGTTTTAGCTATAATTGCTAGACCTCCACCTCTGGAGGTAAGTCTGTCCGCGCGTAGGATTGTATAGTTGTCTGGGACTGCTAGTGATAAGGCTGGGCCAGCCGCATCATGTAGCCAAGATTCTGAGATGGCCAAGAAGTCTAAGTTGTCTGTGACAATGATATCTGAGATCTCTGTAGCGTGTGCGACTAGCGACCTGGCATTTATAAGTGCGCCTTTGAGATGTGGTTTGTGTTAAGTTAGGGCTGGAGATGTTGTGACTACCTTTGGTTGTCTGTTTGGAGTTATATATTTTAGGTCTGTTAGGCTTGGGCTGTTTCCTAGTGGGTTCCGCAATACCCTTCAGGGGTAATTGTAATTTATTTCGGGATTTTGATAGTTCAACCTTCTTGGCTGGTAGCTCATGCAGTTTGGACAAACGAGCACGTAGTCTAAGATTTCTGTCTGCAGTGTTACAAGGCCTTTGTAGAGTGGTGCTATCTGGATGATGAGTCATTTTAAGTTCAGTATTAGGTTGTTGTATGTTGAGCATGATATGGCAGGCGCGATGGATGGAATAAGTGCGAAGACTCAGAGTGTTAACTTTGGTGCTTATTTTAGGTGGTTGTATTCCTAATGTGAGGAGGAGGGCGATATACAATGGTAGCCAAGGTGACCTGTAGGCAAAACCTAGGGAGTACATGCTAAGTGACTGGATAGTAATCCGGTAGGAGTAGTTTCGATGGCCGTTTAAGTGGCTAGGACTAGGCAGGCTAGATGCAACTAACAGGTTGAGTACAGTTTCCGTAGGTGAGGGTTAGGAGAGTTCAGGCTATGGTCCCACGTGGGAGTGAGACGCCGGTAGTGGTGTGCATAATGTGGGAGCGAAGAGGTAATGCTTGTATTAGGTGAGATTGGAAGTGCGAGTGTACTATCAGTCTAGTTGGTAGATCCTGTTAGTATCTGTAAGGCGGATATGCTACAGCAAGGGTTCAGGCTTGGGAAGTCCTAAACGTGGCTAAAAATGCCAATATAGTGGGGCATGGCACATGGAAATTGACATGGGCATGGGGCACACATAGTTTCGAGTAGTCTGAAAGCGACCATAAGGCACAACGCAATTTAAGAGTGGTCTGAAGGCGACCATAAGGCACAACACAATATAAAAGGTGGTCTGAAAGCGACCATAAAGCGACCATAGGGCACAATACAATTTAAAAGTGGTCTGAAAGCGACCATAAGACACAATACAATTTAAAAGGTGGTCTGAAAGCGACCATAAGGCATAACACAATATAAAAGGTGGTCTGAAAGCGACCATAAGGCACAACACAATTTAAAAGTGGTCTGAAAGCGACCATAAGGCACAGCACAATTTAAAGGTGGTCTGAAAGCGACCATAAGGCACAACACAATATAAAAAGGTGGTCTGAAAGCGACCATAAGGCACAACACAATTTAAAAGTGGTCTGAAAGCGACCATAAGGCACAGCACAATTTAAAGGTGGTCTGAAAGCGACCATAAGGCACAACACAATATAAAAAGGTGGTCTGAAAGCGACCATAAGGCACAGCGCAATTTAAAGTGGTCTGAAAGCGACCATAAGGCACAGCGCAATTTAAAAGTGGTCTGAAAGCGACCATAAGGTACAACACAATTTAAGAGGTGATCTGAAAGCGACCATAAAGCGACCATACGGCACAACACAGTTTAAAAGTGGTCTGAAAGCGACCATACAGCACAATACAGTTTGGAAATGGTGAGTATGCTCAGGTCACACAGTCATACATTGACGGTGCAATACGGTTGAAAAAAATAGTTGGGGAAGTATACTGGTATTGAGTTTCTTACCCTGAGTAGGTGCCGGCATAATCAGGAGGTTGTAAGTAAGTTTCAGAGGGAGCATGAGAGCTGGTACTCGGCACTTGATAAGACTTGGATTAAAGGTAATGTTGGTGGGAGGCAAGTTCTGTGGCAGGGTTCGAGGGGGGCGAGCGCCTTGCGCCTGCCAGCGGCGAACAGGGGCTAACAGGGTAGCTTGGCCTTAAAGGTGGCCACCGGCTGTTCCTGTAGGTTTGTGCACGTTGCTTAGCAACTAAAACGATGCCAAGCCTCACTTTCACCCCGCATCGCGCCCGACATTTTGTTTTTTTTTCCTTTTTTTTTTTTTTTCTTTCGTGTCGGCGCGAGCGGATTAGTGGGGCAGAGAAGGTGGTGGACCTGCAATGGTGGCAGGAGGGGTATGGGCTCCTACCCGCTCCGGTGGAGGGGTTCTGCTGGCTGGGAGTGGGGACTTACTTGGGCAGGGGTTCTGGCGGAAGGCTAGGAAGGCCAGCAGGCTTGGACAGGCACTGGCCTTGCTGTTGAGGGCCTTCCTGGAGGTGGGCCGGCTCACGCCTCCGGTCGCGGGTTGGTGGCCAAGAAGGGGGCCTCAGCCAATGGGGCGACGGTGGGCAGTGCAGCTTCAGGCTGTGGCTGCCGATCCGAAACAGGGAGCCGCCATCTTGGAGCGGGTCAGGCCGCGTGTAAGCTGATGGTGGTGTTGTGCTTTCGGGCACATTTGCTTATGCTTAAAGTTGTATGGGCGGCATGTACACTAGCCTAGGGCATTTCCCTCAGCATGGGTTGTGCAGCAGTTGTGCATCATGCTTTGGAACACATACACCATTGATGTGCATCACTCATGACAGGACTCACATGCAGCACGGTCATGTCCTTGTACATAAACATCCATACATGGGCCTTTTCAGACATATGTCCAAGCTGAACACTCCTTGCACATCTCAACATGCACTGCGTCCAATAAGTATGCATGGACACTTACCGCTGGACTCCGGACCAGATTCCCTCTCGAGGACCTGGCGGTGAAGCGCTGGGTTAATATGTTCCAGGACCCTCATGTCTTTGGTGGTAAGTTGGACCCGGAGGGTCCTGGACCTGAAGTCCTCCCAGCGCTTACGGACGTGTTGTATGTCACGGTTTGCCACCCACTCAGCATAGATGACAACCACAATGTCCAGCCAGGTCCTCTCCCGTCCATCCTTGTTGGCACATCTTCTTCCAGAGAGGGCATCATAATGCCCCAGGACTTGCTCCACCAGGATGCCAACCTCTCCTGCTGAGAAGCTGGCAGCCCTCTGCCTCTCTGGCAACTGGACCCCTCATTCGCACAATGGCTGACGTGCAGGCACCAAATGGCAGGGCATGTGGCCAGAAGGCAGGCAGGCAGCAGCATATGGCAGGTCTGAGTATGCTCAGGGCTCTGGGGGGCAGGAAAATGGCCTTCTGGGCAGGAGCGTGGTCTTCCATGTTTTTTCACGTTGCCAGCTTGATGCAGAGTGATTTGGTATGTGAAAAAACAGCACATCAGCATGTAATTAGAGGAAAGGCCCTTTGCGTGTTAGCGCGTATGTGACACGATATTCGCTGGCGTTTCCCTCGTCACGGGTGCATGGTGATTCTGCACGTGAAAAAACAGCACGTCCGCGTGTTAATGCGTATAATTCGAGGAAAGATACTAAGCGCGTAAGTGACGTGACGCGCCTGGGCATTTCCCTCAGCATGGGTTAAAGGTGACCGGGGCAAGCAGTTTGCTGTACGTGCCTTTCGTGGAGACCGACGTGTGTTGCTACTTCTGGTTGTTTCGCGCGCCGTCACAACTTCACACCGGATCAAGAATGTATCTCTTCTTTTGGCGGGGGTATTGGCTATGTGTGTTTTTCATTAACACGCTAGACAGACGGTGAGTCGCGCATGCTATTTTTCCCACTGAGGGTCCCCCTGTGTATCGCATGCCCGTTTTCAAGGTCATAGTAGCCTGCGTGTCCCACGTGTATGTGTTTTTCGTGTCCCTGGGTTAATTTCACACACGTGGTCCACCGGGGGTTGCATGCACGGTTTTACTGCAGTTTTGGGGTGCCTGAGCATTGTGTGACGCGTCACATTATCACCTGGGTCACATACAGCCTTGCACGTGCACAGGGGTGCTGTTAACATCTTGTATCCCACCGCCTTCACCCTAATTGCCAAGGACGATTGTTGTGTACACCTCCCATTGGCATTACTACATCTGCGCCAGCACTACTACATCTGTGCCATGGTTGGGAGGCCACGAAAGGTGAGGGGTGCTTCAGCAGCAACCCGGCACAAGTGGGGGTCGTGGGGTGGTAGGCCACGAGAACCCACTTTTGCTCCAGACCATCGTGTCGAGTCTAGCCCAGATGATCACTCTGATGACAATGTTGAGTTGGATGCGCGTCATGTCCATTTATCAATGGTGAGTGATTCTGATGTGGAGGATCCTCTGTCTGCGACACCTGCACTGAGGGGCCAGACAGTGGTGGGACCTCTGCCTGTGGTGGATCAGGATGCACGGTCACACACCACACCAGTTGCTGATGTGCATGGGGCATCACGTCAATGGAGGAATGTAGTCCTGCAGCCGCGGGTGGTGCCAAACCAACAAGGACCGCTGCTCCTTGGGCACCGCGGGTGTCAAGCCCAGCAATGTGGTGGCCGTGCGCCACCAGGGTATACTGAGTGGGAGTAAGCCATGGTTGCCAATTCCGAACAACAGGGGGCAGTAATTGACAATATCGCTCAGAGCATGGAACGTGTGGCCCAATCCGTGCTTCCCCCAGCTAGGCAGGTAGATCTCCAGCAGCGGGCAGCACAGTCCACGGCCCGCTCGCTCAGGCTGGGCATGGCGGCCTCAGACAGGGCATGCCGGGCTAAAATGGTGCCTCTGCATCAAGCAATTGCTGTTCACGCAGAGGCGCACAGGTTGGCCCTGAGTGTAGACCATGATTCCCTCCAATCTACTCTGGGTGTGCTCTTGATGTCCCAGAGGCAGCGGACAGAGGAGAGGTTGGAGCAGCTTGAGAATATCATCTCGGCTGAGCTATGTGCTTGTCGGGAGGTGCTCCAGATGTCATGCCAGGCCATGCAGGAAGAACTCTGTGTTACACGTGTTACCTTGGAAGAGGAAGCATGCTTATCATGTGAGGTTCTGCATGCCTACCTACGTGTCACCACCGCACAGAACCAGGCTCACCGGTCCCACAGTCTTGCTGCCGACGAGGGGCAAGCTGCGCATAGGCATGGTCAGGGTACTGTGCCACGTCCACCTTTTGAGTCAGAGGGTGAGGAGGGCGACAACCTATCTCCCACATAGGTCGGGCTGTGTAGGTGTTGAGCCCATGGAGGATTTTTCTTTATCTCAACATCATCGCATGTGGGTGTTGAGGTGCACCCTGTACCTCCCCCCTCCTGGGTGCCTCCCCCCTGGGTCGTATGTGGCCATTTTTTATTTTTATAGTTAGTTTAATTAGTTAATATAGTTTAAAATTGCTTGTCTATTGTGCATTCATGTGACAGTGTGATGCTTTGTGGCTTTTGAAAGCATCCACTGTCTGTTGCAGCTGGGTCTTTCAAGCTTGTCTCGTATATGTGTTTGCAGCTTGGGGTCCTGACTCATATATGCCACTCCTGCTTCCCATATCCATGGGCTCGCAAGGATGGTTCGGTGTTACAACCATTTACACAAGGGCATTAGACTTCCGTCATATCTGTGTCCTGTCTGCTGCTGTACTACTTGGGTTAACACCCCTAGTGGGGATTATGGATGTTTTCTCCATGGCATGTCTGCAATCAATTTTTGTGAGTACATTATTGAAATGTCCCTATATTGATGTTGATTGTGATATATGTTATTTTCTTGTGAGTAGATGTGCTTGATGCACTTCATGCTGCAGACAGTAGCCTGCACCCTTTTCCTGTCAGAGTCACACTGATGGTGGGAGGGGGCCGGATGTTGCCAATGTCATGTTGGTGCATGTTGAGTTCAGCCCCTGGGGATTTTGGCAAAGGAGGATGCATTAGGAATGTGACCCAAGAGGCACAAGTCACGGTCCAGTCCTCACCTGAGATGTCCGCCTATATTACTATTAAACTCTGTTCCCTTTGGACGGCACATTGTGTCTGTCTTTCCTCTTGGACTTTGATGCTGTCTGAGGACGCAGTTTCCCTACTGGACTACTGCTCTTTAACTTGTTTTTCATACTCTGTTTTTTTTAGTCCCTTTTCTTCTTCCTGCTACTGTCCTTGATGCAGATCTGTCCGCCTGTCTGTCGGGCTGTTATTTCCACATACTCTTACCCTGCCTAAGTTTGCCTCTGTAGAATTCTGTTCAACAGCATCTTTCTGTCACTCCTCCTGTCTTTGATCTATTACATCCATGCCTTTATGTTGGCTTTTACCAATGCTGTTCGACTGTTGTGGCTCTTGACTTGCTGTCAGCTGTTTCTGGCTATCTAACATTCTCTGTGCCTTTTAAGACTTCTGCTGTATCTGTCTTTCTTTGTTCACACTATCTATGAATGATTGGGTTTCAGGGCAACCATCCTGTTGTGCCAGCCTACTTGGTTATTTTTGACTCTAGTTCCAGCTCTACCTGTCAGGGTACAGAGCCTGGGTTTGTGTGGGAGGAGGTGGGATCTAGGTCTCACACATGGCCCATTAACAACTAGCATGAAGACACACACAGTAAACTTGCAATACTTATTGATGACTTGTATGTCCTTTCTGCAGGAAAAGGAGCATTCAGAGTATGTTTGCCTGCAGACACCGGTCCAAGAACTACTAAACCCTTACCACATCGGGAGGGGCACACGTGTGCATGCACACAAGCAGAAGCATGGGGCTTGTGCTCAGATGTCTGATAAAAGCAGACGTGTTTCCAGGAGCTCCAAGCAAGGTGAGCAGCACGAGGGGACATGCCCCAGCCAACCTTCCTCCAGGACCCTCACACATGCAAGCTAAATTGCGCCAGTGCTGGGGAGGTTGGCCAGGGATTGGGGAAGATGCACCCAGTACAGCTAAGCCGCGCTGAGGACAAAATGCCAAGAAACTTTCCCAGTTGTCAGGGGCACACGCAGGGGGTGTCAGCCATATCCTCGAGTCCACCCTGCTCCATAGAAGCTAAGTTATTGGCGCAGTAGCGTTCCTAGACACAAATTAATACAGCACAAGGGGGGGACCCAGCACCGCACAAACTCGAGTGCAGTGCATATCATTAGCATATGCAAATTCCCACCTACGCTACCTATAGAAATCCACGGCTGGCAGAACACAACTTGTATTGAAGTCGCACCTCGCCACACGCGTCTAGCAGCTCACCCAAGGACCATTCTATCATGTGTGATTCTTACCACATGGTCTTCCATTTACCGCGGGGCCACGTGTGGCTGCCATAATGCATTAACAGTGTATGAACCATCACAGGGCGCAAGCAAGAGGATACGAATGAAGCAGCAGACAAGAGTGCTTGTTTGGGGAGTAGTCACTAAGTTTGAGGCATGAATGGTGTTATGTGTGTGGGGAAAATACACACAGAATAGTAACTCACACTCTCTTTGCAGCATTGAACTGCTCCAGTTACCGGACTTGAGAGTGCGCAGGCAGGTTGCCAGCACTCACTTCAGAGATAAGTCTCTCTTTGTCTTGGCTTTCAGCCATTTTGTACAATGTGCATGAGGCACATGGTTTCTCTGATTGAGTATGTGTAATTGTCAATAGTAGGATATGTGTTTTGCCTACTTTCCCTTGCCCATCCACCTCCCCTCTCCTGTCCCTCTTTCCAGTTATCCTAAATACCGATGCCTATCCAAACAACGGGTCCCTGACCCTCTTTCCCCACTAGGGTATCGGAGGTCTGTATAAGTTTGACCTTGCAGGTGCCCAGACCGCGGAGTGGGTGGTTGATTTGTACCACTCCTGCGCCTGGAGACTGGAGCTGTGACACTACCAAACAGTTGTTGCATCCTCATTGATTATTGTGTACTGAAAATGCTACCCATCCTGTTGATCCATTCTTCAACTGTGCTACCTTGTTAGTTCTTCTGTCATTCTGCTTGGACATGTTCTTGGCCATATTCAGCAACTTCACGTCATCTACTGGAGACTCTTCCAGGGTTTTTTGTGGGCTACAGGCTTTTTCCCAGGTTTGGGGGTTTGGCTCCTTGGAGTTCTCTGCGATTTGGTATTTTTACCAGTCAAGGTGGCCTCTGAGGGAGCTGGACCCTATTTCCATGCAGGGTAGAACAAGGAAACCAAGGGGTAGGGGGATCCTGAAGCCAGTTAGACTAGAAGGAAGAAGTCAACGGACCCCAGACACAGTTCTTCTGAAGATCATGGTGATGAGTAAATGAGGGAGGGGCTTTTGTTGTCGGACAGTACCCTTCGGGCACTCTCTGACATTGTCATTGTGGGGTACTATGTACATGATGTGTTCTGCTGGTCAATGGCTGTTCTTGTGTTGGCTTTACTTTTCAGGTGTCAGGGGATTGTTGTGGTTTGACATACTGGGGTGTACACTTGGGCAATATTCACATGTGATGTGTACAAGACACTGAGGGTCTCTTGATTTCACATGCATGTATTGCGTGCATATCCATACTGACACACATACTTACACCATGCTCCACCACGTATACAACCACCCTTCCATGCCCACACGTGCACACAGATTGCCTTCTCTGGCATGCTGTGTCTCTGCAGCACATGATCACTTTCCATTTGGGGATCGTGTACATGTGTCAATGGGTTATTTTTGTTGCTTGTCCTTCATATATAAGGCTCAAGGTGTATCCATAACAGAATGGCTGCTCACTGTGCTGTGTGCTGAGCGGTGTGCTGCAGGAGACACACACAGCACACATGTTAGGGATTTGCAGATTTGGCTTGGCCAATGTGCATGCCAACAGGCATTCTGTCTTTTGTTGATGGTACCGCTGGTGGCATGCATTTGTGTATGACTTTGTATGTGGGGGGATTGTTGGTCAGTCATTTGACCTGATTTAATGTCAGGTGTGATTATCTCAGGTCTGTTTCCATTTATCACATGTCACTTTGTATCTAATTGGTCATGTGTTGGGCTTTTGGTTTGCTCTTTTGCTGTTGCATACCATGTCATGGGGTGGCAGACAAGGGTGATGTGGGTTGGGAAGGTTTGGGTGACATCCAGTGATTGTCATGGCCTGTTTTGCGGGGGGGGGGGCGTGATGTACACCTTACATGTGTTCCTTTGGTCACACTGCATTGGTTATGTTTAAGTAGGTAGGGATGCACACAATGTGGCACTTCCGTGGCAACATTCCCAGGGTGGTAGGGATGTGATAGTTGACTGTCTATTTGTCATCATCGATTGTCAAGCCCAGCCTAATTAATCATGTAATGTTATCTCTTCAGCATAGAGAACTTTATTACATATCTCTTTTACAACTATTCAAACCTTGGAAAAAAGAGGAAGAATTCTTAGGTGACCATGACACATTTGAAGCTGCATTCAAGGCAAATAAACACAGTACAACAAATATCAATCATAAACAATACAAACAAATGTTGGACAACGAACACCAACAAGGGGAACAAATTGAAACTATACTAGATAAAGACACTCCTGAAGGCAGTCATCCTTCTCTTACAGGCTGCCAAGAACAGCGTGGAGAACCACTCATTCAAAATAAAGCATAAATAGCCATGATTGAAGTAGAAAATACCATGTTGCAATCTAAAAAATGTGAAGATAATTTTTCAGTGCTCAAATCACAGCTAAATAATGAACGATTCACCATTTACTTAGAAGTCACTGAAGAAATTGAAAATTGATTAAAATAAAACATGTAGCTGTAAACATTATAAACCTCTGCTCTTGTATGTAAGTGGTGAAGCTGGTTATGGCAAAACCCTATTCACTTCAATATTCAGGAAATGGATAGAAGAGTTAAGATATAACCTTTTAGCCATAGCCTATGTTGTAGTCAGCCCCCACAAGTATAGCTGACTACAACATAGGAGGTGAAACTTTATACTGGCTGCGTCCCCTCTCAATAGAACATCAAAACAAATTAGAACACTACAAATTGTAAGCAAAAGCTGCTATCGAAGTATGCAGAATTCTGTGACAAATGAATGTCCTACTAGTTGGTGAATTGAGCATTGCTTCCAAACTCATGCTGACTTTAATTCATCTGAAAATGCAGGAAATCCTAAAAACAAACTAAAAAGAATTGTTTTGAGGAAAACCTGTGATTGTTTACAGAGACCTCCTACAGTTAGCACTAATAAAAGGCTAACCCATATTCAAAGCATTAAGACACCAAGAATGCTATAATACATTCAACAGCATTGGTAATGTAAAATTGTGGGAGCATTACCGATACAGAAAACTATCAGTGTACAGGTCTAACATATGGTAACATTTTCAAAAATAAAGATGCAACATCAATGTTTAATAACTACAGTATTCCATGAGATGTATGGACAAAGGACATCTGCCTCTGATGTCATGGAACAATCAAAAATGCATGTGCTTGATGCCAACACTTGCAAGCTGTAGCCAATTCATTAATAAAATGTTGAAAAAAGAAACACAGCCCATACTGCATGTCAGTTCTACAGACAAACTAAAAATGCACAGCTTGACTAAATAGCTTAGAAAAATATATCTCCAACACAGCTGGATTCCAAAGTTGATTAATTGTGTGATTACATTGCAGAGTGATTTTAAAACATAACCTTGATGTAGAACAAGGTTTAGTCATTGCAGCAACTGGTACCATTTTTGGCTTCCAAACATATCCACACAACAATAACATTCAGTCTGTCAATCTCCACTATGACAAACTTGCACAAGTTAAAAAAGGCCAAACAATAGCATGTTTGCTACTCTTCAAAGAAATGTCTGTATGCAAATAATAATTCTCTCTGTTTCTTGCATATGCTGTCACTATTCACAAGTCGCAAGGTCTAACTCTTGACCATGTACGGATTGACATTGGCAGCACAGTCTTCAAAGAAGGTATGAGTTACACAGCACTTTCACATCTCTATAGACTCCATAGTCTATTCAAAAAGAAAAAAAACAGAAGCTATAGCAGATCTGCCTGCAATCCCACCCAATAAACACAGAACAATTGCAGGTTCTTCAAATGATAGAAAGACACTGCAAAACTCTCTGGTCTGAAAGCAACATCAGGTCCATTAAAGGATACAGAGACAAATCTCTCTCGGCTAAAAACAACTGCAGGCCCATCAAATGATACAGAGGCATAACTCTCTGGTCCATTTAAATTCAGCAACACAACTGGAGTAAATTGCTATGCAAATGTAGCAATCATACTTCTCTTCCAATTGCCAGCTATTGTTGAGAGTATTTACTTAAACAGCTCAGACCAGTTGTGTTTGCAAATGCTCATCCTTCATAGAAGTGCCACAAATAATCCTGATACCACCTACAATGTCAGAGGTATAAGACAAGAATTGGACTACTGGAAAGGAATGATTCAATTCACCATAAACACACAGGAAGATCAAACACAAATTCCTAATGTACTTACTACAAGTACTAGAAGCATAAAACATCCTTATAAATGAAATCTTTCAGATTTCATACACGTGGAAACATACATGCACTCTCTGCAACCATGTTTCACAAGTGTACATCCCTAATTAATGATTTGTGTATGTATTGGGCCAGGTGGATAACTCAAGGGCAACGTGCGTACCTTGTCAGCAAGACGATGTGGAGCAACACAGGGACGATCCCTGTATCCACGCTTAGAAATCTCTTGGTATTAAGCATGTTATAAATAACCAATTACAATTACAATCCATACCAAATTGTGAATCTATTCCATTTCACTAGCTTCTGCAAAATGCAAATCATGGCATATTTTGCAGTTTTTTTTTCAATTCATAGAATAGCTCCAACATACTAATAGATGTTCATGGCCAATACGTAATACTAATGCTTTTAAAGTTCAATGCAGATGGTACCAAAAATAACTTTAAGATCACTAGCTTTACTCACGTCCAAGTATCTCTTGGCAAGAAAACCTTCACAACAGTAGGCATAAAACCACACAGGTGCCACAACCACTTCAGGCCACTATACTGCATATATGAAAAAATATGTGGTTGGTTTGAATATAGCAACACTTCTGTTACCCAAAAGCATAGGTTGCCAGCACATCGGATATGTTGGGGAGTATGAGGACATGGGGGAGTGCAACAGCAGTGGAGATTACATCCCGCGCCCTTAATATGAACACAAATACAAGCTGCACATTTCGCTATGAAAATGAGCAGTAGCATGGAAGCCAGCAATCACATACAAACGTACACAAATGAGATTCCCTTATGAAGGCCAAACAAAGCATGAGTAGCCATGCTTTAGTGAACCATAACCTATTAAACTATAGCAGACCATAGCCCTGTGCCATAGTGAAAACAGCTGCATTTACCATTAGCTAAGGAAATATAAAACCTATTGATAATTATATGATATGATATGATATGATATGGTATTTGTAACGCGCCTATACACAAGTGTTTCAAGGCGCGACGAGGCAGGGAGGGAGGGAAACAAGGGGAAGACAGACAAACGATCCTACTAGGCCAGGTGTCATTCAGATCGCGCAAGTGCAGAGGTAAGGGGAAAAGGAGGAAGTGCAGGGGGAGGAGGTGGGGGGGAAGTGCAGTACAAGGTAAGTAGCGTAAAAAATAATAAATAATAAATAATAAATAAAAAGGGCCGGCTGGTGGCAAGTGCGAGGTAAGTGCAGAGCAAGTGCTGGGAAGGGGGCTGTAGGGATACAGTGACAGTCCCACAGTGCAGGGGGAGCCAGGGAGGCAGTGCAAGTGGAGAGTGGCTGGGCCCTGGACCGAGGTTGCTGAGAGTGGCCCAGATGCAGGTTTAGTGCTGAATTCAGTGGGGAGTTAAGCAGGATTAGCAGGGGAGAGGGAGAGAGAAGGCAGAAGCGAAGAGGAAGGTTTTGAGGTGCTTCCGGAACCGGAGATGGTTCTCCTCAAGTTTCAGGGAGGCAGGAAGGCTGTTCCAGAGGGAGGCCCCTGCTGCGGAGAGAGATCTACCCCCAGCTCGTTGCTTCGAGAAGCGGCTGACCAATTATAATGAATGACAGTAGCCCTTTATATTACACTGAACATGCTGTACATTTAGAACGTAAAGCATAGTTAGCCACCTCCGAAGGATGTAAATCCTCACCCCCACAGCAGAAAATATCAGCTAATTCTTTGTGAGGAAGCATACACACATCTCAATCATACCATGCCAACGCACACAGTTAGATGCTGCACAATGATTGGCTAAACCAAGTAAACCAAGCCAGTTCCCAAGCTTGAGATGTAGTAGGATGTCTTGAGAAAGCAACAACAAGATAGCAGATCCCAGTGCTAAAATGACAGGACATTGCATACTGAATGGTCAAAACATATTGGTCCAGTTGAGTTCCCAGGCAAGCATCTGAAAGGCATATAACAACTCAAGTTCCTGAATTTAATACAATGAAGGTCATAGGCCTGTGAAGGCAAAGCACTAAAAGAAGGAAGACACAGTGAATAAGGCACAATTCTACCCTCTGCAGGAAAAACACACGAATAAGGCTTCATTTGTTAAGGAAGAAGTCATGCAGTGTCATGATTCCTGCCCCTCATGTCCCCAGCCCTCCAAGATGTCAGACTGGAGCCAGGCCACGATCACCTACATGGCCCTCAAGGGCCTCTCCATCCCTCCAAAGACCCTTTTGGAGTCAGACCTGGCGCTTGTGGCACCAGACTCACTCACTCCCATAGGATAACATTGGGGATTGGACTTGTAGTGCATTGATGGGGACAAGATGGATGCCCCCACATATTTCGGTTCCCAGGACTGCATATGCGGTCTAGTCTTTTGGGTGTGGTTCAGCCCAGAGACACCTCGGATATCCAGAGACTATTTAAGCCACACCAGGCTGAGAAACATGCTTTGCGTTTTCTGCACCTGCAGCATGACACTCACCGTGTTCGGATCGGTCTCCAGTCAGCCTGCATCTTTCTTCTGCGCTCAGCTCCTGCAAGAACAAGAACACAGTTAGGAACAGCCTTACCTTGCGGCGCTTCTGCCCATCATTCATCGCTCCTTCTGTTCTGCGGGCATCTTCGGCGGTGTCATTCCCATCCCGGCACGCCGCTTCCTAAAGAAAAGGGAAAAGAACAGAAAAAAGGCATTAGTAAGCATTCTGAAAATCTTTGCTTATTTTTAAATAATGTACGAGCTTCAAACGCTTACCTGAATCCTAGCCGCTCTGGGGGAACTCTGTCTCCGGAACTTCTCATCCATCTGCAAGAGGGAAAAGACAATCCAGGTTAGTGTGCAAACATCTAGAAGCACCACATACCGTGCTTACCCACCGCATTTGTTCTTCATAACCGGCATCCACGCTGAAAACGTCGCAGCACCTAAAAGACAGAGAAAAAGAACTCAGTTCAATGCAAATACAAAAGCGGTGCATCGTGCATCGCGCACTCACTCACCTTCAGCGCTACTCATCTCAGCAGCACACCACCATCCCCGGAAGCCGGTCATCATCTAAGGAAGGAAAGGAACGAAGTTAGAGAACTGTTCAAAAGATTAATTATACTTACCTGTCGGACTCTTGCCAGTGAAGTAACTAGGCAGCAATAAGCCCGCATCAATCAACGCGCCCCTTCGCTGAAAGCAGGATGGAGAGCACACTATCCAAGAAAACAAGGTAAGCTGTGAATCAAAGGGAAGGGTTGGACCCCGGGGAAGAAGGGGTTCAAGCACACAGATACAATAGGGAGTTAAACTCTACCAATCCTGTGTTTCAGGCCCAGTCTCCAGTCGAATAGCCTCCAGGGAAGGGTTTGGGGTCGTAAAAGGTCAGAACAGGCTGAGTGGCGTCCCTGTGGATACCAGGTGAGTGTTACATGCAGAATGCCAGTGCACATGAAGTAGGATTGGTTAGGAAGATTATTTTTTTCCAGGTGCTCACACATAACCTTCGAAATAGAAATAAAGACACCTTTGAGTCACAAAGTTTATAGAGACACACATATAAGCATATGACTATATACACATATCCTTGGCATAAGAGAATGAAATTTGCAAGCAGGCTAAGTCCCAGCATGTAAGGTCAGAGACAGGATAGATGAAATCATGACACACGGAAGACACGCCACTAATGTTTCCAATGATGAGTCACAAAGTACCAAAACAAAAGAGGTGATGGTTGGAAGTTTTAGAATACATTTTAACCTCTGGAATTGCTTTGGACAACCCTCCAGACCATGATTCTTGGCCTGCAAAGTCATTACAAAAAGGGTAAAGACCATCGCAAATCAGGCTTGGTCCCACCCCCAAAGGGGTAGTCCAGCCCGAACTACTATGTCACATCCCTTCTGCACAAGACCAATGCCAGTGGTACAGATTCATTCAAAACCTTCCACCCATCACTTTTGTGGTCACAGTTTGTCTCACTATGTGAGAGAGGGTATGCTCAGATGTGGGTCCCTTGCTCACTGTGCCATAGGAAACCAAGCTGCACCTCACTATGGAGGCCCAACAAGGCCGAAACATGTCTGGCGTTACTTGTGTTTCCATGCAGAGGGGACATGGCCTTGCAGTTTGGGCTAGGCTGCTACCATTGGTGGCAGTACCTGACTGATTTGCATATGGCTGGACCCCTTTTGCAATGGTGCAGACAGGCTAAAAAATGGTGGTGTGGAAGGTTGCCCAGAGCAATGCCAGTGATACAGATTCATGGTGGTGCCAAACCGCTTAGATCAATGGGAAAGGATGTAAAGTTACAATGTCAATACTACACTGTCACACCTCACAATAAGGAATGCTTGAAATGTATGTAATCATTCACGCCACTCATACTTCTTGTGAAACAACCAAATGAAAGCTGTATTTAGCTGATACATGTTTAAAAAGAGAGCAATTATTTAACACAAGAGGACCAGGGGGGTCTCATTCCTGAGTATACCCTTTTATATTCGCACGTGAGAGGACTCAGGTTGGTCGATTCTGTAGGGGGTATTTTTATCATATATTTCATTTTGTGTTGAATTCGGGTTCGCCCTCTTCTGAGGTACTTAGAATTCCTTTAAAACTGCTTCATAGATGAAATAAGATTTTTATTAATAAAAAGAATAGACCAACCTGAGTCCTCTCATGTGCGAATAAAAAGAGAGCAAGCCAATTAGAAAGTGTGCAAATGGGGATGAGCTCAATGGTAATGAGTTAACCTTAGTTGCAAACTAATTCAGTCATGTGGTTAGAGTAAACCAACAGAGTTAGGACATGTATGAAAATGTTTATAGTGCAATTTATACAGGTGAATCAGAAGCCTGGAAATGTAATGGATGTGTAACATGTGTTGTCTTTTCCTTTCTGTAACACACTATAAAACCATCCATGTTTCGGAATGTGATGAATGTCTTTTTAGATGTTGTCCAGCAGTTATGATACATGTTTGTTCTTTTCATACCTTGTGCATTTATTTTTATCTCTTTTGGATTGATTTTAGATCTGGACTTACCCTTCAAACAGATCCCCACTTAATATTCCTTCAACCCAAATTCAATCATTAAAGTACACTTAAAAATTGTATCAACTACAATACACAGTCAGAATATGCTAATGGTTATCTTACCTCTTTAAACCTACCCTTTATTACAATACACTTCAAACATGCCATCATACTTATACTTACATAATGTATCCATATTAGGATAGTACTTTTAAAATTCCACACATTTAAAATACACCAATGGGTATTTAACTACTTTAAACACACAGATATATTCTGTAACAGGTAAACTTTAAAACAATTTAAATACCAGACGTGTATCTGCATACAATTTTTGTTTCCAATTGAACATTGCTTTATTTTTCAATGACCCAATGATTACTATATGTTAATACAACAACGTGTACCACGCACACATGTTGTGCTAAACATAGAACATACAATGTACTATTTATGAGGTTCAACAAATGTAATATATATGTAGAATTATTAGTAATTAAATGTTTCAAAGTATATTGTATAACGAATTATATACTTTTTTCTTTACAGACAAACTATTACAGATTGCAGCCTTGTTACCATATTGAACTACATGCCCAAACCCAGTATCAATTACTTTGTGCATATTAATGTAGCCATAATTACTGAGGACAAAATATGATGGTTTCACCAGTGTCCACAATTTGATATTGCAGCCTTCCTACAATATTCAATTTAGCAGCCATGCCCACCATCAATTACTGTGAGTATATTACTGTTGCCATAATAACTGAGGACAAAATACTGTTGCCATGGCCAATATGCACATTTCTGGGAGGATTATAACAACTGTGTACACTTCAATGTAATAAAACCCTTGAAACTCAGCATCTTACAGTGTTCACTGACCTCAAAATGTTGTGGACTTAGCCAGTGTCCAGATTCTTGGGGTCATATTCTGCAGCCATTTCCCCAGAAATCTGGATGCTAACCATGGCCACAACAATGCACTTCCATCATATTAAAAATACTGTTTACCCCCCCCCCCATAATAGCCATAATTACTATGCACACATAACTGTGGCCAATATCTTGTTTCCAGATTCTTGCAACCATTGCCTGTGGCATCAATGGAATTCAACTATATCACAAACACTCACATCACACCATCATAAAACATGACTCATCCCATTTGCTGTTACTATTGTCTGCGAACAACAAAAATGTCCATGGGCAGGGCCACAGGACCCAGATGGCACTTGTGGGTCTGCAGACTGTCGCTCTGTCTGCAAACATCATTTGACAGGGCAGTCAATATACTCTTGTTAACTTCATTTCTGTAACGCTCTCTGATTGGCTACTTTCCATCAGTCACACATACATCCACCAATCACATCCAAAAACTCTACATGGAACCCTCCTACTCACTTCACTAGATCAGATATATCTTTAGAATCTCACAGTGCAGTTCTCCTGTGATTCAACTTCTGATCTGATTGCAATTTCCCGATTCAAGAAGATCAACATCTCATAAGGTATGCTTTCATTCTTATATGCACTTATTGTAACCATCTTTTTTATATAAATATATACATCTCCATAAAAATATCCTCTTTTTTAACCCCTGCTATCAGATGCCATATTTGTGTTCAGAAAGGGCATTCTTCTAAACTTTACACAATTAGAACATTTATACTAATGCCCATACACCTGTGCATTGTCGGTATTTTACTCAGATACTATTAAACATAACCATCCTTGCTCATACACCTAGGCATTGTCAGTGTTTCACTCAGAAGATATCAAAATTTGCAATCCCTGCGTATACATCTATGCATGTTCAATGCTTCACTCAGATGCTATTAAGAACAGCCATCCCTGCTCACAAACCTATGCATTCACAGGGTTTTACTCAGATGCTATTAAAAAAGATCCACAGTAGTAGCTGTCCATAAAATGCAGCACTTCTCCCTACATGTAAACATAGTCTATTGAACAAGCACTGCTACCAGATTTCATGTAGTGCCAACATATTGCACATGATCACGCCAAGTGCCACTTACCTATATTGCACAAATGTTTTGCAAATGCTTTTTCCTCACTTATGAAAATGGTGTAAAGGGAGGGATTCTAATTCATCTATACATTTGTTTTTATTTTCAATAAAATGCTACTAAAATACATTTTTAAAACAACAACATTCATATTCAATTATTTCCGTTTTGTACGCAGGTACCATTTCAATAAAAAAACAAGAACATTTAAAAATAAACAATTTACATACAGCTTTCAGGGACTGTCCACAATAAAACACCACCATCAAGTAGTCTAAAGGATTAGATGAACAAAAACGAAAAAAGAGTAATTAAGTGTAAGTGTAGGTGCAAACTGTAAGAAGTTGATACGTTTTGCTTAAGAGGTTTTGTGTTAGTGAAGGTGCAAACTGTAAATGTACTCAATGTTTTTTTTTTCAATCCAGCTCAGATTTTTTCTGAATGCCCCAATGATTGAGTGCACCGCGCACAAGTGTTTACCAACCATAGTACATACAATGTACTACTTCGGAGGGCTATATAAAATATACATGTACAACTGTAATTAATTATAGTTTGCAACACATATCTTATACCTAATTATATTTTCTTTTTTTTTAAGACACAACAATGCAAACTAACCCTTCTCACCATATCCAACTCTAGGCCCGATTCATGGAATGTTTGCCTGGTTCAAAGTGAAATTGCACTGCTGAAAATTGATTTTGCACTGCCAACCCTTGCCCTGATTCATGGAACCGTGCAAAGTGAATTTTTGCAGTGCAAAGTCTGGGCAAAGTCAGCACATAGGGCCTCATTACATGGATGGCGGTAAGGGTTTACCGGTACCAGTAAGGGTACCAGTGCCGGTAAACCCTTACCGCCTTACTACGAGGTCCCTTTGTGGGACCCTACCTTAACGGCTGGTTTTACCAGCTGTTAAGGATGGGAGCTTCAAAGGGACCTTGGAGGAAATTACGGTACCACAATTTGCGGTACCGTAATTACCGCCTTCCCCATTCCCATTGAGCGCTATGGGGCTAAAGTGGGAATGAGGAAGGGCCATGGTGAATGGGGAATTACCGCCCCCACACACCTTGGAATAGGGCGGTAATTCCGCCATTCACCATGGCGGACTCGGTAAAATACTGGCAGCAACCATGGTGCTAATAGTGCCATGGTTACCGCCGTCCGTGTAATGAGGCCCATAGTCTTTTTTGCAGTACAAAATGACTTTGCATGGGATTTGCAAGGTAAAAATACACTATGCATGGTTCCATGAATCAGAGTTTGGGCCTCATTCCGACCCAGGCGGTAAGTTACCGCCTGGGTCGTACCTTTACCACCATGGCGTAAACTACGTTTACGCCATGGTGGTTGGCGGACTTACCGCCCCATTCCGAGGTTGGCGGGGCGGTAAGTCCCCAATCCCCATTTACCCTTCCCCATTCCCATTTTTGCCCCATAGGGCTTAATGGGAGTGGGGAAGGCGTTAATTACGCCACCGTAAATTACGGTGGCGTAATTAACAACAAGGTCCCTTAGCGCCATGGATTTTAACACCTGCTAAAAGCAGGTGTTAAATCCTCCATGGCGCTAAGGGACCTCGGAATCAGGCGGTAAGGGTCGGCGCTGTTTACGCTGCCGTAAACCCCTTACCGCCTGGGTCGGAATGAGGCCCTTTGTGTCCGCAGTGCAAAGTCACTTTCCAGCAGTGTAAATTCACATTGAACCGGGCAAATATTCCATGAATAGGGCCCTAAGGTTCCATACCTAATATAACATTTATTTCAATTTGTAATCCCAATAACCACATTATTCAATGTACAGCATTCATAATTAATTACATAATCACTATGCACATATTACTGTGGCCGACACTGGCCGTAGCTGCAACTTTACAACCATGCCCCCAAGAATCTACACACTAGCCATGGGCGCAACTATAATCTTCAGCCATGGTATGACCACTTTACACACTTCAGTAACAACTAACAAATGTATTTTTATTCCAAATTCACACTCACTACTTTCATAAAATAAGTAAACATATACCGACACACAGAACACTTCCCAGTCCCAATAATGTCCGCTGACACAAGTCTGTGTCTGTATCTCAGAATACGTCTGCAGACAGTAAAATTGACTGCAGACTCGGGTGCACCCACACAGACGTTTCCCAACTTTAAAAACAGCTCCATCTTAATTTTCTTCCACCCCACCACCATTCCCAGACACTCTTTCAGCCACAATATTACCCCAAAGGTATCTTCCAGAGTTTTTCCCGCCATGCTATCTGCAGACAAAGGCAGCGGTTTGCGCATCTAATAAAGCGACCTTTTCAAGAAATTTGACACAGCTCACGTTTTTCAATAACCATTCAGCGTGCATGTTTGATGTCTGCGAACAGCACACTTCTCCCCGATTAGCCCAGATGCGTCCAGAGACACCGAATTAGGAAATTAGTCCACAGACCGGACGTAGATAATACACATTTTTTAAAAAGTAGATTTTGGCCATTCTATAAAAAAAAATACTGGGCCGATCTATACCAAATTTGCAAAAGCATGCTTTCGGGACTAGGCTGCCACTCTTCATGCACATTTGCGGTTTAGGCTGTAGGCAGGAGCACATTGTTCAAGAAGCTTACGGCAGGGGCCCAGCCCCACTGGAGCAGCAAGCCCAGACCCTCCCATCAAACAGATAAGTGCTTCAGCTCCACAGAGAGCAAAAGGGACAGGGGGAACCGCGTAGGGGGCTCCAGCCCACCCCTTAGCCCCTGCACCACACTGAAGCTAAGTCTCCGTGCGCACGCATTTAACCCTTACTTACCTGAATGTAAAAGCTGTAATTACTACTTTAACGTGTTGTATTTGACGGCAGACACCAGAACCAGCACAAGAGCAGTCAGGTGCTTTTGGCCTAGTGCGAACAAGGGACAGCCACATGGGATGTCAAAAAACCGATCCCATCCCACAACGCCAAACAAAAGCCACATGCGACGGTGCATGTTTTAGGCCATCGAAACCACCTGAAATTACATGCATCGTCACTGGGACCCACATACGTCAGCCCATGCCATTGACCACTACATTCTCCCGCATCAGTCTGCATTGTCTCTAGGAAGCCACATGCTGCAGCGCATGTCATGGACCATAGACCCGCGCAACAGGTGTGTATATGAGTGTATTTGCCAGTGGGCTATAACATTCAGCACACACTAATGCGGTCGCTCTTTTTCAGCATGAAACTGCTCCTGTAATACCTGGCTGCACCACAGGACTAGATGGCCTGCAGGAGACTACAGGGGAACACTCCACAGGGACCATATTCACATAAGTCTTGTATGTTTTCCTATGTAACCACAGTAGTGGTAATGCTGGATTCTCATGTTACAAAAGCTCTTCACAGGGAGGGCTTAGAGGCCTGAGAGGGAACATGCAGACTAGGGGATTGATGGTGTGTCACAGCAATGTTCTACAGGAGCTGAATAAATGTGCTCCAAGATCTCTGTTTCCCTAAAACCCCCAGTCCTATCCACAACCTCTTCCTAACCCTCTTTCCGGTTTCCCTACAGTCCCCATACCCATCCAACCAATGATACCCTAACGATCCTTCCCTGCAGTGGTCAAGGAAACCTGTGTAAATTTTGACTTGCATGTCCCAAGACCATAGTGGGGGTGGTTGGTTTGTGCCACTCCTGCAGTTTGGAGCTGTGGACCAGGACAACGCCCTCACAGCGCATCAAGGCTGATGCGGATTCATCTATGCCATAACTTTGTAATAAATTGCAATTAGTCTGCTATACTGACATGCAGTCAATTTTGAGCCCCATTGAGCGTGGGCCAGATAGCCAGAAAATGCTGATCCCGTGGGTCGAGGCACGCACTGGTTGCCATGTTAATGAGAGCAGTGATCTCCACAGTAAACTACTTCAACGGAGGGTAGTTGGCATGTATCCAGTAGGCATTTCAGTGGGAGCATCATTGGGCACATATAATGAATATATTCAGCTGCATCCTACACATGTATTGGCAATGTTATTTACCAATCTTTTTTCTACTGTGCACTAGAAGGGTCACATTACAAGCGATCAAGAACCTGATCACATGTAGACTGCCTATTAGTCAATATAATTTGAACTGAAAGTGCGACCCACCCGGCTGACATCGGGCAGGGACACCCACAAAGATGGACTTCCGAGTTTCAGATCGGCCGCGATTTCACTGATGGCGCACATGTGCATCGGCGAATTAACAATGAACATAGTATTTAATAGACCTGATACACACCAGTGTGCAATGTGACTGCTGGCGTGCAGCGTCTCCTAGCTGGAATAGAGAGAGAGAGAGAGAGAGAGAGAGAAAACTGAAACTGGTCGGACATTTGAATTAGGAGATCTCCCACTAATAAATGGATATGTGTTGTGTGTTTTACTTATTCTGGTCATCCCTTCATAGTGTGTGTGGGCTTGGAGTGTTGAACATAGAGTGTCGGCTCTAGAATGTTATGGTGTGAAGCTTCTCTGATTCCACTGAGTGTCAGTTGAGAACTGGAGCCTAAGAGAAGGGGGACCGGTGGATGCTTCTATCCTATGAACTTGTCATGTATTATACCTAATGTACTTACCTGTGTTCCTGTGGACTTACTAAAGATACCTAAACATAACAGGGCTCCTGAGTGGTTATTTATAACCTCAAACCCACAACTTAACAATACCCTATCTTAAAGGAGTGCATGTTGGTAGTGCACATGCTAAAGATTTTATAAACTTGAGTTGCTAATAAGAGTCAGAATAAATAGGTTGAGGTGCCTGTTAGAACTCACCACACTTGTCACAGTGCAAAATGTACCAGTGTGGGATTTTAACTCCCTGAGCAATAGAGTTAGCCTCCTTCTGTCCCCTTACCCCAGGCAGGTGGCCCACCACCGTCAACTAGGGTTAGCTTCCCCTGGAGGACATAGTTGGAATGGTTGGAGTACAATCTAGTTTGGATAAAATCTAACAGATACTTAAGAACCAATTAACTCTACCTGTACAGTTGTGTGTGGGATGACCAGCTTCTCTGTGAGTTTGCCCAAATAAGGGGGGGTGAAAAGAAAGAGCGACAGTTTGCTGGGCAAGAAGGGTCAGCAGACGATTTTTAGAGAGATGGTGGACAAGAAAGTGCTTAAGGAAAGAAATCACTGGTGAATGGATGGATGCAGAGGTCAGCCAAGGCTGGAGAGAGAGTGGCAATGTTGTCCTTGATGGTTCTGGAGGAGCAGGGGAGCACCTGTCCAGAGGAGACTTCCATAGAATGGACCACTCTAGAAATATCATGAGGTGCAATGAGAGAGAGAAAGAGAGGAGTATGGAGGCCGAGAGGGGCCAGGGGGGTAAGAGACGGTGAGTTGGGGAGCAGAAGACAGAGAACACATGATGTCCAGGGTTTTGGAGGAAAAGTGGGCGGCCTGTGAGGAACAGAGGGCCAGGGCTGGAGGATGAGAGGAGGAGGCTGCGGCAGGATTGGCAAATTCCTTGCTGATTTTAAAGAGTTTAGCCAGTTTATTTGTGGCTCCAGAGATGTAGTCTTGGAAATGAGCACTTTTCTTGGAGCAGATGGAGAGACTGTATTTCCTTTGAAGTAGGCGACAGGCCAGTTTGTCCGAGGATGATCTACATGCCAGCCACTTCTGCTCTGCTGCTTTGCACTTGCGTTTTAAAGCTGACAAGTCAGAGTCATACCAAGAATTGCATTTGAGGCAGGCTTCATGCGAATCCTGATGACAAGGTCAAGGATGTCCAGGGTGTTAGAGACAGAGAGATAGAGGTTAGCAAGAACAGAGACAGAAGGAGAGTCCAATGAACAGGGAGGAGGAGGGATGACAGAAGAAGCAAAAGCAACGACTGACACATGCTTTATCGGTAAAATGATGGAGAAGAAGACTAACAGTGCGGGAGGAGGTATCAGTGGATAGGGAAGATCAATGTGGGAAGGGAGGAGAGAGTGGCCAGACCAGGATAAAGAGGTGTTGAGAGGGTTGGATAGAGGGATGTCTGTTGAGATGAGAGCATCCAAGGTATGTCCAGAAGAGTGGGTTGGACCAGAAGGAAGGATAGTGAGGGAAAGTGGGTTGCAGAGGTTGCAGAAATGAACAGTGGCTACATCAGGAGGGTAGAGATGGATATTGAAGTCCCTAAGGAAGATACGTTTGGGGGAGGAGGCAAGAAGAGAGGAGGACAGGTCAGCCCATGCAGTCTGGGGGTTTGTCGATGGTAGCAAGAATACGAGAGAAAGTAGGTGAGACAGACATCCTGCATACTAGGCTTTCAAAGGATGAGCAGGTTTGAGTGCGGACGAGGGAGGCAGGGACCCACTCAGGGAAGAATAGAGCCACTTCACCACGGGACCGAGAGGGCCTTGGGCGGACATGATCTTTTAGCCCTTATGGAGAACAGTGTCAAAAGTAGTGACGGAGCTGGCCTTGAACTAAGTGAGAGCAAGGACATCAAGGTCAAGGTCTTCAAGGAGATGACAGATGTCAAAAGTGTTTGATAGCAGAGCGAGAATTGAGGTTAGCTAAGTGAAGCTGGTTGCCCACTTTAAAAGATTTGCGTTAGGGTGCACAGTGGTCTGGTGCCACCACTGGGGGGAGGGAGGAAGCGGGAAGGAGGGGTAGAAGAAGAGAGGGGGAGTTGAAGAGAGAAGGAAGACATCTGTCAAGAAGATGAAGGTTGGGCTGAGAGCCCTGGGCCATGACAGTGCAATTATGATATGCATTAATTGTGCATTTGGAAGATGCAAATTGAGGCAAGAGCACATCCCATCTGGTGCCACCAGTAAAGTGTGAGGAAGACAAAGGGGGGGGCAGAGACCATATGAGGGGGGGTCCATAGGTTAGAAGAAGGAACAGCAAAGAGAATGTCAGTGATAGACTTTCCGGAGGAAGCATTGATGTAGGTGTTTGCGATGGGCCTACCAGGGTTGGAACGCAGGTGTGCCTTTTTTAGTTTCTTCCTTCCAGACTTTATGAGAGAGGGAGGATATGATATGGGGAAGCAGTTAGAGAAGATAGCAGAGACGGAGTGCACTATGGGGACAGAGACAACAGATGGAGGAGAAGGGTCAGTGGCTCGCAGGGGAGAGGGTCAGAGACATTATGCAGGGATAAAATCACACCAGAAATATTAACCAGAAAGCATTAAAAACAGTACACAATGGTGAATGCACACTGGAAGCACACCTAAAATCAATTTTACCAGAAAGCACCAAAAAGCAGTACAAAATGGTGGATGTATGGTGGGTAATGGGGTTGCTGCCTGTATGGTACGGTGTCCCCGACATTTTGTGATCCACCCTGTTACTGAAAGCTACTAGCACTAACATAATCACCACTACCAGTTGGCTCAGAGAATCATTTTCCTTGCAATGGCCCTTGTTCCACTCACAAATGTGGTTGTGGCTAGCTGTCATCCCCAGGCTGCAATGCCTGCTTCTCTGGTACACCTCACTTTGTTGCCACAGCCCACCGCATTGCAGAACAACATTAACACCTACAGTTGTCACCATTGATTCATTCAACACAGTACTGCCATCCAGCAATGGTAATCTGTGTGGTTTTGAAGAGAGGCAATGAACCTGTCCATCATTGTTTCAACCCTCCCCACATTCCGAAGGTATAGACATGAACGGTGTTCTTCGCTCATAGCATCTACCCCCTCACCACCATTATATTGCTGATGGGAGAACCATTACGCCCTGAGACAACCTCACAGACCCTACCCGGATGATGTCAAAGAAATAATAAATGTACAGGCAATGGAACCCCTGGATGAGCTGTAACTACGAAAGAGACAAATGATGTCTGAGGCCGACACATGTAGGTGCATTAGACATGAAGCACATATACATCCAAGCATAGAGATACATGAACACTAGGTAAAATTGCATTTATACATGAAGAACATGCTTGCAACATCTAGGGTAGAAAACATTTACTCTCTTCCAATGCTGAAAAGCAAGTCGCACAAGAATACCTATACACGCTTGCTTAATACAGAACACAACCGAAATGAGTGGCCATGTAAACCAAGATGGAAGATGCTTGTTAGGAGAATAAAAAACATTGAGAAGCCATAAGGTGGCAGATAGACCCTGTCTTGCTGGGCCAGCAAAGGAGCCAAGCCCGAATGGAGCACATAGCGAATGCACAGCGTGCCAAGATTATCAGGGAATGACAGGGCTGAAACAACATTGGAAAGGTACAGACAATAAGCAGATCCCAGATAATGGACATAATTCTATCTGAATAAACAAAGAAACACATGTTGAAGGAAGGCCAGGTTCTCATCAGCTTACACCTGACACTGAGGAGAATGGTTCTCAAGCAAATCTTAGAGGCCAAGAAGGTTGTGGCACACATGGTAAAAACAGCTAAATCCTCACTAATGACTGAGCAGGATGATCTAAAATATGGTCCACACACATGTGACTTGCATCTGGCAGAGAAGGCCTATTCATTAGAGACAGACACAGGTAGACAGAGACAATTTGTTCCCATCCATCTCAGGATGAAAAGATACAGCATAGAGTAAAGTTGAAAGCTAACTGTCCTGGCTCAAAGACTAGAGAATCAGGTAATGGTAAGTTTAGTGGAACATGTAGCACCTTGGGGGAATTCTCATCACCTTCAATTGTTGTTCATGTGCTGGTAACAGTCCAAACTGCCAATCATTGTCCACCTTCCACGATCATCTTAATAATGTGGTAGCCCCACTCATAATGCACTGTGATGACATGTTCCCATTTGTATTTATTTGTAGGTTGTCCCATGCGGAGCTACTTAATATCGCCGGACTAATTAGGTGACTAACCGCATATAGAATCCATACTGTACCATACTACTTACCCAATCATATACCATCTACATCATTTGTTTGTGAAGTAATTATGAAGTACAACTCTGTGGAAAGCCTGTACCAGAAGGAGAGAGAGCTGGATATCACCTGATGTCCATCACTATCCTTGTTGTATTTGAGTATTTGGTAATAAAACAGTATCTTTGCCACATTATTTGACTCTTCTGTTTTTTTGGACATGGGATGCTCCCTGCCTGTCCGCTGCTTCCCTCAGAGGGGGCATCTTCTTCAATATCGACAGTTTCATATATATAATTAGGATGGTAAAATGGGTGACTGGTTCTTAAATTTTAAGCCCTCCTTCCACTGAAACTTAAGTTCTTGCATCCCATGAGCTTTAGCAGGTTGTAGTAATGTCTGAGTGTCCTCCTGGTCATTTCACTCATCTGCCAACTCACAGATGTGTGACATGTTCCTCACGGGGTACACAGTGTGTATTTGAGACACAGAAAGGGAGACAACAAGAACAAGAGAGAGTGGGAAGAGAGAGAGAAACAGTCAGAGAGAGAGAGAGGGAGGTGGCATTAGGAGCTAAAGAAATGGCACCTCTCTGAAAATGGCCAGGTCTAGTGTAGGGTAGCCCTTCAAAGCACACACCAGAAAACATACAACCCAATAGGGACACCTCTTTGAAGGAGGACAATGTTTTATCTCACAAAAATACAAATACGTGCCAGCAAAGAACTTTGCTGCCACAGAGTGCTCTGACAAAAACAGTATAAGCAATGAGTTTTAAAGATACATGATGTAACAAGTGACGTACATTACAAAGGTTACAAATCCATGTAGCTGGTTGGTGCGATCAAATACACATACAGCCTGCTCCATATGGGATGCCAGGCGATTGGTCATCTTCTTCCACATGAGATCTTCTTCTTCCTTCATCCAGTACAAAGACTCTAATGGGCAATTTGGTTTAACAATTAATTATTTGATAGTTTTACAGTGCACCTGGTACCAAGGGCATGAGTGAGGTGGATACTTTTGAGTCTGTGATAACTTCTTAGAACTACGTCAACCCCCGCTCCATACCAGACACTCTGGAACCTCCACAACTTTCCCGCACACAGCCTACATATTATTTCTTCTCCCCTGGCATCTTGCAGCACAAATCACATGACCAGATAGTGGAGTCAGCCTGTCACCACTCTCTGATATTTCTGATCGACTGGTAAATTTACAGTTTAATGGTCAGGGTTCTTGGGCTGGTCAGTGCACTGAAATGTTTGTGGCCTCCGCTCGGGGGTTCCTGATGATGGCCTAAATTCGTTGCTCCCCCTTCTCATGGGATAGCTCACCAAAGATCAATTATGCCCCTCTCTTGGCCTTGCAGGCCACAATCCTTCTGGGTTACATACACTAATTATAAAACACAATGGAGATCTGTGTATTTTCAGTTAATTAATTTTCTACAGGACTGCAAGCAAATGGCAAACTCACACACACCCCTTTAACCTTCGGATGGGATTAGGCATGCTGGCATAGCTATGGCACTACGTCTCAATTTCAAGATGGACTCCAACTTCTAAAATGGAGTCTCATTACACATGTGATATTAATCCCAGGATTCACTACATTTCCACTACAATCCAGCTCCTATGGGTGACCCCTCTCCATTCTCCCAGCTCCCCTACAACATCTCCTTATAAATTCACCTCGTCCTAAATTGCTGGGGGGCCTGGGACTTCTGGCCTGACTCCCCAACATTCCCCCTTTTTTAAATCCTATATTAACAAACTCCCTTGCGATCCTCTCAGCCTCCTCATACCTCCATGTTCCTTTCTTGGGCACCCACACTACATACTGAATGCAAACGTTCTCCCACCTGAGCGTACTGCTCTGGACTGAAAGTAAGATACATACATCCCCCATCTCCTTCTAAGTCAACTCTGCTCCTCATAGTTTTTGGGATCAGGTGGTACCATAGTAACTTTTCAACAGGGGTCCACTTTTTGCTCTATTCTCACCATGCAGGGCAAATTTGGGTCGCCTTTTTGTACCTGTCCATCTTTTGTAATGTGAGGTGCACTGCTTACCCCAATTGAGACCATTGTCATAACACTGCAGGGATCACTTTAGCACAGCATTGAAGCCCTAACTGGCAAGTGCAGACGATCACCAGCACGAACACCACCACTGACACTTGTATCTTCACAACCGCTCCATCCACGATATAAGAGATCATCAAACCAACGACTCTTATGAATCCCTGCTTCCATCTGCATATGTTCTCTGAGGGTGTGTACGGCCGCGATTATCTGTGTGAGAGACCCATTTATGGCATCGTTTGGGGGTAGGTAAGTGCAGCAAGATTCTCCTACTTTTTTTTACAGACGGCCCCTTACATGGTTATGAGCAAATTGAGCATATAAATGGTCTGCAACATCATTAAATGGAGGGCTCTCAGTTCATCCTTGATTGCGTTGAATCCTTTTTCAGTATCATTCACTAGATGTATCAGTTCCCATCTACTATTTTTAGCCATCTGGTCGTGGCTCCTGTTTGTATCCCTTGCACTAATAGAGCAGCGAAAAATGTCTCTTCCTTATTGTACAGTCTATATTGATCGGGTATTTCTCAAAGCAATTGAGCTTAGTTTTTTTTATGTATAGTTAGGCCTCTTTTTCCTTTTTACAAATATGTTTTCCTTTTTCCCTGGCAAGATCTGGAAGTCAATGGGCTGCATTGGTGATGCAAAGGTGGTTGGCTCTGGTTTGACATGGGTGTAACCAAGCTCCCTCGTTAGGTGTGCTTCTGGGACCACAAAGAGAACAAGTGCAGCATGGCCAGCGAGCATATGCCCCTCCATGATGATGGAGGTGCAGGAGTGCCTGCTATCCACAGACCCAGTAAATATACATCACTTTTGCTGTTGCTTTCTTGAGATCTGGAATTTTTATGTTCACATTGCACTTGTCATTGTTACCCACAGGGGCATCCCCTGCATTATAGAAGCACAGTTGATATTCTTCTTGTTTCTGCGCCTTCACTGGCTTCTCTTTTGCTTCAGTCCGTGTTGCCTTTGCAACGTGCTTCTCCCAGTACTCTCGGCATGCCTCATTTACCCTGTGGATCACTTCTTTTCCATATCATTAGAGTCCTCCTGCCATACAGCTCATCCCAGTCTCTTCCTGCTGAATAGCCACAAACTTCACTACTTCCAACTGCATGGCCTTTGAAAACACTGTGGGCTTTTAGCATTACACTCATGCTGCTGTTCATCTGGGTCCATCATCACAAAGTGTATGCTGTGTGTTTGGAACGTACTTTGCAACCTACATACTGCTAGATGGACAAGAGATTGAGCATCCAAAAGCAGAGCCTCTTGTGGTTTTAGTACCTTGAGGGATTCCGACACGTGTGGAATTAAGGAGCAAATATAAAAACTCCCATTTACCCTCTGTTTCCTCACCAAGCTCATGTTTGTGTACCAACGGTTACTCATCTCTGGGTGGTGCACGTCTTCTATCATGTTGAAACCTAATCCTCTGTATTCATCAGACCTTTTGTTCTTGGTCTGCCTTCTAAAACATTTTAATGTGCTTGCATATGGCCCATATAACTTTTTATCTGATTATATATACATATTTATTTTTGGTTTCATAACATTTATTGGTGTATTAGTGTCAATTCCCAGTATTGCGCTATTGTCCCCATTCTTATATGTACACTCGCTCATGATACACCTCCCTCGGATACCCCCCCCCCTTTATGTGTTCCAACCATATAAAATTACATATAAGCTATACTCCTAAACCAAAGATAAAAATACAACATATTTTCAATGTGAAATGCATCACACACCTATATGCAGAGAAAAACATAATATTATCAGGTCTCTTCTTAGCTTATTTATTTATTTATTTATTCAAATTTGTAGAGCGCGCCTCAGCCCAAAGGCATCGTGGCACTTGTTACAGTAAATGATCAGATCTTAGTTACATATAACAACAGACAGACATACATATTGTAATACTGTACAGAACGATTTGTACAGCACATTGATAAGGTGGAGAACGAGAAGTGGAGGGGAAATGGAGAGTGGTTAGTTAACATCACTAAAAGGTGCATTGATAATTAATTGTAATTTCATTGTTAGATAAAAAGGTAAGGGCAAAAGATGATTTGCCCGAAAAACAGTGGGAATATACTAGTGCATAGAATAACAATGTAAATCAACACTGCATTCAGTTAAAATAGACAATTTGTGAAATGTTGTATGTATTTTATATACATATGTACATCTGGTAAATTATTTTGAAAATGTATGCTCAGTCTTATTAGGCATTACTCATGTACTACTGTTGTGTTCATCAGTGGAGGGTTCGGCATTCGGAGCCCTTCAGAGATCAGAAAAGTGTACCCAATATCGTACTCCCAGACCTTAACTGCAAGCAGAGTGGCGCACAAACGGTAAAAGGCCTGTTGTATCTTGGTTCACTCCACCTGCAGATGAAGTTCCTAATGAATACTTGATCCCCGGGAGACAATTGGAGAGGCTGTGATGTTGCCAAAGAAGATACAGCGCTGTTTGCTTCTGCAGATTGCAGTGGTGCTATCTGTTGAGAAATACATTTGATTGATCTAGTCAAAACAGTCAAATAATCCTTAAATTCCTCACCCAGAATGGATGCTGTCCTCTGAGCATCAGTGGCCATTCTTACAGGAGATAGCGGCGTGTGCATTCACCGGCCTGTTACCACCTCATGTTGCGATAAGTGATAATCCTCAAAGGGTTGTGTGCACAAACTGAATAGAGCAAGGGGAAGCCAGTGCACACAGCTTGTGTTAAGGGTGGCACACAACTTAGATAATTTAGCTTTTAGAAATCCATTGATTCTCTCTACAATTTTGTTGGCCTGGGATGGTAAATAGTGTGCATCCGTTACTTGATGCCCAATGAAGAGGTCACTTCCTTTAAAAGTTTGTTAAAGAAATGGGTGCCATTGCCTGACCACAACACATCACAAACACCCCAGCAATGAAATATCTCTCTTACTAAGAATTGGCAATGCATTTAGTGTGTGGATGTGCACAAAGACCTGCCTCAACCCACCGAGAGAAGCAACACACTATGACACACTATGACAATCATGTAACTACACCCTTTGCACCACTCTCCCATATCAGCATAATCTATATGGAGCTCCTGAAATGGCCCACTAGATTGAGGTAGTGTGCCATGTATCATTCTGAGGGTGTCACCAATAATGTAGGTCTGGCATGTGATGTAATTTATCACCATTTTGGTAAGAACTTCCTGCAGATTGGGGACAAACCAGTCCTCCTGTATATCTGCAGCAATATGTTGCTTTGACAAATGAGACGGATAATGCAACTGATCGAAGGCAATCAGCACCAATTTGTGCAGCATAACACCTTTAACTGCGCTTTCTTTTCCCCATGATACATCTGTGGGGGATTGTGTACACCCTCTTTTCTGCCATAATTCTTTCTCCTCCTGTGGGATACGTCCTTGCAACTCAATAATTTTCACTATTAGAAATTGAGTGTATGGTGCTGGCAACTGCATTGTCCCTGTTCTTTTACTGGATTCTAAGTTATGTTAGGCATTGGGAGATAAGCAGCCTGTTTGCCTCTGCTTCTGCAGCAGCTTTGCTGAGTGAAACTTCATCTGTATAATTTGTATGAGGGGTGCATTTAACCATCTCAGTCAACAGGACACCCAAATGCTCAAGGTGTGGCGCCAATGCCTACTCCACAGGCATATCATATATTATACAAAAAAAAGCAAACAGACATCCTGTAGTCCCATTGAATACATACACATGTGAATCACACAACCATCATTCTATTGGAATACACAATATATAAACATCACATTACAATAAGTAAACACATTTCACAAACACCATTTTCAAGACTTGTCCAAACTCCTATATATACAAATAAAAGGAGATAATCTTCCAAACTAACAGGCCGATTCATGGAATAATTAGCGCGGCGCAAGTGGGCAAAAACGTGCGAATCGCAGTGGAATAGCGAAAATCGCAGTGCAAGTGCGAAAATCGCACGAAAAGCAGCGCACGTCGATTCATGGAAGTCCGTGCGCGAGAAAACCAGCGGATGTGCGATAAAAAGTGCGCCGCGCACGTTGGCGCACAGGCCATCTAACAGCGTGCGCCAGGTCACAGCGAAAATCGCACAGGCCACAGCGAAATTCGCACATAGCGCGGCGCACGCAACAAAAGTAGGCGGAACACGGGCGTAACACTCGGAATGGGGAACAACTTGCAAAAACGTGGGCGTCACTGGGGAAGTACAGGGCACAAGTGCGCGGAACGCCCACACGCTCGCCTACAACACGTATTCATGGAATAGAATAGGGCAAAAAAGCGCACGCTCAAACCAGCGCACAGGCACAAACACGACCGCCACAAGAAAGCAGGCGGTAGCGTCTCTGCGGCTGTAAGAAATGTGCGCCAAAAGGTGCGCCAACAAATAGCACCCATATACTGCCATAATGAATGTCCTATACTGTGGCCCTCCTGGACAAATGACGTGCAAAGGGGTACCCACAAACACGGACACACTGACAAAAAATACGTGTGCGTGTATACCGGGGTGCGCGGGAAGTCTCACACGCGATTTGGCCGGGTACGTGGATTTCAGGGGTGCGCGGGAAGTTCCACACGCCATTCCATCAGGGTAGGTGTATTTCAGGGGTGCGCGGGAAGTTCCACACGCGATTCCATCAGGGTACGTGTATTTCAGGGGTGCGCGGGAAGTCCCACACGCGATTACAGCAGGGTAGGTGTATTTCAGGGGTGCGCGGGAAGTTCCACACGCGATTCCATCAGCGTACGTGTATTTCAGGGGTGCGCGGGAAGTCCCACACACGATTACAGCAGGGTACGTGTATTTCAGGGGTGCGCGGGAAGTTCCACACGCGAATAGCCTGGGCGCGTGTATTTCAGGGGTGCGCGGGAAGTTCCACACGCGAATAGCCTGGGCGCGTGTATTTCAGGGGTGCGCAGGAAGTCCCACACGCGATTACAGCAGGGTACGTGTATTTCAGGGGTGCGCGGGAAGTTCCACACGCGATTCCATCAGGGTACGTGTATTTCAGGGTTGCGCGGGAAGTCCCACACGCGATTACAGCAGGGTAGGTGTATTTCAGGGGTGCGCGGGAAGTTCCACACGCGATTCCATCAGGGTACGTGTATTTCAGGGGTGCGCGGGAAGTCCCATACACGATTACAGCAGGGTACGTGTATTTCAGGGGTGCGCGGGAAGTTCCACACGCGAATAGCCTGGGCGCGTGTATTTCAGGGGTGCGCGGGAAGTTCCACACGCGAATAGCCTGGGCGCGTGTATTTCAGGGGTGCGCGGAAAGTTCCACACGCGAATAGCCTGGGCGCGTGTATTTCAGGGGTGCGCGGGAAGTCCCACACGCGATTACAGCAGGGTACGTGTATTTCAGGGGTGCGCGGGAATTTCCACACGCGAATAGCCTGGGCGCGTGTATTTCAGGGGTGCGCGGGAAGTTCCACACGCGAATAGCCTGGGCGCGTGTATTTCAGGGGTGCGCTGGAAGTTCCACACGCGAATAGCCTGGGCGTGTGTATTTCAGGGGTGCGCGGGAAGTTCCACACGCGAATAGCCTGGGCGCGTGTATTTCAGGGGTGCGCGGGAAGTCCCACACGCGATTACAGCAGGGTACGTGTATTTCAGGGGTGCGCGGGAATTTCCACACGCGAATAGCCTGGGCGCGTGTATTTCAGGGGTGCGCGGGAATTATCACACGCGATTTGGCTTGGTACGTGTATTACAGGGGTGCGTGGGAAGTTACACACGCGATTAGGCTGGGTGGGTCCTCACAGGTGTTCCCTGTACACCCTCCACGGCCCCTGCAGGCAGCCCACAAAACAGGGGACTACCCTGCACACCTGCTCATGTCTCCCACCACCCCCACCCCCCAGCCACCAGGGGCACCCTCCACCAGGCCCCCACCCATGTCACCCACCACCCCCACCCCCCAGCATCCAGGGGCACCCTCCACCAGGCCCCCACCCATGTCACCCACCACCCCCACCCCCCAGCACTGTGGGGCACCTGCCAGCAGGCCCCCACCCATGTCACCCACCACCCCCACCCCCCCGCCACCAGGGGCACCCTCCACCAGGCCCCCACCCATGTCACCCACCACCCCCACCCCCCAGCATCCAGGGGCACCCTCCACCAGGCCCCCACCCATGTCACCCACCACCCCCACCCCCCAGCACCGTGGGGCACCTGCCAGCAGGCCCCCACCCATGTCACCCACCACCCCCACCCCCCAGCCACCAGGGGCAACCTCCACCAGGCCCCCACCCATGTCACCCACCAACCCCACCCCCCAGCACTGTGGGGCACCTGCCAGCAGGCCCCCACCCATGTCACCCACCACCCCCACCCCCCGCCACCAGGGGCACCCTCCACCAGGCCCCCACTCATGTCTCCCACCACCCCCACCCCCCAGCAGTGCAGGGGCAGCCTCCAGCAGGCCCCCACTCATGTCACCCACCACCCCCACCCCCCAGCACTGTGGGGCACCTGCCAGCAGGCCCCCACCCATGTCACCCACCACCCCCACCCCCACCCCCCAGCCACCAGGGGCACCCTCCACCAGGCCCCCACCCATGTCACCCACCACCCCCACCCCCCAGCCACCAGGGGCACCCTCCACCAGGCCCCCACCCATGTCACCCACCACCCCCACCCCCCAACACTGTGGGGCACCTGCCACCAGGCCCCCACCAATGTCACCCACCACCCCCACCCCCCAGCATCCAGGGGCACCCTCCACCAGGCCCCCACCCATGTCACCCACCACCCCCACCCCCCAGCACTGTGGGGCACCTGCCACCAGGCCCCCACCCATGTCACCCACCACCCCCACCCCCCAGCCACCAGGGGCACCCTCCACCAGGCCCCCACCCATGTCACCCACCATCCCCACCCCCCAGCCACCAGGGGCACCCTCCACCAGGCCCCCACCCATGTCTCCCACCACCCCCACCCCCCAGCCACCAGGGGCACCCACCACCAGGCCCCCACCCATGTCTCCCACCACCCCCACCCCCCAGCAGTGCAGGGGCACCCTCCACCAGGACCCCACCCATGTCTCCCACCACCCCCACCCCCCAGCAGTGCAGGGGCAACCCCCACCAGGCCCCCACTCATGTCCCCTTGCACCCCCACCCCACAGCAACCAGGGGCAGCCTCCACCAGGCCCCCACCCATGTCACCCACCACCCTCAGCCCCCAGCAGTGCAGGGGCAGCCTCCACCAGGCCCCCACTCATGTCACCCACCACCCCCACCCCCCAGCAGTGCAGGGGCAGCCTCCACCAGGCCCCCACCTATGTCACCCACCACCCCCACCCCCCAGCCACCAGGGGCACCCTCCACCAGGCCCCCACCCATGTCACCCTCCACCCCCACCCCCCAGCACTGTGGGGCACCTGCCACCAGGCCCCCACCCATGTCACCCACCACCCCCACCCCCCAGCAGTGCAGGGGCAGCCTCCACCAGGCCCCCACCCATGTCACCCACCACCCTCACCCCCCAGCAGTGCAGGGGCACCCACCACCAGGCCCCCACCCATGTCCCCCTGCCCCCAGGTCCTGACGATACACAATCATGGCAGTAATGGGCAGCATACCCAGCACAAACACCCAGGCAAGGATTGCATCCACCCACATAGTGAATGCAATTACATGACACAACCCCAATGGCAAGTATGTAAATGAACACATGTCCGTCACACACACATACACAATGGCTGCAAGTGAAACCAAAGACAAAATAACACAAGTGGAAGTAAAAATAAAAAATGTATTAAAGATTCAAAATAAGTAAACAAATCAAACATACAACTATGTGGATAACAAAATAAATGGTCCATGTCGGAGAACAAAAGTAAAAATCAAAAAAAGAAAAAGGAATACAAAAACAAATGTTGACCAAAGCAATATCAAGTCGAAGGAAAAGAATGAAAAACCATTTCCACATGGTGAACACAATAATGAAAAAAAGAAAATGTTCCTTCAAAAAACAAACTAAATACAGGAATGTACCAGGGTCCATGAGCCCAACACCATAAAGGAAACCTACTACTACCTAATGAAAAAAATATATACAAAAAAGTGGCCATTGTCCGAGCGGTCCAAAATAATAAAAACAAATAAAGGAAACCTAACACTAACTAACTATATAACTATATACAAAGGCAGCGGGCAAGTCCTGCGGCTCACTTGTTGATGTTGCTGGCCAGGGCATCATCGAACTCCATGTCGATGTCCTGGAGGCGGGACTCTGTCCTGGCCCCGAGGTCTCGCAGGGATAACCCCATGTTCAGCTCAAACTCCCTGTGAGCTTCCTCGAGGCACTCAGCCCGCCTCAACGCCCGACGCATGGAGAACTCCGCCCTGACCATGGCAAGCCGCTCCTCTTCTGCCCGCTGCCGCTCCGCACCTATCCGCTGGACCAACTGCTCCCACACGGAAGACACCACCATCCCAGGGTTGCCCTGCCCTCCGGCCGATGCCTGCCCCTCTGATCTTGATGGCCCCGAGCCATGATGCCTCCCACGTCGAGCCCGCTGCTGCCTCCGACGCCACTGCCTCTGCCAGCACGACGGCATCCAGGCTGATGGAAACCACCGACGCCGTCGTGCACGTGCCCTGCCTGATGATGCTGTCACATCTTCCATCTGCTGGGGTCCAGTTGCTGTGTTGTCCACCCCTGCTGGACCTCCGACTCCCAACTGTGGCAGGGATGGGATCCCCACCGAGCTGGCTGCATTGGTCGGGGCAGGTCCACAGGGGGCCCTGGTGGCATCTGGGCTGGAAGACGGCAAGGAGAACGACTGGTGGATAGCCTGCACAGAGGAGGAGAGGGCCGCCACATTGGCCAACACATGCAGGAAACCCCCGAACATGGCCGATCCCAATTGGGCCACGTCGGCACGGTGCACTTCGTGATGACGTGCGTGCTCCTCCCGGGAAGCACGCACGGCATCACGAATCACAGCCGTGCGCATCGCGACCCCAATCAGGACCTTCTCCACACGGCCAGGGGTTCCCACGTCCGCAGGTGGAGGGGAGTCAGGTGACATGGACATCCCCTCTACCTGCGGACGGGCCTGGGACGGGGCATCCATGCTGGTGCATGGTGGTGCACTCACAGGGTCAGGGACAGCGACATGCACAGGCCCCTCCACGGTGACCTGTGCTGCCTCCTGCCCCTGGCCCTGGACTGCACCACTTGCACCAGCAGGGATGCCCCCACCAGGCCCCATGTGTGCCCCAGTGGCGGCCTCCTCCTCCTCTGTGCAAACCACCAACCTGGATGGCTCCTCACCATCTCCCACCGTAGCAGGCCCCTGTGGGGGCTCACCCACCCCTTCCACTGCAGCCGTGGGGGCATCCCCGCCGCCTTGCTCAACAGCGCCGTCTCCGCCCTCTTCTTCACTAGCCGCTGCGTAGAGGGAGACAAAGAACACAAGCATCAGGGTACTGTACAATGGTCCCCTAGACAGGAAGCAATAGCAGATGACCACCACTGTCAAAGTACACTTCCATCATGTCCCTCCACAACACATGGGTCAGTCCAGGCAAAACACACACAGTAACAGGCATGCTGCATGCCATGGACATTTCCATGCATGTCCAATGGACTCTTGAAACATTCAATGATATGGAACTCACATGCATCATGGCTCATGCCTTTCACATGCACACACTTCACCTCAGTCACATTCATCTGGCCCCAAACACAACAAACACAGCGGATACAAGGGCAATTTGGCTGCTTCACTGAATCTGTGCATTGTCACACACATGTGTCATGCATCCATGGCATGCACAAGTCACAGACACGCAGGTCAGCCACACAGACATGGCTACCACATATGTACCTGGCATCACCACCCATCCCTCACCCCCACCCATGTCCTGGTACAGAGCCTGGCATGCTCTCATGTTCAAAATCTGCATAGGGGTCCCCATGCGGCATTTGAACACATGCAACAACCATGTGGGTCACACATCACTGGTTGCACATGCATTATCATGATGTCCATGCACACATACATGCATACATGGCCTATGGCACAAATACAGGCAAGTATCATAGACCCAGCACACAGCAACATGCCCTGTGTCACACAGTAATGCTTGGACACTTACCGCTCAACTCCAGACGGGCCTCCCTCTCAAGGATCTGGGCGTGGAGCGCTGGGCGTACGCGTTCCAGGACCCTCATCTGGATGGAACTCATGTGGCCCCGCCCCCCCTCCACGAGGCGCTGGGCCTTCACAAGGGTCCTGGACCTCAAGTCCTCCCAGCGCTTCTTGATCTTCTGGACGTTGCGGGTTGCCATCCCCTCCGCGTTGATGGCAACCACACAGTCGGCCCAGATCCTCTCCCGTCCATCCTTGCTGGCGCGGGACGATCCAAAGAGGGCATCATACTGCCCCAGGACATGCTCCACCAGGACACCAACTTCGGTGGCAGTGAAGCTGGTGCCCCTCTGCCCCTCTGGCCTGGGGTTGCCACTGGTGCCAGATGTGGAAGTGCCCGACATGGCAACCCCAGAGGCAGGTGTGGGTGGGCAACTGGGTCCTGGGGCTGGGCTGTGGAGCGATGTAATCCCAGTCGGGAGTCTTCAGTTCCAGCAGGGGTGGACACAGCAACTGGACCCCTGCAGATGGCTGATGTGCAGGCACCAAATGGCAGGGCACGGTGGCAGCAGGCAGGCAGGCAGGCAGGCAGCAGCAGATGGCACGTGGGAGGCTGCTCGGGGCACGGGGGGCAGTAACTCGGCCTTCTGGGCAGGAGCGTGGTCTTCCGTGTGTTTTCGCGTGGCCAGCTTGATACAGAGTGATTTGGCACGTGAAAATTCGGCACGTCAGCGTGAAATCCGAGGAAAGGCCCTTAGCGCGTAAGCGCGTAAGCACGCATACGCGATTCTATTGGTCCAGAGTCCCTCAGCGCGTAAGCGCGTATGTGACGTGACCCACACGGGTGTTCCCCACCCAGCACGTGATGACGGAGCACACGTGTAAATACTGCACGTCAGAGTGTCATCGCGTGTAATTGGACAAAAGTGCGCGTACACGCGATTGGCCTATGTACGTGTATTTCAGGGGTGCGCGGGCACTTACACACGCAAGTACGTCAGCGCACCTGTATCCCGTTGTGCGTGTGAATTTCCACACGCTATTGGACTGGGAACTGGATTCCAGGGGTGCGCGGGTCACACGCTCGCCTAGAACACGCGCAAAGCATGAATTTGCGCACTTTAACAATAACAAGCCAGACGCCAGGATGAACATACCGTTCCTAGCAGCAGTGGCAGTGGGCTACCAAAGGAGGAGGAGGAGGATAGTCAGGGCCAGAATATTCACACCCAGAACCAGCCTTTTCGGGATGCCTGATGACCAGGTGTATGGAAGGTACAGGTTTCCACCACACATAATACTGGACCTGGTGAGTGAGTGGGAGGATGACCTCACATCACCCACCCTGTGCTCCCAAGCACTCAGCCCCCTGGAGAAGGTCCTCAATGTACTGCACTTCTTAGCCACTGGATCATTTCAGCGGACAAGTGCCATAGTGGGTGGGGTGTCACAGGCCACCCAGACACGCTGCCTACACCAGGTCTTGAACATCATCACGGCACGCCCATCAGTCCGCAGGCACATATACCTGCCCAGAACACCTGCAGAAAGGCATGCTGCCGCCCTGGATTTTTACGGTGTGGCACGATTCCCCAAAGTGCTAGGTGCCATCGACTGCACCCATGTGGCTCTACGTCCCCCCAGGGCATCTGAGCACATCTATTGGAACCGCAAGCACTGGCATTCCATCAACGTGCAGGTAGTATGTAATGCCAAGGGAATCATCACCTCAGTATATGCCAACTATCCCGGCTCCACCCACGACAGCTTCATTTACCGAATGTCCACCCTATGCCGGGACCTAGATGCTGGGCGGCATGGCGATACATGGCTGCTTGGTGAGTATGTATGCCACTGCACAGGCATGCATGTTGGATACTGAGCAAGGTCACAACCCCACCAATAATACCAATCACCACCTCCACAGGGGACAGTGCCTACCCTCTCAGCCCCCACATGATGACGCCAATTCGGAACCCCACCACGCCACCCGAGGTAAGATATAACACAGCCCACATTACAACCCGGGGCATAGTGGAGCGCACATTCGGAGTGCTAAAGTCACGCTTTCGCTCCCTTGACCGTTCTGGCGGGCAGCTGTTATACGCTCCCCCAGTAGTGTGCAGGATCATAGTGGCAGCATGTGTCCTGCACAACGTTGCAACACGCCGGGGCCTGGCCGTGGACATGGTGGTGGCCCCACATCCCCAACCACATGCACAGCCGCTGCGCATGGGAGGGGAAAGGGCACGGGGGGAGGCAGCCCGTACACAGCTAGTGGCTAATTACTTCACATAGTAATCACACCCCTGTGGACTGCACACTGGCCTGGCACATTCCATCTGACAGTCAATGATGACCCAACCTGACACTGATCCTGAATGTCTGGAGATTCAACCGTGAAAAGCATATCAGCCTGAGATTGTTCACCTGGAAGTGTTACAATGTGTGCATCCCTACCCACACACACCACCAATGCAGTGTTGTGAAGAAACACATTCAAGCAGCTAAAATGAATACCCACTTGCTAAATGCAATAAGAGGACAGTGCCATGTCACCCAACCCATCCCCAGCACCGCCACACAACACACCGTGCCATGTCATGCTATGTGCAGGTAAACAAAGTAATCCCCACAACATGACAAGTGTTGCGATGTACAGTGTCCGCAATTGAAACTTGCTACACCTGAAATACTCACTGTAATGCAGGACCAACAACAAACTTGAGCAGGTACTACCATTGACATGACTTCACTAATGTGATAAATCAGTAGTCTCACCACCTGGAAATGCCTGCACTCCCACCACTTCCAACTGAACAGTGTTGGCGCCATGTAGAGTTGTAGGTGCACTGCTGCCAACAAGGACCCCATCTCCAGACTAGAGGGCCTTGTGTAGACATGAGGTAGGGACCTGCAAATTGGGAGGCAGACACAGATGATGAGTTACACATCAATGCAACATGCAGTGTACAACACAACAGCAATATGCACTAGGAATGTATACACAGAATTGACTAGACTACCCACACATGTAGTGGGAGTCCAATGTCACCATGTACTTCAATGTCACTTGGGCACACCCTTTGCAAGCCCATGGAAACGGGAAGCAGGAGGGGTGTGTGTGACTCAAACCCAGGCATCTGAACCTAATACATGACAAGCCTGCATGTGCCCAGCCACAATGCAGCGTATGCCCACAGGAACCACGGAAGCCGACAAATTGTCCCAAAAAAATTGGGAAAAATATAAAATTAAAAATAAAAATAAAAATAAAAATAAAAATAAAAATAAATAAAATCAAAAATGGCCATTAAAGGGCCCGGGGGAGTTGGGGAGGCCACCCAGGAGGTCCGAGGTCAGGGTGCACACCAAAACCCACCTGTGTGGATCCTGGGAAAAAAAAACACCTCCATGGGCTCATGGCCCACACGGCTACCCTATTGTGGGAGTATCACTGCTGTCGCTATTATCACCCTGTGCAGCTGCATCCGGAGGTGGTTGCACTATGGGAGGGAGCCCACGCAAGGCCCTACTCTGTTCCTCCATGGCTGCAAGCATGCGGGTGTGGTAGGTCTCGTTCTGGAGGATAAGGGTGCGGAGGTCCCCATGCAACAACTCACGGGATGCCCGGACCTCCGCCCTCGTTGCTTGCATCTCAGCTGAGAGCGTACGGGTGAGACGCTCCAGCTGCTGTTCTGTCCTTTGGTGTTTTGAAGACTCAAGCTCAACAAGAGTCGTCCTGAGTTGATGTAGCTCCTGCCTCAGGGCTTCCCTGTGGCCCTGGGACTCTATGGAGATGGCCTCCTGCAGAGTCGCCAGTGCCGCCCGCCTGTCCCTGTTGGACGCCAACATGTCCTCCCTGTGTGACTGGCAGATGGAGTTGGTTGCCTGCTCTAGTCGCTCCATCAGCCTTTCAGGGCGGACAATGGAAGTGGCCACCCTATCCATGGCCTGAGCCATCATCTCGGATGATGCTGCCTGTTGGGTAGCCATACCGTAAATGGATTGCTCCCATGCGGTATTGCCAGGTGGCGTACGGCCACCACGTCGGCGGCCACCACTCCTGTCTGGGGCAAGGCGGACTGCGCCTTGCTGTGCCGGCACTGCCTGAGGCTGCAGGACTGCATTCCCCCTCTGATCTGCTGGCCCAGGAACAGGATCAGATGTCGCGGAGTGTGACCCTGCATCCGTAACCACCAAAGGCCTAGCTGCCAACACTGACATCCCCATTGAGGGTTCTGACCCTGGTGCAGGTGGGTGGGACAGAACAGAATCCCTCCCTGGAACACTCACCTGCGACGGCACGTAGGTCTCATCATCCGAGTCAACAGCTGAGTACAGCTCCGGGGAGGTGCAGCCAGAGACACCCCTTGAGAGCACGACCTGCAGCACTTGTGGGTTCTCACCCACCAGCACACCACGTCCCTCACTGGTGGTTGGTCGGCCCTCGGACCCCTCCTGGCTCTGCACCATCTCCACAACCCCAGCAGTATCAGGTGCGTCTTCCCCTGCAATGACATAATGACAAAGAAATGGAAACACGCATTAGCACCATGGCACACAATGAGGGCTGAGAAGCAAGAGAACCAGTACTTGATTGACACATGTCCCACATGACTAAGACCCTCCCATGCATGCACCCTCACTGCGTATGAAGGGCAGGCAAATGGCACACACTCATGACACAAAGATGGAAGATGAACACATTTTCTGCATGCTGCCTGGCAGTGGCATCACACATTGGCCTGTGATTGCCAGGTGACACACACATGCCATCACACAGCTGGCATGTACCATTGCTATTGAGTGTAGATGGAGAGGAGGGCAGCACTTATTCATTCAGTCCAGTTCCCGCATGCAATAGCTTTTCTAATTCAAACAGGTCTGATTTTTCACCTGGAGCTGCCAGTCCAATATGGTCCAATTGCACAGGAACATGTGTGAACATATGATATCCAGGTAACAAAGTCACTCCACTTTACCATAGCCATGCCAGACATGTGACCAGAGGACTGAGGAATGCCTAGTATAAGTGGTGGAATGCAAACAATCTGTCTGATTGAACATAGAAAAATAAGCAACAATGTTGTGGCAAGGTGACACTACAAGGGCAACTGGGGTGCTGTTGGGCTAGATGTCTACTGTTGGCAGAAGGGATACTGCAATGGCCAAATGCAGCTGCGCAGGATGTATTGCATGAAGCACATGGCTGACCCATACGACTCAGGCGCACACACTCTCACCTGGCACACAAACAGATGCCCTCACACACACACCATGCACATGGATGACACACACATGCATGTGCACTCACCGGACAATGCCTCGTAATCAGGCAGATCTCCCACGCCTTGGATCTGTTCCTCCGTGACGTAGGTCCCAGCGACTGACTCATGTGGAGTGAGTTCCATGTCTAATACTGGAGACCCACCTCCAGTCAATAGAGTTGCGGCATGACTTGAGGCCAGCTTCTTCTTTGCCCTGCGCTTTAGGTCATTCCAGCGCTTATAGCAATCATTGGCTGTGCGCCTCACGATTCCAAGGGCACTTACGATGTCCGCAACGGTCTGCCAGTGTGCCTGGCGTTGTGCAGGTGTGGTCTTGGATCCTGCAACAATGACCATCTCGTTATCATGTCCGGACACATACTGGACAAGTGCATTCAGTTCGTCATCCGTGAAGCTGGGCTTCCTGGACGGGCCGGACTGTGTAGCCGTGTCTGGGGCATCAGCCTGTGCCGGACGAGCACTCTTCCTCTTCCGCTTGGAAGGTGGTGGTGATCCTGAGTGTCCTGCGCCGCTCTGGATACTAGGGGCAGGAGCCCTGGTGGGCTCTGTATCAGGTGTGTGGGATTGCACACTCAGCATGGGAGTTGGTGCAGGCATTCGCTCTAGTGTAATGGTGTCAGGGGGAATGTCAGCAGGATGGACTAGGACCGACACTGTCCTGGCTGGGTGTGTGAGAGCTGGGGTGGATGGAGCCGCAGCTGCCCCTGCAGCCTCTCCGCCCTGCCTACTTGGGGCAGCAGATGACCTTGCTGCCCCAGATCCACGTGGCATGATGGCATCAACGTGCACCAGCGCACGTGTCGTAGCCCTGCTGACCTGGAAGTCAGCCATGGAGTCAGCCAGGTCTGGTGCCACAATGGGCTGGTCCAACAAGGGCTGAGCATGGATGGTGTCAGCCACATCAGCCTCAACGGGAGGGGGGGAGGGGGGGAGGGGGGAGGGATTATGGGTGCCCTTGACTGGTCCTCCACACATGGGGGGACAGGCTCACCCTGCAAGTTACGACCACGTCCCCTACCGGATCCACCACGGCCACCACTTGTGGCTCTTCCACCTTTGCCACCCTTACGGAATCCTCGCCTCCCAGCCATGGCACTGATATTAATGTGCGTATGGGAGTGGATGTAGACTATTGTCCTGGGCAATTGGGGGTCAAAGGGGTTGGGTACCAGATGGTAATTGTACCCTAGTGCTCTAGCAAGGCTGAATGTAACCCCTGGGGAAAGATGACGGGTCACGCAACGCACAGGAGGCCCAAAAAAGGGAGATGACGTGCACGCAACCCCTCCTAGACCACGTGTGCAGAAAGAAAAACCTGCACTACGCTGTGGCACCCAGTAACACAAGAATGAACGTATGCGTGTCACACGCAGCCTAGAATTACCTCTGAAGGGGTAGGCTACACACGGGGCAAGCACAGAAGTTAGATACGTGCGTGACTCACCGTCTGCCAGGTAAAAGAGCGTGAAAAATGAGCGCGTTTGGTTGGCAACACCCCCGCCAAAAGAAGATTTGTACGCTGTCTGAGGAGACAGGACAACAGTAGAAGGGGACACTGTTTGAGGGAACAGGCCCAGGTAAACCAGTACAAGAGAAAAAAGAGAAAAAGCTGTCAGAGGTAACAGGGAGTACGAACTGGAAACGCCGTGAAGTAAATCGCGTGTGAAACGACAAGAAGTACAGAATTCACCCACTCGCTCTCCACGAAAAGCACGTACAAGGAAATGGTGTTCTACACGTACCTTATATACAGGCCCACACGTACAGCGTCACTTACGCGGCGTGTACGTGCTAGGGCCATTGCCACCAATCACACGCTTTGTCACTTCTGCGTGTAGGTCCTTTTTCACCAATCACACGCTTTGTCACTTCTGCGTGTAGGTCCATTTTCAACTATTACACGCTTTGACACTGGGACGTGTCACGCAACATTTTCCTACGCGTGCACGTCGATTTACACGCAGACGTGTTTGATTTTCGCGTGCTAAATCACTCGTATCAAGCTGGCCACGCGTTCACACACGGAAGACCACGCTCCTGCCCAGGGGGCCAACTTACTGCCCCCCAGAGCCCTGAGCACGCTTCCACCTGCCATCTGCTGCTGCCTGACTGCCTGCTGGCCACGTGCCCTGCCATTTGCTGCCTGCACATCAGCCAGGGGTGCTGTTGCTGTGACCACCCCTGCTGGAACCAAAGGCTCCCGACTGCTTTTCCGTCACCCCACAGCCCTGCCCCAGGACCCAGTTGCCCACCCACTCCTGCCTCTGGGGTTGCTGCCACTACAACAGGTGGCACCAGTGCCAACCCCCGGCCAAGGAGGCAGAGGGGCACCAGCTTCAGTGCCAGGGAAGTTGGTGGCGTGGTGGAGGCTGCCCCTGCACTGCTGGGGGGTGGGGATGGTGGGAGACATGGGTGGGGGCCTGGTGGAGGCTGACCCTGCACTGCTGGGGGGTGTGGGTGGTGGGAGACATGGGTGGGGGCCTGGTGCAGGCTGCCCCTGGTGGCTGGGGGGTGGGGGTGGTGGGAGACATGGGTTGGACATGGGTGGGGGCCTGGTGGAGGCCGCCCCTGCACTGCTGGGGGGTGGGGGTGGTGGGAGACATGGGTGGGGGCCTGGTGGAGGCTGCCCCTGCACTGCTGGGGTGTGGGGGTGGTGGGAGACATGGGTGGGGGCCTGGTGGAGGCTGCCCCTGGTGGCTGGGGGTGCAAGGGGACATGAGTGGGGGCCTGGTGGAGGCTGCCCCTGCACTGCTGGGGGGTGGGGGTGGTGGGAGATATGGGTGGGGGCCTGGTGGAGGCTGCCCCTGCACTGCTGGGGGGTGGGGGGGGTGGGAGACATGGGTGGGGGCCTGGTGGAGGCTGCCCCTGCACTGCTGGGGGGTGGGGGTGGTGGGAGACATGGGTGGGGGCCTGGTGGAGGCTGCCCCTGGTGGCTGGGGGGTGGGGGTGGTGGGAGACATGGGTTGGACATGGGTGGGGGCCTGGTGGAGGCTGCCCCTGCACTGCTAGGGGGTGGGGGTTGTGGGAGACATGGATGGGGGCCTGGTGGAGGCTGCCCCTGCACTGCTGGGGGGTGGGGGGGTGGGAGACATGGGTGGGGGCCTGGTGGAGGCTGCCCCTGGTTGCTGGGGGGTGGGGGTGCAAGGGGACATGAGTGGGGGCCTGGTGGAGGCTGCCCCTGCACTGCTGGGGGGTGGGGGTGGTGGGAGACATGGGTGGGGGCCTGGTGGAGGCTGCCCCTGCACTGCTGGGGGGTGGGGGTGGTGCGAGACATGGGTGGGGGCCTGGTGGAGGCTGCCCCTGCACTGCTGGGGGGTGATGGGGGTGGAAGACATGGGTGGGGGCCTGGTGGAAGGTGCCCCTGCACTGCTGGGGGGTGGGGGTGGTGGGAGACATGGGTGGGGGCCTGGTGGAGGCTGCCCCTGCACTGCTGGGGGGTGGGGGGGGTGGGAGACATGGGTGGGGGCCTGGTGGAGGCTGCCCCTGGTTGCTGGGGGGTGGGGGTGCATGGGGACATGAGTGGGGGCCTGGTGGAGGCTGCCCCTGCACTGCTGGGGGGTGGGGGTGGTGGGAGACATGGGTGGGGGCCTGGTGGAGGCTGCCCCTGCACTGCTGGGGGGTGGGGGTGGTGGGAGACATGGGTGAGGGCCTGGTGGAGGCTGCCCCTGCACTGCTGGGGGGTGGGGGTGGTGGGAGACATGGGTGGGGGCCTGGTGGAGGGTGCCCCTGGTGGCTGGGGGGTGGGGGTGGTGGGAGACATGGGTTGGACATGGGTGGGGGCCTGGTGGAGGCTGCCCCTGCACTGCTGGGGGGTGGGGGTGGTGGGAGACATGGGTGGGGGCCTGGTGGAGGCTGCCCCTGGTTGCTGGGGGGTGGGGTGCAAGGGGACATGAGCAGGTGTGCAGGGTAGTCCCCTGTTTTGTGGGCTGCCTGCAGGGGCCGTGGAGGGTGTACAGGGAACACCTGTGAGGACCCACCCAGCCTAATCGCGTGTGTAACTTCCCACGCACCCCTGTAATACACGTACCCAGCCAAATCGCGTGTGATAATTCCTGCGCACCCCTGTAATACACGTACCTGGCCAAATCGCGTGTGATAATTCCCGCGCACCCCTGTTATACATGTACCCAGACAAATCGCGTGTAGAACTTCCCGTGTACCCCTGTAATACACGTACCCAGCCAAATCGCGTTTGATAATTCCCGCGTACCCCTGTAATACACGTGCCCTGGCTAATCGTGTGTGAGACTTCACGCGTACCCCTGTAATACACGTACCCTGGGCAATTGCGTGTAAAACTGCCCGCGTACCCCTGTAATACACGTACTCTGGCTAATCGCGTGTAAAACTTCCCCCGTACCCCTGATATGAACATTACCCGCTTTGCGTTCCTTGTTTGGCAGCCCTGTAAACTGGTCCAGGGTTAGCGCAGCCCTTTGCGATGATTTAGCGATTTTGATGGCTTTTCCTTGCGCGAGGGCGTTCTTGGGGGCGTTACTGGCGCTGCTGCAGGGTCGCTGCGATACTCTGCGCCACGGCTGGTTTGGGAGCCTAAAATCCATGAATACGCTGTGCGTGGAAATCGGTTTTAGCGCACGTGCCTGGCGCAGACAATCGCACGCGGACACTCTGCGCCAGCCGCTTGCGACACTTTTCTGCGAAATTCTATGAATTACCCTCTAAATCTTTCTTATACAATTACAAAAATACAAACAGCCTCTGTTTTGTAACACATCAAAACTAGGGACACACTTAGACAATATGTTCCAATTTAACCCAACGTGATAACTTCACGCCTGAACCTAGCATGTTTCTGCTATTCAATGACATTTTTCAGGGGTTATAACATACAGTATATCTCCTAAACTCATAGGTGACCCACCATGGCTACCCAATGAGGATCCAATATATTTTCGGTATGGTAATAAACTGATAGTTGTGTAATTCACATGTGTTTGTATTTATAGGGACTACAGGACACTGTTTGGCTTTTTTGGATAATATTTAACCACCGCCATCATGGAGGGCTGGGAAAGGGCTTCAATCAGTTTATCGAGCAATGCTGCATGTTGGACATACTAGGGGATTCACAATAACCCTGTGGTAATCTTGTGTGCTTGTACTAATTTTCCACATGCATAAACGCTGTGAGATATTGAAGGTCTGGGTGTAGGGGTATGAAAAAGAAGGCATTCTTTAGGTCTGCAACATTGAAATGTGTTTCTTGTTTTGGAATACTGCACAGAATGGTTGCAGGGTTAGGAAATACTGAACATTCTACATGTACAATGTCATTCAAAGGGTAGAGATCTTGTATCATTCTCCAACTTGACCCCTTCATCTTTTGTATCGGGCATATAGGCATGTTGCATGGAGAACTGTAGGGCACAAAAAACCCTTGACTTAGGAGTGCCGTAATGGTGTCTCTTTTCCACTCTGCTGCTTCTTTGGACAGTGGATATTCTCTCACCCGGGGTAACACTGCACCTTGTTTGAGTGTGATTTGGACTGGTGCCACTCTCTGTAAGAGGCCTACATCATGGGCACTGGTTGTCCACAACCTCTCAGGAACCTTTGCTCGATCGTTTTCAGTGAACAGGGCACTATTACAAGGACCATCATGGGACACTGTGCTCTATGATATTGCACCATTATCTAAAAGGGTATGCAAATGGTCAACACAATTTTCTCATAACCAACCCTGTCCTCTAACATTTATGCATCTGTTAAGTCTTTTAAGGGTACTGTTGGCTCAATGCACAATACAGTGGACCACTCACATCCATCTGAATCAGTCCCAATTACCACAATCCTCTTCTATGACACCACCAATCTGTCCAAGTCCAGTGACATGAATGTCCCTGCCACAAGCTCCGTGGACACAAAGGGCCTAAAGATAAAGTCAGAAGGTATCCACTAACACACCTTTTTGACCTGTGGCACTGCATTAAGTAAGACTGTAATCCCATACACATATCGGGGTGAACAGGAAAGCAGAAAACTGCTGCCTCCCCTCCTATGACATGTATTATAATCATGGTTCTCTCAGCACACATTCCCAGGGTAGCACATCTATTCCTCAATTTGTAAAGGAAATTGTCATATTAAGTTTTCTCAAGATGTCACACCCTAACAAATTTACTGGGGAGGCTTCCAAATATAATAAAGGTGCATGCACAACTTTGCCTCCTATTTAGTCCCCTGACACTTGCTCCTCAGTAATGTGTCACTGTCCCATTAGGGACGGAATTGCTACCAAGCATTTGGGCACAATGTGATTGGCCTGGAAGCACAGCTTGTGTTGGGATGCAGGGTGGGACGGGCAGTTGTTCCAGAGGGGGCCATGCTGGAAACTGTTTATACGCTTGGTGTATCTCTTATTGTACGGATGTGGGCATCATGGGTGCTGGAAAGTGTTGCTGCTGTGTTGTTGGAACAGAGGAATGGTACAAATTGTATCCCAGCCCTATCCTGCTCCTGCACTCCCTCACAAAATGACCAATTTTTCCACCCCCCCAATACTGTACCGGTCCTGCTCCCCCTCTCTACCCCATTCCTCCAAATCCAGCTCTGCCCCCTCTTCCTCCTTGAACCCATCCTCTTCCTCGCTGCTGACCCCCTTGGTACCACTGAGGGTACTGTGACTGTTACTCACCGTTCTATTGCCCTGCGCCTGGCCAGAATGCTGTGATTCTTACATCTGTTAATGCCACTCGCTGCTCTGCTGAGTCTGTTTGAGTCACTGCCATGACTGCCCCTTCAACTGACATTTGCTAACTTCTTCTCTACTAGTTTTGTTTCCTCAGCCTGAAACCTCTGTGCCATTTCCTTCTGCCTTTCTTTGATCCACTTAGAGTGATGTATGATGTTTCCCTCTGTACCAACTATCTTATCAAGAACTTTCTGTACTTCCTTTGGCAATCCCCTTTTAACAAAGTAAAAAAGTGGAACTGAGTGGTCCAACTGTTCCCCGTCTCTGCCCTCCACATCTCCTGTACTTTTCAAATGTATTGAGCGGTGTCTTCACCATCCCAATTGTATACTGCATTATGGACTGCAAATTGGTGTATCGGGTTATGCCAGCTGAAGTGCTGGCCGCACCTGCGCTCTGATGTTGTTAAAGTGTACCCAATCATGTGCGTCATCATCTTCTTTACTCCTGGGTATCCAGCCATAACCCAAATGTCCCCTGCCTGATCCCCAATAATTGCTAAAAGCAAACATTTTAAGTATCCCACTGATAAAGGGATACCGGCTGTTTGTTTTTCAAAAGCATATATCCATTTCCCAGCCCCTGTGGTAAGGGGCAGGAGCAATTTAATCAGGTTGATTTTGTCCATTTGAGCGCAAGATATATACTGCGACCTGCCAGGGCCTTTATGAAATAATAGCAACTGTATGCCCACTCCCCTTTTCCCCTTTTTGCTGTCACTCACCTTTCTCCTCACCACTGCTGCCCGCCCAAATCTGTTCCTCAACTGCAGACCTCACATGCTCCCTATCCTTGTAATTACTGGTGCCTCCTCTTCATCCTCTAATTCTTCCTTGGTGTCACACTCTTGCTCCAGCAACTCCATACTCGTATCTCTGTCCAACCTCAATGTCTCGTAGTGTACACACCTCCCTCATTCATCACACTTTCCCCCTTCCCCTTCTCAATGTGAAAATCCTTGATTGTGGTGCTGTCCTATCTAAACAAAATGTATCCTGCCTTCCATTCATCTAGTCCACACAGTTGTTTGCTTTCTTCCTCCCTGAAGGCCCTCAACCATGCCAATTCCATCAGTGCTGCCTTCATTGCCTCTTCTAACTCCTTCAGTGGTTTCATTTTCATCTCTCTCTCGATTAATGTCGGTACGGCAGTGTTAGTATTTGTTTGATATGTGGGTGGTGACACAGATGGGGTGGTGCTGAAGGCTGATAGGGGCACATATGTTTGATTGGTATATCCGGTGGCGGGAAGGGTTAGATAGCAACCTACTGGTAGTGAAGGTAACTGTTTTTCCTCAGGTACTACTGCTTTAACTACACTCGGATAGGGTCAATGTCACACTGAAATTTGCACTCATGATTGCCCTCTATGTCATCAATCATTTTCCATAGTTCTAAATTGCCTGTCCTCCTCCTGGTGCTTATTACCTTTATATTTAGTGACCGCAAATGTGTACATGTGTTCCAGTAACCCTGTATTGTTTGTACCCTGCTCCGGCCATGGGTGAAACATACCCCCTATTTTCACCACCACCCACTGCTTATGGTATTTTTCAAATGTATCCTTATACAATGGCAATGCACTGCAAATGTACTCCAACGATGTAACTACCCCATGTTGAAAAACCTAATATACAAAAATGTCTCACCATATACAAAATATGATTCATCCTATGCATCCTACCAGTCTCCCCTGTCACCCCCTACTCACGCCCCCTTATCTCTCGCTCACTGCACGCACACACACACTCGCCACACACACAACACCCACACCACTTCTTCCACAGGCCCTCCCTTGGCCCCTTTCAACAATACAATATGAGATAAAAACACAAAAAAACAATAAACTAATATAACAACTACTACTTCATCTTATTCACCCACCTGAAATATATTGAGCACATTAACTCGAGCGCTCAAATTATACAAGCCCCTACTTCTTTATTCTCCTCTCTTTTTTCAAAATATGGCACCATCTTCGTCCATGCCTCGGAAAGGATTCCACTTCTCCATTTCTTTTCTCTAATAATAATAATAATAATAATAATAATAATAATAATAAATATATATAATCACCAATTGGTCTTTATACACAACTCTACTCAGTTACACACCATTCCACTATGCTCTCTCATCCCCTCCTCTTCGATAAACGCAAAACCACACACCTTTTCTCTAGTTTCCCCAACTACCCTCTCAGCATCCTCCCCTGTTGAATTCACCCGCAAGATGTGTACTTACATCTGTGTGTTCACCCGAGCTCCTCTGTCACAGTGTTCCATTAATGGCCTGCACCATCCTAGGAGCTGCGCACAGCTCCAAAGAGCAGATCGGAATACTGTTAATACGGCTCCTGTACACCCCTTTGAGTTGCGCACTTGGGACTGGTCACTGCAGGTGAGCATAGCCCCTCCAGATACGCAGCCAGGAATCCTCTGTCTCTGTGGATAATCATGGATCACGTCAGGGTCACCAATTTGTAGAGTAAGCCTTCAACACAAACAACTGAAAAAATACAACCCACTAGGGAAAAAGGCTCAGCACACCTCTTCTAAGGAAGACAATGTGTAATGTCACAAAAATACAAGTATGTGTCAGGAAAGAACTCTGCTGCCATGGAGCGCTCTGAAAAAAACAGCATAAGCAATGGGTATGCTGCATAGTAAAGATACATAATATCACAAGTGACGTACATTACAAAGGTTGCAAATCCATGTAGCTGGTTGGTGTGACCATATACACATATAGGTCCCGATTCATGGAAATGTGCGCTTAGATCCCGCAAAGACTGTATGCCGAGAATGACATTGCATGAGCCGGTGCACATACATTTTTCTGCGTACTCTGCATATTCATAGAATTGTTCCCACAAATTAAGCTTATATGCAAGTCGGAGCTGGAACTCCCCTGACACACCCCCTGCAAATCAAATAAAGCCACTAATGCCTGCCTGTGCACGGTCCTTGGTTTCAAACTCATGCACCCCTGTAGACACTGCGTAGTGTCCCTCAGAACTTTTCCCAGCACCCCATCAACATGCGTAACATGTGTCGTAAAAGTTAACATGTACCAGTAAATATGCGTGCAAACCTCCTTAAACTGTCCTGTCCCTGCACCCCACTACGCTGCTTACACACTCCCCTAACATCTGTGGGAACCCAGAATTTGTGCATGCACACCTAAATACAACATTCAAATTTACTTCTGCATGGTTATTCCTATGCACAAGTGTCTGTACGCCTGCCTTCGGGTGGCGGTTACATCGAGAGATCTGTGTGGTCATTTCCCCAATGTGAGGTTGCACAATCAGATCCTTGAATACGATTTTACCTGCACAGTTGTGGGGGTGTGCAATCCCTCGGAATTCCCCACATTTTCCTTTATTCTACCCCATTTTGCGAGTTCTGCCCCCTACTCGGTCTATGGTCAGGCCATGCCCATGCTTTGCGAGGTGTCTCTGGCAAGGCACTCGGCCGCTCGCAGAGATGGCACATGCGCAAAGTCCCTGCAGAGTATTAAAAAGTCCTGCACAGTGAATTCCATGAACCGACAAAAAGGATTTTGTGCACGGTTTGGCAAACAAAGTTCCTATTTACTGCACAGAAAATTCCATTAATTGGGCCCATAGCCTGCTCCATATCGGATGACAGGCGATTGGTCCTAGCATCTTCTGTTCATCTTCTTCCACATGGGGATCTTCTTCTTCCCTCATCGGGTGCAAATACACTAATCGGAAATTTAGTGTACCCAATTCATTATTTCCTAGTTCTACGGTGCACCTGGCACCAAGGACATGAGCGAGGTGGATTCTTTCGAGGTTGTGATAACGTCTCAGAACTATGTGAACCCCCCCTCCATCCCAGACATGCCGGCGCCTCCACAACTTTCCCCTGGCAAATCGCAGAAAAAATCACATTAACCGATGGTGGGGGCAGCCTGTCACTGCTCTCTGATCTTCCTGAGCGATTGACCAATTTACAGTTTTATGGTCAGGGGTCTTGGGCTGGTCAGGGCACTCAAATCTGTGTTGTGTCAGCTCAGGGGGCCGTGGTTGCTATAACTTAAAGATCTGGACTGACGAAGGCCTAAATCCATTGCCCCCTTCTTGTGGGATAACTCTCCAAAGACCAATTCCGGCCCTCTCTTGGCCTTGCAGGGCGCATTTCTTCTGGGTTACATGCACTAATGATAAGACACAATGGAGAACTGTGTGTCTTCAGTGAATTAACTTTCTACAGGGCTGCCAGGACTGCAAGCAAAAGGCACACGCACACTCCTCTAATCCACGGGACGGGATTCGGAGTGTTGGCATAGCTATGGCACTAGGCTTCAAAATGGAGTCTCATTACACATGCAATATTAATACCAGGATACACTACATTTCCACTAGAATCCAGCTTCTCTGGGTGACCCACCACCATTCTCCCAGCACCCCTTCAACATCTCAATCTACATTTGCCTCATCCTAAATCGCAGAGGGGCCTGGGACTTCCGCCCCTGCTCATCAACAGTGGGAATGCAGGGTTGCAGGGATGTCATTTGGGGGTAGCAAGACCCCTGAGGTCTCCCTTGCTACCCCTGTGGTCTCCCTTGCTACCCCTAAAATGTTTTATTTTTTAAAGAATTAAATTGAGGCTATTTGTTTGAGTATCTGGCTTTCTTGTTCAGGCCCCTTAAAAAACAGGGGGTTCCACAAGTGTAACACTTTGAGCAGTGACCCTAAATAAGAAAGCGATTCAATGTGTTAATATCCCTGCAAAAATATTGCCATACAAAAATATTGACATACTTTTGTGGCAATTTTAAGGCATGGAACCTTCGGGGGACGCCCCCACATTATTTTTAAAGGAGTGGGGGACACCCCCGCAGCCCCCTGCTCTCAAAACCCCCCAAATGTATCCCCCCCAAAAATATCACCTATGGCTGTTCCTGACAACCATATATATGGCAATATGTTTGGTGGGGATAATATGAAGTGATACAAAGAAAGAATAGGAATAACAAATCATTTTTCTTTCTGGGATTCAATACAATAATTTCTAGACTCATTAAAGTATTTCTAACACACTTCACGGGGTGAGTCATATTCTAAATGCACCCAAACACTTCCCAAAGCATTTCGAGTAGAATAAGCATCCATTTCAGACCATGGGCCTCATTACGACCCTGGCGGTAAGGGGTTAGCGCCATCGTTAGCTGCGCCGACCCCTTACCGCCAATCACGAGTTCCCTTTCCGCCATGGCGGATTTTACACCTGCTTCTAGCGGGTGTAAAAAACCATGGCGGTAAGGGACCTTGATGTTAATTACGCCACCGTAATTTACGGTGGCGTAATTAACGCCTTCCCCACTCCCATTATGCCCTATGGGGCAAAAATGGGAATGGGGAAGGGTAAATGGGGATTGGGGACTTACCGCCCCGCCGACCTCGGAATGGGGCGGTAAGTCCGCCAACCACCATGGCGTAAACGTAGTTTACGCCATGGTGGTAAAGTCACGGCCCAGGCGGTAACTTACCGCCTGGGTCGTAATGAGGCCCCATGTATTTTGTTTTTTCGTAAGCTGCAGTTATAGCATGTTTTTTCTGCTGTTGTCTCTGTTACGATCATCATAAGACATTCCATCTCGGTGTCCTCTGTCACTTGACAAAATCCTTGTGCCTAAAAGCTTGTGTACAGTGTAGAAATGTTTGACCATTGCACATAATGTGGCACTTGATTTCATTGTACCACAATAAATGCTTTGTTGTAATGTGTCTATCTTTACTATCTCCCTGGCATGCAGTTCAGGAGGTTTGTTTGCATGTTATTGATTGTTATTGATTGTTTATTTGTATAGCGCCTATACACAAAGTGTTTCAAAGCACTTCATGGAGGAAAGGATCATAGAGGAATACAGTTACATTCTTACAGGTCCTTGAAACAAATCAGATTGTGAGAAAAAAAAAACTATCATATCATTACAGATAGTACAAGTGCATGGAACAATAAGGGAGTGGTGAGGAAGGAAAAAGGAGACAATACTATCTTTATCACTAATATGCCTGATGGCAATTGTTGCAGTGCAAAAATGACAAGAGGAGGGGTGGTGTGGGGGAGGGGAAGAGGAGAGGAGAGGAGCAAAACATGTGACTATCTTAAAAGGGTCAGCAACTGAATCGACTGGGGGAGAGGGAGGAGAGGACAAGAAGGAAAAAGGGGGGACAGACAAGCTATTGTCAGAGGTCAGGGTATATTGATAAGAGTAAGGGCTTTGGTAGTAGAAAATGGAAAGGAGCACAGGGGAAGATGGCTGCAGAAGGCAAGCACTGCAATTACTATGCCTGACGGAAATTGAGGTAGTGCCGAACTTGCACAGGACAAAGGCTAGGAGAGGAAAGGGGGAGTGAGGCTGCTGCATAGCGGTAGTTGCGGAGTTATGGGGGGACACAAAAATGGTAGTGGGGGTATGGGAGGACACACAAATGGTAGTGGTGGCATGGGGGGCACACAGATGGTAGCGGAGCATGGAGGACATACATATGGTAGCGGGGGCATGAGGGGACACACAGATGGTAGAAGGGAAATGGGGGCACATAGATGGTAGCAGGGGCATGGTGGGGCACAGAAATCGTAGCGGGGGCATGGGGGACACACAAATGGTAGCAGGGGTATGGGGCCACAGAAATGGTAGCAGGGGGGCATGGGGGACACACAAAAATGGTTGTGGGGGTACAGGGGGCATACAGATGGTAGCGGGGGAATGGGGGGACACACAAATGGTAGCGGGTATGGGGGCACAGAAATTGTAGCAGGGGCATGGGGGCACACAGATGGTAGCAGGGCCATGGGGGACACACAGATGGTAGTGGGGGAATGAGGGCATACAGATGGTAGCGGCGGAAGAGGAGGGGCACATAAATGGTAGCGGGGCACAGAAATGGTGGTGGGGCATGGGGGGACACAGAGATGGTAGCAGGGGTATGTGGGGACACACAGATGGTTAGCAGGGGCATGGGGGGCATAAAGATGGTAGCAGGGGCAAGGGGGGCACACAGATGGTATCGAGGCATGGAGGACACAGATGGTAGTGGGGCATGAGGGGACGCACAGATGGTAGCAGGGTCATGGGGGGCATAAAGATGGTAGCAGGGGCAAGGGGGGCACACAGCTGGTAGCGGGGCATAGGGGACACAGATGGTAGTAGGGGCATGGGGGCATACAGATGGTAGCGGGGGCAAGGGAAGGCACAGAAATGGTAGAAATGTATGAGGTACCGAGTACCCAGAGTACCGGCTGCCATGTGATGGAGCTGATTTCCCTGCATTACTCTAAATTCTTTAATTGTAATCAGGTGAGTTGTGCCCCGATTCCTAAGTATCCCGATATTTGATTGCATATCTGTTATGATCTCTTGCAATGGTATGCATTTTGCCAACTTTTGAAGCCAGAAAAGTAGATCCAAGCAGGCTTGACATGTGGCCAACTTTGCACCAGACCTGCAGATGAACTGGCTTGCTGTTAAATCTCAGTTACCAGTTTAATGGTATCCACTACAGAGTGTAATTTGCTTTCTGACTTTGAAAACATTCAGACATGTAATTCCTCATTTTACATTAGTCAGTGAGATAGCTGTGGCCGGTAAGATAGCTCAGTGGGTTGAGTGCTGCTGCGATGTGTGTTTGATCTGCAGGTTGTAGGCTCGAACCCCAGCAAGGCCAATTCAGCCATTCATCCTTCTGAGGTTGTTAATGAGTACCAACACAGGTTGGGTTATATTTTATGTATATTTGTTCTATATAAAGTGCTTAAGTGTAAGTGCTATATATTGGATCGGGGTTGAAAGCCCTGTTAAACCATTATTATATAGTGTCTCCTTAGATTTAATATTGGCCGAAGCCCAATCGCGTTACATGGAAAACCGCGTTGCAAAAGCTCTGATTTTTGAGTTTTTTCTTCACCGCCATTTTAAGATTCGTCCACCATTTTCATTTTCACTTGTGTTCCATATTCTAAAATGGTGGTCTGTGTTTTCTTCTTGCAAGTTGAGCCGACCGACCTTTGAGTTCTGTTAATGTTTAGGTTGTCTTTGAGCCGACTGTTTAAGCAAAGCAAAGAAACATTGTGCTTCATATGAACTGCTATTCTAGTGTTGTCTGTGCTCACAAGCCTCATCCTTGTATAAACACTGGAACAATGAAGAGTAAACCACGATTGTATGTTTTAGCTGAACTACATTGTAAGAGGTTCTTGAAACAAGGTTACCGCAGATCCGAGAACCTATACCACCATTGTATTTTCATGGAAATGTAAATCCATGTAATCCTTTGCATAATATTGTAAAATCTGTCATATGAACTAGGCACAAACTCAAGACACTAATTATTAACATGAAGAGAGGCTGGACAATATTGCAGGAAATGTATAAAAATGCCAGTGTTTAGATGTCCAGTAGCTCCCTCTCCTCACTGTGTCGGCTGGTACACACAACAAGGTGTTGGGGCCAGATAGCTATCTGTTTTGCTTTGTAAACTGTACAGTAATAAAATATACTTGTATCTTTTCAGCCCGTGATTGGTGTATTTCATTTGTGGTACTCAGCCTCGATATTTCTTTGTTCTTTCAGCCCGAGATGGAAATGTTGGAGGGAGAAAAGGCAGAAGATTCTAAAATAACCTTTGGTATTTTCTCCCCTGAAAAGTTTTGACTTGGCCCCTGCCTCCACCCACACAGCCCACACACCACACCCACCTACTTACCTTGCTGCTGACTCGCTGTGTCCCTGCGACACCTGTTCCCTTTCACTTCTGTGATCGGGAACTGGCCCTGCAGGGTCCTTTCCTTTGTTTTGGTTTGTTTATGGACCGGCTGTGTTGGACACCCCCACAACGCCCACTCACAAGATAGTGAGCAAGGTGTACGCGGGACACCCCCACAGCCCCCACCACTGAATGCGGAATTCGGTCAAACTTTTTTTTCGGCTATTCAGTATTTTCAAACGGCTGAAATTCAGCCAAATCTCCCATTCAGTGTTTTAATCTCTGTCTTTTTAGCTGATTCCCTATATGATAATACATCATTATCAGTTTGCCTTGGCCACCTGCTTGCATTCACAGTAATTTGGTAATATGGGCCTATACACAATGATACTAGTGAAGCATATGGTGATCCATTCTTGTATGGAATGTATATCACATTACAGTGACATTGCAATGATATTCTTTGTAGTGTACTTAGGAACAATGATATGTGATGCCACTTCCCGTTTTGTCAAGGGGTGAAAGGTTGTATTCCATCACTTCACATGATGTCACTTTGGGGTGTGGTCAAATGACATCACTTCCTGTGAAGTCATCAGAAGTAAAGGGTTGTGTGAAGTCACTTCAGCTTCCCCAGACATTTTGATGAAATGACATCCCTGTCCCTGATGTTTTGTCTTGTAAGGCCTACTCCCAACTTCCGTGGACTAACTGACTCCTCCTCTAATATCTCCTACCACCTTAGACAATACACACACAATGTCATCCCCTCCACAGACGTCCACCACAGGTCTAGCTGTTAAGTTTATGTTTATTAGGTTTATATAGCGCTTTAATCCAAAGTGCTTTACAGTATAACAACAAGGTACAATAATGAAAGAAGCATATTTACAATCATGAAACAAACCAGTGATACAATATGTAGAACAATTTACTTAGATGGAGGAGAATAGGGAAGGGAGGGGAGAGGAGGTAGGTAAGGAAGGTTTCAAATGTCTGATTTCAGATAATTGGGAGCAAGAAGAAGGGGAAGGGGGACAAGGGATGGGAAGGGGGACAGGGGAGCTGGGGAGGAGAGAAGGTTGGGAAGGAAAGTTAGGGGGGAGTGGAGAAGAAGGGCTTTCAAGGAGGAGCGGAAGGATGAGTAGGTAGGGGTGGAACGGATAGAAAGAGGTAAGGAGTTCCAATGTAGGGGGGCAAGTGCTGAAAGGAACGGAAGCGTGAGGAGGCACATGGGGCCGGGGGTACATTAAGTAAGAAGAAATCAGTTGAGCGGAGAGAGCAGGAGGGAGAGTAAAATGAGAGGTGGGAAGAGAGATAGGGGGGCCGAGATCATGGAGCGATTTGAAGACCAGACAGAGGAATTGAAATTTTAGTTGTGAGAGGAAGGGAAGCCAATCAAGTTGAGAGAGTGAGGTGGAAATAGAATCTTGAGGACCAAGGAGACAGAGAGTATGGATAGAGGAGTGGTAGATGGATTTTAAGGGAGTCAGATGAGAGACAGGGAGTCCAAAGAGGAGAAAAGAGCAGTAGAAGAGGCAGGAGAAAATAAGGGAGGAGATTAAGAGTTTAGAAGTGTGGAAGGTGAGGGAGGAGCGGATCTTGCGGACGTTGAAGAGATGGTGCCGACAGGCACGAGAGGTGAGAGAGATGTGGTTGGAGAAGGAGTGGAAGGAGTCAATGTACAGACCAAGATTGCGGGCATGGGTGGAGATGGGGAGATTGGAAGGGGGAAAGTGGATGAAAGGAGGGGGTAGGTGAAATTGTGTTAGGAGGGAAGAAAAGGACTTCCGTCCTGTCAGTGTTGATGGGAAGAAAATGAGATGACATCCAGTTTTTGATGTTCGTTAGGCAGGAAGATAGAGTATGATGGAGGTTAGCACACCAATACTCACCGAACAACCGCTAAGCTCTCCTCTTTCGCCTTGTCACAATCTCCCACATCAGTAAATAAGACCTTTAGTAAATAAGACCTTCAAAACAACTGCTGTCACTCATAGGAGGTGCTCAATAATCAGACTTTGAACGTCGACTAGGGGAAGCAAAATCTCAGAATTGAACAGCCCAACAAAAACTCTAAAAACAACTTCAAGAGTAAAAGCAACATTGAGAAAAAAAACAAGAGAAATGATGCTTATTTATCTGTCTTAATATGGACACAAGATCCCAGTAGAACCGAACCTCTGTAACAACCTGGTAAGATACACCTGGGAGTACCCATGGAAGTAGTGGGTGTTCAAGTTTCCATAAACCATCTAGCCCATGCTTAGATGTCACAGTTGTGGATCAAATGTAACTTGTTTCGTAGCAAGTTATCAACTTGTACAATCACATTCCTTCAATTGCATCAAAACAATGTTTGTGCATTAGGTCCTTCATGCCATCTAGATTTTGACTTGTGTGGTGAATTATAATGATACAGACAAAGGGCCTCATTATAACATTGGTTGAATGGCGTAACGGGTGCGCTAATGGATGCAGAACCGTTAAACCCATTCTGCCTCATTACGAGGTCCCCTTGCGGGACCCGATGTGGACGTCTGGTTTTACCAGACATCCTTACCGGGTCCCGCGAGGGGACCAGGGAGCTAACAACGGGCCGGTCATAATCGACCCACTGTTAGCTCCCTGCACCCATTCCCATTGAGCCCTATGGGGGCTCAAATGGGAATGGGGAAGGTCTGGGCCCGGGTACCCTGTAGGGGGAATTACCAGGCCCTTCAAACTCGGAACGGCCCGGTAATTCCCCATTCAGGGAATCCGGAACCGGACCCGGTTTTGGTGTCATGGCTACCGCCAAAGCCGTAATGAGGCCCTAGGTAATTTGCGCACTTAGCATTCCACATTTACTTTCAAGGAAAATGTGAACTTTCTATCCTATTTCTTTCTCTTTGTGTATCATTCTGCAATCTTAACAGTGCTCACATTCTGCATTGTTATACCTAGATGAGTAAACAGAGAGTAAAACGGAGATGGTGGATGAGAAAAAGGACAAGCAGGGAGTGCAAAGAAGAGAAATTATGGGAGAGGGAAAGAAAAAGAATAAAGGCGAACACGCGTGTTAATGCATCTCTGTCCTTCATAATATGCTTCTTGCGGGCCTTTAATACCCATTCTCTCTGGCTCTGCAGCAGTCAATTTGTTATTAGGAAAGAAAGTCGAAAAAACAATGCTTTCACAACCAAGCACAATCTTTCATAAAAAAAGAAATCAAAGGCATTGTGGTTCATACTTCAATTTCAAGAGGCTTTCTGGGATCAGTATTGATTTTGTAAAAGTACAAATAAAGTATGAAGAAGTGCTCTTGTGGATTTGTAAAGTTGGTGCCAATGATTACATTCCTCGCACATAATTCAACGTATCTTATGAAGCATAGCCTCATGTGCTCAGGCCCTGGATCAGCTGGGATTGCAATGGTCTGCAGAATGCTATATAAGACAGCATGCTCCTCGTCAGAATACAATTTTCCTGAACGTGATCCCACTTTTGTGTATGGTATGTATTGCCTCTTCTTCCAAGACAACCATGGCTCTAGATAGGGATTTACAAAATAATATCTGTTACAATCATACCAAACCCATTAGGGTTCTGTCGTGCAGAAGCTCAATGGTGGAACAGTGTTAAAGTTTGGGAAAGAGCAATCCACAATTTTAGAGTGGGCAACTCGGACCTTCCTAATGGGCTGGGGCACTCATGAGTATCGTTCACACTAGCAGAACATCTTGTGATTGATTAATCCCACCCACACATCAAAGTCCTAATTAGTAAATGATGTATGATTATGTTTTTCTTTCCTTAATGACTGGTCATACATTTATCCACTTCACTTATCCCCTGGACACTGCATGAGAAAATACAGTAATTGAGTCGCAGTGCTCCCTTATTGATCTACATGATTGCTTATAAAGATTGCCTATTGTCTGTATTCAGATACAATATATCACATAGATAAACGGATTGCCGCAGCGGAGTGGCCATTTGTGTTTCTCTCCATGGTCCCTGTTCTCCGAAGAGTAAAAGGAAAGCTCTCTGAAGCTATGGCATTTCCTTATCATTTGTAATCGTTATGTTGATCCCATCAAGATGTTTTGGAATTGATCAAGCACCTTGTTCTGAATTTCTGATTCCCCCGCCTCCAATCTCGCTGAGTACAATTCAAAATTAGATCGACAGCATTCCGTGGATTAATTTGAGCACTTGCCTACATCTACTCCCATTAAATGCCTTTCTCTTCACGTATGATATGTGACGATAGCATCGCCAGCAGCAGTATACAGGAGAGCTCCACATGTTCTCTGCACATAGTTCTGTTTTCTTAAATGGAATGTACATACGGTACATCACAATTTCATGTTTTATGAAAATGGGTGCATGCGTCGGTGTCTGAGAAGTGCGAGGGGTTGCTCCCATCACGGAGTATGACAGCAAGTTTGGCCAGTAACAAAACATACAAAATATGTCCCTGCAAAACACCATTATATGTTTACTTTGCTGCACTACATTCTTTGATCCAGTGGCGTGACCGTTCCTCCTAAAGGGCTGCATGCAACTTGTTCGTGCATCAATCGTTCCTAGTGGCTATATTTCTAGTATGGAGGCAGCACACCTAGAGATAGATAGTGCCATATTACAGAACATTTGCATTGGAACAAGTCCAATTAGCACCATGTAAACAACTGGCCTGTGCAAAAAACATATTCTTGCAATGCATTTTGTGCCAGGGTAAATTAAACACCAGTGCTGGGATTGTGGCACACGTTTCTAAGACAAGTGGACTTCAAGAATATGTTTCCTGCTCTTGTGCAATTCTTCCCCTAGTACTAATTGCATACACGTCCTACTTTGATGAAAGATCTTGGTGAATGTTTTAATCTATGCAGTATGGTATGGTATTTTGCACATACACTCACAATACCAATGGCAATGGGACTGGAGGTCTCATGACAGTCAGAGTGGGTGTCATTGACAATATGTGAATGGTCATATTCAAGAAATTAGAGTAGGAGTTTTTTTTTTGTTTTCTTTTTTTTTTTTTAAACAGCTTTGTTCACTGAAGCCAACAGTGGCCATAACAGCCTAGTGCAGCGGTCTGCAACCTTTGGATCTCCAGATATTTTCAACTATAATTGTCTGCAGTTGTCTGCATAACCAATGGTGAGAGACCATGGGACTCGTAGTCCATAACATCTCGAAAGCCAAAGGTTGCAGACAACTGCCACGTTTTTCTAGCGCTTAAATATCAGACTTGAAATAGGGAAATTCTTATAGCCTCTGATAAAATACGACCACCTCAGTCAGAAACTGCCCCCAATGTTGGTTTTTGTAAAGAGTACAGTATGCCACACATGCCACACAAACAAACAAAATGTAGCTGTAAAAGCTGTGGATTGTTGAAAAGCTCCCTCTGAGAACAATCTTGTTTAAAAGTGTACAAGATCTTTTGTACATATTTTTAAGGATTAAGATACACTCATTCATAAGGTTTGCAGTGACCACACATATCTCTTCGTCAATTCTGCTAATAAATCTCTGATCAATAGCATCATTTTTGAAGAGGAGCAGATGTTCCCCTGCAACTAAACCTCAAGACTTCGACATGGGTGTGTGTGTGTGATTAACCACAGAATCGTCTAGCTGACGATGCCAATATCCATCAGTATAGTGCGGACATTCACGAGACTCTAAAAACAGAGTCAATGCTTGGGTGTCTACTTACAAAACGTAAGTTGTGTAGTGTTGAAGAAATAACCTCATTAAGTGACTTTCCTACTTCTGCCAGCGAAAACAGTATCCCCACCCATTATTGGTGTAGCAGACCACAACTAAGAAAATGCGTGCAGGAAGAGGAAGCCCAAAGCAGGAACCAGGAATCCAGCCCCAGAACAGCAGTTAGTGCTTTTGAAGCTCTTGTCAGTAGCATATATGTATCAACTAGTTTAGGTGTGTCTGTAACCCTTTCAAAAAAGCAATTCTTTGAATGCTTACTTACAACATGCACTCACAGTTATGAGATACTGCACTTGAGGGGAACATTTTGACATATCACTGTAGCTGTCAAAGACAGAAAAGACACCATTTTTGAAGTATTTGCTAAAGCTTTGACCTTGATGCTGGGGAGACTATGACAGAAAATAAGAATGCCCAAGCTAGATATCAAAGTTGGTCTATTTCTAATGCATGTGTTGACAATGTTCTATTATGACAATAATCATGTGTTTCATGGGCTTCACGGGCTGGTAACGGCCCAGCGCCCAAGGTGTACGCCCAAGCGAAGCGAGGGCCTTAACACCGGGCCTCAGTGACGTTACCGGGCCGGTGAAGCCCACAGAATGTTTGCTTATTGCCATAGCACCCAAGAGGTGTTCATAGCAAAAAAATAAAATAAAAAAACAGACATGCTGCTTTGTTGGCTGTGGCCGGGGAGTGGTTGTCAATGAAATGGAAGGTGGGCCCTGCTTGGAACCCCTCTTCCATTTCCATGGCTGAAGGAGCAGGAAGATAAGCGCCGCTGCCCTGACAGAGGCCCCATTTAGGTAAGGAGAGAGGTTGGGGGATGTTGAGGGACTTAAGGTGGGGTGGGAGACATCATAATGGGTGGAGACACAGAGCTGGGTGCAGCGCAGGTGCACCAATCAATCGGTTTGCTCCGAACCCATGCGTGGATCGTTAGATTCATCCTGAGTTTGGAGAAACCTGATTGGCTGACACACCCACCAAAGGTGCTAATCATCGTACAAGGCCATCCATGGCATAAGTACACTCATTATAAAGGTCAAAACTAGAAAGAGTGTCAACTATGTGTATTTGTCATGCACTAGAAAAATAATACAAATGCATGTGCCAGTCAAGAACAGATTCCCAACTAGAGCTTGAAATAGAAAACAACTATTTTTACTTGTAGTGATGGTCGGACAATGAAATCATGGCATACTGCCTTGTGGTGACCTGAACAGGACCACACGGCAGAATAGGAGATGGTTCCGGTCCATGTCACAGGAGGCAGACTCCCCTCAAACTCGAACGCTTCTGGTCCAAATGCTTACTCAAAATCACCGAGAAATGTAATCATTAAGGAAAAGACGAACCACTTTAAGAGATATGAGTGATTTCATTGTATGATCTATACATTTGCCCAGGACTAATGTCAGGACCGGGTACAACAAATGACAAATGTACTGACCTCTAAAGGGAACCATGACAGATCATGCTATGACATGTGTTACTCTCTGAGATCATTCACACAAAAATGATTTGATCATCATTAAAAGGTTTGCATCATTTTTGTTGTTTTTCCAACGCTGTCACCAAAACAGTGTAATGCTTTTAAATGTGCTGATGGCCATTTTAGCTGTCCTGCATTAACATGCGCCGGGCATTCAGCTGCCATTAATGTGAATATCAAGATATTAACTCTTCATTTTATTTCAGGTGCAGAACATTGTGTTTTTCATTAACATGGTGCTCTTACTCCAGTTGAATCAAACTTCTAAATGAGGTCAATATAAAAGTTACAGGAAGGGGGTGGGGAGGAACTAAAGCTCCAGTGATATCCAATGGAATCCCATGCACTTTTCTTCGACAGAAGGCAGTCGCTCACACTTATGGCACTGTTAGCGTGCGACATCATCGTTTCACTGTCAATATAGAGGATGCTTGAAACAAATACCTGTGTGTATATGCTTCTTTGAATCCATTTTGCTCATGCACAAAAACCAGTGACTGCCTTGTGGCTGGCATCCCAAATAAAGAAATCACAACGCCGAGCATTCTAAATTACCATAAGATGGAGAATATTCTTTATAAGCACATTAAAACAGCGGCGTACGGTTCACATTTTTATTCTGAAGCCCAGTTCAGCAACAGAACACCATTATACAGCTTCCAATACATTCGTCCTAGGATATCGTGCTATGATTCAATCTACAATAACCTTTGACATAGATCAGTATGTAGAAAGTGGCCTGAGAAACCACACAAACAGAATTGTATTGCTCTTGGATTGCCCATCTAACACCACCAAAATAGTCCTAGTGGCATGCTTTAGGGTAACATTTGCCCTACTTATAGTACAATTCCCAGCAAGATTACCCCGGTGAAAACATGTATTGCAAGAATAGATGGTACCCTAACGCTTATTCAGGGCAATGTTACACTTACACCACTGCAATGTTTCTGTCATGTGGCTCCAGGTTGTGGAAACATGGAGGATTGTAGTTTTTCATTTATGTTCTGTGGACGTGTGTCTGCTGTGTGAGAAGGATTTTTAGGGCTCTTGGAGACACTTGGGAGAACCAGTGCAACATGCTGGATTCTATCCCAAAACATGATGTAAGACTGACAAATGCCACTCTTACTTGATGAATTTAGAGCAGCCTTAACTAAGCGCAGCACTATAGCGGGATGGAGCTGCTCTCAGCTTGTCAACCAACAAACTAACAATGGTAAATTTAGCCACTAGATAGTTCTATTTTAGGCAACTTTTTGTCCTAACCAAAAGGTTTAGGTCACCAATAACCCTTAGTACCTTGTTTAGGGTGTTGAGTGGAGTACCTAGTCACCCTCATCCAACCATCTGCCAATTCCTAGATCCTTGTTGCACATAGTGAAAGTTGCATTATAGATCAAGGGAAGAGTAAGAAAAAGGGAGAGAGCGAGAGAGGGAGAGAGAAAGAGAGAGAGACAGGGACAGAGAGCAACGGAGAGAGGTATCGATTGCAAAGTGAGAATGTTAAATTGGATCTCTTCTTCCTTTTCATGTCTGGCTGTGGCTGTTAAGGGTTTATTCTGCCTTATCTGTCTTGGCATGCCTTTTTTCATGCATTGACCGTCCATGTTTCTTTGTTTACACCCCACACTACCCTGATCCCCGTTCATGTTCTAACCCATATTCTACTGTTCCCAAGTATCCCCTGAAGAGTCTGCACATATTTTTCTCCCATATATATCACTGCAATGTTGCTCTTGTGTCCCACACTGCACTTTTTCCACACTGGGCGTGTTGCTGATAGGGGTCCAATTGTAATGTTGCTCTGTTGTGATGTTTCTCCTTGTTAGCCATTGTAACTTGGCCCTACCACATGGTTCTTTCATGTGCCCAAATATCATTTACCGGGTGTCCCTACTGGGATTTTCCCACACGCAGTTTAACTGTCTAGTATTGACTGCTGTCTGCTGCCCATCTTTCTTCAACATGACTTAGAACCATGACTTTCATGCTGTCTTCCACTGGGAAGATCATCCCACTTCAAGGTGTCTTAGGGTTTCTTTTCACAATGACTCTACAAATACTACCAGAACATTTGAAAGGTCACACAAGATGGATACTCCTATGTTGCAATAACGTCTCCATTGACTTCTCACTCCACTATCATTCTTAAATGAGATGCTCGAACACACAACATGGATACGAGCTCAGCCAACCACACATGTACCTCCCTGCAGATATCAAACAACCAAATGCTACATCTCTCCAACCAACTTAAGGCTAACATATCCTTTCACTAGGGCCCACAAGCAAAAAGGCAACCCAGGTGCTCTCGCCCCAAACCACGTAGACGCAGACCCGCACACTGTACCTGGGTACTTCCAAGTTACATGCTACGATTCAACACCACATCTATTTTGCATTTCCTCTTTTTCCAAACTAAGCAAATCTATCCCTTTCTCTTTCAGATCGGACAAAAATGACAAGAGACCTTTCAAATGGCACAACAAGACAGTGTAAGACGAAGTATAATGCACTAACATCTCAATTATATATCGGTGTATGTTACACAACCGCCTGTACTTGTTCTTTGGCTGTTTGCCTCTTACAAAGTGTTTTCTCTTTGTGTGCATTGGATTCATTGGTTGACTGCACTTTCATTGCAGTTGTCTGCCTTCATTATGAGTTTGGAAGATTTCTTTCTCAGATTTCCACATGTCACAATTACTGGAACTGCGTGCATAAACATTGGGGTCTGCAGCGCTCTGACAGTGAACTCATGGAAAACATGCACATTTCCAGAAGAAGATAGTCAGTGCTACTGAAAAAAGCAACATGTACCACTTATGGGTTCTTGAGGGCTAAACATATTGCAATAGAGAAAGTAATAGTTACAAGGTAAAGTGGTGGGCAATGCTGTAATGCAAAAATCGGGTCAGTATCTCCCTTGTGAACCTTAGATCAGGAGAATGGTTGATAAGGTGGGCATCAAAGATACCAACTTTTCCAGCCATCTTCGAATGCCCCGATGACCTCTTTTGGACGTAAGTGCATGGGTTGCACTTGCACATCTCTTCACAAAAGTGAATACAATGTTCTTTTTTACATGTTGTCTTGTTTTTGGGTTTTTTTTGCAATTTGTGTTACCTCCTTTCATTTGGAGGTAAATAATGTCTGCTGTTTTCGATATTCTACCCCATAAACGGTTGATGGTATATCAGTGAACTTTACCTGAGTTAAATAAATACCTCTGCCTCAATAATCTTGCAGGTGGTATTTTAAATGCCACCTGTTTTATCGTTACTATCAGGCACTTAATTCGGATCTTGGAGGCTACAATATTTCCTGTACTGAGCATCTTAGCATTAATGTATTATTTTGACAAATGACAGAATAGCAACATGGATTACCCTGCACTTCACCCACGTCCATGTTCCTAAAACTAGCCATACACGCTAACACCCAGGGTCATATGAACAAACACGTGTGTCAATTAATATACCATTGAATGACTAAGTGCACAAAGAGGCATCTAGCATTCATTCTCAAGAGGGAGAACTTTCTGGACAATGGTTTTGCTGTTATCCAATGTCTCCTGGGAATATATGTGTACGGTAAGTTCGCAAGTAGACCATATCACCATTGCAGAATTCCTATAACAAATTGATAGTGCAGGATTAAAAGACCGTGCACAGTGCACCACTCATTATACATGCTATACTTGGTCATGTTGTATCAAATCTGTGCATTTATTTGCTGTGTTGGTTAGCCTTTGCAGTGGTGCCACGCTATGTTTCAACAGTGGAAGGTAATTGTTTAGTAATCAGGGAGAATGTTGCACTGGCTTTCACACTGCAACTCTGTACAAATATTTCTTGCAGTGGCTGCTGTTTGCACGTTCGTTTTGGTGCACACTTCAATGGCACCAGAGAAAAACGCTGAGGCGAAAGGACACAATTGTCTGACACCATGCCTGATATGTAAACCAGTCCCTGATGTTCAACTACCATGTTTCTCATAGTAATCAATCTGACCTCACTCTGCTTACCAGTCACTCTGTGTTCCTAGAATCCGCTTTCACTTTCAGCCCTCATCTCATGCTTCCACTCCTCTCAAATCGCATCCACAGAGCATCCACACTCACAACATGACACCTCCTCCAACCTGATCCGCTCCTCTTGCTTGCTTCTTGGAACTCCCCTCTCCCATCCTCACACCTATCCAAAACGACAATCACAGGAAAATGGCTCACCCTCTGTCTGGGTGGCAATGTAACTTCTGACATGATTGCAGTGGTCGGTTTACTGAGGCCCATTCATTTGTCAGATAGAGGTTATCTATAGGTTTTGCTCCTTAGGAAAGGTAGGGCTCTGGCTAGGTAGGAATATTGAATTTTTATTTTATGAATGTGAAAGGACATTATTTTATACGTTTAGATATTAACATGCAATTGTGAATTTGATATGATATATATATTTGATGATAAATGCTTATACAGTTTTAAATGGCTGCAAATTACTTTAATTTTGTTATCTTTTCTTATTAACTACTTTGGTTTATGTTTCTTACAAGGTTAAAGGTTCTTAACCAAATAACAATTTTTAAAAAAGACATACCCTCTTAATAGGGCATGCCCCTCTGTCCTCCACACAGGCACCTACAATCCCCCTATATATTTCTTCAAACATCCTGTAATCATATTGCCATTCACATTTTCCCACCAACTCATCACACACGTCTCCTTATCTTGTCCCACTGTGGTTCTCTATACTATTTTTTCTCTGTCCTCCACCTCACATTTGATGTCAGAACCATAAAGCCCTTCTGGTGCTCTAAGAGTACTTCAACATATCAACCTTGCATGGCAGCCTTCTCCTTCTCTTGACTCAACCCTTTCAAAGCACTTCCTGGGATCTCTGTGTATCCTACCCACTGTCATAATAAATCTTGCCACCTTATGTTTCTCTTGTTTCCCCTTTAGTATCTCAGCCCCTGCCACTGAACGTCCTCTCAATGATCACTGGCTCATGCATTTTTCCACCTCTGCCGTTCAGTCCTCCTACCTTCCAATCGCCAAATGCAAATTATCAGCTGACTTTCTTTCCTCTCCCCCTCATGAGAAAGTCACAGCATCCCTTAATTCCCTCCGCCTTCCTCACTGCATCGCCATTGACAATGTCTTTACTGACTTCAACACAGCAAAGTCAACGACTTTGAAAACATTACTCTGCTCAGTTTTTCAGTTCTTCACTTCTACACTGTCGCAAACCAGGAATCTCACATATAATCCAATGACTGAAAGGTGCGGTCCAACAATATTGTCACGAATTGTGCAAAAGCCCTGAGATCTTTCACATCTTGTCACCTTCAATGAGTCTTCCCATCACTCCCTCCTATGTTTCAAATTCTGCTACACCCATCAATTACACGAAGTTCACCATATCACACCACTCATAAACTATGCTGTACTACTCACGCAAAGCGAGCCCCTGCCCATCCCCACTTCCTGTCATCCTCATCCATTATGTGTTCATGATAATTTCACACTTTACTGCTCCTACATCTCATTTAAAATCATTAAGATCTGAGACACACTCATTGCTCTCTGTCTCTCCCCCTTCATTTTTCTCCCTACCTCCCACCACCCTTAACATGTCTCCCTCTCCTTCTCTCTCTCTCTCTCTCTCTCTCTTTCTCTCTCTCTCTCTCTCTCTCTGTCTCTCTCTCTCTGTCTCTCTCTCTCTCTCTCTCTCTCTGTCTCTTTCTTTCTTTGGTTTCTAGAATCATGCACACTAAGGCACGTTTTCTGAAGCAACCCTTGCAGAGGGATTCCTCCAAAGCTCAGTCTTTGTTACATCCTGTTCACACTTTATTCAATGTATTTATTAATATGTATTCAACTTAAGTGCAACCTGTACCACTAATGGCATCATTGTGCTAATGAAAACATGGCCATGGCATTGAAGGGCCAACAGGATCCTAGCAGCCCCATTCCATACATGTTGGCGGCCTGCAATCATGTATTTCTAAAGCCCAAGCGATTTAACTATTCCTGATTATTAGTTGAGCTGGGAAGGTTAGAAGATAGGCAAATAAACACAACATATGTAACTGTGAAAAACCTGAAATAAGCAGCACTTGTTGTATGGCTGCTAACATAAGAGAGAAATTGAGTTTGACTACTTAGATCAAGGACACTAGTGCAGACAGGAGGGCCACAGCGTGGAGGAGCACAACTTAAAAATACAAAGGCCAGGGCAGGACTTTGATCTTTGGTCCATCCAAATGAACTCCATTGATGCACTGCCATGCACCTACAACTAAGAAGCATACGTTAAAATGGTAAAACATTTCAAATCCTCCTTTGGCAAGATAATCCCTTCCTCTGGCTTCTCTTGCTGACTTTGTGTGCTCCTCTCCAAATTCTCCTTTCCGTGCTGTAACTCTCTGCCACTCCCACACCCTACTCTGAATGGCACTCCACTTGCTAATGCTAACTTGCTAATGTACCTCTTCCCTGAAGATACTTTATTTCATGCTCCTCCCCACCCTCCTATCTCATATCCAGATGGGTACATTTGTCCTTGCCATGGTGTACATAGTGGGGTTCTTCTTTGATAGCAACCCTAGAGCAGCTGGTGACCACCACAGCTTCAATCGTCACACTAAACCTGCTCAACACATGTCAAATTCAGAACTACAACAAGGCTCTACTCCCCCAGAACCATTATCTCTGCTCTGGTCCGCAGGAGACTGGATTACTGTTCCTCTCTTCACTTGGATTTTCCTCGACCACCCCTCCAACAAAATACTCAACATTGACACTGTCCATTATCTACCTGGCTCTCAGGCAATCAACTTGACACCAGCCAAGAGGCACCGCAATAAACCTAAAAGTTCCTTCTTCTACTGCTCAGATCTTTCGATGGACTGGGCCTCTTTCTTCCCATCTCCATATCGTGATATATCTCTTTCCAGGATCACATGATCAGCAGCATGAAGCCATCCTCAACCACTTTGTACCCTTTGCTTCCACCACTGCCTCTCACTCCCGCTCTTTTTTCAGATCATGAAACCCCCACCATTACTAGACACCTTGGAACAGGATTGCTCTCGTCTCTGTTATGTCCTCTGTGCAGCAAGGCTGGTTGATGCACTTTGCTCCCTGGGATGAACAAGTAGGAACACCAATGGAAAATGTAATTGACATATAATAAGTGTTGTGCTTCACAAACCCTGGAAATACAGCTTTACATCCCTTTTAAAAGTTGTTTTCTAAAAAAAGGCAATTCATGCTAATCAATTGGACAATAGAGGTCTGTTAATTTAAGTCGCAAACGACCCTTAGTTTGTGTAAGCTATTTAAATATAAATTCAATCCTCAAAGTTGAAGCTGTGCACTTGTCGTGCTGCAGCCATTGATAGCATCCAGGCTGTTTTTTATCTATTGATGCTCTTTTCTCCTGTTTCTTATACCCTAAAGTTTAATGAATAAATAAAACTGCAAATGTGAACTGAAGGAGCCCTTTGTTGTATAATTCTGACCTGTCTGATAAATAACTTGCACTACACTGCAATGTAGTGCTCTCATTGTTTTGTGTGGAAACGCGCATTGAAATATAAATGAGCTCGGCCGGAATGCTGAGATTTGCGGCTGCTGAACGGCTCTCCTGCTCGGCTCGCTCCTGATGAAGAGCAGCAGTGCCTTCCAGCGGCAATGGACAACACGTCTTTCTAAAGCGAAGCCATTACAGCGGCGGCCATGTTCTTATCAGCTATCACAATACTTTGAGATGTCTCGAGAGATATGTACTGAGTTTCGCTCTATATGTTGCCCCAGCAAACGTGTTGAGAATCTGGCACACTTTTCAGAGAAGGAGAATATGTTACGTTTTACGTATCGCATTAGCGTTACACGACTCCTCCTTAAATCCTGTGTATCCGGGAAGGGAATTGCAAATTGTGGGTCCCCTTGCTCAGAGTTGATTGCCAAGACCTGGCGGTGGAAACGGACAGGCTATTTAAATGATTCTGAACTTACTGATCTTAAGTGAAATATTTAATAAAATGTTTGCAGCCAAAGGGCAAAAAATAGTCCTGATAGGCGCCTGTCAATGCTCACACAGTAGCAAGAAATAAACTATGATGCATTTCTGGCCAGCGGCAATATGCCTGGAGCACTATATCAGAGATATTGATATCTGCAATGTCTGGAATACCATTTAAGACATTTCTCAATGTCTTGCGCTCCCTTTAGATCGAGGGGAATTTCAATGTCACGGGATACTGCCCTGCCCAGAGTTACTGTCGGTGAAGACAAGCGCTATACATTGGGGAAGGGAGATTAAGTCAAGCATTCATGACCCTCACGAGGTAATTAAGGCGATTAGTACATGCATTGTTCAACTAACAATGATCGTGTTTTATTGTAGGTATAATTAGAACACATGCAAGTAACTTGTGCTGGTAATTGATCATGAATCTAGTAGCAATAAGCATTACACATTCTGTGTTCATTGCATTCGTTAGTTTGGGAAAGTGGACTGCACTTGTTCCTCTGCATTTACACATCTGAAGAACATTGTTTCTCTGCTGCTTGTCAGACTGCTGCTCAGTATTTGGATTGAGGTTTGAGCATTCTGAATGCCTGAGAAGTGGCACATAATGGAATCCACAAGTTAATCAAGTAAAAATGTTACATTCTGAGGTTTCCAGGACATTATCACGTAGTGATGGCCTTGGGCCCGAATTCATCACAAGGGTGTTTAACATGGGCCAAGGGAGGTTATCACCTGGTAATGACCCTAAAATGGGGCCTTTGTTGCAATTAAAACATTTCACCCAGTGGAGGTAGAAAATTATGTTGAAATGAAATAAATGGGCAAGGTAGAAGAGCAGCTTGTTCCTCCCATTTTAATGTGTATAAACAAGATCCAATTTTAAGGATCACCACCACGTGCGCGGCTCAAAGCTGTTCTAAAAATTCATGTAATTCCTGAATCTTGGCATTCAGCTATCATCTTTAAAACCTACAAGAAGGGTTACTGCAGTATGTTAATCAGTGTAGAACAATTCGTAATAATGCATGGGGTCTACCAGCAGCCAGACAGGGTCTAATATAACACTTTGGAATGAAGAGGAAGACATTTTGTCCCACCTGTGAGTGTTTGTATGCCTCATTGGAGAGTGAAGCTCGTTATAAGACTCCACTTTCCAACACTGCACTCAAACAACTTTTTGCATACATGTGCAATACCACTAGCTTCCTAATTACTGCACTGTCTCTCCACGCTGTGCTAATTACATATAATACATTCACTCCTGCTCGACCCTGCTGCTGCTCAGCCTACTCACCTCTCCCCACACGTTCGCCAATAATTCTACAACTTCCTGCTTTCGTAGCCCTATTATAAAACTCACAACTCAAAACTTCCACTATGCCATCTCTCTTCTACATCCTTCAAACAAAGCCGACAAGCTAACCATATTCCTTCTAAAACCTATCAACATCGCCTCTCTTCCTCTGACACTCAACTTTAATACTCTTCCTTACCTCATCAACTGAATATTGCAATCTGAAATGCTCTGTCTGTATACAACAGTACTTTACCTTTAACACAGATTACTTTCACTCCAGTTCTCCTCCTCTAGACCTTGCCATCACCTTTACATGACTGAAACCCGGATTTCTCCATCTGACACTGACACTCTGGATGGCCTACACAACTCCAATCTATGTTTCATTCACTCTCCTCAATTGAATGGTGGAGATGGAGGAGTCAGACACCTGCTCTCTTCCCACCTCAATGCCTCCCAAATCTCCAGTGCCATGTCCTCTCCTACCTCTTTTGTATTCACCATCTCTACTATTGCTCTGCCTTACTCGGTTAACATCATCTCCATCTCTCGCCCTCCTGGTCCACTGCACATTGGTTTGATGATCTCTTTCCACTACAAATCACCACCTTCTCTCCAACCACTTCTCAGAAATCTGACTTCAGTCTTTTCTTTGTGGCCACACTCTCCACTCAATGCGTAACTTACCTGCCCACACAGGGGGCAAGTATTTGGATCTCTTATTCATCTCCAACTCTCGCTCAGCCACTAATACCACTGTCATACCATCCATACCTGATCACTCAATTGTTTCCACCAACATATCCTTTCCACCCTATGACCATTCCACACCACTTGCTTCACCTATTACTAAAAGGACATTTAAACCTTCTGCCACTCCCCCCTTTCTCTCCAAACTACAGTTCTCACTCCAGTCCTTCCACCAACGCTGCCTTCTCTGGCTTCCGATCCCTGCTATATGACTCATTCTCCTCTCCATTCCCACTGCTTACTTTCATCCCTAAGTCTCAGCATCGTCAGCTAAGGGGTTAACCCATTTATACACTCTCATTGCACTGGCATGCATTGGCTGCTGATCAAATGGAGGCATACCCACTTGCATGAGGATCTGCAACCTCTCTGCCCTTAACTCTCTCAATCCACTCTTGATAGAGCAAAAAGGGAATTCTACCTAACTCTCATTGACTCTCACTCCAACGTCCTTTGCTCTTGGGGTACTAATCTCCTCCTTTCAGGTTCTCATACCAACTCTTTGTGGGCAACATCCGAATCTTCTTCTCTTTTCTTGAACTCTCCTCTAATCTCCCATCAAACTTTCAAACTGTCTCTCTGCCATTAACATTAAGTATCGGATGACTTCCTACTCTCTGATGTTAAACTCTACCAAAACAGAACTGCTCTTCTTCCCTGCCAAAAGCTCTCTCTCATCTCTTCTTCTGCCTATCCAGTTCCCGATTGACACTCTCCACTGGTTTCCTTCAGCTAGAAACCTCTGTGTCATCTATGACCCTTCTCACACCTTCTCTACTTTCATCTCCAAAACTGGAACAGCAGCTCACCTCAACCTCCTAAATATTAGGAACATCTGGCTCCTCCTTCGTTTCAACACTACCAGGCATCTGTGAACCAGTCTTCTCTTCTCTAAACTGGACTGCTGCACTTGCATCCTCTTTGGTCTACCTATCTATGTTTTCTGTCCTCTCAACAAGATCATTACCTACACTATGAGGACTCTCTTTGGGCTCCTTCACTTCACACCTAATTCCTCGTACCATCACCAGGCTGGATGGCTGATGATGTAAATCAGGGCCAGATTTGAATTTCTGCTTCAGGATCACAAATCTATCTATGGTAAAGCACCACTGTATCTATACTCCTCCATCCAACTGTGCAAGCCTTCTCGTAGTCTCCACTCTGCCTCCTCCACTACTTTTGTGGACCCGCACCCTCCCCATGCTTTCTCTCACTTCCACTCACTCTCTCTTCTTGCTCAGCTTGCATGGCATTCTTTTCCCCTGGATATCCGAGAAACAGTCCACATGGATTTGTTCAAAGTCAAACTAAAAGCCTACCTCCTCACGTCCAAGTTATCTTCTTAACATACCTATCTTCCTTTTCCCATCACCTCTAACCTGCCTCTGTCCCTCATTTCCTCTGCCTCCAATAAACCACTTCACCCTTGATGGTCACATCCTGAGCACAGCTGGCTGTACCGCCTACCTGCACATAAAAATGTCCAATGTTCATTGTCCTTAATGTATGTGTGTCTATCTATTTATTGGGCATTTATAATGCGCCTATAGAGGAAAAGGTGTTTCAAGACACAAGACAAAGGCCTGGGGGACAGGGATGACAAATAACAAACACCGTCCTACTAGGTCTTGTGTCATTCAGATCTTGCAAGTGCAGTAACAGAAGTGCAGGGGAGTGGGGAAGTGGGGGGAGGTGCCGGTCAGAGTGGAATGCTAAGGAGGGAAAGGAAGTGCTGGTCTGAGTAGCGAGCGTGCAAGTGCTGGGGGGTTAGTAGGAAGGGGGTGAGGCCCCTGGGCTAGTTGATTGCTAAGGGGAGGCCCAGTGGACACGTTCCAGGGGAATGCAGAAAGTGTAGGGGAATGAAAGTCCACATGCTAAGTGTGAGGATAGGGCTGGATGGGCTCAATAGTCCCAGCCAGCTAGTGCCGGACAGGTATCAGGTAATAATATCCCCAACAAAAATATCGCCATAAATATGGCAGTTTGGTTCGCCATAGGCGATATTTTTATTGGGGATATTATGTGGGAGAGAGGGTTGTGGGGGTGTAGCCCGCACATTAAAAAGTAATGCAGGGGTTGCGGGGGTGTCCCCCGCAGGGTCCATTGTGAATTTTGCCGGAAAAATATGGCAATATTTTTGTATGCCAATATTTTTGCAGCAAAATTATCACATGGAACCTGGTAGGGCAAGTGCAGGGTACAGGGGACTCAGGGGAGATCAAAATGCTGGGGTGACTGGGCAAGGAGGGCCAGGTCCCTGTATGAATCAGAAGGAGCCAGTCAAATGCGCCAGAGCGGTCATTAGCAGGGGAGGGGTAGAGGCAAGGAAGAAAAGAAAAGGAGGGTCTAGAGAAGCATCTGGAACATAAGGAGATCAGGCTCAAGTCTGAGAGGGGCAGGGATGTCATTCCAGGGGGAAGCTCCTGCTTGGAAAAGCGTCTGATCTGCAGACAGTTGGAGCTAGAGGACAGAAGGGCACTAGCAGGGAGGTATTTAGGGAGAGAGAATTGGATGTAGCGGGGTCCAAGACCCCAAAAAGATTTGTGGATGATGCAGAGGGTCTTGAACTTGATTCTTGCAGCAACCGGGAGCCAGTGGAGAGATTTTAGGGCTGGAGAGGTGTGGTCCCTGGGCTTGAGGACAAGGATAAGTCTTGCAGTCCTATTCTGGATTAGTAGACGGGGGTGAAGGGAGGATTTAGGCATATTGAGGAAGAGACTATTTGTACGCTCACCTGGTGTCTGCGAGGGCATTGGGGCACGGTTGCAGCCCTCCCTGAACTTGAATCACCCCCTTCAGGCCTCTCCCTTAGTAGAAAAGCTGTGAGTGGTGGTATGTGATGATACTGCTCCTGCATGGAGATAACAGTGTGTGAGTGCGTCAGTCTGTGATTGTTGTACCTCTCGAACCCTTCACCCCAAAGTACGGTTTCTGTGAGCATACGCCGACCCATAAAGCTCACCAGTGAATTATGGAAGATAAGCTCTCCTTCCTGCTACTTCTGGCAGGGGCGCGTCGAATGGGATCTAGTTCATTCACTGATCCCTGATAAGGATTAGTCCAGCTGCGACTATGCTTCTCCTTATGATTGATATGTCTTTCTTGAGCTCTTGTGATGCTGTTCGTTCTGTTTAATGTCTTTATATGTTGCTCCTATTTATGCCCGTAATAATGTCTCTCTTCTGTTTTCTTGCCTTAGATGGAAATGAAGCCTCAATGCAGCTGTGAGATGCAGCCGGATGGAAGATGGATGCTAATGCAATGTTCGACAGCAGGTAAGTGATGGTTTAAGGAAAAGCGCAAAGTATGGCGAAGCGCAACCTTGTTTTTTCGATGTCTAACCTTGTCTTCTGTTTTTCCTTGCAGGCGCTGCTGTCGACGATGGAGCGTGTCGTGTTGCGGTGCCAAGATGAAGATTTTGGCATTCCGGAAAGTGTAAAGATGAATACTTAGTTCACTGAAGAGATGTATAGGTAAGAACAGCTTCCCCCAGTTTGTAAGTATGCTGGCAGGAAGCAGGATGTCTAGGAAGCAGGATCTGCAAAGGGAAGTCTGACCTCAGGCGATGGTGAGCGTTACGCTGCTTGCAAGTGCAGAATAACGTGAAGCGTCTGTCTTGAGGATAGGGGCAGATTATATAGCTGAGATCGTGGGCACGCCCATTAGGACCAGCTTACCAGCCACACCCTGCCACTCCTAGAGAGTGAGCATGTGCAAAGGCAATCCATTAGCAGCCACACCCAAGAATACACTTGGGACTGCTTAATGGATGGAATGTTCATGATTAATGCATCTGAAGTGATATGTCCATAATAAAAGCCTTTTGGTGTTAAATGGATGTTCTTGTTTACTTTTGTTCATGAGCCTGGCGCCAAAGGTGCCAGGACAGTCTCCATCCAGGTCTCCTGTGCATGCGACCCCTGCATGCCTGTGCCCCTGACTTCATGACCATGACAGCACTCCCCCTCAAGGCCACTCTCAAGGGTGGTTCTCCTCCCGATCCTGGTTTGGTGAGATTATTGCGATGGAACTGTGTGATTAAACGCAGAGCATGGACTTGTTCACTGGGTTCCCTAGTTCGGTCTTGAGGTCCGTAACCTTTCCAGTCAATTAGGTAATACAATTTTGATCAAACCACCTTGGAGTCCAGGATGTATTTGACTTCATATTCTGGTTCTCCATCTATTACTTCGGGCTGTGGCGGAGAACTAAGCCATGTATTGGACTTCATTGGTTTAAGGAGAGAGACATGAAATACAGGGTGAATTTTCATGTGAGATGGTAACTCCAATTTCATGGCAACAGGATTGACTATGGACTTTATAGTATAGGGGCCCAGGTATCTTGGACGGAAAGCTCTTGGCCCCTTCAGGGGAATATATTTGGATGCTAACCACACCTTTTCTCCAATCTGGTAGGGGGGAGCTTCCTTCTGATGTCGATCAGCAAACAGTTTTTGTCTTTCCTCAGCCTTGGTCAGATGCTCTGTCGCCTCCTTAAGAACCTGAGTGATGGTTTTATGCAAGTTTTTTTATGGTTGGCATTTCCATGGTATTGGGTGGATCAAAATACTGATGTCCTCAGATGTCTTCCGTGCACAGTGTAGAATGCAGTTCGTCCCGTGCTTGTGTGATCTGAGTTGTTGCATGCATACTCAGCTATCCAGAGTATATTTTTCCAAGAATCCTCAGACTGGTGCAACATACACCTTAGATACTGCTCAAAGTTTGGTTGGTTCGTTCAGTTTGCCCATCAGTTTGAGGGTGATGGCTTGTGGACAACCGGAGATCTATTTTGGCAATCGTACAACACTTTCTCCAAAAGGCAGAAACAAATTGCGTTCCGCAATCAGATACTAATATTGATCGAAATCCATGCAATCAAACAATTTGCTCTAGGAACACAAAAGCGAGAGTTGATGCTGTTGGGAGTCCCTTCAGAGGGATGAAATGGGCCATTTTGGAGAAGAAATCCACAACGACTAATATGGTGTTGTATCCATTGCAGGGTGGAAGATCTGTGATGAAGTCCATTGACAGGGTATGCCAAGGTGCTGGCGGTACTGTTAGGGGATGTAGTAAGCCAGCAGGGTTCCGTTTGTGAGACTTGTGTTGTGCCAGACACCACAGGTTTCAATAAATTGGGCAATGTCTTTTTGCCAGGTTGGCCACCAGTAGTTTTGTTTTACCTTAGCCTGAGTTTTGGCTATTCCTTGGTGTCCTTCCACTAATGAATGGTGGTAATTTGTGATGATTTTCTTTTGCAGTTCTTGGTCTTGGACATATAATCGTCCTTGGAAATACGGTAGATTGTCTTCGATGTTGTACTGGTAACCCTTTAACAGCCATTCCTTTTGTGTTGATTGATCCATCGGGGATTGCAAACTGGTTCTTTGGTCATCCACACACGTGGTGGCATCTATTCTGGTTTGAAACCCTTCCTCAGGAATTATGGCCATGGGGTCGGATGCCGTAAAAGTCTTTTTTTCTTCACTCATGCGTGATAGAGCGTCTGCTTTCCCATTGCGTACTCCAAGTCTATAAGTGATAATAAAATTGTATTCTGCGAAAAAGAGAGCCGAACGAAGTTGACGCGAGGATTGTGCTTTTGTGGTTTTCAAGTATTGCAAGTTACGGTGGTCCGTGATGACAATGACCGTATGTCTCGCCACAAGAAGATAATGTCTCCAGGCCTTAAATGCTGCTTTAAAAGAGAGTAATTCCTTATCTGTGATTGCGTAGTTCAACTCGGGGGCTGAACATTTGTGGGACCAGAATGCGACAGGGTATAGTTGTCCTGTTTCAGGGTCTCGTTGTGACAATACTGCTCCCATGGCTATTTTTGAAGCATCTGTCTCAACTAAGTAAGGTAGGTCTGGTCGTGGGTGTCGACGGACTGGTGCTGTAGTGAATTCTATTTTCAACTTCTGGAAGGCTTCTTCAGCTTCTGTCGACCAATGGAACTTTTGATTTTTCTTTAACAAGGAGGTAATTGGATGTACAATTAGTGAAAACCCAGGTATAAACCGACGGTAAAAGTTGGCGAATCCGAGCAGGCTTTGCACTCCTTTAGTGGATGTTGGTGAGGGCCATTGGAGGATTGCAGCCACCTTTCGTGTATCCATATGTATGCCTTGTGGTGTGAGCATGAAAACGAGAAACACGACCTCGGTTACATGGAAAAAACATTGTTCCTACTTGGCATACAATTGGTGTTGTCGAATCTTCTCTAAGACTGCCCAGACATGGCCTTCATGTTCTTCCATGGAATTTGAGTAGATACGAATGTCGTCAATGTAAACAAGAGCGCAAACATCCAGTAGTTCACTGAGTACATCATTCATAAAGAATTGGAATGCCGCGGGGCATTGCATAGCCCTAAGGGCATGACCTGGTATTCAAAGAGGACGTACTTCGTGCGGAAGGCTGTTTTCCACTCGTCTCACTCTTTTACTCTTACAAAATGGTATGCTACTCTTAAATCCAGTTTTGTGTAGATTTGAGCATGTTTCACTTGGTCCAGGAGCTCTGGATAAGTGGTAAAGGTTATCGATGCTTTACTGTGATCTGATTGATGGCTCTATAGTCGATGCAAGTTCTTAAGTCCCCATCCTTTTTTTGAAGACATCCTGGTAATATTGGTATTCAAGCGGTAAGGAGCTTAAGAGGCCCAATGCGATTCCTTGCTTCGGTTTCAGATTGGTGTAATCTTTTTTGTAACATGTGTCGGCACAATCATGAGGATATATCAGAACTCGTTTCCGCCAGTTGATCCTAGATTTGTGGGTCTCCAGCCATGGCATTCCCAATATCATCTGGAACTGAGGAGCACCGATGAGATCAAAAATAATGTCTTCCTGATGCCCGTCCTTTCACAGAACCTTGACTTTCTCAGTGTATTGTGTCACCGGGCCGGATGATAGCTGAGAACCATCCACAGCATTGATGTTTTTTAGATTTCTGCTTCTTTCGGAGAGGAAGGCCTATTCGGGGAGCCAAATCTTGGTCAATGTAGTTACCCACAGCTCCACAATCAATATATGCCCCCAAGGCATGTATATTTGATGGTTGCTTATGATTCACCAAAAGCACTCGAAGGACTAGATGTGAGGTCTGTACCGATTCCTTTTTCATGCTCGACAAGCGGACCCCTACACTTGCCGGGAAATGGTGTTTCCTGAGTTCTATTCATCTTCTTCATCAGTTTTGTCTGTTGCCCAACCATTTTCTTGGGTGGTTGTACCGGGCAGTCACGGAGAAAGTGGCCTGCTTGTCCACAACATAAGCAAAGCTGTTGTTGTCTTCTTTTTCCCTTTCTGCTTTGGTAAGGGGACTTCGTAATCCACCAATTTGCATTGGCTCAGACTGTTCATGTGGTTTAGTCTGATTCTCACGAGGTCGTACGTAAATTGACCATCCCTCTGATCTAACTCGATCCATTTTCCAATTCTGCAACCTATGATCGAGTTGCACCATCAGGTCTATGTAGTCTGCATGCCTCTCAGGAGGATTCACAACTTGCGCCAACACACCCTTAAGTTCTCCAAAAAACCTTTGGTAAAAAGAGTGTAGTCCGCTTCTCTTCTGGCCAGTTGGTCTGGGCTATGAGACGATTGAAGGTTGCAATATATGTTAATAGATCTTGACTCCTTTGTCTGAGTGACAACATCTCATTGTCCAGAGCTTGTCCTTGAGATTGACGGGCAAACAATTTCTCCATCTCATGTTGGAAATTCCCAAAGTACCGTAGTAAAGGGTCATCTTGATTTACCAAAGATATAGACCAGTCCGCCACACTACCTCCTCAATACAAGAGTATAAATGCCACTTTGGCCTGGTCATTAGGAAAGGCTCCTCGTCTGCACAAGAAATGAAGGCGACATTGGTTCATAAATATAGCAAACTTGTTTGGGTCGCTGATGAAGCGTTCAGGGGGGGCTAGAGGCACTGCTCCTGGAAGAACCACCTGAACCGGTGTTGATTAGTGTGGTGTGGAATAACTAGAAGAATGGGTCACTCCAGGCAGTGGAACCTGTCCTGCTTGTGCTTGTAGCATTTGTCTTGCCAGTTCATCAGTTCTTTCTCGAGTTACAATAAGATCCCACCATAATGCAATGGTTTCCTGTCTTGAAGCATGCACTTCAGCCCGTAAATCCCCTAGTAAGAGGGCTAACTGATCGGTTTCTGAAGTTTCCATAATGCCCAGGCAGAGAGTATTAGAGACTTTGCGTTCTGTTACATTCACCTGGTCTCTGCAGAGGCGTTTGGGCACGGTTGCATCCCTCCCTGAACTTGAATCATCCCCTTCAGGCTTCTCCCTCAGTAGAAAAACTGTGAGCGGTGGTACGTGGTGATACTGCTCGTGCGTGGAGATAAGAGTGTGTGAGTGCGCCAATCTGTGATTGTTGTACCTCTCGAACCCTTCACCCCAAAGTATGGTTTCTGTGAGCTTATGCCGGTCCATAAAGCTCACCTGTGAATTATGGAAGATAAGCTCTCCGTCCTGCTACTTCTGGCAGGGGCGCGTTGAATGGGATATAGTTCCTTCACTGAACCCTTATAAGGATTAGTCCAGTCCAGCTGCGACTATGCTTCTCCTTATGATTGGTAAGTCTTTCTTGAGCTCTTGTGATGCTGTTCGTTCTTTTTAATGTCTTTTTATGTTGCTCCTATTTATGCCCACAATAATGTCTCTCTTCTGTTTTCTTCCCAATGTTCGACAGCAGGTAAGTGATGGTTTAAGGAAAAGCGTGAAGTATGGCGAAGCGTGACCTTAAACTGACTATTTTTTCGATGTCTAATCTTGTCTTCTGTTTTTCCTTGCAGGCACTGCTGTCGATGATGGAGCATGTCGTGCTGCAGTGCCAAGATGAAGATTTGAGATTGTGGGCACGCCTATTAGGGCCGGTTTACCAGCCACACCCTGCCACTTCTAGAGAGTGAGCACGTGCAAAGGCAATCCATTAGCAGCCACACCCAAGAATACACTTGGGGCAGCTTATTGGATGGTATGTTCAAGGTTAATGCATCCTGCTTAATGGATGGAATGTTCAAGGTCAATGCATCTGAAGTGCTATGTCGATAATAAAAGCCTTTTGCTGTTAAATGGATGTTCTTGTTTACTTTTGTTCATGAGCCTGGCGCCAAAGGCGCCAGGACAGTGTCCACCCAGGTTTCCCGTGCATGCGACCCCTGCATGCCTGTGTCCCCCTGACTTCATGATCATGACAGCTATTCAGTAGTCCAGACTAGAGAGGACCAGAGGTCTGGAGACATTGAGTTTTGGGGGAAAGTGAGGAAAGGGAGAATGCCACTGAGAAGGTGCAGCTGAAAATGGGTCTTCCAGGCAACATTCATGATGTGAGGAGAGGAGATATTGGTGTTGAAGATGACACCAAGGGTTTTTGCCTCATAAGAGGGTGAGAGGAGGGGGCCTATGTAGGGCCACCAGAGAGAAGAAGGGAAGAAGGGAGCTGGGGTTCCAATGAGAAGAATCTCAGTCTTACTGGCATTAAGGCAGAGATCAATAGAAGCACACCATGCCTGAATGATAGTCAAGCAGTCAGGAATGAGAGGGGAAGTAGAGGAGGAAGTGTAAGGAAGCTTGAAGGAGATCTTGTGTTGTCCGCATAACTCTGTGAGCGAGGAGAGAAGGCAGAGATCAAATGAGCTAAAAGGGCAAGGTAGATGTTGAAGAGCCTCAACGAGAGGATAGAGCCCTCCGGGTCGATGCAGGTGGCAAGTGTAATGGAGGAGAGAAAAGGGCCCAGTTGAACCTGGGATGGTCGGTCAGAGAAAAAGGACATGAACCAATCTAGTCCCAGGTCCGTGCCAAGGGTATCAAGGAGCCGATTTATAAGGGTGGCATGATTGACTGTATCAAAGGCAGAGTAAAGGTCAAGAAGGCTGAGAACGGAAGGAGAGTTGGAATCCATATTTGAGAGCAAGTCTTCTCTGTCTGCTCTGAAGCCAGACTAGTAGTCGTGGAGACAACCAACAGATTCAGTGTGGTGGATCAGCTTGGAGATGACCAGCTTCTCAAAGAGATTTCCCAGGAAGGGGGTAATGGAGATAGGGTGGTAGTTAGCCGGGCAGGAGGGGTCGGCAGATGGTTTTTTGAAGAGAGGGTGCTCAAGGGAGTGCTTAAGGAGTAGCAGGAAGGAGCCAGTGGCAAATGAGTGATTGCAAAAATCAGCCAAGGCTGGAGCAAGGGAGGATATGTTGTCCCTGATAGTTCTGGAGGTGCAGTGGAGCACCTGAGACTTTCATAGAAAGGACTTTTATAGATACCACATCAGATGTTATTGGACGTGGAAGAGGAAAGTAGGAGGGAAGAGGAGAGGGGTGCCAATGGAGGCTTCAGAGCAGGTGAGGGAGAAGAAAGGGGTGTAGAGGAGAGTGAGGATAGGATGTCCTGAGTTTTGTTATGAAGTGAGAGGGCAATCCAGAGTGTCAGGGATGACAGAGGAGAAGTGGAGACTGAAGCAGGATTGGGGAGTTCCTTGCAGATTTTTTAACAGTTCAGCTGTGTTGTTAGTGGCCCCAGAGATGCAGGCTTGGATATAGGTCTTCTTCTTTGAGCAGATCGAGAGTGTGGATTGCCTTTGTAGCAGGTGGAAGGCCAGTCTGTTAGCAGATGTGTTTGAAGCCTGTTACTTCCGCTCAGCAGCTCTGCAGTTGTGTTTCAGAGAGGCTAGGTTGGAATCATACCAGATGTTGTGCTTGGAGGTAGGCTTCATGTGGATCCCAATGACAGGGGCAATGCTGTCCAGAGGCATGGCGATGGAAAGTTGAAGGTTAGCAAGGTCTGTGTCAGTGTGAGAGTCAGTGGCCACAGGGGGAATGAAAGTGGTGTCAAAAGCAGTAAGCGATACTTGGTTCATCAGTCGAATGACACAAAAGGGTGCTAGCAGTGTGGGGAGAGTGAGAGAACAGAAGAACATGATCGGACCAAGAGAGAGTTGTAATGAGAGGATTGTAGATGGAAATGTCTTCTGAGATAAGAGCATCCAAGGTGTGGCTGGCTGAGTGTGTCACACCAGAGGGCAGAATGGAGAGGGAAAGAGAGTCACAGAGCCTGCAGAAGAGTCCAGAGGCAGTATCAGGGGAGTCAAGATGAATGTTGAAGTCTCTGAGGAAGAGAGGCTTGGAGGTGGTGGCCAGAAGAGAAGAGGTGAGGTCAGACCACACAGAGAGGAAGCGGGAGACTGGACCAGGGGACTTGTAGGTGGTGACAAGAGTCAGTGAGAGGATTGGTGAGGTACCAAGCCTGCAGATGAGGTATTCAAGGAAATAGTTGGACTTAGCGGGTATGGTAGTAGCAGGGACCCATTCAGGGAAGATCACAGACACTCAGCAGCCAGACCAGTTAGGCCTGGGCTTAGAGAGGATCTTGTAACCCTCTGGAAGGAGAATGTCAAAAGTAGTGACAGAGCTGGCAGCGAACCACTTCTCTGTGAGAGCAAGGACGTCAAGGTCAAAGTCTTCAAGGAGGTGGTATATGTCAGAGGAGTGTTTAATGGCAGAGCAAGAGTTTAGGGTAGCTACGTGGAGCTGGTTGCCCCCTTTGAGAGTCTTCCAACGAGGGGTACAAGAATGTGATATGATATGAGGTTTCTAAGCGCATACCCAGGGATCAAACTTGTGGTGCTCCATGTCATCTTGCTTCCAAGGCGAGCACTTTGCCCCTGAGCTATCCTCCCAAGGTATGTCCATCAGTGTTGGTGAAGGGGTCAGAGAGGTGGCAGAGGGAGGAGTGGCAGGAGAAGGGAGGAAGTTGATGAGAAACGGATGACGCCTATCAAGAATGTGGTGGTTGGGCTGAGAGCCCTGGACCTTGGCAGTGCCATTCTGCTACCCATTAATGATGACCATAGAGGATGGGTGGGAAGAGAAATGGGAGAGTACTGAGACCATATGGGGAATCAACGGTCCAGAGAAGTAACGGCAAAAAGAATGTCAGTGACAGTCTGCCTGGAAGAAACGATGACATAGGTGTCAATGATGTCAGACATGTATTGGAGATCTTTCTTGTACTTTTTCCTTCCAGTCTTCACAAGAGAGATAGGATAGGTGATAGAATAGCAATTAGAGAAGATATGGGAGATGGAAATCACCATGGAGGGCGAGAGCAGAGAGATGGCAAGGGGAGAAAGAGAGGGAGGGAGAAACTGCACAGTGCACGAAAAAAACTCACCAGGCAGCCTAGCAGCAAGATAGGCACAGACAAATAAGGTAAATTGGTGAAGAGGCCATGAGACTTGATCCTATGCCAGCCTTCCTTCGCCAGCCACAGAAGACCTACTATGAAGAGACTTATTTCTGTAGTTGTTTCACTCAGAGCACAGCTGTAACACTAGAGCGCAGTTCAGGCTGGGCCCAGTAGAGACGGTGAAGCACCTAGCGCTGGAAGCACGGTGCTGGATGGCGGGAGGTAGTCTAGAATTCTGGATGGAGGGAGGAATGTCTAAACTTAAAACACAACAACAAATGCAAAACCCCCAGATTCCAGTTTCCTAGATCGAGGGGAAAAAGCCTAAATTACAATACACAATGGCAAATGGAATACCCAGATTCGGGTTTCTTAGATAGAAGGGAAAAAAGCCTACATTTGAAAGCACAACAACAAATGCACAGCACACAGAATTGGGTGTCCTTTATAGATGGAAAAAAGCCTAAATTTCAAAATACAACCGCGCATTCAGCACCCAGATGCGAGTTTCCTAGATAGATGGAAAAAAGCTTACATTTGAAAACATAGCAGAAAATGCACAACACCCAGATTTCAGTTTCCTAGATAGAGGGGAAAAAGACCTACATTTAAAAAAACAACAGCAAATGCAACACCCAGATTCGAGTTTCCTAGTTCTAGGGAAAAAAGCCTATATTTCAAAACACAGCAGCAAAAGCAACACCCAGATTCAAGTTTCCTAGATAGAGGGGAACAGCCCAATATGGCTAAAACAATACGGCTTAATGCCACATGTCGACTGCAGCAGACTACACGCTTTGCTAATAGGAGCAATTTCCCCAGCTTTAAAACTATATAATGCACAGGGATGGACATCCACCCTTTATGGAGCCGGTTTGTGGGTACACCGTGAGAGTGCACGGATTAAGGTGGTGGACAACCATTTCCTTAGGTCTCTTCTTATGCAACCAAAGGGAGCTCCAATGGCCTGTTTGCAATGGGAATGTGACCTCATGCAGCTTGTGAAGTAGCGGCCAGTCGGCATATGTTGTTCTGGGCTAGACTATGGTTCACACCGGAACTTGTAAAATATAGGGATACGATTATCAACCTACAGAATGTACCTGGCTCCAGCTCACTCCCATGGTTCAAGCATATCCGCAAAGGGTTTGTGGATTTAAAGTTGCCAGCACTTTGGTCAAATCCAGAGGGGTCACGCTATAGTTTAAAGAAGACGGTCAAATTAAAATGCTGGGGTGTTATCATTAGAAATATGAACAATGTATGTGCTGTTTTAAAAACTTGAGTTCCGTTTTCATTGCTCAAACAAACAGAAGGCGTTGAGCCCTATCTAGACCATGTGGTCCCTCGGTATGCACAAGCCTTATTTTTTCAGCTGTGCACTAATACTCTTAAGGTGGCCATTTTCACTGCAAAATGGTCTTGTCCCCTTGATACACAATGCAGAATTTGCGGCAACCCAATGGAGTCCCCAAAACACTTCCTTCTGCAGTGCCCTGGCTATCAGGACATTAGGAGACGTTATTTGGCCCCCCTTGTTAGATTGAAGGGAGTTTTGCACACAAAAGCTGCTGTTGATTCTTGTAAAAATACCACAAATTTAATGAAGTTTATTATATTGCACACATTCTTCAGAGGGCATGGTTAACGAGAATGAAAGCAATGTTATGCGGTTGTGCAGCTTCTTTTTCCTTTTATGAGAGTGATTGCATTTACCATCATTATCTTTTAAATATTCTTATTTTTAGTCTATTGATAACATATAATATTGATTGATAGGTGCTTTCATGAATTGTGCTCCAACATTGTACAACTTGTAACTGTATTGATGTATGGTTTGTAATGCTGAATAAAGCTTGTTTGAACAATAGGAGTAATAAGAGAGGAGGGACAGTTAGTTTAATAGGGAGCTGTAATGGCTGTTCCCCCTGCCCACACCTTGCTTACCTTGTCAGTCGCTGCTAGTTGACAGAACTGGCAAACACAATTTGGAGTTGCTACTGCAGGTGCTGCCCTTTATCTCAGGGCCCTTTCCCACAGGGGCTGAACAGGCTGAATTAAGTGGGGCAGAAGGCCCAATCAGGGCACAGGGAGAAGCAGGAGGTGGGGAGCAGGAAGAGGCAACAGGGCCAAAAACATCTACATGCAGCGGAGTGTCAGAATCCAATAAATTACTTTTACAAATTTCACATAATCAATAAACATGAGGGAGGCTTACAAGAGGATCACACTCACTGGTTAGATAGAAACAGCAGCAATGAGATGCTGTGATGAAAAGCAGCCTCAGTGATTACACCTTGCGGTGTTGTTACTTCCGTGGAAGGCTCAATCAGGGCATGGGGAGGAGCAGGCATTGGGGAGCAAGAAGAGGGAGCCGAGCCAGAAAGCTCTGCATGCTGCAGAGCTCTACAATACTTATGTACTGCCCCATTGACTGTTCCATTTGCTTCCCTCCACAACCAGTTCAGAATGTCCCTCAAACTGACCCCATTTTATAAGCTCACCGCTTCCCGTCAAATCTGGTTTCTTATCTATTGTATATTCTTTTGTGATCATATTAGCATATAAATACATTAATAACTGCACAAATACATAAAATAAAAATCTGAGTGGTGTGCTTTTGGCACACCACACTGGAAATTCTGTGAAGGAGAACCTTGAAGATTCTTTTCAAATGAGGTTGGAGTAACAGAGGGCTGCTAAATTGCCATCACAGTGTTTAATCTTTTCTGATCTAGATAAGTCATTTGTTGGCATTAGATCAGACATTCCAGTTAAGGGGGTCATCCAACCCCATTATTTCTTTTGTGTGCCAATTATACTGTTTAGTTCACTTAATTGGCATTTCAGATACATACAACCCAGATTTTCAACTGATTTTATAAATGATGATCTTACAATAAATATACATAAAACAGGCAAATGTTATGCTTATGTTACTTGGCATTTATATAGCGCCGTATGAATCATTGGTATGACCTCAAAGTGATGGTAGGTTGAACGCCCTCGGGAACCGCAGTTCATGTCAGTAGAGAGAGAGAGAGTGTGGTATGATGCGTGGGCGCATCGGATATGTGTGCAGCTAGTGTGGTTGTTGCATGATAGCTGCTTCATAACGGAAGGTGTTGTGCTGAGGAAATCATTTGGATGTGTTCAGTCTGGAGGGTGGACACTCAGACTGAGCTCTGGCTGCTGCTAGCCGGAATGTGCTCAGCTAGCTGTGTTTTATTAGGATGATAAGTTTTTCATCGGGTCATGTTAGTATGAGAACAGCTAGGTGAATGTGTCATAGCATAGCTGTGTTCTAGTTGAATGATGGTGTATAGGAGAGAGTAAGCTTAGTAGTGTGATATGGTGGTTTATCAGTGAAGCGCTTACGTTCAGGCACAAGAGCAGGACAGGGGGCGTACATAGCGGTCTACTTATATAAAGCGACAGGATGGATAGGGTAACATGGGGTTACAGGTACATAGCAGTCGTTCTGTCCACTTCATCGGATCCATCCGCTTCATCCGTTTTATCCGCTTCATCCGTTTATCCGGTTCATCCGTTCTGTCCACTTACACCAGTTCTATCCACTTCATTCATTCTATCCAATTAATTCCTGTCATCGATTTCATCCGTTGCAACCACTTCATCTGTTCTATCCACTTTATCAGTTCTATCCACTTCATCCGTTCCATCTACTATTCCCATTTCATCATCCGTTCTATCCACTCCATCATCTGTTCCATCCACTTCCCTCCACTCTATCATCTACTCGACCATTTTCCATCCAATCCATCCACTTCGTCTCTTCCATCCACATCCTCCGTTTCATCCACTCCATCCGTTTCATCCACTTTGTCAGTTTCATCCACTTCGTTCCATCCACTTCATCCGTTCCATCTACTTCATCCATTCCATCTGTTCCATCCACTTCATCTGTTCCATGGACTTCATCGTTCCATCCAACTAATCAATTCCATCCGTTTTATCCATTCCATCCATTTCATCCATTCCATCAATTTCATCCATTCTATCTACTTCATCCACTCTGTCCACTCTGTCCATTCGATCTGCTTCATCCACTCCATCTAACTTTTCCATCCATCCAGGTATCCACTCCCTTCATCCATCTATCCACTTCATCCATGCATCTATCCACCAGTTCCATCTGCTTTATCTGTTCCATCCACCTCGCCCGTTCCATCCACTTTATCACTTCCATCCATTTCATCACTTCATCACTTCCATCCATTTCATCACTACCATTCACTTCATCACTTCTGTCCACTTCATCACTTTCGTCCACTTCGTCACTTCCATCCATTCCATCATTTCCATCCACTTCATCACTTCCATCCACTTTGTCTGTTTATTCACTTCGTCTGTTCCATTCTCTTCGTCTGTTCCGTGCACTCTATCGCTTCCATCCAGTTTATGCCTTCCATACATTCTAAGCGTTCCATCCATTCTATGCGTACCATTGACTCTGTCCTTTCCATCCATTCTATGCGTTTAATCCATTCTATGCGTACCATCAACTCCATCCGTACCATCCACTCTATCCGTATCATCACTCTACCCGTACCATCCACTCTATCCGTACCGTCCACTCTACCTGTACCGTCCACTTCATCCGTTCCATCTACTTAATCCGTTCCATCTACTTCATCTGTTCCATCCACTTCATCCGTTCCAATCACTTCATCCATTCCATAAACATCAACCGTTCTATCATCCGTTTCGCCCAGCGATGAATGGACTAATGCATTTGGAAAAAGGCTAGACTGATCTTAATGATTGATAGCAGTCCTCTAGAGAGGGATCATACCATTGATTATATGAGTGTATGTCTCTCCAAAATCATCTGGGAATCATCCATTTGGAAATTGTAACTCAATCTTTGAGTTGAATTCAAACACTATGCTTGAATTTAATTGGAAGTTAGGGCCATCTGAATTCAAGCAGCACTGAACGTGTATCAAGCAAAAGCCCTGACTGCATAATTTATGGGGACGAATTATGAGGTAATGTTAACTAATCAGGTGTGTACATATCTGACATTAAATTCTATTGATCTATGTTGTGTTTGCCCACATCATCATCCTCCATATTTTTACACTCAGCATTGGGAGTCCCTAACTCTAGCCATTACTGCACTGGATTTGAGCCTGGTGTTTTGCTCTTCAGAAATCCATCAGGGTTACGTTAGAAGAAACATTTTATGGTTGAATCATCAAATAATGTGGGTGATTAAAGGACTGTGCGCGTTCAGCCAGGTTGATTCAGCATGTATTACATTTTAGGGTCTATTCTCTAAGAGACAGGGATTGGCAGTGTCTGCTTTCCATATATCCAGGGTGTAAACTATTCTCACAGGTTGTAGCTATGTATGTGCAGTCTACAGGAGAGTATCATTGACTTCTCTCTCGCTTCTGTAATTAGAATACATTGAGGAATCTGAGATGTTTCCTTATGTTCAGGTAACGTGTTCAATGGAGACAGTTAAGGACGAATAAGGCATTTAGAGGCACATTGGGCCTCATTACACGGACGGCGGTAAGGGTTAACGGTCACCGTTAATGGCAACGGTGACCGTTAACCCTTACCGCCGTACTACGAGGTCCCTTTGCGGGTTGGAGGAATTAACGCCTGCTTCTTGCAGGCGTTAAGTACCAACCCGCTAAGGGACCTCGGAGCTAATTACGGCACCGCAAAATTGCGGTGCCGTAATTAGCGCCTTCCCCATTCCCATAGAGCCCTATGGGGCAGAAATGGAAATGGGGAAGGGCAATGGCGGAAGGGGGATTTACCGCCCCTCCAACCTTGGAATGGGGCGGTAAATCCCCTTTCCGCCAAGGCGGTGCCGGTAATTTACCGGCATGGTCCAGGGTGCTAATAGCACCCTGGATTACCGCCTTCCGTGTAATGAGGCCCATTGTTTCTTTCAAAATTCAATTTGTTAAGGCACATTTTCTTTATAAAGTCTAGTGAATCTCTGGGACATTGTTAATGGTTCTGAGTCAATAAATAACTTAGACCTTTTAATGCATAATCTGCTGTATGGCATATTGTAAAATATATTTTCTTTTAATTGTTTTAATAGCAATTTTGTATGAAATACTTTTGGCCTTATTACTAGGTGGGCTGTAAAATCATCACTAATTCCGTCAGAACAAATTACTGTTATGGCTGTGGTGTTGTGATTGATGGGTGCCCTCACAAACCATTGGCATTTACGATAATTTTGTATGGCGGAATTAGTGATGAAAAGCACCTCTGGTCAGTATATTCACCAATTTTTAGCAGAATAACCATCACCACTGGACAAATCTAGAAATTACCGAACGGTAATACTATAGCGCATTGCTGAAATAGTGTAATTTCACAAAAGGGAAGCTCTGCTGTGGCCATCTTTAAAAACTCAATCTATTCAAAATTACCCATTTCTTGTTGTCACCCAACCCAGAGGACCTGCAGAACATGCCTGTTGAGAAAGGCAAATTAAAGGTTCCGGTATTGAGGTTGAGAAAACCCAAATTCAGTGAGGCAGAGTTGTAGGTCATTGTGGCTGAGGATATACGCCATGCAAAGGCTCTATTTGGGGCAAAACAAAGGTAAAACCTCCATCCAGAGAAAACAATGCCGTATGGACAGATATATTGGAGAAGGTAGTTGTGTTTGGCATTGTATCCAGGGACAACGAATATTATCAAAAGCAGTGAAATGTCTTGAAGGTCAGGGTACGAAGCCTTTTTGCCCATCTACCAGCGGGAGACAGATGCCAGAAGCGTTGGCACACTGGTGCCACCCGCCCCACACCGTGGGAGGAAAAGACCAGCAGTGTCCTTCACATGATAGGCATACAGGGAATTGGAGAAGAAAAAGTGGAGCAGCCAGTCAACCTGAGACGGTGAGTAGGAATGTCACCTGCCTAATATGAACTAATGTCCTGACTTCCTAGCCCAGACATGTGACAGGCTGCATATTCAGATGTTAAGGGCAATGCCCTGCCAAAAGCCAACACAACCGATGCTAGGGCAACAGCATGCATGTGCTGTTCATGCTGGGACTCCATGTCCATATGATTTCAATATAAAAAAACTCACCATTGCAAATCTGTATATGTGAGTTCGTGCATACTGGCAATGCACCAAGGAGGGCATCCCATGGCCATGCACTCAACTGTAAAGCATACTGCCCGAATGAATCAGTGTGACACCAAAATGCCAATCAACCAATATTGAAAACACATGTGCCAATAACTGCCCATGTGTCCATGCCCTAGTCTAACCTTCGAAGTGCTGTGAGCAGGATCTAAAAAAACAATCTTTCCTTGATTGTGCATTCCCATGCGGACTACACAGAGCAATCTACGAGGTAGATAACACAATAAACACCATTTCACACGATAGTAAACTCTCTCATCCAGTAAGAGTTGTGCTCCCCATCAGCAATATTTAGCAATGTGTATGTAGAAATCCTCTGGGGCGTTAACATAGCTTTACCCTATTAGCCGATCCAGCGCTATACAAAATGCCTGAGTATCTTGGTATGTGGTGTACAAGTCTGACTGATGAGTGACTGCATGCCATTCATCATCCAACAGTTTCACAGCCCACACAGGGAGATGATAAATGGGGCACAGTACATCAAGGTCAATGGGACATGTCACTTGTAGCACTGAGGTGCCAACAACAACTGCTTGCATCACTTCCTCTAACCCTGCACACTGCAGTCATCGCACCAGTATGAAGTTCCCTGCTAACAATGCATCTGGTGCAAGCACCCGTCATCAAGAACCAAAACAGTGTCCTTAAGGGACAGACACTCCCATGCCCCCAGACCGTAGTTACTGATAGACAATCAGTCAGTCAGTTATTTTAACTTCAGAATTATCATCATTTAAGAAGAATGATTTAGTAAAACACGTTTTCAAATATACATTTGTATTTTTAATTCATAAAGGTAAAGACAAAAACAAAAAATCTCAACACGTTTCAGGATTTCCCTTCATTAGGAGCACATTTCAAGGTATCAGGTAATATTATCCCCATAAATAATGTTGCCATACATTTAGTCCACAAACTGAAAACGCAGAAAATTTGAAAAAGTGAGTGAATCACAAATTATGAAACAATACATAATTTTTAGAAAACACAGCAGTGTAACATTGTTTTGCCTAGAAAAGGCTAGTAAAAATCACACACACTTTCCATTCATAGTGCAGCATTCAAACGCACCTCAGCAATCAGTGACATTCATACAAATTGTTAAAAACCAGACAAATAGAATTATAAACATAGGAGGAGCGCAGTTCATGATTTCTCCCCATTAATAGTATGTACAGAAAACAATAGAAATTATTAAACAAATCTATTGGAAAGGTGGATCACAGCTACAGTTCAGATCACATCCCTTTGAGTTTTTCTCAACCGGTTTCGACGTGGAATGGTAATTTATACAACGTCTTCATCAGGAGGATGGTGTACACATACTAGAAAAAACAAAAACCAAGCTATATAATATTACATTTAAAATCCTATTTAACAATAAGCTGCATGTACACCGCAATTAATTAAACTAAAAAATACACAGCAGTGATTGAAAGAATGTCAAATATACCAAAATCGAATAAGTGTAGTGACATCAGACCAAACCGGAGTTGAAACCCAGAGCTTAGGGCGAGTGAAACCCAATGTGAACCCATGCTGAGTGCTGGCGGCAAGGTCCGCCATTAGCCAGTCCGAACAAAACGCCCAAAGAGGAAACCTTAAAAAGCTGAGGACCATGCTAGAATAACTGACCTGGAATACAGCAGCTGCTGTTTTAGACAAATAAGCGTGGAAGGATGTCCCATGGTCCTTTACCATGTGGCCTGATTTTGTCCCAAGATCTATATGAACCGAAAGGTAAAGTTAGTAAACAAGGTCCTAGTCCCCTATAAGAAGAGAGAAAATGAAGCGCCAGCAAAGGCTCACCTTCAAGAATCCCGGCTTATTATAGCGAAGACAAGGGGTGGCTACTGCTTCGTGGAAGCTGGATAGGCGTTGCCTGCTAGGATGGTCAGGTAGACAAGCTGAAAATATAACATACGTCCAGGGATGTCAATTGGTCAAAAACTGACAATTATGAGGCTAACACAGGCAGAAATGAAAAAATGAATGTAGTGTGAAGTTTAAAATTCAAATTAAACCAAGTGCCTAAGAAGAACCACCCAACAGCAGTATTGCTGCTGAAAATCTTGGCAGTATTGCAATCAATAATGTTAGGGCCCCGTCCATTAGCCACATAAGTTGCCTTAGCTTTTTTTGCAACCAAGAGCTGTGCAACTTCAAATGCCACTCGAACGAAGTGCCTGAACTAAGTCATTACAGTAAAGGAACCAAGATGATAACAATATAGTAACAGACTCAGCCTGAAGCACAAAGTTTCTAAATATTCGAATGCTTACCTCTTGCACCGCAAAACTTCAGCTGAAAGGCAGAAAGTGATTAATCTTTCACCCCACGGCAGCTAAGACTCCCATAGAAACGCCACGCATGCGCATAACGGCCTCACCCTCCAGCTGGAGCTCCGGCTTTATAAATAGCCCTGGAAGCCCATGGTCGTCACTGTGCAACGTGTGGCTGCTCTGCACGTGACTGCAGGGCTGGAGAAAAATGCAAAGAGACAAATTGAATGTGCCCATGACCACCAGGCATTTAGAAGAAAGGGGAGCAAGGGGGAAGGAAACTGCAAATGGCAAGAATTAACTCAGCTGCCAAAGGCGAATAGAGCGCAGTTCTATTTTCATGTCGGGTTTGAAAATTGAGCTTGAAAAACCAATTCACTAATTAGCTACCTTGAAAGCCAAAGTGGAATAAACAACAGTAAGGACCCAGTTAGCCACCTCTGTTGCTGGCCCAAATACAAATGTTGGAAGCACAAGAAGTGAAAAGGGCAGACAATGGCCAGAGATGTCCAGAAGATGCAAATTATAGTGCGAGAAAATATATCCATAAACAAGTTTATGCATATAAAATTAAAACTCTCATAGATGCTACAACCATGACTATACAGAAGCACCACAAGGGCACTAGAGCTGGTAGGCAATAGGTGGTATTTCTAATTTAAATTTAAAGGACTAGCTCACATTGAAGTCCCATGATTCCAGAGTGTTCAAGCCTTTAGTCAGTGTTTTTAAATTAAAAATCCACATTTGTTCTTTGTAGGACAATTTATTTGCAATTTGGACTGGACCATTGGCAAAGACTTTTTCGATGCAGAACCATGTAAGTGATTCTGCATCATGTCCCATTTCCACAAAATGAGTGACCAAGGGGGCCGAAAGATTGCGCGTTCTAATTTTCGAACGATGTTCGTTGATTCGCAAGTGTACTTCTCTGGAGGTTTTACCAACATAATACAGTTGACATGGGCATTGAATGGCATATACCACGTTCTTGCTTTTACAGGTGGTAAATGTGCGCAATTCCCAAGTCTTACCGTCATTAAAAAAGTTCATAGTTTTTTTAGAGTATTTACATGCTGCACATGAGGTGCATGGGTAATGGCCTTTGACTTGGTTAAGAAAAGAATCTGTAACCTGGTTCACTCGAAGAGGTAATCTACTCGCACGTGTAAGTTTCTGCCTCACATTTTTGCTTTTTTTAAAGGCAAATAATGGTTTCTGAAGCTTGAGGTGCATAGAATTGAGAATCTGCCAGTTCTTCAGAATGATACCTTTAATGGCCTCACTATGTTGACAAAAGGTAGATACGCAGACAAGTTGTTCTTTCTCTGTATTTTTAGATTTAGCAGTAAGTAAGCCATACATTTAGTCGCCTGGAAGTGGCATAGGTGACATTTAGTATGGGGACAATATATGGGGTAAATAGGAGCAGGGGTTGCGAGGGTGTCCCCCACTCCCTTTGAAAACATATGGATGTTACAGGGGTGTCCTCTGCAGATTCCATATGGTAATATGACAGCAAAAAAATGGCACAATTTTTGTATGGTGACTTTTTTGCAGGGATATTAACACATGGAACTCATTTCAATGTATAAAATCTTCTGAATACTTCAATCATCTAAAGAATAATGAACAAAGATAATCAGTATTTTCTAACTAACAATTCTCCAATAGCAGAGATTATACTACTGGTATTCTCACATGGTTTCCTGGTCCCATTCACCTGGCTGACTCTTGAGGTGAGTATATTTACAGGGTAAATTTTCTCATGACAATTGTATGACTAAAACAGATTCCCAATTCTCAATCACTGTCTGTATCGGTTTGACAAGTGAGAGAGAAGAGCGCTAAGTCAAATAATCTTTATCTGTATTGATATTTGGGCCAAATTATTCACCGAACAACTAATGTTGCTTACCTCTAATCAATGGATTTGTACGAGATAGTTCAGTACTAAGTATGTCTGTACTTCATATAAGTGAGATTCACCAGGCATGCCAGCTACACCTACCAGCCACACTGCCTCCATCCACACAGTTGTCAGCATTGACACCACTGCCTCTGATACTGCTGACGATGTTGCACCACGACCAGCCTGCACCAAAACGAACGAACACTGCTTCCAATGTCTCTGACATTCTGCCTGCTGCAGTCACCACCAGCCTGCAGGCCCATGTGAAGACAAGTGACCACTCCAACATCACACCAGCAACACACAAGTTGACACTTGCAGCCACTCTCCTGATCCCTCACTCCCCCTCCTCACCTGTTGCAATGAACCAATTCCACAAGCATCAGGCAACAGACACAGGGACTAATGATAGTTAGGAAAGAGTTCCCTTTTAGTCAACTTTCCCTCCATATCGTATGGACCCCCAAAATGTTGCTTATGTTTTTGACTCTGCCCTGACTTTTTACATAGGAGTGAATCCTTCAGCGGTTTCCATTTTGTCTTTTTACTTTTTACCTGATAACTTTTTATACAATGCACACAACATCTTACAATGCAGTAAAGTGGGGATACTATTGTATCAGCCTAGACTTTTTAAACTGGTATTGTTGTTTACTTATATATGTGGCTAAAGTCAAGCTGGTGGCAGCAGTTTTATGTTTACTGATTAGCAGTATATTTAGTATGCATTTTTGCATTTACAGGGTCTAGCTACTAAATGTGGCTAGTTTGCTATGATGGCTGTGCCATAAGAGTTTTCGCTTGTTCTTTTTCCATATTGTTTCTTGGCTTTCTTCATGCCTTCACAGGTCAGGAAATCCCTAATATGATCATGCATTTGCCCAGAAAAGTGGCTGTGTTTGTGGGCTAGTACATGCCATTTGCCAGGAGGTGGACGGGACTGTCTGGTGCCATTCCACAGTTGTGGTGCCAGAGAGTCTTGTGTATATGCATGAGTCAAACCCACAGTGCTCCCTGATTAGACCAGTGCTGGCTGAATGAGTGGTGCAGATCCTTTCCATTGGCGGGCTGTTTTTTTTACCATGAGCCTGGATTTGGGATACAAAGACTCCTGAAGCCATTCCAGCAGATAGGTGTTGAAGCCAAGTATCCTGTGTAGCCATGCAGCTGTCTGAAGATCTGTGGACGACTTGTGAAGGGGCATGGTGACCTTTCCTGGAGAAGCCCTGCTGAACACCTGAACTGTGAATGCCCTCTGTGGTGCTTCGACCCTTGGACAGGTGGGACCAATGTGTATCAATGTCTTCTCATGTTCCTGCAGCCTTGAGCCCTCAGCAGTGTCCCTGGACCACCCAGAGGACAGACCAGCTCAGAATCGGGCTTCCGTACCAGAAGCATCACTGTTCTTCAATTTTGGCTGGAACTTCAGTGGTTGCCAGCTCGTTCTACAAGTCGCCTCCCTGCCAAGTGTCAGCTACTGTCCTGGAGGACTGTCTTTGTTTGTCACTGGAGGGACACCTGTGGTCTCTGTGTGCTGTGGCTGTCACTGGAACTGGCCATCCTTTGTCTGTATTCTCCCGAAGTGGCCTGCTGCATGTCTTCATCAGAAAAGGTTGCACTCAGCTCCTGGGACTGATCAGAATCTTCCTTGCACCTGCAGCTCCTGGGCAGCTTCTACTGGATCCAACGGCAGGAAAACCTACCTCCAGAGACTCCCAGTCAACCTGCCTGTTCACTTGGGAAAATCAGAGATAGGGGGTGAGTATACGCAATACTTACAGCTGCCCCTGTCTCCTCTAGAAATGGAAACACCAGAAACATCCCTTCAGCATGACAAATGTATGCTCTATGCAGAGCCTGCTCCTTATATGCACATCATTGTACACATTCTCCTCTGCTGTCTCTGTGCTCCTGGAAGCTGGGGATAGCCAGAATCACTTGCAAAGGAAATGGGGATAGGTGTCGGTTATAGAATGACCATGCCATAATGGTCAGTTACTGTGTATATGGCACATTCAATACTCTAAAGTTGTCTCTCACTACCTTATATATTGCCTCATGGATAAGGGGGTGGTGGTTAATGCCACTTCGGAATCCTCCATTTCACACATCCCTAATTTGAAAGGGTTAACAGTTATACACTGTAAGTGGATTGTGAATGAACATGTTGCATCTGGATATCCAGTACTGGGCACTCATGCATGTGCTCTAATAAGCTTTCTGGTAATCTACTTCACTTTGCTCATGCTCTTGGGAAAGGACGTTCATGGCTTGCAGCCTTCATGCCATCACTGCCTGTCAGTGGTGCATTGTCATCTTGCACAGCTGAACTCTGCTGTGTCATGTGTATGTATGGTCCATTGTGGTACCTGTAGTTCACTCTTAGTACATTTGGGTTTGTTAATTTCTGTCTTGGCCTCATGTTGTCTTCCATGGCCTTATTCGTTGGGGTGGCAAGTTGTGTGTTGTGTCAGAGGGAAGGTGCTTCATGCACAGAGCTGTGACAGGCCATGCATTACAATGACATCAAACAAGAGATTGCCCTCCCATTGTTGTTATCATTTGCACTTGAGAAGGAAGCCTGTATGCGTAGTTTGATGGTGATTGTACTTACCCAGGATCCTGGTCTGTGCCCTCTTTGGGTCTTCATTTATGCTGGCAGTGCATTGTTTAGGAGAACCATCGTACAATTAGTGGAAACTGGGAAATACACACAGCAGTGGGTAATAGTGAGGTCTGCATCATGAGTCTCCTGTAAGTTAAAGGAAGGTTGTTGTTTCCTATTCAGGAAAACCTGTTATGATGCCTGGGGGAGACCAATGTGCTATGCATTCAGTACAGAGCTGTGATAACATTAGAGAAGTGGGCAGCTGCATAGAACCATGCCTTTGTTGCATTTACCTGTGCAGAGGAGGAATTAGTAGCCTTTTATGCTCCCATTAATTAGACAGAGCTGTAAAAGTGGCACTATTTATGTTACCGCCTCTTTATCCACTTACCGCCAAACTCATAATGAGATCCTTTTGTTATTGTATTTATTTAACTTATTTATTTAATGATTATTTATTATGCACCTATACCTTTATTGGTCCTTCGAATTATCCTTGCCCCTTCTCGTTGTGCTATTTAAACAGCTAATGCACAATGTGCCACAATACATAAATGTTTCAATGCAATGACACATTAAAATGCTTTTCAGTATGATGAATGCTTTTCCATGGAAACGCTCCTTCCTCACACTGCGGCACATGTATAGATTCATTTAAGGAAACCAACCTTGGTTTGCTTCCAGTACAGCAAGGAGAATCCCACACTCAGTAACCTTTAAGTCCATTCTCTGCACCCTCCCCCAATATTCTTTGGAGTCATGTTATTCGCAGGCCAAAGAAAAACAGCCCCGAGTGACTGTTGGAACAAAGAGTCAGGTTTTCATTTCTCTGTTATTGTGTGGTGTGTGTTTTGTCTTCTGTGGTGAATACATGTTACATTAACATGACTACCGATAGTTGCATGGTATTGTATACCACAATTTCATGTTGTTTTGCCAGCAGTAGCCACTTTCTATAGGCTGGGTTACTCTGCATAAAGAAAAAAGTGTTTTTAGTGTAGAGCTATGCAAGCAATTTCCTCCTAAGTATTTTGGGGGTTGCAAGTTTAACATTGTAACTACAGTTCTGGATTTTTTTTTTTTATTTTGGATCCCCTCTGGTATATGGCTTAGGAGTCGGCCCAGTAGAACTTTCCAAAGGACGTTTAGGTGAAGGGCAGTGACTTGGCATGACTTGTGGGTTCAGTTGGAGGAAGTAATGGCAGAAATTAGATAGTGCTAACAAGACCATCAGAAGTTTCAGAAGGACCAGGTGCCTGCATTCTCTCGAAGCAGATACACAAGTGTGAGTCAGGAGTGTAAGAGTTGTCAGAGAATAAAGATGGCAAGGGAAGTGGACAGTAATGTGGCAGGGTTTGGCGGGTGTGTAGGGGTAAACTGGAGTCTGAAGACGTACTATACCCACACAATGGCAAAATATGAAAACACAATGGTAAAATCTTCCAAGGGTGATGTACAAAATGAAACATGCTTCATGTTTGCCAGGTGATTTTGGAAAATCAAGGGTTAAATAATTTAAAATGCTTATCTTTGGGTCAAGGTAGTCATATAGAACTGTTCCGCTGATAATCAGATTTCAGCCCAAATGATCATTCATACTAATGCCGATCTGTATCCTGATAACTAAGGAATGTTCAGGCCCAACTTCTGATTCAGATCATAAAGTGGACCCAGCAGCCATTCATTCATGTAAAACTGGTAAAATGGATCTGCTCTTGTGCAGGTGGCGGTCTGTGCCGCATGACCATCTGTGTGATTAGTAATTTTAAGTGTTCTGAGTCCAATAGGAGGATCCTGTTAGAAATAGAATCTCCAAGGTGCGTATGTCACCTTGATACTGGTTAGTGGAAGGAAAATTAGAGGTAAACGCATATAAAAGTATAGAGGATAATAGGAAACAAAACATACACCCAATTAGATAGCGAGAGACAAGAGAGTGCATGGTGAGATCCCTTATCCCTACCTGTCTCTGGTTACTAAAATGAAGCCCCTACCTTCTCAGGACTAAAAAGGAGTGGAGTCACAGAATGAATGGAACAGAGGCACCTAGGTAATGGGGAAAGTGCTTAGAGCGACAGTCAAATAAACTTGGAACACGAAAAGAGCACATAACAACTGAAGCAAGTGCAGTAACCATCAAAAGATTCACGTACCCACTATATGTTCATCCAATTAATTCGTTCTATGTGCACCTTTCTGGCTCTTGGCAATTTCTGACCCATCTTAATAAGCATACCCAGCTCCATATTGAATGGACCTTAAATGTAGATGAACTAGGAGCCCTTAAGAGGGCATTAGAGGCAAACAAAATTAATATATCACCAGTACTTTGGGGATTGTTTGCAATGTGGTCAGAGGAAGCAAGAGCAGGAGTAATTATAGTAAGATTTGGGGACTGAGACAGATGAATGACCGAATGAGAGGACAAATTAAGTCTCTTAGAAACCAAAGAGGGGTGGATAAAGTAGTTCACTTGTGTCCACAGATACCTCAGGAAAAGGGGACAGGGAAGTCAAAAGGTGACAATGAGCAAGAAGACCAGGCTAATGAAAAAGCGGTGGAATTATTCTAGTTCTTTACCAGTATGAGGTTTCCTGCAGGTGCAAAGCAGGGACAAACACAACAAGACTAGCTGTCAAAGGAAGCACACATTGGAGACATGGCACCTCTTTTATCATCTGCCCCCAGGCCACCAGGACCAAATGGTCTAGGGCTTATGGGTGGACAGGTGCCTACTGATACAGTTCCCTCATATGTGCCATCTCTGATGAGGGGAGGTGCAATATACCATAGTCACCCTCATTTTCTCCAAGCTCCCCTCAGACAAGTGCTGTTTGGACATGTGCATGGAGAGCAACAACAGCCAAGTTGTTTCACTGTACTGACCCTTGGACACCTGGGAATGTTAGGACATTTGTAAAGGAGTTTCTGAATAGTAGAAAAGAGCCCCGACAGTTTGTAAAGGTATGATATGATATGATAAGTTATTTATAACATGCCTGTATACAAGTGTTTATAGGCACGAGACAGTCATTAGAAGCATAATCCTTTGTGGTAAGATTCGAACCAGCATATGAGAATAGTAATGCCACTGGAGATGATCCAGAGGTTGACAGAACCTGCAGCTTGGTCAGCCTTCGTTCCAAGGACAGGGTACACCAATTTACAGACAATGGAGAGGATCCTAACAGCAGTTATGGAGGTCTGTCCAAGGAAGATGGATTGGGCAAAGATCTCAAACCTTCAGCACAATAAAGTTGAATATCCATCAGATTATTTCGATAGGTTGAAGGTGCATTTACTCCACACTGGTATTACTAATCCAGGTGTACCCAGCTCAGGAGGCTATATCAAATGCATGTGTTTCCAGCCTTTTTCCAAAGGTTGAGATGCAACACAAGAATGTATGTATAGGCTGGTGGACTAAACCACTGGTAGAGTTACAGGTGGTTGTGAACCTCTATATTGTATGCCAAGTCCATATGATGCTGCAAATGCAGAATCTGCAGGGATAGTAGGAAGGATTAGTACAAAATACCTCTAGCACTGTACAAAGGGAGAGCAGACCAAAGATTTTGGGCCAATAAATCAGTTGATGGGTGAATCTGTGTGTCTCTAGGTGCTAAGCTGTCCCTATTTATGTATTTCCCCAAACGGGTGGGTAGGCTAAATTATACGAAGCACACCCTCTAGGAATCCTATTGGTTAGGCTCTATCCTCTCTCCTGATTTGAGAAGGAACTCTGGTACCATGATGATGCTGTATTTTACAATCCAGTGAGTACTTCCCCTTTGTTTCTGTACAGTAAATCTATTTTTCACATAAAGCATGTTTACAATGTAACCAACTTGCTAGCAATACATATTTACATCACAGATTCAGTAGAGCAAGTATCCGTCCGAGTTCCATCTCAGTGAGAGCTTTAGTTCCAATTTGACAGTTTTTTGCGCTTTTGGTTGGGTACGCAATGTCAGATCTGTCCACATGTTTCTACATATATGCGCATGGCATCTGGGCATAATCCTGTGAAGTTCAAATTTCTAGCATCATTACAATTGCTACAAATTCAAAAATGCTTCTGTCCTGTTTCTGAACATAGCACAGAGTTCAGGGAAGTTTCATAATGTGACCCGAATTTTCATATTAACAACCTATATTTTACAGATTTTTACACATTTTGCACAGTTTTCTGTGAGTCCTTTTCAAAAAGATATTTTCTTGTGGGTTAAGATACACAAATCTGTCTGGTCCCTCCCCCAAGGTTTGCTGGGCCAGAGCAATCCAGGCCTCTCTTCCTGCTGGCAGTAGTTTCTGTTGACACTTGAATTTGCATTCCCTTTCAGTCCAGGAAGCCTATTGTCTCTCCCCAGAGAAGCAGAGCAAAATCTCCTCCTCCTTTCATCAGCATCTAACTTAGAGTTCCTGGGCAGAGAGCAAAAGGAAGGCACCTTTGTTTTGGGCAAACTGTGGATTGTGCTTTGAAGTCCTCTGGCTGGTATCAGTTCACTTTAAAACACTTTGTTTAAAATTGTCTTTGCTAAAATAACTTTACATTTTCAAAAGTAGACACACAGATCTCTAATTCCAGTCTTTTTAAAAACATAGAAATTGAATAGTAGCAACCTATATTGCTTTTGATGGCAAGTCTCTTCTTTTCCACAATTTGATCTTAATGTACAAGTTTAAGCTAACAGAGTAGTAAATGACAGCTTTGATACAGGCAGGAGGCGGTACTGTGCCCATATCTGACAGATTTTTCCAGTTAATCCTTTTTTTCAATGTGGATATTCTTGTGATGAAATCTGCTTCTCCTGACATTGTGCTTATGGGGATTCCTTAAATAAGATGATGGTTAACACCCAACAAGGATGTTGGATCTTTTCTGATGTTTGGGAACCATTATTTTGCAATTATAACAGCCAAGGAAAAACTGATTTTAGAGCACTTCTGGGTTTTCCTGGCAATGCATCACTGCCTTTTCCGGTAGTTCCATTTCACTCTGTGGGCAGCCCAATGACAGGTTTTGGCAGTGTGGTCTCCTGTTCTACCACTGACACAGGCAAAATAGATTGACAGCCTATTTTTACGGTTTCCCTGGGCACTTCTCAGAGATTTTTAGCGCATATAGGGCTTTTTTGCGGCCATTCTGTTGTTCCTGGTGAAAGCAGCACACAGTGATGTCGGAGGGCAAAGCCTAGTCGTTCAATGCATCCCACAAAAATTTGCTGCAAAAACCCTGCAAAATGTCATCCCACGATGAAAGGACGCTGTACCCCTCATTTGGGTGTTCACAGCATGGACTGCTGGGACAGCAATTTGAGAGACTCTCTGGTCCACTGGGAGATGGCCACCCAGGTGGCATCTTTGGGTTCAGCCAGTCTATACTGGTTGCTACAGTGAGAAACTCATTATCAGCAGAAACACACCAGTGGACATTACAGCAATGCCCTTCACATGAGAAGGCTGAAAGTCACCAAGCCGAATCAATTTATCTGGAAGTGGAACAACGCATGATCGATCACCTGTAAGAGATTTGAAATAGAAAACAGAATCAAATGAAATATACATGTACCCATTGTTTGCGAAGGGGGCAGGAAATGTCAACTGGATGTGTCACAATGAGTGAGGGGTCAGACCATAAGGTTGATATGAGGGTAGGTGAGTTGGAGGTCAGGTTTGGTTGGCCCGGGTGTTTTGGCTAAATGGATGCTGTCTGTTTGTTGACTTGCAATAAATGGGGATCAACGTGTCCATTCCTTTTCAAGCTCCTTAGTCGTCTTGTTTCATTACTTTGATAGCATTAACAAAGACATCTGTGAATGGACAATACATTCCGGTAGTTTCAAAAGAAAAGGAATGAGCAAAATAGACTGAAAGTTAGAAGACATAGAAGGGTTAAGTGAAGATTTTTTAAAGGTAGGCCTTATAGAGGAATGTTTGAGAGGAGAAGGAAAAATTGCAGATGACAGCGCAGAGTTAAAAAGAGCAGTGAGATTAGGGAGCAGAGCAGGATAGACCGGGGAGAAAAGTGAGTAGGGAGAGAATCAGAAGGAGAAGAAGTGGGATGTGCTTTAGCAATAAAGGACAAAACATCCATATCTGAAAGAAGATGAAAGGTGGACAGTAAAAATGGAAGAGAGAAAGAAGTATCTGGGGGAGACAACATTACAAAAGAAGCAATTGATACATGAAGAAGTACAATATTTTAAGAAAAGTAGTCCACGAAGTCAGCGGCATGAAGAGACAAATGTGTTGCAAGGTCAGGGGATGGGCGGCTGAGAATAAGGTTAAGGTTCTGAATAACCAACGTGGATGAGATGAGAGAGAGTCATAATGAGTTTGAAAGTAGTGCTGTTAAGCAGGAAGAAGCAAGGAATCATACTCCGAGTGAAGAGAGGTTAAAAGGTCACGATCAATGATGGACCTAGATTTACACACGTGATGTTCAGCTCGATGTAGAATTTGACATGCAGAGCGGTGAGAAGAAGACATGCAGGCCAGGGTTGGTTGATGTGAAGGAGAAAGAGATTCTTTTTTATTTTTATGAGGTTGGGTTCGATGATCTTCACAGATGTCTTTTGTTTCCTTCCAGGTTCATACTTTGGATTCTAGACAATGGAGTTTGAACATGGCCATCGGTCGATTTGTGGAAGGATAGTTGTACTTAGGAGTACGATAATGATCCTCTCATTCTCCCCATCAAATCTCTACGTCTGTGTATTCATCTGATGAGGTCAAACAACGCAGAGCAATTACGGAACGACCAGTGGCAAGGGCATATCAATGTCATTGCACACAAGGTTCTATCTGCGCGGGTGCCTGCAGAGCTACAGCGAACAGATAAGACTGCACCTAAATGTGAAATATAGCTGACTACATTTTCCCTTTTCTGTTTATGTTGTGTACGAACTCACTCCTTCGCATGTAGACACTCCACCACTGTAAATGCTCTGGATGGGAAAGAAGAGTTAGGTTACCCTGCACAGATTCCATTCAAAATAACGAACTTGAAACAAGTGGAAAACAACATTGCATTCAGGGGAAGTACACTTTTACCTGACTACACGGTAAACCAAACAGTCGTTATCTTCAGCAGCAATCCCCATTCTGCCAAAATAAAATGAAAAAGCAGCAGTAAGGGCCTTTGCAGTGATCAGCAACACGGATAAGAGATTCTGTCATAGTATTTCGGTGATTGCGAGTCAAAAGTGTCACAAATGTGTACGAAGTTAGGGAGTGTAGTTAGAAAACCCAGTCCATCTAAGGTGTATTTTCCCTGCAAGAAAATGGTGAACAAAACAATTAAAATGGAAAATGTTTAAATCCCCACTCTGAGATCCCTCAATTATTCTCTGTCACACTGACTCCCAAAATGCCCGGCAGCCAAAGGGGAAAATATCGGTTCCAGATTGGTGACATTATAAAGGTTTGTTTGCGATAACTTTCGCTGGTAAAGCGGAGCTGATGATGACCAATCAGTTGCAGTGGTGCTCAGGATTACACTGTCTGTCTTCTTCTTCTCACAACTGTGTGTCTAACTTTCCTATTGAGGATATTATGGCAGAAAGCAGGATCTTTTTCTCCCTGACACATATTATTGCACCTTAATATTGCACGGTTTACAAGTGTAACCTGATACCTTTCTAATCTAATTTTAGACTACATTAACACTTATTGTTGCTGAAAAAGGTATTACCCTATATCCCTAGTTTGGAAGCATCATCTGTAGTCATCAGTGAAGAGAAAAACAACTAGCATAATGCCATTGATTGCAATAAGGATGACATACAGCTGCATGTGGGTATTATCTGACAAACAAAGCCTTAATAAAGGGCGCCTTTCAATTGGAAATGAGGAGATACCCCAGCTCACTTACTGTACTCACATAAGCTAGATGATCACCATGTAACTGTAGCCACTGCTGCCCGGTTATTCTTATGAATCACGGCACCATATATGATTTATTTATTGACCTTGCTATGGGTGTTTTTACACTATACAATCGTTTATAACTCGATGAAATGCCCGCTAAAAAGTACTGTCACGAAAATACATGTCAACACTGCTGTATCCAAATACAGTGTTCAATGCAGTCCAAGCAACCCCTGGCAGGGTCAGCTTACACGCTTCAGCATGGAGTGTGTCTTCAGCGAGCTTCTATATAAAATCTGGCCATTGAGTATACAATCAGTTCATCAGTTCTGTGGCAGAGTAAGTTGCAGTGTATGGTCCCCCTAATTCCATGGTCCAGAATTCTGGGTTTCAAGTAAGTTATTCTCAGGTCCAGAAATAGTGAACAAATTAACATGGCCCCTACATTTAAAACATTTATCTGTATTTGCCTAATTCCATTTATTCATCAGCGCAACCAAGGGTAAAATACCAATTTTAAATCTAATCTCGAGACATTGTAGGAAATTGGGTTTCATGCAGAGAAGATACCATTCATAGCTGGTTATTGTTTTTCCAGTAAACACTGCGGGGTCCTAGAACCAATAATTGTGGCCATACATAGTTCATGTTCCTTGCATCCAAATCCGTCTTTACCATGTTCTTGGACCGATTGCTCATTCTCTCACGATGACGCGAAAAGTCGATATCCAATCAAGTGTCGCCTTAATATAGGAACACCAGGGCGATGAGGAACCCCCATCTTGGAGTAGCAAATCCTTGATGGCTTCTGTAGACTTTGCTAACTTAGGAAAGGGGTTCCATGTAATAATGTCCCCACAAAAATATCGCCATGCAAAAATATCGCCTAAAAATTGCTGTTTTTTGTGGGGACATTATTGCATTTTTTTGGCTGCCCCTCTCCCCATATATATGGTCACCCATATAATATCGCCACAACCTTTTCCCTGCAATATTATGTACGGTGACGATATATATGGGGATAATATTACCTTATACCAGGAAAGGTCCATACTCTTTTCCAGTAGACTAATGGTTTGAATATGACCAGGCATCCTATTGCTTGCATGTTAAATTCCATGAGGGGTGGGATATTAGGAGCATTGCTTGGTAAACCCAGTATGTTATTTGCAAACCTATGTTCAATGGTCGTTAGAGCATTACAGTATCTACAGCCCCACAACTCTTTGCCATATAGAACGGCCTGGCATGTATGTAGCCTTTACACTTCAAGCAAAACCCTAACTGATTCATTGCAGTGTTCTCTGGTGAACCTGGCAATTGCTCCACTATATCTAGATAGATACCCTGCTTTTTCTATCTGATTATTCCATATACAATTTTTCCCAAACCCTCAGAGATAATCATATGAGTTAACTTGCTCGATCTTCTATTCTTTGAGTTTAATAGAGGGCTTGGACTGTTTACGTCTTTTTTCTTGTAAAAACGCACATTTTGTTTTCGTGGAATTAATATTTACCCCATTCTCTCGGCAGACTGCTCCAATATAGAAAACTGAGTCCTGGGGCTACTGGAGCAAGAGTAATAAGGGCCGTATCACTAGCAAACATGAACAATGGGTACTGTTTTCCACCCAAAGAGAGAGCAACAGAGGGAGTACTCAATAAGCGATCTATAACACCATTGATAAAAATAACAAAATAATTTTGGTGCAAGCACCCCTCCTGCCCATTTGTATCTTAAATGAATGTGAAGTCTCACTGTTTAGGTTTCAACTCACTACAGCTCTGTTATCAGTGTAAAGGAGCTGGATGGTCGAGAGAAGGGCAGGCGGAATATTTCTCTTTTTAAGAGCGGACCATAGCTTAACATGGGGGACCCAGTCAAATGCAGTATTGAAATCTATAAACATAGTGCAAAGGATCAGTTTCTTAAGTAGCAAATTTTTTTCCGTGAGGAGATGAAACCATAAACTCTGATCAATGGTAGTTATACCCACCTGGAAACGTGCTTGTAGATGTTTAGGAGGCTTTCTACTCCACCCTGTTTTCCAGATGATCAAGAACAGCTCTTGCAAATGTTTTATATGTTTCCTCCTGCATCGAGTAAAGAGATCAGACGATCATTGAGCAGATCATCTCTGCCCCCTTCTTATGCAGCAGAATTATTTTTGGTCCGGTTCAGAAAGGCCGGGCAAATTGGCCTCCAGGATAGCATTAAACAGCCGGGTCATGTAAGGTGGTGTAGGGTATTTTGTGGAGATTTGGGGCCTGACGGTATTTTATTACCGCCGAAAAATAACTTAGCAATAATCACTCCTTGTATTCAGATTGGGCCATGTGCAATAATAATACAGTGGACATGCATTATTTCAGCACCCAGACATGCATATTTGGTATGCGTGGTTGATATGCGTGGTTGGTGGTATTTTGGTGAGCATAATTCCCTTGTTTTATTTGTGGCCCCAATGTCCAGAATTGTAACGGTCACCTGGTTCCCACGGAGGCGCGGCGTCGGAGGCGCGGCGTCGAAGGCGCAGAACTCTGAAGATGGACAGGAAGGGCCCCTCTATTCTGGCTTCCCTGGCTCGTTGGATACCCTCCTTAGGGTTTGGAAGGATGAGCTCTCCATCCTGCTTCTGATGCAGGGGCGCGTTGAAACCCAGTTACTTCACTGGATTGAGGATTGATGGGAGTTCAGGTAAGCTTGACTGTTCAGGTAAGGCGCTGTAAAAGTTCTGTTCAAAAGTTCAAGCTTAATAATAATGTTCGTTGTCTAATTGCAGCAAGCGCTAATGCTTATGTCTTTTTCCACTTAGGGGCCGGGGTTCGGAGTGCCGGAGATATGGCGCCGACCCGAAGTGAAACAGTTCTGGATGAGCGCTCAGGTAATGTCTTTGCATTCGCTCATTCAATGTCTTTGTCTTTTTTCCCCATAGGGGCCGGGGTCCGGAGATGCCAGGAAGCGGCAGGACCCGAAATGCAGTGGGAATAATCCAACAGGTAAGACTTAAAAGGAAACTGAGCTTTCCTTATTCCTTTTCTCCCTCTCACCTTTGTTCTTGTCTTTTTTCCTCTAGGCGCCGGGGCGTAGCTGAATCCGGAAGATCGCTGCTGAAGATGGAAGCGCCTTGCAAAGGTGAGTAAAATGCAGCGCTGCAGCGATCGAAACGAAATGCCTTTAAAATGATGTCTTCCTTTTCAGGGCCGTTGGAGAAATGACTCCGGGATGCAGATTTAGCAGGTAAGGGCTTTTCTTCTCCTATTCTCTTCCTTTCTCCCTTTGCAGGTGTTCCAGGGTGCTGGCAGGCGTGGCTGAAGTCAGGATGCAGGAGCTGACACGGTGAGCGTCCAGCTGCTAGGTGCAGAACAACGCGAAGCCTGTGTGGCTGTTCGGGTGGGGTTTAAATAGCCTTGGAAGAAGTTCCTGGTATGTATCCTTCCCCGACCACACCCGGGTGGTGAAGTAGTCCTACAGGTTAAGTAGTCCCATTCAGGCATCAAGAGGGCCTGGATGAAGCAGCAAGGTCTGCATCAGGTAAGTGTGCACCCAAGCACTTAAATACATATCCTCTTCTATGAGCCTGGCGCCTAAGGCGCCAGGACTGGGGTCCGCTATGAGCCTGGCGCCTAAGGCGCCAGGACTGAGTCCAAAGGGCCCCGACTTGGGCCCGCTGAGACTTCCCTGGGGAAAATGATGTCTGCCTCTGGGGTTGCTGGGCCCGGCCTGACTCCTTAGAGGTAGGCATCATGACAGTACCCCCCCTCAAGGCCCCTCCCAAGGTCTTTTCCTCCGGGGGTTTTGGTTTGTGCGGGAATCTTCGATGGAATCTTTGAATTAATCGTGGTGCGTGAACATAGTTACTGGGTTCCCAAGATCTTTCCTGAGGTCCATATCCTTTCCAATCAACAAGATAGAAGAGTTTCGACTTAACTATCTTGGAATCTAAAATGTCTTTCACTTCGAATTCTAATTCTCCATCAATTTGGACAGGGCCTGGAGGCTCAGACAGTCTGGTTCCAGGTTGTACTGGTTTTAGAAGAGATGCGTGAAAAACGGGATGAATCCGCATGTTGGATGGTAAATCGAGTTTAAAGGCCACTGGGTTGATAATAGCTTTGATGGGGTAAGGCCCAATGAATCTGGGATTAAAAGTTCGCTGACCCTTGAGGGGTAGATGTTTAGTTGCTAGCCATACCTGATCTCCTACTTGGTAAGGAGGAGTTTTACTTCGGTGCAAATCAGCGTTTTCTTTATACTTTTTCTTGGCTTGCTGTAAGTGGGTTGTAGCTTCTTTGAAGGCTTGGGTTATTGTGGAATGTAGGTGATTTACTGCAGGCATCTCCAGGGTCAGAGGTGGATTTAGGTCAGAGGTCCGAGGATGGTGACCATACAGGGTATAAAAAGGAGTCTGTCCGGTTCCAGAATGCACTGAATTGTTGTATGCATATTCTGCAATCCAAAGGATGTCCTTCCAATTCAACTCGGATTGGTGTAACATGCACCGCAGATATTGCTCGAGAGTCTGATTGGTTCTCTCGGTTTGTCCGTCGGTCTGGGGGTGGTGGCTGGTGGATAACCGCACGTCTATTTGTGCTAGTTGGCAACATTTCTTCCAAAAGTGGGAGATAAATTGACTTCCACGGTCTGAGGCTAATATGGAAGGGAAACCATGTAACCGCACTATATTTTCCATAAATTCCTTGGCCAAGGTGGAAGCTGACGGCAATCCTTTTAAAGGGATAAAATGGGCCATTTTGGAGAATAGATCGACTATTACGAGAATCGTGTTGTAACCACCACAAGGAGGCAGGTCAGTTATAAAGTCCATTGACAAGGTGTGCCAAGGTGCTGGTGGAATGTCCAAAGGTTGAAGTAGGCCGGCTGGCCTTTTCTTTTGACTCTTATTTTGGGCACAGATTCCGCAAGACAACACAAATGACTTTATGTCTTTTCTCCAAGAAGGCCACCAGAAGTGGCGTTTGATCTTTTCTTCTGTTTTCGCGATACCGGGGTGTCCTTCCATTAATGATTCATGATGACGGGTAATGACAAGTTCCTGCAATTCTTTACTTGGCAGAAATAACCGCTCTTGGAAGTAGGGTAAATCATCCTTAACGGTGTAGTGAGGACCCTTTTGACTCCATTCCAGTAAGGCAGAAGAGTCAAAAAGCTGTTTTACTTGAGCTTGGATGTCCTCAATGGTTTGCAATGAAGTCAAGCCCAGAATTCTTTGTTCCGGTATGATTGGCACAGGTTCTAAACTCGAATTGGGTTCTTCCATGCCTATCCGGGATAAGGCATCTGCCTTACCATTCTTGCAGCCAGGGCGATAGGTAATTACAAAATCAAATTCCGCAAAGAATAAAGCCCATCGGAGTTGTCGCGAAGATTGAGATTTGGCCGTCTTTAAATACTGCAAATTTCTGTGGTCCGTAATTACGGTGATGGTGTGTCTTGCACCGAGAAGATAGTGACGCCAAGCCTTGAAAGCTGATTTAATAGCCAGTAGTTCTTTGTCGGTAATTGCGTAATTGAGTTCAGGTGGAGAGAATTTTCTGGACCAAAAGGCTACAGGGTGTAGTTGGTTAGTTTCTGGGTCTCTTTGCGACAGGACAGCTCCCATGGCCGAACTGGATGCATCGGTTTCCACGATGTAAGGGAGATCTGGGCGCGGGTGCTTCAATACAGGTGCAGAGGTGAATTTGGTTTTCAGGTCCTGAAAGGCTTGTTCAGCCTCAAGAGTCCATTCAAAGCGTTTGTTTTTCTTTAGGAGCGCTGTGATGGGTTGAACAGTTCGAGAAAATTCCGGGATGAACATTCGATAGAAATTGGCAAAGCCAAGCATGCTTTGCACTCCCTTCACAGAGCTAGGAGATGGCCATTTGAGAATGGCGTCCACTTTCCGCGAGTCCATTCGGATTCCTTGAGGTGTCAGGATGAATCCGAGAAACTCCACTTCTGTGGTATGAAAAACGCATTTTTCGAGCTTGGCAAATAATTTGTGCTGGCGCAATTTCTCAAGAACTGCCCTAACATGGTTTCTGTGATCAGATTCTGAGGAGGAATACACCAGGATGTCGTCAATATAAACGATGACACAAACATCAATAAGTTCCCGAAGAACATCATTCATGAAGTACTGAAAGGCGGCAGGTGCGTTGCACAAACCGAAGGGCATTACTTGATATTCGAAGAGCCCAAATTTGGTGCGGAATGCAGTCTTCCACTCGTCGCCCTATTTTATACGTACCAGGTGGTAAGCTCCTCAGAGATCTAGCTTGGTGTACACACGAGCATCTTTTACTTGGTCGATAAGCTCAGGTATCAGGGGCAAAGGGTAACGATTCTTAATCGTTATCTGATTTAGGGCGCGGTAGTCAATACAGGCCCTAAGGTCTCCTTCCTTTTTAGGTACGAAGAACAAAGCGGAAGAGACTGGTGACTTTGATGGGCGAATGAAACCATTGGCCAGGTATTGATCCAAATACTGGCGCAAATGCAGGTTCTCAGGTTCAGTAAGAGCATAAATCCTACTACAAGGTAGTTGTGCATTGGGTACCAAGTCGATTTGGCAATCGTAAGATCGATGGGGAGGTAAGGTGTTAGCCTGCTCTTTCTGAAAAACGTCTTGGAATTCTTGGGATTCAGATGGTAGCTGTACAGGGGTGGAAGTTACAGAGGCTAGACCCATAGCTGGATTCCTTGGGTAACAGGTTGGTTCACAATCAGGAAAAGTTATCTTCTTTGCTCACCAGTCTATTCTCGGATTATGTGTTTCTAACCAAGGGATTCCAAGAAGTACTTGAAATTGTGGGGCCTTGATCACATCAAACACGATTGCTTCCCGATGTCCGTCCTGACCCACCAGAGTGATTTCAACTGTGGAATGCGTTACAGGCCCTGAGGCTATTTCGGTTCCATCAACTGTAGTAATTACATCTTGGGCTACTTTCGGGCGGAGAGGAAGCTTAATCCTGGAAGCCAATTCACGGTCTATGTAATTTCCAATAGCTCCACTGTCTATGTATGCTTTTATAGCATGCAACTGCTGAGGCTGTTTTGGGTTCACAAGCACCATTGGCATGACAAAATGCGAGGTCAAAGAGTTTGTTTTCAAGCTCGGCAAGCGGACCCCTACACTTGTCGGGCTAGGTCGTTTCCCGAACCAGGTGTCAATAACTCGTTATCAGTGGCTCCAACCACCTTCTTGGGTGGTTTAACTGGACAACTTTGAAGAAAGTGACCGGAAGTTCCGCAATACAGACAAAGTTGCATTTGTCGCCTTCTCTCTCGTTCCTTCTGCGTTAATGGTCCTTTAACACTGCCAATTTGCATAGGTTCGGAAACGTCAGTACTCTTGGAGTTAACGTGGGTCTTGATAGGTACTCTGGTTTCATACTTGAGCCGATCTGCTTTTCTATTTTGAAGTCTGTGATCAAGTTGAACCACTAAGTCTATGTAGTCTGCGCAGGCCTGGGGTGGATCTACTATCTGAGCTATAACATCTTTAAGCTCTCCGCGCAGGCCTCGATGAAACAATGTGATCCTTTTATTTTCAGGCCATCCGGTTTCCACAACTAGTCTATTAAAGGTGGCGATATAGGACAAAAGATCCTGATTACCTTGTCGTAAGGATAGCAGTTAGTTGTCAAGGGCCTGTCCCTGCGAGTGTCGAGCGAACAATCTTTCCATGCTGGCCTGGAAGCCCTGGAAATCCCGGAGAATGGGATCATCCTGATTTACCAATGGAATAGACCAATCGGCAGCACAGCTACTGAGGTAAGATAGTACAAAGGCTACTTTGGTCCGGTCGTTGGGGAAGGCCCCGGGCCTGCATAAAAAGTGTAAACGGCATTGGTTCATAAAAACGGCATATTTCTTGGGATCCCCCGCAAAACGTTCCGGCGGGGCCAAAGGCATGTGTCCAGGTAGATTGATTTGTACCGGGTTATTCGAACCCATTGTTGTAGAAATATCTCCGGAAACAGGTAAAGGAGTGTGCTCTGCCTGGCCCTGCAATAACCTTTTGGCCAGATCATCAGTTCTTTCCTTGGATAGGATTAGTTCCCTTCTGAGAGCATTAGTCTCCTGGCGGGCTGAGTGCACTTCTGCCCGTAATTCCCCTAAAAGATGGGCCAGCTGATCTGTCTCAGAAGTCTCCATAGCGCCCAGGTGGGAAATTGTGGTAAGGCTTCGCGTTCTGTAACGGTCACCTGGTTCCCACGGAGGTGCGGCGTCGGAGGCGCGGCGTGGAAGGCGCAGAACTCTGAAGATGGACAGGAAGGGCCCCTCTATTCTGGCTTCCCTGGCTCGTTGGATACCCTCCTTAGGGTTTGGAAGGATGAGCTCTCCATCCTGCTTCTGATGCAGGGGCGCGTTGAAACCCAGGTACTTCACTGGATTGAGGATTGATGGGAGTTCAGGTAAGCTTGACTGTTCAGGTAAGGCGCTGTAAAAGTTCTGTTCAAAAGTTCAAGCTTAATAATAATGTTCGTTGTCTAATTGCAGCAAGCGCTAATGCTTATGTCTTTTTCCCCTTAGGGGCCGGGGTTCGGAGTGCCGGAGATATGGCGCCGACCCGAAGTGAAACAGTTCTGGATGAGCGCTCAGGTAATGTCTTTGCATTCGCTCATTCAATGTCTTTGTCTTTTTTCCCCATAGGGGCCGGGGTCCGGAGATGCCAGGAAGCGGCAGGAAACGAAATGCAGTGGGAATAATCCAACAGGTAAGACTTAAAAGGAAACTGAGCTTTCCTTATTCCTTTTCTCCCTCTCACCTTTGTTCTTGTCTTTTTTCCTCTAGGCGCCGGGGCGTAGCTGAATCCGGAAGATCGCTGCTGAAGATGGAAGCGCCTTGCAAAGGTGAGTAAAATGCAGCGCTGCAGCGATCGAAACGAAATGCCTTTAAAATGATGTCTTCCTTTTCAGGGCCGTTGGAGAAATGACTCCGGGATGCAGATTTAGCAGGTAAGGGCTTTTCTTCTCCTATTCTCTTCCTTTCTCCCCTTGCAGGTGTTCCAGGGTGCTGGCAGGCGTGGCTGAAGTCAGGATGCAGGAGCTGACACGGTGAGCGTCCAGCTGCTAGGTGCAGAACAACGCGAAGCATGTGTGGCTGTTCGGGTGGGGTTTAAATAGCCTTGGAAGAAGTTCCTGGTATGTAGCCTTCCCCGACCACACCCGGGTGGTGAAGTAGTCCTACAGGTTAAGTAGTCCCATTCAGGCCTCAAGAGGGCCTGGATGAAGCAGCAAGGTCTGCATCAGGTAAGTGTGCACCCAAGCACTTAAACACATATCCTCTTCTATGAGCCTGGCGCCTAAGGCGCCAGGACTGGGGTCCGCTATGAGCCTGGCGCCTAAGGCGCCAGGACTGAGTCCAAAGGGCCCCGACTTGGGCCCGCTGAGACTTCCCTGGGGAAAATCATGTCTGCCTCTGGGGTTGCTGGGCCCGGCCTGGCTCCTTAGAGGTAGGCATCATGACAAGAATCCCTTATCTTTGCTTAGATTTTTCGTGTAATCACTAGAGAGACCTCAGACCTACATTTCAGGAATACCACATTTTCAGTGTTAGTGTTAGTGTGCCACCATGGGCGATCTCACTGACTTATTTACGACAGAGAGCTATATGTGGTAATTTTGTGGTAATTTCCACTACCTTATATACGGTAGGGAACTATGTTCAGAGAGTCCCTCTTCCCGTTGGCTCATGTACCTCCAACGAGCTATGCTACAAACAATCACTCTCAACTGTCCATACTGAATATGATCATGCACACATCTGTCTTAAAATGACAATTGCATTGTTTAAAAATCTCCCTTCATCATCAGCACTGTATTGGTAAATATAAGACACACCACCCGTCTGCTTTCAAATATTTTTCTGTATTATAAAAGTTGCATTTAAACACGATCTCACTCTTTACAGAAATAAATAAAATAGCACAGTAACAGCATTGTCTGTGATACACTGAAAAGAGAGTGGCGGAGCAAAGAACTCGATTTGCAACATTAACATGTGATTAAGGCACCGGAATCTCCTTTCCTACTCTGACTGAATATTCTCGTACACACTCAGCTCCCACACTTATGTAATTACCTTATCTGTTCAGCCCGAGTTTTCTTCAGCTGTTCTCTTTCTGAATGTGGCTCCCTTGAAGATTAACCCCAGTGAAAAGGAGCGCCTTTCATTCTCAAACCGGGGTCATTGCCTGGAACTCTCAGCTTTTTCAGCAGAAATGCTCCAACCAGGAAAAATAGGTCCTTCCCCCAGCTCTTCAAATCTCCACTGTTCTTCTCTCCTCAAACTCCCCCCAGCAAAACCCTAATCACTGCCTCTAGCATGATACTTGCTATGACGCTGCTCCAATCAGAATCAATCATGCCATCTCCTCCCTCTCTACACAATGGCTCATTTTTATAGTAATACTTTGTAACCAACTGATTTCCTGTTCTTTCGAGCTCTTTTGCTTCCTGTAGTTATGTGGACAGAGCAGCAGAGAAAACGAAAAGAAAAAAAAAATGAATGTGCGTTTAAAAGTTCACTTTCAGAGTAGGCCTATTTCTGTAGTGGAGACACATTTTTATTAGTGGGTTATGTTAACTTCAGTTTCATTAGTCAGGTTAGTTATGAGTAATGTTAGTTATTAATTTTCAAATGTGTCTCTTGCACCATAGGCATTTCAAAAGAAAAATAGTGTGCATTTTTGAATGTGCACGTGTGCTTTTAACTGTAAAAATAGGTTTGCATCTTATATGTTAAAATCGTTTTTGACTGAATAGCCTGTCTTCTGTTAATCTGGTAACACATATAGCAATGCACCATAGGCATTTGGTGCTGCATCCTTGTGGTGGTGCTGCATAAAAAATTTGCTACCTGTGCAGTAGTGCTGTACTCTGTGCTGTAACACGCCAAATATCCTTACATACCCTCCTTTTGTTTTTAGAATTTGGCTACGATCCAAGCCAATTCCTAAAAACAATTTGTTCTTTTTCTTCTTTTCACAATATAGCAATCCAACAAAATGAATATTCATGTGCATCAATGAAAAAGTTGCAATCAACACAGTATTCATCTGAGTTCATTAGTTTACAAAATGTTCTACATTTGCCTTCTCAGTGGAAGTGGCATTACTCTAAGTTTAGATTTCACAAGTCAATTAAAAACAATGAAATAAAACAACTAACCAAAATAAATAATTAATATAACAAATTAAAATAAATAATTAAAATAATAAATACGTGGAACTCCATATGTCAGAACTCTTGTCTGCCTCTGATATGTCCCGACCAGCGATGTTATTTGGTTCATTCGAGTACACTTTCATCTTGCAATCTTAGATCCATAGGAGTCATCTTTTTTAGCATTCTGGTTATCTTGTCTTCACCTCCACCTGGAGGCAGGCATCTTTTGGTCTTCATCCAGGGGACTCCAGGACTCCATCGTCTCCCGTGGCCTCTGATCCCGGAACCTCCGACCAAATAATGTTAATTTTCTAAATCAAATAGAAAATAAACAAATTAAGTACATAGCACAATACTAACTTCACCCTTTTGCCAAAAATAAAACATGCTTGGTAAAAATATTTCGTTTTTTTTTTTTCTGAAATTAAACACAAGTTAAAAGAAAACAAGCACATATAAAACAGCATTCAATATTTAATACATTTTCTCTCCGCACACCAACCATGAGCTTCCATTCTATATTTATTTATTTATTTATTTATTTTATATTATATATTTTTACATATATACAGTGTTTATGTGCCATTATAACAATCAACTTTTTAACTTCTTTGTCACTGCCTCCTGATTGCACCCATTTATTTTCTCTTTTTGTGTTCAAAGGACTTTATCTGTTTCTACATGCTCAAGCTGCCTGATCTCATGTCTGGGATGGCATGGTTTGATTTGATTTACATGGACAAACTGCTCTATTGCTGTTTCACCTTCATTTTTCAAAATTTTATAAACTACAGGAGAGACCTTATCTATAATTCGAAATGGCCCCTGCCAGGCTGCTAGAAATTTAGAATTTTTCTGTTTACTTTTTCCAAAATGAAACTTGTACACCTGATCCCCTCCACAAATGAATCAAGAGTTCAGAAACCATCCCAACCGACATCAATCACCTGAGAGGTATCAGAATAGATCCAATCAGGGGGAAAACAACCAATATCGACCTAGGCCACAGAAAGAGGATCCTAGAGAGATGGAAAGGTTCCAATGCCTTGAGGCCCAAGTGAAAATGTTAGCTGAGCAATGGTTGGAGCATTTCTGCTGAAAAAGCTGAGAGCTCCCGGCCAACGCACCATAAATATGTAGGGTATTTTGTGGAGATTTGGGGCCTGACGGTATTTTATTACCGCCGAAAAATAACTTAGCAATAATCACTCCTTGTATTCAGATTGGGCCATGTGCAATAATAATACAGTGGACATGCATTATTTCAGCACCCAGACATGCATATTTGGTATGCGTGGTTGGTATGCGTGGTTGGTGGTATTTTGGTGAGCATAATTCCCTTGTTTTATTTGTGGCCCCAATGTCCATAATCCCTTATCTTTGCTTAGATTTTTCGTGTAATCACTAGAGAGACCTCAGACCTACATTTCAGGAATACCACATTTTCAGTGTTAGTGTTAGTGTGCCACCATGGGCGATCTCACTGACTTATTTACGACAGAGAGCTATATGTGGTAATTTTGTGGTAATTTCCACTACCTTATATACGGTAGGGAACTATGTTCAGAGAGTCCCTCTTCCCATTGGCTCATGTACCTCCAACGAGCTATGCTACAAACAATCACTCTCAACTGTCCATACTGAATATGATCATGCACACATCTGTCTTAAAATGACAATTGAATTGTTTAAAAATCTCCCTTCATCATCAGCACTGTATTGGTAAATATAAGACACACCACCCGTCTGCTTTCAAATATTTTTCTGTATTATAAAAGTTGCATTTAAACACGATCTCACTCTTTACACAAATAAATAAAATAGCACAGTAACAGCATTGTCTATGATACACTGAAAAGAGAGTGGCGGAGCAAAGAACTCGATTTGCAACATTAACATGTGATTAAGGCACCGGAATCTCCTTTCCTACTCTGACTGAATATTCTCGTACACACTCAGCTCCCACACTTATGTAATTACCTTATCTGTTCAGCCCGAGTTTTCTTCAGCTGTTCTCTTTCTGAATGTGGCTCCCTTGAAGATTAACCCCAGTGAAAAGGAGCGCCTTTCATTCTCAAACCGGGGTCATTGCCTGGAACTCTCAGCTTTTTCAGCAGAAATGCTCCAACCAGGATAAATAGGTCCTTCTCCCAGCTCTTCAAATCTCCACTGTTCTTCTCTCCTCAAACTCCCCCCAGCAAAACCCTAATCACTGCCTCTAGCATGATACTTGCTATGACGCTGCTCCAATCAGAATCAATCATGCCATCTCCTCCCTCTCTACACAATGGCTCATTTTTATAGTAATACTTTGTAACCAACTGATTTCCTGTTCTTTCGAGTCCTTTTGCTTCCTGTAGTTATGTGGACAGAGCAGCAGAGAAAACGAAAAAAAAAAAAATGAATGTGCGTTTAAAAGTTCACTTTCAGAGTAGGCCTATTTCTGCAGTGGAGACACATTTTTATTTGTGGGTTATGTTAACTTCAGTTTCATTAGTCAGGTTAGTTATGAGTAATGTTAGTTATTAATTTTCAAATGTGTCTCTTGCACCATAGGCATTTCAGGTGAAAAATAGTGTGCATTTTTGAATGTGCACGTGTGCTTTTAACTGTAAAAATAGATTTGCATCTTATATGTTAAAATCGTTTTTGACTGAATAGCCTGTCTTCTGTTAATCTGGTAACACATATAGCAATGCACCATAGGCATTTGGTGCTGCATCCTTGTGGTGGTGCTGCATAAAAAATGTGCTACCTGTGCAGTAGTGCTTTACTCTGTGCTGTAACACGCCAAATATCCTTACAGTGGCCAGCTGAGTGCTTTGGACTTAAACAGGTCCATTATAATGTTGTCATGGACCAGAGCTTATTCCTTCTTTCGTGTTATGATTGCTAAACCAATATCTTCCACTGTGAGTACAAGGGCTGAAACTGAAGTTGTTAAGAAGGGAGCACGTAGGTGTCTGATCACTGAATACTCTCAGCTATGTGTAAAGATTCTTAAAATGTTTGTACCATTTTACCTCTGATATGTTACCCTATACTGTCACTGAATTATCTGCTAAGTCTTTTCCCACCATTTTTCATAATTTGGTTGAATGTTTTTTTTATAGGTGTAAGTGAAGTGTTGCAGGAGGAGGTAACACATTCTTCCTTCTTATTTTTTAGCAGTTCTATATATCAGCTCTAGCCTGGAGCAAAGCCATACTACCAAGGGAAGTTACTTTTTTTTCACACCTCATCAGATGTTGCTCGGCTTCTCCACAATGTACATCGAACTATGTTTTTTTATTTTTTAGTGCCCTTTTCCTGACTCTAGTGCCGGGAGTAGTGAACGTGGTCTAAAAGCTATCCATGATTTTAATAGAGGACTTGATTGTTACCCTGTTGGGGGTATCAGGATTCCCAAATAGTTCTGTTAAGGGAAGCAATAATTCACTGTACAATTCAGGTAGCATGGTATTGTTGTTAATGGCACCCCATTACATTGTGCGCCTGGCTTAACATGCATTTTTTAATGGAATTTAATCTATCTTCTGAGTCTCCTTTCAATTCCACCCACAGCAGTGCTTTATCTACTATCAATGATAGGGGACAGTGATACCTCTCGACCCTTTGTTTTACCTTGAAACTCGTGATAAGAGCCCACATTGCCATACTGATTATAATATAGTATATGAGGCTAGATCAATTATCCACTGACAAAAGTGTTCCTTGCAGGGCCATCGCCATTAACTCTACCATTGCAAGCTCTAAAACTTCATGTGGCAAATATTCTATCCACTTCAATGGCATTCTTATTTTCTCTCTTGGGAGGATCTGCCAGGAGATCAGCAATATCCCATATGGCATTCTTCTCCTCACCCAGACCTGCCATCACCCCAGTGGTTCGAGTTGCATGTTTAGATCGCCTACAATCATTATTTTGATTCAAATAAATGACTCTCCCTCCAGGCTTCCACACTGGCCTTTATGAGATTTAACAATAGCAACCCCTTCCAAGGTTGTTGTTTGTTACACACACGTATCAACAGTAGCTAACAAAACTGCTGAACTTTAAAATGCAATTCTAAGATGTCCCTACAATCATTGTCTATCACTGTAATGGAGGAGTTGAGAACTGTGTCCACCCTCGCCAAAAGATCCCCACTTAGCCATCCTCCCTATCACTTACGTGCAAAAGTCTCAAACATGCGGCATAACCCTGAAGGTCGACAGAAGTGACCTCCCATGTTTCCTGAAAATAAACAATTCGGTTACATCTTATTTTAAATTCTAATTAAATTCAAGCATCAACATGCACATTTTTTGCTAGGCCAAAAATATTCTTAGATACCAATTGAACCTCTCGTGCGGAAGTGTTACCAATGCTATTAATAGGATGTCTCACCAACCCACAGTCGCAGTCCGTCTCCTGTCAGTATGCTGCCTCCTTCCTGTTCCCCTGAGCTGAGCAGCACTTTCCTGGGCACTGGGCGGGTTCTTATTCAATGCTACCTGTGCGTTATCGCAGGGGACTATTTCAACCTCTGCAATAGGGACACATGCAGCAGCACGGACTAAAGCTGGTAAACTCCACCGTTGCAAAATCATTAATATTTATTTTGTATGTATTATAATGAGTTCACTAGTTCAAAGAACTATTTCACATTTACATACAAAACAAAACACATCACATCACAATTCACAATCACTAATTCTAAAAAAGTCCTAAAATATGTCATTATACCGAAAGCATAACAACATTTCAAAAGTCATTACAGTTTCTCCCAGAGGAGGAACCAACCGTTCATGTTCTGCAGCTAATGGTGTAAGCAGCTGACAGGCCATGCGGGATTCTTGCACAGTATCGTGGAGGGTGGCTACCTTGGGAGTCTTAACAATGGTGGATAACACTCTTCTCTCTTTCAACAAACATGCCAGTGATATTGCCCTTCGCTGGGGCAGTCCCACTTTCTGGGCTCCAGGTCCGATTGTAATTTTACATCCTTGTGGAGGAGAGGATTTGTACTCTATGGGTACACGTCCTTCGGCTAGACTTCCCTGTTTGAATTCTATGCATATGGAGTTCCTGTCGTTATTTGTAGTCGAGAAGTGCTTGCACTTTATAAAATCATTCCGAATCATCGAGCAGCAACCCCTTCCAGCTTCAATCCAATGGATTGTCCTGTTAAGTAGCGTGTCCCTGGGTTCTCCAGTCTATTTCCCAATATGGAAACATTCATGAGATAGACCAGAAGGCTCTCTCTTAAGTGGCGCACTGAGCTCAGGATCCCCACTCTGGGTGGGCACACTTTATTAACCCCTCTCACACTATTATTTACCACTGTCCCAGATAAGTAGGTGATCTTGCAATGTGTAGTGCTCTCTCCACTTAACAGGCTATCATATACATTCTTTTTACAACCCTGTGAGTTTTTGGCAATACAAGTATCTACTGCTTTACACACCTTATTGGTCATGGAAAGATTTGTGGTGTCTGATGGCACACTAGACATTAAACACGTGGCACCACCATCTCCAGAGGAGACACTCGTGGTTTGCCCGCTTACTTTTGGTACCAGCTTCACTAGGGTACTAGAGTTGAGTTGGTAAACATCATTACAGAGGGCAATGATAAACATTGTACTGAACGTTTTCAGTTTTTACACCAGTGACACTCCTCGGTTGATGGATGACTTAAACAGGAGGACTCTGATAACTCCTTACTGCTGGCTCAGGTGGTTACCTTGGTCCCTTCGTTCACTACTTTACTTTGCATGGGTACACAGGCTATCTCAGTCATGCTGAATGTGTCGGTTGGCTGGCCCTCCAGCCGCTGGTCCCCTTGGGTTGCTAATACCTAGGACTGCATATCTATTGGTAATTGTAACTCTGGTGGGTAGGAAGCTGTAATCGTTTGTTGCAAAATGTCAGTATTCTCGGTTCCACCACAAAGCTCACTGGACTGTCACCCTTACCTCAGAAGAGTTAATAATTTCATCGGGTAACATATAGATTTCCCCACACTTGGGGTTGGGCCTTGGGTACTCCAAATCCAGACAGTTTCCCACTCAAATCTAGCAAAGCTAGTAAAGAGAGACTGGCATTCGTCTGGCATTCTTGCCTGGCTATTATGTGTGACCTTACTAAGTAAGTCACACCAGGCATCAATATTCCATCAGCATTCAAGCCAGAAAGACAGGAAAACATTCATCAAACCACTACATTTCTCTTTCATACAAAAATCACACAGCCAATCAACATAACACTCACAACCAATCATCCCAGTCATCATGGCTACCACTTAGTAACAGAAGGGTGAACGCAGATTCAAAACACAAGAAATGTGCAGTGCTGAAATTATCAAGCTTACGAGTAACAACAAATGAGGAAACAAAAGTTGCCAAACAACTCGAACAAAAATACTCTACTCTTGTAGGTCCAGAGCCCAGGCATGCCAACCTAGACATCCTGCGTCCAAACTCCACTAACATTCTTCTGAGTGGTATTGCACAGCCTCTAGTGCAAAACAAGGCATGTCAGCATAAACACTCTTCCACTATTCTTTGAAGAAAGACAAACATAGCAACCACTCCACCTCTGGTTACATCCATAGAGCCAGGAGGATACCCCGTCCAACTTCTCATACCACTGACTCTGAGGATTGTGACTCATCCAAGGCAATGAAATTCTAACAAACTCAAAAACCCATGAGGTGGGAATTTTATGGCGATAATGAATTAATTGTTGTATGTATTTTAGAGAAGTGATATGTATGGAATTGCTTATACCTTGTTCTCACTGGTATGTTTTTCAATTGTGACTTTTGGAAAAATTATTAAATAAAGTTGAGAAAAAAAAACCAAAAAAAAACCATGAACGACACACTTAGAAGTTCCGAACACCGTAATTACCCAGTCCAAACACCCAGCAATCACACACATCCGCACCCATCCTTAGAGAAGTGAAGCCTTCCTTGCCTGGAGGGTCCGATCAGCAAGTGCCAGTTATGCTCTATTGGGACCCAGAGAGAGCCTATACCTATTAATATAGTTAATAACATAAGCCAGAGGCCCCTATCTTCGCCTACATCTGTGAACATTTCCAACATCCTATGTGCATTGCCAAGCAACACTGTTACACTATTTTACTTGTGCATCATGCCTTTCGTTACCAAAGTTGCTATCCTAATGCTTTAGGCTGCAACATTTAACATGCAATACATGTCCTCCCACATGACAAAGACCTGGAGACACCTAAGCTAAAACAATACAATAACCAACAACTCTAAAATCCCAACACTTTATGTATTGCCCATTAAATCCTAACATGACGCATACAAAATACCCTTACATGCGAACCTTGCTTACTAACAGCCTAAACTAAAAAAACATAAAACGTTCAAAATAGAACAGTCCATGTAGGCATGGCCAAAGCCAGCGTGCGACACCCATAAACTTAGCATAATCCCTCACTAAACAGGACGGTTCTTTGGGGATACCTGGTCCTGCCTCTAGCTCCAGTTTCTTGCAGAAGAACACTTAGAAAGAGTGTCTTTGTCCTCATATCTGTGAGGTGTGGTTTAATAAATAAAGCCATAAAAACACATGCAAATAAAGAGAAGCAACTGACTACGCCCTCCCTCCGAGTCCTAGTGAGCTTCCTAGCTGATAGGATGGTTCTGCCCACAGTTTACAATGAAACAGGGAACTTGGAAAAACTATGATCCAGTGCATCACTGAAACTGCATGAGGGGTCTTTGGCTACGTGCCACTGCGTATGATGATGTCATCATTTGTTTCCTGACACCGAGCCATACAGTGTTCCCAGCCGCTCTACTGCTGGCGCTGCGCCCAGGCAAACTGCTCCCCTGCCTGCATCTAAGCTGTACTTGTGAGCAGCACCAATCTGTTCCTCTCTGCATGGCCTCTAAATGGGCATCCGTGGCTGCCCTAAGGACTCGCGCCAGCAACACAAATGATGCTGTCAGTGCCTTCAGACTCTCCTATGTGACGTTCTCTCCAAGAACGCTACTCAATGAGCTCCGCTGGCCAGACCGGGTGTACATGCTCAGGAACACAGCACCACCCTTCCTGTCCCGGTATATTTAGGTTGTTCTTTTCACAGAGTCAGTTAGCTTTCTAGCTGGATTGGGACAAATAACCAGATACATTTTCCATAGTTTTCCTGAATTCCCCTATGTCTTCACGTTATCTCCCCTTATGTGGGCTCACTTTCTCTAATGTCTGGAGTAGGGAGGGAAGACTTGTTTAACGACTGTCTTTTCCTTATCCCCATTCTCCCTTTTCCCTGCACAATTTATTGTGATGATAGATAACACCTTTGTAGGGTGGTAGGTGATCTATCTTGCGCTGCTCCCCCACCGCAGTTCTATTGACTTATTTGTGTTCCATTGTAGTCCTGTGGGTTCTACCTCATACATCAACAAAACATTGGAGCCAACAGAGGATTGATATCAGTCCAGACACATACCAGCAGTGATTCTCTAGGAGTCAAAATTGTGGGAATCTAGGAGCTACCAGGAGCTACTTTTGGCTCCCCAGGCAATTGGTGCCTTACAAACATGCATATGTCATATTAATTCTGACTATTTGAGAATGATGATAAGCAAAAATGTTGACACATCTAGTACATATTTAAATATAATGAATCGTACATAATGGACAAAAAGTTAAAATGTGAATGTCATGTGGGAGTTAGATTTGCACTGCACTGGGTACTCGCTCCAGGTTTCCCAGTGGTAGCTTGTGCTGACTGGGATATGCCAAATACCCAGGAGCTGGTTTTAGCTCCTGCTTATTGAATCTTAATTTCAAACCCTGTCCTCTCAGGTTACATGTCCAGGTATGGTTTCTTATACATATATACAATAGTTGATATGTTCCTGTTACTCTTGGGCTTTATAGATTGAGACCACCCACTGCCCATGAAATTCAGGCCTCCAATTCACATATTCAAAACATACACGCTCAATCATTCATTAACATTCTCCTGAGCTGTCAGTCACACCGCGCATCAATCTTCCATCAGCATTCACAGATGTCCAGCAGGACATGGCAACATTCATTGAGTCACTATACTAAAATAATGATTTTGTTGGATTCTCACTCCATCTGCACCCAGCATTGTGCCATCTAAAAATGTTTACCTCTGTCTTCAGTGACCTAATTAAGAAGGCCCGGATCCAGCATTCTAGATCTGAAGGTTTGTTGAAATGTGGTCAGGTTGTCATTTGGGGCTCAGACCTTAATCATGTAAGTAACAATAGTACGTTATAGAGCACTCAGAAAAAGGTAAACTAAATCCAAACCATTCAATATAGAAAGGGTAGCAAAACCTGGGTGCAGGGGAGGAATAACCACCCTGACACGGAGCAGTCAATGTAAATGTATAGGATAAGAGCCCAATTTGAAGACCCTCCCATCCCCTGGACAACTTCATGCCAGATCACTGGCTAAATCTGCCTGTATAGGTAGATATACTCGGTATTGCAAAATATTTTAATCATATAGTTCAGAAAAACAACCATATATTTATTCTACTGGAATTTGTGGTCGATACGCAACACGTTTCGGGGAATTAGTCCCCTTCTCAAGGAGCTAACATCAATAAACTAAAATAAATTCATGTGGATCACAATATTCACAAACACTTCAATTTCTGGTCACCACCAATTGTGCAGGAACAAATCTATCATGCCAAGAGTTCAGAGACTATTTTTCCTCACCAGAGTCACTCAATAATTCAAATGGAGCTGGTGCATTAACTCAAGGACTGGAGTGTCAATAGATCTCATCAATTACCTCAGTGATATATATTGCTCCATTTATCTTCAAAGGTGTGGATCCATTCATGAATGCTTAACCGTAGTCTACAAACTATAATGTCTTAGGCTCCAAAAGGTACATCCAAGAATCACACCCGTGTTGTCCCGTGATCACAAGTCATCAACTAGGCCAATACTGACCCGTGCCTGTGAGCCTGATTGGCTGCCTGCCTCCATGAATGCCCTTTTGTGTGATTTGCTGATTGAGCCTGGCTCAGCCAGAGTAAATGGGAATACATATTTATTTATTCATATTTGTAAAGCGCACAGCAGCCCTTAGGCATCGTGGTGCTGTTTCAGACAATTGATCTTGATTACATAGTACAGGCATAGGGATATGCAAGCAGTACATCCTTAGTTACAGAAATGTAAGTTAGAGAACAGACTTGGTGATCGAGAGCAAGCAAGAGGTGAGGGGAGGTTAGTTGAATAGGGTCATTTTTAAAGATTTCCTGAAAGCTGAGAGGGAGGGTTCTGCTCTGAGTGCGTTGGGTATTGTGTTCCATAATTTGGGTGCTAGATGGGGGAAACCAAAGCCCCGGCTTTGGCCCTTTTGATGGAGGAGATGCAAAGTTTGGTAGCCTGACAGATTCTTTTTGGGTGAGTGGAAATATCTCTAACAATAGTATCGGAGAGGTAGGGTGGAGCATTGAGTGTAAGACACTTGTGTGTGAGGGTGAGGGTCTTAAACATGATCCGGTCTTTCACAGGGAGCCAATGTGTGTCACGCCTTGCTTGAGTGATATGGTCTGTAAGGATATTTGGCGTGTTACAGCACAGAGTACAGCACTACTGCACAGGTAGCAAACAGCACAGAGTACAGCACTACTGCACAGGTAGCAAACAGCACAGAGTACAGCACTACTGCACAGGTAGCAATTTCTTTATGCAGCACCACCACAAGGGTGCGGTGCATTGCTATATGTGTTACCAGATTAACAAGGAAAGACAGGCTATTCAGTCAAAAACGATTTTAACATATAAGATGCAAATCTATTTTTACAGTTAAAAGCACACGTGCACATTCAAAAATGCACACTATTTTTCACCTGAAATGCCTATGGTGCGAGAGACACATTTGAAAATAATAACTAACATTACTTATAACTAACCTGACTAATGAAACATAATCCACTAATAAAAATGTGTCTCCACTGCAGAATTAGGCCTATTCTGAAAGTGAACTTTTAAACGCACATCCATTTTTTTTTTTTCTCTGCTGCCCTGTCCACATAATTACAGGAAGCAAAAGAGCTCGAAAGAACAGGAAATCAGTTGGTTACAAAGTATTACTATAAAAATGAGCCATTGTGTAGAGAAGGAGGAGATGGCATGATTGATTCTGATTGGAGCAGCGTCATAGCAAGTATCATGCTAGAGGGAGTGATCAGAGTTTTGCTGGGGGGAGTTTGAGGAGAGAGAAGGACAGTCAAGATTTGGCAGAGCTGGGAGAAGGACCTTTTTCCTGGTTGGAGCATTCCTATCTTCAAAAGCTGAGAATTCCAGGCAATGAACCCGGTTTGAGAAGGAAAGGCGCTCCTTTTCACTGGGGTTAATCTTCAAGGGAGCCACATTCAGAAAGAGAACAGCTGAAGAAAACTCTGAACAGATAAGGTAATTACATAAGTGTGGGAGCTGAGTGTGTACGAGAATATTCAGTCAGAGTAGGAAAAGAGATTCTGGTGCCTTAATCACAGGTTAATGTTGCAAATTGTGTTCTGTTCTCCGCCACTCTTTTTTCAGTGTATCACAGACAATGCTGTTACTGTGCTATTTTATTTATTTCTGTAAAGAGTGAGATCGTGTTTAAATGCAACTTTTATAATACAGAAAAATATTTGAAAGCAGACGAGTGGTGTGTCTTCTATTTACCAATACAGTGCTGATGATGAGGGGAGATTTTTAAACAATGCAATTGTCATTTTAAGACAGATGTGTGCATGATCATATTCATATGGACAGTTGAGAGTGATTGTTTGTAGCATAGCTCGTTGGAGGTACATGAGCCAACGGGAAGAGGGACTCTCTGAACATAGTTCCCTACCGTATATAAGGTAGTGGAAATTACCACAAAATTACCACATATAGCTCTCTGTCGTAAATAAGTCAGTGAGATCGCCCATGGTGGCACACTAACACTAACACTGAAAATGTGGTATTCCTAAAATGTAGGTCTGAGGTCTCTCTAGTGATTACACGAAAAATCTAAGCAAAGATAAGGGATTCTGGACATTGGGGCCACAAATAAAACAAAGGAATTATGCTCACCAAAATACCACCAACCACGCATACCAACCACGCATACCAAAAATGCATGTCTGGTTGCTGAAATAATGCATGTCCACTGTATTATTGTTGCACATGGCCAAATCTGAATACAAGGAGTGATTATTGCTAAGTTATTTTTCGGCGGTAATAAAATACCGTCAGGCCCCAAATCTCCACAAAATACCCTACAGGTCCCTTTTTGGTATATTGAGAGCAGCTCTAAGGGCATTGTTCTGGATGACCTGGAGGCGGTTTAGATTTTTTGCAGAGGTCCCGGCTAAGAGGACATTACAGTAATCTAATTTCGCTCCATTGGTTGCTCTGGCAATAGCAAGGCAATTTTGTTTGGAGAGATAAGGTTTAACCTCATTGATGAGCTTAGTAGTGTGGGCAGAGGCTGAGGCAATCGCGCTAACCTGACATGTCATGGACAGAGTTGAGTCTAGGTGGATACCTAATGTCTTGACTGATGGTGAGACAGGGATGATAGAGTTGTCTATGGTGAAGTTGCAGTATTGTTGGTCCAATTTAGCTACTGTATCTTTGGTGCCGATAATGATGATCTTGGTTTTGTCATCATTTAGACATAGCACATTTGTTGCCATACAAGCTTGGATGATGCTCTAAATTAAATGGAGCACTGCTGCATCTTTGTCGAAGGAACCAGAGAGAGGCAAGAGTACCTGTGTATCATCGGCACAGTTTGTGTAGGCTAGACCAAATGAATTAAGTTTGTCAAAAATCGCCTTGGTGAACAGGTTATAGAGAGTAGGGGTTGTGCAAGAGCCCTGTGGAACCCCACAGTGTATGGTAGTGGGAGCCGCATTTTCCTGGCTGGAGAATACTTTCATAGCTCTTCCATTTAAGAAGGAGGTGATCCATGCGGAGGCCTCATTGGAAAATTGGGCTGCTTTAATAAGATGAGAGGTCAGGATCGTATGGTCTACAAGATCAAAGGCATCTGAGAGGTCGAGAAGTAGGAGGAGGGCAACCTTGCCTTTGTCCATAATTGATGTGATTTGATTTTTAAGATCAGGGTGGGCAGTTTCGGTGCCATGTCCTTTAAGGAACCCTGATTGCCTCTTAGCGGGGATGGCATTGGACTCAAGAAATAATTGGATTTGGTTATGCACTGCTTTGTCTAGGATTTTTAAGAGGAATGGGACTGCGGTGATGGGTCAGTAGTTATTAGGCGAAAATGGGTATAATGATGTTTTTGTTTGGTAGAGGTCGTACCCATGCTTCTTTGAGGCTGGCTGGGACAGACATAGAGGTGAACAAGGCATTAATGAATGCCTTGAGCAGAGGTGCAGGTTGGTTGGTGCATTCTTTGACAATATTGGGGGGCAGATGTCTCCTTTGCACATGGATGGTTTGAGTTGTTTGAGGAGGTCAAGGACATCTTGTTCAGTAACATCATGGAAGGAGAAGAGCTGTTTGGGGGTGTTATGGGGCATTTGGTGGGGTAGGAGGGTTAGTCTAGCTTAGGCAGGTCTTTGGATTGCGCTTGGATTTTGGATTTTGTTCTGAAGCAGTTCCATTTTTTTTAGCAGGGCTGCTTGAATACTGGAACACTAGGCTTCATCTTTAACAATCCCATCAGGGCTGGTGGCAGGAGTAATGAGTTCTCTAAAGATGGAGAATAGTTCTTTAGGTTGACAGTTGGCCTTGGTGATGTGTGAGTTGAAAGAGATAGATGAAACAGAGATAGAACTGCTTTTTTGTATTGTGAGGATATCTGTTTGAAGCTATCTTTGGTGATGTCATTAGGGTTGGTTTGCCACATGGCAAGGGCTTTGCACTTGGTGGAACCAAAGGCTGCAAGTTCATCCGTTAACCATGCGTTAACCTGTAGTGACTTTTTTCTCTTTTTTATTTTCTAATGGGGAAATAGCCTCGATGGCATTGGTCATAGTGTGGGCATAGATGTTCCCAAGAGTGGCTGGGTCTTTAGAAAAAGGAGGCTTGAGTGCAAGGGTATTCAAGAAGTTTTTCTTGGTCAATTTATTTCAGCTTCTTGCTTGGGCTGGTGGTGCATTGGTAGGGGCTTTAGTCGGTTTGACTGTGGGAATGGAGAATTTTATGTGATTGTGGTCTGTCCAGGGTAGGGCAGAGATGGAGGTTATCGAAGTGTGGCAGTTGTGGTCTGTCACCCAGTCAAGGATGCAACCTTTGCAGTGAGTTAGGCTAGTGACATTCAATTGGAAACCTGTGTTGGTGAGTTCTTTATCTAGGGCTGCTGCGGTTTTATCTTTGGGATCATTGAAGCCTAGATTGAGTTCTGCTAGTAGAATTATGTTGGTGTTTTTTTTTTAAGGTTGTCTCTTAATAGGTGGAGGAGATGTCCTTGGAACTATGGGGTAGTGGTAGGATGCGGATAGATGGTGTGTATATTTATGGTACAGCTGGGAAATAATGACAATTTAGCAGAGATTAAGTCGCCATTGCCTTCCCACAGGAGATTGCATTGCCTGCTGGAGAGAGAGTCTTTTGTTATGAGGGCTACTCGTCCTCTCAGCAGTTGTCTGTCTTTTCTGAGTATGGAGTAGCCTGGGGGGTGGGCTAGGGAAATGGCCGGTCTGGAAGCATCATGAAGTCATGTTATATTTATGGCTACAATGTCTAGATCGTGGACGATAAGGAGGTCATGGATTTCCAGAGAATGGGCAGGGAGAGAGTGAGCATTAATGAGAGGGGGGACCTCGGGATGTCTCACTTACCTATGTGTTCAGAAGCTGAAGCAAGAAAAAGCTGTTCCTTGAAGCCCAGCTGGAGGAGACGTCTGCTGCTGCAATCATTCAGTGTAATCCGAAATTTGTCATGTCTCCCAAGGAAAGATCCAGGGAGGACCTGCCAAGGAGACCTCTTCCTGAGCTACGAGGGACCATCTTGCAAAGTTGCTGCTCTTTTTCTTACTTTCATCTGTCAAGCCTTTAAGGAGTGTTGGCATGGAGTCTTGGGGTGATTCCATTCTGTCCTTACCCAGTTGTATGTAACACAATGTAGACAGAACCGTTCAGTTACAAAGTTATTCCTATTTATTCCCCCCTCTAATTTGTTTTCCCCCTCCCCTTAGGGCATGTGAAAAGAATCCACCAACGCCGACAGAAAGCCAGTGAAAATCCCTCTGAGTCCAATATATGGACAACTAGATACAAATGAAAAGAGTGTCTTTAATTGCTATATATTGTAAAATGATGTATATAAAATATTAAATGTCCTGAAGAAAGCGGAAAGAAAGCAGAAAGATACAAAACCGCTGAAACCGGTTGACATCATAGGAATAGGTTTAGGAGTGATGACCTAAACCCCGAAACCCATTATAACTCATTTGGGGGCTCGGTTAAGAAATATCAATTTAGCTATTCCTTTAATTACAGACAAGAAAATGAAGTTACCTTGTCAAGTTTTTTAGAAATAATTGATTGAAAACGATTAAGTACCAGTTTATAATAAGCCTTTAAGGAGATCACCGCAAGTTTAATCTTCACAGGACTTCTACAGTCAGAGAAATCGTCGACCAAAGAAGAGAACCGCAAAGAGCCAAACTGCTGCACTTCAGAAAGACTTTGGTTCCTTTTTATTCTTGGACTCAGCATCCCAGTGGCTCCTTCTTCCAAATGGGATCCATCCTCTGAGGGAATCGCCGAGTAAAGCAGAGAAAATCTGCCACTTCACCTGCCAAGGCACCAAAGTTACTGTGACGAGGAAGAACATCTTCTAAGCTCAGGAGTCATCCAGGGGTCCCAGATTTGTCTTGGATCCTGTTATCCTGTGGCCTATCAGGTACTTTGGGGTGGTACAACCTTCTAACAGAAAGCACAAGGTTATTGAACATTATTGGACTGGACTGTAAAAGGCAACATAAGTTACTCCCTACCTTTTCCTTTACAGGTTGCCCAGGTGGGGGGATCCTGACTCAGAATTATCTATCTAAGCTAAAGAAAGTATTCTGCCACTGTCACAACTAATCTACCTTTCTTCCATATTCTATGCTGTTATGCTCCTGCCTATTTAAAACTGCCTGAAGTTAGTGCATCTATTAATGCATTTAAGTCATGTGTGGTACCACTTACAATGTATAGATATACCATTCTTTGAATATGTATTTTAAGTCCAAAGTGCTATTATTTATATGTATATTTGGTATAGCTAGCAAACCTTATTTTATATAAAGAAGCTGTATTAACATAGTGTGTGGACATTCCTTTGTGGGGGCTTTGGGGAAACACTGTACTTAGAAACCTGCCTGCATCCCCTCCTGAAAGCTTAAATCTGGCTGCTCGTCCATCGTTACCAATTGAAGAGCCTTGCTGGGGTGTTCTGTACCTTTACCCTGGCATATAGAGAGCAGACACACAGATACCCCCTCCAGTCTTTACAAGGAGGCTGTTGGCTTCAAAGTGTGGGGTTCGTTGTGTTGCTACTACTTTCTTAAGGATCTTACCTAGACTGAGACAAGAATAGGACAATATTTGCTGAGGTGGTCAGGGTTCAAAGTTGGTTTCTTAAGGCACTTTGTCCAATCTTGAGGGTTTTGGGTAAGGTGCCTTGAGTTGGGGAACTGTTGATGATACCAGTTAAGGGAGGAGTAATTCAATCAGAAGGGTATTGAGTATGTAGGTAGGGAGGATGTCTTCTGCATACAATGAAGCCATGAGTGATGCTAGTGTTTCAGTGATGTGTTCCATAGTGAGTGTCTTGAAACTTGCCAGGTAGTTGTGATTTAGCAAGATGGTATGTGTAGTGTGCTGTCAGTTGTGGGATTGGTGTCTATGTGATGGTGAAGCATGCTAATTTTGTTGAAAAAGGAAGAGTTCATGGTGGTTCAAGTTTTAAATGGAGTGCGATACGGGTGAGTTGATGTAGTGCTCATTGGTCTTAAAGAAAGATCTGCTTTCTTTATTGGCTTTGTGTCCAGTGTTTTTGAATTTGTTGGCCTTGGCAGTGGTTACAAGTCTGCGTGTAGCATGAAGTTCTTTTTTCTTTGAGTGTGGTCTTTTTTTGTCATGTTCAGTGTTGAGCAGGCTGTGGAGATCTTCCTTCATTTAATCGATTGCTCAGTTACCAGCTCTGTTGAAGTCACCAAGCAAGATGTTGTCATGCGTGAGAGACATGGTGGTGACAAAGTCCAAACAGGTTGATGCATGCTGGAACAGTGCTTCAAATCAAAGGCATATAGGCCAATGAGGAACTGTAGTAGTGAATTTCCCTGGAACATGTGCAGTGCTTGTGACAAATTGCAGAATTTTGTCACTTCTCCCCAGGGGGGAGCCTTTCCTCTAAGGCTTTCCTTAGAGGTGAGCCTGTACTCAATACCCTCCCTAGTGGTAGAGGAAATGGGACCTCACCGGGAGATACTCCCCCCACGAGGACAATGATTGCCATTGTAATGAGGAACTCCCTATCTAACTTACTCAACAACCCAACTTGATCAATCCTGTTGCGAGAAGAGCAGAACCATTATACATCGCCTACTGTGATGTGCCATATGAAGAAAAGTACCTGCTTGGTACTGTGACAAATAAAATCAAAAGAATAATAATGAGCACCAGTCCAACCCAGAAGAGGAACTGTAACATTACGCAGGGGAAGCCCCAGCACAATGACATAAGCATTGAAGGAGGCAACTACGGGATAGAGAAGCCTGGGAAGTTCAAAGCTGTGCTGGCAGCCGAGCGAGCAAATCAGGAAAAGTGACACAGCTTACTACAAGCAGAGGAGGCTTATGCCTAGCTCTGCCCAAGCTGCACCAAATGGGAGAAAGACCCTGCCTGGAAATCCAAGCAAGCAAGTCCAGGCTGTGAGGAAGAGAGTCCAGACTGAATAAGCAGAGAGAAGGCATTGGGGAACACTCCCCAGGCCGAGGAGCGAAACACAAAGTGACACCGCCGATGGTGTCAAGGAGAGAAGTAGAGAATGCTGAAGTTGCTGTCCTGACCCAGGGAGAAGAGTCTGTGAGATGGACTACAGGCCCAGTGACACAGTCCCAAAACCACAAAGGTAACCGGAACAGCGTGAGACCAGGGGAGGGCAGAGAGTATTATGAATATGATACTTATACTCATCTCAGTAAGACACAGAGGAACCAGAACAGTGAGAACCAATACTGGCCTGCCATATTCGCCCCACTGGGAAGAAAAGGAACACTAAGAGTGAGAAACATTATTGGGACAACCATACTCGTCCCAGTGGGAGGCCAAGTAACCAAGAGAGTGAGAATCAGTACTCGGCCCATCATACTCATCCAAGTGAGAGACAAAGTAATGAGAAGCGTGAGAAGCACTATTGGGTCAATCATACTCATCCCACTGAGAGACAAAATAAGCATACGCGTGTGATTCATAATTGGGTACTCGTCCCAGTGAAAAACCAAACCCAGAGTAGAGTGCAAATTATCACTAGGATCATCATACTTGTCTCAGTGAAACGCAAAGTGATAACAGGTTTGGATACTGTGACCATGAGAAGGTTGTTTATAATTCTCAAGATATAAATTGGGCATCAGAGAAAGATAGACTTTCAAGTATCTGTGAGAAAGACAGATTGAAATAATCTCCAGGAAAAGGAGCACCTGTAAAGAGAATCTTGCAAAGCCCGATGAAGGGGAAGACAGGGAATTGGAAAAGTCCCCTAAGTGAACTGAACAAACTGTTGCAGTCGATTTCCAAGAACTATATAAACATCTTATATTGAGAAAGCCTTGCTTCGAAAGCAGCCCCAGGAGAAGGGAATTATTCAACTGGTCTTCAGTTGTTTTACATTAATGGGAGGGTCAGAGTGGCTTCATTTTGGATGGAGGACATACTATTATTTGAAGGGGGTTTTGGGAACCCTGTCAGCCTTGTCGCTGGATTTGTAGCAGTGTCACTCATTAGGGTTGTGCATGGAGCACCAGAAAATGATAAGTATCACCACTTGGTTGGTAGTGTACTGTGCTTTTTATTAGCCTGAGGTTGCCGTTATTTTTTATTTTTTATATTATTTATTGTTTAGGACATATTTACTGTCCGTTCCAACACGTGTTTCGACCAAAGGATCTTTGTGAAGGCTGTGAAGTAGTGCAAACTCAGAATTTACGCACCTCCTTGTCAACATGGAGAATGACAAAGATGGGTTGACCCACTCCAAAAAAGACATTCTTAAAGAACTTGGGATTGAAGAACACAATCTCAGTATACCGGAATCCAAGTTCATTCCCAACAAATAAGGGGACAACACAATAGACATTTTTCAACAAGCCGTCACCCAAGATCTCCACGAACTAGAGGACAAAATGAAATGTGAACTAGACAGAAGACTCAGCAAACTTACCACTGAGGAACTTGGAGTATTATAAACTCTAAGGCTGAACACTTCAATAGTAATTAAAGAAGCAGATAAAGGTGGAAATAAAGTAATCTTGGACAGATCTGAGTACATCAAGATGGCCACCACACACCTTTCAATCCCTGGATGCTATGAGCAACTACTAGCTAACCCAAGCATTACTATTGTCAGACAAGCCAAAGAGCTTTTAGACAATTGGCACAAATGTGGACTACTAACAGATGATGAACTCAAATTTCTTAAAACAGACCACCCCAGAATGCCAACTATTTACTTTATCCCAAAAGTACATAAGGCTTTCTCAAGAATACCAGAAGGAAGACCCACCCTTAGTGCTATTGGTTGGGTCACTCAACCAATTGTTAAGTACATTTACAATATACTTGCACCAGCAGAACCCAAAATACCTCCCATCCTAAAGGATAGCATGCACATACTCCTACTACTTCAGGATGTGATCTGGGAGCCCCACTACCTACTGGTTACCTTGGATATAAAAGCATTCTATACTGCAATTGATCATATCTTGTCCCTTAAAGCCATTTTCTTCACATATGCCAAAGCACCAGCATCATTTAACTCCCATTTGGAAATGATGAAAACATTTCTCGAGTTCTTACTAACAAACATTGTGTTCATTTTCAATGAAGTATATTACAAACAGATGAAGGGTATTGCTATGGGAATGAAATATGCACCAGCAATGGCTAACCTTTTTATGAATCAATATGAGCAGGTTCAAGCTCTATCGAACCCAGACCATAACCACCACATACACAAATGGTACCGTTACATTGATGATGTGTTGATGATATGGTCAGGTACTACTGACCAATTTGAGACCTACAAGGTTTACCTTAATAATAATCAGTTTGGGCTTGAACTACCAGTGATCACTCTATTGAATTCTTAGATACCACTGTGTATCAGTGTTAGGGAGAATTCTCAAGAAAGCGCTAATTTCCCTTACCTTTGGAGACCCCCAGCAACTTTGCCGGATTTCTAGGATTTGATTTTTTTACCTGGGAAGAGTGTGAGCCTTTTTTCCCATTGTTCCATGCATTTTGATGTGTGTTTTACTTTTGTGTTCTTTGGATATGGAGTTTTAAAACAACTCCATAGGCATCATCTTTTTCTGTGTGTCACACAGCACCCTCAGTGCAGTGGCACAGGGGTATCTTTCCGACTCACCAAGGTTTAAATACCTTCTCTGGGACTGACTACTGTCTCCGAGAGCCTGTAAAGTTAAAATGACTTTACTAGTCTTTTTAAATTTACAGACCCAGCACACACTATCTTCCTATAGAGTGCTGGAGGGGTTGCCTAGTTTCCCCTGAGTCTAAACAAATATGTAACAGTCACATGTTACCCTTTCTGACTTGAAAAGCTGGTGGCAGTGGATTTAAACAAACTATCATGATGTTGCCCGACCGCGAACACCGGTAGATATAAATCGGGTCAGCCATGTTTTCCAATATGGCGGCCAAGACATATCTGTAAAAACAGACTCCGGTCGACTTTTTTTGCTATTTCTTTTTGGAAAGGTCCTTCTTGTGTTTGTCTCTGCATGCCAAACCAGGTTTGGTCCCTTTGTTTGTTGGCCTTTGGTGGGATTCAGTGCTGAAGCCCTTCTCTGGTGCCTGAGTGTCCTGGGGTGGACAGGATGTGAGGGAGGTGGCTGAAACTCCCTGTGCTTAGTCTCCTAGGAGACCTGAATGCACTTTGGCATGATTCGCCGGCTGGCTATTTGGCAAGGACAGCCACCCTGTTGTGTGAGTGACAGCCAGGATGGAATGAATGGGGGAAAACTTTTTAAAAGCAGGTCTCTGGGACTTGGAAATCAGAGTTGACCACTGGAACGAAAGAACTGAAGAGGAGAGGAAGGAAGACGACTGCTGCAACTCCTGGTCCACCGGTGAAGCCCTGCTGCAGGTCCGAATTGCCTGAAACTCCATCAACAGAGAAGCCCTTCAAGGTTAACTATTCCATTGAGTTTGGTGCGAACAACCAACTCGCAAGCCACCTGGACACCGTACCCATACAGGTTGAATTTTCTCCAGAGTGCTGTTGTAAGGATACCAGTTCATGGTCTTTAAGGCACTCACACCTTAAACCAATGTTTTGCCAAGCGTGTGGCCTCTTCCCTGGGCAGTGCAGGAACCTCCCGACATCCTCCTTCTTGCCCCCATGACTGAAGCTCAGGAATAGCGAGATCTGCAGCAGGTACTGCCAGGAACTACTGCCGCAGCTAAAGCTTTTCTTCACTTACAAGGTGCTGTGCAAGTGCAGTGCAGAACTCTGTTCGAGAAACTTACCTGACTTGGAAGGCTTGACCTTCCCTAAACCAACATATACCTTTCGTCTGAACAAATTCTTCTAAGACCCGTGGCAAAGACTTAACCGTTTACTACCAGAACTGTGATATCCTATACAAGACTATGAACCATTGACTTTGGCCCAGGCCTATTGAATTGAATTGCCGGTTGTAGTGAACTGAAACCCTTTGCCCTGCCTATGAAAGTATTTGTGCTGTTGATTCTTATAACCTTGTCTTTTTACCCCTTTTTAAAGTAACTGAAGTGCCAATTTGCTCCCACTTCAGGGGAACTAAACTTGTTCAGAAATTGATTGGTTGTGTATTAGTGTATTAGATTGTGATATTTAGCTGCTTTTGCTAGTGGAATGTTTTCCAAAGGACTGTGTAAATAAATGTATATTCTTTTACCAAGAAACCTTGAGTAAGTATTTGTTTAAATGACTGTAATTGCTGGTCCTTTGTTTAACCTGTTGTACTGCTCACTACTCTTGAGATAAGTCTGGCTGCTCGGCCACTGCTACAACATTATTGTGTAGTACAGGCTTGTACCAAAGGTAAAATTGTACCAACACGTGTAGTCCTAATTGGGTATAATGTTCCCAAAGAGTACTGCATATGATTCTGCCTAACAATCACAACAAACTGAAGACAACCACCTACAGAAAACCAACAGATGAACTCAGTCCTGTTTGCTACAAACTGCCATTGGAGGTCTGTGATAGACAACATCCCCAATGGGGAGTTTATAAGAGCGAAGAGAAATTGTAGTACCAATGGGGCATTCCATGCGGAATGCAGCCTACTATAAACTAGATTTGCAGAGCGTGGATACAGAGAAAAGGCAATTGAAACAGCAATAGCCATGGCTACCAACAGGGCGTCAAAACATTACTGACACCAAATGCCAAAAATGTACCACAGGACAATGTCATACTATACGTGACTAGATTTCATCGGGATATTCACCAAGTGCAAAGAATACTCAACAACCACTAGCACCTCTTAAGATATCCAACAATGGATACCCAATGAACCCGACTGTCATACACCGAAGCGCCTTAATTGCGGACCTTGCTCATTCCATCATTCATGGCACCAGCTGTAACTAAGAGTCTCAATTGGTTCTCGTCTACAAACGCTGCCAGTTTCTACAAGTGTGGAACTTGCACCATGTGTCCACAAGCCCTGAATGCAAAGTCAATCTATTTTAGTGAAACCCACAGCCACCAAGTCAGCCAATTCATAAACTGCAAGTCCAAGTTTGTTATCTATGTAATTACATGTTCCTGTAATCTGAAATATATCGGGGGCACCATTAGGAAACTAAGAACCAGAGTTAGAGAACATCTGGGCCTACTGAATTCACAGGACGCAAGATATCCGCTGGTACTACATTGGCAAGAAAAATACCAACTTGACAAGAAAGAAGATATCAGATTTGAGGGACTGGAAATCATCAAAAACGATTAGAGAGGCAGTTACAGGGAATTTAGAGTTTCTCAGCAGAAGGCCAAGCTCATCTATAAATACAGAACTCTCAGCCTAGGTCTCAACTATGACCACAAGCTTAATATGTTTCTTTAAAACTGACGTACGTGCTACATGTGGACTAATAGACAGCATCATTTCCTAATTGATATGAACTCTTAATCCATGTTCACATTCCTTGCAAAATATATATGATCATCATAGTGTGTCTGAAAGTATGATCTGTTTGACAACTTGCATCTGCACAATCCCCCAATTCCTCTTTAAATAATAAGAAGGTCTCATTCTTGCCCACCCCCTGTCGCTATGCCGTCCCTTCGGACCACCTATATAGGAATCCTCCTCATCAGCGCACATAGATCTCATGACATCTGTCACACCAATCCCACCGGCCTGTTACAATAAATATGTCCCATGTATCCGTGCATTCCCTGGTGACATGCACTGCGTGTCCTCTGACTCCCATACCCAACTAGCTACATGGTTAACGTTCTGTGCCTGGCTTATCTGTGCTAAAACTGGGGTTAGGAACACCACTTCCTCTACCCCTTTATCGTAGGCCCCCACCCTTCAGGTTGCCCAATCAGCACCCACCTCGATATGGCAGGATTGCTATTACCTAAACCCGCTATTAAGCGTCAGCAAGACCAGAACTGACCCCATTATACTCTATCCATCGGCAGACTTCTAGTGACAGGTCAACCCAGCTCCTTTCAAATCCGTCTCAACGGGCCCTGCAGCAGCTGCCGCCACCACCTTCTGTCCCCTCACTAGGATGGCACCAGTCACAATCATGCATTACGTATGTCTGTAGTTTGTACCATAAACCCAGAGTCTTTTGCTCTAATGCATGCACACGTCGGTATTGCTCACGGTACAGATTCTTCATGTACCATTGATACGGGTTGTAACCCTGACTGTGACATATTTCTATGACAATCGGGCATTGTATCTGAACCTGCCCTGACTGGGACTGATGGGCCAATTAGAACCCATCTCACTTTGGCACTCACGGGCCAATGGGTGCACCACTAGGATATAACTAGAGATACAAGATGGCGCGTGGGATCGAAAGATTGCTGTGACCGCTCATCTTGTATCCAGAGGCTTTGCTGGCCTAACAGTTAAGCAGGCATGCCCAGCCACTCCACCAACTCCTGTATTCCAGTATTTGTTCTACTGCACATTACAGTCCTTACCACCGCACCAGCTAACTACAGTCTCCCCCCTTCGATACCTTGTGCCTTCCTCAGTGTAACCACACTGCCTATTTCCATCTACCATTCGATCTTCCATAAGCTGCCGTTTCTGCGGTCCTTCCACCTCACATGCCCAGCTTATGTTCACCCACCGTTACCACACAGTCCCTTCATGGCCACACACACTCACTGCTGTCACATGGGCAATTGAATGCCCATATCCACAATATCCAAGGAGTTTACCTCCTCGGCACATACAGCCTTTCCCTCCTGGGCCTGAATACTGCTGAGGGGACCCATTAGAGAAATTACTGCCAGGACACCACTAACGCTAAGGGCCGCCTTGGCTTCCCAATTCAGGGATCGCCAAAGCACATGCCGCAGCACGTACCACTTTGGTAGATATCCTGAAAACCATTCATGACCATGCTCACACAGCATTTGCTGACCGTCCCTCCCAGGGCATGGGCCTGCCACTTGGCTCACCACCACCGCACCCCCAATACACCACACCAAGGTCCGCGCACACAGGCATCAACATACGGCATGCCTTAGCTAGCCAGAACCACTACTTTAAACAAATTAACACCACACTGTGCAACACAAACCCCACACTACCCCATCAGGCAGCTCTGCCTCCCCATTGAACTTATGTCAATTCTCTTTACCTAAAGCTGCCATCCAGCTTCCTTATACAGGAACCCAACTCCACTATTCTCCCATGGCAAGAACCTCTTGCTAATCAATGTATTCCTTCTCAAAAGAGCCTTACCACACACAGACGTCAAACCTCCTCCTTCATTCCTTCTTGTGTCTTGGTGCACCGTTTCACCCTTCTCCAATTGGGCCCTCCAACTGCTGACTATCATTATTAATGTTGTCTGCTAAACTTGACATGCACTCATATGTCACTACTTACTCACCTCGTCACTATATTGTCCATAGGCAACGTGTCTGCCCTCATGTAACAATACAATGGGCATCATTACAAGATAGGCGGTCCGGTAATAAAGATACTGGTAAGTGAATACCGGCATCGCATACTGGACTGGTGCATTAAGACCCGCAATGCTGGTGCTACCGGCAACCGCAGGGAGCCGCAGTGACCGGGTAGCTCCTACACGGTAAGGGTGCGGGCACACGGCAGCCGGGCCAGTAATACCGGCATGCCGCAAGGAAGCGATCATTATGAGCTGCACAGACATGCACCTACCGCCATCCAGATGCCGGTAAGAATGTTCACCATGATGCCAGCAATACCAGCATCGCGGGACAGGAGTTAATAGCAATCTGCTGTGTTCCAAATTGCCACAGGTGCACACAATCAGCACCGGTGGAGGCAATGGAGTCAGGCACAGCACAAAAGGTGCACACCCACACACCACATCCCTTCCAAGTCCAAAATGATACCACTAGCTGTAGCCATACAGAGGCTGGAGGACACGCCTGCACTGCTACTACTCCAGCAGGCACTAAACCAGGGGATGCATAGGAGGCGCAGGAGGAGAAGGAGGGTGAGACTGGGCCAGCACATACCACCAGTGCAGGCAGTGATAACCCGCAGGCAGCCACTAATCCCTCGCATAAGGGCTAGTCCATTTGACTTAAACCCTGCACAGATCCACACCCTGTACTGCCTAGACAGGAACGCAATGCGCACAATTGTGGATCTCATTCACGATGACCTGGTCAGCCTGTTCAGCATCGATACTGCCATCCCCCCTCTGCTGAAGGTAGTGTCTGTTCTCCACTTCCTTGCCACAGGCACCTACCAGCACATAGTGGGGCTGCTGCATGGCATCTCACAACCATGTTTCTCCCGTGTGCTCAACCAGGTGATGGATGCACTCCTGAAACACACAAGGCACCACATATCGCTACCACAGACTGCGGAGGAGGTGAATGCCACCAAAATTGCATTATATGCACTGGCAGGCATGCCAAACGTCATTGGTGCCATCAACTGCACCCATGTGGAGCTGGTAGTCTGGCATGCTGTGGAGGAAGTTTACCACAACCGGAAACTCTACACTCCCTGAAAGTCCAGATGGTGTGTGATGCAGGCAAGATAATAACGCAGTGCAGTGCCAGATTTCCAGGATCCACACATGATGCAATGGTGCTGCGCAACTCCACGCTTCCCCGCTACATGGAACGACAGGCTAGACGACGTGCCTGGCTGCTGGGTGGGCCATGGGGGTTGTTGTTGGGGGGGACCACAAGCATACGTAACCTGTCTGCTGGCTGGGCCCAGGGGGTTGTTATTTGGGGGCACCACAAGCATACGTAACCTGTCTGCTGGCTGGGCCATTGAGGTTGTTTTTGGGGGGGCACCGTCCTGGGTGCCAAATACTGTGACCCCAATGATTATGACGGGATGCGTGAGACTGACAATGGATGCAGACGTGCCATGACTGCACAGTCATGTGTAAATGGTAGCTATGTACACAGCACCCACCCCTGCACATGCAAAAGGTACATCATCAGACCTCAGCCACATGTATCAGAATGCACCAACCTGCAGTCACAGTGCATACTTCACATGAGCGCAGCAAAGTACAGAGCAGGTCATGCAGACATGACTGAGCCTAATCCAACTGCCTCTCAGGCAATCCCCTGTCACTGCCCCTGCCCGACAGGTACACCGCACATCACCATGCCACACACAGCACCTGAAGGGACAACCAAAAAACAAACGGGACATGGATGTACAAAATATATTTCAGAAAGTGGTGACCACCACTGACACATGTGCTACTGCTGCAGGACCAATACATAGTACCTCACTTCCTCCATGCCAGTTGACACCCAGCGCCATCACAGAAGTGTCTCCCTACACTGACGGATCATACCACCAATTCCATTTAGCCATGGTCACATGGGTGAAGGCATTGACGGACATGTACATGGTGTCATCATGTATATGGAAGCATGAATGGCAAAAAAATGTGTATCATGTTGCACATCAGGGAAATCCATCTGCATGTGCCCTATATGCATACTGGACCTTCCACCGCAACACAGCCATCACATGTGAGCACATCATGGGCCTACAGACATCATCTGTGTGAGTGCTGTATCGGGAGTCAAGGTCCCTAGGACCTCTACGTTACCCATGCTACCCTACCGTGGATCAACATTGGGTACACCAATCTGAGTGTTGCTCTAATTAAATGGCTTTAGCTGGCAGTGAAGATCTCTTGCATCTGATCATGAACAATGTACAGCCAGTGTACACAAGGAATGGCAAACACCTTCACAATGAAAATCTCAATTGCTCACATACAGGTGATGCTGGGTATCCCCTGAAGCCATGGCTCCCCATGCCTGTCAGGCATCCACTCACCAGGCACGAAGAGGACTACAATCGTGTGCATGCACAAACTTGTGTGATTTTTGGGCTGTTGAAGGCATTGTTTCGCTGCCTCAGCAGGTCATGTGGGGCACTCATATACAGCCCTGAAAAGGTGGGAAAGATAGTATTGGTATGTACCATGCTGCATAACATGTGCATCTGGCGCAATGTACCTCTGCCACCTGACATGGACCAAATTCCACCGAAAGATGAGGAGGATGATGGGGAAGATGCTACATATCGGCCACAGCAGAATGTGCCTGAAGGATGTGCTGTACGTCAATCTTTGATTGCACAATATTTCTGATGTACTGGGTTACACAAGGCACTTGGAATGTTGAACACTGGGCACTGTTGACAAATACATTCACACACACTCAATAATCAATGTCCAGTCATGAGTTCTTCCTATGCACACCAGTTGCATTAAGGAAATGTGAACTATGTACAAAAACAGGTATAAATGTGGACCAAACCCCTTTGTCGTCCTACAAAGTGCCCCCACCCACCACCCCCAACCCTCAACTCCCACACACACCCACGCCACCCACCCACCCACCATCCCCATCCCTCAACTCCCCCACACACCCACGCAAGGCACCCACCACCCCCTCAACTCCCCCACACACCCACCGCCCCATCCCTCAACTCCCCCACACACCCACGCCCCCCTCCCACCACTCCATCCCTCAACTCCCCCACACACCCATGCCCCACACCCACCACCCCATCCCTCAACTCCCCCACACACCCATGCCCCCCACCCACCAACACCCATCCCTCAACTCCCCCACACATGCGCACCGCTGCAACCAATCCAAGTCCAACCAGACTGCATGTATGTCCGGCTATTGACGGCCCCTTTTGGTTGGATGGTGTTGCTCCTCTGGCTGGTGCATGCTGTGTAGAGACCTAGGCAGTGGGCTCGTCTGGGTTGAGTTTGCCAGGGTTGTGCTCGCCGATGGTGGGGGTTGTGGCTCAGCTGGTTCAGCATGCTGTTGGGCCATGGTGGCGGCCAACTGTGTGAGCGCATGCATCACAGATTCCATGCCTTCGAGCACCCACCTGTCCATGAAGTACACAGCACGGGTGACTGCCTAGGAGTTGTCCTGATGGGCCCGGCGTTTGGATTCCCCGTCTGTGAGGTATTGTCTCACCATATCGTGCATGGCCTGCTGGCGCTGCTCCATGCTGCTCATGTGGCACCTCTAGGTCCTGTATGGTGGGTCCAGCTGGTGGTTGCACGAGAGGTGGAGTGGGACTCCTTTGAGGGCTGAATACATCTCCAGGCATCTCCTCCCCAGAGCTATGACCCCAGACCCATGTCCCTAGGAGTGCTGTTGTGTGGGCCGCAGGGATGGTGTTGCCTCAATGTCCTCGGACATGCATTGGCCTGCTGTGTCTGCCGCGTCCTGTTGCCCGTTCTCTTCAGCGCTATGTAGGGCGGATTGAGCCGCCTTACCTAGGTCACTTGTGGCCGCTCACTGCGGCCCCTCTACATCGCTGCCCGCTGGTGAACCCTCCTCGTCCACATGAGGTGTCTGCAGTGGGGCAGGGGTTTTCTTGTCTGTGGCCTTTGGGGCCGGTGTGCCTTTTGGCATTTGTTCCATGATGGCACCAATGTTTCCTGACTGGGGCACATTACCAGGTGTGGGAGCTGGCTGCTCCTCAGGTTTTCCGGCCAGTGGGCCCTGTTTGTCGGGCTTCTGTGGCTTTGGGTGGTGGTTCGCCTCAGGCCAGCCCTTGACGTGGGTGGCCTGGTGCCATCATCATCCCCTCTGCTCCTGAGTGCTGGTGTTGGCTTGGTTCTTGAGGTGTGTCATGCATCGCTGTCTGATCCTGAGCCTGTGGGGGATGGAGAGGCAAGGCAAGAGTCAAGAGTCAGGGCTGAAAGGTACATCCTACATACATTTTGAGTCCTGTGCATTGTCGTGTGCATGTTGGAGGGGGAGCCATGGTGCTTACAGGAGTTGGGGGTGGGGTGCAGTGTCTGTGCATAGTTCTGGCACAGCCATGTTCTCCAAGATGTCTGTTGGGTAGCCTACGGGTGTGTCGTGGATTGCATGCGGTAGACATACCTCAGGGTCTGCGTGCCATGTGCTGTGTGGTTAGGGCTCAGGTGTGCACTCGGTAGTGGAGATGGGTGCACCATGCAATGAGATGTCACAGTGGTGAGGCCTGCATCTCTACGGTGATGCATATGTGTGTGTCTGCATGCAGATGGTGCATGTGTTTGCAATTGGGGACTCATGTGGTTTGTGTCAGTGGGGTTGGTTTTATCTTTCCGTGACAGAGATGTGGCATTTCTGTTAGGGTAGACATTAGGAGGGAGGTGATGGGTGATCTGTTTTCTGTCATCTACTTGCCATTTGGACTCCACCATTGTATTTGGGGTGTTGTGTGTGTGTTCACTTTTGTAATATGCTAACGGTCACTCACCGTCATCAGCCGACGATGGGACTCCCTTCTCAGCATGCCCGACTCCTTCGATGGCCTCCATGTCAATCACGGAGCTGCACGTTTCCTCCCACCGTGCCAGCATGATGGGTGAGGATGGTCCACCACCTGTTGCCTGGGCCTGGCTATGGTTGGCTGACAGAATGTTGCGGACACACAGCCACAGATCGTCCCACCTTTTATGACAGTCTTTTACACTGCGTCGGGTTGTCCCCACTGCATAGACATTCTGGGCCAACTCCTCCCAGATGTGTTTCTTCTGCAATTGGGTGGCACGGCGCAGGTCTGAGCAGAACACCACATCAGCATGTTGGACCAGGGTGTCTGCAAGCATGTTTAGCTTGTCGTTGCTAAACCCTGGTTTGGGCTGACAAGGTGTGCCTTTGCGGGTGGACCTAGTCATTCTCTAGTAGGCAAGGTCCACAGTTTCCAATTCCAGGTCCTGTAGGCAAGGGATTGCAAAGGATTGTGTTTTTCAAGATGGTCGCCAGATCATTTCCTGTTCTGGCGCGATGACATTGCTTCCGGTACTGGCACTTCCGGTGACGGTATGAACGGTACCATTCGGTCCCGCATCTAGGATGCCGGTGCCCGTGTCTGCAGCATGAATGATGCCACTATCAGAGGTTTGGAGGGCCTTACTGGCATGCTGGTGCATCCATTACCGGCATGCCGGTATGTGCATGCATGCTGACTCAGAATCAGCATTTGATTCCGGCAGCAGTGCAACACAGACACGGTTACACTGGGCATGCCGGTAATTTGTATTTTTTACAGCACGACTCGTAATGAGGCCCAATGTTTCCAATGTCACGATTCTTCACATTGTCATTCACAGTAAACCACCACTCACCACAACACCACTTGGAATTGTCATTTTTTGCACTAGAACAAATGTGAATGGGTTGGAAAAACAATCTTACTATATATCCTCCTCCCTTCTATTTTTCTTTCCCAATTAGCGCCATGGTTCATGCCGGTAAAATACCGGCACCGCCTTGGTGGAAAGGGGAATTACCGCCCCATTCCAAGGTTGGCGGGGCGGTAATTCCCCCTTCCACCATTGCCCTTCCCGATTCCCATTTTTGCCCCATAGGGCTCTATAGGAATGGGGAAGGCGCTAATTACGGTACCACAAATTGCGGTACCGTAATTAGCTCCACTGGTCCCTTTGCGGGTTGGTTTTTAACGCCTGCAAAAAGCAGGCGTTAAATTCCCCAACCCGCAAAGGGACCTCGTAGTAAGGCGGTAAGGATTTACCGGTACCGGTACCGGTAAAATACCGGTACCGGTAAACCCTTACCGCCTACTGGGTAATGAGGCCCTAAGTGTATGAAATCACACTCATAAAGTTCTTTAGGCACTTCACTGAGAGCTCCCCCCGTCGGCAGCAGCACGCAAGCTTGGATCGCGCTTTAGCCAGCTACCTACTGCTCACACTGGTTGAGCACGGATATAGATTCCGCGCCCAGGACTCCATTAGATGGGTTATTTTCCGAGCCTAAGCTTTTGCCTATGAGAGACATCATCCCCTTTTTCTTTGGCACTTTGTGTAGAAAGATAGATGCATAGTGCGCTGACTTTTGGACGTACAGCCACCATTAATAGGTCACCTACGTTACCTTTACCTGTGGTAGACCATCGTCCCCACAGCATTCCCTGAAAATCCTGACCACACAGTATTCCCTTCGTCCTGATGAAGGCCCTAGGAAGAAATGGTTCACCGAGCCCCGTTATAGGGCTGAAACACCTGGTGTAGACGCTTTTTACCAAAAACACAACACTATCACTGTTAATTGTTTGTGTTCTTAGAGATTTGTACGATTGATTTGTTCTCATTTATTTGATCACTCTGTGTTTGACGCCTGTCGTATACTTGCAGTAGCGACAGTAATAACTGCATTAACGTTTTATACAATTAGATAATCCTGTAAATATAGATTTCGGTTTTGTTCTTATCATGCAATTTATGTTTGCTTATGTGTCTTGTCTTTGATATGATGTTCATTATGTGAAATTCAAAAATCGTTTTCCAATATAAAAACTTTATGGATCTTTATGAGTGTGATTTCATACACTTAGGGCCTCATTACACGGTTGGCGGAGAACCTTGGCGCTATTAGTGCCATGGTTCATGCCGGTAAAATACCGGCACCGCCTTGGCGGAAAGGGGAATTACCGCCCCATTCCAAGGTTGGCGGGGCGGTAATTCCCCCTTCCACCATTGCCCTTCCCCATTCCCATTTTTGCCCCATAGGGCTCAATGGGAATGGGCAAGGCGGTAATTATGGTACCACAAATTGCAGTACCGTAATTAGCTCCCTGGGTCCCTTTGCGGGTTGGTTTTTAACACCTGCAAAAAGCAGGCATTAAATCCCCCAACCCGCAAAGGGACCTCGTAGTAAGGCAGTAAGGATTTACCGGTACCGGTATTTTACCGGTACTGGTAAATCCTTACCGCCATCGGTGTAATGAGGCCCTTAGACTTGCTGTTTTGGGAAAGAAAAATAGAAGGGAGGAGGATACATAGTAAGATTGTTTTTCCAACCCATTCACTTTTGTCCTAGTAACTTTGGCCTTCCTGGGCAGAATAGGGTTGCTCTCACCAGGAGCCCTTTGATATACATTTTTTGCACTACTTCACAGCCTTGACAAAGACCCATTGGTTGAAACACATGTTGGCTTTGCTCATGGAATGAACATTACATGTGTCCTAAATAATAAATCGTTTTCCAATATAAAAACTTTATGGAACTTTATGAGTGTGATTTCATACACTTAGACTTGCTGTTTTGGGAAAGATAAATAGAAGGGAGGAGGATACATAGTAAGATTGTTTTTCCAACCCATTCACTTTTGTCCTAGTAACTTTAGCCTTCCTGGGCAGAATAGGGTTGCTCTCACCAGGAGCCCTTTGATATACATTGTTTGCACTACTTCACAGCCTTGACAAAGACCCATTGGTTGAAACACATGTTGGCTTTGCTCATGGAATGAACATTACATGTGTCCTAAATAATAAATAATATAACAAATAAAAAATAACAGCAACATCATGCTAATAAAAACTACAGCACACTACAAGCCAAGTGGTGACATGCATCATTGTATCACGCTCCACGCACAACCATAAAGAGTGACACCACTACAAATCCAGCGCCAAGACTGGCAGGGTTCCCAAATCCCCCATCTCTACAAATCACCACACAGTGCTTTTTGAGCATTGCCCTCTGGGAACCATCGAACATGCAGCAGAAAGAACCATTAAAGAGTGAACAAGATCAGCACAGGGATCCATCGTTCCATTTATACTATAGCCTCTACCTATCCTGCAGACTATTATTTGGACTTCACAACTGATGAGGAGCCCCTCAGTTGGGTGTGTTAGGGTGGGAAACCCATAGCATAATGGAAAGTGAGGCTCTTTTCTTATAATTCGAATGCAATATTGTTTAAGATGGAAACACCTAGTCTGTCTCCTTCTTCTGGCCCTCCACACATTCTATATGCTTCATTGAACATTATCAGGCATCCATACAGGTCTTCACCCTGTTAAACCACAGGGACTTTGGGGAGATGCAATAGCATCCTGGAATTGTGTTCATGGGGCCTTTTGTTTAAGTTACCCATCACTGTTAGCGCTCCCATGAGTATTAAAGGAAGGAACGGCAGTAGTGTTAGATTTCAAAGTTTTAAGCATGATATATAATATGCAGTTTATGGTAAAGTTTTGATTATGTTAGCCTGAAGCTGAAATAGATCGATGCAGATCTGCAAGCATAGTCATGGTGTATTTGAAGCGTGTGCTGCTCTCAATCTCCACTGTTGAAGCACAAGATAACAATGAGAGTCACAGACAACGGCTCTTGACATTAACAACGAAACAGTGCAGACACATGTAGGTTCTGCCATAAGAGAAGGGGTATATTGGATAAAATAGAGTTTTATTGATGGAAACAATTGAATATAAGAAACAATGAAGGCATGAGAATATACCAGGCCCATACATTGTTTTTTCACCAATCCCAGGGGATTCCAGTTGAAATGGGCAGGCAGAAAGTGAGGTTCGCAACAATATATGAATGCTGTATTTGGTTACCCCTACAGTGCAGTGAGCAAAAAATAAAAACATTTGTATTTCACTCTTTCGGCATAGGGGTGATGAAAGAATTTAAACGGATTCCTGAGCTGGCCGAGGAATAATACAGGTCAGAATGTGGAAATGGTAAACTGCTATATGTATGTATGGGAAGCCAAACCTATACACCAATTCAGTATATATTTGAACCAGTAATGGTTTAGGACCTGTGATTACATGCACAAAGAGTTCACTGAAAAAATTGTCACAGCACTGTGGGTACTAGTGGACACATGCAATTTCAGAAAAAAGGAACACATTGATCATTTTTGGGTTCAGTTTCTCATAAAATGCAATCATGAGTGTATACGAGATGAAATCTGGATGAGGGATTGTGATGAAATGCCATCTGGCAAGGGAGTGAAAGCCATGGCTTTTTTGATTTCTATTAAAAGATACAATGATGCTGGTAATTCCTTCTTTAAATGAATAATCTGCTGATCTATTCCCATTTCATAAGATCCTTGCCAAAATAATAGTCTGTATGTTTGTCCTGCTGCATCAGTATCTTGATTTGCGGCGCCTGCTCTACCAGTGACACAGAACAGGTTCACGCTTGCCTTTTTTACAGCTGTTGTGACAGCCAAGTCTCAGCGCAAAGGGGCTGCATTTAAGAACTGAACCCATGTACCAAAACTATGATGATCGTAAGTATCAAAAGTTGGTGGCCGGGTAAACTCTAAAGATAGGCTATGACTGAGTTAAGGCTTCATGCTTAGCACTACTTATGATCATTTCAGCCTCATCCAATTTGATATCACACGTGTGTCAGCTCCTGTGAAGCCATCTCAGCTATGGAAGGTGATGTGCATTGTGGCCAGACAGGTTGAAACTGCCAAATGACAGGACATGAACCTGCACAGCAATGCATTTTCTTTGATCACTTTGAGAGGGTAGGTAACACCCTCCATCCAGACACAGCAGCACACCAGGCAGCTACCCTCTGCCTAAGCAACAAAGGCGCACACCCATTCAAAGGAAGTAGACTCACTTCAGGGTGCTGCATTTCGAAAGGCCTTTGTTCCTAGTGGGAAGGGAATGTGATGGGAGATAGAGTAGACCCACAGGCTCTGTACTGTGGAGGAAGGACCAAAATACCCTACTTTCAAGAACAGGGATGGGATGACCAAGGTAGGGCTAGCTTTAGCCCACTCACCTGCATAAATTCATGTTTGAAAGAATGGGTTTACCACCACTTCTTGAAATCATCTTGAATCACCCTTAGACCACAAGTTGAAAATATGTTTTGGACCATGCTGAGAGAGCACTCCTTTCCTTATTTCCCAAGTTGTAAGGTAAAGGCAGGTGTTCCAAGGCAGAGGAAAGCTCTGCCCTCTAACATTCCCTAAGGACCATTGTGGGTGACCTTCTACTGGAACAAGACCTGCCTCTCTACCAGCCAATGTGGTACCCAGGTCCCCACCATGTTGGAGTACCCCTGCAACTGTGTGCTTGCATCTCCGATATTTGGGAGAATAATAGCAAGGATATATCTTGTCTCTGAGTCCTTGAATTGGGTCTCCCAGCACCTGAAAGCCAGAACATGGACACCCACAAAACAGAATGTCAGTTCACTTTAGACTGCATTCATACAAGGCCCACCCCTGGGGTGTACCCAAATACCCTTTGGGAAGGCTCCAGTCAGTCTGACAGTAGGCAGCCCCAGAGCCATACATGGTATTTCCACCTAACAGCCAGTCAGGAGGAAGGGGCAGAGTCAGGGCTTCACAGGACTTTGGGAAATAAGGTAAAAGGCAATAGGAACCAATAGGCCGCAGGGATCATCTTGCCTTCTGTCAGGAATCCACAGATTCCTATGGTAGGTCCTGGGTGTCTCAGAATGGAGGACACTCAGAGACACTGCCAAGTCAGCATGTTTCTGCTGCCAGCCCATACCCTACTCTGTGGGAAACATGCAGGTGCACAAAACACACATACGGGCTACAAGAGTGTACCCCCACACATGGGTGCCATAAGGGTATCCTATGGGTGTTGTTCGCCAAAAGTAAAACACAAAGAGCTGCACTGCCAAGGTCCAGGCTGGACCTCAGTGGAAGAAAACATAGAGAGACCCCACACAGAGAAGTGGTAGGACAAGGACTAGGAAGCCCTGCCCCTCCATAGGTCATTTACAGCATCACACTCTCATAAAAAAGAGAGTTATCAGGGGTACGGAATGAGTAGAAATATGGGTCCCATTTGATATGTCATGTGTATGATGTATATTTTCCTGCCTCACACCACATTAAAACAGAGTCTTCTGTGGATGTAAGTGTAAGTATCTTTCAATCCTCTCACAGGTCATGCATGTTAAGCAGAGTGCTACTAAATGTAGGAATGGGAAATGGACAGTCTAAGGAATACTGTTCCCTGGAAAAAGGCACACTGGAACATTTTATGCTTACACATTATCGCCAGACACATTCACGCATGTTGAGGTTTATAGCTATTTAACACAGAAACACAAGCATACGGAGTTCCCTGTAGAAGGTACATTTGATTTGACCAAAACTTAAATTTAAGTTGGACGCTCAAGCATGAAAAGGAGGAATATATCTGAAGCAATGGAAAGTATTCCTAGATTAGTAAGGGGGATCAGGTTGATGAATATAGAGAATTTCAAATAAAAAACAAAGGGATTGGGTCCTGCTACCTCAATGATGCCCATTCGAGAGTGGTGGTGTTCAATGTACTAGGTTTTGAAAGTGGTTTTGTGTCAAGTAATAGGAGTCTGCCACTCCTATAAGCAAGAGGGCATTGAAAGTGTAAGTGACCCAATAGACCACAGCCCTGGTACTCACAACTCCCCATTTCTGAATGTCAATGTGCAGAACCCTCTCCCATAGGGAAAGAGAACTAATACACATTATATAACATAAAAGTAGGAATACACTTTTGCCTAGTTTAGTAGATACAGGAGAAAATTGCTCTGCAATATGATCTAAGGATTTCACTACTGTATCTTTCTCTTCTGTAACCATAAATGTTGCTGGTATGTCTAATAGCCCTCTGCTGTAACATGTTATAGCTGCCCTTAGTGTAACTTTAGATCCAATCTCAGATCAAGATGTTTTCTCATTGAGGTCTTTTTTCCCTGTGAATTTCTCCTCGACCTCACTATCTACCCATGGCAGCCCTCAGGGCTCTATCATATCGCCTTGGCCCTTACACATCAACCTGGCCCCTCTGGTCCATCTGATCTCCACTTTCTTCCCTCATTTTCAGTGTTAGGCAGATGATACACAGATCTTTTTCACACTGCATTTCTCTTCCTCCTCCTACTACTCCCTCATACCTGACTGCCTGAATGCCTGACTGCTGTTAAGGCCTGGTGCGCTGCCAATGATCACTGCCTTAATGCTAGAAAGACAGATATCCTGCTCCTTGCTTCCCTCCCACTTTCTGGCCAGACTCCCTGAGTCCCCTCTCGCCAAGCACCTGTGAGGCAAAAAACCTTAGGATCATTTTTGATTCTTCTCGCTCTTTCTCGCCACACATCATGGGCCGTGCCAAGAAGTCCAATTTTCAGCTGAATCTCCTCAAGGGCATTCTACCTTTCCTGACCTTCCCTGAGAAGCTCAATATCTCTCTAGGCTTCACTACTGCAACAGCCTCTTCCTCAACCGGCCTCTTTCCTCCCTTCGCAACCTTCAACTAATCCAGAATAGGACTGTGATTTGTATCCTTGGCCTCAAGCCCAGGGACCACATCTCTCCAGCCATAAAATCAAATTCAAGACCCTTTGCATCATCCATAAGGCTGTCCGGGGCCTGGGACTTCTTGACATCCAGCTTTCCCGCATTAAATCCCTCCTGGCCAGAGAAGAACCATATATGGTATTGTGGGGGAAGTCCAGGACAGACTGACTGGAGCCTTCCCAGTGACTGTATGTTGTGGGTATACCCTTGGGGTGGGACCTGGGTGAATGGAGTGTGTGCCCAATATGCATTCCATGTTATGGGTGTCTGATATCTGTGTGTGTGACACAAAGAATGAGACAGCCCTGCCTGAAACTGACATGAATGCAGTGTGGTATGCTGAAAGGCTAGGTGCTTGCCCCAATCCACATTCCTTGTTATGGGTGTCTGGGTGGAAGTGAATGGCATGAATGCACTGTGAGCCTGATTGTCTGCCTGCCTGCATAAATGCCCTTCTGACTGATTGGCTGATGAACTTGGCTCAGCAGTGTGAATGAGGGACCAATGTGTATATCTGGGGACCTCTCACTTACCAATTTGTTCAGAAGCAGAAGTTGAAACTGGAAGCTGCTTATATTTGAAGCACAGCTGGAAGAAGAAGAATTGCTGCTGCTTTCCTTTGACCCGATCTGAGAGCTGTTGGGTCTGTCGAGGACTGATCCGAGAGAGGACTTGTCTAGGAGACCTCTCACTGAGCTACGAGGGAACATCGTGCAGAAGCTGATCTACATCGAGGCACCCTGGAAGCCAGCCCCAAAAGGCTGTCGACTGGAGACAGGTTCCCCTGAGAAACCTGAAGTAAAGCACCCGGACATCAAGGCCGTCGAAGTCCATTGCCGTCGACCGGGGTTCATTCATGTTGCCCAGAAGCGGGGACAGCTTGATGCTGTTCAGCTTGACAACCAGAGCCACATCGCTCCAACTTTGCCTGAGAACATTTAAACAAAGGGATCCCTTGCCATCACCGTCAACCGCTTGTCCCACTGGAGAAAGTCGAGGTCGCTGAGGACCGAGGATAATCTGCTGGTGGGTTTCCTACCACCTGAAGTCCACAAAGATGCCAACAAGTGAAGATCTAGCTGTGGTCGATTCGAAATCATTGACACCAACGCCGACAAATGATGCCCTCTGCCGGGCCTAAACTCATCACACGTCCTCTTTGCAGCACCAAACTCTGTCATCAAAGTGCACCACATGCCTCATCTACGCAGGACGTCCATGATCGATCGTCGACAAGCACCGCAAAATTCGAAGCTGCTCTCCCGACGATGGTGTTCACATTTTCTTCACAGCATTTCAACAACAGTGGCTTCTGCTTTAAAGGGAGTCCACTCACGAGGAACCCAGCAATGAGCCGTTGATGAAACTCTGCTAAACTTGGTGTCATGGCCACTTTCCCAGGATCACAAGTGTGGTACCATCAAGTGGAGGGAGCAGGGGGCATCATGGTTCACGTACGTCCCTTTGGGACATTTATACATGGGGGGCCTAGTTGGACACAGGCCTGGCGCCTTTGGCGCCTAGCTCATGGAAGGATTTAAACAGGACATTTCCATTATGGGCAGAAGTGCTTAGAATAAACAGGAACTCTTTTATTATGAGCAAGAATACTCTCAAGATCTCTCATTTGGGTAACTAGTCTGGGTGTAGTCTCCATCTTCATCTGCATCTGCACGTGTATCTTCTAACTTCTAGGAGTGGCAGGGTGTGGCATGCAGAAGTTTGCTAAGGGGGCGTGGCCTTAAGAGCTCAGCTATAAAAGCCATCCCAAACCCAAGGCACACGCTTCACGTTATTCTGCACCTCTGTGCAGTGTAACGCTTACCGTCACCTTGGATTCATGTTACCTGGAGTTATCCTGCCATCTGCATCTGTGCTTGTCACTGGAGAATCCTGCTCTTACCTGAACGCTTGCTCCTGGCACCGTGGCTCACCTGCAAACATCTCGGAGCGCAGACATCTTCCTCCTTGCACCGCTGCTCACCTGCAAACATCGCAGAGCACAGACATCTTCCTGACAACGCGGCTCACCTGCAAACACCCCGGAATGCAGACAGCATCATCCAGGCACCGCGGCACGATGCACTGCATCCGAACCCACAGCACCGGCAAAGAAAAGGCATAAGACAAGGTTAGACACTTAACAGACATTACATTAAGGACTCGCTGCCATTAAAACCTTGCACCTTCCCTAAAGCCATCACTCACCTGCTGCTGAACATTTCGGTCGCATCCATCTTCCACTCAGCCGCGTTCCGTGCCTCCACAGCTGTTATGCCGAATTTCCTCCTATTTGGGAGAAAACAGAGAGAAAGGTTATTCAGTGCAAAACAACCACATTGAGAGCAATAACATCAAGACATTGAGAGGGAAAAGACAAAGATATTGAAAGAAAGCAGAAAGAGGGTAAAAGACAAAAGACATTGAGAGAAAGCAGAAAGAGGAACTTAGTCACAGCCGGACTGGACTAGTAATCAGGAATCAGTGAAGGAACTAGATTCCATCAACAAGCACCCCTGAAAGAAGAAGCAGGATGGAGAGCTCATCATTCCCATTAATCAGGTGAGCCTTATGGGCCGGAACGTGCCCACAGAAATTGTACCTTAGGTCGAAGGGGTTGGAAGATACCACAGTCATCTACCATCACATTTGTGTTTTCCCATATCCACGCAGGAGCATTGCCACCGATTGTCGCCACCCATAGCAGATCCGCAGGGGACGAAACAAGAAGGGGGGGATCTAACAATAGGGAGGGCTGCAACCGTGCCCCAACGCCTCCGCAGAGACCAGGTGAGCGTAACACTCAGATACATTGGGGTAATGGAACATTTTTGACCAGGTAACAAGACTATTTAAACATAAATGGACTTGGCTTGTTAATATAATTTATTACAGATTGCTCAGCTGTGGGGATCCTCACACAGAACTGTGTCTTAATAGCTAAAGTACTATTCTGCCATTGTTTAACCCAACTTGCCATCCTTCTTATGTCCTATGCCGATACACATTACTATTTGATTTGTATGCCATTAGAAACTGTTAGCAGTTGGTGCATTTTAAAGGAGTCAAGCGTGGTACCACATAGACATTGTACATATTTGCCATATTAGATTTGCCAAAGTACAAAGTGTGTTATTAATTGTGTATATATCTTGAACCTTATGTATATAAAGAACTGTGTTAGCACATAACATAGTGTGTGGACATTCCTTTGTGGGGGGCTTGGGGACTACACTGTGCTTAAGAACCAGCCTGCATCACCTCACGAGAGCTTAAGCCTTAGTTGCTCATCCATACTACCATATAGAGAATCTTAGCTGGGGTGCTCTGTGCTTCTACTCTGCCATTTATAGGGCAGGAGTACAGGTAACCCCCCTCCAGTCTTTACACCATTCAAATGTCCAATAAATAAAAATGAATGAATAAGGGAATAAACTATTGTAAAAATTGAGTGGCATGCTTTACTGTACATCAGAATGTTTGTTGCCAGACATTCTCCATGAAAATGTATATATTGTCTTAGCCACACTTTGTAAAAAACACCAGACATCACAAGAGATAGGGCCTCATTAGGACCCAGGCGTTAGGGGTTAACGGTGCCGTAAAAGGTGTTTGCGCCGTTAAACCCTTAACGCCTTACTAGGAGGTCCCTTTGCGGGACCCGACCTTAACGGCTGGTCTAGACCAGCCATTAAAGTAGGGGCCCGCAAAGGGACTCTCAAGGTAAGTACGGTACCGCAATTTGCGGTACGGTACTTACCGCCTTCCCCATTCCCATTATGCCCTACGAGGCAAAAATGGGAATGGGGAAGAGCCATGGTGGCAGGGGGAATTACCGCCCCGCCAACCTTGGAATGGGGTGGTAATTCCCCATTCCACCATGGCGGACTCCGGTATCGACCATGGTGCTAATAGCACCATGGTTTTCCGCCGGAGTCCTAATGAGGGCCATAGTGTAGAGGAGGACCCAAATAAAGCCTGCACTCCCATCGCCCATTTTGAAGTACCAGGAATGTTCACACCAAAGCATGTGACGTATGAGGAACAAATAAACCAGCAGAGAGCCGCAGTAGGGCTCTTCCCAGTGCCTATCAGAAGAAACACACCTGTTGAATTACCAATACCCAGGAAACGATAGACAGTAAGGTATCCATTGAGAAAACCCTACCAGCAAATAAGACGAAATGAAGATTGCCTAAGCACCGTCCTGGAAGAAACCAAAAAGGCCTTAATGGAAGATGAAGGGTGACGTCACAAAGGCCCGGACGATCTCACAGATAGAAGATATGACGACCCAAGGATGACACATGAGACGAAATGCCATGAATAAGGATATTGTGAACCTAAAAGGAGAGAACGATGTTGAAATATAAAGAAGCGTAAGCTGTAAAGCAGGATGAAGTAATTCAACCAGCTAACACCTGTACATATGCTTGAAACCACATGAAAGTTAGGAAAACAGTCCGGCTTGCTATGCTAAGTAGAAGAATAGAGCGGCAAGCGCAATTTTACATAATTTACCTCAAAACAAAGCACAATATTATAAGTGCAAGTCTACTTTACACAAAAGCAGAATCAACTCAGGTTACTAGAGGCCAAACAGGACAAGAGTCGTATTCCGACTGAAACAAGAAGAGCTGGCTGAATCGGAACTCGGCAGATGCAATTTGCGCCAGGAAGAGCCAAGGTCAGACCAATAAATGGAACGAACAGTAGCTTTGCATAATTGAAACTTACAAACAGAAAATCCTGTCTTTGGAAGGTTGAGATAAGGAGGCGTAGGCAGGTGGCAAGCTGAGTAAGAAATAAATGCACAACTTGCGGGAAACTTAGCAAATTCACGGTGTGAGCAGCACATGACCACCCGAGCGAGAAGGAGCACAGGTTCACACCTACGCTTGGCAGCCACCCAGACAGAGGTATCATAACTTTTCCTAACAAGAAGATACAGCTTCGAGGTCAACCATGTGGAATCTGATAAAATGAGGATGTCTGGTTTGTTATCATTAGAGAATCATAAGAGAATCAGTACTCTTTGTTACAGAACCATTACCCATTAGTACCTATCATTTTTACCCAGTATTATCCCTTTAGGAATGATTGCATCATGTTTAGTTATCCATTATTGCACCCTGTTCTGAGTACATGAAGAAGTAGCATCATTACACTATCCATATATTAGACTTCCACTTTTGTATGCATTAGCCATTTGCCTTATGCATTTGAATAGAGAAATAGGCCCTGTTATATGGAGGGTTTGCTTAATTATGATATTGTCATATATGACAGAAAGAGATGCTTTTAGAATGTTTGCATTATAGCGCTTGCCATTAGGAGAGAAACATGCTAGACACTAGAGTTTGCAATAGAATGACACTTGCACAGTCGTATTTGAAGTGCCATGTAATGCTTTAGAGATATTTGCATCATGACATGTAGAGATGATGTCATGTATTATGCATCTATGTAGCGCTTAGGCTGAGAGAGAAGTATTGTTTGCACAAGAGAGAATGAATGAGGCCTGGAAATGACACACTGTCATACCTGAAAATGCCATGAAGAGCCATTTAGAATGACACATTGTTATGCTTTGTAGTTACATGTACATATGTATGCATTGTAGAGACACCATTTATGTAGAGTGTGCACTTAGGATTTGCATTATGCTTTAAGTATAGTGCTTGGTATTGGTTAGGTGTGTTAGGCACTATATTCGATATACACGTGTCTGGGGTTTCTGTTGGTACTCTTGTTCAGAGGAGAATTGCCTAGCATTTCGTTGCTGGACTGCCCCAGGGCAGGACAAAGACTGATATGTTTGGGATATTTCTTCTCTGTGAAAGATAGTGAGCTAAAGACTCTGGGTAAGTGTCTCGTAACCAGGACTAATATCTGGCAGAGGGACTCCCAGCACCCCCCCTTGTTAATTTGCATATTTTAGTAACTTTGGGTCTCACCCTAAGTTACTAGGGGAATCCAGACATGGACCCCTTGCTCACTATTCTTAGAGAGGCACAGATCCACCCTACTGATGAGGTCCAACCAGACCGAAACACATGTCTGGGGTTTCTGTTGGTACTCTTGTTCAGAGGAGAATTGCCTAGCATTTCGGTGCTGGACTGCCCCAGGGCAGGACAAAGACTGATATGTTTGGGACATTTCTTCTCTGTTAAAGATAGTGAGCTGAAGACTCTGGGTAAGTCTCTCGTAACCAGGTCTAATGTCTGGCAGAGGGACTGCCAGGACCCCCCTTGTTAATTTGCATATTTAAGTAACTTTGGCTCTCACCCTAAGTTACTAGGGGAATCCAGACGTGGACCCCTTGCTCACTATTCTTAGAGAGGCACAGATCCACCCTACTGATGAGGTCCAACCAAACCGAAACACGTGTCTGGGGTTTCTGTTGGTACTCTTGTTCAGAGGAGAATTGCCTAGCATTTCAGTGCTGGACTGCCCCAGGGCAGGACAAAGACTGATATGTTTGGGACATTTCTTCTCTGTGAAAGATAGTGAGCTAAAGACTCTGGGTAAGTCTCTCGTAACCAGGACTAATGTCTGGCAGAGGGACTCCCAGGACCCCCCTTGTTAATTTTGATAAATAAACCAGACAGGGACATCTATTGTTTTTTTAAGGCTCTTCTTGCTGTTCATTTTGTGGTTTGCCGTTGACCAGCTTGACCTCCTTTGCGATCACTAGTCTGGCTTCAACCTGAAATTCATCATTGAGACTGTAACCATCCAAGTGGTTGACGTTGCGCTCAAAATCACTGACTCGTGTCTCCAAGTCCTCTTAGATCGCTCAGCTTCCTTCAATACCATTGATCTCCAACTACCTCCTTTACCTCAGCTGACAGGATGGGCTTCTCTAGAACTGTCCTAAAATAGTTTGCATTCTAATAATCCGGTAGGCACAGATAAGCTAATTTTGATGCAACAGACTCACAGTCACATGTGGGATCCAACAAAGTTCCATCCTCTCCCCAATCATCTTCAATCTATGCATTGAACCATTGGGAACACATGCAAATGACCCCCAATTTAGCCATCCATTGGTATGCTGATGGCACTCAGCTGTACCTTAAGGTCAATGGCCCCAAGGATATTGCTCACCTTCCTGAATGCCTGACTACTATCCAAACATGGATTTCAAACACTACCCTTAAACGGAGCCCGGCCGAGACCAAAATGTCCACATCCACCCATCCCCCAAACAAACAACAACTTGTGCAACAATGGCTGGATGGCATATACCTGGAAGGCTTAACCCCTCCGCTGTCAAACTCAGCCAAATCCCTGGACTTCATTGTAAATCCCTGGGCTTCATTGTTGACAGTAGGCTTTCCTTCCAAATCAACATTGCCAAAAAGGCACAAACAACACAGCTACAGATCCACACTCCCTGCAAAACCAAACCCTTCATTTCCCAAACGAATTCCGTATGTTAGTGGAAGACCTTATCATCTCACATATCAATGGGTGAAAACCCCTCCTTACTGGCCTTTCAGCCTCACACCTGGTGCCGTTCAAAACAGCACAGTGCACTCTGGCCCGCCTCATTACAGGTGCCTGCAAATTCCACCTGCACATTCTTCACTGGCTCCCCCTCCACGCCAGGATCATTTTCAAAACTGCATGTATCACCAACAAAGCAGTCTCAAACAGAAAACCATCATACTTGATGGGTAAACTCTCCACCTCTGGGGGCACTCGCACCTCCTGTAGCAAAACTATCATGCCATTGGATGAAGATTTGGGACCACTTGCATATGCAAGGTCACTAGTGCAAGATTTCCCTGGAACCCTACCTTAATGGAAACTTCGTTGTGTTGATGACTGTTACTTTAGCAATGCACTGCAAAAATGTAACAGAGTAGGTTATTGCTAGTTTCTGCAAGCGAGCAGAGCCACCCCAGGATGAATTTATCTCAATCACTCTTTGGCTAGTGGGCTGGCTCTGCTAGGGTTTAGCATGAACGGGGAGGTGAACTTTGCCAACCCAAAAGTGAATTAAGAAGTAAGAGCAGCAAAGAATGACACTTTTATCCCTGAGGAATTTACTACTGAACAAATTAAGAACTAGCTCTCGTGGAAAGGGCAAACAGTTGTGATTTGGCAACATATAACATATATCATATTTAACAGTTTCATGGGAGTGAGCAATAGCTAACTATAGCTGACTATTTGGCACTGTTCCTAGATGAACATGAATGGACATGGCTGAAAACACCATCGAGCTGTCATATGCGTCCACATTGGGTTCACAATGAGTGGGAAAGAGAAGCTCTTTCTAATGCAACACCCACATTAGAAAAACACTAGGAAAAAGTGTCTCCTCCAATTGTAACAGATCCCCAGAAGTCAAAGATTTTGCATAGCAGGAAAAAGGGTGGCAAAACACGCCACAGAGAGCTAACCTGCCTTGTATTGGTGAACTCATATGTATTTCACAGTGGAAGGAAAACTGAATAAGAGTGTTATTGTGTGGTTGACAAATGAAATGGGGAAAAATACATGGAGAAAAAAATGGGTGTGAGGCTATCATGGAGAGTAAGTTGCTCATCTTCAAGTATTTTTTGTATTCATTAATATGAACACAATTAAAACAACCACTTTGTAGTACTATTAAAAGAAGACAAATTAACTAATCCATTGTTCAACTTCTTGCCATGATCTCAAAATGAGGACTATGATAAAACAGTCCTATCCCTCCCAAATTGATGTCCAAATTCTGCTTTACCAATTTTGTAATCATGTAGGTTGATCTGTGTAGCCAATGTTAATGTAGAACCAAAAACGAAAAGAAAATGGTTTCACAACGTTTACGTCTCCACAATATCTACAAATCCTACGTGAAAGTAGTATGCCACACCAAGTTCCACTCAATTGTGGATAAGATATTAAAACCTCACCTCTTCTTGGGGCACAGAAAATGATGGACGGTTGCCAAATGTGGGAACATGCGTGACATATTTGATGGACTGGCTTGTAGTGCATACATATTCATAGCTCACCTGATGGTCTGGCCATGCCAAAATGAGGTGAATTTCTGCAGTCAAACAGTGACGTGCACCAATGCCTCAAAGTCAGATTCAACATCAGAACATTGGGTATTAGTAAAATGTCTCTTATACACACATTGAGGAGTAAGATGTTGGCATCTGTAGCTTAATGTACACACAGAGAACACTAGTTATAATTAATGATCATGCAGACACTTGTCCACAGCAAGTCCCCATACATTCGTTCAGTAGGGTTTGCCAACATGTTCCTTCAAAGTTCTTAATTACCAGGTTTTCTGTAAATGCCCACAATTCAGCTCCCATATAAAAAAAATGCAGCATTTGCAATGTATATGCAGTATGAGGGGTCTCTATATGAATGTAATCATCAAATAGATCTGTGATTTCTCAAAAATATCTTTATAGTAGTGGATCCTTTTAAACATTTTATGAATTATTTTTCCAGACTGCATATGAGTGGGAAAGAAAGAACAGCAACTCTTTAGCTCAATTTACCTTTCAGCTAAGTACCATCTGATGTGCGTAAATGTTCCTCTCTAATTTAGTATTACTAACTTTGAATTATTATGGTTATGTTTACCTGTCTTTTTCAGAGTATTTAGAACTTGTAATATAATCTGGGTAACCCAAGTGGTGTATAATCTATCACAATGGGCCTCATTACGACCCAGGCGGTAAGTTACCGCCTGGGCCGTGACTTTACCACCATGGCGTAAACTACGTTTACGCCATGGTGGTTGGCAGACTTACCGCCCCATTCCGACCTTGGCGGGGCGGTAAGTCCCCAATCCCCATGTACCCTTCCTCATTCCCATTTTTGCCCCATAGGGCATAATGGGAGTGGGGAAGGCGTTAATTACGCCACCGTAAATTACGGTGGCGTAATTAACTCCATGGTCCCTTAGCGCCATGGATTTTAACACCTGCTAAAAGCAGGTGTTAAGTCTGCCATGGCGCTAAGGGACCTCGTACTCAGGCGGTAAGGGTCGGCGCTGTTTACGCCGCCGTAAACCCCTTACCGCCTGAGTCGTAATGAGGCCCAATGTAATCTGCATACTCCAGCCATGGTCTTGTAAAAGTGACTAGGTACTCAGGTATGCCAGATATAAATTGAAAAACGTGGCTCCATCACAGAGCCCTGTTTAAGTCCATTATGGGTTGAGATTTGCTTGGGTTGAGTTTACCTTTGGCATCAAGCCCATGCTGAGCTGTGGGGCTAGTGTGGCGAGCAATTATCATTTTTAACAGACCCATAGACATACTAAATTCCTTAAATTGGATCCATAGTATGTATACTGCATGTTAAGTAGGCCTAAATGGCAGAGTACCCTATGGACATAGCATACAATTGTTTTTGAGTTGTATTGGCCGACTTTATACGTTGACTTACGATCAGGATATACCTTGTTTGAAGCCCTGCTCAAAAATCATCAGTTTGATTAAGAGGGGTGGTGAATACATTGATTCAGTTCCTTCAAAAACGTGTGATTTTTTTTTCAGAAGTAACTAACATAGCTAGTAATTGCTAGTTATCTGCTAGATCACTACATCATAAAATTGATCTAAAATACAGAACAAGCGTTCAGGAAGTTTCTTCTGCAATGAACTGCATATCACATCTGGACCTGAGGTCTGCAGGTGGTTTATAACGAACATAATACTATCAATCCGACTGGTATATTTATATTTGAAATATGTACGCATGACATTTGTGTCAACCTCCATTAGAGATTAGCCATACATTTTGAAAACATGTATTTCCCAATCCTTTGATTTTGTGATGGTCATTTAACAATATTATAGCATTCATAACAATATAAGGCTGTTCACTTTTTAGTTTAATTTGGTCTGGATACAGATGTTAATTTTCGTTCTAATTCTACTCTACTTGGCTGCTCTTACATGGGCTGGATTGTATACGTTAATAGTGCACACAATGACTTTCATAGTTCCCTCTTATCTTTTCTACTATTTGACCATACTTGTGTTTATGGAGCATTAGATGGCCTAAAATGGAAAAGTGTCAGTTAAGTCTTGTATGTAGATGTTGAATGCCTCAACAATAGCACTTGGTCATTTTTGTTTTCCGCCACCCTTCTGTATATTAAGATCAAAATCGCAGCTATATTTATATTTATATATATATAAAAAGCGTAACTTGACATAGGACCAATTAATAGTAATATGAGTTCCTTCGCCGTTATGTTCCACTGTGACTTTATGCTCCATTGTAACTGAGGCCAAATTGGGACCTCACCTACTGGAGCTGGTGCTGTGCCTGACACCATCACAGCACTTTCATGTGATTCAGTCATGCGACCCAAACTACCTGGGTTTGCATCTTGTCTCTTGGCTCACTCCCTTGCTCCCGGATATGGAGGGTTGCTGCTTTATGTGTCCATAATCCATTATGGCCCCAGCTGTATTGGGACCTCCTCTGCTCCCTCCAACATTGGTGGAGTCACTGCTACACCTGACAACATACTGGCACCTGCATATGCATGGGATGTGCCCCCGCCTAACTGGACTACTTGGGTTTCCACACTGTCTGTTGGTGCCCTCTCTTCCTCCCAGAGTTGAACGCTTTCTTAAAAACGCATTGGCCGTCAGGGCTTTGGTGCCTCAGAGTTTGAATTATCAGTGCTCAAACTATAAAACAAACACAAGAAAAATTACGCGAAAATTAAGCTTGTAAATATACGATCGATACATCACTTCAGAATGTACACTCCTTTCCGTGAGCAGATATGTAGAAAATTAATGACTACTTGGCTACATTCGCAATACAATGGACGATTAACTTCTAGAATAATAACTGTGTTTATCTAAGCAGATGGTACAAAATTAAGGGAGCAATCCTACCCTCAGGCAAATTGACAATGTGTACCATGAATACTATGGATAGTGAACCACCATTTTCAAAATGGATTTAGCATATTCTGGGGAAGATTACTTTGACACATCCCACAACACTAGAGTCTCTAATGCTAGAGGAGCACTGTTCATCAAACTGTAACCTGTGCACACATTTCAAGTATTGCGATCTTATGAGCCCATGCCGCACTTTCTAGTGTAACCAGGCTAGAACTTTACAGGTTAGAGCTTCTCTGGGTTTTATTTCTCGCCGGCTTACCACATTGGTGATAATTGTGTTCCTCTTATCTTTAATTAGATCACTTTTTTTGTTGTTTAAAATCACTGGCATTTGGGCTTTTCTTAAGCAGAGATCAATGTCATAGGAGTTCTTTGCTTCTGATTAGCGATTCTGGCTAGATTTCCATGAGGCTGTACTGGTCGACATAATTTGCCTGCCATATTTGGTGATGATACAAGCGGGAAGGGGGGAGTAGAGGTTCACGCTCACCCTGCCATTTGTCACTAATTTCTCCGGTAACCACATTTTTGTCCCTGGCTGCTGTTGAGGTAGGTAAGGTAGTATAGCAGTGCCTGTCCAGGGTTCTCTGGTAAAGATTGGGCTCTCCATGATTGACTGACTCAAGCCATTGCTGAAAGTCTTTGACATTTGAAGTCTGGTTGAGTTTTATAGTATAACGCTCCTTTAGAGATTGGCAGTCAGGGGAATCTTTGAGCTCGGAACTGGTCTTCTGCCGGGTTGAAGTGACATAGCAGAGGTGGGTATGTGATGAAGCTCCTCCAGCTACCCTCCGAGGGGGCTGTGGTAGGGGTTTCTCTGTTGTTGGTGTGACCACTGTAACTCCCACTGCTCTTTCTCACGCTCTTGATGATCAAGAGTTGGATGAGGCATGTATTCTAATAGTTGCTGTTTGGCTTCTCCAGGCTTCTCCAGGATCACGTGGATGACCCTCCATAACAGAGAGTCAGAGATCCTGGGATGGAAGTAAAATGTAGCTTCTGCATGAGTCCTTCTGAATGAATCACCTTGGGTGCTCGTATGAGCCTTTGGGCTTGCAGATGAGTTTCATTGATGAGACTGTGTAGTTGTTATTATCGTCTTCTTTACAGGCGAAACATTGATATGTGCAAAAATGTCAAACAGCCCGATAATGGAATGAATGCACAGATGCAGATGAGAGATAAAAGATAAGCAAAAGGTTACCTAATTCACTCACACATCACACATCATGCTCAAGTACTACACTTCCAGTGTTGTGACATTTTGGAACACCAGCTAGACTGGGAAAAGCATTACTACTGCAAAATGTCCCCTACCCACTGCACTACCACTGTTCTGATGGTTTGTGACACCAGCTAGACTGGAAAGGACATTACTGGTGTGACAATCCCCTTGCCTATACCGTTGGGTACTTCTGCCCAGCACTTTGCTCCTCTCTGTGCCTCCCGTGACTCCTAATGAGAGGGACACTGTTGCCCGGGGTAGGAGAAGGAGAGTGCCTAATTACCAAACCGCTCGAAGAAGGAGCTGCAGGCCCCCATAGTGTTATCTGTTCAGACGGGTGAAATGGTCCACCTGAGGAAGAGGAGGAGGAATGGTTAAAGGACTATCGCTGAGAGCCAGCGGGGCAAGTCATGTCAGACCAGGTCAACAATCCACTCAGTCGACATTGGAACCTTCCGAGTTCCTTCCCCCAGCATTTCTGCACCTGACACCATCCAGGCACCTGCACATGACTGGTTCATGTTAACCAACCCTTCTGGACCACCTGGATTTCCAGACTGTCTCTTGTTTCAGTCCATTCCTACCAGATCCGGAGGGTTGCCACTCAAGGTGGCCCTGATCCATCACAACTCAAGCCATATTGAGAACTCCCATGCCCCCCCACTACATGTGTGGAGCTGCTGCAGTGCATGAGACCACCCTGACACTCGAAAGTGACAGGGTCAGATGCTACTTATCGCCCATGTCTTCCGACTACTTAGTGCAAACTTATTCCAGGCATCCTCATCAAAGGGTGACTTTTCAAGGATGTTTGCTTTGCCTGTTTGCCCCTCGGCATGCCTGCATGAGCACTGAGCATTTTAAATTCATCCTTCTGTTATTTTCTCAATGGTACATGTGTTATGCTTTCCTCTTCATTTACTCTCCTGCTAGCATTGCCCTGTCCTATCTTCTAATGGCCCCTTATATGACCTTGTCCATGTTTCTGTGTGCCTCCATTTTTTACAGTTGCGTTTTTGCCTCTCCCTATGTTTCTCTCTGCCTCCTAAGAATATGTTTTTCCAATCGCATGCCTTCACTATTCCAGACCCTTCTAACATCACCTATTCCTTTATTTCTTCATCCCCTTCTTCTCTATTTTCTATTATATTTTGGAACGTCTGATGTATTTGTAAGTCCCTAAATCCCAGTTGACTCCAGATCTATTGCTCAAATATAATCTACATTTTCTCTGCATTTGTATTACTTGATGTTCTCATATTCTCCAACCTTTGTATTAAAGATGGTTAAATTGGTATTCACTAACACACTTAAGTGGATTATTTCCTCTCTATCTGCTGATTTTACATGCTTATCTTTCTTTGACTATCATTGTTTTTCGTTCTCTTAACCACTCTATCCTTCCTTTGCCCTGTAAAGGCTGCCTGGCCCTCTTCAAGGCTTTCATGAGAAAAGTTACCTCCGCTGATTCCTCCTACTCCTCCCCTCATGCCATTTTTGTTCTTGGCTTAATCTTCATTTCACAGCTACCCATTATTATTATTCTATCCTTGCACTTCTTATTCTTGTAACATTTATCAGATTCCTTTTGGTCACTTTTATTATCTTTGGATCATCCCTTTACCTTATATTCTCTTCTTTTCCTTCCAACACTACAGAATGCACAAATGCTTATTATTCTTCTGATCTCTTCCTCCTTTAATTTTCTAGATTTTCATCTCCCTCATTTTTTTTCTGTTGATCTTTGCGATCTACATTGTTTTGATTAATCTTTGTTTCCTTCTTCCAATGCCTTCTCGTTGCCTTTCTCTGATGACTTCTCCCTTTATTGGCACGATCAGGCTGCCAGTACTCTTCACACCATCCTTCTTTCCACTCTCCATTCAATGTTCCCCCCTCATGTTTTTCTCCCTCTTGTAAAATTCAACAACCCTTGATATTTCCCATTCTCTTTGCTGTCAGGACCTTCAGATTTAAAGTTGAACACTGATGGAAAAAATACATCTTAATCCTCAATTGATATGACTGCCTCCTCCTCCCTCCACTCATCCTATGACTCTTTTCTGCTTGTATAACAATCTAACTTCACTGACCTTACTGTGTCCTAATTTGCGTACATGTGTGTGTTGGCAAGTGGTCTGGTGTTACCTTTAATCAGGTGTAAGATCTCCCGATTATTCTGTAATATACTTCATTATCTGCATGTGCCGTTTCCCTCTTGCTGTTGAATCAGTAAACCTGCACCTGTTGAGAAGCACTTTGACACTTGGTGTGATTTTCAAGGCTAAAGATTGGTCTAATTGATCAATAAATATTGTGAATGTTGTACTTAAACAGGCAGGTTTGGCTAAAGGAAACACAGATTCCATATGATAATTGGTTGATGGCAAAAAGCTGGTGAATTCTCTTATCTGTGGCCGTGTAGGTCATGTTGATCTGCCGGGGACAGGTTTTATACTTTTCTTCTGAAGCTTGCAGGAACTCCTATCAAAATGAGGTAATTTGTAGGCCGTCCCTCGGAACACCCTTTTTTTCACAAGTTCTTCTCCATTTCTGGTGTTCCGCCCTCTTGCCAGCCCTCTGCCAAGCCATGCCAACACTGTGCGAGGAGTCTCATGCAAGGCCCTCAATGGCTTGTGGGGATGTGCTGAGCCAGAAAGAACTCCACACAAGTCCAGGAGAAGTACCACTCATTCGATTCCATTAATCCCTGAACAGGGATTTGCATGCAGAATGTCGCACAAGTATATTTTCCACGCAAAGAATTATATGAATTGGGCCATGAATTAATATTGTATTATTGTTTGAACACAGAGAGCGAAGCTCATGCAGTGCTGGGCTGCACCACTGCTATGATAACTCTTATGACACAGCGTGAAAAGCCATGATTGTTTAAATTGCACATGACCAAAGGTTTGTGTGGCTGTGAAGCAAACCCCTTTTCAGATCTTAACCATACCCATGATGCAAGTAAGTGACATTTTATATTTTAATGCAAATCTCAGTCTCACATGTGCACCTAATGGAGTTCCATGTGGAATGTCACATGGGACATCAATTAAAAAGCAGTGGCTGATTACGTATGATTGAGAGACCCGTCATGGGTGGAAACTGTGTCAAATGGTAAGGGTAAACGAAATTGTCAAAGCAGGCAATTTGGCACAGTTTACCAAGTACACAAGGCCATGGAATGTTCTGTTAGGAAATGTATTTTTTAAGTGTAACCACATAATTGTGTTTTTCTGTCTAATATATAATTCTCATTGTTTATATAAGCAAGACCTCAATTAATTCTTGATCAATAGCCATTTACTTGGGGCAGTACTGGTTTCCCTGCCTGCTTCACTATTTGTGTAAAAAAATTCATTAGTCATTGCCATCAACTGCCATCAAATGTTAGCTTGAACCAAGTTTAGAATGTTAGTGCACTATTGAAAATGTCTTACCATCTACAAATGAAACCATAGAACATTTATCACTTGCAGAGTATTAGGCAGAATTATATGCAGTACTCTTTGGGAACACCACACACAATTAAGACTACAAGTGACAGTACAAATTCACCTTTGGTACAAGCCTGTACTACACAGTTAAGTGGTAGCAATGGCTGAACAGCCAGATTTATCTCAAGAGCAAGTGAGCAGTATCAATAGTTACACAAAGGACAGCAATTACTACAATTCAAACAAACACTGACTCAAGGTTTCTGAGTAAAAGAATATACATTTATTTACACATCAGTTGTAAAATATTTCACTAAAGTAAAGCAGTTTAGAAATCACAATCTTAATACACCACACCACTCCCAAGTTAAGCTAAAAAATGAAGTGTGAGCAAAATGGCACTCCAATAATTTAAAAGGGAGGGAAAGACAAAGTTAGACAAAAGTTGAACAGCACCAACAGGTAATTAAGCAGGGAAATTTAGAAAAAAGGAACTACAGTGAGGGAATCAAATCAAAAAGGCTTATGGCCAAAGTCACTAGGAAAAAAGTATTTTGCTCAAGATTACACAGTTCTGGGTTGTTCGCGGTTAAGTCTTTGCCAAGAGTTCCGGACGGGGTTTGTCGGCAGAAAAGTTAGTTTAAAGAGTAGAGAAGGAGAAGCCCTCGGATTAGCGAAAGGTTTCACACACCTTCACTGCGGCTGGACGAAATGAACAACCAGATTTGAACAGTACCTTAAAATGGAGAAGCAGCTGTTGGTGAGGCAGACGTTCCTGGCAGGTCCTGCAGGCTCACGGTTCCTGAAGCGACTGTCAGACTGACACGAAGTAGGAAGACTGGATGGTCCTGCACTGCCCAGGGAAGAAACCAGCAGCAGATCAAAGCAACAAATAAAAAGGTGCGCTCCTTAAAACCCAAGCAGGGTCCGACCTTCTTGGCTATCCGGTTCTCTGTAGCTTTGCACAGCAACTTCGACCAGAGAAGGGAGGCCTGGCTTGGAGTTTGGGTGAACTAGTTGGTTCCACCAACTCAGGGGAGAAGATTCTTGGTAGATCTTCCCTGTCATTGGAGTCTGAAGATTCGGACCTGCAGCAGGACTTCACTGGGCAGTTCAGTCGTGGTAGGGGTCCTCTTCTGTCAGCTCCTCTTTGGTTCTCTCATTCCAGTGGCGACTCTGCCTTTCGAGCCCCAGAGACCTGCTTTTTATGCAGTTTTCCCCCATTCACACAACCTGGCTGTCAATCACACAGCTGGGTGGCTGTCCTGCCGGGACAGTCACCACAACCAATCAGATCAGAGTGTGACATGGGTCTCCAAGGAGACCCTGTGCAGGGAGACCTAAACCCCTCCCTCACATCCTGTCCCCCCCAGACATACAGTCGCCTAAGAATGACTTCTGTGAAGAAGCCCGCGAAGGGACGGTGAACAAAGGAACAAAACCTGGTTTGGTGCGCAGAGTAAAACACTAAAGACATTTATTTTTTAAAATGGCAAATAAACCCAGCCGGAACCGTATATAAATGTATATGGTCTAGCGGGTTTAAGTTCGAGGCTACCAAGATAGCCTAAAACACTACCAAGGTTATTTAAGATAACCGCAATAGGAAAAATAGGGTAGTTAGCACTGCCACCAGCCAAGTCTTAAAAAAAAGGGAGCGAAACAATGCTCCAAGAGAAACAGAAAAAAAGGGATAAGTATTAACCCTTTCCAGTACTCTATGTGAGATAGTTTGTACTGGGTCTGTGGATTATAAAGAAACTAATAAAGTCAATGGCAACTTTACATGTTCTGGGAGACAGTAGTCAGCCCCAGAAAATGGAGTCTGAGTTGGGAAGTCTAAAAGACAACCCAGTGTCACTGCACTGAAGGTGCTGTGTAACACACAGTAAAAAGATGATGCCTATGGAGTAGGTCAGGCTCCACAGTCTATGAACACAAGAAAATGTTCAACACACAGAGCAAAACACATGTAAGAGTGGGGAAAAAAGGCTCACACTCTTGCCAGGTGAACAAAATAAACCCTAGGAATCCAGCAAAGCTGCTGAGGGACTCAGTAGGTAAAGGAAATTAGCCATTCTGTAGAATTCTCCCTAACACAGAGCACACTGCCACTAACCCACAATCATCATTCCATGGAACTCAAAACACTGAATCCCAATGGAAAACAAGCCAATCTGTCATATGCCCAATGGCTGACAGGAACTCTATCAGTTCAGACTTGCCTTGCTATGTGTCCTCAACCACTTTCCATCCCCAACTTATCGATTCAGCCACGTGCATTACAGACATTGACCCCCACAATCAGCAGTTTGTGCCTGATACGGTCACCCCATTGGATTAACTTTGGTGAACCCCTCAGAACTCACAGCAGGACCCCTTATATCCTCTTCTCATTCACACATACTTTCAAACTCGAGAAAAGCAGGTCTCACACTGTCCCTGTGCTATCTTCTATTTTACCTTGTGGTAACCCCTCCAAATAAAACATACCCATGTGTCACTGACACAATCCACATAACGGTCCACAGTGTACAGGTACTTCCGGCTCCCTTTCACCAACAATACAGGATATTCAGTTGAAGAATCACATATAACAAAGTGACAACATCAATGACAGAGTTGCAGTGAACACGACAGACTTTGCATTCAAGCACAATGTTTTACAATTCACAAGGAATATCATATCACCAAAGCACATGCACAGAATGCAAAGAAATGGACAAAAGACCCAGCTGCTTAACGTCTTTCTTTTTTTGCCTCTATCCATTTACCTTTCTTCCTGGTACTAAGGTTTCATCAGATCACGATAATCTTGAAGCCATTCATACACTTTTTTTGTGTGTCCCATTATTGTGTTTTACATACTAGCTAGAGATATACAAACTTCCACATCCATATCGATCTCTCATGGGGAGACTTTCTCAGCAGAGATTTCGGCTTGATGCCAAGTAATCTTCAGCTTATAACTGCCTGGGCACATACCTCACCATCATTTGGAGGGGACCATCTACATTATACATATTTGTAAGCATTCTATACATTTCAATGTTTTAAACTAAGGCATTCATTCTTCACCCTCCAGAGCATTCCTGGTTTCATCCTCCATCTTACTCTCTCCACATTTTCAGAGGCACACAGGGCTTCCCTCATAAACTCCTCAGATATTTGTAGCAGTCCGTTAAAGAGGCCATGACCCATGAAATAACTACTGATTGCTAACATTATGAGAGCCACAGGCAGTCCAAAGCACATTTCATTTGGTACAAAACATGGATGTCTAACTTAGTTGTGTGGTGTTAGGTGGTACCTTGATGCTAGGGTAGGTTTCTGTCCAGTACATAGTCATTGGAACAGGTAGGATTGACTGGGGGATCTACTCTTAGACCTTGGGCAGGCCTAATCATTCGTGGGGGGTTCAGGAATTGGTGGCACCTAGTGAGTAGCATGTCTTTCTCATTGTGCTTAGGTCATCTTTGAATCTGCATTGAGTGTACTTGCTTGGAGTAAGATATGGAGCCGCCTATTGAACATCTAGATTCAAGAATCTGAGTGGTGTATGGCCACCTCAAGAAACCACATCTTTTGCTGCATCCCACTGCAGCTTCCTATTATCACTCTAGCAAATCCATCTGTACATGTAAGCTGCCTAATTGCAGAGGCCATCAGCCAACTGCAAAAAAGTGCCTTCTACACACGCACATCTTTGGCTGGTATGTTAAGGTTGAAAATATTGCAATTACACATATAGATGTAAACGTTTTTTCAAACTGTGTGGGAGGTGACATACATAGAACTCATTGAGAGAAATAATATAACTGAAAATAAGGTCACAGCCATTGTGACCCACTCCCAAGTATGTATTACCCACGCTGAAACAGGATCAGGTCAACACCAGTGTGGAAAGGAGCATATGATTTGCGTTTGTTTTTGTGAATCGACATGCAGCTTGCTTTAACTGAAGGTTTGTTTCTCATTTGACCCCTCCAACGTTGCATGTGTGAATTGGGATTCATCAGTCCTGCATTTGGTTCGAGTCAATGCAGTCCTCATGGGCACATGTGCAGAATGCACACACACTGTACATCTCACTCACAGGCAACACACGTACTTGTGTATACAGTTGCATATACAACCCTTCTTCTGTAGCATGCTCATTTATGGGTGTTTTTCAGAGCGCAAAGGCATCTATGTGCACCGGACAGCCGACCCAGCCATTTAAGACGAGGTAGCAATACTTTGAGATGAATGGGGATGCAGAAGTTACTCAAACATCAATAATAAAAACGACTCAGGAAGTTGGCAAAGTTGACTGTTTTAATATCAATTATCTAAAACAGGGAGTACAATGGACATTAACGGACATCTCATAGCATGGTCTCTCAGTACATTTCATAAAAAACATGAGTTATATATTAAAAACTTGTCATTGATGACGTTAACCTACGTATTTGCTACTGTCCTCCTATGTGGCAAACTACAAAATCTAGCGGAAAATGTGATGGGCTTAAGGGGAACATATTGGTATCTGTTCCATACTAGCCTAGAAAGTGAAAGTATCTGCAACATCAGGTGGCACTACTAAGCCCATCTTTCAAAACAGACACTATGAATGTCACTAAATACACAAAGTCCCATTGGTTATACAAACTATAGGGCTCTTAATAACATGGCCCACTACGATTGGTTGGCACTCTTGCATTCGTCAGTACTTTCCACCCATGTTAGCAGCATGCAGGCTGGACTTCCAGGTGCTGGTGAGCTGGTCATAACCATAGCTTCCCACCGATTAGCATATCATCTAGCATCACCTCAGTGATCTGCACGTCAATTAAGCCTTTGAACTTGGCCTTGGAAATGTTCTTTGCTGTGGAGAATACAAGGGAATAGAGGCACGCTCTGCCCCTTTGCAAAGGTGTGGTTTGTCATGTTTGTCCCGATCCATCCCTCCACGTGACTGAAGACCACAAATTTGAGCTCTGGTGCATTTAAAATACAACTATTTAATGAAACTCTGACGTCTTCCTTGTTTTTGTCCATGCCTTCTGAACAGGATATTCATTCTTTCACACAATAGTAACTAATGTCTGCTCATCCTGGTCTGATAAGACCTTCGCTTCTTGGGGCTGATCTTGCCTCGCCTTTCTGAGATGCACTTCTGTAATTATGTTGTTTTTCAAATGCAACATTCTAGAAAAGGCCTTCCTTCACTGGTCCAGCTCTGCTATAACATGTAGTGGAAACATCCATGCTTTACTTTATTCCTGTATATGTATACATTGGCGCATGCTGCAATCTATTCACTACAAAGCTAGCCTCAAGAATACTTTGTCTATTTGCGTTTCTTTGCATCTGCACACGTGCAAAATAACTTGATATCTTAATTTTTTCTGTAGCATAGGTTTCCTCATCTCGAGCCCAAGATATCACTTGTCTTTGATACTTTCTTGATGCCTTATAGACTATCTTCATTCTCTCAGCTCTGCATCCCTTCTATGCACATCAGTCTGGCTTTGTGTGACGTCACTAATCTGCTATTTCATTCATTGGTCCTGCTTCTTCTGGGATTTCATTCAAATAGCCATCATGTTGTCTTGTATGCAAGTATGGATTTCTCAATGGGAATCTTGCCTCCAGGATTCTCCTCAGTATCAGTATTTTCACAGGTTTGGCACGTGTTTCAAACTCTGGTTCCCAGAGTATAGGCAATATGGGTGAGATGTAATAGGTGGGGGTACCTGGCTCCTTCTCTGCATATGTGCATGAAGCAGTTTGTGAACCATGAAAAAGGCACACCGTGGGTGCTTGTTGGCAGAGTGCTTGATCATACCTTGCTATCCCTCATCATGACATTTACTGTGGATGTGTTTCTTCCAAGGAACAGGCAAGAAATATACTATCTTTCAATGCATTGAGCAGCTACGTCACCTTGTCCCTGGCCCTAGAATAATTTGTTGAGGCAGAGTGTCACTGCTGTGCTGTGGGGTGGCAATCTTCAAAGGTATTTGAAATGTAACTGGGTCACGCGTATTTGATTAAAGTGCAACAAATCAGACCGAAGGTGCCATTATTAGAGGCCCTGCCATTGATTGGACACTATATGGAGGCCTTTGTTTCAAATGTTCTCAACTCTGTCTCTGTGGGCATGTGACTGTTCTTTGATCTCCCTACTGTAGGGTACAATTGTAAGTATGACACGGATCCACTTTTTCATGAACTCTTGTTGAGATCAATAGTAAAACAAGTCTATTCTGTGTTAATCATGGTCATGCGTGCCTCTTTTTCTGAATCAGCATAAAATGTTCAAGAGGAAATCCAGCAACAGCATTGCTGCATGTGGTGTCCTGCTGACCAATCGATTGGAATGTACACTCAGTTACAACAATGAATGTAGTCTCCTTCCAAAGATTCCAGCACTCAGCTTGCTTAGCATCAGAGGGTCGCACCACTATAAAGTAAGAACAGTGGTTGAAGTGTATCAAAACAAGTTTCAACTGCTTCCTGCACTTTTATTTAAAAAAAGAAACCATCCAGAATAGTTTATCTTTCAAATGAATATATAGGAACAGTAAAACTTAATTTAAAAAAGTATAGGAGCACCGCTCCCAACCCAGCTACTTCGACCACTGACTAAGCATTGGAATCTAAGTGACCTGTTATTTATTGTTGTGTATGGAAAATAAGCCCTGTTCCCAAGGTGATGGTCCCTTCTGGAACTCTTTGACTAGTTAAAAACCAGGCATGCTTAAAGTTAAATGGTCAGCGCAGTTTGACTCTAAACCGTCCCTCCCAATGCCAAACACCAGCTGCCATCATCATTAGCCAACCTTCTTCAGTGCTTTGGCGGTTGGGTGTCCTTGTCTGTTAATGGTACCCTAACCCCTGAAATGGTGGCCACAGGAATTGAGATGTTGTGAGGAATAATGGCCCTTTGCGGCTCAACCTGGACCACTTCCCAAACCCCTAATGCTATTTGTACACGTGAGCTCTCTAAAGGGTGATAACTGTGATTTCTCCACAAGGGAATCGGGTGTCTGATGAGAGTCTGATTCCCTATGTGAAAAATATGACAGACTCAAACAAACGTAGAAGGAACATACGCTCACACCCAGTTGGATAATAATTGGTGGTGAGGGACCGGAGTGTATGGGGTGGGTAAGCAAGAGAAGTGGTTGATGTGGTGTGGGGAGGGGGATCAAAGCAGAGGGAAGCAGTTACAGAGCCGGGAAAATAAATGGTGGCACCCAGGGAGTGGCACATGTGGACTTATACTATAGGTGCAGATTCGTGTTGCTAGACCATTGATAGTCTGGCACCGCTCCTTACAATTCAATCATACTCCAATGTTTTCACCAGGAATAGATTAAAGACTTGGTCCGCCCTGTTGGTGTCATAAAATACATTCACATAGACTCACCCCCACCCTCCAACGATTTAATTTCAGAATTATTTCTCCCCGGAGACTTTATTCTGAAATAGAATCTCTGGGGGACGAATACTTTCGTGCCCCCTGCGAAATTAATGTGCTCCCCTGCGTCCTTTTGAATGCCTGAAGCAGGATCACACCAAGCTGGAGCTTAGTCCAGTGAGCTATTTGAGGGACTGCTCTGACGATGTGAGAAACATGTTTTATAGTGTGAAGATAGTTCTTAATTGATGTATTATCTTGAGCATCCGTTGCTGGGGGGAGGCGGCTGAGGGGGCTATAGCCCCGGGTCTTTTGGTTGAAGCCCCGGATAGAAGCTCAGGGACTACAACCAAAAGGCTAAAGCTAGCCCCGAATCCCGGCAGTCCGGACATTAGCTTAGCCCCTGATCTTTTCCAGAACTAGCAACACCCCTGAGCATCCATACATGCAGATTGTCTGTCCCCATGTTGGAGGCTAGCAGTTTTAAAGAGATAGCCATCTACCACATAAATGGTAATAGAGATGCAAATAAGAGGGATGAGGCGTGAGGAACTGACCACCACAATCAACAGCAATGTAATGCTGAGTCACCATGTTGACAAGGTGACAATAGAAAGGGAGGGAGTGAAAAGAGGTGAGAGAGAGAGAAAGAGAGAGAGAGAGAGCAAGGGAGAGGGAGAAAGACAAAAAGACAGGGGAACAAACCACTAATATTACATTGCTTAGAAGAGCCAGGGATCTGGCTGAAGCACTACAGAAAACAGTGCCTGATGACTGTACCGCACCGGCGAACACAAACGCCACCAGCACGACAGGCCTCGCCAGGTTTATGATTACAATGCCCACGATGCCATGAAGACTGGCGCGGTGGGCAGAGATGGACGCTGTTCACATGGTTTCTCTCTACCAGTAATGGACAGAAAACTGCAACTGCTGGCAACTGCCCCGAGGTAGCATGCAACCAAGTGGTAAGAACAATACCACTGGGCATTACGTTTCCCGTCGTGGCCTGATATGGACTTCAACCGTTAGTGTTTTAATGCCTACCCATCTTCAGTCGCTCTTTTTTTCTGACTCCAAGCCATTGCATAGAAACTATGTTTATGCTGCAAGTTTTATGTAAAAATGATGTTAATGCCTGTTTCTGCCTTCACTTCAGAAATAGAGCTTGCTATAATTGCATTCAATGCCTTTACTTTTAAATATATTATGCTGCAAAGAATTGTAGCTTTCCAATTGTACACGACATAAAAGGCTTTCCACATCAGCTGCTTTCTCCAATGACGTTCTTGCTGAATGCCTAATCTATTCTAAGAGGAGACGCAGGCTAATTACCGCAGGGATATGGGCTTGCTACACTGCACTGACACTCTCGACAATCGTAAATAAGTGTAATGTTTAACAGTAATGTAATGTGAATCAGATTAAAAGTATACATGGGATGCCATGTTTGCCATGATTTATGACTACTTCTAAGACTTGCAAGAGCAAACATCAGCTGCATTTAAATGCACCTTTAAAACAAAATAAACGAAATCAAGTTTGACAAATTCGCTTTTATCATCAGCTTTGTAGGGCGCGTGACAATTAAAAGAACATTCCTGGGTCTGTCGATATAATTACTTCTTACATTTCTTGGAAAGATAAAGGTGTTAATTTTAAGCAGCATGTCATAAAACAAGCTCAAAGTTCAAACATGATCTTGGTTAAGGACAAAGGCTGAACTTCGTTTAGTCAGCATTACGACTAGCGTGGTTGTTTATAACGCGTGGGTTCTGGCAATTAAACATGTGCAAGCATGTTATCAATGTATTTTCTTCAGTCTAGGTACCCCTTAAAATTAGCAGCAACAAAAAGGCATGCTTTCTCTGAATATAAGGTGCAGTATCACGGTGTAAGATAACTGTGATAGTCTGAACACGGTATCGTGATGTGCACATCTCAATGCATTGTGACGTTTGGCACTACAGGCAATTCATATCGGGCCATGTCCTGGTGTTGGAATCGATCAGTTTACTTGAGTTATGCCATTTTACACCCCTTGACAAGACATATTGTTACTCGAGTTTGGAGGAGGATACAAAGCCAATCCCACCAGAATAGACAGTGACAACGACAGTGACAACAACATTTTAATAAGCACAACCCTTATGGCTCTTTTACTGATGGTCTAAATCATAATGGCCCTCATTACAAGTCTGTCGGTCCGGACATAACATTGCCGGTAAAACCATACCGGCACTGTTAACCACACCAGCTAATTCTGAACTGCGATCCCCGAAAGACCATCGCCTGGAAGCCACCCCCGCGATGACAACGCACCCGGAATTTGCATCGGCGGATACAGTGCGACGACTCACCGACGCACCCCCAGTCACCGGCAATGCGTAACACCATGCTCATTATGAGTAGCACAGACACGGAAACACTGCCCAAAAAATGGCGGAAACACTGTGACCATCGTGGCGTTCCCGCCAGCACTGCAGAGATGGCGTTGAACAGTGGCAGGTGAGCTGAATCAGGCCACAGGTGCACAAAATGAGGTCAACTGCACCACGTAGGCAACTGGGAGCCTACAAAAGGGTCACACCTACACCCAGGCCACCTTCAAACACAACCATGCTTACTGCCATTGTAGCAGCATTTGGGCTAGTGAAGCTACAGGCAGCAGTGCACATTGTGGCATCAGTGGGGCAGAGGAGGAGGAGGAGGAGGAGGCGGTGCAGGCGTCAAATTGCGAACCTGGTACCCATACCAGACATAAATGTGCAGCCGGCACGACCCCGCAGGCAGCCTGCAATACCCCCCATCAGGGCCTCACCCTGGAACCTGACCCCAGGGCAGATCCACACATTATACTGGCTTGACCGTCCATCAATCATGTCCATCGTCACCCTAATCGAGGAGGACATCAGCAGTCACATTGCCATCCAGACTGTAACCCCCCCTCCGCTGAAGGTTGTCTCGGTACTGCAGTACTGCATTTCCTTGGAACTGGAACATATCAGCACACTGTTGGTGAGCTGCATGCGCTGTCACAGCCATGTCTATCTAGAATATTTGACCAGGTACTGGATGCGCCGCTGGCCCATGCGTCAGAGTACATTTCTCTACCCTGTACCCCTGCCCAGGTCATTGCCTCCAAGTTGGCCTTCCATGCCATCGCAGGCATGCCAAATTGCATAGGTGTATTAGACTGCACCCACGATGATTTGACAGTTCCACATGCAATGGAGGCGATGTACCACAATAGGAAACAATTCTACTCACTGAATGTCCAGATGGTATGCGATGCTGGACTAGTGATCACCCATTGCTGTGCACGTTTCTCTGGGTCAACACATGACTCAATGGTCTTGCGGAATTTGACATTGCCACACTACATGGAACGCTATGCAGGACAAAGCACATGGCTATTGGGTAAGTACAACTGCCAATGCATGACCCCTGTGCAAGGGGGGGGCAAAGGCACACATGTCCCGTGCATTTGGGTGCGCAAAAATGGCAATGCATGACCCCTGCCCAGTGGCATGGACTGTCACCACACCCCACACATTGCAACGCTTCACATTCAAAATTGCCACAGTGTGCAAGTACCTACCCTGCTAGTGCCCATGCACACCTTAGACATGTTGTGGCACCACAAACAAGGTCAACATGAGGATGTGAGTCCCTCACCTGCCCAATGCACCTGTGCTCCCACAATGCACGCAATGTGTGCTTACCCGGCAATGTTCATTGCTCACATATTCACAGTGAGCAGTGTCTGACTGCTGCAGGTGTGTCCATCACAGCACAATGCCATAGTCACCCACCACATACGAACTCATGGGCATAGACATGTGTGCAACAAGTCGTTGCCCAATTCCAATGCACTAATGTGACCATCAATGACCCCTGCATGGTATTGTCCACCACTAAGATGCCCCATATAACAGATTCACAAACGGGCCATAATTGTACGGCATCTGATTCAGACAGTGAAACCACGAACACTAACATGTGCCCTTGCTTTCATTCCCATGCAGGTGATGCAGGATATGCACTCACAATATGGCTGATGACGCCCATTGAAGGCTGAGGAATAGGTTTGACAAGGCCTACAACAGGGCACACATTCTCACACGTGGCATGATAGAGCATACCTTTGGATAACTCAAGGACAGGTTCCACTGATTGAGCCGATCTGGAGGCTCATTGCTGTACAGCCCAGTCAAAACGGGTAACATTGTGCTTGCATGTGCCATGTTGCGCAATCTGTGCATATGCAGGAACATTCCACTGCCCCCGGACACAGAGGATGATGATGATGCTGACGACGATGATGAGGATGACGATGGGGATGGGATGGGTGCACTCCCTGGCAGGGGTGCCCAGGATGGACTTTGAAAGACTTCAGATGCACATCATGTACTTCATGTTTATGCACAAAAGTAAATGGTTTGAATGCACATGAAATTAAGGATGTCCACTCGTCACTTGCATTTCCAAAATAGTTTATTCACAACATAACAGCATTGAGGGGAATTGGATGGAAAAGAAGTACACCCCTGCCCACCCACTTCCCCAATGTGCCCAGCCCCCAATCAGGTCCCAACCGACTAACCCCACTAAGGACCACCCCCACCTCCCCAATGTACCCATCCCCCAACCAGGCCCCAATCGACTTACCCCACTAAGGACCACCCCACCTCCCCAATGTTCCCACTGTAAAGGACCAGTAGGAGGTCTCTGTACTTCTGCTCTCTATATGGTAGAGGAGAGGCACAGAAGACCCCAGCCAAGATTCTCTATAGGGTAGCAATGGACGAGCAATCAAGGCCTAGCTTCTCAGGAGGTGATGCGGGCTGGTTCTTAAGTACAGTGTAGTCCCTGAACCCCCACAAAGGAATGTCCACACACTGTATTACTGAAAACACAGTCCTTATATAATTAATATTCAGAGGTATGTACACGATCACAATAACGCACTTTGTACTTGGAAGTCAATAATGATAAATATATACACGTCTAGAGTGGTACCACTAATGTTATCAAATCTCATTAAAGTGCATCAACTGTACGGTTAAAATGTCACACAGATCAATAACGAGTAAACCAGCAGTAGAGATAGGAAGGAACGCAAGATGGTTGAAACAATAGGCAGAATACTGACCCCTACCACTAGGTGCAGTTCTGTGTGGAGATCCCCCCACCTGGGCAACTTGTAAATAAAGATATATAGCACAAGCCCAGTCCAAATGTTCAATAGTCTTACTCCTTCCTGTTAAGGTTTTACCCCCCCCAATGTACCTGGTGGAGTAGAGTTCTCCGACGATGCACCGACCGATCCTTCTTGAGTGCCTCCCTTTCAGGCGGGAGCCACGGATCGTCAAAAGGTGTCAGGGAACTTGGCGTTCGGTGTCGGGGAATCGACGGCCCTTCTTGAGTGCCCTCCCTTTAAAGCAGGAGTCACGGGTCGTCGAACGTCTGACGGTGAACAGGGTGAACTATGACAGGGAAGTGGCAGCTTCGTTCCTAGCGGTGCTCGTTGACGACAGAGCGTTGGCATCCTGCAAGGAAGAGGCATGCGGGGCACCTCGGTGACAATAGTTATAGACCGCAAAGAGATGATGAAGAACTGTGGCCCAGCACGGGCGTTGAGTCGTCGGCGTCTCTGCGGTCTTTAGGTGGCGGGAAACCCACCGGTGGATACTCCTTGGCATGTCGACAGTCGGGCCTTCTCCAGCGGGAGACAAGCGGGTGACGATGCAGATGAGAGCGTCCGATGATCAATGGAAGTTCTTAGGCAAACGGGAGCACAGCGGCTCCGGTCGGGGACGGCAGTCGTCGACAGTGGCGGACAACAGTCCGGGTGCTTCTCCTTGGAGTTTGGCAGCAGTCCTCGTATCGGTTCGGCAGCCTGTCGAAGGTCTGTCTACCAGGGAGCGTTGGCAAAGATCAGCTGTGCACGATGGTCCCTCCTAGCTCGGGAAGAGGGCGCCTTACCAGGTCCTCTCTGGGTCAGTCCTTGGAGGCACAACAGCTTTCAGATTGTGAAGGAGAGCAATAGCAATTCTTCTCAGATTGTGAAGGAGAGCAACAGCAATTCTTCTCGTCCAGCAGGGCTTCAAGGTCAAGCGTCAGTTAATCCAGTTACTCGTCGTAGTGGACTTCAGCTTTTGAACACGATTCCTAGCAGTGAGAGGTCCCCAGATATACTGTTGATCTCCCATTCATTCCACTGGGTCACACTCAGGCATCCAATCATGATTACGGGCATTCATGCAGGCAGGCAGCCAATCAGGCACACAAGGTATTCAGGCAATTAATTTCTCTCCAGACACTCACAACAAGTTATGTGTATTGGGACAAGTACCGAGCCATTCAACACTCCAATCTGCATTCATACTGGTTTCGGGCAGGGTTGTCTCAGTCATTGTGTCAGCCACCAGATACTAGACACCCACAACACAGAATGCATATTCGTCACACACTCTATTCACCCAGGTCCCACCCACAGGAGGTACCCACAACATACATCACCGGGAAGGCACCAGCTAGTCTGACTGGGCCTTCAAAACAACACCATATATGGCACTTCCATCCACAGCCAGTCAGGGGGAAGGGACAGAGCCAGGGCTTCCCAGGACTTTGGGAAAACAAGGCAATGGGTAATAGAAAGCAAGAGGCCACCGGGGCCATCTTATTTTCCATCAGGAATCAACTGATCCCAATGGCAGGGCCGGGGTATCCCAAAATGGAGGATACTCCGCGCACCTGTCAAATTCAGCATAGAGCTGCCACCAGCCCATACCCTGCTCTGTGGGCCACCCACAGGTGCCCAAAAACATACGCTAGGGGCACAGGGTTGTACCGCCACCCGTGGGTGCCATAAGGGTATCCCACGGGTCAGTTCACCAAACCAAAAGAAAGAGAGCTGCACCGCCAGGAGTCCCACATGAACTCCTGTGCGGAAAACACGACAGAACACACGATAAAAAGCAGTAAAGGACAAGGATACGGAGGCCCTGTCCCTCTGATGCATTTCCAGCATCACACCCACCCCCAACCAGGCCCCAACCGACTAACCCCACTGAGGACCACCCCGCCTCCCCAATGTACTCACCCCCATACGACAACCCCATCCCAACTGTGCGGATGACAGTCCAATTTTCATCACACTCTTTGCAACCACACTTGTGGGCGTATGTATTTTTCCTAGAAGGTCAGGTCTTCCGGGAGGACCGTATCCACAGCCTACTTGTCACCAAACTTGAGGGGGTTCTGCTTGTAGATGGCACTGGTGGTGTTGCAGCTGGCACCTTGCCCATGAATGCCTGTGGGCCATGTGCATTGACTCCACTATGGCCGACATTACATTGTTCCCCTCCCTCACCCGCTGTGACAGGACCATGTTAATGTTTACAAATTTGCCTATTGCCCAAGACAACCTATGCACAGAGGTGGCAGTGCTCTCCCTCTGCATTCTGGCCTCCTCGCGCTGCAGCCTGGCCTCCTCACGTTGCAGCCTCGATTCCTTTAGTAGTTGCTCTACTAGCTGCATGAGGCTGGACTGGTGTTGCTCAATGCGCAGCAGGCGGGCACTAAGTTCAGTGATTGAGGGTGTGAGTGAGCGCATCAAGCTGTGGAGTCCTGTCGGGCTGAATATTAAGTCCTGTAGGGGAGTGATGTCTCCCCCGTCATCCTGATCCTGTGGTGCATCAGCACACTGTTCAACCGGTGCACTATTGCCGCTACATGCATCTTCCTCAGTGGTATCTGGACGGGCACTGATGGGTGCAGCAGATGTGGCTGCAGGTGTTGGATCTGTGACAACATGCTGCCCTGGGGGTGCAGTTGGGATGGGGGTGTCTGTAGCCACCATTGGCTGTGCCGATAGTTGTGTTGCAGAGGTGCTGGCAGTGGTATCCTGCGATGGATGGGTACGTCGGCAGCGTGCAGTAGTATGATATGATATGATATTTTATTTGTATTGCGCTCATACACAAGTGTTTCAGAGCGTGTTAGGCAGAATCACATGCAGTTCCCTTGCGGAACACTACATCCAATTAAGACTACAAGTGTCAGTATAATTTCCCCTTTGGTACAAGACTGTACTACACAGTAATGTGGTAGCAGTGGCTGAGCAGCCAGACTTATCTCCTTATCTCAAGAGTAAAGTGAGCAGTAGAACAAGTTACACAAAGGACCAACAAATAAAGTGACTCAACCAAACACTACCCAAGGTTTCTTGGTAAAAGAATATACATTTATTTACACAGTCACTTGGAAAACATCACACTAGCAAGAGCAGCTCAATATCATATACTAATATACTAAAAATACACAACAAATACGTTACTGAACAAGTTCAGCTCCCCTGAAGTGGGAGCAAAATGGCACTTCAGTTCCTTTGAAAAGGGGTAAAAAGACAAGGTTAGAAGAAATGAAGCACAAATACTTTCATAGGCAGGGAAAAGGGTTTCAGGTAACTACAACCAGCAATTCAGTTCATAGGTCTGGGCCAAAGTCAATGGTTCAGAGTCTTTGTATAGGATAGCAGAGTTCTGGTAGTAAACGGTTAAGTCTTTGCCACAGATCTTAGAAGAATTTTGTCAGACGAAAAGTTAGATGATGGTTTAGGGAAGGACAAGCCTTTGAATTTGGGAAAGTTTCACAAACTTTAACCGTGGCCGAAAATATTTCCGGACCGCATTTACACAGTACCTCTAAAGTGAAGAAGAGCTGTAGCTGAGGCAGTTGGTCCTGGCAGTTGGAGCAGATCTCGCTGTTCCTGAGCTTCACCCGTGGGGACAAGAAGGAGAACGTCAGGAGGTACCTGCACTGCCCAGGAAAGAGGCCACAAGCTTGGCAAAACATCGGTTGAAGGTGTCTGTGCCTTAAAGACCACAAATTGGCATCCTTCCCACTGGCTATCCGGTTTTCCACAGCACTCTGCAGGAAATTCGACCAGGAGGGGGCTGTGTCCAGGCGGCCTGCGAGATGGTTGTTCCCATAAAACTCAAGGGAAGAAGATAACCTTGAAGGGCTTCTCTGTCGATGGAGTGTCAGGCAATTCAGACCTGCAGCAGGGCTTCTTCTCCAGTCGTCCAGGAGTTGCAGCAGTCGTCTTTCTTCAGCTCGTCTTCGGTTCTTTCGTTCCAGTGGTCTACTCTGCTTTCCATGTCCCAGAGACCTGCTTTTAAACATTTTTCCCCCATTAATTCCAGCCTGGCTGTCACTCACACAGCAGGGTGGCTGTCCTTGCCGGACAGCCAGCCAGCCAATCACGGCAGAGTGCATTCAGGTCTCATAGGAGACTAAGCACAGGGAGTTTTGAGCACCTCCCTCACATCCTGTCCACCCCAGACACTCAGGCACCAGAGGAGGGCTTCAGCACTGAAGCCCGCCAAAGGCCAACGAACAAAGGGACTAAACCTGGTTTGGCGTGCAGACACAAACACAAGAAGGACCTTTCCAAAAAGAAATGGCAAAATAAGTTGACTGGAGTCTGTTTTTACAGATAGGTCTTGGGCACCATTTTGAAAAACATGGCTGACCCGATTTTTAGCTACCATTGTTCGCGGTCGGGAAAAATCATGGTAGTTTGATCTAAACAACCACCACCAGTCATTTCAAGTAGGAAAGGGTAACATTTGACTGTTACATGATTGTTTTGACTCAGGGGATGCTAGGCAACCCCTCCAGCACTCTATAGGAAGATAGTGTGTGCTGGGTCTGTAATTTTAAAGAGACTAGTAAAGCCAATTTAGCTTTACCTGCTCTGGGAGACAGTAGTCAGTCCCAGAGAAGGTATTTAAACCTTGGGAAGTCTGAAAGACATCCCTCTGCCACTGCACTGAAGGTGCTGTGTGACACACAGAAAAAAGATGATGCCTATGGAGTTGTTTTAAAACTCCATAACCAAAGAACACAAAAGTAAAACACACATCGAAATACATGGAAGAGTGGGAAAAAAAGGCTCAGACTCTTCCCAGGGAAAAAATCAAATCCTAGAAATCCAGCAAAGTTGCTGGGGGTCTCAAAAGGTAAGTCGAATTAGCACATTCTTGAGAACTCTCCCTAACAGAGCGCGACTAGGCAAGGGATGGGAACAGAGGAGAACACAACACAACAACAATCTTACTAGGCCCAGTGACATTGAGAACGCGCAGGTTCATGGGAAAGGGAAAAGGGGAAAAGTGCATGGAAGGGGAAGAGAGGAAAGTGCGGAGCAGAGGAGAGCAGATAAATGATAGTAAATAAAAATAAATAGAAAATGGAGGCAATAAACAGTGGTAGTGCAGCCAGCAAGTGTCAAGTGCTGTGTTTAAGGCAGCAGACTGGGTAAGCCTGATAACTTCAGAAAAAGAAGAAAAATTGGGGGGAGGAGGGCGGTATGGGTACAGATACAGTCCCCAGTGCAAGGGGTGACCAGGAGGCAGTGCAGTAGGGTGGCAAGGTGAGCAGGTACCTGGGCCCAGGGACAGAGGGTGGCCAGGTGCACAGTGCCAAGAGAGAGCAGATCAGAAGGAGAGAGGGGGAGCGAAGGCAGAAGCAAAGAGGAAGGTCTTGAGGTGCTTCCGGAACCGGAGATGGTTCTCCTCAAGTTTTAGAGTGGCAGGGAGTCTGTTCCAGATGGAGGGCCCAGTCGAAGATAGAGATCTACCCCCAGCGCGTTTCTTTGAAAAACAATTGACCCAGAGGGAGTTAGAGGTAGAGGAGCAAAGAGCTTGATAGGGGAGATATTTGCGGAGGGATAGCTGAAGCTATTTTGGACCCAGGCCCCAGAAAGCCTTGTGGACAATGCAGAGGGTTTTGAATTTAATCCTTGCATCTACTGGGAGTCAATGGAGAGATTTCAGAGCCTGAGAGATATGATCCTAGGGCTTGAGGCGAAGCACAAAACTTGCAGTTCTGTTCTGGATAACTTGCATAGGGTGGAGAGTAAAGGCGGGTAGATTTAGAAAGTGGCTTTTACAATAGTCCAACCTAGAGAGAACCAGAGCTTGGGAGACAACGAGCTTCTGAGGGAAGGAGAACAAAGGCAGATTACCTCTGAAGAGATGCAGTAGGAAGTTTGACTTTTTAGAGACCTCAGAGATATGGGCAGAGAAGGAACGTGTGGAGTCAAAGATGACCCTGAGGTTCTTAGCCTCGCAGGTAGGAGTATGAGGAGAGCCAAGGGAGGCGGCCAGAGAGTGAGGGAAAAGGATGGGGATGATGTGCCGATGAGGAGGATCTCAGTCTTGCTGGCATTCAGACAAAGATCATTGGCGGCACACCAATCTTGAATGGCAGTTAGGCAATCAGAGATGAGAGAGGGAGAGTAGTATGTGGTGTTGCCTGTTGCGAAGAATCACTGTCGGTTGATGTGCCTGTGGAGAGATGCAGGGCACGCTGTTAGTTGTGTGGCAGGATGTGAATGACTCCATCACATGCAACGCAATCCTCATGCTTTGTCCACTTGCATATACACACATTTGACGGGTGATGCACTCAGGTGTGTGTATCTCAGCTTGCACTCAGTTGCAAGCTGTCTGCCTGTCCTGGGGGGCATATCTCATGTGTGTGTGTGGTGTGTGGTGTGGGTCATTGGTGGATGCATTTGGTCACTCTGGGCCTGGCGGGGGGGCAACATTCACACTCATGGCTTTCAACTCTGTTTACTTACCAGCATCGCCAGGTGGGCTGACTCTGGCCTCTGCTTCACCTACGCCCGGATACTTTCAAATTGCAGGACACTACTGGACCTCTCCTCCCATGTCTGGAGCTTCAGGGCTGATGCAGGCCCTACGCCTGTGCTGGTGCTGTGCTGGCAGTGTGCTGCCATTAGGTTGCGCACATGCAGACGGAGATCGTCCCACCACTTGTGGCAGTCTTCGACTGTGCGCACAGTCACTACAACAGCAGTGCACTTCTGTGCTGCTGCCGCTCAGATCTCCTTGCACCTCTGCTGAGTGTTGCACCTTAAGTCGGCACTAAACAGCATTGAGGCATTTTCTAAAATGTGTAATCGCACCTTATTTCCGCATGCTTGCGGACGCAGTAATGGTGACCCCGCCTACACGGAAATAACGGATTCCAGACCTGAAGACTTGTAATGTAGCCCAATGTCATTTTCTTGGGCAACAATATAGAATTGGCCATGACAAGTCACATGTACATGGAAATTGTGCATCCTGGTTATGCACCAAGGAACATTACACTTTCACATGTATACATGGTCATTCCTCACAGGCAGTCGATGGAAGTTACACCACACTACATGCTATACTTGTTGGCATTAGATACTATGTGCTCAATTCATAGAAAAAAGCACTAAGTCCACACTAGCTACTTTGCACAATAAAGATAATTGCACAAAGTTTAGTGATGTTTGTGATTCATGGATTTAAAAGAGCAAAGTAACCAGCAGCGCAAAGAGTCATGATTTGCACCTGGAACACCTACAACACTCCCACACGCAAGAAAAAACAAGTGATATCAGAATGTTTGCACCAGGAAAATATCAAAAAGTAATGAAGGAATCGCAAAACTATGGCTTGTTCTCCTTAACTAAAAGCAGCACCCTGAAAAAACTGCGGCCCATCCCCTGTAACTTAAAGCAGCAAAACTGTGACCTGTACCTCCTAACCGAAAGCAGCACCCCAGATAAACTGAGCATCCTCCCCCCTGACTCTAAGCAGCACCTCAGCAAAACAGAGGCCCGACCCCCATGATTTAAAGCAGCACCCTGCCAAACTGCACATCCTCCGACCTTAATTCTAAGCAGTACCCTGTAAAAACTGCAGCCATCCCCCATAACTTAAAGCAGCACTCCAGAGAAACTGTGGCCTGTGCCCCATAACTTAAAACAACACTTGGTGAAACTGCATGCCCTCCCCCTAATTTTAAGAAGTATGCTTTAGAAACTGCGTGCCCTCCCCCCAACTCTCAGCAACAACCGAGCAAAATGGGGCCTGTATCCCCTTAGACAAAGCAGCACCAGCAAACTGCAGAACTATGCATTCACCTCCTACATTAAATCTGCACCATCAAGTTCACCCTCCTCCCACCAGCCCCACTGATCTAAGCCCCCAACCTTAGTCTGCTCTGCTCCCACTTCCCTCACTGACCTCTGCCAATAACCCCAGGCAGCCCCCTCAAGTCCCACCACCTCCCACCACCTCCCACTGAACTACGCCACCAACCCCAGGCAGCCCCTGCTAGTCTGCCCTCCTCCCACTACCCTCATTCACCTTTGCCCTGACCCCAGGCAGCCCCCTGAAGTCCTGTCACCTCCCACCAGCCCCACCAAACTCCACCCTCAACCCCAGGCAGCCCCTGCTAGTCTGTCTACCTCCCACAACCCCGGTGACCTCTGTCCAGACCCCAGGCAGCCCCTCAAGTGCCCTCCTCTCACTACCCCCACTAACCTCCACACCCAAACCCAGGCAAAACCCTCCTCCACCCTAGACCCACTGAAGTTTGTCCCAGCCCAGGCAACCCCATTACTCCACCCCCCTACCAGTCCAATGTGGAGCAACAACCTACCTAAACTCCTCAGGCCTGCCTCCACCATGAAGTACACATGACACATATCCTCCTACAACATGAGCAGCTGGGAGCAGTGCCATTGAATCCAGGACTCTAGCTTATTTCATGACTCTGTGGTGCACCACACTAGGCATCACATCAACAAGACACCATACTTTTGCACCAGAGCTACACATTGACCACTCCATGTATATTTGACATAGTAATGCAATGTGGCATTTTTATTGTGCCTTTGTGCCATTGCAATGGCCACAAAATGATGTAGGTGAATGCCTTTGGAGGACCAAAGTCCAAGGAATCAGAGATTGGTCCAAGTTATTGAGAATGTGAGTGTGCATTTTAACCTGTACAAAAGTAGGTAGATAGGTAGGTAGGGATGGGTGGCTAAGACCCTGCTAGCGACCCAAATAGAGCAGGCTTGTGCTTGGGTGACGTGAAGGTTGTCAGAGAGAGAGTGTGTGAATGAAGGAGACTGATAATGTGTCCAGCTAGACTGAATCATTGGACTCGGCTGCATTCCAGTGGCATGGCTGATGCACGAAATGAGAGGAGGTAATGGGTGATTGCAGATGTGTGCAGACAGATTACCATATCTTTTGAGGGATACAGAAATCTACCATCGAGTGTACAAGTGATGAGACTAGCCCACTCATCCACAGTGAGGCTGCACCCTACCTCAACAACCACAATGTTAAATATCCATACGAGTCAATGAAGTGTGGGAACAACCACACTGACAAGCAACTGCCAAAGAAATACCTAAACATTATTGGCCAGAAAGAAATTCGACATACAATAAACTCTACCTCCAGTAGCAAATGTGCAGAGGTTAATGAGCTGTCACCAGGTACAACATACAACTTAACCATGTGGAACATGTGGCAATACAAATGGACAAGTGAGTATCCATCCCCAATGAGAGACCCCCAAACACCATCCTGATACATCTCACACATCATCACAACCATCCTCATATGAACCCATTACACACTCACACAGAAAAAAACATTCCTCCAACAACACTAACACACCGACAGCAAACACGCAGTGCCCCTGCATGATGAATGAAATCAGATAAACAGCCATTGCCACCACCAGTCATCTGGTGATCCCACTACTACATGTGAAACAGATGTGAACTTGTCCAAGTCAATCAAAAAAAATGACACCATGTCAAGCACTAACAACACAAAACATCACCAAACACATATTAACATATTCAGAAATAGGGAATAAAAACTCAACCACAGCATACAACTATCACACACATACATCCACACCATGTACACAATAGAACAACATGCCTGTATTGCAAAGCACACAAGTAGGCAAGCAACACATGTCCATAACAAAGCTCTGAAAAACGTCAATCATAAAGCACCTCACCTCCCCACATTTACAAGAGACCACCCATGTTCATTGAGCATGGATGCAACATCCATCACTCACATAGTGCATGCACACATGCCCCCCAGCAAGCATCACAGTAACAACATGACACACACAGTGAGGCCCCAACTAACATGAATGCATTAGGACAAATGCACTTGGAAAACATGGAGAAATTAAATGTGCACATGGACAAAGAGACTGCAAGAGCTGTGGTATGAAGAGCATCAAAACTTGCATTGAAAATGTTTGCACTAAAATAAGAGGAAGTGTAAACATTTCCATGGCTAAAAACCAAAAATAGTCCCCAATGAAACCTAGCACTATAAAACTCTTTACGCTGGCAGTGGGCTAATCTGATGGGATGTTGGCTAGGGCTTCAACCAGGGCTGATTCTCTGCTCACCTCCTCAGTCGGAAGGTGAGCCTCTGTTCTTTCCTGGAGGGGTTGCAGGTTCTCCATCATGTGTATCTCTGCCACCTCTACTGCCCTACAATACCCAGCTAGGATGGAAGCTGGCCCCCTTGTAACTTGCTCCTCCACCTCTGCCCTTGCCCTCGAAATATTGGATCACTTGCCTGCTGCCTAACCACCTCCTGCTGCCTTGCATAACACAAAGTGGCTGGCACCAGATCAGGCTTGCCTCCTGCCATTTGTGCCATGTGTTGGTCACATGGCATCTTCCGGGTGGCACTGCACTGTAGAATGTGCCTCCTTTTTTGCTCCATCTGCTGCTGCCTGGAAGTGTGTGCCCTACAGATGTACTCCCTCTGACCAGATGACAGCTGTTGTCAGAGAGTACAGCACCTGCACTACCCTGAAGTTCCTGCTTTCCCTCCTCGGCCTGTTCTTGTATGGGCACCTCAGCAGGCTGAGTGACTACCTCATGTGCCACTGTAGGGACTCTTTAAGTCTTACTGGATGATGACTGATGCACAGAGGATAAAGTGGAGGATGGGGCCACTGTAGAGGCTATCCCAGAGAGACCACATGAGAACAGTGCAGTTGCCAACTGTGCCAGGAAGTGGCTCATCTGCTTGTGATGCCATACATGCTCCTTGCGAGATGCATGTACAGCATTACAAACTGATGCCATCTGCCTCACAACACCAGCCAGCAACAGATGCACCACATCTCAGATGGCCATATTGGCCGGAAGTGGAGCAGCGGTCTGGGTGGAGGCACGTGGACAGTGGTCACGGCTGCAGCAGATGTCCCAAGGACAGGAGGTCTACAGTGGACTGCACATCTTTATGTGTCTAGGCCAGGGATTCAGCCTGAATGCCCTCCTCGATGAACCCCACTGGCCTCTGTCCTTGTTGTCCCCTATGTGGCAGCACACTGTCCCACCACTGCTGAGTTGTCCCCCATGACAATCACCTCCTGGGTCTTACCCTCAGCAGCTTTTCCCTATGTCACTGATGCTCCCACAGGCCACATCGCTCTTGGAAGAGGAGGCATCAATTGTTTGTGGCTGGGGCGTGCTCCACTGGTTGGAGGCCCTGTTACTGCTTCTGCGCTACACAGCACTGCTCCTGCCCTCTTTGCCAGCTGCAGCAACTGTGGAAAAGGGGTCAAAGAACAAAGACATCTGTCACCAGTGACAATGAATATAAGGCATACACAACATCAACAGTACCATGAATTCAGCATGAGTCAACCAGCAACTGCCACACACACACAGCCATGGAATCAGCATGATTAGTGTGTGATGAATCTAGCAAAGGGTGTCACTCCTTCACCGGGAGAAGTCTTAACGCATGTGGCCAGGGAAAGTCAGAAGTTATGTGACTATGACCCTGGGGGTGGCTATCTGTGGGAGGACCACATGAGGGAAGACAACCCTCGGGAGGAGGAGTAGACTTGATAGGTCAAGGCAGGAATTTCCCTGTTTCTTTAGGCTCTGGTACCACTCACTTGCCTCCTTATTCCTGTATGGCATACTGCAGTGTGGGTGTAGAACCTCCAGTCATGATCAATCACAAACTGTATTTACATTCACCTTTTCTTGAAAACACGAACAAGCAAGAGGACTGGAGTAATGAAGACAACTGGAACCGAAAAGCAAACGCCACGCTCTAGTTGTTGGAAAAGATTAACAGGTGCTGGGACATTTAAAAACACCACACCAGGAGAGAAGGATTGACTCACTTCTCCAGACATCAGTCGGGACAATGAAGGAGAGCAGGCTGAAGTGCGGATTGGAGAAGCTACTGGAGGTGCCATCCGGGTAAAATTTGGAAGCAGAATGTCTGCCGCGTTTCTCTATCGCACAGCAGGAGCTGTCCGATGAAGACACAGGTAAAGCGGGAACTAGAGAGCAGACGGGACACTCTCCCAGCCGACAAGCAAACCACAGTGACAACAATGACACATGAAGGATGCCGAAGCAGCCGAACGAAACCGGTGGGCCCAGAGAGTGAGGATGGGATGCTGGGGTGCTTCATTTCTAGGCATATATAATTACTGCAGGCCCAGGGTTTTTGATTACAGTACATATATTCAAGCACTTTAAAGGGACTTACAGAAGCACAGGTGGACAAAAGCACAACATCATGGACAAATGAGATGAGTGAAGCATTTGAAGCATTACACAATGCAATCAGTACAGCCCCTGTGTTGGAGATGCCAGATTATAATGAAGAATTGAATTTATTTTCCCTTTCAAATGGAGAAGTTATAATTGCAGTCCTCACACAGAAGATGACAGTTCCTAGACCCAAAGGCCCATTTCAGCTTCTACATATAGGTTATGTAGATATGTTTCAGACATGCAACAGCTATAGATATATGCTGGTTGTGGTATGTCCTTTTTCTAGATAGATCAAGGCAGGTCCATGCACTGACCCTGATGCCTTGTGTGCTGCCAGGTTCCTGGCACACAATGTGTTCCCCCTGGTGGGGGGGGGGGAGTGAGGTTAAGTGGTCTGACAATTAACCACATTTTGGGAATTAGCTGTTTGAGTAGATTCTTCTTCTATTAGATATTACTAAAGTTCCCTTCTGCTTATCGACCATTGTTGAACGGAGTCTGTGAGATTAAACTGATTATTTAAGGAAAGAATAGTGAAATTCAAAATAACCATAAAAAAGGGATCGCTACATTGCCTGCCCCTTACCCTATATGTCCTATGAAATAAGCCTAGCTCAGATCACCATCTAACGCCTCATGAGTTGGTTACCGGACACTGTATGAGAACCCCAATTGCTCCTCCAAATAGGGTAAGAACTGATACTCACAGTATAGTGAAGGCATTAGGTGTTGAGATGCATGTTTACCTGACAACAATGACTGCAAGTATTTCTTTCATGTCTCAACAGATCAAGAACTGAAGGGAGGGGTCAAAAAGAAGCAATACAGATAATCAAGAATTGCTAAAGCCCCCAAGTTTGTATCTAGGTGACCAGGTGCTGGTGCGTAAATTTGTACGCACGAGCAATAGACCCGCTTTGTGGGGCCACATGACGTGGAAGAAGTTAGCCCCACAGCTGTGAAATTAAGAAGACAGTGTGACTGCACATACACAACATCAACCTCTATAAAGATGAAACACTGACCCATCCTGCAGCTGCCCACAGTGAAGGAAGAGACGTAGTTCTGCACATGCTGACTGTTAGGGAGAATTCTCTAGAATGGCTAATTTCCCTTACCTACTGAGTCCCTCAGCCGCTTTGCTGAATTTCTAGGATTTATTTTTTCACCTGGTAAGAGTGTGAGCCTTTTTCCCACTCTTACATGTGTTTTGCTGTGTGTGTTTAACATGTTTGTGTTCATAGACTGTGGAGCCTCACCTACTCCACAGGCATCATCGTTTTACTGTGTGTTACACAGCACCTTCAGTGCAGTGACACAGGGTTGCCTTTTAGACTTCTCAACTCAGACTCGATTTTCTGGGACTGACTTCTGCTTCCCAGGACATATAAAGTTGTCATTAACTTTATTAGCCCCTGTAAAACCACAGACCCAGTACACCCTATCTTACATAAAGTGCTGGAAAGGGTTAATACTTATCCCTTTTTGTCTGATCTCTCTTGGAGGGTTGTTTCACTCCATTTTCATCAAGACTTAGCTGGTGGCAGTGGTAACTACCCTATTTTTCCTACCGCAGTTATCTTAAATAACCTGGGTATAGTTTTAGGCTATCTTGGTAGCCTCTAAACTAAACCCGCTAGACCATATATGTTTTATTTCAGTTCCGGTAGGGTTTATTTGCCATTTCTTTTTGAAAATGTCTTTCTCGTGTTTTACTCTGCACGCCAAACCAGGTTTGGTTCCTTTGTTCACCATCTTTTTGCCCTCCTTAGGCGCCTGTATGTCTGTGAGGGACAGGATGTGAGGGAGGGGTTTTAGACTCCCTGCACTGGGTCTCCTTGGAGACCCATGTCACACTCTGAACTGATTGGCTATGGTGACTGTCCTGGTGGGACAGCCACCCTGCTGTGTGATTGACAGCCAGGCTGTGTGAATGGGGGAAAACTGCATAAAAAGCAGGTCTCTGGGTCTGGAAAGGCAGAGTTACCACTGGAACAAAAGAACCGACAAGGAGCTGACAGAAGAGGACCCCTACCATGACTGAACTACCCAGTGAAGCCCTGCTGCAGGTCCGAATCCTCGAACTCCAACGACAGAGAAGATCCTCCAGGAATCTTCTTCCCCTGAGCTAGTGGGACCAACCAGGTCGCCCAAACTGCAAGCCAGAATCCCTCCTTTGGTTGAATTCACTGTACAGAGCTACAGTGGGCTGGATAGCCAGGAAGGTTGGATCCTGCTTGGGTTTTAACAAGCGTACCTTTTATTCATTGGTTTGCTCTGCTGCTGGTATCTTCCCTGGGCAGTGCAGGACCCTCCAGTCTTCCTAGTTCTTGTCAGTCCGACAGTCGCTTCAGGAACCGTGAGCCTGCAGGAACTGTCAGGAACGTCCGCCTCAGCTACAGCTTCTTCTCCATTTAAAGGTACTGTTCAAATCCGGTTGTTTGTTTCGTTTAGCCACGTTGAAAGTGTGTGAAATCTTTCTCCAATCCGAGGGCTTGTCCTTCTCTACTCTTTAAACTAACTTTTCTGCTGCCCAACTTCGTCCAGAACTCTTGGTAAAGACTTAAACACGAACTACCCTGAGCTGTGTGATCTTGAGCAAAATACATTTACCCTATTGACTTTGGCCCTAACCCTTTTTGATTTGATTCCATAACTGTAGGTCGTCTTTCTAGATTGCTCTGCTTACTTACCTGTTGGTGCTGTTCAATTTCTGCCTAACTTTGTCTTTCCCTTTCTTTTTAATTTCTGTAGTGACTTTTTGCTCCCACTTCATTTGTGAGCTTAACTTGTCTGGAACCTATTGGGAGTGATGTGGTGTATTAAGAGTGTGATTTTTAAGCTGCTTTACTTTAGTGAAATGTTATACAATTGATGTGTAAATAAATGTATATTATTTTACTCAGAAACCTTGAGTCAGTGTTTGTTTGCATCATAGTAATTGCTGTCCTTTGTGTAACTACTGATTCTGCTCACTTGCTCTTGAGATAAGTCTGGCTGCTCAGCCATCCCTAACACTTTTAATTTGTAGTACAGGCATGTACTAAAGGTCAGTTTGTACTGTCACTTGTAGTCTTAATTGTGTGTGGTGTTCCCAAAGGTTACTGCATATAATTCTGCCTAACACGGACCCGTTTGATGAACAGAAGCAAGGATAAAGAGAATGATGAGCATATCAGTCCTTTAGATTAGGGATTAACGTTTTCCAAATTTGATAAGTAGAAAATGGACTTGCAGCTATCCTGGAACTTTTTTAGATAAAAGAGACAATGAGAGAAAAATACAGAGTTTGAGGAGAAACAAAGTATCTTTCATCATTTAGGCTACCTACTATAGAGACAATACACACATTTTTGTATGCTATATTTTCCTACATGTTACAGTTTTATCCAGCCCTGATACGAAGAGGAGTAAACATTATTAGGTTTTTTCAGAGAACCCATGAATAATTGTATTGCAGTTTCTGATATAAAAGTTAAAAAAAGAGATAACAGATGTGCATATTATAGTAAATACAAAATGGAGAGATTTCAACATTTCAGAAATTCGCTACCACCCCGAAAGTTGATTGGTTTTCATGGAATATTGATGGTGATATCATTTGATATTATGATTTGTGTTTTTCTCCTCATTGTTATTACATTCAGAAATGTCAAATATGATAAAGTAGACAGGGGAATTGTCACAGATATTAAGGGTGTCAATGAGACATCTATTATCATTCCAGAAAGAACTGGAGATAGCCTGTTTTACAATATAACTAGGGGACTATTTCCATTTAGAAGGGATATTGAGGAAAACTATGAAGACATAAATATGTATCGTAATAATTCGGTTAATTTAAAGAATTATCTATGGGATCAGCATATGAAAAAGGTGGGGAGAAAGACGTCGGATGAAAGATTTCATGTGAGTTCCCTTTTAACTTATGCTCTGGGAACATCTAAGATATTCATACCAACAGAAGTATCAGTGAAAAAGGCATGTTGCCTGATACATCTTGCACTCTGCCTTACAATAGGATAATTCCAAGGCAGAACAGCATGTATAGTATGGGTGAATAAAAAGACGTCTCAAAGAGAAGACAATTATGTACAAGCTACAACGTCAAGAGAAAACCAAGAAACAGAGCACTGAATAATGAAATATGAACAGTTTGGACTAAATGGAGAAGAAATCAAGATAGAAGAAAATAAGATGCTCGAATGTGAGGGCAAGACTGGGGAGGAAAGACGAGAATGCTGGGAAAGAGGTCAGCTACAAATTATCACTCCTGAAGGATGGTTTGATGGATTGGCTGTCTGCAAAACATTTGCATTAACAGGACAGTGGGAAGAAGCTGTGATTAATGCAGAGAAAGAATCCAAAGACCAATGGCCTAAGACTGCAAGATTGCTAACATGGGTCGACGATGAGGGGGGGCCCTTGCAACTACTACCCCTTAGGAACACTTTGTTATGTTTCAGAAATAATGGCACAATCAAAGTTGGGGAAACACCTCAAGTGTGGGTGAGTTTTTCCGATGTCCCAGGTATGAGGGAAGGAACAGCGGTCCTGACGGATCACTATTGGACATGTGTGGATCAAGAGCATATATGAAATTACTGCCAAAATGGGGAGGGCAACTCATAATTATACCAGCCAAAGTGGCTTACATATAATACATTTTCAAAGATGGATGCTCACCTGAGATAGAGAAGTTCATTCAGTAGACACCGACACATGAGAGAAAATTACTTTAAATCATTAGAAGCATATCATGATATTCCAGGGGAGTATAAGCTGTTCAGCCAAACAGCAGTAATATTTGCAGCTATCTTCATGCCAAGAATTCAGACTTCAGTGAGTGCCAAGTGGTAGCTGTTGCAGACGATAAACACCACAATAAAAGTATTCAATGCAATCAGAGAAGGAATGAGTGCAATCAGGCTTATGGCGCTCCAGAACAGGTATGTAGTGGACTTAATCACTGCAATGTAAGGAGGCGTGTGTGCCAAGATCGGGCCTTCTTGCTGTTCATTTCTACCGGCCCATGAAAATGGGACCCTGACAGAAGTAATAACGACGTTGTCAATATTGCACACGAAGAAGGTGGAAGAAATAGACGAAATCGAGGATGACGATTAGGTCACATCTCATTTTTCATGGGTTCCAACCTGGCTGATGAATGCCTTCAAGCTACTTGGAGCAATCTTAGTGTTTTTATTGCTCAGATTTTGTCTTATAAGGATCATCTTTCGACAATACCAGAAGACAGATGGAAAAGCTATTGGGATGAAGGTCATGATTGATATAGACGCTGGAACTGGTGAGCAGATGCTAAATGATGAATCTACCCATGAAAATATAAGGAAAAGTACCCTTGCACCTCCAGGAACAAAGTTCTACTATCCCATGGATCATATAAAATATATAGGACAGTGGATATTCTGTCTACCATCAGGAGATTGGTGTCACAAGGCCTGCAGTGTGGATGCACGTATACAACATGAAGGTCACCTGAGGGGGGTGACACAGATATGGATTCCCAAGAAACGATTCTATGAAGAAAAGATAAAATAGAATGAAAAAGAAAATGAGAAGAGGAATGTGGTCGAGAATTTGACCAGAGGAGGGAATGTAGAGCAGGTGGATGCATTTTCCCTCGCTTCTGCTCCCTCACCGCGGCCATACTGGATCAGCAGGAGAAGGGCCATATGTGGGACACCATGTGTTATGCCTATACTGCACCGAGCGTAGTACTCAGACAGCCATACAGAATGTACCCTCATACTGAAAGTAGGGAAAGATGATGCATGGAAGGATGTCAGCACCCACCTATGGACATTATGGAACATTGAGTGAAATCTGACGAGGGCAGAGTGATGTCTTTAAAGAAGATTTATGATCTATGCTGAAACAATATGAAAATACTTAAGAGTGACAATGTAACTGAAGCAACAAGAGAAATATGTACCTAAAGCTAAAGTAATCATGATTACAAAGGAGATGAAGTAACTTACTGGTCAATAACTGTAAACACACGGTAATGCAAAGTAGAAAAGAGACATATGGAGGTATGCTATAGAGGAATATATAAAGTGACAAGGGTGACCATGATAGGAAAATGGATGCTGGCTCATGTTGAATTCAGCCAGACTACCTCAGAGACAGACAGAGGCTGCCGAATCAGGAGAGGCTGGAAAGCCCTGTGTGCAGAACAACATAAAGGCTATGTTGGCCTTGGATCAAGGATGCTATTTTAAGAAATCATTTCAAGACACAGGGTGATTTAAACGGATGAGCTCTGAATGTGAAACATTCCTCTTAGATTGAAGAAGAAGAAAACATCTGCAATGGGCAAAGTATTGGACAATTAAAAGTGTGTGATGTCTATGCAAGTAAGAGTGAGAAAGTCTCTAGAGGCCAACAGGAGCAATAGCACCCTGTATAATTGAATAAAATAAGAGTAAATAAGATGCTACAAGGGACACATGCGTGGTCTCTTTCCATGTGACTCAGAAGTCAAAGATAATTGCTATTCATTAGAGCCTCAGACGAAGATAGTGGTGTGCTCACACTCCCTCAAATGTTCCAGGACAGTGAGCAGGATGCAAGATCAACTACAGATGGAAGACTGTTTTATGGCCTACTGATGAAGGATGGTGGATTAATTGGAAGAACAGGGGGTAATCTCATGCAATTCAAAACACCTAGTTTTCGTTTTACATACATGCTGGTAAAGAGCCGAAAGTAAAGGGTTGGGATATCATGCCAACCAATCAGTGGATCTAAGGGCCAACCTAACATGTAATGTTGCATAGACCAATCTGCTTGTTATTTTGTCAGCTATAATCAGTAGTATACATACTTAGAGGTAGTTCGAGGTGTGTCCTACAGGTAAGGGACAGCCAATGATGTATTCATTTGTATATGTTCTACACGTAGATATGTTCCCTTAACCAATCCCTCAATAGATTTTACAATTTGGCACGTAGGATGACATCACATATGACACACCTTGGGGTATAATACCTCTATGTAATCAAGCTACTGTGTGAGTGTGCATGCATCAGTCTAGTGCCTGTCAGTTCTCCATGCTTTATTAAATGAGAATACAGTTGTATTTTGCCATATTCCTGGAGTCTATCTGGTTATTTGGTCTGGGAAAACTATTTGTAATTTCATCTAGCACAAAAGACGCTTCAAGGTGGTTGAGCACATTTCAGTCATAGAACAAATGCATTTGGATAACATTGAAAATGTGATTTTGCACAACGACAATCTAGAATCATAAACTTGTATTAAAAATGTTTACCCTACAATCATAAAATATGGGGAAGGAAAAAAATGTCCAGGGATGAAAATAAAATAAAAGTCGAAAATGAAACATAACACTATACAACTATATACACTGGCAGCAGGCTCAAATGTCTTTCAATGCTCCCAGCAGGCCCAAGTCAATCTCCTCATCCGCTGCCCTTGGGCTACTGTTCTTACCTTGAGGGATTGCAGGCCCTCAACCATATGCCTTTCCTCCAACTCCACATCCATGCAAGCATCCTCCAGGATTGCTGCTCGCCTCCTTGCCCACCTCTCTGCCATCTTCAGCCGTGGTCCTGGCAATGGATAGCCTCCCTCATCCACTGCCTCTCCACCATCAGCTGCCACTCATATTCTGCACGGACGCACACCATCTCCCTCAGCCACCTCCTATCCTGCTGCCAGGTGTTCACTATTTTGCACCAAATTTGCCTTCTTGGGGTGTAATGTCCCTTCATCAACTGCCTCCTCACACTCCTCATCTGCTGCTGCATGGCAGAGTGTAAGCTGTGTAGGTCTCCCCTGCTACTGGATGAAACTTGTCAGGGGGCACCTGCACTGCCCTGAAATGCCAGCTGTCACTGCACTGCCTGTTTCTGTGTCGACGCTTGGGCAGGCTCAATGATCACCTCAAGTGGCATTATTGGGACTTCCACCTCAGGCAGGGACATAGGCACAACCAGACTGGGCAGTGTTGGACAGACTGGTGCACATGGGTGCATGGTTGCATTTGGCACAGAAGGCTCCCAGTAGGATGATTGGGACACAAAGGAGGAAGTGGAGGAGTGGTAAATTGCACGCGCTAGCACACAGAGAACTCCCAAGAACAGTGGTTACCAGCTGGCCCAGGAAGTGGCTCATCTGCTCATGATGCTGATTCAGCTCCTGTCGAGAAGCTGAAACAGCATCACAAAGAGACATGGTCCACCTCACAAGACCTTGGATGGCCAGCTTGCTCTCAAGGATGCCCTCGATCTGTGTGGACTGCATATCCTCATGTCTCTGGGCCAGGAGTTTGGCATCGACACCTTCCTGGATGCTCCCACCTGATAACACATTTTTGGGTTTGTATTTATTTTGTTTTGGGTGCATTCACGGCATCGGATATTTATTATTTTTGTGTTGGGTGCCTCTAATACATCATGTATGCATTTTGTTTTTTTTGGGTTCCTCTATGGCATAGCATACACATTTTCTGGGCTGAGGCGCCCTCTAAGCATTGAGCAATGCATAATTTTCTGGAGTGGTTCCTTGGATCCTTGCAGCACCATGAGTGCAAAGGCTATGAAAGGGAGAGGACGGGGGAGTGGTGAGGACTCACATGTCCGGGCCCAGGAGGAGGACATGGTGGGCACACACACATGACCCAACCTCAGGATGGACATGGCGAGCCTCAGCCCACAGGTGACCCTGACATGGTTGGAGGCCTACAGGTGGCCCAGCACCACCAAGGGCCACTAGGGTGAAGAAAGGACTGAAGAGCAGGAAGAGGCACCACCCAATGGTTAGGCAATTTTTAAGGAGAAGGTGCCCTCAAGGAAGTGCTTCACTGATGAGGAGTTTGAAATCCTCATGATATGTGCGCTTGAATACCATGGTGCCTCTACCACTTGGCTGGCAGCACCCGTACTCCCACTGAGCAAATGAGGATGTGGCATGAGGTTATGGACCTCATCAATGCCTTTGCTGTGGAGAGGCACAAAACGGTCCACAAGCAGATGGATGACCTAATTGAAAGGAATAAGGAGAAGCTCAGTGGCAATCTGGCCTCAGCCCAGGCAACAGGTGGGGGGGTACCAGAGGAGGAGGAGCTCACTCCTTTCAAAGATGTCGCTTGTGGAATGATCAGCATTGAGCATGTGCTTGTCGTGTGAGGCACTGGCACCTATGTTAACACATCTGGTGAGTGGCATTTGTGCATTTTGGATGTGATGATAATTTTGCATGACATTCCCACATGTGTGTGGGAGTACAGTTGGCAGCCATCCATGGGCACTGCATGAATGCTACCATGTACACTACCACCACCTTACCTGCATTCAGGGATGTGGTTGCATGGTTTCTGTGCGTGGTACATGTTGTCAGGGTACACATCACTGTCTGCTGTCTGGCACTGCTGTGCCAGTACTTGTATGTGTGGCAATGGCATCCACCACACATACCATGTTAGACATTCACAGTGTCATGCATGCACATTGTTTATTGGGGAAGATAATCAGGACTCAAATAGAATCAGAGCAATATATGCATGAAGTCAAAGTCCTGGCCCTGGCTGGCGGCGGCGGACATGGATGAGCAACACTGTCTGTGCATAGACGCATGAGGACGTCTTCCAGATGGAATGAGATGTGGATGGCCAAAAGTTGTTTCAGTGCAGTACTTTCCACATTTGGATTGTCAAAAGAGCAGTGCAAGTGTGCCTTGTTAAGTTCCATGTTACAGTCTCTTCACACATGGTTGATATGCATGTGATTGACACCATCCATGTATCTTGAGGGGGCAATGTTGCAATGGTGGTTGGTGTTACGCTCACCTGGTATCCACAGGGACGACAACCAGCAGGTTACTCGCTAGTATGCTTCTCAGCTTTGCCCTGATGTGGTCTGCGGGGAAGGTTCTGCCTTGTAGTAGAATTAGGCGTGCTCTCTGTCCTGCTTTCTTTGCAGGGGCGCGTTGTCTTTCATGGGCGAGTGCGGTCCAGTTACTTCACTGACGCCGGCCCGTTTGATATTGTATGTGGAGCTTCAGCGCGGTAAACTGGCTTGGTTGAGCCCCGCTGGTAAATGATGGCGCATTAAGAGCACTAGGGCTGCAAGGTCTTGCCTTTGCTAACCTGTGTTTTCCTTCCTTGTAGGTCGCAGTGTTCTTCAGCGCGAGTGGAATGTCCGGAGTGGTGCCAGCCGAGAGGCGACCAGCCACGTAAGCCTTTTGAACAGTTCGTAATTTGTAAATGTCTCTACAACTTTCTTTAATGTTGCCTCTATCTTCCTCTTTCAGGTCGTTCTGTCCAGGAGGCGTGCAGATTCGAGGAAGCTGTTCTCAGTAGCTGCGAGTGTTTAAAGATGAAGACTGCAGGGAAGATGCTGCTGCTAATGATGTCACTTGGACATGGTGAGCGTCACGTTGCAAGCTGCAAAGTAACAAAAAGCATGTTCTGCAGTCAGGGTGTGGTTTATATAGCCCAGGCCTGTCACACCCAAAACACTAGACTGCATATCTTGGTTTTTAGGGAACCAAGCTATGGGGATGCCTCCATTTTGGCTGACAATACAATAGAGTAATTCCCAAGCACATTGTTGTTCATGGTATATGAGCCTGGCGCCATAGGCCATAGGCGCCAGGACTGGCCAAATGAGGGCTTTTGAAGAAGATGCCAGGCTCTAGAGGCCCGAGTCCTGACTCCACCTGGCCAATGGGTTTGCCAGAGGGGTTTTGGGCGAGGGTCGTGACAGTTGGGGAGACCATGGCAATTCATATGCCTGCATTGACATTTGGTCAGTAAATGTACAGGTCACACAACCACATATTACCACAAGAAAAGGTTGCCATAGAGTAGGGGCTCACTGATGATGCACATATCTCCATCTGTTCACTGATGGGAATCACTCTCAATTATGTCATTGTGTATGTATGTGCTCTTGATCCCACAAACCATGCCATGTTGCATGCCGTGATATGCACCAGCCATGATTGCACAGGTCACTGAATCCCATTTTTCTGTGCCGTACAGGTCACAGGGTGCTCAATCACAATGTGAGATGTAATCATGTCTGGGCATTTTGTGTCTGCATGCATTCTAATGCACATATGCATGTTCTGCCAAGTACTCATGCCTCAGAATGTTGTTGTCTGTTTTTGTGCAGTTGATGATGCAGTAGATGAAGTTGTGAAGGAGGAAGAGCAGCAGGACACACGACAGACCACCAGTGGGTGGGTTGTTATGCCCCATGAGAATCTCCTGTTACTGCAGGCAGTACTCGTCAGGGTTACAGACTCTTCTGCTGACTCTTCAGACTCTTCACATGAAGCTGTCCAGATGTGGAGGACTCACTTCACTGGGTGACATGGATGGTGCCCCAGTGGGCAGTCAATATGTGGCCGTTGAGGTGAGCCAGGAGTCACGGGTTCGGTCAGTGGGAATCCCTGTTTCTAATGTGGTTACGGCTGCAAGATCGACTCCACCTTTGTTGGAATCAGCAGATGGGGCTGCTGCCCAACACAGGGTACAGGACTGCAGCCAAGGACAGGGGTCCCAGTGCAACGAACCTGGACCCTGGCATCCCAATTCCTTCAGCCCCACACATATGGTAGACGTGGGCATGACAGAGAGCCAGAATGGGAGCAGCAGATGCTGCATGCGACCATCCAACATGGCGAGGTCATGCAGGAGGAGGCCAGGGACATCTAATGCCTAACTTAGAACATTTCCTCACCAGCTGCCTGGGAGGCACAGCATCTGGCCTATTCAGGACCATCAGGTGTGGTTGATGCACAGACTGATGAGGACACTGCATGCTGAAATGCAGTCCTCAAGTCTCTCCAATTAGTTGTGGAGGCCAACATCAAAAGCCAGCAGGCTGATTTGGTGCCTCTGTAGGATTCCCTGCATCGAGATGTAGTGGCACAGAGAAAGCCTGCACCCGGGGATGTTTGCGTCTTGAACTTCCCGTTGCTGTGAGATGGAAAGCTTGAGGGATTCAGTGCATGATGAGCTTTTGGCCACATTGTCACACTTTACAAGGATATGGATGCCTAGAGGCATACACTCTCACAGAACTCTGATGTGTCACGAGTGAGCACACATGTGAAATCTGTGGCCCCTTGGGAGGAAGTCCATGGTGACCTCTTCTCCATTAGGTTACTCATGCATGCAGCTTTGTCACGATTGTGCCTAATCAATGATGACCAGGCTTGGGCACTGCATGGCCAGGATGCACCCCCGCACCACTTGAGCATCCATCACAGGATAGCAGTCCGAAACTACCCACACCGCCTCAACCACCTGTGCCCTTATGTCCATGAGCCCATGGAGGGGATATGATTTTTTGATTTTCTGTCTTTTTCTTGTTTAGTTCACTTATGTTGAACCCATAGACCTGGGTCCTTTAAGATGAGGTAGCAATACTTAGGGATGGATGGGGATGCTGAATTTACTCAAACATCAATAATAAAACTGACTCAGGAAGTTGGCAAAACCCAGTGCTGTTTTATTTTCAATTGTCTAAAACAGGGAGTTACAACGGACATCAACGGACGTCACAAAGCACAATCTCTCTGAATTTAATAAAAAACATAGCTTGTATAATCAAAATTCATCATCATTGACGTCACACTACATGGTAAACTTCAAAAACCTACTTGGGGATGTGATAGGCTTACAGGCACCATCTAAGTATAGGCTCCATAATGATGGTGGTTGTGATTGGGTCTCTAATATCAGGTGGACAACTAAGCCCTCCTCCAGTGTAAGTATTCTTCATTGTGACAAAGTATACAACACTTCATTGGTTACACAAACTATAGGTTTCTCTGATAAGTGGCCCTCTACTATTGGCTGACACGCTTGTTCCCTTCTGGAATATTCCACACACTAGCAGCATGCAGGCTGGTACCCCAGGTGCAAGTAGGGTCGGCTCGGTATGCCACTCCACCCAATTAGCCCAGAATTCATCATCACTCTTGCCTTTTTTCCATTCAATTAAGGCTTTGAGCTTCCTTGCAGAAGCTTTCTATGCCTGAGAATAAAAGGGAGTGTGACATGATCTTATCTTTTGGTTTCGGTGTAGCTCGACCCAAAGTCTGTTTTCATCTGACCATATGACTGGGGACCACGTTGGTTTTCAAGCTCTTTGCTGCATATAATACTATTAAATGATGAAGTCTTGACTCTGTCATTGTTTTTTCATTGCATCTCAAACAGAAGTGTGTTCCTTTCTGATATTCATGTAACTACTTGACAGCCAACCAGGCTCACAGTCGCCTTGCCTCTTGGTTCTGGGCTAGCCAGCCTTTCATGAATTCTCCTTCACCACAAGTTATTTTGTAACTGCACCACACTGAAGCCCTTTGCATTCACGGTGTTCAAGTCTTGCTATAGTGCATCATGGAACATCCAGGTTCTATACATTCCTATGAATATACATAGGCGCATCGCCGCAATCAATTCACTACGTAGCCAGCCTCAAGATCACTTTGTCTACTTGCGTTACTACATCTGTACAAGCATAAAATGACTTTGCATTTTTCTTCAGCGTTTCTTTGCATGAGCATCTTCATTTTGATTCTGAAATGTTGCTTATTTTCGACACCTCCTCGTCAGATCTTATAGAATGTCTATAGTCTTTTGTATCTTTTCAGGGTGTCAGTTCTGCTTCACATGACATCACCAGTCTTCTTTCTCTTTCCTTTTCACACTTCTTCTGGGACTCTGTGCAGAAGATCATCATTTCTTCGATAATTCATAAAGGGTTTTCTCAATGGATACCTTGTTTCAAGAATTCTTTATGGTACAGGCATCCTCACTGGTACTGTACGTGTCACAATTTCCAGTTCCCAACATATAGGCAACATGGGGGTGGAGCTTCTTGTAGGGGCTTTTGGCTTTTCCTCTATAGTCCCCCCTCTGGGAGATTCATCAACCACTCTCTCCTCAGTCTTCACATCACAACATCCTCATCTGAAGAAATGTTTATTTGGAGTCCATATCTTTATGACTCCGTTCAGGCATCCAGCTGATTTCACATGCTCATCAAAACTCCAGGTCATAAGACTGCATTGTCCATTTGGACTGCAGTAGATCCATCTTCCCACATACTTCTTGTGGTTCTTCGGATACAGGAACTATGTTCCCTAAGGTGCATGAATGCTGGCTTTTACATAGTCTCTGATTCTTCATCTGTCAGCTCTTTAGGTTTGAATCCTGATTCAACATCAATCACAATCTTCATTGCTACAACATTATTTGCAGTCTTCTTGCATTGTGTGATTATTATCCAGATCACACAGAACACAAACATGATCATCACCAACTGCGCTCCCAGGAACTTGAAAATGTTCGCCACATTTCTGGAACCCATGAGTAGATTGAAGCAAACCAGCTTTCATCAGCAATGTCTTCGTCTTTGTCTTCCATCTTGATGTGTATGTTTGTCAGCATCGTTATAGCCTCCGTCAGAGTGCCATTCTCGTCATCATGAGAAGGTTGAATGTACAACATGATTCTCTGATTTTGGCACAAACACCTCCATCCATAGCTGTGATCATATCCAAGAGATATCTGTTCTGCAGAGTCCTCAGTCGTATGGCTCTCAACTCCTCCTTGATAGCATTGAATCCTTTATAGTGGTGTTTATCGTCTGCAGAAGCTCCCATCTGGTTATTTGTAACCTTTTGTTATTTGCCATTGTCTGGATCCCAGGCATAAAGTTAATCGTGAATGTTGAATCAGTCTTGCTGAACAAGCCTGTGCTCATATGGAATAGAGTCAAAAGCTGCTGTTGATTTGGCTGAGAAATAATGTCCTCTCTTCGTTCAATTTAGGAGTTCAGCAGATCTCTTTTTCCTTAGTGAGCATCTGCTTTAGGAAACTTGCTAATTTTCAGATCACTCTTTGGAATCACCAATGCTGGAACATGAACGATCACTATAGAACACAGTCCTCCCAAGTCTCTAGGCAGCTCCATGTATGCACTAGATCCACAGCCCCATTAGTGATCCATTATTACTACTGTCCCATCTTTCATTCCTGGTATAGCTAAGATTTGTCTGCACTGTTGATGCTCTCCAACTTTTCTTGTGCCATTGTTTCCGAAACTGAGTTCTGCACTAGCCAAAGGTACTATCTGTAATGGGCCTCCTCTTTCTTTGACCCATGTCAGAAGCTTTGCCCGTCTAGTCCAGAAAGGTTTGCATCCATTTTCCACTTGTTCAATAGCTGGCTTGTGATGACCAGTACTACCACAACTCTACATACAACTATGTCATCTTCCCAGCCGTCTGGAATAAGTACTGTTCCCCAGATTCGCTTCTGGCCTCTTTCCTTGCAGCTTCAAACGTCTTCATCAGTCTTCTCTTGACAGTTGAGCTTTCTGTTTATCTCCCATATTATTCCAGCTCCCTTCACGCCAGGCTGTTTTTATCTGATAACATGATTTCTGGTGTGCTCTCTTGTCTTGTCTTTAAGTCTTGAACATAATCATCTTGATCTGGGGATGACCATTCTGTCACCCATACCAAAGATGACGTTTGAACCTGGAACTGACGTCTTTTATGGCAGAGTGCACAGTGATTTAGGCAATGAGCTGTCTGTATATCTATTTCAATAGCTATGAATATCTTACACTTACCCATAGCATAAGGCAGGAGTGTGCATACATGGCAATCCTCCTTAGAAGTCCTTTTTCCCACTACTTTCATGTGCTGATACCACATGTTGTTAATGTGCTGTACTGTCTAAATCATCATTGAATTCATAATTATCCTCCCTTGAACTTCTCTTAGGTCTCTTTCTTGTAAGAAGTGGGAATGCTAACAACTCATGAAACACATGAGTAGCCATCCTTCTTACAAGGGAAATCATGGAGACACTTGTCAGAGAAATTGGTGACTTCACATGAGCTACTGGAGTAGGAACAATCACATAAGGCCTTGGCCTTCTCACAATGTCTAGTTCTGCAAAGGTGAATGGTGTGAGAAGAATTAACAGAACTTCTTCCCTTTTGGAACCATTAAAGTAAACAGTGTGGATCAATAGAAACAGAAAAACGATAATGGATTCTGAACAGGCATGGATTATGCACCAATGCATTAGGCTCCACCATCAATGTCTCTCCACACGTCGTTGACTCTGCTAACGTTCCGGAACTGAAATATGCTCTATAGATCACATGATTGCCTGTAATTACTATTCAGGAATGAAAAACTTGTTTTATTTAGGAAATACCGTTAGATGCTCCGGTAGTTTTCAAATTTGCTCTATGATCTCCACAAGTAATCGGCTGATTGCAAGTCGATTTATATGATCTCGCATAAACACATAAGTGTTAGTGTTCTGCCAGACAAGATAAGGGAGTACTTGAAGAAAATAGTAAAAGATCATGGCACATAGTTTGTGGGCATCATCGATAGATAGGACTGTTAGGCAAGATTGTATGCAGTACATTTGGGAGACTACAGCAACCTTGTACTAGTGGCAATAGGTAAACCAACATTTGATATAATTCTGTACTACCCAGGTTGGTAGTGTGGCTGAAGAGCCAGGCTTATCTCAAGAGCAGTCAATGTGAGAAGTAGGCTTTTTACACAGAGATTCAAAGTGACAAGTATTCAAATAAACTCTTACACTCAAGGTTCCTTGATTAAACAAGTATTCATTTATTTAACACTCAGTTGAATAAGCCTTCTTCAGAAGGGAGCAATATATAAATAACACAAAAATCACATCAAAATACACACTGTTAGTTTCTCTAAATCAGCAAGTATCCATTTGTCATGGCACACAGAGGTTCTTATACCCGTAGGTGACTTAAATAACTAGGACACTGTGGACATCTATGTATGACTGGTACATTAAGAGCAATACTGAGTTTTGTGTCATAGAAAAGGGTTTGGGAATACAACAAAGGTTAAACAAATATTCTGAAGCAGGTAGGTACTTTTTTAACCCAGCAAGGCAAAGTAAATTAACCCTTTCCTGGAGGAAAGGTAAAGCACAAAGTCAGAGGTAAGAAGAGACTTTCATGGAGCCAGGCCAGCCAATGTTAATTGAACAAAAGTCTAGGTTAGCTGAAGCACTCCTTTCAGGTAAGTAAAAGTCTTGCACAATGATTTAGAAGTCTTTGTAGAAAAGTAGAATCACTGTAGGGCAACAAGCTGGGAGGCTTGTGAGAGGCAAAGCTGCAAGCAAATCTGCATAAGCAACCAAGAAAAGTCTCAACTGAGAACTAGCACGGCTACATGACAGTTATGAAATTAGGTTAGTCCTCTTAGTTTTACAGTACCTTTGTTTAGAAGAAATTGGTTCCTGTGTAGATCTGCAGATCCTGTTGTTTCTGGGCCTCAGTCGTGGGGACAAGAGGGAGGACGTCTGGGGACTCCTGCACTATGAATGGAAGGTCGGCAGAAGCAATGGGCAAACTTCAGATCAGCAGCACTTCACCGTTTCAGCTCCTCACAGCTCAGGCAAATAGAAACACTGCGGTTCTCGGATGCCACAATGGACTTTCCTCGCATCTGGGATCCAGAATCCTGTTGAGGTGGTACAGTCTTGGTCAGTCCTGCTTCGTGGGAGTCCGCAGGATCTTCCTGGAGCTCAGGTCTGACTTCGGACACTCACTTGATTCTGGCGTTCCTCTCCCTGGCACTTCGGTTCCTGCAGCAGCAATAGAAGTACAGCGAGCTCCGAGAGGATGTCCAGATGAGCTCGTCTTGGGGTCGATTGGTCCCACCAACCCAATGGGAGACGTTGTCCTTTGCAGGTCTTCGCTAGTCGAGATGAATTCGGAGCTTCAGCACTGCAGCAGGGCTTCACCAGGTAAACCAATGATGCAGGAGTTGCAGCAGGTATCTCTTCCAAGTTCTTATTCGGATTCCTTCATCCAGTGGCCGACTCTGCCTTCCAAGCAAAAAAGCCTCAACTTTTTATGCCGGTTCCTCCCATTCATTCACATAGCTGTCAATCACACAGCAGGGCGGCTGTCCTCCGAGGAGAGCCCTCCAGGCAATCACCCTTGGGTGCATTCTTGTAACTAAGGACAAAAAGAACATGGAGTTTTGGGCACCTTCCTCGCTTCCTGCCTTGCTAGACACGCTGGAGTCAGACGCGAGCTTCACTCGTGAATCCCGCCATAGACAAAATGAACAAAGGGACCAAACCTGATTTGGCACGCAGAGTAAATCTCAAAAAGGAACTTTCCAACAAGAAATGGCAAAAAAAGAAGACTGGGGCCTTTTTGACGAAATGGCAACCCATGGGTGTCTTACTGCAGTTGCAATTGCAGCCCACTTTAAAAACACACCATGGTAGGAAAAAGTAAACCACTGCCACCGGTCATTAATAGTGGAAAAGGTAACATCAAACTGTTACATGAAAAACTAGACAAAGGGATACTAAGTAACCCCTCCAGCACTCTATTGTGTGCTGGGTCTAGAAAGTTACAACATGTAAGTAAAGTCAATTTTAATTCACTGCTCTTGGAAACAGTAGTTTCACCAAGAGAAGGTATTTAAACCTTTGGGAAATCTAAGACACTTCACTGTGCCACTGCACTAAAGGTGCTGTGTGTCACAATGCAAAGATGATGCCTATGGAGTTTGTCAGACTCCAAATTCAAAAGAAACACAGATGCCAAATCACAGAAAAATACATGAGGGAGTGGGAAAAAAGTCTTACTCTCTCCAGGTTAGAAATTAAAATTCCTCAAGTCCAACAAAAAGAGTTGCGGTTCTCTAAGGTAGGAGGGAATTAGCACATTTTGGAGAATTCTCCCTAACAAGGATAATCTGTGCATCAGGAAAGATGTTCAGGTAATAGTCTGATCTGCTCTATAATTGCTGCCAATAATCATCTAATCGCCTGCCCATTTTTAGGATCTTGGACAAAAGAATGTATATCCGTGCTCCTACCTACAATAGCAGGGGAAGCTCTGAGTATAAATATGAAGACAGCAGGAAGTAGTCTTTGTACGTCAACCTTGAACAGCACCATGGGCATCTAACCTCAGTGAAGAACGAGTCGTGAAACTGCTTCCTCTTCCAGTCGTCAAACAAGAAGTCTAAGTTGATCATTTTTCCATTTTCTTCAGCACTCCACAGTCCAATGTCAGAAAACTCCTGTGGCTCAAGAACAGTATCTTTCTCAATCCTTGCTATAGCAGCTACAACGAGTGTGTCAGGGGTGCCACAGTCCAAGTGTACACTTTTTTCTATCTACTGGATAATCTTTGTGCCCTCTTCCTCAACATCGAGTCTGCACAGGCTGAACTTCTTCTTCTTGACTTGCTTCTGAATGGGTTGGGGGTGTGATGGTCTCTCTAGCATAGGCTTTCACATTTCCTATGTGCATCCAAGCTTGTCTCCATAGTACCTTGACTGCTGATGGAGTAATGTCCTTCACAACGAAAGGGCTGTTAAATCTGGGTTTGTGCTACTTTCTTGTGAAATTCCTTATTAGAACCTTATCTCCAGCAAATAATTTAGGGACACATAATCCCTCAGGTCCAGTTACTGTATGATCTTCATCTTTTTTCTGAGACCGACACCCCGTCCGCTTGACTTGATCTGAAATGACAGAGATACTAGCAGTTATACATGTTAAGTGCTCACATACTTCACTTCCTAACAATTCTGCAGTTGTCTGGGAATCACTCCTAGTCCTTGATGGAGGAGTCAGAGGCATTCTCATTCACCTCTCTGTAACTAAATTGAGGGTTGTTAAGTGGTGATCAGAGCTGGGCTGATTTCTCAATGAAATAAGGCAAGGGGCAGGCAATGCAGCCACCCCTTTTTCAGTGTCAATTTCAACTTTGCTATTCTCTCTTTGAGTAGACCATTGAGTCTCTCACATACTACATTTGCTTGCGGGTGATAAGCAGAAGAAAACTTGTGTTTAATACTAAGCAATATGCTAATTTGTTCAAATACCTCATTCACAAAATCGGGTCCATTATCTGATCGCAACACCTCACATACTCCCCATCTAGGGAATACCTCTTGGACTAAGAACTTTGCAGCGAAGTGGCATCAGAATGTGTGCATGGACATGCTTCAATCCATATCAAAAACGGGCACACTACCACTATCATATACCTATATCCATTACAAACTTGCAGCATATCAACATTATCAGGTAATAATACATCATGTTGCGAGGAAAAGCCATTGACAACATTATTTATGGTGACATTATGTATGGGGATGGTTGCAAGGATGTCCCCTGTTCAATGTAATAATGCCTCTGCAAAAAACAGTGACTATTTTGTCAGGAGACATTTTTGCAGCGACATTCTTATATGGAGACATATTAACATAATCGATATGTAAATACTGAAAAGGACCATTTGGTTGAGGACTTACTCCTCTGACTGTTCGCAATGTGTGCTCATCAGTAAACTTTTGACATACGATGCAATTTACTATATAAAAAACAACATGTTCTAACAGGTTCGGTAGGAACCAGTCCTCCGCAATGGTTGCTGAGAGGCTCTCCCTAGTGACATGCGCTTGGTAGTGTAGCTGTTTAAATGGCACCCTTAATAAGGCTCCAGGCATCACATGTTTGCCAGTTCTGTCTTGTTGCCACAGTGCTTCGGAAGGGGATGAAGAATACCCCCTCTGCTTCCACAGTTCGTTCTCGTCCTGTGTAGTCCCACCTTGAACTTTCATTAGCTGTGTTTGTGACAAATTATTAAAGCTTTCATTCACAATCATTATTACAGCCATTTTCTCTTTCACATCAGGAGTATCAAAACTAAAATTATCAGAAGAATATGCAACTCTTTTGGCCTCTTCGTCCGTGGCTTGGTTTCCGTGTGAAATAAAGTCAGTTCTCTTAGTAAGTGCTGCGCATTTAACTATTGCAATGGCTACTGGGAGTTGGAGTGCTTTAATAAGCCTGTCTAACAATGCAGCATGTTGCACTGGAGTGCTGTCCCCTCAGAGGTAGCCCCTCCTTTTCCAACATGCTAACCCTGCGTGTACGGTTGATGTCACTTAGGCGGAGTCACTGTACAATATCACTTCCTGCCATGCATGATTCTCGAGAATGACAATAAGTGCCACTAATTCAGCAGCCTGTGCTAAAAAATGAGACGGTAGTCTTGCACTTGCTACCACTTCAAATTCCCCATTGGCTCTGTGTCTTATCACAGCAGAGCCTGAATGCCTGTCTCCACCTGTTTGATCGATCTTTGAAGGACCATCAATAAAGAGATCCTCCCCAGCTGCTAGTGCATTCTCCTTTACACTCGAGATCTCATCATAAAACTCTTCATAGTTTGAGAAATCATGCACTTGCTCATCCTCTGCCAGTGGTTCGGCTACAAACGTGGCAGGATTCAACATTTTACACCTGACTATTTTGATCACTGGATTCGATATAGCAACCTCATAAGCAGAAGCTCATTAGATTTTAGTGTAACCTCAGGTTTCTCCAAAACAGCAAACAAAGCATTCTCAACAAATAACGTCATGGAACACCCCATTAATATGCTTGCAAATTTCTCGATAGTGAACGTGGCTGCTGCCAGTGATTGTTCGCAAGGGAAGTGACCCCTCATAACTGGGTCCAGAATCCAACTGTAATATACTGAAGGGTTTGTATCCCAATGTGGTTCTCTGTGTGAGTACTGCTGTCATGACTGTCCCATTCATGAGCGAGAATAAAAAGAACTCCTCAGAATAATTTGGAATTTCTAAAACTGGAGCCATGCAAATTGCCTTTTTTATTTCATCAAACCACTCCTCCATTTCCTCAGTGCATTCAATTGTTTCCTTATTCATCTGTGCCTTCTTCAGGCCTGCAACAAGGGTCTTGTGTATGAACTATAATTAAATATCATGCTCTAACATAATTACACAGTCCTAAAAACTGCTGCATTTGCTTTATCGTGTGCAGTTTTGATGTTTTCAAAATCGCCTCAGCTCTTTCAGGTATAACTTTCTTTCCTTTATGCAAGATTAACTGTCCTATGTACAACACCTCTTCCTGACAGTACTACAACTTCTCTTTATCCACTTTATATCCTTTGTCTGCTAAAATAATCATTAGCTGAATCAAGTCGCATCTACATTCTTCTGTTGTGCTACAAACCAAAATATTGTCTAAGCAATGAAGCACAACACTTGGCAAAAAATATTGCTTAGGTCCATCTGCAGGACCCTATTAAAGTTCAATGGAGACTCACAGTACCCCTGGGGCAAATGTGTACTTTTCAGCTTAGTCTGACAGAAAGTAAATGACATAAGATCTTGGGAATCCTTATGCAACGGGATTGAGAAAACATATTTGTTCAAGTCAATCACCGGAAAATATTGTGTTTCCGGAGGAATACTGCACAAAAATGTCATGTTCCGGAGGAATACTGCACAAAAATGGAACAAGAGGATACTCTGCCTTTACAATCTGGTTTATCGTCCTCATGTCCTGAATTAAAAACCATGACATACCTTTTGATTTTTTTATAGGATACACTATGGTATTACATAGTGACTCTGACGTCACTAAGAGGCCTTGTTCCATCATAGCCGATATAGTCTTGAAAATACCATTGTCTGCCTCTCGAGACATGGGATACTGCCTTGCTCGAGGTAACATTTCTCCTGGTTTCAGCTTCATTTTAACTTCTCTCATCCCTTTTAACAGGCCTACATCATAAGGGCCCATTGTCCATAAAGAAATTGGTACTTTCTCCACATCTTCATCATAAAATGTGGGACACTGCTGCACTATCATCAAGTTCTGTGGAACCTCTTGTCTTTCTGTCCTGATCCAATATGTAATGCTCATTTCAAACACTACTTTGTCATCTGACAGGTCGTCTTTAAACATATCCTCATCAGTGACATCAGACAATCTATATTCTTCCTGATATGATATGATATGATATGGTATTTGTAACGCGCCTATACACAGGTGTGTCAAGGCGCGACGAGGCAGGGAGGGGAGGAACAAGGGGAGACAAAACAAACGATCCTACTAGGCCAGGTGTCATTCAGATCGCGCAAGTGCAGGGGTGGGGGAGGGGGGAAAAGTGCAAGGGGAAGGGGAGGGGGGGAAGTGCAGTAAAGGTAAGTGGCGTAAGTAATAAATAAAAAAGGGCCAGCTAGTGGCAAGTGCAAGGTAAGTGCAGAGCAAGTGCTAGGGGAAGGGGGGGGCTGTAGGTATACAGAGACAGTCCCGTAGTGCAGAGGGGTTCCAGGGGATCAGTGACTGGGACCAGGACCGAAGGCAGTTTAGAGTGGTCAAGTTGCAGGATCAGTGCAGTTTAGTGAAGAATTTAATTAGCTGTTCAGCAGGGGAGAGGGAGAGAGAAAGCAGAAGCAAAGAGGAAGGTTTTGAGGTGCTTCCGGAACCGGAGGTGGTTCTCCTCAAGTTTCAGGGAGGCAGGAAGGCTGTTCCAGAGGGAGGCCCCTGCCGCGGAGAGAGATCTACCCCCAGCTCGTTGCTTCGAGAAGCGGCTGACCATGAGGGAGTTGGAGGCGGATGAGCGAAGGGCTCGGGGAGGAAGATATTTGGGAAGAGAGAGTTGAAGGTATTTAGGACCCAGGCCCCAGAAGGCCTTGTGGACAATGCAGAGGTTGCAGCCACTGGGAGCCAGTGTAGAGATTTCAGTCCTGGAGAGATACGGTCCCTGGGCTTGAGGCCAAGGACAAGTCTCCCAGTTCTGTTCTGGATGAGTTGCAGAGGGCGGAGAGTGGAGGCAGGCAGATTAAGATAGAGGCTGTTACAGTAATCCAGCTTCGAGAGAACCAGGGCTCGGGAGACAGTGAGCTTCTGGGAGAAGGAGAGGAAGGGAAGAATACCTCTGAGGAGGTGCAGCTGGTAGTGTGACCTCTTGGCGATGTCAGAAATATGAGGAGAGAAGGAGAGTGTGGAGTCGAAGATGACCCCAAGGTTTTTTGCCTTGCAGGTAGGAGCAGGGAGGGGGCCAAGGGAGGCAGGCCAGAGAGCTGCAGGGAAGGAGGGAGTGGGAGTACCGATGAGTAGAATCTCAGTCTTACTGGCATTAAGGCAGAGGTCATTGGCGGCACACCATTCTTGGATAGCAGACAGACAGTCAGAGATGAGGGAAGGAGAAGGGGAGGCTGAGGGTAGCCTGAAAATGAGCTGGGTATCGTCCGCATAGCACTGGAAATTAGGGCAGAGAGCGGCGATGCGGTGGGCAAGGAGAGCCAGATACTGGTTGAACAGCCAGGGAGAGAGATTAGATCCCTGGGGGACACCACAGGTGGAGAAAAAGATGTCGGAGAGGAAGGACCCCAGTTGGACCTGGGAGGGTCGGTTTGAAAGGAAAGAGGTCAGCTACGCCAGAGCCTGACCAGTGATACCCAGGTTACCTAAATAGCAATCTCTGTTTTTCATGGCTGCACTCATCATCAAATATTTCAAGCAGGCAAATTCCCCTCACACAATGGCTCACTGTAATTCCAAAACGAAAAACCTGTCCCCCCTCTTTGTCCATAGGTATCTCTGGCCTGAACAGAAATTCATCAAGTATTCTCACAGTCTTACCCACCAAACCAGGTAACCACGTTAACCAAATGCATATCCCATAATGAAAAACTTCAGGCTTTAACAACATTCCTTGCAGAGCTATTTGCCCTGTAAATGCCATGATGAATGTATTCCTGATGTTGAACACTCTATGCCTTCATCAGTGAAGGAAATTGTCATATTTAACTTTGTCATTAAGTCTCATCCCAGTATATTAACTGGTGTCTGCCTTGAATACAACAATGGGACAGACATATCACACTCTCTATGGTGACTGGCAATTTTTCAGTAAAAGGAACTTGTAGCTCCAGAGAACCCTTGAGCATTCATGGCATTTCCTGATAACAAAAATGTTCCCTCTCTTATACATGAGGGAGTTGTCCCAGTATCTACTAAAAAAAGAAAAGGATTTGTCTCCTATGCTTTCATCAACCCTTGGTTCCTCTTGAGGATTTGGCATCACTGATAGTACTGAACACATCAAATAACCCTGTGAGCTGTCCTATTGTGGGTACATACTTATTCCCGTACCTATGAATGGATTTCCACCCTCGATGGTGACACCCCCTACTCTTGGAGTAAATAGCTGTCCTGTAACTGCCCTTTCAGCGGGTTCAATGGTGCTTACTGTGGTTGCAAAGCCTGTTGCTTTCATGGTGCTTGTACGTGATACACTATCTGATCTTGGCCGAGCCCATCGCTACTTTGGGGGCTATATGCTGGAGGATAAGCTGTTCCCCTTCTTGAGGATTGCCCATTTTTAAAATACCATTGCCTCCCACATGATGCCCTGTCACTCCATATGTCCAACACACAGGAGGGTGTCTTCCACATTTCCCTCCATGCATGTCTTGATTATCATTCTGCACATACTGAAAACCACCTTGCTTATTCTAAAGTTTCCCTGATTATTCTGAATGCCTCCTCTGCCTCGGAATCCTTCTCTGCCTCTTGACATACATCCACTTCCTTCTTAATCAGACTGCCGTTGGTTATTCAACTGCAGCACACCTGCTTTGTGCTGTCTGCTGTGCTCCTAGCCTTTCTCTGCTAGTCAACATCACCCCTTCTATAGCATATTTCGACAGCTTCTTCTGTACTAGTTTGGCTTCCTCAAGCTTCCTAGTATCTTCCCTCTTCAATTTTTCTCTTGCAACTATTAGCAATGGTGAGCAATGATCAGCAGCATTTCTGGCCATGGCTTTGCTTCCATATCCACCAGCTTCTTAAACTGCTTCTGTACCTGTTCTGGCAATCCCTGACATAAAATATGATAGAATAGAGGAACGATTTCCCCCAAGGCTCTCGAGTTTCCAAAGACCACAGTTCCTGAAAATTCTGAATGTAAGCAAGCAGATCCTTGCCTTCCTGCATCTTACGTGCCATAATTGCACCCATCTGACGTATTGGGATATTGTATTCTAAGGGCTTTCCAGACGGCCGCTCCACAATTATTAAATAGGGCTCCATCATGTGCTGTGTTCTGTGCTGTGACACTTGAGTATCCTGCTCTCGGCCAAATATCGGCAGCCCTTTCCCCAACGCTAGTTGCTAGAAGATCCTTAATGTGCCCTATAGCTGATGTGTTTCCTCCTTCCATTTTTTCCAATTCATAGATCCATTTCCTAGTCCATGACGTTAAACTGGGTAAATTACATCTTAAATTGTCCTTCGTTATCCACCTGGGGCCATGGGATATAATACGCTCTGGCCCCTCCTTTTTCTAACAAGGGAAATTGTGAGATCCCAAAATTGCAATCGGTTCCCATCATCACCCTATCCATTGTAGGGACAATGTTACGTTCACCTGGTCTCTGCGGGGGCGTTGGGGAATGGTTGCAACCCTCCCTGTATTTGGATAACCCTGGTCAGGCCTCGCCCTCTGCAGATATGCTGCTGTCTGCGGTGATCAGTGGAACTGCTCCTGCGTGGGTATAAGAGAACATGAGTCTGCCTGTCTATTGCTATGGTGTCCCTCGAACCCTTCTTCCCACTGCGTGGTTCCCATGCACCATCCCATAGGCTCACCTGTTATTAATGGATGATGAGCTCTCTGCATATGGGGCCGAGTTACTTCACTGGCCTCTGAATTGGTTGTCCAGTCCAGCTGCGATGATGCCACTTGGTAATGGTAAGTGTCTTTTCGTTTTTGTAAAGTCTTTTCTCGCTTTGAAATATTGTAGTATTGTCCTTAACACATTATGATCTGCAAGTTTTTACAATGTCTCCTCTCTGCTTTTGCTCCACAGGCGAAAGTGCGGCCCAGCTGTGATTTTGGGGTCTGATATGTGGCCAGAATGAAGAAAAAAGGATCAGCGATGTTCCGACCACAGGTGAGAGCTGGTTTAAGGGTAAGCACGAGATTTGCAATGAGTGTGACCATAAATTGAAGGTTTTCGGTAAAGTCTAACCTTTGCCTGCTGATTCTCCTTGCAGGTGCCATCCACGGATTAGCTAAGTGGCGAGCTGCAGTGTCGCCGCCAGGATTCGCTTTCCAGGAGGTCCGGAGATGGAAGGTGAGTGCCAGGCACTGCTGAGGTGTTTACAGGTGAGAACTGGATACAAGGTGAGTAGAGGAGCTGCCGGTGAAACAGGTAGCAAAGTTGCAGAAGTGAACAGATTCCAGGTAAGTTGCATCTTTGGAGGTGGATTCCAAGGTGAATCTGCACCCAAACGGCAGTGAGCGTTACGCTGCCTTCAAGCAGAATAACGCAAAGCGCTTGCATGAAGGCTGGGTGGGCTTATATAGCCTAGCCCTGGCCACGCCCCCTTAGCATTGGCTTGCCGGCCACACCCTGCCACTCCCAAATGATGCTGCACATGCTACTTAGTTCTTCAGCAGCCACACCCAGATTGAATGCATGTGATCAGTTCCTGTGAATGTAATAAAGTACTTTACACCAAAATAATGTCTCTGCTCATATTTGTTCATGAGCCTGGCGCCAAAGGTGCCAGGACTGAGTCCGACTGGGTCCCCTGTGCCTGATTGTCCCAATGGGACAATTAAGTATGGCATTTCTCCTTGCCTCCGTTACCTGGGGGTATAGGGTTTGTGTGTTTGAGCCAGTGATCATGACAGCACTCCCCCTCAAGGCCCCTCTCATGGGTGGACTTCCTCCTGGTCGAGGCTTGGTGGGATTGTTACAGTGGAATTGTTTAATCAGTCGCGGAGCGTGAACAAACCCATTGGGTTCCCAGGTACAGTCTTGGGGTCCATACCCTTTCTAGTCTATGAGGTAGTACAATTTAGACTGCACTACTTTGAAGTCTAGAATAGTTTTGAACTTGTATTCTGGTTCTCCTTCTATGATGTCAGGTTCCGGTAGTGTGTGATTCAAGTACCTGGTTTCATTGGTTTGAGAAGTGAAACATGGAATACTGGATGGATTTGCATATTACGAGGTAGTTCTAATTTCATGGCAGCAGGATTTAACACAGCCTTAATAGAAGAGGGTCCTAAGTACCTTGGACAGAAGGCTTGTGGGCCTTTCAGAGGGATGTTTCTAGATGCTAACCATAGCTTGTCTCTGACTTGATAATGTGGGGCTTCTTTTCGGTGTCGATTTGGACATTGTTTCTGCTTTTCTTTCAATCTGGTTACATTTTCTTCTGCCTCTTTAAGAACTCGAGTGATGGTCCTGTGTAAGGTTGTCACTGCTGGCATTTCCAAGGTGTCAAGTGCATCAAAAACAAATGTTCTTCGATGTTGACCGTACACCGTGTAGAATGGAGTTTGTCCTGTACTAGTGTGAACGGAATTGTTGTAGGCATATTCGGTCAGCCAAAGTATGTTTTTCCAAGATTCTTCAGTTTTTTGTAACATACATCTCAATTATTGCTCTAAAGTTTGGTTGGTACGTTCAGTTTGACCATCGGTTTGAGGGTGGTGACTTGTAGACAATCGTAGGTTGATTTTGGCTATTCTACAACATCTTCTCCAGAGTGCTGAGACAAACTGCGTTCCTCAATCAGTTATCAATCTCTAGGGGAAACCGTACAATTTGACATTCTGTTCCAAAAATACTGTGGCAAGTGCGGAAGAAGTAGGGAGTCCTTTTAATGGAATGAAATGGGCCATTTTAAAGAACAATCCACGATGACTAAGATGGTGTTATATCCGTTGCAAGGAGGTAGATCTGTGATGGAGTCAATTGACAACATATGCCAAGGAGCTGGTGGTACCATTAATGGATGCAGTAAACTGGCTGGGTTTTGTTTTTGAGATTTGAGTTGTGCACAGACACCACAGGTTGTGATACACGAGTCTTGGTTATTTTTGGATGCCCTTCCACTAAATAATCATGGTAATTTGCTATTATTTGGTCTTGTTGTTTTTTTTCCAGGATGCATAGCATCCATTGAAAGTATGGTAGGTCATTTTCAATGGTGTATTGGTTCCCCTTTGATAACCGTTCCTTTTGTGTTGTTTGATTAATCTGAAATCGGAGATCGGATTTCAAGTCGTCCAAACAGGTGGTTGCAGCGATTGTGCTCTGGATTCTTTCTTCAGCAATGATGGCCACAGGCTCTAACGCGGTAAAAGATTATTTCTCTTCACTCATGCGTGATAGAGCGTTTGCTTTCCCATTGCGCACTCTGGGCCTATAGGTGATGATAAAATCGTACTGTGCAAAGAAGAGTTCCCAATGAAGTTGATGTGACAATTGTGCTTTGGCGGTCTTTAAGTATTGTAAAGTGCAGTGATATGTGATGACAGTGACTGTATGTCTTGCTCCGAGGAGGTAGTGTCTCCAAGCTTTGAATGCTGCATTGATTGCTAGCTGTTCTTTATCCGTGATCGCATAATTTAACTCGGGAGCTGAAAGCTTACGGGACCAGAATGCTACGGGATATAACTGTCCTGTATCAGGATCTCGTTGCAACAATACTGCCCCCATGGCTACGTTGGAGGTGTCTGTTACAACCACGTATGGAGGTGAATGCTAGTTTGAAATCCTGGAAGACTTTTTCTGCTTCTGGAAATCAATGGAATTTCTTATTCTTTCTCAGAAGGGAGGTGATAGGATGTACTATCTGGGAGAACCTAGGAATAAACTGCCAATAATAATTGGTGAATCCGAGCACACTCTGGACTCCTTTTGTGGATGTTGGTAAGGGCCATTGGAGAATAGCGTCCACCTTGCCTGTGTCCGTGTGTACACCTAGTGGTGTAAGCATAAAGCCAAGAAATTCAACCTCTGTCACATGGAAAAACATGTTTTCCAACTTAGCGAATAGCCGATGTTGTTGAAGTTTCTCCAATACTGCTTGAACATGACCAACATGGTCCTCTTTGGAAGCTGAATAAATTAAAATGTCATCAATGTAGACGAGTACGCAAACGTCCAAAAATTCATGAAGTACGTCGTTCATAAAATATTGGAACACCGCAGGGGCATTACATAACCCAAAGGGCATGACCTGATATTCAAAAAGCCTGTATTTTGTGCAGAATGCCGTCTTCCATTTGACCCCCTTTTTAACTCTCACAAGGTGATAGGCTCCCCGTAAATCCAATTTTGTCTATAGTTGGGCATTTTTCACCTGATCCAAGAACTCAGGTATAAGTGGTAGTGGATATTTGTTTTTTACTGTGATCTGGTTTAGTGCTCTATAATCTATACAGGTTTTTAAGTCACCCTCCTTTTTAGGTACGAAAAAGAGAGCCGAGGAGGCAGGGTACTTTGACAGGCATATGAAGCCGCTAGCAAGGTATTGATCCAGATAAGTTTTGAGATGTTGGTTTTCTGGCTCAGCTGATGTGTAAATCCGACTTCAGGGGATTTGGGCTCCAGACAATAAGTCGATTTGGCCATCATAAGGTCTATGTGGAGGCAAGACGTTTGCTTGATCTTTCTGAAATACATCTTGGTAATCCAGGTATTCAGGTGGTAGGGAACCTGTGAGCCCCAGTATGATTTTGTTCCTTAGTTTCAGGTTACTGACATCTTTTTCATTAGAGATGTCGGCACAGTCTTGAGGAAAGGTCAGAACTCCTTTACGCCAGTCAATCCTAGGGTTGTGAGTTTCCAGCCAGGGCATTCCTAATATCATCTGGAACTGAGGAGCACCGATGAGATCGAAGGTAATGTCTTCTTGATGGCCATCCTGACACATAAGCTTGACTTTATTGGTATATTCCGTTACAGGCATGGATGATAGCTGAGATCCATCCACTGCTGTGACGTTTTCCGATTTCTGCTTTTGTCGAAGGGGAATACCTATTCGCATAGCCAGATCTTGGTCAATGTAATTTCCCACAGCTCCACTGTCAATGTATGCCTCCAAGGCATGTATTTTTGACGGTTGTTTGTGATTGACCAAGAGTACCGGGAGGACTAGATGTGAGGTCTGCACACATTCCTTCTTTTCGCTCGACAAGTGGACCCATTAGGCTTGCCGGGCATTGGAGTTTTCCAAGTCCTGTTCTTCCTCCTCTTTGGTTTAGTCTGTTGCTCCAACTACTTTTTTAGGCGGTTTTACCGGACATTCTCAGAGGAAATGCCCAGCCCTTCTACAGTATAAAAAGAGCTGTTGTTTCCTCCTTTTCTCCCTTTCTGCCTTGGGGACTCTGTGAACCTCCAATCTGCATTGGTTCAGGTTGTTCGTGTAATTTGGTCTGGTTCTCACAGGGTCACCCATAAACTGACCTTCCCTCTGTTCTGGCTCGATCCATTTTCCTATTCTGCAACCTATGATCAAGTTGCACTGTCAGGTCTATGTAGTCTGTACAACCATCAGGTGGGTTCACAACTTGAGCCAACACATCCTTAATTTCTCCACATAACCCACGATAAAAGAGTGTAGTTCTCTTTTCTTCTGGCAAGTTGGTCTGGGCTATGAGATGATTGAAGGTTGCAATGTAGGTTAATAGATCTTGATTCCCCTGTCTGAGTGACAACCATTTGTTGTCCAGAGCTTGTCCTTGAGTATGTCGGGCAAGCAATCTCATGCTGAAAATCCCCAAAGTTCCGAAGCAAAGGATCATCTTGAGTGACATGTGCTATTGACCAGTCTGCCGCGTTGCCTCCTAGATATGAGAGTATGGATGCAACTTTGGCTTGATGGTTAGGAAAGTCTGGTGGTCTGCATAAGAAATGAAGGCGACATTGGTTCATGAATATGGCAAACTTTTTTGGATCGCCGATGAAGCATTCGGGTGGGCCTAAAGGCACTGCTCCTGGAAGGATCACCTGAACTGGTGTTGATTGCTGGGGCGTGAAATAATGGGCTATCCCTGGCAAGGGAACCTGCCCTGCTTGTGCCTGTAGCATCTGTCTTGCCAAGTCGTTAGTTCTTTCTCAAGGTACAATAAGATCCCTCCTTAATGCACTGGTTTCCTGCTTTAAAGCATGTACTTGTAATTCCCCTAGTAATGGGGCCAATTGGTCTGTCTCTGAAGTTTCCATAACGGCCAGGCAGAGCATCGTAGAGGCTTTGTGTTCTATTACACTCACCTGGTCTCTGCAGGGGCATTGGCGCACGGTTGCAGCCCTCCCTGGATTTGGATCAACCTTGTCAGGCCTGCCCTTCTGCAGATATGCTGCTGTCTGTTGTGATCGGTGGAACTGCTCATGCGTGTGTATGAGAGAATGTGAGTCTGCCTGTCTATTGCTATGGTGTCCCTCAAACCCTTCTTCCCACAGCGTGGTTCCCATGCACCGTCCCATAGGCTCACCTGTTATTAATGGATGATGAAGTGGTAGTCCAGTGAACAGATTCCAGGTAAGTTGATTCACTGGAGGTGGATTCCAAGGTGAATCTGCACCCAAGCAGCGGTGAGCGTTACGCTGCCTTCAAGTAGAATAACGAAAAGCACTTGCATGAAGACTGGGCAGGCTTATATAGCCTAGCCCCAGCCACACCCCCTTAGCATTGGCTTTCCCCCACACCCTGCCACTCCCAAATGATGCTGCACGTGCTACTTAGTTCTTCAGCAGCCACGCCCAGACTGAATGCATGTGAATAGTTCCTGTGAATGCAATAAAGTACTTTACACCAAAATAATGTCTCTGCTCATATTTGTTCATGAGTCTTGCACCAAATGCGCCAGGACACAGTTCAGCTGGGTCACCTGTGCTGATTGTCCCAAAGGGACAATTAAGTATGGCATTTCTCCTTGCCTCCTTTACCTGGGGTGCAGGGTTTGCGTGTTTGGGCCAGTGATCATGACATAAAATGGTTCCTTATTTCCTTCTACCTGTTAATGACCTCAGTCTGCTCACATATGGTGGTTATTCCTCCCTCTCACTAAGAGGTCATCTTTATGTAACTCTCGGCACATCATATTCTCTGGCGTCCTCTCTTTAGGCAGGTCCAAATCCGACCACCTCACTTCTTTATCAGTCTGAAAACACCCCTCAGGACCACACACACCAACAACCTCTTCCCCACGGAAGGTTTCCCTGTCTTCGTCTGACATATCTTGTCAGCAACTAGTATGGCTGTCAACCTTCCAGTCTGTGTTTAAAGTTAGCCTGTCCAAAGACAAGGATCTATGCTCGAGATTAAACAAACTTCCCCATTGCCTCGTGATTGGGCAATTTCAGATAGATTGTCTTTCCCTCTATTTCTCGATTCACTTATTGTCCTCATCTCTTGATAAGCGTTCTCAATTCTATCTCTGATACTTCCTATCTCAAAATTCTCCTCTAGATTTACTGTAGTGGGTCCTGCCATTGGTTCTTCTGGAACTCTTCTATGTCCTCTGATAACAATGCTGGGCTTGGTTCCATTAGCTCTTTCTCAATGTGATCAATGTTGCCTGCCCTCTGTCTTCTCTTTCATTCTATTTCCTCATCAAATTCTCTTTGTTTGTTTCTTTGCTTCCTCCCTAACCCATTCTTCTTCCTGTCTTTTCGCTTCTCTTCTCTCATTTGCCGTACGCACCTCTTCATCTCTGCGTCGTTGCATCCTTTTATCTCTTAATTTCTGTTCTTCCTCCTCTTCTTTTCTTTTCTAGCCTTTCTCGACCTGCAATTGCTCTATTCCTATTGTCATATTTTCTTTGCTCTTCTACTTTTTCTAAGTTGTGCTTCCAGACACATTTGTTCCCGCCTTTGTCTACTCTTTCTTTTATTCTCATCTTCTTTCATTCGTTTCTCTTGTTCCCTGTCTTTTTTATCTTGCTCATCTTGATCTTCCCCTTGCCGTACTTCCTTGATGCTCTTCCAATCAAGTTTGAGCAATATCTGACCGCTCATCCATTTGTTCTGTTTCAGCGCTATCTTGTCAGCTTTGTCATTTTCTCCTTTCCATCTCTTAATTTCCCTTTTTATATCTAGGGTCACACCCAACCTTTCACTTTTCTCTTTGTCCCATGGGATTTAGAGATCACATATCTTTCTGGATTCTTCTCTTCACTCTCGTCACTGCTATATGCAGGCGGCTCATGTATCGGATTACTGTATCCTGTCACTGCTTTAAGCTCCCTTAATGGATACAATCCTTGATCTTTTGAACTGTGGCCATTTACTTCAGGCATGGTAGGTCGAGCAGAAGGCGCAACACCCCCCTCTTTACACTGGTTAAGCTTCCAGTCTTCACAGTCTTCAGGAGGTGGATCTTCCCATACCTTCTGGTATATCTTCCGAAGCTCTAGGCTGGTTAACCTTTTTTCCGTTTTCTTCCCTGTGTACGCAGCATGCAAGTATGTGGTCATGTGTTGCAAAACTTTTTTTGACAATGATCCCCCTTCTGGCCATGGCATGAAGATTTTATCTGCTGTGCCTTAACCCATTTTGCACTATAATACTTAAGCCTGGGTGCATGTTTTGGCAGCTGTTTGCACAGGTGCATGAGCGGAGTAACATCCTTCATTATGACAAGTTACAATCGACTGTCGATACTTACTGTTATTTTACACAGAAATATTTTCCAGAAAACAATATAATATGAGCATGCACCAATCGTCGCCGCTCCAAATCTCTATGTCTCACTTCACTTGAGTCTACCTATTCAGTCAATACCATTGACAACTAAATAAATAAATAATCTATTCTCAGCTTTTTACCACAATCTTTTCTTTTTCACTCATCGACATTTCATTATTTCCTTAATACATACAACACATACAATATACAAACAGACAAACTGGTCGGCCCCAACATATATTTCGTCTCAGCGCTCCAGACTGCTTATTCTTACCCCTAAAAATACCCAGATGGGGGTGTGAGTTATCTCATTTAGCAGAACCTTGTTCGCTTGTTGCTTATATATCCACTTGGATTTTGAGATAACTCCTTCTAGACGTCCCTTTGACGTAGGATTATGGGCTTAATCTATGACGCTCCTCGTCTCACATATACCTGTAATTGACACTCTTCATTGTTAACTAACCATCTGTTACTTTCCTCCCATGATCACTTTCCCCACTTAACATGCATACATCAGTTTTTGTCACCTTTCTCACTCTACTCACCATTCGCTTTTCAGGTCCTGACCCTCTGGATCGTCTCCTCTTCAACCAGCCACCATAGCCTTCGGTCCGCTCAGCTGCCTGTAGAAATCGTGAGGGGAATTCCGTGAAAGAGGGACGCGTCCCACCTATCTTGTTGTGTCATGCAAGATCTTAGTTTGGGACGATATCCACAGGAAGCCTTACGGTCCTCCAGCTAAATGGTAGAGGACATCCGATATTGCTGAGGCCCTTAAAAGCCTACTGGGTCAATGGATCTTTAACCATCCTGCCTATGCTACCATGTGAACCCATAGACCTGGTTCCTTTAGGACGAGGTAGCAATACTTAGAGATGGATGGGGATGCAGAATTTACTCAAACATTAATAATCAAACTGACTCAGGAAGTTGGCAAATCTCAGTGCTGTTTTATTTGCAATTGTCTAAAACAGAGAGTTATAACAGACATCAACAGATGTTGCAAAGCACGATCTCTCTGAATTTAATAAAACACATATCTTTTATAATCAGAATTCATCATCATTGACATCACATTACATGGCAAACTTCAAAAACATACTCGGGGATGTGATAGGCATACAGGAAACATCTAAACATCTAAGTATAAGTTCCATACTGACAGGAGTTGTGATTGGGTCTCCAACAGCAGGTGGACAACTAAGCCCTCCTCCAGTGCAAGTCATCTTCATTGTCACAAAATATATGACAATTCATTGGCTACACAACCTATAGGACTCTCTGATACCTGGCTCTCTATAATTGGTTGGCACGTTTGTACCCTTCTCAAATATTCCACAGACTAACAGCATGCAGGCTGGTACCCCTGGTGCTAGGAGGCTCGTCATGACTCCGACCCAATTAGCCCAAAATCCATCACTCTTGCCGTCTGCCATTCAATTAAGGCTTTGAACTTGGCATTGCAGAAGCTCTCGGTGCCTGAGAATAAAAGGGAGTGTGGCATGGACCTATCTTTGGTTTTCGGTGTAGCTCGATCCAAAATCTATTTTTATCTGACCATGTGACTGGCGCCCACATTTTCGAGCTACTTGCTGCATATAATGCTATTAAATGATGTACTCTTGATTTTGACCGTGTTTTCTCATGGCCCCTCAAACAGAATGAATTTTGTTCCTTTCTCACGTTCATACAACTACTTGACAGCCAACCAGACTCACGGTGGCCTTGACTCTTGGTGCTGATCCATCCAGCCTTTCTTGAATTCTCCTTCGCCATCAGTTATTTTCGAACTGTGCCACACTAAGGCCCTTTCCATTCACAGGGTTCAAGACTTGCTAAAGTGCATCGTGGAACATCCAGGTTCTATACATACCTATGTATATTCATTGGCATATCACTGCAATCTATTCTCTACGTAGCCAGCATCAAGATCAGTTTGTCTACTTGCGTTACTGCATCTGTACAAGTGTAAAGTGACTTTGCATTTTTCTTCAGCATTTCTTTGCATGAGCATCTTCATTTTGATCCTGAAATGTTGCTTATTTTTGACACCTCTTCTTCAGATCTTATAGCATGTCTATATTTTCTGTCTTGTGTATCTTTTCAGGCTGCGTCAGTTCTGCTACGCATGCCGTCACCAGTCTTCTTTCTCGTTCATTTCCACACTTTTTCAGGGACTCTGTCCAGAAGAACATAATTTCTTCGATAATGAATATCTGGTTTTCTAAATGGATACCTTGTTTCAAGAACTCTTTCTGGTACAGGCATCCTCACTGGTAATGCATGTGTCGCAATTTCTGGTTCCCAACATATATGCAACATGGGGGCAGAGCTTCTGGTAGGGGCTTTTGGCTCTTCGTCTACAATGTGGCCATGCCTACCCCCAGAGTGGGCATATTATTGTTTCATCCCTTCCAAGATTTATACTTTTTTCTTTTTCTTGTCTTTTAAACCTTGAGTGATGTGCCATTACCCTCTTGAGGCCTTACTAAGGGTAGGACTCGACATGCAGCCATGCACAGTGGAGTCAACTGGCATGGTTAACTTGACTGCAATAGCCTCAGACATACAGATGCAGATTAATCTGAATTGATGTACACATGTGCAGTCTGCATGACTTACTCCTTTAGCTAGTCCAATCCAATGCCCTATGTTGTTACATGGATCCTACCTCATCCTGTACCTGCACTCTGTGAGAGCTCCACCCAGTGCACATTTTCCACACTAGTCCCCATGCCCTCTGCCAGACACTGGTCCTCCGTTCCCCAATGCAGAGGCACAGTGTTAGGTGGAGATGGTGAGGGATCACAGCAGAACAGCTCTACCAGAAGGTTAGCTTGTGCTATGTCAATCATGTTCATTGCATATGGAGTATGCACCCCAATATTGGTATGCAGTGGCACATTTAGGGTTTGCATGGATCATGTGATTTTGTGATGGTGACTGTCACTGAAGATGTGAGTTAGTACACATCACTGCGTGTGTGCATGTCCACTTGATCATCCATGCATGTGCTTTGTGTTTCTGGTTTCACTTACACAAAGGACAGCAGACTCAGAAGGCTGTGCTGCACTTATCCTCCTTGTGCCATCGGCAGTCTTTGACACTATCGATGACACGATCCTCATCAAACAGACTCCACTCTGTAGGCCTCATGGTCTCTGCATTTATATTGCTCACCTCTTACCTCGCTGACCATTCACAAATCTTCTTCCTACCACCCTTCTCCTTTCCACCCCCACTTCCCAGGCCTGTCTCCAACTGAGTCGCTGCTGGTGAACTGCCTATTCACCATACTCTTCAACCTGTGCATGCGCCCCCTCCTATGACATGTCCTGCTGCAACTACACAGATTACAACCATAGCCTTTCCAAGCTACCCAAGACCTCAGCTGCTTCCCATCATAACCTCACCTCAGGCCATACATATTTCTAAACACTACCTGGCAGCTAACCACCGCTCATAAATCCTGGTGGAAGCAGAATCCTGATTTGCAGTAATACAGCAGTCTTCCACCAGCCCACCCCTGGATGTGTTCACTAGACCACACTCCGAAAGCATCCAGCTCTGTCAAGTACCTGACATTCACCATGTATTCTGACAGAACACTCTATCACCATTTGAATGCTGACTGTAGATCCTGTCATATACAACTCTGCATCCTGAGATTATCCACTCCTTGCCTAGCCTACCTTCACAGAGTCACAGCAAATTTGGCAATCATCTTCTCCCACCTAGACTGATCTTATTCAATTCATGTGGTCACCCCTGGCTATCAGCTCAGAAAGCTGCAACACATCCAGAACAACGCAGTCTGCCTCGTCCTTCCACTCACCTTTCGGGAAAACATGAGTTCTTCACTCCAGGTTCTCCACTGCCTTCTGATTGTCCGACACACCACCTTCAGGGCCATTTGCATCACCAATTGTGCAATCCATGATATGTGCCTTGACTTCCTACAATACTGGCTCACAGACTACCAACACTACAGAAACAGCACACCAGGCTCTGCACTACTCATTGTTATCTTTCCCCTCACATTCCACTGGAATTTGAGGTCCCCCTTTCACTGTCAAGGCTCCCACACTCTGACACTCCCTCCCACTCACAATCCACAAAGTGGTGGAGCACTGTTACTTCCATAAGGCACTCAAAACCTGGCTCTTTCCCTCCATAAACCAGACAAAAGGTACACCCCATGCAATGTCCCAGCCTAGATTGCCTTGATGGGGTCACTCTGCCGGCCCATGGAAGCGTTATGCTGCATGTCATGCTTGTGTTGGTATTCAGGAGTTCAGCTTTTTTTTGGACAGCAGGGTGCTTGGCTAAACGATGTACTTCAGCTCATCTGCACACATATTGCAGGGTAGCCTGCCCATATGTCTCCATGCACTCCACAGGACTGATTTAGCACACTTGGACCATCAAGATGTGTCTGTTTGGCAAATATGTACCCCTGATAACCTTCACCTATATTCCACATACAGGTCAATTGTTGTTTACTGTTGTGTTTCTGTATGTTCTCTCATCTTCAATGTATTTTATGACTTTTCTTTTCAAAATTGTTGTTCAAATCCTGCACTGTTTGTGACTGTATGTTGTGGGCGCATGCATGTGAAACATCATCCCCTTCCCACAGTTTCTGTTAATCTGTTGTCCATGCAAGTGTTTTCACTCCACCCTATGATTCCTGACCCCTTCCTGAGAATCTTTCTTCCTGGGTGTGGGTTCTGCTAGAGGGGGATGTGACAGCTGGGGAGTGATGACCTGTCCATGAAATATTGTGTCCAACAGGGGGGGGGGTGGCTTGGGTGGAGTCGTTAGTGGGTATCCCACAGCCTTATAAGCATGGGTATTATAGTCCTGGTTCTCTTTCTGGGTTGCATGCTGTGGTCTGTTGACCATGCAGGTTTGGGATGGGAAGCTGAGGAGTCCCCTTTCACAGGTGTTCTTCCTTTCCCAGGCTATCCTTCACCCTCTCCCCTTATTTTCCTCCTTCACCCCCAACCTGTACTATTTTTATATCAGTGTGCCTCACAGCCTCTCTGCCTCTGTGTCCTTCTTTTCCTCTCCTTCTCTCTCTGTCTTCCTCTCCTCTCCCTTCTCTCTGCCCTCACACACTCCAACAGCCCCCTTATCTCCCCGCATCTCACCACCATCAGAACTCCTCCTTGCTCCCCAATCCCACTCCCACTTTCTCTCTCTCTCTCTCTCTCTCTCTGCTCCTGAGCTGCACATTCTTGACCTTGTCTCCTTTCTCCCCAGTCCCTCTTGCACTATTTCATCCTTCCCATCAGCTCGCCCACATGTGTTTTCACTCCACAGCACTTCCACTCCTCACTTGGTGTCCTTTTCACCCCCCTGCATCCAAGGCAACCTGACAGTGTCTATGCCCAACTTGTTTACCTGCCCTCAATGCCCCACCTTGTGCCTGCATCCCTGGGCAGACTAACCCCTGAGTCTAGAGTTCATAACATACTCAGTTGGCAATTTGTTAACTTCACTGCCATTCATTACTCTGTTCCTGATTTCCGATTTTGGTATATTCTTGGTGCTCACACTATTTGATGTGACCTTCCAGTTGTTGCCAGAGGGGGGACCCAGTCCATCTGTGCATGCAATACACCCTCTTCATTTTGGTTGATCCCTGGTCCTGAAGTGTGGCTCTACCAGGGGGCAGCATCACAGCTTTTCCTTTTCTGCCATGCCTCCCACATTCATGGTGTCATATTTTAGGAATTTAATTCCACCCACCTTGGAACTGTGTCAAGGGTATGCCCACTCAGGTGGGCACCCTTACATGGTTGCCATCCCCCTACAGGCAGAGTGCTGGTGCAAATGAGCCTGTCCTGTGCAATCCCCAAGTGTTGTGGATTTGTATGCTCTCTTGCTGATCAGCCTGAGGTGTGTGTTGGATGAAGCTACTGTAATTATCCAGCCAGTGGCATTGATTGTCTCAAGAGTCAGCCATGCCCGTGTTTGTACACATGGCTAGTACGGTGACATTGCACATGGATAAGTGAGTTAATGATACTTCCTTTGATGGCTGGCTTGGTTACGTTGATTTCTCTGGTACAGCTAATACATGCCAGCAGAGGCTGACCTCCTGCGATGAGTGCATTAATCAGACCTACAGAAATATGGCATATCATGTCTGCTTCAGTGACTGTAGCTACACTTCGTCAGTTTGCACTTACATGTGAGGGTAAACAAACAAAGTGATGTCTGGCCAGTAAACTTCCTGGGCGTATCATGGTGATCACAGGTAAGGGAGAGTCATGTTTCAGTTCAATTGAGTGAGCCTGACAAAACACCCACCACATCCAAGGAATGCAGGAGGCATTTTAATTGCTGAATCAGAATTTGGGGACGTAGTGCCATGAATTGATGTCACAGGATTCTTTTGATTCACTGTGAATACAATGTGTTCAATTCACATTCTTAAACAAGGAATCATTGGGGGTCACGTCTGGAGGCAACAGCCATGGTGAGTCCAGATCCAAATGCATATGTTACATTTTGTGCACTTGTAATGGCCCTAGCTGTATCTTGTGATAGGGCTGGTAGTCTTGCACAAGGCACACATATGACTGTCCCAGCCCTGGCCACCATCACCATGTGAATGTCTGTCATGCTGCCACAGAAAACAGCAAACAGACTTAGAGTACAGTTCACCGGGAACACATCTGTTGTGTTCCACAATGGTTTTGTTGGACTTCCAAGTATGGATGATGAAAAGGGCATGCATCTTTCTTGCCAAGCAGGAAGGACGAGGCGAAGACTCCACCCAAGTCTCTCCTGTACCAGGAGATGATTATGGTTTATCATTCGGCTCACGCATCAATGAAAAGATGTAGCTAGCTGCAATTTGTATATGTGAATTGTATGACATGTTGGTCATCGTCACTACAACCTCACCTTGCAGCTGTGTGTTCCTCGTGAGGCTATGCTGGTCTGAGTGTTACTTTGATATCAAGTGTTTCAGGGCACAACCACGGGTGAAACTGTGCCTATCACAGGGTCCCCGTTGTCTTTGTCCCCCCAAGCTCAGACCCAGATCAGCATCATTCCTGGATCCACGGACCTAGTGCAATTACTAGTTTCGGGGGACCCCTGGTCTCACAGTTCCATTCCTCATGGGATCAAGTGAGGCATGCCCACAGCATGTACCCGGTGGTGGGCTGAATTCTCAATGCACATTTCCCTACCAAAGGGGAGCTGGCTGTGACACATGTGGATGTCTGTGGTCTTCCACAGCTTTCAGAAAAAGACAGTGTGGGGTGAAGGACTTGCAAGCACATACATCACACAAGCACTCCCCAGGTGGTGTATGTTGCAGACCAGGACATCACACACTTACTTGACAATGCAAGGGGTACCATGCTGGGGCAACACCTTGACAGGGCCAGGATCATGCCCAGCCAATCGAATTTCTGCTCACCCAGTATGGCCTCAGAAGATATGTGGATAGATGCAGTATGTGACCATCTCACTAAGCGGTGATGACGAAACTGACCAGGATTCCCACAGTGACAACACCTGGGGAGGAAAGAGCCTTGCACTGCATACACATCCAGTAATTTATGCAGGGAATGTGCTGTATAGAGGACAGACTCCACAGAAGCACCCAGGGGGCCCAAGCACCTCTGTTAAGGGCATACCACATAGATGGGGTTAGGCTGGTAGCGTTGACCGGCACAGTGTTTTCACCACAAAGAACAGATAGGAAAACAAGAATCAAGTGGGGGCATAGACAGCTTCCTTGCACACTGTGTACAGTAATCCAGAGGAAGGTCAGTGAGCTGTCTTGTATCATGTGCACCCTGGGTGACAGAGGCGGCGTTCTGGCCATGATTTTCCTGCCTCCTTCTGGACCCAAAAGGAAATGTAATTTTTTAATTGACAGCCATCTGGACTTTCAGGGAAAGTCAGCCATCTGGTAGTGCAATGCATTCTAAGGGTCCTGGGCAGGAAGGTCCATGTGGCGCTCTGGTCAAGGCACAGCAGAACCCGCTGGGCAGGTGCCACAGTGGAACTGTGTGCGATCCAGGTGCCCAACGGTCAGGGGTGAGGAGTTGCAGAAGTGGTGAAGGAAGGGACAGGGACCCCAGCCGGATGCCCCAGGTCTGATGCTGGTCAGGCAGACAGTCAACCCACGTTCGATGCAGGGGAGGGTCAGCACACCCAGCCATCATGGAGCTCAGGTGAGGGCACAAAATAGCTATTCCAATGAGCCAGATAAGCAGGCATAGCTCCTGGCTTCCTGGCACAAAGTAACCCCCTATGCATGGCCTCAGGAGTGAACACCCAAGTGCTTTCATGGTGCAGGGTGTTGGCTAGAGCTACCTTGGCAGGGAGGCAGCTGCTAAATGCATTGGAGCTTTGCTGGGCCAAGGGCAAAACCCCAGGCACACAGAGGGCACTGCAAAGTGAACCATTGTTGTCATGTTTGACAGTCCCATGCATAATTCATTGACAAAGTCCATATTTTTGTTCCGCAATGCCTAGGCAAGCAGACACAGAGGTTTCACAGGCTATCACCGGCCTCTCCAGATGGCATGGCTCAGAAGTGTCCCAGCCAGTGCCCTGGCCACCCAGGGGTGCTAAACCAGCCATTGTGCACCTGCTTCTGGAGGGAAAAAGCACAAAGGTATAAAGAGCAGGGCCCTGGTTGGCCTGGGGTACTACCCCACTCTTTGGTGCCACTGGGTAGAACATAGCTGGAATGTTACCTTGTTACATATGAGACACCCCCCAAAGTTGTCCAGTTGGTTTACTCTCATGCACTGCATGCCTTTGCAAGCTGAGAAGATGATTTAGGGTGAAATGCTGTGGATCGGAGCCAGGTGGTATGTGCAAGTTGATTCAAGACACTATGTGTGTTGGCCTTAGGTGAGCAGGTCAAGCTGCATGCATGTGGAGGGAGAAATGAAGATGAGAGGCTGGCGAGTCATTGCTTGAAGCTGTTGCATAGGAGTCAGGGGAGCACACAGTGGTGGTGTTGTGGGTGGGGGTGTTGTCACTGTGTGGGGTGTTTTTCAGTGCGCTGGCCTGAGGTGAGCAGGTTGAGCTGCATGGGCACAGAGAGGGACATAGAGATGGTGGGCTGGTGAGTCATTGCTTACAGTTATTGCATGGCACTCAGGGGGCTATATGGTATAGTGTCATTCGGTGCAGGGATGTTTTACCTGCTCTGACCTTGTGTTTTACTTTCTTCTGAGGCATGTAACTGTGGGAGATGGTTGCTGATGTGCAGGGACACCCGGTTGTGGAATGCCTGCACACCACAGCTCAGCATTATAGGCTGGTTTGAACATCTACAGAGAAGTGCATTGTCACATGAATGGGGACAGCTAGCGCAGACTCTCAAGTGAAAAGAGTCGAGGTGAGATGGGCATCTTTCTTGAGCTAAACTTGCACCTTTCTCAGTCTGTATTGACTATTTCTATGTACATGTGTTTTATGAGCTGTAATGCTGGCAGGAAATGGAGTAGTCACTCCACCTGGATTTTGGGTGCAACACACGTAGGTTGTCCAGAGCAGTCCTCACAAGTGTTTGTTCCTGCTTACATTATATGCTGTGCTTTCTACTTGTGTTCTCATGTGTGTTGTTGGCTGTTGTCTGAGTGCACAATTGTTGGTGGTCAGCATATGGAAGTGATTACAGGTTTCATTGACTCATTTGTGTGAATTTGTGTGAGCGATGCAATGCAGCACAATAACAGGTGAAGGCACTGGGATTTGCACGGCCAGCAAGAAGCCCCCAACAATTGTAGAGGTGTTCTGGATTGAGCCTGTAGCCAACAGATGTAGGGCTGTCAGCACCTTCTCTAGGGGTGTGAGTGCATAGGAGCAGATGGTGGGTGACGCAATGTCTTCCTCCCACTCCCTGATCAGGTATAGGATAACATGGAGAGGGAATCTCTACCTTGCATACACCTCGTCATTTGGCATACAAGAAAATGTTGTGTGAGGCCGGAAAATCCTTTCCCACACATCCTCCTTCCCTGCTTCTTTGAACATGTCCAATTGATGCCACTACAGCTGGATTCATCCTGGAAGTGCAACTTTAAATATGGTGTGCATTGTGTGCTTATATATGTATCCTTTGCACTTTGTATGTTGCATTGCGTAACATGTGGTAGTGAGATCACAAGTTTTGCGTGTGACATTTCACTCCGGAAAGTTGCAGCTACTAATCCATGAAAGGTTATGTTTGCGCTTGACTGGGCACGCTCTTCTTTTATGTGGTGCATCCCTCAACATGCCCATGTTATTCCTTGTTCTTCCTCATTTTGCCCAAGGAATGGGAATTATGCATGTTCTGCCCCCTTTTTGTTTCTTTGCGCTGGTCCTCCAAACACTTTGCACAATATGTTGTGCAAAGCGCTCTTTACGACACATTGTAGGAAAGGACCAGTGCAATGTCTGATCCATGAATCTGCAACATGAGATTTGCATGGCGCAAAGTGTACTTTTTCACTTTGCATCGCACAGAATTTACTATGAAATGGGCCCTTTGCCTCCTATGCCTCTTCACAGATTGATAAAATCGGGTCCACACACACCATTCTTGTGTACATCTCCCTTCAGCTTCCTTTTTCCATTTGCCTGCCCATCTCCACCATGTACTCCATAATTTGATTCCTCACAATCTCTCTCCTCTTGAATATGCCCCCATCCTGAGGAATGTTAACCGCCGTACCCTATTTCTCCCCCTAGATGGTCACTTCATCTTATCTTTCCTTCCTCTTATTTGTCTCTCTTTCCCTTGATGTCTTTCCACCCTGATTTAAAGTGCCACCTGTCATTCATATCCTAAGAAAAGACATCAGCAGCCCCTGACAGTCTGGTGGACCGTCATTGGGCATCTATCCTCATATCTACTCAAAAGTCCTTGACCATCATGTGTTCAATAAAATCTCTTCCTACCTTGACTCTAACATTCTCACAGACCTATTCCATTCTGGATTGAATCAATTACATTCCATTGAATCAACTCTTATGCATGTTTTGAACTTTATTACCTCTGATCACCACACCAAATTAACTTCAATGTTCACCCTACTTGACTTCTCAGCTGCCGTATATACAATGGAACACTCCTTTCTTCATCCGACCATGGCTAACCTTGCTATCATGGGAACCACTTGGAAATGGATCACCTTTTACATCCCTCCTTCTCTATCTCTTGTCTCACACAGACTGCTTACACAATCCTTCTCCCATTTTGCATTCCACAAGGCTCAATCTTTGGACACCTCTTATTCACCACGTACATCTCCTACCTCTGGCAACTCATCCCCTCCTTGGGATTTTCTGAACACCTCTAAGTGGATCACACCCAAATATTATTTTACGTTCCTGTATTTCACCCAGGTCAATCTGCCAGCTTTTCGTACTATCTGTCTGTGTTCCATTACTGGATGCCAATTCACTGTCTTATGTGGAATTCTTCCAAGACAAAAGGAATCTGGCTTCCCTTTCCTACCCATCTCCGTTTCAGCTGATCTACTCCCCCGCTCTCTAAGGCTTGAAACATGTATGTCTTCTTTGACAGTCACCTCAATTTCAGCACTTCAAAACTTGACTGCAACTGTGGCCAATTTCAACTTTCTGAACATTAGTAAAAAATACCCTTTCTTTTCTGCAACTCCACGAAAACCTTCCTTCTACTCTTAGCTGACAGGCCAGCCATAGTAGCCACCTTCTGGGCCCCCCTCTCAACTCCTCTCCACTAGACAGGGTTCAACTTTGCACCATCCTCTGCCATCCTGGTCCCCTCTCTAAACCTCCAAACACTGCCTCCTTGCCAGCTGGCTCTAGATGAACAATTCATCCCACTTCCACTGTTTATTGTCCAATTGTGTTTCTTAAAATCCCTTCATTGGTCTTGCTTTGACCTACATCACAAACATTATATCTTGCTTCACTTCCCTGGGCATCCTTCACTCCTCCACTCCACGAACTCTGTCGCACAACCTCCTTGTTCTGCCTCACTTCTTCTCCTTCTCTCTGGTTTCCACCTTTCACCGGAAATCCCACCCCCTTCACACACAACTCTACATCTTTTGACTTCCCTCTCAAACTGTGCCTTCTAAATCTAGAAGGCATTCCATCCACTTACTCCCACATTACACCTCCTGCCTGAACAGTTTACAGTTCACCTCATTGCACCTTATGATTTGTCAATACCTGTCTGGTCTATGTGTTTGTCGTGAAACTGTTCTCTATCCCACCATCACTCCATCATCCAGCGGCCCACAAACACATATTGTTCCGGCACGTATACAAGACCTGACTAAGGATTTCCCCGTCTACTGTATAGTGTTTTTCTCTGTGTTTCTGGTAGGAGCGCTGCATGGTCAATACATTAAGACAACTAAATACATATACACATATAGGTTTGATGTTGGAAGTGTGAAACCTGTTACACACACATACAAGTTGGAGAACTATTTGACATTGAGACTTTCCGCTTTTCTAAATTTATTTTCTAGTTTATTAAATATTAACTCGATTTGTGAAATATTTCAATCCGTTCAGATGAGAAGGAAGAGTTGTATTTCTGATTTGCAGTCATTATCAGTTACAGCTCCTAAAAGGGGTTTGTGTCAGTGGCTAATAAATACTTACCTCAACTTGTAAGCTTTTTTTCAGCAGGTTATTTAGTACTTGACGTCAGAACACTTTTCTTAAAATGCGCTTTTACAAAATGTGCATGGAACCGCGCTGACAACGGCAGATATTCATTATTTGTCTGCGGTTTCTTTAGAATTTTCACCTGCTGATGGAAGTAGGTTAGAAGATCTTGACCCATGTTTGTGCATAATGGAGCGGTTCAGCTCTTTTTCAGTAACCGGTGCATTTGTGTTCTGCAACGTGACCTTGATGTTTTCTCTTGCCTGTGCATTTTCAATAAAAGATTTCAGAGTATGCAAAAGTACAGTAATCATGATTTTTTTTTCTTCTGATCCAGACGCTGGTCTGCAGCTTCTATGCTTGTTTTCGTTTCAAAAAGAAGACAAAGCACGGTATGCTGCCTGAAAACCTCTGGCGCATTCAATCTGCTGATATCACTATAGAAAGTAAAATGATACAGAATATAACGGGCAAGCATTTTCCTGAGGTCTTAGACCGCGGAGAGTGAAAATGCAGTTCACAAGATGCGAGTTTACATTTGTTGTAGTGAATTCAGTATGTATTTTAACCAGTATAAGTATTGATGTGCTATTATCAGGGCGATAATGAAGTATTCGACCTTGTGCAAATGTGTGCTATTTAGCGGTAGGTAACAGTTGCAAAAGTGACTGGTTCTGTACAGAACAGTAGGTGAAGGATTCTAACGCCAGAAGGAATGTCAAAACTTGGATTCTTGCACAAGAACCCTAGATCCTCTTCTGCCTCCCAGCCTGTAATGTTCTGTATCTCTGTATATTTCTGTAAATCTATGATCTCAGTCAAACGTTTTTTCTGTAATTGTATTGTTCGCACCCTGTAATTATGTAAATTCTGGATATATCAGTGCTTTGTATGCAAACATATTCCTTGCAACATGTGTAATGTTTACCCTTATCACTGTACCTTCTGTAACCCTCTATGAAAGAAATGTGCCCAGGTGCCTATGGGCTTGGAGGGCTATACAAATAAACAAACTAAACTAATGCTTACAAGATTAGGTTATGCACACAAGACGACTTTTTACCGTTACTTGATGCGATATAGACATTAAATATAATTTGTCCTGCTAGTTTTGTTTATGCTTGACAAGTAGTAGCTTGAATGCTGACTTTAGCTGACGTTTTGATCGTGCACTCAATTGTGATATGTCAGATGCAAAATCTGGAAGTAGTGCATATACAATAAAGGAGAAGCATGGAATACAGGAGTGAAATGAAATATCAGAGGCCTCTCCAGATGGGTACATCAGGTGATAGGTGATCAGTGCACAACAGAATAGTTCTGAGCCAAAGGCGAGTGGCCGCAAAGAGGGCATAGCACAGAAGTGTGCTATGATACAGTAGGCGCTGCTGGTATGGTAACATGGAAATAAGGATTACTGACTTGCCTTTTTTGTGAGGGTTTGAAAAGTGTTTAAAATACTGTCAGACCTTCAAGTTGAGAAAATGAGTGGATCTATTCTTTCCCAAATAAACTGTGTTGGATAAAAAGGACGTGTCACATGAAGGAAATCAGCATCTCTGAAACCAATAAAGCAGTGCTCCTATATGTGGCAGTCAGAAAACATGCGTTCCTATTACATGTGGAGCGTGTGGAAACTAGCCTGTTCTAAGTGGCTGAGGACACTGGACAGCAACAAATGAGGGTCAGAAATGGGAATAACTAAGAATAAGTATAGTTGCAGCATTCAAATTCAAAAGAGTTACCGAAAAATCATTCTGATATTGAAAATGCTTCACGATAGGTGTCATAGGAGAACTCTGCATGACAGATCAGTACTCATTTCCATATTTCAGTCCAGACATTCCATTATCCCCCTCTGTCTACTCACGAGGGTGGGATTCTTCTAACGATGTGCCTCTTTTAGTCATCAGTGTGGTGTAGGCTGGGTATCTAGACCGAGCAGGCTTGCCTCCCACGTTTGGGCATACCTGTCCCACTCAGTGTGATTAAAGCAACACAACATAGGTGATGACTGAAACGTTTACAATTAATCTTAACCCTGGCATCACTCAGAGCAACCCTCCAGACCAGCGTTCTTTGCCGACCAAGCCATTACAGAAAGGGCAAAGACCATATGCATATCAGGCTTGGTCCCACCCCAAAAGAGACAGTTCAGCCCAAACTGCTTGGCCACATCCCTTCAGTACAAGATGACAAACAATCCCAGGTGTATTTCAGCCTTACTGGGCATTATCAGTGAGTTTTACCTTGGGGATCTAGGCACATCAGGCATGGGCCCCAAGAATTGACATACCTGCCCCATTTGGGTGGCTACAGCAAAACAAAAGAGATGATGGCTCGAGGGTTTAGGGTTAATCTTTACCTCTGGCATTGCTCTGGGCAACCATTCAGACCACCTTTTTTTGCCTGCCAAACCATTACAGAAGGGGAAAGACCATATGCAAATCTGGCTTGATCTCACCCCAAAGAGGGCAGTTCATCTCAAACTCCTTGGTTTGGTGACCTCCTTTATGCACAAGGCCCCAAGCTACCCAGCCATGCATCTGCCTCATTGGGTGTCATCTCTGAGGTTGAGGTGTAGCTTGGACCTCTAGTCTGAGCAGTCACTTGACAATGAGAACGTTGAATGCTGGTTTTACCTGGCATTTAGAGTTTGCGTTCTAACCATTGCGATAGGTTAGAAATAAAAAATCGAAATAGTTCCAATAAAAAAAAAAAACAGGATTGAAATGAAATATCAGAGCCCAAACCAGACGTGCATATCGGGAGGTAGGTGATCACTGCACATCTCTATAGTTTTAAGCCAAAAGCGAGTGGTTGAAAGGAGTTCAAAAGTGGGTTACTATTCAGTAAGCTCTGCTGGTACCAGGAAGATACATTCCAATGGCATCATTAACGAATGGCCAACAAGGGAGATCTTTTACACGGCCAATGGATGGAAGACTTGCTGTTCTAAAGACTTGTGTGGAGTGGATGATGCAGTATGCACTGAGAGAGTAGAGAGAGTATGACGCTGTGAGATACAAACTCTTGTTTGTAATGCGGATACATGATTACATAACGTTCTGTAATTACGGGCTCCACTTTTGTGTTCTCTTTGACTTTATTTTATAGGCCAGTGTTTGATGGGAAATGTAGTCTAGGTTCAGTTGATTTAGCTTCTACAATGAACAAACCTAATAATATGTTGTTAAATTAAATTGGACTTGGAAAACTGGTGTCTGGTTAAATGTGCCCAAACGGTGGAGCAGGAACCAAATAGCATTGTACTGCTAGGCCTTTGTCCTGCAGCTTGGCAGGAATATGTTTTCACAGGAGCGTGTCTGCTGCGGTGCAGCCATACTGTCCATATATTCCCATGCACAGAATATAGCTTTATAGACCTTCAGCGAGGGCCGTACCGGGCGTTATGGGCCCTGAAGAGCGAGTTAATGAGGTATGAGGGACCATAACGCCCAGTACGGCCCAAGCTGCAGGTCTATAAAGCTGTTAGAACACCCTCAGGGGCCGATTCTGAACTCGGCTTTTCGACTGCTCAGCATGCATCCTAACTGTTTGAACACCACCCCATCCGTGCCCCCTTGTGACTGTCTTTTTTTAATATAATGGTTTTGTACAGTGAATGTGCTAAAAAGCAGGATTCACTGCGCCAAATCAGTACGCCCAGGCTCCACCGGAATTTTCAAGTGGGCCTGGGCGTCCTCGTACTGCAAAACAGTGCACCTTCAGGATTGCGCCTGTTTGTCATAACGGGCGCAATCCTGAAATCTCAGAAGTATTTTTGTAAAATAATGACATATTCGTTATTTTACAAACATGCTGCTGAGAACATGGGTGTATATGAACACATTCAAATAAACCAAAGTAAGCAGCTTCAACGTTGCAGAATACAACGTTGAAGCTGCTTACTTTGATGTGTATGAAAGTGTTCATATGTACCACGGGTGTATATGAACATTTTCATATACACCAAAGCAAGCAGCTTCAACGTTGCAGAATACAAAGTGGAAGCTGCTAGCTTTGTTGTATGTGAAAGTGTTCATATGTTCACATACAGTGGTGTATATGAACATTATGCAACGTTGAAGCTGCTTACTTTGGTGTGTACGAAAGTGTTCATATGCACCGCAGGTGCATATGAACACTTTCATATACACCAAAGCAATAGCTTCAACGCTGCAGAATACAACGTTGAAGCTGCTAGCTTTACAAACACCCGATTTGCGGGCTGTAATCAATCTGCAGGTTATGTCAGTGAGTATAACCCGCAGATTGACCAATCAGCTTCCGAGAAACACCACTAGGGTCTTCTAATATTTATTACGCACTGTTAAGGAAGACTGCTGTTGGGTGGTGTCTGATCTGAAAGTGATGAGTTAATGCTGATTTGTATAGTCCTTAGCAGCACAATCATGCTGGCAGTCCAAAATGCTAGAAATAGTGACTAGAAAAAAGATCAGAATGAAATACATAGTCCTAAACACATTTTAGAGTCCACACCAGAAGAGTCAGACATATTAATTGTTGAACCATGCCTATTGCACGAAACATTGATTGTTGCACCCTGCTTGTTGCACCAAATACTGATTGTTGCAACTGGTGGGGAGAATTCTCATAAATGTGCTCATTCCCTTCACATTAGAGACCCCCAGCAACTTTGCTGGATTTTGAGGACTTGATTTCTTTACCTGGAAAGAGTGGGAGCCTTTCTTCCCACTCTTTCATATATTTTGATGTTTGTTTTACTCTTGTGTTCTTTGATTATGGAATTTTAAGACACCTGCATAGGCATCTTTTAATGTGTGTTACACAGCACCCTCAGTGCAGTGACACAGGAATGTCTTTGTAGACTTTCAAAAGTTTAATTACCTTCTCTGGGATAAACTACTGTTTCCCAGAGAATGTAATGTTAAATTGACTTTACTAGTCTTTCCAAATTCCTAGACCCAGCACACACTATTTTACAATAGAGTGCTGGAGGGGTTACGTAGTATCCCCTGTGTCTAAATACGCATGTAGCAGTCAAATGCTACCCTTTCATATTGAAATGGCTGGTGTCAGTGGTTTTAAAACGAACTACCGTGATTTTTTCCGACTGTGAACACCGCTAGCTTAAAATCGCAGGAGCCATGTTTTTCAAGATGGCGCCTTAAGTCCCTTTTTTTACACAGGTCCCGGGATCTTTTTTCACTATTTCTTTTTGGAAAGGTCCTTCTAGAGTTTGTCTCTGTGTTCAGAAATAGGTTTGGTTGCTTTGTTCGTATGCCTTTAGTGGGCTTCAGGACTGAAGACCGCCTCTGGCCTCTGAGTATCTAGGGTGGGCAGGAAGTGAGGGAGGTGCCCGGAACTCCCTCTGGTTAGTCTCCTAGGAGACCCAAATACACTCTGGCGTGATTGGCTGGCTGACTGTCCGGCAAGGACAGCCACCCTGCTGGGTGAGTGACAGCTAGGCTGTAATCAAAGGGAGAAAACTGTTTAAAATGCAATTCTCTTGGACTGGAAAGCAGAGTCCACCCCTGAAATGAAAGAACCGAAGTCGAGCAGGATGAGGACGACTGCTGCAATTCCTGGACCGTTGGTTTGCCCGGTGAAGCCCTGCTGCAGGTCTGAATTGCCAAGTTCATATTGACAGAGAAGCCCCTTCAAGGACAACGTCTTCTTTTGAATTGGTGGGACCAATCAACTTGTAAGCCACCAGGATACCATTCTTGAAGCTGGTTAGGATTAACCAGGGGGAAGGACACCAGCTTGTGTGCTTGAATTACAGCTACTCGAACTGAAGTGACTCAATTTTGTCTGTGTTTTCCAATGATCCCGTGCAGTGCAGGAGTCCCCCGACGTCCTCCCTCTTGGCCCCACAACTGAGGCCCAGGAACAGCGAGATCTGAAGGAACTGCCAGGAACCAACATCTTCGGCTGCATCTTTTGCTTTATATTAAGGTACTGTGCCAACCCTATTGAGAGAACGCATCTCTTGCGGTGAAAGTTCGTGGAACTTTCCCAACTTGCAGGCCTTATCAGCTTGTGACCCAATATATGATTCTTTTTCATACAAATTACTTCTGAGAACTTTTGCAAGGATTTTATCGTTTACTACAAGAACTGCTCTTTCTTATTCAATATACTAGGTTGGTTTTGCTTACAGCTGTAGTCCTGATTGTATGTGGTGGTCCCAGAGGGTACAAACAGCACCCTGCCTATTTGCCCCAAATATTGATTTCTGCTCCCTACCTATTGCACCAAATATTGATTGTTGACCCTGGCTATTTGCCCCAAACATTGATTGTTGCTCTCTGCATATTTGCCCCAAATATTTATTGATACCCTACAGCTCAACTAACTACAGCACGTTTCCCCAGCCAAACTGGTTTCTAGAGTGGCAGATGTTCCAGGAAACACACCTCCTATAGATTATCCAGCCTAACTATGCCTTATTATGCTCTCCAGCTGCCAATAAGAACCGCTATATATGCTCTACCTGCCTGCCACGCCTCAGCATCAAATCATCTAGGCTACTAATGCCTATGACCTAGGCAAGGCTCGCATACCACCTAACTCGAAGGGCATTCCACCCACTCCATTCCTACCCTCCTTTCTCAGCCACCAGACTAAGCTGCGCACCCAGATGCTACCACCTCCTCCCACACCAGGGATAATGTTGCACACAGACCTTACATGCTGATCTACCGCACTGAGCCAAGTCTGCACCCTGCACGCCCTAGGCCTACATTTATCAGGAACCAACTAATAGGCCTGCACATATCTCATTAAGCTATTACTAATTAACATAAGGCTTTTGCACCCCCACACAAAACACCTACCACACCCCCTACACTCCTCACACCACCTACAAAGAGCATCATATCCTACCACCTAAACCACCCAAGTCTAGAGAAAGCCCTGCTGCCATCCCCATCCAATGTGCCCTTTTAAACACACGCTTGCTCCACTGAGATCTGTGACTTACACACTAACATGGATCTTGATGCTCTCGCCATTACAGAATCTTGGCTACACTAAGCAGCGGGTCCAGTAATTTCCATAGCCCTCTCACCAGGCTACACCCTACTCCAGCAGGACAGGCTGCTTACCAAAGGAGCGGGAGTAGCACTCATAGTTAAAGATTCCCTGTCGATCAGACGAATCAATTCTCCATTAGGTGGCAATGCTGATGTCCTGACTGTGAAACTCTCCCTCTCGCCTAACTGCACGATTGCCATCCACATCCTCTGCCGGCCACCTGGCCCACTACTGGACTTTCAAGAAGACATTCTCCATCTATTAGGCAATAACCTGAAAAACATCACATCATTCTTACTACTGTGTGACCTAAACCTTGGCCTCAATTATCCAAAAGACAAACAAGCCAAATCTCCTGCCAAAGCTCTTCATGGCCTGGGATTCATGCAACAAATCTCAACCCCACAAACTCCAAAGTACGCATTCTAGACTGAGTAGCGACCATAACTGCAATGCTGACATCCGTTCCAACACCCCCTGTCCCTGGACGGACCAACACTTCATTAATTTCTGCAACCCCTCCACCATTAAAACCATTATAGCTAACACTCCCTCACCACCCATTTTAGCTAGAGGCACTCATAAACTAACAAAAAACAATATCCTACAGTTCTTAGAGATTCCTGCCCTCAAGCCTCCGTTCTCCAAGGACCCGATGGCTCTGGAAGAACTTTACAATTTGACTATCAAAAATGCAATCAATGCCATTGCCCCTCTAGAAAAAATAGAAAGCAAAAAGAAAAATACACGACAACTCCTGGTTCACTACTGAACTCAAGGAACCACATGCCCTCAAGTGCATAGCACTCACTGAATGGCAATCCGATCCACATGACATCACCCTGCATGCCTACAAGAAACTCATCGCCCAATAAAAAAAAGCCATCACAGCAACTAAATCTGCTTCCTATAACACCAGAATCGCCAATGCCAAATCTGAATGTAAGGAAATGTTTGCCATATTCAAGGAACTGGCCACCACAGCCACTATCACCAAAGATCTCATAAAAGACAAATCTTGGTGCTTGAGCATCCAGTCTGCCATGCTCAACAAAATAGATCTCCTGCAAAGGAAAATGAAATCCCACTAAAATGCCTTGCCCAAATCCGATCTGCCTACCTCGCCATCTGAAAACCCCACTCGGAAGACAAGATGTTTTTCACCTTCAGAGATGAGTCGGAATCTGAAGTACTAGCCATACTTAAAAACATAAAACCATCCAATTGTAAAGGTGATGCCTGCCCGGCGAATCTCATCAAATATTGCGCAGACACCCTAACACTCTTCATAAATGCTTATTTCGACTCCAGCATTGTCCCACCTTGCCATCGGAGGCATGGGTTCGCCCACTCCGGAAGAAACCATCCTTAGACCCTGATTCTCCAAACAACTACAGACCCAACACCACTGTGCCCTTCTTGCTAAAAAGCCTAGACAAAGCTGCATACACACAAATCCAACAATTCCCGGAAACAAACAGCATCCTAGGTAAGAGGCAATCAGGTTTCCGTCCCGGTCACAGGACCGAAACCGCCATACTGGACCTTAAGAAACTAACTAGGCAACATTTTGGATGTAGGGAAGCCAGCATTGCTCCTGTCTGCAGCATTGGATGTTGTGGACCACAGGACAATCTGTAAACAAATCATGAACTCATCCCAATTCTCCCTGGAAGTCACTGTCTGGGTTACCTCCTTCCTTAAAGGGGGAGCCATGAATGTATTCTCATAGCAGGCTTGCGCAGCTCCCATGCATTACAAAGTCCCACAGGGCTCCTGCACCTCTCCCCCTTTGTATAATCTCTTTACCCTATCTCTCTTCAATATATTGGACAATCTCGGCATAGTTTACACCAACTATGCCAACGATACACAAGTACTCCTTCCTCTCACTGGCATATTTGAATGAGATGCAGAAACACTGGATGGCTGCCAATTGGCAGTGCCTCAACAGGGATAAAACCAAACTCCTCATTGTAGGCCCCAAGGAAACACTTAACAAGCTTGACAAACAGTACAACTCCTTTATCATAGACAACACCCAAATCCCTGTCTCAGCAGCAGTCAAAACCCTTGGGGTGTACATTGACTCCACTCTCTCAATGACATGCCAAGTTAGAGCCATTGTGTCCTCAGCCGCATTCACAACCAAACTAATCAATGCAGTCAGACCTTACATATCCAAGCATAACTGCCTCTCCATAGCTAGAGCCACCATTGGAGCCAAATTAGACTACTGTAACATCTTATTTGCCGGCATCTCGTCCAAAAACCTTAACAGACTTCATATCATTCAGAATAATGCCCTTAGGGCTGCCCTCAGCATTCCCAAAATGGAGCACATCTCCCGCGCTAGACAAGATGCTCACTGGCTTCCAGTCAAAGAACGGATACTCTTCAAGAAACTAAATGATTGAGAACATTAATATATACAAGGAACTTACAGCAGCACACTTGTTTTTAAAGAAAAAAAGTATTTGTTTTGTAAGAGATGTCTGTTGCTGGGTCAGATTTCAAATCATATAACAATGAAAGAGTAGTTTTAGTGAAAAATGTATGCATTTAACATCTAAGACATGATTTTTATTTTTAGTAGAAAGATGGTCAGAAGAGGTATCTTGTAATAGAACATTGTACAATGTATCCCACTGGCAGATTCTTGTATACGGTGGCAGTGGACAACATTTAGAAGAAAAGAGTACACGTGTAGATTTGTCTGTGTATTGGCAAAACAAATATCTTTTTTGTTTGCAAAGAGAACACAGAAACAATACAAATACAGTTTACAATATCGGAGATATTGGCCCCATGACTGTAAAAGAGAAAATGTATACTACTTGTGTTTGTACCTACTTGGAAGATAGTGGCATTTTAAAATAGTATTTTTTTTTTAGAATATGGTTTTTCTACACGCCTTTGAGAAAGTGTTATAGTGCTAATACAGAAGTTAGAACTCTGATACTTAGGACGATTTTACTGAGGGCCTATCTTAGGACAAGATCTGATTCAGAGTAGAAATGCTCTCTCTGATGTGAAGGACACATATAACTATTAATCTGAGGTGACTATGTCAGGAAAGGTGCTCCTTGATTTCATTGGTTGATGTTGGATGGCTGCTTGAATTATGCCCTTAAAAGCAAATTAGTGCGATTTCAATAGAAAGAGAAGGGGAACTGCGTGTTCATCGTCCGAGGTGCATGAACTGGACACTGTTTTCAGTCACGTGGAACCATTGGCTCAGTTTTTGTGGCCCTCAGCATTGCAGATCACTGTTGCACTGTTGTGGCTTGTGCAGTCTATGGACATTAGCGGTCTACCTTTTAAGTGAATTATGTTGAAATACTGGACTGATAACCAATGAATGCTTAGAGAGGGAGAGTTGAAGTGGTAAAAAAAAACACAGGAATTGACTCATTTGATAATTAGACAGGTGTTTGCATTTACTCGAGGTATATACTAAAAGGCTTGGAATGTCCCGTAACATTGGCGTTCATTTTTATGTTGTTTATGACATGAAGAGGTGAGCGGTTGTTAGGGAGAATTCTCCAGAATGGCTAATTTCCCTTACCTGTTGAGTTCCTCAGCAGCTTTGCTGGATTTCTAGGATTATTTTTTTTTTACCTGGTAAGAGTGTGAGCCTTTTTTTCCCACTCTTACATGTGTTTTGCTGTGTGTTGGCCATTTTGTGCTCATGGACTATGGAGTCTCACCCACTCCATAGGCATCATCTTTTTACTTTGTGTCACACAGCACCTTTAGTGCAGTGACAATGGGTTGTCTTTTTAGACTTCCCACTATTAAACTCCATTTTCTGGGACTGAGTACTGCTGGGACTGAGTACTGTCTCTCAGAACATGTAAAGTTGCCATTGACTTTAATAGTCCTTTTAAATGTACAGACCCAGTACAACCTATCTTCCAATACAGTACTGGAAGGGTTAATAGATATCCCTTTTTGTCTGATTCTCATGGAACATTATTTTGTTCCCCTTTCTCTAAGATTTGGCTGGTGGCAGTGGTGTCTACCATATTTATTCTACTGCAAGCTATTAAAATAGCCACGGTACTGTTAGAGGCTATGGTGGTAGCGTAGAACTCTAATCCGCTGGACCCCTTTTAATTTGATGTGGTTCCGGTCGGGTTTATTCGCCATTTCTTTTTGTAAAGGTCTTTCTTCTCGTTTACTCTGTGCGCCAGACCAGCTTTGGTTCCTTTGTTCGCCGTCCTTTGGCGGGCTTCTGCACAGAAGCCCTTCCTAGGCGCCTAAGTGTTTGTTTGGACAGGATGTGAGGGAGGGGTTTGAGGCCCTCTGCACAGGGTCTCCTTGGAGACCCAAGTCACACTCTAGTTTGATTGGCTAGGTGGCTGTCCTGCCAGGACAGACACCCATCTGTTTGATTGACAGTCAAGCTGTGTGAATGGGGGAAAACTGCTTAAAAGCAGGTCTCTGGGACTTGGAAGGCAGAGTCGCAACTGGAACGAGAGAACCAATGAGGAGCTGAAGGAAGACGACTACTGCAACTACTGGACATCCCGGTGAAGCCCTGCTGCAGGCCTGAATCGCCCAAAATGCTGAAGAAAGAGAAGATCTGCAAGGAATCTTCTTCCCTTGAGCTTGGTGGGACCAACCAGCTTGCTAAACACCAAACATCGGCCTCCCTCTCCTGGTTGAATTTGCTGTACACCGCTGCAGTGAACCGGATAGCCAGGAGGAACGGAACCTGTTTGGGTTTTAAGGAGCTCACCTTTTATTCGATGCTTTGCTCTGCTGCTGGCTTCTTCCCTGGGCAGTGCAGGACCCTCCAGTCTTCCTCCTTCTTGTCACCACCACAGTCGCTTCAGGAACCGTGAGCCTGCAGGAACTGCCAGGAACAACCGCCTCAGCTACAGCATTCTTCTTCATTTAAGGTACTGTGCAAATCCGGTCATTCATTCCATCCAACCGCCGTGAAAGTGTTTGCAATCTTTTGCCTCTCTGAAGGCTTGTCCTTTTCTTCTCCCTTGAATAACTTTTCTTCTGACCAACTTCATTTTGAACTCTTGGCAAGGACATAACCGCAAACTACTCTGAACTGTGTGATCCTCTGCAAAGACTCTGAACCATTAACATTGGACCAGTCCTATTGACTTGAATCCTAGTTGTAGTGAGCCTTTTCTAGATTGCCCTGCCTATTACTTGTTGGTGTTGTTGATTTTGGATAACCTTGTCTTTTCCTCCCTTTTAAATTGCTGGAGTGCTAATTTGCTCATGCTTCATTTTGAGCTTAACTTGTCCAGAATTGATTGAGGGTTACTGTACTGTATCAAGATTGTGATTTTCTGCTGCTTTATATTAGTGAATTGTTTTATTACTGATGGTGTAAATAAATGTACATTCTGTTACTCAGAAACCTTGAATCAATGATTGTTTGAACCATAGTCATTGCTGTCCTTTGTGTAACTTCTGATACTGCTCACTTTACTCTTGAGATAAGTCTGGCTGCTCAGCCATCGCTACCACTTTACTGTGTAGCACAGGCTTGTACCAAAGGTGAATTTGTACTTACACTTGTAGTCTTAATTGTGTATGGTGTTCCCAAAGGGTACTGCATATGATTCTGCTTAACAGAACAGCTAGCAAAAAGGATCATTATTCATTTGGACAGTGATAATGTTGGACACGTGACAGGACTTTTATTGAAAGTTGCCAAGGCCACATTGTCAGTACTGAAGTCACTTCCAACAAACCGCATTTGTGTTTTCCAGGAATGCATAATGGCAAATGTGAAAAAGTTCCAGAGAAATATGAAGATACATTGTTTTGAAAGCAGTGTCAGCATTATTCATGGCAATTGTATGTTGTCTGTTGCTAATAGCAACATACGCCTTTATTGAATTAATGTTTTTAGAGGAGATGGAGTGCATCTCATGAAATGAGCTTTTCTTGTCTCTTGTTAAAAAAAAACTGTCTCTTTGGCAGAAGCAGAAACCTACGAGCCTTTTAAAGAATCACTGTTAATGGTCTGAAAAGACCTTTCATTGTTACATTTCTTGGTATTCAATATTCCAATTTTGATTGTGTAATCTGCAGACTACCTTGTACTGCGCAGACCACCTGTTAAGTGCAAGTAACATGAATGGTGGTAAAAGGAAGAGGGCGAAGTGAATAAAAAATAATTTAGAACATTTCATATGGCATTAGGTTATCCAAGAAGCAAAGAAAATGCAGCCAATTGGGATGAGTGTCATATAGCTAAGAAGAATAAAAGAGACAATTTAGTTTGATTTTATGGAAAAGGATGCAGCATGTTTTGCAGTGTACTGAAGAACATTTTGAAAATGAAACACGAAAAACATGAAAGGCATTCTTTAAAATCATGGCGAAACAACACATTGATTGAGATGCCCCAACAGAACGCAATAAACCTTAAAGGGTCATAGAGTCCCCTGTCACCACACACACTCCTCTTTATGGAACCTGTGTGGGAACTCATCATCAATACAGACCCAAGATCAATTACATCAATCACATCCATTGCCTCAATCATTAGCAGTGCCTGAACAAAGACTGAATTAATTCTCCTAGGAAATCCCCCAATCATGCTAAAGTCCAGATTTGGCTCACAAATATGAAACGCAACCGATATAAGCCACACATTTCACCGAGTGCAAAATGTTTTGGCTTTGCTATCAACTTTTGACCTCTAATTCAAAACACACATAACCAAGAATTTCCAAGCAGCATGGTACTATTTTGCGTTCCCATGCAAAATCCCTGCTTGCATCCCCGCCTTGAGTTTGCCTTGAGTTCCAGAAGAGTTCTCCCAGTGGGATAGTTTCAAAGCCCTACTTCTGTGAGTCCCAGATGCCATCTTCACCCGGTTTGAAGTCGTCCAGCATGCCTTAGCGTGCCTCATCACATAATTAAGAAAACAGGCGCACATCACTATGGGTGAGCAAAATGTATTCCTGCAAATCAAAAAGTGCATAAATCGGGCAGGAATCCGTTTCCACCCATTCTGTGAAATCAGCATACTGTCCCACTCCCACTGAAACGTTGTGGTTTTCCACAGAACTAAGTATTGTGTTTCTATTTTGGTCTTATGTAGCGCAAGGAGAAACTCTTCACGGATCTTTTTTCTTTATCCATGCTAGTTTTGTGCAGCAACATGACAAATGTTGTGCCGTTTTTTTTTAATTTTTTTTTTTAACTGTGCTAGTCTCGCACAGTGCCACATGAACTTTTGTGCGGTTTCACAATTTAGGATCATTTTGCACAGTGACACAAGAAACTTTGTGTGGGTCTTTTTTCTATCTGTGATATCTTTGCGAAGCGACACGAGAAACTTTGTGCATGGTCGTTTCCTGCTGCGGCACAAGCAACTTCACACGGTTTTCTCCAATTCATGCCAGTTTTACGCACTGACAGAAGAGACTTTGAGTGGGCTCCTTTTTGATGTGTATAGGTTTGCTGAGTGGTTTGAGAAACTTTGCACAATTTTTCTTTGATTCGTACTACGTTCACACAGCGGCACAAGAGACTTTGTGCAGCTCTTTTTGATTCAAGCTAGGTTTGCACAATGGCACAATGGCATGACGAACTTTGTGCCAGTCTTTTCGATCTGTGATTGGTTGACGCAGCGGCAAGATAATCCTTGCGCGTCTCGTTTTGATTCACGCTGGGTTCGTGCATCGGCATGACAAATGTCGTGCTGCTAATTTTGATATGTCTGGGTGCCGGAATGGTAGAATGGGGCGGGACTGATTGAAATCAGACAGATTTCGCTTCTAAAGCTGGCGAAAACGAATTTCACAATTTCACCCAGCCCTACACATCACACTCATCCTCAAAGAGGTGCGTTGGCTAACCTTTGAAGTGAGCATCATGTTCAAGACAGTGCACATCACACACAGATCAGTCAAATCCCAAACACAACTCCACCTAGTGAAAAACCCATTCCAGAAATCAGTTTAATGCCTGAAGCCACAACATTGCCATGGAGGAAATAAAGAACTGCAAAAGGGTAAAAACAGGAAATGATAGACTATGCTTGTACTATATAATGAGTTATATTCATTTTGTAGTACTGGGAGATGCAGTGAAAATGAGTGTTCCAAAATTAAAAGAGCAGGTGACTATAACAAGAGTTTTGAAAACATTGTTGAAGATGGAACAAAATATTGAAAGTAATTTACTATAATAGTGTGGAAATTCCATACATTAAGAACCCTTTCAATATGACAAATAACAGTAAAAATTGCATCCAACTAAAGTGCAAAGTAGGTGCCCATTATTTTATTTGGTTACTGTGGTTTATTGCTAGCAACATAATATCATTACAATATGAAAACAGACAGTTTGCGGCATAAAATACCCTTACAAAAAGAAGAAAATAGGAAAGAAATGTAGTGCATAAACATACACAAATGTACACAAAATAAAACCAAAACAAATGTAAAAATGTTGCTATAAGAAAGAAAAATATGAAATCAAAACACATGATTCATTTGTTAAAAACCTATTTCTTGGAACCTAGGTTGCATAATTGCATTGAGGCTCTGTAAACTGAATCTATCATACTTCTATAATCTGACACCTGGAAAGGGTAGATCTCCTGTCACGTTTCACCAAGGCATGAAAACAAGGAAACAACCATGTTTTTCTTATGTTTTACAGGGTCGAAAAAGACTCCAGTTTGCTTGCAGTTTGTATTTTAAAGAGCAAGAGGAAATCCTCTTAGCTAAATCTACTAATAAGGGGCAAAAAGCCGAGCGAGTCATATCAGAGCAAAATATGATTACTGACTAATGGCAGGGAAAGCTGACAAATAAACTTCAGTCAGTGTAACCTGACTCGCAAATCCGAGGGCCACACATTCTTGTAGCCCAAATTCCTTCCTCGAAGAGACCCACAATCATCTCTTAGTCTTGAATCACGTGCGAGCTATCAAGCCTCCAAACTTCATGTTGGATGCATTGATATCTGCCAGAGCATAACTGAAAGAGGTTGTAGAATTCTTTATCTGGGAACCCATTAACCCACTGCTAGAGAACTACAAATCCAGCTAGTTAAATGAGTTGACTATTCCAAAGGAGTTCCATTCAATCTTCCCATAACGAGCAGAACACAGTTGCTTCCTACCAATATTACATTAGCGCTGAAGCTGCTCTGAAATCCATGCCTGATATGGTCACAGACCCAACAATCATCAGTTGAGGTGCAGATGTCAAACTGGGGATGAGTGTATAATTTAGAACATTCTGAAATCAGGCATCAGCATTGACATTCAAGCATAGGAAAGGTACTAAGTACCTTGTACATAGGTAACCATACCCCAAAAACCCCAAGAGACATAATATCAATGTATTCTCCCCATGCCTGCTCCTGGGCTTCACATTTTTCTTTAACATTAGCTTTTTATATGGGGAACAATGGGGTGCTACTTCTGCCTCGCCATCAGCCTAGATTTGACTGACACATGCTGTAATCTAGATAAAAACACCTTTACTCTATAAGCCGCTCCAATATGATAAAAAAGGTATATATGGTTTGTAGGTACACAATTACCCTGAAAGATATACAAATAGGGCCTGTAGCGGGTCAGAGGAAGGACAAGGACTTTTGTCTTCCATTTTGAAATATTCTTTATGAAAAGGTAAGTAAAAACTCCTAACTTTAGTTAAACTACGGGTTATCCCTAAGTAACACAAACTAATTAGGGTGCTTGTCAGTCATCAGTGAGTCCAAAAGGAAGATCTGTCCTCTGCCCAAAACGAATCTAACCTGTTCCTACCACTATCAAAACCAACTAAGGCATAGGGGAATGAATCCAGCACGTTCACTTTAGTAATATATTCGTAGGTAATTCTTGGTAACAACTTTGATTAAGTTCATATATGGGGCTCTTCAATTTCTCTACCTTGTCTTTTACACTGTCTTTACCCCTTCCAATATTTTTCTTTTCTCTTTTCTTGTTCATTAAACTTGCACATTTTTTTCTTTTCAATGCCCACTCTGTTCCCTGATTGGGCCAGGTAGGACTGTCCCATAATGATTCTCACTCTCCTACAACACTTTAATTCATAGAATTCGGCACACAAGTGGCACAGCGCCAGTTACGCCCCTAACCCCGCCCCATGCGCCAAAAATATCGCACAAATCCCCTACATGGCACAAAGGCCAGTGGACCAGCATACAGCCCCTCAACCATGAAAACACGTGGAAAACTCTGCACGCCACCCTCGGAATACGCATACCCCGCTTGTGCTAGCGAAAACGTGTGTAATAGTCCACGCGCACCCCCAGAATACACGTACCACGCTCGCATCAGGTAAAATGCATGCCTGGAAAGTCGTGTAGCTATTTTTCCCACTGTGGTTCCCCCTGTGCATGCGTGTCCAGGGCTGGGCGTGGTCAGACACATGGGCGCGGAGACCAGGGAGGACAGGGAGTCCAGGGTGGCCAGGGTGGCTACAGGGGGGGGGAGAGGCAGGGGTGCCACTCTGGGACGGGATGCCCAGCCACATGCATGGCTCCGGCCTCCGTCACGTCAAGGAAGAAGCCTTTCTGCAAGCACAAACTGGACTTCATTGTGGACTACGTGTCGGAACACCAACACGATATGCTTGTGGGCCCACAGAGCCATACAACGCATCACCAGCATTGGGTCCACTGGCAGCATGTTGCGGATGGTGTGGCATCCATAGGATTCCAGGTGCGCACAGCTCAGGACTGCTAGAAGTGCTGGAATGACCTCAGACGCAGTGCTAAGCAAAAGCGTGCCTCCAATTACTCCATGGGCCTCATTACAAGTTGTGCGGAATGCGTTTAACAGCGCTGGTAATGGTGCCGGCACTGTTAAACGCATTCTGCACTTTTACGAGGTTCCCTCGCAGGACCCGATGTGGACGTCTGGTTTATCCAGACGTCCATAGCGGGTCCCGCGCGGGAACCAGGGAGCTAACAACGGGCCCTCTTGTGATGGGCCCGTTGTCAGCTCCCTCCCCATTCCCATTGAGCCCCAGGGGGGCTCGAATGGGAATGGGGAAGGTCCGGGTTCCCTGAATCGGGAAATACCGGGCCCTCCATACTCGGAATGGCCCGGTATTTCCCCATTCAGGGAACCCGGACTGAGACACAGTTTTGGAGTCGTAATGAGGCCCCATGTCTCTGGTGACTGGTGGTGGGCCACCACCAGAGGAGGATGAACTCACTCAGCATGAGGAGATCGCTTCAGAGCTCATCATAGAAGAACAAATCTGTGGAGTGGGAGAGAGGATGGATTATGATGCATCATCTGGTGAGTATTGATGCATGTAACTCAATGACATGTGTGTTTGGCATGTGTGACCCGCCCAGCTACAAGTTGGCTCTTTCCTATCTTCAATCTCCCTCTCCACCTGTGTTGTTCACCAGTGGTCTGACCTCTCAGCCTCAATTCACAAAGAGCACCTGGCAGCTCTTGACTGCTGCATTATCAGTTTTTTGTACGAGTTCCGGTGCTAAGCTGATGACAACCAACTCATTTCCTGGCTGCCCTTGGCCACCTCTTATCCCTGCCTTATTTCCGATAGCCTCATTGCCATTTGCTTTTGGTGTACTACCAACAGTCTCTGTCTGAATGCCAGCAAGGCTGACATCCTTCTCATCGATACACCTTCTCTTGCCTGCCCCACTTGGCACTCCTCCTGCCTCCACCTGCAAGGCCAAGAACCTCAGGGTCACCTTTGACTCAACACATTACTTTTACACACACATTTGTGATGTATCTTGAGATGGATTAACTTCTTGCTTCAACTCCTCAAGGGTACTGTGCCTTTCCTAACATTCTCCTACATGCTCAAAGTCTGCCAATCTCTGGTTTACTCTCGTTTACTCAAGGTTGCGGTACTGTGGCAGTCTCTTTCAATATTCGACCTGCCTCCACACTCCACCCTCCACCACTAATCCACTGCAAGACTTGTCCTTGGCCTCAAGCCCTGGGATCCTATCTTTCCAGCTCTGTAACCCCTTCATTGGCTACCAGCGGATGCAACGATGATAATTCAGACCCTCTGCATTGTGCACAAGGATTTTTTGGGACTGGGTACAAAATAACTTCAACAATCCCTCTACCAATTCTTCCCCTCGTGAGTCTTTTGCTCCTCTACCCCACACTCCAACAAGGTCAGTCGTTAATTGAATAAATAAGGTAAGAGCAGATCTGTGTGTACAGCTGGGAGCTCACTTTTGAACAGCCAACTGGCCACATTGAAACTTGAGGAGAAATATATCTGCTTCTGGAAGCACCTCAACACCTTCCTACTTGCTCCTGCATTAGCCCCTCTTCTACCCAGCTGAACAGTTTCCTCTGTTGGCACTGTGCTCCTGCACATACTCTGTCCATCGGATCAGGTACCTGCTCACCCTGCCTCCCTGCTGCACTGCCTACAGGCCTCCCATATCAACGGGTCCGGTGCATGTACCCATACAGTCCAGCACTCTTCGTCTGCACTCTTCAGATTTTCCCATCCAAATCATCTTGCACTTGTCACTTGCTGGCTGCACTACCACTTTTTGAATGGACATTCTATCATTGGACTTCATTTTCCTTCTTTCGTCTCCTCTGTTTGGCATGTTCCCCTTTTCCCCTTCATGGATCTTCAACCCGTTATCCCTTCTCCATGTGTTCTCAATGGCACTGTGCCCAGTATGATAGTTGTTTTGAATTCCTTTTCTTCCTTGTTACCCTCCCTTTGCTTGTTTGCGCTCTGAGCCACTTGTGTACGAGTGCAATCTTGATGAGATGTCACATCATGTCATACACATCCTTTTTGTCCTTGGTGCATTGTGGCTCACTCTGGTTGTGCTCATGGTAGTGGCTCCCCCTTCACATATGTGCACGATCATGTTCCATGTGCATTCCATGTATGCCCCTAGGCGTCCTTGACACCTGCTCATTGTTGTATTTGTCCAGGATGATCCAAGTGTCATCTCATTTGGACAGCAATGTCATGCTCACTGTAGGTCTGTGTGTCATCACGCATGACTTTAGGCTGTGCACATCTGTATCATGCACATGGCTCCCCCTGTTACAGGCCCATGGCCTCTTTTCAACTGGTGTTGTCTTCTACATTCATGGATGTACTATGGATGGTTCCTCACCTCTCCTCCATCATGTCCACTTCGCATCGGCTGTACTGACATTTGAATGACGAAATGCAATAGACGCATGCCTCCACTGTCTGGCAATGCACAGTTCTGTGTGGAACATGTCATTGCCATACAGTGCCTCCCTGCTATTGGCCAGAGTGTGGGTATTTCATGGAAACCATGGTACCTGGTGCATGCCATTTGCACATGATGGCCGCAATTGCCGTTACACTGTCATAATGTTTGAATATTGTCATCATTACGTACGTGTTGATGTTGTAAGTTGAGGGGCTATGCATGCACTGCACCGCACACACTCACTCCTGTGCCAAGTTAAGACCTTCAACATGCAATCATGACGGTGCTTTGTGATGTTGACCTGACATGTATGTACCCATGTCCCGCGTTTCACTGTATAGGAAGGCACTAGCCCAGGTGCCATCTATGACACATGTACTGTGCATAGGTGATGGTAGTTGAGTGCTTCACATGAACATGCATGTTACATGTATCATGGTGTGTTAGATTATTTATAGCTGTGCCAATGTGTGTGTTCACACATGCTTATGCTAGGTGTCAACTATTTGTTCCCATTTCTCATTTTGGCATTGGATATATGTCTGCTAGAGGTTGTGTGTGATGCAGTTGATGTGCAAAATGCAATTCATGTGTTGCCTTCACATTTTGCACACATCCTTTTCTGCTTTTGGGATGGCCATGAATTGCAATGCCACTGGATGCATGTTGGGGTTTGAGTTGCCTGTGACATGGCTGTTTCATTATTTTGCTGTCAATGTTGTGAACTGTATGTGTGTGGTATGTGCTACTGACATGTGTGTCCTTGTTTCTTTTCTTTATGTTGCAGGTGATGACGCACTGGCGGCAGAGGATTAAGATGTCATCCCAGACACGGTGGTCAGTTCACATGACCAACCAAGCACCAGTGGTGGTCGTGGGGTGGCAGCCCACGAGAACCCACAGGTGCTCCAGGCCATCGTGTCCAGAGCAGACTCTGAGTCAGGCTCTGATGTATCCTCTGACCACTATGTTGAGTCGGATCTGCATCATGACGTGTCGTCGCTGGTAAGTGATCCTGTGTTGGATGAGCTTCTGTCTGTGACACCTGCAGTAGGGTGCCAGGCAGGGTTGGAATTTCCACCTGTGGTGGTTATGGGTGCACGGTCACACTCGACACCATTTGGCCATGTTCCTGGTGCATCAGGTCGACGGAGGGATTCAGTCCTACAGCCGCAGGCGGCACCAATCCACCAAGGACCACGGCTCCTTGGGCCCAGCAGGTGTGGTGTCTGGCAATGCAGTGGCCGTGTGCCACCAGGGTGAACCTAGTGGGAGTGTTCCATGTTTGCCATAGCACAGCAACAGGGGGGAGCAGTTGAGATGATTGCTCAAGGTATGGAAAGTGTGGCCCATTCCATCCTCCCCTCTGTAAGGCAAATGGTGCTCCAGGAGCGGGCTACGCAGTCCACGTGCCACTCACTCAGGCTGGGCATGGAAGTGTCTGACAGGGCGCGCCGGGCTGAAATGTTGGCACTGCGTGAAACACTTAATGCTCAAGCAGAGGCACATCATGAGGCCCTGAGGGTGGAACAACAAGTCCTCCGATCTACCCTAGCTGACCTCATGATGGATGAGAGTAGGTGGACAGAAGACAGGATGGTACAGCTTGAAAGGACCATCTCGGCTGAACTCCATGCAACCCGGGAGTCACTCCATTTGTCATGTGAGGCCATGCAGGCAGAACTCCGTCTCACACGTCAGTCCCTGCAGGAGGAAGCACGTGTGACACGTGAGGTAATGCATGCTGACCTCAGTCTCCTTGCCAGCCAGGACCTGGTTTACCAGACCCGCATGCTTGCTGCCATTGAGGGTCAAGACACGGCTAGGTGTGGTGAGTCAACTGTGCCACGTCCACCTTCTGATTTCCATCCAGAGGGTAACAATGACAACCCATCTCCCACATAGGTCGGGCCATGCAGGCGCTGAGCCCAGTGAGTTTTTTTTTTAATCTCAACATCTACACATGTGGGTGTTGTGTGAACCCTGTATCTCCCCCTTCCTGGGTACCCCTCATCCCCCATTTCATATATGGCCATTTTTGATATTTATTTTTCTGCAAATTCTTTTTTTTTCAGCAGTTATTTTGACTACAAATATTTTTGATTTTTCTTCTGAATTGTATGGTTTTTAGTAAGTATGTTATCTTTTTATTTTCATTTTTCCTTTTATTTATTTTTTCCTTTATTTTGTGGTTCTTTTACAATGGTTTCACTTTGTTTGCTTTACATTTTTTTATGATTTCTTTTTGGTTTTCTTACATTTTATTGATTTTCTTTTTCTTTCATTGCTCTTTTCATTTTTTATTTCAATTGATTATTTGATTTCATTTGTATTTTCTTTAGAATTCTTTTTTGTCTATTGTGCATACATGTGACTGTGTGGTGCTTTGTGGCATCGGAAGGCACCCACTGTGTGTTCCAGCTGGGCCCATTCAAGCTTGCCTTGTGCATGTGTTTTGCTTGGGGTCCTGACACATATGCTTCTCCTGCTTCCCTTTACCATGGGCTCGCAAGAATGGCTTGGTGTAACAGCATATCACACATGGGCATTGGGCTTCCATCATATCTGTGGCCAGCCTGCAGTTCTACTTGTGTGTACACCCCTAGTGGGTATTCCAGATGGTTTCTCCAATGCATGTCTGCACTTCACTTTGGTGAGTATTATGCTGACTGTGCATTTCATCATGTTGCTTGAGATGTTTTTGATGTATTGACTGTCTATGTTAATGCATTTTCTGCTGTAGCTGGTACCATGCATCCTTTGGCTGTGTACAACACACTGATGGTGGCAGGGGTCCATGGGCTGAGAATGTTGAATTGGGACAGTTTCCCACCAGTGATTTTGATATGCCACATAAAGGCTGCAGGCTGAGTTACCCTTGTCACCACGCATTTCAACAACCACCCATTCCTTGCTAGCACCATGGCCATTTTCCAGGCCCGGCTGGTGTTTGGATGTGCCATCTGAGTTATGACTGCATTGTTCGTGATTTGAATTTCCTGTTTGTCTCTTGGACCTGCTCCCCCCTCCCACTGCTTGCACTTGGCCCTTGTGACAATCCGGCCAACCAGGATGCCTGAGCCTGCCACCACTACCAAAAGCCCACAAAGGTGGCCCTGTCTAGACCTGTCCACATGCCTTCTCAGTCACTTGAATGACCCCCTGTCTCCCCTGCCCCTGTCAGTGTCCCTCTGTCTACCCCCCCTTCATCATCACATCCCCTACTTTCCTGCACTGTCAGGTTTCCCTCTGCCCCCTGTGTGTGCTTTCTTTCACCATCTCTCCCATTAGGCATTTTGAGCTTGGTCCCCTCCTCCCTTCTCTCCTCCCTCTCCCTCTCCACCACCCTTTACCCTCCCCCTTGTACTCTGGCTGTCACTTTCAACCACTACCCCAATTGCCATCGGCCATGGTGATACGTAGGTGCTTGTTCTTTGCAGACATTTGCCCTTCTGCCTCCGTCCTTCCACACCTCACCTTCAACATTTTAAGTATAATTTTGCCAGTTACTTTTATTATTAGTCCCTCCACCACTGATTACAGGTCGTCTCTTCCCCCTTTCCCTTCTGTCTTTCTTCTCCCCCTCCCCAGCACTATCTTGATTCTTTGTGGACCAACCACAGTTTGTCACTTGTTTTGTTACTCTCCTCACCTCTTCCCTCCTCTTCCCTCACTCACCTCCTTCTGTGACTCCTGCACTGCGACTATTGCCATCAGGCATAGGAATGTTGATGCTAGTTATGTCATCCAACATTCCCTCCCTAGACTCTCCCTTATTGTTCCAGGCACTTGTAATATGTACTTTGCTTTTCCAGTTCATTATCACACTGTGGACTGTTTGAAGGACATGTAGGAATGTATTGTTCTTCTCCCTTGTTCCCTCCCTCATTGATGCGCTTTGATGAACTTTGTGTGTAGGTCGTATTATGAATTTCTATGATTCAGTAATGGGTCACTGTCTGCCATTGCCGATGTGGGGTACTCTGTACATGATATGTTCTGCTGGTCAATGGCTGATGCAATGTTGTGCTTTATTTTGAGGTGTCAGGGGATGGGTGTGGTTTGACACACAGGGGGTCCTTGGTGCTATGTGAAATGAAGTGAGTGCTGTGTATGGGACACTTGCACTCACTTCATTTCACATGCATGTATTCTAGTCATGTCCCTACGGACAAATACACTCAGGCAACACCCCCCCCAACTACATTGACACCATGCAAACACGTGCACCCAGATTGCTTTCTAAAGCATGCTGTGTGACGACAATCCATGTTCACTTCTGAGTCATTGATCGTGTGCATTCATGACAGGGTACTATTTGGTTGAATGACATTTTTTTAAATGATGCAGAAGGGAGTTCACCAATGCAATGCACACTCACTGTGCTGTCCACTGTGCAGTGTTTGATATGACAATTTGCAATTGTCCAATTTGCATGGCAACAGGTATTCTGAATTGTGTTGGTTGCACCACTGGTGGCATGCATTTGTTCCACCATTTTCATGGTGTGAGGTTTTGGTCAGTCATTTCTTCCGATTTCATGTCAGGTATAATTGTCTGGTGCCTATTTACATTTCTCACGTGGCACTTCATGACTAGTGTGTCATGTGTTGTGCATATGGTTTGATGTTTTGCCATTGCATACCATGGTATGGTGTGGCAGACGGGTGTTGGGAGAGTTTGGGTGGCATACCAGTCCTTTAATGCCCTGTTTAGTAGGGTGGGTGGGGGGAATTACCTTGCATGTGTTCCCTCTGGTCACATGGGATTGGCTGTGTTTAATTAGCTAGGGATGCACACAATGTGGCACTTCCGTGCAGACATTCTCAGGGTGGTAAGGTAGTGACAGTCAACTGTCCCTTTCCCATCATTGATAATGACTTGGTATGTGCCAGGCCCGTGTGCACTCCAAAGGGGTTGGAGTTTAGGTGTAAAATGTGGCCACAAGCTGGGTACAGGCTGCCTAGCCATATTCCCTTTCCCCTCCCATGTGCAGCGGGCGTGCATGTGGTTGGGGATGTGGGGGCACCACCATGTCCACCGGCACGCCATGCCGTGTTGCAACGTTGTGCAGGACACATTCTGCCACAATGATCCTGCACACTACTGGGGGTGCATATAGTAGCTGTCCACCAGAGCGGTTAAGGGAGCAGAAGCGTGACTTGAGCACTCCGAATGTGCGCTCCACTTTGGCCCTGGTTGCAATATGGGCTGTGCTGTATCTTACCTGGGGTGGTGTGGTGGGGTTCCGTATGGGCGACATCATGCAGGTGCTCAGAGGGTAGGCACTTTCCCCTGGTAAGGTGATAATGGTTGTCATTAGTAGGGCTTGTGTATTCGTCTGTGTGTGACATGTATGAATGTGCACAGGCATTTGTACTCACCTAGGAGCCATGTGTCACCATGCTTCCCAGCTTCCAGGGCCCAGCTCAGGGCAGACATTCTAAAGATATGAAACTATCATTGGTGGACCCAGGATAGTTTGCATAGACAGAGGTGATGATTCCCTTGGCATTGCATACCACCTGCACGTTGATGGAATGCCAGTGCTTGCGGTTTTCATAGATGTGCTCAGTGCCCCTAGGTGGACGTAGGGCCACATGGGTGCAATCTATGGCACTGAGCACTTTGGGGAAGTGTGCCACCCTGTAGAAGTCCAGGACCACGGCCTGCCTTTCTGCAGGTGTTCTGGGCATGTATATGTGCCTGCAGACTGAGGGGCACGCAGTGATGATTGCCAACACCTGGTGTAGGCAACATGATTGCGTGGCCTGTGAGACGCCCCCCACTGTGGCAGTTGTCCACTGAAATGACCCAGTGACCAGAAAATGCAGTACATTGAGCAAATTGTCCAAGGGGCCCAATGCTTGGGAGCACAGGGTGGGCAATGTGAGTTCATCCTCCCACTCCCTGACCAGCTCTAGGATTACACAAGGTGGAAACCTATTCTGCCATAGACCTGGTCATCAGGCATCCCAAAAAGGCTGGTCCAGGGCAAAACAATGCAGGGCCTGGCTATTCTCCTCCTCCTGCAGTGTCCCACGATCACTGCTGCGAGGAATGGGACATTCATCAAAGCTGTATATGCTTGTTTGTTGTTTGTGCGCACTTTTATGCTGCGCGGGGGCGCTTCCGCCTGCTTTCCTGTGGCGGACGTAATTGTGTTTTTGTGCGTGTGTTTTGACGTGCATGTGTTTTCCCTATTCGATTCCATGAATACGTGTAGTCCTCGTGCGTGTGGTTATTTACATGCATTGTTTCCCATTCCGCGTGTTCCGCCCCTTGTTCTGCCCCCTTTTTGATGTGTGTGCTGACGTTGTGTGCTTTCGCTGTGCACGTCGTGCGCAGCGTTTGGGATGTGGAAGTGACGTGTGCGCCGATGTGCTCCACGCGGGTATTTGGCAAACATCCCGGAAAATACACATGAGGGCCATCCATGAATCGCACGCGTGCGCCATTTTTTTAACGCTTGCGCCAGCTTGTGCCAGTAAATTTGGCACACATTTATTCCATGAATTACCCCCCTTAATAGTTACTGTGACAAGTATGAATGCTCCAGTACTGATTCTCACTTCTCTCCACCTCTTTAGTCATACTGGGATGATTATGAATGTTCCTACAGGAATGCTCACTTTTCTCAAACTCTTTGGTCTTACAGAGACGAGAACTAGTGTTCCAAAAATAGTTAATATTCTTCACCACTACATTTTTTAATACTGGGCAAGTATGAGCCTTCTAGTAACAATTCTCACTTTTCTCTGACACTTTGGTTTTAATGGGATGAGTAGGAATGTTCCAGTAATAGTTCTGTCTCTTCTCCACCACCTTGTACTTACAGGGATGAATATTAGTTTTCCAGTAATACTTCTCACTCTACTCCACCACCTTGCTCTTAAAGGGATAAGTATGAATGTTCCAGTACTAATTATCACTCTTCTTCACCACCTTGCTCTTACTGGGATGAGTTTGAATGTTCCAGTAATAATTCTTAACTTGCTCTGTTAGTCCATCATCATTAGGAGGAGTGTGAGTGCTCTTGTATAGAGTCTGACTCTTCTCAGTAACTTTAATATTAAGTCCCCATTGGGATGAGTATGATTCTTCTCTTCATTATTCTTGGTATCCCACCATGGTCTCCCACCTTCCCCGTTACCTTTAGCTGTCAGGTTTAGTGTCACTGGGCCGGCGTTCAGGATGAGATCCTTTCCTCAGTTTGTCAGGTTGGCTTTGCGATTCTGAGATCCTTCTCTTCTTCAGGTAAGTGGTAAGTGGTAAGTGGTCTTGGTGTCATTATTGGATTTCTCAGTCCAGGAACTCATGGTCACTCCACCACTTCAGATTCGGTTGTTTCTTGGAGGCTTCCGTCGCTCAATTTCTCTTACTTCTGGGTTACCCTGTGTAGGATCTACCTTCTCAGTATTAAACAGGTATTTATTTTCATGTTTACTTAAGGTTTTAACATGACAATAGCAGATATCACTTTCCTTTCATGTTCTCTTCCATCAGGCTTTATCAACACTGGTTTGTAGGTGGATTGGATAGGGAGTTCCTCATTGAAACGGGGGTCCTTGTCCGCAAGAGGGGATTCTCTGCCGGTGAGGTCCCTCTAGCCCTAACCCCAGGGAGGGTATTTCGTAGTGGGCTCACCTTCCTTGCCTAACAGGGAAAGGCTTCCCTCTGGGGAGAAGTGACTGAATCTTCAAATCTATCACATATACTTTCCCTTGGTAATCTCGCTTCTCCTTCTTTCTCTGTTCTGACTTTGTTCAGTCTGTCGGGGAAAACAATTATGAGAATAGTTTTTTTGTTTGACCTTCCCACCTGTTTCCCAGTCTCATATAGGCTGTTCTGAAATATTAGTGGAAGGTTGCCATGAATACAAGAGTGAATATCTATGTGGTGAGATTTTAGAAGATTTTATGAGATTACCAACATTCGGAAAATCATTACATATAATTACCTCCTCTGGATGTCCTGGAACAATTGCAGATTTTGTTAAAACTGGCTTTTTCCTTACCTCCAGGGATAAAGGAATCTTTGGATTCGTTTCCATGTCTCTATGTACAGACGTGATTCTCACTGGTAGACCCCCCTTTAGATTTCTGGTGTATACCACGTCTGCACAAAAGCTGTCTGTTTGCTAGCTGAGTCAATTAGTGCCAGAACTTTCAGACAATTCACTGAGACCTGGTTTCTTGTGTGTCTTAAAAGGATGGGCGGTACAGAAATACCTTTCTGTGGTTTCACCTCTTCCTCTATGTCTATCTCCTCCTTCTGCCAGGGTATGGATGAAATCCAGCCTATATCCATGGGTTCTTCATTCTTGTTTTTACGGCAAATCCTTGCTATCTGTCCTTTTTCCAGGCAGGAGAATAGAACAGGGCCAAAGGGCATGGATGTGTTTGCCTTTCCACACTCCTGTTTAAGATGGGAAGGTGTCTTCTGAGTTCTTTCCTTTTCCCAACCTCTCTCAGGTGTTGTTTAACTTATTTTGTTAGTTTGCCAAAGCACTAATTTTGGTTAGGGTTATGTTTCTTCCTTCACTTAATTTATAAATGGATCTTAGCTGTTTAGCCACTTCGGTGTGTGATTGAGCCACTTGAATAGCAGTGTTAAATGCAGGTTTTTGCTATTATAATGCCCCTCATTGTAAAAACAGCGGTAGTCCATTGACAAACTTCTCTAATACCAAAGTTTCTAGTACATCTGTTTTTTTCCCTTATCACTGGGAAAGGGTATTCTGTACCCTGGCTACTAATTCTAACAGTGTTTTGTTGGGTAGTAAATTGATCTCCCTAAATGTTTGCTGACAAGCACCTTCAGTTTGACTAACCCTGTCTCGGAATGTTTTTTTTTTTTATTTTGCCAATTGCAGTGGTTCCCTGTAGGCTAATTGTTTGGTATGAGCCATGCAATTCCCCTTTCAATAATGGTGCTAAATAAAATGTTTAAAGATCTTCTCCCCAATTAACTTGAGAAGCAAGCCTTTCAAAATTCTGGAAGAAAGTCCCTAAATACTCACCCTGTTGGTAAGGTTGTAATACGCTGTGTGGTACCATACAATGCTGTTGTCCTGTTCTTATGTGGTGCAAGCCTTCTTGGAACCTTTCGTCAGCCTGGATCTGGTGGTCTACTAATCAAGTCAACAGATTTTCTAGCTTACTCCTCTTGGGGTCTATACGTTTGGTGAAAACTGGACCTTGTGTTCCCCTTCACTTTTCTGTCTCTTCTGACTAGTCTGACTTAACACAGTTTTTTTATAGAATTTCAGGTGGCTGGGAAGTGAACAGATTTGGGGTTAGGACTAGTGGAATTTGTCATTTTAAACTATGTTTCATTCCCAACAACCCTATAGGTGGTAACCTGTTGATGGGGTTTGCAATATATTTTATCCAGGGGAAGAAGGGTAGGAAAAAAAAAATCTTCAAAGAGAAAATGTTTAAGGAAACTAAGGGTTTAGGCAGTCCTGGACTTCGAGGCAATGGGCGTTCTCTGTATCGGGAAACTAACATCACACTTCTCACACCATACATGGCAGGTTAGAAAAAGAACAAGAATTTGTGTCTTCCATTTTGGAATATTCTTTATTAAAAGAAAAGTGAAAACTCCTAACTTTTCCTAAACTACAGGTTTTCACTACCTGACACAAACTGACTAGTGTGCTTGTCAGTCGCCAGTGAGTCCAAAAGGAAGATCTGTCCTCTGTCCAAAATGAATCTAACTTGTCCCTGCCACTATCAAAACCAACTAAGGCACAGGACTTTATTAACATATTTGTAGGTAGTTCTTGTTAACTACTTTGATTAAATCGTCCAGTTCAGATATGGCGCTCTTCAATTTCTCTACCACATCCTTTACATTTGTTTTCCCTTTTGATATTGTCCTTCTCTCTTTTCTTGTTTTTAAACTTGCAAATCTTTCTCTACTCAATGTCCACTATTTTCCCTGATTGGACCAGGTAGGACTGTTCCATAATGATTCTCACTCTCCTCCACCACTTGATAGGAACTGTGATGAGTATGAGAGTTCTAGTAATGATTCTCGTTTCTCTCCAACTCTTTGGTCTTACTGGGATGAGTATGAATATTCCAGTAATGATTCTCACAGTATGAGTGTTCCAATAATAGTGTGTATTCTTCTCCACCACTTTGTTCTTACTGGTATGAGTATGAGCCTTCCAGTTATTGGGATCCACATTTTCAGTGTGGAGGCTGGTCCTTATTTTGGTACCATTTAATGGGTGACCTCAGAGGACAATTTTCACAGGAGATTCCTCATAGTATGTGGGGCTCTGTCCTTAGGCGTGGGGTGTATGGGACTGCTGCCCATTTCAGAGTTAGTTGTGTTGTTTCAAAGGAACTTGGGGCCACATTTCCGAGAGGAACTATTTTTTCTTTTATTGACCGTCATAAAAAGTGTGTGGTCCCCGAGTTGTGGATCACTCGATGATTCTTCGAAAACAATAAAATATTCATAGAAGAAATTTAAAAACAAAGAAATTCATCCATAGTACAGAGTTGTATGGTCTAGGTCACGGGGAATCCCGGGTTGATTTCTGAAGAATAAAAAGGATCTGTCAGCCTTCTCACATGAAAAGATCGACCCATACACCACGGAAAACTACTTCACTGAAGAGGCGAAACTAGCAGGAAAAAATGCTTTTCTACAAAGCTAACAAATGGGTGGAAGACAGTTTAGAGGAGGGCTCCTGCAACAACTCCAGTAGAGCTCAGATGACGATCTTAGGGCACAACAACGTCAATCAACCACAACAGGCCAACCTCAGAACAACCAGGGACAAGGGCGAGGCACTAACAATGTCCGTTTTGTAGGCCAACAAGGGAACCAACGAGGTAGACCACGGTGGCAACCTTTCTCCCCAATGACAACACGCAGCCATGGCAAATGATTCCAACAACCGAACTTTCACTAGTCATGAACCTGTCATCACATGCACTCACAGAAGCAGAAAGAAAAATCCTAGAAAAAGGACTCACAATTTTTTCTACTTACTGAAAGTAACACCCCAGAGTGCAATACCTTTGAACAAGCACTCCTCAAACAAGTAGAAACAATGGAAAAAGAACACAAATTCATACTCAACAACTACAGTAAAGCAGAAGCAGAGGCCTTAAAAACATTGGCAAATGATGATACAATAATAATCAAGCCAGCAGACAAGGGAGGAGCTACAGTTCGAATGGACCTACATAACTACCAACAGATGGTTAACACCCTGTTCAGACCAGCTACAGAATCCTTCCCTGTGACCCCACTCCATCTCTACGAAGACTGATTGGACCTATTGTGGAGGAGGCACGCAATGAGGAATACATTAATGAAAAATAATCCTCTTTCCTCACACACCGACACATCCAAGATGACCAGCGTTTTACGCATTACCAAAGGTGCATAAAGGGATAACATCGATACCTGGAAGACCTATAGTATCAGGTATCAACTCAATTCTGGAACCCCTGTCCCAATATGTAGACAGATTTCTACGTGACAGGATCCCCAAGATGACATCCTATGTAAAAGACTCAACGGCCATACTAAGAGGGTAATTCATAGAATTTCGCCGAAAAGTGTCGCAAGCGGCTGGCGCAGAGTGTCCGCGTGCGATTGTGTGCGCCAGGAATGTGCGCTAAAACCGATTTTTAGGCTCCCAAACCAGCCGTGGCGCAGAGAATCGCAGCGACCCTGCAGCAGCGCCAGTAACGCCCCCAAGAACGCCCTTGCGCAAGGAAAAGCCATCAAAATCGCTAAATCATCGCAAAGGGCTGCGCTAACCCTGGACCAGTTCACCGGGCTGGCAAACAGCAAACGCCAAGCGGGGAACGTGTATTTCAGGGGTGCGCGGGAAGTTCCACACGCGATTGGCCCAGTGCGAGCAGGGTACGTGTATTTCAGGGGTGCGCGGGAAGTTCCACACGCGATTTCAGCAGGGTACGTGTATTCCAGGGGTATTCTACCCCCCAGCCACCAGGGGCACCCTACACCAGGCCCCCACTCATGTCTCCCACCACCCCCACCCCCCAGCAGTGCAGGGGCAGCCCCCACCAGGCCTCCACACGCGATTGGCCCAGTGCGAGCAGGGTACGTGTATTTCAGGGGTGCGCGGGAAGTTCCACACGGAATTTCAGCACGGTATATGTATTCCAGGGGTGCGCGGGAAGTTCCACACGCGATTGGCCCAGTGCGAGCAGGGTACGTGTATTTCAGGGGTGCGCGGGAAGTTCCACACGCGATTTCAGCAGGGTACGTGTATTTCAGGGGTGCGCGGGAAGTCCCACACGCGATTGGCCCAGTGCGAGCAGGGTACGTGTATTCCATGGGTGCGTGGGAAGTTCCACACGCGATTTCAGCAGGGTACGTGTATTTCAGGGGTGCGCGGGAAGTTCCACACGCGATTGGCCCAGTGCGAGCAGGGTACGTGTATTCCATGGGTGCGCGGGAAGTTCCACATGCGATTCCAGCAGGGTATGTGAATTCCAGGGGTTCTGGGGAGTACTACACGTGAATTGGCCGTGTGGGTCCTCCGAGGTGTACGCTTGACAACCTCCACGGCCCCTGCAGGCAGCCCACACCACGGGGGACTACCCTGCACCCCTGCTCATGTCCCGCAGGCAGCCCATCCACCATGGGCATGCCCCGCAGCCAACACACATGTCACCTTGCACTACTGATCAACAATGCATGTCTCCCACCACCCCCACCCCCCAGCAGTGAAGGGGCAGCCTCCACCAGGCCCCCACTCATGTCTCCCACCACCCCCACCCCCAGCACTGCAGGGGCACCCTCCACCAGGCCCCCACTCATGTCTCCCACCACCCCCACCCCCCAGCAGTGCAGGGGCACCCTCCACCAGGCCCCCACACATTTCTCCCACCACCCCCACCCCCCAGCCACCAGGGGCACCCTCCACCAGGCCCCCACTCATGTCTCCCACCACCCCCACCCCCCAGCAGTGCAGGGGCAGCCCCCACCAGGCCCCCACTCATGTCTCCCACCACCCCCACCCCCCAGCCACCAGGGGCACCCTCCACCAGGCCCCCACTCATGTCTCCCACCACCCCCACCCCCCAGCCACCAGGGGCACCCTCCACCAGGCCCCCACTCATGTCTCCCACCACCCCCACCACCCAGCCACCAGGGGCACCCTCCACCAGGCCCCCACTCATGTCTCCCACCACCCCCACCCCCCAGCAGTGCAGGGGCACCCTCCACCAGGCCCCCACACATGTCTCCCACCACCCCCACCCCCCAGCCACCAGGGGCACCCTCCACCAGGCCCCCACTCATGTCTCCCACCACCCCCACCCCCTAGCAGTGCAGGGGCAGCCCCCACCAGGCCCCCACTCATGTCTCCCACCACCCCCACCCCCCAGCCACCAGGGGCACCCTCCACCAGGCCCCCACTCATGTCTCCCACCACCCCCACCCCCCAGCCACCAGGGGCACCCTCCACCAGGCCCCCACTCATGTCTCCCACCACCCCCACCACCCAGCCACCAGGGGCACCCTCCACCAGGCCCCCACTCATGTCTCCCACCACCCCCACCCCCAGCAGTGCAGGGGCAGCACCACCAGGCCCCACTCATGTCCCCCTGCACCCCCACCCCCCAGCATCCAGGGGCACCCTCCACCAGGCCCCCACTCATGTCTCCCACCACCCCCACCCCCCAGCAGTGCAGGGGCAGCCTCCACCAGGCCCCCACTCATGTCTTCCACCACCCCCACCCCCCAGCAGTGCAGGGGCACCCTCCACCAGGCCCCCAATCACGTCTCCCACCACCCCCCACCCCCCAGCCACCAGGGGCAACCTCCACCAGGCCCCCACTCATGTCTCCCACCACCCCCACCCCCCAGCAGTGCAGGGGCACCCTCCACCAGGCCCCCACTCATGTCTCGCACCACCCCCACCCCCCAGCCACCAGGGGCAGCCTCCACCAGGCCCCCACTCATGTCTCCCACCACCCCCATCCCCCAGCCACCATGGGCAGCCACCACCAGGCCCCCACTCATGTCTCCCACCACCCCCACCCCCCAGCCACCAGGGGCACCCTCCACCAGTCCCCCACTCATGTCTCCCACCACCCCCACCCCCCAGCAGTGCAGGGGCAGCCTCCACCAGGCCCCCACTCATGTCTCCCACCACCCCCACCCCCCAGCCACCACGGGCAGCCCCCACCAGGCCCCCACTCATGTCTCCCACCACCCCCACCACCCAGCCACCAGGGGCACCCTCCACCAGGCCCCCACTCATGTCTCCCACCACCCCCACCCACCAGCAGTGCAGGGGCAGCCCCCACCAGGCCCCCACTCATGTCTCCCACCACCCCCACCCCCCAGCCGTGCAGGGGCACCCTCCACCAGGCCCACACTCATGTCTCCCACCACCCCCACCCCCCAGCAGTGCAGGGGCACCCTCCACAAGGCCCCCACTCATATGTCTCCCACCACCCCCACCCCCCAGCAGTGCAGGGGCAGCCCCCACAAGGCCCCCACTCATGTCTCCAACCCCCACCACCCCCCAGCAGTGCAGGGGCAGCCCCCCACCAGGCCCCCACTCATGTCTCCCACCACCCCGACCCCACAGCAACCAGGGGCACCCTCCACCAGGCCCCCACTCATGTCTCCCACCACCCCCACCCCCCCAGCCACCAGGGGCACCCTCCACCAGGCCCCCACTCATGTCTCCCACCACCCCCACCACCCAGCCACCAGGGGCACCCTCCACCAGGCCCCCACTCATGTCTCCCACCACCCCACCCCCCCAGCAGTGCAGGGGCAGCACCACCAGGCCCCCACTCATGTCCCCCTGCACCCCCACCCCCCAGCATCCAGAGGCACCCTCCACCAGGCCCCCACTCATGTCTCCCACCACCTCCACCACCCAGCAGTGCAGGGGCAGCCTCCACCAGGCCCCCACTCATGTCTCCCACCACCCCACCCCCCAGCAGTGCAGGGTCAGCCTCCACCAGGCCCGCACTCATGTCTCCCACCACACCCACCCCCCAGCAGTGCAGGGGCACCCTCCACCAGGCCCCCACTCATGTCTCCCACCACCCCCACCCCCCAGCCACCAGGGGCACCCTCCACCAGGCCCCCACTCATGTCTCCCACCACCCCCAACCCCCAGCAGTGCAGGGGCACCCTCCACCAGGCCCCCACTCATGTCTCCCACCACCCCCACCCCCCAGCCACCAGGGGCAGCCTCCACCAGGCCCCCACTCATGTCTCCCACCACCCCCACCCCCCAGCCACCATGGGCAGCCACCACCAGGCCCCCACTCATGTCTCCCACCACCCCCACCCCCGAGCCACCAGGGGCACCCTCCAGCAGGCCCCCACTCATGTCTCCCACCACCCCCACCCCCCAGCAGTGCAGGGGCAGCCTCCACCAGGCCCCCACTCATGTCTCCCACCACCCCCACCCCCCAGCCACCAGGGGCAGCCCCCACCAGGCCCCCACTCATGTCTCCCACCACCCCCACCACCCAGCCACCAGGGGCACCCTCCACCAGGCCCCCACTCATGTCTCCCACCACCCCCACCCACCAGCAGTGCAGGGGCAGCCCCCACCAGGCCCCCACTCATGTCTCCCACCACCCCCACCCCCCAGCCGTGCAGCGGCACCCTCCACCAGGACCCACTCATGTCTCCCACCACCCCCACCCCCCAGCAGTGCAGGGGCAGCACCACCAGGCCCCCACTCATGTCCCCCTGCACCCCCACCCCCCAGCATCCAGGGGCACCCTCCACCAGGGCCCCACTCATGTCTCCCACCCCCCCACCCCCCAGCAGTGCAGGGGCACCCTCCACCAGGCCCCCACTCATGTCTCCCACCACCCCCACCCCCCAGCAGTGCAGGGGCAGCCCCCACCAGGCCCCCACTCATGTCTCCCACCACCCCACCCCTCAGCCACCAGGGGCACCCTCCACCAGGCCCCCACTCATGTCTCCCACCACCCCCAACCCCCAGCAGTGCAGGGGCAGCCTCCACCAGGCCCCCACTCATGTCTCCCACCATCCCCACCCACCAGCAGTGCAGGGGCAGCCCCCACCAGGCCCCCACTCATGTCTCCCACCACCCCCACCCCCTAGCCACCAGGGGCAGCCTCCACCAGGCCCCCACTCATGTCTCCCACCACCCCCACCCCCAGCCACCATGGGCAGCCCGCACCAGGCCCCCACGCATGTCTCCCACCACCCCCACCACCCAGCCACCAGGGACACCCTCCACCAAGCCCCCAGTCATGTCTCCCACCACCCCCACCCACCAGCAGTGCAGGGGCAGCCCCCACCAGGCCCCCACCCATGTCTCCCACCACCCCCTCCCCCCAGCCATGCAGGGGCACCCTCCACCAGGCCCCCACTCATGTCTCCCTCCACCCCACCCCCCAGCAGTGCAGGGGGAGCACCACCAGGCCCCTACTCATGTCCCCCTGCACCCCCACCCCCCAGCATCCAGGGGCACACTCCACCAGGCCCCCACTCATGTCTCCCACCACCCCCCAGCCACCAGGGGCACCCTCGACCAGGTCCTCACAATCCCCAATCATGTGCGTTATGGTCAGCCTCCACAGCCAAAAAGCCCTACCAAGTAACCCATTCACCCACATGGAAATGGAAATGACATGTCACACCCCCTATGTTCATGAAGCTAATGAACACATGTCCGTCACACACAATGTTTGCAATTGAATGGGAAAACACCCAACATGACATGCATGAAACCAAAGAGATGATACCACACAGTGAAGTATGAAAACAAAATCGTATTGAAAAAAAGAAAGAATGCTAAAGAAATGAAACAAACTACAATGGGAAGTAAAAAAAATCAAGCTGCATGTCTGCATAAAAATAAAGAACTGCAAATCATAATCCAAAAAAATGTCGTCCAAAGTCAAATGTAAAAAAACTATCTATCAAATCAAGAACTTTGTAAAAAACTCGAAAGGGTCCATGAGCCCAACTGAACTAAGGAAACCTAAAAAAAAACCTAACTAAAAAGCAACTATATACAAAAAGTGGAGCAGTGTCCGTCGACTCCAAATCATAAGAAAAAACAAAGGAAACCTAAAACTAAAGAACTATATACAAAGGCGGCGGGCAAGTCCAGCGGCTCACTCCCTGGAGTTCCGGGCCAGGGCATCATCGAACTCCTGTTCGATGTCCCGGAGGCGGTCCAGTTCCATGTCCCCGAGGGTCAGCAGGGACGACGCCGTGTCCTCCTCCAACCCCCTGCGGATTGCCTCGAGGCACTCGGCCCGCCTCAGAGCCCTCCGCATGGAGTTCTCCGCCCTGACCATTGTGAGCCGCGCCTCTTCCGCCCGCCGCCGCTCCACACCTATGGCGTGGCCCAACCGCTGCCACACGGAAGACACTCTCTGTCCTGGGTCCTCCTGCCCTCTGGCCGATGCCTGCCCCTCCGATGTCGAAGGCCCCGAGCCTTCATGGCTCCCACCATGTTGCTGCTGCTGCTCTGCCTCTGCCCGTGCACTGCCTCCTGCTGCCTGCACATCCTCCGCCGGCTGGGGTGCAGTTGTTGATGTGGCCACCCCTGCTGGACGTCCGACTCCCGACTGTGGCAGGGATGCCTCCTCCACCAGCCTGGCCGCACTGTCAGAGGCAGCTCCACAGGGCACCCAGGTGACTGATGGGTGGGAAGATGGCACAGAGGACGAGTGGCGCGTAGGGGGTCCAGTTGAGGAGGGGGTCGGAGCAAGCCCCATCAGACGGAGGAATCCGGCCTGGGTCACCTGTCCCAGCAGGCTGACGTGGTCAACGAGCCATTCGAGATGACGTGCAGTCTCTCCATGAAAAGACGGCACGTCACCTCGCATGGCCCGTTGACGCAATGCCACACCAGCCAGGACAGGCTCAACCCGGACCTGGATAGCCACGTCCGCAGGCAGAGGAAGGCCAGTTGACGTCAGCTCATCCCCTGCCTGAAAACGAGTCTGGACGTAGGCATCCCTGCTGGTGCAAGATGATGCAGGGACAGGATCGGGGACAGGATTGCACACAGGCACCTCCGCGGCGGCCTGTGCTGCCTCCTGTCCCTGGTCCTGGACTGCACCACTAGCACCAGTGGGATCCCCACCTCCAGACCCCATCTCTGGTGCTTGCACGGCCTCCTCCTCCACCAAACCCCCCACCAACCTGGATGACTCTGTGCCATCTTCCCCTGTTGGGCCCTTTGGGGTCCCAGCTGCCCCTTCTGCTGCCGAGGAGTCCAACTCCAACCTCCGCCTCTTGGACCTCCCCCCGGCAGCTGCGGCCTGGGACGCGGCACCGGACTCCTGACTCCCCGACGAGATGACAACACGGGAGGGGAGCCGGGCCTTGCGTCTCCGGCTGGCGGTGGGATCCCAGCCGCTGTGCTCCACAGCACCTTCTCCGCCCTCTTCATCAGTTGACGCTGCAGACAGGGAGAAACAAAACACAGGCATCAGGGCACTGTACAATGGACACATGCACACATGACAGTTGCACATGAGTGGCATTGGCAAACCTCAGACATGTCATCACAATCCCCAACACACATGTCATTGCAACTCGCACACTTGAGCCATACCACAGCCATATCGCAACTGCCACCACCATCCATACACATACAACAGCATGAGCAGCCAAAGGTGACCCAGACATCACATGCAACACAGGAAGTGCACCACACATGTACACACACCACCACACTTGCATGCATGTGTACACCTCTGCCAAGTGTCGCACTGTTCAGACGGGGCTCCATGTCACATCTGCCAATCAGGCTTCCACATACCGCAGTCACATGCATCCATGTTGCATCACTGTTGCACCCTTGTCAAATACACACACATGCACATGTACACAGTGCTCATACATGCAGCCGAAAACAACATACATGCGTGACATCACTGACATGTCTACTTAAATACACATTCATCCAAACATGTGTGCACACACAACTGCATTTGGCATGCAAGCCTACACACACAAGCACCATCCATGTCTCACACATTACAGCCCTCGCATGTGTCAGCCCCACGGCCCTGGACACCCCCACCCATACTCGACCCCATACAAACAGATGTGCAACCTGCACACTACCGAATAATCACCACATGCACTGCTCACAATCAGGATGCATGTACACTCACTGCTCGACTCCAGACGGGTCTGCTTCTCTAGGACCTGGACGTGGAGCGCTGGGGATATGCGTTCCAGGACCCTCATCTGTTCTTCCGACAAGTGGCCCCGGCGCCCCTTGGCATCCGCTGCCTTCAAGAGGCGGCGGGCCTTGTTCAGGGTCCTGAAACTGAAGTCCTCCCAGCGCTTCCTGACATGTTGGAAGTCGCGGACTGCCACCCCCTCCGCGTTGATGGCAGTCACAATGTCAGTCCAGATCCGAGTCCGTCCTTCCTTGTCGGCGCGGGAACTTCCGAAGAGGGCATCATACTGCCCCAGGACTTGCTCCACCAGGACACCAACTTCGGTGGCACTGAAGCTGGTGCCCCTCTGCCTCTCTGGCCGGGGGTTGTCAGTGGTCACAGATGGTGTTTGTCCCGACATGACAACCCCAGAGGCAGGAGTGGGTGGGCAACTGGGTCCTGGGGCTGGGCTGTGGAGCGATGGAATACCAGTCGGGAGTCTTCGGTTCCAGCAGGGGTGGTCACAGCAACAGCACCCCTGGCTGATGTGCAGGCAGCAAATGGCAGTGCATGTGGGCAGCAGGCAGTCAGGCAGCAGCAGATGGCAGGTGGGAGCGTGCTCGGGGCTCTGGGGGGCAATAGTTCGGCCTTCTGGGCAGGAGTGTGGTCTTCCGTGTGCATACGCGTGGCCTGCTTGATACGGAGTGATTTGGCACGTGAAAAGTCTGCACGTCAGCGTGAAATTCGAGGAAAGGCCCTTAGCATGTAAACGCGTCAGCATGCATATGCGATTCTATTGGACCAAAGGCCCTCAGCGCGTAAGCGCGTCTGTGACGTGACCCGCACGGGTGTTTCCCACACAGCACGTGATGACAGAGCACACGTGGAAAGACTGCATGTCAGAGTGTCATCGCGTGTTATTGGACAGCACTTCAGAGTGTCATCGCGTGTAATTGGTGGGAATGGGCCTAGCGCGTACACGCGGCAGTGACAAAGCGTGTAATTGGTGGAAATGGCCCTACACGTAGAAGTTACAAAGCGTGTAATTGGTGGAAATGGCTCTAGCGCATACACGCCGCGTAAGTGACGCTGGACGTGTGGGCCTGTATAAAAGGTACGTGTAGAACACCATTTCCTTGTACGTGCTTTTCGTGGAGAGCGAGTGGGTGAATTCTGTACTTCTTGTCGTTTCACATGCGATTTACTTCACGGCGTTTCAAGTTCGTATTCCCTGTTACCTCTGACAGCTTTTTCTCTTTTTTCTCTTTTACTGGTTTACCTGGGCCTGTTCCCTCAAACAGTGTTCCCTTCTACTGTTGTCCTGTCTCCTCAGACAGAGTACAAATCTTCTTTTGGCGGGGGTGTTGCCAACCAAACGCGCTCCTTTTTCATGCTCTTTTACCTGGCAGACGGTGAGTCACGCACGTATCTAACATCTGTGCTTGCCCCGTGTGTAGCCTACCCCTTCAGAGGTCATTCTAGGCTGCGTGTGACACGCATACGTTCATTCTTGTGTTACTGGGTGCCACAGCGTAGTGCAGGTTTTTCTTTCTGCACACGTGGTCTAGGAGGGGTTGCGTGCACGTCATCTCCCTTTTTTGGGGCTCCTGTGCGTAGCGTGACCCGTCATCTTTCCCCAGGGGTTACATTCAGCCTTGCAAGAGCACTAGGGTACAATTACCATCTGGTACCCAACCCCTTTGACCCCCAATTGCCCAGGACAATAGTTTACAGCCACTCCCATACGCATATTTACATCAGTGCCATGGCTGGGAGGCGAGGATTCCGTAAGGGTGGCAAAGGTGGAAGAGCCACAAGTGGTGGCCGTGGTGGATCCGGTAGGGGACGTGGTCGTTACTTGCAGGGTGAGCCTGTCCCCCCATGTGTGGAGGACCAGTCAAGGGCACCCATAATCCCCCCCCTCCCGTTGAGGCTGATGTGGCTGACACCATCCATGCTCAGCCCTTGTTGGACCAGCCCATTGTGGCACCAGACCTGGCTGACTCCATGGCTGACTTCCAGGTCAGCAGGCCTATGACACGTGCGCTGGTGCACGGTGATGTCACCATGCCACGTGCATCTGGGGCAGCAAGGTCATCTGCTGCCCCAAGTAGGCAGGGCGGAGAGGCTGCAGGGGCAGCTGCGGCTCCATCCACCCCAGCCCTCACACACCCAGCCAGGACAGTGTCGGTCCTAGTCCATCCTGCTGAAATTCCCCCTGACACCATCACACTTGAGCCAATGTCTGCACCAACTCCCATGCTGAGTGTGCAATCCCACACTCCTGATACAGAGTCCACCAGGGCTCCTGCCCCTAGTGTCCAGAGCGGCACAGGACACTCAGGATCACCACCACCTTCCAAGCGGAAGAGAAACAGTGCTCGTCCGGCACAGGCTGATGCCCCAGACACAGCTACACAGTCCGGCCCGTCCAGGAAGCCCAGCTTCACGGATGACGAACTGAATGCACTTGTCGAGTATGTGTCCGCACATGACAACGAGATGGTCATAGTTGCAGGATCCAAGACCACACCTGCACAACGCCAGGCACACTGGCAGACCGTTGCGGACATCGTAAGTGCCCTTGGAATCGTGAGGCGCACAGCCAATGATTGCTATAAGCGCTGGAATGACCTAAAGCGCAGGGCAAAGAGTAAGCTGGCCTCAAGTCATGCCGCAACTCTAGTGACTGGAGGTGGGTCTCCAGTAGTAGACATGGAACTCACTCCACATGAGTCAGTCGCTGGGACCTACGTCACGGAGGAACAGATCCAAGGCTTGGGAGATCTGCCTGATTACGAGGCATTGTCCGGTGAGTGCACATGCATGTATGTGTCATCCATGTGCATGGTGTGTGTGAGGGCTTCTGTTTGTGTGCCAGGTGATAGTGTGTGCGCCTGAGTCGTATGGGTCAGCCATGTGCCTCATGCAATACATCCTGCGCAGCTGCATTTGGCCATAGCAGTATCCCTTCTGCCAACAGTAGACATCTAGCTCAACTGCACGCCAGTTGCCCTTGAAGTGTCACCTTGCCACAACATTGTTGCTTATTTTTCACAGTTCATTCAGTCAGATTGGTTGCATTCCACCACTTTTACTAGGCATTTCGCAGTCCTCTAGTCACATGTCTGACATGGCTATGGTAAAGTGGAGTGACTTTGTTACCTGGATATCATTTGTTCAGACATGTCCCTGTGCAATTGGACCATTTCGGACTGGCAGCTCCAGGTGAAAAATCTGACCTGTTTGAATTAGAAAAGCTATTACATACAGGAACTGGACTGAATGAATAGGTGCTGCCCTCCTCTCCATCTTCACTCAATAGCAATTGTACATGCCATCTGTGTGATGGCATGTGTGTTTCACCTGGCAATCACAGGCCAATGTGTGATGCCACTGCCAGGCAGCATGCAGAAAATGTGTTCATCTTCCATCTTGGTGTCATCAGTGTGTGCCATTTGCCTGCCCTTCATATGCAGTGAGGGTGCATGCATGGGAGGGTTTTAGTGATGTGGGACATGTGTCAATCAAGTACTGGTTCTCTTGCTTCTCAGCCCTCATTGTGTGCCATGGTGCTAATGCCTGTTTCCATTTCTTTGTTTTTATGTCTTTGCAGGGGAAGACGCACCTGATACTGCTGGGGTTGTGGAGATGGTGCAGACCCAGGAGGGGTCCGAGGGCCGACCAACCACCAGTGAGGGACGTGGTGTGGTGGTGGGTGACAACCCACAACTGCTGCAGGTCGTGCTCTCAAGGGGTGTCTCTGGCTGCACCTCCCCGGAGCTGTACTCAGCTGTTGACTCGGATGATGAGACCGACGTGCCGTCGCAGGTGAGTGTTCCAGGGAGGGATTCTGTTCTGTCCCACCCACCTGCACCAGGGTCAGAACCCTCAATGGGGATGTCAGTGTTGGCAGCTACACCTTTGGTGGTTACGGATGCAGGGTCACACTCCGCGACATCTGATCCTGTTCCTGGGCCAGCAGATCAGAGGGGGAATGCAGTCCTGCAGCCTCAGGCAGTGCCGGCACAACAAGGCGCAGTTCGCCTTGCCCCAGACAGGTGTGGTGCCCGCCGACGTGGTGGACGTACGCCACCTGGCAATACCGCATGGGAGCAATGCATTTACGGTATGGCAACCCAACAGGCAGCATCATCCGAGATGATGGCTCAGGCCATGGATAGGGTGGCCACTTCCATTGTCCCCCCTGAAAGGCTGATGGAGCGACTACAGCAGGCAACCGACTCCATCTGCCAGTCACACAGGGAGGACATGTTGGCGTCCATTACGGACAGGCGGGCGGCACTGGCGACTCTGCAGGAGGCCATCTCCATAGAGTCCCAGGGCCACAGGGAAGCCCTGAGGCAGGAGCACCTTCACCTCAGGACGACTCTTGTTGAGCTTGAGGCTTCAACACACCAAAGGACAGAACAGCAACTGGAGCGTCTCACCCGTACGCTCTCAGCTGAGATGCAGGCAATGAGGGCGGAGGTCCGGGCATCCCGTGAGTTGTTGCATGGGGACCTCAGCACACTCATCCTCCAGAACCAGACCTACCACACCCGCATGCTTGCAGCCATGGAGGAGCAGATTAGGGCCTTGCGTGGGCTGCCTCCCATAGTGCAACCACCTCCGGATGCAGCTGCACAGGGTGATAATAGTGACAGCAGTGATACTCCCACAATAGGGTAGCCGTGTGGGCCATGAGCCCATGGAGGTGTTTTTTTTTTCCCAGGATCCACGCAGGTGGGTTCTGGTGTGCATCCTGTCCTCGGACCTCCTGGGTGGCCTCCCCAACCCCCCCCCCCGGGCCCATCAATGGCCATTTTTTATTTTTTTTTATTTTTATTTTTATTTTTATTTTTAATTATTTTTTCTCAATTTTTTTGGGACAATTTGTTGGCTTCCATGGTTCCTGTGGGCACACGCTGCATTGTGGCTGGGCACATGCAGGCTTGTCATGTATTTGGTTCAGATGCTTGGGTTAGAGTCACACACACCCCTCCTGCTTCCCGTTTCCATGGGCTTGCAAACGGTGTGCCCAAGTGACATTGACGTACATGGTGACATTGGACTCCCACTACATGTGTGGGTAGTCTAGTCAATACTGTGTATACATTCCTAGTGCATATTGCTGTTGTGTTGTACACTGCATGTTGCATTGATGTGTAACTCATCATCTGTGTCTACCTCCCAATTTGCAGGTCCCTTCCTCATGTCTACACAAGGCCCTCTAGTTTGGAGATGGGGTCCATGTTGGCAGCAGTGCACCTACAACTCTACATGGCGCCAACACTGCACAGTTGGTAGTGGTGGGAGTGCAGGCATTTCCAGGTGGTGAGACTACTAATATATAACATTTGTGATGTCATGTTGATGGTAGTACCTGCTCAAGTTTGTTGTTGGTCCTGCATTACTGTGAGCATTTCAGGTGTTGCAAGTTTCAATTAGGGACACTCTACATTGTGACACTAGTGTCATGTTGTGGGGATTAGTTTGTTTACCTGCAAATAGCATGACATGGCACGGTGTGTCGTGTGGCGGTGCTGGGGATGGGTTGGCTGACATGGCACTGTCCTCTTGTTGCATTTTGCAAGTGGGTATTCATTATAGCTGCTTGAATGTGTTACTTCACAAAACTGCATTGGTGGTGTCTGTGTGGGTAGGGATGCACACATTGTGACACTTCCAGGTGAACAATCTCAGGCAGATATGGTTTTGACGGTTCATTCTCCAGACATTCAGGATCAGTGTCAGGTTGAGTCATCATTGATTGTCAGATGGAATGTGCCAGGGCAGTGTGCACTCCACAGGGGTGTGATTTCTATGTGAAGTAATTAGCCACTAGCTGTGTACGGGCTGCCTCCCCCCGTGCCCTTTCCCCTCCCATGCGCAGCGGCTGTGCATGTGGTTGGGGATGTGGGGCCACCACCATGTCCACGGCCAGGCCCCGGCGTGTTGCAACGTTGTGCAGGACACATGCTGCCACTATGATCCTGCACACTACTGGGGGAGCGTACAACAGCTGCCCGCCAGAATGGTCAAGGGAGCGAAAGCGTGACTTTAGCACTCCGAATGTGCGCTCCACTATGCCCCGGGTTGTAATGTGGGCTGTGTTATATCTTACCTGGGGTGGCGTGGTGGGGTTCCGAATTGGCGTCATCATGTGGGGGCTGAGAGGGTAGGCACTGTCCACTGTGGAGGTGGTGATTGGTATCATTGGTGGGGTTGTGACCTTGCTCAGTATCTGACATGCATGCATGTGCAGTGGCATTCATACTCACCAAGCAGCCATGTATCGCCATGCCGCCCAGCTTCTAGGTCCTGGCTTAGGGTGGACATTTGGTAAATGAAGCTGTCGTGGGTTGACCCGGGATAGTTGGCAAACACTGAGGTGATGATTCCCTTGCCATTACATACTACCTGCACGTTGATGGAATGCCAGTGCTTGCGGTTCCTATAGATGTGCTCTGATGCCCTGGGGGGACGTAGAGCCATATGGGTGCAGTCAATGGCACCTAGCACTTTGGGGAATCGTGCCACAGCGTAAAAATCCAGGGCGGCAGCATGCCTTTCTGCAGGTGTTCTGGGCAGGTATATGTGCCTGCGGACTGATGGGCGTGCAGTGATGATGTTCAAGACCTGGTGTAGGCAGAATGACTGGGTGGCCTGTGATACCCCACCCACAATGGCACTTGTCCGCTGAAATGATCCTGTGGCCAAGAAGTGCAGTAAATTGAGGACCTTCTCCAGGGGGCTGAGTGCTTGGGAGCACAGGGTGGGTGATGTGAGGTCATCCTCCCACTCACTCACCAGGTCCAGTATAATGTGTGGTGGAAACCTGTACCTCCCATGCACCTGGTCATCAGGCATCCCGAAAAGGCTGGTTCTGGGTGTGAATATTCTGGCCCTGACTATCCTCCTCCTCCTCCTTTGGTAGCCCACGCCCACTGCTGCTAGGAACGGTATGTTTATCCTGGGTCTGAGCTTGTTATTTTGTTAGCGCGCAAATTAATGCGTTGCGCGTGTTGTAGGCGAGCGTGTGACCCGCGCACCCCTGAAATCCAGTACCCATTCCAATAGCGTGTGGAAATTCCTGCGCACCCCGGGATACAGGTGCGCTGACGTACTTGCGTGTGTAAGTGCCCGCGCACCCCTGATATACACGTACATAGGCCAATCGCGTGTACGCGCACTTTTGTCCAATTACACGCGATGACACTCTGCCGTGCTGTCCAATAACACGCGATGACACTCTGACGTGCAGTCTTTCCACGTGTGCTCTGTCATCACGTGCTGTGTGGGAAACACCCGTGCGGGTCACGTCACAGACGCGCTTACGCGCTGAGGGCCTTTGGTCCAATAGAATCGCGTATGCGTGCTGACGCGCTTACGCGCTAAGGGCCTTTCCTCGAATTTCACGCTGACGTGCAGACTTTTCACGTGCCAAATCACTCCGTATCAAGCTGGCCACGCGTATGCACACGGAAGACCATGCTCCTGCCAGAAGGCCGAACTACTGCCCCCCAGAGCCCCGAGCACACTCCCACCTGCCATCTGCTGCTGCCTGACTGCCTGCTGCCCTTGTGCACTGCCATTTGCTGCCTGCACATCAGCCAGGGGTGCTGTTGCTGTGACCACCCCTGCTGGAACCGAAGACTCCCGACTGGTATTCCATCGCTCCACAGCCCAGCCCCAGGACCCAGTTGCCCACCCACTCCTGCCTCTGGGGTTGTCATGTCGGAGCAAACACCGTCTGTGACCACTGACAACCCCCGGCAAGAGAGGCAGAGGGGCACCAGCTTCAGTGCCACCGAAGTTGGTGTCCTGGTGGAGCAAGTCCTGGGGCAGTATGATGCCCTCTTCGGAAGTTCCCGTGCCGACAAGGAAGGACGGACTCGGATCTGGACTGACATCGTGACTGCCATCAACGCGGAGGGGGTGGAAGTCTGCGACTTCCAACATGTCAGGAAGCGCTGGGAGGACTTCAGGTCCAGGACCCTGAACAAGGCCCGGCGCCTCTTGAAGGCAGCGGATGCCAAGGGGCGCCGGGGCCCCTTGTCGGAAGAACAGATGAGGGTCCTGGAACGCATATCCCCAGCGCTCCACGTCCAGGTCCTGGAGAAGCAGACCCGTCTGGAGTCGAGCGGTGAGTGTGCATGCATCCTGATTGTGAGCAGTGCGTGTGGTGATTATTCGGTAGTGTGCAGGTTGCACATCTGTTTGTATGGGGTCAAGTATGGGTGGGGGTGTCCAGGGCCGTGGGGCTGACACATGCGAGGGCTGTAATGTGTGAGACATGGATGGTGCTTGTGTGTGTAGGCTTGCATGCCAAATGCAGTTGTGTGTGCACACATGTTTGGATGAATGTGTATTTAAGTAGACATGTCCGTGATGTCACGCACGTATGGTGTTTTCGGCTGCATGTATGAGCACTGTGTACATGTGCATGTGTGTGTATTTGACAAGGGTGCAACAGTGATGCAACATGGATGCATGTGACTGCGGTATGTGGAAGCCTGATTGGCAGATGTGACATGGATGCCCGTCTGAACAGTGCGACACTTGGCAGAGGTGTACACATGCATGCAAGTGTGGTGGTGTGTGTACATGTGTGGTGCACTTCCTGTGTTGCATGTGATGTCTGGGTCACCTTTGGCTGCTCATGCTGTTGTATGTGTATGGATGGTGGTGGCAGTTGCGATATGGCTGTGGTATGGCTCATGTGTGCGAGTTGCAATGACATGTGTGTTGGAGATTGTGATGACATGTCTGAGGTTTGCCAATGCCACTCATGTGCAACTGTCATGTGTGTATGTGTCCATTGTACAGTGCCCTGATGCCTGTGTTTTGTTTCTCGCTGTCTGCAGCGTCAACTGTTGAAGAGGGCGGAGAAGGTGCTGTGGAGCACAGCGGCGGGGATCCCACCGCCAGCCGGAGACGCAAGGCCCGGCTCCCCTCCCGTGTTGTCATCTCGTCGGGGAGTGAGGAGTCCGGTGCCGCGTCCCAGGCCGCAGCTGCCGGGGGGAGGTCCAAGAGGCAGAGGTTGGAGTTGGACTCCTCAGCAGCAGAAGGGGCAGCTGGGACCCCACAGGGCCCAACAGGGGAAGATGGCATGGAGTCATGCAGGTTGGTGGGGGGTTTGGTGGAGGAGGAGGCCGTGCAAGCACCAGAGACGGGGTCTGGAGGTGGGGATCCCACTGGTGCTAGTGGTGCAGTCCAGGACCAGGGACAGGAGGCAGCACAGGCCGCCGCGGAGGTGCCTGTGTGCAATCCTGTCCCCGATCCTGTCTCTGCATCATCTTGCACCAGCAGGGATGCCTACGTCCAGACCCGTTTTCAGGCAGGGGATGAGCTGACGTCAACTGGCCTTCCTCTGCCTGCAGACGTGGCTATCCAGGCCCGGGTTGAGCCTGTCCTGGCTGGTGTAGCATTGCGTCAACGGGCCATGCGAGGTGACCTGCAGTCTTTTCATGGAGAGACTGCACGTCATCTCGAATGGCTCGTTGACCACGTCAGCCTGCTGAGACAGGTCACCCAGGCCGGATTCCTCCGTCTGATGGGGCTTGCTCCGACCCCCTCCTCAACTGGACCCCCTACGCGCCAGTCGTCCTCTGTGCCATCTTCCCACCCATCAGTCACCTGGGTGCCCTGTGGAGCTGCCTCTGACAGTGCGGCCAGGCTGGTGGAGGAGGCATCCCTGCCACAGTCGGGAGTCTGACGTCCAGCAGGGGTGGCCACATCAACAACTGCACCCCAGCCGGCAGAGGATGTGCAGGCAGCAGGAGGCAGTGCACGGGCAGAGCAGCAGCAGCAACATGGTGGGAGCCATGAAGGCTCGGGGCCTTCGACATCGGAGGGGCAGGCATCGGCCGGAGGGCAGGAGGACCCAGGACAGAGAGTGTCTTCCGTGTGGCAGCGGTTGGGCCACGCCATAGGTGCGGAGCGGCGGCGGGCGGAAGAGGCGCGGCTCACAATGGTCAGGAAGGAGAACTCCATGCGGAGGGCCCTGAGGCGGGCCGAGTGCCTCGAGGCAATCCGCAGGGGGTTGGAGGAGGACACGGCGTCGTCCCTGCGGACCCTCGGGCCATGGAACTGGACCGCCTCCGGGACATCGAACAGGAGTTCGATGATGCCCTGGCCCGGAACACCACGGAGTGAGCCGCTGGACTTGCCCGCCGCCTTTGTATATAGTTCTTTTGTTTTAGGTTTCCTTTGTTTTTTCTTATGATTTGGAGTCGACAGACACTGCTCCACTTTTTGTATATAGTTGCTTTTTAGTTAGGTTTTTTTTTAGGTTTCCTTAGTTCAGTTGGGCTCATGGACCCTTTCGAGTTTTTTACATAGTTCTTGATTTGATAGATAGTTTTTTTACATTTGACTTTGGACGACATTTTTTTGGATTATGATTTGCAGTTCTTTATTTTTATGCAGACATGCAGCTTGATTTTTTTTACTTCCCATTGTAGTTTGTTTCATTTCTTTAGCATTCTTTCTTTTTTTTCAATACAATTTTGTTTTCATACTTCACTGTGTGGTATCATCTCTTTGGTTTCATGCATGTCATGTTGGGTGTTTTCCCATTCAATTGCAAACATTGTGTGTGACGGACATGTGTTCATTAGCTTCATGAACATTGGGGGTGTGACATGTAATTTCCATTTCCATGTGGGTGAATGGGTTACTTGGTAGGGCTTTTTGGCTGTGGAGGCTGACCATAACGCACATGATTGGGGATTGTGAGGACCTGGTTGAGGGTGCCCCTGGTGGCTGGGGGGTGGTGGGAGACATGAGTGGGGGCATGGTGGGGGCTGCCCCCGCACTGCTGGGGGGTGGGGGTGGTGGGAGACATGAGTGGGGGCCTTGTGGAGGGTGCCCCTGGGGGCTGGGGGGTGGGGGTGGTGGGAGACATGAGTGGGGGCCTGGTGGGGCTGCCCCTGCACTGCTGGGGGGTGGAGGGGGTGGGAGACATGAGTGGGGGCCTGGTGGAGGGTGCCGCTGCACTGCTGGGGGGTGGGGGGGTGTTAGACATGAGTGGGGGCCTGGTGGAGGGTGCCCCTGGTGGCTGGGGGGTGGGGGTGGTGGGAGACATGAGTGGGTGCCTGGTGGGGGCTGCCCCTGCACTGCTGGGGGGAGGTGGGGTGGGAGACATGGGTCAGGGCCTGGTGGAGGGTGCCCCTGCACTGCTGGGGGGTGGGGGGGTGGGAGACATGAGTGGGGGCCTGGTGGAGGCTGCCCCTGGTGGCTGGGGGGTGGGGGTGGTGGGAGACATGAGTGGGGGACTGGTGGAGGCTGCCCCTGCACTGCTGGGGGGTGGGAGTGGTGGGAGACATGAGTGGGGGCCTGGTGGAGGGTGCCCCTGGTGGCTGGGGGGTGGGGGTGGTAGGAGCTATGAGTGGGGGCCTGGTGGTGGCTGCCCCTGGTGGCTGGGGGGTGGGGGTGGTGGGAGACATGTGTGGGGGCCTGGTGGAGGCTGCCCCTGGTGGCTGGGGGGTGGGGGTGGTGGGAGACATGAATGGGGGCCTGGTGGGGGCTGCCCCTGCACTGCTGGGGGGTGGGGGTGGTGGGAGACATGAGTGGGGGCCTGGTGGAGGGTGCCCCTGGTGGCTGGGTGGTGGGGCTGGTGGGAGACATGAGTGGGGGCCTGGTGGAGGCTGCCCCTGGTGGCTGGGTGGTGGGGGTGGTGGGAGACATGAGTGGGGGCCTGGTGGAGGGTGCCCCTGGTGGCTGGGGGGTGGGGGTGGTGGGAGACATGAGTGGGGGCCTAGTGGAGGGTGCCCCTGGTGGCTGGGGGGTGGGGGTGGTGTGAGACATGAGTGCGGGCCTGGTGGGGGCTGCCCCTGCACTGCTGGGGGGTGGGGGGGTGGGCGACATGAGTGGGGGCCTGGTGGAGGGTGCCCCTGCACTGCTGGGGGGTGGGGGTGGGAGACATGAGTGGGGGCCTGGTGGAGGCTGCCCCTGGTGGCTGGGGGGTGGGGGTGGTGGGAGACATGAGTGGGGGCCTGGTGGAGGGTGCCCCTGGTGGCTGGGGGGTGGGGGTGGTGGGAGACATGAGTGGGGGCCTGGTGGTGGCTGCCCCTGGTGGCTGGGGGGTGGGGGTGGTGGGAGACATGAGTGGGGGCCTGGTGGAGGCTGCCCCTGGTGGCTGGGGGGTGGGGGTATTGGGAGACATGAGTGGGGGCCTGGTGGAGGGTGCCGCTGCACTACTGGGGGGTGGGGGTGGTGGGAGACATGAGTGGGGGCCTGGTGGAGGGTGCCCCTGGATGGTGGGGGGTGGGGGTGGTGGGAGACATGAGTGGGGGCCTGGTGGAGGCTGCCCCTGCACTGCTGGGGTGTGGGGGTGGTGGGAGACATGAGTGGGGGCCTGGTGGAGGGTGCCCCTGGTGGCTAGGTGGTGGGGGTGGTGGGAGACATGAGTGGGGGCCTGGTGGGGGCTGCCCCTGCACTGCTGGGGGGTGGGGGTGGTGGGAGACATGAGTGGGGGCCTGGTGGAGGGTGCCCCTGGTGGCTGGGTGGTGGGGGTGGTGGGAGACATGAGTGGGGGCCTTGTGGATGGTGCCCCTGGTGGCTGGGGGGTGGGGGTGGTGGGAGACATGAGTGGGGGCCTGGTGGAGGGTGCCCCTGGTGGCTGGGGGGTGGGGTGGTGGGAAACATGAGTGGGGGTCTGGTGGGGGCTGCCCCTGCACTGCTGGGGGGTGGTGGGGGTGGGAGACATGAGTGGGTGCCTGGTGGGGGCTGCCCCTGCACTGCTGGGGGGTGGGGGTGGTGGGAGACATGAGTGGGGGCCTGGTGGAGGGTGCCCCTGCACTGCTGGGGGGTGGGGGTGGTGGGAGACATGAGTGGGGGCCTGGTGGAGGGTGCCCCTGGTGGCTGGGGGGTGGGGGTGGTGGGAGACATGAGTGGGGGCCTGGTGGAGGGTGCCCCTGCACTGCGGGGGGTGGGGGTGGTGGGAGTGGCTGCCCCTGGTGGCTGGGGGGTGGGGGTGGTGGGAGACATGAGTGGGGGCCTGATGGTGGCTGCCCCTGGTGGCTGGGGGGTGGGGGTGGTGGGAGACATGAGTGGGGGCCTGGTGGGGGCTGCCCCTGCACTGCTGGGGGGTGGGGGTGGTGGGAGACATGAGTGGGGGCCTGGTGGAGGGTGCCCCTGGTGGCTGGGGGGTGGGGGTGGTGGGAAACATTAGTGGGGGCCTGGTGGAGGGTGCCCCTGGTGGCTGGGTGGTGGGGGTGGTGGGAGACATGAGTGGGGGCCTTGTGGATGGTGCCCCTGGTGGCTGGGGGGGTGGGGGTGGTGGGAGACATGAGTGGGGGCCTGGTGGAGGGTGCCCCTGGTGGCTGGGGGGTGGGGTGGTGGGAAACATGAGTGGGGGCCTGGTGGGGGCTGCCCCTGCACTGCTGGGGGGTGGTGGGGGTGGGAGACATGAGTGGGTGCCTGGTGGGGGCTGCCCCTGCACTGCTGGGGGGTGGGGGTGGTGGGAGACATGAGTGGGGGCCTGGTGGAGGGTGCCCCTGCACTGCTGGGGGGTGGGGGTGGTGGGAGACATGAGTGGGGGCCTGGTGGAGGGTGCCCCTGGTGGCTGGGGGGTGGGGGTGGTGGGAGACATGAGTGGGGGCCTGGTGGAGGGTGCCCCTGCACTGCGGGGGGTGGGGGTGGTGGGAGACATGAATGGGGGCCTGGTGGTGGCTGCCCCTGGTGGCTGGGGGGTGGGGGTGGTGGGAGACATGAGTGGGGGCCTGGTGGTGGCTGCCCCTGGTGGCTGGGGGGTGGGGGTGGTGGGAGACATGAGTGGGGGCCTGGTGGGGGCTGCCCCTGCACTGCTGGGGGGTGGGGTGGTGGGAGACATGAGTGGGGGCCTGGTGGAGGGTGCCCCTGGTGGCTGGGTGGTGGGGGTGGTGGGAGACATTAGTGGGGGCCTGGTGGAGGCTGCCCCTGCACTGCTGGGGGGTGGGGGTGGTGGGAGACATGAGTGGGGGCCTGGTGGGGGCTGGCCATGGTGCCTGGGGGGTGGGGGTGGTGGGAGACATGCATTCTCTTTTCTCCAGCTGAGCGTGGAGAGCGGTCGCCGGTGGCCTGAGGGGATCAGCAGGCCTGGAAAGCCCTGCCTGGGCCTCCGTGAGTGTTGTGTTTTCTGTGCCTTAAAAACAAAGAAAATAGAAAGTTGAATTGAATTGTTTTCCTCGCGCTCCTAGCGCGGTGTTTGGCCTGCTCCTGCTCCCCCCTCCCACTTCCTGGTCTTCCCCTCCCTCCCCGCCTCCCTGCCCGCCCACCCCCCCTCTGATTGGCTGTTTTCCTGCCTCCCCTCTGGCCTACTCGGCGGCCGTTCCCCACGCTCGCTTCTTTTCTCCAGCTGAGCGTGGAGAACGGTCGCCGGTGGGCTGAGGGGATCAGCAGGCCTGGAAAGCCCTGCCTGGGCCTCCGTGAGTGTTGTGTTTTCTGTGCCTTAAAAACAAAGAAAATAGAAAGTTGAATTGAATTGTTTTCCTCGCGCTCCTAGCGCGGTGTTTGGCCTGCTCCTGCTCCCCCCTCCCACTTCCTGGTCTTCCCCTCCCTCCCCGCCTCCCTGCCCGCCCACCCCCCCCCTCTGATTGGCTGTTTTCCTGCCTCCCCTCTGGCCTACTCGACGGCCGTTCCCCACGCTCGCTTCTTTTCTCCAGCTGAGCGTGGAGAGCGGTCGCCGGTGGCCTGAGGGGATCAGCAGGCCTGGAAAGCCCTGCCTGGGCCTCCGTGAGTGTTGTGTTTTCTGTGCCTTAAAAACAAAGAAAATAGAAAGTTGAATTGAATTGTTTTCCTCGCGCTCCTAGCGCGGTGTTTGGCCTGCTCCTGCTCCCCCCTCCCACTTCCTGGTCTTCCCCTCCCTCCCCGCCTCCCTGCCCGCCCACCCCCCCCTCTGATTGGCTGTTTTCCTGCCTCCCCTCTGGCCTACTCGACGGCCGTTCCCCACGCTCGCTTCTTTTCTCCAGCTGAGCGTGGAGAGCGGTCGCCGGTGGCCTGAGGGGATCAGCAGGCCTGGAAAGCCCTGCCTGGGCCTCCGTGAGTGTTGTGTTTTCTGTGCCTTAAAAACAAAGAAAATAGAAAGTTGAATTGAATTGTTTTCCTCGCGCTCCTAGCGCGGTGTTTGGCCTGCTCCTGCTCCCCCCTCCCACTTCCTGGTCTTCCCCTCCCTCCCCGCCTCCCTGCCCGCCCACACCCCCCCCTTCCTCTCCCTCTGCCTATAACCTCCCCCTCCTGGGCAGCCCTCTGCCCGGCAGCCCCCGCGGCTAAGGGCCCCAGGCCAAGGGCGACTCCTACAGTGCGGCTCCCTGTGTGTCTGCAGGTGTCCGCAGGGGACGCCAGGCGCCAGCTCCTCCGCTCTCCGGCCCACCCCTCCTCACCTTTGCTCACCTCATCCGCATGATGCCTCGCCCCCTTATCCCAATTTTTTGGTAAACTAGGGTGTTTTTTCTCCCCTCGCAGGATTCTCAAACTTAGGTGGCCCTGACCTACGCATTACTGTTTTTGCTCTGCATTGTGTTAAACTGGGGTGCTTTTCTCCCCTCGCAGGATTCTCAAACTTAGGTGACCCTGACCTACGCATTACTGTTTGCTCTGCACTGTGTTAAACTAGGGTGCTTTTTCTCCCCTCGCAGGATTCTCAAACTTAGGTGGCCCTGACCTACGCATTACTGTTTGCTCTGCATTGTGTTAAACTAGTGCCCTCCACTCACTTCCTGTCTGCATACTCGTGTCGTCCGCCTCCCCTCCTACTCCATGGTGCTCTCTATCTCGCCTATCTACTCTAACTGCTTCTCTATTGACTATCCTGCTCTCCTCACTAAATCCGGTCGGAAAAAGTTTAAAAAGGACATCCTGGTCTCCAACCCAGGCCTCCCTATCGCTGACACCTACACGAGCGCCTGCTCCAAGGAAACTCTCACTGATATTCTCTTTTTCGTGCCTTCACCTGACCTATGGACCCCTCACATGGTCGCTGTGCTCTCTCCTTTCTCCACCTCTCCCATTAATGGTGGCACCCGTTGGGATGTCCTCTTGGACCCTTTCCACTCCTCTAAGGCCATCATTAATGTCTATGCTAACGGGACCGTCTTGGTCCAAGGCCCTCAGGCCAACCTTCTCCTCTTTGATAGACGCTTCCCATGCCTCATCCACTTCTTCTCCGCTCCCGCTGTCTCCCCTCCTCTGTCCTCGGCTACCTTGCCTCTCCCCTCCCTCCCTGCCCCTTCTCTTGCTCCCTCTTCAACTCCTTCTCTAACACCTCCGCAGGGCGTACCTCTGATCTGTACCCCTCCCCGGAAGTTTTTCAAGGGTGGCAACCTTCTCCACATTGCCACTCTAAATTCTCGCTCTGCCATCAAGCACTCCTCTGATATCTGTCGCCTTCTTGAGGAACTGGACCTCGACGTCCTCGGTCTCACTGAGACTTGGTTCACTGCCAGCTCTGCCACCAGCTTCGACACACTCCTACCTGACGGCTACAAGATCCTCTCCGTGCCCAGGCCCAACCGTTCAGGGGGTGGTGTTGCCCTTATCTTCCCTGAGTGGATTCCTGCCACTGTCACTCCTACGCAGACCTACTCCTCTTTTGAATGTCTTGTCTGCCGACTCTCTCTCTCTCCTAGCCATTCCCTTACCGTGGCTACTATCTATCGGCCACCTGGTCAAATTTCCTCCTTCCTCTCTGAGTGGGCTGACCTCTCCTCCTCACTCCTGTCCTCAACCACCCAACTCCTCTTTCTCGGTGACTTCAACATCCACCTCGATGCCTCCTGTCCCCGCACTGGTCTCTTTCGCGAACTCTGCAACTCTCTCTCACTCTCTATTCTCCCGTCTGGGCCTACTCACTCTGCAGGGCACACTCTTGATGCTCTGATCTCTTCTGACCTTCCCCTCTCCCTCCCTCTCTCCACTCCTCTCTCCTGGAGCGATCACTTTCTCCTATCCTCCCACCTCTCCCTCCCTACCTCACAGGCAAAGCCACCCTCTTCACTGCCACCCACCTTCTCGGTCATCCGACCCATGAAGCGCGTGTCAGTTGAGGCTTTCGCTGCTACCTTCTCGCCCCCACCTCCCCCCTCGGCTGACTCCCACCCTGACACAGCCCTCTCCATGCTCTATTCCTCTATATCTGATACTCTCGATATCCTTGCCCCCGTCATGAGAATCCGCCTGAAGCCCAAAGCCAAATGTAACTCCTGGTATGACTCGGATCTCGTCACCCTAAAACGCAAGTGCAGGGTGGCAGAGAGGAAATGGCGTGCTTCATGTTCATCCTCTGACAAACTGGCCTGCCGCCTGCTCCAAAGGCAATACCGGCTCTCCGTTCTCACCAAGAAGAGAGCCCTTATCCAAGCCCGCATCTCTGAGGCATCTATTAACTCGGACGAACTCTTTAAAATCTGCAAGGAGCTGGCCAACCCTGCTGCAGTCTCTACCTCTCCTGTCCCCTCCCAGGCCCTCTGCACAGCACTGGCCTCGCACTTCATCTCAAAAACTCAGGACATCCTGTCCTTGCTCCCCTCCTCTCTCCTCCCTCCCTCTCTTCCCGGCTCTTCCTCTTGCTCTCTTGCAGCCGCCCCTCCGCCCTCCTTCTCTGCTTTTCCACCTTTTTCTGCTGATGAGGTTTCCAGACAAGTCCGATCTATGAAAGCCTTGTCTAAACAGGTTCACCCCTGTTCCTCCAAAACCATCAAGGACCACATCGACTCCCTGGCTCCTGCCCTGGCTGACTTTTGCAACCACTCATTCGCCTCCGGAGTCTTCCCATCCCCCCTCAAGCACTCCCTTGTGCACCCCCTCCTCAAGAAACCCTCTTCCGACCCCTCCTGCCCGGCCAACTATCGCCCAATCTCCATTACTCCCTTCCTGGGCAAGCTCCTGGAGAAACTGGCCATCTCCCAGCTTAACCTCCATGCTGAATCTGTTGGTAATCTTCATGACCATCAATCCGGCTTCAGAGCGGCCAGAAGCATGGAAACTGCTCTCCTGAACATCCGTGAGGACCTGCTCCTGAACCTCGATTCCAACACTCCCTGTGTTCTCATTCTGCTCGATCTCTCCTCTGCCTTTGACACTGTCAACCATGCCATCCTGCTCAACCGTCTCCGTGATAACCTGGGTATCACTGGTCAGGCTCTGGCATGGCTGACCTCTTTCCTTTCCGGTCGACCCTCCCAGGTCCAAATGGGCTCCTTCCTCTCTGACATCTTTTTCTCCACCTGTGGTGTCCCCCAGGGATCCAACCTCTCTCCCTGGCTTTTCAACCAGTATCTGGCACTCCTTGCCCACCGCATCGCCGCTCTCTGCCCCCACTTCCAGTGCTATGCGGACGATACCCAGCTCATTTTCAGGCTACCCTCGGCCTCCTCCTCTCCTTCCCTCATCTCTGACTGTCTGTCTGCTATCCAGGAATGGTGTGCCGCCAATGACCTCTGCCTTAACGCCAGTAAGACTGAGATTCTACTCATCGGCGCACCCACTCCCTCCTTCCCTGCAGCTCTCTGGCCGGCCTCCCTTGGCCCCCTTCCGGCCCCTACCTGCAAGGCTAAAAACCTCGGGGTCATCTTCGACTCCACACTCTCCTTCTCTCCTCATATATCTGACGTCTCTAAGAAGTCACACTACCAGCTGCACCTCCTCAGAGGTATTCTTCCCTTCCTCTCCTTCCCCCAGAAGCTCACTGTCTCCCGAGCCCTGGTTCTCTCAAGGCTGGACTACTGCAACAGCCTCTATCTTAATCTGCCTGCCTCCACTCTCCGCCCTCTGCAACTTATCCAGAACAGAACTGCGAGACTTGTCCTTGGCCTCAAGCCCAGGGACCGTATCTCTCCAGGACTGAAATCTCTTCACTGGCTCCCAGTGGCTGCGAGGATTAAGTTCAAAACCCTCTGCATTGTCCACAAGGCCTTCTGGGGCCTGGGGCCTAAATACCTTCAACTCTCTCTTCCTAAATATCTTCCTTCACGAGCCCTTCGCTCATCCGTCTCCAACTCCCTCATGGTCAGCCGCTTCTCTAAGCAACGAGCTGGGGGTAGATCTCTCTCCGCAGCAGGGGCCTCCCTCTGGAACAGCCTTCCTGCCTCCCTGAAACTTGAGGAGAACCATCTCCGGTTCCGGAAGCACCTCAAAACCTTCCTCTTCGCTTCTGCCTTCTCTCTCCCTCTCCCCTGCTAAACCTTCTTAACTCCCCACTGAATTCTGCACTAAACCTGCATCTGGGCCACTCTCAGCGACCTCGGTCCAGGGCCCAGCCACTCTCCACTTGCACTGCCTCCCTGGCTCCCCCTGCACTGTGGGACTGTCACTGTATCCCTACAGCCCCCTTCCCAGCACTTCCCAGCACTTGCTCTGCACTTACCTCGCACTTGCCACCAGCTGGCCCTTTTTATTTATCATTTATTATTTATTTTTTATTACGCTACTTACCTTGTACTGCACTTTCCCCCCACCTCCTCCCCCTGCACTTTCTCCTTTTTCCCCTTACCTCTGCACTTGCGCGATCTGAATGACACCTGGCCTAGTAGGATCGTTTGTCTGTCTTCCCCTTGTTTCCCTCCCTCCCTGCCTCGTCGCGCCTTGAAACACTTGTGTATAGGCGCGTTACAAATACCATATCATATCATATCATATCATATCATTGTTGATCAGTAGTGCAAGGTGACATGTGGGTTGGCTGGGGGGCATGCTCATGGTGGATGGGCTGCCTGCGGGACATGAGCAGCGGTGCAGGGTAGTCCCCCGTGGTGTGGGCTGCCTGCAGGGGCCGTGGAGGTTGTGGAGCGTACACCTTGGAGGACCCACACGGCCAATTCACGTGTAGTACTTCCCAGAACCCCTGAAATACACATACCCTGCTGAAATAGCGTGTGGAACTTCCCGCGCACCCCTGAAATACACGTACCCTGCTGAAATCGCGTGTGGAACTTCCCGCGCACCCCTGAAATACACGTACCCTGCTGAAATCGCGTGTGGAACTTCCCGCGCACCCCTGAAATGCACATACCCTGCTCAAATCGCGTGTGGTACTTCCCGCGCACCCCTGAAATACATGTACCCTGCTCGCACTGGGCCAATCGCGTGTGGAACTTCCCGCGCACCCCTGAAATCCACGTATCCTGCTCAAATCGCGTGTGGTACTTCCCGCGCACCCCTTAAATACACGTACCCTGCTCAAATCGCGTGTGGTGGTTCCCGCGCACCCCTGAAATACACGTACCCTGCTCACACTCGGCCAATTGCGTGTGGAACTTCCCGCGCACCCCTGAAATGCACGTACCCTGCTCAAATCGCGTGTGGTACTTCCCGCGCACCCCTGAAATACACGTACCCTGCTCGCACTGGGCCAATCGCGTGTGGAACTTCCCGCGCACTCCTGAAATCCACGTACCCTGATTAAATCGCGTGTGGAACTTCCCGCGCACCCCTGGAATTCACATACCCTGCTGAAATCGCGTGTGGTACTTCCCGCGCACCCCTGAAATACACATACTCTGCTGAAATCGCGTGTGGAACTTCCCGCACACCCATGGAATACACGTACCCTGCTCGCACTGGGCCAATCGCGTGTGGAACTTCCCGCGCACCCATGTAATACACGTACCCTGCCGAAATCGCGTGTGATTATTATTTATTTTTTATTACGCTACTTACCTTGTACTGCACTTTCCCCCCACCTCCTCCCCCTGCACTTTCTCCTTTTTCCCCTTACCTCTGCACTTGCGCGATCTGAATGACACCTGGCCTAGTAGGATCGTTTGTCTGTCTTCCCCTTGTTTCCCTCCCTCCCTGCCTCGTCGCGCCTTGAAACACTTGTGTATAGGCGCGTTACAAATACCATATCATATCATATCATATCATATCATTGTTGATCAGTAGTGCAAGGTGACATGTGGGTTGGCTGGGGGGCATGCTCATGGTGGATGGGCTGCCTGCGGGACATGAGCAGCGGTGCAGGGTAGTCCCCCGTGGTGTGGGCTGCCTGCAGGGGCCGTGGAGGTTGTGGAGCGTACACCTTGGAGGACCCACACGGCCAATTCACGTGTAGTACTTCCCAGAACCCCTGAAATACACATACCCTGCTGAAATAGCGTGTGGAACTTCCCGCGCACCCCTGAAATACACGTACCCTGCTGAAATCGCGTGTGGAACTTCCCGCGCACCCCTGAAATACACGTACCCTGCTGAAATCGCGTGTGGAACTTCCCGCGCACCCCTGAAATGCACGTACCCTGCTCAAATCGCGTGTGGTACTTCCCGCGCACCCCTGAAATACATGTACCCTGCTCGCACTGGGCCAATCGCGTGTGGAACTTCCCGCGCACCCCTGAAATCCACGTATCCTGCTCAAATCGCGTGTGGTACTTCCCGCGCACCCCTTAAATACACGTACCCTGCTCAAATCGCGTGTGGTGGTTCCCGCGCACCCCTGAAATACACGTACCCTGCTCACACTCGGCCAATTGCGTGTGGAACTTCCCGCGCACCCCTGAAATGCACGTACCCTGCTCAAATCGCGTGTGGTACTTCCCGCGCACCCCTGAAATACACGTACCCTGCTCGCACTGGGCCAATCGCGTGTGGAACTTCCCGCGCACTCCTGAAATCCACGTACCCTGATTAAATCGCGTGTGGAACTTCCCGCGCACCCCTGGAATTCACATACCCTGCTGAAATCGCGTGTGGTACTTCCCGCGCACCCCTGAAATACACATACTCTGCTGAAATCGCGTGTGGAACTTCCCGCACACCCATGGAATACACGTACCCTGCTCGCACTGGGCCAATCGCGTGTGGAACTTCCCGCGCACCCATGTAATACACGTACCCTGCCGAAATCGCGTGTGAGACTTCCCGCGCACCCCGGTATACACGCACACGTAATTTTTTGTCAGCGGGTGTCCGTGTTTGTGGGTACCCCTTTGCACGTCATTTGTCCTGGAGGGCCACAGTATAGGACATTCTTCATGGCTGTATATAGGTGCTATTTGTTGGCGCACCTTTTGGCGCACATTTCTTCCAGGCGCAGAGACGCTACCGCCTGCTTTCTTGTGGCGGTCGTGTTTGTGCCTGTGCGCTGGTTTGAGCGTGCGCTTTTTTGCCCTATTCTATTCCATGAATACGTGTTGTAGGCGAGCGTGTGGGCGTTCCGCGCACTTGTACCCTGTACTTCCCCCGTGACGCCCACGTTTTGGCAAGTTGTTCCCCATTCCGAGTGTTACGCCCCGTGTGCCGCCTACTTTTGTTGAATGCGCCGCGCTATGTGCGATTTTCGTTGTGGCCTGTGCGATTTTCGCTGTGACCTGGCGCACGCTGTTAGATGGCCTGTGCGCCAACGTGCGCCGCGCACTTTTTTTTCGCACATCCGATGGTTTTCTCGCGCACGGCCTTCCATGAATCGATGTGCGCTGCTTTTTGTGTGATTTTTGCACTTGCACTGCGATTTTCGCTATTCCACAGCGATTCACACGTTTTTGCCCACTTGCGCCGCGCTAATTATTCCATGAATCAGCTCTGCTCACTGCTCTTCCTTTTGATGGAACCAACCAATGGCTAGTAACAATGGACATCGACGCCCTTTATACCAGCATTCCGCAGCAGGAGACAGTTGAAATGGTAAGAAGAACTCTGATTTATGACCAGAGTTTAACTCCCGGACATGCAGGCTTCATCACAGAACTTGCTAGAATAGCCCTAACTAGAAACTATTTCATTCTTGAAAATACATTCTTTAAACATATCTCCGAGACAGCAATGGGCGCAAATTTCGCACCCGTCTGGCAAATCTCTATGTTGAACATTTCGAAAATGAATTTGTGTATGAAGACACAAACCCCTATCGGGACAAAATAAAGGTCTGGAAAGGTACATTGACGATGTCCTCATGATATTTGAAGGGACTGAACAAGAACTAACAACTTTTCACCAGTGGTTGAATAACTGTAATGCTCATCTGAGATTCACCATTGAGGCACACAAGACAGAGACACACTTCCTGGACCTCCAAATCACCAACCAAGGAAATGAACTGCTGGCAGGGGTCTACAAAAAAGACACAGATAGGAATTCACTATTACAATACAACAGCTACCACCCAAGAGCCCAGTGGGATAACCTCCCCTTTGGACAATATCTCCAATATATCGCAGGATATGTACACGATTGAAAGACTTCAAAGAACAATCTGGGGTTCTTAAAAAACAACTGAAAAAAAGAGGCTACCCAAAAGAATCATTAATGACACATGCAAAAGGGCAAGGAATATACCGAGAGAAATCACCCTCCAACAACACAAAAAAGATGAAGAAATCGAAGAAATAACGGCAGTAATGAGCTATTCCCCCATGTTCAACTGCATTAAGAGAGAAATAAAAAAACTCTGGCCGATCCTAAATACTGGTTCCAGCTCCTTGGCCCTACCATCTTTTGCCATTAAAAGACGCAGAAACCTAAGGGATAGCCTGGTCCACACCATGAGAGAACCAAGCAACAATAAGGAGCAGAACACAATTTGGGGAGCAAATAAACCAATGGGACATACACCATGTGGGGGGTGCTCCATGTGCACCCAAACTTCTAGAAGCAAATCCATTGAGATAGGATGGCCCACACCATGGCAACAAAGGAGCTTCGCCAATTGTAAATACAAAGGGGTACCTCATCACGTGCCCGTGCACCTATGATACGTGGGCATGACAACGAGATAAGTGAAAACAAGACTTATTGAACATAAATCATGCATTCGAACAAAAAAAAAATGACAGCCCCTCTTTTGAACCACTTTGTCAAAAAAGGTCACACACAAGAAGACTTCACATGGACCATCTTGGAAAAATTAACTCCGCCTAGAAGGGGCGGGGACTTTGGAAACATGCTCCTCAAACGAGAACAACTTTGGATCTTTAGACTCAATAGAGAGAAAAATTGACTTAATGAAGAAATCCGGTGGAACAACTTTGCCCTAATGAAATGAACATGTAACATGGAACAACTTTGTCCAAAAGAGATGAAGAAGAACGTCAAGAAATACTACACGTGACATTGTTTACCAGGGACACACCCTTAGAATAATAATGTATAATGTATATCCCCTACATATGTGGAACCTACCCTCTGCAGTCAACTGGTGTTGGTGCTCCCCAAAAAAACCCAATAACCCTAAATTCTAAAATTTGAAAATGTCTTGTTCTAAAAGAAATCGAAATTACAAGCACACCTTTGGCTCTGTATCACCATCAGCACAGCATCACTGACAAAGGTAGAAGGTGAATACATATGTATAAGGTACAAATCAATTGTGGACATTATTTAATATAATTTAAAATTCAAATAAGACAATGAGGCCACTGCATCAAAAAAGTTCACTGTATTGAATATAAGAGTTCCCAAAAAACTGCACAAACTTAAGAGAACATGAGGCTGCCGCCTCAGCAATTTTGCCATTCGTAACAAGACATTCTATGCAAAAGCCCATATTCCATGAATGTATCTTGGCCCCCAAAAGATGGCCCCCAAAAAACGTGGATCATTAACAGTGAAAACGGACCAATTATAAATGTCCTTGTTGCCGAGCAACGGTTGCAAAAACAGAGCAACTCCTCCGGCGTCCTGCAGACACAAGCAGCCGCTCGTGACATACGGTGAGTGGTGCCAGCTTTTAATACAAAAGAAATGTTTCCCATTCGAACGTGAGCTACGCGTTGACAATTACGGATTATGTTCATATCCCTTCGAGAGAATCTCCTTATAGAACTAAGATTCCTCGTGCTTGACCGCGAGCTGCTACGTTGGCAGCCGTGCACGTGAATGGAACAATAACTGCTATCATCATTCCCAAGCACTCGGGTGCACATCACCGCTCCCTGTATGTATATATTGTTTCAACCCGCATGAACGCAAGCAGCTATATTCCCTCACGGCCCCCGCGCATGTGATCCTGAAGGCTCTCCTTATAAGAAGGCAACTTCTCTATAAGAACTGATTCCTCGCGCTGTACTGCAAGCCGCCACACTGACAGCCACGCACGCAAATGGAACCAGAGCCATGTTTACCAATTACAGACAGTCGGGTACACACTAGCGTTCTGACTGCCGGCCCCGACTACAAAATAGATTTGCTAGACACCATATGATGTCATCCTAATGTTCCCATTATGACCTACTTGTGCATACAGCACCACGAGGTCCCTTGTGGGCATTTTTCTTAAAAAACTCCTTGTTGATGTCTTACAGGACCTGACAGCACTTATATATATAAGGTAATTACCAGCAGCCAATATATGTGCCTCTATATAGCCAAAATAGCCAAATGAATGTTTAGAAATTATCAATTTAATTGGTTAAAATCAATAGAAAGTATTCTAGAATAAGACTAAGATAAAAAGGAATTACTGTGACCTCAAGACCTAAAACCCAACCCGGTTTTATTTCTCTTAGGTAGATGGGATGATGGTGCCTACGACCCTCCCCAACCCTTGATCTCATTGAGACAAGCAAAAATCACGGTCCTGAAGAAGATGATTACTAGTTTTCATTGAAACCGGTCGACCACTTTTTAACCAAGGATATCCCAGAAACCAACCTGGGATATGTTGTGAACTAGACCATACAACTCTGTACTATGGATGAAGTTCCTTGTTTTTAAATTTCTTCTATGAATATTTTATCGTTTTCGAAGAATCATCGAGAGATCTACAACTCGGGGACCACACACTTCTTATGAAGGTCAATAAAATAGAAAATAGTTCCTCTCTGAAATGTGGCCCCAAGTTCCTTTGAAACAACACAACTAACTCTGAAATGAGCATCAGTCCCATATACCCCACGCCTAAGGACAGAAGCCCCCATATACTATGAGGAATCTCCTGTGAAAATTGTCCTCTGAGGTCACCCATTAAATGGTACCAAACACTGAAAATGTGGATACCAATAAGTGTTCATGTGCGTTAAAACATTGTTTCGAATAACACTTCAGGAAAAACTTTGGAAGTTCAATTCATCGCTTCCCTGAATGTGATCCAGAATGAGCCTTCCAGTATATATTTTCACTCTTAACTGCCACTTTGGCTCTAATGGGATGAGTATGAATGTTACAGTAAAAATTCTTACTCTTCTCCACCACCTTGCTCTTACTGGGATGAGTATGAGTGTTCCAATAATAATGTGCACTCTTCTTCACCACCTTGCTCTTAAAGGAATGAGTATGAGTGTTGCAGTAATAATTCTTAACTGTTCTGTTATGCTGACTTTATTGGGATGATTATGCATGCTCTCGTATAGATTCTCACTCTCATTTGTTATCTTGGGACACAGATGATTTTTCCCTTTGTTATTCTCCAGGCACACCTCACTAGACTCACACAGACAGGCTGCCCCATGAGGATCATGGGTTTCTTCACAAGTAACACATGATAAAGTAAGAATCAAACGATGGAAGCCGTCCTGGGACAAAATCTCTAAAAGATAATCCAAATACTTACTCAAAATGATAGCCAACAATTCCAAGGTACTAGGTTTATCCAGCAAGGTGCTCCCAGATTTCTCAATGGCACATTTTCAACAGCTGTTCAACAATTGCTGATAAGAGGCTGTCAAAAAAGATGGGGATACTGACAACACAATAGGGGCATGATCACTTTTCATTGTTCTCTGAACCTTGAACTCAAGGAAAAATATTGAGTTCCCCAGGAGGACGTTTACATAATCCAGCAATGAAAACCAGTTATTGAACCTAAATGTTGGTGTTCCCGTTATGACTCTGGCATAATGAATTGCTGATTGTCTTAATCCTTTGGTCTGACTCAGGTCCCCGCTTTGTTTGATGGATTTATGGTTGTGTCAGCATCCAGAAGCCAATCATTCAGACCTCCCTGGGAATGCTGCTCCCTGATTCTCTTAAAGCGGCAGGACTAGCTACATGTATCCTGTAATGATGTGCTCTAATCTTCTGCGTGTGCCATGTTGGGGTCAGCCCTATGGCCCTCCCCATGTTGACCCAGGGCTCAGCTTCACATCACTTGTAGCACCTGCCCCCCTTAGTCACACCACCATCCACCAATGAGGTGATTTCATCCTATAGCTCTTCCCTTTCTTTTAAACTCTGCCCTGAAGATGTGGTCAATCCATATAGTGCCTTATTTGGAGTTGCATTTACTACTCCCACAGAATCCAATGACCTTTCCTTCTTCCTCTCAGTCTTCCCATGCCACCCATTTTCCTCCTCTTTGGTTACAAAGTTGTCTGGCTAGACTACTGCATCCTACTTGAGGTAATCTGTTGTCATGAAATCCACTTCTATGTTTTCGTGGGTGTATACCCGATTTCCAAATGAGCCCCCACAAGGAGCTGTCATGTTCCTTAGCCAAATTGCAGACCTTACCCAAAGTACATTATTTTTCAATTTTCCAAGAGGGGTACCTTCTTGGTAATTTTTCTTCTGGACAGCCTTCAGAGCTTGCAAATTTGGAGGGTTTCAATGCAGGCTTAGGGTCCAGGATCTTGAGATTCTCTACTAGATTTTGGTCTGAGTGCATCTCTTCCTTAGGAGACATTGAAGATTGAAAGTGATTCTCATCTTTTTTGTATTTGTTTGTGTTTATTTCTCATTCATATAGTGTTTTACCCCAAAACACTGTGCAGAACACACTTATAATACCATAAAATGAAGTTGCAGATTATACAACATTTTCAAGATTCAAGATCTACATCAGGAGTGAAGGAGGTGGCTCTTAAGGGTAGTACGAAATAGGGAGTAAGTGGTAACAGAACAAAGAGAGAGTGGAAGACCATTACAGTAGTGTGCAGCACGCAAAGTAAAAGAACAAATACATAATTGAGCAGACTGGGGCGAGGAACTGATAATAAGAATTGAAACTGAGAACAAAGTGACCAAGAGAGCAGATAAAAAGAGGCAAGAGACAAAAGATAAGAAGGCACAAGGCCATAGCGAGATTTAAAGACAATACAGAGGAAATTTAATTTAAGGCGTAAATGAAAAGAAAGCCAACCTAAAGAAGAGAGGGACAATGAAATAGAATCACAAGGAGAGAGTTAATCTAGATGACGAGGGGAAGCATTGAAGACAGATTTCAGAGAAGAAGAGCGAGAAACAGAAAGACCAAAAAGTGTTGTAGAACAATAGAATAGATGTGAGAATATAAGTGAGTAGATCAAAAGGATAGTAGCATTAAACATCAGAAAGGACCAAGCTTTACAGATGTTAATAAGATAATAACAACAGGAGCAGCAGATGTTGGAAATGTGATGAGAGGAAGATAAATCAGTATCAAGATAGAGACCAAGGTTTCTAGCAATGCTAGAGATAGGCAGTATAGATGGAGGAAAATAGACAAAAGACGGAGGGGATGTCATGTCAGAAGACCTTCTCCCATATGTCCTTAAGTACTCCACTGGTTTCACCATAGATGAAGATAGAGCTATATTGTTCTCGTGTTCTGGGCCTCGAGTGTCAGACACCATGCGTGGTGATTTCCTAGATGTTATCTCTCAGAACTTTTCTGTGCCTGAAATTTGAATGCTTTGTCTCTTCCTTGTGGTTATGCCAGCAGACGCTCCAAGTACACAATGGAGCAGTCATAGCCTTCTCTCACTCACACATTTTTTCAGTTGTCCAAAGGGTTCCTTCTTCCCATTGTCAAATTTCTGGCAGTTCAGTCAGGTTAGGTAAAGGCTGACACAGTCCTTCCAGTGGGTAAATTGTGGTTAGTGAACTTCCAAGTTCCATCAGTGTTAGTACTGTTGTCACGGTGTCTCTGCACATTTTCACTGGTACCTTCCTGCTGGTCAGCGTTGTGAAACTAGGATCTCTGACTTCTGATGTTCTGTGTCCAGAATGTTTCCTATCTGAACACATATTCTCACAGTTAAAGAGGCCAATTACCTCTGATTAATGGATGCAGAGGGGCATGTTTGAATAGGTCAGAAGTAAGGCTACTAGGATTCATGGGTTTTCTGTGGAGACCCTGGCAGCTGTCAAAACTAGCATTGGGATGGTGACAGGACTCCAGAGGAACCAGGTGGCAGGTCAACATGTACATCAGGCCCTATACAGGTGTTATCCCTGCCAAGGATGTCTTAATTTTAGCAGAATACATTATATTGGTGGAGCTAGCTGGGCAGCAATTGATTGATGTCCTAGCTTTGGCAGAGAAGCAGGTGAAGTGTAGTCCTGCAATCTGATGAGTCCTATTTCTTGCCTCAGTGGACTCTTTCCACTGGTCTTGTGTCATCTTTTCTTCTGAGAGTTGTTTAGCACAGAAAGATCCTGGCAGAGGGCCACTGGATATCAGTGGGTTGGAAGAGACTAAGAAGGGCTTCCTATGACTCCCTTCAAGTTAAAGTGGAACCCTCGGGTTGATAGTTCCCAAACTGTCTGTAATGGACTCTGGCAATGGGTGGGATACAGTGTCAAGTCAAGTCGTTCTCACAGATGACACCATATGCCGCTGCACAGTGGACATTGATCCATAAACAGATCAGATCAAGGAATTAGGTTAACACATGGTTTTATAAATTAATGTGTACAATATTGTACACAATTAGCATATAGTATCTGAAATAATATAAATGTTTTCTGTATGGTTTTTCTTCTAGGTTAGGTGGTGCACTGGGAAAATGTATCCAAATGAAAGAGCCTCTAGTGAAAGTAAAGCGTTCCAACAATAGTTCTCAAACCAACTAATAGCACCTTAAGGAACACCTCAGTAAGTTTAGAAAAACACTCTGGGACCATCAGAGCAGTTCCACAAAAATATATATTTTCCTCTCAATTTTTATTATCACATATATGATTTGTTTTAAACCAACATCAAACCAAAAATAAACATACACAACATTTTATTTAAAAACATCCAATTAAAGTGCTTAAGGGGTTAGTAAAGTGAAAAGTGCTTAAGTGCAAATTCAATGAACATCCTTCAAACAACATATTCATGTTCCTTGACCTTCTTTAACACAAATATTAGCATACAATAGACAAATCTTGGTCGAGAAGTTTCACTAATCAACCTAGTTCATCCTCATTGCTATATTATAGCATCACTAGAAATGAAAAAGTAGGTGGCACTCTCTTAATTTTCTGGTCAACTCCAGACTCGGTAAATAGTACAAACTCATAATTACTGGTCCCTTATAAACATACAAAATTGCTGACACTTCGTTTTTTATCCAAATAACAGAGGATACTGTCATCGCTATATGTTCTTCTTAGATTAAATATCAAGGCCTTCATCAGGACAAAGAACAACATTTACAAGACACTGTATGTGCCCTTTATACACCACATTTCTGGACAAAGACAGAAGATCTGTACTTTTCAAATATTGACAGTTGACATAATATTCAGTCCACCACCTAAAAACATACAAATATGAAAAACATTCAAACACCATACATCTTATGTTCGTAACATCTATCACATGGTCCCACATGCAATTAATCATTCACTTTCCATTATCTTATTTCATGTGTGCTCCTATTCAGGAGTCCTCCTAAGCAAATGGGTGTGCTTTCAGTTGCCTTTTATGATAATGTTACATTACTCCCTGTTGATATGAAGAATCAGAAATCACCTTTTCTTCTTGTGAGTTTATTTGATACTGATATACATATTACATGAAGTAGAAAAACGCCCATGTATGAAATGTGGTTCTCTGTCGCCACAAAGCATGCCTTATCCTATCAGCGAGAGTATATAAAGGGCGCCTGGCGAAGTCCTGATATGCCAGGAGGGTACCTGTATGTAAATTGATAGAAATCAGGGTGAGAGATCCGAATACAGCTGTCAAGTTTCGAAGCTATTTTATTGTGCCTTCAAAACGATTTTTTCGCAGATGAGTATTTTTAAACATTTACAAAACTTTCGATAAGCACGAAAGGTTGGTGGACAGATATTTCTTTTTTCTGCGAAATACAAATGAGTATCGTCCTCTTTTCTTGCGGAGGAACAGTTTCCACAGTGATGCACGAGTATACAGTACAGGTAAGTGATGACAGAGGGTGTCAACAGGGTGCGACCCAGGACTGTGATAGGTCCGGGGGTACTAAAACAACAATAGTGAACACAACACTATCTACAAACACATATACACAGGGGTTGTGCCACAGAAAATCGACACAAGGGTGTTTCGGCCAAGCTGGGCTGGGATTAAGCCCGAGGTGGTGGTGGCCTTCATCAGGATGGTCACTTGATAAAGGTTCTGTCCGTAAAGAAAATCTGTGGGAAAGGGGATAGCTGTCAGGATCTCAGGTAATTGTCATGATCTCTGCTTCCAAAAGATCAGGACTTGCCCGACTCCCTTGGAAGCAGACCCATAACCCCGGTTCCGAGTGCCAGCCAGTCCCAATTGGGACCTTTTGGACCCTGTCCTGGCGCCAGTGGCACCAGGCTCATAAAGATGCCCAGTCCCAGCGCTGGAAGCGCCGGGCTCATAATGCTTGGGTGGACTTACCTGCAGCAGACCATGCTGCTTACTTACCTGCCAGTTGAACCCCTGATCCTCTTCTGTTTGGGACTACTTTTCCTGTTGGGTGGGGCAGGAGCCACTCCCTAGGTTCAGAACACTGGAACTCTTCTGGAAAGCAGGAACTCTTTTCTTACCTAGGCGTGGCTGTGGAAGGAGACACCTAAGCACTACAGGAGGCTATTTAAACCACACCCGATGGATGAATCTTGCTTTGCGTTATTCTGCATTCTCTGCAGCAGAACGCTCATCGTGTCTTCTGCTTCTGATCCTGGGCCTAAGGGAACAAAGGCTTACCATCCTGGAATCCAGTCTTCAGCAGCACCTGTAAAGACAAAGAAAGAACAGGTAGCACTACAGTCTTCAGTGGCAGCGCATCTCTTACCTGGTCCATCGGCTGTCACCAACGCCTTGAGCTGCATTCCGGCATCTGAAAGACAAAGGCTTACCTACTCTTCGCATGCTCCGGAGGTCTTCGCACTGCATTCCGGCATCTGAAAGACAAAAGCTTACCAGCTCTTCACACGCTCCGGAGGCCTTCGGCGCTGCATCCCGCATCTGAAAGACAAAAGAAGGTGCGTTTAAAGACATTGGGCAACTTTATTACTCACGTGCCATTACTCCTTCCCACGCCGAAGCCAGTGGGTGTTCCAGCACCCTTCAGCTTCTCTAAAGCTCCGAACTTGTACCTGCAAGATAAAAGGGACAGTTAGTGCGCATCGTGAATCAGGCTACAAGCGCTTACTTACGTGCTTCCAGGCGCTTCTATTCCTCACGCGGGTTCGATCCTCAACTCTCATCAGCCCGCCATCCACCATCGCCGGAACCCTGCAAAACAAGAGATATCATTACAAAAGACTTTTAAGACATTTGAAGTGCCCAGAACTTACCGTTCGTGCAGTTAACGACGGACAGCAGTCCTCTGAGGTCTAGAGGCCTGCACCCTTATCCAGTGAAGAAACTGGTTACGGCACCCTGCCCCGAGGCAGATGGAGAGCTCGGCGTTCACTTACCTAAGGTGAGGGCGTTAACCTTTGGGGTTCTACAGGAGAAGAGAAAGGGAAGAGGAGAGAGGCACCCAATAACCCCAGTTCATTAATCCCATATTTTCTATCTGCAGACATCTTACTCTTCAAGTCAGACATACAGTGCACAGAGGTCCAGCCCAAAGAGCCAACCGTGTGTTACACATCACCTTTGAAGATACGGCATTCACCCAGTCAAGACCGGCGCCTCTGCGGGAATCAGGTGAGCGTTACATAATTTAGGTTTCATTTACGTTTTAATAAATAATGGCTGATTGGTGCCTAAAAAATACACTAGAAGTGTATTACAATGGAACAGCTTACCGTCTGCTGTGGTGCAGCGGGGACGCTGTGCTGGAGTCCTGTTATGGCTGCCGGACTTTTAGGAGCATGAGAAGACTCATATGAATCGGGTCACTCAGGCTACTTACTAAAGCCTATGGTCTCTGGGAGCTGTAGAAACAAAGGTAAGTATACCGGTATCTCCACGTTTTGGGGGAGACCGTGTATTTCAAGGAAAAAACAACAAAAGGCCCAAGTACATCCAGCATGCGATGTGTTGGAGTGATGAGTATTGGACCCGGAATGAGGGACACCCGGTGGTGTGGGTGTCTTGTGAGAGTGATGTTTGTCAGCAGAGCCAACAGGTGAGGGCTATCATTTTGGTATCCTGTCGGTAGCAGGAATCAAGTATTGAAGCCATAGTGAACTATGGGCTATAAAACGCAGTTTACTGTGATTAAAAGTAACACGAGCGTGCAAGAGGAGATTGCAATATGATTTTGTGGTGGGTGCAAAGTCCAAAAAATTGTACTGTGCAGTTTTTATGCTCCGTGACTTGACATTGCTAAAGGTGTACTTGTGCTGGATCAGGGTGGAAGTAAAATGCTGCCAGTGCCGTGTTTTTAGACATATAACATTTTCCAATCATTTTACAAGAATGGTGCTGCCGTGCGCGTTTGTATTACTGATGGCTAAAGATGACTAAAAGCCTCTACAGTGCACAAGTTAACTGTAAAGAGACAGTGCAGCAGGTAGGAAATGCTGGAGGTACCTAGGCTGTCTGTTCCGAAATACCAAAATGTGGAAAAGAGCATAATTAGCAGCGTGACTTACCAATGCCTGTTGTAGAAGCGTCTGCGCTCCTCGCGGTAATGGATGCTACCGAGGAGTGCAGATACCATAGGTTAAAAGCACAAACCAGCCGGGCTGACCAGCCAATGGGGTGCCCGAGGGAGACTAGGGTAGGGCAACATAGGATTGAGTAAAGGCCGTAGTTATTGGTGTCCAAAATTCGGCCAATGGTGAGGGGGCATGACAAGCGTCAGACATGACCCATATGTGTGAGCCCTCAAGGGGGCACAGCAGGCTCCTACCATGGATGACATAAAAAAAAATACTTCTTCGAAGTACATCTTCCTAACAAACAGAACTCAGAAGACACACTTGCGCAGAACACCGCAACAAACCAAGAAAACACCACAGGACTCAAACCAAAGTCCAATTTTGTACCACCTCCACACACTATTCCTAGTGAATTCGATACTTTCGAGAAGTTGGTCACAACCGCTGTGAACACAAGCATAACCAAAAAGAACTTCTACCAAGAAAATCTCAATAAAGAGGAAAGAAAAGCCCTGATCGACCTCAACCAAGACCTATTCATCACCATAAAACCAGCAGACAAAGGTGGCAGGATTGTTTGTATGAACACCACAGACTACAACCAAGAATGTCGACGTCTTTTGGCCGATTCCTCCTCATATAAGAAATTAAACAGAGATCCCACCAAGAGATTGCAAGAAGAGATCCTCAGCCTTACCAAACACGCTGAAGACCAAAGCTGGATATGCAAAGATGAACGACATTTCCTCACCAAAACCCACCCAAGGACACCAGCTTTCTATATACTTCCGAAGATCCACAAACATGTCACTCAACCACCCAGACGTCCATCGTCTCAGCCTGTGACTCACTGTTGGAACCTCTGTCTCTGTACACTGACTTCTTCATGAAGCCATTTATCGGACAAATGAAGTCATACATCAAAGACAGCACCGACACCATTAAGGTCCTACAGAATGTACACTTATCCGCCAACTCCATCCTGGCTACCATGGACGTAGAGGCTCCCTACACCTCTATCCCCCAACAGGAAGGAGTGGAAGCATTGAAAATTTGCCTCAACAGAAGAACCGATATCACGTCCACTCCCACCAATTTCATCTTGGAGTGTATCAGATTAGCTATGACCGAGAATTTCTTTCTCTTTCAAAACCAGATTTACCAGCAGGTGAAAGGCGTCAGCATGGGGGCTACTTTTGCCCCTGACGTAGCCAACTTGTACATAGCCCAACATGAGGACGACAACATTTACCATGATGACAACCCCTACAAAGCTCACATCTTGCTATGGCGCCGATACATCGACGATGTTCTCCTAATATGGGAAGGGAGCAAAGAACTTTTGTTCGAGTTCCACAAATGACTGAATCAAAGAAACTCCCACAGAAAATTTACCATTGAATGGGATCATCAAGCGGTAAATTTCCTGGACCTCCACATCTACCGTTCTGGAGACTCATTAAAAACAGAACTATACAGGAAACCCACTGATAGGAACAGCCTACTCCATTTCACCAGTTTCCATCCACAAGGACTAAAATACAACCTACCGTATGGACAATTTCTTCGTGTACGTAGGAATTGTACAGAAAAAGACAAATTCGAACATCATGCCCAACAACTGCAAAAACGCCTAAGCGAAAGAGGCTACCCCAAAAAATCCATCAAAATGGCCCGCAAAAGGGCAGCCAACACGACCGCACTATCTGCCTGACAACCAGCACCAAGGAACCCATAGACCGGATGGTCTGTGTCACCACGTTCTACCCTATCAGCAACTTGTTAAAAACCACAATAAACAAGCATTGGCACCTGATAAAAAATAAAAGGCACCCTGGACAGAAAACCTTTGTTTGCTTTTAAGAAGAACAGGAACCTTGGAGATATGCTGGTACATATGTTTCTTGAACCGGAAAAACAACAAGACACACTATGGGGCCTACCGCCCATAGTAGGACATTACTCATGTGGAAAGTGCGTCGCATGTCGCTACACCAAGACCAGCAAGACATTCACGCACAACAATTTCATCTGGACAATGCAAAACCATACGAATTGCAAGAGCAAAAACGTTATCTATGTGATAAAATGTCCATGCAAGCTCATTTACATTGGGAAAACAACCAGACTCATTAAACAAAGGATAAGTGAGCATCAATCGTGCATCAAGAACTTCATACAGGATAAACAACTAGTGGAACATTACAGCAAAAAAGGCCACACCAACGAGCAATTCACCTGGACCATCTTACAACAACTACAACAACAAAGAAGAGGAGATGATATCAATCTAGCACTCACTAGGCTTATGATATGATATGATATGATATGGCATTTTAACGCGCCTATACACAAGTGTTTCAAGGCGCGACGAGGCAGGGGGGGGAACAAGGGGAAGACAGACAACGATCCTACTAGGCCAGGTATCATTCAGACCGCGCAAGTGAAGGGGTAGGGGAAGGGAAAAGTGCAAGGGTAAGGGGAGGGGGAAGTGCAGTACAAGCAAGTAGAATAAAAATAAATAAATAAATAGGGCCAGCTGGTGGCAAGTGCAAGGTAAGTGCAGGCAAGTGCTGGGAAGGGGGGGCTGTAGGGATACAGAGACAGTCCTGAAGTGCAGGGGATGCGATGCCAGGGAGGCAGAGCAAGTGGAGGGTGGCTGGGCCCAGGACTGAGGTCGGTGAGAGTGGCCCAGTTGCAGATTCAGTGCAATTTCAGTGTAGAATTTAGCAGGGGAGAGGGACAGAGAAAGCAGAAGCAAAGAGGAAGGTTTTGAGGTGCTTCCGGAACCGGAGATGGTTCTCCTCAAGTTTCAGGGAGGCAGGAAGGCTGTTCCAGAGGGAGGCCCCTGCCGCGGAGAGAGATCTGCCCCCAGCTTGTTGCTTTGAGAAGCGGCTGACCCTCAGGGAGTTGGTGATGGATGAGCGAAGGACTCGGGAAGGAAGATATTTAGGGAGAGAGAGTTGAAGGTATTTTGGCCCCAGGCCCCAGAAGGCCTTGTGGATAATGCAGAGGGTTTTGAACTTAATCCTCGCAGCCACTGGGAGCCAGTGCAGAGATTTCAGTCCTGGAGAGATACGGTCCCTGGGCTTGAGGCCAAGGACAAGTCTCGCAGTTCTGTTCTGGATGAGTTGCAGAGGGCGGAGAGTGGAGGCAGGCAGATTAAGATAGAGGCTGTTACAGTAATCCAGCTTCGAGAGAACCAGGGCTCGGGAGACAGTGAGCTTCTGGGGGAAGGAGAGGAAGGGAAGAATACCTCTGAGGAGGTGCAGCTGGTAGTGTGACTTCTTAGAGATGTCAGATATGTGAGGAGAGAAGGAGAGTGTAGAGTCGAAGATGACCCCGAGGTTTTTAGCCTTGCAGGTAGGAGCAGGAAGAGGGCCAAGAGAGGCCGGCCAGAGAGCTGCAGGGAAGGAGGGAGTGGGTGTGCCAATGAGTAGAATCTCAGTCTTACTGGCATTAAGGCAGAGGACATTGGCGGCACACCATTCCTGGATAGCAGACAGACAGTCAGAGATGAGGGAAGGAGAGGATGAGGCCGAGGGTAGCCTGAAAATGAGATGGGTATCGTCCGCATAGCACTGAAAGTTGGAGCAGAGGGCGGCGATGCAGTGGGCAAGGAGTGACAGGTACTGGTTGAAAAGCGTGGGAGAGAGATTAGATCCCTGGGGAACACCATAGGTGGAGAAGAAGACGTCAGAGAGGAAGGACCCAAGTTGGACCTGGGAGGGTCGATTGGAAAGGAAAGAAGTCAGCCACACCAGAGCCTGACCAGTGATACCCAGGTTATCACGGAGACGGTTGAGCAGGATGGCATGGTTGACAGTATCAAAGGCAGAAGAGAGATTGAGCAAAATGAGAACACAAGGAGTGTTAGAATCAAGGTTGGAGAGCAAGTCTTCACGGATGTTCAGGAGAGCAGTTTCCGTGCTTCTGGCAGCTCTGAAGCCAGACTGATGGTCATGAAGGCTACCAACAGATTCAGCATGGAGGTTAAGCTGGGAGATGGCCAGTTTCTCCAGGAGCTTGCCCAGGAAGGGAGTGATGGAGATTGGGCGATAGTTAGCCGGGCAGGAGGGGTCGGAAGAGGGTTTCTTAAGAAGAGGGTGCACAAGGGAGTGCTTGAGGGGGGATGGGAAGACTCCAGCGGCGAAGGAGTGGCTGCAAAAATCAGCCAGGGCGGGAGCCAGGGAGTTGATGTGATCCTTGATAGTTTTGGAGGAACAGGGGTGAACCTGTTTAGACGAGACTTTCATTCATTGTCTGGCGACCTCGTCAGCAGAAAAAAGGGGAAAGGCAGAGAAGGAGGGAGGAGGGGTGGCTGCAGAAGGGCCAGAGGAAGAGCAGGAAAGAGAGGGAGGGAGGTGATAGGAGGAGAGTGAGGACAGGATGTCCTGAGTTTTAGAGATGAAGTGAGAGGCCAGTGCCGTGCAGAGGGCCTGGGAGGGGACAGGAGAGGTAGAGACTGCAGCAGGGTTGGCAAGCTCCTTGCAGATTTTAAAGAGTTCAGCCGAGTTGTTAGATGCCGCAGAGATGCGGGCTTGGATAAGGGCTCTCTTCTTGAAGAGAACGGAGAGACGGTATTGCCTTTGGAGCAGGCGGCAGGCCAGTTTGTCAGAGGATGAACACGAAGAACGCCATTTCCTCTCTGCCACCCTGCACTTGCGTTTAAGGGTGACGAGATCCGAGTCATACCAGGAGTTACATTTGGCTTTGGGCTTCAGGCGGATTCTCATGACAGGGGCAAGGATATCAAGAGTATCAGATATAGCAGAGTGGAGCATGGAGAGGGCTGTGTCAGGGTGGGAGTCAGCCGAAGGGGGAGGGGAGGGCGAGAAGGTGGCAGCGAAAGCCTCAACTGACACGCGCTTCATGGGTCGGATGGCCGAGAAGGTGGGTGGCGATGATGAGGGTGGCTTTGCCTGAGGGGTAGGGAGGGTGAGGTGGGAGGCTAGGAGAAAGTGATCACTCCAGGAGAGAGGAATGGAGAGAGGGACGGAGAGGGGAAGGTCAGAAGAGATCAGAGCATCAAGAGTGTGCCCTGCAGAATGAGTAGGCCCAGATGGGAGAATAGAGAGTGAGAGAGAGTCGCAGAGGTCACAAAAGAGCCCAGTGGGGGGACAGGAGGCATCCAGGTGGATGTTGAAGTCACCAAGAAAGAGGATTTGAGTGGTAGCGGACAGGAGTGAGGAGGAGAGGTCAGCCCACTCAGAGAGGAACGAGGAAATTTGACCAGGAGGCCGATATATGGTAGCCACGGTAAGGGAATGGCTGGGAGAGAGAGAGAGAGAGTCAGCAGACAAGACATTCAAAAGAGGAGTAGGTCTGCGTAGGAATGACAGTGGCAGGAATCCACTCAGGGAAGATAAGGGCAACACCCCCCCCCAGCATGGTTAGGCCTGGGAACGGAGTGGATCATGCAACCATCAGGTAGGAGTGTGTCAAAGCTAGTGACAGAGCTGGCTGTGAACCATGTCTCAGTGAGACCGAGGACGTCAAGGTCCCGTTCCTTGAGAAGGCGACAGATATCAGAGGAATGCTTGATGGCAGAGCGAGAGTTAAGAGTGGCAATGTGGAGGCGGTTGCCAACCTTGAAGGACTTCCAGGGAGGGGTACAGATCAGAGGTACGCCCTGCGGAGGTGTAGAAGAAGGAGGTGAAGAAGGAGCATGTGAGGGGGCATGGAGGGAGGGTAGAGGCAAGGTAGACGAGGACAGAGGAGGGGGACAGCAGGAGAGGAAAGGAAGTTGATAAGGCGTGGAAAGCATCTATCAAAGAGGTGAAGGTTGGCCTTGGGGCCTTGGACCAAGACGGTCCCATTAGCGTAGACATTAATGATGGCCTTAGAGGAGTGGAAGGAGGCCAATAGGACATCCCAACGGGTGCCACCATTAATGGGAGAAGAGGAAAAAGGAGAGAGCACGGAGACCATATGAAGGGTCCATAGGTCAGGCGAAGGCACGAAAAAGGATGTCAGTGAGAGTTTCCTTAGAGCAGGCACTAGTGTAGGTGTCAGCAATAGGGAGGCCTGGGTTGGAGACCAGGATGTCCTTTTTAAACTTTTTCCTACCAGATTTAGTGAGGAGAGCAGGATAGTCAATAGAGAAGCAGTTAGAGAAGATAGGCGAGATAGAGAGCACCATGGAGTAGGAGGGGTATGGGGGGGAGGACAGAAGATGCGAGAGCATGCAGACAGGAAGAGAGCGGCAAGCGCAGGTTACCACATTTTCAGAACAGACAACGGTATGCGAATTAGGTACACAGTGGTGGGGCCACCTAAGTTTGAGAGTCCTGCGGGGGGAGAAAAACCCTAGTTTACCACATTTTCAGAACAGACAACAATATGCGAATTAGGTACACAGTGGTGGGGCCACCTAAGTTTGAGAGTCCTGCGGGGGGAGAAAAACCCTAGTTTACCACAACTGTGACACAGTGAGGTGAGGACAACAAGCAAGTGCAATGGCCAGGTGTAGGTGGGGTGGGCTGGGCGAGGACGGGGATAGCAAGTACTGGCGCCAAGCATCCCCTGCGGACACCTGCAGACACACAGGAAGCCGCAACTGTAGGAGTCGCCCTTGGCCTAGGGGCCCTTAGCCACAGGGGGCTGCCGGGCAGAGGGCTGCCCAGGAGGGGGGGTGGTTATAGGAAGAGGGAGGAGAGGAAGGGGAGGGGGGGTGTGGGCGGGCAGGGAGGCGGGAGCACGAGGAGGACCAGGAAGTGGGAGGGGGGGAGCAGGAACAGACAACGCGCTCAGAGCGTGGATGCAAAAACAAAAGGTGCCGAATCAACTCACGGGGGCCCGATGGGCCAGGAAGGGCATCCAAGGCCTGCAGTTCCCTCAAGGGCTACCGGCGACCGCTCTCCCACGCTCAGCTGGACAAAGAGGCGAGCAGGGGGAGCGGGCGTCGAGTAGCCCAGAGGGAAGGCAGCCACACAGCCAATCAGAGGGGGGTGTGAACAAAAAATGGGTCCACAGATTGGACACAGTAAAAACTGGACTTAATATGACCGTAGAGTGGAAACACTTCTGGGACTGAGCAACCCTCGTATGTTCCACGGCCCCTAGGGACATCCTTTGTCCAGTACAGGTCCTTTCCGCGTTCTGGTTTACCTCTTGCAGTCCTCCTTCTGACACTGTTTGTGCAATTTTTAACATCAACATATATGCCATTTAGCATCCGTGTGTATGAAACATTGTATGTATCTCCAGATCCTCGTGTTTACAGTAATCACACAAGAAACTATACTGCTTATACTGTTTGTGTTTCTGTGGATTTCCCCACACAATCTTTTTGACTGCAACACTAATATCAGGACCTCACAACTACTGAGCGTTGATGTTGTTATATATATCGAGCCATCACTATACAACATCCTGTCTACCTTCTAAGAACAGGCTTGTGCACATTCAGGACCTTTAGTGACACCATGTTAATTTTAAACATGTCTCTCACGTTTGATTTACTTTATTTCCTCTTAAGCCATCAGCTTTTCGTAGTGACCAACAATCTGCAGCAGGTTTACTCCCTGCCGCACTCCCTGTGTCCCGAGTCCATAATAGTCCAGTCATTTTTTTTATGTCATCCATGGTAGGAGCCTGCTGTGCCCCCTTGAGGGCTCACACATACAGGTCATGTCTGACGCTTGTCATGCCCCCTCACCATTGGCCGAATTTTGGACACCAATAACTACGGCCGTAACTCAATCCTATATTGCCCTACCCTAGTCTCCATCGGGCACCCCATTGGCTGGTCAGCCCGGCTGGTTTGTGCTTTTAACCTATGGTATCTGCACTACTCGGTAGCATTCATTACCGCGAGGAGCGCAGACGCTTCTACAACAGGCATCAGTAAGTCACGCTGCTAATTATGCTCTTTTCCTCATTTTGGTATTTCGGAACAGACAGCCTAGGTACCTCCAGCATTTCCTACATGCTGCACTGTCTCTTTATAGTTAACTCGTGCACTGTAGAGGCTTTTAGTCCTCTTTAGCCATCAGTAATACAAACGCGCACTGCAGCACCATTCTTGTAAAATGATTGGAAAATGTTATATGTCTAAAAACACAGCGCTGGCAGCATTTAGCTTCCACCCTGATCCAGCACAAATACACCTTTAGCAATGTCAAGTCACGGAGCATAAAAACTGCCACAGTACAATTTTTTGGACTTTGCACCCACCACAAAATCGTATTGCAATCTCCTCTCGCACGCTCGTGTTACTTTTAATCACAGTAAACAGCGTTTTATAGCCCATAGTTCACTATTGCTTCAATACTTGATTCCTGCTACCGACAGGACACCAACATGGCAGCCCTCACCTGTTGGCTCTGCTGACAAACACCACTCTCACAAGACACCCACACCACCGGTGTCCCTCATTCCAGGTCCAATACTCACCACTCCAACACATCCCATGCTGGATGTACTTGGGCCTTTTGTTGTTTTTTCCTTGAAATACACGGTCTCCCCCAAAACGTGGAGATAACGGTATACTTACCTTTGTTTCTACAGCTCCCAGAGACCATATGCTTTAGTAAGTATCCTGAGTGACCCGATTCAAAGGAGTCTTCTCATGCTCCCAAGAGTCCGGCAACCATAACAGGACTCCAGCACAGCGTCCCCACTGCACCACAGCAGACGGTAAGCTGTTCCATTGTAATACACTTCTAGTGTATTTTTTAGGCACCAATCAGCCATTATTTATTAAAACGTAAATGAAACCTAAATTACCTGAGATCCTGACAGCTATCCCCTTCCCCCACAGATTTCCTTTACGGACAGAACCTTTATCAAGTGACCATCCTGATGAAGGCCACCACCACCTCGGGCTTAATCCCAGCCCAGCTTGGCCGAAACACCCTTGTGTCGATTTTCTGTGGCACAACCCCTGTGTATATGTGTTTGTAGATAGTGTTGTGTTCACTATTGTTGTTTTAGTACCCCTGGACCTATCACAGTCCTGGGTCGCACCCTGTTGACACCCTCTGTCATCACTTACCTCTACTGTATACTCGTGCATCACTGTGGAAACTGTTCCTCCGCAAGAAAAGAGGACGATACTCATTTGTATTTCGCAGAAAAAAGAAATATCTGTCCACCAACCTTTCGTGCTTATCGAAAGTTTTGTAAATGTTTAAAAATACTCATCTGTGCAAAATCGTTTTGAAGGCAAAATAAAATAGCTTCGAAACTTGACAGCTGTATTTGGATCTCTCACCCTTATCCTATCAGCGGTCACTTACTGTACTTTATACACGGTCTCCCCCAAAACGTGGAGATAACGGTATACTTACCTTTGTTTCTACAGCTCCCAGAGACCATATGCTTTAGTAAGTATCCTGAGTGACCCGATTCAAAGGAGTCTTCTCATGCTCCCAAGAGTCCGGCAACCATAACAGGACTCCAGCACAGCGTCCCCACTGCACCACAGCAGACGGTAAGCTGTTCCATTGTAATACACTTCTAGTGTATTTTTTAGGCACCAATCAGCCATTATTTATTAAAACGTAAATGAAACCTAAATTACCTGAGATCCTGACAGCTATCCCCTTCCCCCACAGATTTCCTTTACGGACAGAACCTTTATCAAGTGACCATCCTGATGAAGGCCACCACCACCTCGGGCTTAATCCCAGCCCAGCTTGGCCGAAACACCCTTGTGTCGATTTTCTGTGGCACAACCCCTGTGTATATGTGTTTGTAGATAGTGTTGTGTTCACTATTGTTGTTTTAGTACCCCTGGACCTATCACAGTCCTGGGTCGCACCCTGTTGACACCCTCTGTCATCACTTACCTCTACTGTATACTCGTGCATCACTGTGGAAACTGTTCCTCCGCAAGAAAAGAGGACGATACTCATTTGTATTTCGCAGAAAAAAGAAATATCTGTCCACCAACCTTTCGTGCTTATCGAAAGTTTTGTAAATGTTTAAAAATACTCATCTGTGCAAAATCGTTTTGAAGGCAAAATAAAATAGCTTCGAAACTTGACAGCTGTATTCGGATCTCTCACCCTTATCCTATCAGCGGTCACTTACTGTACTTTATAACATCCCTGTAAATCTTATGCTCCTTGTACAAATGGGGTGAACCTCGAAATTACATCGGCTGACAAGCTAGATTTGTTTCTCTGCATGATATGACTCTCTGCCAGCACAATTGAAATCCATTTCTGGCGAGAGTCCCTCACTGCTGTCATCACTCCTGTCTACTCTTACACAAGCCGTGAAACACATCCTCATGATCTTCAAATCACACTCATCAAAAACAGATTTTAGAAAGCCCATCCACTGATTCCTTAAATTGTCTGGCATATAATCTCTTCTACATCCTCAGGCACCCAGATTATAGCAGACCTTCACTGAACACTTCCGCTTTCACTCCATTAGTTGATGCTGAGCCATCATCTGACTCCTGAATGCCTTGGCGTTGTGTGGAAAGACTGAAATGCTGCCTCCTTTTCAGTCACTCCACATATCTGCTTTTCTTCCAAGGCCGCATTGCGATTCAAGCATCTGTGAGAGTACAACGTACCATTGATGCTATTAATCAAAATGCTGTGATTTTGTATCTGCTTCTGTGGCATAGAGCTCTTCCTTTACTTTTTCTTTGTTTTCACATTTTCAGAGATATACAAAAATGCACTCAAGAACAAATGCTCTCGCTCCACAAAGTCTTGCCTCTTTATAGAACACATTTATTTTCAACCAAATAAAAAATGTTGTACTCTTTACTATTTCCTTTCTTTCTCCTCAACACCATTTGACTGTTTTTGTTTTCAAACAAACAATGAAGTATTCCATTCAATACAAATATTGAAACCCTTCTCCACAGTATTCGAATTCCTAATCCATCACTGTTCCACTTTGCTTAAAGTGGAATCAACATTCCCTCCTATTTGGTAGGGATCAACAATAGTTCTGCCAATGCTCAGTAAGTTGAGGGTGATGTGTCCCTTGGCAAATCCACAAAATACATTTCTTCATTGCCTCATGTTTAAGGGGTTTCAGCACCCTGTTCTCCCACTATTTTATTTAGGTGTTTTAGGTGTTTTTCTCCTTGGTACCTAGCACCATACCTGAAGCCTGTGGGTGGATTATGTTAGTGAGGTCCTGAGTGCAGGCTTTAGTAGATGGATTGGAGTCATAGAATGACAGGAGGCTGCCCTAAAACTGGTACAGGGTTCTCACTAGATTCCTCATCTGCTTCTCTGTTAGGGTTCAGCTCCTCCAGCCACTTGCATCAATCCCTCACTCCTTCCGGTGTGCCCTGCCTCAAGTTTAACTTTCACAAATCTTTGTTTTCTGTTATATAACTTTCCAGGGCTAGACTGTTTTGCCTTTGGGACTATTGTGCCCTCTTCAACAAACCCCCCCTGGACACTTTCTGCACTATTCTCATCCCCTAGTCCTTTACTTGTCTTCATTTTCAACTCCTCACTTCCTTCCAAATCTTTCTGGGGTTACCCAACATACCCACCTCTCTTCATCCTGACTGCACCCCATTGAGCTTCAAGAATGTTCTCCACTCCTCCACCTTGCTCAACACTTCTTTTTCCCACTCTGCTTTACTTTCCATCACGATATGCTTGCACAATCTGTCTTATACTCTCCAAATTCTTCAGACCTTTTTGACTCATTTTGAAACATTCAGGCCCCTCTGTCACACATTTAAAGATATTCTAGTTGTCTTAAACATTAACCCACTTTTTCAACACTTTGGGCACCTACTTCCACCCTTTCGTCACTTATATTATTACAATGATAGTCCCCCATGCCTCTCCTTAATCTCCCACCTTCTTAATCCATAAATAAAAAAAGATGGACCACTTCTTTCCTATCTCTGCCACTTTCAGGACCTTAATGTGCCCAACCTCTCGGGTCTTCCTCCTCCTAGCCCACTGCATCAAGTTAATCTCCAACTTCAGGGTCTGCCCCTACGCTGCATCCTATATCCTCTATGCAGCCTACTGTCTCCTCCTTAACCCAGCCATTTGGGTCTCTACTCTAGCCCTCTGCCTCCTGTTATCACCAGATCTACGGGCTCTGCTGCTGTCTTCTCCCCTCCTTCTGCCCCAGGTTCCAGGAGCCCTGCTCAAGTGACTTGTATCCTGTTCTTTCCTGGCTTTGGGGGCTCTGCTCCAGTCTCTTTCATTTAGCTCCTTCTTCAGCATCCACTCTTCACCCTCCAGTCATCACAGAATGAGTTCTTCCTCCTACCTCCACTTCCGGCTGACTGAGGTCCTATGAATGGTTGCCACATTTTTGTTGCTGAATGTCAATTTCGCCAAATTTTGTTTGGAGATTTTTACTGCTTTTTTAACACAAACACCAGGGGGCACCTTGAACTTCACCTCTTCTTCTCCCATCCCATCTACTCTATAACTCACCCCAACTGACCATATACCTATTTGTGGTAAAAGTAAAGCAGCAAACAAATGTGGCAAAACGAAATTCAGCACAGTTGCCATTTGAAAAAGTGACATATACCCCTGATTGAGCATTTGAAGTTTTGTAGGACTTTAGTCCCACCTTACAGCCTTCCTCTGTTGGGCTGGGAACCAGGTGTGGTGGTTTCAAATATGGAACATGAGAATAGTAGTTCTCTAGGCTTTGAAGGGTCTGGGCCATAGCTTTGAGCACCAGGACTGCCATATTGGAGTTTCCAAGTCCCTCTTTTATGTCTCTGACATAGTAAATGGATGACTGTCTCTGGGATCCCTTGGTCTACAGTAGATCCCCCATCTTTCATTTGATGGCTTCAGAAGCACTTTCAAGATCCATGCAAGGGGAGCTGAACATGTGAGTACTGCCAGCTACACAGGAATGTTGCTCCTTGATTTGCTTAAAGGGGCCAACATGGCTACACTTAATCTGTGTTGAAGTGCCTTAGCCATCCATGCATGGACTGCTGGGATTAGCCCAGAAATCATTCCCATGTTGATCCTGGTCCGAGCCTCATGTCGCTTATGGAACGGGACCCTCTTACCAACTTCACCATGCACCAACACAGCCAAGCAGGGCACTTAATCAAAATAGCATATAGATATTAAAGTATAATTCTATGAACAAGGTGAAAAATAATCCCTTGATATTTGAAGAAAAAAAAATACACTCTCTGAACTCTACCAGGAATTTGTTTCTGTTTCCTACTGTGTGATTCCTCTTTTTCCTTCACAACACTTTTCACTTTTTGAAACCAAACAAATGCTTGAATATATGGAAAGTGCTAGTTTACAGGAATGAATCACCTGCTGAATTTGGTGAATCTGAAACTAGTGACCACCAATTGGCACAATTTCCTTCAAAATCTTGTCTAAAGAATGTTTTCCCAAATTAGGATGTCCCTCCTAATTAATAAGCCCGATTAAATGTACACACATAGGAGATTTTGCTCCGAAACCTAAATTGCCCAGAGGGGACTGCTTACGTTTGCCTTATGTGCAAACAGGTCGCATCTGTGCAATTGTCTTTTGCATTTCAGAGTATAAATTAGAAGTGTACAGAGAAGGTGGAAGTCTCTTTACACCTTTCTTTTACACTCCGCAGTGCAAATAGATCAAATGTCGCCTGCCATGTATGCATGGGAGGTGGCAATTACAATGATTTCTATGAAATCCTCTGCCTTTTTTTTTGCTTGTGATAAAGCAGGCGCTTTTAATCCGAAACCATTGGTTTTAAGCCAGCATGAAAATCCCATGCTGGCAAATATCAAGTTAGTTTTGAAGGCAGAGGGCAAATGGGAGGTAGTAAAGTAACTTCTGCTCCGCCCCCCCCACTGCCTTCAAAAAAATTGAAAAAACCCCTGCAGCGTGAATGGAGGCGTTTAGCCGTTTCACCTGTCATTAGCGGTATTACCCAAATTGTTTGAACACAATTGTTCGAATGACCTAATTGACTGAAAGTCAAGGGTCCGAATTGACAAAAGCACAATTGACCTCATATATATATATATATATAAATTCAGTAAAAAAAACGTTGTTAACGGGACGTTATGGTTAAGTTGCGCTACTAAAAACCTATGAAATTCAGTGAAAAAACTTTGTTAAAGGGACGTTATGGTTCAAAGTAAAACCGAAAAACCCCTGAAATTCGGCAGTTATGGTAAGATAAGCAACCATAACTCGCGCCACCATGCACTGCTAACACTAACACCCAGGACATCAAAGATGACATCACAAATGTTATTGAAGCGAATATGCTTCAATTTTTTGCTCGGCCCACAACTCGCACTATAAGGTTCTATTGTTTTTTTTACCTTGACAGACAGGGATCGTGCTAAAAGACTTCTTTTGAAGGAGTGTTGCAAAAACGTAAGACACAATAAGGATGAAATTTCTGAAACGAAACCACTTTTATATATTATATCACTATGAGAAAGATCGTTGGCACAGATGGAGTCGTATTTTGGGACTGCACTACGCTTAGACAATAGAAAATGCCAATATAATGTAAGTAACCCTTTAGATTATTTTATACCGGAATATAATAACAATAGCATGGCGTTAAAGCCCGGTTAAGTTGTACTTGTTCGTTCAATGTGGCATAGTGTTTTCTACCACGCACTATCACTGCCGAATTGCTCCCCTGTCGCTTAGAGGGCTCTGAAAAAGGCAGAGGACAGAGGGTGGGTTAATGGGAATAAGTTAACATACTCTGTTACACTATCCTCGCTAGCAAATAGTTTCACGCCCTAATAAATAGAATGAATATTTTTAATGAAGATCGGCGGGTGAGACTAACTTATGTTTTTTAAAACAGGTACGTCCTTCTGTATTGTCAATGCCACGATTTTCAGACCCCAGCCGATGGTTTCTTTAACTGCCAGGTGCAGCTCCATGTAAACAACTTCATGACCCTCACCATTTTATGGGACAATCGCTATGGACCAATATGCCCTTACGCACTACTAGCGGCTAGAAGCAACATACCAACCATTATGGTTGTCTAATGCCTCGTTGTTGGAGCAGCCTTCCGATTATCAGTGTGACCATTTGCTTCTTTTATCATAAACCAACAGCATGTGTACCCTAATGCTTCGTTGTTGGAGCAGCCTTCCGATTATCAGTGCGACCATTTGCTTCTTTTATCATAAACCAACAGCCTGTGTACCGCAAAGGAACAGCGCGTGGCTCAAGATGAACTTTTGCTGATTGACAGCAAAGACAAATGCACATCGCTGAATATTCTCTAAACATTTGATGTGAAATAAATGTACTTTACCAAATGTACAATCTTGCTGTTTACTTTTAAACCACAGTTTCATATTCCGAATTGTGGCGCACTGTGTTGTAAGCTGATCTAACACCCACTGTACCGCAAAGGAACAGCGCGTGGCTCAAGATGAACTTTTGCGAATCGACAACAAAGACAAATGCAAATCGCTGAATATTCTCTAAACATTTGATGTCAAATAAATGTACTTTACGAACTGCACAATCTTGCTGTTTGCTTTTAAATCACAGTTTCATATTCTGAATTGTGGCGCGCTGTGTTGTGAGATGATGTGTGTTGTTTTGCGGGTTCTGTGTAAAGTCGCATAGGACTGGAGACGACTGAGAGCGTTTGGCTACGCACCCTGTAACGTCACGGAGGGAGGCGGGGAATATGAATGCTTTGATAATGTCAGGCTTAGGGGCGGGACATATGATTTAGTGTCTCAAAAGCAGGTCAGCCAGGTTGATGGTGCAATTGATAGGATTATCACATAATGTCGGCGCACAGCAGCCTGATTTATCGTTTCTTTAGTGGACAAAAAGTTGGGTAAGGCCCATAGGAAATTGTACTATCAGCGGACATAAGGAGGGTTCTTAGAACACTTTCAACCTGACAACGAAAAATACGAACAGCGTTCTCAGAACACCTCCATTTTGTTTAATTGCAAACATTTCGGGACACTGCGAGTGTTCTTAGAACACATTCAACTTGCCAGAGTACAATACGGACAGCGTCCTCAGGACACCCCCATTTTGTTTATGCACAAACATTTAAGGACACCGCGAGTGTTCTTAGCTCAATTTTAGCTTGCTTGCGAACAAAATGGACACATACTCCGTCCTCTGAACACCCCACCATTTAGTTTATTTACAAAATTTCACAACAGCCGTGTTGTCCGGAGACAAATCGAACACAACAAAAGTGTCTAGCACATAAAAAAACAGAACATTGAACCTATCTCATACTCCCCCACCCTCCCCAAACACTCTTACACACCAACACACTCCACTAAATACAATTTTTAATCCAAGTTTCACCACGCTGTCCGCGGTCGACGGCGAATGCAAGATGGCGGGCGCCACACAAAATCTGATGCGCTCCACGCCCCACGCCGTCCAATCAGCGAACACGTTGCATGTCCGCGGACATCACGCAAGCCGCTCGGCCAAACGGGGCGCTGTCCGCGGAGCGAACCGGGAAGTCAGTCTGTGGAGCAAACAGAGATATAACTAATTTTTTTGCCTTAGGTTTTGGTCATTTTTAAAATAAAATCCTGGATGGATTTACACCGAATTTGCAAAAACACGCTTTCAGGATCAAGCCCCCACTCCTGCTGCAAATTTGGTGTAAATCCGTCCAGCGGTTTGGGCTGTAGGCGTGCACAAAGTTTTTTCCCATTATTGGAAAAAACATAAGATTTGGGACCCCCCCTATAACTTTGCCCCCCTGGACCAAACCTCTCCAAACTTTGGAAAAATTCAGAGTGGGCCATTTACTTTATTTGCAAAGTTTGGTGAGGATTCGCCCAGAGGGAGCGAAGTTATAAGCCGCCCAAAAAATGCTATTCCTATGGAAACACCAACTTAACCATAACTACATGAACGCTACCGCGTCCATGTAATACATATATTGGTTTGTTTTATATATATATATACATATATATATATATATATATATATATATATATATATATATATATATATATATATATATATATAATGGAGGGTTGCGGGGGGTTTCCCCTGCATATATGTAACACTTGACCTTCACAATTCATTCAATTGTGCAAAGGTCAATTGTGATTGGAACAATTGTAGTTCGAACAATTTGTATACAACCACTTTAGCGCTTCCATTTACGATTGGGGCACTCGAAAATGAGCCACAATAATTAATTTTATATTTGGGAACTCACTTATTTGGAAAGCTTTACATTAAACAAAAACCTCCAGCAAAGCACAAGAACCTGTTGAAAATCATGGCAGGAAAAGTTCAGAATGAAGACAACTGAAATGAGTAATGAAAAAAATACAAACTTGAAAAAAATATGACATTGGGCCTCATTACAATCTTGGCGGAATGGGTTAACGGGTGCCGCTAATGGATGCGGACCCATTAAACCCATTCCGCCTGATAACGAGGTAAAACCAGGCATCGTTACCGGGTCCCGTGACCTGACCAGGGAGCTAACAATGGGTCAGTCGTAATTGGCCCGTTATTAGCTCCCTGCGCCCATTCCCATTGAGCCCTATGGGGGCTTGAATGGGAATGTGGAAGGGCTGGGACCGGGTTCTCTGAGGGAGGAATTACCGGGCCCTCTAAACTCGGAATGACCGGGTAATTCCCCATTCAGGGAACCCGGACACGGTTTTAGAGGCAGCCATGCCGCCAACAGCGGCATGGCTACCGCCAAAGCCGTAATGAGGCCCATTATGTTTTACACCACTTCTTACTTTAAATTGAAACTACTGCACCTTATCCCACTATGAATTGTATGCTCACAGAACATAGAAGGCTGAGATCTGAAAGAAAAGTTTGTTCGCTAAAGAAAACACAAAGATAACACATTGTTAGGGCGTTCTTTACATCCATCCTAGCTGTTGCCTGCAGCTTAGCTCGCATGGATTTTGGGATTTGGTACAATTGTTTTTAAAAGACATGTGAGTTTTTTGTTCAAACTGTAGGAAATATAATTTACAGGTTGATGTCTTAACGTAATGAGCAATGTTTATTGCATATTGGCTACAAAACAAAGATAGTTGTTCCATTGATGTGCGACCAGAAATGTTTTTGTGTTGTAATTACAAACAGGCAATGAGACGAACAAAAAACATTAAAAAATACTTATTTGGCATCTGCAACCTACAAAAAATACTATTTGAGAACTTCTTTGTAAACTACATTAGTGGTTCCCATTCAGGTGCTAAGATTACCAGAGAGTTGGGTGAGCTCACTCTGGAACAGGCCACGTAAAACTGCCAATGTGATAAGCAGTCTTCCCTTAGGTCAATCCCAGTTACTTTTAAAAGTCTGCACCTGAGATTTGTGGATGGTCACAGTGAAACAAACCTTTAAGGGGAACTGAATTCTTTTGAATTCAAACAGATATTCTGAAGGTATAAGAGATATTTTTGGTTCCCCTGGCCAATGCACTTAGCACCGTAGCCTCAATCACATTCCTGTGGTGTGCTTTCACTCACAATTTGGTGCCATTATATAGGTTAGGTGGGTTGAGGTTCCACAATAACATCACAGGTGCTCCCACTTTGAAAAAAAAGAAGTTTGGGTTTGGGAAGACCAGGAGGATTTAAAGTGTTCCAGAACTCAGCGGGGTAGTGGACTGTGTCATCACTTTGAACCACTGAGTTTACTAGTTTTAGTCCATTTGTACTCCTCTGACAGAATGAATATGTATTTTATTGATTAGGCAGCCATGCTGTTCTTTGGCGTTAAAATGGCACGCTCACATAACCATTCTGTAGATTTGTCCATTCGATTTTTTATGTCAGCGTACATTTTGGATGCCCGATCTGCTAGGAATTGACAACTGTGCCTGGGTCGGAAGGTATGACAATTTTGCTCTCAAATTCACCCCTTTTTCCACACCCCTTAACTAGATTTTCGGAAAATGGTAAAACACGTATTTCTCTATTTTTGAAGAAATCTCTAAATCCCAACTTTCATGTCTGTAAATCTTTGGTTTTTGAGCTATAGGTATCCTCCTAAAAAATGTACCCCTGCCCCTTTTTACCCCCTTAAGGATGGAATTTCCCGAAATATTTCCCTAGTGGGTGCCAACATCATGAAAACAACATACTTTCCAAATTTCATGTTCCTAGTTTAAACGGTTTGTCTTGGGCATTGATGAGTCATAAAAAAATCACCCCCTCCTTTGTCCCCCCTCAGGGATGGAATTGCCAAAAATCCTTACTTAGTGAGTGCCTACGTCATGAAAACAATGTTCCTTCCAAATTTCACGTTCCTAGGTTAAATGGTTTGAGCTGGGCATTGTTGAGTCAGTCAGTCAGCCAGGATGTCTTCTTTTATATATATGTAGATTAGGCCTTATTTTTGCAAAAATCGGTCAGCACCTATTTTGTTTATTTCTTTTTGAAGCTGTTTTTTTCTAAAGCAGCAACTTCACACCCATCCACTTTATTTCACCTTCAAGGAACTGTACAAAGATAAAGAGAATCTATATGTGTCAACCCTTGTAAAGATTCAGACCAGTAAGTTTAAGGAGTATGAAAAAGGGTAAGCATTAACAAATAAATAACCAAATGGAATAGAGAATAAAGACAGCATCTAGTTCCTTGACACTGAAGAAAATGAACATCTTTTCGAGGTAATCCTTTTGCACTGCACCAAAAGCCAAATATGTTTGGAATGGGAAATCAGCTTATTCATGACTGCTGTAGCAAAGTAGATTATTTAAAAAATGTAGCAAAACTAAATATTTGCCAAAAAAGAGTTACTGGACTTTTGATGTTTTATAAAGCCCTATGCATACCAACAAACTTCAAAATGTTATCGACCGGGATGATAGCTCAGGGGGCAACACATTTGACTTGGAAGCAAAACAATACAAAGCAACACAGGTCTGAATCCTGGTTTGAATCCCTGCCCCGCAGTTCTGCTGTTAAACGCATAATAAAAGATTAATTAATGAATACATTAATAGACAAGAGAGTGTCCTACTCCTGGATAATTAACCAAGGTGGAATAGGTCAAGAAGTTCACAGTGCTAATTCAAAAGCTAATTTCCATGTTAAATACAACTGAGATTGCCAAGTTAACAATAGACATTTGGGAGCCTTCTGAAACATTTCCTCACCTTTGTGTGGGTGAAGGCATGTGTCAGAGGAAAGACATACGGCATCATTAGTAAAAGCAAAATAGCAATTTTGATCATGCAAAACAAACCTTCTTCTTGCATCTTCTCATCTAAAGTACTGACATATCCCATAAAACCTGAACATCCCTTCATACAGACAAGGTTTGTGTACTGTTACTGTCGCATTAGTCATGTAATTGCAAGTGACAGAAAGGAATTTGATTAGCAGGCTACGTGCAGAGGTAAAGTCTTCTCTCGGATTTTCGCATTGCTGAAAAAGACCTTCACTGTAGTAGATTGCGATTTTGGCTGTACACCTGGATGGGGAGAACCCCACTACTGACCCTTAGGTGGCACAATTTGTTAAGTCAAATGATGCAGTATAGAAGACTGAGGTGTAACATGTGCTGTACTGCACGATGTCCATACGCAAGGTATGTGCTGGTGGAAGCCAAGCATGTATTCATTTAGTGCACAGTGCACAAAGCATTTTAAAAGCATGCCTTGGCAATTTTTTATGGGCTAGAGAGAGGGACAGAATTATATTTCCTTTGGGATTTTTTTTTTAAAAAGCTGTTGTAAAAAGAAAAACAATGTGATCAATAATAAATCGTGATTGAAAAGAGATTTCATCTTCTCATTCAAACCAATGTTGGTGTTTTCTCATATCTATCTGGTAAAACACATTGAAGGTATGTTTACTTTACCAAAGTCTTCTTCATACTCCTATTTATGAAACATTTCCAACACTTAAGATAGGCCTCATAAGTAACATGTGATTTCGTCATTGCATATTCATACATTAAATCGGCCCAAAAAAAAAAAAAAAGCAATGCCTGCTGATTCGGAACATCGACACCTCCCAAACATGTCCACACATTATGCGAAAGAGGGCTGATAGAAAGTCCAGAACAGAAACAACTTGAAAACAAATGAGAAATGAAAGAAGAACATGTAGTATACACCTGGAAAAAGAGTACATTACTTTTTGTACACTGGATCCCACGTTACCCTGCTATGCAATAGCGTCAATTGTTGAAACAGCTGCTTCATGTCACCTCCAAGGAAAAGGGAATGGGTAGAGACAATTCATCCTTCACAGCCAACCTAACAATTCAGATTAATAGCTACAAATGGAGGGACGTAGAATAAGTGTGAAACCATACATAATAAAGCGGAATGCAAAGTACAAACTACAGTTTAGAGAAGTATCACTGGAGGCAAACGCCAAATAGCTGACTAATGGGCACACACATGAGAAGGAGGTGAGAAGATATGAAGTGACTCACACCAAGGAGAAGATCAAACTAAATACCAAAAGAACAGAATATCAGACAAACCTTGAGTAAGTAAAAGAGTAGTTGACCAAACACAAAGTAACTTCGAGCAGTTATTAAACACTCTGCTATGCATGTGAATGATCTTTCTGTTTTGTGGAACTATAGTAGTTACCAAGGGAAGAATGGGGGTTATTTTGGTACATTAAGCACTCAGAAGAATCTAAGAATCATGCGAATGGTGAGGTGAGCAGGAAGGAGAGAGTTAACATGGAAGAGCACAATAGATAGTGTTTGGAATGAGAGAGGGTCTCCAGCAACCCTCCCCCCCCCCCCCCCCGAAACCCCCTAAGTGATACTGAATGAGAGATAAAGCCTAAGAGAGCACATAGGGGCGCGCCTTCAATTGCTGCGGGAGAAAGGGGTGCCAGCAAATGGAAACGGCTCAGCATAAAGAGAATTGAAACGGAAAATGGGGGTGGGGGCATTTACGTAATTGAATATAGAATACATTTGCTTTGTACTCTGGATTCTACTCTACATTTAAACTATTATACAGTTATTGCACCAACTGCGGAAAAAGCCCCTTCATATCACCACCTGAAAGTGACATGGCACCGAAATTGATCTTTCACAGCCAATGTGACCATTTCATTCAGTAAGTACACAAGAAAGGAATGAAAGTAAGTGCACAAGCATGCACAACAAAGTAGTAAAACCGTATAATTGCGACAGCATGGAAAGGTGACAACAGAGGTAAATGCCAAGGAGCTGACTCAGGGGATACACAAAGGAAAAAAGAAGTAGAGAACAGAAGTGGTGAGTAACCTCAATGAAGAGATAGGACTAAAGTGCACAGCAGAAGATTCCAAAAATGTGTGGCAGAACAAGGGAGACTGCACAATCCTGAATTCAGTTTACATTGCTCTGAAACATTTCTTTACACATTATGATTCACTTTCTTGTGTAAAAAGCATGCCTAAGTCAATGCGTCATGCCTGTAAAAGGTAAATAGCAGCATGAGTGGGAACACGAGACTTCTGATGGAGGAGCTCAAGATGTGTCTCTGGTAGAACAGCTGCCAGTAAACAGTCACAACTCGACAGGAAGAGAACTGAAATATTAAGCGAGAAACGGAAGAAAATACCAATTACAACTTTGAAAATGTAAATTAATACATATGCCGATTTTTGTTATACCGGTTCACACTTTACATTTAAACTAGTACTCCATAGTACCAACTGCAGACAAAAGGGCTTCATATAATGTTTAGGCAAAAAGAGTAGAGTACAGCAAAGGGATCTTTTCCAGCCCTAGATCAGGCAGTACAAAAGGGAGAAAGGTTGATAAGTGTAACAAGATATGTAAGAAAGTTTACTACATGGACTGCACTGCATGGGCAACAGAAGTGGTAAATCGCTGACTCAGTTTCATCCTGAATGAAAGGAAATAGAGTAAAAGAGCAATGAGAAAGGAAGGCTACCAGACAAAAGATCAAAAGAGATGAAGATCAAACAAACGAGAGATAGTACAAGACTGACGGCACAACTATGAATTCGCTCCTAAAAAGCCTTCTATGTATGGAATAACGTTCTCCCCTGAATTATAGTACACACACATAGAACCCTAGGTGTAAGGTATTTACATCATGCATGCAAGTGCATCTAACGAATCTGCATAAAGCAGAGGTTCATACCTTTAAAAAGGGGAACCTGCACTGTGAGGAGGAAGGAGAAAATTGCCTAGCTGGAACAAAAAGGATTGCAATGGATGACAGAGGCCTTTTTCAGAGTCCTCACCATGGACCGCCGACGATGAAAGATACTGCCAATCGTTGGAATTTGCTCAATAACTGCATTATCAGTGGGAAGCACTGTTCCTCCACATTGTTCAATGCAGTGTAGAGATAAGAAAGATTTCTGGGGCACACTGACAACGAAAATCGGTTTTAAAAAGAAGGAAAACAACATATTTAGACACTTAAATTATCATAATTGAAAAGAGTGTTCATATCCCCATTTAAATGTGTTCTAGTGTGTCATCTGGCTCGTATCTGGAAACAAAAACGACTGAAGACACCTAGCCTACAGCAGGACTGTGGGACAGCAATGAATCCTGAATCTGGAGATGGGACATAATATACAGAATAGTCACACTGTGAAACTTATATTCAGGGATCCTGAAAGTGAAGAATTAAATCGCTACATCTACACAAACAACACTGGGGCACTGTGAAATGAAATTGTTGCTGCTCCATTGGAGTTCAAGGGTGAGTAGGGACTACACTGCCTACTCAACCCTCACACTACTGCAAACCAACAGTCATCCAAATCATAACAGCACAACAGACACAGTCAAGATATATACCCCATTTTCCTCTTGTGGTTACATGGGCTGAGAGCAGGCTATAATCTTAAAAGGGGTGTGAATATGACTAAAGTAGCAACCTAGACATAAATAGTGCACAACTCCAAAATAAAGGAATGCCCAATTAAGGTTCTATAAAAATGTATACACTTTATTTAAAGAAACCAATAGACAAAATACCTGACTACAAAAACCCGCCCCGGTGGAAAGAACACAGAAGTTGCAGGCACTGTGGGTACTACTTCAGTGTTGAAGAGCAAGAAATTGGAACAATCTCACTTTAAAAGGCTATGTCTTTGAGAAAACATGCAAAAGGGTGGTTTATCAGTCACAAGGACTTTATTCTCTTCTTGGTGGTTGGTCGGCATCAAACTGGGCTTCTCGGCACTATGCACGTAGGATGGACTGCATTCAAATGACGCATATGACAGTAATAAAGACAGTGAGCTGGCATTGATTTGGTGGGTTGTGAAGCTCTGTGCAGTTTGAGGATACATCAAAACTGTGCAGTTTGAAGAGTCCACCAGCTTAGGGTCAATAGTCAAATTGCTTTGATGGTTACTGCTGTGTCGAGTCGTCGGGCAAAATGATGCTTCCAGTTGTTGGCATTGAGCTGTTTGTTTCAGTGGCAAGGTAATGGCAGGTCAAGGTGCTGTTTTGAAGATGAAGCATTTTCAAGACTTCTGAAGAGGTGGGCTTCTTGTAGAGCTGGAGCTGATGACATGCTTTGCTGGCCTGATGCAGTGGCAAACTGGTCTGATGCAGCAAAACAACAGTTTGAGGTTCGAAGAGCATGCCAAAGGCAGCACTGGTGAGCTGGAATGGTTCTAAGAAATTGGAATCTGGTCTTCTCTTACTCATGTATGGTTCAAAGTGGCAGAGCACAGGAATACTGCTGCATTAGTTCTCTGGTGCTGTGTGTCCCAATCCAGTGGCTCATGGACGAGATTGGTCATTTTCCTCTGAGCACCCACCATTGTAGGCTTGTTGCCACTTGCAGGAGAATTTCACCTCCAGTTAGGAGCCTGGTTTCTAATACATCTGCAAGAGAGTTCTGTTCATGGTCCAACTGTAGTGGCCAACAATGTTCCCTAGATATTGTTAGGGCCTAGAGTTTTTCCCTGCCTTGGAACACCTGTGTTCACATCTGTGGAAGGAATTGGAAAGGACGGCTCTCCCAACTGGGGCCAAAATACATCTTCTGTTTGTCTTGAAAGTTCAAAATGAATCAAGGAAGGGTGGGAGACACCTTTCTTACACAGGTAGAAGGTTACAAGGGATTGGACAAAAGTGTGCCTGCTATAAGAGGTCCAATGACAAATCACCCTTGCCTTCTTGCATCTTACCTAGAGTGCTTATCGTCGAGGCAATTGAGGGGACAGGGAGTAGAGAGAGCCCCACAGAAAGACAAGAATGCAAAACCTCCCCACAGTCCCCTTGAGTTGTTTCTGGCTACTCTAATCTTGCCCTTCCCAAGCATGCAACTCCCAAGAACCTGTTATGCAACATCCCTGCTGTGAGGCTGGCCTTTGCTATGGATGTGCCTCATTAAAGCATTTTTCGCAGAACCTCTTCTGCTCAGTTTCCAGGACTGGGTGATCAGTGTTACCCACCTGCCAAAGGATCAAAAGAAGCAGTTTGCTTGCTGAAGCCAAGACATGCAGGGTAGATATGAATACACATAGCCTTTCTGTAGCTGATCTGAGCTGGTTGACATACATGAGTATGCTACCAATGTGAGGTAGCTTTAATACATTTTGTGCACTATCAGTCACCATACAAAACACTAGCTATGGCTTATTCTTATTGATCACCCTGTCACCAACTGTTACTGGATGGATGTTCTCACAAACATCACATCTTTGAATCACAGGTACAGCACATATATGCAACCTCTATCTGTTCTGTCCCAGCAGCTGTAAAACTGGACACACGTGACCTTGCGCTTGCCCTAGATTAAGGAATGGCAGAACAAGCTACACTAAGCTTTACCGAACAGCAGATACAAGACATAATAGAAGGGCCATCATTCTTTGACTCAGCAACCGGTAACAGCCCGACAGGAGGGATTAGCAATACCAGGGATGAGATTCTAAGATTAAAAAAGAAAACACTCAGAACTGAATTACATGCCCATTTTCTCAGGCAATATTTGAAAGCAAGTATTATCCAGAACGGATTTATAGTATGTAACACCCCATGTCTATTTTTAGACGACAAAGAGCATGTGCCGAATTTCAGTTACATTGCCACTAAGTGCAGCCGGGACTTAATGGTCCTAACAATCAACACAGCACAAAAAAATCAGTCACCATATGCAGAAAGAATTAGAAACACAGGAAAATAAATTCAAGTCAAACACCACCATCACTGTTGCACAGAAACAGTTGGCAGACCTAAACCAAACTTTTGAAGATTTTAAAACCACTACACTGTCTAGGAACACCAAAAAATTACAAAAAGACATTAAGGATTTCCAACTAGATAAAGTGTACCCCTACATTGCTGACAACTACCTGGCTAACTTAAATCAAGGTGCACAATTGGGTCCTCAATCCATCAGACCACAACGTAATAGACGCAGAGGGGTGAATTTCTCAGGATCCTGCAGTGGATCATCTTCAGACGATCTAACCCGAAAACCAACCAGTGCTCCCCAACCAAGCTTTCTATACCCACCACCACAGTTTATTCCTTTTTTAAGGGGTGGGAGTTTTGGTAATCCCCCATGGGGATATCCCCAAAGGGCACCTACCCGAAGAGGAGGAAGGCAAGGGTACAGACCTAGGCGAGGGAGACAGAGAGAATTGCACAAAACAGAGACGATCTTCAGTCACCCATCTTTAATTTAGCCAACATCGAATTAACAGAGGGCCAGATATCGGTCCTCATGAAGGGCCTCTCCTTCGTCCCTACCGTAGATACGGACTGGTACAACTTAGAAATGGAGATCCGAAAATTTCTGAGGAAAGTGAGACTCCGGACGTACTTCAAATAACACCCAATGGACCAGGGGGACGTAGCAATAGACACAGGGCTACACATACCCTCTACCTTTACCCCAGCAGATGGACAGATACCTAATGAACTTCTGACGTTTGAAAGATCTGTCCCACAAGATTTTGCCAAACTAAAGGACAGCAAGAATACCAGACACATTGGAGGATACCACAATCTAACCAGGACATAAAAACAAGCACTCCTTGATTTACGTAACAACAAGGACATTATTATAAAGACAACGGACAAGGGAGGTGGGATAGTAATTATGACCACCATGCAATATAAGAATATGGTACTAGCTATCCTAGTAGATCGTGAATGTTATTCCATTCTCCGTAAAGATCCAACGAAAAGATCTAGATCTGGAAATATCACAAGCAGTTAATTATGCATTGGAACGGAATTGGATTTCCTCTAAGGAAGCAGATTTTCTTACAACACCAGGGGGAAGAACTCCATGTTTTTACGCCTTACCTAAGATGCACAAGGACTCAACCAACCCACCAGGAAGACCAATAGTCTCAGGGTGCGGGTCGATCTTAGAACCTTTGAGTAAGTTTGTGGACAAATTTCTGCAACCACTCAGCATGCAAACTAACACATACTTGAGGGATACTGCACATACCATCAATACATTTGAGAACCTACCCTTTGACCCAGATACTCAATATCTGGTCACGATGGATATAAAAGCGCTTTAATCCAACATCCCGCAAGAAGCTGCTATTGAATGCACTAGGGAGTGGCTCATCAGCAACCCCACACAAGACAGGGTTCCAACAAATTTCATTATTGAACTAATGAATTTAGCCCTCCAGAGGAATTTGCTCACCTTCGATAAGCATATGTATCTTCAAACTAAAGGCACTGCAATGGGGGCAACATTTGCCCCCAGTTTGGCCATTTTATACATGGCAAAATACGAAGAACAATATGTGTTTTCCCCACAGAACCAATGGAAAGAACAGATACACCATTGGTACAGATACATCGACGATGTAATTTTCATCTGGACAGGGGAACTGGATCAACTTCTACTATTCTGGGAATGGCTGAACTCATGTAACAGCGACATACAGTTCACCATAGAACATAATAAATCCAAGATCACTTTTCTTGACCTTATGATCCAACACCTTAATGGCAAACGTATTTGTAATTTGCATCGGAAGAGTACAGACACAAATACTCTTCTCCATCACACAAGCATCCACCCAATGCACACTAAACAAAATTTGCCATTCTGTCAATTCTTAAGGATACGCAGAAACTGCACACAGAAAGAAGATTTCCGAACTCATGCAGAGATCCTGTCTGGGAGACTAAAGGAAAGGGGTTATCCCAAAGACTTCTAAATCAATCTATGAAGAGAGCCCTGAATATGAATAGAGAACAGCTCCTACAAACAGGAGAAGAAGAACCCAACAAAGGAGAGGATCGGCTCACATGTGCCGTTACACATGGCAAACACACAGCAGCAATAAAGAGAATTGTCCAGAAACATTGGCATTTTGCCAAATTAAACCTTCCAGAGGATGAACCTCCCATATTTGCCTATAAGAGGGCAAAAAATTTGAAAGAACACCTAATACAATCCCTATTTCAAGTTGAACCTTCCCGCATAGGACAGAGAACACTACGCCCTATACGTGGACATCATCCATGCGGTAACTGTGTGGCCTGTCGTTTCACCATGAAAATGAAACCTTTCAAGATTGGACAAAGAAACTGGATCCTGAAGGATTTCACGAACTGCAAAAGTGCCCAAGTTATCTAGTGCATCGAATGTCCATGTGGTTTGAAGTATGTCGGACAAACAATGAGATCTGTGCATTTGAGAATTTCGGAGCACAGATCGAAGATTAGGTTCAAAACATTGACAGCACCACTGGTCCCACACTTCCTGGAGGCTAGACATACCCCTAACGATATTAAATGGTGGGTTTTAGAAAAAGTCAAAGGAGGACTGGATCTTCTAAACAGTTTAATGTACAAGGAATCACGGTGGATAAATCGTTTGGATAAGTACCACCAAGGACTCAATGAAGCCTTCCATCCGGTCACACATTAAAGGCTGCAAACGACACAGGGGGATACAGATCCCCTTACAACACCACCCATTGCACTTAGTCGAAGGAGGCACATGCCTATACATAACAGTACAGGACAAGCGTACAGCCCCAGGTTCAACTCTATATATAAAGATGCAGCGTTCAGACCTTACGCAGCAAGCAACATTAGCATTTCACACTTACAGGATGATTTTAACTTGCTTCTGTATGTTTCCCGATGGCTACCAGCCACAGCAGTAAGCGGGATAAGCAGAGGATCACTAATCACCAAAAACCATGACAACCGTATACAATACCAAGCGCCCAACAAGACACCAGGGCACTACCGGCTCTGCCAGCACCAATCAGCGTGGAACGTGAACCCGCTGTGACCAAGAGCTTCTTGCCTTGCACTACAATTCCCAGCAACGGTAGTAATCCTTCCGTTACCAATGCCTCCGAGATCACGTGCTCCAATCAGGCACGTGACTTTCATTTTCATGACAACGAACGCCGCACAGTACAGAGTGAAACCGGCAGCAGGAGACATGGACGAGTTCGCCGGCTCCGACTTAGCGAGTCACTGAAGAAGGCCCACAAGTAAGTAATTTCACGCAGCCAAGATCATGCCAACTACTATTTATATACTTTAGATACAGGAGTCTTCCACGGGGTCCGCGCACTTATACTTGGATACATTACCCTTTCCACCATTCCCGGCCACCACGCAGCAAAAGTTAAAAACACCCCACTAGGACATGCTTCATAGGATAGCCATCATCCTATATACATATGTTTTACCCAGCCACCAAATTATTTGCTTGTGATAAGAACCACTGGCTTACATACTTTTCAGGCCAATGCATACGCGAGATTCCACTCTGGCAATATTCAGATTACCAATGACAAGATTCCGACAGAGCACCAATGCCACCCTGCGGACTTGAGCACAGATATACTCGCCCAGTCCTCCCGGCCCACCTCCGAATTCGGGCACCACTCTTTACCTCGGAACAGGTAGGACCTGAGGCATGCCTCTTATGGTGACTTCCAGATACCCGCACACAGGGACCAGCGCAACACGAGGCACTAATCAGTATTCCCCTTCTCTTGTTTTTCTTTCTCCTCCTCTTCTGTTACCTTCTTGGTTCCTCACAGATCCACAAGTTTATATCAGGACCAAGGAAGGGACCACAGACATCCCAGTCCAGCCAACTAGCGCCCTAACAAGGCACAGTAGCAGTCCCACAGGAGGACAAGGGGTGTCTCGACTTTCCGGACCACACTCAAACCCAGACCTTGGGATAAGCGCAACGACAGGTAAAACCACAGCCGCTTGAGCAGAGGTACATAAGTTAGATTATGGTGTCAGAATTATTCTGACAGGTTATGCAAGGGAGAATTTCAATCTCTATGTTTTGTTTTTCTACACCTACACAGGGTCTTGAACTAATATGCCCTGATGAAGGCGGATGTATGCGAAAGCTGCAAGACCGCCGAAACGTGAACAGCTTGAGAAGCTTGCCAAGCATCATGCTGGCAAAGAATTCTTTTACCTCATAAAGACCCACATATTGGGCAACATTGAAGCCCAAAGTAAAAATCAAGCCAATCTTATGGACAAATGAACTGTCTTGAAGGGAATCAACTTGAAAAGACTTCCTGTATACTTAGTAGCATTCTTGAGTTTCCCCTCCCCCCTAATTTTTCCTTTACTGTATTTAGAAGAACATTTGTTGAAATTTTAATTCTTGTTTGTCATGTTGTTTAAATGTTTTGAAAAATGTCTATGATTTCCCCATTTCTCTGTACAATGAATCATGAAGTTGAATGATTGTGTTTTTTGAATTGATGTAATGCACCTTGAAGAAATCAATACAGATTTTAAGAAGATGTACAAATGTTTTGGGCTAAATTATTTTTCCAATTCAGTACTCTATTTATTATCTCTAATCTGCCAAAGATTATAGGTGACTATAAGATTGTTCTTTTCTCCCTCCAACTAGCTCAATCTCACTATAACGTGGATAAATGCCAGCATTAGTGGATTGATACAATTTACAGCATTCCCGAAAAGAAATTGTCGAGTGTTTGCTCCCCCAGAATTTATTTCAACTTAGATTGTGTTAAATAAGGGTAGGATACACCTATTGTTTATGGCTTGCACTTGCCCTGTGCCATGACGGGCAGGTGCTGCAGAAAATAAGAGTGATGCAGCAGGGCAACTGTGTTTACTATGCTCTTAGCATGTAGCTTTAGGAAAGGGTGGTCTGATTAGCAGACCACCCTTTCTGAGATGGAGTACCCGCATAATTGTATTATTTATTAAAACACAAACAGGGCTTCTACAACCCCAACAGATGGAAATACCTACCATACATTGTGAACATTTAAGTTTAAGATGTAGAAACTAATGATACTCAAACTGCATTTTGGCAGGGAAAATGAAGAAACATAACATTTGCTGGAAATAACACCTTTGTACTACAGAGAAGGACAGGAAAAGCAATATAATGGGCCAATAATATTTGATAGCTTCCTTAACTAAGCAATACCTTCATCAGAAGCCAGCTACCTTAATAAAAAAACAAAGGTTTAAGCTTGTTTCTTACACTCGGGTGCTTCGCTTTCCAATTTATAAATAGTATAACATATTATCCCGTATTAAATATTTGTATTTCCTTTCCCTGTACTCTAAATAAATCAAAATATAGCCTGACATATTCCATTTTGATAGCAAACCTTTTACCTTGTGTCTATTTTCTGTTTCACAAATTAATGCATTGTCCAACCTCTGAGGCATGTCACAACCTACCCTAGGGTCAGAAGAGGACGCAAAAAAGGCTTTTTGGAGTGTAATCTCTGTACAGGTTGTGAGTGAATCACTGTTGGAGAGACATGGTCTCAGGAGACAACTGATGTTAACATGTGGGGAATAACTACAGATTTCACTTGTCAAATACACATTGCACACAAATGCAACATTTGCACTCTCTCCCCAACCACTAATCAAACCTTTTCCCTCTTTCACTCTGGCCACCCTCCTAGGACCCTCTTGCTGTGCCTTCCTGTGAGGCTAAAAACCTTGGTGTCATCTTCGACTCCACTCTCGCCATCTCGCTTCAAATCACAGACATTGCCAAGAAGGCCCACTACCAGCTGCACCTCCTCAAAGGTATTCTTCCTTTCCTCACTCTCCCCCAGAGGCTTGCTGTCTCCAGAGCCCTGCTTCTCTCTAGGCTGGACTACTGCAATAACCTCTTTCTCAATCTGCCTTCCTCTACTCTCTGCCCATTAAAACTAATCCAGAACAGGACTGTGAGATTTGTCCTTGGCTTCAAGCCCAGGGACTATATCTTTCCAGCATTGAAATCTCTTCACTGGCTCCCGGTGGCTGCAAGGATCAAGTTCAAAAACCCTCTGCATTGTCCACAAGACTTGCTGTCTTCCTAAACACCTTCCTTCTCGAGCCCTTTGCTCAGCAACCTCCAACTCTCTGAGGGTCAGATGCTTCTCTAGGCAGAAATTAGGGGGTATATCTCTCTCCTCTGCAGGTGCCTCCCTCTGGAATATCCTCCTTGTCCCTCTCAAACTTGAGCCGGACCACCTGAGGTTCTTGAAGCAGCTCAAGACCTTCCTCTTCGCTTTTGCTTTCTCTCTCTCTCTCTGTCTCTCCCCTGCTGACCAGAGGCATAGTCAGGGTAGGGCCTGAGCAGGCAAGGCCCACCCAAAATCTGTAAATGCCCACTCATCAGCGCTGTGTGAGCATTTACAGATGTTAATGTCACTGTGTTGGGCCCAACTACATCAGCTTCAGGCCCCACTTGTTAGACAATCCTGGCTACGCCTCTGCTGCTTATCAACCTGTATGCTGCACTGACTGGCTACCTGGTTACTCTTAGAGTCTCACAGATACCAGGCCACTTTGACCAATAGCCCCTGCACAGCCTCCAGGCAGCCTCCACACACGTAATGGCTGTATCTGTAACCCTACAGTGCCCTGCCTACTTGCACTTACCCAGAGCCACATTGCCCTGGCTGCACTTACTCAGAGCATTGCTGCCCTGATTGCACTTCCACCTTCTCTGCCCCTAGCACTTCCCCTCTCCCTCCCTCCCCCTTGCACTTGTGTCTCACACTTGCATGATCTGAATTAAAGGAGGCCTAGTAAGATAGTTTGTTTTGACCTCCCTCTGTCTTCCCTCCCTTGTCTTTTTGCACCTAGAAACACTTGTGTAAAGGTGTATTATAAATGACTGATCATATCATATCATATCATATCCTTTATACCACAACTCAGAAATGTTTCCATGAAGCCCCATACATGTATTGGGAAAAGGCATATGGGTAATTTGGCTGAATATCACCATTTGTTTGCAGAAATGACTTATCTCACCTCTCTGAGGAATGTCATCAGCAAGCCTACGTTCACCACAAGCGTTAATGTGCTCCTATATGGCCAATACCAATATTTTGTAGTGTCCCTTTTTGGTGCCTGGCCCTTTGATCGCTCAGTGAGCCATCTGATCCGAGATGGCAGATGTGTCAAGATTTTCAACCACAGATCAGCATTTGAAAGCACTCCCTATTCTGATATAATGGATTCATGGATGTCTGTGAATAACTGCAGATATAGACAATCCTATTATATTTAATTATGTTCTGTCACATTAATCAAATTGATGCTTGTCAGTTCAAATTTATGTATGTGATCATGTATCTGCCGATATATGGATAAGTCAAAATGCACCAGAGTTTCATTGGGAGGCAGAAGAATATGTCATTCATAGCTTCTGCCCCTCTTCCGGCCCAATACCTTACAATTGAGAGACATTACTCACTACGACAACTGTACCACCCTTATCCCAGGCAGCTACAGCAGGAAATGGAAACAACCTAAAATGAAGATGGCAAAAGTAGTCCACTAAGATTGTAACAATAAAAGTGCATGTATCTAAACACGAAACAAATGTGTCATCAACATGAAGAATATGTATAACAGGTTATATATGCATTTATACATGAAGAATACTAACACAGCATCCACTAGACATGAAGACCACTAATATAACAGATGTATGAGCTGAATGTAACATGAAAGACACACAGATTCTGCTCACTAACAGAGAAAAGCAAGTATAATGTGCATCCATCTCCTACAAAATGGAAGCAACGGCATGCTTTGAAATAAATGAAGGCCCCAGGACTTCTAGAGAACTCAATATGCTAAATTCACAGAAATGCAGATACTTGCACAGCTCAGACAGTAGCTAACAATCCCAGCCAAGGTTACAGTGAAATAAGGCAGGATAGGAACGGCAGAGAGATGGTATGAGATAGTAATTCCCAGGATGCAAGCAGTATACTCCCAGATAAATTAAGATCACAACCAGTCTTTGTTAGTAACTTGCAGTAAAAGAGGAAGCCAAAAGACTTCATGAGGAATAGCTAAAGATTATCTCCAGTGGCAACAAAAAACACAACACTTACATTAACCCCTTAAGGGGCATGGGTGAGGTATCTCGTCCTTGGGATTACCTCCCTGTTGCCAAGGACGAGATACCCCGAATGGCAAAATAGCAAAATCGCCAAAAAAGGCCTTGGCACTTGGGGGGGGGGACCCATGGCAGTTAAAGGGTTAATATTAGCTACAGTTTCAATAAATACAGGATAAATCTATCCCAAACATGGTCCCATCACACGTGACGCACAATTGGAAAAAAATGTCTATTTATTAGAAACAAACACATATAGGACACCTGCCATACTCCCTACACGTACACACAGACACGAGACACTGCACAAGGACAAGAACAAAGTTATCAATCTGGCTTCTGGCCTAGGAATAATGAAAAATGAACAGTACAAGGGCCTTTCTCCACCACTCCCTGTCTGGCTCATGTCTTGACGGCCTGTCAAGTGTCCAATGTTGGTTAGCAAGGAGCAAACCAATTAGAAACCCTAGTGTTATGTTGCCCATGAAGTAAGGTGCCAACCAATAAACTGTTGTAGAGATGATGTTGTACTTGTACCTTTATCAATTTAGAGGTGGTTTTAGGTGGAGCTATTAGATAGGGGTAACCCAATACAATTGTTAACACCTATTGAGTGTATATGTAGACACCACCACTAACCAATCCCCATTTCCCATAGGTTTTCATAAACTGATAATATGTGATGACTTCATTTGTGATAACATTGGACTACTTATGTTGTTGTTTGTAATGCACGCGCCGGGAGCAGCAAGATACGTGTGTCGTGTCCCTCTGTTTCGTCTTTGAGTGTGGTTTGGATTGACTCCAGGTCCTCTTTTTTGGTCTATCTTAACAGTTTGGCATTTTTGAAAAACACTCAAGCATTTTCAACACACTAAGAAAAGTAGTCAGGGTGTCTCAGGTGACTGATGCTCCCAAATCTATAGTTCAAATGGGTCCAGCATTTGTTTTTGTGTTTTCGGACACTCTATTACATTTCCCCACCAGGATAGAAATTCCACAAACACTGCAGAAGAATGTGTGAAGTAGTTAGGTGCTGGAATGGGAAAGTGAATGATAATGGTAATAAGAGACCGGGTTATGGACAAGGATGTGTGCAGTAATGGGAAACAGGGAGGAGGATGCAAGCTGTAATGATGGACTGGTATGAGGATCAGTGTTGTAGTGAGGCACAGGGATCAGGATGTAAATGGCAATGGTAAGAAAGTACAGCAATGAAGATGAGCAAAGAAATGAATGAAGAGGACAAGGATTCATGGGGTAACGCAGGACCGGGAAAAGGATAGCCGCAATCATGGTAACAAGGTATTTGTATGAGCACAGTAATGAGGAACTGTAACATGGATGGGTGAGTAATGAAGTCCAGGGATGAGGATGCAGTGGGAAACACGTGACTGGGTTGAGCATGGGCACACTAATAGTAACGAGGAAATAGCATGAGATAGAGGAGAGTAATGGTAATGAGGAACTAGAATAAGGATGCACATGCTAATGAGGGATATGGACATGCAAACGTGCTGGAATGTTGACCAAAACAGGGGCACCAGAGAAATTTAACACAAGCTGTCCAAAAAATAACAATTTTGGCTCAGGCCTTAACCTCCAAGATGAATGGCAACCATTGGGGATATCCTAATGTCTATAGCTTTTCCATGTATGTATGTGGCAATCCCCTGGTATTTTCCTCCCACCTCCCTGGGCTTGTGTATCAAACTCTCCCACGGTACCAATTGGGGCATATCTTCCCAATTTTACCTGTAATCATTCTTCTTTTTTCTTTTTCCTAACATTCCATCGCATTGGGTCATTTCCAGTATTCCAAGTACAACGTGACTCCATTGAAACTGCGCTGTCAGAAACGTGGCCTAGCGATCAGGCCCCAGGAGAGGGTCTGTTTTCCCAGCTTTCCATATCCACACGCATTGGAGTCTATGGCCGTCTCCATAGTGACTTCCCAACAGGGCAGGTCCTGCCAAAACCCCGCTGCAACCATGACGACGGGTGTTTCCTGTGAACTGTCTCTATGATAGGTCCCCTTCTAGGTGATGATGCAACCCTGTGACAATGTCTGCGAGAGGCTGTCATGGAAACGGCACTGAGGTGTGTCTTCAAACAAAGGGTTTACCGTGTGTCAGCCTTTTCCTTTCATCTTGGATTGCAAGGTATTGTCCAATGCACTCCACTTTGTTGTGGGCTTAATTTCACACCGCAGTACCAGCACCCCACTAGAACCCTCCCGCTGCTGAGGGTTTTCATTGCCGCACGTTTTAACCCCTGAACACTCACCACGTTTTTTTCCCCCCATGCCTTTTTCCTTTTTGCCGGTTACTGCACTTGCTTTCGGCTTGACTGCACCTGCTGCTTTTGACTACTGGCAGCATCCAGACTGCAGCCCATGTTCCAATGGAATCTCCTGGCATAGATTCCTAGGACTACTCAGTCCTCTTGGCATATAAGGACATTTATGTTTCTTCCTGACACCTTAGCAAAGTGATTTTATCCACACCAACCTGTAACCGCCACCAGTATATTGTTGGCATTTTGTTCTTCGTAGGGCCATGTGGGTGATCTCCTGACTCCCACAGAACTTGCCTGCACACAGCTTCAGAAGTCATGAAGTAAGTGCCTCATGTGGTTCACCTTTCTAATTGCATTTTACCTATTCTTTCAGCAATCCTGTTATCTTTCAGTTTGGTTCCTTACACGTACTTCCTCTGATTTGTTGTGTAGATACAAGAAACGCACGCCTGAAGAAAACTAACCCAAACAGGGCCTTAATTGAAACTAGGACATTTTGCGCTTGAGATTATTGTCAACGGAAGATAATTAATGTAATGTGTTGATATTGTCTCACCTAATAGATCTCATATGACAGTAATCACTGCATATGTATGTATTTCTGTTTATGCAGCACCAATTGGAAATCATTTACCTTCTATGATATTTTTCATTGCATATGATTGTAATTTTGTTTATGCTGTACCAATTGGAAACCATTGATGGCTACAAGATGAGATTGGACCTCTGTGCTTGACTATCATTTGGTCTCCCCAGCTTAGATTGTGATTCAATAGGAGTATCTTGTTAGAACCCTATTGAACAGCTCAGGGCATTCATGTCACATATTCTCTTATGCTCCATCCCCTATCCACCTTTGATCTTTGTCATTTCTCCTTTCTCTTCTTTCCATGCACCTCACGTGTTGTATTTAATATGTACTGACCAATTGTTTTTTTAACATATATGTGTTGAAGCCAGAGACTTGCGGCAATTTGAAATCATTAAATGAGGCTATTTTAAAATCTATTATGTGTATGATATCCACCCTCCTTTCCACTTTTTTGTTGAATTGGAATGTTAATGAGGGACAGGAACCTGGATGTACACAGTGATAATAAGGAGGGACCAGGGTGAGTAAAGATGTGGCAATGATAATGGTAATGGTAACAGGACGAGGATGTGATTGATAATGTCGTGCTGGGATGAGGATGCATGTGGTAATGAGTGACTGGGACAAGGGATGCATGCATTAACAATAATGAGATACGCAGAGGATGGATGTGCATGGTAATGAGGAATGAGAGGGATGAAGAGGGAGGGGTGTCCAAGGTAATTTGGGACAGGACTGATGATACAAGGGCTAATGCTACTGAGGGATTAGGATGAGGATGTGTCTGGTAATGATAATGAGGATTGTAGGTGTGGATGCATGCTGATTTCATAAGTGATGAGATATGTCGTCATCAGGGATATCATCATTGTGGTCCTGGGTGCACAAGGCTGCTGTAACTTCCAATATCTTTAACATTTCAGAGTTTTTATTGCGCTAAACTTCCACTTTAATGTAGTGATGTTTTTTGTTGTTGTTTTACTTCAAAACTGATGCAATATCAATGTTATCAGCATGTTTCCAAAATGTGCATGATATTATGTTCCCCATTGTGGTTTTGTGGGCAATGGCCGGTGGTCAATTTGCGGGGAATGACATTTAATCATGCCTTGTGCCACATTGTGCCACCTGGAGAGGAAGGGAAAGAAGAACTGGGAAGAGCCTGTGTCAAGAAAGAGTTTCAGTTACTGTGAATGGGATTTGCACAAGTCACTGTGATGAAAATACCTGTGAGGGACATCGACAAAGATACGTGTCAAGGACTGTGACAAGGAGTATGGTTGAACGGTAAATGAGAGGTTGTAATGAGGGGATGTGATGCTGGAGCAATGGGGGACTGCAAAAAGAATGAAGGAATCAGGTGTAATGATCAACTGTGACAAGGAAGAATGATGGAGGATCACAATGAATTGTGACAAGGAGGAGGGATGCATGGTTAATACGATACTGTGATGTCAGGAGGTTTGGGTGTAATGAAGGACAGTGATAAAAAGGAGGGTTGAAGGGATAATGAGGGATTGGGATAAGGAGAAGTCTTCTTGGGTAATAAAAGGCTTTGCAAGGATGAGGGTGCTATGTATATTGTTGGTCTGTGATAAGGAGGAGAGAATCAGAGATACTGAGGCACCGTTTTGAGGGGAGGGTTGCAGGAGTAATGATCAAATGTGATTAAGCCTAGGGTTCTGGATTTTAATAAGCGACTGTGATGATGAGGACTGCAGGGTTAATGAGCGACTGTGGTGAAGAGCAGGGATGCATTGGTAATAAGGGACTATGACAAGGAAGAGTGATCTGGAGGTAATCAAGGGCTGTAATGATCAGGGGTGTGGATTTAATATTTAATGAAGGACTCTGAAGATTAGAATAAATCATCCATAGCCATTAATGCATTTATAAAAGCAAAACAATACACTATAATTAGGATTTCCTGTTTTAGGGGTTTATTTTTTTTTTATTACTGGGTTATTTTTCCAGTGTTTTCCAAAAATGTCAGTATCTGTGTTTATCAGTGTTTTGCCGTGCACCCCTTCATAAAATTGCGGATAACTGTTTCTTCCAGTGTAAACACACTAATATTTGTTTATTGTTGCATTGCGTGCATAAGTAGGGTAATATCTCTCATGACCGACTGCAAGAATAACATATGCCTAGGTATGAGAGGTTAACCACGAAGTCCACCCTAATGCAACCATCGCACAACAATGATCATCAATCACAGACTGATGTTGACCTGTTTTGACACTGGTATTGTTATGTTTAAAAGATGGTAGGCTTTGAGAACTTTCAATTTAGTTAGGCAATGTGCAGTGAGGTTAAATTATTGGCATGGTTCATCTATGATGTGATGAAAATATTACATTCTAGCAAAAAATAAACACTTTTTGGTGTTAAATTTGAACATCTGAAAATATTGTAGTTAGTTAGTTTAAAACTGTTCAGTGTGATATTGGCCTAGAGGAGGGTCTAGATTTAGGCAACTTAGTTGTGCTTTTTGTGTACTTTCAGAATGAAATGTCCATTTACATTCTTCACAAGGAAATGTTATGAGCGTCTTGTCTAACTCAGTGGTCCCTTAAATGGGCCATCATTTACAAATTGCTCCTAATTTAAAAACTGGTCTTGAAGAAGACACTGCTAAGCCACATTGAAGTGGGCTGCAACTTCTGATGGTCCGCTGGGTGTGGGAGCTCTAGACTGCAACAGGGGGTTTCGAGTTTACCATGACACTGGGGCCTCATGCAAGCCTTATACATGGAAGCTGGACATGGCTTTCCTTTTAAAGCTATCAGGCACTTGACATTTTTCAGCACTCCTCCAGACAGATACACATACACAGAGGGTCTGTGGGCACAAATAGAGACACTTAACATCCATGTTAAACCATTTCTTGTAAATACAAATATTTGTTAGTTGTCAAGGGCTATTTTGAGGAATTTTAACCTATTTTCAGACACGAATAGCCAACCACAAAAATGGCTCAAATTTGTCTACCATTCCTCAAAATAGTTCCGGCTACTGATGAATACAAATATATTTTTTTACAAAGAAAACAATGTAACATTGAAAGCGCAGTGTTTTTGAATAAGGTCAGGGGACAGGAGGGGAAACAATGGGAGAAAGCACGCAGGCCTACATCAGGTGGGAGGTAGAGTCATTTTTCTATCGTCTGCCAAGCCCCCTCTCCAACCACCCTTTTATCCCGCAAACATACTCCCATCCTTGCACACACTAAGGCAGCACTGGGATAGGGGAAACAGTGCTTTCCAGTTTAAACCTAGAGGCACTGTTTCTTCTGGGGGTGTTTTTCTGGTGTTTATCAGATTTCACTGAAAGCAGGAATGCCTAAATATAATCAGTACCCCAAAACTCACCCACATCTTAAAACAACAACTAACCAACCCTCAAGTAAAAGATGACCTGGCCTGGGGGATTCCCCTATTGGTGTCTTCAAGGCCTAAAGGTTGTAGCAAAGGTGTATCTTTGTATCTGTTTTTTATTGAACAATAGCTATGAGTGATATATGGGAGAGCTACATCTGACCCACCAGCTCACAATACCTTATTATTGATCCTGTCTTGTAGCCATAAGGTAACTGCAGGTCTGAATTTGGTAGAGGGTGAACCAACATCTGATAGATGAAGGATATGATGGGATTGTATTGACCCCCTACATTTGACACGCAGTATATGAAGGTAGTCTCTCCTCTCGTACTGGAGTGCTTAAAAGAGAGACCAAATCAAGATAGTATGTTGGCAGATTTTGGAAAGATGGCTACAATTATTGTTGACAGCCTTTCAAAAAAGGCTGTACCTACTGTGACCAAAACCACCCAGGCTTGGTATAATAAAGATTGTAAAGAAGTTAGGGCACAACTTAGGGAAGCGTCAAGGTGCGTTAAGGTCACACCCACGAAAAGGTAATTTGGTAAATTTAAAAAGAGACGGATATAAGAGGGCTTGTCATAAAGATAAATAGATATAGTGTACAAAGCATGGGAACACATATTCAATGTGGTTAAGAATGATTCTAGAGGATTTTGGTCAATGGTGACTAAAAGCGCAAACTCCAATGTCAATCAGGCGATTGAAACAAATGTGCAAGCTGACCTTTGGGTTGCCCACCTCTATGCCATCTTCACCAAAGAAGCAATCAAAGACAGGTGAAAGGGAGGGATCCAAAATGATCCTAGTCAGCATAGTGACTTCAGGGCGGGACTTTTCCACTTTGCCCTTAATGATATAATAAAAGCGATTAAAAGGCAAACACCCAACAAAGCACTAGGGCCGGATTTTCTACCAGCATACTTATATCTATATTGTTCAAATATAGCTCTGTGGGCCGGATAATCTGCAACCTATTTAATGCAATTGTGAGGGTCTCTGCAACTCTACTAAAATGGCACCATTCAATTATTGAAATTGTTGCCCGATTGCATTAAAAGATGCAGCCTCAACTGTCATGGGAAGCATAATAAAGGAACATCTTTTGACTTGGGTGAATGCTTATAATGTTGCCAATTGGGATTCTGTTAGTGTCTTGGAACGGTGATCAGGCACATAAACTTCTCTTACTGATAGAAAAATATGTAACATTGTCAAACTCAGCCATCTATTTGGCATTAATAGACCTTTCAACTGCTTTCAATCTTGTGGCTAGACAGCAGTTCTGGTGTATTCTGGTAGATCTGGTCCTCTCAGCCGGGATAATGATATTTAATGATATTTATAACATTACCATAGTCTGCCATAGATTGTCTTGTCAGATACAGGACGGGGGGCATTTGCAAATGTTTGCTCAAGTTAACAGGAGTATTATGACAGGGGTATGTGCTCACTCCAATCTTGTTAACCTATGTGTAAATGAGTTAAAAGCCACGCTGGAGCAGTCCACCCATGATGTTCCAAGGGTAGGTGTGAGGAGAGTCCCTCTCCTGTTGCATGAGGACAATGTTGTCCTTATGGCCAGGATACCTAAGGCATTACAGTCATTATTAGATGCCTACTGTTAAGGAGAATACTTTTCCAGAATGGTTAATTTACCTTACCTACTGAGTCCCTCAGCAGCTTTGCTGGATTTCTAGGATTTATTTTTCACCTGGTAAGAGTGTGAGACTTTTTTTCCCACTCTTACATGTGTTTTGCTGTGTGTGTTTAACATGTTTGTGTTCATAGACTATGGAGCCTCACCTACTCCATAGGCATCATATTTTTACTTTGTGTTACAAAGCACCTTTACTGCAGTGACACATGGTTGTCTTTTTCAAACTTCCCACTTTAAATTCCATTTTCTGGGACTGACTACTGTCTCCAAGAACATGTAAAGTTGCCATTTACTTTATTCGTCTTTTTCAAACCACAGACCCAGTAAAAACATTGAGTACTGGAAAGGGTTAATTGCTATACCTTTTTGTCTTTCTCTCCTGGAACTTTGTTTGTTCCCTTTTCATTAAGGGATGGCTGGTGGCAGTAGTATCTAGCCTATTTTTCCGACTGCTATTATTTTAAATAGCCTTGGTGTTGTTTTAGGCTATCTTAGTAGCCTTAAACTTAAATCCTCTGGACCCCATTTACTTTTATTTGGTTCCAGCTGGGTTTACTCACCATTTCTTTTTGTGAAGGTCTTTCTTGTGTATTACTCTGCACGCCAAACCAGGTTTGGTTCCTTTGTTTGACGTCCTTTGGTGGGCTTCTGCACAGAAGCCCTCCTTAGGTGCCTGAAAGTCTGAGTAGGCAGGATGTGAGGGAGGGGTTTTTAGGACCCCGCCATGGGTTCCCTTGCTAACCCAAGTCGCAGTCCTGTAAGATTGAGGATTGGCTATGTGACTGCCAGGACAGCTACCCTGCTGTGTGATTGACAGCCATGCTGTGTGAATGGGGGAAAACTGCATAAAAAGCTGGTCTCTGGGACTGAGAAGGCAGAGTCGCCACTGGATCGAGAGAACCGAAGAGAAGCTGATAGAAGAGGACCTCTACCACGACTGATCCTCCCGATGAAGCCCTGCTGAGAATCTGAATATCCAAACTTCGACAACAGGGAAGATCTGCAAAGAATCTTCTCCCATTGAGCTGGTGGGAACAACCAGTTCGCCAAACTGCAAGCCAGGACTCCCTCCTCTGGTCGAATTTGCTGTGCACATCTACAGTGAACCGGATAGCCAGGAGGATCAGACCCTGCTTGGGTTTTAAGGAGTGCACCTTTTATTTGTTGCTTTGCTCTGCTGCTGGTTTTTTCCCTGGGCAGTGCAGGACCCTCCAGTCTTCCTACTTCATGTCAATCCGACAGTCGCTTCCGGAACCATGAGCCTGCAGGACCTGCCAGGAATGTCGGCCTCAACTACAGCCTTCTTCTTCATTTAAGTTACTGTTCAAACGCAGTTGTTCATTCGGTCTGACCGCGGTGAAAGTGTTTGAAATCTTTCTCCAATCCAAGGGCTCAACTTTTTTCTAACCTTGTCTTTCCCTCCCTTTGAAATTGCTGGAGTGCCATTTTGCTGACACTTCATTTTAAGCTCAACTTGTCCAGAATCTATTGGGTGGTGTGCAGTGTATTAAGAGTGTGATTTTTCTACTGCTTTACTTTAGTGACATGTTTTACAACTGATGTGTAAATAAATGTATATTCTTCTACTCAGAAACCTTGAGTCAGTGTTTGTTTGAACCGTAGTAATTGCTGTCCTTTGTGTAACTATTGGTACTGCTCACTTTACTCTTGAGATAAGTCTGACTGCTCAGCCATCACTACCACTTTACTGTGTAGTACAGGCCTGTACCAAAGGTGAATTTGTACCGTCACCTGTAGTCTTAATTATGTGTGATGTTCCCAAAGGGTACTGCATATGATTCTGCCTAACACCTACGTGGACTTTATGACTAGGAGGAAATTAGGAGTGAATGTGAATCAATTGTGTACAATGGTGATGGGAAAAGATTGACATCGGTGCTACGTTCACAGACTAAACTGACTTTGATTAGACAACGTGACATTCCTTAAGTATCTTGGGATCTGCTTCTCACAGGGGATGGTGGGTAAGACCCATATAGAGAAGCTAGCAGCTAAAATGGCCCAGGCTATGGCTGTGTTATTCTGTTTCGCTAAGTCCATAAAAGCTCAACCATGCCACTGCTGATCAAAATGTAGAAAGCTAAGACTTTGGCATTATAGGAGTCTGAAATGTAGGGGGGATTGAGTCAGTTTGTACAATCCAAATGAACAAAAAACATTTTTTAGAAGGCTGCTTATGCTACCACAGGGGGCCCTAACACTGGAGGTACATAACAAGCTTGGTTTAGGTTACATTGAGGATCAGCGTACAATGGAACCCCCATTATTTTGAGTATCAACATGGGTTAATCCTCCTGCTCCCTTTCGAGAGAAATCTCTCTCTGACATTTTATAACATTGGCGGGGGGGGGGGGGTGGCTAGTAAAGTAATATGGATATCCCTTGTGAAAAACGCTAAGTTAATCAATGTCTCTCATAAGTACGAGAGGCAGGAGTTATTAGATAGATAACTACTCCAAAAGGAAGATGACAACCCTATTATTCAATAGGCTAGAAAACACCAGAGATGTTACAGATATGGGAAAACTTGCAAATAGGATTCATCTCACAATTTCATCTCCTAATAGATTATTCCATTACTTGGAATGGAAACCATATTCTACAAAACACAGAAATCTAGTGACCACTTTCTCCTGCTCTGCCCGGCGTATAAATGTATAAAGAAAATAAATATAACAACAGTGTTCAGAAACAGATGATTCATGCAGTTTAGACCAGCCCTCCTCCATTGCTTTTTTTTTGTTGCAAGACTGCTTTATTTCTTGGGCAAATGCATTTGTTCATGTAAAGAACTTTGGGCCTAATGGAAAGCATTCTGAAGGATTTGGCAGGACCTGTGCAAATACATGAGTGTTATCAATTATATCTTTTTAATAAGTCATGGGGCCTCATTCCGAGGTTGGCGGTAATGGTTTAACAGTGCTGCTAAGGGTGCCAGTGCCGTTAACCCCTTACCGCCGCATTACGAGGTCCTTTAGCAGGTCCCGCTAAGGGCGGCTGGTTTTACCAGGCACCCTTAGTGGGAGCCGCTAAAGGACCAGGGAGCTAGCAACGGGCTCGTTATTAACAGGCCCGTTGTTAGCTCCCTCCCTATTCCCATTGAGCCCATGGGGGCTCGAATGGGAATGGGGATGGGTTCCCTGAATGGGGAAATACCGGGTCCTCCAAGGTTGGAATGGCCCGGTATTTCCCCATTCAGGGAACCCGGTCCCGGTATGCGGTATGGGGATAGCCATGGTGCTACCTCCATACTCCTAATGACCCCCATGGTGTCCACTTTTTTGCCTATTTATAACTGTAATTTGAAAAGTTGTGTTAATGAGTGTATTTTTGGACACCACTTTTCCGGTCAAATTGTTTAGTTATACCTGTAGATTTTTTATTTCTTTTAGGGAATGCATTTCAAATGATTTTGTTGATTGCATTTGTTTACTCTTTGTTTATGATTGTCTCATTACCCCTTAAAAAGAAGACATATTAAAAATCAACTTAATACAACCTAAAGGGTCTTACATATCTTGTAAAAGTATCTTTTACACATATGTATACGTCTGAAATAACATTTATGTCATTAAAATGTATAAATAGGCACATAGAACCCAAAGTAACCCAAACTTTGAGTTTTTTCTAAAATTCCTCCTGAGCCATTGCTTTGAGAAATCAGAAAGATTAGAACAAATCAACAAAAATGTAACAAATCATCCTTTAAACTAGATTCATAGACATGGGTGAGTGGGGAGGTAATTCCCCATTCACCAATGGCCCCTTCCCCATTCCCATTTTTGCCCCATAGGGCATAATGGGAATGGGGAAGGCGATAATTACGGCACCGTAAATGACAGTTGCCGTAATTATCGCCAAGGTCCCTTTGCGGCATGGTTTTTAACGCCTGCAAAAAGCAGGCTTTAAAAACACCATCCCGCAAAGGGACCTCAGAATCAGGCGTTAAGGGTCGGCGCCGTTTACGGCGCCGTTAACCCCTTAACGCCTGACTCATAATGAGGCCCATGGTCCTTATTACACCCCAGGCAGTTCACTCGGCCTATTAATGGAAACACCTTCAAACAAATCATAAGAAGTATTCTCCTGTTCTCTGGAGATGGTACATTTCCTGTAACACTGTTGTCACATAAACTATGACATGAAGCTACAAATAATTTAATTGAGGATAATTTACAAACTCATTCCATCTGACTGAGCTGCACAGATATTGGAGGGTAGAGTCCCTAGTGGACTTTCAAGGTTATGATCGATAATGCTGTACCTCAAGGAACACTTGACCTGCACTGAGTAAGAAACTATTTCAGCGATTACATTTACAATGTTAGGGTTCTTGATGTCTTGGTTTTGTGCTTTTGTAAAGTATTTTAAAAACGTGCTCCTAGCTAAACCTGCGATCGTATGTGCACCCAGTTCTATCCTCAGAGTGTCACCCGGGGTCGAGTGTAAAGGCTAGACATAATTCGGGATTTGCTCCCCTCTCGTGCAGTTGGAATAACAGCAATTATTGTTGCCATATAGTACAGAAGCATGGGCTTGAGCCTACAACACCTTTAAACATGTGTCCAATCCTGTACTGCCAAAGCCAAAATAAAATATCAGCAAGCCCCTGGGGCTTAAATGGGTGAATTTCGACACCTTTCTAATATGGGGAGACCAACAGCAATTCTTGGTGTACAATAGGTCTAGATAATTGTATGAGTCTTGTACTTCCATTTTAACGTTAGTGACAGACCAGACGTATTCTGATGTATATCTGCCAACGCTGCCAAAGGTAATCATTTCTGTCTTTGATGAATTCAGTTCTAAGCCATGTTCCTTAAAACACCTGGCAGCATACAGCAATCTATGTTGTAAACCCTTCAGAATGAGGTTGATCAATGCCGTGCCATCGGCATACAGGTTTGCATCACAACTACCCCCTTTTTGAACTGGTGAATTCATTCTCTCTGTGGAGTTTTGTGGGATAAAGTCGGCACGAAAAATAAAATACCATTGCTAGAGCACAGCCCTGCATGACTCTCTTGTGTGTGTTGCAATCTGAGGTATAGCCACCAACCCCGGGAAAAGCGGAATTTTTGGCATGCATAAGTCAAAACAGCAGCCAAAATAGATTTAAACATGGATGAAGGAAAGGACGAACATCACTGATGAGTCAGCTGAGCAAGTGAAAGAGTTAACACCAAATGATAGTGGTACGAGTTCACACAGATTGAGAGGTGGATCAGACAATGTATAGCCATTGTGTTTTTTTAGCTTGTGCAAAAAGGCAAGGCATGTCTGTATTAACCATGCACGGTTTAGAAAGATGTTAAAATACATTGTAATATATGGCTATATGCTGAAGGCTCAAGCTGAAATGTAACTATTGAGTACAGCTTCGACTTACGGTAAAACTATGCTCTACTCTTCGCTACTCAGTGGCGCATACCCAGACGACTGCCAATCCTGTCACTGTGAGATGGTGGAACATGTTGAAGGAAAATCTGAGGGCTTAGAAACAAAGGTCACAAAAACCCTTGTCAGCATGCATGGAAACAAAGAATACAAATACAGTTGGCATTCAAAGATGAGGGTTATAATGCAAAACATGAGTCCTACCACCTGCTTTATAATTCTGAGTTATGCAGAGTATGGATGGGATTACCTTGCCGCCTTTAGCTGTGAAAGTAATCCTGGAAAACTCAAAAGAGAGTGTAGGACACTGGCTGAGATCGCTGTTATGCTCTATGCCCTTGGCTTATCTGTAACAAATGCAATGCTAATTTGTGTGCGGTGGAGCATTTGTTTGAATGAAAGATTAACATGCTCCTCGGGTGTCATACTGTGTTGGATGAATAGTGCTGCTGAGTTTGGAAAACAGCTCTGTTCTGGAGATCATTCAATACATGCAACGTGCAATTTCCAAGGAAGGAAGCTGCTAATGCGTAGTCATTGGGGACACCTTTGCATTTCTGCATGCTGAAATGTGACAGATTCTGGCCCAGAAAGTAGAATACCAAAGGGAAATTGTGGTCAGACAAACACTGGTATGTAATCTTTATTCCGCAGTGTCAATGGCAAATTATTTAGAAATGTGTAAAATGTCAAACCAAATAAACATTTTCATTTAATTAATGATTACAACTCTTTTATTGCTCTGCTTTTCACTACAAGCACAGATATTAAAGTTGTGACTGACAGCTGTTGATCAGTATTTTACAGCTTATTTGAGCAAAGCTAAACAGAAGCAACCAAATGAGGTTTGTGCTGATTTCTTGGCAGATAAGAGTATACGTCTGGTATATAAAAGTTCATAGTATTGATGAACTACCAATTAAAACTCCATCTCCAACACACATTGTAAGAGCAAAATCCTCAAGAAAGGTACACACCGCAGTCCTGGAACACGCTGAAGCTAACAACCACCTCTAAGAATCACAACATGGATTCAGTCCAATGAGAGGCACACTCTTCTCGATCTTGGACATGCTAATGTATAGAACATACAATGGCACAGCTAGTGCATTCATCCTACTAGACATCTTGCCAGTATTTGACACCATCCATCACGAGAGCCCAATAAAAAGATGGGAGGACATAGGGATAAGCTGAATTTCACTATGGTCAATTACATCCTTCCTCGCTGGAAGAACAGAAACAACAATCAAGGAACCATTCAGATCAACCCTCAAACCTAACCACTCTGCCAGGTTTAAGCCCCTTGCCCCCTCTCTTCAACATATGCATGACCCCCTTCCCAGAGCTCACAAGGTAAGATGGCAACCCTACTAACACATTAACAGAGTACCTGGTGGCTCAAATCAAGTAACAATCAAAGAATGTCAGACCTCAGAACAACAGTAGCTACTCTTAATGTAAGGAGAAATTCAACATAAAATGCATAGTTAGTAAAACAACATCCATGTGAATTTATATGTATATTTAATCAACAAAGACAATTGATCAAGTATTATAATATCTCTACAATTGTGTTAAACAATTTCAAAATCAATGTCAACAGAACAAAATAACCAAGAGGGTGTAAAACGTCTGTGAACCCAGCACAAATCGCAGTGTTAATGGGCAAACAACACATTACGATGAACATGCACAACAGCAGATCATTTTAAAGCAAAAGATCTCTGTATGAGTCAGGATTTGCACATTTTAAGTGTGTTCTCATTTTGTTACAGATACGTTCATTTGCATGATGTAAAGTGCTGCATTAGCCTGTCATGTTTTTCCCTGCCACCTTAAGTTCAGCCGTTCTAGCCAGTTCGTTATGGCTCAGAGTGAAAGAAAATCTTCTTGGTGATGTAATGCATTTTTCTGTGGATCTGTCAACTTGTATGTATTTCTTGGTGGAAGGACCTGTTCCACCGTATTGCATAACTTGACGCATCATACTTTAAATGTCCTTGACTTGACCCCAACAGCCTTGCCTGCTCCCGTATCCTAAAGGATCAGGGGGCAGCTTTCAACAGGTGTCTGTCCGGTCTAGGCACAGTTTATACTTTCTTTCCTGAGTACGTGTTGAAACTGGAAGATGTTGTTATGGTCGATCTGATAATTTGCCTGCAGTTTCCCCTTGCAGTCTGGAGCACTCCACTCAGCTCTCCCCTTCTCAGAACTCATCGGTAACACAGGCCTGAATGTTTCACAAGCATGTAGATGACACACATCATCTGCAAACTCACCATCTATCCAACAATGGAAATAATGGACCGCAATGCCAGTTTTACCTGGGTGGACTCTTCCGAAACAAGACTGCTGATCGTGGTGCAATGGCATATAATCCGGAGGTAATCCCCTTTACACAAGTAATGGAACTCTGCCCATTCCGTTGTCCAACTGTGAGACATCTTGGAGTCACAAGGAACACCAACTTTCCAATAGACGCTCAGATAAAGGGCATCATGAGGAGCTATTTATTTGAGGCATCATGTTTGACTTTCAAATACAGAATGAGGCAGTCACCTCTCTGATGGTGACAAGACTCGTGTATGTTAATAACCGTTACCTTGGAGTTCTAGAACATCTACTTAACAGACTACACACATTTGAAAATGTAGCAGACTCTAAACACATGAACACATCACACTAACAATATAGACACTGCCAATCAAAAAGAGGATCCACTTCAAAGCCCAACCCTAAGCCCACTTCTCCTACTATGGCTCCTCCTGCGGAAGGAACCAGAATCAATGAGTGGAACATGAGTTTAGTACATGCTACCAAGAATGCTAAAATATAGCAACACGCCTAAACCAGAAAAGACAAACATGATCCACCTTCTCTCTTCTATCAACCTAACTCTGGAACGTTTACCCAAAGGCGACTGTACAGAGGAAGATATATCACATTCAAAAAGCAGCTAAAAACCTTGAGCCATGCGTCCACTGTGGGTACAGAGGCACCATTCCATGGTCTAAAGACACTTCTGAATGCAACTACCAGCTGGAGGCTAACCATTTTCCAGGCATGGGGGTGGACATACTTTGCAAAGTTGAGTAGACCAATCAAGGGTTCCAAAGGGAGGGACCCACTATAATTTTTCTAATTTCAGTGAACACACATCCCCAAAATCTTTGAATACCTTCACGGGCCCAAGACAGACGAAGGAAGAATACATCTATATCATGACACCTGTGGCATATGCACCTTGCATCAGGATATACTTTGTTTAAATAGGTCAATGAGTTATATGCCCAATTAAAGTACCTGCATTGAATAAGCTTGAATATAGTATTGAAGGAAACTGAACTTGACAGCATACACAGGCCCAGACATCATCAAGGGCATAAGTATCTAAGGATCGTTCACATTTAGCACGGGTCACATATCATTAATACACGTGGCCGATAGTCTGGCGTACATCCAAGACATTAGTCTCCCCTCTACCTGTTCCATTATAGTATCCTGCAGAAATTCCACTGTCTCTGGTTGGGTGGGGCAAGAAGGGATCACTACCCTCAGGGGATTCTTCATGTTATAGTACAGAAAGATGTCCAGCAGGGAGGTCCCATCCTCTGATTCCCAACTCTCTAATTAAATAAAATGACCAATTTAAAACAGGTCAGATAGGGGATCTATTCCCAGCTCCCACACTAGATTAACATACAGCTTTTCTGAAGTAATCGGTAAACCCACTACATGAGTTGCCGTGATCACAGGGGAAAAGAGGCACTGCATGCCAAGTTTGGATGACATCCTTTACCAGGCACTGCAAGCACAGTCTAAAGCATTAATTTCGGTTCTACCCGAGAGGACCCTGTTCAATACTACAATTCTGATGAGGGAGGGCGCAGCTATGCTCTCTCTGTATGGACATGTGGATGGTTCGGTCTGTTCTGCACCAGAACAATAAATGATGTGCTTGCGCAACTAGAGGGCCAGCCCACCCAGGTCTAAGAGCATGGTGAGTGCCTGTCAGCTAACTCTTGAAGGTTTCCCCACCAAGAGGAAGTCTTACATACACAAGGTCCAATACATCACGTGTTCATACGTGGAAAAATATTTTGGAGGCTAAAGTGCACGTTGATGAAAAGATGAAGGAATTAAGGAAAACGTAGGTTTTTAAAACCGATACTCAGCCTATTAGGGACAAGACAAGGAGCTTGCACCTCGGCAATTGTATTTTAAGTTTGTCCACAACCTTCTCAAAGTTCTTCACAAATGATATGATATGATAAGGCATTTATAATGTGTCTATACAGAAGTGTTTCAAGGCGTGACAAGGCAAGGGAGGGGGACAGAGGGAGGACAGAGACCATGATCTTACTAGGCAAAGTCACATTGTGATCGCGCACGGTCTTGACATCTCTGGCGATTTCATTTACCAGATAATGGTTAGATTAGTTCCCCACCTGAAGCCCAGGGCATCTTTATACTCATCAGTGCCTGCTGTTAACAGAAACACAATAGATTTAGCAACGTTAATCTGAAGGCCTGAGTATTCCCCAAACCTGTGGATGTTCTCCATCAAGGTGGGTAGATTTTGCACAGTGATTTTAATAAGCAACATTAAATTGTCCACATGCAGTGACACCAACACTCTTGTGTACACAGCTGAATACCTCTGTGAAAATGCCTTTCCTTCAGGGGGGTGGCCAATGGCTCCACCGCTAAACCAAAGAGAATGGGGGCGATGGGTCAAACGTGCCTCATCCTGCACTGAAACAGTACTTCAGAGGATAGACAATTGTTAATGCATAATTTTGCAGTGGGGCATTTATATAGCAATGCCATTATCAAACACAGGTGCCCCCAAATTTCGATCTTGCAGAGCACTGCAAAAGGAAATGGCCATTCTAGGGAATCAAAGAACTCCTGAGCATCCAGAAGCACATCTACAGCCGGCCCCTCTGGGTTAATTCGGTTCCTAATACTAAAAAGGCACCTCAGCCCAAATGAGGTGTTTCTCCCCGGTATGAACCTGGACTAATCTGGTTTATCCCATTTAGATATGAATTTGTGTATTCTATAGGATACAATGCTGGCCAAGCAATTATTTTCAGTGTTGATCAGCGAGATCGGCTGATAAGAACAACAGTTATCCAGGACTTTCCTCGCTTTACGGATGAGGGTGGTAACAGATTAATTAATCGATCTCAGTAACTTCTCGCACATAGTTCCTTCCTGATAAACCTCAAGGATGTGTGTACCCTCTATGAACTCAAATATTTTATAACACTCAATATATATATATACAACTGGTCCTGGGCACCACTCCCCTGGAGAGCTCGTTTGTAGCTCTGTGCACTTTCTTCAGCGCTGTTTACTATTTCATCCTATTCAAGCCTGCTGATATCACTTGCATCCAACTATTGCTGCAAATTACTTCAGTTCTATTAACAGAGGAGGCGTATGCATTAGTAAAGAGCATAACTAACATTTTAAGAATCTCCCTGCTTCTTTTGCATACTTCCCTGTGCTCATCAGTTATGGCTGTGATGTACGTTTGCTGTCTATCATGACCAGCGATAGTAAAACATAAGAGGTGATGGCTGGAAGGTTTAGAATTAATCTTGACTACTAGCATTGCTCTGGGTGGCCCTCCAGACCATCATTCTTTGATTGTAAAGCCATTACAGAAGGTTAAAGACCATACGTAAATCAGGCTTGGCCCTACCCCAAACAGGTAAGTCCAGCCAAACTAGTAGGTCACATCTATTCTGCACGAGACCACACGCATCCCCAAACCTGTGTCAACCTTGCTTTGCCTCATCAGTGAGGAGTAGCTTGGAACTTTAGGCCCCGCAGTCATAGGACCCATGTCTCGGCACACCCATCCCACAAAACCAAAGGGTGATGGCTGTAATGTTTAGAATTAATCCTAACCTCTGGCATTGCTCTGAGCAACCGTCCAGACCATTGTTCTTTGCCTGTCAAACCATTACTAAAGCAGAAATACCATATGCAAATCAGGCTTGGTGCCACCCCAAAAGGGGCATTCCAGACCAAACTGCTTGGCTACATCGCTTCTGCACGAGACCACAAGCATCCCCAAACATCTGTCAACCTTGTTTTGCCTCATCAGTGAGGAGTAGTTTGGGTCTGTAGGCCCAGCAGGCATGGGACCTACGTCTGGGCAAACCTGTCCCTCTCGGGGAGTCTATAGCAAAACAAAAGGAGTGATGGCTGGAAGGTTAAACATTAATCTTAACCTCTAGCATTGCTCTGGGCAACCCTCCTGAACAGAATTTGCCTGCCAAGTCATTACAAAAGGGGAAAACACATACGCAAATCAGGCTTGATGCCACCCCAAAAGGGGCAGACCAGCCCGAACTGCTTGGACACATCCCTGCTGCACAAGACCGCAAGCATCCCAAACATGTTTCGGCCTTGTTGTGCCTCATCAGTTAGGAGAATCTTGGGTACCTAGGCCCAGCAGGCATGGGTCCCACGTCTAGGTATACCCGACCCATGCGGGCTGACTATAGAAAAACAAAAGGGGTGATATCTGGAAGGTTTAGAATTAATCTTAACCTCTCGCACTGCTCTGGACAACCCTCCAGACCATTATTCATTGCTTTCCAAGTCATTACAAAAGGGGAAAGACCATTTGCAAACCAGGCTAGGTGCCATTAGAAAACGGGCAGTCCATCCCTTCTGCACAAGAATATAAGCATCCCCAAACAAGATTTTTGTCCTCGTTGTGCCCCATCAATGAGGAGTAGCTTGGGTCAGTAGGCCCAGCACGCACAGGACCCACATCTGGGCATACCCATCCTACTCGGGGTGACTATAGCAAAACAAAAGTGGTGATGGCTGGAAGGTTTAGAATTAATGTTAACATCTGGAATTGCTCTGGGCAACTCTCCACACCATCGTTCTTCACTTATCAAGTCATTACAAAATGTAAAATACCATATCCAAATCAGGCTCCGTGCCACTTCAAAATTGGCAGTCCAGCCTGAACTGCTTGGTCATATCCCTTCTGCAGGAGACCACAAGAATCCCCAAACATGTTTCATCCTTGTTGTGCCTCATCAGTGAGGAGCAGCTTGGGGTCTCCAGACCCAGCAGGCACGGGACCCACGTCTGGGAATACCCGTTACACTCGGGGTGACATTTAAGGCAGCCAACATGAGCAAGAGCTCTAGTCAGTTATACAATAACATAGTGTATTCATTATTTGTGTTCTTGATTAGTAATCTGAAAAGGTTAACCTTACAACCCAAAGAGTTTGATCATTATCACATGGAGTGAATTACATGTGCCTTGGCACCTATGGTGCCAATGCCACACATACAGTGCATTCTGGGGCATTTGAAGCTCAATTCGGTTTAAGATAATATTTACTGGCCATGAGCGGCTGTACATTACTTACATTATGGTGACTATACAATGCATATGAAGCATTAACAGAAAATAAAGGTATTTTATTTATGTGGTATTTAAGACAGTGGGTGATATAGAATAGTAGCAACTGGACAAATGAAAATTTTACTTCCAAGTGGTGAGTTACTATTAATATGGGGTATATACTGGAATTGAAAATTGTTACTGGGGCACTTAAAAGTGGGCTTGAAATTAGGTACTGAGAACAAATACACTTCCATGGTTGCGTGCTTGTCCCTACAAAGATTCTAAGACACAAAATAATCTGTGTTTGCAATGTATAAATTGCTTGACTGTTTCACTGTTGCCAGCATGTGTTTCGACCTACTTGTCGTTATCAAGGCTTTCATACATACAGTCAATTCACATGATCACAAGAGATTTAAATAATAATGACACATATAGTAATAAGGCAATAATGAAATACAACAGTTAGAAATTCATCCACATTACAATTCTGTATCCAAATTTCATAATTTCCTAGAGGTTGAAAAGAGTTTGGAAAATGAAAGCAAATCAAAATAAACACATTAAAATAATAAAGAAAAAAGAAAAAAAGAAAAAATGAGATATGGAGCTCCATTAATCATTATACCTTTCTTACTCTGTTATTCAATTTTGTTATTAAAGTCACAGTTGATAAATTGAATGCAATTTATCTTAATATGCTTTCAAAATTCATGAGAATAATAGGAATTTGTCCAAGATTCCTATTCACCAAACAATTGATCATTTGAGTGCAATTAATTATAATACATTTTCACATTTCTTGAGAATTAATAGAAAACTCCTATTCACCAAATGGTTAGATCAGCGAAGAGCGGCTCACCAACACAAATGTAACACTAGCGCCACAATTTGCACTTTTTAATAATGACCAATTATTCCATTTGTGAAAACAGTTTTTAAGATGGTAAAGTATGATTAGCTAAAATGTGACACACACCGTGTTAGGGCTAGCGGTACACTTGTGTATGCTATTAATATAATTTGTCTCATAGTAACTCACCAATTATGTCTATCTCTTCTCTTGTCCTAAAAAATAATATATATCCTTTATATCCTTAAGTATATAAAATCAATTAATTTGTGACAGCTATCTAATAAGTTGGGAACTAAATTGATTTCAGTATGAAAGTTATTCTCACACATTGTTCTAGTTGTCTAAAGTCGTAAGCATGAATCTTGATACATCAAGTTGGTTGTGTTAAATATCCCAATGATTTCATCAGCAACTGTATATAAATAGAATAGTTAAAATAAAAAAGGCATATTGAATGTGACATTCCATTCAACAAGAGTCTATTATCTTGGGTTCAAATAACTGTGGATAGATATGTGTCTTATGTAAGCAGAGTTCCAATCTTCCCGACATGCACTGTGATCCTGTCTGGGCACAAACGTCTGCAGCAATCTCCTGTGGTTGCCATTTTGGATGCTAATTTATACAGACATCATCATGACGCTACATGGCGTCACTGACTCTAAGAGGGTAATTCATAGAAATCAGCGCACAAGTGGCGCACACGGCTGGCGCACAGTGTGCGCGTGCGGCAGTCTGCGCCAGCCGCGTGCACCAAAATCCATTTCAGCGCACAGCGTATTCATGGATTTTAACATCCATAACCAGCTGTGGTGCAGCGTGGAGCAGCGACCCTGCAGCAGCACCAGTTACGCCCCCAACCCTGCCCTGTGCGTCATGAACAGCGTACAAATCCAATACATGGCGCAAAGGCCAGTGGACCAGCATACAGCCCCCCAACCACGAAAACCCCTCCGAATACACGTACCCCTCTCGCACTAGAGAAACCGCGTGTAAAACTCTACACGCACCCCTCAGAATACACGTACACCTCTCGCGCTAGCGAAAATGCATGTAAAACGCCATGTGCAGCCCTCAGAATACACGTATCCCTCTCGCACTAGCAAAAACACGTGTAAAACTCCCAGCGCACCCCTCAGAATACAAGAAAATGTGTGTAAAACACCACGTGCACCCCTCAGAATACACATACCTCTCTCGCGATAGCAAAACGTATGTAAAACTCCACACGCACCCCTCAGAATACACGTACACCTCTCGCGCTAGCGAAAACATGTGCAAAACTCCACGTGCACCCCCTCAGAATACATGTACCTCTCTCGCGTTAGCAAAAATGCATGTAAAACTCCACACACACCCCTCAGAATACACGTACAACTCTCGCACTAGGGAAAACGCGTGTAAAACTCCACATGCACCCCTCAGAAAACACGTACCCCTCTCGCACTAGCGAAAATGCATGTAAAACTACACATGCACCCCTCAGAATACATCGCGCTAGCAAAAACACATGTAAAACTCCCCGCCCACCCCTCAGAATACACGTTCCTCTCTCGCCTTAGCAAAAATGCATTTAAAACTCCACACGCACCCCTCAGAATACACGTACACCTCTTGCACTAGCGAAAACATGTGTAAAACTCCACGTGCACCCCTCAGAATACACTTAACCCTCTCACGCTAGCAAAAACGCATGTAAAACTCCCCGCGCACCCCTCAGAATACATGTACCTCTCTCGCGCTAGCAAAAAACGCATGTAAAACTCCACACGCACCCCTCAGAATACACATACACCTCTTGCGCTAGCGAAAACGCATGTAAAACTCCATGTGCACCCCTCAGAATGCACGTACCCCTCTCGTGCTAGCAAAAACACATGTAAAACTCCCCGCCCACCCCTCAGAATACACGTTCCTCTCTCGCCTTAGCAAAAATGCATTTAAAACTCCACACGCACCCCTCACAATACATGTACACCTCTCGCACTAGCGAAAACACGTGTAAAACTCCACGTGCACCCCTCAGAATACACGTAACCCTCTCACGCTAGCAAAAACTCATGTAGAACTCCCCGCGCACCTCTCAGAATACATGTACCTCTCTCGCGCTAGCAAAAAACGCATGTAAAACTCCACATGCACCCCTCAGAATACACATACACCTCTTGCGCTAGCGAAAACGCATGTAAAACTCCATGTGCACCCCTCAGAATGCACGTACCCCTCTCGTGCTAGCAAAAACGCGTATAAAACTCCCCGCCCACCCCTCAGAATACACGTACACCACTCGCGCTAGCGAAAATGCATGTAAAACGCCACGTGCAGCCCTCAGAATACACGTATCCCTCTCGTGCTAGCAAAAACGCATGTAAAACACCCCGCGCACCCCTCAGAATACGCGAAAATGTGTGTAAAACTCCACGTGCGCCCCTCAGAATACACGTACCTCTCTAGCGCTAGCAAAAACACATTTAAAACTCCACACGCACCCCTCAGAATACACGTACACCTCTCGTGCTAGCGAAAACGTGTGTAAAAATCCACGTGCACCCCCTCAGAATACACGTACCCCTCTCGTGCTAGCGAAAACGCATGTAAAACTACACATGCACCCCTCAGAATACACGTACCCCTATCGCGCTAGCAAAAACACATGTAAAACTCCCCGCCCACCCCTCAGAATACACGTTCCTCTCTCGCCTTAGCAAAAATGCATTTAAAACTCCACACGCACCCCTCAGAATACACGTACACCTCTCGCACTAGCGAAAACACGTGTAAAACTCCACGTGCACCCCTCAGAATACACATAACCCTCTCACGCTAGCAAAAATGCATGTAAAACTCCCTGCGCACCCCTCAGAATACGTGTACCTCTCTCGCGCTAGCAAAAAACGCATGTAAAACTCCACACGCACCCCTCAGAATACACATACACCTCTTGCGCTAGCGAAAACGCATGTAAAACTCCATGTGCACCCCTCAGAATACACGTACCCCTCTCGTGCTAGCAAAAACGCGTATAAAACTCCCCGCACACCCCTCAGAATACACTACCCTTCTCGTGCTAGTGAAAACACGTGTAAAACACCCTGCGCACCCCTCAGAATACACGTACCTCTCTCGCGCTAGCAAAAACACATGTAAAACTCCACACGCACCCCTCAGAATACACGTAGACCTCTCGCACTAGCGGAAACGTGTGTAAAACTCCATGTGCACCCCTCAGAATACACGTACCCATCTTGCGCTAGCAAAAACGCATGTAAAACTCCCCGCCCACCCCTCAGAATACACATACCTCTCTCATGCTAACAAAAACGCATGTAAAACCCCACACGCACCCCTCAGAATACACGTACACCTCTCACACTAGTGAAAACACATGTAAAACTCCATGTGCACCCCTCAGAATACACGTACCCCTCTTGCGCTAGCGAAAACGCATGTAAAACTCCATGTGCACCCCTCATAATATACGTACCCCTCTCTCGCTAGCAAAAACGTGTGCAAAACTCCCCACGCACCCCTCAGAATACATGTACCTCTCTCGTGCTAGCAAAAAACGCATGTAAAACTCCACACACACCCCTCAGAATACACGAACACCTCTCGCGCTAGCGAAAACGCATGCAAAACTCCACGTGCACCCCTCAGAATACACATACTCCTCTCGTGCTAGCAAAAACATGTGTAAAACTCCCACCCACCCCTCAGAATACATGTACCCCTCTTGTGCTAGCAAAAACACATGTAAAACTCCCCGCGCACCCCTCAGAATACACGTACCCCTCTCGTGCTAGCGAAAATGCATGTAAAACTCCACGCACACCCCACAAATACATGTACCCTGCTCGCACAGGGCCTATCACGTGTGAAACTCCCCACGCACCCCTCGGAATACACGTACCCCGCTCGCGCCAGGTAAATACCGGGGAAAAAGTCCCCCCTGCGGTGTGGGCTGCCTGTGGGGCATGGCCAGGGTGGATTGGCTGCCTGTGGGCCATGGTGAGGGTGGATGGGCAGCCTGAGTGAGTTTTGGGAGTGTGCGGGAAGTTTCACATGCAATAGGCCCTGTGCGAGTGGGGTACGTGTATTTGTGGGGTGCGCATGGACTTTTACACGCATTTTCGCTAGTGCAAGAGGAGTATGTGTGTTCTGACGGGTGCGCTTGGAGTCTTATATGCGTTTTCGGTAGCGCGAGAGGGGTACGTGTATTCTTAGGGATGTGCGGGGAGTTTCACACGCAATTTGGCAGTGTGGGCCCTCCCTGGCGTGTCCCTACCCCCCGCCCCATGCCCTGCAGGCAGCCCACACCACAGGGAAGCAGCCTACACCCCTGGGCATGCCCCGCAGGCAGGCCATCACCCCTGGCCATGCCCCCAGAAAGCCCGCACATCATCACGAATGTCACGCGTGCGCAACGCGACACCAATCAGGATGGACTCCATACAGTCATGGGTCTCCTCGTCCGCAGGTAGTGGAGTGCCAGATAACGTGGACCTCCCCCTACCTGCGGACGGCCTGGGACAGGGAATCCCTGCTGGTGCATGGTGGTGCAGTCAGAGGGTCAGGGACAGTGGACCTGGATGGCTCTGCACCGTCTTGCACCATCGCAAGCCCCTGTGGGGTCTCACCCGCCCCTTCCACTGCAGCCATAGTGGCAGACGCGGCATCAGTCCCCTTGCTCCCGGATGATGGTAATACCTGGGAGGGTGACTGTCCTTGCGTCGCTGGTCGGTGGAGGCATCCCCACCGCTTTGCTCCACAGTGCCGTCTCTGCCCTCGTCTTCACTCGCCACTATGCAGAGAGAGACATAGAACAAATGCATCAGAATACTGTACAATAGTCCCCGAGACAGGAAGCAATAGCACATGAGTGGCACTGTCAAACGTCACTTCCATCATGTCCCTCCACAACACATGGGTCAGTGCAAGCAACACACATGCAGAAACAGGCACGGCGCATGCAATCAACATTTGCATCCATGTCCATGCATACAATGGTGGGTTGAAACTCACATGCATCATGGGTCATACTGATCACATGCACACACATCACCGGAGGTTCATGCATCTGGCCTCGTACACCACAGACACAGTGGATATAAGGATGACTAGACTGCATCAGTGAATCAACACATTGTCACTGACTGTGGCATGCATCCATGGTGTTTACAAGTCACACACACGCCACTCAGACACACAGACATGTACACCATACATGTCCATGACAGCAGCACCCATCCCTCACACCCCAACCATGTCCAAGAAGAGACAGGCATGCATTCATGTGTGCATTCTGCATGCTGCTCCGCATGTTGCATTGTAACACATACACCATCCATGTGGTTCACGCATGACTGCACTCACATGCAGCACCATCATGTCCCTGCACACACACACATCCATACATGGCCCATGTCACACATACAGCCATTAGCTGACTACCAGCACACTGCAACATGCACTGGTTCACACAGCAATGCATGGCCCCTTACCGCTCAACTCCAGTCGGGCCTGCATCCTTGAGGATCTGGGGTTGAAGCACTGGGTGAATGTGCTCCAGGACCCTCATCTGCTGGTTGGTAAGCTGGCCCTGGCGCCCCACTGCATCCGCTGCATCTAAGAGATGCCTTCTTGAGGGTACTGGACTTGTAGTCCTCCCAGCGCTTCTGGATGTGTTTGATGTCACAGGGTGCCACCCCCTCCGCGTTGATGGCACCCACTATGTCCGTCCAGATCCTCCTCCATCCTTCCTTCTCAGTGTGCAAGGTTGAGAAGAGGACTTCATTATGCCCCAGGACTTGCTCCACCAGGATGCCAGCTTTATTGGAAGTGAAGCTGGCAGCCCTCTGCCTCTCAGCTGGGGGGTTGCCACTGGTGCCAGATATAGTGTTGTGTCAGAGATGGCAACCCCTGAGGCAGGTTTGGGTGGGCAACTGGGTCCTGGGGCTGGGCTGTGTAGCAATGGAATACCAGTCGGGACTCTCCTGTTCCAGCAGGGGTGGTCACAGCAACTGGACCCCTGCAGATGGCAGATATGCAGGCACCAAATGGCAGGGCACATGTCAGCAGGTAGTCAGGCAGCAGCAGATGGCTCGTGGGAGGCTGCTCAGGGTTCTGGGGGGGGCAGGAAAATGGCCTTCTGGGCAGGAGCGTGGTCTTCCATGTGTTGTCGCATGGCCAGCTTGATACGGAGTGAAAAAACTGCACGTCAGCGTGTAACTCAGGAAAGGCCCTCAGCGTGTAAGCGCGTCTGTGACGTGACATGTGCAGGCATTCCCCTGGCGCGGGTTGAAGATCCCACATGGGTTTCCATCGCTCTGTATGTGCTTTACGCGGGAAGCAGTGCGTGTGTTTTCCAGGCGTTGGGGTTCACACGTGATTACTTCACAGCGGGTGGGTGTTGGCTACACATTCTTTTCTATATGCAAGGCAGACGGTAAGTCGCACACGCTATTTTTACCACTAAGGGTGTCCATGTTTGTCGCGTACCCCTTCATTTACGGGCATACTAGCCTGCGTGTTGATTGTGTACGTATTTGTTGGCCTCCTGGCTGCCACAGCGTACTGCGTGTGTTTTTTTACACGCACGTGGGCAACAGGGAACACTTATCTCTTTTTCTTGCTTTTCTGGGATGCCTGTGCTTTGCGTGACACGTCATTTCTCCTAGGGGTCCACAGTATGGGACATTCATCATAGCTGTATATACGTGTTTTTGTTTGTGCACACTTTTGTAAACGCACAGAGACGCTACCGACTGCCTTCTTGTGGCGGACATGTTTAGGCCTGTGCATGTTTTTGGCCGTGCACGGGTTTCCCCTATTCGATTCCATGAATACGTGTGGTTCACGTGGGCGTTCCGTGTACTTTCCAGCAGTACATCCCCAGTTACGCCCTTATTTTCCCCCGTTGTTCCCCATTCCGTGCGTTACGCCCTGTGTTCCACCCCCTTTTTGGTGTGTGCGCTGACTTTTTTGCGCACAGCGTTCGGGATGTTGCAATGATGTGTGCGCCCATGTGCACCACGCACGGATTTGGCGCACATCCCAGGGAAAACATGCGCAGACCCTTCCATGAATCGCGTGCATGCACGTGTGCTTGTTTTTTCAGGCTTGCGCCAGCTTGCGCGAAGACTTTCGGCGCACATTTGTTCCATGAATCGGCCCCTAAGTCTGTCTTTGCTTCCTTTGCTTTGGAAGATATAAATCATCTGTGTACATTAAACCTACAGTTTTTCATGAATTGTATAAGGTTTATTGTAACTCTCCATAATTAAAGTGACAGTTAAAAGTTGTATCACATAGATGACGTATGAAACCCTAAAATGGTCCTTACTTCCAAAATAATATTGTCTTAAAGGAAGCATTTGTTGCTTCTCACAATTTATATGGACTTGTTGTGACTCCCCATCAAGTAAGCAGTAATTTAAATACACAACAATTTGTCACAGTATAACGTTTGTGATTTTAAAGTCTGTCTTCACTTCCAGTTATAGAATAGAAATACAATATTTTTGTTTTAGAACCAGTCCTTCTCATAATTAACATAATGTCTTCACTTGATCTGTATATTTGTTACTCTAAGAATATGCTTGTTCAAACGCTTTTAATGTTTATCGTTTAACATACTTAATCTTTGAATAAAGAGTTTTTTAAGAAAATCAATTTGGTTGAAAAACATTTTAAAATAGCATATGATCTGTAGCTTGAAGTCTCTCTATACATCATAGTAGAGACTTGCGGCAAAAGGTGGATGAAGTACCTAATATTTAATTTCAATAGAGACTTGCAGCAAATATTGAAAATTATATCTCTAATATTGGTTTCAATGTTCTACATATTTTATGCTTAGCTTGTGATATCAAACATGATATCTGAAACTTCAAGTATTTCTATAATTTCAATTGAAACTTGCAGCAAAAAGTAAATGCTGTCTGTGATATTTGATTAAGGTGGAATAATGTCTCTGTCATTAATTCCAATGTTCTACATATTTTATATTTGGCTTGTGATATCTAACAGTTGTCCATGCAATTAATGTGATCACTTTGACCATGTTTTAGTTCTAGATCTTCTAGTATTTCAATCATTGAATGAAAAACAACACACATTTAATCAAACCACATGGGTGAGCAACTGTTCTTAAACTGTATCTTGTGCAACACAATTTACAGAGATAGTAAAACATGTTCTTTGTGAGTTTGGTATACAGCAAGTGTATTGATACTGTGAATTTAAGTACATTTTTTCATGTTCACAGTTTAAACCATTTGTGACACATCGTAATTTACAAATCATTTTAAATTCTGCCCGTGCAACATAAGCTTTTATCTCTTCCACGTAAACCAATGTGTACTTTGCAAAATACAATAAAGTGGATATCATCTTTACTAGTCATTTGATGATGTTCTTGCCAATGATTTGGCAAAGGTAATGTACAATCTTGTGAGCTCAACCTTGCCATATGTTCACGTATACAAATAAATCATTCTCAGATTGTACTGCCCATATAGATCTTACCACATACACAGATGACCACATATACCACATATTTGGTTCTGCAATTAATAAAATGTAAAATGTGAATTTCCATGCCATCATGATGTGTGCATTTCTTCGGGTCAGTATGTGCATACTTACACATACTGCAATTACCACATTTGTAAAAGCCCTGTGTGCGTCTATCATCCAGGAGCACATCCCCGAGATTTGGGGATTCACTGAGGAAGGAGGGACTTATTTTATTTTTGATAGTGTTAGCCTGGGTATATGTAAATTTAGGTTTCTTATTTGTATACTCAATTAAGTATTGCTCCGTCCTTAAAAGATGCCAGTGTTTGTTCACAATATTAAATAGCAGATTGCTTTCTTTAGAATATGTGGTCAATAAACTAACTTGACTAAACTCTTTAGTCTCCTTCGGTGGTTTTGGTTTTAGCATATTGGTTTTAGCATATCATTTCTACTGGTGTTTCTGATTTTGCTACATGCTGCAGTCATACAGTCCTTGTTATATTCTCTTGCTTCAAATCTGTTGCTTAACAAGTCACATTCTAGTCTTTAGATAGACGGCAATTTCTGCAAGCACAGAAGAATTCCCCAGTAGTGAATTTGCAGATAGTAGATTTTTTATCAAAGCTAGATGCAAAAAGTGTGGAAATGACTTCTGTAGTTTTCCTGAATGTTTTACTTTTGATTTTACCGTCATGAATATATTGATAGCGGTTATGATCTGCAAGACATGAGTCGAGTCTCTGGTAGCTGAGGCTAGCTGAACCACTTATTGTTTAATTAAGGTGTTATTACATGGCCACGCTAGTGGCCATGTAGTTATGGTTAAGTTGCTGTTTCCATAGGAAGAGCACTTATTGGGCGGCTTATAACTTCGCTCTCCCTGGATGGATCCTCACCAAACTTTGCAAACAAAGTAGTTGGGTCGCTCTGGGGTTTTTTGCAAAGTTTGGTGAGGATTCGTCCAGGGGGGGCAAAGTTATAGGGGGGTCCCAAAACTTTTTTTTTCCCATAGACTGAATGGGAAAAAACTTTGCGCACAGGAACAGGCCAAACCGCTGGACAGATTTACACCAAATTTGCGGCAGGAGCGGGGGCTTCATCTCGAAAGCATGCTTTTGCAAATTTGGTGTAAATCCGTCCAGTAGTTTTTTATAAAATGACCAAAACGTAAGGCAACAAAATTAGTGATATCTGTGTTCGCTTCGCGGACGGACTTTCCTGTTCGCTCCGTGGACAGCACCCTGATTGGCCCATGGCCTTGCATCTTGTCCGCGGACATGCAACGTGTTCACTCATTGGACAGCGAGGGGCGTGGAGGGCGTCAGATTTTCTGTGGCGCCCGCCATCTTGTATTCGCCGTCGACCGCGTGCAGCGCGGCGAAACGTGGATAAAAAATTGTATTTAGTGCCGTGTGTTGGTGTGTAAGAGTGTTTGGGGAGGGTGGGGGAGTATGAGATAGGTTCAATGTTTTGTTTTTTTATGTGCTAGACGTTTTTGTTGCGTTCGATTTGTCCGCAGAGAACACGGCTGTTCTGAAATTTTGTAAATAAACTAAATGGTGGGGTGTTTAGAGGACGGAGTATGTGTAATTTTTGTTCGCAAGGAAGGAAAAAATGAGCTATGAACACTTGCGGTGTACTTAATTGTTCGTAAATACACAAACTGGGGGTGTCCTCAGGACACTGTCCGTATTGTAATCTGTCTAGTTGAATGTGTTCTAAGTACACTCGCGGTGTCCCGAAATGGTTGCAATTACATAAAATGAGGGGTGTTCTGAGAACGTTGTTTATATTGTTCGTTGTCAGGGTGAAAGTGTTTTAAGACCACTCCTTTTGTCCGCTAATAGTATGATTTCCTATGGTCGTCAACCGACTTTTTGTCCACTAAAGAAACGATAAAACCGGCTGGTGTGCACCGACATTATGTGATAATCCTATGACTGGCGCGATTGACCTGGCTGACTTGCTTTTGTGACATATCTTCCACCCCTAAACCTGATATTATCAAAGCATTCATATTCCCCGCCTCTCTCCGTGACGTTACAGGGTGCGTCATCAAACGCGTCCAGTTCTCTCCAGTCCTAAGTGACTTTACACAGAACCCGGAAGACAACACATATTATGTCACAACACAGCGCGCCACAATTCGAAATATGAAACAGTGATTTAAAAGTAAACAGCAAGATTGTAAATTTTGTACAGTACATTTATTTGACATCAAATGTTTAGAGAATATTCAGCAATTTGCATTTGTCTTTGTTGTCGATCCGCAAAAGTTCATGTTGAGGCACGCGATGTTCCTTTGCGGTACAGAGGGTGTTAGATCAGCTTACAACTCAGTGCGCCACAATTCGGAATATGAAACTGTAGTTTAAAAGTAAACAGCAGGATTGTACATTTGGTAAAGTACATTTATTTCACATGAAATGTTTAGTGAATATTCAGCGATTTGCTATTGTCTCTGCTGTCGATCAGCAAAAGTTTATTTGGAGCCACGCGTTGTTCCTTTGCGGTAGATAGGCTGTTGGTTTATGATAAAAGCAGTAAATGGTCGCTCTGATAATCGGAAGGTTGCTCCAACAACGAGCCATTAGACCACCCTATTGGTTGGTATGTTGTTTGTAGCCGCTAGTACTGCGTAAGGGCATATTGGTCCTTGGCGATTGTCCCATAAAATGGGGAGGGTCATGAAGTTGCATATTTGGACCTGCACCTGGCAGTTGAAGACCCCATCCGCTGGAGTCTGTAAATCGTGACATAGGCAAAATGGGGCCACATACCTGTTTTAAAAAACATAAATTAGTCTCACCAGCCGATCTTCATTAAAAATCATTATTTTATTTATTAGGGCGTGAAACTATTTGCTATCGAAGATAGTGCAATGGAGTATGTTAATAATAAAATAATAATATTTTCCCATTCATATAACGCTAAGAACCGTGAGGTATTTAAGCGGTGCTTATTATTAACCACGTTGTGTGGTGCTCATTTATCGACCACGGATGAAAGGCTGAGTTTGGCCTTGCCGGGATTCAGACTTGCGTTAGCAAGCTGTGCACGGATGTCAAAGCGAGCGTTGTACTCGTTGTGCCACTTGACAGGCTACGGTGAAGTGGCACAGCGAGTAGAGCGCTTGACCGCCTATAGACCGGTTAAATTATTTCTATTAACCCACCCTGTGTCATCTGCCTTTTTCAGAGCCCTCTAAACGACAGGGGATCAATTCGGCGGTGATAGTGCGTGGTAGAAAACATTATGCCACTTTCAACGAACAAGTTCAACTTGAGCGGTCTTTAATGCTACGCTATTGTAATTATATTTGGTATAAAATAATCTAAAGGGTTACTTACAGTACAATTGCAATTTCCATTGTCTATGAGTGGTGCAGTCCCAAAATACGACTCCGCATGTGCCAACGATCTTTCGCATAATGATATAATATATAAAAGTGGTTTCGTTTCAGAAATGTCATCTTTATCTTCTCTTACGTTTTATCAACACTCCTTCAAGAGAAGTCTTTCATCACAATCTCTGTCTGTCAAGGTCAAAACACAATACAACCTTATAGTCTGCTTCGTGAGCCTCTCCGGGGCCCGAGAAAAAAATGGAAGCAGCTGACCTTCACTGTGAACGAGCATAAATTCTTACTTTGCAACATTCTTTGTAAAGCAGTTTTTAGAAGTTGATTTTTGCACGCCATGTTTGTATATTGTTTGCATGATATTAAAAAAGCTTGTTTAAAGGACGTTATGGTTCTAAGTACAGCCGAAAGTTATGGTAAGCTATGAAAAATAACTCGCGCCACCACCCTGCACTGCTAAGACTAACACCCAGGACATCAAAGATGACATCGCAAATGTCATTGATGAAATCACTGATGGCATCACATGTGTATGTACTTTTCATGGAATTTGTGTACTAGGGATTTTTATTATAATGTTGTGAAAAAAGTGTCAAGGATATTGCAATAAATATCATATCGTTATTAGTGCTTTGAACGATGCATTGATATAAATAGCATTGCCTTATGGGATTCTATCTAGTATACTGAGCTACTAATGGAGAAACATAGCATTGTGTGAAGAGTACAAGATGAAAGTATAATATTTGTAATGTTAATATGTTGAATAATGAAATGATAATTGTCCTGAAATGTTCAAAAATTCACAAAATGGGGGTGTTCTGAGGACGTTATTCGTATTCTGTGATTGCTTAGCTGTATGCAATGAGGGAATGGCACAGAGAGTAAAGTGGACGCCGTCCACGGACACCGCGGCTGTTCATGGACAGGGCGTGCTACATCCGGGTTTTTCCAGGAAATCCAACATGGAAAGAAGACTGTACGGATCAGCCAATCAGATGTCGAGGTTGTGGATTTGTGTTGAAAGAGACTGTGTGTGGTGAAGATGGCAGAAGTGGAGAAAGTCAGGGTGTTGGTGCTCGGAGATATGTTTGTGCATGGTTTACAGCAGTACGCTGAATGCAGGCATGTTGCAAAGAACTTTGATGTGAAAGGAGTGGAGGTGGTGTGGAGCACTGTGCCTGATTGCAATGTACAGGGAATTGTACAAGTTTGTGAGGATATGGCCACGATGAACAGTCCGCATGTGGTAGTTTTGCACTATGGTGCTTTCCATTTGGGCAACGTCAGTGCCCCTACTTTGTTGGCTGATTTGGAACGCCTGGTTCAAGCCGTAATGAAGATCCTTCCAAATGCGAAAGTAATTTTTTCTGGATTACTACTAGGGCAATATAGGACAATAGTTCAGTTTTTTGTCCTCAGCAAAACATTGCTAGGTGTGTCATCAACCGAGGCATGTGTGCTTAGAGCTGGTATGTTCTTCTGTAACAATGAGAATATTGATGCCAGTAATGCTGTTAATTTTAAAGAAGATGGCATTTCTTTATCTTTTACGGGAAATGCATTTCTATTTTGGAATGTAAGGGTTGCTTTGGAGAAGGTTATGTGAAGATTTTTAGAGTAAAGTAAGAAAACAAAAACAAGAAAAAAATACAAAATAACAGGTGTCTGTCAAGCATCTGTAAAAAAAAAACGGCTCTTTCCAGAGCCAACTTCAAAGGGGAAATGGGGCACACTATTTAAATTTACATTCACCACGCTCAGATTTTCGATGTGTCGATGTGACATGGCGGTAGTCCACGGACATGAAAATCACTACGAGGGGGTTAGTATGTTCTATGTTACATGTATATGAAGTCAGGGATATTATGGTTAAGTTGTGCTACTAAAAACCTATGAAATTCAGTGAAAAAGCTTTGTTAAAGGGACGTCATGGTTAAGTTGTGCCACTAAAAACCTATGAAATTCAGTAAAAAAAACTTTGTTAAAGGGATGTTATGGTTAAGTTGCGCTACTAAAAACCTATGAAATTCAGTGAAAAAACTTTGTTAAAGGAACATTATGGTTCAAAGTAAAACCGAAAAACCCCTGAAATTCGGCAGTTATGGTAACATAAGCAACCATAACTCGCGCCACTGTGCACTGCTAACACTAACACCCAGGACATCAAGGATGACATCACTGATGACATCACATGTGCATTTACTTTTCATGAAAACTCTGTAGGAGGGATTCTTATAATGTTGACCAAAAACTGTCAAGGATCATTGGGATAAATATCACGAGCTAATTAGTGCATTAAGCAATGCATTGATATAAATAGCATTCTATTATGAAGTTCTATCCAGTATACTAAGCTACTCATGCAGAAACATAGGCAGTGTGTGCAGCATACATGATGAAGGTGCCATATTCATAATCTTGCCATGTTGAATACTGAAATGATAACTGCTTTCTTATTAGAGTTTTGCGTACTGTGAAACATGTAATAAGTGGATAATAAAACCCACTTAATACATAATTATTACACACAAAACACAAAGAGACAACAACACATGCAAATATGAGTATATACAGGGACAGTGAAGTAAACAAAAAAGCAGAAATAGTAGCAGAAAGAGTTCATAACCTAACTGATTGTCTTTATGTAGAGAAACTATTGCTCTGTTTCAAAGCTGCTACTTACCATATGCATGTGTATCACATGATGTGACTGCACCCAAAGGAAAGGAGAGTGAGTATAATGTATACAAATATGAGCATATACAGGGAACGTAGAGTAATAAAAATAAAACTTTGAGAAAGTGCTGATAACCCTAATGATTATCTTCATGCATAGAAAGGATTGCTCTCTCTCAAGCCTGTGTCTTCCGCTATGTATATGTTTCATATGATGTGACTTGACTCTAAGTCTACAAATATAGTACCTTTTCAATTGTTACTTCCTGACTGTTACTGAAGAAAACTATGTGGCTTTGATATGTCAGTAAAGGATAAAAAGGGAGAGCCAGCCATGTGATGTCATCAGTGATGTCATCAATGACATTTGTGATGTCATCTTTGATGTCCTGGGCGTTAGTGTTAGCAGTGCACGGTGGCGCAAGTTATGGTTGCTTATGTTACCATAACTGCCAAATTTCAGGGGGTTTTCGGTTTTACTTTGAACCATAACGTCCCTTTAACACAGTTTTTCACTGAATATATATATATATATATATATATATATATATATATATATATATATATATATATATATATATATATATATATATTATGGCAGTTGCGAGTGCAGTTATGAGGTTTTGCCACATAACTAGTTTTTGCCAAAAAGTTGACATGAGAAGAAAGGGGATTGCAACTGGGAATTGCCATATGTCTGTTACAGACTCCTAAACCTTTCCTTAGAGAGGGACTGGATTTGGAAAGAGGGATTCGGGTAACTGACCAATCCTATTTGTGAGAACTCCTGAAGGGTACTCCCCACAATTGCAAACTTGAATGGAGGCATTGCTGCTATGTATGCACTATGAGGAAGGGACAAGGATGCTTAAATGTACCATCAGGAAGACCTGCTGAAGATTACCATATGACAGCTGCCAGGCAATACCAAAAATAGACTTTGTAGAGATTGCCTCTGGGTGGAGCTGTCTATTTCTAGGAAGGCCTAAAAGCTCTCTGGGTCCTATGGTGGAGAGCTGGAGGCAATCCTTGAGAGTGGAGTGAACAAACTCCTGCCCGGTCCTCCAGAGGGTCCTGACATGCAGCTGGCTTTCCTGAACTTTAAATATAGGTTTTCTAATTACATAGAATTGAAACCTGTCAGGCAGAATTATATGCAGCACCCTTTGGGAACACCACACACAATTAAGACTACAAATGACAGTACAAATTCACCTTTGGTACACGCCTGTTCTGCAAAGTAAAGTGGTAGCGATGGCTGAGCAGCCAGACTTATCTCAATAGTAGAGTGAGCAGTATCAATAGTTACACAAAGGACAGCAATTACTATGATTCAAACAAACACTGACTCAAGGTTTCTGAGTAAAAGAATATACATTTATTTACACATCAGTTATTAACCATTTCACTATTATCAAGCAGATGAAAAGTCACATTACTAATACACTACACCACACCCAATATATTCTGGACAAGTTAGGCTCAAAATGCAGTGTGAGCAAAATGGCACTCCAGCAATTTAAAAGGGAGGGAAAGACAAAGTTAGACAAAAATTGAGCAGCAACAACAAGTAAGTAAGCAGGGCAATCTAGAAAAAGGAACTACAGTGAGGAATAAAATTAAAGGGGCCTGGCCCAAAGTCAAGGGACCAAAGTCTTTGCAGAGGATCACACAGTTCAGAGTAGTTTGCAGTTAAGTCTTTGCGAAGAGCTCAGGACGAAGGTTACTTTAAAGAATAGAGAAGGACAAGCCCTTGGATTGGCAAAAGATTTCACACACTTTCACTGCAGCTGGACGAAACAAACAACCGTGTTAGCACATTAGCTTTAGAGCAGAAGAATGCTGTAGCTGAGGCAGACGTTCCTGGCAGGTCCTGCAGGCTCACGGATCCTGAAGCGACTGTCGGACTGACAAGAAGGATGAAGACTAGAGTGTCTTGCACTGACCAGGGAAGAAACCATCAGCAGAGCAAAGCGACAAATAAAAGGTGCACTCCTTAAAATGCAAGTAGGGTCCGTTCCTCCTGGCTATCCAGTTCACTGTAGCTCTGTAGAGCAAATTTGACCAGAGGAGGGAGACCTGGCTTGCAGTTTGGCGAACTGGTTGTTCCCACCAGCTCAAGCGGAGAAGATTCCTTGTAGATCTTCCCTGTCGTTGAAGTTGAAGATTCGGACCCGCAGCAGGGCTTCACCGGGAGGTTCAGTCGTGGTAGAGGTCCTCTTCTGTTAGCTTCTCTTCAGTTCTCTCGATCCAGTGGCGACTCTGCCTTTCCAGCCACAGAGACCTGCATTTTATGCAGTTTCCCCCATTCATACAGCCTGGCTGTCAATCACACAGCAGGGTGGCTGCCCCGCAAGGACAGTCACCAAAGCCAATCATACCCGAGTGCGACATGGGTCTCCAAGGAGTCTCAAACCACTCCCTCACACCCGCTCCCCCTCAGACATTCAGGTGCCTAAGGAGGGCTTCTGTGCAGAAGCCCGCCAAAGGTCGGTGAACAAAGGAATCAAACCTGGTTTGGCGCACAGAGAAAAACACAAGAAAGACTTTTACAAAAAGAAATGGTGAATAAACCTAGCCAGAACCATATATAAACATACATGGTCAAGTGAGTTTGAGTTTGAGGCTTCCAAGATAGCCTAAAACAATACCAAGGCTATATAAAATAACCATGGTAGGAAAAATCTTAATGAAAAGGGAATGAAACAATGTTCCATGAGAAACAGACACAAATGGATAATATTAACCCTTTCCAGAACTCTATAAAAGATAGTTTATACTGGGTCTGTGAGTTTAAAAAAACTAATAAAGTCATCATCAACTTTACATGTTTCTGGCAGACAGTAGTCAGTCCCAGAAAAATTGAGTCGGAGTGGGAAGCCTGAAAAAGACAACTCTGTGTCACTGCACTGAAGGTGCTGTGTAAAACACAGTAAAACGATGATGCCTATGGAGTAGGTGAGGCTCCACGGTCTATGAACACAAAAATTGTTAACTGCACACAGCAAAACACATGTAAAAGTGGGAAAAAAGGATCACACTCTTACCAAGGGAAAAAAAATAAATCCTAGAAATCCAGCAAAGCTGCTGAGGGACTCAGTATGTAAGGAAAATAAGCCATTCTGGAGAATTCTCCCTAACAAAACCTTTGCAACCAAAAGGTGGTCTGCTGGTCTTAAATCCTTTCTCTTTATAGTGGGCATGGGTGTAAGGAGCAAAACTGTGTAAATTCTTAGCCTGTTCAACTAAAACAATATAATTGAATTAATTCCCCTTGGAAGAACACCAGAACATTTTGTTAATATTCAAATTCGAATTTAACAAATGACATTACCAGTGTGCGCTGAAAATTATGGACTGTCGTTTATTTGGGTAATCTTTCATTTCAACAAGTGCTGGAGGGTCTGAAATCAAAAATTCTTAAATTATCCACATTTTTACCATCCACTTTCCCAAACACAAGCTGTTAAGTGGAGGGGGGTCTGAAATCTCAAATTCCCAAATCATCCCAATGTTTACCTTTCAGCTTCCCCAACATAGGCCTTTAAGTGGTGGGGGGTATGAAACCAACAATTCTCAAATCATCCCAATTTTACTGTTCAACTTCCCCAACACAGACCTTTCAGTGAGGGGGGTCTGAAAACAAACTGCTAAATCACCCTGTGTTTATTTTAAACCTAAGGTGTGGGTGAAATCATAATTGCCATATGCCTTTGTACCAATGTATAAACCCAACTGCTCACTTTTTAAGTGTGCAGGAAAATCGAAATTGCACAGCATTACACATGTAAATGACTTTTTTTCATTGACCAGTTTGAATATTTCTTGAAGTGTAATTCGTAAAAAAAGAAAAACATTGTAATTTGTGTGATTTATTTGTGTAACAAGAAATTAATTGTGAGCCACAAAAAAGGTGGTGTGTATAGGGGTTTGTGATGTTGGTTCTAATTTAAATAAATACAAATATATGTCTTGTACACCAGACTGGTTCTTGGCTAATTGGTAGCTCATTGGGAGGGACCCAAGGAGTATTAGATGAATTGGGGACAATAACTAACATTCACCGTTTAATGTATGACACTTAGCTTGGGGAGGGAAGGAACTCCCTGTGTTGAGGGTGGCCTCTGAATAAACTGTTATAAATGTGTGCATGGTCTGCTGCCACTCAGTATGTATACTGCTCAGTTGCACATATGTTGAACTGCAGCCCTTGATGGTTTTCCTCATTGACTGCTTTTATATATACAAAATATAAACTTCTTTTAGCTGAGGATGATTTTGTATCCAATACTTACTTAAAATATGTTTTGCTGGCACCTCCTGCAGTAATGTAGAACCTCATTGCAATTATGATACTTACTCAGTGAAATTGTTTTTATCTTCCCATATATTGATGCACCAGTGCCCTATTAAAATACACATAACATTTAATATCTGCAGACCACTCTGGTTTGACATGAGCATAAAATTACACTGTGCATATTATGCCATAAATCATTTCACCAAAGGTCCCATTGATATTTCTTGCTCTCTGTTAGCTGAACCGTGAATAGGAGATGCACAATCTTTCCATTTGTGATTATGTCTGGAGGGCATAGATATGTTGATGAGCTAGGCTGGATTCTGCAACACTAATCTAAAATCTTGCTGTTGGTTCATTGCACTTACCATCAGACATATTTGTAGCATATATTTGGAGTTCGAACACACTGGACATCTCGCAAAAATCATATAATGGCTGTCCAACATATGTTATCACGCATCAGTACCTAGGGTCATGAATCATGAACCATCTTGTACACTCTAGTCATATGAAATCTTCCATCACAATTCCCCTGCCAGAAGCCCTCCATGTGTCACCTGTGTTTTGGTTTTCTCCAATGTGCCATATTCACAAGGGAGCTGCCAGCCAGTAGTGTCTGTCTATGAAGGCCAGGCAAACTAGATACCCCAGACCCATATCATCTTATTTAGAGTCAAATTGTTTGTTTTATACGTCTGAGAACTAGAATGTTGTTTGGAAATACTCCAGGTTTTGATGTAACCAATATGCCAAAGGTAGCAGACACATCACATGCCTTTTCCTCCCTGCTGGCATCACAAGAAGTGATGTTGCATAGGCTTTGACCCTAATGGCATCATAGGAAATGGTGTCACAAGAACAAAAATGTACATGATGCAGCAGGCACAGTGCTTTTCTTAGCGGTTCCCAAAGAGTACCAACTATTAAGAATGGACCATCCTAACACCAGAGAAGGTGACCTAGCTATAATTGCTAAAACTAATTTGGATTTAAGACTATCCATGCTACCCCCCACCAACATCCTGTGAGCTACTGTCAGCCAAACTGCCTATCTCCCCATGTCACACCCTAACCATTTACCTCATTTATAGGCCACCAGGGCCCATAGGCTCATTCGAAGAGGACATATCAAGCCTCCTGGCTAGTAATACAAAAAAGTAATCTCAGTTAATAATCTTAGACGACTTCAACCTAGGACTTAACGACCTGGATGACAAACAAGCGAAAGCAATTGCCACCATGCTTGACAAACATGGCTTCACCCAAAAAGTGCTCACCCCAACCCACAACAAAGGGAGGACACAAGACTGGGTTGCCACTTCAAACTGCCCAACCACTATTACTAGAATTACACCCCAATCCCGGACCGACCGCTTCCTAATCAATTTCAGCCTATTTCTCAACAAGGAATCTGATAAAGAAAAAAAAATGGTACCCTCTCTCCCCACTAGATCAAGAAGAAAAAACATCACCCCAGGCAACATCCTACCCCTTCTCCTTCCTGTAATCAATGCTCTGCCAAGCAATTCCGATCCTGACACATTGGTAGACTCCTGCAATGCTACTATAGCCAAAGCCTTAGACACCATTGCCCCACTCAAGAACTGCAAAATCAAACAACAGACCCACCTCAACACCTGGTTCACCCCCACCTAAAAGAACTAAGAATGGAAAAAAGGAGGTTAGAACTATATGGCAACACTCCCCAACGGATGAAAATAAATTAAAACTTAAACTCTTTGCCACTAACTACAAGAAAGCAATCATCTAAACCAAAAATGAAGTTTACAATGAAAGAATCTCCAAAGCATGTTACAACATGAATGAACTATTTGTGATCCTGCGAGAATTAGAATCTCCCATACCTCCACTCAATAACGTACCCAAAGACAAGCAATGGTGTACTAATATCCAAAATGCCCTTACAAATAAAATAAAAACACCACAATCCAAAGTTGCAAAAAAAAAAGCTTTGCACACACTCACCGAAACTCCCACCACCCCCTCCCATTAACAAACCCAGCCTAGCACCATTCAAATTCTCTAAAGTCTCCATCCTTGAAACTGAAAAAAATCATCGCCTCACTAAAGCCATCAAACTGCAAAGGCGACAGTTGCCCGGCCCAAATGATTAAGGATGCAGCTAGAGACCTAGCACTAGCACCCTTTATCACTAAACTCATCAATGCCTCCTTCTCATCCAACACTGTCCCGAGTAGTTTAAAAGAATCCTGGGTCCTACCTCTGCTTAAAAAACAAACACTAGACCCCTCTATCCCCACCAACTACAGGCCCATCACAACTGTCCCATTCCTCCTGAAAATAATTGACAGAGTGGCTTATCTGCAAATTCAAAAGTACCTTGAGTCCAACCAACTATTAGGCGCTCAGCAATCTGGGTTCAGACCCCAGCACGGTACAGAGACTGATCTTATAGTTCTCAAAACCCAAATTGATGAGCTTAATGACAAAGGAAACACAGCTATGCTACTCCTCCTTGATCTGTCGGCGGCGTTTGACTTAGTAGACCACACAGTACTTAGCATCGGCCGCCCACTTTTCAAGTGAAGCTATAGCCTGGGTCCAATCCTTTCTCGACAACAGAAACATGCAAGTCTTCTCCACCCTAACTTCAGTTGACCCAATTCAAACAACATGTGGAGTCCCTCAGGGCTCATGTGTCTCACCAACTATGTATAATATCTATATTAAGCCTTTATTCGACAAATTGGACAGACAGGGTGTCACATACACAAATTATGTAGATGACACCCAGATCCTCATTCCCCTTTCAGGCAATTTATCGGCAGATACAGCCATAGTAAACAAGATTTACATCCTCATTCAGGCATAGATGGCAACCCACGGCTTCTGCCTGAACGATGAAAAAACGGAGGTCCTCATGCTTGGCTCCCCTAACAACTTAAAAAAACTGGACACTTACTACAGCACCTTCAACATTGATGGCAATATAATCCCAGTCACCAAAGAAGTGAAGAATCTTGGCTTCTACCTGGATTCCACGCTATCCCTAAAAAAGCAAGTAAACTCCCGGGCCTTATCCACCGGCTACACTGGCAATCTTATCAAAGCATGCAGACCCTTCCTATCTCTAGCAAGCTGCATCACCCTAGCCAATGCCCTCATCCTATCAAAATTGGATTACTGCAATGCATTATACGCATGAGCAAATAAATACATTATCAACAAATTACAAACCCTGCAAAATAATGCGCTCAGAACAGCCTGAACCTCCCTACTAGAGAGCATATCTCAAACACTATGAGAAACTATAACTGGCTAAAAATTAGTGATAGGATCCTCCTCAAAATTGTTACACTAACTTTCAAGTGCCTAAACAATGCAGCCCCTCCTTACCTTAAGGAAAGAATAACAAGAAAATCATCTGCTCGACCCACCAGGACTCCTAACTCCTATTACCTCCAAATACCCAGATTCAGTCTAAAAAAAAAACAGGTGGCAACAGTTTCCCGGTGCAAGCAGCTCAGCATTGGAATGCATTACTGGTTGAGCTAAGAAGGGACCAAATGTACAATAGCTTTAGACACAATACCCGCACCTGGCTATGTCACAATGACCTCTAAACACACGACCCCCTCTCATGTCCTGCCCACATCTTGACTATTAGCTACAGTTACTGTGTAACTATGCCTACAAATTTCCTATGTACTTGTCTACACTGTATGTAACGAATGTGTCTACATTATACGTAATGAATGTATACATTGGATATACTGCACATAATGTATGTAAGTAAGCAACTGTAACTAACCAAGCTCTAAGTATTCCTGATATGTTGTGCACCCAGCGATATACAGGTTTCGGGCACCCTATAAATAATAAACAAACAAACAAACAGAAGTGCAATATTTTACTGAAGCAGTTTGAAAATATAATATTTACCAACCATATATTAGTTTAAAGGATGCTGGAATATGCCAGTGTCGCTCCAACCAAAACCTTGATAGGGGTTGGGAATGGTTATCCTCATAGTAACCAGGAAGTGCCATTATATGTTATGTATCAATCAATGTGCACAACACATGTCATTGTATGCAAAGTGCAACGTCATGCACCTGGAAAAGTCATCAGACATTGTAGATTGCCCAACATACCCAGTGTCACAATATCTCGACTATAAATTATGTCTGATGTATACCACCTATAGTACACAATGTAAAGTCAATTTATGCTAGAAACAGACTCAAATGACCGGGTGTGCCATCATGCAAGGTTAAATCGCATATAGCCATGTATGATCATCCTATGCTAGGTGTAGCCCTGCATGACGGCCCAGTCGTAATGTGTCAAGGGCAGTCTCTGCTGTCTGGATTCTACCATCATGCTGTTAATATAGATGCAAAAGCACAAACTGTCAATAAGTTAGAATGTTGCAGATCATACTACATGTGCTACAAAGAAAATACACATTAGCTTAAAAACACGTTCGGGGTGGTGTGTAGTAAAACAAAGAACAATACATGTCATGAGAGATTGGGTGCATTCCAAAATACAACTTTCTTCAAGAAGAAGTGATATAGTTAATTAATTTGTAACATGCTGCTTGACTAGTATTTCTTCAAGGGCTCACATTAAACATTTTTATCACCATTCTAAGGAAAAAGGGTGATGTGTGATTATAACAATGACAGTTTTTGGCATAATGTGTTTCTTCCCTCAGGACCCTGCTGCTTTCAGATAGGCGAGAGCCCTAGAGAAACAGTGCTGAAAGGAATGTTACTCTGGAGATCTCATAAAGCTCAGGTACCTGCACTGCAAAGTAGGATTCTGATTACCGAGGCCACACCTACTTCATAATCCATCACCATCATAGCCACCTGTAACAGGAACAAACCCCTATTTGAACTAGTAAAGCATTGTACCAACTCCACCCCCAAGGTCCCAGTAAAGCCGGAAAAAGCAATCACATAAATACATTATTTTGAAAAAATAGACAAAATCTATTGCATGAACCTCCCACAGCATTAGCCCCCCTTGCACCCTAGGATTCACACTGCCGCTCTGGATCACATTCTCTCCTCTTTCCCTCACACCTCCTAAATCAATTGCTTCCCTAAAAACCTACTTCCCACTCTGACAAATATCATCCCGGTCTTCATCATTACACAACTGATGGGCTCAGCCCTAAATGCACTCCCCAGCATCATGAATGCCTCCCTTAAAGAATGCTTATTCTTGGACACCCTCAAGACTGGTCTTATACAACCTTTTCTGGGAAAAATTACCCTTGTCATTCATTGACAAAAGTTTGGAAAAAGTAGTCGCTAAATAACCATTCGTCAGAATGAAACAATTATCAGTCAGGGTTCTGCTCCAGGTGTATCATTGACACAGAGCCATCATCCAGGTGGTGGATTATGCCCTCCTAATCACAGATACGCATGACTCATGCCTCATCATCCTCCTTGAGCAATTGACTACATTCAACACTGTCAACTACTGAATCCTCCTCTCCGTCCTTGCTGACAGGCTGGGATTCTCTGGTACTGTATAAAATTGTTCTTCCTCCTACTTCTGTGGAAGACACCAGGCAATCCAGGTGAACATGTTTCATTCTAACTAACTCCCAGTCTCCTGCGGAAAACCCCAAGGCTCCATCCTCTCACTGATCCTTTTCAACCTTTACCTGGAGCATCTGGCCACACACCTCAAAGATCCGGGTATAGCCATTCACCAATACCCAGATTATACTCAGTTGTAACTAAGAGTAAAAAGCCTGTTATTGAACTGGGAGACTCCAGCTCTTTAAGACGAGGTAGCAATACCCTTGAGATAAATGGGGATGCAGAAGTTACTCTAACATCAGTAATCGAAACGACTCAGGTAGTTAACAAAAATATAACTGTTTTAATATGAATTATCTAAAACAGTGAGTACAGTGGACATCAACGGACGTCTCAGGGCATAGTTTCTCTTAACACATCTTAAAAAAAAGCTTTCTTTTATAACACAAAATCATCATTAATGACATCAACCTGATTATTAACAAAGTAAGGGGTTATCCTGGATACCTCGCAATTAGTTTTGTTATTTCAAAAAGTTGATCTCCACACTGTTTATGATTTGTATTAAGTGCAATTTTAATAGTCATCAATTTGTTTGTGTGTTCTCATGGTCCCATTTATGGTCAGCCTACACGTTTTTCGACCGCTTGGGTCTTTATCAAAGCTAGTGGTATGGTCTGGATGCCCCAGGTCGGGTTCTGTCGAGATAGAAGCAGTCAGTCCAGTGGATGACAGCTGGGCACCTCAATAGGCCCTGAAATTGCAAATGTCTTGTCTATGAGCATCCTCGGTCTGTTGATGAAGACCCCCCCAATTGGAAACAAAACTAATTGTGAGGTATCCAGGATAACCCCTGATTTTACAACAAAGGAGGTGTGGGCTTCACCTCAAAACAAATCATGTGACCTGACAGGAAACAATTAAGACACCATAACAACCAACAGAGCTTAGCAAGGACGGTTCCAATCCTAGGGACCCATCACAAATAATTTCACGTATTTACAAACGTCCTACTACATGGTAAAACTACAAAAACGTAGTGGCTATTGTGATGGCTTTAAGGGAACATCTTAGTATACGTTTCCTACTAGTCTAAGAAAGTGATAGGCTTCTTAACATCAGGTGGGGCAACTAAGCCCTCACCTCAAATAGGTCACTATGAACATCACTAAATACACAGCATCCCATTGGTTACACAATTTGTAGAACCCTTAATCACGCTGCCCCCTATCATTGGTTGGCACTCTTACATCCGTCAGTACTTTTCCACCTACTTTCGTGATGCCTTATAGAATATCTTCATTCTCTTCATTCTCTTGTCTCTGCATCTCTTCTATGTACGTCAGTCTTGCTTCATGTGTGACGGTGACATCACCATTCTTCTCTTCCATTCAGCTGTCCTGTTTCTTCTGGGATTTCATTCAAATGGCCATCATACTGCCTCGTATGCAGGTATGGTTTTCATAATGGGTACCTTGCTGCCAGGAATCTCCTTGGTATCTGTATGTTCAATGGCTTGGCTTGTGTCTCCCAACATATAGACAATATGGGTGAGGTGGTTGAGGTGGGGGTACTTGGCTCCTTCTCTACATTAGAATTCAGTCATCTCTGTGATTACCTAGCCATCATCCAGACATGGATGTCTACTGCCTACCTCAAACTTAACTCATACAAGACTGAATTCATCCTTATCGCTCACCCCACTAAACAATGGCTCAATGATATTGGCTGAGAAAGGCTTGAGCTGCAGTTCTTGGATACAGCTAAATCATTAGGCTTCACCATTGAGAGCAGCCTGTCCTTTCAGAGACACATAGCCAAGAAGGCTAAAACTGCATGGCTCCACATCACCACCCTTCCCTAAATCCAACCCTTCATCCCTCTGCAAGACTTCCTGACTGTAGTGCAGGCATCATTGGGGGAAATACTGTCCTTTAGCGCTCTTACCTGCTCACTCAGTTGGCCCTAAAAGCAGTCCACCATGTAGCAGCATGTCTTATTATGGGTGCAACCATATCAACCCCATCCTAAATAAATTGCATTGGCTTCCTCTCCAAACCAAATACTCTTCAAGACTGCATATATCAACTAAAACACAGTCATGAGTAACGCCCCAGTGTACCTGGCATCTAAACTCCACATACCTGGTGGCACACACTCCTCGGGCAGCTAATCGACGAGCCTGCTCAAATCACAACTCGTCCCCAAAGCGAGCTCCTGCAATCAATCCCTCTCTAGTCACACACCCACCCTCTGGAACTCGATACAAGTATCAGCTCAGAATGCATCCACAATTCTCCAGTTCTGCAGATCTCTCAAAATGTGTCTTTTTCTTTTTTTTTTTTCTTTTTTTTTTTTTAAACATCTTTTTATTAAGGTCGTGGCTGGTACAAGGCTCGCTCCAACATCACATCAAGAATATCATTTACAGTCACATCAATGGTACATAATTACATAGCGGTTTCATCGTCTGAAGGCAGTTCGCACAAGTACAATCTGAACGTGTCCCAGATATCCTTTGGCCGACTCATTCCCAGCTGCGTCAGTACATATTGTTCCTCGTTTTCATTGACATAAGTCAATTCTTGTAAAAAGGTATTCATGCTCGTGGGGGGGTAGGGCTTTTCCAAGCCTGGAGGATGCATTTTTTAGTGACTGCGCATGGCACATTAAAGAGTCTTCTAATTTTTTCAGAACACTTCCCAATGTCGCCAAACAGGTATTTCTGCGGGGTCAAAAAAGGGGGTATCTGCCTGATTTCCGCCAGAAACTCAGCCACAAGCCCCAAGAACCGCAACAGCTCAGGACAGCTCCAGTACATATGGAAGGGCCCTACTTGTGGGGCGCTGCATTTAGGACATTCACTCGGGGAGTCCGGGGCAAATTTAGCTATTTTGGCTGGCGTGTAATGTAATCTATTTAGGATTTTAAATTGTATCTGGCGCAGCCCTGCATTGAATGATACTTTTTTGGTGAGTGCACAATATATTACCCATTTCTCATCTGGTATAGACACCTGTAGATATGCTTCCCACCTTTCTCTAGCATTGTTAATCGTAGGGGAATGGGCCTGCACCGATTCATATAATTTGGAGATTCCTAGGCCTCCTTGAGTTGTAATCAATTGCAAGCATGGGTGAGTTGGTGGTTCATCAGGGAAGAGCGGCCACCTTGCCTGGAACGCCGATCTCATTCGATAGTATTGGAGCGTCTGTAGCGGTCCCCTCCCCATGGCCCTCAGAATATCTGGTAAATTTACGAATTTCCCTTCAATGAACATGTCCACAACCACCATTTCCCCATTAGGGTCCCATGCTTCCTGTATATCTGTATCGAACGTGGGAGGGATGCCGGGGAAGTTCCACAAGAGAATCTGCGGGTTATAGGGTCTTTCCAGTTTAAGTCTCCGGCATATTGCCCCCCCATGCCCGGACTGTGCAGCTTGCTGGGTCATATTCGCACGTATCTTTATGTCGTGAATCAAAAATAATTGATCGTATGTCCGAGGGTGCCACTGTGTGTGTTTCTACCCATGTGTGAGGTACTTCGCCTGCATCATCATACCAATATCTCGCAAATTGTGCCTGTGCAACCAAAAAATAGAGTTCAAAGTCCCGTGCAGCCATTCCCCCGGAGCTGTATGGCTCCACCAACTTCTCCCACCCCACCCTGGCAGTCTTGCCGTTCCAAAGGAACGTAGTTGCCATTGACCGCAGTCTGGAGAAGAAGTCCGCACCTGGCCATACCGGGATATTCACAAACAGATAGAGCAGTTTGGGAAGAATGATCATTTTAAGTACTGCTATCCTGCCATGTAATGAGATGGGAAGGTGTCTCCATAGTTGTAATTTCGTGTTTATTGACTGCAACGCCCCATCGAGGTTGTCAGCAAACAGGGATTGTCTGCTTCTTGAGACCAGCACACCCAGATATCGAATACACTCCTCTGACCATTTAAGTCTGCACGTTATCTCAGGGCATTTAGTGGAAGGGGTAAGCGGAAATATTTCTGATTTAGTATTATTTACTGTGTATCCGGAGTAATCAGCAAATTTGTGTATGTCTGCCATTATGGGTGCAATATTGTTGTCGGGTTCACGGATATACAATAGTGTGTCGTCTGCGTAAAATGAAATCAGCAGGTTGGAGCCTTTCATAACTATACCCTTATCTTTGTGGCGTAATCTGATAGCAGCAGCCATGGGCTCTATAGTTAAGGTGAATAGTATCAGTGAAAACGGGCACCTTCCCAGTTCGAACATTTCAGACATGGTTCTGTTGGTACATACTCTTGCCCCAGGACTTGTATACAGTAAGCGGACATATCCAATGAAATTGGGTCCCACCCCGAAAGCCTCCAGCACCAGGAAGAGGTACTCCCACGAGACCGAGTCAAACGCCTTCTCGGCGTCGAGGGACACCGCAACCGCCTGTCTGCTCGGATCGATTTGTGCCATTATCCCAAACAACCTGCAGAGGTTTAATGCGGTGGACCTCCGGGGAATAAACCCGTTTTGATCCGGGTGGATCAGCGTGGGGACCACCGGTAGCATACGGTTGGCCATAACCTTTGCAAAAATTTTAGTGTCCGTGTTTATGAGCGACAGGGGTCTGTAAGAAGACATATCCTGTGGTGGGCATCTGGGTTTGGGCAGGACTGTAATTATAGCCTCCCTCATCGACGGGGGCAATATGCGTTGCTCCAGGGCCTCCTCCCACGTCTGGATCAGGATAGGGGTGAGTTCCTCGTGGAACTCTTTGTAGAATTCAGCCTCCAGTCCGTCTGACCAAGAGGCCCTGCCCGATGTGAGATCTGTGATTGCCTCAGTGATTTCCTCTATCGTTACCGGCTGTTCCAGAGCCAGTCTGCTTTCGTCTGGGAGCGTCGGGAGACCCAGTGAGGCCAGGTATTCTTTTATCTCACCCGGGGTCTTCCGGTCCCTGTTCGCATATAGTGCTTTATAGAATTGGGCAAACTCATCACCGTTCAAGTTCCCGTCTCACCCCCTTCAAGAGGCCCGTTGATTTGGACATAAGGATCCCTCTGACCCAGACCTTAAATGTTTCCCACACCGTGGAGACTCGATTCACCGACCCCATATTGTCTGCGAAGAAGCTGGCAATTTCTTTGTGCTGGGTTTCAGTCACGCTGCCATCCCCCAGCAAGCCCCCCGGCATTCTCCATCTTTTTGCTGGCCTGGGGATACCCCTGAGTTCGAGGCCCAGTAGGACCGGGGAGTGATCAGACAATGTGCGGGGTAGGATCTCGCAGGATTGTAGGGCATCCGATATGTCGGACGACATAAACCAATAGTCTATGAGCGATTCGCTGTCATGAACAGACGAGTAATATGTATATTGTCTACAATCCGGATGCAGCACCCGCCAAGCGTCTATCAGTGATAGCTGTGGAAGGAGTTGACTCAGGGTTACCGCTGTTTTCGAGGGCGCCCTCACCACATTGGTCGACCTGTCTAGCATGGGGTTGAGTGCAACATTGAAGTCCCCGCTCCATATAACGGTTGTAGTGTCATGTTTATTAAGCATTTCAAACATTTTCAAGTAAAAATCTGGGTCGTCTATGTTGGGGCCATAGGTGTTAGCCAGGATTATGTGTTTACCAGCTATCTCCCCCCACACCAACACATACCTCCCCATTGGGTCTGCTTCGTGTACTATGGTTCGGAATCCCAGTGCAGGATGTATGAGAGTTATGACCCCCCTGGATTGTGAGGAGTACTCAGTATAGTAGCATAATATACCACATTTAGCCATCAGGCTTGTGTTTACAGCCCCTTGAGCATGCGTTTCCTGAAGCATAAGGATCTGTGGTCCTTGCCTAACGACATAATTACCCACTTTCCTAGCCTTTATCGGGTTGTTTATCCCCCAGACATTCCAAGATAGTAAAGTTATCTTCATCCCGTCACCTGTACCACCAAACATACAATTCATGCCCAGCCGTTATTTCTGCCATAGCTTAAGTTTACCTGATGTGGGCATAACCCGCACCTGCCAGATCCGATTTCAACCAACCCAGAACGTGTATTAAACCAATCCGACCCCCAGGTCTCTAACATTACCTGGTAGCAATAACGTTTCACAACTCCCCACTCAACCCGGCTCCGTCCCCCACCCACATCATCCGCCCCAACTTGACGATGAACCCTTAAAACTTGTAGGAACTTTCCTGTGGGTGCCACGTTGTCATCACGAGGCCACCAGAGTGGGCTCATGACCCACATCAAACGTTATCCAGAGCCCCCCAGCGGGAGCAGAGTCCGTTACACAGCACTAAAGCAACAGCAAAGGATATATACGCGACCTGGCTCAGTCAGCAGGGTCTTGGCCACCTTCCTCCAGAGGTGGTCTCCTGTTTTGGTCCGGCCCATGGCCCTTAGGTGGTAGGGGTATGGTTGCTTCCATATATGCCAAAGCAGCAGCAGGAGTTTCAAAAAAGTGTGCCCTTCCCACATACTGAATTCGCATCTTGGCCGGGAAAATTAATGCGTATGGGACCTGTCGTGCCCTCAGCAGCCGCTTGATCGGCTCATATGATCTCCAGCTGGCTTGTACCCATGCGGCAAAGTCCGGGTAAACATGTATGCGATTATCCTCGTATTGTAGTGTCCCGATTTCCCTTGCCTTTCTGAGTATAGTGTCTCTGTCTCTGTAATTCAACAGCCTTGCAATGATAGTGCGCGGTGGGGCCCCAGGTTTCGGTGCGGCGCTGATGTGCGGTGTGCTTGTTCACCAGGAATTGGCCCGAAAAGGATTCTGATCCAAAAAGGGTTTTGAGAAGATTTTCCACATGCTGTTCCATTGCTCCTTCCCCCGAACTTTTCCGAGACCCCAACAATCCGTATGTTGTTTCTTCTAGACCTGGATTCTAAGTCCTTGCATTTACTTTGCAGCTTATTCATGCCGTCATTGAGCTGAGCTATGTCCCGATCGTGTCTTGCAATGGTGTCTTCATTTGTACCGATTCTGTCTTCTGCCTCAGTGAGTCTGAGGCTCTCCTTTTAGACTCTGGTTTTCAGCGCGCCAATAGTATTGACAATGTCATCTAGCTTCACGTTGATGGATAGGAAGCCATTTCGAACGATAGTGGTTAAGCGATGAACAGTTTTCCGCATCAGGGGCCGTCGTTGGTGGATCTTGTTCATGGCCGACCGCCTGGCCACTGGTGAATGAGTCCATCGGGCCCTTTTTTTTCCCCCCTATCGCCCCTTCTGCTGCCTTCTCCTGTTTCCACGTGTTCCCCATGGTTGTCACACCAGTAGGGGAACCACTACAACCTGACAGGGTTTATAGATCCTGTGGATCTGAAGTGGAGGTCTGTAGGGACTGGACGCCCACGTCGTGACAGGTTGATACCTATCGGATGGAGACGTTTAGGGTGGGGTGCCACGCATGGGACGCCCCTGGGGCCGTCAATGTCCAAGACCTCCGGAAGTCCAGGCGCCCGTGTCCACAGCGGAGCTGATAGAGTTGTTGATACAACCACTTGTAGTGGACAGTGTCCCCCCACGTAACGAGGGAGCTGTTTATAAAGCTTCTAAGCAGTGTTCAAATCTACACAGTGTCCAACATGGGCGCTCGCATGCGGTCATTCACCCGCACTTTCAGCCTGGAGCCTGGTTAGTGCACCAGGTTCTCAATTTGTACTGTAGGACCTAATTAGGGTTTGCAGGCGTCTCCGCCCCGAGAGTAGCCGAACCCTGCTCAGAGCAAGGGCCCGCAGCGCCCGCCGCCTTATTTGTATCCCTCCAGCCCAGCGCGCACTCGCTCCAGCGCAGCACCGCCTCCGGCTACAATGGCGCAGCGGGAATTCGTATCTGGCCCGGAGTGAAGCGCCACCAGAATGGGCAGTGTCCGTAGTGCACTATGGCCGCAGGTAAGGATTTCAGTGGCTGATATTGTGCAGTCGTTAGGTGCCGGATGACTTACTGTGTCCGTGGTCCCGAGCCCGGGCCCTGCGCCGCCTCCACTTCCAGATCTGAAGGTTGTATAGCCGTGCGCGGCGGGACCCGGCTCCGGATGAAGGAGAAGGAAGAAGGCGGCTTCCTCTCTCTCGTTGTCGTGGCCCGGGTCAGGGAAAGGAAATGTGCCGTCCGTGAAGACACGCGTCCCAGCACTAGCTGCGCAGGGGTGGGGGGCACAAGTTCCAGCCAACAGGTTCTTCCCTATGATAGTCTCAGCGGGGGCTCAGAGGATTCGTCAATGTTGCCGTAGTGGTTGGTTCCTCTCCAGCAATCCACAACGCCTCTGGGGCCAGCCACGCGTCCTCCGCACGGACGCTCCTCCTCTCTATGCTCTGCCGTGCAGAGCGTCAGCGGCCTGGGGCGCAGAGTGTTCGGATATCATACGCGGCTCAGTCTCTGGCCCGGTCCCGCTACCTCTGTTCGAGCCGATATCTCTGCGTGTAGTGCGTCGCTGCCTCCAGGATTTCTGCCAAGTGTGTACTGTGACTCGACACACCGTCTGCTCGGTTCTGCTGTCCGCGGGTGGCTCCACTGCAGGAGACATTTATGATACGGATGTCTGCTGGGCCGGAGCTCTCACTTCAGATGGCCATCTTAGTCGCGCACAACAGTGCCCCCAAAATGTGTCTTTTTCAACAACACCTGACCAGGGAATAATCTCAATGGATACACAGACCACAACACAAAGAACGATGCTGCTGTAAAAGGATACCAGCCCAAAATCTGGCTAGCCACACCATGTACAGTGTTCTGCTTCACTCGAGCTAGCTCCACACTTTAAACAATAAAATTAATAAAAATACAAATAAATAGGTCCCCATATAGAGTGTGCCACTAGAAAGACATTTTGAGAAATGAGGGCATGCCCACAATCTTGATGGAATATGCTTTAGATTTCTGTGCTAAAAAAAAAGAGGTAACAGTACACGTGATTCAATCGTTGACTAAGTTGTGAATTTTAAAAAAAAACAGGATGCCAGTGTTTGATTCAGGGTTTCCCCACATGACTAAATGTCATGGTTTAAATCAATGTATAATCTCTTTTTTTTCTGACGCTGCTAAATATTAAGGCATGTAAATACAGCTAACCACCACTTGTATCATTTGAAATAAAAAAAACCCTTAACTTTCAAATATTAACTTGATGGCATTTCTCCCATAGTGGGAGTTGGATTTGTCATATTCCTGCATGATACCGCTAACATTGACGGTGCAAGGTAAATACCCAATGCTTTCTTGTATAAGTATTTGTTTTAGGATACACTTTCATTTTCATCATCTGCATATCAGTCCTCACAGTTTCTAAAATGCTTATGGTTAAAATGCAGTTTCAAGAAGCATGCTGATTATTTCACAGTGAGACACACTGAGTGTTTTGTCATGGTAGATCTTCATAAAGACCTAATCTGTGAGTGTAGTTCGAAAAGTGTCTGACAGAGCCCGTAAACGTCTGCGTACGTACACAAAGGTGAAATTTGGAAAGCACTGGGTACTGTCTCTGCAACACTGTCTCAGCAACCAGCGGTTACAGAGACAGTGCCAGGGGTGTCAAGGCGATTGACTGGGGCAGCCAGCAGCTGCTGACTCTCACAACCCCCAAATACTATCCCTGTCTATAGCCCAGATTCTCCTGTATCCATGAAATAAACTGGTATTATATGCATATCACAATCCAGGAGAGAGGTAAACTGGCTACCCATACAAGCTTAAATACTTCACTCTTACCACTGCGCATAAATGCAAAAACATTGACCAGACTCCTTAGGTCGAACACTAGTACACATCAACTCATCCGCCGCTTCAAGAATACCAGAACAGGAGTATCCGAGTTCCCAGTAGCAGCTCCCAGATTATGCAACTCCCTCCCCACAAACATAAGTAACGAGCCGTCTCACTCTCACTTAAAAAAACTCCTAAAAACATGGCTGTTCAATAAATTATAACCTACCCTTACTAGGCTTGCTCATTACCACAGGGCTGGTGTAACTGTTTTCTGATGCAACTCTAACTGCATAACTCTGTACCCGCTAATGTTTCAAACCCTACCATTCTGTCTGATTTCTCGGTAACCATAATATTCACTGCTCTATTGTTTTAAGGATTCACTTCCTGCTTCTGTAACCAGCAAGTACTGCCATAATCATGTAACCTACGCTGTTATACCTCCGGGTTTGGGCATATTAACAAATGCAATAAATACATAAATAAAATATATGTTTATGTAGTGGTTCATGTTTGCCTACTGACTTCTGCTTTTTTCTAAAATAGGTGTTATCACTACGTGATGTCATAGTACTTCATTTATCAACCTCACAATGATGACAGACTGATTCAAATTTGCTCAAATAGAAACTTGTAAACTTGAGTCTGGCCCATTTCAGAATTGAGCTTTTAACTCACGGAGCTATCCAATTGCTACCGAGTGCTTAGGATAACAAAGTGACAGGCTCCAGCCAGCCACTCATCATACGCTTTTTTGAAAGTGTCTGGGCAAATAAGTAGAAGGGAACCTTCAGAATATTGTGCTGTGGCAGGCAGGTTACAATTAATTGAGAGACGGTTAATTCGGAAAGTTCTACTAAAACAAAGGGATATGGGCAAGTTTGTGATTTGGTTACTTTTTTAAGACAAACCAGTGCGCTATTTTATTATGTATGAATGAATGACGAGTTTGACGTATGCAGGTATGTAATCATACAAAACACACAACCTCAGATTGTGTTGACTTTGGCCAAGATCACCTATCTGCACAAGCTCACGCTGTAACGCAATTCCTCCATCTTGCTAAAGGGAGCTGTTGCACCCTCATTTTGATATAACAGCACCCTGCCTTAAACCAACAGTGTGCTTCTGGCGTGCACATTTTACATCAAAGATATTGCTGCATGAACCTTCATAGAGGACTCATCTTGTAGGCCACTTCCTCGTTTTCTTCTCACCACTGCAAGTAGATTTAGTCTTACACTCTTTGAGGTTAGTCGAGTACCATAGGTTTGCTCAAATGGCACAGTCACTAAACTCGAGGGATTGTCCGGAATGTCAGTGTTTGTTCATGTGTACGTGACAATGGAAGGCTTCTGAGTCATTCATTTTCCTGAATTAGACCACATCTATCTGCTCTTTTTCTAACAAAAAACGCAGATCAGGGATGCCATTTGGGGGTCACCAGAGGTGGCAGCTGCAACTCCTGAAACCTGCCATTCTACCCCTGTGGTCTACAATGCCATCCCAAAAAAAAATATGGTTTTGTTTTGTTTGGTTTTTAAATGGAAGTTCCTGGGCTGTGGCCAGTGCCATGTGGCCCTTTGCTTCTGGAGTGGCTGGCTTTCTTGTTCAGGCCTTTAAAAAAAAAACAGAGGGTTACACAAGCGTAAAACTTTGAGCAAAGACCCTAAATAAGAAAGAATATGAATAACAAATATTTTGTCTTTCTGGAATTCTATACAATAATTGCTAAATATTTTAAAGGTTTATTTCAGGCACACTTCAAGGGGTGAGTCACTGATTAACAGGCCGATTCATGGAATAATTAGCGCGGCGCAAGTGGGCAAAAACGTGCGAATCGCAGTGGAATAGCGAAAATCGCAGTGAACGTGCGAAAATCGCACGAAAAGCAGCGCACGTCGATTCATGGAAGGCCGTGCGCGAGAAAACCAGCGGATGTGCGAAAAAAAAGTGCGCGGCGCACGTTGGCGCACGTTGGCGCACAGGCCATCTAACAGCGTGCGCCAGGTCACAGCGAAAATCGCACAGGCCACAGCGAAATTCGCACATAGCGCGGCGCACGCAATAAAAGTAGGCGGAACACGGGCGTAACACTCGGAATGGGGAACAACTTGCCAAAACGTGGGCGTCACGGGGGAAGTACAGGGCACAAGTGCGCGGAACGCCCACACGCTCGCCTACAACACGTATTCATGGAATAGAATAGGGGAAAAAAGCGCACGCTCAAACCAGCGCACAGGCACAAACACGACCGCCACAAGAAAGGAGGCGGTAGCGTCTCTGCGGCTGTAAGAAATGTGCGCCAAAAGGTGCGCCAACAAATAGCACCTATATACTGCCATGATGAATGTCCCATACTGTGGCCCTCCAGGAAAAATGACGTGCAAAGGGGTACCCACAAACACGGACACCCGCTGACAAAAAATACGTGTGCATGTATACCGGGGTGCGCGGGAAGTGTCACACGCGATTTGCAGGGTACGTGCATCACAGGGGTTCGCGTGAAGTTATTCACACGATCGGGCCTGGGGGAGCGGGCTACGTGTATTACAGGGGTTCGCGTGAAGTTCCTCACGCGATCGGGCCTGGGGGAGCGGGCTACGTGTATTACAGGGGTTCGCGTGAAGTTCCTCACGCGATCGGGCCTGGGGGAGCGGGCTACGTGTATTACAGGGGTTCGCGTGAAGTTCCTCACGCGATCGGGCCTGGGGGAGCGGGCTACGTGTATTTCAGGGGTTCGCGTGAAGTTCCACACGCGATCGGGCCTGGGGGAGCGGGCTACGTGTATTACAGGGGTTCGCGTGAAGTTCCACACGCGATCGGGCCTGGGGGAGTGGGCTACGTGTATTACAGGGGTTCGCGTGAAGTTCCTCACGCGATCGGGCCTGGGGGAGCGTGCTACGTGTATTTCAGGGGTTCGCGTGAAGTTTCACACGCGAATAGCCTGGGCGCGTGAATTTGAGGGGTGCGCGGGAAGTTCCACACGCGATCGGGCCTGGGGGAGCGGGCTACGTGTATTACAGGGGTTCGCGTGAAGTTCCTCACGCGATCGGGCCTGGGGGAGCGGGCTACGTGTATTTCAGGGGTTCGCGTGAAGTTTCACACGCGAATAGCCTGGGCGCGTGAATTTGAGGGGTGCGCGGGAAGTTCCTCACGCGATCGGGCCTGGGGGAGCGGGCTACGTGTATTACAGGGGTTCGCGGGAAGTTCCACACGCGAATAGCCTGGGCGCGTGTATTACAGGGGTTCGCGGGAAGTTCCACACGCGAATAGCCTGGGCGCGTGTATTTCAGGGGTTCGCGGGAAGTTCCACACGCGAATAGCCTGGGCGCGTGTATTTCAGGGGTGCGCGGGAAGTTCCACACGCGAATAGGCTGGGCGCGTGTATTTCAGGGGTGCGCGGGAAGTTCCACACGCGAATAGGCTGGGCGCGTGTATTTCAGGGGTTCGCGGGAAGTTCCACACGCGAATAGCCTGGGCGCGTGAATTTGAGGGGTGCGCGGGAAGTTCCACACGCGATCGGGCCTGGGGGAGCGGGCTACGTGTATTACAGGGGTTCGCGTGAAGTTCCTCACGCGATCGGGCCTGGGGGAGCGGGCTACGTGTATTTCAGGGGTTCGCGTGAAGTTTCACACGCGAATAGCCTGGGCGCGTGAATTTGAGGGGTGCGCGGGAAGTTCCTCACGCGATCGGGCCTGGGGGAGCGGGCTACGTGTATTACAGGGGTTCGCGGGAAGTTCCACACGCGAATAGCCTGGGCGCGTGTATTACAGGGGTTCGCGGGAAGTTCCACACGCGAATAGCCTGGGCGCGTGTATTTCAGGGGTTCGCGGGAAGTTCCACACGCGAATAGCCTGGGCGCGTGTATTTCAGGGGTGCGCGGGAAGTTCCACACGCGAATAGGCTGGGCGCGTGTATTTCAGGGGTGCGCGGGAAGTTCCACACGCGAATAGGCTGGGCGCGTGTATTTCAGGGGTTCGCGGGAAGTTCCACACGCGAATAGCCTGGGCGCGTGAATTTGAGGGGTGCGCGGGAAGTTCCACACGCGAATAGCCTGGGCGCGTGTATTTCAGGGGTGCGCGGGGAGTTCCACACGCGAATAGCCTGGGCCCGTGTATTTCAGGGGTGCGCGGGAAGTTCCACACGCGAATAGCCTGGGCGCGTGTATTTCAGGGGTGCGCGGGAAGTTTTACACGCGATCGGGCCTGGGGGAGCGGGCTACGTGTATTACAGGGGTTCGCGTGAAGTTCCTCACGCGATCGGGCCTGGGGGAGCGGGCTACGTGTATTTCAGGGGTTCGCGGGAAGTTCCACACGCAAATAGCCTGGGCGCGTGTATTACAGGGGTTCGCGGGAAGTTCCACACGCGAATAGCCTGGGCGCGTGTATTTCAGGGGTGCGCGGGAAGTTCCACACGCGAATAGGCTGGGCGCGTGTATTTCAGGGGTTCGCGGGAAGTTCCACACGCGAATAGCCTGGGCGCGTGAATTTGAGGGGTGCGCGGGAAGTTCCACACGCGAATAGCCTGGGCGCGTGTATTTCAGGGGTGCGCGGGGAGTTCCACACGCGAATAGCCTGGGCCCGTGTATTTCAGGGGTGCGCGGGAAGTTCCACACGCGAATAGCCTGGGCGCGTGTATTTCAGGGGTGCGCGGGAAGTTTTACACGCGAATAGCCTGGGCGCGTGTATTTCAGGGGTGCGCGGGAAGTTTTACACGCGAATAGCCTGGGCGCGTGTATTTCAGGGGTGCGCGGGAAGTTTTACACGCGAATAGCCTGGGCGCGTGTATTTCAGGGGTGCGCGGGAAGTTTTACACGCGATTTCTGCACGGTACGTGTATTTCAGGGGTGCCGGGGAGTCCCACATGTGATTTGACAGTGTGGGTCCTCCCAGGTGTACCCTGTACACCCTCCACGGCCCCTGCAGGCAGCCCACACCACAGGGGACTACCCTGCATCCCTGGTCATGTCCCGCAGGCAGCCCACCCAACATGGGCATGCCCCCCAGCAAAGGCACATGTCTCCTTGAACACCAACACATGTCCCCTTGCACCCCCACCCCCCAGCACTGTGGGGCACCAGCCAGTAGGCCCCCACCCATGTCCAACTCATGTCTCCCACCACCCCCACCCCCCAGCACTGTGGGGCACCTGCCAGTAGGCCCCCACCCATGTCCAACTCATGTCTCCCACCACCCCCACCCCCCAGCACTGTGGGGCACCTGCCAGCAGGCCCCCACCCATGTCCAACTCATGTCTCCCACCACCCCCACCCCCCAGCCACCAGGGTCACCCTCCAACAGGGCCCCACTCATGTCTCCCACCACCCCCACCCCCCAGCACTGTGGGGAACCTGCCAGTAGGCCCCCACCCATGTCCAACTCATGTCTCCCACCACCCCCACCCCCCAGCACTGTGGGGCACCTGCCAGCAGGCCCCCACCCATGTCCAACTCATGTCTCCCACCACCCCCAACCCCCAGCACTGTGGGGCACCTGCCAGTAGGCCCCCACCCATGTCCAACTCATGTCTCCCACCATCCCCACCCCCCAGCACTGTGGGGCACCTGCCAGCAGGCCCCCACCCATGTCCAACTCATGTCTCCCACCACCCCCACCCCCCAGCACTGTGGGGCACCTGCCAGCAGGCCCCCACCCATGTCCAACTCATGTCTCCCACCACCCCCACCCCCCAGCCACCAGGGTCACCCTCCACCAGGGCCCCACTCATGTCTCCCACCACCCCCACCCCGCAGCACTGTGGGGCACCTGCCAGCAGGCCCCCACCCATGTCCAACTCATGTCTCCCACCACCCCCACCCCCCAGCCACCAGGGTCACCCTCCACCAGGGCCCCACTCATGTCTCCCACCACCCCCACCCCCCAGCACTGTGGGGCACCTGCCAGCAGGCCCCCACCCATGTCCAACTCATGTCTCCCACCACCCCCACCCCCCAGCACTGTGGGGCACCTGCCAGCAGGCCCCCACCCATGTCCAACTCATGTCTCCCACCACCCCCAACCCCCAGCACTGTGGGGCACCTGCCAGTAGGCCCCCACCCATGTCCAACTCATGTCTCCCACCACCCCCACCCCCCAGCACTGTGGGGCACCTGCCAGCAGGCCCCCACCCATGTCCAACTCATGTCTCCCACCACCCCCACACCCCAGCACTGTGGGGCACCTGCCAGCAGGCCCCCACCCATGTCCAACTCATGTCTCCCACCACCCCCACCCCCCAGCCACCAGGGTCACCCTCCACCAGGGCCCCACTCATGTCTCCCACCACCCCCACCCCGCAGCACTGTGGGGCACCTGCCAGCAGGCCCCCACCCATGTCCAACTCATGTCTCCCACCACCCCCACCCCCCAGCCACCAGGGTCACCCTCCACCAGGGCCCCACTCATGTCTCCCACCACCCCCACCCCCCAGCACTGTGGGGCACCTGCCAGCAGGCCCCCACCCATGTCCAACTCATGTCTCCCACCACCCCCACCCCCCAGCACTGTGGGGCACCTGCCAGCAGTCCCCCACCCATGTCCAACTCATGTCTCCCACCACCCCCACCCCCCAGCACTGTGGGGCACCTGCCAGCAGGCCCCCACCCATGTCCAACTCATGTCTCCCACCACCCCCACACCCCAGCAGTGCAGGGTCACCCTCCACCAGGCCCCCACTCATGTCTGTCACCACCCCCACCCCCCAGCCACCAGGGTCACCCTCCACCAGGCCCCCACTCATGTCCCCTATCACCCCCACCCCCCAGCCACCAGGGTCACCCTCCACCAGGCCCCCACTCATGTCTCCCATCACCCCCACACCCCAGCAGTGCAGGGTCACCCTCCACCAGGCCCCCACTCATGTCTCCCACCACCCCCACCCCCCAGCAGTGCAGGGTCACCCTCCACCAGGCCCCCACTCATGTCCCCCTGCACCCCCACCCCCCTGCCACCATGTGCAGCCCCCACCAGGTCCTCACAATCCCCAATCATGTGCGTAATGGTCATCCTCCACAGCCAAAAAGACCTACCAAGTAACCCATTCACCCACATGGAAATGGAAATCACATGTTACACCCCCAATGTACATGAAGCAAATGAACCCATGTCCGTCACACACATATTTTCAAATTGAATGGGAAAACACACAACATGACATGCATGAAACCAATGAGATGAAACCACACAGTGAACAATGGAAAAAAAAATGTATTGAAAAAAATACAAATGCCAAAGAAAGAAAACTAACTACAATGTAAATGTGAAAAAATAAGCTGCATGTCCGCATAAAAACACAAAACTAGAAAATCAAATCCAAAAAATTATGTCCAAAGTGAAATGTAAAAACTCTCCATGCAACAAAGAACTATGTACAAAAATAACAAGGGTCCATCATCACAACTGAACTAAGGAAACCTCCTAAAAAACCTACCTAAATATCAACTATATACAAAAAGTGGAGCAGTGTCCGTCGACTCCAAATAATAATAAGAACGAAAGGAAACCTAAAACTAAAGAACTATATACAAAGGCGGCGGGCAAGTCCAGCGGCTCACTCTGTGGTGTTCCGGGCCAGGGCATCATCGAACTCCTGTTCGATGTCCCGGAGGCGGTCCAGTTCCATGGCCCCGAGGGTCCGCAGGGACGACGCCGTGTCCTCCTCCAACCCCCTGCGGATTGCCTCGAGGCACTCGGCCCGCCTCAGGGCCCTCCGCATGGAGTTCTCCGCCCTGACCATTGTGAGCCGCGCCTCTTCCGCCCGCCGCTGCTCCGCACCTATGGCGTGGCCCAACCGCTGCCACACGGAAGACACTCTCTGTCCTGGGTCCTCCTGCCCTCCGGCCGATGCCTGCCCCTCCGATGTCGAAGGCCCCGAGCCTTCATGGCTCCCACCATCTTGCTGCTGCTGCTGCTCTGCCTCTGCCCGTGCACTGCCTCCTGCTGCCTGCACATCCTCCGCCGGCTGGGGTGCACCTGTTGATGTGGCCACCCCTGCTGGACGTCCGACTCCCGACTGTGGCAGGGATGCCTCCTCCACCAGCCTGGCCGCACTGTCAGAGGCAGCTCCACAGGGCACCCAGGTGACTGATGGGTGGGAAGATGGCACAGAGGACGACTGGCGCGTAGGGGGTCCAGTTGAGGAGGGGGTCGGAGCAAGCCCCATCAGACAGCGGAATCCGGCCTGGGTGACCTGTCCCAGCAGGCTGACGTGGTCAACGAGCCATTCGAGATGACGTGCAGTCTCTCCATGAAAAGACTGCAGGTCACCTCGCATGGCCCGTTGACGCAACGCCACGCCAGCCAGGACAGGCTCAACCCGGTCCTGGATGGCCACGTCCGCAGGCAGAGGAAGGCCAGTTGACGTCAGCTCATCCCCTGCCTGAAAACGGGTCTGGACGTAGGCATCCCTGCTGGTGCAAGATGATGCAGGGACAGGATCGGGGACAGGATTGCACACAGGCACCTCCGCGGCCGCCTGTGCTGCCTCCTGTCCCTGTTCCTGCACTGCACCACTAGCACCAGTGGGATCCCCACCTCCAGACCCTGTCTCTGGTGCTTGCGCGGCCCCCTCCTCCACCAAACCCCCCACCAACCTGGATGACTCTGTGCCATCTTCCCCTGTTGGGCCCTGTGGGGTCCCAGCTGCCCCTTCTGCTGCCGAGGAGTCCAACTGCAACCTCTGCCTCTTGGACCTCCCCCCGGCAGCTGCGGCCTGGGACGCGGCACCGGACTCCTCACTCCCCGACGAGATGACAACACGGGAGGGGAGCCGGGCCTTGCGTCTCCGGCTGGCGGTCGGATCCCCGCCGCTGTGCTCCACAGCACCTTCTCCGCCCTCTTCATCAGTTGACCCTGCAGACAGGGAGAAACAAAACACAGGCATCAGGGCACTGTACAATGGACACATACACGCATGACAGTTGCACATGAGTGGCATTGGCAAACCTCAGACATGTCATCACAATCCCCAACACACATGTCATTGCAACTGGCACACATGAGCCATACCACAGCCATATCGCAACTGCCACCACCATCCCTACACATACAACAGCATCAGCAGCCAAAGGGGAGCCATACATCACATGCAACACAGGAAGTGCACCACACATGTACACACACCACCACACTTGCATGCATGTCTACACCTCTGCCAAGTGTCGCACTGTTCAGACGGGCATCCATGTCACATCTGCCAATCAGGCTTCCACATACCGCTGTCACATGCATCCATGTAGCATCACTGTTGCACCTTTGACAAATACACACACATGCACATGTACACAGTGCTCATACATGCAGCCGAAAACAACATACATGCCTGACATCACGGACATGTCTACTTACATACACATTCATCCAAACATGTGTGCACGCACAACTGCATTTGCCATGCAAGCCCACACACACAAGCACCATCCATGTCTCACACATTACAGCCCTCGCATGTGTCAGCCCCACGGCCCTGTACACCCCCACCCATACTCCACCCCATACAAACAGATGTGCAACCGGCACAATGGGGAATGATCACCACACGCCCTGCTCACAACCAGGATGCATGTACACTCACCGCTCGACTCCAGACGGCTCTGCTTCTCTAGGACCTGGACGTGGAGCGCTGGGGATATGCGTTCCAGGACCCCCATCTGTTCTTCCGACAAGTGGCCCCGGCGCCCCTTGGCATCCGCTGCCTTCAAGAGGCGCCGGGCCTTGTTCAGGGTCCTGGACCTGAAGTCCTCCCAGCGCTTCCTGACATGTTGTAAGTCCCGGACTGCCACCCCCTCCGCGTTGATGGCAGTCACGATGTCTGTCCAGATCCGAGTCCGTCCTTCCTTGTCGGCGCGGGAACTTCCAAAGAGGGCATCATACTGCCCCAGGACTTGCTCCACCAGGACACCAACTTCGGTGGCACTGAAGCTGGTGCCCCTCTGCCTCTCTGGCCGGGGGTTGTCAGTGGTCACAGATGGTGTTAGCCCCGACATGACAACCCCAGAGGCAGGAGTGGGTGGGCAACTGGGTCCTGGGGCTGGGCTGTGGAGCGATGGAATTCCAGTCGGGAGTCTTCTGTTCCAGCAGGGGTGGTCACAGCAACAGCACCCCTGGCTGATGTGCAGGCAGCAAATGGCAGTGCACGTGGGCAGCAGGCAGTCAGGCAGCAGCAGATAGCAGGTGGGAGCGTGCTCGGGGCTCTGGGGGGCAGTAATTCGGCCTTCTGGGCAGGAGCGTGGTCTCCCGTGTGCTCACGCGTGGCCAGCTTGGTACGGAGTGAATTGGCACGTGAAAATCCTGCACGTCAGCGTGAAAACCGAGGAAAGGCCCTTAGCGCGTAAGCGCGTCAGCACGCATACGCGATTCCATTGGACCAAAGGCCCTCAGCGCGTAAGCGCGTCTGTGACGTGACCCGCACGGGTGTTTCCCACACAGCACGTGATGACAGAGCACACGTGGAAAGACTGCACGTCAGAGTCTCATCGCGTGTAATTGGACAAAAGTGCGTGTACACGCGATTGGCCTATGTACGTGTATATGAGGTGTGCGCGGACACTTACACACGCAAGTACGTCAGCGCACCTGTATCCCGGTGTACGGCCATTTCCACCAATCACACGCAATGAGACTCTGACGTGCAGTCTTTCCACGTGTGCTCTGTCATCACGTGCTGTGTGGGAAACACCCGTGCGGGTCACGTCACAGACGCGCTTACGCGCTGAGGGCCTTTGGTCCAATGGAATCGCGTATGCGTGCTGACGCGCTTACGCGCTAAGGGCCTTTCCTCGGTTTTCACGCTGACGTGCAGGATTTTCACGTGCCAATTCACTCCGTACCAAGCTGGCCACGCGTGAGCACACGGGAGACCACGCTCCTGCCCAGAAGGCCGAATTACTGCCCCCCAGAGCCCCGAGCACGCTCCCACCTGCTATCTGCTGCTGCCTGACTGCCTGCTGCCCACGTGCACTGCCATTTGCTGCCTGCACATCAGCCAGGGGTGCTGTTGCTGTGACCACCCCTGCTGGAACAGAAGACTCCCGACTGGAATTCCATCGCTCCACAGCCCAGCCCCAGGACCCAGTTGCCCACCCACTCCTGCCTCTGGGGTTGTCATGTCGGGGCTAACACCATCTGTGACCACTGACAACCCCCGGCCAGAGAGGCAGAGGGGCACCAGCTTCAGTGCCACCGAAGTTGGTGTCCTGGTGGAGCAAGTCCTGGGGCAGTATGATGCCCTCTTTGGAAGTTCCCGCGCCGACAAGGAAGGACGGACTCGGATCTGGACAGACATCGTGACTGCCATCAACGCGGAGGGGGTGGCAGTCCGGGACTTACAACATGTCAGGAAGCGCTGGGAGGACTTCAGGTCCAGGACCCTGAACAAGGCCCGGCGCCTCTTGAAGGCAGCGGATGCCAAGGGGCGCCGGGGCCACTTGTCGGAAGAACAGATGGGGGTCCTGGAACGCATATCCCCAGCGCTCCACGTCCAGGTCCTAGAGAAGCAGAGCCGTCTGGAGTCGAGCGGTGAGTGTACATGCATCCTGGTTGTGAGCAGGGCGTGTGGTGATCATTCCCCATTGTGCCGGTTGCACATCTGTTTGTATGGGGTGGAGTATGGGTGGGGGTGTACAGGGCCGTGGGGCTGACACATGCGAGGGCTGTAATGTGTGAGACATGGATGGTGCTTGTGTGTGTGGGCTTGCATGGCAAATGCAGTTGTGCGTGCACACATGTTTGGATGAATGTGTATGTAAGTAGACATGTCCGTGATGTCAGGCATGTATGTTGTTTTCGGCTGCATGTATGAGCACTGTGTACATGTGCATGTGTGTGTATTTGTCAAAGGTGCAACAGTGATGCTACATGGATGCATGTGACAGCGGTATGTGGAAGCCTGATTGGCAGATGTGACATGGATGCCCGTCTGAACAGTGCGACACTTGGCAGAGGTGTAGACATGCATGCAAGTGTGGTGGTGTGTGTACATGTGTGGTGCACTTCCTGTGTTGCATGTGATGTATGGCTCCCCTTTGGCTGCTGATGCTGTTGTATGTGTAGGGATGGTGGTGGCAGTTGCGATATGGCTGTGGTATGGCTCATGTGTGCCAGTTGCAATGACATGTGTGTTGGGGATTGTGATGACATGTCTGAGGTTTGCCAATGCCACTCATGTGCAACTGTCATGCGTGTATGTGTCCATTGTACAGTGCCCTGATGCCTGTGTTTTGTTTCTCCCTGTCTGCAGCGTCAACTGATGAAGAGGGCGGAGAAGGTGCTGTGGAGCACAGCGGCGGGGATCCGACCGCCAGCCGGAGACGCAAGGCCCGGCTCCCCTCCCGTGTTGTCATCTCGTCGGGGAGTGAGGAGTCCGGTGCCGCGTCCCAGGCCGCAGCTGCCGGGGGGAGGTCCAAGAGGCGGAGGTTGCAGTTGGACTCCTCGGCAGCAGAAGGGGCAGCTGGGACCCCACAGGGCCCAACAGGGGAAGATTGCACAGAGTCATCCAGGTTGGTGGGGGGTTTGGTGGAGGAGGGGGCCGCGCAAGCACCAGAGACGGGGTCTGGAGGTGGGGATCCCACTGGTGCTAGTGGTGCAGTCCAGGACCAGGGACAGGAGGCAGCACAGGCGGCCGCGGAGGTGCCTGTGTGCAATCCTGTCCCCGATCCTGTCCCTGCATCATCTTGCACCAGCAGGGATGCCTACGTCCAGACCCGTTTTCAGGCAGGGGATGAGCTGACGTCAACTGGCCTTCCTCTGCCTGCGGACGTGGCTATCCAGGTCCGGGTTGAGCCTGTCCTGGCTGGTGTGGCGTTGCGTCAACGGGCCATGCGAGGTGACCTGCAGTCTTTTCATGGAGAGACTGCACGTCATCTCGAATGGCTCGTTGACCACGTCAGCCTGCTGGGACAGGTCACCCAGACCGGATTCCTCCGTCTGATGGGGCTTGTTCCGACCCCCTCCTCAACTGGACCCCCTACGCGCCAGTCGTCCTCTGTGCCATCTTCCCACCCATCAGTCACCTGGGTGCCCTGTGGAGCTGCCTCTGACAGTGCGGCCAGGCTGGTGGAGGAGGCATCCCTGCCACAGTCGGGAGTCGGACGTCCAGCAGGGGTGGCCACATCAACAACTGCACCCCAGCCGGCGGAGGATGTGCAGGCAGCAGGAGGCAGTGCACGGGCAGAGGCAGAGCAGCAGCAGCAGCAAGATGGTGGGAGCCATGAAGGCTCGGGGCCTTCGACATCGGAGGGGCAGGCATCGGCCGGAGGGCAGGAGGACCCAGGACAGAGAGTGTCTTCCGTGTGGCAGCGGTTGGGCCACGCCATAGGTGCGGAGCGGCGGCGGGCGGAAGAGGCGCGGCTCACAATGGTCAGGGCGGAGAACTCCATGCGGAGGGCCCTGAGGCGGGCCGAGTGCCTCGAGGCAATCCGCAGGGGGTTGGAGGAGGACACGGCGTCGTCCCTGCGGACCCTCGGGGCCATGGAACTGGACCGCCTCCGGGACATCGAACAGGAGTTCGATGATGCCCTGGCCCGGAACACCACAGAGTGAGCCGCTGGACTTGCCCGCCGCCTTTGTATATAGTTCTTTAGTTTTAGGTTTCCTTTCGTTCTTATTATTATTTGGAGTCGACGGACACTGCTCCACTTTTTGTATATAGTTGATATTTAGGTAGGTTTTTTAGGAGGTTTCCTTAGTTCAGTTGTGATGATGGACCCTTGTTATTTTTTTACATAGTTCTTTGTTGCATGGAGAGTTTTTACATTTCACTTTGGACATAATTTTTTGGATTTGATTTTCTAGTTTTGTGTTTTTATGCGGACATGCAGCTTATTTTTTCACATTTACATTGTAGTTAGTTTTCTTTCTTTGGCATTTGTATTTTTTTCAATACATTTTTTTTTCCATTGTTCACTGTGTGGTTTCATCTCATTGGTTTCATGCATGTCATGTTGTGTGTTTTCCCATTCAATTTGAAAATATGTGTGTGACGGACATGGGTTCATTTGCTTCATGTACATTGGGGGTGTAACATGTGATTTCCATTTCCATGTGGGTGAATGGGTTACTTGGTAGGTCTTTTTGGCTGTGGAGGATGACCATTACGCACATGATTGGGGATTGTGAGGACCTGGTGGGGGCTGCACATGGTGGCAGGGGGGTGGGGGTGGTGGGAGACATGAGTGGGGGCCTGGTGGAGGGTGACCCTGGTGGCGGGGGGGTGGGGGTGATAGGGGACATGAGTGGGGGCCTGGTGGAGGCTGCCCCTGCACTGCTGGGGTGTGGGGGTGGTGGGAGACATGAGTTGGACATGGGTGGGGGCCTGCTGGCAGGTGCCCCACAGTGCTGGGGGGTGGGGGTGGTGGGAGACATGAGTGGGGGCCTGGTGGAGGGTGCCCCTGGTGGCGGGGGGGTGGGGGTGATAGGGGACATGAGTGGGGGCCTGGTGGAGGCTGCCCCTGCACTGCTGGGGGGTGGGGGTGGTGGGAGACATGAGTGGGGGCCTGGTGGAGGGTGCCCCTGCACTGCTGGGGGGTGGGGGTGGTGGGAGACATGAGTGGGGGCCTGGTGGAGGGTGACCCTGGTGGCGGGGGGGTGGGGGTGATAGGGGACATGAGTGGGGGCCTGGTGGAGGCTGCCCCTGCACTGCTGGGGGGTGGGGGTGGTGGGAGACATGAGTGGGGGCCTGGTGGAGGGTGCCCCTGGTGGCTGGGGGGTGGGGGTGGTGGGAGACATGAGTGGGGGCCTGGTGGAGGGTGCCCCTGCACTGCTGGGGGGTGGGGGTGGTGGGAGACATGAGTGGGGGCCTGGTGGAGGGTGCCCCTGGTGGCTGGGGGGTGGGGGTGGTGGGAGACATGAGTGGGGGCCTGGTGGAGGGTGCCCCTGCACTGCTGGGGGGTGGGGGTGGTGGGAGACATGAGTGGGGGCCTGGTGGAGGGTGCCCCTGGTGGCGGGGGGTGGGGGTGATAGGGGACATGAGTGGGGGCCTGGTGGAGGCTGCCCCTGCACTGCTGGGGGGTGGGGGTGGTGGGAGACATGAGTGGGGGCCTGGTGGAGGCTGCCCCTGCACTGCTGGGGGGTGAGGGTGGTGGGAGACATGAGTGGGGGCCTGGTGGAGGGTGCCCCTGCACTGCTGGGGGGTGGGGGTGGTGGGAGACATGAGTGGGGGCCTGGTGGAGGCTGCCCCTGCACTGCTGGGGGGTGGGGGTGGTGGGAGACATGAGTTGGACATGGGTGTGGGCCTACTGGCAGGTGCCCCACAGTGCTGGGGGGTGGGGGTGGTGGGGGACATGAGTTGGACATGGGTGGGGGCCTGCTGGCAGGTGCCCCACAGTGCTGCGGGGTGGGGGTGGTGGGAGACATGAGTGGGGCCCTGGTGGAGGGTGACCCTGCACTGCTGGGGGGTGGGGGTGGTGGGAGACATGAGTGGGGCCCTGGTGGAGGGTGACCCTGGTGGCTGGGGGGTGGGGGTGGTGGGAGACATGAGTGGGGGCCTGGTGGAGGGTGCCCCTGCACTGCTGGGGGGTGGGGGTGGTGGGAGACATGAGTGGGGCCCTGGTGGAGGGTGACCCTGGTGGCTGGGGGGTGGGGGTGGTGGGAGACATGAGTGGGGGCCTGGTGGAGGGTGCCCCTGCACTGCTGGGGGGTGGGGGTGGTGGGAGACATGAGTGGGGGCCTGGTGGAGGCTGCCCCTGCACTGCTGGGGGGTGGGGGTGGTGGGAGACATGAGTGGGGGCCTGGTGGAGGGTGCCCCTGGTGGCTGGGGGGTGGGGGTGGTGGGAGACATGAGTGGGGGCCTGGTGGAGGGTGCCCCTGCACTGCTGGGGGGTGGGGGTGGTGGGAGACATGAGTGGGGGCCTGGTGGAGGGTGCCCCTGGTGGCTGGGGGGTGGGGGTGGTGGGAGACATGAGTGGGGGCCTGGTGGAGGGTGCCCCTGCACTGCTGGGGGGTGGGGGTGGTGGGAGACATGAGTGGGGGCCTGGTGGAGGGTGCCCCTGGTGGCGGGGGGTGGGGGTGATAGGGGACATGAGTGGGGGCCTGGTGGAGGCTGCCCCTGCACTGCTGGGGGGTGGGGGTGGTGGGAGACATGAGTGGGGGCCTGGTGGAGGCTGCCCCTGCACTGCTGGGGGGTGGGGGTGGTGGGAGACATGAGTGGGGGCCTGGTGGAGGGTGCCCCTGGTGGCGGGGGGGTGGGGGTGATAGGGGACATGAGTGGGGGCCTGGTGGAGGCTGCCCCTGCACTGATGGGGGGTGGGGGTGGTGGGAGACATGAGTGGGGGCCTGGTGGAGGCTGCCCCTGCACTGCTGGGGGGTGGGGGTGGTGGGAGACATGAGTGGGGGTCTGGTGGAGGCTGCCCCTGCACTGCTGGGGGGTGGGGGTGGTGGGAGACATGAGTGGGGGCCTGGTGGAGGGTGACCCTGGTGGCGGGGGGGTGGGGGTGATAGGGGACATGAGTGGGGGCCTGGTGGAGGCTGCCCCTGCACTGCTGGGGGGTGGGGGTGGTGGGAGACATGAGTGGGGGCCTGGTGGAGGGTGACCCTGGTGGCTGGGGGGTGGGGGTGGTGGGAGACATGAGTGGGGGCCTGGTGGAGGGTGCCCCTGCACTGCTGGGGGGTGGGGGTGCAGGGGGACATGAGCAGGTGTGCAGGGTAGTCCCCTGTTTTGTGGGCTGCCTGCAGGGGCTGTGGAGGGTGTACAGGGAACACCTGTGAGGACCCACCCAGCCTAATTGCGTGTGATAATTCCCGCACACCCCTGTAATACACGTACCAAGCCAAATCGCGTGTGATAATTCCCACGCACCCCTGTAATACACGTACCTGGCCAAATCGCATGTGAAACTTCCCGCGTACCCCTGTAATACACGTACCCTGGCCAATCGCGTGTTGAACTTCCCGCGTACCCCTGTAATACACGTACCCTGGCCAATCGCGTGTTAAACTTCCCGCGTACCCCTGTAATACACGTACCCTGGCTAATCGCGTGTATAACTTCACGCGTACCCCTGTAATACACGTACCCTGGCCAATCGCGTGTTAAACTTCCCGCGTACCCCTGTAATACATGTACCCTGGCCAATCGCGTGTTAAACTTCCCGCGTACCCCTGTAATACACGTACCCTGGCTAATCGCGTGTTAAACTTCCCGCGTACCCCTGTAATACACTTACACTGGCTAATCGCGTGTTAAACTTCCCGCGTACCCCTGTGATACACGTACCCTGGCCAATCGCGTGTTAAACTTCCCGCGTACCCCTGTAATACACGTACCCTGGCCAATCGCGTGTTAAACTTCCCGCGTACCCCTGTAATACACGTACCCTGGCCAATCGCGTGTTAAACTTCCCGCGTACCCCTGTAATACACGTACCCTGCCTAATCGCGTGTATGACTTCACGTGTACCCCTGTAATACACTTACCCTGGCTAATCGCGTGTTAAACTTTCCGCGTACCCCTGTAATACACGTACCCTGGCCAATCGCGTGTTAAACTTCCCGCGTACCCCTGTAATACACATACCCTGGCCAATCGCGTGTTAAACTTCCCGCGTACCCCTGTAATACACGTACCCTGGCTAATCGCGTGTATGACTTCACGTGTACCCCTGTAATACACTTACCCTGGCTAATCGCGTGTATGACTTCACGTGTACCCCTGATATGCACGTTACCCGCTTTGCGTTCCTTGTTTGGCTGCCCTGTAAACTGGTCCAGGGTTAGCGCAGCCCTTTGCGATGATTTAGCGATTTTGCTGGCTTTTCCTTGCGCGAGGGCGTTCTTGGGGGCGTTACTGGCGCTGCTGCAGGGTCGCTGCGATACTCTGCGCCACGGCTGGTTTGGGAGCATGAAATCCATGAATACGCTGTGCGCGGAAATCGGTTTTAGCGCACGTGCCTGGCGCAGTCAATCGCACGCGGACACTCTGCGCCAGCCGCTTGCGACACTTTTCTGCGAAATTCTATGAATTACCCTCTTAGTCTGTTCTTTAAAAAGCTCTAACACACAATGCAGACAAAAACGTCAAAAAAGCTTTTAGTGTAGAATAAGCATACATTTCGGAGTATGTATTTTGCTTTCCGCAAGTTACAGTTATAGCATGTTTTTTTCTGAAGTTGTCTCTGCTATGCTCATCACAAGTAATTCCATCTCGGGGTTCTTGGTCACTTGACAAAATCCTTGTGCCTAAAAGCTTGTGTATAATGTAGACATGTTTGACTATAGCACATAAAGTTGCCCTTGATTTCATTGTGCCACAATTAATGCTTTGTTTTAATGTGTCTGTATTTCCCATCTCCCTGGCATGCTGTTCAGGATGTCTGTTTGCATGTATGAGGTAAAGAGTGCCCAGAGTACGGCATGCAGTATGAGTGCGCTGCTTTCCCTGTGCTACTCTACATTTTTTAATAAACAGTTATGATCCCTCCCAATGGTATTTATTTTGCCAACCTCTGAAGCCTGGAAAGTAGGTCAACACAGACTTGACATGCGGGCAACTTGGCACCAGAACTGGAGATGAACTGGCATGCTGTTAAATCTGTTACCAGTTTAATGATATCCACTACAGAGTGTAATTTGGTTTCTGACTTTGACAACATTCAGACTTGTAATTCTCATTTTACTATAGCCGGTAAGACAGCTATAGCCGGTAAGATAGCTTAGTGGGTTGAGCACTTGCTGCTGTAATGGGTGTGTGAATTGCAGGTTGCAAGTTCGTATCCCAGCAAAGCCCACTCAGCCTTTTATCCTTCTGAGGTCGATAAATGAGTACCAACACAGGTTGGGTGATATTGCATGTATATGTGTTATATAAAAAGCACTTAAGCATAAGTGCTATGTAATAACACATCATTATCATTTGGCCTTGGACGTTTGCTTGCATTCACAGTAATTTGGTGATATGGGGATATATACACTGATATTAATGACACACATAGTGATCCATTCTTGTATGAACTGTACATCACATTACAGTGATATCCTAACCATATTTTTCGTAGTTTACTTAGGAACAATGCTATGTGATGCCACTTCCAGTTTTTTCAAGGGGTGAAAGGTTGTGTACCATCGCTTCCCGTGATGTCACTTCAGGGTGGTGTCAAATTACTTCACTTACTGTGATGTCCTCCAAGGTCAAGGGTCGTGTTAATTCACTTCCGCTACCCCTGGTATATTGGTGAAATGACATGCCTGATGCAGATGTGTGATCAGAAATAGCTGGTGCCGTTCTTAGCCAGAGACACTGGGTCCGATTTACAAAGCCTTTAACAACCCTGTGGCTCGCTACATTATCTACTTGAAGAGTTTGTTTTGCGTACAAAATGATGTGCTCGTTCTAGTGAGTCCATTGCAAGTTAGTTGTGCTTGTGGTATGGTTTCCCCACAGCCAAGCACAGGCATTACAACGTTTCATAAAGGACGTTTATTAGAATGAGACTCATAGCCTCATTTTCTTCAGGAACGCAAAGGAGCAATGAACACATTTGCAATGGATGTACTCAATAAAGTTTCAGTGCCCTGTGATACACTGAAATTGGTCTATTGCTTTGCTGTCAGTGTATTGTCAAAACACGTTAGTGTAGTTAGTTATTCGGAAAAATGCAAAAATGCAACAATCAGGTTTTTCGTCAGAATGTGAATCCTCAGATTTGTTAAGGATTAGGTCACAATGAACCTCTTTTTGAATATAAACGGGCTACGTATTGATTTTTTTGTATTTATTTTTGACTGTTTTAATTTTGTAAACAGCGAGTAATTCAAGGACACGGTAACACATGCATCGTTCGGTCAAGGACGTGATCATGTTTTCAACACATTCTAAACTCACACTTCGTAAAAGCTCTCCAGAAATAACGAGTTAAGTCAACACACGAGGCATTTATCGGATTTCGCAACGGCAGCAGCCGCAGCTACTCTTTCGGCTAAATATATACAAGAGAACAGTGTAATTACAAAGACGACCTAATGGTGTCTTGAATTTATCTGAGGGACTTTCATAATAGACGCCTCAGCTTTTGTCTTAATTTGACAGTGCGATATTAAATGCTCTGTGGCTTGTTACTATGATAAAAGAATAAAGGAAAGAAAAATCAACTGTCTGCTCAAATAATGTTCGCAATTTAAATCTTGACTGTACGCTTGCAAAATAGCGAGACCATTTTCTGCAGTGCATGTTAATTTAGCAGTTTAAAGATGTTTTCATATGCATTTATATTCCTTTTTTATGCATATTATAGGGCAGCAAAAGGCGCCCAGTAGTAAAGGCGAGTTGGACTCCCATAAAACCCCCTTAAAATACTATTGTTATTAACCTTTGATTCGAGTGACGGATTTGCCCAATGGTATTCAGGAAGTGATAAGGGACTCACGAGCCACCCCAGACTGCAAAGTTTTGTGAAGATATGTTAAAGAATAGGAAAGTTATTAAGAAGACAAAACATTTTTTACCAAACTTGTGGACTACTTCCCATTAATTTTTCCATAGACAGACAAGGTCAATTTTGACAAAGCGCACAGCCCAAACCGCTGGACGGATTTTTACCAGGTCCGAAACGACTTGGGCATGAAGCGTTGACTTGCGATCCATGCGTGGTTTGGGGTTATTAATTGATATGTTATTTATAATGCACCTAGGAATAAGGGCGGACAAGACAAATGATCTTACTATACCTAGTAGCCTTTAGATCATGCAAGTGTGCAGTCAAGAAGTGCAGGGGAGAGGGTATGGGGAAAAGTGCACCCAGAGCAGCAGGACCCTGAGTTAAGTTTTCTGTTTGGAGAAATGACTCACCCGCAGAGATTAGAAGTAGACAAGTGTAGGGCTGTAGTAGGAAGAGAGAGTTAGAGATAGTGAGAACCCCGGCCCCAGAAAGCCTTGTGGATGATGCAGAGGGTCTTCAACTTGATCCTTGATCCTTGCAGCCCATGGGGGCCAGTGGAGGGTTTTCAGGGCTAGAGAGATGCAGTCCCTGTGCATGAGGCCAAGGATAAGTCTTGCAGGACTGTTCTGGATGAGTTGTAGTAAGTGAAGAGTACAGTTAAGCAGATTGAGAAAGAGGCTGTTGTAGTAGTCCAGCCTAGAGAGAACCACAGCTCAGGAGACGGCGAGCTTCGGGGGGTCGGTGAGAAAAGGGAGAAAAGGGAGAATACCTCTAAGAAGGTGCAGCTGGGAATGGGCCTTTCTGGCAAGGTCCATGATATGTGGAGAGAAGGAGAGAGCGCAGTCAAAGATGACCCCAAGGTGTTTTGCCTCACAAGAGAGTGAGGGCAGAGGGCCCAGGGAGGCTGGCCAGAGTGAGAGGGGAGTGAGAGGGGAAAAGTGGGAGCAGGGTTCACAATGAGAAGGATCTCCGTTTTACTGTCATTAGGCAGAACTAAATAGAGGTGAACCATGCCTGAATAGTGGATAGACAGTCAGGTATGAGCAAGGAGATGGCCGAGGGTAGCATGAAAGAGAGATGCGTATCATCCACATAACCCTGAAAGTTAGAAGAAAAGGTGGGCATCAGGAGACATTGAAAAGCCCGGGGGAGAGGATAGAGCAGTAGGGAACACCACTTGTGGAGAGAGGTGGTGGAGTGGAGGGACCCACCTTGAACCTGGGAAGGTCGGCACAAGAGGAAAGAGGACAGCCACAGCAGAGCATGATCCATGATGCCCAGGGTATCATGGAGATGAGTGGATCAGGATGTTGTGGTTCAAGGTGCAGTAGTTATTTAAATATTTGATGAGGTAGGGGGTGCCCCCTTCTCAAAAATAGATAGCTATATCTCAATGATTTACCACAAACTGGGTGTTTTTAGAAATGAAACAGACACCATCTTGTTTTTCTCCCGATTCGTGAGATATTTGAGGTTGTAACCAAGGATATGGGAAAATGAAATGCAGGAAAAAAGCTATTTGCAGGTCAAAAACATGGGTGGGGGGTGGCTGTCTAGTGGGCCAAAGTGAAATTTGAAAGTTGGAGGGGGTCTAGAGACTGAGTTTGAAACACAAAGCTTTCTGTAGCCTTGGCTATAATCGTGAATAGCTGACATCTCAAAGCAAACTGCGTCATAGAAACAGCATGTGTTGTGGAGGGAAAGGAAGAGGGCTGGGGATGTGAGGAGGCCATCTGAGGAGTGGGGGTAGCTGGCAGAGATAAGGGGGGGGGCACTTGGTGAGGACTATGGATAGCCATGGGTAAGAGTAGTTCTGTGCCCACGGCTATACATTTTGAGGTGCCTATGTTTTATTTATTTCTAAAAGATATGTCTGTAGGTAAAGTGACATTGTGTGTTTTCAGACTTTCTTACATGTGAGACTGTGGAGGAAAAAAGACAAAACTTCTTTACAAAAATCTATACAAAAAGGAGCCACCCTACTCTAGTTTTAGATGCCCCATCTGCTGTATTTTAGCCTGTGTATTCTCACCCATGCTATTATATTGGCCCTCATTACGACCCTGGCGGAGGACCATGGTGCAATTTGCACCATGGTCCATGGCGCTAAGCTGCCAATTCCGCCATGGTGGTTGGCGGACTTACCGCCCCATTCCGACCTTGGCGGGGCGGTAAGTCCCCAATCCCCATTTACCCTTCCCCATTCCCATTTTTGCCCCATAGGGTATAATGGGAGTGGGGAAGGCGTTAATTACGCCACCGTAAATTACGGTGGCGTAATTAACAACAAGTCCCGTAGCGCCATGGATTTTTCCGCCTGCAAAAAGCAGGCGTAAAAATCACCATGGCGCTACGGAAACTCGTAGTCAGGCGGAAAGGTACGCCATGCTTTACGCCAGCGTAAACCCCTTTCCGCCAGGGTCGTAATGAGGGCCATTGTGTGTAATTGTACCTCCAGGAATTCCATGTAGTTTTACATTGTACTGTGATAGAAAAAAATACTGCTTGTCACCTCAGAAATTAGAATTAGAAATGGAGGAAGATTACATGAGGGGACCAGGTGTAATTTTGTGTATTTACTTTCTGATTGGTTGTTTATAGTTTGTGTTTGTGTGGTGGGTGGCTGACAATAGGATGTCAAGTACCTCAGATGCTGTTCAACCTATCATAGAATGTACTTTTTTGAGCGATGTTTATATGTGGCAAAAAAGCAAAAAAACTGTAGATTATATTGTATCATTATATTAAGAGTATATATATATATATATATATATATATATATATATATATATATATATATATATATATATATATATATATATTCAGTGAAAAAACTTTGTTAAAGGGACGTTCTGGTTACAAGTAAAACCGGAAAACCCCTGAAATTCGCCAGTTATGGTAAGCTAAGCATCCATAACTCGCACCACCACCGTGCACTGCTAAGAATAACACCCATGACATCAAATATGACATCACAAATATGATTGATGACATCACTGATGACATCACATGTGCATTTAATTTTCATAGGAAGTCCCTACAAGGGGTTGTGAATGTAATGTTGGCAAAACGTGTCAGGCGTCATCTGTAGATGTGTGATGACCTACATACTTGATTTGTAATGTATTGCTCCAAAAAACATTCCATTGCATTGTTGTTTCTAGAACAGGAACCTACTCATAAAGAAACATAGGCATTGGCTGCAGCATACACCATAGAGATGTAATATTTCTAATTTTCCCATGTTGGATAGTAAAACGGTGACTGCTTCTGTATCACACTTTTGCATACTGTGAAACACATACTAAGTAGGTAATAATGCATCACTTACTACATGCTTGTACTACTACACACAAAACATTAAGAGACCACAATGTATACACATATGGGGCTTATACAGGGAGAGTAAAGTAAGTAAACAAGAGGCAGTATCATGAGCCACAGTGTATAACCAACATGATTATCTATACGCATAGAAATGATTGCTGTGTTTCAGGCCTGCTTTTTCCCTCATGTATGTGCATCATAAGATGTGATTGAATTCTAAGGAAAGTACTGTAAGAACATGTGAGAATAGCAATCTCTACAAATGTAAAACCTTTTGAATTTTAAGATTTTGACTGTCAGTGTATAAACTCACCTGGCCTAGATATGTCAGTGAACAAAAAAAGAAGGGGCTAGACATGTGATGTCATCAGTGATGTCATCAATCATATTTGTGATGTCATCTTTGATGTCATGGGTGTTATTCTTAGCAGTGCACGGTGGTGGCGCGAGTTATGGTTGCTTAGCTTACCATAACTGGCAAATTTCAGGGGTTTTTCGGTTTTACTTGTAACCATAACGTCCCTTTAACAACGTTTTTTCACTGAATTTGATATTTCTTTAGTAGCACAACTTAACCATAACATCCCCTTAACAAAGTTTTTTCATTGAATTTCCTAGGTTTTTATTAGTATAACTTAACCATAACGTCCCCTTAACAAAGATTTTTCATTGAATTTCATAGGTTTTTATTAGTGCAACTTAACCATAATGTCTATGAACATCTGACTTCGTTGCGGACCTTTCGCACAGTGCCACATGACCATATGTTGGCACGCGGCATGATGACGTGTCCGAGAATCCGCCCGCACTTCACGATAAGATCCGTGCTTCGCGGACAGTTCAGAACTGCATTTTCTACTGATCTAGGAACTTTCAAATTTCCCTTGCACAGCTCCAACACCTATTCCTAATCATCCATTAACAATCTAGCACACAGTAAATACTTTTAGTAAAACTGCTATTTATCTTAAAATGGAATCAGCTAATGCCATCCCTCCTCCCCAAGAGACACCACCACTGCTGTAATCAAGCAGCATGAGAAACACTGTCCCCTACCTTAGAAATAACACATGCACAACATTTTCCCCTGTCCACCTGAACCTCCATATTAGTGTTTGGTGCCTCTTCTGTCATTTCCCTCCCCAAGTTTCGTTGTAAGCTCTCCTGCCAACAAAAAAATGCATCCAAAAACAATAAAAGAAATGTTCCTTTAGGAACCACCTTTCACAGTTAAAAAATAGAACTAAAAAAAAAACCTATAGACTCCATCTACTTTATATTTCTCAGTAAAGTACATAGACTCAATAAGATTTTCCAACATTTCCATTTGCATTTTGTGTTATGCTAATGGCAATATTGTGGCGTTTATCCTCCGTTCCATGGATGGAACGGTGCAACCGGCCTGGCAGCCCATGTTATCAGCCCAAGCAAAGCGATGGTCGATAGAGAGGTCTCTGGACCATTATCCCCCCATTCCAGCCCCTGTAATGGGGGATGAAGGCCATTAGCACCCTAAATTTCCAAAGCGTGAACCCAGGGTGCTGGATTTGTCTTCCTACACCAGGACGCCTTTGGCGCCCGGTGTAAGAAGAAAAATCCTTTTACAAGATGTCCACCATGGAAAGGGAAGGCGGGGTTCCATACAGGGCCCCTCTTCGCTTTCCATGACAGCCTGCAGAAGGCAAAAAGAGAACTCTATGACCATATTACCATGAGAAAAAAGTGCGAACCAGACTGACTACCCCTCTCTCGTGGACCTGTCGAATCACAGGTGAGGGTACAGAGTGACTGCTTACTAATTATGCAGAGAAAACACCTGTAGGGAAACAATTATTTGGACCGGATGCTTTTTTACAAATGTATAAATCACTTTTAATATTCACTTTTAAAAAAACATCTTAGAAAACATTTATAGACTTCTACATGCACCAATCATACCTTTCATTCCATTCAAAACGTTTTTACAAACTCGGGGTTCTACAATTTACATATTCTTTGAGCATATTCACTATTTACAATATGCATGACATCGGAAAAAACATTAGATTTTCCTTTGAGTCGACATATGTTTCGGCCCTTATTAGAGTACCGTTGTTGTCTGCGGTGGTCAATTGAACAGTTATTGGGCCATCTTCAGGACATTTGTTTTTTCTTGGAAGATTAATTTCGTTCCCCTTTTACATGAAAAAATGCCAAATCTAAAACACAAATTGTACATATATTACATTGTGAACCGGTCTTTCCCAATCTCATTAGTCTCAAGGTGATGGCCAGATATATAAAAATTTACTGAACCTACGCACTGCACCCACCTGTGGTCGGCATATGTTGTTAAGGACCATGGAGCTGTGGCTACTGGATGTATACTGTGTTTACCAGTGTCTGGAACCCTATTTACAGGGAACACAGAAAGGATAATAAATAATCTTTACATTCTTATTGTGGTGAAAAGGTCCTGAAAAAAGATTTAACTAGGACTTACGGAGTACACCTCTGTGTAGGTGAATCTTCAAAATCTCTTTACTGGAGTGCTGCGTGACCAGCTGTGGTAAATTGGAACTTAGTCCTGCAGTTTCATCTGTAATACTGCCTGTTAAAAAAGACAGAATGGGTCACTAGTGTTATATTAGTGATCGCATAACATATAATACTAATTTAAATTTATTATGCAAATCGGCATGTCTAATAGGCCGTGTTATTTCTAAACTCGCACCAGTTATTCTTTCCAAAGGTGTATGGTTTGCCCGCACGGAAAAGCCCCTATTCGCGTGGCCCCTTCAAACGTACTCTCTATTGTTTTGTAAACGTGAGGTCATTAACGACTCCGCACTGATTGCTCATTGTGATACGCTTGTTGGTTTAAGCAGTTAAAACTCACGATGTACATTGGGAGCTCGTCGTGTTTATTAAACCTCGCCCGAACGGCACTTACTTAAAACAACCTGCGCATTCGGGACAAGGCTTACCTATTATTTCGACTTCCACTCTTTCCGAGCTCAAACAGCGTGTAGTCTGCCGATCGCGCTGTGTGTAGGGCGTGGACCTTTTTAAAGGTCACCTGATTGGGGGTGTGTGCACGTCAAGGGCACATGACCCTGTTGCCGTCGTAACTGCAAGCCGGCTTCTGTGGCAAAAAGGCTGTTAGAAATGAGACCTGACCCAAACAAATGGATGTTAGCTCTTATTTGGGACGAAACTGTATATAATGCATGAGTCTTCGTGTGTTTTTGAAGAGTATTACGGACGCTCGATCTGCTACTTATCGAACATTCCGTAATGCTGTACTATCACTCAAACCATATGTACTTTGCTTGTGTGTTGTATCAGAGAAATGCAAGTTATTGAAAAAGGACCCTTTTTAAAAAAAGGCACCCGTATATTCAATTCATCAACGTGCCATTGTTTTGTTCTATGTATGGAAGGAGATCATTTGAGATGAATCTGAAGGGATCAGATATATATGCCTCTAATACAGTTATCTCAAAGGAATGCACTCCACTCCACTGCAATATTTAACCCGTTTTTGACTGTATTAAGGTTGTAAATCCATTTTTGCTCACACCTGGTGAGAGTTTGGTCCCTATTCCCTTTCCTTGGGGAGGGTTTGATGACTTGGATTACACACCATAATAAGTCAGTACATTTGTGTTGTTTCTTTGTGAAATGGGCCACCAATGGTTTATTTTCCACTTGGTTGCAAATACAGGATTTGTGCTCACTGATTCTTTGGCGTATTGGCCTTTTAGTTTTGCCAATATACACCAGGTCACACGGACATTTTATGGCATAAACCACCCATTGGGTTATGCAGTTGGTAAAATCTTTTAGCTGGATTACCTTATTGCAGACGGTGATGTCCTTCATTGTGGCTGTTTGTGCACAGACCGAGCAATGCCCACACCGGTGGTGGCCTTCTACAGGAGGTAGGCCCCAGAGTAATGTTTGAGAGGTCTTCGTAGGCTCGTTATTCTGGTAAGTGTGTACTAGACTATCTTTGATGTTTTGTTGTCTTTTAAATGCAAACCGTGGGACTGGAGGATTGAAGTTTTCCGTGTAAAGCATTTTCCAGTGTTTGCGGATGATCTTTCTGAGATTGTTGCTTATCGGACTGTATGTGCTGACACATGTGATTTTTTCCTCTTTTTGGCGATGGGCTGGTTCTAAAGTGGTAGCTCGGTTCATGTGTAATGCTCTTTTATACGCCCTGTGTATCGTGGTTTTTGGGTACCCTCTGTCCTTAAGTATAGCCTTGAGACTTTTACTGTGTAATTTGTACATTTCCACATCCGTACAGTTTCTACGGATCCGGAGGAACTGGCCGTATGGTAGGCCTTCTTTTAGACTTAGAGGATGGAAACTTTGATAATTCAACAGAGTGTTTTTGTCAGTGGGTTTCCTATATAGAACAGTCTCTATATTGCCACTTGTTGTTTTTTGTATCTCTAAATCTAAGAATGGTATTTTGTTCAAATCAGTATGTATTGTGGATTGGATGTGCGGGTTTTGAAGATTCAACCACTTATGAAACAACAAAAGCTGATCAGAGGTGCCACTCCATATTAGACAGATATCATCAATATATCGTAGCCAATTTTTGATGAAACTTGAGAAAGGATTAGTAGGACTATAGATGAATTGTTGCTCGAGATCATCCATGTATAGATTTGCTAAGTCCGGAGAGAATGTCGCTCCCATACTAGTCCCTTTTAGCTGATTGTAGTAATAGTCTTTATACAGGAAGACATTGGGCCTCATTACACGGACGGCGGTAAGGGTTAACGGTCACCGTTAATGGCAACGGTGACCGTTAACCCTTACCGCCGTACTACGAGGTCCCTTTGCGGGTTGGAGGAATCAACGCCTGCTTCTTGCAGGCGTTAAGTACCAACCCGCTAAGGGACCTCGGAGCTAATTACGGCACCGCAATATTGCGGTGCCGTAATTAGCGCCTTCCCCATTCCCATAGAGCCCTATGGGGCAGAAATGGGAATGGGGAAGGGCAATGGCGGAAGGGGGATTTACCGCCCCTCCAACCTTGGAATGGGGCGGTAAATCCCCTTTCCGCCAAGGCGGTGCTGGTAATTTACTGGCATGGTCCAGGGTGCTAATAGCACCCTGGATTACCGCCTTCCGTGTAATGAGGCCCATTCTCTGTCAGTGCTAACCTTATGCATTCCAAAATGAATGCTGTAGGGACAAGGTTAAGTGTCGCAGTGCACTTGTCCAAGTATTTGGCCATCACCTTGAGACAGTCACCTTGAGGAATGCTGGTATACAAACTCACAACATCCTAAGTAACCAGGATATCTGATGGGTTTAGTTGGATATTTTCCAGTCTTTTTAACATTCTGGTTGTATCTTTCACGTATGATGCCATTTTTGATACAAACGGTCTCAAGAACCAGTCAGAATAAATTGACAGAGGTTCAAGGATGGAATTAATGGCTGCCACAATCGGTCTACCAGGTGGTAATTTTTCATCCTTATAAATTTTTGGAAGGATATAAAATGCTAGCGTAGTTGGATACTGATTGATCAAAAAATCTTTTTCTTCGAGATCTATCCAGCTTTCTTCCACTGCATGTTTCATAAGACTGTTAATTTCTTCTTGGAGACGAGGAGTGGGGTCACATGGAAGTTTCCTGTATGAAGTTGTATCGTTGAGATGTTTCATCATCTCGATTTCATAGGCACCCTTATCCCACAGGACAATGCCGCCTCCCTTGTCAGCAGGATTGATTATAAAATCGTCATTGGTTTGTAAGGTTTTCAGTGCTTCTCTTTCAGCTTTGGATAGATTATTTTTTGAGTTGTTTTTATTCTTTATCGCGTCTTGAATTTCACGGGAAATTCTTTGTTCGAATGCTATTATCGCTGGGCTGACCATAGCATTAGTAGGTACACATTTAGAGGGTGTTCTAAGACCTGTGATCGTTGGTTCTTTTAAAGACGACGTTGGATTTCTGAAGAAATATTTTAGACATATCAGTCTGTAAAACCTTTGCAGTTCAACTTCATTTTCAAAAGCCCTGGCTTTCGCTGTTGGAACAAAAGACAGTCCTTTTGATAGGATGCTGATTTCAACTGTAGAAAGGACATAAGAAGTTAAATTATAGATGGGAACTACCAAGTCTGAGGGGGGCCCTGCCAATTACTCGTGTTTTTCCGCGGGGGGCCCTGCTCTTTGTTTCGGCCGCGTTTTCCCTTTCCCCGAAAAAAAGGTTGGGGAGGTGGACCTGTGGAACCTTGCTGACCTGCATCTGACCCACTACTGGTTGATGCGTTTGAAGAGTTTGAAAAATTGACGAATGGTCTTCTTCTATTGCCGATGTTATATGGTCTTGCTTGGCTCGCTTTTTGTATATCATCATAGTAAGTGTCTATGAGATATGGATACGTTTTAGTTTCTTTGTATTGTTCCACATCTTTTTTTAGTTACCAGATTTTTTTATCTAGGGTCACTTTCTTGAATTTAACCATTTCGTCCCCAATTTTTTCCAGAGTTTCTTTAATGTCTTTGATGGTATTCTCTTGTTTAATTTTAGCCAATAAGGTTTCTATTTCAGTCCTTTGTATAGCTGCTTCCTCTTCTGAAGTGTCTATAATTAAGATTAAGAGGTCTCTTGAGCATTTGTTGCTTACACCGCTGAATTTACCTTTAAACTTCGTGTTGTTGGTGAACACTCGGGGGATGTTTTTAATCTGAAGGCTTTCTGGTATGGTACCGGCTTTCAGATAGGCCAGCATTAGTTTGCCGTGAGATTCAGTGCGTATAAGCTTTTTCTGGGTTAAAAGTTCAGCGTCATTTGACTGAGGAATTATAGAAACATTATCAATGTTATCTCGTAATAATGTTGGCTGATTTATGAGTTTCTTATAATACTCATCTGAAAAAGACACTAGGTTCTCGATGTCCATTATCTCAATTCTTCACGCAATACTTTCGTTTTTCGTGACAGAAATTTAAACCAACAACCAAGGGTTGTCCTAGGGAGAGCTATAGAATTGGGTACTCCCAAGTTTTTTGTTCTCGGGGGGTCAGATCTGTAAGAAGGGAGGTTCTAAAGAGAAAAAAGTGCGAACCAGACTGACTACCCCTCTCTCGTGGACCTGTTGAATCACAGGTGAGGGTCAGAGTGACTGCTTACTAATTATGCAGAGAAAACACCTGTAGGGAAACAATTATTTGGACCGGATGCTTTGTTACAAATGTATAAATCACTTTTAATATTCACTTTTAAAAAACATCTTAAAAAACATTTATAGACTTCTACATGCACCAATCATACCTTTCATTCCATTCAAAACGTTTTTACAAACTCGGGGTTCTACAATTTACATATTCTTTGAGCATATTCACTATTTACAATATTCATGACATCGGAAAAAACTTTAGATTTTCCTTTGAGTCGACATATTTTTTGGCCCTTATTAGAGTACCATCGTTGTCTGCGGTGGTCAATTGAACAGTTATTGGGCCATCTTCAGGACATTTGTTTTTTCTTGGAAGATTAATTTCGTTCCCCTTTTACATGAAAAAATGCCAAATCTAAAACACAAATTGTACATATATTACATTGTGAACCAGTCTTTCCCAATCTCATTAGTCTCAAGGTGATGGCCAGATATATGAAAATTTACTGAATCTACGCACTGCACCCACTTGTGTTCGGCATATGTTGTTAAGGACCATGGAGCCGTGGCTACTGGATGTATACTGTGTTTACCAGTGTCTGGAACCCTATTCACAGGGAACACAGAAAGGATAATAAATAATCTTTATATTCACTGTACAATTTCCGAGACAGGGTTTTGTCCGATGATAGGTCATCCCACAGGTATTGACGCTCTGTTTTTTCTGCTTTGGTTAATTAGGCTGTAACATAGCGTGCAACTGCAGTGGAATTGTCTGCAATGTACTGCACATCTATGTTTGCATTCCATAAGAGGGCAATGATTGCATTGTAATCATTGACAAATTTTGCTTCTTCTGTTCTTTTTATGTAATATGTGTTCTTAGGTGATTTACCTTTAACACTATGTCTAACTGAAGACATGAAGTTGTTTACTTGACCTGTTGCTGTAATTGGTCTAGGGAAACCAAAGCAGCATTTGGTGTAGTATTTCCCTTTGTTTTTGTATTCGGACGACAATATTTCCCACATTCGTGTCATTGAAATTGTAAAATTTGTGCATGAAGATCACTATTTGTTGCTTCTGAAGAAATTTCACAAGTGACATATTTTTCGATAAACTGTAAAACAGTGGCATCACTGTCCTGACCAAATTTAGGAGCATCTTTAATCCATAAAAGCATGTGGATATGTGGTGCTCCTCTGGCTTGGTATTCTTTTCTCCAAAAGAAGTGTTGCAGTTCTCCGAGGGGAGGACCAGTTTTATTACAAATATAGTGTAGCATAGTAATGAAACGATGATGGAAACATTAACAGGATCTAGAGAGCAAAGTTCTCCAAGTGTTAGTATATCTATGTTTGTTTTGTTTTTGTTTGATATGCGTAGGAAATCATGTAAATCTTCCCATGCATATTCTGCACAACCTAATGTAACAAACCAAGTGGGTGGGCCAAGATTTCTTATCATACAACGTATATCTCCGTGACATCGGACCCAGTACTCTTTAGTACCACGCATGTTTGCTAACAGATTTGTAATGCTTGATTGTAAAATCTAATCTTTTTCTTGCACTTTTTGCAGTAATTGCATAGCTGACATATTTTGAAAATGGGTACCTGATTTCAATGTGTGTGCAACTCTGTAACATAGAGTTGCTAGTTCACTTTCAAAGAGTAGGTGGAATATGTATTCCACATTTTGTCTAAATCTGGAATCTTCAGAATACATTCGTAACGAGCGGTATTCTGATGCTGTTATCTGAGTGGGTCTATCATCGTACCTTCCTTCTTTCCCAGTAGGAAAGAGTAGAGGAAAAGCATGTGCTTCTACACTTTTTTCCCATATGCTGATTGGTGGCAGCTGCTGACTGATTTGCACATGGCTGGTCCCCTTTTGCAATGGCTCAGACGGGCTAAACAACGGTGGTGTGTAAGGTTGCCCAGAGCAATTGCCAGTGGTTTAGATTCATTCGAAACCTTCCACCCATCACTTTTGTGGTCAGTTTGTTTCTCCTTGTGAGAGAGGGTATGCCCAGACGTGGGTAACTTGCTCGCTGCGCCACAAGGAACCAGGCTGCACCTCACTGAGGAGGTCCAACAAGGCCGAAACACATCTGGGGTTGCTTGGTTTTCTGTGCAGAGGGGACCTGGCCTAGCAGTTCGGGCTGGGCTGCTACCTTCGGTGGCGGCAGCTGCTGACTGATTTGCACATGGCTGGTCCCCTTTTGCAATGGCGCAGACGGGCTAAAAACAGTGGTGTGGAAGGTTGCCCAGAGCAATTGCCAGTGGTTAAGATGAATTCGAAATCTTCCACCCATCACTTTTTTGGTCAATCGGTAACACCTAACCCTGTGGAGGAACCATGCATAAAGGTGGCGATAGGTGACAATACATTTTCTTTCCTAGTTGACACAGGAGCCACTAGGTCCTGTATTAGAGAGGGGAAGTTCAACTTGTCAGGGGGAGCTATGCACACTCAAGGATTCTCTGGGACTCGAGGACTGGTTCCTTTCACTGATGACATCACCTTATCTGTTGGAGATCACAACCTGTCTCTACCACTGCTATACTCAAAGCAATCACCAGTAAACATACTAGGGAGAGACATAATGATCAGGTTGAACATGACTATATCCTTTACCGATAAGGGAATAGTGTGCTCCACACTAGGCATCATCATGCTCACAGCACAACACATACTTCAGGCTTACTGTGGCAAAACAGTAGCGAGGGCAGAGCCAGTGGATGGGGACCTCTTCCAATATGGCACGGACATGGCACTAGCATGGCTACCAGAAATTTTGGGCAATGTGTGGAGGAGACCAGCAGCTTACCTTTTCAGACCAGAAACACTGACAAGTGAAGGAGAAGGGGCTATAATATCAGTGGACATAGAAAGCATTGTGGCAACCACAGACTACGCTGCAGTTCACGCACAGGATGGGGAGGGGAAAGCATGGAGAGCAGTAATAGCACTGGCAGAAGGATGCAGGCTAACACAGGTGTCAGATGAGGAGCTGTTTGCAGATGGAGCGGGAGATGGGGAGATGGTGTTCCAAATGACCGTCTATATTTGGCTGAGAGTGACATACAAAGAGGTAGCACAAAAAATGTCAATGGCACTAGAAGCACCTACCACTACCCAGGTACCCTTCTACGAGGAAGATTTAGCTGCAGTACCCGCCTCTTTATGGACCAGTAGTCCATATGACGTAAGCTGCATACAGAGCATTGGAAGAGTAAAATGAAAGCTAAAGAACTCTATCCAAAGAAGCTGATGAGGGATCTATGAAACAATAACTGCCCTAGTGGATAGAGGGATATTGGTACCATCAGAATCACAGTGCAACACTGCGGTGGATCCAGTGCACAAGGCGAAAGGAGGGTCATGGCATTTTATACAAGATTTGAGGCCCCTCAACCATATTGTAGAGGCAGAATACGCCATAGCAGCTAACCCAGCTACTATACTGTGCAGGATACCAGCAGAGGTGGCACGTTTCACTGTGATCGCCTCAAGAATGCCTTCTTCTCAATACCTCTACACCCTGCTTCACAAGACTTAACAAGCTTCACATACCACAACACAAAGTGGAAACACACTAGACTACAACAAGGGTACTGCAAGTCACTGTCCATCTTTAACAGAGTAATACAAATGGACCTGGGGAACATTGAAATAGAAAGCGCGGTGCAACAATATGTAGACGACATCATCATCTGTAGCACCACCGAGGAGAAGTGCAGAAGAGACTCTGTAAAGAAGCTCACAGTACTGGCTGAGAAAGGATACAAGGTTGACAAGGGGAAGCTGCAGTATTGTCAAGAACAGGTGCTCTATATCGGGCAGATCATTTCACAAAAAGGAAGGAACATTGTACCACAAAGGGCACAAGCAATAACGAACACACAACAGCCGCAGGCAATAAGAGAATTGCAGCAGTTTTTGGGCCTTTGCAACTATTGCAGGGCATGGGCCTTTGACTACAGCTCATACATAGGACCACTGCTCGAGGCTCTTAGAGAAGCACAGAGGGGACAAAGGAAGTTGGGATGGAAAAAAGAAATGACAGAGGAATTCAATGAATTAAAACACGCCATCTCAACTGCACCAGTACTAGCTACCCCTAACTGTGAAGAACAATTCTACATATTTTCACATTGTGATACTGCAGTAATGAAAGCAATACTGACACAAAAAACAAGCATGGGATATTAGCCAGTGGCATTTTACAGGGGACATCTGGATCCTGTAATGATGGGTCATTTCTCGTGCAAAGAGAGCCTGGCCGCAGCAGCATTTACGGTAGAAAAATCCTCCTCGATAACAATGGGATGCCCCACAACACTGTACGTGGAGCACGCTCTCTTTGCAATACTGAACAAGCCAAAATCCACAACACAAAGAGATACAGGTAAAGAGATTATACTGTCCAAACCGGAGCTCAAAATAGTAAGGTGCAATAATGTTAACCCAGCACAATTCATAGCAGAAGTAGTGGAAGATGGTGGTATGCACATGACTACACCCAGGCTATTGAAATTTACTCAAGCACCAGGAAGGTGGAAGAAAATGCCCTAGAGGGTGGGGAGATAATGTACATAGATGGGTCATCAACAATTGACCAAAGCGATGGGATAAGAAGAACAGGAGCAGCAGTAGTACGTTTGAGGGAAGACTGGTCCTATGTTCCAGTGAAGTGTGTACAATTACCACAACACTATTCAGCACAAGCATCGGAGCTAGTAGCACTCATCCTAGCCTTAGAAGAAAGCAATGAGGAAAGAGTAACTATATATTCTGACAGTGCATATGTTACATCAACAGTACACTCATGACTAATAAAATGGCAAAGAAGGGGATTCAGAGAGCAGACGGTAACCCTGTACAACATGCTCTCCTACTGGCTGAACTAATTGAAGTAATTAATTACCCGGAAGAGCATTGGTAAAATGTCAGGCCCACACTAACGGGGAGGACCCAATATCAAGAGGTAACAAAACAGCAGATGCACAGGCCAAACATGCTGCATATTTTGGCGAGACATGGGCCCTCCCATAAAAACAAAAAGATAAGGGGGGGTTAGACAGATGCTGGTGAGGGATGGGTACACACACATCCTAGAGACACAGATCATGGAACTACAGGCAGCAGCACCAATGGCAGAAAAAGAACTATGGCTTAAACGAGGATGCACCATGTCCCCCACGGATGCATTATGGCGACAGAATAATACCGGAAAGGTTGTGATGCCCCCTGGCCCTTTAGAAAATAGCCCTGACCCAATTAAACTGCCCCACACATACAGGGAAAGAAGTAATTGCTGCACAAATAAAAGAATCATGGTTCTGTCCCAAGCTAAACTCAAATGTTGCAAATTTCATTAGCAACTGCCTCACATGCCAGCAATTTACGGCCGGTCACACACTGCAAGTGATCAAAGGTACAATACCCCAGCCTGAAGGACCCTTCCTGCACTTACACATCAATTACGTTGACATGGTCAATGTATGTCAAGGCTACAGATACATGATTGTAGTAGTATGGCCATTTTCAAGGTGGATCGAGGCTGGTCCCTGATCCCATGCAGACACGTTCAGAGCAGTCAAATTTCTGGCGAGGGAGGTCTTCCTGAGGTGGGCGGTATACAAACTATTATGGTCAGACAATGGCCCACACTTTGCAAATGAACTGTTCAAGCACGTAACTGCCCTTTAAGGAATTAAACATAAGTTTGCATGCGCATATCACCTGTAAACAAATGACAGCTGAGAACATCTCAACGGCCTCCTTAAAGAAGAGATAGCAAAGATCCAACAAACTATAAAAAAGAGTTGGCTGTACTGCCTCCCTTTGGCCTTATTTGAGTTGAGAAATAGGCCAGGGTCGGACCACCACCTCACACCCCATGAGGTGGTGATCGGACATCAAATGCACCTTCCACTCACACAACCATCAAGGGCCACAACTGACTGCCATGCCACAAGTACTGTTTTTGGTGAAGAAATGCATGATTATGTCTCTTCCTTGGTTACTAGTGCGGCTTTTATCTCTCAACAGATCGAACGGACACAGGGTGGGTCGAAGAACCATCAACAAAGAGAAGCAACCAACGAGGAACAAGAACAGCCAGCACAGTGGACAGTAAAAGAAGGAGACCAGGTTCTTCTATGAAACTTCAGCAGAAGTTGGAACAATCCTCAATTTACAGGTCCGTACTTGGTGGACAAAATAGCCCCTAGAGCGGTGAAACTCAGGGGAAAAGATGTGTGGACACACATCCACGACATCAAGCCCTTCAAAGCACAGACCCACCCTCACCTCGGCGAAGGGGTCAATACTTCAGCAACGACAACTACCAACAACAACGAAAAAGTGCAGACATTAGATACCCCAAAGGACATAACCGACCAATCACCCATAGCCCACCCTATGATCACGAGATCCCACACAAAGCATATGAGCTAGCTAAAATTAACTCCCACCACCACCAACTAATGAAGAACATTGTCAAACAACTTGCAAAATACACGACACTGTGTAAACTCATGCACGCTTTCTTCTCTTTTTGTCTCGCACATGCAGGTATTGCACATTTGCTACTGTATATATAAGAAAGATAAGAAATATACGTCACTGCCCAGGAGTAAATGCTACCTGCGGACGACAACACCCCAGAAGCACTATCGCACTAGTTTGTATATGTTCTAAAAAGGCCAAAATACTTGAGAAGAAGAAGAATATGCATATGTTATAACATGTTCCTTATGATAATAGCTCAATCATTTCCACAACTCCCTGCAGCACTACCCGCCCTAAGAGGTAGAACGGTAAGGAAAGTGTGGGAGCAGCTTTTCGCCTGTGCATTGAACGATTATTTGATAAAGAGCTTGACTAAAAGAAACTAACAAAATAATGCATATTTTGAGAGATTTTCAGATGGGCACCTATATCATCTAAAGTAAAGGAGCTGCAGGACCGCAGCAAAGGTAAGAGAGATATCCCAGTGGTATTAGCAACTGTAATAAAAATGTTAGGGATATTCTTTACCACTAGTCTGATTACTGCCGCTGTCTGGCAGGCCAACTATGCTTTTTACGTGATGGCATCTCCCTCTACTAACACCTCCCCTACCATGGCTGCAATGAGCACGGTATCAGGTGTTACAAGTAGTACGGGGCCCAACATAAAGAAGGATAAGGGTAGCGTTTCTATTGATGTACATGGGATGGACACATATCTTACAGAATCAGCACACGTTTCTAACAACATGTGGTACAAGCACATGTCCAAGATTGGCAAGGATACGACTAAGGGCAACTGCTATGTGTGCTCGTTGATCCCATACTCCATGAGCGCCTAAAGAACATTTGTAGCACTGAATGCTTGTTGTATCTAGCATTGTTCCAAACACGTGGATGATTCCAAGAGAAAAGTGCTACACTAAGATGGAAATCAAGGTCAATGTACCCCTATGAAGATAACTTCATTAAAACACTACCAATGTATGATGAATCCTGGCAACTGACCAAAGGGCTCAATTACATAACAGAGGGACCCAACAAAGGAGAGACAGAAGAAGTTACACTGAATTACCTACCATGCGAGTGGTACGTAAAAGATGTTGCTGGAGAACCAGGATGCTGGGAAAGGCCACTGATATTAATTTATGGCAAGGTATACACTAAGGATGGATTGGTGGACGGAGTTGTGGGAAGCAAAATATTGACTTTGGCAAAGTCTCCAGTAATGACAGTGCAAGTAGAATACGACAAATGCTACACGGAATGGACAAAGAGTGCAGCACTAGTGACGTGGTTAGATAAAGAGGAGGAACCTATAACAATACTTCCACTCACTACGCTCACACTATGTTACCAGCATAATGGAGAAGTTGATGTTGGAGTAAATGAAGGTTGCAAGAGAACCATAAAGATTCCTGAGGGGGCGCAGGAACAGCAATTCTGATGGATCACTATTGGGCCTGTGGATCAAAGGCATACCACAGCCTGACACCGTTGTGGAATGGAGTGTGCACAATGGTACACATCAACGTACCATCACTGGTAGTACCACAGAAACACGTTAACATGGAGAGCTTCCCTAAGATGGATGAAGGGAATACAAGGAAGAAAAGGTCACTGAAGTTGGGAGGAGGAAAGAAACTGAATGACACTGCCCCTCTATCAAGAGTAAAAAGACAAGGAGAACCACTGACAGGGAACTACCTGTGGGGAAAGTCAGAAACTGCCCAAAGCGACATCCCACCAGCACGTAGACTATTTATCGGAGCAGCTATGTTCTTTTCATCCATCATACATCCAGGGGTGCAGGCATATGCAAATGCGAATTGGCTTTAGATCACTAGATGGGAATTAATGATTGCAATAAATTCAACGGTTAACAGATTCAATGCAATAAAGGAAGAACTAAGGGCGATCCATCCGGAAGGTGGCCCTACAGAACAGATATGTGCTGGATCTCCTAACAGCAATGGAAGGAGGTGTTTGCGCAAAAATTCGAAGTTCATATTGTACGTTTATTCCTGCCAACGACGAGGACAACAGCATGCTATCTGAGGCAGTGTCACAGCTGGCCAAGATGCACGCCAAGATGGAAGAAGAAGCAAAGGGAGTAAGGAAAGATGGCAGCTGGTTCTCTTACATCTGGTCATGGATGCCATTTTGGCTCTCAGATGGTCTTAAGGTTATGGCAGGATGCATAATTCTAGGAATGTCTTTTGTGATGGGGATAAAAGTATGGAAGGAAAGGTCCAAACATTCTGCTGAAGAAATGATTGGTATGCACATCCTAATGCCAGCGGAAGATGACAAACACAGCAACATCATTATTAAGGAACGTGAACGGCTGCGCCAGAAGATAGTAGAAGCAGACTTGTACCCTACATCAATAAAGGTTGAGAAGCCAAGGAACCCGAAAAGCTACGTAGGGAAATGGGTCTATTGCAAACCCGGTGACAGATGTGTTTATATGTGTTGGTAATTTGTATGTATGGGCAATCAGATATTGCTCTGAAGAGGGATTCTCATCCAGACCATGGTCCAGGTCGTCATGACCCAAGCACCCACCACGAGAGGAATTCGGCCCACTCACGGCCCCCCCAGACGTCAAGATCCACTGTGGCCATGCCCCACACAACCAAGGAGGCTGCCCATCAATCAAACCACATGCCGGAGCCTCAGGTGAAGCTGATATCGACCGCATGAATCAACTCGATTAGACAGTAACAACTAATACCGCCATCGTTAGAGATGCCATGACATCATAGCCAGCAGACAAGAACACACATGTCACCAAGCACATTGGTCACACACACACCAACCCACACGAAGAACACACTCAGTGCTGTGACGTAGAGGACCACTCACATACACACATGCATCATTGTTATTTCCACATAGGCTAGCTACAGAACCGCAGAAACGCAAGACGCCAGAAGAGCTTGTGTACATGCTTGCAGATGCTTCCTCGCCACTAAAAACCATGAAGATGTAACCACTGTATATGGACTAATGCATATGAATCTCCATCGCCCCTCGTGACCCCCATATTATGGACAAAGTGCCACCCATAAACCAGGCCGTGGTAGGCCACAAAACCAGAGCGTCCAGGCCGGAGCAGCTCAGACTAAGTTGCAAGGTGCTGATCACGCAGAACAAGGCCCCAACAAGAGCCCCAGCCAAGGCTGCAATGTTGCAATCTACATGCCCCGCTCCCCGCGCCAACGTTACACCTGCCACTGCTAAACGCTCCCGAGCCTAAGTACAAATCAAATGCTCATAATTCTGCTCTAGCCACAGTCCAGCAACATGTGACCAGGCCGACCTGATACGGTGCCAGGCCCCAGGGACCAGAGAAGAGCTGCGGTCTCAAGTCTGGGACACCGACTGCAACAATGAAGTGACAAATCGCACACCAATAGCGATGGGAAAGACCTGCACACCAGCTAATAGTAAGACCTGTCCATTGTCTGCCACCGACACATAGTCATACTTTGTTGCCAGCACCAGGTACACCGCAAGCTGGGAACATCGATGGTCCCAGGCTTGGAGGCTCGCGAGTGAACCAATCAGAATACGAGGGGCCTACCACTGATTCCATTCTAGTTTAGCCAATCACTAATCGTTCCCTTGTAACAATTCACTTGTAGTGACTAGAAGGGACGGCCCAAGCGTACCACCTGACCCTTTCTCCACCACTAACTACCTTTCCTATATGTGCCTATACTAACCCCACCACTCGGCGAGCCAAATAAGTTGGCGTTAGGTTTGGGGGCTAGTTCTCCGAGGTGACGTAAGTAACCATGTCATACAGCTAAAAAAAGGGTCTGCGAGCCCACCAAGAGCGAGTGGTCTCTCAGATGCCTATGACCTGTGAGCCCGTCTCTGCCTGTTTTGTGCAATAAACAGCAGTAGCTCTTTCCTCTTGTGTGTGCCTATTACTCTGTTGGGACGTGGGAGAAGTTGGGGCCTCCCCAAACCCGTAGGTCCGCGGATGGGTCTACCGGCCCCCGGGAAACTACCCCGACAGCTCAAACTTGATGGAAAGAGTATCGAGGAAGTAAGATAAAAAGATCAGGATGAACAGGATCAAAAAGATAACGAAAGAGAGAAGTGATTGAAAGAAGACAAGGCCAAAAGAAAGGGTAGAGAAAGGCTGGAACAGATGTATTAAGATGAATAGTTGAAAAAAGAGGAAAGAACAGAGAAGCAAAGAATGTATGATAACAGGCAAAGAGCAATTCAAAAACAAGATAAGGTAGAAATGAAAACAGAAGAAGAGGAAGAACAGAAGTGAAGGGATAAAAGAATGCAAAGACGCAGAGATGAAGAAGTGCGTATAACAAATGAGAGAAGAGAGGTGAAAAGACAGGAAGAGGAAAGGGGTAGGGAGGAAGCAAAGAAACAAAGAAAGTGTGACGAGGATATGGAACTCAAGAGAAGGCAAAGGGCACGTGAAATTGATCGCACAGAGAAATAATTAATGGAACTTAATCCAGTAGTAGCATGGGAGGACTTAGAATAATTCTTCCTGACACATGAACCAATGCCAGGACTGTCTAGAGAAGATCTAGAGGATATTTTTGATGTCAGAAGCATTGGAGAGAAAATCGATAAGTTTTGCCATGAGATGAGGACCAAAAGTGAATACAAAAATAAAGGAAAAAACAATTGATTTGAAGGTGCACAGTCGCAAGGCAAAGAGGGAGGTTTGTTCAGCCTCGAGCATAGAGCCTTGTCTTTGGACAAGTTGACTCTGAATAGAGATGAGAAAGAGGGAAGCCACACTAGTTGGGTAAAAGATTTGTTAGACGAAGCCAGAGAAGCCTTCCGTGGGGAGGAGGGAGCTAGCGCATGTGGTCCTGAGGGGTGTTCTCCGACAGACAGGGAAGAGAGATGGTCAGACCTGGACCTACATAAATCGAGAATGCCAGAGCCCCTGGTGTGGCCAGATCGACCTAAAGGGCAATCCATAGTGTAAGGGGGAACTCAACACCTTATGTGAGCAGGCTAAGGTCACTGCCGGGAAGAAGACAGTGAGGAACCATTGTCCCTGCTGTGGCCATGCAGACGATGGGAAATGAGTGTGATTTTGGGACCTCGCAATTCCTGTTGTTAGAAAAAGGAGGGGTCAGACCACAGTACATACCATGGCCCCAAATGGACAAGGATAATTTAAGGTGTAAAGTCCTGAGTTTGACGTCGGGTGTTGGAAAATGGATCTAAGAATTTCAAAAAATGACAGGAGGAAACACTCTAGCTATAGGGGACATTAAGGGTATTCTACCAGCTGTAATTTGGGAGTGAGCTCATGACATTTGGTCAAGAGGTGGATACGCAGGTGTCACTGCCCAGAACACAGCTCATGACCGTGCAAAGTTTAATAATTGTAGAGCGGCAATCTGGAAAGCTCTTCGAGTACAATATCCTGATACGTCATACATGGGCGCTATAATGGCATGCAAGATGCAGGAAGGGGAGGATCTGCTTGTTTACATTCAGAATTTCCAAGAGTATTGGAGGAAATCAATACCTGTATTCTATCATATATTATGTCAAGGGCTACCAGACAAGGTGCAGAGACAGCTCAAGAAGCTGTTGGGTATGGAGACAAAACCATGGCCAGAAATACAGCTGATCATAGCGCATCATTGCCGATTGTTGCAGGAGAAAAACCAAAAGAAAGAGGATGGTAGGACGTTTGACGAGGCTAAGTTAGTGCAGAAAAAACAATCGAAGTATGCTATAGAAGGGGCAATGTTAACTAGTGGAGAAGGGCCAGGATCACAGCAAGCAGCAGCTATGACGCAGGTGAATAACCAACGGCAGTTCGATCATGGAGGGAATTGGAATTATACCACGAGGTAGGGAAAACTTTCGCAGAAGAGGAGGCTTTCAGAAAATCAAGGGAATTTCCAGAATAACCAAGATGGTTTTCAGCCTATGCAGAATGATAATCAAGGCATGCCGGGAGGTCAAATTAGAAGACTCCCTCCTGTATGTTGGACATGTGCAATGACAGGGCACATAGAACGAACATGTCGTAGCTATGGGTATGTGCAGAATGGGCAGTTCTCAAGAGGGGGGACTGCTTTTCCGCCTGCTTATAGCTCACAAAATAGGGACGGGTTTGCCCAAGATCAAAGAGTGTATCAAGCACAAGCTCAGAGAATGCAACTGGCCTAGCAACCATAGCAAGCACCATTGAATCTACCACAAGGACAGTCACAGCATGCACCCATGCAGATACAGCAGAATGCAAACACAGGACAGTTGCTGACTCCTAGGATAGTGGGTGTCACTATCGAAGGTTGGAATCCTTTCACTGGCACAGGAATAAGTATGTACCCACAATAGGACAGCTCACTGGGTGACTTGATGTGTTCAGTACTATCAGTAATGCCAAATCCTCAAGAGGAACCGAGGGTTGACATCACGATAGAAGGCAAATCTTTTTATTTTTTTAGTAGACACAGGTGCAACTCGCTCATGTATACAGAGGGAACATTTTTTACTATCATATAATGCAATGAATGCTCAAGGTTTGACAGGAGCTAAAAGTAGAGTTCCTTTTACTGAAAACCTGCCAGTCTAAATAGGAGAATGCATTATGTCTGTTCCATTGTTGTATTCAAAACAGACACCAGTTAATATACTGGGTCGAGATGTAATGACAAAATTGAACATGATTATTTCTTTTACTGATGAAGGCATATTGTGTTCAACGCCAGGAATACATTTGTGCAGTAGGGACCCCAGCCGGCCCATAGGACTGGAGGTTTCCCAATAGCACTTTAAGATGAGTAGCAGCACCCTTGAGATGGATGGAGATGCAGATTAGTACTCTCGCATCAAATCAATAATGACAACTCAATAGTTTGGCAAAGGGAGTCTGTTTAATGACAAGTACAAAAACGGGGAGTTCATGAATATCAGCAATCGCTCGATCTACCTTCTCGCTTCAACTCCAATTAATTTCAGAAAAAACATAGCATTTATATCAAAAACTCATCACCACTGACGTGTAACTCTCAAAACTTAGCATGCAACATGATTGGTTGTAGGATGGTAACTTTAATATAGGCACTGTATCTGTATATGGTAACAGGGTATGGGAATTGGATACACAATGTCAGGTGGTCAACTAAGCCCTTCCTTCGAAATGGCCACTGTAAATGTCACTAAAAGTATGACACTTCATTGGTTCTACTATCGGCCACAATTCTGAGTCTCTCGTAGCATTATTTCTGAAGCAGAATTTCGAGCTGTCCACTGGTACTATCTGCAAGGGTCCTCCTCTGTCCTCGACCCATGTTAGCAATCTTGCAAGCTTTGGCCATAATGCTTGTATCCATTCTGTACTATGTCAACAGTACCCTGGTAACGCCCAAACATTACCCATGCTCTGCAGATCACTACTCCTTTCTCTCATCCATCTGGCGAGAGTACTGCTCCCCAAAATGTGCATTTGGCCTCTGTTCTTCCAACTCTGACTCACAGAAACATCTGTGGAACATGTAAACCCTGGACTTGGTCTGTTGTAGTATCTCCTTCTGTGTTCTGTGCTGCCATGCACCCTTTTTTGTCATCGCTGCAGCTGTCCTGAAATTACAGTAAGACAAGATGTCATGCAATTCAAGTAATTTTGCATTTCTGATCCTAACACTTCCCCTGGTGGCTGAGCATCACATCTACCTCTATCTCGGGGTGTTAGTGGCGTGTGCATCCTTCTGCCTGTCATGATTTCATGTGGTGTGAGATGGTGGTGAGAACCAGGCTGGTTTATGAGCACATGCAGTGCCAGTGGAAGGCAGTGTAGCCATCCCTTCTTTAGAGTAAGCTTCACTTGGCTATCCTTTCCTTTAACAAGACATTGAGCTTCTCCCATATCCCATTTCCTTGGGGATGATACACTGAAGAAAACGTGTGCTTTATACCAAGCAACAAGCTGATCTGTTCAAATAGTGCATTAACAAAGTGAGGTTTATTGTCTGACCTCATGACCTCACATATTCTCCATCTGGGAAATACCTCCCCCACCAGAAATGCGGTCGCAAAGGTAGAGTCTGGGTGAGTACATGGACCTGCTTCTATCCATCTAGACAATCGACACACCACAACAATTAGGTACCTGTACCCATTCCATACTTGAATCATATCGACATAATCGACACGCAAGTGCTCAAAAGGTTCATTGGGCCTTGGGATGACTCCTCTAATTATACATAGTGTATGCCCAGCTGTGAACTTTTGGCAGATTATACAGTTCACCATAATAAATGCAACATGGGTTCGGTGTAAACCAGTCTTCAGCAGTTGTCACTGCTAGATTCTCTTTTGTCATGTGTGCTGCATAGTGTAACTGTTCCAGTGCTATTTTCGGGTTACCAGTGCTGTCTTGCCGCCACATGCTCTCGGAGGGGTTTGAAGAACACCCTTACCGCTTCCAGAGGTTCTTTTCTTCCTGTGGTGCCTCCCCTTGGAGCTCCATTAACTGGGTGTTCTCCATATTACTATAACCTTCAGGTTCACTTTGTGCAACAATCATTCTCTCATGCACATCAGTAATTTCCACATTCTTTATTATTTCGTCTTTGGTCGACACACGTTTCACTTCCATGTCTGCTGCATGATTTCCTCTTGGGATAAAATCTGTCCCTTTCATTTGGGTGGCGCATTTCACGATGCTATGCCCACTGGGAGTTGTAGTGCCTTAATGAGCCTATTCAATAAGGATGCATGCTGAACTGGCATGCCGTCGACTTAGAGGTAGCCCCTCCTTTTCCAGTGCGCTAGGCCTGCGTGCACTGTTGATGTCACATAGGCGGAGTCACTGTACACCGTCACTTCCTGGCCTGCGTGATTCTCGAGTGCGAGTATCAATTCCAATAATTCTGCAGCTTGTGCTGAATAATGAGATGGTAATCGTGCACTAATGAATACTCAAAATTCTCCATTTGCTGTGTGCTGCATCACAGCAGTGCCTGTATATCTAAGCCCATCATTTTGATCGATTCTCGAAGAACCGTTAACAAAGATGATTTCTCCTTCTGCCAATGTTTTTTCTTTCACTCTAGCAATCTCATCATAAAATTCTTCATAGTTTGCGCAGTCATGGATTGGCTCTCCTTCAGTGACTGGCTCTGCTACAAACATAGCCGGGTTTACTATCTTACATCAAATTATCTTAATCGATGGATTTGATATGATCACTTCATAAGCAGAACCTTTCTAAGATGTCAATGTGCCTTTCGGTTTCTCTAGAATGGCAAATAGTGCGTGCTCGACAAACAACGTCATTGAGCATCCCATCACAATGGTTGTAGCCTTCTCTATGGTGAACGCTGCAGCAGCTAAACTTTGTTCACACGGGAAGTCACCACTCATCACTGGGTCCAAATTCCCACTGTAGTATGCCAGGGGCTTGTACCACAATGTGGTTCTCTGTGTGAGTACGGTGTCATAACACTGCCATTTGTGTGTGAAAACAGGTAGAATTCCTCTGCATAATTGGGAATCCCAAAAACTGGTGCCGTGCAAATGGCCTTTTTTAGTTTGTTAAACCCTTCTTCCATGGTTTTGGTCCATTCATTTTTTTCTTTCGTCCCCTGTGCTTTCTTTAGGGCTTATAATAAGGGCTTGGTATAAGAGCTGTAGTCAAAGACTCATGCCCTGACATAATTGCATAATCCTAGAAAACTCTGCATTTGTTTCATCGTGTGTGGCTTGACTGTGTTTAATATGCCTTCAACCCATTCAGGGGTAACCCTTTTCCCCCTCATGTGAGAGCAGTTGGCCTATGTACAGCACTTCTTGTTGACAGTATTGTAACTTCTCTTTGTCAACTTTATATCCTTTCTCAGCCAATACAGTCAATAGCTGAATAGAATTGTGTCTGCACGTCTCCTCTGTCATGCTGCAAATTAAGATGTCATACACATGTTGAAAGACAACACTCTCTAATGCAATATTGCTTAAGTCCATCTGCAGGACTCTGTTGAAAATCGATGGAGACTCGCAGTACCCCTGAGGTAACCTTGTACTTTTCAGACGCATTTGTCTGAACGTGAATGACGTCAAATCTTGTGAGTCTCTGTGCAGTGGGATTGAGAAAAATGCATTTTTCAAGTCAATCACAGTGAAATATTTCGCCTCAACGGGTATATTACATAGGATTGTGGACGTTTTAGGGACTAGAGAGAACTCAGCCTCTACATTATCATTTATCGGGTGAAGATCTTTGATTAGATGCCAAGACCGTCCCTTTGATTTTTTAATCAGATAAACCACAGTGCTTCATGACGACTCTGACATCACTAAGATGCCCTGCTCCATCATAGCAGAAATTGTTTTAAAAATCCCTTCATCTGTTTCCCTAGACATGGGATACTGTTGTGTTTTAGGTAAAATTGCTCCTGGTTTCATTGTAATCTTTACTTCTCCCACTCCTTTCAACAAGCCTATGTCTTAACGGCCTGTAGTCCACACTGAGACAGGCACCTTCGACATGTCGTCGTTAAAATATTCAGGAGGTTTTTGTGCCAGCATCATTTTCTGGGGCACTTCTCTTTTGATCATTTTCACCCAATTAATGAGATTAACCGCAACTGTTGTTTCATCTACACGTGTTTGTTCTTCAAACAGATCATCATCAGTGACGGCAGTCAATCTGTATCCTTCCTCAATGGCGATTACTGTGCACCATTGTCTCTCTTCATCATCACAACCGTCGATCAGTGCCATATTTCCTTGCACTATGGCTGTGTGTATTGCCAAGGGGAAACACTTTTCCATTTTCCACATGCCTAGGTATTATTGGCCTAAATAAAATCTAATCTGGGGTTCTCATTGGTTTGTCTGCAATGCCTGGTAGCCACCTTATCCCCTATAAGGACATCTACCCTTGGTTCCTCGTGAGGGATTGTGTCATTGATAGGATAGAACACATCAGGTTCCCCAGTGAGCTGTCATAGTCCATATATAACCTTTTCCCATGTTGAGTGAATGGACTTCTTCCATCACAAGTGTTATTACTCATTCCAGAATTCAGTACCTGCCCTGTACTTGTTGGCTGTAACAGTTGCATCGGTGACTGTTAAAACTGTCCTTGCGGAAAATGTGTCATAGTTTGCTGTTGCAAACTTTGCTGAGCTCCCGGCGCTTGCTGTTGCACCGTGTGATTTTGTGCAACTCCATTTCCACCCTGCTGTAAAAACACAGGTGGATTCACCATCTGTACTCTTGTTTCTTGGTCATTTTGCACCATGCCTTGGCTTCTGCATGTGCGTGCTAGATGCCCTTTCATCCCACACGTCCAACATATTGGCGGTGGTCTGATTATTTGGCCATTTGACATATCCTGATTGCCGTTTTGCATGTTTTGACAACTTCCCTGATTACTCTGGAAACCTCCCTGACTACTCTGGAAACCTCTTCTTCAAATGCCTCTCCCTTTGGGGTAAAACACAGCATTGCCTTGATTAACCTGCCTTTGATTATTGACCTGCTGTATGTTTGCTCCATCTGTGCTAGTTATCATTGCCCCTTCAGTGGCATATTTTGACAATTTCTTCTGCACTAATTTTGCCTCTTCAGCTTTTTGTGCAGCCTCTTTTTTGCAATTTTTCTCTTGTAGCAGCCTGGAATAGTGAAGTATGGTCAACTGTATTTCAGACCACAGTTTGGTCTCAATTCCTACCAATTTCTTGAGCTGCTTCTGTACCTGATCTGGCAGCCCTTGGCACAATATTTGGTAAAACACTGGTATGGATTTCCCCAAAGATTTGTGAGTTTCCAACGCCCATGCGTCTTGGACATTCTGGATGTAAAGCAAAGGATCCTCTGACTCCTTCATTTTACGTGTCATTATAGTTCCCATGTCAGAAGTATCCGGGTATAGCAATCGTAATGCTTTCCATACCGCGGCTCTGCAATTGTTAAACAGAGCTCCATCATGCACAGTATTAACTGTAGTTACACCAGGGTAACCTGCACGTGTCCACACATCGTCAGCTCTATCACCAAGTATGGCAATTAAAAGACCCTTAATATCTCTGATAGCTAACGTGTTCCCTCCCGTCATTTTTTCTAACTCATGTATCCATTGTCCAGTTCCCGATATCAACATTGGAAGCTTATTTTTCAGATTTTCTTGATCCATGTGTGGCCAGGGTATATACTGTTGCCGTGTTCCTCCCTTTTCGAGTAACTGGAACTGTAACACATGGCACTCCTTTTCCTCTCTCATCATTTTTCTATCCACTGCAGGGCTAATATTCCTGCATCGCCCTCTACCTGGCAATGTCCTTAGTCTGCTCACATAGGGTGGTGGAGACACCCCCCTCTGACAGTACAATACTCCTTCATGTTGGTCTGATTGTGTGGCTGACTCTGATGCCTTAGGTGCAGACTCACTAGAATCTGACCATCTTATTCCCTTTCCTCTAGAGAAGCATTTTTTGCGTATTCTCTCTTCTTCTCTTCCTCATATTCCTCTCTTTCTGCGTTTGATATGTGCCCAACTCGTGCACTTCCTCTCATCTTCCTTGTTCCTCTTTAGCATCAACCTATCTAGGGACAGTTCTCTATTTCTGCTACTTTGGGAGGCGTCCTCAGTGTCGTACAACTGAGTGCTCTCCAGATGCTCATCCTCTCCTTTCCCTTGGGGTACCTGTTCTATCCCCATGTCATCATATACTCTATTGATCGTCTCTCTGATGCTTCTGGTGTCCAAGTCATCTTTCATATTTGCCCTAGACATGCTTGGTACTAAATCATACCTAGGAAAGAATTCTTCTATATCTTCCCAGTCTACTACTGCATCAGGTTTGTTGACCTCTCTTTTCAGATATTCACGATCTTGTGCTCTCTGTCTTCACTTACGTTCCATGTTGTGATCGAATTCTCTACGCTTCCTTGCTTCCTCTCTGACCCTATCTTCTTCCTGTTTCCTCGTTCATTTGCCTTTTGTATTTCCTCATCCCTTCGTCTCTTTATTCTCTTTTCCTGTATCTTCTGTTCTTCTTCCTCTATTCTCTTTTGTTCTTGCCTGTCCTGATCATTAGCTGCTCTTCCCTTATGATCGCGTTTCCTTTCTTGCTCTTCGTGATACAACTGCTCTCGTCTCTGTCTGTCTTTTTTCTGATTCTTTCATCTCTCAATCGTTTCCTTTTCCTTCTCTTTCCTTTTTGAAAAATCTGAGTCTCCCTTTTGTCTCACATCCTCAATGCCTTTACCATCAAGTTTCAATAAAATCTGACCTCCCATCCACTCCTTCTGTGTGAATGTCATCTCATCAGTTCTGTCCTCATCTCTTTTCCAACACTTTCCCTCTCTATTCATATCTAGAGATGTACTTGCTTGTGCTTGGTCTCCTTTTTCTTTTTCACACCTCTCCATGTCCCTCGGGACTTTAGAGGTGATATCTCTATCTCTATCTTTCTCTGGGCTTTCGTCACTACTTTACTTAGGTGACTTAGGTGACTCATATGCTGGGTTGCTACATCCCGTGGCTGCTTTAAGCTCCCTCAACGGGAATAATCCTTCATCTTTAATGACTTTCCTTTTTGTTTCAGACGGGGCAGGTGGCGCAGAAGGCGTTTCACCCACCTCTGTGCATATATTAAGTATCCAATCTAACGGTGGCTCATCCTCCTTTTCCTCTTGGTACATCTTCCAAAGCTCTAACTAGCTAAGCGTTTATCTAACTTTTTGCCAGTATACGTGGCGTGCAAAAATGTTGTCATGTGCTGCAGGACAGTTTTATATAGTGATCAGCCTTGGGGCCATGGCATAAACATTTTTGTGGGCAGTTCCTTTAACCCATTCTGCACTGTACTTTTCAGTTTAGGTGCATGTTTTGGCAACTGTTTGCACAAATGTACTAACAGTGTAATGTCTTCCATGCCTAAATGGGTTTACCTTCTCCTCACATTGTGGAATCAGAACAAATACAATAATACGGCTGTTACACCAAGCAAAGGAAAATACACCAACACGGGCTTGTAAAGATTCCCAGAATCTTTATTACAAAACTGAACAGTATTGAACAAAGTACACAAATAGCTATTTGGCTGTCAATACATCACAGAGACCACCAGCAGGGTTCAATGTGAGCAGTGAGCAGAATTTCCTAGCTGGACATCAGCGCATTTATACAGTTTGTTATAATGATGTCCAGCCTCTTACAAGTTAATTATACACTGGGCTAGGGTCGCGCCAGGTTAATTTCCTAATTTACATATCTCGTGCATGCGGTTTACTTTTAAATACATTTACTAACAGACATTATTATTCTCTAATTTAACGTTACACTCTTTATATATTGCTTTAATACAGATCAAACAAATGTTTTGCATGTCGTATTTGGATAGCATTATTGTTCTTGTATACTTGTAGGTTAACATTGCTAATTCAAGCAGCCATCCGATGAGGACGTGAGCCCGTGCTGCTCCCGCGCCACTGGCCTTATCCTGCCGATATCCTGTTTAAATATATATCCGTGCTGAACCCTGAAATACTCCAGCGGTGTGTGAGACTTTCCTGCACCGAATCGCGGTGCTCCGAAGCAAATCCGTAAAGGGAATCGCCGTCCCGATCGAGTGGAAGTTACAGGAACCGTAACAAGTGCAGAGCCCAAGATGGCTGCCATAATTGCGACCGCGCACTAGCTGACGGCCGAGAGGGAAACAACGATCTCCTCCGGCATGGGTGCACACCAGGAACAGCTTTAGCGGGCTCTGCAGACAATATCCTGTCCACGGCGGCAAGGCGGTGATCGCAGGTGAAGCTCGCCCGCCGCGAGATCGTGGTGAGCGCCTCTGCCTGCGCGGGAACCCTTTCGATCCGGGGACGTGGAGCGGGCCCGGAGTGGAACGCTTGGCGTGTCAGTGTTGGCACTGAAGAAGACACATGACGCACCGGCGGGCGACCCGACTAGCGTGCCCCCTGCAACCGGAGACGTGGACCTGCTACTCGAGACCTGGAACATCCGGCGATGTGGTAAGGAGTGGAAGGTGGGATAGAGAGTGCTAGCGACCACCGTCCCCCCACGAGCGAAGGCCTCCAGCCAGGGCCGCAATCCCTACCGGCGCCTGCTGACAACCTGGGCTGTGAACCTCCTCTCACTTCTGGGACACAACAGGTGACCCCACATTGTTATGAACAAGTGCCCCAGCACTGACAACGAAGGAAAAGCCATAGACGCCGACTGGAACTCTGAAAGCAACCCTTCTGAAAACCATCCTTCCCTTTAGAGAGATCACCCAGCAGAGTACGACGCAGACTGGTGTCAGGCCCGGTGGCGCCCAGCCGGCGACACCCTGCCACAACGGCGTGCTGCCCAGTGCATGTGGCTGCTACCACAGGGCCCCGGTGGGTGCTATAAAGCTGTGACCGATTCGCATTTCACAAATACGAGAGCTGCTGAATGTGTGGCTAATAGACATTGCTTGGACAAGGGAACTGTAAAGTTAGAGCGCGCATACATACCTGCTTGTCGCAATGGGCCCGGCGCCACCATCAATAACTTACCAATAGTGCCTACCCACAGTGCCTGGCGAACCCCCTCCTCCGGGACCAGACATCAGCATACTACACCAGTACCCCAACAAGCAAAAAATAGGGTAAGGAAAAGCCCACGAAAACATCCACACAGAGCAGGATTGAGCAATATACAGCCATGCCAGCACCCCGCTCACCAGAGAGGCCACCGTCGGTCGACCCAGACCATGTGGACAATATTTCCCTAAGAGACATCATGAGCGCCATTACCAACTCCAGGACCTCGATGGAAAAAAAGATGGATAGCATTGGCGCAGACGTGTCCCTGTTGCACCATGATCTGCAAAAGCTGACCTCCCGTAAGGGAGAGGCAGAGACATGAATCTCTGAAACCGAGGATGGCCTGCGAGGTGTAAATCGGTAAGTGACGAGTATGCTAGCACGTATAAAGACCCTGGAAGCAAGAGTGGACGATAGCGAGGGTAGATCCCGGCGCAATAATATCTGCATAATCGGCCTGCCGGAATAAGCCGAAGGGGAATGCATGGAACTCTTCCTTGAGGATTGGTTGGCGAACATCTATGACGGAGGGTCATTCTCTAAATTGTTCTCTATCGAGCGGGCCCACCGTATCCCAGCTGGCAAAGTAACACCAGGAGCTCCACCACGCACAGTAATTGCCAGATTTTTTAACTATAGAGATAGGGACACTGTACTCCAACTGGCAAGATCGAAGGGCACGGTCACATTCAACGGATCGAAAATAGCTTTTTTCCCCAATTTCACCAGGGAGGTACAGAAAGCACAACAGTCATTTGACCCGCTCAAAAAACGCCTGCAATCAATGGGTGTCAAGTATGGACTGCTTTTCCCTGCCCAACTCAAGATATTCCATGGGGGCACGACCGTGCACTTCACTGACCCCAGAGAGGCGTAGAACTGGGCCGAACGGCACATAGAAGGGAACTGGAACACGGAGGGAAGAGGTCGGGATAGACGCAATAGTCCTCGCCCAGAACGACCGCCAGAACAGGGCCAACAGCAACGGCCACAACCAGGAAATCCGCTGCGGGAAGAAATATGAAATGGGTGCAGTTTTGGGCAGAATGCCAAGGCTACTAAACCAAGGAGCACCACACATTTCTCGCTCCCCATGCCAATCTACTCACAGAACACAATCAGGCCAGTGGCCGAACAGCCACCCGCCCAACGAGCTAAGACTAAGACTAAAACTAAGAAGTCTGCGACGGCACCACGGACAGTTGCTGTGAAGTTTACGAAGTTCATGTGCCACTGAGGGTGGCTTAGTTAAAGTTTACTTGTTCTGTTTAAATTTCGGGCGACAGATACTCCAGGTTGGGTGGGAGTATAGGGAGGGGGGTCAGGTAACACTACATACTACCGAGGCAGTAGATGCCTCCAGGGGAACGAGGGACGGAGGTGGGGGGGAGTTCTTGTTTTTGCTTTGGGTTTTGTTTTTATTTCTGTTCATGTATGGTCCGACAACACTAAACACTCACTCATACGAATCCGCACCACACGGCGAAACAACAGACTGAGTTTCTTTCCGGAATCCTACATATACTGCCCAACAGGAACCCGCCCCCCACCCAGATGACGAGAGCTGGATCTGATACAAAATCACTACGTCTCCTGACATGGAATGTCAATGGGTTGGGTAGTGGGATAAAATGCAGATTGGTCACCCAAGCGTTAAACAGGCAAGCGCCGGATATGGCGTTGCTCACAGAAACACACCTGGCGGGCACCACATGCAATCTATTTAAACGTGGTAACTATCGCATAGCACTGCACTCAGGTTTTACTTCAGGCTCAAGAGGGGTCCTCATACTGATCCACAAGAAGCTACCGCTTACACTTTCCAGTGTGTCACAGGACACAGGAGGCAGATTCGTGCACATGACAGGAACCCTACGGAACCAAACCATAACAATACTAGCCATTTATGCACCACCCACGTTGTTGCCAAATCTCAGAGAAGAGATAACTCCCCTGATAATGCAGGACTCCTCAGACACACTAATTCTCGGTGGCGATTTTAACGATGTTATGAACCTGGGAATGGACCGCACACACCTAAGGGGCAGGAATCCTGACACTCACACAAGGCTAGCCACCTTCACATCAGCACTGGGGCTGAAGGATGTGTGGCGTGATCTCCACCCCGAGAATCGAGAATACTCATTCCACTCAGGCATCCATGCATCCCTCTCTAGACTTGACTACTTTTTCGTTCCAACCACAGAGGTACATACAGTATTTAACGCCACCCTACTCCCGCGTGGCATTTCTGACCGCTCACCCCTACTGATAGAACTATCAATGACAAGGCCAATCCCTCCACCTTCATGGCGCCTTAACAACTATTACTTAGGCTTCCCGGAGCTTGTAGAATGCATTCAAGAAACTACAACCAATTACTTTGAACTAAACACAGGGTCAATCGATAACCCAGGATTGTTATGGGAAGCGTATAAGCCGGTGTTGGGGGGAGAGATTATCTCCTGGAGAACGGCGCACAAAAAAGCTCAAATACAAAAAGTAAAAGAGGATGAATAACAGGTGGAATGTGCAGAGCGCGCACATCTGGCTCGAGACCTGCCTGAAACGAACCGAGCACTGGTCCTTGCCCAAAAAGAAATGCACAATGTAGCCCTAGACAACGCTAAACAGGCACACACTACGATGCGCGCCAGATTAAATGAAACTGGAGATAAGGTGGGTAAAATTTTAGCCTGGCTGGAGCACAGGGATGAAGGGCATAAACAGGTCAGGATGATCAAACCCGATAATTCGGAACTGCTGTGGACAGATCAGGATATTGCAGAAGGTTTTGCAGCTTACTATGCAACACTCTATGGGTCACCGGAAGCCCCACCAACCTCTCTGTATTAAATGGGATTACCCTCCCTAGCCTAACGGGTGCACAGAGAGAACTACTGGAGGCAACCATTACTGAAGAGGAGCTAGGGTTGGCCATGTCACAACTGCACCCCGGGAAAACACCGGGGCTGAACGGTTTCCCGGTGGAGACATGGAAAAGTATAGAACCAAGTGCGATACTTCCACATCTCCTGCAGATGTACACACACTCGAGGGAGCAGGGACAGCTCCCCCCAGACCTACGGAGAGCAACCATAATAGTGATCCCCAAACCAGATAGGCCCCCAGAGAAATGTAGTTCGTACAGGCCGATTTCGCAAATCAACACTGAAACCAAGATCCTGGCGAAAGCATTAGCAAATCGACTGCAGAAAGTTATCCTGTCACTGATACATCCAGACCAATGCGGCTTTATGCCCCAGAGGTCTACGCGTATGAATATACACAGACTGCACGCTGCACTCGAAAAATCCTCTCTCCTGCAGGGTCCCCTGGTGCTATTAACAATAGACTTTGAGAAAGCCTTCGACTCAGTGTACTGGCCAGCACTGTGGGAAATAATGCGTTGAATGGGCTTCGGCGACCAATTCCTGGGATGGGTGCAGCTGCTATACAGGTCCCCAGAGTCCATGACCAGAGTAAATGGGTGGCTCTCGCAGCCATTTAGACTGGGCAAGGGGACACGACAGCGCTGCCCCTTATCTGCAATGCTTTTTGCGCTTGCCATGGAGCCATTGGCGATTCTGTTAAGAGAATCACAAACGTGGAAGGGTTTCCGGTGGACAGATGATTGGGAGGATAAGGTCTCAATATATGCAGATGACCTGCTCCTGTATCTAGCAGACCCCATAACCTCTTGTCCTACAGTAATACGCTTACTGAAGGAATACAAATCTTTTAGTGGTTTGAGGGTAAACTGGTCGAAATCCATACTGTTTCCATTGAAAGAGATGGATAGCATAGGGATACAGAATTGCCCCTTTCGTATAGAAGTCAACCAATTTCGATACCTGGGGGTTCAGACAACAACAAACTTAAACGATTACGTAGAGAAAAACCTCCATCCAATCATAAACCGCTTTGCAGAGGACGTCAAACATTGGAACGCCCTTCTACTGACCCTACTGGGGAGAGCAGCACTATTTAAAATGATGGCATTGCCTAGATTCCTGTACATACTCCAAAATGCCCCATTACACATCCCCAGACGGGAGTTTAACAGAATCGACAGAATCCTCCGGAAACTCCTTTGGAACAATGGTCACCCGAGAATAGCGCTCCACACCCTGCAGCGTTCCATCTGGGAGGGATGAATAGGATTGCTGCGTATACAGACGTACTATTGGGCGAGTCAGGTGGCAGTAATAAATGACCTAATACACGGCAATCCCTCGCTACCTCACATTAAATCCGACACGCTAGATGCAGTGAACATAACCCCACTAGAGTCCCTATACAGGAAAACTAATACCAACACTACCAAAACAATGGCTGCTCACCGGACACTAATCTGGGCAGAGGCACATAAACATATAAACTGGGAAGGGAAAACCACACCGGTACAGCCACTGTGGGCAAATAAACATATCCCTGAGCTGGACAGGCTCCCGAAATGGCGGAATTGGATAGCTGCGGGAATAACAAAAGTGGGGGATGTGTTTCGGGATGGGGGAATTGTGCCATTTGAGGAGTTGGTTGATGAGTTCAACCTCCCTGTCACTGACCGATACCGACATACGCAATTAAGTCATGCCCTACAGCGGCACCTGCCTGACCTGCGTGACATGGCAGACTGCACCCCTATAGAGAGAAACCTGGTCCTAGATAGCATAGACACCAAAATCACCTCTGTGATGTATAATGTTCTCACCTCATTTGCCACACCGGAGCTATCGAGTCTAAAGTCTAAGTGGGAAAGGGATGTGGGAGAGATACTGCCTGAAGACTGGATAACGATCCTAATGTACCCGAGAGAAACTGCCATTTCGGCCAGATTACGCCTTGTCCAGCTCAAAATCCTGCATAGAATTTACTATCCAAGGGTCGCATTGTTCCGATGGGGTAAAACCACAGACCCGAATTGTCTGCGCTGCCGCCAGGAAGAGGGCACCTTTTTCCACATCAAATGGGACTGTCCGCACATCACACTATACTGGCAACGCTGCTGCGACACACTTACTAAGGTATTGGGTCGGATCGTGCCCAGAGATCCGAAATTGATGTTGCTGGGTGTCGAGGACGAGGGTGAGATGTCTCGCACTGATAAGCTACTGTTTGCAACCACCACGGTACTGATCAAATGCAACATTGCCAAGCTATGGGGATCGGATGTAACCCCTGAGCATGCACAATGGATAGATGATGTATATGCATGCATTGCGATGGAGCAAAGAGTATATGCAGCCAGAGGATGTCCTGGGAAAGCGGGGAAAATCTGGGAAAAGTGGGAGAACGCACAATAAGACTTTTGTACAACACAGGCCTGTGGCCGGAATTAAATGAAATGTAAGAGTGTACATGTAATTGCTAACATAACCTTACGTTACTGAAATCTGGACCTTATGTTCTTTTGTGATGTTTTTGGTTGCTGGACCCCTTCAGGGTCATTGTTTTTTGTGCATTATACAACAAAAACAATAAAAGTGTTTAATCAAACATTGCTAATTCAAGTAATCCCCTGATCCCGAGGTCAACAAAGGACAAGGTCTACATGACCCTAACATGTAGCCTGAAGGCAGGTTGGACATTAACCCTCCTACAGAGGTTGAAGAGGTTAAGGCAACAACAAGAGCACACGAGACGGCCATTTTAGACTACAGGGTGACTTTGTACAATAAACTAAAATGGCGGTTCTAACCTAAAATGGAGGCTCAATTCACTTGGGGTCACGACCTTGTAATACGGATTTCCTTGCAAGGCGACTGGGCATAGGCCAACATATACAATGAGGACGAAACAATATTATATCAGTTCTAACAAACCCTGCTTTTGGCCTATGCCAAGTGCTAAACTATCTTCAATCACTTTGCGACTAACTCCATATTTCAACATCTATACATCCCGAATCATTGTCTGACATATCTATTGCCATTAGATCTGACACCAGAGTTTCTTTTAACACATACTCTTTGGAAACCTTCTCTGGGGCGTATATTTTATGCCCTAGTACACTTGTTGCTTGTGCGCAACATCCCCCTAATACTGAGAATATACCAGGGAGACACTGTATACAACAGCAAAGAAACAGAAAACTTCCCAAGATAATCAGCAGGGCCGAAAACAACTTCCATCCCATGACCGTAGGAGGTCCCAAAACCATGCACTAAGTTCCCATTTTCCCTCAGGAATATGTACTTCTGAACTAAGAACATGTAGATTTTGGATAGCCCTAAAGATCGTCGGAGAGGAGTCTGGTACGTAAACGCAGCATGCGGACCCCACTAATTTACATACTCCTCCACGCTTGGCCAGAATGACATCTAATGCCATCCGGTTCTGAAGAGCCACTAACCTTATAGCTTTCTGTTCTAACGTCATATTATAGAGTATGTCAGTGGTCCAATTGATGGTTCTCTCCAATACTCTCGCTAGTCCCCTGATATCTTCTGAATTCGTAATTTGCCCAAAAAATGTCACAAAGGATTTCATGATATCTCCCAGAGTTTGCGCTGGAGTATACCCTTTCACACCTCGTCGTGGACGAGTTTTCGAAACATCTGCAATACTAGCAATAAATACCCCAGGTAGTAGAATCCCTAAATAACAGGTTACTTGCCAATCCCTGGGCAACCATGGAAATGCCACATTACCGCTAACAAAATAGACAGGTTCACCTACGTACAGAGGTCTGTTCTCACTAGTCAATTTCGCAACGTTGGCACACTTTCTAAAATTACCCATTGACTGTGTTCCATTCCTCTGTATGCAGAAGGATACTGAATCTGGGCTATGGTTAACAGAATAAGATGGAGGCATGGCATCCTTATTGCCTATAGGAGCCATTTTGAAAGAGATTAAAGACTGAAAAGGACGAGACAATCTATCAGAGGACTTAACAGAAGCAACATTTGGCTTACTTCTATTTTCAAAAAGCGAGCATCCCAGGGGTATCAGAACATGGTTTTCAAAGCTATTTAAATTTGTTCCATCAAAGTTCCCTGAGATGCTGTCATTCCATCGGCCAAAAAATAGTGCTCTAAGAGAAGCATAACAGGCAGTTGTCAAAGGTAAAGGATGAATATACCAACCTAGCCCCTTATCCCCATGTTGCGGTAGATGTGAACAGATCCAACAATTGGTCTTATTTAAAATTGCATGAGTGACATTCATAATTAACAAAAGGGTATTATTCCGATAGTTCTGTCTATGCAAAGAATCTCTAGGCGATAAAGTATGCCATTGCACGGAAGGAGTGGAGATAACAGATACATTTTTAATAGGTAAAAAGTCCTCTAGCAGATGTGCTTCCTCCAGATACCATAACCCAGAACGAACAGTTACTAAAAATCCAGTAATTATCACAAAAAGGCAACAATACACTTTGGGGGTCCCCTTACATGCTTGATCATTGTCTCTGCTAATCACATGTTTATCTAAAAGTTCGGTACAAGCGGTAGCGGGTGCAGGCATTGTAGTCTTCAACCGAAAAAACACCAATTGTTTGTTTGCTGGCGACTCCAGTCGCGTGTCTTCTTAATGTCTTTCCCACAACCCTTAGCCAACAGAATCTTCCCGTACAGTCGGGCCAAAAGACAAGCCCTCAAATGATTTTCTCAATCGCACAGTCAAACCATGCTGTACGTTTACTTCCTTGGACGCGAATTATATTTCGCAGTTTCTGGTGAGGACAAAGTGTCGTCACTTCCTCCTGGAAATGGTGAATGAACGGAAATGGGATCAGAAAAGGATTGATCCGGAAGTTCCACTGTTGGGGAGTGCAGAGACAAGATGGACGTTTTATCTGGCCTTGCGGATTCCGGAGAGGTCTCTGATTCTCCCTTGTTGGTTGTTGCTTTTTCAGGCACGCTAGTTACAGCAGTGGGAAGGGATTCTGTATCTTCTGTATCGTATGGCACGGGCTGTGGGATCCGTTTGGTGTGCGTCACATGGATCCAGTTCTTACGACCCGCTACCCGCATACCAGTCTGAGTGACTAGCAGGACTTGGTAGGGACCCCTCCACCGAGGTGCAAGGCAAGACAACCTCTCAAAAACCTTCATGAGGATCCAGTCCCCCGGTCGTAGACTGTGACCGGGACCCTCGTAGCGTACAGGTAATGCCTCTCGCACCTGGTGATAAATTGAAAACAGATTTTTAGTCAACTGGTTACAGTGATCTGAAAGAAGCACATTTTCTATGTCCCGTAGTGAACTGCTTTTTGGCAAACCCCAAATATTAGCAGGCCTCCCCATTACCACCTCAAAGGGAGAGAGCCCTGTCTTAGTTTGAGGGGTTGTTCTCATAGACAGCAACACGATCGATAAGGCGCCCGGCCATTTTAACTTGGTGCCAGCACACGTTTTAGCGAGCTTGTTCTTTATAATGCTGTTATTCCTTTCCACTAATCCGGCACTTTGGGCATGTCTGGCTGAATGGAACCGTTTATCAATCTGTAATCCTTTGCAAATTTGTAGGATTACAGTAGCGATAAAGTGTGGCCCATTATCCAACCAGATGACTCTCGGCAGCCCGAACCTAGGAAAAAACTCTTTCAACAGAGTTTTTGCTGTGGTTATGGCCGTTGCATCTCTAACCTGGAAGGCCTCAACCCACTTACTAAAGGCACAAATGACAACCAACACATATTTAAGATTGTTACAACTTTCCATTTCAATAAAATCAAAGTGAATAACCTCAAATGGAACAGAAGGTGGAGCGAAACTTCCTCTAGGAGTCGAGGTACCTTTTCCTACATTGTGCTGCAAGCAGACCATGCAGCCTTGGACAAAACGCTCCGCAGTTTTGAAAATCTTATCATTGGCCCATACATTGTGTAGCATTTTAGTCAATTTACGCGCACAAACATGTGTCGGACCATGAGCCATAATAACCATCATTGTAATGTAGGCGTCAGGGAGTAACCATTTTCCTTCAATATTGTCCACCCAACACCCATCATCATCCAGTCTCCCTGCACCCTCGATCCATCTCTTAGTTTCCTCTATGGTAGCATCTGCTTGAACGTCTTTCACAGTATCGATACTTTCACCCAAAGTGCAAACATTTACAGTTTCTTTTACAGCATACATTTCTGAACTGAAATCAGTGGCAGTTTGTTTAGCTATCTGATCGGCGAAAGCATTCCCTTTTCCTACATCATCTGTAACCTTTTGATGTGCTGAACATTTTATAATAGCTAACTGAACAGGGAGTGCGAGTGCTGAAAGTAATCGCACTATTAAAGTGCCATGCTGAATTTTCGTTCCGTGCGAGGTCAAGAAACCCCGTTCTTTCCAACGTCTACCCAAATTGTGGACCACCCCAAAGGCATACTGACTATCGGTATATATATTTACTGTAAGCCCTTCAGAAAGTTCACAAGCTCGAGTTAACGCTATAAGTTCTGCGGCCTGCGCGAAATTATGCATAATTCTTTTGGTTTCCACAATCGTGTTTAAAGTAGTGACGGCATAAGCAGCCGTGGATGTACCGTCTGGAAGTTTAAAACAAGAGCCATCACAAAATAGCTCTTCTTGTGGGCTATTCAAAGGCGTGTCTTTCAGATCGATTTTCCCTTTAGTCTCTTGTTCTGTCACATAAAGGCAATCGTGTGACGTTTCGTCAACATCAACAGTAACTTGCGAGATAGGTAAAAGTTCAGCCGGATTTAATACACAACACCTCTGAATTTGAATGTGGGGGGCAAACAAGATTAGTTCATATCTTGTCAATCGTGCAGAAGTGAGGTGTTGCGTTTGAGTTCTATTCAATAAAATATCTACAGAGTGAGGTACCATTAGGTTTAACGCATGACCCAGGACCATTCCCTCACTCTGTTTTACAGACGCAGCAGCAGCAGCAACAGTGCGCAAACATCTTGGCAAAGCGCATGCTACAGGACCAAGGGCGGAGGAATAGTAACCGCACGGCCTAATCTTCCTTCCATGCTCCTGCGTTAATACAGCCAAAGCACATCCATCACGTTCATGCACAAACAATACAAAGGCCTTGTCATAATTCGGAGTTCCTAAAACCGGCGCTGAACACAGCGCGGATTTGAGCAAGTCAAATGCTGTCTGGTGTTCCAAAGTGAGTGGCAATGGCAAAGAATTGCACTTCTTTGTCAAAGCCAGCATTGGTTTAATCGTTTACGAAAAGTTAGGGATCCACAATCTACAATAAGAAGCCATACCTATCAGGGCTCTAACTTCCTTCTGCGTATTTGGGAGAGACATGCCAGAAATAATCTTTATTCGTTCAGGTGTTAACCGTCTTCCCTCCTTTGACAGGAGGTAGCCTAAATACGCGACCTTCTGACAACAATATTGGAATTTTTTAAGTGAAGCTTTGTGGCCATGTTTCGCTAGATGACTAAGCAACAACACGGTGCCTTCTTTACAGGCGCTCTCAGAATCAGCAGCCAAGAGGAGGTCATCTACATACTGTAGTAATGTGCAAGTAGTAGGCAACTCGAGAGTATTGAGCTGCTCTTTCAATGCCCTACTATAAATACTTGGACTCTCAGTCTACCCTTGTGGTGCACGAGTGAATGTGAACGAGCGTCCACCTAGGGTAAACGCGAACAAATACCTGCTATCCTTGTGTATGGGAATACTGAAAAACGCGTTTTTAAGATCAACAACGCTAAAATGAGTGGCAGAAGCCGGAATCATGGTTAGTATCGTTGTAACATCAGGTACAATAGGAAATTTAGGAGCCACAATTTTGTTAATAGCACGTAAATCAATTATAAAACGAAAGGGAATCGCGTTATCACCTTTTTTGTATACTGGCAAAATGGGGCTGTGACATAGGCTACCCCTAATCTCCTCAATTACTCCACGATGTACAAAATCTGAAACTATACATTTCAAAGCCTGTTCGCCTCCAACTGAGATCTTATATTGCGGAATGCGAGGCAATTTTACTCCATGTTTCAAAATAATTTTAACAGGTTCAGTTTGAAGAATGCCCACATCATTATCATCAATTGCCCATAAGCATTCTGGAACATTACTGAATTCTGGCGGTAAAGGCCGAGTCAAAAACTGAGAGGCGAGTGATTGCTGAGGTGAAATTGTTAACCGAACTCCGTCCGGAGAACAATGTATTACTGCATGCAATGCCTTCAACAAATTTAGCCCCAGCAAGTTCTCCCCACAGTGTGTGGTAAGTAGAAATGGACACTGTTCCGTGAAGGGACCCAGTGTTATCGGTACCGGCAAAGAGACCGGACAAACTACAAGTGTGCCCGAAAACCCTACGGAAACGTTGGACTGCCCTGACAGGGGAATATTTGGAACCCGTGAGTGATCAATGGAACATTTCTGTGCTCCCGTATCTACTTAAAATAGATGCTTCCTATTTCCCACCGCCATCTCAACGTAGGGGCCTTTCTGATGAACGGGAATAGGCGTAGGTTCCAAATCCTGCTTCGGGCAATCCTAGCGAAACAGAATATTATCAAAAGGAAGCTCTTCAGAGAGGTACACGGCAGAAGGGTGATCAAAAATGTTTCTATTATCCACATTCGAAACTTGCTTATCTTATGAAGGAGGTTGCTGTGATTCTGGTGCAAACTGACCTCTGCCAGGGCCCCCTGCACCTGGGCGACCTCTGGATCGTCTACCCATGTTCCCAAATGACCTTTGCTGCAAGGTCGGACATTGTGCGCGCCAGTGGCCTTCCTGCCTGCAATAGGCACACTGGTTAATGGTTACCGGAGCCAAGGGCGCACTTCCCTGTGGAATGTACTGACCTCTAAATTGATTACCCCCTCTAGGGCTTCTAACAATCTGTTGTAATAAAACTTTTGTTTTCAGGTCACCCTTTTTTTTCTCAAGTTTTTCCTTTTCAGTATTTACACGATTTTCATAGTACTGAGCCATATGCAGTACTTCTGATTGAGACTTCGCCTGCCAAGCGCTTTCAGAAGACATAATCTGTAACTGGATGTCAGGCAGCAATCCGCGTACAAATTTGTCGACAAACAGCCTCTTCCCTGACTCTGTGCCTAAGTCTTGTCCACTGAAATCTGAGAATACCTGCTCGAACCGATTGAAGAAATCGGTAGCACCCTCAGACTTTCCTTGGACACAGGCCGTGAGCTTGTCCCAAATGATAATTTTTTCAGGAACTATAGTTTTCAATTTTACAATAATTCTATCAGGCAAGGTTAATATCACTTGAGGCGGTCGTTCGCCAACTGGTCTTTCTCTATCTAGCCTAACCATGTTATCCCATGTATCTCCAAACCCAGGTATGTCATCTATAGTCCTAATCTGTTTCCACAAATCGACTGGCAGGAGTACGGGAAATAATAGGTCAATATCACGTAAGGTGAATACCGACGACTGTAAAGCCGACTCTATTTCTTTATAGAACCACGTTGGATTCTTTCTTATATCGGGAATAGATTGCTTTCACTTCCTGTCTTGAAAACGGGACGTGAACAAACTGTGATACGTAATGTGCAGGAATTTCTCCGGCGACTATACCTCATGCAGCATCAGCCGCAATCTCAACTTTCGGGACAAATGACGGAGGGACCACTCTCATAGGCAATTGAGAAGTAGGCAGCTCTGAACGCTTACTAAGCAACAGAGCCAAATCAAGCGCTAGGGCAGTCGAAGAAGTATCAATCTAAAAAGCTTTCTTATAAACACTCAGCAATTCTGTGGGACAACAAACCTTTCTTTTTACACACTCATTCTGCAGGTACTCTACCATCACCTGTATCACTTTCTTTTGCATTTCTGACGTATACTGACTATATGTGTCATATACTTCATTTGGAGCTATCGATATATCCGAAATCCATCTTATTGCATCCTTTATACAAATTCGCGCTTCCTCACCTTTTAATTCACGGCGAGGAGGAAACCGTTTCTGTAAGTACATAATACCTAAACTACCACCATCTGCTTCCTCATTCTGTAACCCTTGCAAATCCTTCCTATACTCAAAAATCCTCTCAACATGCTCATATACCTTCTCCGCAGTATCTCTGGACAACGCTAAGGTGTTCAAAACCCGTAACCCCTGTGGGAAATCTTCATTGTTTAATCTATTCCACATTATACTCAATGGGTCCCTAATCCTTCAATAAAAACATTTTTCTCAGGAATACTTTTTAAATTTTCGAGTGTGGAATAAACATCGGCTTGTTCACCCTTCTCCATACAATGTTTAGCCCAAGCAATCAATTCACTCCTTTTGTCTGGGGTCACAGTATTACGAGTCACAACCCGTGGTCTCGCTCCCTGGTCTACTACAAGCGATGCAGAATCACTTGGAAGAAGAAGAGTAGGCACATTCTGAATGTCAACAGGTGGAGGCAAGGGGTCAGGCAAAGGAGCGACGACTGGTAGAACAGGAAGAACAGCAGGGAGGACTGGAGGAACTATAGGGGGGACAACAATGGGAAGGGGCAAAGCGCCAGGAGGACGGACGTACGGAGGTGGCGCGGAGGCATCAGGCCTTCGCTCATGCAAAAGATTATTAATCAATTCATCTGACGTATGAAAATCTTTTGAAGGGTAGATTTTCTGAATGCCTAATTGAAACGCCCTGTCCGTGTTCCTAACTGACTCCAATTGTTTATTTTGATCATATAACCGTGCCTTTTCGACACTTGTCATATGTCTACGCATATGTTTCTCTCTACTCTTTTGTTGCTGCAAAGCTTCTTTTTTCCAACTGTGCAATGCGTCAAACGCTGCAGGTCTAGCCTTTTTCTTTACTAATACAGACTCTAAATATTCTATACAAGGGATTTCAAAACTACCATTGGTTGGCCACCGTAGATTAGAATTACGTCTTGTCTGTCTGTGCCAAATGTCATTAAATGCTATACTACCAAAGCCTTTCTTACAGTACATAGTACATGCCGGCAACCACTCCTGTGGTGTGGGACGGCTATCTTCCAAAGATTGTCTGTCGCTGCGGAATAATGCCCTAAAACAGGCAGACAATTTCCCAGGCATATCAAAGTTCTGGTGTTACCTGGTTAAATAATTGTGCTCGCGTGTACAATGCTCCAAATTCAAATTGTCAGGGTTAGATTAAGAATCGGGACATGATTCACCTGACCAAAGTACTGGGAGGCCCGATAGGGTTACTAAGGACAATGCTAAGGACCCACGTGTCTGGTGATTTTTGGCAAATTTACCCACCTCGATACATGGACCCTCGTCAAGACGTCGTCTCGGGCTACAGCTCACCGTTCAGGGATCGGATCATGCAGTTTCGTCGAGGAATTTGCTTCTCGTCTAGAATGGCCATTTCTGTTGGCACCATCCGATCCCGGTCCGATAGCCGGGCCAACCTTCAACGAGACAAAGTCAATCTTGAGGGTCTCTATTCGGGCGCCATCTGTGGAATAAGAAAAAATACAATATTACGGCTGTTACACCAAGCAAAGGAAAATACACCGACACGGGCTTGTAAAGATTCCCAGAATCTTTATTACAAAACTGAACAGTATTGAACAAAGTACACAAATAGCTATTTGGCTGTCAATACATCACAGAGACCACCAGCAGGGTTCAATGTGAGCAGTGAGCAGAATTTCCTAGCTGGACATCAGCGTATTTATACAGTTTGTTATAATGATGTCCAGCTTCCTACAAGTTAATTATACACTGGGCTAGGGTCGCGCCAGGTTCATTTCCTAATTTACATATCTCGTGCATGCGGTTTACTTTTAAATACATTTACTAACAGACATTAATATTCTCTAATTTAACGTTACACTCTTTACATATTGCTTTAATACAGATCAAACAAATGTTTTGCATGTCGTATTTGGATAGCATTATTGTTCTTGTATACTTGTAGGTTAACATTGCTAATTCAAGTAATCCCCTGATCCCGAGGTCAACAAAGGACAAGGTCTACATGACCCTAGCATGTAGGCTGAAGGCAGGTTGGACATTAACCCTCCTACAGAGGTTGAAGAGGTTAAGGCAAGAACAAGAGAACACGAGACGGCCATTTTAGACTACAGGGTGACTTTGTACAATAAACTAAAATGGCGGTTCTAACCTAAAATGGAGGCTCAATTCACTTGGGGTCACGACTTTGTAATACGGATTTCCTTGCAAGGCGACTGGGCATAGGCCAACATATATAATGAGGACGAAACAATATTATATCAGTTCTAACAATATAACTCTTTGTTATGCTTTACTTCTCTCAAGCAAAATCAACAATATGAGCGAGCAGCAATCGTCGCTAGCTCCAATCCCATTCTTCTTTTTCACAAAAAATTGTACTTTTACTTTTTCAGACAACAATCATCAATTCATGTCATAACAACATTATTTCTTTTCAATCACTCAATTTTCATGCTATTTCCCCCAAAAATGTGCTTACCTCGTGATGTCAGAGAAAAAAAAAAACACAAGACAGACTAGACATACTCCGGCCGGCAACATAAATCTCATGTCCCTATCATTATTCCGACATGGAATGTACGCCCATTTCTTTCAAAAATTTCTTTAATCATTTTGGTCTCCTATAGAGTCCTCATTTTTTCAGGACTTTAAATGCAGGCTTCTTCTAGCGCTATAATAAAACCTAGGTATCTGGGCTCATACTCTTCTCTCTATCTCTCGGGTATCCTCCCGGTATCTCTCTCTGTTCTCGGGTATCCTCCTGGTAGCTCTCTCTATTGCTTGGCCACCCTCAAGTCAATGTTTTCCCTATATATATATATATATATATCAGTGAAAAAAAACTGTGTTAAAGGGACGTTATGGTTAAGTTGCGCTACTAAAAACCTATGAAATTCAGTGAAAAAACTTTGTTAAAGGGACGTTATGGTACCAAGTAAAACCGAAAAACCCTTGAAATTCGCCAGTTATGGTAAGCTAAGCAACCATAACTCGCGCCACCACCGTGCACTGCTAAGACTAACACCCAGGACATCAAAGATGACATCACAAATGTCATTGATGACATCACTGATGACATCACATGTCTGGCTCACTATTTTTTCTTTTGCTGACATATCTAGGCCACATGGTTTTCTTCAGTAACAGTCAGAAACTAAGAATTTTATTTTATTTGTAGACATATCCTTCTAGTAGGTTCTTACAGTAATTCCCTTAGAGTACAGTCACATCATATGAAACATATACATATGGGAAAACACAAGCTTGAAAGACAGCAATCCTTTTTGTGCATAAAGATAATCACTAGACTTATGAGCACTTTCTGATAGTTCTGTTGTTTTTTTTTATGGCTGTACTTTCCCTGTATATGGTCATATTTGTATATATTGTACTCACACTACTTTCCTAAGGGTCCAATCACATCAAGTGATACATATACATAGGGTAAATAGCAGCTTTGAAACAGAGCATTCATTTATTTGCATGAAACTAATCAGTTAAGTTATGAATTGTTTCTGCTACTACTTGTGCTTTTTTGCTAACTTCACTTTCCCTGTATATACCCATATTGGTATGTGTTCTTGTGTCTTTGTGTTTTGTCTATAGTAATGCAATTATGTAATACATGGGTTTTATTAGCTACTTATTACATATTTCACAGTACGCAAAAATCTATTAAGAAAACAATTATCATTTCATTATTCACAATATTAACATTACGAATATCATACCTTCATCTTGTATGCTGCACACAATGTTATGTTTCTGTATGAGTAGCTTAGTATACTAGATAGAACCCCATAATAGGATGCTATTTATATCAATGCATCGTTCAATGCACTTATTAGGGTATATTTCTTGCAATGATTCTTGACACTTTTTTCGCAACATAATAAGAATCCCTTCTACACATATTTCATGAGAAGGACATACACATGTGATGTCATCAGTGATGTCATCAATGACATTTCTGATGTCATCTTTGATGTCCTGGGTGTTAGTCTTAGCAGTGCACAGTGGTGGTGCGAGTTATGGTTGCTTAGCTTACCATAACTGGCGAATTTCAAGGGTTTTTCGGTTTTACTTGGAACCATAACGTCCCTTTAACAAAGTTTTTTCACTGAATTTCATAGGTTTTTAGTAGCGCAACTTAACCATAACGTCCCTTTAACAAAGATTTTTTCACTGAATTTCATAGGTTTTTAGTAGCGCAACTTAACCATAACGTACCTTTAACAAAGTTTTTTCACTGAATTTCATAGTTTTTTAGTAGCCCAACTTAACAATAATGACTTTGACTTTATATACATGTCATATGGAACTGACTAGATCTCTTCTTATGAACTTGATGTCCGCAAACTTATTTAATGTTCGCGGACATGTTCGGAGAACAGTACCACTACCTAAAAACTGTGGGGGGGGGTGGTGGGGTATGTTTGATTGTTATATCATAATATAGGAACATTTAACAAATTCAAAAAGCAGCACACAAACACATTATATATAGTCATACATAAGAAATGTAACCCATATATGTAACACACTAATCATTAATTTAAATACAATATGTTCTGAAATGGAATATACCACAAGAAGATAAATTGGCTTCCAACATAATTACCTGACAGACACAATAGAACTGAGAACAAGACCAGACCCACTGAATACATAGGACTTATCTTACCAGAAATAGTAAGTGTACTTCATTTTACTCATATATTTATAAACTTTCTGTATTATATTAAAAAATATATTATCTTTTTTTTTTCTCACAGAAATGTCTAGTACTCTGGAATGGCTAGAGGACAATTTCCCACATGAAGAAATGTCACAAGATAGTGAAACTAATGGTAAACACTTTATAATATAAACCATTTATTTATTATTTTTTTTATATACATTTAACATATATATTATTTTTTTGTACAGAGCATACCAAAATAGAAAAAAACTTCAGAAAACCCTGTTATGGATAACAGTCTTCACAATATAGAAGAAAAAATGGATGTATTGTTGGCTAATTTTAATAATTTAAAAACTTTTGTAGAAAATCATTTCAAACCAAAAACCTCGTACCATTGCCCCACATGTACTTGTCCCTCCTCACCATATCCCAGTCAATTATCCCCAAACCCTCTCCATAATCCAAAATGTTTTGATGAGACTTCCATCCCTTCTTCACCTAATACCAATCATGTTGAAACCCCAAATTCTCCTGTTTTTGTTTCTGTTTCTGCCTCACCTTCTCTGTCATAAATTATTAATATATGTTAAATAAAGTTTAATTTTTATATTGTATTGTGAATAGTTTCCATTTTTTTTTTTAAAACAATAAAAGTGTCCACGGACAGTGCGAGTGTTCTGAAATGTTCGTACATAAACGAAAATGGAGGTGTCCTGAAGAACACCACACCTGTTCGTACTGTTCGCTAGCAAGTTGAAACTGTTCTAAGAACACACGTGGTGCCTGAAATGTTCGTAAAGAAACAAAAATTAAAGTGTTCTAAAGAACACTATATCTGTCCGTAATTTTCGCTATCAACTTAAAACTGTCCTAAGAACACAATTGGTGTCCTGAAATGTTCGTAAATAAACGAAAATGATGTGTCCTGAACAACAGTACAACTATTCGTAGTGTTCGCTAGCAACATGAAACTGTACTAAGAACACACGCGGTGTCCTGAATTGTTCGTAAACAAACAAAAATTAAAGTGTCCTAAAGAACACTATACCTGTCCGGTACTGTTCGCTAGCAAGTTCAAACTGTTCTAAGAATGCTATTGGTGTCCTGAAATGCTCGTACGTAAACGAAAATGGAGGTGTCCTGAAGAATACTATACCTGTTCGTAGTGTTCGCTACCCAATTGAAACTGTTCTAAGAACACAATTGGTGTCCTGAAATGTTCGTACATAAACGAAGTTACACGTGTCCTGAAGAACACTATATCTGTCCTTACTGTTCGCTGCCAAGTTTAAACTGTTCTAAGAACACACACGGTGTCCTGAAATGTTCGTTTCATGTGTGACGCACTTTTAATTACTTCAGAACCCGGACAGTGTCCGTAGGACATCAATGCGCATGCGCTAACCAATCTCCGTGCACTTGGTGTCCTGCGGACAGGCGCTTCCTTCGCGGACTAGTTCACGAACGGATCATATGACCGCGCCCACGCTCATCGTGTGTCCTGAAATGCGGACACTGTTCATGTCCCTGAACAATTTAAAAGTACATTTTCAGTTAATCCGTACTATTTTTCAATAAAATCTCACCATGGCACAAGTCCCACATAGCAATCTTGAGTTTCTATATACCTTTTGAAACTTTCGATCCTTTTTTTGTGTTCGATCTGTCCGCGGACAGTGCGCATGTCTGCGAACCGCGCACAAGCACCCCTATAAAAGACCACGTCCAAGAGCTTATTCCCATTGTGTTTCTGGCTATTCTTCAGAACACAGTGATTTTTGCTGCCACCTGCAGACTACACCATCATCGAGATGGCATCCTTGGCTGCTGAACTGCCACTTGGTGCTGCACCTGCTTCAGCACCACCCCCACCCCCTCCACCACCACCACCTCCCCAAGGGCCTGAAGAGGGGAACAGGAGTGAGGATGCGGAGGAGGAAGAAGAGGATGATGAGAATGCGTTAGAGGAAAACCCTACTACCCGCACTAGGCGTGAGTCTTGGGTGTGGCGTTTATTTACCATTCATGGTAATGTTCCTAAGGCTCGTGCGAACCGTGTTACCTGCAATGAGTGCAGAATGATACTCAGTCGCGGGAAGCAGGTAAGTACAGCTTTGGGACCACTACTATGAAGCGACACCTGAGGTCATTTCACTCTGGGGCTATTCGCAGGGTTGTACCTTGCGAAGAACGTAGCAGGTTGATTTCCTCTACTTCATCCTCTGTTTCTGATCCTGTCACCACAAGGACCACCTCTGTGGGACAGCATCTTCCTCAAGCTGCCTCACAGACCATACAGAAGGCTGATGACCCTTTCCTTTCGAGGGTCACAGTTGTATGTATGTACTGTGACACAGTACTCTGCAGGGTGGAGCGACTTCGGAGTGCTTTTGAGACTATCGTCTCAGAGCACGAGAAGACCTGCTCACTACCCAAATAAAACCCACTCTACATCTTCCTCTCTCAGCTCACCCTTTCTTATCCCTGTGGTTGGTGTCCCCCCCTTTATCCTCCTTTACCCTCCTCTCCTAGTGTGTCGTGTCTGAAAAACCAAAAAAAATACAAAATTACAAAAAATAAGGCTCTTTTCAGAGCCGCCTTTCCCTGTTAAAAAATAGAAGTGAAAATAAATGAAGCAGGGCTCTTTGTATTTTTTAGAAGTCCGCGGACAGTTTGTGAACATTAAAAAAATTGGGTTGCTACTCCATCACAAACATTGTAATTTTCTCTGGAAAGAAGTGGTGGCTCTGAAAAGAGCCTTTGGGTGGTGTTTGTAAGTCAAAAATTGTAAATGCTTAACATCTACTTCAAAATCGTTGTTGTAATTCCAAAAAAGGTCGCAATGCATTTTGTACATTTCTCAGAAAAATCTGATTGCCAGCATAAGTAAGATGGACTCCATCTCTGCTAAAAATGTATGTACTACAAAACATAATATTTTCATTGTGAAAAGAAGACATGCCAAAATCTCTTAGAAAGGCACATACAGCCTTATTAACATTGTGCCTTGCTTTTTCCATTTGTGGACCAAATGAAGAAGAACGAAGCCCCATTTGTCTCTGCGCAATCCGTGAAAATATCACTTGAGAATTAGGAAACATGTCCCTAACCTTCCTAAGTCCTTCTTTCATAGCAAATTGCAAAATAATTCCAGTCACATGTCCTAAACTGTTCCCTCCACAATGAATTACAATCTGGATGTTGCTCTGTCTCCAAAGTAGCACAGAGAGGTAGCAAGTCCAACCACTTCATTCCACGTACTCCATGCCAGTGTACTTCCACATGTGGGAATCCAAGATCTACAGCTACTCCACAGCTTTCTGCATGCACCTTCAACCAATGTATCTACGAATCTCCTAAAATCCAAACAATCTGTTTTCTGAAACACACAGCCGTAGCTATTTTTTGTTCTCTCAGCAAAAAGAGTATCTGAGAAAATCTCTCCTGGCACAACACACCCACCAAACTTTCCTGACCAATCCCTTTCAGTGCTTATTCTCATTTGCATGACTTCTGAACCCAAAAATCCCTGGATGTAACTCCCGATGTCCGCGAACTACCGCCATGTCCGCGGACATATCATAACATGAACAGCCCTTCTACCATTTCCACTACACTCTCTCTGCCATTCCCTCAATGGATGTACCTCAAAAATCACATGACCATGCATCAATCACATTCAAGACCTCTAGATCTAACTGCATCATCTATGCCCTGGCAACAACCAAATGGCCAAATGGCCATGCACCCAAGACTCTCTGCCCTGGCAACAACCACCGCAGCATATCACATCCATAGAGTCAAACATTTCAACTATGATCTATGGGAAACTTTTAATGTCCGCGAACAATGTGAGTGTTCTTAGAACACTTTGAACTTGCCAGCGAACAATATGGACACCCTTTTTCAGGACACCCCCTGCGAACATTTCAGAACAACGCGATAGTTCTTAGAACACTTTCAACTTAACAATGAACAATATGGACAGCGTCCTAAGGACACCCCCTACGAACATTCCAGGACACCGGGAGTGTTCTCAAAAACATCTTCAGAACACCCCCATTTTGTTTATTTGCGAACATTTCAGGACACCGCGGGTGTTCTTAGAACACATTCAACTTGACAGAGAACAATACGGACAGCGTCCTCAGGACACCCCCTACGAACACTCCCCGGACACCGCGAGTGTTCTTAGAAGCGTCTTCAGAACACCACCATCTTGTTTATTTGCAAACATTTCAGGACACCGCGATTGTTCTTAGGACACATTCAACTTGACAGAGAACAATACGGACAGCGTTCTCAGGACATCCCCTACGAACATTCCAGGAAACCGGGAGTGTTCTTAGAAGCTTCTTCAGAACACCACCATCTTGTTTATTTGCGAACATTTCAGGACACCGCGAGTCTTCTTAGGACACATTCAACTTGACAGAGAACAATAGGGACAGCGTCCTCAGGACACCCCTTACGAACACTCCCCGGACACCGCAAGTGTTCTTAGAAGCCTCTTATGAACACCCACATTTTGTTTATTTGCGAACATTTCAGGACACCGCGAGTGTTCTTAGGACACATTCAACTTGACAGAGAACAATACAGACAGCGTCCTCAGGACACCCCCTACGAACATTTCAGGACACCGGGAGTGTTCTCAAAAACGTCTTCAGAACACCCCCATTTTGTTTATTTGCGAACATTTCAGGACACTGCGGTTGTTCTTAGAACACATTCAACTTGACAGAGAACAATACGGACAGCGTCCTCAGGACAGCCCCTACGAACACTCCCGGACACCGCAAGTGTTCTTAGAACAGTTTCACTTTGCTTGCGAACAAAACGGACACATATTGAGTCCTTAGAACACCCCCCAGTCAGTTTATTTAGAACATTTCAGAACACCCGTGATGTCGGCAAACAAATCAAACACAAAAAGAACGTCTAACACATAAAAAACACAACTTTCATCCTATCTCATACACCCCCACCCTCCCCAAACACTCCTACACACCAACACACTCTACTAAATACATATTTTGAACAAAGTTTCACCGCGCTGTCTGCGGACGTCCGCGAATCCAAGATGGCGGGGGCTACCGAAAAATCTGACACGCTTCACGCTCCACGCCGTCCAATCAGCGAACACGTTGCATGTCCGCGAACATCACGCAAGACGATTGGCCAATCAGGACACTGTCCGCGGACCGAACAGGGAAGTTTGTCCGCGAACCGAACTCAGATATCACTAATTTTTTTTTACCTACTTTTTGGTCATTTAAAAAAAAAAACTACTCAGTCTATGGGAAAAAAAAAAGTTTTGGGACCCCCCCTATAACTTTGGCCCCCCTAGACGAATCTTCACCAAACTTTGCAAGAAAATTCAGAGTGACCCAAATACTTTTTTTGCAAAGTTTGGTGAGGATCCGTCTAGGGAGAGCGAAGTTATAAGCCACCCAAAAAGTGCTCTTCCTATGGAAACAGCAACTTAACCATAACTACATGGCCACTACTACTTTTGCAAATTTGGTGAAAATCCGTCCAGTAGTTTTTTTTAAAATGACCAAAAAGTAGGTAAAAAAAAATTAGTGATATCTGTGTTCGGTTCGCGGACACACTTCCCTGTTCGCTCTGCGGACAGTGTCCTGATTGGCCAATCGTCTTGCGTGATGTTCGCGGACATGCAACGTGTTCGCTGATTGGACGGCGTGGAGCATGAAGCGCGTCAGATTTTTCGGTAGCGCCCGCGATCTTGGATTCGCAGACGTCCACAGACAGCGCAGTGAAACTTTGTTCAAAATGTGTATTTAGTAGAGTGTGTTGGTGTGTAGGAGTGTTTGGGGAGGGTGGGAGTGTATGAGATAGGATGAAAGTTGTGTTTTTTATGTGTTAGACGTTCTTTTTGTCTTCGATTTGTTTGCGGACATCACGGGTGTTCTGAAATGTTCTAAATAAACTGACTGGGGGGTGTTCTAAGGACTCAATATGTGTCCGTTTTGTTCGCAAGCAAAGTGAAACTGTTCTAAGAACACTCGCGGTGTCCGGGGAGTGTTCGTAGGGGGTGTCCTGAGGACGCTGTCCGTATTGTTCTCTGTCAAGTTGAATGTGTTCTAAGAACACCCGCGGTGTCCTGAAATGTTTGCAAATAAACAAAATGGGGGTGTTCTGAAGACGTTTTTGAGAACACTCCCGGTGTCCTGAAATGTTCGTAGGGGGTGTCCTGAGGACGCTGTCCGTATTGTTCTCTGTCAAGTTGAATGTGTTCTAAGAACACCCGCGGTGTCCAGAAATGTTCGCAAATAAACAAAATAGGGGTGTTCTGAAGAGGCTTCTAAGAACACTCGCGCTGTCCGGGGAGTGTTCGTAGGGGGTGTCCTGAGGAAGCTGTCCGTATTGTTCTCTGACAAGTTGAATTGTTGGGGAGAAGCTGGACCCCCACCAGGGCAGTGTGGGGCTAGCAGCCATACCCTCACCATCTATGGGAGACCCCAACACCTCCCATATGGCCCCCAGAAATGCAACAGAGACCCCAGCAGGCAGTAGCATGTTCCAAACTGCGTTTATTTCTGGGCAGCAAAAAAGAAAAAAAACACGCAGAGCATCGTGCACATCGAGAGTTCAGGCACCGTCTCCCCCGGGGCTGGCTTGCAAGCCAGCTTTGTAATCACACTGCAGGCTGACCTCACAGAATTGGATCAGCTCCCAGAAACCTATCTCCTCCTGCTATTGGCTGCTAAGTGATAGGTTACCTATGTAGCCCTTATAGAGAGCCTGACAATTGGATGTTAGCCTTTTGCGTCAGTGAGTTGGTTTAGCTGTGCCAGCCCCCCATTACCTAATTCTAACTTGTTGCATTATGACTTTGTTCCCATAACTTTTTAGCTGAAGCAAGCAGTTCGCACCTGAGCTCTGAGCGCTCATTGGCTGGGCTGAGCCATTCTTGTTACAATTATGTTTCAAATGTTGTGCGAGTCTTTGCGAAAATGTCTTTCTTTCCCAGAAAGAAAAGAAAAAAACACACTGGGTTGCTGTGGCTTACTCGCATTTGTGGAGAATTAAAAATGTTTGTCTGCAGAAAGCAATCTTATCTTGAATGCGTGACCTTGGCTGCTCGTGGGTTTTGCGAGGAGCATTGCTGAAGGCTTCTGCAGCCAGTGTTCAGTGAGAGAAATTAACTTGGCTGTAATTTTCCTGAAACATGGCTTTACACTGTGCAATTAGACCATGTTAATTCATATAGGCATTTGCAAGCCTTTAAACAGGCATTTTTGTGTTTGTAGATTCTGATGTTGCAGCATTGATTCTAATGTAGCATGGAAGTTGCACTGTTGGTGAAGTGGGTGTGTTTCAGCATATTTGTCACCCATGGGTGCGCTGGGGCCTGGTTCAAATGATAAGTGCGCTCCTTGGGGTGAAGGGGCATGGGTTTGATCTCGATTTTCCCTCTTCAGAATGTGTCCTAAGAACACTCGCGGTGTCCTGAAATGTTCGCAAATAAACAAAATCGGGGTGTTCTGAAGACGCTTCTAAGAACACTCGCGGTGTCCTGGAATATTCGTAGGGGGTGTCCTGAGGACGCTGTCCGTATTGTTCTCTGTCAAGTTGAATGTGTCCTAAGAACACTTGCGGTGTCCTGAAATGTTCGCAAATAAACAAGATGGTGGTGTTCTGAAGACGCTTCTAAGAACACTCGCGGTGTCCTTGGAGTGTTCGTAGGGGGTGTCCTGAGGACGCTGTCCGTATTGTTCTCTTTCAAGTTGAATGTGTTTTAAGAACACCCGCGGTGTCCTGAAATGTTCGAAAATAAACACAATGGGGGTGTTCTGAAGACACTTCTAAGAACACTTGCGGTGTCCGGGGAGTGTTCGTAGGGGGTGTCCTGTGGACGCTGTCCGTATTGTTCTCTGTCAAGTTGAATGTGTTCTAATAACTATCGCGTTGTTCTGAAATGTTCGTAGGGGGTGTCCTGAAAACGGTGTCCGTATTGTTCGCTGGCAAGTTCAAAGTGTTCTAAGAACACTCACATTGTTCGCGGACATTAAAAGTTTCCCATAGATCATAGTTGAAATGTTTGACTCTATGGATGTGATATGCAGCGGTGGTTGTTGCCAGGGCATAGAGTCTTGGGTGCATGGCCATTTGGCCATGCACCCAAGACTCTATGCCCTGGCAACAACCACCGCACCATATCACATTCATATTTGCTTATAACTTTGGGTGAAAAACTAATGTATGTTTCTCTGTCAAGTTGAATGGGCCTCATTACGACCCTGGCGGTAAGGGGTTAACGCCAGCGTTAGCTGCGCCGACCCCTTACCGCCAATTACGAGGTCCCCTAGCGCCATGGTGCTTTTAACACCTGCTTTTAGCAGGTGTTAAAATCCATGGCGCTAAGGGACCATGGAGTTAATTACGCCACCGTAATTTACGGTGGCGTAATTAACGCCTTCCCCACTCCCATTATGCCCTATGTGGCAAAAATGGGAATGGGGAAGGGTAAATGGGGATTGGGGACTTACCGCCCCGCCTAGGTCGGAATGGGGCGGTAAGTCCGCCAACCACCATGGCGTAAACGTAGTTTACGCCATGGTGGTAAAGTCACGGCCCAGGCGGTAACTTACCGCCTGGGTCGTAATGAGGCCCAATGTGTCCTAAGAACACTTGCGGTGTCCTGAAATGTTCGCAAATAAACAAGATGGTGGTGTTCTGAAGACGCTTCTAAGAACACTCGCGGTGTCCGGGGAGTGTTCGTAGGGGGTGTCCTGAGGACGCTGTCCGTATTGTTCTCTGTCAAGTTGAATGTGTCCTAAGAACACTCGCTGTGTCCTGAAATGTTCGCAAATAAACAAGATGGTGGTGTTCTGAAGAAGCTTCTAAGAACACTCCCGGTGTCCTGGAATGTTCGTAGGGGGTGTCCTGAGGACGCTGTCCGTATTGTTCTCTGTCAAGTTGAATGTGTCCTAAGAACACTCGCGGTGTCCTGAAATGTTCGCAAATAAACAAGATGGTGGTGTTCTGAAGACGCTTCTAAGAACACTTGCGGTGTCCTTGGAGTGTTCGTAGGGGGTGTCCTGGGGACGCTGTCCGTATTGTTCTCTGTCAAGTTGAATGTGTTCTAAGAACACCCGCGGTGTCCTGAAGCTGGACAGGCTCCCGAAATGGCGGAATTGGATAGCTGCGGGAATAACAAAAGTGGGGGATGTGTTTCGGGATGGGGGAATTGTGCCATTTGAGGAGTTGGTGGATGAGTTCAACCTCCCTGTAACTGACCGATACCGACATACGCAATTAAGTCATGCCCTACAGCGGCACCTGCCTGACCTGCGTGACATGGCAGACTGCACCCCTATAGAGAGAAACCTGGTCCTAGATAGCATAGACACCAAAATCACCTCTGTGATGTATAATGTTCTCACCTCATTTGCCACACCGGAGCTATCGAGTCTAAAGTCTAAGTGGGAAAGGGATGTGGGAGAGATACTGCCTGAAGACTGGATAACGATCCTAATGTACCCGAGAGAAACTGCCATTTCGGCCAGATTACGCCTTGTCCAGCTCAAAATCCTGCATACAATTTACTATCCAAGGGTCGCATTGTTCCGATGGGGTAAAACCACAGACCCGAATTGTCTGCGCTGCCGCCAGGAAGAGGGCACCGTTTTCCACATCAAATGGGACTGTCCGCACATCACACTATACTGGCAACGCTGCTGCGACACACTTACTAAGGTATTGGGTCGGATCGTGCCCAGAGATCCGAAATTGATGTTGCTGGGTGTCGAGGACGAGGGTGAGATGTCTCGCACTGATAAGCTACTGTTTGCAACCACCACGGTACTGATCAAACGCAACATTGCCAAGCTATGGGGATCGGATGTAACCCCTGAGCATGCACAATGGATAGATGATGTATATGCATGCATTGCGATGGAGCAAAGAGTATATGCAGCCAGAGGATGTCCTGGGAAAGCGGGGAAAATCTGGGAAAAGTGGGAGAACGCACAATAAGACTTTTGTACAACACAGGCCTGTGGCCGGAATTAAATGAAATGTAAGAGTGTACATGTAATTGCTAACATAACCTTACGTTACTGAAATCTGGACCTTATGTTCTTTTGTGATGTTTTTGGTTGCTGGACCCCTTCAGGGTCATTGTTTTTTGTGCATTATACAACAAAAACAATAAAAGTGTTTAATCAAACATTGCTAATTCAAGTAATCCCCTGATCCCGAGGTCAACAAAGGACAAGGTCTACATGACCCTAACATGTAGCCTGAAGGCAGGTTGGACATTAACCCTCCTACAGAGGTTGAAGAGGTTAAGGCAACAACAAGAGCACACGAGACGGCCATTTTAGACTACAGGGTGACTTTGTACAATAAACTAAAATGGCGGTTCTAACCTAAAATGGAGGCTCAATTCACTTGGGGTCACGACCTTGTAATACGGATTTCCTTGCAAGGCGACTGGGCATAGGCCAACATATACAATGAGGACGAAACAATATTATATCAGTTCTAACAAACCCTGCTTTTGGCCTATGCCAAGTGCTAAACTATCTTCAATCACTTTGCGACTAACTCCATATTTCAACATCTATACATCCCGAATCATTGTCTGACATATCTATTGCCATTAGATCTGACACCAGAGTTTCTTTTAACACATACTCTTTGGAAACCTTCTCTGGGGCGTATATTTTATGCCCTAGTACACTTGTTGCTTGTGCGCAACATCCCCCTAATACTGAGAATATACCAGGGAGACACTGTATACAACAGCAAAGAAACAGAAAACTTCCCAAGATAATCAGCAGGGCCGAAAACAACTTCCATCCCATGACCGTAGGAGGTCCCAAAACCATGCACTAAGTTCCCAGTTTCCCTCAGGAATATGTACTTCTGAACTAAGAACATGTAGATTTTGGATAGCCCTAAAGATCGTCGGAGAGGAGTCTGGTACGTAAACGCAGCATGCGGACCCCACTAATTTACATACTCCTCCACGCTTGGCCAGAATGACATCTAATGCCATCCGGTTCTGAAGAGCCACTAACCTTATAGCTTTCTGTTCTAACGTCATATTATAGAGTATGTCAGTGGTCCAATTGATGGTTCTCTCCAACACTCTCGCTAGTCCCCTGATATCTTCTGAATTCGTAATTTGCCCAAAAAATGTCACAAAGGATTTCATGATATCTCCCAGAGTTTGCGCTGGAGTATACCCTTTCACACCTCGTCGTGGACGAGTTTTCGAAACATCTGCAATACTAGCAATAAATACCCCAGGTAGTAGAATCCCTAAATAACAGGTTACTTGCCAATCCCTGGGCAACCATGGAAATGCCACATTACCGCTAACAAAATAGACAGGTTCACCTACGTACAGAGGTCTGTTCTCACTAGTCAATTTCGCAACGTTGGCACACTTTCTAAAATTACCCATTGACTGTGTTCCATTCCTCTGTATGCAGAAGGATACTGAATCTGGGCTATGGTTAACAGAATAAATGGAGGCATGGCATCCTTATTGCCTATAGGAGCCATTTTGAAAGAGATTAAAGACTGAAAAGGACGAGACAATCTATCAGAGGACTTAACAGAAGCAACATTTGGCTTACTTCTATTTTCAAAAAGCGAGCATCCCAGGGGTATCAGAACATGGTTTTCAAAGCTATTTAAATTTGTTCCATCAAAGTTCCCTGAGATGCTGTCATTCCATCGGCCAAAAAATAGTGCTCTAAGAGAAGCATAACAGGCAGTTGTCAAAGGTAAAGGATGAATATACCAACCTAGCCCCTTATCCCCATGTTGCGATAGATGTGAACATATCCAACAATTGGTCTTATTTAAAATTGCATGAGTGACATTCATAATTAACAAAAGGGTATTATTCCGATAGTTCTGTCTATGCAAAGAATCTCTAGGCGATAAAGTATGCCATTGCACGGAAGGAGTGGAGATAACAGATACATTTTTAATAGGTAAAAAGTCCTCTAGCAGATGTGCTTCCTCCAGATACCATAACCCAGAACGAACAGTTACTAAAAATCCAGTAATTATCACAAAAAGGCAACAATACACTTTGGGGGTCCCCTTACATGCTTGATCATTGTCTCTGCTAATCACATGTTTATCTAAAAGTTCGGTACAAGCGGTAGCGGGTGCAGGCATTGTAGTCTTCAACCGAAAAAACACCAATTGTTTGTTTGCTGGCGACTCCAGTCGCGTGTCTTCTTAATGTCTTTCCCACAACCCTTAGCCAACAGAATCTTCCCGTACAGTCGGGCCAAAAGACAAGCCCTCAAATGATTTTCTCAATCGCACAGTCAAACCATGCTGTACGTTTACTTCCTTGGACGCAAATTATATTTCGCAGTTTCTGGTGAGGACAAAGTGTCGTCACTTCCTCCTGGAAATGGTGAATGAACGGAAATGGGATCAGAAAAGGATTGATCCGGAAGTTCCACTGTTGGGGAGTGCAGAGACAAGATGGACGTTTTATCTGGCCTTGCGGATTCCGGAGAGGTCTCTGATTCTCCCTTGTTGGTTGTTGCTTTTTCAGGCACGCTAGTTACAGCAGTGGGAAGGGATTCTGTATCTTCTGTATCGTATGGCACGGGCTGTGGGATCCGTTTGGTGTGCGTCACATGGATCCAGTTCTTACGACCCGCTACCCGCATACCAGTCTGAGTGACTAGCAGGACTTGGTAGGGACCCCTCCACCGAGGTGCAAGGCAAGACAACCTCTCAAAAACCTTCATGATGATCCAGTCCCCCGGTCGTAGACTGTGACCGGGACCCTCGTAGCGTACAGGTAATGCCTCTCGCACCTGGTGATAAATTGAAAACAGATTTTTAGTCAACTGGTTACAGTGATCTGAAAGAAGCACATTTTCTATGTCCCGTAGTGAACTGCTTTTTGGCAAACCCCAAATATTAGCAGGCCTCCCCATTACCACCTCAAAGGGAGAGAGCCCTGTCTTAGTTTGAGGGGTTGTTCTCATAGACAGCAACACGATCGATAAGGCGTCCGGCCATTTTAACTTGGTGCCAGCACACGTTTTAGCGAGCTTGTTCTTTATAATGCTGTTATTCCTTTCCACTAATCCGGCACTTTGGGCATGTCTGGCTGAATGGAACCGTTTATCAATCTGTAATCCTTTGCAAATTTGTAGGATTACAGTAGCGATAAAGTGTGGCCCATTATCCAACCAGATGACTCTCGGCAGCCCGAACCTAGGAAAAAACTCTTTCAACAGAGTTTTTGCTGTGGTTATGGCCGTTGCATCTCTAACCTGGAAGGCCTCAACCCACTTACTAAAGGCACAAATGACAACCAACACATATTTAAGATTGTTACAACTTTCCATTTCAATAAAATCAAAGTGAATAACCTCAAATGGAACAGAAGGTGGAGCGAAACTTCCTCTAGGAGTCGAGGTACCTTTTCCTACATTGTGCTGCAAGCAGACCATGCAGCCTTGGACAAAACGCTCCGCAGTTTTGAAAATCTTATCATTGGCCCATACATTGTGTAGCATTTTAGTCAATTTACGCGCACAAACATGTGTCGGACCATGAGCCATAATAACCATCATTGTAATGTAGGCGTCAGGGAGTAACCATTTTCCTTCAATATTGTCCACCCAACACCCATCATCATCCAGTCTCCCTGCACCCTCGATCCATCTCTTAGTTTCCTCTATGGTAGCATCTGCTTGAACGTCTTTCACAGTATCGATACTTTCACCCAAAGTGCAAACATTTACAGTTTCTTTTACAGCATACATTTCTGAACTGAAATCAGTGGCAGTTTGTTTAGCTATCTGATCGGCGAAAGCATTCCCTTTTCCTACATCATCTGTAACCTTTTGATGTGCTGAACATTTTATAATAGCTAACTGAACAGGGAGTGCGAGTGCTGAAAGTAATCGCACTATTAAAGTGCCATGCTGAATTTTCGCTCCGTGCGAGGTCAAGAAACCCCGTTCTTTCCAACGTCTACCGAAATTGTGGACCACCCCAAAGGCATACTGACTATCGGTATATATATTTACTGTAAGCCCTTCAGAAAGTTCACAAGCTCGAGTTAACGCTATAAGTTCTGCGGCCTGCGCGAAATTATGCATAATTCTTTTGGTTTCCACAATCGTGTTTAAAGTAGTGACGGCATAAGCAGCCGTGGATGTACCGTCTGGAAGTTTAAAACAAGAGCCATCACAAAATAGCTCTTCTTGTGGGCTATTCAAAGGCGTGTCTTTCAGATCGATTTTCCCTTTAGTCTCTTGTTCTGTCACATAAAGGCAATCGTGTGACGTTTCGTCAACATCAACAGTATCTTGCGAGATAGGTAAAAGTTCAGCCGGATTTAATACACAACACCTCTGAATTTGAATGTGGGGGGCAAACAAGATTAGTTCATATCTTGTCAATCGTGCAGAAGTGAGGTGTTGCGTTTGAGTTCTATTCAATAAAATATCTACAGAGTGAGGTACCATTAGGTTTAACGCATGACCCAGGACCATTCCCTCACTCTGTTTTACAGACGCAGCAGCAGCAGCAACAGTGCGCAAACATCTTGGCAAAGCGCATGCTACAGGATCAAGGGCGGAGGAATAGTAACCGCACGGCCTAATCTTCCCTCCATGCTCCTGCGTTAATACAGCCAAAGCACATCCATCACGTTCATGCACAAACAATACAAAGGCCTTGTCATAATTCGGAGTTCCTAAAACCGGCGCTGAACACAGCGCGGATTTGAGCAAGTCAAATGCTGTCTGGTGTTCCAAAGTGAGTGGCAATGGCAAAGAATTGCACTTCTTTGTCAAAGCCAGCATTGGTTTAATCGTTTACGAAAAGTTAGGGATCCACAATCTACAATAAGAAGCCATACCTATCAGGGCTCTAACTTCCTTCTGCGTATTTGGGAGAGACATGCCAGAAATAATCTTTATTCGTTCAGGTGTTAACCGTCTTCCCTCCTTTGACAGGAGGTAGCCTAAATACGCGACCTTCTGACAACAATATTGGAATTTTTTAAGTGAAGCTTTGTGGCCATGTTTCGCTAGATGACTAAGCAACAACACGGTGCCTTCTTTACAGGCGCTCTCAGAATCAGCAGCCAAGAGGAGGTCATCTACATACTGTAGTAATGTGCAAGTAGTAGGCAACTCGAGAGTATTGAGCTGCTCTTTCAATGCCCTACTATAAATACTTGGACTCTCAGTCTACCCTTGTGGTGCACGAGTGAATGTGAACGAGCGTCCACCTAGGGTAAACGCGAACAAATACCTGCTATCCTTGTGTATGGGAATACTGAAAAACGCGTTTTTAAGATCAACAACGCTAAAATGAGTGGCAGAAGCCGGAATCATGGTTAGTATCGTTGTAACATCAGGTACAATAGGAAATTGAGGAGCCACAATTTTGTTAATAGCACGTAAATCAATTATAAAACGAAAGGGAATCGCGTTATCATCTTTTTTGTATACTGGCAAAATGGGGCTGTGACATAGGCTACCCCTAATCTCCTCAATTACTCCACGATGTACAAAATCTGAAACTATACATTTCAAAGCCTGTTCGCCTCCAACTGAGATCTTATATTGCGGAATGCGAGGCAATTTTACTCCATGTTTCAAAATAATTTGAACAGGTTCAGTTTGAAGAATGCCCACATCATTATCATCAATTGCCCATACGCATTCTGGAACATTACTGAATTCTGGCGGTAAAGGCCGAGTCAAAAACTGAGAGGCGAGTGATTGCTGAGGTGAAATTGTTAACCGAACTCCGTCCGGAGAACAATGTATTACTGCATGCAATGCCTTCAACAAATTTAGCCCCAGCAAGTTCTCCCCACAGTGTGTGGTAAGTAGAAATGGACACTGTTCCGTGAAGGGACCCAGTGTTATCGGTACCGGCAAAGAGACCGGACAAACTACAAGTGTGCCCGAAAACCCTACGGAAACGTTGGACTGCCCTGACAGGGGAATATTTGGAACCCGTGAGTGATCAATGGAACATTTCTGTGCTCCCGTATCTACTTAAAATAGATGCTTCCTATTTCCCACCGCCATCTCAACGTAGGGGCCTTTCTGATGAACGGGAATAGGCGTAGGTTCCAAATCCTGCTTCGGGCAATCCTAGCGAAACAGAATATTATCAAAAGGAATCTCTTCAGAGAGGTACACGGCAGAAGGGTGATCAAAAATGTTTCTATTATCCACATTCGAAACTTGCTTATCTTATGAAGGAGGTTGCTGTGATTCTGGTGCAAACTGACCTCTGCCAGGGCCCCCTGCACCTGGGCGACCTCTGGATCGTCTACCCATGTTCCCAAATGACCTTTGCTGCAAGGTCGGACATTGTGCGCGCCAGTGGCCTTCCTGCCTGCAATAGGCACACTGGTTAATGGTTACTGGAGCCAAGGGCGCACTTCCCTGTGGAATGTACTGACCTCTAAATTGATTACCCCCTCTAGGGCTTCTAACAATCTGTTGTAATAAAACTTTTGTTTTCAGGTCACCCTTTTTTTTCTCAAGTTTTTCCTTTTCAGTATTTACACGATTTTCATAGTACTGAGCCATATGCAGTACTTCTGATTGAGACTTCGCCTGCCAAGCGCTTTCAGAAGACATAATCTGTAACTGGATGTCAGGCAGCAATCCGCATACAAATTTGTCGACAAACAGCCTCTTCCCTGACTCTGTGCCTAAGTCTTGTCCACTGAAATCTGAGAATACCTGCTCGAACCGATTGAAGAAATCGGTAGCACCCTCAGACTTTCCTTGGACACAGGCCGTGAGCTTGTCCCAAATGATTATTTTTTCAGGAACTATAGTTTTCAATTTTACAATAATTCTATCAGGCAAGGTTAATATCACGTGAGGCGGCCGTTCGCCAGCTGGTCTTTCTCTATCTAGCCTAACCATGTTATCCCATGTATCTCCAAACCCAGGTATGTCATCTATAGTCCTAATCTGTTTCCACAAATCGACTGGCAGGAGTACGGGAAATAATAGGTCAATATCACGTAAGGTGAATACCGACGACTGTAAAGCCGACTCTATTTCTTTATAGAACCACGTTGGATTCTTTCTTATATCGGGAATAGATTGCTTTATGGTGTTCACTTCCTGTCTTGAAAACGGGACGTGAACAAACTGTGATACGTAATGTGCAGGAATTTCTCCGGCGACTATACCTCATGCAGCATCAGCCGCAATCTCAACTTTCGGGACAAATGACGGAGGGACCACTCTCATAGGCAATTGAGAAGTAGGCAGCTCCGAACGCTTACTAAGCAACAGAGCCAAATCAAGCGCTAGGGCAGTCGAAGAAGTATCAATCTAAAAAGCTTTCTTATAAACACTCAGCAATTCTGTGGGACAACAAACCTTTCTTTTTACACACTCATTCTGCAGGTACTCTACCATCACCTGTATCACTTTCTTTTGCATTTCTGACGTATACTGACTATATGTGTCATATACTTCATTTGGAGCTATCGATATATCCGAAATCCATCTTATCGCATCCTTTATACAAATTCGCGCTTCCTCACCTTTTAATTCACGGCGAGGAGGAAACCGTTTCTGTAAGTACATAATACCTAAACTACCACCATCTGCTTCCTCATTCTGTAACCCTTGCAAATCCTTCCTATACTCAAAAATCCTCTCAACATGCTCATATACCTTCTCCGCAGTATCTCTGGACAACGCTAAGGTGTTCAAAACCCGTAACCCCTGTGGGAAATCTTCATTGTTTAATCTATTCCACATTATACTCAAATGGGTCCCTAATCCTTCAATAAAAACATTTTTCTCAGGAATACTTTTTAAATTTTCGAGTGTGGAATAAACATCGGCTTGTTCACCCTTCTCCATACAATGTTTAGCCCAAGCAATCAATTCACTCCTTTTGTCTGGGGTCACAGTATTACGAGTCACAACCCGTGGTCTCGCTCCCTGGTCTACTACAAGCGATGCAGAATCACTTGGAAGAAGAAGAGTAGGCACATTCTGAATGTCAACAGGTGGAGGCAAGGGGTCAGGCAAAGGAGCGACGACTGGTAGAACAGGAAGAACAGCAGGGAGGACTGGAGGAACTATAGGGGGGGACAACAATGGGAAGGGGCAAAGCGCCAGGAGGACAGACGTACGGAGGTGGCGCGGAGGCATCAGGCCTTCGCTCATGCAAAAGGTTATTAATCAATTCATCTGACGTATGAAAATCTTTTGAAGGGTAGATTTTCTGAATGCCTAATTGAAACGCCCTGTCCGTGTTCCTAACTGACTCCAATTGTTTATTTTGATCATATAACCGTGCCTTTTCGACACTTGTCATATGTCTACGCATATGTTTCTCTCTACTCTTTTGTTGCTGCAAAGCTTCTTTTTTCCAACTGTGCAATGCGTCAAACGCTGCAGGTCTAGCCTTTTTCTTTACTAATACAGACTCTAAATATTCTATACAAGGGATTTCAAAACTACCATTGGTTGGCCACCGTAGATTAGAATTACGTCTTGTCTGTCTGTGCCAAATGTCATTAAATGCTATACTACCAAAGCCTTTCTTACAGTACATAGTACATGCCGGCAACCACTCCTGTGGTGTGGGACGGCTATCTTCCAAAGATTGTCTGTCGCTGCGGAATAATGCCCTAAAACAGGCAGACAATTTCCCAGGCATATCAAAGTTCTGGTGTTACCTGGTTAAATAATTGTGCTCGCGTGTACAATGCTCCAAATTCAAATTGTCAGGGTTAGATTAAGAATCGGGACATGATTCACCTGACCAAAGTACTGGGAGGCCCGATAGGGTTACTAAGGACAATGCTAAGGACCCACGTGTCTGGTGATTTTTGGCAAATTTACCCACCTCGATACATGGACCCTCGTCAAGACGTCGTCTCGGGCTACAGCTCACCGTTCAGGGATCGGATCATGCAGTTTCGTCGAGGAATTTGCTTCTCGTCTAGAATGGCCATTTCTGTTGGCACCATCCGATCCCGGTCCGATAGCCGGGCCAACCTTCAACGAGACAAAGTCAATCTTGAGGGTCTCTATTCGGGCGCCATCTGTGGAATAAGAAAAAATACAATATTACGGCTGTTACACCAAGCAAAGGAAAATACACCGACACGGGCTTGTAAAGATTCCCAGAATCTTTATTACAAAACTGAACAGTATTGAACAAAGTACACAAATAGCTATTTGGCTGTCAATACATCACAGAGACCACCAGCAGGGTTCAATGTGAGCAGTGAGCAGAATTTCCTAGCTGGACATCAGCGTATTTATACAGTTTGTTATAATGATGTCCAGCTTCCTACAAGTTAATTATACACTGGGCTAGGGTCGCGCCAGGTTCATTTCCTAATTTACATATCTCGTGCATGCGGTTTACTTTTAAATACATTTACTAACAGACATTAATATTCTCTAATTTAACGTTACACTCTTTACATATTGCTTTAATACAGATCAAACAAATGTTTTGCATGTCGTATTTGGATAGCATTATTGTTCTTGTATACTTGTAGGTTAACATTGCTAATTCAAGTAATCCCCTGATCCCGAGGTCAACAAAGGACAAGGTCTACATGACCCTAACATGTAGCCTGAAGGCAGGTTGGACATTAACCCTCCTACAGAGGTTGAAGAGGTTAAGGCAAGAACAAGAGAACACGAGACGGCCATTTTAGACTACAGGGTGACTTTGTACAATAAACTAAAATGGCGGTTCTAACCTAAAATGGAGGCTCAATTCACTTGGGGTCACGACCTTGTAATACGGATTTCCTTGCAAGGCGACTGGGCATAGGCCAACATATATAATGAGGACGAAACAATATTATATCAGTTCTAACAATATAACTCTTTGTTATGCTTTACTTCTCTCAAGCAAAATCAACAATATGAGCGAGCAGCAATCGTCGCTAGCTCCAATCCCATTCTTCTTTTTCACAAAAAATTGTACTTTTACTTTTTCAGACAACAATCATCAATTCATGTCATAACAACATTATTTCTTTTCAATCACTCAATTTTCATGCTATTTCCCCCAAAAATGTGCTTACCTCGTGATGTCAGAGAAAAAAAAAAACACAAGACAGACTAGACATACTCCGGCCGGCAACATAAATCTCATGTCCCTATCATTATTCCGACATGGAATGTACGCCCATTTCTTTCAAAAATTTCTTTAATCATTTTGGTCTCCTATAGAGTCCTCATTTTTTCAGGACTTTAAATGCAGGCTTCTTCTAGCGCTATAATAAAACCTAGGTATCTGGGCTCATACTCTTCTCTCTATCTCTCGGGTATCCTCCCGGTATCTCTCTCTGTTCTCGGGTATCCTCCTGGTAGCTCTCTCTATTGCTTGGCCACCCTCAAGTCAATGTTTTCCCTATATATATATATATATATCAGTGAAAAAAAACTGTGTTAAAGGGACGTTATGGTTAAGTTGCGCTACTAAAAACCTATGAAATTCAGTGAAAAAACTTTGTTAAAGGGACGTTATGGTACCAAGTAAAACCGAAAAACCCTTGAAATTCGCCAGTTATGGTAAGCTAAGCAACCATAACTCGCGCCACCACCGTGCACTGCTAAGACTAACACCCAGGACATCAAAGATGACATCACAAATGTCATTTTTACCAAAAAGTAGGTAAAAAAAAATTAGTGATATCTGTGTTCGGTTCGCGGACACACTTCCCTGTTCGCTCTGCGGACAGTGTCCTGATTGGCCAATCGTCTTGCGTGATGTTCGCGGACATGCAACGTGTTCGCTGATTGGACGGCGTGGAGCATGAAGCGCGTCAGATTTTTCGGTAGCGCCCGCGATCTTGGATTCGCGGACGTCCACAGACAGCGCGGTGAAACTTTGTTCAAAATGTGTATTTAGTAGAGTGTGTTGGTGTGTAGGAGTGTTTGGGGAGGGTGGGAGTGTATGAGATAGGATGAAAGTTGTGTTTTTTATGTGTTAGACGTTCTTTTTGTCTTCGATTTGTTTGCGGACATCACGGGTGTTCTGCAATGTTCTAAATAAACTGACTGGGGGGTGTTCTAAGGACTCAATATGTGTCCGTTTTGTTCGCAAGCAAAGTGAAACTGTTCTAAGAACACTCGCGGTGTCCGGGGAGTGTTCGTAGGGGGTGTCCTGAGGACGCTGTCCGTATTGTTCTCTGTCAAGTTGAATGTGTTCTAAGAACACCCGCGGTGTCCTGAAATGTTTGCAAATAAACAAAATGGGGGTGTTCTGAAGACGTTTTTGAGAACACTCCCGGTGTCCTGAAATGTTCGTAGGGGGTGTCCTGAGGACGCTGTCCGTATTGTTCTCTGTCAAGTTGAATGTGTTCTAAGAACACCCGCGGTGTCCAGAAATGTTCGCAAATAAACAAAATAGGGGTGTTCATAAGAGGCTTCTAAGAACACTTGCGGTGTCCGGGGAATGTTCGTAAGGGGTGTCCTGAGGACGCTGTCCCTATTGTTCTCTGTCAAGTTGAATTGTTGGGGAGAAGCTGGACCCCCACCAGGGCAGTGTGGGGCTAGCAGCCATACCCTCACCATCTATGGGAGACCCCAACACCTCCCATATGGCCCCCAGAAATGCAACAGAGACCCCAGCAGGCAGTAGCATGTTCCAAACTGCGTTTATTTCTGGGCAGCAAAAAAGAAAAAAAACACGCAGAGCATCGTGCACATCGAGAGTTCAGGCGCCGTCTCCCCCGGGGCTGGCTTGCAAGCCAGCTTTGTAATCACACTGCAGGCTGACCTCACAGAATTGGATCAGCTCCCAGAAACCTATCTCCTCCTGCTATTGGCTGCTAAGTGATAGGTTACCTATGTAGCCCTTATAGAGAGCCTGACAATTGGATGTTAGCCTTTTGCGTCAGTGAGTTGGTTTAGCTGTGCCAACTTGTTGCATTATGACTTTGTTCCCATAACTTTTTAGCTGAAGCAAGCAGTTCGCACCTGAGCTCTGAGCGCTCATTGGCTGGGCTGAGCCATTCTTGTTACAATTATGTTTCAAATGTTGTGCGAGTCTTTGCGAAAGAAAAAAAACACACTGGGTTGCTGTGGCTTACTCGCATTTGTGGAGAATTAAAAATGTTTGTCTGCAGAAAGCAATCTTATCTTGAATGCGTGACCTTGGCTGCTCGTGGGTTTTGCGAGGAGCATTGCTGAAGGCTTCTGCAGCCAGTGTTCAGTGAGAGAAATTAACTTGGCTGTAATTTTCCTGAAACATGGCTTTACACTGTGCAATTAGACCATGTTAATTCATATAGGCATTTGCAAGCCTTTAAACAGGGATTTTTGTGTTTGTAGATTCTGATGTTGCAGCATTGATTCTAATGTAGCATGGAAGTTGCACTGTTGGTGAAGTGGGTGTGTTTCAGCATATTTGTCACCCATGGGTGCGCTGGGGCCTGGTTCAAATGATAAGTGCGCTCCTTGGGGTGAAGGGGCATGGGTTTGATCTCGATTTTCCCTCTTCAGAATGTGTCCTAAGAACACTCGCGGTGTCCTGAAATGTTCGCAAATAAACAAAATGGGGGTGTTCTGAAGACGCTTCTAAGAACACTCGCGGTGTCCTGGAATATTCGTAGGGGGTGTCCTGGGGACGCTGTCCGTATTGTTCTCTGTCAAGTTGAATGTGTCCTAAGAACACTTGCGGTGTCCTGAAATGTTCGCAAATAAACAAGATGGTGGTGTTCTGAAGACGCTTCTAAGAACACTCGCGGTGTCCGGGGAGTGTTCGTAGGGGGAGTCCTCAGGACGCTGTCCGTATTGTTCTCTGTCAAGTTGAATGTGTTCTAAGAACACCTGCGGTGTCCTGAAATGTTCGAAAATAAACACAATGGGGGTGTTCTGAAGACACTTCTAAGAACACTTGCGGTGTCCGGGGAGTGTTCGTAGGGGGTGTCCTGTGGACGCTGTCCGTATTGTTCTCTGTCAAGTTGAATGTGTTCTAATAACTATCGCGTTGTTCTGAAATGTTCGTAGGGGGTGTCCTGAAAACGGTGTCCGTATTGTTCGCTGGCAAGTTCAAAGTGTTCTAAGAACACTCACATTGTTCGCGGACATTAAAAGTTTCCCATAGATCATAGTTGAAATGTTTGACTCTATGGATGTGATATGCAGCGGTGGTTTTTGGCCATGCACCCAAGACTCTATGCCCTGGCAACAAGCACCGCACCATATCACATTCATATTTGCTTATAACTTTGGGTGAAAAACAAATGTATGTTTCTCTGTCAAGTTGAATGTGTCCTAAGAACACTTGCGGTGTCCTGAAATGTTCGCAAATAAACAAGATGGTGGTGTTCTGAAGACGCTTCTAAGAACACTCGCGGTGTCCGGGGAGTGTTCGTAGGGGGTGTCCTGAGGACGCTGTCCGTATTGTTCTCTGTCAAGTTGAATGTGTCCTAAGAACACTCGCGGTGTCCTGAAATGTTCGCAAATAAACAAGATGGTGGTGTTCTGAAGAAGCTTCTAAGAACACTCCCGGTGTCCTGGAATGTTCGTAGGGGGTGTCCTGAGGACGCTGTCCGTATTGTTCTCTGTCAAGTTGAATGTGTCCTAAGAACACTCGCGGTGTCCTGAAATGTTCGCAAATAAACAAGATGGTGGTGTTCTGAAGACGCTTCTAAGAACACTTGCGGTGTCCTTGGAGTGTTCGTAGGGGGTGTCCTGGGGACGCTGTCCGTATTGTTCTCTGTCAAGTTGAATGTGTTCTAAGAACACCCGCGGTGTCCTGAAATGTTCGCAAATAAACAAAATGGGGGTGTTCTGAAGACACTTCTAAGAACACTTGCGGTGTCCGGGGAGTGTTCGTAGGGGGTGTCCTGTGGACACTGTCCGTATTGTTCTCTGTCAAGTTGAATGTGTTCTAATAACTATCGCGTTGTTCTGAAATGTTCGTAGGGGGTGTCCTGAAAACGGTGTCCGTATTGTTCGCTGGCAAGTTCAAAGTGTTCTAAGAACACTCACATTGTTCGCGGACATTAAAAGTTTCCCATAGATCATAGTTGAAATGTTTGACTCTATGGATGTGATATGCAGCGGTGGTTGTTGCCAGGGCATAGAGTCTTGGGTGCATGGCCATTTGGCCATGCACCCAAGACTCTATGCCCTGGCAACAACCACCGCACCATATCACATTCATATTTGCTTATAACTTTGGGTGAAAAACAAATGTATGTTTCTCTGTCAAGTTGAATGTGTCCTAAGAACACTTGCGGTGTCCTGAAATGTTCGCAAATAAACAAGATGGTGGTGTTCTGAAGACGCTTCTAAGAACACTCGCGGTGTCCGGGGAGTGTTCGTAGGGGGTGTCCTGAGGACGCTGTCCGTATTGTTCTCTGTCAAGTTGAATGTGTCCTAAGAACACTCGCGGTGTCCTGAAATGTTCGCAAATAAACAAGATGGTGGTGTTCTGAAGAAGCTTCTAAGAACACTCCCGGTGTCCTGGAATGTTCGTAGGGGGTGTCCTGAGGACGCTGTCCGTATTGTTCTCTGTCAAGTTGAATGTGTCCTAAGAACACTCGCGGTGTCCTGAAATGTTCGCAAATAAACAAGATGGTGGTGTTCTGAAGACGCTTCTAAGAACACTTGCGGTGTCCTTGGAGTGTTCATAGGGGGTGTCCTGGGGACGCTGTCCGTATTGTTCTCTGTCAAGTTGAATGTGTTCTAAGAACACCCGCGGTGTCCTGAAATGTTCGCAAATAAACAAAATGGGGGTGTTCTGAAGACGTTTTTGAGAACACTCCCGGTGTCCTGGAATGTTCGTAGGGGGTGTCCTTAGGACGCTGTCCGTATTGTTCGTTGTTAAGTTGAAAGTGTTCTAAGAACTATCGCGTTGTTCTGAAATGTTCGTAGGGGGTGTCCTGAAAATGGTGTCCGTATTGTTCGCTGGCAAGTTCAAAGTGTTCTAAGAACACTCACATTGTTCGCGGACATTAAAAGTTTCCCATAGATCATAGTTGAAATGTTTGACTCAATGTATGTGATATGCTGCGGTGGTTGTTGCCAGGGGATACAGTCTTGGATGCATGGCCATTTGGCCATGCACCCAAGACTGTATGCCCTGGCAACAACCACCGCAGCATATCACATTCATATTTGCTTATAACTTTGGGTGAAAAACAAATGTATGGTTCTCTGTCAAGTTGAATGTGTCCTAAGAACACTTGCGGTGTCCTGAAATGTTCGCAAATAAACAAGATGGTGGTGTTCTGAAGACGCTTCTAAGAACACTCGCGGTGTCCGGGGAGTGTTCGTAGGGGGTGTCCTGAGGACGCTGTCCATACTGTTCCCTGTCAAGTTGAATGTGTCCTAAGAACACTCGCGGTGTCCTGAAATGATCTCAAATAAACAAGATGGTGGTGTTCTGAAGAAGCTTCTAGGAACACTCCCAGTGTCCTGGAATGTTCGTAGGGGGTGTCCTGAGGACGCTGTCCGTATTGTTCTCTGTCAAGTTGAATGTGTCCTAAGAACACTCACGGTGTCCTGAAATGTTCGCAAATAAACAAGATGGTGGTGTTCTGAAGACGCTTCTAAGAAAACTCGCGGTGTCCGCAGAGTGTTCGCAGGGGGTGTCCTGAGGACGCTGTCCGTATTGTTCTCTGTCAAGTTGAATGTGTTCTAAGAACACCTGCGGTGTCCTGAAATGTTCACAAATAAACAAAATGGGGGTGTTCTGAAGACGTTTTTGAGAACACTCCCGGTGTCCTGGAATGTTCGTAGGGGGTGTCCTGAAAACGGTGTCCGTATTGTTCGCTGGCAAGTTCAAAGTGTTCTAAGAACACTCACATTGTATGGGACATTAAAAGTTTCCCATAGATCATAGTTGAAATGTTTGACTCTATGGATGTGATATGCTCCGGTGGTTGTTGCCAGGGCATAGAGTCTTGGGTGCATGGCCATTTGGCCATTTGGTTGTTGCCAGGGCATAGATGATGCAGTTAGATCTAGAGGTCTTGAATGTGATTGGTGCATGGTCATGTGATTTTTGAGGTACATCCAATGAGGGAATGGCAGAGAGAGTGTAGTGGAAATGGTAGAAGGGCTGTTCATGTTACGATATGTCCGCGGACATGGTGGTAGTTCGCGGACATCGGGAGTTACATCCGGGGATTTTTGGGTTCAGAAGTCATGCAAATGAGAATAAGCACTGAAAGGGATTGGTCAGGAAAGTTTGGTGGGTGTGTTGTGCCAGGAGAGATTTTCTCAGATACTCTTTTTGCTGAGAGAACAAAAGATAGCTATGGCTGTGTGTTTCAGAAAACAGATTGTTTGGATTTTAGGAGATTCGTGGATACATTGGTTGAAGGTGCATGCAGAAAGCTGTGGAGTAGTTGTAGATCTTGGATTCCAACATGTGGAAGTACACTGGCATGGAGTACGTGGAATGAAGTGGTTGGACTTGCTACCTCTCTGTGCTACTTTGGAGACAGAGAAACATCCAGACATAATTGTAATTCATTGTGGAGGGAACAGTTTAGGACATGTGACTGGAATTTCTTTGCAATTTGCTATGAAAGAAGGACTTAGGAAGGTTATGGACATGTTTCCTAATTCTCAAGTGATATTTTCACGGATTGCGCAGAGACAAATGTGGCTTCGTTCTTCTTCATTTGGTCCACAAATGGAAAAAGCAAGGCGCAATGTTAATAAGGCTGTTTGTGCCTTTCTAAGAGATTTTGGCATGTCTTCTTTTCACAATGAAAATATTATGTTTTGTAGTACATACATTTTTCGCAGATATGGAGTCCATCTTACTTATGCTGCAATCAGATTTTTCTGAGAAATGTACAAAATGCATTGCGACCTTTTTTGGAATTACAACAACGATTTTGAAGTAGATGTTAAGCATTTACAATTTTTGACTTACAAACACCACCCAAAGGCTCTTTTCAGAGCCACCACTTCTTTCCAGAGAAAATTACAATGTTTGTGATGGAGTAGCAACCCAATTTTTTTAATGTTCGCGAACTGTCCGCGGACTTCTAAAAAATACAAAGAGCCCTGCTTCATTTATTTTCACTTCTATTTTTTAACTGGGAAAGGCGGCTCTGAAAAGAGCCTTATTTTTTTTTGATTTTTGTAATTTTGTATTTTTTTTGGTTTTTCAGACACGACACACTAGGAGAGGAGGGTAAAGGAGGGCAAAGGGGGGGGCACCAACCACAGGGATAAGAAAGGGCGAGCTGAGAGAGGAAGATGTAGAGTGGGTTTTATTTGGGTAGTGAGCAGGTCTTCTCGTGCTCTGAGACGATAGTCTCAAAAGCACTCCGAAGTCGCTCCCCCCTGCAGAGTACTGTGTCACAGTACATACATACAACTGTGACCCTCGAAAGGTAAGGGTCATCAGCATTCTGTATGGCCTGTGAGGCAGCTTGAGGAAGACGCTGTCCCACAGAGGTGGTCCTTGTGTTGACAGGATCAGAAACAGAGGATGAAGTAGAGGAAATCAACCTGCTACGTTCTTCGCAAGGTACAACCCTGCGAATAGCCCCAGAGTGAAATTACCTCAGGTGTCGCTTCATAGTAGTGGTCCCAAACCTGTACTTACTGTGCTTCCCGGTGACTGAGTATCATTTTGCACTCATTGCAGGTAACATGGTTCGCACGAGCCTTAGGAACATTACCATGAATGGTAAATAACCGCCACACCCAAGACTCACGCCTAGTGCGGGTAGTAGGGTTTTCCTCTACCTCATTCTCATCATCCTCTTCTTCCTCCTCTGCATCCTCACTCCTGTTCCCCTATTCAGGCCCTTGGGGAGGTGGTGGTGGTGGATGGGGTGGTGCTGAAGCAGGTGCAGCACCAAGTGGCATTTCAGCAGCCAAGGATGCCATCTTGATGATGGTGTAGTCGGCAGGTGGCAGCAAAAATCACTGTGTTCTGAAGAATAGCCAGAAACACAATGGGAATAAGCTCTTGGGCGTGGTCTTTTATAGGGGTGCTTGTGCGCGGTTCGCAGACATGCGCACTGTCCGCAGACAGATCGAACACAAAAAAAGGATCGGAAAGTTTCAAAAGGTATATAGAAACTCAAGATTGCTATGTGGGACTTGTGCCATGGTGAGATTTTATTGAAAAATATTACGGATTAACTGAAAATGTACTTTTAAATTGTTCGGGGACACGAACAGTGTCCGCATTTCAGGACACATGATGAGCGTGGGCGCGGTCATATGATCCGTTCGTGAACTAGTCCGCGAAGGAAGCGCCTGTCCGCAGGACACCAAGTGCACGGAGATTGGTTAGCGCATGCGCATTGATGTCCTACGGGCACTGTTCGGGTTCTGAAGTCATTAAAAGTGCGTCACACGTGAAACGAACATTTCAGGACACCGCGTGTGTTCTTAGAACAGTTTAAACTTGGTAGCGAACAGTAAGGACAGATATAGTGTTTTTCAGGACACGTGTAATTTTGTTTCTGTACGAACATTTCAGGACACCAATTGTGTTCTTAGAACAGTTTCAATTGGGTAGCGAACATTACGAACAGGTATAGTGTTCTTCAGGACACCTCCATTTTCGTTTACGTACGAACATTTCAGGACACCAATAGCGTTCTTAGAACAGTTTGAACTTGCTAGCGAACAGTACCGGACAGGTATAGTGTTCTTTAGGACACTTTAATTTTTGTTTGTTTACGAACAATTCAGGACACCGCGTGTGTTCTTAGGACAGTTTCATGTTGCTAGCGAACACTACGAACAGTTGTACTGTTGTTCAGGACACATCATTTTCGTTTATTTACGAACATTTCAGGACACCAATTGTGTTCTTAGGACAGTTTTAAGTTGATAGCAAACATTACGGAAAGATATAGTGTTCTTTAGAACACTTTAATTTTTGTTTCTTTACGAACATTTCAGGACACCACGTGTGTTCTTAGAACAGTTTCAACTTGCTAGCGAACAGTACGTACAGGTGTGGTGTTCTTCAGAACACCTCCATTTTCGTTTATGCACGAACATTTCAGAACACTCGCACTGTCCGCAGACACTTTTATTGTTTAAAAAAAAAAAAACGGAAACTATTCACAATACAATATAAAAATTAAACTTTATTTAACATATATTAATAATTTATGACAGAGAAGGTGAGGTAGAAACAGAAACAAAAACAGGAGAATTTGGAGTTTCAACATGATTGGTATTAGGTGAAGGGATGGAAGTCTCATCAAAACTTTTTGGATTATGGAGAGGGTTTGGGGATAATTGACTGGGATATGGTGAGCAGGGACAAGTACATGTTGGGCAATGGTACGAGGTTTTTGGTTTGAAATGATTTTCTACAAAAGTTTTTAAATTATTAAAATTAGCCAACAATACATCAATTTTTTCTTCTATATTGTGAAGACTGTTATCCATAACAGGGTTTTCTGAAGTTTTTTCTATTTTGGTATGCTCTGTACAAAAAAATAATATATATGTTAAATGTATATAAAAATAATAATAAATAAATGGTTTATATTATAAAGTGTTTACCATTAGTTTCACTATCTTGTGACATTTCTTCATGTGGGAAATTGTCCTCTAGCCATTCCAGAGTACTAGACATTTCTGTGAGAAAAAAAAAAAGATAATATATTTTTTAATCTAATACAGAAAGTTTATAAATATATGAGTAAAATGAAGTACACTTACTATTTCTGGTAAGATAAGTCCTATGTATTCAGTGGGTCTGGTCTTGTTCTCAGTTCTGTTGTGTCTGTCAGGTAATTATGTTGGAAGCCAATTTATCTTCTTGTGGTATATTCCATTTCAGAACATATTGTATTTAAATGAATGATTAGTGTGTTACATATATGGGTTACATTTCTTATGTATTACTATATATATAATGTGTTTGTGTGCTGCTTTTTGAATTTGTTAAATGTTCCTATATTATGATATAACAATCAAACATACCCCCCACCCCCCCCCCACAGTTTTTAGGTAGTGGTACTGTTCTCCGAACATGTCCGCGAACATTAAATAACTTCGCGTACATCAAGTTCATAAGAAGAGATCTAGTCAGTTCCATATGACATGTATATAAAGTCAAAGTCATTATTGTTAAGTTGTGCTACTAAAAAACTATGAAATTCAGTGAAAAAACTTTGTTAAAGGGACGTTATGGTTAAGTTGCGCTGCTAAAAACCTATGAAATTCAGTGAAAAAACTTTGTTAAAGGGACGTTATGGTTCCAAGTAAAACCGAAAAACACTTGAAATTCGCCAGTTATGGTAAGCTAAGCAACCATAACTCGTGCCACCACCGTGCACTGCTAAGACTAACACCCAGGACATCAAAGATGACATCAGAAATGTCATTGATGACATCACTGATGACATCACATGTGTATGTACTTCTCATGAAATATGTGTAGAAGGGATTCTTATTATGTTGCGAAAAAAGTGTCAAGAATCATTGCAAGAAATATACCCTAATAAGTGCATTGAACGATGCATTGATATAAATAGCATCCTATTATGGGGTTCTATCTAATATACTAAGCTACTCATACAGAAACATAACATTGTGTGCAGCGTACAAGATGAAGGTATGATATTCGTAATGTTAATATGTTGAATAATGAAATGATAACTGTTTTCTTAATAGATTTTTGTGTACTGTGAAATATGTAATACGTAGCTAATAAAACCCATGTATTACATAATTGCATTACTATAGACAAAACACAAAGACACAAGAACACATACCAATATGGGTATATACAGGGAAAGTGAAGTTAGCAAAAAAGCACAAGTAGTAGCAGAAACAATTCATAACTTAACTGATTAGTTTCATGCAAATAAATGATTGCTCTGTTTCAAAGCTGCTATTACCCTATGTATATGTATCACTTGATGTGATTGGACCCTAAGGAAAGTAGTGTGAGTACAATGTATACAAATATGACCATATATAGGGAAAGTACAGCCATAAAAAAAACAACAGAACTATCAGAAAGTGCTCATAAGTCTAGTGATTATCTTTATGCACAAAAAGGATTGCTGTCTTTCAAGCTTGTGTTTTCCCATATGTATATGTTTCATATGATGTGACTGTACTCTAAGGGAATTACTGTAAGAACCTACTAGAAGGATATGTCTACAAATAAATAAAATTCTTAGTTTCTGACTGTTACTGAAGAAAACCATGTGGCCTAGATATGTCAGCAAAAGAAAAAATAGTGAGCCAGACATGTAATGTCATCAGTGATGTCATCAATGACATTTGTGATTTCATCTGTGATGTCCTGGGTGTTAGTCTTAGCAGTGCACGGTGGTGACGCGAGTTATGGTTGCTTAGCTTACCATAACTGGCGAATTTCAAGAGTTTTTCGGTTTTACTTGGAACCATAACGTCCCTTTAACAAAGTTTTTTCACTGAATTTCATAGGTTTTTAGTAGCGCAACTTAACCATAACGTCCCTTTAACAAAGTTTTTTTCACTGAATATATATATATATATATATATATATTACTTGGCCATGGTAGTGGTCATGTAGTTATGGTTAAGTTGCTGTTTCCATAGAAAGAGCACTTTTTGGGCGGCTTATAACTTCACTCCCCCTGACGAATCCTCACCAAACTTTGCAAAAAAAGTATATAGCCCACTCTGAATTTATTTTGCAAAGTTTGGTGAGGATTCGTCCAGGGGGGGGCAAAGTTATAAGGGGGGTCCCAAAACTTTTTTTTTTTCCTGTAGACTGAATGGGGAAAAAACAATGCTCATGCCTACAGCGCACATTGCTGGACGGACTGTCACCAAATTTGGACCAGGAGTAGCGGCTTGGTCCCAAAAGCGTGCTTTTGCAAATTTGGTGAAAATCCGTCCAGTATTTTTTTTTAAAATGACCAAAAAGTAGGTAGATAAAAATTAGTGATATCTGTGTTCGGTCGCGGACACACTTTCCTGTTCGCTCCACGGACAGTGTCCTGATTGGCCAATCAGCTTACGTCATGTCCGCGGACATGCAACGTGTTCACTGATTAGACGGCGTAGTGCATGAAGCTTGTCAGATTTTCGGTAGCGCCCACCATCTTGGATTAGCGGACGTCCACGGACAGCGCAGTGAAACTTGGTTGAAAAATTGTATTTAGTAGAGTGTGTTGGTGTGTAAGAGTGTTTGGGGAGGGTGGAGGAGTATGAGATGGGTTAAATGTTGTATTTTTTATGTGGTAGACCCTCTTGTTGTGTTGGATTTGTCTGCGGACAACATGGCTGTTCTGAAATGTTCTAATTAAACTAAATGGGGTTGTTCTGAGGACTCAATATGTGTCCGTGTTGTTCGCAAGCAAGGTGAAAATGTTCTAAGAACACTCGAGTTGTCCTGAAATGTCCTTAAGTAAAGAAGTTGGGGGTGTCCTGAGGACGCTGTCCGTATTGTTCGCTGGTAAGTTGAAATTGTTCTAAGAACTCTTGCGGTGTTCTGACATGTTGTTAAATAAATAAAATGGGGGTGTCCTGAGAACACGGTGTCCTGAAATGTTCGTAAATAAATAAAATGGGGTGTCCTTAGAACGGTATGTCTGTCCATTTTGTTTGTAGATAAGTTGATAGTGTTCTAAGAACCCACGCCGTGTCCTAAAATGTTTGTAAATAAACAAAATGGGGGTGTCCTGAGGACGCTGTCCGTATTGTTCGCTCGCAAGTTGAAAGTGTTCTAAGAACACTCACGGTGTCCTGAAATGTTCGTAAATAAACAAAATGGGGGTGTCCTGAGGACGCTGTCCGTATTGTTCGCTGGCAAGTTGAAAGTGTTCTAAGAACACTCGCTGTGTCCTGAAATGTTCATACATAAACAAAATGGGGTGTCCTGAGGACGGTGTCTGTATTGTTTGCTAGCAAGTTGAAAGTGTACTAAGAACACTTGCGGTGTCCTGAAATGTTTGTAAATAACCAAAATGGGGGTGTCCTGAGGACACTGTCCGTATTGTTCGCTCGCAAGTTGAAAGTGTTCTAAGAAAACTCGCGGTGTCCTAAAATGTTTGTAAATAAACAAAATGGGGGTGTCATGAGGACGCTGTCCATATTGTTCACTCGCAAGTTGAAAGTGTTCTAAGAAAGTTGCAGTGTCCTGAAATGTTCGTAAATAAACAAAATGGGGGTGTCTTGAGGACGCTGTCCGTATTGTTCGCTGGCAAGTTAAAAGTGTTCTCAGAACACTCGCGGTGTCCTAAAATGTTCGTAAATAAACAAAATGGGGGTGTCCTGAGGACGGTGTCCGTATTGTTCACCGGCAAGTTAAAAGTGTTCTAAGAACACTCGCGGTGTCCTGAAATGTTCATAAAAAAACAAAATGGGGGTGTCCTGAGGACGCTGTCCGTATTGTTCGCTGGCAAGTTGAAAGTGTTCTAAGAACACTCGCGGTGTCCTGGAATGTTCGTAAATAAACAAAATGGGGGTGTCCTGAGGACGGTGTCCGTATTGTTCGCTGGCAAGTTAAAAGTGTTCTAAGAACACTTGCGGTGTCCTGAAATGTTTGTAAATAAACAAAATGGGGGTGTCCTGAGGAAGGTGTCCGTATTGTTCGCTGGCAAGTTGAAAGTGTTCTAAGAACACTTGCGGTGTCCTGAAATGTTTGTAAATAAACAAAATGGGGGTGCCCTGAGGACGCTGTCCGTATTGTTCGCTGGCAAGTTGAAAGCGTTCTCAGAACACTCGTGGTGTCTTGAAATGTTTGCAAATAAACAAAATGGGGGTGTCCTGAGGAGAACAATCGCAGTGTCCTGAAATGTTCGTAAATAAACAAAATGGGGGTGTCCTGAGGACGCTGTCCGTATTGTTCGCTGACAACTTGAAAGTGTTCTAAGAACAATCGCGGTGTCCTGAAATGTTCGCAAATAAACAAAATGGGGGTGTCCTGGGGACGCTGTCCGTATTGTTCGCTGGCAAGTTGATAGTGTTCTTAGAACACTTGCGGTGTCCTGAAATGTTAATAAATAAACAAAATGGGGGTGTCCTGAGGATGCTGTCTGTATTGTTCGCTGGCAAGTTGAAGGTGTTCTAAGTACACTTGCGGTGTCCTGAAATGTTCGTACATAAACAAAATGGGGGTGTCCTGAGGACGGTGTCCGTATTGTTTGCTGGCAAGTTGAAAGTGTACTAAGAACACTTGCGATATCCTGAAATGTTCGTAAATAAACAAAATGGGGGTGTCCTGAGGACGGTGTCCGTATTGTTCGCTGGCAAGTTGAAAGTGTACTAAGAACACTCGCGGTATCCTGAAATGTTTGTAAATAAACAAAATGGGGGTGTCCTGAGGACGGTGTCCGTATTGTTCGCTGGCAAGTTAAAAGTGTTCTAAGAACACTTGCGGTGTCCTGAAATATTCGAAAATAAACAAAATGGGGGTGTCCTGAGGACACAGACTGTATTGTTCGCTGGCAAGTTGAAAGTGTTCTAAGAGCACTCGCAGTGTCCTGAAAAGTTCGTAAATAAACAAAATGGGGGTGTCCTGAGGATGCTGTCGTATTGTTGGCTGGCAACTTGAAAGTGTTCTAAGAACACTCACAGTTTCCTCAAATGTTAGTAAATAAACAAAATGGGGGTGTCCTGAGGACGCTGTCCGTATTGTTCGCTGGCAAGTTGAAAGTGTTCTAAGAACACTCGCAGTGTCTTGAAATGTTCGTACATAAACAAAATGGTGGTGTCCTGAGGACGGTGTCTGTATTGTTTGCTGGCAAGTTGAAAGTGTACTAAGAACACTCGCGGTGTCCTGAAATGTTAGTAAATAAACAAAATGGGGGTGTCCTGAGGACGGTGTCCGTATTGTTCGCTGCCAAGTTAAAAGTGTTCTAAGAACACTCACAGTGTCCTGAAATGTTCGTACATAAACAAAATGGGGGTGTCTTGAGGACGGTGTCCGTATTGTTCGCTGGCAAGATGAAAGTGTTCTCAGAACACTCGCGGAGTCCTGAAATGTTCGTAAATAAACAAAATGGGGGTGTCCTGAGGACGGTGTCCGTATTGTTCGCTGGCAAGATGAAAGTGTTCTCAGAACACTTGCGGAGTCCTGAAATGTTCGTAAATAAACAAAATGGGGGTGTCCTGAGGACGGTGTCCGTATTGTTCGCTGGCAAGTTAAAAGTGTTCTAAGAACACTCGCGGTGTCCTGAAATGTTCGTAAATAAACAAAATGGGGGTGTCCTGAGGACGGTGTCCGTATTGTTCGCTGGCAAGTTAAAAGTTTTCTAAGAACACTCGCGGTGTCCTGAAATGTTCGTAAATAAACAAATTGGGGGTGTCCTGAGGACGGTGTCCGTATTGTTAGCTGGCAAGTTAAAAGTGTTCTAAGAACACTTGCGGTGTCCTGAAATATTCAAAAATAAACAAAATGGGGGTGTCCTGAGGACACAGTCTGTATTGTTCGCTGGCAAGTTGAAAGTGTTCTAAGAGCACTCGCGGTGTCCTGAAATGTTCGTAAATAAACAAAATGGGGGTGTCCTGAGGACGGTGTCCGTATTGTTCGCTGGCAAGTTAAAAGTGTTCTAAGAACACTTGTGGTGTCCTGAAATATTCGAAAATAAACAAAATGGGGGTGTCCTGAGGACACAGTCTGTATTGTTCGCTGGCAAGTTGAAAGTGTTCTAAGAGCACTCGCGGTGTCCTGAAATGTTCGTAAATAAACAAAATGGGGGTGTCCTGAGGACGCTGTCGTATTGTTGGCTGGCAACTTGAAAGTGTTCTAAGAACACTCGCAGTGTCCTGAAATGTTCGTAAATAAACAAAATGGGGGTGTCCTGAGGACGCTGTCCGTATTGTTCGCTGGCAAGTTGAAAGTGTTCTAAGAACACTCGCAGTGTCCTGAAATGTTCGTAAATAAACAAAATGGGGGTGTCCTGAGGAGAACAATCGCAGTGTCCTGAAATGTTCGTAAATAAACAAAATGGGGGTGTCCTGAGGACGCTGTCCGTATTGTTCGCTGGCAACTTGAAAGTGTTCTAAGATCAATCGCGGTGTCCTGAAATGTTCGTAAATAAACAAAATGGGGGTGTCCTGGGGACGCTGTCCGTATTGTTCGCTGGCAAGTTGATAGTGTTCTTAGAACACTTGCGGTGTCCTGAAATGTTCGTAGATAAACAACATGGGGGTGTCCTGAGAACGCTGTCCGTATTGTTCGCTGGCAAGTTGAAGGTGTTCTAAGTACACTTGTGGTGTCCTGAAATGTTCGTAAATAAGCAAAATGGGGGTGTACTGAGGACACTGTCCGTATTATTCGCTGGTGACTTGAAAGTGTTCTAAGAACACTCGCGGTGTCCTGAAATGTTCGTAAATAAACAAAATGGGGGTGTCCTGAGGACGGTGTACGTATTGCTCGCTGGCAAGTTAAAAGTGTTCTAAGAACACTCACGGTGTCCTGAAATGTTCGTACATAAACAAAATGGGGGTGTCCTGAGGACTTGTCCGTATTGTTCGCTGGCAAGATGAAGGTGTTCTAAGTACACTTGCGGTGTCCTGAAATATTCGAAAATAAACAAAATGGGGGTGTCCTGAGGACACAGTCTGTATTGTTCGCTGCAAGTTGAAAGTGTTCTAAGAGCACTCGCGGTGTCCTGAAATGTTCGTAAATAAACAAAATGGGGGTGTCCTGAGGACGCTGTCGTACTGTTGGTTGGCAACTTGAAAGTGTTCTAAGAACACTCGCAGTGTTCTGAAATGTTCGTAAATAAACAAAATGGGGGTGTCCTGAGGACGCTGTCCGTATTGTTCGCTGGCAAGTTGAAAGTGTTCTAAGAACACTCGCAGTGTCCTGAAATGTTCGTAAATAAACAAAATGGGGGTGTCCTGAGGAGAACAATCGCAGTGTCCTGAAATGTTCGTAAATAAACAAAATGGGGGTGTCCTGAGGACGCTGTCCGTATTGTTCGCTGGCAACTTGAAAGTGTTCTAAGAACAATCGCGGTGTCCTGAAATGTTCGTAAATAAACAAAATGGGGGTGTCCTGGGGACGCTGTCCGTATTGTTCGCTGGCAAGTTGATAGTGTTCTTAGAACACTTGCGGTGTCCTGAAATGTTCGTAGATAAACAACATGGGGGTGTCCTGAGGACGCTGTCCGTATTGTTCGCTGGCAAGTTGAAGGTGTTCTAAGTACACTTGCGGTGTCCTGAAATGTTCGTAAATAAGCAAAATGGGGGTGTACTGAGGACGCTGTCCGTATTATTCGCTGGTGACTTGAAAGTGTTCTAAGAACACTCGCGGTGTCCTGAAATGTTCGTAAATAAACAAAATGGGGGTGTCCTGAGGACGGTGTCCGTATTGATCGCTGGCAAGTTAAAAGTGTTCTAAGAACACTCACGGTGTCCTGAAATGTTCGTACATAAACAAAATGGGGGTGTCCTGAGGACGGTGTCCGTATTGTTCGCTGGCAAGATGAAAGTGTTCTCAGAACACTCGCGGAGTCCTGAAATGTTCGTAAATAAACAAAATGGGGGTGTGCTGAGGACAGTGTCCGTATTGTTCGCTGGCAAGATGAAAGTGTTCTCAGAACACATGCGGAGTCCTGAAATGTTCGTAAATAAACAAAATGGGGGTGTCCTGAAGACGGTGTCCGTATTGTTCGCTGGCAAGTTAAAAGTGTTCTAAGAACATTCGCGGTGTCCTGAAATGTTCGTAAATAAACAAAATGGGGGTGTCTTGAGGACGGTGTCCGTATTGTTCGCTGGCAAGTTAAAAGTGTTCTAAGAACACTCGCGGTGTCCTGAAATGTTCGTAAATAAACAAATTGGGGGTGTCCTGAGGACGGTGTCCGTATTGTTAGCTGGCAAGTTAAAAGTGTTCTAAGAACACTTGCGGTGTCCTGAAATATTCAAAAATAAACAAAATGGGGGTGTCCTGAGGACACATTCTGTATTGTTCGCTGGCAAGTTGAAAGTGTTCTAAGAGCACTCGCGGTGTCCTGAAATGTTCGTAAATAAACAAAATGGGGGTGTCCTGAGGACGGTGTCCGTATTGTTCGCTGGCAAGTTAAAAGTGTTCTAAGAACACTTGCGGTGTCCTGAAATATTCGAAAATAAACAAAATGGGGGTGTCCTGAGGACACAGTCTGTATTGTTCGCTGGCAAGTTGAAAGTGTTCTAAGAGCACTCGCGGTGTCCTGAAATGTTCGTAAATAAACAAAATGGGGGTGTCCTGAGGACGCTGTCGTATTGTTGGCTGGCAACTTGAAAGTGTTCTAAGAACACTCGCAGTGTCCTGAAATGTTCGTAAATAAACAAAATGGGGTGTCCTGAAGACGCTGTCCGTATTGTTCGCTGGCAAGTAGAAAGTGTTCTAAGAACACTCGCAGTGTCCTGAAATGTTCGTAAATAAACAAAATGGGGGTGTCCTGAGGACGCTGTCCGTATTGTTCGCTGGCAACTTGAAAGTGTTCTAAGAACAATCGCGGTGTCCTGAAATGTTCGTAAATAAACAAAATGGGGGTGTCCTGGGGACGCTGTCCGTATTGTTCGCTGGCAAGTTGATAGTGTTCTTAGAACACTTGCGGTGTCCTGAAATGTTCGTAGATAAACAACATGGGGTTGTCCTGAGGACGCTGTTCGTATTGTTCGCTGGCAAGTTGAAGGTGTTCTAAGTACACTTGCGGTGTCCTGAAATGTTCGTAAATGGAGCAAAATGGGGGTGTACTGTGGACGCTGTCCGTATTATTCGCTGGTGACTTGAAAGTGTTCTAAGAACACTCGCGGTGTCCTGAAATGTTCGTAAATAAACAAAATAAGGGTGTCCTGAGGCTTTTGTCTGTATTATTCGCTGGTGACTTGAAAGTGTTCTAAGAACACTCGCGGTGTCCTGAAATGTTCGTAAATAAACAAAATGGGGGTGTCCTGAGGACGGTGTCCGTATTGATCGCTGGCAAGTTAAAAGTGTTCTAAGAACACTCACGGTGTCCTGAAATGTTCGTACATAAACAAAATGGGGGTGTCCTGAGGACGGTGTCCGTATTGTTCGCTGGCAAGATGAAAGTGTTCTCAGAACACTCGCGGAGTCCTGAAATGTTCATAAATAAACAAAATGGGGGTGTGCTGAGGACGGTGTCCGTATTGTTCGCTGGCAAGATGAAAGTGTTCTCAGAACACATGCGGAGTCCTGAAATGTTCGTAAATAAACAAAATGGGGGTGTCCTGAGGACGGTGTCCGTATTGTTCGCTGGCAAGTTAAAAGTGTTCTAAGAACATTCGCGGTGTCCTGAAATGTTCGTAAATAAACAAAATGGGGGTGTCTTGAGGACGGTGTCCGTATTGTTCGATGGCAAGTTAAAAGTGTTCTAAGAACACTCGCGGTGTCCTGAAATGTTCGTAAATAAACAAATTGGGGGTGTCCTGAGGACGGTGTCCGTATTGTTAGCTGGCAAGTTAAAAGTGTTCTAAGAACACTTGCGGTGTCCTGAAATATTCAAAAATAAACAAAATGGGGGTGTCCTGAGGACACATTCTGTATTGTTCGCTGGCAAGTTGAAAGTGTTCTAAGAGCACTCGCGGTGTCCTGAAATGTTCGTAAATAAACAAAATGGGGGTGTCCTGAGGACGGTGTCCGTATTGTTCGCTGGCAAGTTAAAAGTGTTCTAAGAACACTTGCGGTGTCCTGAAATATTCGAAAATAAACAAAATGGGGGTGTCCTGAGGACACAGTCTGTATTGTTCGCTGGCAAGTTGAAAGTGTTCTAAGAGCACTCGCGGTGTCCTGAAATGTTCGTAAATAAACAAAATGGGGGTGTCCTGAGGACGCTGTCGTATTGTTGGCTGGCAACTTGAAAGTGTTCTAAGAACACTCGCAGTGTCCTGAAATGTTCGTAAATAAACAAAATGGGGTGTCCTGAAGACGCTGTCCGTATTGTTCGCTGGCAAGTAGAAAGTGTTCTAAGAACACTCGCAGTGTCCTGAAATGTTCGTAAATAAACAAAATGGGGGTGTCCTGAGGACGCTGTCCGTATTGTTCGCTGGCAACTTGAAAGTGTTCTAAGAACAATCGCGGTGTCCTGAAATGTTCGTAAATAAACAAAATGGGGGTGTCCTGGGGACGCTGTCCGTATTGTTCGCTGGCAAGTTGATAGTGTTCTTAGAACACTTGCGGTGTCCTGAAATGTTCGTAGATAAACAACATGGGGGTGTCCTGAGGACGCTGTTCGTATTGTTCGCTGGCAAGTTGAAGGTGTTCTAAGTACACTTGCGGTGTCCTGAAATGTTCGTAAATGGAGCAAAATGGGGGTGTACTGTGGACGCTGTCCGTATTATTCGCTGGTGACTTGAAAGTGTTCTAAGAACACTTGCGGTGTCCTGAAATGTTCGTAAATAAACAAAATAAGGGTGTCCTGAGGCTTTTGTCCATATTGTTCGCTGAGAACTTGAAAGTGTTCTAAGAACACTCGCGGTGTTCTGAAATGTTCGTAATTACACAAAATGGGGGTGTCCTGAGGACGCTGTCCGTATTGTTCGCTGTCAAGTTGAAAGTGTTCTAAGAACACTTGCGGTGTCCTGAAATGTTCGTAAATAAACAAAATGGGGGTGTCCTGAGGACGCTGTCCGTTTTTTCGCTGGCAAGTTGAAAGTGTTCTAAGAACACTCCCAGTGTCCTGAAATGTTCGTAAATAAACAAAATGGGGGTGTCCTGAGAAGATTACTCGCAGTGTCCTGAAATGTTCGTAAATTAAAAAAATGGGGGTGTCCTGAGGACGCTGTCCGTATTGTTCACTGGCAACTTGAAAGTGTTCTAAGAACACTTGCGGTGTCCTGAAATGTTCGTAAATAAACAAAATGGCGGTGTCCTGAGGACACTGTCCATATTGTTCTCTAGCAAGTTGATAGTGTTCTTAGAATACTCACGGTGTCCTGAACTGTTCGGAAATAAACAAAATGGGGGTGTCTTGAGAACGCTGTCCGTATTGTTCGTTGGCAAGTTGAAAGTGTTCTAAGAACACTCGCAGTGTCCTGAAATGTTTGTAAATAAACAAAATGGGGGTGTCCTGAGGACGCTGTCCGTATTGTTCTCTAGCAAGTTGAAAATGTTCTAAGAACACTCGCGGTGTCCTGAAATGTTCGTAAATAAACAAAATGGGGGTGTCCTGAGGACGGTGTCCGTATTGTTCGCTGGCAAGTTAAAAGTGTTCTAAGAACACTTGCGGTGTCCTGAAATATTCGAAAATAAACAAAATGGGGGTGTCCTGAGGACACAGTCTGTATTGTTCGCTGGCAAGTTGAAAGTGTTCTAAGAGCACTCGCGGTGTCCTGAAATGTTCGTAAATAAACAAAATGGGGGTGTCCTGAGGACGCTGTCGTATTGTTGGCTGGCAACTTGAAAGTGTTCTAAGAACACTCGCAGTGTCCTGAAATGTTCGTAAATAAACAAAATGGGGTGTCCTGAAGACGCTGTCCGTATTGTTCGCTGGCAAGTAGAAAGTGTTCTAAGAACACTCGCAGTGTCCTGAAATGTTCGTAAATAAACAAAATGGGGGTGTCCTGAGGACGCTGTCCGTATTGTTCGCTGGCAACTTGAAAGTGTTCTAAGAACAATCGCGGTGTCCTGAAATGTTCGTAAATAAACAAAATGGGGGTGTCCTGGGGACGCTGTCCGTATTGTTCGCTGGCAAGTTGATAGTGTTCTTAGAACACTTGCGGTGTCCTGAAATGTTCGTAGATAAACAACATGGGGGTGTCCTGAGGACGCTGTTCGTATTGTTCGCTGGCAAGTTGAAGGTGTTCTAAGTACACTTGCGGTGTCCTGAAATGTTTGTAAATGGAGCAAAATGGGGGTGTACTGTGGACGCTGTCCGTATTATTCGCTGGTGACTTGAAAGTGTTCTAAGAACACTTGCGGTGTCCTGAAATGTTCGTAAATAAACAAAATAAGGGTGTCCTGAGGCTTTTGTCCATATTGTTCGCTGAGAACTTGAAAGTGTTCTAAGAACACTCGCGGTGTTCTGAAATGTTCGTAATTACACAAAATGGGGGTGTCCTGAGGACGCTGTCCGTATTGTTCGCTGTCAAGTTGAAAGTGTTCTAAGAACACTTGCGGTGTCCTGAAATGTTCGTAAATAAACAAAATGGGGGTGTCCTGAGGACGCTGTCCGTTTTTTCGCTGGCAAGTTGAAAGTGTTCTAAGAACACTCCCAGTGTCCTGAAATGTTCGTAAATAAACAAAATGGGGGTGTCCTGAGAAGATTACTCGCAGTGTCCTGAAATGTTCGTAAATTAAAAAAAATGGGGGTGTCCTGAGGACGCTGTCCGTATTGTTCACTGGCAGCTTGAAAGTGTTCTAAGAACACTTGCGGTGTCCTGAAATGTTCGTAAATAAACAAAATGGCGGTGTCCTGAGGACACTGTCCATATTGTTCTCTAGCAAGTTGATAGTGTTCTTAGAATACTCACGGTGTCCTGAACTGTTCGGAAATAAACAAAATGGGGGTGTCTTGAGAACGCTGTCCGTATTGTTCGTTGGCAAGTTGAAAGTGTTCTAAGAACACTCGCGGTGTCCTGAAATGTTTGTAAATAAACAAAATGGGGGTGTCCTGAGGACGCTGTCCGTATTGTTCTCTAGCAAGTTGAAAATGTTCTAAGAACACTCGCGGTGTCCTGAAATGTTCGTAAATAAACAAAATGGGGGTGTCCTGAGGACGCTGTCCGTATTGTTTGCTGGTGACTTGAAAGTGTTCTAAGAACACTCGCAGTGTCCTGAAATGTTCGTAAATAAACAAAATGGGGGTGTCTTGAGGCCGTTGTCCGTATTGTTCGCTGGAAACTTGAAAGTGTTCTAAGAACACTCGTGGGGTTCTGAAATGTTCGTAAATGAACAAAATGGGGGTGTCCTGAGGACGCTGTCCGTATTGTTCACTGGCAACTTGAAAGTGTTCTAAGAGCACTCGCGGTGTCCTGAAATGTTCGTAAATAAACAAAATGGGGGTGTCCTGAGGACGCTGTCCGTATTGTTTGCTGGCAAGTTGAAAGCATTCTAAGAACACTCGCAGTGTCCTGAAATATTCGTAAATAAACAAAATGGGGGTGTCCTGAGGAGAACACTCGCGGTGTCCTGAAATGTTCGTAAATTAAGAAAATGGGGGTGTCCTGAGGACGCTGTCCGTATTGCTCGCTGGCAACTTGAAAGTGTTCTAAGAACAATTACGGTGTCCTGAAATGTTCGTAAATAAACAAAATGGCGGTGTCCTGAGGACGCTGTCCATATTGTTCTCTGGCAAGTTGATAGTGTTCTTAGAACACTCACAGTGTCCTGAAATGTTCGGAAATAAACAAAATGGGGGTGTCTTGAGAACGCTGTCCGTATTGTTCGTTGGCAAGTTGCAAGTGTTCTAAGATCACTCGCGGTGTCCTGAAATGTTTGTAACTAAACAAAATGGGGGTGTCCTGAGGACGCTGTCTATATTGTTCTCTGGCAAGTTGAAAATGTTCTAAGAACACTCGCGGTGTCCTGAAATGTTCGTAAGTAAACAAAATGGGGGTGTCCTGAGGACGCTGTCCGTATTGTTTGCTGGTGACTTGAAAGTGTTCTAAGAACACTCGCAGTGTCCTGAAATGTTCGTAAATAAACAAAATGGGGGTGTCCTGAGGACGTTGTCCGTATTGTTCACTGGCAACTTGATAGTGTTCTAAGAGCACTCGCAGTGTCCTGAAATATTCGTAAATAAACAAAATGGGGGTGTCCTGAGGACGCTGTCCGTATTGTTCGCTGGCAAGTTGAAAGCGTTCTAAGAACACTCGCAGTGTCCTGAAATATTCGTAAATAAACAAAATGGGGGTGTCCTGAGGAGAACACTCGCGGTGTCCTGAAATGTTCCTAAATTAAGAAAATGGGGGTGTCCTGAGGACGCTGTCCGTATTGCTCGCTGGCAACTTGAAAGTTTGCTAAGAACAATTGCGGTGTCCTAAAATGTTCGTAAATAAACAAAATAGGGGTGTCCTGAGGACGCTGTCCGTATTGTTCGCTGGCAAGTTGATAGTGTTCTTAGAACACTCACGGTGTCCTGAAATGTTCGTAAATAAACAAAATGGGTGTGTCCTGAGGAAGTTGTCCGTATTGTTCGCTGGCAAGTTGAAAGTGTTCTAAGAACACTTGCGGTGTCCTGAAATATTCGTAAATAAACAAAATGGGGGTGTCCTGAGGACGCTGTCCGTATTGTTCTCTGGCAAGTCTAAAGTGTTCTAAGAACACTCGCGGTGTCCTGAAATGTTCGTAAATAAACAAAATGGGGGTGTCCTGAGGCCGTTGTCCGTACTGTTCGCTGAGAACTTGAAAGTGTTCTAAGAACACTCGCGGTGTTCTGAAATGTTCGTAAATAAACAAAATGGGGGTGTCCTGAGGATGCTGTCCGTATTGTTCTCTGGCAAGTTGAAAGTGTTCTAAGAACACTCGCGGTGTCCTGAAATGTTCGTAAATAAACAAAATGTGGGTGTCCTGAGGACGCTGTCCGTATTGTTTGCTGGTGACTTGAAAAATGTTTGACTTTATGGGTGTGATATGCTGCGATGTTTGTGGCCAGGGCATAGAGTCTTGGGAGCATGGCCATACGGCCATGCTCCCAAGACTCTATGCCCTGGCCACAAACACTGCAGCATATCACACTCATAGTGGCTTATAACTTTGGGATCCAAAAAACAAATTTAGAAGGAACAAAGTTATAAGCCACTATGGGTGTGATATGCTGCGATATCTGTACTCATTATAAAATACATACTGTTTGGTTTAGTAACTGGAGTTCATGAATTTCTTGTTCATTTCTGTGATAAAAGAAAAGATCATGTTAGTATTGGTATTTTGTAACGACTTATAACATTGAATAATCAACATATTTTTTTTTTACCCTCATATTTAGTACATTATAAACCAGTGTACTGTGCTTTTTGCTCAGTTTCTGTGTTTGTTGCAAAAATCATTGGGTCTGTAAGAGAAAAATAAATCCATGTTGGATTTTTGTTATGCTACAGTCTATTTGTTTGTTTTCAATTTTACAATATCCAAACAAATAAATGATATGTATCTGCTCCAAAAATCTGCAACAAGCATATATAGAGCATTAGCTAATGCTCTATATATGCTTGTTGCAGATTTTTGGAGCAGATACATATCATTTATTTGTTTGGATATTGTAAAATTTTGTAGCAGTTAGATACGAGTTGGCGTATTCTAACTGTATATTTTTTTTATATAATTTAGTGATATTGATTTATCTGTTTGGATATTGTAACATTTTGGGGCAGTTAGATACCAATTGGCGTATTCTAACTGTCTATTTTTTTTATATAATTTAGCGGTATTGATTAATTAGTTTGGATATTGTAAAATTTTGGGTTAGTTAGATACCAGTTGGTGTATTCTAACTATCTATTTTTTGCTCTAATTTAGTGGTATTCATTTATCTGATTATTTGTTGTAGAATCTTTGGGCAGTTAGATACCTGTTGGAATATTCTAATAGTTTATATTTGTTTACTACTAGTTTAGTTAAGGTTTAAGTACAGTTTAGTTAATACATTTTGGTTTTAAGAACACTAAATAAGCGTTTGAACGATTTGCTGGTAATCTCTGCTTTAGAGTAATGGTACTATCATTACATTCAAACCATCCACATTTCTTTTTTATATATGTAGTGTAGTGCCCTGAATTGGTTGTGGCTCCTGCGTGGTATATTATACCTATTGTTGTGAAGGTTTTCTTATCAAGTGATACTTGACCATGTGTGAATCCAGTCAGCTTGCAGTTGTTTTTGGTACCATCTGCATTTTAACATAGAAGCATTAGTATTATGTATTTGCTATGTATTTGTATTACTAAGGTGGAGCGATTATCCGAATTGCAGGTAGTACATAATCTACCATGGTTTGCATTTTGTACAAGTTGCTGAAATGGAATGGATTCACAATTAGGTATTGATATATATACAAAGCGTTCATTGGGGATTTGTTCTTGTGTCACATTGTTGCAGAGAGTGCATGTATGTCTCCACATGTATGAAATCTGGAAGATTTCATTTATAGGTATGTTTTTATTTTCCAGTACTTGTAGTAAGTACATCAGAAATTCTTGTGGATCTTCCTGTGAGTTTATAGTGAATTTAACCATTCCAGCACAGTAGTCCAATTGTTGTCTTATTCCATAAACACTATACATGTTGTCAGGATTGTTTGTTGCATTTCTGTGAAGTACTAACATTTGCAGACACAATTGGTCTGTACCGTGTAAGTAAATGTTGTCAACAATTGGTGGCAATTGAAATAGAATATTTATTGCTACATTTTGTAGCAACTTACTCCAACTATATTTGAGAGTTTAAATGGACCAGGTAGTTCTGTATCTGATTGATTTTTTTTAGTTTGTCTTCCTTCTTTGATGAAGTATCTGGTTTACTTTTCCTAATTGGTTCTTTTATGTTTGTGGTACTTGATGAAGTTTTAGTTTCTTTTACTCTCTTTGTAGGATTTGTAGTGACATCCTGTTGCATTTCTGTTTGATTTAGTTTTCTTTTGCAACATTTTACTTTTTGTGGAACAGAATATGTGTTCAGAAGGGGGTGTATAGTGAGCGAAGTCTATTGTATTCTAAAATGCAAGGAATATCAGCGTTTACTTTACTTGCATCAAAGTTGATTAGAAATAGACCGTCAAGTGTACGTAAGCGTGATAGTGCTACGAAGCTCATGCCTTCTTTAAAGACTGTGTTACCAATGTCTATCATTGCTTTGTCTAGGGTAAGACCTTGGCCCTCATTACGACCCAGGCGGTAAGGGGTTTACGCCGGCGTAAACATCGCCGACCCTTACCGCCTGAGTACGAGTTCCCTTAGCGCCATGGCGGATTTAACACCTGCTTTTAGCAGGTGTTAAAATCCATGGCGCTAAGGGACCTTGTTGTTAATTACGCCACCGTAATTTACGGTGGCGTAATTAACGCCTTCCCCACTCCCATTATGCCCTATGGGGCAAAAATGGGAATGGGGAAGGGTAAATGGGGATTGGGGACTTACCGCCCCGCCAAGGTCGGAATGGGGCGGTAAGTCCGCCAACCACCATGGCGGAATTGCAGCCTTAGCGCCATGGACCATGGTGCTAATAGCACCATGGTCCTCCGCCAAGGTCGTAATGAGGGCCCTTGTGATTTATGAATGGTGACTGCGTATGCAAGAGTAAGAGAAAATTATTCTCTGCTTACATACATGTCTTTGAAGAGAAGGAATCGAGCTGTTGAGCGTCCTATCCTTTTTACTTCTGAAAGTTTGTCAAAGAGAATATTGACAAACTGAATTGTGTTGTCATGTGGGTATGTTTGAAATCCAACAACTGTACCCAGTGCTCCATTAACTAGTCCTTGGTCCACGTCAATGTTACGTTTAAGCATTACTCTGCAATTTAAGGATAATTTTAATATCTTTTCCAACCCAGCTGTGTTGGAGATTGAATTTTCTAAACTATTTAGTCTTGGCTTGCTCACACATGTGGAGTGTCATACTATGTACATCTTGTTTGTCTGTGGCGCTAATTTCCATTATTGCTTGCATTTATTTATTTAACAATATTTCATTGATTTTGAAATAGCTTGCAAGAGTTGGCATTAAGGCCATACAATTGACATTTGTATGGGCTAATTGTTCCAAAACATCTGTAGCACATGCATTATCGCCATAAAGTGCATGAATGTGCCGGGTTTTCAATATTGCTTGTGCTTCTTTAGATAGTATACCAACTCTAATACTTTTTAAGATGTTGGCATAAGTGAGATCGGCAGATTGCCGCATGTTTTCTGTTAATACTCTGTATTGGAAATGTTGCCAAAGGTTGACATTTCCAATGCTGGCAACAGTTTTACGGCAGAGTTTGTGTCCTAATGTTTTAAAAATAGGCTCACCTTTTACTGGTGTCAATTGAAGAAGATCTCCGAAAACAATAATGTGTTTTCCTGCAAAGAGATCTTCGTAGTTTGTTTTGAGCACTTCTTGTAATCTGAGGTGAATCAAAGCCAACATTAGTTTGGACACCATTCTCACTTCATCTAATAGTAGCATTTTCATTTGTTTTAATACTCTGCGTAGTTCCATTGCAGCTTCTGTAGAAAGTTTGTAATAGTCTAACTGGCCGATTTCTGGAATTAATGTGCGCCGAAAATTCTGGCGCAGAGGTGCCAACACGTGCGATTCGCAGTAAAAGTGCGATTATCGCAGTGCAACTGCGAAAATCGCAGGGAAACCAGCGCACATAGATTCATGGAAGTCTGTGCGCGAGAAAAATATTGGATGTGCTCTGAAAAAGTGCACGGCGCACTCCGGCGCACAGGTCATCCAACGGCGTGTGCCACGTCCGCTGCGAAATCGCTCATAGCGCGGCGCACATTACAAAAGTAGGCGTAACACGGGGCGTAACACTCGGAATGGGGAACAACGCGCGAAAATGTGGGCATCACGGGGGAAGTACAGGAGGCAAGTGTGCGGAACGCCCACACGCTCGCCTACAACTCGTATTCATGGAATCGAATAGGGCAAACCATCGCACGGTCAAAGACGCGCACAGGGCCAAACAAGTACGCCACAAGAAAGCAGGCGGTAGCGTCCCTGCGCCTGAAATAAATGTGCGCCAAAATGTGTGCTTACAAAAAGCACCCATATACAGCTATGATGAATGATCCATACAGTGGCCCTCTAGGACAAATGAGGTGCAAAGGGGTACCGACAAACACGGACACCCGCAGTGTGAAAAATAGCGTGTGCGTGTATTACGGGGTTTGCGGGAAGTTCCACACGCGATTGGCCTGGGCACGTGTATTCCGGGGTGCGCTTGAAGTTTCACATGCGAATTAGCAGGGTATGTGTATTTCGGTGTGCGCGTGAAGTTCCACACGCAATTTCAGCAGGGTACGTGTACTCCGGGTACGCGGCAAATTCCACATGCGAATCCAGCAGCCTACGTGTATTTCGGGGGTGCCGGGGAGTCCCACACGTGAATTGGCCGTGTGGGTCCTCCCAGCTGTTCCCTCTACACCCTCCACGGCCCCTGTAGGCGGCCCACACCACAGGGTACTACCCTGCACCCCTGCACATGTCCCGCAGGCAGCCCATCCACCATGGCCATGCCCCCCAGCCAACCCACATGTCACCTTGCACTACTGCCCACCAAGGCATGTCTCCCAGCACCCCCACCCCCCAGCATCCAGGGGCACCCTCCACCAAGCCCCCACTCATGTCTCCCAGCACCCCCACCCCCCAGCAGTGCAGGGCACCCTCCACCAGGCCCCCACTCCTGTCTCCCTGCACCCCCACCCCCCAGCACTATAGGGCACCCTCCACCAGGCCCCCACTCATGTCCCCCTGCACCCCCACCCCCCTGCATCCAGGGGCACCCTCCACCAGGCCCCCACTCATGTCCCCCTGCACCCCCACCCCCTGCATCCAGGGGCACCCTCCACCAGGCCCTCACTCATGTCTCCCAGCACCCCCACCCCCCAGCACTGTAGGGCACCCTCCACCAGGCCCCCACTCATGTCTCCCTGCACCCCCAGCCCCCAGCACTGTAGGGCACCCTCCACCAGGCCCCCACTCATGTCTCCCTGCACCCCCACCCCCCAGCACTGTAGGGCACCCTCCACCAGGCCCCCACTCATGTCTCCCTGCACCCCCACCCCCCCAGCAGTGCAGGGCACCCTCCACCAGGCCCCCACTCATGTCTCCCTGCACCCCCACCCCCCAGCACTGTAGGGCACCCTCCACCAGGCCCCCACTCCTGTCCCCCTGCACCCCCACCCCCCTGCATCCAGGGGCACCCTCCACCAGGCCCCCACTCATGTCCCCCTGTACCCCCACCCCCCTGCATCCAGGGGCACCCTCCACCAGGCCCTCACTCCTGTCTCCCAGCACCACCACCCCCCAGCCCTGCGATTTGCCTGGGTACTTGTATTCCAGGGGTGCGCGGGTAGTCTCACACGCGATTCCATCAGGGTACGTGTATTATGGGTCTGCGTGAACTTCCACACGCGATACCAGCAGGGTACATGTATTATGGGGTTTGCGGGAAGTTCCACATGCTATTGCCCTGGGTACGTGTATTTCGGGGTGCGCGGGAAGTTTCACACGCGCATTTGCAGGGTACGTGTATTTCGGTGTGCACGTGAAGTTCCACACGCGACTGGGCCTGTGAGAGTGGAGTACGTGTATTCCAGGGATGGCCGGGAATATTTACTCGCGTCTGGGCCTGGGAGAGCGTGTTATGTGTATTCCTGGGGTGGGCGGGAAGATTTACACGGTCGCCTACAACGCGCCAAAAAAAAAAAGGTCCAATCCGGAAACACGTATGCCAGCATGAAGCAGGCATGTCCCGCGCAGCATAAAAGAGTGCGCAAACAACAAACAAGCTCAGACGCCAGGATGAATATACCGTTCCTAGCAGCAGTGGCCGTGGGATACCGCAGGAGGAGGAGAAGGATAGTCAGGGCCAGAATCTTCACACCCATAACCAGCCTATTTGGGATGCCTGATGACCAGGTGTATGGGAGGTACAGGTTTCCACCACACATAATACTCGACCTGGTCAGTGAGTGGGAGGATGACCTCACATCACCCACCCTGTGCTCCCAAGCACTCAGCCCCCTGGAGAAGGTCCTCAATGTACTGCACTTCTTGGCTACCGGATCATTTCACCGGACAAGTGCCATAGTGGGGGGTGTCACAGGCCACGCAGTCACGGTGCCTACACCAGGTGTTGGCCATCATCACTGCACGCCCATCAGTCCGCAGACACATATACCTGCCCAGAACACCTGCAGAAAGGCAGGCTGTCAGCCAGGATTTCTACAGGGTGGCACGATTCCCCAAAGTGCTAGGTGCCATTGATTGCACCCATGTGGCTCTACGTCCCCCCAGGGCATCTGAGCACATCTATAGAAACCGCAAGCACTGGCATTCCATCAATGTCCAGGTAGTATGTGATGCCAAGGGAATCATCACCTCAGTATATGCCAACTATCCAGGGTCCACCCACGACAGCTTCATTTACAGGATGTCAACCCTAAACCGGGACATGGAAGCTGGGCGGCATGGCGATGCATGGCTGCTTGGTGAGTAGAAATGCCACAGCACACGCATGCATGACAGATACAGAGTAATGCCAATACCCCACTAATGATCCCCATCACCACCTCCCCAGGGGACAGTGCCTACCCTCTGAGCACACACATGATGACGCCAATTCGGAACCCCATCACGCCTCCCGAGGTAAGATACAACACAGCCCATATTGCAACACGGGGCACAGTGGAGCGCACATTCGGTGTGCTCAAGTCACGCTTTCGCTCCCTTGACCGTTCTGGTGGCCAGCTGTTATACGCTCCCCCAGTAGTGTGCAGGATCATAGTGGCAGCATGTGTCCTGCACAATGTTGCAACACGCCGGGGCCTGGCTGTGGACATGGTGGTGCCCCCACATCCCCAACCACATGCACGCCCGCTGCGCATGGGAGGGGAAAGGGCACTGGGTGAGGCAGCCGTACGCAGCTGGTGGCTAATTACTTCACATAGAAAGCACACCCCTGTGGAGTGCACACAGCCCTGGCACATACCATCTGACAATCAATGATGACTCAATCTGACAATTATGATGAATTAAGGGACAGTCAACTGTCAGAACCATAGCAGCCTGAGATTGTTCATCTGGAAGCGTCACAATGTGTGCATCCCTACCTACACAAACACCACCAATGCAGTGTCATAAAAAGACACACTTCCATGCAGCAAAAATAAATACCCACTTGCAAAATACAACATGAGAACAGTGCCATGTCACCCAACCCCTCCCTGGCACGGCCACACAACACACCATGGCATGTCATGCTATGTGAGAGCAAACAAATTAATCCCCACAAAATGACCCAAGTGTCACAAACTACAGTGTCCCTAATGGAAACTGGCCACACATGAAATGCTCACAGTAATGCAGGACCAACAACACACATTACCAAATACTTACCAATAATACCAATCACCTACACAACCTCCAACCTACCATAAACATGACAGTACGGACTTAAAAAATTGGAAGCCTCACTACCTGATAATGCCAGCACTTCGAACACTTCCAACTATACATTGTTAGCGCCACGCAAAAGTGTAGGTGCACTGCTTACAACATGGACTCCAGTTCCAAAGTAGACTGCCTTGTGAAGACATGAGAAATGGACCTGCAAATTAGGAGGATGAGATGGATGCAGAGGCACATATCAATACACCATGCAGTGTACAATACAACAACAATATGCACTAGGAATGTATACACAGTATTGACTACAGACTGCCCACACATCAAATGGGAGTCCAACGTCACCATGTACGTCAATGTCACTTGGGCACATCCTTTGCAAGCCCATGGAAACGGGAAGCAGGAGGGGTGAGTGTCACACAAACCCAAGCATCTGTTCCAAATTCAGGACAAGCGTGCATGTGCCCAGCCACAATACAGCGTATGCCCACGGGAGCCACACAAGGCAACACACTGTCCAAAAAATCAAAAATCAAAAAAAAAAAAATGGCCATTAATGTGCATGGCGGGATGGGGGAGGCCACCCAGGAGGTCCCAGGACAGGGTGCACACCAAAACCCACCTGTGTGGATTTTACGAAAAAAAAACACCCCCATGGGCTCATGGCCTGCACGGCTACCCTATTGTGAGAGATTCGCTGCTGTTGCTCTCCTCACCCTCTGCAGCTGCATCAGGGGGTGGTGGCACTATGGGAGGCAACCCACGCAAAGCCCTAGTCTGGTCCTCCATGGCAGAAAGCATGCGGGTGTGGAAGGTCTGGTTCTGGAGGATAATTGTGCGGAGGTCCCCATGCAACAACTCACGGGATGCCCGGACCTCCTCCCTAGTTGCCTGCATCTCAGCTAAGAGCGTATGTGTCAGCCGCTCCAGCTGCTGTTCTGCCCTCATGTTAGCTGAAGCCTCAAGCTCAACCAGAGTTGCCCTGAGCTGATGGAGTTCCACCCTCAGGGCTTCCCTGTGGCCCTGGGACTCAATAGAAATGGCTTCCCGCAGAGTCTCCAGTGCCGCCCGCCTGTCCCTGTTGGACGTCAACATGTCCTCCCTGTGTGATTGGCTAATGGAGTCTGTTGCCTGCTGTAGTTGTTCAATTAGCCTTTCTTGGGGGACAATGGAAGTGGCCACCCTATCCATGGCCTGAGCCATCATCTCAGTTGATGCTGCCTGTTGGTTTGCCACACCTGTCTGGGGCAAGGCGAACTGCGCCTTGCTGTGCCGGCACTGCCTGAGGCTGCAGGACTGCATTCCCCCTCTCATCTGCTGACCCAGGAACAGGATCAGATGTAGCAGAGTGTGACCCTGCATCCGTAACCACCAAAGGCGGACCTACCAACACTGACATCCCCATTGAGGGTTCTACCCCTGGTGCAGGTGGGTTGGACAGTACAGAATCCCTCCCAGAAATACTTAACTGCAACGGCACATAGGTCTCATCTTCCAAATCGACACCTATATAGAGCTTGGGGGAGGTGCACCCAGAGACACTCCTTGAGATGACGGTCTGCAGCAAGTGTGGGTTCTCACCCACCACCACACCACGTCCCTCACTGGTGCCCGGTCGGGCCTGAGACCCCTCCTGGGTCTGCACCATCTCCACAACCCCAGCAGTATCAAGTGCGTCATCCCCTGCAAAGACATGAAAGAAAAGAAATGGGAACAGGCATTAGCACCATGGAACACAATTAGTGCTGAGAAGCAACAGAAACAGTACTTCATTGACACATGTCCCACATGACTATAACCCTCCCATGCATGCCCTGTCACTGCGTATGAAGGGGAGGCAAATGGCACACATTGATGACACCAAGATGGAAGACCAACAAATTTGCTGCATGCTGCCTAGCAGTGCCATCACACATTGGCCTGTGATTGGCATGTCCAATACACATACATGACACATGCCATCACACAGATGGCATGTACCCTAGCCATGTCACACATGTGACAATAGGACTGAGAAATGCCTAGTGAAAGTGGTGGAATGCAGACAATCAGCCTGAATGAACACAGAATAACATGCAACTATGTTTTGGCAAGATGACACTTCAAGGGCAACTGGTGTGAGGTTGGGCTGAATGTCTACTGTTGCCAGAAGGGATACTGCAACACCCAAATCCCGGTGCACAGAATGTATTGGATGAAGCACATGGGTGACCCAAACCACTCAGGCACACACCCCCTCATCTGGCACTCAATCAGAAGCACTCACACACACACCATGCACATGGATGACACACATGCATGTGCACTCACCGGATAATGCCTCGTAATCTCACAGGTCTCCCACGACTTGGATCTGTTCCTCCGTGACGTAGGTCCCAGCAACATACCCATGTGGAGTGAGTTCTATGTCCTCTGCCGGAGACCCACCTCCAGTCACTAGAGTTGCGGCATGACTTGAGGCCAGCTTTTTCTTTGCCCTTTGCTTAGGGTCATTCCAGCGCTTGTAGCAATCATTAGCTGTGCGCCTCACAAATCCAAGGGCACTTATGAGTTCTGCAATGGTCTGCCAGTGTGCCTGACGTTGTGCAGGTGTGGTCTTGCATCCTGCAGTAATCACCATTTCGCTGTCATGTGCGGACACATACTCCACAAGTGCATCAAGTTCGACCCGATTGAAGCAGGGCTTCCTTGGTGGGCCGGACTGTGTAGCCGTGTCTGGGGCATCAGCCTGTACTGGACGAGCACTCTTCCTCTTCCGCTTGGAAGGTGGTGGTGATACTGAGTGTCCTACGCCACTCTGGACACCAGGGGCAGGAGTCCCGGTGGACTGTGGACTAGGAGTGTGGGAATGAACACTCACCATGGGACTTGGTGCAGGCATTAGCTGAAGTGTGATGTAGTCAGGGGGAACGTCAGCAGGATGGACTAGGACCGACACTGTCCTGGCTGGGAGACTCAGAGCTGGGGTGGATGGAGCCACAGCTGCCCCTGCAGCCTCCCCACCCTGCTTACTCGGGGCAGCAGATGACATAGCTGCCCCGATCCACGTGGGCTGGTGACACCAACATGTACCGCCACACGTGGCCTAGACCTGCTGACCTGGAAGTCAGCCATGGAGTCACCCTGTGCCAGGTCTGGTGCCACAATGGGCTGGTCCAACAAGGGCTGAGCAGGGATGGTGTCAGCCACGTTACCCTCAACCAGGGGGGGGCATGGTTGTCCCTGACTGGTCACCCACACATGGGGGGCTAGGGGCACCCTGCAAGTCCTGGCCACGTCCCCTACCGTATCCACCACGGCCACCTCTTGTGGCTCGCCCACCTTTGCCACCCTTACCGCGTGCTCACCCCCAACCATGGCACTGATGTTGTTGTGCGTATGGGAGTTGCAGTAAACTATTGTCCTGGGCAATTGGGGGTCAAAGGGGTAGGGTACTAGATGGAATTCATACCCTAGTGCTCTAGCAAGGCTGTATGTGACCCCTGGGGGAAGATGACGGATCACGCAACGCACAGGCACCCTGAAAAAGGGAGATAATGTGCACGCAACCCCTCCTAAAAAAACCTGCACTACGCTGTGGCACCCAGAAACACAAAAATGAACGTATGCGTGTCACACGCAGCCTAGACTGACCTCTGAAGGGGTAGGCAACACACAGGGCAAGCACAGATGTCAAATACGTGCGCGACTCACCGTCTGCCAGGAAATATCGCGTGAAAAATACGCACGTGTGCGCATTGGCAACACTCCCGCCAAAAGAAGAATTGTACGCTGTCTGAGGAGACAGGACAACAGGAGAAGTGAACGCTGTTTAAGGAAACAGGCCCAGGAAAAAGACAAGAAGAGAAAAAGCTGTCAGAGGTAACAGGGAGTACGAACTTGGAACGCCGTGAAGTAAATCGCTTGTGAAACGACAAGAAGTACACATTTCACCCACTCGCGCTCCACGAAAAGCACGTACAAGGAAATGGCATTCTACACGTACCTTTTAAAGATGCCCACACGTCCAGCGTCACTTCCGCGTGTACGCGCTAAGGCCCCATCCTCCAATTACACGAGCTGACACTCTGACGTGCAGTCATTGGATGTGTAACATGCACCCGTGTACAGGGAAAGGCCCATGCACGCACGTCACAGACACGCATACGCGCTGGTGGCCTTTGGGCCAATGAATTCGCGTACGTGTGCTGACGTGCTTACGCGCTAAGGCCCTTTCCTCGAATTACACGCAGACGTGCTGGATTTTCACGTGCCAAATCACTCCGTATCAAGCTGGCCACGCGTAAGCACACGGAAGACCACGCTCCTGCCCAGAAGGCCGAATTACTGCCCCCCAGAGCCCCGATCACGCTCCCACCTGCCATCTGCTGCTGCCTGATTGCCTGCTGCGCACGTGCCCTGCCATTTGCTGAATGCACATCAGCCAGGGGTGCTGTTGCTGTGACCACCCCTGCTGGAACCGAAGACTCCCGACTGGGATTCCATTGCTCCACAGACCAGCCCCAGGACCCAGTTGCCCACCCACTCCTGCCTCTGGGGTTGTCATGTCGGGCACTGCAACATCTGGCAGCACTGACAACCCTCGGCCAGAGAGGCAGAGGGGCACCAGCTTCACTGCCACCGAAGTTGGTGTCCTGGTGGAGCAAGTCCTGGGGCACTATGATGCCCTCTTCGGAAGTTTGCGCACCGACAAGGAAGGATGGACTTGGGGATCTGGATGGACATCGTGACTGCAATCAATACGGAGGGGGTGGCAGTCCGACTATTCCATCATGTCAAGAAGCGCTGGGAGGACTTCAGGTCCAGGGCCCTCAACAAGGCCCGGCCCTCTTGAAGGCAGCGGATGCTAAGGGGCGCCGGGGCCACTTGTCGGACGATCAGATGAGGGTCCTGGAACGCATATCCCCAGCGCTCCACGTCCAGGTCCTTGAGAGACAGACCCGTCTGGAGTCGAGCGGTAAGTGTACATGCATCATGATTGTGTGCTGTGCGTGTGGTGATGTGCCAGTAGTGTGCAGGTTGCACATGTGTTTTTATGGGGCCAAGTATGGGGGGGGGTGTACAGGGCCGTGAGGTAAACACATGCGAGGACAGTCATGTGTGAGACATGGATGGTGCTTGTGTGTGTAGGCTTGCATTTCAAATGCAGTTGTGTGGGCACACATGTTTGTATGAATGTGTATGTAAGTAGGCATGTTCGTGACGTCACACATGGATGTTGTTTTCAGCTGCATGTATCAGCACTGTGTACATGTGCATGTGTGTGTATTTGCAAGGGTGCAACAGTGATGCAACATGGATGCATGTGACAGCGGGATGTGGAAGCCTGATTGGCAGATGTGACATGGATGGCAATCTGAACACTGCGACAGTTGGCAGAGGTGTACACATGCATGCAAGTGTGGTGTGTGTTTGCATGTGTAGTGCACTCCCTGTGTTGCATGTGATGTCTGGCTCACCTTTGCCTACTCATGCTGTTGTATGTGTATGGATGGTGCTGGCTGTTGCGATATGGCTGTGGTATGGCTCATGTGTGCGAGTTGAAATGACACGTGTGTTGGCGTTTGTTATGCCATGTCTGAGGTTTGCCAATGCCACTCTTGTACAACTGTCATGTGTGTATGTGTCCATTGTACAGTGTCCTGATGCCTGTGTTTTATTTCTCCCTGTCTGCAGCGTCAACTGAGGGCGGAGAAGGTGCTGTGGAGCACAACGGCAGAGATCGCACCTCCAGCCGGAGACGCAAGGCCCGGCTCCTCTCCCAGGTTGTGATCTCGTCGGGGAGTGAGGAGTCCGGTGCCGCGTCCCACGCCGCAGCTGCCGGGGGGAGGTCCAAGAGGCGGAGGTCGGAGTTCGACTCCTCGGCAGCAGAAGGGGCAGCTGGGACCCCACAGGGCCCAACGGGGGAAGATGGCACGGAGTCATCCAGGTTGGTGGGGGGGTTTGGTGGAGGAGGAGGCTGTGCAAGCGACAGAGACGGGGTCTGAAGGTGGGGATTCCACTGGTGCTAGTGGTGAAGTGCACGACCAGGGACAGGAGGCAGCACAGGCCGCCGCGGAGGTGCCTGTGTGCAATCCTGTCCCTGATCCTGTCACTGGATCATCTTGCACCAGCAGGGATGCCTACGTCCAGACCCGTTTTCAGGCAGGGGATGAGCTCACAACAACTGGCCTTCCTCTGCCTGCGGACGTGCCTATCCAGGTACGGGTCGAGCCTGTCCTGACTGGTGTGGCGTTGCGTCAACGGGCCATGCGAGGTGACCTGCAGTCTTTTCATGAGGAGACTGCACGTCATCTCGAATGGCTTGTTGACCGCCTCAGCCTACTGGGACAGGTCACCCAGGCCGGATTCCTCCGTTTGCTGCAGCTTGCTCCGACCCCCTCCTCAACTGAACACCCTATACGCCAATCGTCCTCCGTGCCATCTTCCCACCCATTTGTCACCTGGGTGCCCTGTGGAGCTGCCTCTGACGGTGTGGCCAGGCTGGTGGAGGAGGCATCCCTGCCACAGTCAGGAGTCGGACATCCAGCAGGGGTGGCCACATCAACGACTGCACCCCAGCCGGTGGAGGATGTGCAGGCAGCAGGAGCCAGGGCACAGGCACAGCAGCAGCAGCAACGAGGTGGGAGCCATGATGGCTCGGGGCCTTCGACATCGGAGGGGCAGGCATCGACCGGAGGGCAGGAGGACCCAGGACGGGAAGTGTCTTCCGTGTGGCAGCGGTTGGGCCACGCCATAGATGCAGAGCGGCAGCGGGCGGAAGAGGCATGGCTCACGATGGTCAGGGCGGAGAACTCCATGCGGAGGGCCCTGAGGCGGGCCGAGTACCTCGAGGCAATCCGCAGGGAGTTGGAGGTGAACATGTCATCGGCCCTGCGGACCGTCGGGGCCATGGAGGAGGACCGCCTCCGGGACATTGAGAAGGAGTTTGATGATGCCCTGGCCCGGAACATCCCGAAGTGAGCCGTCGGACTAGCCCGCTGCCCTTGTAAATAGTTCTGTATTTAGTGTTAGGTTTCCTTTGCTTTTTTATATTTTTTGGACCTTTTGGACAATGGGCCACATTTTTGTATATAGTTATTTTTTATTAGGTAGTCTTATTAGATAGGTTTAATTTCTTCTGTTGGGATCATGGACCCTGGATTGTTTATCTGTATATAGATGACTGTTGGGATTTTTTTTTTTCATTTTGATTTTACCCATGGAGCAATGATTTTTGGTTTTAATTTTCCATTGGATTTACTTTTGTGAACTGTGACTTTGGACACCTTTCCTTTGGATTATGATTTGTGGTTTTACATTATTTTACGGACATGCTGCTTTTTGTTTTTAATTCACATTTTCGTTTGTTTCTTTTTGATTGCATTTATGTTGCTTTTAATACATATTTTTTCATCATACTTCAATGTGTAGTATCATCTCATTGGTTTCATGCATGTCATGATATGGGTTTTGACATTCCCTGACACCCATTGTGTGTATGTGAGGGAGATGTGTTCATTTACATACTTGCCATTGGGGTTGTATCATGTAATTGGCATTTCTAAGTGGGTGGATGCAATACTTGGGTGGGTGTTTGGCATGTGGAGGCTGCCCATAAGGGCCAGGGATCTAGATTGTGATGACGTGTTGGCTGGGGGACATGTATGGGGGCCTGCTGGCAGGTGCCCCTGACTGCTGGGGGGTGGGGGTGCTGGGAGACATGAGTTGGACATGAGTGGGGCCTGGTGGAGGGTGCCCCACAGTGCTGGGGGGTGGGGGTACAGGGAGACAGGAGTGGGGGCCTGGTGGAGGGTGCCCTGCACTGCTGGGGGGTGGGGGTGCAGGGAGACGGGAGTGGTGGCCTGGTGGAGGGTGCCCCTGGATGCAGGGGGGTGGGGGTGCAGGGGGACAGGAGTGGGGGCCTGGTGGAGGGTGCCCTACAGTGCTGGTGGGTGGGGGTGCAGGGGGACATGAGTTGGACCTGAGTGGGGGCCTGCTGGCAGGTGCCCCTGACTGGTGGGGGGTGGGGTGCTGGGAGACATGAGTTGGACATGAGTGGAGCCTGGTGGAGGGTGACCCACAGTGCTGGGGGGTGGGGGTGCAGGGAGACAGGAGTGGGGGCCTGGTGGAGGGTGCCCTGCACTGCTGGGGGGTGGGGGTGCAGGGAGACAGGAGTGGGGGCCTGGTGGAGGGTGCCCTTGGATGCAGGGGGGTGGGGGTGCAGGGAGACATGAGTTGGGCATGAGTGGGGGCCTGGTGGAGGGTGCCACACAGTGCTGCGGGGTGGGGGTGCAGGGAGACATGAGTTGGACAGGAGTGGGGCCTGTTGGAGGGTGCCCTGCACTGCTGGGGGGTGGGGTGCAGGGAGACAGGAGTGGGGGCCTGGTGGAGGGTGCCCCTGGATGCAGGGGTGTGGGGGTGCTGGGAGACATGAGTTGGACATGAGTGGGGCCTGGTGGAGGGTGCCCTGCACTGCTGGGGGGTGGGGGTGCAGGGAGACAGGAGTGGGGGCCTGGTGGAGGGTGCCCCTGGATGCAGGGGGTGGGGGTGCTGGGAGACATAAATTGGACATGAGTGGGGCCTGGTGGAGGGTGCCCCTGGATGCAGGGGGGTGGGGGTGCAGGGGGACATGAGTTGGACCTGAGTGGGGGCCTGCTGGCAGGTGCCCCTGACTGGTGGGGGGTGGGGTGCTGGGAGACATGAGTTGGACATGAGTGGGGCATGGTGGAGGGTGCCCCACAGTGCTGGGGTGTGGGGGTGCAGGGGGACAGGAGTGGGGGCCTGGTGGAGGGTGCCCCACAGTGCTGGGGGGTGGGGGTGCAGGGGGACATGAGTTGGACCTGAGTGGGGGCCTGCTGGCAGGTGCCCCTGACTGTTGGGGGTGGGGGTGCTGGGAGCCATGAGTTGGACATGAGTGGGGGCCTGGTGGAGGGTGCCCCACAGTGCTGGGGGGTGGGGGTGCTGGGAGACATGAGTTGGACATGAGTTGGGCCTGGTGGAGGGTGCCCCACAGTGCTGGGGGGTGGGGGTGCAGGGAGACAGGAGTGGGGGCCTGGTGGAGGGCGCCCTGCACTGCTGGGGGGTGGGGGTGCAGGGAGACAGGAGTGGGGCCCTGGTGGAGGGTGCCCCTGGATGCAGGGGGGTGGGGGTGCAGGGGGACATGAGTTGGACATGAGTGGGGCCTGGTGGAGGGTGCCCCTGGATGCAGGGGGGTGGGGGTGCTGTGAGACATGAGTTGGACATGATGGAGCCTGGTGGAGGGTGACCCACAGTGCTGGGGGGTGGGGGTGCAGGGAGACAGGAGTGGGGGCCTGGTGGAGGGTGCCCTGCACTGCTGGGGGGTGGGGGTGCAGGGAGACAGGAGTGGGGGCCTGGTGGAGGGTGCCCCTGGATGCAGGGGGGTGGGGGTGCAGGGAGACATGAGTTGGGCATGAGTGGGGGCCTGGTGGAGGGTGCCACACAGTGCTGCGGGGTGGGGGTGCAGGGAGACATGAGTTGGACAGGAGTGGGGCCTGTTGGAGGGTGCCCTGCACTGCTGGGGGGTGGGGTGCAGGGAGACAGGAGTGGGGGCCTGGTGGAGGGTGCCCCTGGATGCAGGGGTGTGGGGGTGCTGGGAGACATGAGTTGGACATGAGTGGGGCCTGGTGGAGGGTGCCCTGCACTGCTGGGGGGTGGGGGTGCAGGGAGACAGGAGTGGGGGCCTGGTGGAGGGTGCCCCTGGATGCAGGGGGTGGGGGTGCTGGGAGACATAAGTTGGACATGAGTGGGGCCTGGTGGAGGGTGCCCCTGGATGCAGGGGGGTGGGGGTGCAGGGGGACATGAGTTGGACCTGAGTGGGGGCCTGCTGGCAGGTGCTCCTGACTGGTGGGGGGTGGGGGTGCTGGGAGACATGATTTGGACATGAGTGGGGGCCTGGTGGAGGGTGCCCCACAGTGCTGGTGGGTGGTGGTCCAGGGGAACATGAGTTAGACATGAGTGGGGGCATGGTGGAGGGTGCCCCACAGTGCTGGGGGGTGGGGGTGCTGGGAGACTTGTGTTGGTGGGCAGTGGTGCAAGGTGACATGTGGGTTGGCTGGGGGGCATGGCCATGGTGGATGGGCTGCCTGCGGGACATGTGCAGGGTAGTCCCCTGTTGTGTGGGCTGCCTGCATGGGCCGTGGAGGGTGTAGAGTGAACAGCTGGGAGGACCCACACGGCCGATTCACGTGTAGGACTCCACGGCACCCCCGGAATACACGTAGGCTGCTGTATTCGCATGTGGAATTTCCCGCGCACCTTGGAATACACGTACCCTGCTGAAATCGCGTGTGGAAATTCCCACGCACCCCGAAATACACATACACAGGGCAATCACGTGTGGAACTTCCCGCGCACACTGAAATACACGTAACCAGGGCAATGCGTGTGGAACTTCCAGCGCACCCCGAAATACACGTACCCAGGGCAATCGCATGTGGAACTTCCCGTGAACCCCGTAATACACGTACCCTGCTGATATCACGTGTGGAAGTTCACGCTGACCCATAATACACGTACCCTGATGAATTTGCGTGTCAGACCACATGCGCACCCCTGAAATACACATACCCAGGCGGATCGCACTGCTGGGGGGTGGGGGGTGGTAGACAGGAGTGGTGGCCTGGTGGAGGGTACCCCTGGATGCTGGGGGGTGGGGGTGCAGGGAGACAGGAGTGGGGGCTTGCTGGAGGGTGCCCCTGGATGCTGGGGGGGTGGGGGTGCAGGGGGACATGAGTTGGACATGAGAGGGGCCTGGTGGAGGGTGCCCTGCACTGCGGGGGGGTGGGGGTGCTGGGAGACATGAGTGGGGGCCCGGTGGAGGGTGCACCACAGTGCTAGGGGGTGGGGGTGCAGGGGGACATGAGTTGGACATGTGTGGGGGCCTGCTGGATTTTTTCCACGGGGGGTATCGCACGGGGACACTGTGCGCCAGCCGCGTGCGCCACTTTTGTGCGAAATTCTATGAATTACTCTGTATATGTTTTGGTGTTCTACTGGCAAGAGTAGTAATCGGTGTAAAGTGACACCCCCTATGTTGTAGGCAGCTAAACCTGTGGGGGCAGTGACAACAGCTGACAGTTTGTTGTTTGTCAATTGTTGAAGGAACTTACTGATGATTTTGATTAGGAATGTTTTACCAGAACCAGCTTCACCACTGACGTACAGTAGTATAGGTTTGTAATTTTGGCAGGTGCATTATTTGTTTTCATGTTGTACACCATGTGCAATTTCTTTTGTTACTTCTTGAAAAATGCTACATTGCTCATTGTTTAGTTTTGATTGTAGCATAGTTAAGTCTTCTTTACCTTCATATTGACACATGGTGTTTTCTACTTCTGTCATAGCTAATTCTGCCTCATTTGTTATTAGTGGTTCTCCCAGTGGTTCTTGGCTTCCTGTTACAGAAGGTTGACTACTGTCAGGAGTGTCCTTATCTAGTTGGGCCTGGAGTTCTTCTTCGTGTTGCTGTTCATTGTGCAACATTGTTTTGTACTGTGAAAAGTTCACATCAGTTATAGTGCTTTCATTTGCTTTAAAAGCATCTTCATATGAGTCATAGTTATCTAGTATGTCTTCTTCTTTTCTCCATGGTTTAAAGAGTTGTAGCAGGGACATGTAACATAGTTCTTTATGTTGAGGAGTCTTTAATGACAATTTGATATGATTAATTAAATTTGGTTTGGTGAGTTTTACTAAGCTGCCTTCACAGTTTGTCACTCTGTATTTACATTTCTTTTCATCAGGTTTATTATTATTTTTGTATGTGAAGTTTTGGGCTATGTGGTATAGACACATGGTTTCCAAAGTATTACTTCTGTTTGGGTAGTATGTGTCCAATAAATTGTTTTTTAAAATGTCTTGGCTTTCGGGATGATGTTTGGCTATTGTTTCTATATCTACGTATGATTTAGAACTCTTTTTCTAGATTTAGCAGGACCAAGACTTAGCCATACTATATTTTCAGATTTACCATACAATGCAGTACCAGTTAAACGATCTGCTGCTTCATAGGATCCACATTCTCTATGGGAGAGCATTTTTATGCCCAAGCTGTATAATTTCTGAGACACTGTTTTGGATGATGACAGGTCATTCCAGAGGTCTTGGAGATCTGTTTTTTCTGCTTTGGTTAAGTATGCTGTAACGTATCGTGCAACTGCAGTGGAATTGTCTGCAATGTACTGCACATCTATGTTTGCATTCCATAAGTGGGCAATTATTACATTGTAATAATTGATATATTTTTCTTCTTCTGTTCTTTTTATGTAATATGTATTTTTAGGTGACGTACCTTTAACACTTTGGGCCTCATTACGACCCAGGCGCTGGACCATGGTGCTATTAGCACCATGGTCCATGCCGGTCTCCGGCATGGTGGATGGCGGAATTACTGCCCCCATCACAAGGTTGGCGGGGGTGGTAATTCCCCATTCACCATTTTCCCTTCCCCATTTTGCCCCATAGGGCATAATGGGGATGGGGAATGCGCTAATTACTGCACCGTAAATTACGGTTGCCGTAATTAGCTCCAAGGTCCCTTAGCGGGTTGGATTTTAACACCTGCAAAAAGCAGGCGTTAAAGCCTCCATCCCGCTAAGGGTCCTTGTAATCAGGCGCTAATGGTTTAACGGCACCAACGCTCTTTACGGCGCCGTTAAACCATTAGCGCCAGGGTCGTAATGAGGCCCAATGTCTAACTGAAGACATGGGGTTGTTCACTTGACCTGTATTTGTAACCAGTCTAGGGAAACCAAAGCAGCATTTGGTATAGTATTTCCCTTTGTTTTTGTATTTGCCACAACAATATTTGGAACATTTGTATCTTTGAAATTGTAAAATCTGTATCATGAAGATCACTATTTGTGGTTTCTGATGACATTTCACAAGTGACATATTTTTCAATAAACTGTAAAACAGTGGCATCACTGTCTTGACCAAATTTAGGAGCATCTTTAATCCATAAAAGCATGTGGATATGTGGTGCTCCTCTGGCTTGGTATTCTTTTCTCCAAAAGATGTGTTGCACTTCTCCAAGGGGAGGAACAGTTTTATTACAAATAAAGTGTAGCATAGCAATGAAGCAATGGTGAAAATATCTTGAAACATTAACAGGATCCAGAGAACGAAGTTCTCCAGGTATTAGTATATCTCTGTTTGTTTTGTTTTTGTTTGATATGCGTAGGAAATCATGTAAATCTTCCCATGCATATTCTGCACAACTTAATGTAACAAACCAAGTGGGTGGGCCAAGGTTTCTGATCATACAACATACATCTCCATGACGTCGAAACCAGTACTCTTTAGTACCACACATATTTGCTAATAGATTTGTAATATTTGATTGTAAAACCTCATCTTTTTGTTGCTTTTTTTGTTATAATTGTGTAGCTGACATATTTTGAAAGTGGGATCCTGATTTTAATGTGTGTGCAACTCCGTAACATAAAGTTGCTAGTTCACTTTCAAAGAGTAGGTGGAATATGTATACAAAAAAAGGGGGGTGAGGTGGAGATGCGCTAAACACTATGTAAATAAGGGACACTAGTAGTACAGTTGATGCTTTAATTGTAGCAGGAACAGCCTAATTGTAGCAGGAACAGCCAACACGTGTTTGGACACGCAGGTCGTTTTCAAGGCTGAATAGTTAAATGCAACATTGATATTACATAACAAAAGCAAGATCCAAAATGTCACAATCACATTAAATTAAACAAAGACAACCGCATCACATTACATTAGATAATGATTTAAATAAGACCGAATAACACAACACATTGTATAATAAAAAGTCGTTGGCATACCGTAAACCATGGTTGGAGAGTGGAACAAGCAGAAGCACAGGCAGTTGCAAATATTAAAACAAAACAGAAGATATACGGTAAGTAACATGCTTTAGCAATTAGTGAATACATCATTCCGGGTATGGGGGAACAAAAACAGAAGTCCTCTTGTACTGTGCGCAGCCACACCGGAGCCTCCAGTCATGCATAGTGTGCACAAATCACCCGAAAAGCCATTAAAGTAAAAGTCTATTAGGCACCAGAGGGAAGAGGCCACAAATTGGCCAGAGGCCAGGTTCCGATGGACAAAATAGAATACAAGTAATAAACTAAACTTACCACAAGCAAATCAAATATATTGAAAAAGTCGGTGATGGGTAATCCCTGTGCAAAATAATCATCAGTGTCAAATAAGTGGCACGGCATAAGGAGCGGTTCTAACAATTGAATGGAAGTATAAATTATAAATCAGAGTATTCGAGTGCACATACCACAAAGAACGGGACGTTGTAATTATCACGCTGATGTCACATTCAGAAATTGAGTCCGTGCCGTAGTGGCCGTAACCAATATATAGCCTAAAGAAAATCAACAAATTAGCTGAGTACTACAGCCAGATTAGATAGAATCACTTTACCTAATACTGAGCAACAAGGAACCAAACTTACTCGCTAGATCGAGCGTTCACAATTACAGAGGAAATCCCCGAAGCAGCCGTCCAAGCAAAAGGTAAGAGAGAAATGAAGGAGAAGCAACCAACGTCACAGCGGTGACGTCGGTGGCGTCACACGCATCTGGCGTCGCGTGGATGACGTCAGTTGTAAACAAACAACTGAATTGAGAGTGAGGTTAAAACTAAGCCGACAAAACCGTCATGCTGGAAGAATACAAAGAAGACCAATAATGAAAGGCTGGTACCTGAATAATAATAAAAGGGTAAGGAAGAAATAGAGGAGACGCAGCCGACGTCACAGCGGTGACGTCGGCGGCGTTGCACGCATCTGACGTCGCGTTGATGACGTAAGTTGTAAACAAGCAACTGAAGTTGAAACTAAGCCAACAGAACTGTCATGTTGGAAGAATACAAAGAAGAACAATAATAAGAGGCTGGTACCTGAATAATAATGAATCAGAAATTGATTAATAAGCACAAAATTAGACAGACAGTATTTCCCGAGTAAATTCATACTTAAACAAAAAATATATATAGTCCGGACTCGAAATAGCGATTAGAATCATTGCCAAAATATGAAAGACCGGATCAAATCACAATTGCAGTATAAAAAAGAACCAAAGAAACTACATATTACAAAGGTGAGACATATGAAGTATCTAAGTCAAAATAATAATAAAACACGATAAAATTAGTGGGTGCTAGTGCCCACGAGCATGATGGAATGGCTCCGGCGTAGTGCAACTCCAAGTACTGATTGAAAAACATAAGATCCATTGTGACTCTTTTAAGAAAATTATTATAGAAAAACAGACATCTCGTGGTCTGTGTTTAGACCCTGTGTGGTACAGCGTAATAAACAAATAAGTTTTGCCTCCATTTGGCGTAGTTGCAACTGTAGGTTGCCACCCCTTTTCCCCTTATGCGCCTTCATCAGACCAATAAAGTGCAAATCATCAATATTATCCAGCTGGTGTTCCAATTGCCAGTGAGCGGCCAAAGGTGATTTTGGTTCAAGCATTTTGAGGCTGGACAAATGTTCCCTTATTCGGATACGAAGTTGGCGAATGGTGCTACCCACATACACCTTCTCACAGGTACAAATGATGGCATAGACCACATAGGTAGTCCTGCAGTTAATAAAATCACGTATTTCAATTCGTGTTCCAAATTTGTCACAAAAAGTCTTGCATTTGCTAACAGCCCAAGGGCATTGGTTACTATTGCCACATTTGTGAAAACCACCCGGTTGTTGTAACCAAGTGGAAGAACTTGGTTGGTTATCAAAAAATGAAGGACTCACAATGTTTTTGATCGTAGGTGATCTTGTGAAAGTGAATTTGGATTTCGGAGTCAAAAATGGTTGTAAATCTTTGTCAAGTCTTAGAATGTGCCAATGCTTGGCAACCATTTTGTATAGCAATGAGGAATCATTCGTAAATGGAGTGATTAGTGAAATATTTGGGGGATGTTCTTTAGACCTGGCCACATTAGTCAGGAGGTCACGTTGATGAATTTGAGTAAATTTGGAGTACGCCTTATAGATAACAGAACTCTTATTCCCTCGATTGAGGAAGCGTTGATTTAAGATATTGCATTCTCTTTTGTAGTCACTAGATAAGGTGCAATTATGTCTGGCCCTATGAAATTCTCCCATTGGGATGTTATCAATGGTGGCGCGTTGATGATTGCTCTGGGCAACCAAAATTGAATTAACTTCAGTAGGTTTTCTGAAAGTACTAGTGTATACAATATTTTTCTTCAAGAAAAATATGTAAATCCAGAAAATCAATTTTACTTGGGTTACAAAGGCCTGTAAGGCGAATTCCAAACCCATTGGTGTTAGCATAGCATAAAAAAGCAGTTAAGGAGTCTTCAGACCCCTTCCAAATTAGAAAAATATCGTCAATGTAACGACGCCACATCACAATGTTTGACACAAATTGCACTTGGTTGAGGATATGCGTTTCTTCATAGAAGGCCATAAAAAGATTGGCCAAAGAGGGTGCAAACTTGGCCCCCATGGCAACGCCCCTCACCTGCAGGTAGAACTGGTCATTGAAAATCCTAAGCCTAAACCTGATCCCCCTAGTTCCTTCACCATTGGGGATCTAAATGTAATTGAGACCTTAGTCACCCTAGATCGTGAGGTCTGTTCACAACCATGTGATGTGGCTCAAGATTTAAGCATCAATCCACTTCATTTGAATCTTAAAGAACTAAAATCTAAGTCTAAGGGGCCAAGTTTGCACCCTCTTTGGCTAATCTTTTTATGGCCTTCTATGAAGAAACGCATATCCTCAACCAAGTGCAATTTGTGTCAAACATTGTGATGTGGCGTCGTTACATTGACGATATTTTTCTAATTTGGAAGGGGTCTGAAGACTCCTTCACTGCTTTTTTATGCTATGCTAACACCAATGGGTTTGGAATTCGCCTTACAGGCCTTTGTAACCCAAGTAAAATTGATTTTCTGGATTTACATATTTTTCTTGAAGCAAATAATGTATACACTAGTACTTTCAGAAAACCTACTGAAGTTAATTCAATTTTGGTTGCCCAGAGCAATCATCAACACGCCACCATTGATAACATCCCAATGGGAGAATTTCATATGGCCAGACGTAATTGCACCTTATCTAGTGACTATAAAAGAGAATGCAATATCTTAAATCAACGCTTCCTCAATCGAGGGAATAAGAGTTCTGTTATCTATAAGGCGTACTCCAAATTTACTCAAATTCATCAACGTGACCTCCTAACTAATGTGGCCAGGTCTAAAGAACATCCCCCAAATATTTCACTAATCACTCCATTTACGAATGATTCCTCATTGCTATACAAAATGGTTGCCAAGCATTGGCACATTCTAAGACTTGACAAAGATTTACAACCATTTTTGACTCCGAAATCCAAATTCACTTTCACAAGATCACCTACGATCAAAAACATTGTGAGTCCTTCATTTTTTGATAACCAACCAAGTTCCTCCACGTGGTTACAACAACCGGTGGTTTTCACAAATGTGGCAATTGTAACCAATGCCCTTGGGCTGTTAGCAAATGCAAGACTTTTTGCGACAAATTTGGAACACGAATTGAAATACGTGATTTTATTAACTGCAAGACTACCTATGTGGTCTATGCCATCATTTGTACCTGTGAGAAGGTGTATGTGGGTAGCACCATTCGCCAACTTCCTATCCGAATAAGGGAACATTTGTCCAGCCTCAAAATGCTTGAACCAAAATCACCTTTGGCCGCTCACTGGCAATTGGAACACCAGCTGGATAATATTGCTGATTTGCACTTTATTGGTCTGATGAAGGCGCATAAGGGGAAAAGGGGTGGCAACCTACAGTTGAAACTACGCCAAATGGAAGCAAAACTTATTTGTTTATTACGCTGTACCAGACAGGGTCTAAACACAGACCACGAGATGTCTGTTTTTCTATAATAATTTTCTTAAAAGAGTCACAATGGATGTTATGTTTTTCAATCAGTACTTGGAGTTGCACTACGCCAGAGCCATTCCATCATGCTCGTGGGCACTAGCACCCACTAATTTTATCCTTTTTTATTCTTATTTTGACTTATATACTTCATATGTCTTACCTTTGTAATATGTAGTTTCTTTGGTTCTTTTTTATACTGCAATTGTGATTTGATCCTGTCTTTCATATTTTGTCAATGATTCTAATCGCTATTTCTAGTCCGGACTATATATATTTTTTGTTTAAGTATGAATTTACTCGGGAAATACTGTCTGCTAATTTTGTGCTTATTAATCAATTTCTGATGCATTATTATTCAGGTACCAGCCTCTCATTATTGTTCTTCTTTGTATTCTTCCAACATGACGGTTCTGTCGGCTTAGTTTCAACTTCACTCTCAATTCAGTTGCTTGTTTACAACTTACGTCATCAACGCGACGTCAGACGCGTGCAATGCCGCCGACGTCACCGCTGTGACGTTGGCTGCGTCTCCTCTATTTCTTCCTACCCTTTTATTATTATTCAGGTACCAGCCTTTCATTATTGGTCTTTTTTGTATTCTTCCAGCATGACGGTTTTGTCGGCTTAGTTTTAACCTCACTCTCAATTCAGTTGTTTGTTTACAACTGACGTCATCCACGCGACGCCAGATGCGTGCGACGCCACCGACGTCACCGCTGTGACGTTGGTTGCTTCTCCTTCATTTCTCTCTTACCTTTTGCTTGGACGGCTGCTTCGGGGATTTCCTCTGTAATTGTGAACGCTCGATCTAGCGAGTAAGTTTGGTTCCTTGTTGCTCAGTATTAGGTAAAGTGATTCTATCTAATCTGGCTGTAGTTCTCAGCTAATTTGTTGATTTTCTTTAGGCTATGTTTTGGTTACGGCCACTACGGCACGGACTCAATTTCTGAATGTGACATCAGCGTGATACTTACAACGTCACGTTCTTTGTGGTATGTGGACTCAAATACTCTGATTAATAATTTATACTTCCATTCAATTGTTAGAACCGCTCCTTATGCCGTGCCACTTATTTGACACTGATGATTATTTTGCACAGGGATTACCCATCACCGACTTTTTCAATATATTTGATTTGCTTGTGGTAAGTTTAGTTTATTACTTGTATTCTATTTTGTCCATCGGAACCTGGCCTCTGGCCAATTTGTGGCCTCTTCCCTCTGGTGCCTAATAGACTTTTACTTTAATGGCTTTTCGGGTGATTTGTGCACACTATGCATGACTGGAGGCTCCGGTGTGGCTGCGCACAGTACAAGAGGACTTCTGTTTTTGTTCCCCCATACCCGGAATGATGTATTCACTAATTGCTAAAGCATGTTACTTACCGTATATCTTCTGTTTTGTTTTAATATTTGCAACTGCCTGTGCTTCTGCTTGTTCCACTCTCCAACCATGGTTTACGGTATGCCAACGACTTTTTATTATACAATGTGTTGTGTTATTCGGTCTTATTTAAATCATTATCTAATGTAATGTGATGCGGTTGTCTTTGTTTAATTTAATGTGATTGTGACATTTTGGATCTTGCTTTTGTTATGTAATATCAATGTTGCATTTAACTATTCAGCCTTGAAAACGACCTGCGTGTCCAAACACGTGTTGGCTGTTCCTGCTACAATTAGGCTGTTCCTGCTACAATTAAAGCATCAACTGTACTACTAGTGTCCCTTATTTACATAATGGTTAGCGCATCTCCACCTCACCCCCCTTTTTTTGTGTACGATTTTCAGTACCAGACAGGGTGGACTGGTTGGCGCAGGTGGTAATGCAGCTTACACTTCCAATTCCTTAATTTTAACTGAACTATTAACATAATCAGTGAACACCAGCGCACAGACCTCTACGCGCTAATCCACATTTTCTGCTTTAGGTGGAATATGTATTCCACATTTTGTCTAAATCTGGGATCTTCAGAATACATTCGTAATGAGCGGTATTCTCATGCTGATATTTGAATAGGTTTATCATCGTACCTTCCTCCTTTGCCAGTAGGAAAAAGTAGAGGAAAAGCATGTTCTTCTATACTTTTTTCCCATATGCTGATTGGTGATCCTTTTGTTTGACGCATTTGGTATTTTTCTAGTGCATCTTCTATGGTGTCATTAGAGTGCAGTGGATGAATTGTATAATGCTCTAAAGTATTTGATATTGTAACAGGATCTGGGCGATCAAATTGACCAGCTTCTTGTGTCTCTTGAATTATTTCACTTGTATCCTTCAAGTTTTCTTCAATATTAATTTCTTTGTAGTATTAATTATTTTCTTTAAGATATTGCAAGGCTTGTCTAACTTTATGTAAATCTACCAGCTGTTGCCATATTTGTTTGTCTTTTGTAGGTACTCAATTTACTAAGATAATTAAAGATTGCTGCATTGGACGTTGCACTCCTAGAGTGTGCACATTTTCTTTTAGATCTAATGATAAATACACTACTTTTCCTCGAATACCTTTCACTAATTCAGAGGGAGGTAATTTTGCTGTTTTTGGTTGAAGACGTATTATTGCTTTAAATGGGTGTACTTTTTGAATTATGATGCTCTCATATAAATTAAGTTGTTGTAGGGGTTTTGGTAGTGGTTATAATTTCAAATTATTTGTGATAGCACGTGAAGGAGTTTGGCTGTTGTCAAGTTTTGTAGTGCAGTAACTGCAAAGTATTAAGGGGTCAGTTATTTCGTATTTGTTTTCTGCTATAAGGTAGAGAGCTAATTCAAACCATTTAGAATCTACATTGTCTTCTATTTTGTATGATAGGTCTACAGTTTTTGTGTTACTTTTATAAAAATGTCTGCAGCAACATACACATACATGATTTGGTACTTCAGCTGATGTACTTTTAAATTTTAGTATTTCTTTTTTGCATGTGTGTAGTAAAAGGTTGCCATGCGTAGAATTGTTGCTAATTTTGTTTAAAGCAATTTCATTTTGTAAGTGGCTTTCACTTCCAAAATATTTTTTCTGGATATAGTCGATTTCTTCAAGTAGGTCTTTTGCTGTACCATGTAGAAGAATGTTATTAAAATTGGCTAGTGCTAAAGCAGGACTTTTAGCATAGTACAGATTATAGACTAAATTTCTTATAGTGGAATGATGTGTTGATATCCTTTTGATATCATGGAAGGGGGTTTTGCAAATAGGTCCTGTAATGCAGGTCATAAAAAAGTTCTTTCTGTTGAAATTTTGTTTATTGACAAGTCTTTTTTGTAATTTTGTTTTGTTAGTGGTTTCATTTTGTTTAACACTAAAATAAATAACTTTCTTTTGAGAAGAATTGCACTATCAATCAACGCTTCTAAGATTAATTTCCTACGATAGGTTTTAAGGGTTGAACCTGGTTTCTCTCCCATTTTTATAAGATTTTGAAGGACTCTGTGACGGAACATTTTGGATAAAATACTTTTCTTGGTATGCTTACTTTGCACTATATGAAGATTTATAGAAGCAGTTTTATCTGTAGTGATAGCTGATTTTTTGTTAATTGTTTTCTGGTTTGTTTTACATTTTGATAGAGGAGGCAAAGTTTCTGTACGTAAAATTTCTTTTGTTTCACTAAATGACTGTATTAGCAGTTTTGTTTCAACTTTCTTTTAACAAATTCTGCTTGAGATGGATGCTTATGTTGGACACATTTATTTTCATTTGCTCTGCTTCTGCGTTGCTTTCTACGGACTTGATTTTTGGTAGGCATTCTTTAGGGTCTGTTGAAAAAAATAAAGAAGGTATGGGTTGGGGTGTTCTGAAATGTATGTGTGGTGTATGCATGAGTGTTTGAGTAAGATGATAAAGATGTATGTAATGATGTGTGTAATTGTGCATTGGGCAACTACAACTAGTAGGGATGGGTATTCATGAATTAATGTGTTACTAAAGTGGGGTTCACATGACAGAAAAAAGTAAGCTAGTGGTGTGGAGAAGTACAAAGAGTGAATCTACTGCTATACAATTAAAATAGTTGTTTGTTCTATAACATCAAAATTCTAGCGGCTGAGTTGGGTAATTTGTGTGTCGAAAAATAGGAATTCGTGGGCCATTCTGGCTGTAAATCGGTGTTTAAGAAATGGGGATTACTAGACAGAATGGTGCACAATCTCTATTTTTAGGCACAGAAATAGCATGAATTAACCTTACAGTGTGTTTGAGTAATAATAAAAATATTATGCTGTATGCAACTTACTTTTTTTCTAAAATTAGCAGGTTACTTCTTAGTTGTTCTTTGTACTTCAAATTTATCTGCTTCTTTTCAGGAGAATGGTCTTCACTGCAATTGTAAAAGAAACAAATTAATAATTTTGTTTGTATATAGCACTGTTTTTAATTTACACATTGATTTTTTTAATTGACATCCTCAGCGCCTTCCTCAAAACCATTAAAACTATCTTATTCACATAAGATACGTCGCACCAGTTGAATACATATCATATGTTCTTAATGAATAAACTGTATTGCAATTACTAACTTTAGCACACAAAATATCTGTACTATGCCTTGTGAAATTCATAATGTACCAGTGAATACCACTATTCCTGTAACTAAGCTCTTGCAAGTAATAGTGCCTCAATGTCATGGGCTGCTTGTGCTATATAAATATAAGTAAGTAAGTAAATAAATAAATTAATAAATAAATAAAATGTTTATGTTATTGTACAAGTATTGTTGTTTGAGATTTGAACATAGTGTGTGCATGCAATTTTGTTTGATTATATGCAGTCAATATATTTTATTTAAAAAATGTTAATTCAACATGATTTGAATATGTGTGCGTAAAAAGAAATTAAATAGTACAAAGGTTTGTAAGTGACAGTTGATTTTAGGAGATGGAAAAAAAGACAGTAAATTCATTTTACAGATTTTACAAGGTAAAAGTCTGTTAATCTGTTTATATGAAACTAGAAGAATTGTACATGTACTTTACAGAAAATATGCATAACTGTATTTTGTGTTCATGCATATGGATATGCATGAAGCTGCAAGTAGAAATCTTGAAGACTTTTACAGTATTTCTTGTAGAAGGTGCTTTCCAATGAAATGACACATGTACTCAAGAGAGATTCACAGTACATTTGCAGTGCTGATCTATGATGATGCCGTTAGATGTAGAGGTCTTCTCTGTGATTGGTAGATGGTCATGTGACTTCTTAGCTACATCTTATGAGGGAATGGCACAGAGAGTGAAGTGGAAATGGTAGAAGGGCTGTCCATGTTACGATATGTCCGCGGACATGGCGGTAGTTCGCAGAGATCGGGTGTTATATCCGGGGATTTTTGGGTTGGGAAGCCATGCAAATTAGAATGAGCATAGAAAGGGATTGGTCAGGAAAGTTTAGTGGGTGTGTTGTGCCAGTAGAGAGTTTCTCAGATACTCTTTTTGCTGAGAGAAGAACAGATAGCTATGGCTGTGTGTTTCAGAAACCAGATTGTTTGGCTTTAGGGAGATTCGTGGAACCATTGGTTGAAGGTGCGTTCAGAAAGCTGTGGAGTAGCTGTAGATCTTGGATTTCCACATGTGGAAGTACACTGGCATGGAGTACATGGAATGAAGTGGTTGGACTTGTTACCTCTCTGTGCTACTTTGGGGAAAGAGCGACACCCAGATATAATTATAATTCATTGTGGAGGGAACAGTTTAGGACATGTGTCTGCCATTTATTTGCAATTTGCAATGAAAGAAGGACTTGGGAAGGTCATAGACATGTTTCCAAATTCTCAAGTAATTTTTTCACGGATTGCGCAGAGACAAATGTGGCTTTGTTCTTCTTCATTTGCTCCTCAAATAGAGAAAGCAAGGCACAATGTCAATAAGGCTGTTTGTGCCTTTCTAAGAGATTTTGGCATGTCCTCTTTTCACAATGAAAATATTATGTTTCGTAGTACATACATTTTTCGCAGAGATGGAGTCCATCTAACTTATGCTGGCAATCCAATTTTTCTGAGAAATATACAAAATGCATTGCGACCTTTTTTTAGAATTACAGCATCCATTTTGTAGTAGGTGTTGAGTATCTATAATTTTTCAAACACAAACACCACCAAAAGGCTCTTTTCAGAGCCACCACTTCCTCCCAGAGAAAATTGCAATGGTTATGATAGGGCAGCAACCCAAAATTTTAGATGTCCGCGGACTGTCCGCGGACATCTAAAAAATACAAAGGGCCCTGCTTCATTTATTTTCACTTCTATTTTTTAACTGTGAAAGGCGGCTCTGAAAAGAGTCTTATTTTTTTTTATTTTTGTTGTTTTATATTTGTTTGGGTTTTTTATACAAGACACACTAGGAGAGGAGGGGAAAGCAGGGGAAAGGGGGGGACACCAACCACGTGGATAAGAAAGGGCGCGCTGAGAGAGGAAGATGTAGAGTGGGTTTTATTTGGGTAGTGAGCAGATCTTCTCGTGCTCTGAGACGATAGTCTCAAAAGCAGTGCGAAGTCTCTCCCCCCTGCAGAGTACTGCGTCGCAGTACATACACACAACTGTGACCCTCGAAAGGTAAGGGTCATCAGCATTGTGTATGGCCTGTGAGGAAGCTTGAGGAATACGCTGTACCACAGGAGTGTTCCTTGTGGTGACAGGATCAGAAACGGAGGATGAAGTAGAGGAAGTCAACCTGCTACGCTCCTCGCAAGGTACAACCCTGCGAATGGCCCCAGTGTGAAATGACCTTAGGTGTTGCTTCATGGTAGTGGTCCCAAAACTGTACGAACCAAGCCTCCCGCGACTGAGTACCATTTTGCATTCGTTGCAGGTGACTTGGTTCGCACGAGCCTTAGGACCATTCCCACGAATAACCGCCACACCCAAGACTCACGCCGAGTGAGGGTAGTAGGGAGTTCAACTACCTCATCCTCGTCATCCTCTTCTTCATCCTCTGCATCCTCACTCCTGTTCCCCTCTTCAGGCCCTTGGGGAGGTGGTGGTGGTGGAGGGGGTGGGGGTGTTGCTGAGGCAGATGCAGCACCAGGTGGCAGCAGTGCAGCCATGGATGCCATCAGGTTCAGGATGGAAATCTGCAGGTGGCAATAAAATTCGCTGTGCTCTGTAGAATAGCCAGAAACACAATGAGAATAAGCTCTAGGGCGTGGTCTTTTATAGGGGTGCTTGTACGCGGTTCGTGGACATGCGCGCTGTCAGCAGACAGATCGAACACAAAAAAAAGTTCAAAAAGTTTTAAAAAGTACGTAGAAACTCAGAATTAGAATATGGGACTCGGTGAGTTTTTATTGAAAAAATATTGTGGATTACTTGAAAATGTACTTTTGAATTGTTTGGGGACACGAACAGTGTCCGAATTCAGAACACATGATCAGCGTGGGCGCGGTCACATGATCGCTTCGCGAACATGTCCGCGAAGGGAGCGGCTGTCCGCAGGACACCAAAGGCACGGACATTGGTTTGCGCATGCACGTTGATGTTCTACTGACACTGTTCGGATCCTGAAGTAATTAAAAGTGCGTGACACGTCAATCGAACAGTTACGGACAGGCGTTTGTTCTTAGAACAGTTTTAACTTGCTTGTGAACAATACTTACAGACATAGCGTTCTCAGGACACCTCCATTTTGTGTATTTACGCACATTTGAGGACACCACATGTGTTCTTAGAACAGTTTCAACTTGGTTGCGAACAATATGGATGGGCGTAGCGTCCTCAGGATACCCCTATTTTGTTCATTTACGAACATTTCAGGACACCACGTTTGTTCTTAGAACAGTTTCAACTTGAGTGCAAATATTAAGGAGAGGTATAGGTTCTAAGGACACCCCAATTTTGTTTATTTACGAACATTATAGGGCACATGATGTGTTCTTAGAACAGGTTCAACCTGCCTACGAACAAAACGGACATTCATACCGTTCTAAGGACACCCCCATTTTGTTTATTTACGAACATTTGAGGACACGGCGAGTGTTCTTAGAAGAGTTTCAACTTGCTAGTGAACAGTACCGACAGGTATAGTGTTCTTCAGGACACCTCCATTTCTGTTTCTTCACGGACATTCCGGACACCCGTGCTGTCCGCGGACACCTAAATTGCTTTTTTTAAAAAAAAAACATGGAATGAATTAGAACACAATATAAAAATGTAACTTTATTTAACATGTATGATTAATTTCTGACAGAGAAGGTGAGGCAGAAACTGAAACAAAATTAGGAGAATTAGGGGTTTCAACAGGATTTGTATGAGGTGAAGAAGGGATGGAAGTCTCATCAAAACGTTTTGGTTTACGGAGAGGGTTTGGGGATAATAGACTCGGATATGGTGAGGGGGACAGGTACATGTGGGACAATGGTATGTGTTCTTTTGTTTAAAATGATCTTCCACAAAGTTTTTTAAATTGATGTCATCAATGACATTTGTGATGTTATCTTTGATGTCGTGGGTGTTAGTCTTAGCAGTGCACGGTGGTGGCGCGAGTTATAGTTGCTTAGCTTACCATAACTGGTGAATTTCAGGGTTTTTTCGGTTTTACTTGGAACCATAACGTCCCTTTAACAAAGGTTTTTCACTGAATTTCACAGGTTTCAAGTAGCGCAACTTACCCATAACGATTTATATATGTATATATATATATATATTCAGTTTAAAAAACTTTGTTAAAGGGACGTTATGGTTAAGTTGCGCTACTAAAAACCTATGAAATTCAGTGAAAAAACTTTGTTAAAGGGACGTCATGGTTCCAAGTAAAACCGAAAAACCCTTGAAATTCGCCAGTTATGGTAAGCTAAGCAACCATAACTCGCGCCACCACCGTGCACTGCTAAGACTAACACACAGGACAGCAAAGATGACATCACATGTGTATGTACTTCTCATAAAATATGTTTAGAAGGGATTCTTATTATGTTGTGAAAAAAAGTGTCAAGAATCATTGCAAGAAATATACCCTAATAAGTGCATTGAACGATGCATTGATATAAATAGCATCCTATTATGGGGTCCTATCTAGTATACTAAGCTACTCATACAGAAACATAACATTGTGTGCAGCGTACAAGATGAAGGTATGATATTCGTAATGTTAATATGTTGAATAATGAAATGATAATTGTTTTCTTAATAGATTTTTGTGTACTGTGAAATATGTAATAAGTAGCTAATAAAACCCATGTATTACATAATTGCATTACTATAGACAAAACACAAAGACACAAGAACACATACCAATATGGGTATATACAGGGAAAGTGAAGTTAGCAAAAAAGCACAAGTAGTAGCAGAAACAATTCATAACTTAACTGATTAGTTTCATGCAAATAAATGATTGCTCTGTTTCAAAGCTGCTATTTACCCTATGTATATGTATCACTTGATGTGATTGGACCCTAAGGAAAGTAGTGTGAGAACAATGTATACAAATATGACCATATACAGGGAAAGTACAGCCATAAAAAAAAACAACAGAACTATCAGAAAGTGCTCATAAATCTAGTGATTATCTTTATGCACAAAAAGGATTGCTGTCTTTCAAGCTTGTGTTTTCCCATATGTATATGTTTCATATGATGTGACTGTACTCTAAGGGAATTACTGTAAGAACATACTAGAAGGATATGTCTACAAATAAAATAAAATTCTTAGTTTCTGACTGTTACTGAAGAAAACCATGTGGCCTAGATATGTCAGCAAAAGAAAAAATAGTGAGCCAGACATGTGATGTCATCAGTGATGTCATCAATGACATTTGTGATGTCATCTTTGATGTCCTGGGTGTTAGTCTTAGCAGTGCACGGTGGTGGCCCGAGTTATGGTTTCTTAGCTTACCATAACTGGCGAATTTCAAGGGTTTTTCGGTTTTACTTGGAACCATAACGTCCGTTTAACAAAGTTTTTTCACTGAATTTCATAGGTTTTTAGTAGCGCAGCTTAACCATAACGTCCCTTTAACAAAGTTTTTTTCACTGAATTTCATAGGTTTTTAGTAGCGCAACCTAACCATAACGTCCCTTTAACAAAGTTTTTTTCACTGAATTTCATAGGTTTTTAGTAGCGCAACTTAACCATAACGTCCCTTTAACAAAGTTTTTTCACTGAATTTCATAGTATTTTAGTAGCAAAATTTAACAATAATGACTTTGACTTTATATACATGTCATATGGAACTGACTAGATCTCTTCTTATGAACGTGATGTCCGCAAACTTATTTAATGTTCGCGGACATGTTCGGAGAACAGTACCACTACCTAAAAACTGTGAGGGGGGGTGGTGGGGTATGTTTGATTGTTATATCATAATATAAGAACATTTAACAAATTGAAAAAGCAGCACACAAACATATTATATATAGTAATACATAAGAAATGTAACCCATATATGTAACACACTAACCATTCATTTAAATACAATATGTTCTGAAATGGAATATACCACAAGAACATAAATTGGCTTCCAACATAATTACCTCACAGACACAACAGAACTGAGAACAAGACCAGACCCACTGAATACATAGGACTTATCTTACCAGAAATAGTAAGTGTACTTCATTTTACTCATATATTTATAAACTTTCTGTATTAGATTAAAAAATATATTATCTTTTCTTTTTTTTCTCACAGAAATGTCTAGTACTCTGGGATGGCTAGAGGACAATTTCCCACATGAAGAAATGTCACAAGAGAGTGAAACTAATGGTAAACACTTTATAATATAAACCATTTAAATATTATTATTTTGTATACATTTTACATATATATTTTTTTTTGTACAGAGCATAACAAAATAGAAACTACCTCTGAAGAAGCTGTTATGGAAAACACGCTTGACAACATAAAAGAAAAAAATGATTTACTGTTGACCAATTTTAATAATTTGAAAACTTTTGTTGAAGATCATTTTATACCAAAAACGTCATACCATTGCCCCACATGTACTTGTCCCTCCTCACCTCCCAGTCAATTATCCCCAAACCCTCTCCATAATCCAAAACGTTTTGATGAGATTTCCATCCCTTCTTCACCTAATACCAATCATGTTGAAACCCCAAATGCTCCTGTTTTTGTTTCTGTTTCTGCCTCACCTTCTCTGTCATAAATTATTAATATATGTTAAATAAAGTTTAATTTTTATATTGTATTGTGAATAGTTTCCGTTTTTTTTTTTTAAAAACAATAAAAGTGCCCGCGGACAGTGCAAGTGTTATGAAATGTTCGTACATAAATGAAAATGGAGGTGTCCTGAAGAACACACACCTGTTCGTACTGTTCACTAGCAAGTTGAAACTGTTCTAAGAACACACGTGGTGTCCTGAAATGTTCGTAAAGAAACAAAAATTAAAGTGTTCTAAAGAACACTATATCTGTCCGTAATGTTCGCTATCAACTTAAAACTGTCCTAAGAACACAATTGGTGTCCTGAAATGTTCGTAAATAAACAAAAATGATGTGTCCTGAACAACAGTACAACTGTTCGTAGTGTTCGCTACCCAATTGAAACTGTTCTAAGAACACAATTGGTGTCCTGAAATGTTCGTACATAAACTAAATTACACGTGTCCTGAAGAACACTATATCTGTCCTTACTGTTTGCTACCAAGTTTAAACTGTTCTAAGAACACACGCGGTGTCCTGAAATGTTCGTTTGACGTGTGACGCACTTTTAATTACTTCAGAACCCGAACAGTGTCCGTAGGACATCAATGCGCATGCGCTAACCAATCTCCGTGCACTTGGTGTCCTGCGGACAGGCGCTTCCTTCGCAGACTAGTTCGCAAACAGATCATATGACCGCGCCCACGCTCATCGTGTGTCCTGAAATGCGGACACTGTTCGTGTCCCTGAACAATTAAAAGTACATTTTCAGTTAATCCATAATATTTTTCAATAAAATCACACCATGCCACAAGTCCCACATAGCAACCTTGAGTTTCTATATACCTTTTGAAACTTTCCGATCCTTTTTTTGTGTTCGATCTGTCCGCACACAGTGCGCATGTCCGTGGACCGCGCACAAGCACCCTTATAAAAGACCACGCCCAAGAGCTTATTCCCATTGTGTTTCTGGCTATTCTTCAGAACACAGTGATTTTTGCTGCCACCTGCAGACTACACCATCATCGAGATGGCATCCTTGGCTGCTGAACTGCCACTTGGTGCTGCACCTGCTTCAGCACCACCACCACCCCTCCACCACCACCACCTCCTTAAGGGCCTGAAGAGGGGAACATGACTGAGGATGCGGAGGAGGAAGAAGAGGATGATGAGAATGAGGTAGAGGAAATCCCTACTACCCGCACTAGGCGTTAGTCTTGGGTGTGGCGGTTATTTAACATTCATGGGATTGGTCCTAAGGCTCGTGCGAACCATGTTACCTGCAATGAGTGCAAAATGATACTCAGTCGCGGGAAGCACGGTAACTACATCTTTGGGACCACTACTATGAAGTGACACCTGAGGTCATTTCACTCTGGGGCTATTCGCAGGGTTGTACCTTGCGAAGAACGTTACCACACAAGGGCAGAATACTCAAATGGCATACAGGGGACAAATGAGTAACAAGATGAACACACGTAGGGGAGTCCCCCAAATGAACCATTCAGCAACTAATTTGATAGCCCAGTTTTAGCTCATACTAGGCCCCATTCCATATGCTGTTTTCATCACCACACAGAATGTAAAATACAATACACAGTGTTTATCATTTTGTACAAAAAAGTAATAATTTATTACATAGGCCATTGGTCCTACGTTTACACAAAAATATAAAAAAAAAGGCCACACGAATACATATATCAATATGGGAGATGTATATATACATCTGATGGCATTTTAGTGATTTAATCATGAAACAGAAGGTGACACAAAGACAATTCTATAGTATGGAGGAAAGAGGGCACAAACCACTGTCTTCCTGGCCCTATCTGGCTAATAGGTCACAGAAGTCCTCCAAAACATAGTGTCACCTAATACATATTCTAAAATTCATTATGCATGACAAGAATTGTACTTGACTAAAAATACACATCCCAGGTCGACGTACGTAGTGGCGATGTTGAACCATATAGCATAACTCGTTGGTACAGAGTGATGCAAAGGACGTTTCGGCAGGACATCAGTTATACTGCCTTCGTCAGGACCCCAAAGAAGATGGAGCTCTGTAGATGTGATAAAGATTTAGCTTTATTATCAAATGAATAAAAAACATGTTGTAAAATCAGTGCCTATAAAAACGGCTGCTGAAGAAATGAAATTATCGAAACGTGAGGCTAAAAAAAAAAATCTCCACCAACGCAACACCAAACTACTGTGTACAGAGAAAAAAACACAAAACCAACACCTACCCAGTGTGGTGATATCTACATTGAGAGCACCCTCCACCTAAGAACGGTGAAGGGCAAGAGAAAATTAAAACAACCAATGAAATTAGATCCCCAACAAGGTTGTGTGTGGGGATCCTGTGCCCAAAGACCGGTGTGTCGAGTGCCCCAAAAGACCGAACCCAAGGCTAAAAGCCCCGTAGCGCCCCAAAGCAGTGTATATGTAGAAAAAGAGAGGAGGAAGGGGCTGAATGGGCCCTCAACTTACTTAGAAAAAAGAAACGGTCCTCAAGAAGTAAAGTTTCTGCCACCGAAGCGCCGTAAAGGGAAAAGAACCTCCTGGTCTGCAGACATAGGGACAAGAAAAGCATAGAACAATGACGCCCTAGTCAAAAGGGGAGATATCGACCGAAAATGGACTACAAATCTAACCCTGAGCCCTGCAAGGAGCTCCACCCATGCTCACCTAGATGGGGGGACTGGGTGTGCCCTCAGCGGGTATGCCTCTGTTGACTGTCATGTGGATCAAACGTCCATGTAGCCAAATTCAGTGGTCCGGGGCAACTAAATAGTCAGGCGTCCTCCCGTAAACGTTCCTAGGCTGGAAACAAAGGAACAGAAAAAGCCAGATTAACTTGGCTGTGCAATCATGAATAGAGGATCTATACGTGCTAATCGCTCATAGTTAATGAACATTACACAGCTTGGAAATACATGTAGAGCCGTGTGCATGGGTGTTTACATGAAGCGCGTGGTACATGCCCTTAGCAACATGACCCATATATCGGGCATACGGACATGGTGACTCGTAACTTTAGAATGCGGTGCCTACCTGGGAAACGCTGCTCAACTCTGCGAGGAAGGCGCCGAACGTGATTTTGTAGAAAGCCTTCCACTTGACACCCCGTGTCTGAGGTGTTATATCATCTGCATAACCCAGCACGAGAGAAGCGGTGTACGCGCGCCGACTGTAGGTCCATAGAAACAAAGAAAGGACACCTGGTAGTCTAGAGTACTGGTGTCTATATGCAGAGCCCATGCATAGACATAGAAATGGGACTAGAAACTGAAATCGACGACCAGGGATACATTTCAAAAGTGTTGATGGAACTTTTACTAAGCCCCACACTGAAGGGCTAATTAAACCCAACGTCACGCCATGAGATATAAAATAATAAGGGGTCATAAATCAGGCTATAAAGAATGCCCTCAATCTCGTACCACTAAATAGGTAAAAGGAATGCCTAAGCAAACCTAAAACTAAAAAGTAAAGAATAATGACAAAGAGAGTAAATAAACATATTTAAAGTGAAAAGCAGCAAAGAGATGAGCCAGATGGCTCAAACCTAATATGCAAAGGCGGGATTACCTAGTTCACAGACGGGGGCCCACAAAGGGACCGAGACCAGGATGATAGCAATCACCATCGTGTAGGGTTGCTCTCATTTAGACCCCGTTCAATTGTATCTAGCCGATGTATCCACCTGGCCTCAGCCAAGTTCAGGCTGCGTGGCGAGATGTTTTGTCTAGGGAGAGCTTCCAAAATCCACCAATATAGGTCCTCAGGGGAGTGACCATATTCCATATAGTGAGATACTAGTGGTGCGTTAATGTTCTTACACCTGATACGTGATCTATGTTCTACTATACGTGTGTGTGTTGGTCTCGAAGTCTGGCCAACATACTTAAGGCCACATGGACACTGGATACAGTATATAGCGTTAGGAGTTTTGCAGTTAGTCATGCCACGGATATCCCATTTTCTGTCTCTCACCTGAAATTCTTTGATTTTTTTGGTATATTTGCAGACAGAACAGCCCCCACATTGGAAGTGTCCCGCCAATGGGCGGAGATCCCAACCCGTGGTTCTGTTTCGGGAACCCTGTGATTTTGCATGCACAAACAGGTCCCTCAAATTTTTCTGTCTAGTCATGGCAAAAAGGGGTATTGGTTCGTCGCTCAGTTCCAATTTGACCAAAGGCCAAAATTTCTTGATCAATTTCTTGACTGCATACGTATGCGTCGAATAAGGCAGCACACAGACAAGTTTTTCTTCAGTAGTATGTGCTTTTGGGGTGAGGAGGCATTCCCTAGGGGTGAATCTCGCTCTTTTGGCCGCCTTGGAGACCAATTTACTTGGGTAACCCCTTGCCACCAAACGCATTTTGAGATTATCTGCGTGGGTGGTATATTCAGTAATAGATGTACAATTTCTGCGCAGTCGCAGAAATTGACCATACGGAAGATTCTCTTTTACTCCCCTCAGATGGAAACTCAAGAAATGAAGCAGTGTGTTTCTATCCGTAGGTTTTCTGAATAGTGAGCACTCTAGGATATCATTCCTCACATATATTCTGAGGTCCAGAAACTGGATCTCTTTTGAGCTGGAATTGATTGTAAATTTGATCTCTGTGTGTTGCCTATTGATCCACAAGAAAAATTCCTGGAGAGCCGAGGCCGAACCCTGCCAAATCAAAAAGATATCATCAATGTAGCGTCTCCATAGTTAAATGTGGCCCACAAACGGGTTCGTTTCTGAGAGGACAAAATGATGTTCCCACATTGCCATATATAGTATGGCTAGGCTGTGGGCAAAGGCCGCACCCATCGCCGTCCCATGGGTCTGTAGAAAGAACTGATCTTTGTATTGAAAATAGTTCTTTTCAAGGGCTATCATGAGCAACTCCAAGATAAATTCTGCAGGGGTGTTCCGGGTTGATCCTTCAATGGTGAGAATTTCACGTACACATTGGACCACCTCCTGTTGAGGAATACTCGTGTAAAGTGCACATATGTCCAAGGTAACCGGGATCTCTTCCTCAGTGTCAAATGGTCTTCCTTCCACCAATTTGATCACTGAGGAACTGTCACGTAGATAAGTGTTTGTTTCCTGGCTAAGAGGTTGCAAAAATGTGTCAATATATTTACATATAGGCTCAAGGACCGAGCCGCTGCCAGCAACGATTGGGCGACCCGGTGGGTTGTCGGCATTCTTATGAATTTTTGGAATAGCATAGAATGTAGGGGTACACCCCTCTGAAAGATTCAGAAAATCAAACTCGTCTTTGGAAATCCATCCCCGTTCAAGAGCCAGCGTAGTAGTTGACTGTATGGCCTGACTGAGGTCAGTGCGAGGGTCCTTTTTGATTTTCTTATAGCTGACCGTATCTTCTAATAAATTAGAGGCCATCATATGGTATTGTTCTTGGTTAAAAATCACTATACCACCCCCCTTGCTGGCGGGTTTAATAACCAATTAAGAGTCCTCAGACAGGGTTTTAATGGCTTGTCGTTCCAAGTTGGACAGGTTATATCTGAGTTGCTGTTTGTTGTGCTCCATGTCCCGGATCCCCTTAAGGACACATTTCTCAAAGGTCAGAATTTCCTTTGTCACCTGATTGTCGGTAGGTGTGAAGGAAGAAGGACCTTTTAGTCCTGTATCGGAACATCTTTCCAGCGGTTCCACATTTTTGAAGAAGGATTTCAATCTGACTTTCCTCAGGAATTTTCTAACATCAGTTTCAACTCCAAACCAGTCACTGCTGGTCGTTGGGACAAATGAAAGCCCCTTAATTAGAACATTCTTCTGTGCCTGAGTAAGAATCTTCCCTGACAGTTTGAATATGGGCAAGGTGAGACGTGAATCCGTCTGTATTACCTCCTCCTGCGTTGCCTCAATCTGCGTGCCGGAGGGAACCACATCGGGGGCGGATATTGGGGGCCCCAATATTGACCTTGCATGGGGCCTCTGCCTAAAAAAGGTCCATAGCCTGATGGTTGAGCACCGGAAGGGTACTGCGGTATTTCCTGCATATAGGGCCCCGGATTATATCCCTGGTTGGAGCCCTGGGACGAATTGCTACCTGAGCTCGAGAAACTTACTCTAGATCCCCATCTCCTTGGCTGACCTCCTATTGGGTTCTTGCTGCCTCTAGTCTGGAGGAAGTCGGCTGCCAAGTATGGATAAATAGTCTCCAGCTTGAACTCCTGTATATCTTTGGCCAGTTTTTTAGTTTTTTTGGTCAGACAATCAGGTGACAAAGGAAATTCTGACCTTTGAGAAATGTGTCCTTAAGGGGATCCGGGACTTGGAGCACAACAAACAGCAACTCAGATATAACCTGTCCAACTTGGAACGACAAGCCATTAAAACCCTGTCTGAGGACTCCGTATTGGTTATTAAACCTGCCGGCAAGGGGGGTGGTATAGTGATTTTTAACCAAGAACAATACCATATGATGGCCTCTAATTTATTAGAAGATACGGTCAGCTCATCAAAAAGGACCCTCGCACTGACCTCAGTCAGGCCATACAGTCAACTACTACGCTGGCTCTTGAACGGGGATGGATTTCCAAAGATGAGTTTGATTTTCTGAATCTTTCAGAGGGGCGTACCCCTACATTCTATGCTATTCCAAAAATTCATAAGAATGCCGACAACCCACCGGGTCGCCCCATCGTTGCTGGCTGCGGCTCGGTCCTTGAGCCTATATGTAAATATATTGACAAATTTTTGCAACCTCTTAGCCAGGAAACAAACACTTATCTACGTGACAGTTCCTCAGTGATCAAATTGGTGGAAGGAAGACCATTTTATACCGAGGAAGAGATCCTGGTTACCTTGGACATATGTGCACTTTACACGAGTATTCCTCAACAGGAGGCGGTCCAATGTGTATGTGAAATTCTCACCATTGAAGGATCAACCCGGAACACCCTTGCAGAATTTATCTTGTGTTGCTCACGATGGCCCTTGAAAAGAACTATTTTCAATACAAAGATCAGTTATTTCTACAGACCCATGGGACGGCGATGGGTGCGGCCTTTGCCCCAGCCTAGCCATACTATATATAGCAATGTGGGAACATCATTTTGTCCTCTCGGAAACGAACCCGTTTGTGGGCCACATTAAACTATGGCGACGCTACATTGATGATATCTTTTTGATTTGGCAGGGTTCGGCCTCGGCTCTCCAGGAATTTTTCTTGTGGATGAATAGGCAACACACAAAGATCAAATTTACAATCAATTCCAGCACAAAAGAGATCCAGTTTCAGGACCTCAGAATATATGTGAGGAATGACATCCTAGAGTGTCACTATTCAGAAAACCTACGGATAGAAACACACTGCTTCATTTCTCGAGTTTCCATCCGAGGGGAGTAAAAGAGAATCTTCCGTATGGTCAATTTCTGCGACTGCGCAGAAATTGTACATCTATCACAGAATATACCACCCACGCAGATAATCTCAAAATGCGTTTGGTGGCAAGGGGTTACCCAAGTAAATTGGTCTCCAAGGGGGCCAAAAGAGCGAGATTCACCCCTAGGGAATGCCTCCTCACCCCAAAAGCACATACTACTGAAGAAAAACGTGTCTGTGTGCTGCCTTATTTGAAGCATACGTATGCAGTCAAGAAATTGATCAAGAAATTTTGGCCTTTGGTCAAATTGGAACTGAGCGACGAACCAATACCCCTTTTTGCCATGACTAGACAGAAACATTTGAGGGACCTGTTTGTGCATGCAAAATCACAGGTTTCCTGAAACAGAACCACGGGTTGGGATCTCCGCCCACTGGTGGGACACTTCCCCTGTGGGGGCTGTTCTGTCTGCAAATATACCAAAAAAATCAAAGAATTTCAGATGAGAGACAGAAAATGGGATATCCGTGGCATGACTAACTGCAAAACTCCTAGCGCTATATACTGTATCCAGTGTCCATGTGGCCTTAAGTATGTTGGCCAGACTTCGAGACCAACCCACACACGTATAGTAGAACATAGATCACGTGTCAGGTGTAAGAACATTAACGCACCACTAGTATCTCACTATATGGAATATGGTCACTCCCCTGAGGACCTATATTGGTGGATTTTGGAAGCTCTCCCTAGACAAAACATCTCGCCATGCAGCCTGAACTTGGCTGAGGCCAGGTGGATACATCGGCTAGATACAATTGAACGGGGCAAAATGAGAGCAACCCTACACGATGGTGATTGCTATCATCCTCGTCTCGGTCCCTTTGTGGGCCCCCGTCTGTGAACTAGGGTAAGCCCGCCTTTGCATATTAGGTTCGAGCCATCTGGCTCATCTCTTTGCTGCTTTTCACTTTAAATATGTTTATTTACTCTCTTTATCATTATTCTTTACTTTTTAGTTTCAGGTTTGCTTAGGCATTCCTTTTACCTATTTAGTGGTTCGAGATTGAGGGCATTCTTTATAGCCTGATTTATGACCCCTTATTATTTTATATCTCACGGCGTGACGTTGGGTTTAATTAGCCCCTCAGTGTGGGGCTTAGTAAAAGTTCCATCGACACTTTTGAAATTTATCCCTGGTCGTCGTTTCAGTTTCTAGTCCCATTTCTTTGTCTATGCATGGGCTCTGCATATAGACACCAGTACTCTAGACTACCAGGTGTCCTTTCTTTGTTTCTATGGACCTACAGTCGGCACGCGTACACCGCTTCTCCCGTGCTGGGTTATGCGGATGATATAACACCGCAGACACGGGGTGTCAAGTGGAAGGCTTTCTACAAAGTCACGTTCGGCGCCTTCCTCGCAGAGTTGAGCAGCGTTTCCCAGGTAGGCACCGCATTCTAAAGTTACGAGTCACCATGTCCGTATGCCCGATATATGGGTCATGTTGCTAAGGGCATGTACCACGCGCTTCATGTAAACACCCATGCACACGGCTCGACATGTATTTCCAAGCTGTGTAATGTTCATTAACTATGAGCGATTAGCACTTATAGATCCTCTATTCATGATTGCACAGCCAAGTTAATCTGGCTTTTTCTGTTCCTTTGTTTCCAGCCTAGGAACGTTTACGGGAGGACGCCTGACTATATAGTTGCCCCGGACCACTGAATTTGGCTACATGGACATTTGATCCACGTGACAGTCAACAGAGGCATACCCGCTGAGGGCACACCCAGTCCCCCCATCTAGGTGAGCATGGGTGGGGCTCCTTGCAGGGCTCAGGGTTAGATTTGTAGTCCATTTTGGGTCGATATCTCCCCTTTTGACTAGGGCGTCATTGTTCTATGCTTTTCTTGTCCCTATGTCTGCAGACCAGGAGGTTCTTTTCCCTTTACGCCGCTTCGGTGGCAGCAACTTTACTTCTGGAGGACCGTTTCTTTTTTCTAAGTAAATTGAGGGCCCATTCAGCCCCTTCCTCCTCTCTTATTCTACATATACACTGCTTTGGGGCGCTACTGGGCTTTTAGCCTTGGTTTCGTTCTTTTGGGGCACTCGACACACCGGTCTTTGGGCACAGGATCACCACACACAACCTTGTTGGGGATCTTATTTCATTGGTTGTTTTCATTTTCTCTTGCCCTTCACCGTTCTTAGGTGGAGGGTGCTCTCAATGTAGATATCACCACACTGGGTAGGTGTTGGTTTTGTGTTTTTTCTCTGTACACAGTAGTTTGGTGTTGCGTTGGTGGAGGTTTTTTCTTTTAGCCTCACGTTTCGATAATTTCATTTCTTCAGCAGCCGTTTTTATAGGCACTGATTTTACAACATGTTTTTTATTCATTTGATAATAAAGCTAAATCTTTATCACATCTACAGAGCTCCATCTCCTTTGGGGTCCTGACGAAGGCAGTATAACTGATGTCCTGCCGAAACGTCCTTTGCATCACTCTGTACCAATGAGTTATGCTATATGGTTCAACATCGCCACTATGGACGTCGACCTGGGATGTGTATTTTTAGTCAAGTACAATTCTTGTCATGCATAATCATTTTTAGAATATGTATTAGGTGACATTATGTTTTGGAGGACTTCTGTGACCTATTAGCCAGATAGGGCCAGGAAGACAGTGGTTTGTGCCCTCTTTCCTCCATACTATAGAATTGTCTTTGTGTCACCTTCTGTTTCATGATTAAATCACTGAAATGCCATCAGGTGTATATATACATCTCCCATATTGATATATGTATTCATGTGGCCTTTTTTTATATTTTTTTGTAAACGTAGGACCAATGGCGTATGTAATAAATTATTACTTTTTTGTACAAAATGATAAACACTGTGTATTATATTTTACATTCTGTGTGGTGATGAAAACAGCATATGGAATGGGGCCTAGTATGAGCTAAAACTGGGCTATCAAATTAGTTGCTGAATGGTTCATTTGGGGGACTCCCCTACGTGTGTTCACCTTGCGGAGAACGTAGCAGGTTGATTTCCTCTACTTCATCCTCTGTTTCTGATCCTGTCACCACAAGGACCACCTCTGTGGGACAGCGTCTTTCTCAAGCTACCTCACAGGCCATACAGAATGCTGATGACCCTTACCTTTCGAGGGTCACAGTTGTATGTATGTACTGTGACACAGTACTCTGCAGGTGGGAGCGACTTCGGAGTGCTTTTGAGACTATCGTCTCAGAGCACGAGAAGACCTGCTCAATACCCAAATAAAACCCACTCTACATCTTCCTCTCTCAGCTCGCCCTTTCTTATCCCTGTGGTTGGTGTCCCCCCCTTTACCCTCCTTTACCCTCCTCTCCTAGTGTGTCGTGTCTGAAAAACCAAAAAAAATACAAAATTACAAAAATCAAAAAAAATAAGGCTCTTTTCAGAGCCGCCTTTCCCAGTTAAAAAATAGAAGTGAAAATAAATGAAGCAGGGCTCTTTGTATTTTTTAGAAGTCCGCGGACAGTTCACGAACATTAAAAAAATTGGGTTGCTACTCCATCACAAACGTAATTTTCTCTGGAAAGAAGTGGTGGCTCTGAAAAGAGCCTTTGGGTGGTGTTTGTAAGTCAGAAATTGTAAATGTTTAACATCTACTTCAAAATTGTTGTTGTAATTCCAAAAAAGGTCGCAATGCATTTTGTACATTTCTCAGAAAAATCTGATTGCCAGCATAAGTAAGATGGACTCCATCTCTGCGAAAAATGTATGTACTACAAAACATTGTGAAAAGAAGACATGCCAAAATCTCTTAGAAAGCCACAAACAGCCTTATTAACATTGCGCCTTGCTTTTTCCATTTGTGGACCAAATGAAGAAGAACGAAGCCACATTTGTCTCTGCGCAATCCGTGAAAATATCACTTGAGAATTAGGAAACATGTCCATAACCTTCCTAAGTCCTTCTTTCATAGCAAATTGCAAAAAAATTCCAGTCACATGTCCTAAACTGTTCCCTCCACAATGAATTACAATTATGTCTGGATGTTGCTCTGTCTCCAAAGTAGCACAGAGAGGTAGCAAGTCCAACCACTTCATTCCACGTACTCCATGCCAGTGTACTTCCACATGTGGGAATCCAAGATCTACAGCTACTCCACAGCTTTCTGCATGCACCTTCAACCAATGTATCCACGAATCTCCTAAAATCCAAACAATCTGTTTTCTGAAACACACAGCCATAGCTATCTTTTCTTCTCTCAGCAAAAAGAGTATCTGAGAAAATCTCTCCTGGCACAACACACCCACCAAACTTTCCTGACCAATCCCTTTCAGTGCTTATTCTCATTTGCATGACTTCTGAACCCAAAAATCCCCGGATGTAACTCCCGATGTCCGCGAACTACCGCCATGTCCGCGGACATATCGTAACATGAACAGCCCTTCTACCATTTCCACTACACTCTCTCTGCCATTCCCTCATTGGATGTACCTCAAAAATCACATGACCATGCACCAATCACATTCAAGACCTCTACATCTAACTGCATCATCATAGATCGGCACTGCAAATGTACTCTGAATCTCTCTGAGTACAAGTGTCATATCATTGGCAAGCAGCATCTACCAGAAATACTGTACAAGTCTTCAAGATTTCTTCTTGCAGCTCCATGCATATCCATATGCATGAACACAAACTTCAGGTATGCATATTTTCTGTATAGTAGATGAACACATTTTCAAACAGACTTTTACCTTGTAAAATCTGTAAAATGAATTTACTGTACTTTTTTCAATTTCCTAAAATCAACTATCACTTATAAACCTTTATACTTTTTACTTTCTTTATACACACACACTCAAATCATGTTAAACTAACATTTTTTAAATGAAATATATAGACTACATATATTCAAACAAAATTGCATGCAAACACAATCTATGTTTAAAACTTTATAAAAATACTTATACAATTTCATATTTTTTGTTTTTATTTATTTATTTACTTAATTACTTTTAATTAGACATGACATTGAGGCGCTATTACCTAGAACAGTTTACTTACAGAAATAGTGGTATTCACTAATATATTTTAAATTTCACAAGACATAGTAAAGATATTTTTTTTTTGCTACAGTTAGTCATTCAATACAATTTGTTCATTAAGAACATATCATATGTACTGAACTGATGCAATGTATCTTATGTAAATAAATTAGTTTAATGTTTTTACAGGAGGTACTGAGGATTTCAATTAAAAAAATCAATATCTAAATTAAAAACACTGCTATATAAAAACAAAGTTACTAATTTGAAGCTTTTACAATTGCAGTGAAGACCAGTTTCCTGAAAGGAAGCAGCCAAATTCGAATAAGAAAGAAAAACTAAGAAGTTACCTGTTAATTTAAAAAAAGTAAGTAAAATTTCACCATAATATTTGTATTATTAATGAAATATACTATAACATTAATACGAGCTATTTTGGTTTCTAAAAATAGAGATTTTGTACCATTTTGTCCAAACATTTCCATGTCTTAAACAGCGATTTACAGCCAGAATGGCCCACAAATTTCTATTTTTGGACACACAAATTAGCCAACTGAACCACTACAATTTTCATATTATAGAACAAACAACTGTTTTAATTGTATACATTAGATTTACTATTTGTACTTTTCCACACCACTAGCTTACTTTTTTTGTCATCTGAACCCCAGTTTAGTAACACATAAATTCAAGAATACCTATCCCTACTAGTTTTAGTTCCCAATGCACAATCACACACCATTACATACATCTTTATCATCTTACTCAAACACTCATGCACACAGCACACATACATTCCAGAACACCCCAACCCATATCTTCTTTATTTTTTTCAACAGACCCTAAAGAATGCCTACCAAAAGTCAAGCCCGTAGAAAGCAACGCAAAAGTAGAACAAATGAAAATAAAGGTGTCCAACATAAGCATCCATCTCTAGCAGAATTTGTAAAAAAAGTTGAAACAAAACAGCTAATACAATCATTTAGTGAAACACAAGAAGTTTCAAGTACAACAACTTCGCTTCCTCTATCGAAATGTAAAACAAACCAAAAAACAATTAACAGAAAATCAGCTATCAGTACATATAAAACTACTTCTTCAAATTTTAATATAGTGCAAAGTAAGCATACCAAGAAAAGTATTTTAGCCAAAATATACCGTCACAATGTCCTTCACAATCTTATAAAAACAGGAGAGAAATCAGGTTCAAAGCTTAAAACCTATCGTAGGAAATTAATCTTAGAAGCATTGATGGACAGTGCAATTCTTCTCAAAAGAAATTTATTTATTTTACTGTTAAACAAAATGAAACCACTAACAAAACTAATAACTAAATTACAAAAAAGACTTCTCAATAAGCGAAATGTCAACAGAAAGAACTTCTTAAGTATCTGCGGAGGTGAATGGAATCACACTACGAGCACAGAACCATATTTTAATGAAGAAGCGTACAAACAAAAGCAAACAAATACAATTGCCATAAATAGCAGTGGTCGAGGTTATGAAAAAGTGAATAATACCATAATGGAACAAGAAGTACTCCTTTAAAAAATATGTCCTGAAAACTTAGAATTACCCCTCCATTCAACTGAATCAGAACGTCTAGTGTACAAATGGCCATGCACATCAATGTGTAACATTCCCAAAAAATGTTTCAAATCTTTACGCCATTTCCTCAATAAATATGTAAAAAGCAAAGACAAAATCAAAATTAAATTACTGCAAAATATAGATACCTGTCCAGTGCGCAAGTACACAGGACTACAAGGACATTCATTGGCCTGCATTACAGGACCTACTTGTAAAACCACTTTCCATGATATCAAAAGGATATCAACACATCATTCAACTATAAGAAATCTAGTCTATAAACTGTACTATACTAAAAGTCCTGCTTTAGCACTAGCAAAGTTAAATAACATTCTTCTACATGGTACAGCAAAAGACCTACTTGAAGAAATTCACTATATCCAGAAAACATATTTTGGAAGTGAAAGCCATTTACAGAATGAAATAGCTTGAAACCAATTAAGCAACAATTCTACACATGGCAACCTTTTGCTAAACACATACAAAAAAGAAATACTAACATTTAAAAGTACATCAGCTGAAGTACCAAACCATGTATGTGTATGTTGCCGTAGAATTTTTTTATAAAAGTAATACAAAAACTGTGGACCCATCATACAAAATAGAAGACAATGAAGATTCTAAATGGTTTGAATTAGCTCCCTACCTTGTAGCAGAAAACAAATATGAAATAACTGAGCCCTTAATACTTTGCAGTTATTGCACTACAAAACTTGACAACAACCAAACTCCTTCACGTTCTATCACAAATAATTTGGAATTATACCCAGTACCAAAACCTCTACAACAACTTAATTTATATGAGAGCATCATAATTCAAACAGTACACCCATTTCAAGCAATAATACGCCTTCAACCAAAAACAGCAAAATTATCTCCCTCTGAATTGATAAAAGGCATTTGTGGAAAAGTAGTTTATTTACCATTAAATCTAAAAGAAAATGTGCATACTCTAGGAGTGCAACGTCCAATGCAGCAATCTTTAATTATATTAGTAAATGGAGTACCTACAAAGGACAAAAAAAATGGCAACAGCTGGTAGATTTATATAAAGTTAGACAAGCCTTCCAATATCTTAAAGAGAATAATGAATATTACAAAGAAATTAATATTGAAGAAAACTTTAAAGATACAACTGAAATAATTCAAGAAACACAAGAAGCTGGTCAATTTGAGCTACTAGATCCTGCTACAATATCAAATACTTTATACCATTCTACAATTCATCCTTTGCACTGTAATGACACCGTACAAGATGTACTGGAAACTTACCAAATGCGTCAAACAAAAGGATCGCCAATCAGTATATGGGAAAAAAGTATAGAAGCACGTGCTTTTCCTCTACTCTTTCCTACTGGCAAAGCAGGAAGGTATGATGATAGACCTATTCAAATATCAGCTTCAGAATACCGCTCATTACGGATGTATTCTGATGTTCCCAGATTTAGACAAAATGTGGAATACATATTCCACCTACTCTTTGAAAGTGAACTAGCAACTTTATGTTATGGAGTTGCACACATATTAAAATCAGGATCACACTTTCAAAATATGACAGCTACACAATTATTAGAGAAAGTGCAACAAAAGGATGAGGTTTTACAATCAAATATTACAAATCTATTAGCAAATATGCGTGGTACTAAAGAGTACTGGTTTCGACGTCATGGAGATGTACGTTGTATGATCAGAAACCTTGGCCCACCCACTTGGTTTGTTACATTAAGTTGTGCAGAATATGCATGGGAAGATTTACATGATATCCTACGCATATCAAAAAAAACAAAACAAACATAGATATTCTAACACCTGGAGAACTTTGTTCTTTGGATGCTGTTAATGTTTCAAGATATTTTCACCATCGCTTCATTGCTATGCTACATTTTATTTGTAATAAAACTGTTCCTCCCCTTGGAGAAGTGCAACACTTCTTTTGGAGAAAAGAATACCAAGCCAGAGGATCACCACATATCCACATGCTTTTATGGATTAAAGATGCTCCTAAATTTGGTCAAGACAGTGATGCCACTGTTTTACAGTTTATTGAAAAATATGTCACTTGTGAAATTCCATCAGAAGCCACAAATAGTGATCTTCGTGCACAAATTTTACAATTTCAAAGACACAAATGTGGAAAATATTGTCGTCGCAAATACAAAAACAAAGGCAAATACTACACCAAATGCCGATTTGGTTTCCCTAGACCAGTTACAAATACAGGTCAAGTAAACAACCTCATGTCTTCAGTTAGACATAGTGTTAAAGGTAAGTCACCTAAAAATACATATTACATAAAAAGAAAAGAAGAAGAAAAATATATCAATGATTATAATGCAATCATTGCCCATTATGGAATGCAAACATAGATGTGCAGTACATTGCAGACAATTCTACTGCAGTTGCACGATATGTCACAGCATACTTAACTAGAGCAGAAAAGACAGAGCTCCAAGACCTCTGGAATGACCTGTCATCAGATAAAACAGTATCTCAGAAATTATACAGCTTGGGCATAAAAATGCTCACCCATAGAGACTGTGGATCTTATGAAGCAGCTGATAGTTTAACTGGTACTTCATTGTATGGTAAATCTGAAAATATAGCATGGCTATGTCTTGGTCCAGCTAAATCTAGAAAAAGAGTTCTAAAATCATATGAAGATATAGAAACAATAGCCAAACATGATCCCAACAGCCAAGACATTTTAAAAAACAATTTATTGGACACATACTACCCAAACAGAAGTAATACTTTGGAAAACATGTGTCTATACCAAATAGCCCAAAACTACACATACAAAAATAATATGAAACCTGATGAAAAAAAAGGTAAATATAGAGTGACAGACTGTGAAGGCAGCTTAGTTAAACTCACTAAACCAAATTTAACTAATCATATCAAATTGTCATTGAAGACTCCTCAACATAAAGAAGTATATTACATGTCCCTGCTGCAACTCTTCAAACCATGGAGAAAAGAAGAACAATTACTAGATAACTATGACTCATATGAGGATGCTTTCAAAGCAAATGAAAGCACTATAACTGATGTAAACTTTACACAGTACAAAACAATGTTGCACAATGAACAGCAACATGAAGAAGAACTCCAAGCCCAACTAGATAAGGATACTCCTGACAGTAGTCAACCTTCTGTAACAGGAAGCCAAGAACCACTGGGAGAACCACTAATAACAAATGAGGCAGAATTAGCTATGATAGAAGTAGAAAACACCATGTGTCAGTATGAAGATAAGGAAGACTTAACTATACTACAATCAAAACTAAACAATGAGCAAAGTAGCATTTTTCAAGAAGTAACAAAACAAATTTCACATGGTGTAAAATATGAAAATAAAGAATGTTCCTGCCATAATTATAAACCTATACTACTGTACGTCAGTGGTGAATCTGGTTCTGGCAAAACATTCCTAATCAAAATCATTAGTAAGTTCCTTCAACAATTGACAAACAACAAACTGTCAGCTGTTGTCACTGCCCCCACAGGTTTAGCTGCCTACAACATAGGTGGTGTTACATTACACCGATTACTACTATTACCAGTAGAACACCAGAACAAATTAGACTATTACAAACTTTCTGCAGAAGCTGCAATGGAATTACGCAGAGTATTGAAACAAATGAAAATGCTACTAATAGATGAAGTTAGCTTGGTCTCCAACCTGATGTTAGCTTTGATTCACCTCAGATTACAAGAAGTACTCAAAACAGACTATGAAGAGCTCTTTGCAGGAAAACACATTATTGTTTTTGGAGATCTGCTTCAATTAACACCAGTAAAAGGTGAACCTATTTTCAAAACATTAGGGCACAAACTCTGCCGTAAAACTGTTGGCAGCATTGGAAATGTCAACCTTTGGCAACATTTCCAATACAGAGAATTAACAGAAAACATGCGCCAATCTGCAGATCTAACTTATGCCAACATTTTAAAAAGTTTGAGAGTTGGTATACTTTCTAAAGAAGCAGAAGCAACATTGAAAACCCGGCACATTAATGCACTTTATGGCGATAATGCATGTGCTACAGATGTTATGGAACAATTAGCCCACAAAAATGTCAATTGTATGGCCTTAATGCCAACTCTTGCAAGCTGTCTCAAATTCAATGAAATAATGTTAAGTAAAGAAATGCAACCAATAATGGAAATTAGCGCCACAGACAACCTAGATGTACATGATATGACACTACCCATGTGTGACCAAGCCACAACAAGACTAAATAATTTAGAAAAATCAATCTCAAACACAGCAGGCTTAGAAAAGATGTTAAAATTATCCTTAAATTGCAGAGTAATGCTTAAACGTAACCTTGATGTGGAACAAGGACTAGTTAATGGAGCACTGGGTACAGTTGTTGGCTTTCAAACATACCCACGTGACAACAAAATTCAGTTTGTCAATATACTCTTTGACAAACTTTCAGAAGTAAAACGGATAGGACGCTCAACAGCTAGATTCCTTCTCTTCAAAGATATGTATGTACGCAGAGAACAATTTTCTCTAACTCTTGCATACGCAGTCACGATTCATAAATCACAAGGTCTTACCCTAGACAAAGCAATGATAGATATTGGTAACACAGTCTTTAAAGAAGGCATGAGCTACGTAGCACTATCACGCTTACGTACACTTGACGGTCTATTTCTAATCAACTTTGATGCAAGTAAAGTAAACGCTGATATTCCTTGCATTTTAGAATATAATAGACTTCGCTCACTATACACTCCCCATCTAAACACATATTCTGTTCCACAAAAACTAAAACATTGTAAAAGAAAACTAAATCAAACAGAAGTGCAACAGGACGTCACTGCAAATCCTCCAAAGAGAGTAAAATAAACTAATATTTCATCAAGTACCACAAACAAAAAAGAATCAATTAGAGAAAGTAAACCAGGTACTTCTTTAAAGAAGGAAGACAAACTCCAAAAAAAGCAGTTAGATAGAGAACTACCTGGACCATTTAAATTCTCAAATATATTTGGTGTAGGTTGCTATGCAAATGTAGCAATGAATATTCTATTTCAATTACCACCAATTGTTGACAACATTTACTTACACAGTGCCTGACAACACATATACAGGCCGATTCATGGAATAATTAGCTCGGCGCAAGTGGCCAAAAACGTGCGATTCGCAGTGGAATAGTGAAAATCGCAGTACAAGTGAGAAAATCGCACGAAAAGCAGCGCACATCGATTCATGGAAGGCCGTGCGCGAGAAAACCATCGGATGTGCGCTAAAAAAGTGCGTGGCGCACGTTGGCGCACAGGCCATCTAGCGGCGTGCGCCGGGTCACAGCGAAAATCGCACAGGCCACTGCGAAAATCGCACATAGCGCGGCGCACACAACAAAAGTAGGCGGAACACGGGGCGTAACACTCGGAATGGGGAACAACTTGCCAAAATGTGGGCGTCACGGGGGAAGTACAGGGTGCAAGTGCGCGGAACGCCCACACGCTCGCCTACAACACGTATTCATGGAATCGAATAGGGCAAAAAAGCGCACGGTCAAACCAGCGCACAGGCACAAACATGACCGCCACAAGAAAGCAGGCAGTAGCGTCTCTGCGCCTGTAATAAATGTGCGCCAAAAGGTGCGCCAACAAATAGCACCTATATACAGCTATGATGAATGTCCTATACTGTGGCCCTCCAGGACAAATGAGGTGCAAATGGGTACCCACAAACACGGACACCAGCTGACTGAAAAATAACGTGTGCGTGTATTCCGGCGTGCGCGGGAACTTTCACACGCGATTTGGCAGGGTACGTGGATTTCAGGGGTGCGCGGGAAGTTCCACACGCGATTTGGCCGGGTACGTGCGCGGGAATTTCCACACGCGATTTGGCTGGGTACGTGGATCTCAGGGGTGCGCGGGAAGTCTCACACGCGATTTGGCAGGGTACGTGGATTTCAGGGGTGCGCGGGAAGTTCCACACGCGGTTTGGCCGGGTACGTGCGCGGGAATTTCCACACGCGATTTGGCTGGGTACGTGGATCTCAGGGGTGCGCGGGAAGTTTCACACGGGATTTGGCATGGTACGTGGATTTCAGGGGTGCGTAGGATGTCTCACATGCGATTTGGCCGGGTACGTGCGCGGGATTTTCCACACGCGATTTGGCTGGGTACGTGTATTTCAGGGGTTTGCGGGAAATTCTACACACGATTTGGCTGGGTGCTCCCATGTATTCCCTGTACACCCTCCACGGCCCCTGCAGGCAGCCGACACCACAGGGGACTACCCTGCACACCTGCTCATGTCACCCAGCACCCCCACCCCCAGCATCCAGGGGCACCCTCCACCAGAAACCCACTCATGGCCCCCTGCACCCCCACCCCCCAGCAGTGCAGGGCACCCTCCACCAGGCCCCCACACATGTCCCCCTGCACCCCCACTCCCCAGCATCCAGGGGCACCCTCCACTAGGCCCCCACTCATGTCCCCTATCACCCCCACTCCCCAGCATCCAGGGGCACCCTCCACCAGGCCCCCACTCATGTCCCCCTGCACCCCCACCCCCCAGCATCCAGGGGCACCCTCCACCAGGCCCCCACTCATGTCACCCTGCACCCCCACCCCCAGCAGTGCAGGACACCCTCCACCAGGCCCCCACTCATGTCCAACTCATGTCTCCCACCACCCCCACCCCCCAGCAGTGCAGGGGCACCCTCCACCAGGCCCCCACTCATGTCCCCCAGCACCCCCACCCCCCAGCATCCAGGGGCACCCTCCACCAGGCCCCCACTCATGTCTCCCATCACCCGCACACCCCAGCAGTGCAGGGCACCCTCCACCAGGCCCCCACTCATGTTCAACTCATGTCCCCCTGCACCCCCACCCCCAGCATCCAGGGGCACCCTCCACCAGGCCCCCACTCATGGCCCCTATCACCCCCACCCCATAGCAGTGCAGGGGCAGCACCACCAGGCCCCCACTCATGGCCCCTATCACCCCCACCCCCCAGCATCCAGGGGCACCCTCCACCAGGCCCCCACTCATGGCCCCTATCACCCCCACCCCCCAGCAGTGCAGGGGCACCCTCCACCAGGCCCCCACTCATGTCCCCCTGCACCCCCACACCCCAGCATCCAGGGGCACCCTCCACCAGGCCCCCACTCATGGCCCCTATCACCCCCACCCCCCAGCAGTGCAGGGGCAGCACCACCAGGCCCCCACTCATGTCTCCCACCACCCCCACCCCCCAGCAGTGCAGGGGCACCCTCCACCAGGCCCCCACTCATGTCCCCCTGCACCCCCACCCCCCAGCATTGCAGGGCACCCTCCACCAGGCCCCCACTCATGTCCAACTCATGTCTCCCACCACCCCCACCCCTCAGCAGTGCAGGGGCACCCTCCACCAGGCCCCAACTCATGTCCCCCTGCACCCCCACCCTCCAGCATCCAGGGGCACCCTCCACCAGGCCCCCACTCATGTCTCCCACCACCCCCGCTCCCCAGCAGTGCAGGGCACCCTCCACCAGGCCCCCACTCATATCCAACTCATGTCCCCCTGCACCCCCACCCCCCAGCATTCAGGGCACCCTCCACCAGGCCCCCACTCATGTCCAACTCATGTCCCCCTGCACCCCCACCCCCCAGCATCCAGGGGCACCCTCCACCAGGCCCCCACTCATGTCCCCTATCACCCCACCCCCCAGCAGTGCAGGGCACCCACCACCAGGCCCCCACTCATGGCCCCTATCACCCCCACCCCCCAGCAGTGCAGGGGCAGCACCACCAGGCCCCCACTCATGTCCACCTCATGTCTCCCACCACCCCCACCCCCCAGCAGTGCAGGGGCACCCTCCACCAGGCCCCCACTCATGTCCCTCTGCACCCCCACCCCCCAGCATCCAGGGGCACCCTCCACCAGGCCCCCACTCATGTCTCCCACCACCCCCACCCCCCGGCAGTGCAGGGCACCCTCCACCAGGCCCCCACTCATGTCCAACTCATGTCCCCCTGCACCCCCACCCCCCAGCATCCAGGGCACCCTCCACCAGGCCCCCACTCATGTCCAACACATGTCCCCCTGCACCCCCACCCCCAGCATCCAGGGGCACCCTCCACCAGGCCCCCACTCATGTCCCCTATCACCCCCACCCCCCAGCATCCAGGGGCACCCTCCACCAGGCCCCCACTCATGTCCCCCTCACCCCCACCCCCCAGCATCCAGGGGCACCCTCCACCAGGCCCCCACTCATGTCCCCCTGACCCCCACCCCCCAGCAGTGCAGGGCACCCTCCATCAGGCCCCCACTCATGTCCAACTCATGTCTCCCACCACCCCCACCCCCCCAGCATCCAGGGCACCCTCCACCAGGCCCCCACTCATGTCCAACTCATGTTCCCCTGCACCCCCACCCCCCAGCATCCAGGGGCACCCTCCACCAGGCCCCCACTCATGTCCCCCTGCACCCCCACCCCCCAGCATCCAGGGGCACCCTCCACCAGGCCCCCATTCATGTCCCCCTGCACCCCCACCCCCCAGCAGTGCAGAGCACCCTCCACCAGGCCCCCACTCATGTCCAACTCATGTCTCCCACCACCCCCACCCCCCAGCATCCAGGGGCACCCTCCACCAGGCCCCCACTCATGTCCCCCTGCACCCCCACCCCCCAGCATCCGGGGGACCCTCCACCAGGCCCCCACTCATGTCTCCCATCACCCCCACCCCCCAGCAGTGCAGGGCACCCTCCACCAGGCCCCCACTCATGTCCAACTCATGTCCCCCTGCACCCCCACCCCCCAGCATTCAGGGGCACCCTCCACCAGGCCCCCACTCATGGCCCCTATCACCCCCACCCCCCAGCAGTGCAGGGGCAGCATCACCAGGCCCCCACCCATGGCCCCTATCACCCCCACCCCCCAGCATCCAGGGGTACCCTCCACCAGGCCCCCACCCATAGCCCCTATCACCCCCACCCCCCAGCAGTGCAGGGGGCCCCTCCACCAGGCCCCCACTCATGTCCCCCTACACCCCCACCCCCCAGCATCCAGGGGCACCCTCCACCAGGCCCCCACTCATGGCCCCTATCACCCCCACCCCCCAGCAGTGCAGGGGCAGCACCACCAGGCCCCCACTCATGGCTCCCACCACCCCCACCCCCCAGCAGGGCAGGGGCACCCTCCACCAGGCCCCCACTCATGTCCTCCTGCACCCCCACCCCCCAGCATTGCAGGGCACCCTCCACCAGGCCCCCACTCATGTCCAACTCATGTCCCCTGCACCCCCACCCTCCAGCATCCAGGGGCACCCTCCACCAGGCCCCCACTCATGGCCCCTATCACCCCCACCCCCCAGCAGTGCAGGGGCAGCACCACCAGGCCCCCACTCATGGCTCCCACCACCCCCACCCCCCAGCAGTGCAGGGCACCCTCCACCAGGCCCCCACTCATATCCAACTCATGTCCCCCTGCACCCCCACCCCCCAGCATTCAGGGCACCCTCCACCAGGCCCCCACTCATGTCCAACTCATGTCCCCCTGCACCCCCACCCCCCAGCATCCAGGGGCACCCTCCACCAGGCCCCCACTCATGTCCCCTATCACCCCACCCCCCAGCAGTGCAGGGCACCCACCACCAGGCCCCCACTCATGGCCCCTATCACCCCCACCCCCCAGCAGTGCAGGGGCAGCACCACCAGGCCCCCACTCATGTCCAACTCATGTCTCCCACCACCCCCACCCCCCAGCAGTGCAGGGGCACCCTTCACCAGGCCCCCACTCATGTCCCTCTGCACCCCCACCCCCCAGCATCCAGGGGCACCCTCCACCAGGCCCCCACTCATGTCTCCCACCACCCCCACCCCCCGGCAGTGCAGGGCACCCTCCACCAGGCCCCCACTCATGTCCAACTCATGTCCCCCTGCACCCCCACCCCCCAGCATCCAGGGCACCCTCCACCAGGCCCCCACTCATGTCCAACACATGTCCCCCTGCACCCCCACCCCCAGCATCCAGGGGCACCCTCCACCAGGCCCCCACTCATGTCCCCTATCACCCCCACCCCCCAGCATCCAGGGGCACACTCCACCAGGCCCCCACTCATGTCCCCCTCACCCCCACCCCCCAGCATCCAGGGGCACCCTCCACCAGGCCCCCACTCATGTCCCCCTGACCCCCACCCCCCAGCAGTGCAGGGCACCCTCCACCATGCCCCCACTCATGTCCAACTCATGTCTCCCACCACCCCCACCCCCCAGCATCCAGGTCACCCTCCACCAGGCCCCCACTCATGTCCAACTCATGTTCCCCTGCACCCCCACCCCCCAGCATCCAGGGGCACCCTCCACCAGGCCCCCACTCATGTCCCCTATCACCCCCACCCCCCAGCATCCAGGGGCACCCTCCACCAGGCCCCCACTCATGTCCCCCTGCACCCCCACCCCCCAGCATCCAGGGGCACCCTCCACCAGGCCCCCATTCATGTCCCCCTGCACTCCCACCCCCCAGCAGTGCAGAGCACCCTCCACCTGGCCCCCACTCATGTCCAACTCATGTCTCCCACCACCCCCACCCCCCAGCATCCAGGGGCACCCTCCACCAGGCCCCCACTCATGTCCCCCTGCACCCCCACCCCCCCAGCATCCGGGGGACCCTCCACCAGGCCCCCACTCATGTCTCCCATTACCCCCACCCCCCAGCAGTGCAGGGCACCCTCCACCAGGCCCCCACTCATGTCCAACTCATGTCCCCCTGCACCCCCACCCCCCAGCATTCAGGGGCACCCTCCACCAGGCCCCCACTCATGGCCCCTATCACCCCCACCCCCCAGCAGTGCAGGGGCAGCATCACCAGGCCCCCTCCCATGGCCCCTATCACCCCCACCCCCCAGCATCCAGGGGTACCCTCCACCAGGCCCCCACCCATAGCCCCTATCACCCCCACACCCCAGCAGTGCAGGGGGCCCCTCCACCAGGCCCCCACTCATGTCCCCCTACACCCCCACCCCCCAGCATCCAGGGGCACCCTCCACCAGGCCCCCACTCATGGCCCCTATCACCCCCACCCCCCAGCAGTGCAGGGGCAGCACCACCAGGCCCCCACTCATGGCTCCCACCACCCCCACCCCCCAGCAGTGCAGGGGCACCCTCCACCAGGCCCCCACTCATGTCCTCCTGCACCCCCACCCCCCAGCATTGCAGGGCACCCTCCACCAGGCCCCCACTCATGTCCAACTCATGTCCCCCTGCACCCCCACCCTCCAGCATCTAGGGGCACCCTCCACCAGGCCCCCACTCATGTCTCCCACCACCCCCACCCCCCAGCAGTGCAGGGCACCCTCCACCAGGCCCCCACTCATATCCAACTCATGTCCCCCTGCACCCCCACCCCCCAGCATTCAGGGCACCCTCCACCAGGCCCCCACTCATGTCCAACTCATGTCCCCCTGCACCCCCACCCCCCAGCATCCAGGGGCACCCTCCACCAGGCCCCCACTCATGTCCCCTATCACCCCACCCCCCAGCATTGCAGGGCACCCACCACCAGGCCCCCACTCATGGCCCCTATCACCCCCACCCCCCAGCAGTGCAGGGGCAGCACCACCAGGCCCCCACTCATGTCCACCTCATGTCTCCCACCACCCCCACCCCCCAGCAGTGCAGGGGCACCCTCCACCAGGCCCCCACTCATGTCCCTCTGCACCCCCACCCCCAGCATCCAGGGGCACCCTCCACCAGGCCCCCACTCATGTCTCCCACCACCCCCACCCCCCGGCAGTGCAGGGCACCCTCCACCAGGCCCCCACTCATGTCCAACACATGTCCCCCTGCACCCCCACCCCCAGCATCCAGGGGCACCCTCCACCAGGCCCCCACTCATGTCCCCTATCACCCCCACCCCCCAGCATCCAGGGGCACCCTCCACCAGGCCCCCACTCATGTCCCCCTCACCCCCACCCCCCAGCATCCAGGGGCACCCTCCACCAGGCCCCCACTCATGTCCCCCTGACCCCCACCCCCCAGCAGTGCAGGGCACCCTCCACCAGGCCCCCACTCATGTCCAACTCATGTCTCCCACCACCCCCACCCCCCAGCATCCAGGGCACCCTCCACCAGGCCCCCACTCATGTCCAACTCATGTTCCCCTGCACCCCCACCCCCCAGCATCCAGGGGCACCCTCCACCAGGCCCCCACTCATGTCCCCTATCACCCCCACCCCCCAGCATCAAGGGGCACCCTCCACCAGGCCCCCACTCATGTCCCCCTGCACCCCCACCCCCCAGCATCCAGGGGCACCCTCCACCAGGCCCCCATTCATGTCCCCCTGCACCCCCACCCCCCAGCAGTGCAGAGCACCCTCCACCAGGCCCCCACTCATGTCCAACTCATGTCTCCCACCACCCCCACCCCCCAGCATCCAGGGGCACCCTCCACCAGGCCCCCACTCATGTCCCCCTGCACCCCCACCCCCCAGCATCCGGGGCACCCTCCACCAGGCCCCCACACATGTCTCCCATCACCCCCACCCCCCAGCAGTGCAGGGCACCCTCCACCAGTCCCCCACTCATGTCCAACTCATGTCCCCCTGCACCCCCACCCCCCAGCATTCAGGGGCACCCTCCACCAGGCCCCCACTCATGGCCCCTATCACCCCCACCCCCCAGCAGTGCAGGGGCAGCAACACCAGGCCCCCAGCCATGGCCCCTATCACCCCCACCCCCCAGCATCCAGGGGCACCCTCCACCAGGCCCCCACCCATAGCCCCTATCACCCCCACCCCCCAGCAGTGCAGGGGGCCCCTCCACCAGGCCCCCACTCATGTCCCCCTACACCCCCACCCCCCAGCATCCAGGGGCACCCTCCACCAGGCCCCCACTCATGGCCCCTATCACCCCCACCCCCCAGCAGTGCAGGGGCAGCACCACCAGGCCCCCACTCATGGCTCCCACCACCCCCACCCCCCAGCAGTGCAGGGGCACCCTCCACCAGGCCCCCACTCATGTCCCCCTGCACCCCCACCCCCCAGCATTGCAGGGCACCCTCCACCAGGCCCCCACTCATGTCCAACTCATGTCTCCCACCACCCCGACCCCCCAGCAGTGCAGGGGCACCCTCCACCAGGCCCACACTCATGTCCCCCTGCACCCCCACCCCCCAGCATCCAGGGGCAACCTCCGCCAGGCCCCCACTCATGTCTCCCATCACCCCCACCCCCCAACAGTGCAGGGCACCCTCCACCAGGCCCCCACTCGTGTCCAACTCATGTCCCCCTGCACCCCCACCCCCCAGCATCCAGGGGAACCCTCCACCAGGCCCCACTCATGGCCCCTATCACCCCCACCCCCCAGCAGTACAGGGGCAGCACCACCAGGCCCCCACTCATGTCCAACTCATGTCTCCCACCACCCCCACCCCCCAGCAGTGTAGGGGCACCCTCCACCAGGCCCCCACTCATGTCCCCCTGCACCCCCACCCCCCAGCATCCGGGACACCCTCCACCAGGCCCCACTCATGTCTCCCACCACCCCCACCCCCAGCATCCAGGGGCACCCTCCACCAGGCCCCCACTCATGTCTCCCATCACCCCCACCCCCCAACAGTGCAGGGCACCCTCCACCAGGCCCCCACTCATGTCCAACTCATGTCCCCCTGCACCCCCACCCCCCAGCATCCAGGGGCACCCTCCACCAGGCCCCACTCATGGCCCCTATCACCCCCACCACCCAGCAGTACAGGGGCAGCACCACCAGGCCCCCACTCATGTCCAACTCATGTCTCCCACCACCCCCACCCCCCAGCAGTGCAGGGGCACCCTCCACCAGGCCCCCACTCATGTCCCCCTGCAGCCCCACCCCCCAGAATCCGGGGCACCCTCCACCAGGCCCCACTCATGTCTCCCACCACCCCCCAGCAGTGCAGGGCACCCTCCACCAGGCCCCCACTCATGTCCAACTCATGTCCCCCTGCACCCCCACTCCCCAGCATCCAGGGCACCCTCCACCAGGCCCCCACTAATGTCCAACTCATTTCCCCCTGCACCCCCACCCCCAGCATCCAGGGGCACCCTCAACCAGGCCCCCACTCATGTCCCCTATCACCCCCACCCCCCAGCATCCAGGGGCACCCTTCACCAGGCCCCCACTCATGTCCCCCTGCACCCCCACCCCCCCAGCATCCAGGGGCAACCTCCACCAGGCCCCCACTCATGTCCCCCTGCACCCCCAACCCCCAGCAGTGCAGGGCACCCTCCACCAGGCCCCCACTCATGTCCAACTCATGTCTCCCACCACCCCCACCCCCCAGCATCCAGGGCACCCTCCACCAGGCCCCCACTCATGTCCAACTCATGTCCCCCTGCACCCCCACCCCCCAGCATCCAGGGGCACCCTCCACCAGGCCCCCACTCATGTCCCCTATCACCCCCACCCCCCAGCATCCAGGGGCACCCTCCACCAGGCCCCCACTCATGCCCCCCTGCACCCCCACCCCCCAGCATCCAGTGGCACCCTCCACCAGGCCCCCACTCATGTCCCCCTGCACCCCCACCCCCCAGCAGTGTAGGGCACCCTCCACCAGGGCCCCACTCATGTCCAACTCATGTCTCCCACCACCCCCACCCCCCAGCAGTGCAGGGGCACCCTCCACCAGGCCCCCACTCATGTCTCCCATCACCCCCACCCCCCAGAAGTGCAGGGCACCCTCCACCAGGCCCCCACTCATGTCCAACTCATGTCCCCCTGCACCCCCAGCCCCCAGCATCCAAGGGCACCCTCCACCAGGCCCCCACTCATGGCCCCTATCACCCCCTCCCCCCAGCAGTGCAGGGGCAGCACCACCAGGCCCCCACTCATGGCCCCTATCACCCCCACCCCCCAGAATCCAGGGGCACCCTCCACCAGGCCCCCACTCATGGCCCCTATCACCCCCACCCCCCAGCAGTGCAGGGGCACCCTCCACCAGTCCCCCACTCATGTCCCCCTGCACCCCCACCCCCCAGCATCCAGGGGCACCCTCCACCAGGCCCCCACTCATGTCCCCCTGCACCCCCACCCCCCAGCAGTGCAGGGCACCCTCCACCAGGCCCCCACTCATGTCCAACTCATGTCTCCCACCACCCCCACCCCCCAGCATCCAGGGCACCCTCCACCAGGCCCCCACTCATGTCCAACTCATGTCCCCCTGCACCCCCACCCCCCAGCATCCAGGGGCACCCTCCACCAGGCCCCCACTCATGTCCCCTATCACCCCCCCCCCAGCAGTGCAGGGCACCCTCCACCAGGCCCCCACTCATGTCCAACTCATGTCTCCCACCACCCCCACCCCCCAGCATCCAGGGCACCCTCCACCAGGCCCCCACTCATGACCAACTCATGTCTCCCTGCACCCCCACCCCCCAGCATCCAGGGGCACCCTCCACCAGGGTCCCACTCATGTCCCCTATAACCCCCACCCCCCAGCATCCAGGGGCACCCTCCACCAGGCCCCCACTCATGTCCCCCTGCACCCAGGTCCTCACAATCCCCAATAATGTGCGTTATGGTCAGCCTCCACAGCCAAAAGGCCCTACCATGTAACCCATTCACCCACATGGAAATGGAAATTACATGTTACACCCCCAATGTTCATAAAGCAAATGAACCCATGTCCGTCACACACAATGGTTGCAATTGAATGGGAAAACACCCAACATGACATGCATGAAACCAATGAGATGATACCACACAGTGAAGTATGAAAACAAAATTGTATTAAAAAAAATTGAATGCAAATGAAATGAAACAAAGTACAAGGGCAATGAAAAAAAGATAAGCTGCATGTCCGTCCAAAAAAATCAAAACTACAAATCCAAATCCAAAAAAATGTTGTCCAAAGTCACATTAAAAATAAAATCAATCCGAGAGAGAAAAATAAATGCAAAGACCATTGCTCCATGGTGAATAAATAAAAAAAAAAAAAAAAACAATCCAATGAAGAACTATGTACAAAACGGTTTATAGTCATAATATCGAAAAAATAATGTCAAATTACAAAAATGTCGAATTCAAAAATGTCGAATTCAAAAATGTCGAAAACACATACATATAATAGAAAAAGTCATTATTTCGAAAATAAAATGTCGAAAAAAAAATCGAAAAACCAATGTTAAAATAACTATGTATAATGTCACACATACTAACGTTTTTTATTGGGGGGGTCCCCCACCCAAACCCCCATCCCAAAACCCTACCCCAACCCTCCACTCCTCCCCTTCCCCCCCAACACCCCCCATGGATATACCTTTAATTTTTTTTAAAAAAGTATTTAATAAAACATTAATTAAATAATTAATTATTAAAAAACCCCATCCCAAACCCCTACCCCAACCCCCCCTCCTCCCCATCCCCCCACCCACCATGGATATACCTTTAACTATTTAAAAAAATTATGTTTTATAAACTATAATTAATTAATTATTTATTTAAACATTAATTCGAAAAAAAATCGAAAAAAATTCGACATTTTTGTAATTCGACATTTTTATTTTCGACTAAATGTTTTCGACATTTTGACTTTCGACAATATTGTATTCGACATTATGACTGGATACCGTACAAAACATCCAAGGGCCCATGAGCCCAACTGAACAAAGGAAACCTACAAAAAACCCTAACTAAAATGCAACTATATACAAAAAGTGGAGCAGTGTCCGTCGACTCCAAATCATAAGAAGAAACAAAGGAAACCTAAAACTAAAGAACTATATACAAAGGCGGCGGGCAAGTCCAGCGGCTCACTCCGTGGTGTTCCGGGCCAGGGCATCATCAAACTCCTCGTCTATGTCCCGGAGGCGGTCCTGTTCCATGGCCCCGAGGGTCCGCAGGGACGACGCCATCTGCTCCTCCAACCCCCTGCAGATTGCCTCGAGGCACTCGGCCCGCCTCAGGGCCCTCCGCATGGAGTTCTCCGCCCTGACCATCGTGAGCCGCTCCTATTCCGCCCGCTGCCGCTCCGCACCTATCTGCTGGCCCAACCGCAGCCACACGGAAGACACTTCCTGTCCTGGGTCCTCCTGCCCTCCGGCCGATGCCTGCCCCTCCGATGTTGATGGCCCCGAGCCATGATGCCTCCCACGTTGACTCTGCTGCTGCCTCCGACGCAACTGCCTCTGCCAGCACGACGGCATCCAGGCTGATGGAATCCACCGACGCCGTCGTGCACATGCCCTGCCTGATGATGCCGGCACATCCTCCATCTGCTGGGGTACAGTTGTTGTGGTGTCCACCCCTGCTGGACCTCCGACTCCCGACTGTGGCAGGGATGGGATCCCCACCGAGCTGGCTGCATTGGTCAGGGCAGGTCCACAGGGGGCCTTGGTGGCATCTGGGCCGGAAGACGGCAAGGAGAACGACCGGCGTATAGCCTCCACAGAGGAGGAGAGGGCCGCCAGATTGGCCGACACATGCAGGAAACCCCCGAACATGGAAGATCCCAATTGGGCCACGTCGGCACGGTGCTCTTCGTGATGACGTGCGTGCTCCTCCAGGGAAGCACGCACGTCATCACAAATTGCACCCGCGCGCATCGCGACCCCAATCAGGACCTTCTCCATACGGCCACGGGTCCCCTCGTCCACAGGTGGAGGGGAGTCAGGTGACATGGACATCCCCTCTACCTGCGGACGGGCCTGGGACGGGGCATCCCTGCTGGTGCATGGTGGTGCACTCACAGGGTCAGGGACAGCGACATGCACAGGCCCCTCCACGGTGACCTGTGCTGCCTCCTGCCCCTGGACTGCACCACTTGCACCAGCAGGGATGCCCCCACCAGGCCCCATGTGTGCCTCAGTGGCGGCCTCCTCCTCCTCTGTGGAAACCACCAACCTGGATGGCTCCTCACCGTCTTCCACCGTAGCAGGCCCCTGTGGGGGCTCACCCACCCCTTCCGCTGCAGCCTTGGGGTCATCCCCGCCGCCTTGCTCCACAGCACCGTCTCCACCCTCTTCTTCACTAGCCGCTGCTTAGAGGGAGACATAGAACACAAGCATCAGGGTACTGTACAATGGTCCCCTAGACAGGAAGCAATAGCAGATGAGCACAACTGTCAAAGTACACTTCCATCATGTCCCTCCACAAGACATGGGTCAGTCCAGGCAAAACACACACAGTAACAGGCATGGTGCATGCCATGGACATTTCCATACATGTCCAATGGACTCTTGAAACATACAATGATATGGAACTCACATGCATCATGGGTCATGCCTATCACATGCACACACTTCACCTCAGTCACATCCATCTGGCCTCATACACCCCAAACACAGCGGATACAAGGATAACTAGGCTGCATCAGTGAATCTGTGCATTGTCACACACATGTGTCATGCATCCATGGCATTCACAAGTCACAGACACGCAGGTCAGGCACACAGACATGGCTACCATATATGTACCTGGCATCAGCACCCATCCCTCACCCCCACCCATGTCCAGGAACAGAGACTGACATGCTCTCATGTGTAAAATCTGCATAGTGCTCCCCATGTCGCATTTAAACACATGCAACAACCATGTGGTTCACACATCACTGGTCGCACATGCATTACCATGATGTCCCTGCACACATACATGCATACATGGCCTATGTCACACATACAGGCAAGTATCAGACAACCAGCACACCGCAACATGCCCTGTCTCACACAGCAATGCTTGGCCCTTTACCGCTCAACTCCAGACGGGTCTCCCTCTCAAGGATCTGGGCGTGGAGCACTGGGCGTACGCGTTCCAGGACCCTCATCTGGATGGAACTCATGCGGCCCCGGCCCCCCTCCACGAGGCGCCGGGCCTTCACGAGGGTCCTGGACCTCAAGTCCTCCCAGCGCTTCTTGATCTTCTGGACGTCGCGGGTTGCCACCCCCTCCGCGTTGATGGCAACCACACAGTCGGCCCAGATCCTCTCCCGTCCTTCCTTGCTGGCGTGGGACGATCCAAAGAGGGCATCATACTGCCCCTGGACATGCTCCACCAGGACACCAACTTCGGTGGCAGTGAAGCTGGTGCCCCTCTGCCCCTCTGGCCTGAGGTTGCCACTGGTGCCAGATGTCGAAGTGCCCGACATGGCAACCCCAGAGGCAGGAGTGGGTGGGCAACTGGGTCCTGGGGCTGGGCTGTGGAGCGATGTTATCCCAGTCGGGAGTCTTCTGTTCCAGCAGGGGTGGACACAGCAACTGGACCCCTGCAGATGGCTGATGTGCAGGCACCAAATGGCAGGGCACGGTGGCAGCAGGCAGGCAGGCAGCAGCAGATGGCACGTGAGAGGCTGCTCGGGGCACTGGGGGGCAGTAATTCGGCCTTCTGGGCAGGAACGTGGTCTTCCATGTGTTTTCGCGTGGCCAGCTTGATACGGAGTGATTTGGCACGTGAAAATCCTGCACGTCAGCGTGAAATTCGAGGAAAGGCCCTTAGCGCGTAAGCGCGTCAGCACGCATACGCGATTCTATTGGACCAAAGGCCCTCAGCGCGTAAGCACGTCTGTGACGTGACCCGCACGGGTGTTTCCCTCATAGCACGTGATGACGGAGCACACGTGGAAAGACTGCACGTCAGAGTGTCATCGCGTGTAATTATACAAAAGTGCGCGTACACGCGATTGGCCTATGTACGTGTATTTCAGGGGTGCGCGGGCACTTACACACGCGAGTACGTCAGCGCACGTGTATTCCGGGGTGCGCGGAAATTTCCACACGTTATTGGCCTGGGTACTGGATTTCAGGGGTGCGCGGGAATTTTCACACGCTCGCCTACAACACGCGCAAAGAAACACGTACGCCAGTAGGAAGCAGGCATACGTCGACCCGCGACGCATAAATTTGCACGCAAAAAACTAACAAGCTCAGACGCCAGGATGAATATACCGTTCCTAGCAGCAGTGGCCGTGGGCTACCAAAGGAGGAGGAGGAGGATAGTCAGGGCCAGAATTTTCACACCCAGAACCAGCCTTTTCGGGATGCCTGATGACCAGGTGTATGGGAGGTACAGGTTTCCACCACACATAATACTGGACCTGGTGAGTGAGTGGGAGGATGACCTCACATCACCCACCCTGTGCTCCCAAGCACTCAGCCCCCTGGAGAAGGTCCTCAATGTACTGCACTTCTTAGCCACTGGATCATTTCAGCGGACAAGTGCTATAGTGGGTGGGGTGTCACAGGCCACGCAGTCACGCTGCCTACACCAGGTCTTGAACATCATCACTGCACGCCCATCAGGCAGCAGGCACATATACCTGCCCAGAACAACTGCAGAAAGGCATGCTGCCGCCCTGGATTTTTACGGTGTGGCACGATTCCCCAAAGTGCTAGGTGCCATCGACTGCACCCATGTGGCTCTACGTTCCCCCAGGGCATCTGAGCACATCTATAGGAACCGCAAGCACTGGCATTCCATCAACGTGCAGGTAGTATGTAATGCCAAGGGAATCATCACCTCAGTATATGCCAACTATCCCGGGTCCACCCACGACAGCTTCATTTACCGAATGTCCACCCTAAGCCGGGACCTAGAAGCTGGGCGGCATGGCGATACATGGCTGCTTGGTGAGTATGAATGCCACTGCACATGCATGCATGTCAGATACTGAGCAAGGTCACAACCCCACCAATGATACCCATCACCACCTCCACAGGGGACAGTGCCTACCCTCATGCACTGAGCCCCCACATGATGACGCCAATTCGGAACCCCACCACGCCACCCGAGGTAAGATATAACACAGCCCACATTGCAACCCGGGGCATAGTGGAGCGCACATTCGGAGTGCTTAAGTCACGCTTTCGCTCCCTTGACCGTTCTGGCGAGCAGCTGTTATACGCTCCCCCAGTAGTGTGCAGGATCATAGTGGCAGCATGTGTCCTGCACAACGTTGCAACACGCCGGTGCCTGGCCGTGGACATGGTGGTGCCCCCACATCCCCAACCACATGCACGCCCGCTGCGCATGGGAGGGGAAAGGGCACGGGGGGAGGCAGCCCGTACACAGCTAGTGGCTAATTACTTCACATAGAAATCACACCCCTGTGGAGTGCACACTGCCCTGGCACATACCATCTGACAATCAATGATGACTCAACCTGACACTGATCCTGAATGTCTGGAGAATCAACCGTCAAAACCATATCAGCCTGAGATTGTTCACCTGGAAGTGTTACAATGTGTGCATCCCTACCTACACAGACACCACCAATGCAGTTTCGTGAAAAAACACATTCATGCAGCTAAAATGAATACCCACTTGCAAAATGCAACATGAGGACAGTGCCATGTCACCCAACCCATCCCCAGCACTGCCACATGACACGCCGTGCCATGTCATGCTATGTGCAGGTAAACAAAGTAATCCCCACAACATGACACAAGTGTCACAAAGTACAGTGTCCCTAATTGAAACTCGCAAAACGTGAAATGCTCACAGTAATGCAGGACCAACAACACACTTGAGCAGGTATTTAGCAATAACACTTATCAGCTACTGACCCTCAAAATTACCATTAACATGACATTACGAATGTAAGGAATCAGTAGTCTCACCACCTGGAAATGCCTGCACTCCCACCACTTCCAACTGTACAGTGTTGCCGCCATGTAGAGTTGTAGGTGCACTGCTGCCAACATGGACCCCATCTCCAAAGTAGAGGGCCTTGTGTAGACATGAGGAAAGGACCTGCAAATTAGGAGGTAGACATGGATGATGAGTTACACATCAATGCAACATGCAGTGTACAACACAACAGCAATATGCACTAGGAATGTATACACAGTATTGACTAGACTACCCACACATGTAGTGGGAGTCCAATGTCACCATGTACGTCAATGTCACTTGGGCACACCCTTTGCAAGCCCATGGAAACGGGAAGCAGGAGGGGTGTCTGTGACAAAAACCTAAGCATCTGAACCAAATACATGACAAGCCTGCATATGCCCAGCCACAATGCAGCGTATGCCCACGGGAGCCACACAAGGCAACACACTGTCCCAAAAAAAAAAAAAAAAAAAAAATCAAAAATGGCCATTAATGGGCCCGGGGGAGTTGGGGAGGCCACCCAGGAGGTCCGAGGACAGGGTGCACACCAAAACCCACCTGTGTGGATCATGCGAAAAAAAAAACACCTCCATGGGCTCATGGCCCACACGGCTACCCTATTGTGGGAGTATCACTGCTGTCGCTATTATCACCCTATGCAGCTGCATCCGGAGATGGTGGCACTATGGGAAGCAGCCAACGCAAGGCCCTAGTCTGTTCCTCCATGGCTGCAAGCATGCGGGTGTGGTAGGTCTTGTTCTGGAGGATGAGTGTGCGGAGGTCCCCATGCAACAACTCACGGGATGCCCGGACCTCCGCCCTAGTTGCCTGCATCTCAGCTGAGAGCGTACGGGTGAGACGCTCCAGCTGCTGTTCTGTCCTTTGGTTTGTTGAAGCCTCAAGCTCAACAAGAGTCGTCCTGAGGTGAAGGAGTTCCAGCCTCAGGGCTTCCCTGTGGCCTCGGACTCTATGGAGATGGCTTCCTGCAGAGTCGCCAGTGCCGCCCCCCTGTCCCTGTTGGGCGCCAACATGTCCTCCCTGTGTGACTGGCAGATGGAGTCGGTTGCCTGCTGTAGTCGCTCCATCAGCCTTTCGGGGGGACAATGGAAGTGGCCACCCTAGCCATGGCCTGAGCCATCATCTCTGATGATGCTGCCTATTGGGTTGCCATACTGTAAATGGATTGCTCCCATGCGGTATTGCCAGGTGGCGTACAGCCACCATGTCGGCGGGCACCACACCTGTCTGGGGCAAGGCAAACTGCGCCTTGCTGTGCCGGCACTGCCTGAGGCTGCAGGACTGCATGCCCCCTCTGATCTGCTGGCCCAGGAACAGGATCAGATGTCGCGGAGTGTGACCCTGCATCCGTAACCACCAAAGGTGTAGCTGCCAACACTGACATCCCCATTGAGGGTTCTGACCCTGGTGCAGGTGGGTGGGACAGAACAGAATCCCTCCCAGGAACACTCACCTGCGACGGCACGTAGGTCTCATCATCCAAATCAACACCTGAGTACAGCTCGGGGGAGGTGCAGCCAGAGACACCCATTGAGAGCAAGACCTGCAGCAGTTGTGGGTTCTCACCCACCACCACACCACGTCCCTCACTGGTGGTCGGTTGGCCATCAGACCCCTCCTGGGTCTGCACCATCTCCACAACCCCAGCAGTATCAGGTGCGTCTTCCCCTGCAAAGACATAAAAGCAAACAAATGGAAACAGGCATTAGCACCATGGCACACAATGAGGGCTGAGAAGCAACAGAACCAGTACTTGATTGACACATGTCCCACATGACTAAAACCCTCCCATGCATGCACCCTCACTGCGTATGAAGGGTAGGCAAATGGCACACACTGATGACACCAAGATGGAAGATGAACACATTTTCTGCATGCTGTCTGGCAGTGGCATCACACATTGGCCTGTGATTGCCAGGTGAAATACACATGCCATCACACAGATGGCATGTACCATTGCTATTGAGTGAAAATGGAGAGGAGGGCAGCACTTATTCATTCAGTCCAGTTCCCTCATGTAATAGCTTTTCTAATTCAAACAGGTCTGATTTTTCACCTGGAGCTGCCAGTCCAAAATGGTCCGATTGCACAGGGACATGTCTAAACAAATGATATCCAGGTAACAAAGTCACTCCACTTTACCATAGCCATGTCAGACATGTGACTAGAGGACTGAGAAATGCCTAGTAAAAGTGGTGGAATGCAAACAATCTGCCTGAATGAACAGAGAAAAATAAGCAACGATGTTGTGGCAAGGTGACACTTCAAGGGCAACAGGCGTGCTGTTGGGCTAGATGTCTACTGTTGGCAGAAGGGATACTGCTATGGCCAAATGCTGCTGCGCAGAATGTATTGCATGAAGCACATGGGTGACCCAAACGACTCAGGCACACACACCCTCACTGGCACACAAACAGAAGCCCTCTCACACACACCATGCACATGGATGACACACACATGCATGTGCACTCACCGGACAATGCCTCATAATCAGGCAGATCTCCCACGCCTTGGATCTGTTCCTCCATGACGTAGGTCCCAGCGACTGACTCATGTGGAGTGAGTTCCATGTCTTCTACTGGAGACCCACCTCCAGTCACTAGAGTTGCGGCATGACTTGAGGCCAGCTTATTCTTTGCCCTGCGCTTTAGGTCATTCCAGCGCTTATAGCAATCATTGGCTGTGCGCCTCACGATTCCAAGGGCACTTACGATGTCCGCAACAGTCTGCCAGTGTGCCTGGCGTTGTGCAGGTGTGGTCTTGGATCCTGCAACAATGACCATTTCGTTATCATGTGCGGACACATACTCGACAAGTGCATTCAGTTCGGCATCCGTGAAGCTGGGCTTCCTCGACGGGCCGGACTGTGTAGTCGTGTCTGGGGAATCAGCCTGTGCCGGACGAGCACTCTTCCTCTTCCGCTTGGAAGGTGGTGGTGATCCTGAGTGTCCTGCGCCGCTCTGGACACTAGGGGCAGGAGCCCTGGTGGACTCTGTGTCAGGGTTGTGGGATTGCACACTCAGCATGGGAGTTGGTGCAGGCATTGGCTCAAGTGTAATGGTGTCAGGGGGAATGTCAGCAGGATGGACTAGGACCAACACTGTCCTGGCTGGGTGTGTGAGAGCTGGGGTGGATGGAGCCACAGCTGCCCCTGCAGCCTCTCCACCCTGCCTACTTGGGGCAGCAGATGACCTTGCTGCCCCTGATCCACGTGGCCTGATGACATCAATGTGCACCAGCGCACGTGTCATAGGCCTGCTGACCTGGAAGTCAGCCATGGAGTCAGCCAGGTCTGGTGCCACAATGGGCTGGTCCAACAAGGGCTGAGCATGGATGGTGTCAGCCACATCAGCCTCAACCAGGGGTTTCGGGGGGGGGATTATGGGTGCCCTTGACTGGTCCTCCACACATGGGGGGACAGGGTCACCCTGCAAGTAACGACCACGTCCCCTACCGGATCCACCACGGCCACCACTTGTGGCTCGTCCACCTTTGCCACACTTACGGATTCCTCGCCTCCCAACCATGGCACTGATGTAAATGTGCGCATGGGAGTGGCTGTAAACTATTGTCCTGGGCAATTGGGGGTCAAAGGGGTTGGGTACCAGATGGTAATTGTACCCTAGTGCTCTAGCAAGGCTGAATGGGACCCCTGGGGAATGATGATGGGTCACGCAACGCACAGGAAGCCCAAAAAAGGGAGATGACGTGCACGCAACCCCTCCTAGACCACGTGTGCAGAAAAAAAACCTGCACTACGCTGTGGCACCCAGTAACACAAGAATGAACGTATGCGTGTCACACGCAGCCTAGAATGACCTCTGAAGGGGTATGCTACACACGGGGCAAGCACAGATGTTAGATACGTGCGTGACTCACCGTCTGCCAGGAAAAAGAGCGTGAAAAAGAAGCGTGTGTGCGCGTTGGCAACACCCCCGCCAAAAGAAGAATTGTACGCTGTCTGAGGAGACAGGACAACAGTAGAAGGGAACGCTGTTTGAGGGAACAGGCCCAGGAAAACCAGAAAAAGAGAAAAAGGAGAAAAGGCTGTCAGAGGTAACAGGGAGTACGAACTTGAAACGCTGTGAAGTAAATCGCATGTGAAACGACAAGAAGTACAGATTTCACCCACTCGCTCTCCACGAAAAGCATGTACAAGGAAATGGTGTTCTACTAGTACCTTTTATGCAGGCCCACATGTCCAGCGTCACTTCCGCGTGTACGCGCTAGGGCCATTTCCACCAATTACACACTTTGTCACTTCCGCGTGTAGGGCCATTTCCACCAATTACACACTTTGTCACTTCCGCGTGTACGCGCTAAGGCCGTTTCCACCAATTACACGCTTTGACACTCGGACGTGTCTTTCATTTTTTTAACACGCAACATTTCAAACGTGTGCCATATTCAACGTGCACCTGACTTCATAGACGCGCATACGCTGGTGGCCTTTGGGCCAATGAATGTACAGACGTGTGCTGACGCGCTTACGCGCTAAGGGTCTTTCCTCGAATTACACGCAGACGTGCTGGATTTTAATGTGCAAAATCACTCCGTATCAAGCTGGCCACGTGTTCACACACGGAAGACCATGCTCCTGCCCAGAAGGCCGAATTACTGCCCCCCAGAGCCCTGAGCACTCTCCCACCTGCCATCTGCTGCTGCCTGACTGCCTGCTGCCCACGTGCCCTGCCATTTGCTGCCTGCACATCAGCCAGGGGTGCTGTTGCTGTGACCACCCCTGCTGGAACCGAAGACTCCCGACTGCTTTTCCATCGCCCCGCCCCACAGCCCAGCCCCAGGACCCAGTTGCCCACCCACTCCTGCCTCTGGGGTTGCCATGTCGGGCACTGCAACATCTGGCACCAGTGGTAACCCCTGGCCAAGGAGGCAGAGGGGCACCAGCTTCACTGCCACCGAAGTTGGTGTCCTGGTGGAACATGTCCTGGGGCAGTATGATGCCCTCTTCGGAAGGTTGCGCGCCGACAAGGAAGGACGGACTCGGATCTGGATGGACATCGTGACTGCCATCAACGCGGAGGAGGTGGCAGTCCGCGACTACGAACGTGTCAGGAAGCGCTGGGAGGACTTCAGGTCCAGGACCCTCAACAAGGCCCGGCGCCTCCTGAAGGCAGTGGATGCTAAGGGGCGCCGGGGCCACTTGTCGGAAGATCAGATGAGGGTCCTGGAACGCATATCCCCAGCGCTCCACATCCAGGTCCTTGAGAGGCAGACCCGTCTGGAGTCGAGCGGTAAGTGTACATGCATACTGATTGTAAGCTGTGCGTGTGGTGTGCCAGGAGTGTGCAGGTTGAACATGTATTTTTATGTGGGCAAGTAGGGGGGGTGTACAGGGCTGTGAGGGTGACACATGCGAGGGGTCTCATGTGTGACACATGGATGGTGCTTGTGTGTGTGGGCTTGCATGGCATAGGATGTGGAGGAATGATTGTCAGGTGTGACATGGATGTCGATCGGAACACTGCGACAGTTGGCGGAGGTGTACACATGCATGCAAGTTTGGTGGTGTGTGTGCATGTGTAGTGTACTCCCTATGTTGCATGTGATGTGTGGATGACCTTTGGCTGCTCATGCTGTTGTATGTGAATGGGTGGTGCTGGCTGTTGCAATATGGCTGTGGTTTGGCTCATGTGTGCAAGTTGAAATTACATGTGTGTTGGGGATTGTGATGCCATGTCTGAGGTTTACCAATGCCACTCATGTATGACTGTCATGTGTGTATGAGTCCATTGAACAGTGCCCTGATGCCTGTGTTTTCTTTCTCCCTGTCTGCAGCGTCAACTGATGAAGAGGGCGGAGAAGGTGCTGTGGAGCACAGCGGCAGGGGTCGCACCACCAGCCGGAGACGCAAGGCCCGGATCCCCTCCCAGGTTCTGATCTCGTCGGGGAGTGAGGAGTCCGGTGCCGTGTCCCAGGCCGCAGCTGCCCAGGGGAGGTCCAAGAGGCGGAGGTTGGAGTTGGACTCCTCGGCAGCAGAAGGGGCAGCTGGGACCCCACAGGGCCCAACGAAGGAAGCTGGCACGGAGTCATCCAGGTTGGTGGGGGGTTTGGAGGAGGAGGAGGCCGTGCAAGCAACAGAGGCGGGGTCTGGAGGTGGGGATTCCACTGGTGCTAGTGGTGCAGTGCAGGATCTGGGACAGGAGGCAGCACAGGCCGCCGCAGAGGTGCCTGTGTGCAATCCTGTCCCTGCTCCTGTCACTGCATCATCTTGCACCAGCGGGGATGCCTACCTCCAGACCCGTTCTCAGGGAGGGGATTGGCTTACAACACCTGGCCTTCCTCTCCCTGCGGATGTGGCTATTCTGCACCAGGTTGAGCCTGTCCAGGGTGGGGTGGCGTTGCGTCAACGGGCCATGCGAGCTGACCTGCAGTCTTTTCATGATGAGTCTGCACGTCTTCTTGCATGGCTCGTTGACTGCGTTGACCCACTGGGACAGCTCACCAGGGCTGGATTCCTCAGTTTCCTGGACCTTGTTCCGACCCCCTCCTCCACGGAACCCCCTATGCCCCAGTCGTCCTCCATGCCATCTTCCCACCCATGTGTCACCTGGGTGCCCTGTGGAGCTGCCTCCGACCGTGCAGCCAGGCTGGTGGACAACAGATCCCTGCCACAGTCGGGAGTCGGACGTCCAGCAGGGGTGGCCACATCAACGACTGCACCCCAGCTGGAGGAGGATGCGCAGGCACCATCGGACAGGGCACATGGACAGCAGCAGCTGCAGCAGCAGGAGGCTGTAGGTGGGAGCCACGATAGCTCGGGGCCTTCAACATCGGAGGGGCAGGCATCGGCCGGAGGGCAGGAGGACCCTGGACGGGAAGTGTCTTCCGTGTGGCAGCGGTTGGGCCACGCCATAGATGCGGAGCGGCGGCGGGCGGAAGAGGTGCGGCTCACGATGGTCAGGGCGGAGAACTCCATGCGGAGGGCCCTGAGGCGGGCCAAGTGCCTCGAGGCAATCCGCAGGGAGTTGGAGGTGAACATGTCAGCGTCCCTGCGGACCCTCGGGGCCATGGAACAGGACCGCCTCCGGGACATAGACGAGGAGTTCGATGATGCCCTGGCCCGGAACACCACTAAGTGAGCCGCTGGACTGGCCCGCCGCCATTGTATATAGTTATTTAGTGATAGGTTTCCTTTATAGTTTATTTTTATTTGGAGTCGACGGACACTGCTCCACCTTTTGTATATAGTTCCATTTTAGATAGGTTTTTTGGTAGGTTTCATTTCTTCTGTTGGGATGATGGACCCTGAATACTTTGTACATAGTTGGACTTTGGATTTGGACATTTTTTTTACTATGAATATTTTTTCCCATGGAGCAATGGTTTTCTATTTCTTTTTTCCCATCATTTCCTTTTTATGGAGTTGAACTTTGGAAGACATTTTTTTGGATTATCATTTATTGATTTTAATTTGAAAAGGGACAGCCAGCTTAATTTTTTTTTTTTTTTACTTGTGTATTTTGTTTAATTTTGATTGCCATTACTGTTGTTATTAATACATTATTTGGATTTTTTCATTCTTCAATGTGTGGTTTCATCTCATTGTTTTCATGCATGTCATGATATGGGTTTTCAGGTTCACTTGCAACCATTGTGTGTGTGAGAGACACATGTGTTGATTTACATTGTTTCCATTGGAGTAGTATCATGGGCGCATGTAATACTTGGTTGTGTCTTTGGGCTGTGGTGGCTGGCCATGAGGCCCATGCTTGAGGATTGTCAGGGCCTGTGGGCAGGGGGACATGAGTGGGGGCCTGGTGGAGGCTGCCCATGGTGGCTGGGGGGTGGGGGTGGAGGTAGACATGATCGAGGGCCTGGTGGAGGCTGCCCCTGCACTGCTGGGGGGTTGGGGTGATAGGGGACATGAGTGGGGGCCTGGTGGGGGATGCCCATGGTGGCTGGGGGGTGGGGCTGGTGGGAGACATGGGTGGGGGCCTGGTGGGGGCTGCCCATGGTGGCTGGGGGGTGGGGGTGTGTGGAGTCATGCCTCGGGTGGTGCCGCGGCGTGCACTCAACCCGCACGAGCCCGAAAACGCTGGACACCCTGGCGGCATGCCCGCCCTTCCCGGTGTAGCAAGGAAGGGGGAAGCCGCCGCGGACAGCCGCGTTGCTGGCGGCCGCAGCGACGCTGCAGAAAGAGCCGCTATAGACAGCCGCGGCGAAGCCGCGAGAGAAGACTCTGCGGACAGCCGCGGCGGGCCCGCGGAACACTCACCTGGGTTCCACTCCGGTCCGGGGAACGGGGAGCCGTGCTCGCGGTGGTGCCGGGACGCAGGAGAGCAGCGATCGGATCGCCGCCTCCGTGCTCCTTCTGATGGAGCCAGGACTTCATGTGGCTGGAGAAGGACGCCCATCGTCCGGATGCGTCCTTACACCACGCAGCCACGGCTGCATGGCCAACGTGAACCCTCACCACCTCAAGGGAAACGGGAAGGGCGACAGCCCGGGGCGGCAACCTTTAAGGGAGGCGGGACAACGTCCCAGGAACCAATGAGAAGGGGGTTAGCCCAGGCTCCCAGTGATTGGAGGGGGTTTGAAATCTCCTGTTATGATAAAAGGGCGCCAAACCAAACTAATGTGTTGCTCTCATTCCACAGGACAGGGAGAAAGGAGAGAGGGGAGAACCAGAGTGGTGGGCCTATCCGGACACCCCAAGATAAGACCAGACCAGGACTAACGTCGTTATATTTTGGAAGACCAAGACACCGGTGAAATTAACCGGAAGGACTTGATAGTAATTCCCTTAAACATAACGCTATCCTTCAACCAGTGATTAAATTATTGTTTCAGCATCCACCTGTTTCCGAGCTTAACTTCACACTGGCGACAAAGGTGGGATTCTGACAGCGCTATGGAGGCATTGATAAAGACCCTGACCGAGGGTCAACAGCAATTGCAACAGATGGTGCAGCTACAGTCACAACAAGCAGCTGCGGATCGGCAAGCCTTTCAACAGGCCATCCAGCTGCAGGGTACTATACAGACCACTGCGCAGGACAAACAGCATGAGACCATAACCCATCTCACGGATGCAGTAGCCAATACGAGAAACCAACCACTGGTGCCCTCGGCCCTCCTGCAGAAGTATAGGGACGGGGAGGACCCTGCATTTTTCTTTACCAGTTTCGAACGCATAGCCAGGAACGCACTATGGCCTCCAGACCAGTGGGGTCAGTATGTCGCCCCCCTTCTATCTGGGGTAATGCAGGGCGCCTACCAGGCTGTAAACCCCAACGGCAATACGCCGTACGGAGAGATCAAGGCCGCAGTGCTAGACCGTTTAGGACTGGACGATGAAGCATACCGGATCCAGCTAAGGGAAGCCAGACTCAGGGCTGGGGAAAGCCCACGCCAGCTGTACTATAGGATAAAAGACCTAGCCGAGAAGTGGTTGCTGGCTCCAAACCCCGCTAACCAACCCCTGCTCGATAAAATCATACTGGAACAGTTCATAGAAGCCCTGCCCGGGCAAATGCAGAAATGGGTCAGGCAGCACCATCGGCCCACCCTAACCGAAGCAGTGGACATAGCGTCGGCGTATCAGAAGGCAGGTCACTTCCGGCTACCACCCACAGGAGTATCAGCCCGCATTGCCATCCCGGTTTCCGACCCCCATGTGATTAGGGGTAGCCGAGTCCTACCCTTCAGGTGGAAACCCTCAGAGGACAAGAGACCAGGAAGCGAAGAGAAGGCCCCAATGCCGACACCTGGTTACAAGCAATCGCAGTGTTATGAGTGCAACGAGTGGGGCCACATAGCCCGGTTTTGTCCCAGGAGAAGACCGGTTAAACCCATGGACATCGGTTACCTGAACCCAATAGGCGAGGAGGGCGTCCTGGGACCCTATGTGGTGGACATTCGTGTCGACGGCCGACCATCACGTGCACTCTTGGACAGCGGCAGCAGGCAGACGGCCATATCACCAACCGTGAGTAACTCTCCCTGCTTGTCTAACGTAACGGTACCTATCCGATGCATTCACGGGGACACCAAGTGTTACCCAATGAAGGATGTAGTGATTGACTTAAAAGAAACCTCCACTCCCTTGAGGGTTGCCGTCCTACCTAGTCTTCCCACCCCAGTGGTAATTGGGACTGACCTTCCCCACTTCAACCAGACCTTAATGGACCTAAGGGAAGAGAAGTACCCGCCCGAATCCAATGTTGCGGGAACGGACCCTGTTTCCCGAGAACCCCTACCAGGGCGGAAAAGGCAGACCCGGATGGCATTGTTTCAGGCCAGTTATATGACCCGACCCATCGATTGGAAGCTTGAAGATAACGAGGACACCATAAGGGGAGAGACCCTAACCGACCCAACCCTACGTGTGGCCAGGGAAAGGGCAGCCCGGGAAGGGGAACCCAACCTAGCCAGTGGCCCAGGGTTCCTTCTACGCAATGGTCTCCTATACCGGAGGTATAAGGGTGACGATGACGCCGTAAAAGAACAATTAGTGTTACCGAAGAGTCACCGTCTTATAGTACTACAACTGGCCCACAATCATCCCTGTGGGGGTCACATGGCCTCCCTTAAGACCCAACAAAATCTTCTAAAGAGGTTTTTCTGGCCTGGCATCTAGGGGGAGGTAGCCCGACATTGCAAGAATTGTTCCACCTGCCAGCTTACCAGCGGGGTACTACCCGCCAAGGCACCACTACAGAAAATGCCCCTCATTTCGATCCCATTCCAGAGGATCGGCATGGACATAGTGGGACCCCTGGAACCAGCCAGCCGGGGTTATAAATACTTATTGGTCATAGTCGACTACGCCACCCGCTACCCAGAGGCCTTTCCCCTAAAGGGAACATCGGCCCGGGTATTATGCGACCAACTAATCCCGTTCTTTGCCCGAGTGGGGATACCCTCCGAGATAATCACTGACCAGGGCACTAATTTCATGTCAACCCTCCTAAAACAAATATGTGGACAGCTACAGATCAAACAATTGAGAACCTCAGTATAGCATCCCCAAACTGATGGGCTGGTAGAACGATATAACCAGACGATCAAAAAAATGCTAAGAAGGGTGACGGGACCAACCGGGAAAAACTGGGATCGGGCGATCCCCCTGGTGTTAATGGTGTTAAGAGACACCCCACAGTCTTCCACCGGTTTTTCTCCCTTCGAGCTCTTGTTTGGGAGACAACATCGGACGATACTGGACCTGGTTAAGGAGGAGTGGGAATCTACGGAAGAGGTGTCCTTAACCGAGTATACAGAGGAATTAAAGGAACACCTAACCGCATTACGTACACTGGCCCAGAACAACCTTGGTCATGCCCAAACAACTCAAGAAAGAAATTACAACAAGGGGAGCCGGATGAGAACCTTCAGCCCAGGGGACCAGGTATTGGTACTCCTACCTACCAGCACCAACAAGCTCTTAGCCAGATGGAGAGGGCCCTACAAGATCATTGATGTGCTAAGCCCAGTGACCTACCGGGTACAACAACCCGATCGAACTACCCCAGAAAAGGTCTATCACATCAACCTTCTAAAAAAATGGAACGAGCCTCTTCTGGGCGCCTTTGTGAGCATCGAGGAACCCGAATCGGAAGAAATCCTGAACACCGTTCCCCATACCCTGGATGCAGTCAACTGGGGTGACATCCTTTCCCCCGAAATGAAGACGGACATAAGGAACAGGCTGTTCCCCTATGCTGACGCCTTTTCCTCCTTACCTGGACGAACCAACGTGCTTGAACATGTAATCAAAACGGACCCCGGACCACCCGTGAGGCTTAGACCGTACCGGATACCCGAAGCCAGGCGGAACACCATTAAATCCGAGGTGGATGAAATGTTACGGATGGATATCATCGAGCCATCTGTCAGCGTTTGGTCGTCCCCCATAGTGCTCGTTCCTAAACCGGACGGTTCGGTCCATTTCTGTAAGGACTACAGACAGTTAAATGCGGTGTCCCGATACGAAGCCTATCCAATGCCTCGGATGGACGAACTACTGGAGGGCCTTGGAGCAGCCCAATTCTAAAGTTCTCTGGATTTAACCAAGGGCTATTGGCAGATACCCCTACGCACCAAGGATAAGGAGAAAACTGCCTTTTCCACCCCACAAGGCTTATACCAATATAAGGTTCTACCCTTTGGACTCCATGGGGCCCCCGCCACGTTCCAGAGGCTGATGGACATCATACTAAGACTGCATGCTGGATACGCTGCTGCTTACCTGGACGACATTGTCGTGTACAGCCAATCCTGGGGGTCGCATCTGGACCATCTGGAACTAGTAGTAGCTGATTTACAGAGGGCAGGGTTACATATCAACCCCAACCCCAAGAAGACTACGATGGGAACCCACGAAACCAAATATCTGGGCCACATAGTGGGTGGGGGAGTGCTTAGTTGTCCAAAACCCAGGCTATACGCGATATACCGACTCCCACCAACAGGAAACAAATACGAGCATTCCTGGGGTTGATCGGGTATTACAGGAGATTCATCCCTGACTTCTCCTCGGTGGCCGCACCTTTGACAGACGCGTTAAGGCTCAAGGGAAATCCCAATCTGACCAACAACCCAAGTGCCTTGAACGCCATAGCGGACCTGAAGCGACGGATCACGTCAAACCCGGTCTTCTGCTGTCCGGACTTCCAGAAACATTTCTTTTTACAGACAGACGCCTCCAACCAGGGACTAGGAGCTGTACTGTCGCAGGAGACCAGAGGGGATCTACAACCAGTGTGCTTCATCAGTCGGAAGCTGTTGCCCCACGAGGCGGCTTACTCGACCATTGAGAAGGAGTGCTTGGCCATCAAGTGGGCCATTGACTCACTCCGGTATTATCTGCTGGGTCGCCGGTTCACCCTGTATACCGACCATGCCCCCCTCCAGTGGCTGGCTCAGCATAAGGACACTAACCAGAGGGTTCTCCGCTGGTTTCTCTCCCTTCAGCCTTTCGACTTCTTCACGTTGCACAGACCTGCCAGGTTCCAGCTAGTGGCGGACTATCTGTCTAGATGCTCACCCTGGCCCGAACGGCCTGGGATCGGGGTGGGGATGTGTGGAGTCATGCCTCGGGTGGTGCCGCGGCGGGCACTCAACCCGCACGAGCCCGAAAATGCTGGACACCCTGGCGGCATGCCCGCCCTACCCGGTGTAGCAAGGAAGGGGGAAGCCGCCGCGGACAGCCGCGTTGCTGGCGGCCGCGGCGACGCTGCAGATAGAGCCGCTATAGACAGCCGCGGCGAAGCTGCGAGAGAAGCCTCTGAGGACAGCCGCGGCGGGCCCGCGGAACACTCACCTGGGTTCCACTCTGGTCCGGGGAACGGGGAGCCGTGCTCGCGGTGGTGCCGGGACGCAGGAGAGCAGCGACCGGATCGCCGCCTCCGTGCTCCTTCTGATGGAGCCAGGACTTCATGTGGCTGGAGAAGGACGCCCATCGTCCTGATGCATCCTTACACCACGCAGCCACGGCTGCATGGCCAACATGAACCCTCACCACCTCAAGGGAAACGGGAAGGGCGACAGCCCGGGGCGGCAACCTTTAAGGGAGGCGGGACAACGTCCCAGGAAACAATGAGAAGGGGGTTAGCCCAGGCTCCCAGTGACTGGAGGGGGTTTGAAACCTCCTGTTATGATAAAAGGGTACCAAACCAAACTAATGTGTTGCTCTCATTCCAGAGGACAGGGAGAAAGGAGAGATGGGAGAACCAGAGTGGTGGGCCTATCCGGACACCCCAAGATAAGACCAGACCAGGACTAACGTTGTTATATTTTGGAAGACCAAGACACCGGTGAAATTAACCGGAAGGACTTGATAGTAATTCCCTTAAACATAACGCTATCCTTCAACCAGTGATTAAATTATTGTTTCAGTATCCACCTGTTTCGGAGCTTAACTTCACAGGGTGATAGGGGACATGAGTGGGGGCCTGGTGGAGGCTGCCCATGGTGGCTGGGGGGTGGGGGTGGTGGGAGACATGAGTGGGGGCCTGGTGGAGGCTGCCCCTGCACTGCTGGGGGGTGGGGGTGATAGGGGACATGAGTGGGGGCCTGGTGGGGCTGCTCATGGTGGCTGGGGGGTGGGGATGATAGGGGACATGAGTGGGGGCCTGGTGGAGGCTGCCCATGGTGGCTGGGGGGTGGGGGTGGTGGGAGACATGAGTGGGGGCCTGGTGGAGGCTGCCCCTGCACTGCTGGGGGGTGGGGGTGGTGGTAGACATGGGTGGGAGCCTGGTGGGGGCTGCCCATGGTGGCTGGGGGGTGGGGGTGATAGGGGACATGAGTGGGGGCCTGGTGGGGGCTGCCCATGGTGTCTGGGGGTTGGGGATGGGTGGGAGACATGAGTGGGGGCCTGGTGGGGGCTGCCCATGGTGGCTGGGGGTGGGGGTGGTGGGAGACATGAGTGGGGGCCTGGTGGAGGCTGCCCCTGCACTGCTGGGGGGTGGGGGTGGTGGTAGACATGGGTGGGAGCCTGGTGTGGGCTTCCCATGGTGGCTGGGGGGTGGGGGTGATAGGGGACATGAGTGGGGGCCTGGTGGGGGCTGCCCATGGTGGCTGGGGGGTGGAGGAGTTGGTAGACATGGGTGGGGGCCTGGTGGAGGGTGCCCCACACTGCTGGGGGGGTGGGGGTGGTGGGAGACATGAGTGGGGGCCTGGTGGAGGCTGCCCATGGTGGCTGGGGGGTGGGGGTGGTGGGAGACATGAGTGGGGGCCTTGGTGGATGCTGCCCCTGCACTGCTGGGGGTTGGGGGTGATAGGGGACATGAGTGGGGGCCTGGTGGGGGATGCCCATGGTGGCTGAGGGTGGGGGTGGTGGGAGACATGGGTGGGGGCCTGGTGGAGGGTGCCCCACACTGCTGGGGGGGTGGGGGTGGTGGGAGACATGAGTGGGGGCCTGGTGGAGGCTGCCCATGGTGGCTGGGGGGTGGGGGTGGGTGGGAGACATGAGTGGGGGCCTGTTGGGGGCTGCCCATGGTGGCTGGGGGGTGGGGGTGATAGGGGACATGAGTGGGGGCCTGGTGGGGGCTGCCCATGGTGGCTGGGGGGTGCGGGTGGGTGGGAGACATGAGTGGGGGCCTGGTGGGAGCTGCCCATGGTGGCTGGGGGGTGGGGGTGGTGGGAGACATGGGTGGGGGCCTGGTGGAGGGTGCCCCACACTGCTGGGGGGGTGGGGGTGGTGGGAGACATGAGTGGGGGCCTGGTGGAGGCTGCCCATGGTGGCTGGGGGGTGGGGGTGGGTGGGAGACATGAGTGGGGGCCTGGTGGGGGCTGCCCATGGTGGCTGGGGGGTGGGGGTGATAGGGGACATGAGTGGGGGCCTGGGGGAGGCTGCCCATGGTGGCTGGTGGGTGGGGGTGGTGGGAGACATGAGTGGGGGCCTGGTGGAGGCTGCCCCTGCACTGCTGGGGGGTGGGGGTGATAGGGGACATGAGTGGGGGCCTGGTGGGGGATGCCCATGGTGGCTGGGGGGTGGGGGTGGTGGGAGACATGGGTGGGGGCCTGGTGGGGGCTGCCCATGGTGGCTGGGGGGTGGGGGTGATAGGGGACATGAGTGGGGGCCTGGTGGAGGCTGCCCATGGTGGCTGGGGGGTGGGGGTGATGGGAGACATGAGTGGGGGCCTGGTGGAGGCTGCCCCAGCACTGCTGGGGGGTGGGGGTGATAGGGGACATGAGTGGGGGCCTGGTGGGGGATGCCCATGGTGGCTGGGGGGTGGGGGTGGTGGTTTGACATGGGTGGGGGCCTGGTGGGGGCTGCCCATGGTGGCTGGAGGGTGGGGGTGATAGGGGACATGAGTGGAGGCCTGGTGGAGGCTGCCCATGGTGGCCGGGGGGGTGGGGGTGGTGGGAGACATGAGTGGGGGCCTGGTGGAGGCTGCCCCTGCACTGCTGGGGGGCGGGGGTGATAGGGGACATGAGTGGGGGCCTGGTGGGGGATGCCAATGGTGGCTGGGGGGTGGGGGTGGTGGGAGACATGGGTGGGGGCCTGGTGGGGCTGCCCATGGTGGCTGGGGGGTGGGGGTGATAGGGGACGTGAGTGGGGGCCTTGTGGAGGCTGCCCATGGTGGCTGGGGGGTGGGGGTGGTGGGAGACATGAGTGGGGGCCTGATGGAGGCTGCCCCTGCACTGCTGGGGGGTGGGGGTGGTGGTAGACATGGGTGGGAGCCTGGTGGGGGCTGCCCATGGTGGCTGGGGGGTGGGGGTGATAGGGGACATGAGTGGGGGCCTGGTGGGGGCTGCTCATGGTGGCTGGGGGGTGGGGGTGGTGGGAGACATGAGTGGGGGCCTGGTGGAGGCTGCCCATGGTGGCTGGGGGGTGGGGGTGGTGGGAGACATGGGTGGGAGCCTGGTGGGGGCTTCCCATGGTGGCTGGGGGGTGGGGGTGATAGGGGACATGAGTGGGGGCCTGGTGGGGGCTGCCCATGGTGGCTGGGGGGTGGAGGAGTTGGTAGACATGGGTGGGGGCCTGGTGGAGGGTGCCCCACACTGCTGGGGGGGTGGGGGTGGTGGGAGACATGAGTGGGGGCCTGGTGGAGGCTGCCCATGGTGGCTGGGGGGTGGGGGTGGTGGGAGACATGAGTGGGGGCCTTGGTGGATGCTGCCCCTGCACTGCTGGGGGTTGGGGGTGATAGGGGACATGAGTGGGGGCCTGGTGGGGGATGCCCATGGTGGCTGGGGGTGGTGGGAGACATGGGTGGGGGCCTTGTGGAGGGTGCCCCACACTGCTGGGGGGGTGGGGGTGGTGGGAGACATGAGTGGGGGCCTGGTGGAGGCTGCCCATGGTGGCTGGGGGGTGGGGGTGGGTGGGAGACATGAGTGGGGGCCTGGTGGGGGCTGCCAATGGTGGCTGGGGGGTGGGGGTGATAGGGGACATGAGTGGGGGCCTGGTGGGGGCTGCCCATGGTGGCTGGGGGGTGGGGGTGGGTGGGAGACATGAGTGGGGGCCTGGTGGGGGCTGCCCATGGTGGCTGGGGGGTGGGGGTGGTGGGAGACATGGGTGGGGGCCTGGTGGAGGGTACCCCACACTGCTGGGGGGTGGGGGTGGTGGGTGACATGAGTGGGGGCCTGGTGGGGGCTGCCCATGGTGGCTGAGGGGTGGGGGGGTGGTAAACAAGGGTGGGAGCCTGGTGGGGGCTGCCCATGGTGGCTGGGGGGTGGGGGTGATAGGGGACATGAGTGGGGGCCTGGTGGGGGCTGCCCATGGTGGCTGGGGGGTGGGGGTGGGGGGAGACATGAGTGGGGGCCTGGTGGAGGCTGCCCATGGTGGCTGGGGGTGGGTGGGAGACATGAGTGGGGGCCTGGTGGGGGCTGCCCATGGTGGCTGGGGGTGGGGGGGTGGTAGACATGGGTGGGAGCCTGGTGGGGGCTGCCCATTGTGGCTGGGGGGGGGTGGGTGGGAGACATGAGTGCGGGCCTGGTGGAGGGTGCCCCACACTGCGGGGGGTGGTGGGGACTGGGAGACATGAGCAGGTGTGCAGGGTAGTCCCCTGTTTTGTGGGCTGCCTGCAGGGGCCGTGGAGGGTGTACAGGGAACACCTGTGAGGACCCACCCAGCCTAATTGCGTGTGATTATTCCCGCGCACCCCTGTAATACACGTACCCAGCCAAATCTCGTGTGATAATTCCCGCGCACCCCTGTAATACACGTACCCAGCCAAATCGCGTGTGATTATTCCCGCGCACCCCTGTAATACATGTACCCTGGCTAATCGCGTGTAAAACTTCACGCGTACCCCTGTCATACACGTACCCAGCCAAATCGCGTGTGAAAATTCCCGCATACCCCTGTAATACACGTACCCTGGCTAATCGCGTGTTTAACTTCAAGCGTACCCCTGTCATACACTTACCCTGGCTAATCGCATGTAAAACTTCCCGCGTTCCCCTGATATGAACGTTACCCGCTTTGCGTTCCTTGTTTGGCAGCCCTGTAAACTGGTCCAGGGTTAGCGCAGCCCTTTGCGATGATTTAGCGATTTTGATGGCTTTTCCTTGCGCGAGGGTGTTCTTGGGGGCGTTACTGGCGCTGCTGCAGGGTCGCTGCGATACTCTGCGCCAAGGCTGGTTTGGGAGCCTAAAATCCATGAATCCGCTGTGCGTGGAAATCGGTTTTGGCGCACGCGCCTGGCGCAAAAAATCGCACGCGGACACTCTGCGCCAGCCGCTTGCGACACTTTTCTGCGAAATTCTATGAATTACCCTGATAGTGTTTTTGGTATAAGACGACAATTGGACTACTGTGCTGGAATGGTGAAATTCACTATAAACTCACAGGAAGATCCACAAGAATTTCTAATGTACTTACTACAAGTACTGGAAAACAAAAACATACTTATAAATGAAATCTTTCACATTTCATACATGTGGAAACATATATGCACTCTCTGCAGCAATGTGACACAAGAAGAAATCCCCAATGAACGCTTAATATATATATCAATACCAAATTGTGAATCCATTCCATTTCAGCAACTTGTACAAAATGCAAACCATGGTAGATTATGCTCTACCTGCAATTCAGATAATCGCTCTACGTTAGTAATACAAACACATAGTAAATACGTAAAACTAATTCTTCTACGTTACAATGCAGATGGTACCAAAAACAACTGCAAGCTGACTGGATTCACACATGGGCAAATATCACTTGGTAAGAAAACCTTCACAACAATAGGTATAATCTACCACGCAGGAGCCACAACCAATTCAGGGCACTACACTGCATATATAAAAAAGAAATGTGGATGGTTTGAATGTAATGATAGTACCATTACTCTAAAGCAGAGATTACCAGCAAATCTTACAAACGCTTATTTGATGTTCTTAAAACCAAAATTTGATAAATAAACTGTATTTAAACCTTTAAGTAAATTTGTGTTAAAAAAATATAAACTGTTAGAATACTCCAAAAGCTATCTAACAGCTCAAAGATTCTACAACAACTAATCAGATAAATGAATACCACTAAATTAGGCCAAAAAATACACAGTTAGAATACGCCAATTGGTATCTAACTGTCCCAAAATTATAAATTTGTGTTAAAATAATATAAACTGTTAGAATACTCCAAAAGCTATCTAACAGCTCAAAGATTCTACAACAACTAATCAGATAAATGAATACCACTAAATTAGGCCAAAAAATACATAGTTAGAATATGCCAATTGGTATCTAACTGTCCCAAAATTTAACAATATCCAAATAGATAAATCAAAACCACTAAAATATATTAAAAAAATAGACAGTTAGAAAACGCCAATTGGTATCTAACTGCTCCAAAATTTTATAATATCAAAACAAATGAAGAATCTGTTACTGCTCCAAAAAAAAATACAAAAAAGCAAAGTATAAAGCATTAGCCAGAAACAACAAGTGAACACTAAAAACAAACAAACAAATAAAATGTAGCATAACAGAAAAAGGTTTTTTTTTTAATCCAACATGGATTTTTTTTTCTCCCACAGACCCAATGATTTTAGCAACAAATACAGAAACTGAGCAAATTGCACAGTACTGTGATTTGTACTCTACTAAATATGAGGGTCGAAAAAAAATAAAAGTATATTGCTTATACAATGTAATAAGTCATTACAAAATACTAATACTAACATGCTATTTTCTTTTATCACAGAAATGAAGAAGAAAAACATGGACTCCCATTACTAGACCAAACAGTAAGTATACAATAAGAAGGACAACCATAGCAGCATATCACATCCATAGTATCTAATACCTTTGTTCCTTTTACATTTGTTTTTCACCCAAAGTTATAAGCAAATATGAATGTGATATGCTGCGGTGGTTGTTGCCAGGGCATAGAGTCTTGGGTGCATGGCCACCATAGAGTCAAACATTTCAATTATGATCTATGGGAAACTTTTAATGTCCGCGAACAATGTGAGTGTTCTTAGAACACTTTGAACTTGCCAGCGAACAATAAGGACACCTTTTTCAGGACACCCCCTACGAACATTTCAGAACAACGTGATAGTTCTTAGAACACTTTCAACTTAACAACGAACAATACGGACAGCGTCCTAAGGACACCCCCTACGAACATTCCAGGACACCGGGAGTGTTCTTAGAAGCGTCTTCAGAACAGCACCATCTTGTTTATTTGCGAACATTTCAGGACACTGCGAGTGTCTTAGGACACATTCAACTTGACAAAGAACAATACGGACAGCGTCCTCAGGACACCCCCTACGAACACTCGCCGGACACCGGGAGTGTTCTTAGAAGCGTCTTCAGAACACCACCATCTTTTTTATTTGCGAACATTTCAGGACACCGCGAGTGTTCTTAGGACACATTCAACTTGACAGAGAACAATACGGACAGCGTCCTCAGGACACCCCCTACGAACACTCCCCGGACACGGCGAGTGTTCTTAGAAGCGTCTTCAGAACACCACCATCTTGTTTACTTGCGAACATTTCAGTACACCGCAAGTGTTCTTAGGACACATTCAACTTGACAGAGAACAATACGGACAGCGTCCTCAGGACACCCCCTACAAACACTCCCCGGACACCGCGAGTGTTCTTAGAAGCGTCTTCAGAACACCTCCATTTTGTTTATTTGCGAACATTTCAGGACACCGCGAGTGTTCTTAGAACACATTCAACTTGACAGAGAACAATACGGACAGCGTCCTCAGAACACCCCCTACAAACATTTCAGGACACCGGGAGTGTTCTCAAAAACGTCTTCAGAACACCCCCATTTTGTTTATTTGCGAACATTTCAGGACACCGCGCGTGTTCTTAGAACACATTCAACTTGACAGAGAACAATACGGACAGCATCCTCAGGACACCCCCTACGAACACTCCCCGGACACAGCGAGTGTTCTTAGAACAGTTTCACTTTGCTTGCGAACAAAACGGACACATATTGACTCCTTAGAACACTCCCTAGTCAGTTTATTTAGAACATTTCAGAACACCCGTGATGGCCGCAAACAAATCGAACACAAAAAGAACGTCTAACACATAAAAAACACAACTTTCATCCTATCTCATACACTCCCACCCTCCCCAAACACTCCTACACACCAACACACTCTACAAAATACACATTTTGAACAAAGTTTCACCGCGCTGTTCGGGGACGTCCGCGAATGCAAGATGGCGGGCGCTACCGAAAAATCTGACTCGCTTCACGCTCCACGCCGTCCAATCAGTGAACACTTTGCATGTCCGCGAACATCACGCAAGACGATTGGCCAATCAGGACACTTTCCGCGGAGCGAACAGGGAAGTGTGTCCGCAAATCGAACACAGATATCACTAATTTTTTTTTAACTACTTTTTGTTCATTTTAAAAAGAACTACTGGACGGATTTTCACCAAATTTGCAAAAGCACGCTTTCGGGACCAAGCGCTGCTCCTGGTCCAAATTTGGTGCAAATCCATCCAGCGGTTTGGGCTGTAGGCGCGAGCAAATTTTTTTTCCCATTCACTCTATGGAGAGTGAGTATAATGTATACAAATATGAGCATATAGAGGGAAGGTAGAGTAATAAAAATAAAACTATGAGAAAGTGCTGATAACCATAATGATTATCTTCATGCACAGAAAGGATTGCTCTCTTTCAAGCCTGTATCTTCCGCTTTGTATATGTTTCATATGATGTGACTGGACCCTAAGTATACAAATATAGTACCTTTTCAATTTTTACTTCCTGACTGTTACTGAAGAAAACTATGTGGCTTCGATATGTCAGTAAAGGATAAAAAGGGAGAGCCAGCCATGTGATGTCATCAGTGATGTCATCAATGACATTTGTGATGCCATCTTTGATGTCCTGGGTGTTAGTGTTAGCAGTGCACGGTGGCGCGAGTTATGGTTGCTTATGTTACCATAAATGCCGAATTTCAGGGGTTTTTCGGTTTACTTTGAGCCATAACGTCCCTTTAACAAAGTTTTTTCACTGAATTTCATAGGTTTTTAGTAGCGCAACTTAACCATAACGTCCCTTTAACAAAGTTTTTTCACTGAATTTCATAGGTTTTTAGAGCACAACTTAACCATAATATCCCTGACTTCATATACATGTAACATAGAACATACTATCCCCCTTGTAGTGATTTTCATGTCCGCGGACTACCGCCATGTCTGCGGACACATCGAAAATCTGAGCGCGGTGAATGTAAATTTAAATAGTGTGCCCCATTTCCCCTTTGAAGTTGGCTCTGAAAAGAGCCGTTTTTTTTTTTACAGATGCTTGACAGACACCTGTTATTTTGTATTTTTTTTCTTGTTTTTTTTTCTTACTTTACTCCTAAAATCTTTACATAACCTTCTCCAAAGCAACCCTTACATTCCAAAATAGAAAGGCATTTCCGGTAAAAGATAAAGAAATGCCATCTTCTTTAAAATTAACAGCATTACTGGCATCAATATTCTCATTGTTACAGAAGAACATACCAGCTCTAAGCATGAAGGCACACATGCCTCGGTTGATGACACACCTAGCAATATTTTGCTGAGGACAAAAAACGGAACTATTGTCCCATATTGACCTAGGTAGTAATCCAGAAAAAATTACTTTTGCATTTGGAAGGATCTTCATTACTGCTTGAACCAAGCGTTCCAAATCAGCCAACAAAGTAGGGGCACTGACGTTGCCCAAATGGAAAGCACCATAGTGCAAAACTACCACATGCGGACTGTTCATCGTGGCTATATCCTCACAAACTTGTAGAATTCCCTGTACATTGCAATCAGGCACACTGCTCCACACCAAATCCACTCCTTTCACATCTAAGTTCTTTGCAACGTGCCTGCATTCAGCGTACTGCTGTAAACCATGCACAAACATATCTCGAGCACCAACATCCTGACTTTCTCCACTTCTGCCATCTTCACCACACACAGTCTCTTTCAACACAAATCCACAACCTCGACATCTGATTGGCTGATCCGTACAGTCTTCTTTCCATGTTGGGTTTCCTGGAAAAACCTGGATGTAGCACGCCCTGTCCACGAACAGCCGCATTGTCCGCGGACGGCGTCCACTTTACTCTCTGTGCCATTCCCTCATTGCATACAGCTAAGCAATCACACAATACGAATAACGTCCTCAGAACAACCCCATTTTGTGATTTTTCGAACATTTCAGGACAATTATTATTTCATTATTCAACATATTAACATTACACATATTATACTTTCATCTTGTACTCTGCACACAATGCTATGTTTCTCCATTAGTAGCTCAGTATACTAGATAGAATCCCATAATACAATGCTATTTATATCAATGCATCGTTCAAAGCACTAATAACGGTATGATATTTATTGCAATATCCTTGACACTTTTTTCGCAACATTATAATAAAAATCCCCAGTACACAAATTCCATGAAAAGTACATACACATGTGATGTCATCAGTGATTTCATCAATGACATTTGCGATGTCATCTTTGATGTCCTGGGTGTTAGTCTTAGCAGTGCACGGTGGTGGCGCCAGTTATTTTTCAAAGCTTACCATAACTTGCGATTTTCAGGGGTCTTTCGGCTGTACTTAGAACCATAATGTCCTTTAAACAAACTTTTTTTAATATTACGCAAACAATATACAAACATGGCGTGCAAAAACCAACTTCTACAGATGGCTTTACACAGAATGTTGCAAAGTAAGAATTTATGCTCGTTCACAGTGAAGGTCAGCTGCTTCCACAACTTCTACAGATAGCTTTACACAGAATGTTGAAAAGTAAGAATTTATGCTCGTTCACAGTGAAGGTCAGCTGCTTCCATTTTTTTCTCAGGCCCCGGAGAGGCTCACGAAGCGGACTATAAGGTTGTATTGTGTTTTGACCTTGACAGACAGAGATTGTGATGAAAGACTTCTCTTGAAGGAGTGTTGCTAAAACGTAAGAGAAGATAAAGATGAAATTTCTGAAACGAAACCACTTTTATATATTATATCACTATGCGAAAGATTGTTGGCACACGCAGAGTCGTATTTTGGGACTGCACCACTCGTAGACAATGGAAATTGCAATTGTACTGTAAGTAACCCTTCAGATTACTTTATACCAAATGTAATTACAATAGCGTAGCATTAAAGACCGCTCAAGTTGAACTTGTTCATTGAAAGTGGCATAATGTTTTCTACCGCGCACTATCACCGCCGATTTGATCCCCTGTCGTTTAGAGGGCTCTAAAAAAGGCAGACGACACAGGGTGGGTTAATAGAAATAATTTAACCGGTCTATGGCGGTCAAGCGCTCTACTCGCTGTGCCACTTCACTGTAGCCTGTCAAGTGGCACAGCGAGTACAACGCTCGCTTTGACATCCGTGCACAGCTTGCTAACGCAAGTTTGAATCCCGGCAAGGCCAAACTCAGCCTTTCATCCTTCCGTGGTCGATAAATGAGCACCACACACCGTGGTTAATAATAAGCACCGCTTAGCTACCTCACGGTTCTTAGCGCTATATGAATGGGAAAATATTATTTTATTATTAACATACTCTGTTGCACTATCTTCGATAGCAAATGTTTTCACGCCCTAATAAATAAAATGATGATTTTTAATGAAGATCGGCTGGTGAGACTAATTTATGTTTTTTAAAACAGGTATGTGGCTCCATTTTGCCTATCTCACGATTTACAGACTCCAGCGGATGGGGTCTTCAACTGCCAGGTGCAGGTCCAAATATGCAACTTCATGACCCTCACCATTTATGGGACAATCGCCAAGGACCAATATGCCCTTACGCAGTACTAGCGGCTGCAAACAACATACCAACCAATCGGGTGGTCTAATGACTCGTTGTTGGAGCAACCTTCCGATTATCAGAGCGACCATTTACTGCTTTTATCATAAACCAACAGCCTATCTACCGCAAAGGAACAACGCGTGGCTCCAAATAAACTTTTGCTGATCGACAGCAGAGACAATAGCAAATCGCTGAATATTCACTAAACATTTCATGTGAAATAAATGTACTTTACCAAATGTACAATCCTGCTGTTTACTTTTAAACCACAGTTTCATATTCTGAATTGTGGCGCACTGAGTTGTAAGCTGATCTAACACTCTCTGTACCGCAAAGGAACATCGCGTGTCTCAACATGAACTTTTGCGGATCGACAACAAAGACAAATGCAAATTGCTGAATATTCTCTAAACATTTGATGTCAAATAAATGTACTTTACAACATTTACAATCTTGCTGTTTGCTTTTAAATCACAGTTTCATATTCCGAATTGTGGCGCGCTGTGTTGTGACATAATGTGTGTTGTCTTCCGGGTTCTGTGTAAAGTCGCGTAGTACTGGAGACGACTGGGCGCGTTTGATTACGCACCCTGTAACGTCACGGAGAGAGGCGGGGAATATGAATGCTTTCATAATATCAGGCTTAGAGGCGGGAGATATGACTTAGTGTTGCAAAAGCAAGCCAGCCAGGTCAATAGCGCCAGTCATAGGATTATCACATAATGTCGGCGCACACCAGCCGGATTTATCATTTCTTTAGTGGACAAAAAGTCGGTTGACGCCCCTAGGAAATTGTACTATTAGCGGACAAAAGGAGTGCTCTTAAAACACTTTCACCCTGACAACGAACAATACAAACAACGTTCTCAGAACACCCCCATTTTGTGTAATTGCAACCATTTCGGGACACTGCGAGTGTTCTTAGAACACATTCAACTAGACAGATTACAATACGGACAGCGTCCTGAGGACACCCCCAGTTTGTGTATTTATGAACAATTAAGTACACCGCGAGTGTTCATAGCTCATTTTTACCTTCCTTGCGAACAAAAATGACACATACTCCGTCCTCTAAACACCCCACCATTTAGTTTATTTACAAAATGTCAGAACAGCCGTTTTCTCCGCGGACAAATCAAATGCAACAAAAACATCTAGCACATAAAAAAACAAAACATTGAACCTATCTCATACTCCCCCACCCTCCCCAAAGACTCTTACACACCAACACACGGCACTAAATACAATTTTTTATCCACGTTTCACTGCGCTGTACGCGGTCAACTGTGAATACAAGATGGCGGGCGCCACAGAAAATCTGACGCGCTCCACGCCCCTCGCCGTCCAATCAGCGAACACGTCGCATGTCTGTGGACATGACGCAAGGCCATGGGCCAATCGGGGTGCTGTCCGCGGAGCGAACAGGGAAGTCCGTCCGCAAAGCGAACACAGATATCACTAATTTTTTTGCAGACATTTCGGTCATTTTTAAAAAAACTACTGGACATATTTACACCAAATTTACAAAAACACGCTTTTGGGACCAGGCCGCCGCTCCTGCCGCAAATTTGGTGTAAATCCGTCCAGCGGTTCGGGCTCTAGCCGTGCGCAAAGTTTTTTCCCATTCAGTCTATGGGAAAAAAAAAGTTGTGGGACCCCCCCCCTATAACTTTGCCCCCCCTGGACGAATCCTCACCAAACTTTGCAAAAAAATTCAGAGTGACCCAAAGTGCTCTTCCTATGCTATGGAAACAGCAACTTAACCATAACTACATGGCCACTACCGTGGCCATGTATTATATATATATATATATATATAATACTCTTATTCTGTCGCTATTTTTGTCCCACCGCCCTCCATTACCTTCCCTTACTTGTTCTAAGGCATGCAACTTTTTGCCAAAGCATTTAGTCTTTTTCACTCACCGTTCGCATTTTTTTTCCTCTCTGGATGCTCGGGATCACCGCCTTCGTTACTGCCTCTCCTTGTCGTTTGTCCGATTAGCTGCTCGTAGAAGTGGGAAGGGGTTTGTGGGGGAAAGCACAGGCTCCTTCAGACCTAACCTGCAGGGTTTTCACTTAGACTATCCACTATCTATGGGGAGCCTCTCTTTCTACTTAGCCGGATGGCAAAGGACCATCAATCTCTTCTACCAAGTGTACAGTAGGGACCCCAGCTGGCCCATAGGATTGGGTTTTCCCTACAGCACTTTAAGATGAGTAGCAGCACCCTTGAGATGGATGGGGATGCAGATTAATACTCTTGCACCCAATCAATAATGGCAACTCAATAGTATGGCAAAGGTAGTCCATTTAATGACAAGTACAAAAAACGGGGAGTTCATAAATATCAGCAATCGCTCAATATTTAGTCTTGCTTCTACTCCAATTAATGTAACAAAAAACATAGTATCTCTCAAAACTTAGCATGCAATTTGATTGGTTCGAGGAAGGTAACTTTAATATAGGAACTATATCTGTATATGGTAACGGGGAGAGGGAATTGGCTAAACAATGCCAGGTGGGGCAACTAAGCCCTTCCTTCAAATTGGCTACTGTAACCGTCACTAAAAGTACGATGTCTCATTGGTTCTAGTAACTATAGAATCTTAGATTACATGGTCCACTATTATTGCGTTGGCATCAACCCCACGGATACTTTTCCACTTGCTTAGTGGAGTGCAGAATAGCCGGGCAGGTGTAGGGAGTTTTTGTATGCACCCCCAGCTTCCCTCCAATTATTGCTACAATCAATCATCACTTCAGTGGTCATGTGTCAATTATTTCTTTGTGGTTGGCCTTGAGTCTGCTTCTTGGTCTGGGAAAGTTAATGCTTTTGTGCATGGCAAGAGTCCATGCGTAGGTGTGAAAGTCTCATCCCTTCTGCTTGCTTGGTCAGGTGATTGCGACACGTGAAATTGTCTTATTCTCCATGCAATTCTGTGTATTTGATTTAATTATGCCAGTCGTTTGCCATCTGTGGCTCATCTTGACCTTTTTGAACAGGATATTCTGTTCTTCTTCTCATTAATTGTATGCACTCTTGGCCTATTTCAGCCATTATGACCTTGGCTTCTTGGCATGGTTACCCTCGTCTGAGTATCTCTCCGTCTTTAATTCTCGATTTGTTTGCTGTGAAACTCTCCTCTTGAGACCTTTAGTAACATTTGGTTGATTCTGCTCTTGTGCATAGTGGAAGTATACTTATATAAAGGGCTCCTTGAGGTAGATATATGTATAGGTGGTGCTTGCCACAATCTATCTTACTACGAAGCATAAGCAAGCTTCACGATTTCTGTGCTTCTTGCAGTTATGTTGCATATGTACATGTTTAAACTAACTGAACATCTTCAACGTGCATATGGCACAAGTTTCTGACATCTTGACATCAATTGTTTCACTTTAGGCTTAGGATGTCACATATCCATGGTGTTTCGTCTCATTTGTCATCATTCTCAGGTTGTTATATCTTCTACATTTGAGTCAGTGCGGGCTCTTATGTCGTCATCATTCGTCTTCCTGCAGCATCTTCTTAGCTTCTTCGGGTATTACATTCTGGCGATCGTCAATCTGTCTCACTTGTCGATATGGTTTTTCTCAATGGGTACCTTAATGTCCAGGTTTTCGTAGGTGTTGGTACTTTAATAGGGGCTGTGATTCTAATAGGTACTGGACAGAGCCCAACTGCGGCTCTCTGCTGTTTTATTTGTTCATCATACGTCACATATTTCGGCATGAATGTTCATGGTACTTCAAAATGGGCAGTTGGAGGGCGTATCGAGTTTGGCACCTCCTCTGCACATTATTTAAATGTAAGAAAATTCTTCATGGCATTTACAGGACAAATAGCCATATGAGGGGTACTGTCAGAACCAGAAGTATTTAATTATGGGGTACGCATTTTGATGACATGGCTGCCTGGTATTGTAGGTAAAACCATGAGAATACCTGATGAATTTATCTTTAGGCCTGAGATTCCGTAGGACGAAGAGGAGGGACATATTTTTCCCTTAGAGTTACAAGCAGCTCGAGTGAGAGGGGTCTTGTCCATGATCTTAGGTTTTGATGATAAAAGCAGATCATATAGCACAGTAATTGCTATTGGAGAGGGTTACAGATTAACTGATGTCACTGATGAGGACATATTTAAGGATGACCCATCTGATGATGAAGTAGTGTTCAAAATGATCATTACTTATTGAGTTAGGACAGCAAGACTTGAGGTCCCAAAGAGAATGATGATAGTGTGACAGTCCTGTATTTTTTGATGAAGACATGGTGAAGGTCCCAGTTTCATTATGAACTACGGGCCCTTATGACATTGGCCTATTAAAGGGGGTTGGAGAAGTTAAGATTAATCTAAAGCCACAAGCAATTTTACCTCAAGCAGGGCAGAATCCCATGTCTCAAGAGGCAGATGAGGGAATTTTTAAGATGATATCCACCATGATGGATCAAGGCATTTTAGTGATGTCAGAGTCATCATGCAATACTGCAGTGTATCCGGTCAAGAAATCAAAGGGGGTGGTCATGGCGTTCAGTGCAAGATGTGTGCCCAATTAATCAGATTGTAGAGGCCAAGTTTCCTCTAGTTCCTAATCCGGTGATGATATTATGTAGTATTCCTGTTGAGGCGCGATATTTCACTGTGATTGATTTGAAAAATGCTTTTTTCTCAATCCAGTTGCATAAAGATTCTCAGGATCTGACGTTATTTACGTTTCGTCAGACTAAGTTAAAAAGCACATGATGACCTCAAGTGTATTGTGAGTCTCCATCGATTTTCAATAGAGTCCTGCAGATGGATTTAAGCAATACTGATTTGCCAAGTTTTGTGCTGCAATGCGTAGATGATATTTTGGTCTGCAGCATGTCAGAAAAAGAGTGGAGACGTGACTCAGTTCAGCTAATGATTATTTTAGCCAAGAAAGAATACAAAGTGGACAAAGAAAAATTGTAGTACTGTCAAGAAGATGTGTTAACATTGGCCAGTTAATTTCACATGAAGGAAAGAAAGTGCCACCTGAAAGGGCTGAGAAAATTTTGAAAATGGCAAAACCGCACACGATAAAGCACATGTTTTTAGGACTATGTAATTATGTAAGAAAATGGGTATTTGATTATAGTTCATACACAAGCCCATTGCTGCAGTCCCTGAAAAAGGCTAAAGCGAATCAGGAAAAGATTATATGGACTGAGGAAGTGGAGCAAGGGTTTGATGAGTTAAAAAAGGCAATTTGTACAGCTCCAGTTTTAGGGATTCCCAATTATTCTGAGAAATTATTTTTATTTGTGCACACTAATGGAACAGTCATGACAGCGGTACTCACGCAGAGGACTACGTTGGGGTACACACCTTTATCCTATTTCAGTGGGATTTTGGACCCAGTAATGAGAGGTTACTTCACTTGCGAGCAATCTTTGGCAGCCACCGCATTTGCTATTGAGAAGTCTGCCAGCATAGTAAAGGGGTGTTCCATGGCGTTGTTTATTGATCAAGCATTATTCGCTGTTTTGGAAAAACCTAAAGGTAAACTGACATCTCAAACAGCTTTTGATTATGAGGTGGTTACATTGAATCCAGTTATTAAAATACTAGGATGTAAAACAGTGAACCCTGCCATGTGTGTAGCTGAACCACTGGCATAGGACGAGCAAGCACGTGACTGCTCAAACTATGAGTAAATCTTCTTGAAATCCAGAGGGTGAAATAAAATGCTTTGGCTGCTGTGGCGATTTGTTTTATTGATGGTTCTTCAAGGACCGATCAAACTGATGGGCAAAGACATTCAGGTGCTGCTGTAGTAAGTCACAGTAAGTCACAGAGCTGATGGAGAATTTGAAGTAATGATAATTGCAAGACTACCATCTCACTTTTCAGCACAAGCTGCAGAATTAGTGGCGCTGATTGTTGCACTCCAAAGAAATGCAGGGCAGGAGGTAACCATGTACAGTGACTCCGCCTATGTGACGTCAACAGTACATGAAGTGTTAGCATGTTGGAAAAGGAGGGGCTACCTCCGAGCGGATGACACTTCAGTTCAACATGCTGCTCTATTGGACAGACTTATTAAAGCACTGACGAGGTTCATCAACTTTTACATCTCAGTTCCACGGTTCAACCTGAAAAGAGCTGGCAGCAATAGCTTCCCTGTTCAAGCAGCCCAATCCTGGAATGCCCTCCCCCTTCATCTGCACACCGACCAGACCTTCCAAAGCTTTAGTTCTAACACCAAAAAATGGCTATCCATGAATGACACTCCTCACCTGAGTGCTTAGAGTACACAGAGTTATCTACCTCTCCTTCTCTTGAAAATGCACTTGTCCTTCTACCTCTGTGAATCCTTTACTGTATCTGCTCTATTGCCATTGTTTTATTGCAACAGTTTGACCTACCTTTGTTTTAGGCTTCATTTGCTTTTGTATGTATATATTTTATGTACTCATTCTTGATTTGCCTAACTATTTTTGTATGTATCCACTTTGATCTAAGCTATCTTGTAATGCACCCAGATACCCTAGGGTCTGGTGCGCTTTATAAATCAATAAAACAAACCAAATAATAACCCTTCTCGATTTCCCATGTTGAATCGAATACTTCCTTTTGAATTGTTGAGACATGTACTAGTCTATACTCACAAAGGTTTGACTTTTACTGAAGCTGGTCTCGATGGTGACTCCTTAAATACCATTTCAACTTGATGGATTAAATATGTGTATGCGTGTTCTGTGAATAAACTCTGTTATGTCTCACTGGAGTAGGCAGAGACAGGCCAAAAAAAGCCACATGAAACAGAATAAAGAAAAGACTCCCAAAGATCTGCTCCAATTATTTAACTGTCAAGTTTTAATTATTTCATTACAGGTCATGCCCTTCGTGATGACACGTGTTTCGGCGGATTTGCCTTTATCAAATCAGGGCAAGGTTTAAGTGCTTTTTACATTAATAACCAAAAAAGTGAAAAACAAAAGTTACAACAAAACAAATAAAAATGAAACAGAATTTTTTGTTTCCGAAAAATGCATAGATATGAACATTGTTTGTAGAAATGAAAAGAATATTGCCATCCATACATTTAGGTTTAGGCAGAGATTGTGTGTTGGTATTAGGAAGGATTAATGGGATCAGGAGAAGAGAAAGTAAAAAAACAGAGAAAAGCCTGTCAGATCACTCTGTCAGCTTGTAATATACAATTTGTCATAATTTCAATGGATTGGCTTATTGTGGTTCCTTACCATGTTTCATTAAGTATTACAAATGCTCTTGCGTTTTACGTCAAGGGTCAAATCCCTTGATGACTAAAAACAATATATGAGGAAAATCCTGTAAATATTAAGTTAGGTAGGTCGTATTGTCTAACATCTAGTCGTAAATGCCATCTAACTGCAATATTTGGATGCCTGTACTGTCTACCGCGTGCGCCTACTGAGAACCCCTCTGTCAAATGTCTGATATCTTATATAATAATGGTTTAGCACATTGTCTTGCATTCTTAATCTGTACGTTACTATGGTGCTTGTTAGATTGCTAATACAGTGTTAACTGTCGAATGTTGCACATAATCCCCTAACTCCTCTGCGGGTATTGATATATACACATTAGTCGATATACAGTTATCATTCAAATGCAAGCTTGTCTGGTATTATGTCATGCTGCACTCTTACCGTAACCAAGTTCCATATGATACTCGTCGGCTCCTTTCTTACGGAATGCCAACGTCATACTGGTTCTTTTGTATACACGCTGTCATGGTGAGGCTGCACAGCTAGCACCTGTGGCCAAGACAATGCGCCATCCATACGGCAACCACGGTTTGCTTAGGTAAGCAGTACAGCCATCTTTGAGCAGAGCAGTCGCTGATATAACAGTGCCTGAATAGTCATGTTATATCTGCCATACTATGTTATGATCCCCGTTCTATAGTTCAATGCTTTTACTGTAATCTTTGGCAAATTTACATTCAGTAAGTAAGTGCAATTGCTATAATCTTTAACAATTTCCCTACAGTCATCTATTGCCTGGAGTTAAGGCATGAAAATATTAGGTTCTAGTCTCCATATTAATACATGCATGCATCTCGTACCTTATTCTTCACTGTCAAGCGTGTCGTGCTATATATTTTAGGATGCGTGTCCGTCTAAATCCAATGATCACACCAGCATGTCATATACCCATCCCCGTGTTAATGGTTATTCTGATGTGATTCCCCATAGCGCACGGTTCAGTTACCCCATGCGCAATACATTCCTCTCCATGTGTTCAACGACATTTATTCATTGCTGAGTTTTCTGTAGTTATAGATTAAGTTAATACTCTGCTTTATATTCAAAACTTTACTGTGTCTGTGCAATACATCCTTATCATAGTCAGAACTTTAAGAACATTTCTAACTGTATACCAATACGTAATATTACGAATATCAAAGTATATCTGAACATGCATTCTGAAACAGTTACGGTAAGCATGCCATTATGAAAATGTCTGTAAGGGCATTTCATTAGGGTCCTTGGGGGTCATTCCGACCCTGGCGGTAGGGGGTTAACAAGCCCAGTAGAGCTGCTGGCCCCGTTAACCCCCTACCGCCTCATTACGAGTTCCGCTCATGGGACCAGCTAAGGACGCCTGGTTTTACCAGGCGGCCTAAGCGGGTCCCACGAGCGGTCCAGCATGCCAACAACGGGCCCGTTATTAATGGGCCCGTTGTTAGCATGCTCCCCATTCCCGATGGGTTAATGGAATGGGGAAATACCGTGCCCTCCAAGGTCAGAATGGCCGGTATTTCCCCATTCCAGGAACCTGGACCTGGTATCCGCAATGGGGGTAGCCATGCCGCAAATAGCGGCATGGCTACCTCCAAGGTCGTAATTACCTTGCTAATCTCTTTCTTGTTGTCCCGAAATTCTTGAGACCAGTGACTGTTGTATTTAAATGACAGATTAGTCTGGCCTCAGCTTGCCTGAGTAGTTTGATTCTATCTCTCCCTCTTCTTCAAAGGTCTACTTGTTGTAGGCCTATGAATCTGATATTTGTTTTGTCCTCCATTCGGTGCTCCTTTGCCAAAGGTATGCCAACGGGAACTTTGGGTCTTGGCTACCAATCTTCACCAAATGCTCTCTGATCCTAATTCTAAGCTCTCTCTTTGTACTTTCAATATATCATTTGTGACATCTGCAAATGATGCCATAGATCACAAATTTGGTTCTACAGTTGATGCCTTGTTTGATCTTGATCATGTTGCCATTACTGTCTTGAAATTCTTCATTTTTTTTGTGTGCGTGTCTACACATGGTACACATTCCACATTTTCTGAATCCCGTCTTGTCAGATTGTAACCATGTTGTATCTGTAGTACTTGTAATGTTTGGTTGTAGTGATGGACACCTCAGGGTGTCTGCTCATTTGAAGATCATAGTTGGTTTCTCTCCCACATATCCTTTAATGTGCTCATCCAATCTTAATAGATACCAGTGTTTCTTTAAAATCTTGCTGATAACATAGTGGTTGGTACTATATTCTATGATGAACCCTACTTCTGTGGGTTGAGTTAGTTCATGCTTGGTCCTGGTTTGAATTGTTTGGTCCTGGTTGAGTTGTCTTGTTATATTATGTGCTCCTTTCACACTGTTGACTGTGTATCCCCTTTGGTAAAAAGCGTTTTTTCAATAGGGCACATTCCCTTTTGAATTTTTCTTGTTTTTGGCAGTTTCATCTTGCTCTGATATATTCACCAAGTGGAATATTGTTGATTGTTGCTTTGCGGTGACAACTGCTTGCATGTAAAGTTGAGTTCACCTCAATATCCTTCCTGAATGTCCAAGTTTCTAGGTGTTGATCATCTACATGAATTGTCAGATCCAAAAAGTGTATCTGGTTAACATTGCATTCTCCTGTGAATTCAATACCAGAATCATTTCTATTGATTATATTTATAAATTCTTGAAAATGTCCCATCGCCCCTTCCCAGATGAGGTAGACATCATCTATATACTGTGTCCAAAGTTTTATCCAACTGCCAAAGTCTTGATCCTTGTAGACAACATGGTCCTCAAACATAAGCATGAATAGGTTGGCCAGAGCCGGGGCATACCTTGTGCCCATGGCCACACCTTTCGTCTGTTGGTAAAATTAGTTATTGAAGGTAAAGATGTTGTAGTCTAGTGTTAGCTGTAGAATTTCTTTGATCATTTCAATTTGTTGATAATATGAGGTGGAATCCTTCCTGAATGAGTAGTCAATGGATGCTATTGTCCATTTGTGTTGAATCGAGGTCTACATGGCCTTGGTGTCTAGGGTGGCCAGGATGTAATTCTCTTGACATATCACTGTCTTCAGTTTATGAATTGTACTGGTCGTGTCTTTGAGGTTAGATATTAACTTGCTTGCTCTTGGTTTAAGAATGCTATCCAAGTATATTTTCAGTAGCCCATACAATACCATTGAGGATAGGATGGCCCTAGGGGATCATATCGAATGCCTTATGTATCTTCGGTAAGAAATACATTGTGGGTGTCACTGGTTTTTAATCTTCAGATACATCCCTTCTTCGTCTGTAATAAGTCCTCTTTTGTGCCAGCTTGTAATGCATCCCTCTAGTTGGTTAAGAATGTCTTGTTTAGGATTGGCAATTAGTATTTTGTAACATCCAGGGGTTGTGAGGTGGTTGTATGCTATTTGTAAGTAGTCGTTCCTGTCCATAACTACAATATTCCCCCCTTTGTCTGCCTCCTTGATTGCTACTGTTGAATCTGTGGCTAATTGTTTCAAAGCTTGTATTTCACCATATGCTATGTTGTTGTCAATTGCTCTGGATCTCTTGCTGTTCCTTGCTTCTCTTTCTGAAATGGCATAGAGTTCCTGTGAGACTGACTTATAGACGGTGTCAATTACATTATCCATTGGCAATTGTGGCACAAATTTAGATTTAGTCCTCAGTTCCTCTGTACTCAACATATCTGGTCAAATGTTTAATTCCTGTGGTAGGTTTCTAATTTCGAAGTCCTCTGACTCCGCCAGTGACCTTAACATGTCCTAGTCTATGTACAATTAATTGATTGCACAGCCAAAACCAACCTGTTTTTCATGCACTGCTGCCAGCACTGCAGACCCTTGAGTGCATGCATCAATACTTTACATGTACATATTGGAGCTCATTTGCATTGGGGCATAACAATAATGGAAGGCATTAAAAGTGTTGGGTAAACCTTTTACTTCTTCCATTAGCTTCACACCCCATATGTATTCATTGTCATGGCAGTGAGGAGGGGCGGAACACAACTTGCGTTTCCGCAACCTCCCTTCCCGAACGCCATAAAAATGTCTCATTTTCATGCCGGCCCAAATCGTAGTGCTGCCTAAATAGCCTGCCTAAATAGCCTGCCTGCTTTATACGGAAGCATAAAACAGGCTGACTCAAGTTATCAAGTTGACATATGACATTTTAACTCGTCACAGTATATCCGTGCATAATGCCAGAACGCCCATCATCAAGTTGACATATGACGTTTTAACTCGTCACAGTGGCTGTGCCATATTGTGGCATGCTGAGCCATGAAATAGTTTCTAACGTGTACACAGTTGGCAATCTTATGTGATGCTTAAAGCATTATGTTTGAAATTTTTCTGATTTTTCAACTACTATGAACTGACTTTCAACTGTGCACACAAGCTGACACTGTGTGTTTGCAAACATGCACCCCACTTCCTCATGCATCACCTCAACCTTTGAAATAGATCAAGTTTCGGTTCCCACAGTTCACTCTCATCTTCTCCTGGCCTTTCACACTACACACTGAGCAACACTCAAAATCTTACACAGGCTTTTGGGAACTCGGGAAGGGGTGATGTCTCTGGAAGCGCATGGTATCGAGCAACGTTACGACCTGGGGACATCGCTGTGCAGCACAAACATCACATCAAGATGTTTCCGTCGGTGGAGAGTGTTTTCTCTGGTCTGTCACCCAACGCCATTCCTGCAACAGATAACCTGTTTACCAACACATAGGACATTACCCTCAACAGAAAATGGTTTTCTAATAGTCTTCGAATCAACACTTTAGTAAAACCAAGCTTGCTCGCCTGCTGCGTTCCCAATAAAGACACTGCTGCTGCTTCACGTACAAATCCTGAAGCACCGAGATGTTGCGAACCTGTCAGAAGCAGCACAATGTTCGATTATCTAACATCATATCGGCTCCATGATGTATAGGTTAAAACCAATCTCTAACTATTATCAACAAGCGTTTCTCAAAAAGGCCTTCTTTACACCTGTGTATAGCCAACGCCTGCAGCAGGCGTATTCAGCCATAGAGGTTCCTTGTGTCTTTCGGTTTCACAGAGCCCAGGTCTTTTCTGTGTCCCTTCGACTTGTCACATGTGGTAATACTTGCTTGCAACAATCTGTAGCGTTTATCATTCGCCAACACGATTTATTTTCGCATACACTGCGATGAACAGTGAGGTGTACTAAGCACACTGCATATAAACAGAAGACTACAACTTATGGTAGAAACATCGCAGCACTAAGCGCACTGCACATAAACAGAAGACGGTAACGTTATAATTTATGGTAGAAACATCGTAGCACTAAGCACGCCGCATATAAACAGAAGAAGATAATTTATGGTAGAAACATCGTAGCACTAAGCACACTGCATATAAACAGAAGAAGATAATTTATGGTAGAAACATCATAGCACTAAGCACACTGCATATAAACAGAAGAAGATAAGTTATGGTAGAAACATCATAGCACTAAGCACACTGAATATAAACAGAAGAGATAACTTATTGTACAATCATCGCAGCACTAAGCACACTGCATATAAACAGAAGACAACTTATGGTAGAAACATCGCAGCACTAAGCACACCCCATATAAACACAAGAAGATAATTTATGGTAGAAACATTGCAGCACTAAGCAGGCTGCATATAAACAGAAGACAACAATTATGGTAGAAACCGCAGCACTAAGCGCACTGCACATAAACAGAAGACGGTAACGTATGGTAGAAATATTCCTGCACTAAGCATGCCGCATATAAACAGAAGAAGATAATTTATGGTAGTAACATCGTAGCACTAAGCACAATGCATATAGACAGAAGACAATTTATGGTAGAAACATTGCAGCACTAAGTACGCTGCATATAAACAGATGACGATAACTTATGGTAGAAACATCGCAACACCAAACGCACTGCACATAAACAGAAGAAGATAACTTATGGACACTGCATATAAAGAGAAGACGATAATTTACGGTAGAAACATTGCAGCACTAAGCGCGCAGCATATAAACAGAAGAAGATAACTTAGGTAGAAACATAGCAGCACTAAGCGCGCAGCATATAAACAGAAGAAGATAACTTAGGTAGAAACATAGCAGCACTAAGCGTGCAGCATATAAACAGAAGAAGATAACTTAGGTAGAAACATCGCAGCAATAAGCGCGCAGCATATAAACAGAAGAAGATAACTTAGAAACATCGACTAAGCGCGCAGCATATAAACAGAAGAAGATAATGAAATGAAATCAAGCTCTGGAGCATACTGTACGCACTGCCATTGCATAATATCGGTTGCCAGTCAATTCGTCGAAAAAAATTGGTCGACCAGACAAATGGTCGAATCAAATTGGTCGAAAACCATTTCGTCGAAATTTTTTTTTTTCTATTTTAACCCTTTTTTTTTTTTTTTTGGGGGGTCCCCCCCCAACCCCCTTTTTTTCTCTAAAAACCCATTTTTTAACAAAACGAAAACCCAAAAAATAAATATATAAATAAAAAAATTTTTTCGACGAAATGGTTTTCGACCAAATTGCGTCGACCAAATTGCAGTCCACCAGTTTTTTTTCGACGAGTTGACTGGACACCCATAATATCTTATCGAAAGCACTGTATTGTTCACTAGCCTACAATCTTATTTCCTGCGATTTTAGTAAACCATGCTGTCAGCTTTTCGTCATAATGCATGTTTTAAAAGATGTGCATCCCTTCAACGAGGAAGCAACAGAATACTTAGCGACTTGTTGCCAATTCCCAGAGTGATGGCTACTTCTTTTTTCTAAAACATAATGTAAGCATTACTTTAATTTCTGGAGCACCTCTAAAAAACGAAAGCTCAGTTGCTCATGTCCGAAAACACTGATTTCTCCAGCAGGCACGTCAGCCTCAGAAATGTTTAGTTTCCGTGGGCTCTCAGTTACGTGCCTGACCTGCGAGAGCGACAGAAGCTGAAGCGTGGGATTGCCTGTCAATCAGCAGGGAGGCGGCACGTCCTCTGCCAGGAAAACGCCTTCTCTCGTGAGTAGTAGGCAAGAAGTACACCGTTTACTTTAACAATTCAGCCGTGATCTACGTTTACAGCGAGTTTTTCACCATTTAGACACATATACTTGCCTTTTCACAGACAATCTGCCTAGGAATCCACTTGCAGTTGTGGTCTTCACAAGCATCACACATTAGTATGATATTGTAATTTCATAAGGCAAATGCGTGGAGGTCTATTCTAATGGTTGGACATGATTTCTGAGTCCACTGGCAAGCACTGGGCAACCGCTGAGATATGGCAGGTGTGCACTAGACCCGACATGGGTTTACAGAAAATCGGCAAGGAGGCTCCCACACAAATCTCATGCATCTAAAACAGACAACAACATGAAAACACAATGAACCAGGGTCGATATAACGTACCAAGACAGCATATAACAACAGGAGGCACTAGAATTGTAAGTATTAATTATACGCTTTACATAAAACGAGGTAGTAATAACCGTGAATTGAACCTGTATATGTCTGATGATGCATTTGCAACTATTTCCTTGTACTGTTTCTTACTTGTCTGTTTGCGTTGAACTGGCATCAATTTCCTTGTACTGTTTCCTACCTGTCTGTCATGTAATTCAATGTGTAACCTTACGTAATGCGCCCAGATACCCAAGGGTATCTTTATAAATGAACAAATAAATAAATAAATAAATAAATAAACTTAAGAATTAAAAAGAAAGATAGTATTTGGTCATAATTCAACTGGCAACAGAACCTTAAATTACAAATATGTTTAAGAAGACAATCCCCCACACCCAAGGTAGACACATATATAATGTACAATATTCAGTGAGAAGGGAATTTAGTGAGGCAATGTGCAGCAAGCACATATGGTTTGCCCTAAAGTGTAATTACACCAATTTCACACCCCCTGAATAGAGTAACCAGTGTTCTTCAAGTCTTGCCCAACCACGCCAGTGTTTATAGATAGCCATTGACAATGTAACCAACTCTCGTTTAGAGTCACAGGTTTAAATTAAATTTTCTGTCGATAACCTGAAAACATGAGATGGATTTGGAGTTGGACACCTGGTTTAGACCAACCAAATACTAGCCAGCCATGAGAGTGAAGGTAACAAAAACTCAACCCTTTGAAAAAAACAAAGATAGGCAAATCCAACAGTTTTAGATATTATGTAGGCATGGGAAATGCATTTTCCAGACACTGCCATAATGGTACTATCTCTTCATAAGATGTCAACATCTGGCAAACGGTGCTAGCACTTCGCTAAAGTATGACAGTGCGTGAGCATGCGCACACCTGCATGCCGGTAAAGACCCTCAAACCCCCAGATAGCAGCATCGACAAATACGCACAGAACGCCTCCGCCCTCGGCAACCCCTAAATAGCGGTACCAGTATTAACATAGTGCTAATAACGGGCCCGTCAATACCGGACACGGAAGTAATGTCATCGCGCCGGAACGGGAAATGCCATGGCGGCCATCTTCAAAAACACAATCCATTGCCATCCTTCACATACAGAACCTTCAACACCACAACTCCTAGGCCACTACAGACAACATGTCGAAGGCCACCCGGAAAGGCACAGCCCGCCTGCGCAAACCACGGTTCAAGGACGATGAGCTGAACATGTTAGCCGACATCCTAGTGGCAAATGCTGAAGTGGTGTTCTGCAACGACCTCAGGCGTCCAGCCCAGCTGAAGAAGAAGGCCATCTGGGAAGAAGTTGCCCAGAAAGTAAGTGCAGTCGGCACCACCGCACGCACAGTGCGCAATTGTAAAAAACGGTGGGATAACCTCAGGCTGAGAGTCCGGAACATCTTGTTGGCCAATCGGAGCCAGGGGCTGGCAACAGGAGGAGGACCACACTCACCAATGAAATTGGCCAGATGGGAGGAGACCTGCAGCTCTGTCATAGATGTGGAGTCAATCGAAGGAGTCGGTGGAGCAGAGTTTGGCATGCCATCATTGGCAGATGAAGGCGAGTGTCCCTACAAAAACACGATAACTAATCAACTTCATTGTCCTCCAAATGTGGCAGCAACACCAGCCGATACATGGCCTATCATGCACACCTACACATATCCATATGCACATGCTGGGGCCACCACTATCCCATCCCAATGCATGCTGCGCCCATACACGAATACACACCCGACACACAGATGACATGCACGTGTCACCCAGGACGACACTCCCAACACACATCAAGGCCCAACAGCAGCCAACATGGTGTACATGTGAACACCAGTACGATTTCAAAATGCACCCTCCAACCTTCATGTACACAGTCCGCCACAAAGCCAGGCATGCAACTGATCAGATTGCGCCACATGCCCAAAGACTAATGCATGCATAATGCAAGCACCACCATCACTGATGCCCTGCCACTGTCTGTCCCCAACAGGTACGGATGCAGACAGTGATGAAGCACATGGGAGTGCACAATGCACAACAGCAGCCAAAAGGCCTAGGAGGCAAGGTGATGGCACACGACCATCAACTTCAAGTGGACCAAGGATGGGCTAAGCGGCACAGGGGTCAACAAACAGTGCCAATACATCCACACAGACACCCACACAGGACGAGCAGACACCTGCCCCTGCAGCCCTGGTTACACTATCCACACAGGCTGAGGACACAACAGGCATGGAGGATGGCACACAGTCTACTGCTGCCAGCACAATTGGGGAGATGGCTGCATCGGCACATCATAGTGCTGATGAGGGAGCTGACCCGGACAAGGAGGGCGATGCAGGACTTGTCCACTCAGAGCCTGTAGTTCACACACCAAGCCCGCAGCCCACCCCACAGGACACACCTCAGCGGGACTCATGTGACCAGGACAGCCATGGAGAGTGGTCTCTGGCAATACACAGCCCCATGATTCATGCAGTGCCACCACATCACCCACCAACCACAACCCACACTGCTATACGGGACCTTGAGGGACGTCTGTCCAGGATGGAGGGCCGGCAGGAGGCGATGCAAGGCTATGTGCAGCAGTACCTTGCTGAAGGGGAGACAACACGCCGTATCATCCAGGACAGCACTGCTGCCGTAATGCAGGCCATCAACTCAAGTGCACAGCAAGTGCACAATGGCTTCAATGCCTTGGGTCAGATCCTCACCAGGATTGCTGACAGCATGGAGCAACGGCAAACCCTGCCTCTGGGCTCACAACCATTTGGCTCATCCGCATCAACCATGCCAGCAAGTACGAGGCAGACCAGCCCTGTACGCATGTCCCTGCAGAGTTTGCAGCACTCAACGATCCAACCCCCACCTCTGAAGGGGGCTCCACAGTAGCAGGGCCACCCTGAAGAATCTCTTTGGGTATACATCCAGACACATGTTGTACCATAATTGACTTTGGGTGTTAGAGGGTGAGCGGAGGGTGGTGGTGGGTATAGTGTGTAGTACTCGGGTGTTTGGGGGTGTGGGAGTAGGGTGGGGGGAGGTAGAGAGGTGGTGAGGGTGTGGATTGTTGAATGATGTTGTACAAAATATCTCACGAATACACCTGTTGTGTAGCAAAAATCACAGGAGTGGACATTGCTGATTTGTTATTTGTCTATTTATTGCTTCATGGTGATTTGTGCACATGTGCCCACACACCCAGTGCCCACAGTTCCCAACACATGGCACACTCTGCATCAAAGTACATCAGAATGATTGGTCCATGACCATGTGCTGCATTGCGCGACCCTCATGTGTTTCGCGTCCTGGCCTATGTCCTACATCTACTCCTTCCTCTCCTTCTACTTCACCAGGTGGTGGCAGCTCCACGTGAGGTGGCATGGGTATGTTCCGCCAGATGCACATGTTATGCAGCATTGCACATGCTGTGATGATCTTGCCCACCTTCTCAGGCCCGTATATGAGTGCCCCTCCCGACCTGCTGGTGCAGCGAAACCATGCCTTCAAAAGGCCAAACATCTGCTCAATGACCATACGCGTATGTGTATGTGCACAATTGAAGTCCTTCTCGTGCCTGTTCTGCGGGTTCCTGACATGGGTGAGTAGCCACGTCTTCAGAGGATATCCAGCATCACCTACATGGGAGCAGAAGGAGGTATGTGTGAGGATGAAGCTCAGTTGACAAGTGTGCTCAGCCTGTACATCATTCAAATTCATATGCACAATCTCATCAATGGCAGCCACATCCACATGACTGTCAGCCCTGTACAGTGCATGCCAATCCATGGAAGGATCCTTGATTGACATACACGACCTATGGTCCTAGGCTTTTAAACCACCAGGCCACCCAATGTATATCTTGGCTAGGGGCATTTTGTATGCAAATGTGAGGGCTGTGTGTCGGCGGATGACTCAAGAAACTTCCAATCCCCCCAATCCATCTCCTCCCATGGCCCAGAGGGCATTCCCCTTGCATATGCATGTAGCCCCCACCTCAATCCATCTCCTCCCATGGCCCAGAGGGCAGACTCACCCAACAGCCAGCCACTTTGTACAATGTCCCCTTCCATGTAGCGGGGTAGTGAGGAGTTCCGCAGCACCATGGCATCATGCGTGGATCCTGGGTATCTGGCACAGCAATGTGTTATTATATGGCTGGCATCATATATCATCTGCACATTGATGGAATGGTATAGCTTCCGATTGCGGTACACCGCCTCCACGGCATGTGGGACTACCAACTCTACATGGGTGCAGTCAAGGGCACCAATTACGTTGGGCATGCCTGCCAGTGCATGCAATGCTATTTTGGTGGCATTTGCCTCCTGTGGTGTCCTTGGTATGGATATGTGGCACTTGCGTGCTTCAGTAGTGCATCCAGCACCTGGTTTAACACAACAGAGAAGCATGATTAGTACATGCCATGCATTTGGCCTACTGTGTGTTGGTAAGTGCCTGTGGCCAGGAAGTGGAGCACAGATGCCACCTTCAGCAAAGTGGGGATGGCTGTGCGGATGTTGATCAGGCTGACCAAGTCATCCTGTATTAATTCCACTATGTTGGTGATGGTTTCTCTGTCCAGCCGGTACAGGGTGTGGATCTGTGCTGGGGTTAAGTCAAATGGATTGGCCCTTTTACGTGGAATTGTTGGCTGTCTGTGGGGAGCAACTACCTGCACTGGTGGGATTTGCTGGGCATGTCTCACCCTCCTTCTTGTCCTGCATCTCCTCTGTGTTTCCTGTTGTACTGCGTGCTCAAGGAGTAGCAGTGCAGGCATGTCCTCCAGGCCCAGTATGGCAAGTACAAGTGGTAGCATTTTGGCTTGGAAGGGGGAGTGGTGTGTGGGTGTGCTCCTTTTGTGCTGACCCTGACTCCATTGACTCCACCTGTGCTGATTTTGTGCACCTGTGGCACTTGATTACACAGCAGTTTGCTTTTTACGGGTGGTCCACGATGCCGGTATTGCCGGCATCATGGTGGCCCTTCTTACCGGCATCTCGTGCCCGCATGCCGGTACAGTGGTGCACGGCCACAGCGGGTCCTTGACGATGCCAGTAGCACCGGCATCTAGGGTCATGATACACCGGCCCGGTAATGGATGCCGGTATTGCCTTACAGGTGCCGATTTTACCGGTGCGCCAACCTTGTGATGAGGGCCAGTGTCTGGTAAAGGCATATCTGATGCCTACACAAGAGCAAAAACTATTGGATATACCAATGCTTGTTATTAACAGGAACTGAGTGCAAGAAACAGATAGATGCAAGGCTACACATAGTGATTATAAATCAAGTGTCTGAAGGCACACTTGGATTACACCTAGAGTTGGTTTTCAGTTGCACATATGCCATTACCTTACACAACACAGCTTAGAAATAACATAGGATTCCCTGTAAAAGCACAGAGCTACCTCAAAGAGATACTGGGGAAAGAGTGTTTCATATAGAGGGGGGCAGTTAGTACTTGAGAATGGTCATGGGTGGTCCATAGGTAGATAAAAATGTAAACAATACCCAGAGCATGTGCCCGCCTCACATTCCATCTCTCTCCTCACTTCCCTTCCCATGCCAATAATTGTGGTTTATAGGTAGTGCTTAAAGCACCACCTAATTGCAAAAACTTAAAAAAAACCTTTGGAGAATATTAACCTAAATATGCTATCAGATTATTATGCTATTTTTCAAATCAGTGATTCCAGATGTCTCAGGTTTGAAGAGGCCATGTGTGAAAAGGCCATACAATCCTGTTCTAGGAATTCTTGTTTTTTTTTTCTTTCCCATTTGAAATGTAGTAAAACTACATGTACCAGAATTCTAAGCAAAACAGGACTGGGTGACCTTCTCGTGCAAGGTCACAGGAAATTTGAGAGCTCTGATTCCTTCCTGCCTGCCTTCTATGTCAGGAGAATTAAGCACTTTAGCTTTGACTGCAATGTTCAAACGTACTTCAATAAAAACATTTGATTTTTCTTCTTCTGCAAACCGATGGTTTGGGGTGTATTTACAGGCCGTGACATAAATCCCTGTCACCTCAATAACTACATTAAACATTGCCACTAAGAAACGGCTGTGCTTTGTTCCCTGGCACATGTGTGGCAAGCATTTGAACACTGCATTGAAAAATGGCCCTGTGTTTGCTTCTCTTTTATCTGCATAACCAGAAGTTATGTACTGCATTGAGGAATGGCCCTGCATTTGCTTCTCTTTCATGTGCATCACAAGATGTTATGTGCTACATTGAAGAATGGCCCTTGTGTTTGCTGTATTTCATCTGAATGTTTGCTTCTCGTTCATCTGCATAACCCGAAGTTATGCAATGCTTCGAAGAATGGCCCTGCATTTGCTTTTTCATTTGCATCACGAAAAGTTATGCACTACATCAAAAGAACAGCCTTGTCTTCCTGTTAATCCATATGAGTGGCAAGGATGTCCACATAGCAACCTGACGCAGCTTTTGTTGTTCCTTCCATGTGAACCTCAGCGCTCAAAACACTGCAAATGGAAAAACGGCTTGGCTTTGCCTTTTTATTTTATGTCACATCAAAGACCACTGTGCCGCACCCCTCCATGACCACGAACAACCCGTATTGCAGACCCACTCAAAAGGTCAAATTAAAAGAAAATCCCATGACCTACAGAACCACATTCAAAACATTAAATTAAATACGGCTTGCACACGTGTGAATAAATATAGTGGAAAATGATATTCAAAAAGCCAATGTGAAACAGTAGCTTTTGCTTGCACAGAAATGTCAGTGTATGTGTGGGGGTAGACTAAAGCCACATACATTATGTTCTCCCCCACAAGACTTCAATCACCTTGAGGCTCAGAATATCAGAAAAAAACAGTTTTTGGGCTCAGGCATGAAACTCAATTAAAGCCTGGCCTCCCACTGGAAGTCGCATTAATAAGTGAACCATTCTGCAATGATATGTGATGTGGCGGAGGGCATGATGATCCTCTGCTCTGACAGACTAGAGGGCAGTACTGGCAGGAAAGACTAAGAAAGCAAGTGTGGCTAGTGTTTGACCAAGAATTGCAAGTTCCTTTTGCACCGACTCCCAAGGACAAACTGACCAACTTCAAAGGGTGCAATAAAAGTCTTTTGTTGCAAGCGGAGCATGTGGGAGACATTTGGCTGTGAAAGAGGAAGCACCACCCTACCATATGTGACAGATTCTCCAGATTGACATTAAAAGAGTTATTCATTTTAGACATTTTTCCCAGCACTCAGAATAAGAAATAATTTTGTTTTCTGATATTTTTCCATGTGATTTCCTGTCAGATTTTTAGAGACTAATTATATGTTCCCAGAATTTTGTGAACTGAAAAGGGCCAGTAAAGACTTGTTTCTGGCGGAATTATAAATGGGGCAAATATGACAGTTGATCGAAAGAAGGAGATTTACATTATGAATATGCTTAATCATTTGCAGAGTGATAAGTATTATTCATTTCATGAAAAGGACAAAAATGTGCCACGGGGCCATGCAACTTCGCACACAGTCGGCGATCGGCTTGTCTAATTCCCAATGACCCCCTTAAACATCTATCTATTTCTTATGGCGGTGTCTAGTATCATTTGGAAGTTATGATACATAACTCAGTTCTGCTAAAAAGGTGACCAGAGAACAAAGAACTATAATAAATGACAAACAGCCTGATGATGCTCCCTCCCCTTGAACCAAAGACGCCAGTGGGCGGAGGGAGGAATGGTAGGCTTTCCTATCCCAGGGTAGTAGTAATTGTAATGTACTTCACCAAGATTGCAAACTAGATGATGTCATTTGGGCTATATAAGGGGGGACTGTACTAAACAGAGGGACAGACACAGAAGAATCCAGGGAGACAGGAGAAAGAGGACGTAGGCAGCTGATCCAATCCAAGAGAGTGCAGAGACCAGACCCTTGCCTAGCTGATCCCATCCAATAGAGTGCAGAGACCAGACCCTTGCCTATCTGTCCAGAGAGTCATGAGATCCAGCTGGCTGTCCAGAATCCCATCCAGGAGTGTGCAGAGACCAGACCCCCTGACTAGCTGTCCAGATGGTCCTGAGATACTGCAGACTGTCCAGAATCCCAAACCAAGGCTTACTTTGTAAGTAGCAAATAACCCCAGTCCCAAATTGCTTACACGTCTCCTTTTGTAACATAAATCCCATAGAAAATACCATTGAAAATCCCATTTAAAGTACCAAAGTGTCAGTACAATTCATTAACCTTTCCATAGAAGAATCTGTAGTAGCATGTGTATGTTATCATATTCCATTGATAAATCTTTCAGTTGTCTGTATAAGTCCTTAGTATCATTTTGAAATAAATCAATTAATTCCCCAGCAATGAACATTCACGTTCAATGTTGTTGCCATTCGAAAACAACTATTTTGTTGAGTGTTTTTAGTAACCATAGTCTTTAAAGCATAGCCTCAACAGTTAGTCTCCTTGTCAGTGAAAACTAAATTTGTCCGTGTATTGTGTGCATTCCCTACGAATTCCTAATTTGCATCTCTGCTATTGAAAACCCCAAACTGTAGTCCCATTGAGAGCAATCCCTTTTTGTTAGAATCCTATCTATTAGGTGCCTCTGTTCTTATCCTTAAAACTGATTTCCCATTTTGAAAGCTAAGCCCCTTTCCTTAGCTACCTGTCATTACAAATCTTGTGTAAAATGAATTTCCATTTGCAGTGTGCATTTTTCTTTTGCATTTATTTTCTCCCCAAAATCATTTTTTTTTACCTTGTTTTCATGTTGCCCTGGTGTGCTGATTAGTAATCTTTAGGCTTCCTTATCTCCTCAAGCGTAGCAACACAAATTTCATTTCTAGCTGTCGCTAGCAGTTGGGAGTGACCGTGCCAGTAATAAGTAAATCCCATTCTGCCGTTTTGCTCTAAAAACGGGGTTTCCTTTATTTTATAGCTTCCCATCTCAGGGTGGTGGGCTGTATTCCAAATCTGATTATCCTTACTCCTTGCCACTACCTTCCATTCAAAGGGAAATAAGTTAGCTGATGTTTGGTAGTGAGAGTTGCAGTGGGGTGTTTAACCTTGGTGCTATCCTTTGCTTCAAAACTAGTTTTCCTGTTTGCCATTAAAGATCCATGTGAACTGTATTAGAATTTTGAACCAATTGTTCTGTAGGAATCATTGCATTTGTGTTGCCACAACATTGGTGGCTGTTGTAAAATTGTATTTTGAATATTTTTCCTTTTCAAATAAATAATACATTAATAAATATCTTATTGATACACAACGGCCTGGTTTCTAGTCCATTGTGACACAGGATGTTCGGGAAGGTGGGTGCGAGGCGGGTTGGATGCCTACTCAAAACAAATCCGTGGTTTATTAAATATAAAAAAAGCATTTTTATTGTGCGCCACATTCATTGTCGGGGAAGGAGTCCCTGGCTGGGGTGTGCTGTGTTATAAAAGCGTGACAAAGGTTAGTGTGCATATTGTGATTTGCACATCAAGACTTTTCCCCTGCAGCCCCCAAATCCAATTCCTAAAACAGTGAAATCTGAAAATAAAGAAGTCGCTGTAAGAATTTCAGGAACAGTTATGGAAAATGAAAGGATATGGCTTGTGGCATCTCAACAACAGTCACAGAGAAAGATGTGCATTGACTTAAACAAACTAGGAGTGGAGCGCACAACAGACAGGAAACATATTTGCATTAAACGATGAACTATTCAATGGCGTGAAAGTATTTACCTTTTCAAATCTGCCACTGTTCAAATGTCCAATTTAGCATAGTAGAAAACCCTTGTTAAAAATGAATAATAATTTTTTTTTAAATCAATATCGTTTCTTTTCTTACCCATCGCCCACAAAACAAGTTTGGACCAATAATTAACAAAGATATTCATGCAACAAAGGTCATGCATAAATCAGGCATTTTAATATTTCATTGAATACAGCTTATTTCTTGAAAAACAATATGATGGCCATTTAATAAATGGTTAGATGTAAAGAATACATTCCCTCAATAAAATGTAATGACGGTATAGAATGGACACCAATGGTGTGAAGCTTCTGATGAGCAATCTCAAATCAGAACGTGAACTGGTAACCAGAAAATGCCTGGATCAGCACATTTTACGGTGGAAATCTAACGTATGTAATAGCCAAGGTTCATCACATGCCTTTTCTGCTCTCATGCTGCACCATGTCAGGAATGACTTGTCTTGAAAAGTTAGATGATACCGTTGGCTTTATCAATGCTAGTTTTTAACAGGACTTGGTGAAAGGAACTGATATGAATCAAGGGGCTAAAGGAAAACTTGGTTAAGACATTTTTAATACACTGATTACATATTTATTTTACAACTGTATTTCAGCTCCAACTTAACCCCAATAGACAGATATAATGATTTTTGGCTCCAAAAAGAAACTAGAAACTACCTTCCAAATGGTTTCAGAACTTAGGCCATGATTCATGGGATGGGGCGCAGCAATGGCGCAAGGGCCCTGTGCAGAGAAGGACACTGCGCGAGCCGTGGAGCAGATAAAAATGTGTGCAGCAGGCGTATTCATGGTTTTCAAGAGGCATTATAGACGTTGCGCAAGTATTAACAAGCAGCGTGAGGAACGCCCCCAACATGCCTCCACACACACCAAAAATCACATGAAAGGACGAACATGGCACAATCCTCTGCACCAACTCTGGCCCAGCATCCAGCATACAAGCAAAATCGCACGCCAACACCTCGCATTCCCAGGACACAGCCCAGATAAAATGCGTTCCCACCCACGCAATCTAAGACCATAGCCCAGATAATTGCGCGACAACACCTTGCAATACCTGGCCACACCCCAGATAAAATGCATGCCCACCCACCAAGCCCAGGCCATACCCCAGCGAAATGGCGTGACAACACCTCGCAAACCCCCGTCAAACCACAGAGAAAAAGCTTGCCCTCCCATGCAAGCCCACGGCATACCCCAGCAAAATCAACACCTCGCAATCTTAGGTCTCACCACAGATAAAATGCGTCCCCTACCTTGCAAGCCCAGACCGTAACCCAGCAAAATCGTGCACCCCTCATAAGTATAGGCTAAACCTGTTAAAAAAACTTGAGTCCCCCCCACACCCTTGGCACACACATCACTCCCAGGCACCCTCACCTGTGACACCCCCTGCAGGCAGCCCTCTCCAGAAGGGACACCACGCCTTGACCCCTTCACCTGTGACACTCCTGCAGGCAGCCCCCTCCAGAAGGGACACCAACCCTAGGCCCCCTCACCTATGACACCCCGTGCAGGCAGCCCCCTCCAGACTGGACACCACGCCACAGGCCCCTTCACCTGTGCCCCTCCCTTGCAGGCAGCCCTCTACAGACTGTACACCATTCCCTGTCCCCCTCACTTGTGACACCCCCTGAAGGCAGCGACCCCTCCAGAAGGGACACCACCCCCAGAATCCATCACCTGTGACAACCCCTGCAGACTGCCCCCTCCAGAAGGGACACCACCCACAGGCATCCCCCTCCAGACTGGACCCAACCCCCAGGCACCCTCACCTGTGACACCCCTTGCAGGCAGCGTTCTCCAGAAGGGACACCACCCCAGCACCCTTCACCTGTGACACCCCCTGCAGGCAGCCCCCTCCAGAAGGGACACCATCCCCAGGTAGCCACCTCCAGAAGGTACATCACCTAGGGCAGCCAGCTTCACACTGGACACCACCCCCCAACACCCCTCACCTGTGACAACCCCCGCAGACAGCCCCCTCTAGAAGGGACACCACTCCCAGGCTCCCTCACCTGTGACACCCCCTTGAGGCAGCCCCTTCTAGAAGGGACACCACCATCAGACCCCTCATCTGTGACACCCCCTTGAGGCAGCCCCTTCCAGAAGGGACACCACCCCCAGACCCCTCACCTGTGACACCCCCTGCAGGCAGCACCCTCCAGAAGGGACACCACCCACAGGCAGCCCCCTCCAGACAGGACACCACCCCCCAGTACCCCTCGCCTGTGACACACCCTGCAGGCATCCCCCTCCAGAAGGGACACCACCCCCGAAACCCCTCACCTATGACACCCGGTGCAGGCAGTACCCTGGCAATGTGACACATCAACACTGCAATTATCATCTGTTGCTCACCTGAACCTCTGTGGTGTGGGCGCAGCATGATTATCATCATCAACATGTATCCTGCAAATCACAAAAACTGCATTCATCAGAGCTACATTCATGAGTGGAGCATCTGTTCACACACCCTTCCTGGCCTTAGTCATTTCGCAACATACACATGTGACAAGTGATTGGTAAACATGGTTCCTGATGGCCATGCGAAAATGCCATGGCATCAAAGCACCGTAACCAAATGTGTGCCCACAACAGAAGCAAACATACCAACAGTGTGAGCTACATCCACAAACAATGGGCAAGCATGTCACAGCCTGAGCATGAGTGAGCTGGTTGATAAAACACCTGTTAGGGAACTATCACATGGCTGATCCAGGTCTGGTTGATGGATAGGGAATTCCGAGAGGGCATGACTCACAGAGACTGGTAAATTGTGCAGACACTGTGGAGTATCACAAATGAGCCACCACTGCATTCCAGTGGTAGAGGTTGAACAACACCTGAGAGAAGGCATTGGGTATTTGCCCATAACCCAAGTAGAATAATGCAGAGCTGTGTTCTATTTATCATGTAAAATGCAGAGTTTGAATTCATAAAAGTGATACATAGCCTTTACTTCTTCATTGTGTTTAGCTAGACCTCAATGCCAAAGAGATGAACAACCTGTTCAGTGGTGCAAGTGCCAGCTATAAAGCTTATCTATAATTTAGATAAAATGTTGTACTCCAACACCCAATTCTGAGCATGAGCCATATTTTTTAGAGAATGTATCTATGAAAGATATCAGTGGATACGAGAAATCACAAGTATCTTCATCATTTATAAAGATGGACACAGTGAACCACTAACCATGAACCAGGGATATGCTAAGAAAAAGGGACAACATTATATGACCTAATCAGAAATAAGACCTAATTTACTACAAAGATCTGCTGGGATAAGGTCAGCCAGAAGCATAGAACTGCTTTTGTGCATTGGTGGCAATACTCTCTACAGGGACTGTAAAATTAATTTCAATCCCGGTATCAAGCCCTGGAAGTGACAATTCCTTTTGATAGCCAACTTTCCTTTGTGCCACACATTGGTGTGCTTGTCTAAAGTGCACACTTCCACTTCTACAACATTAGTCATTTCAATAAACTACAAGATAAGGGACAGCTTAAGATTTTCATTCAGGCGGTTGTCTTATCTGGACTATGTTGCTGCTTTTCTATTTATCTTGATTAAAAAAAAGAATAGCATTGCCTACCTTGTCTATCTGTTATTGCACTTTATACAAAGAGAACTTGAATCTCAGTTGAGGATCCATGGTAACTCCTTTGATTTGAATACATTGTCCTGTTCTGCTCAATGTGAAGTCAGGATAGATTGTGTTGAAAGAGGGCACTGAATTGTGTTGTTCTTGAACATACTTATTGTGTTGCCTTTTCTACTTGGTTTTTGTTTTCAAGTTTCAAAATATTTTTTACCTTGCTTTAGGGACATTTTATTTGAAAACATTTTAAATTGGATGCCTTTGTAATATTTAGTTTAATGTTTTTCTATTTTGTGAAAGGTTTAAATTCTAAACCAAAACACAATAAAACATGTACATGTTCACATATTCAAGCATCAGGAGATCCTCATATTTAAAAATTCCAGGTGTTTCCAAACAACATTCAGGTTCACCTGTGCCATGAGGAACAAGGATAGAATTACACACAATGATCGCATTAGAAAATGTTTACAGACAATTTACCACATGGACGAAAAACAACCTGTTGTGACAAAATGGCAGACATACGGCCATGTTATCCCTTTGGCCACGTGAACTAGCATATCAACCCTACAGGTGCAGAGAGCAGAATCTTGGGGATCTGGTGTGACTTGTAGGTGTGTCTTTCAATCATCAGATTGCAGTAGGATAAGCTCTCAGTTGATGATGCTGAGAAGGTTGCTACTCACACGTATATCACAGAAAGAAGTAGAATTCACCATGGGATTTTTCTGCTGGACCCGTTTAGTCATCAAACTCTCCAAGAGACCTGGGGACCTGTGACATTGTATGCCAGGAATGTGCTGCTACTACAAAAAGACAGTGGCCCTCATTACGACCCAGGCGTTGGACCATGGTGCTAATAGCACCATGGTCCATGCCGGTAACTTACCGACTCTGCCATGGCGGAATGGGGAATTACCGCCCCATTCCGAGATTGGCGGGGCGGTAATTCCCCATGCCGCCATGGGCCTTCCCCATTTTTTACCCATAGGGCTCATTGGGACTGGGGAAGGCGCTAATTACGGCACCGTAAATTACGGTGCCGTAATTAGCTCCTAGGTCCCTTTGCGGGTTGGTTTTTTAACACCTGCTAAAAGCAGGCGTTAAAGTGCCACCCGCAAAGGGACCTCGTAATCAGGCGTTAAGGGTTTAACGGCGCCGCCACCTTTTACAGCATCTTTAGCCACCTTAACGCCTGGGTTGTAATGAGGGCCAGTGCTTTCTATCAGAGGGTTTCAAGAGTCTTTCTTAAGACTCTCTCAAATCTTTTGCTTTTGTGCCTCTGTTTAATTGCACTGGGAACACAGGAAGCTGCTTGGCAGTGCAACGTAGTGGAGTTTGGGGACTTGCAGACATTATTTTGAGACGGTCTTGGCTGCAGGTGACTCAGGGATCCATATGCCTATGGAACCGGAAGAACTGCTGAACTGCTGATGGACACGTCCTGTTCTTCTGATTAATGTTTTACACAATGTACTCCCACTATGAAGTTTCTTAATTCGTATCAGTACTTCTTTTACAGCATTTACTTTCGAGACTACTTAGTTTATGAGGGGTTCTGTGTACTGACTTGCTATTTGGAGAAAGTCTCTAGTGTAGCAAGACACTGAGGGATGGTTTAGAAAATCCCTTCGAGTAGCAAATTGCAGGAATAAGCTGTACGCAGCACAGAGGGTGTCCTTTCCAAACCCTTCGCATACATTAGGGTTGGGAGAGCACTCCCAAAACCTATGTATCACATGGTCCCACCACTCACATGGGTGCAGGTAGCACATTTTACAGTGACACACTTAAAAGAGCCTGTCACAGCGAAATGAGAAAAAAAAACATTTCTATCCTTGTTTGAGGTCTAGAAAGGTAAGTGGGATGCCAATCGTTTATATACTGCTGTTCAACTTTCCCATAATGGGTAGTCGATGCAATGATGGAACGATATGTGTACGGGAGAAGGGTGATTTCTAAAGTAAAAGCCCAAGCTGAAATGTATTGTTTGTTTGAGAATGTAGCTTGATGAGTTTCCTGATGTTGGTGTTTCGGGAATCTCTGGAGAAAGTCCGTTTACTCTCTTTATTTGGAGGCGGGGAAACTACCATCAAAAAAGCCTATCTGGACACAGAGCATCGCGGGAAGTGTAGCAAAAGTGTTCTCTGGTGTTCCTTGGGTTTCCTGGCTTTGAGCGTCAGTGAAGAACAACGAGCCTGAGCAGTGGAAAAAACGACATGCAGTGAGTACAGCAGGAAAGTATAAGCCTTGCAAGATATAACGAAATTTGACGCTACTCACTACCGACCAGCCATAAAGTATAAAACATATTTTAGTGAAGAACACGCGTGTTGACCCATTTGAGACCCAAGCGTCTGCGCTTTGAGGTGAGACGTTTAGCAATCACCATAAAGCCACAAATGGAAGTTAAACCAGCAAATCCCCGAATAGGGAGCCAAGCCCGCTTAATGGCTGACAGAACTCATGAACCCCAGCCATCCAAATCTATAAAACTTCTCCCCTTACAGGAATGAGAATTGTCACCAAAGGATGCAGCCAGCTAGCAGGGAAACTCTGACAAAGGCTCAGAATGCATAAATCTAAGTAAAACTCTTAAAGCTAAAAAAACGGACTTTGTAAATGTATTAGTGAACTTTGCCCTTCTGCAGAGCTCCAACTCTTTGATATCCTAGAACAACTTAAGGGCTCAGATAGGACAGCGAGCATGGGCCAAACATCGGGTTGCAAACTTACAGAGGAGGTAAAATATTATGAGGCAAATAACCCGACGGATGCAGAAATCCTGGCTCTTGAATTCCGAGTGGGTGACAGGAAAAATTACCAAGATAAGTCTGCAGACGCCTGCAAGAAAGAAGACGTAATGAACCCCCAGATGCAGGTTAAAGAAACATGATGGGGAAAGGCAATGTCTGGGCTCAGACAAAAACACACCATGGCAAAAGAGGGTAACTTGGAAGATAATGTCTCGGTACAGGCACAAATTAAAAAAAGCCATAATGAAACGACTGTACAACGGGAAATGAACAAGGAGAAACCAGCAACAGTGAAAAGAACTGAAACACTGCCTGCAGTATTGGCAAAACCAGCTCAAAGGCTGGTTATAAAATCAAGCCTTACTACTAACACCAGCAAATATAAATTCAATTTAAGTCCAACCAAGGAACCATGGAAGGAACCATTAAACTCAGACATTCGAGAGCGTATGGAATCGCCCAGGAGAGTTGGCTCTAATGATGCTCAAAGTCAAAAAAGCACCTGCATCAATAGTGCGGAAAAGCTGTTGGCTCAAGGACAACTAAAAGAATGCCCTGTAACATTCAATGATGGAAGGAATAGTAAGAGCTGACTTCCATTTCATCGCCATCCTCACTTGACGGAATCCAAACCACATCCGAAACCTACTAAACTGAACTCCTTTCCAAACACACTGTAGTATGATGGTGGCTCTAAATATATCGTTGGCACCTTTCTTAAAGCTGTACAAGGTGATTAATGGGAACTACAGAAGACCAATAAACCTTACTGGCAATGAATTATTCGAAGTTAATATTTGTGGAGACCTTCACATCATCATTGTAATTGTAATTGTTTATGTATACAGCGCTTATGCACAGGCAGACTGCTTCAAAGCACTTCAAGGCAGGAAGGGAGCAAGGGAATACAGTAATCATTCTTAGGCTTTGAAGTTTCTGAATGATCTAACAGAAAAAACTAGCACACTAGGCCTGACAACATTTCTCCTAGTACAAGTGCATGAAGTGTTACAGTCAGGACCAAGTTAGAGAGGGGAGCCAAAAAAGGGGGGGGACAGGACAAAAGAACTTACTAGTCCTAGTACATTCAGATTATGCATGCGTACAGATGGAGGTGCGAGGAAGGGAGGAAGGGGGAACACGTGCGTCCAGACCAGCAGGGCCCTGCGTTAAGTGCAGAGAGGTTGCCCATAATCTGAAAGTGCAGTAATGCTGAACAATCTGCAGTGGCCCAGAGGCAAGTGCAAAAGACTGGCGGGGGAGCCTGGGACCTGTAAGGCTCTGGAGGTGAACCAGTCAGCAAAAACTGAACAGAGTTGGGGAGAAGGAGTAAGGAGGGTGGAGATAAAAGAATGGATATTATCAGGGGAGAGGGAGATAGAAGGAGAAATAGAAGAGGAATGTCTTGAGGAGTTTCCAGAACTTAATGTGCTAAGGCTCAAAATGGAGAGGGGCAGGGAGGCTGTTCCAGAGGGAAGCACCTGCAGAGGATAAAGATCTACCCCCAAATCTCTGTTTGCAAAAACAGCTCACCCGCACAGAGTTGGAGGAGGACAAGCGGAGGACTCGAGAGGGAGAGTATTTAGGCCCAGGAAAGCCTTGTGGATTATTCAGAGGGTCTTTAACTTGATCCTTGTAGCCAGAGGGAGCCAGTGGAGGGATTTCAGCACTGGAGAGATGCAGTCCTTGGGCTTGAGGCCAAGGATAAGTCTTGCGGTTCTGTTCTAGATGAGTTGTAGAGGACGGAGAGTAGAAGTAGAAAGATTGAGAAAGAGGATGTTGTAGTAGTCCCGCCTAGAGATCACGAGGGCTCTAGAGTTGGTGAGCCTCTGGGGGAAAGGGAAAAAAGGTAGAATAGCTCTGAGGAGGTGCAGTTAGTAGTGGGACAGAGATGTCCGAGATGTGAGAATAGAAGGACAGAGTGGAGTCGAAGATGACCCCTAGTTTTTTGCCTCATTGTTAAGTGAGGGTGCAGGGCCAGGGGAAGCTGGCCAGTGGGAAAGTGGGAGCAGGGTTGCCAACAAGGACGATCTCTGTCTTACTGGCATTTAGGCAGAGATTGTTAGCTGCAAACCAAGACTGAATTGTGGAAAAACAGTCAGGGATGAGCGAGCTGGAGGAGGAGGCCGAGAGTATCCTGAAAGAGAGCTGCATGCCATCCAAATAACACTGAAAGTTAGAGGTAAAGGTAGAGATCCTGTGGGACCATTGGGGCCATGTAGATATTGAAGAACCAGGGGGATAGGTTAGATCCCTGGGGGACACCACAAGTAGAGAGAGTGATATAGGAGAGAAAGGACGCAAGTTCCACCTGGGAAGGCCGGTCAGATGGAAAGGAAGTGAGCATGCCAGGGCCGACCCGTGATGCCCAGGGTATAAAGGAGATGGGAGATCAAGTTTTTGTGGTTTACCGTATCGAAAGCAGAAGAGAGGTTGAGAAGAATTAAAACAGAAGGAGAGTTAGAGTCAAGATTTGGGAGCAGGTCTTCACAGGTGTTCTGAAGAGAAGTTTCTTTGCCTCTGGATGCTCTGAAGCCACACTGATGGTCATGGAAATAACCAACAGATTCAGTGTGGAGGGTAAGTTGATTGATAGCCAGCTTCTCCAGCAGTTTTCCAAGGAAAGGGGTGATGGAGATCGGGTGATAGTTTGCCAGAATAGACGGGTCGGCTTAGGATATTTTGAGCAGAAGGTGCACAAGAGTGTGCTTGAGAGGATAGGGGAATATTGCAGTGGTGAAAGAGAGGTTACAGAGGTCGGCCAATGCTGGTGCAAGAGTGTCAAAATTGTCCTTGATGGTTTTGGAGGGACAGGGCTCCACCTGTTTGGGAAAAGCTTTTGTAGACCGGACTTGCCTAGAGACCTCATCAGGTGCGGCAGAGGAGAAGTAGGAGAGAAGAGGGGGAGTGGTGGCGGCGGCCAAGAAGGAGGGCCAAGATATGTTGGTGCAGGAGGGGGTGCAGAAGAGAGATGTCCTGTGTTTTGGTGGTGAAATTTGTGGCCAGGGCCGAGCAAACGGCCTGGGTGAGTGCAGTAGAGGAGGCGGCTTCGGTAGGGTTGACCAGTTCCTTGTAGACTTTGAAAAGTTCAGCCATGTTTTTAGATGCCGTGAAGATGCAGGCTTGCATATAAATTCTTTTCTTGGAGCGGATGCATAGTCTATATTGCCTTTGAAGAAGGTGGCAGGCCAGTTTGACAGAGGGTGCACTTGAAGATCCCCACTTCTGTTCCACTTCTCTGTACTTGTGTTTAAGGGCGACCAGATCTGAGTGGTATTAAGAGGTATTTGCAATCAAGAGATGACCAGGGTGCAGCCAGTGCATCAACATTACAAAACAAGCTACAAGAATCTCTCAATGCAGACAGAGCCGACAGAAAACTTTTGCTGGACTCACTGCTGGAAATATTAAAGGAACAAGAAAACACCAATCCACAAAAAGGGAAAGAAACCAACCAACAGATAAACTTGACCTCTAAGAAAAGTACAAATACAGTAGTGCCAGATAGTAGTATACAAACACAAGAGCTTAAAATGACTTTGAAGCACACTCTGGCCACTACCACTGACAAGAACATGAAAATCTTTAAAGATCCCTCTGTTTTTGAAAATAATAAATATGACAAATGAACTGGATCCTAGCTCAGACCAGAAAGAAAAAACAAAAGCAAAACAAACAATCATTCATAGCAACAAACCGGGATAATGAACATGCAGAATTGAAAGAACAAAACCACTATCCTGTGTTTCAGAAGAGCAAGAAGAAGAAATCCAATGATTTGACTAAGGAAATTAAATTAAACAAATGAAGAAAAACCCCAATCTTACACACACTAGAAAGCCAAAATCTAATGGGGCACAAGCCTTTTTTGAAACATTTTATATCTCCCAAAGGATACAAATCCTGCACCAAGATCCAAGAACAAAGAAACATCTAACAAAGTAGTATTGCGGGAACCTTTGGTTAGGGGGCTGTCTCTCTATTGAGAACCTCCAGAAACTTTAAACACAGGATGATCAAAACGATAATGAAGTGAATTTAACAAATCTTTCAACTTATTCGGTAGATGAGGAAGAGGATGGAATCGATAACAACCAAACCTATGATGAGAGAAGGCATGATGGAGAAACATCTGAGACCAGGGAACAGTCACACAAAGTCATGAATAAGCCTATGGATTCACAAGCACCTTTCCAGACAAAGGCAGAAAAATAGATCATAGCTGATAGCAATACGAGCAGAAGTTTTAAGAATCAGGGCAATGTGCTCTAGACATAAGCCAAAATAAAGGGAGAAAGGAGTTGGTGGATGGGCAGGGGAATGATGATTAGAAATCTAGCTCAACATCGGACAGATTGCAAAATGGGAAACGGGAAGAACAAAGGGGTTATCAAACAAAGGATGACAAGTATACACTGATGAAAGATAGGGGAGAAAAAATCCCAAAGAACTAGAAATGACAGACTGCAAAGAGCAGAGAAATATCTTACTACTTCTGAGAACCGATAATCTGAAACTGGGCAACATGAAAAAGAAGGTGAAAGAGAGAAGATACTGCATACAATTAAACCGTTTTCTCACATCAGACGATGGCCTGATTTTGAACCATCATGTTTCTGCGATTGCTCCATTACATTCCGGCATACCAATTGATAAAAACAGATGACATTATAAAGGTGGAATTCCCAAACTTGGAGTGCACAGACAAGGTCATTCTTTATCTATACACAAATGCAGTTAAAAACTCTCTACTGGAAAGGGCTAACCTTCTCTTTCCTCTGGGGTTCAAGCTAACTGAGGAAATATAAAAGAGCTCATAATATTTGAGCCCCCAAATAAAAAGTAAACAAATGACCTCAAATGATATCCGGAAGGAACAGAAAGAGACATCTATCATTCAAAAACTGGAAACTCAGGAATTTAGTGGAATAAGTTACTGAGGAAACATGACTCATTGGAGAGGAATACTAACACAAGACTATTCCAACCACTAAGAATTACTCTAAACTACAACACCAATGAGAGCAGAGGAGACAAAGGCTCAGAGAAAAAACAAGGTGAGGCCAACAAAGAAAATTGTTATCAACGCTCAGTAAAACAACTTGAAGATCATAACAAATAGCTTACTAACCCAGATGAGAGGGACGTCCTAGTATTGACATCCTGGAACACAAGATAATTTAGACATGTATACAATATTAGCAATAAGAAGAGACACCAAATCATGTGCTTACAAGAGACCTGGATAACAACTCCTCCCAATAGTGGATGGCTATAGTGTGCATTTAAATCCTGCATACCATGGAGAAAAAGGGAGACCCTCATCAGGCCTGTTAACCTTTATCATGTCAGGAGGGGCATGTGGATTATTTCATGTTGGAATGTAAATCCCTTTATTCAAGTGACTCTACTATGACTCCCGAAAGACCTTAAAATGCCCCGGCGAAGACTTCTTATACTAAATACTGGAACCCTGATGCTACACAAGCTAAGAACCTTACCAAACCCCCCACAAATATTAATTTGTGGAGATCTTAACATTACATGTTCGGATGAAAGGGGCAATGCCAGCATACACTTCGAAAGCACAGCCAACAAAGCCAAGGAGATAGACACTTTTTGGACAATGACCATTTAACTTAGGAATCTCCAAATGTTAAATGCACAAACAAATGGGGATATCCCAGGGAGAGCTACCTGATCAAATGGTACTAATTCCAAGACCTTGGATTACATCTTTGTCTTCCAGGAGATTAGAATCTACATAAAACAACTGCAAGTAACCAAAACAACAAAAAACAATCATTTGCTTATGAAACTAAGAATGGATATAAACTTGAGAGTAACACCAAACAACACTGATTATAAGGACATAGCTATATGAGAATGCAGAATTCAGATTTATATCAGACTTAAGGATGTCGATAAATCATTGCAGGATATATCCTTCAGAGCGAGCTGGGAGGTGGAGTAAATTACCTTCCCATACTGCGTGAATTTAAGGTGCTATTAAACACGCGTTGCAAAGTAAAAACCATCCATAAACACATACAGGATGATGCCATAGCAGAAATGAAATCTATATTAATATCGGACCTGTTGAAAATCAGATCTTTAAACATATAGCCAAATATCCAAGCATTGAAAGCAAGAAAACAAAAGTAAAAAAACTGTCTAATTGCCCGCAAAGCACAACAAAATCAGACTGATGCAGAGTCAATGCTTTGAACAATGGCATCAAGAAACACGAGAGGCATATGGCAATTAATAAACAAAGCATCTACATCCCAGGATGCAATTTTGACAAATTCAGTGATGGAGGAAAACTGGGTTCTTTTTTGCCAGAACCTATTTGGATCAAGAGAAACAATGAAACAAGATCTCACTTGCCAAGAAAGTGGAAACTGGAGCAGACCCTTTGATGAGGTGGACTTTGAAGATCTAATAAAAAGAGCAAATGGAGCAACTGCTCGGGGACCAAATGGTGTAACTTATAGATCCATTAAATTTGACCCAGCAGTTTGGATACTATTCATAGTGTGATTGTTCAAGGATGTGTTCAAGAAGGGAGAGAGACCACAGTCTTGGAAAAATGCCATTGTAGTACCAATATGCAAGAAAGGAACAAGAACAGACCCAAACAACTATTGACCAATTGCCTTGTTGGATGTGAACCAGTAGACCCTTTAAGATGAGGTAGCAGGCCTTTTAAGATGAGGTAGCACTCTATCGATGGATGGGGATGCAGATCTTACTCTTGCACCAATCATCAGACCGACTCAGGTAGTTGGCAAAACTTTAAGCTGTTTTATTAACTGTTATCTAAAACAGGGAGTACAACGGGCATTAAAGGACGCTGTACAAGTTTTTCTCTCCAATACATTTCATACAAAGCATTTCTTACATAGCAAATGTCTGGCATCTCTGACATCATACTACATGGCAAAATAAGGAAAACCTATGAGGGTTTATGATAGGCTTAAAGGGAACATCTAAGTATACTTTCTATGGGGTATGGGATTGTGATTGGGTCTCTACAGTCAGGTGGACAGCTATGCCCACCCCTTGAGCAAGTCATCTTCCATGTCACGAAAATACACAATGTTTCATTGGCTTTCAAACTATAGGGATCTTTGCTACTGTATGGGAGGAAACGTTGTTTAGGCCCCCTACCCTCCATTTCCTTGACGCATGCACACTATGCTCATCCCACGGCTGCCCATGAGCCTGTGGCCAGAGGTGCCGGACAGCCTCGGGACGACACATGTGGGTGAAACGTCCATAACAGGGCTGCAGAGGGCCGACTACTGACTCCATTTTGTACTGAACCCAGACTCCATTTTATACATGCCAAAGCAGGCCTCACAGCAAAAACCAGCCTGCAGGCCTGCAGCTCTCCCCTAGCGCCGCGCACAGTAAGCCAGCTACTCCCATCCACCTCCTCCCCTCTGGTGTCCCTGCAGCTGCCCTGTTCTCATGGAAGACTCGGCGCGAACAGCTACAAGTTTAACACTGTATGTCTCGCCTTCCTACTTACATCACTGTCCTTCTGAATGACCGGGCAAAGGCCCGAGCCTGGAAAAAACCCATTAATCTCCACAAACATGTCTCATTATTTACAGAAGATACCCCTAAGATATATAACATGTATAACCCCCAACCTCGCACCACTTTTGATGTGGCAGATGCACTCCCCACGACTGTGTGCCACCCAGTTTCACCCACAATGCTAATCCCACCTGAGGCTATAAATTCTCTCCTGTGTTAACGTGTAATTGAGCTGTCCCTAAGAGATGTAACAGAGCGATCAATACTTAATCCATCTAAATTGATTACAATGAATGCGATATCATGATCCACATGTTGGTGTTCTATAATACGGGTTACATGTCTTTCAGTACCAAATGCTCTTGCAAATGTATTAGATGCTAGGTGACTCATATGTTATGATGTAAAATGTATGGTCCACATGCTCACTTGTCTTTCAGTACTGTGCATACTCGCAAATGTATTGAGAGGTTATAAGGTTCAGGTGTACAATATAAAAGGTGCAGCCATGAGGCTAATGCAAATAAAAGCAATTCTGTAGCACAGGTGACCATGGTATATTTGAAGACAGAGCACACAATACAGTCAGAACCTGCTTTCTACTTGTGAATGAAGTGACAGTAAACACGATTGACCCCATTCCAATGGTTTATTTATAATTCCACTAATCGAACTGGGCCAAACTTTAAGAGCCAAAGGACCCTCTCTCCCTTCTCCAGCAGCACCGCGCACGGAGAGCACACAGCCCCACCTTTCTTCCTCCTTATGAAAGTGCTGCGGCGGAAGGCCCATATCTCACTGAATGCCTTAATGCAACAAATGTATCCACCCCTACTTCCACTAGGCCAGCACAAAATGTTCCCCCACTTACCCCCTGACACAAGCTGGCCCCCCTCCATTCCCCCCTCTAATGGACACAAGACAAATGTATGTATACATAACATGTAAAATCTATGGTTCTCCCCCAAACTGTCCTGATGTCAATAGTTATTTTTTTATGAGTGTCTTTTTATTGCATACTTTGAAGTGGTGTTTAGATTAGAGAGTTAGTATCAATCACTTTTTCCGGAGCCGCATAACCTTCACCTCACACTGACCAGCCCGACTGATGCATGTGAAGTCTGCCTTCCCACGAAGCATCTATCCAATCGTCTGGAGGCGGTGCCTAAACAGCTATACTGGGTCTGTGACTCTACGAATGAAAATGTAACTTTTGTAATTTATAGAATGTTGTCATTTATGATGCTGTAACCCTTTTTAAAGTACTGTGAGAGTGATATTGGGCAGAGCGCTCTCGGAGTTTGCAAAGTTCTCTGCTTGCCCTATTTTGGTTTTAGATAAACTTTACTTTTACTTTCACCCGCACTTGGTCCTGGTCTCCTTCCCTCCTGGGGTGTGTCCATTATTGACTCTCATTGGGGAGTTTTAATTGCATTTTTGCGGGACTACTCACTTTCATTTGTTGACACCTGGACGTGATTTCGTCCTTCCGTTCCTTCTGGCACGAGATGTCCCCGGCCACAGCAGAGACCCTGGGCGCGCCCCCTCAAGAGCTGCCTGCCTACGGCAACTAGATGTGCGCACGCAGTAGGGCGAGAGGGTGTATGGGTCCCGGCTTTGAAAAAATCCACCGTACAACTCGCTGCCATTGAGTGCGAGGCAGCTCCTTGACAGACCTGGTCCGGAGGATCTCGGATCAAGACAGACACATGAGAATCAAGTGTGAGCGAGATTAAAATCCCACAGGGAGGAGGAAAAGGAAAATTAGTGTAAGGAGTCAGATAGAGGGATGTTGGGGAATGAACAGAGTGGAGAACAATTCCTATAATAAAGGTAGAATTCTTGGGCTTAAACTATTCTTTTCTTTCTGCATATTGCCTTTAGGACAGTTAAGGAGATTACGACGTGAAAAGGGAAACAGGAACCTAGCTCCAAAAGGGGGTTGATGGTGGCGCTGCATAGTGCTATCTCGACTAGTACAGGATATAATGAGGAAAATAAGTGGAAACAGTAGGAGTCTTATATAAGGAGAAGACTTGGAATAGAACTTAGAAACGCTTCATCTTTTCCTTGTTCTTACTTTAGCAAGGGGACACTCATAGAAGAGGTGTGCATAAAGGATACGATAGGCAACGGGCTGCAACATTAAGGGAGAATATTATAAGGATAAAGGGGGACAGGTAGTGTGGATTTAGGTTGAGTGTTAGATGTAGTATGTTTCAAGTTTATTGTTGTGTAATTGTATTGTTTATGTCTGTTGCACATAATTTTAATGAATAGTTAATGATAGAAACAATATTGAATAATTGTTTTGTTAACACACTCTGTCACAGTAAGTGTGACAGACTGTGGTCTGGGAAATACAGTGTCACAGAGGTGACACACAAAGGGGTGATTTATTGAAATACACTGAATTGAATTGTTATATTAACTCACTAGGGTAAGAAGGTATCGCCATAACAGGATGGGTGCGGAGATACCATTGACACATATTTGCCTAAGTTTGCCAGGGTACGCAGACAGGATCACGAAATATCATGATCAGTGGATCAGAGAATTGAAAGGGGAAGGTTTACCCCAGGTGTGGCTCAAAGGAGGGTTGTTTGATAAAATGTCCTAGACATGGTAGCAACCTGTATGTTTGTAAAATACAAGGGCAAACACCTCCAGAACAGACAAAAAATATTGGATTTATGGAGACTTTTCGAGGAAGTACCTCGTAGCAAGGCAAAACAAATAGGTTGTATCTCCCCTGGCAGAAAGTAGCAGTGAAAGGGAGGGGGAAGAGAAGGAGGGCAAGGTAGAGGTTGCACGGTTGTATCACCTCCTGCCAAAGCCAATACCAGCAGAAGGGTATAGCGACCCAGTATATGTGTAAAAGCCCACGTCACCGTCTGCGCCCCAGCCAACAGCCCCATATGAGTGTCGAAGAGCAAGTGGACAGGTGCGTACATCTGCAATAGACATCAAAAAGTTCACCCAAGAGTTAGACTCATGATTAATAATGACCCGGACAGAATTATCATGGTTACGAGATATATGTGAGCAAGGGGGCTCTCCTACCCCAAATCAGAATCGACGCAGATGTCGCAACCACTTGAGAGGTCAATAGAGGATGGATGGAATAGGGAGAAATATTGTTCCGAATTAATGATACACCCACAAGAATAATAGGAATAGATCAAGCAGTGAGTGAGATGGGTGCGGAAGGAGGGGACATGGTATCAGAAAGAGAAGAAGAATATCGGCGTGATATAGAAGAGCAAGAAGAAGAAGAGAGGTGGTTGGGGGGGTGACAGGTGGGGGGTCTGCAGGAACAGAACAGTCTCCCTTGCGGAGGGTGATGGAAGAAGAATGGCATGGAAGGTTAAGGAACAGGGTCGGATGAATGGCAGTATTGGGGAAAAAGGGAGCAAAGGTAAGTACAGGGAAATCAACAAGAAAGAAATGACAACTACCATTGATACACAGAGGGGGGAAGAAGACCCAACTAAATACCCTGGGCCCAGATGGATAAAGTGAATTTGCTAAAAATGCAACCCCCGCTCTCAGGAGGGGCAAGTAAATGGATCTATGCATTTGAGAAAAACACTGCTGGGGTTCCCTTAGCAGTAGGTGATGTTAAACGCCTATTAGTATCCACAGTAGGTGACCAAGATAACAGGGTGTAGGCAAAGGCAGGGTTCCCTGGAATAACACTAGACTGCGATCGCCATGATGGGTCATCTTTTAACACAGTAAGAGCAAGAGTATGGGACACACTAAGGGAGACTTTCCAAGATACTCCAGATGTACAGTCTGTAATGCAATGTGCAAAGGGGGAGGAAGAAGATGCAATGGCTTACATTCTTCGGGTGCAGGAGATGTGGAGAGCAGAGACAGGCACGGCTTGGGATCAATCAACCTCCCTGTTCTATTTTATAATCAAAAGAGGACTCCCAAAAGAAGTGCAGAAGGCTCTTGATAAAATAGCTGGGATAGAAGCCAAGGGCTGGCCAGAGATACAGAGCATTATAGTGCACCATTGCAGAAGAATCAAAAAAAGAGAAAATGAGATAGCCGAAAAGAGACTGGCAGATGAGGCTAAATTAATTCAGACGAAACTAGTGAAGGTCACAGCAGCAATAGCCACCCTCCCGGCAGAAAGAGAACGAGAGGAGGAGGAAAGGCTGATAGCAATACAAGCAAGGATGGCAGCGAATTGGGCAGGAACAGTGGAATGTTGAGGAACAGTATGGAGGGCCACAATGGCAAGCAAGGAGTGCCCATGGAGGAAGAGGTGGGTACAGGGGATCCAGAGGGGGCGGTTATGGGTATGGAGGGTATGGAGGAAAAGGCCCCAGAGGAGGAGGAGGACAAGGGACATGGTGGAACTGTGGGAGGTGGGGACATTTTTCAAGAGAGTGTCGAAGCCAACCCATGAACCCCCACCAAAGCGAACAACAGTATGGCCACCCCCACCCAGGAAGCCCACATGGGTTGCCTATGGGTGGTGGTAGGAGGGAGGAGCATCCCAATCCCAGGTACATAGACGAACACAGAGCACCTCCACAAACACACAACAACACCCACAGTCACAAGAACCCATGGCCCGGGTTCGGCGAAATCCCTTTGTCACCACAGCAAATGCTGCCCAGCACCTTTCAGAGGAACAGCAGTAGCATTGGGTAATGTTTTTGACAATGGGGAAAACACAAGATATACAGCATAGGACAGCCCACAGAGAACACTTGGGTGTCCAGTACTATCAACGACCCTCAACCCAGCTGAGGAACCACTGGTGGGGGCGTAAATAGGGAACAAACAGTTCATTTTTTATTTTTATGGTAGACTCAGGAGCAGAAAAATCATGCCTAAGAGAAGGCAGGTATCCGTTGTCCAATCATAAAATGGAGACGCAGGGAGTTTCTGGGGCGGTGGTCGAGGGTCCATACACAGAAGAATTGGAGGTAACAGTGGGAGGAAAAACAGTGTGCGCACCCCTACTGTATTATGAAGACTCGCCCATATATTTACTGGGGATGGACCTCCTTAGCAAGCTTAACATGACCATTTTGTTCACAGACAGAGGAATAGTGTGTTCAACTCATGGGATATGTGCAATCTGTGCCATGGTAGTAATACACACACAAGCCACAGCCCAGCAGGTGCTTGGGGTACCTGTAGATCCAGACATGTTCATCCAAGGGTTAAAGGGCCTGGCTCGAGTTGTGCCTGAGTTAAAACGCCAAGAACGGAAAGTGCCATCAGAATTTGTGTTTCACCTCATAGCACGTCCAGAAATAGCAACAGGGTCAGTGGTGTCCCTAGATTTACATGGGTGCAGGTGTCATCACAAAGGATAGCAGCGATCGAACTCGACATACATGGATTCGAATGGCGAACATTGTTATGTATAAATGCCAGCACAGCCTTGCGAGATCTGTCTGATGAGGACCTTTTTTCTGACTCAGACAATGGTGGGGAGATAATAAACGAGATAGCAATTCCTTGTGACATATTGATCCAGAACAGACAAGTGCCACTCCCCCTCATGGCCATAGTGAGTGCGCCACCGACATGTTTCAATGAAGACATGCAACATGTACCACCAGAATTGTGGACGACTGACTCACATGATGTAGGTCTGTTGCGCGAGATAACACCTGTAAAAATTAAACTCAATCCAGGGGCATTGTTGCCCTGGGTAAAACAGTACCCCCTGTCACGAGAGGCAGAAGAAGGGATAAAAGAAACAATACGTGCCCTACTACAGCAAGGGATCATAGTACCTTCAATTTCTCCTTATACTACTTGCATCTATCCAATCAAAAAAGCAAAGAGAGGGGCTTGGATGATGATTCAGGATCTATGCCCCCTAGATGACATCATACAAAAGGAATTCCCACTTGTCCCGAACCCAGCATCGATCTCATGCAGCATACCCAAAGACGCGACATACTTTACAGTGATGGATTTGAAAAATGCATTTTTATCGGTACCACTGGATCCCGACTCACAGAATCTGACAGCCTTTACCATGGGTCGGAAGAGATACGAGCATTGCAGACTGCCCCAGGGATATTGTGAAAGGCCAAGTATATTTTACAGAATATTGCATGAAGATCTTGGAAATATTGACAGAAAGAGTACGATCATTCAGTATGTGGATGATCTCTTGTTTTGTGGGAAAAATTAAAACGAATGCAGACAGGATTCAGTGACACTATTGACATTACTAGCACACAAGGACTACTAGGTGGACAGATGACAGTTGCAATATTGTATGTCAGAAGTATTGTATTTAGGACAGTTGATATCCAAAGATGGTAAACGAATAATACCCAACAGAGCAGCAGCTGTGCGAGCTGTAAGTGAACCGAGAACAGTGAAAGAGATGCAGAAATGTCTCGGCATGTGCAACTACTGCCGTGCCTCAATATCAGAATATGCAGGATACACAAAACCTCTTCTGCGTGCACTAAAAGAAGCACAAAGGGAAAACACAGTAGTACAATGGACGCAGGAAATGGCCAATCGGCTTGCGTGATGTTCGCAGACATGCAACGTGTTCGCTGATTGGACGGCGTGGAGCATGAAGCGCATCAGATTTTCGGTAGCGCCCGCCATCTTGGATTCGCGGTCGTCCGCGGACAGCGCGGTGAAACTTTGTTCAAAATGTGTATTTAGTAGAGTGTGTTGGTGTGTAGGAGTGTTTGGGAAGGGTGGGAGTGTATTAGATAGGATGAAAGTTGTGTTTTTTATGTGTTAGATGTTCTTTTTGTGTTCGATTTGTCTGCGGACATCACGGGTGTTCTGAAATGTTCTAAATAAACTGAATGGGGTGTGTTCTGAGGACTCAATATGTGTCCGTTTTGTTCGCAAGCAAACTGAAACTGTTCTAAGAACACTCGCAGTGTCCTGAAATGTTTGCAAATAAACAAAATGGGGGTGTCCTGAGGACGCTGTCCGTATTGTTCGTTGTCAAGTTGAATATGTTCTAAGAACACTCGTGGTGTCCTGAATTGTTTGCAAATACACTAAATGGGGGTGTTCTGAAGACGTTGTCGAACACTCGCTGTGTCCTGAAATGTTCGCAAATATGAATGGGGTTGTGGCTGACAAGTTGAATGTGTTCTAAGAACACTCGCGGTGTCCTGAAATGTTCGCAAATAATCAAAATGGGGGTGTCCTGAGGACGCTGTCCGTATTGTTCTCTGTCAAGTTGAATGTGTTCTAAGAACACTCGCGGTGTCCTGAAATGTTTGCAAATAAACAAAATGGGGGTGTCCTGAGGACGCTGTCCGTATTGTTCTCTGTCAATTTGAATGTGTTCTTAGAACACTCATGGTGTCCTGAAATGTTCGCAAATAAACAAAATGGGGGTGTTCTGAGGACACTGTCCGTATTGTTCGTTGTCAAGTTGAATGTGTTCTAAGAACACTCGCGCTGTCCTGAAATGTTCGCAAATAAACAATATGGTGGTGTTCTGAAGACGCTTCTAAGAACACTTGCGGTGTCCGGGGAATGTTCGTAGGGGGTGTCCTGAGGACGCTGTCCGTATTGTTCTCTGTCAAGTTGAATGTGTCTAAGAACACTCGCGGTGTCCTGAAATGTTCGCAAATAAACAAAATGGAGGTGTTCCGAAGACGTTTCTAAGAACACTCCCGGTGACCTGGAATGTTCTTAGGGGGTGTCCTCAAGGCATAGTCTGTATTGTTTGCTGGCAAGTTGAATGTGTTCTAAGAACACTCGCAGTGTCCTGAAATGTTCGCAAATAAACAAAATGGGGGTGTCCTGAGGACGCTGTCCGTACTGTTCTCTGTCAAGTTGAATGTGTTCTTAGAACACTCATGGTGTCCTGAAATGTTCGCAAGTAAACAAAATGGCGGTGTTCTGAGGACACTGTCCGTATTGTTCGTTGTCAAGTTGAATGTGTTCGAAGAACACTCGCGGTGTCGTGAAATGTTCGCAAATAAACAAGATGGTGGTGTTCTGAAGACGCTTCTAAGAACACTCGCGGTGTCCGGGGAATGTTTGTAGGGGGTGTCCTGAGGACGCTGTTCGTATTGTCCTCTGGTAAGTTGAATGTGTTCTAAGAACACTCGCGGTGTCCTGAAATATTCACAAATTAACAAAATGGAGGTGTTCTGAAGACGTTTCTAAGAACACTCCCGGTGTCCTGGAATGTTCGTAGGGGGTGTCCTGAAGGTGTAGTCCGTATTGTTCGCTGGCAAGTTGAATGTGTTCTAAGAACACAGAAAGTGTCCTGAAATGTTCGCAAATAAACAAAATGGGGGTGTCCTGAATATGCTGTCCGTATTGTTCTCTGTCAAGTTGAATGTGTTCTTAGAACACTCATGGTGTCCTGAAATGTTCGCAAATAAACGAAATGGGGGTGTTCTGAGGACACTGTCCGTATTGTTCGTTGTCAAGTTGAATGTGTTCTAAGAACACTCGCGGTGTCCTGAAATGTTCGCAAATAAACAAAATGGGCGTGTTCTGAAGACGTTTCTAAGAACACTTGTGGTGTCCTGGAATGTTCGTAGGGGGTGTCCTGAAGGCGTAGTCCGTATTGTTCGTTGGGAAGTTGAATGTGTTCTAAGAACACTCGCAGTGTCCTGAAATGTTCTCAAATAAACAAAATGGGGGTGTCCTGAGGACACTGTCCATATTGTTCGTTGTCAAGTTGAAAGTGTTCTAAGAACTATCGCGTTGTTCTGAAATGTTCGTAGGGGGTGTCCTGAAAACGCTGTCCTTATTGTTCGCTGGCAAGTTGAAAGTGTTCTAAGAACTCTCATAATGTCCGCCTGTTATAACCTATTTTTACATAGGCTCCCCAGTTATAATGTGTTGCTCTATGTTACGCTTAGGTTTTAAGTGAGACAAAGATTCTTCTCTTAGTGATATACAATAAAGAAATAATACTTACATAAAAATTGTTGCAAAGATCTAAATATTGATGGTAGGATGCCCCCCTGTTTCAATTCATTGATAGCCCACAGTCCTGCCAGTTTGAGGGCTGTCCCTTTTCGTTTCCATTGCCTAAGATACTATATGGCTCGGAAATCAACCCTAGTTTAATATGACTTTAATTATTGTGTGGGGGAAAATTGAGAGACATATATGCAAAAGGGTACAAAATCTTCCAATGGCGACCGCAAAGCTATCGATTCGCTATGAACTTGGTCTGCTGTCATCAGATTACTGGTTCAAATGGAAAGTTCTGGGCTTGATGACAAAAATATTTTATCCTAGGCAAAACACACTTTTTGAAGACTTAGCTAAAGAATTAAATGTAAAGGGCTCCCCCTTTCGAATTAACTTGGCAAATTATGCAGACGTAACTGCATGAAAGTGGTAAAGATATAAGAAGAATGAATGAAAATCCCGAAGCTGTCAAAAAACGTGTGAAAGAAATGGACTGGATTGGGACAATTGACATGGCCAGGAGCTATAAGTCTTTTGGCAACATACCTAAAGCAATTTCCCTTTACAAGAATAAGTAGTACATTTTGCACTTTCGGCTTAACCTCTTGCCTACAAGGGAAATCCTTGGAAGGCGAAAAAAATATTGATTGGAGTAACATGAAAAATTTCGATACTGTAGATATTCGGTTGAAAACTTGTGCCATTTTATGGTTGAATGTGGGCCTCTGAAAGAAATAAGAATGCACTTTTTGAGTAGTTTTTTTCAGCAGTAAATGTAGATATTGCACAAGTATTTTGGGATAGAGAGAGTGCGGGTGATGAAGTCTTTTTGACTGTGGAAATGATTAGAATGCTGGACGAGCTTTGTCTAACAAGGAAATAATGAAATTGTACCTGTTAATGTTATGGAATTCTATTAATTGTAGAATTTTGAATTATTTGTATAATAATGCAATTATGTTATGTTTCTTTTAGTAAATTGATTATTTTTATTCAGTTTCATTGTTGAAAATATTGAAAATATTTCCTTGTTTTTAATGATGTATTCATTTTGTAAAGATGTGTGAATGTTCTAATTTTGAACAAATACACAATAAGATAAATAACATTAGTACCAGCGAGGGACAATCAGATTGTGTCAATCAATCTGATTGGCCCTCGCCGATGCTTTACCCAAACGGGAATCCCTCTCCTCACGTTTCTTTCCTGTGGCAGACCCCCAGCCAATGAGGAGGCTCGGAACGGGGCAATCCCAGCTCTGACCCACCACATGACTCGAGGCTGCTATCCTCCCCTGCCCTGGGAGTTAGGTAAGTGTTTTCCCTCCCATTTTCCCCACCCCCCAATCCTAACAATCCCCTTCCTGCCCTCACAACCCCACGTACCTTTTTTTGGTCCATTTCGGGAGTGAATGTGATGGGAACACTTCTGTCCCCAGCACGTCAGCTCTTTATCGGCGAAAGGCCGTAATGGAAAGGAAGAAGGAAGTACACGTAGTCCCTTCTCTCCTTTCCATGTCGCCCATTTTATTTGTTTACTTTTTTCATTTTTTTCAATGACCACCATGGAAAGGCAGAAGGGAGTACACATAGTCCCTTCTCCCTTTCCATCGTGGCCATATTATTTGTTTACATTTTCTATTCATTTTGAATGGCCGTCATGAAAAGGGTAAACTGACTCTGTTTTCCCATCCCCGGTGGCCATTTCAAAATAAAAATGTTCTGTTCCGAAACCCTGCTGCGTTCGGAACAAAAATACAGTGTTCTTAGTACCCCGGTCTTGTTGGCCGGAGTATTGATAGCAATAAGTCCCTTGACGCGGGGGCATTACCGAGTCCAGTAAATTCCCTGGGCCTTTGTTACTAACTATGGGCCCTGGGGTTTACCGGACTAGGTAATGCCCTCGCATCTCAGCGCGTATTGCTTAAATAAAAAATAACACATCATTATCTTAAACTCAGGCAATTGCTCTTGCTCTTTATTGGCCAGTGGTGGTGAATTAAAGCGAGTTTAGCCTTAACTTCCATGGAGAGTTTCCATTTGCATGTTATTGTGCGACTCAGCGGTGCTGTGAGAATCACGTGTATTTAAAACAACTACGATATAATGTGTTTCTCTTCACAAGTCTTTAGAACTTTGTACGTTCTCTAAAATCACATAAGCACGTTTTGTTCTCCTCAAAGTAATGTTTTCTTCTGTTATGCCATTCTGCTCTGAAAACATTCCAATTTGCCAAGCCTCGGTAAACCCATGCCCCAAAGAGCCCATCCATATATTGAAAGATTACTATACACTCCGTTAGTCAGTTCACTTTAATCCCCCTTCCTGTCAGATGTTTTATTTTTTTTTATTTTTAAAGCAATGCTCTTTACACCAGCACATCAGTCACACAGCTCGAAGAGCCTTTGAAGAGCAAACACTTCATCTATATAAACTCTGACTGATGCATACATAAAACAGAAAAAAAAGAAAAGGAAAAACAAGTTGCAGATTAAACCCCTGCGTGTCCTTAAATAAAAAAGACATGTTAGGGCAGGAGGACGACTGGCTTTAAATTGAAGGGTGAAAGTGTGCAGACGTCACATTTGAAGTTGTTGAGCGCCCCCTTCTTGTATTTCTCATTTGTTTTACTTTAGTGGAGGCGCGTGAGTAAATGCATGGCGGAGGCCGTCTGGCAGACAGTTCCATTATCGCTCTGCCGAGCCCCGTTGATAGTACAAGGTTGCGCACCTCCGGGGAGTTCCATCAGAAGCAATCTTAAACGCCCCTTTGAATAGGATTTTATTCATGCAAAAACAGCCCGTTTCCCGTCTGGTGGCACTTTGTCAGCTCTCTGTCTAACAGTCGTGTTCATTCTCGATGTAATGAAATGTCTCTTTCAGAACCGGGCTCCGGCTCGAGGCGCGCATCTGCAAAGGTGAATTGCGCTCACTCCTGTCATGTTTGCAATCTGGTACCCATTCCAGCACATCCTTCCTCGATTCGGCTCGTCTAATAATAAAAATGACAACATTCTGGTTCAGGTGTTTGAATAATGTACAAACATGACCTTAAAAAAGAGATTAGATTTTAAGCATATTTAATGAAATTGTGAAGGTTCCATCTAATGCTCCCGCAAATTCGAAATGCAAAAATGCATTTGCGTACTCTAATTGGTCTTCCTTCTGGCTCCCAACAAACAGACCAGGAAAACAAGAGGGCTGCATTGCTGAAACTTTGCACTTGTTCAATAAGCACTAGAACAAACATTGCATCAGTGCAAAAGGATATTCTTTTAATGCATTTTGACACCAATTGTTGCCCTTGGCATCATCTTTTCCGCTGATGCAAAAGGTTTTGACCGAGTGCCAATTGCTCTCGCGCCCATTCAAAGTGGTTATAACATAGCCACTGGAACACAGAACACTTCTAAGGAAAAGGGTGTGTGTGTGACCTTCTGCAAGGCATCAAGAAATGGTGCAAAACACTCTGGGATAATACAGTGAATCATCGGAAATGCGTGTCAGTGAATGTGTGGGTGTTTCAATAGATGTTCCACTTGAAATAAAGGGGAGCCCCCATAAAAGTGCAAGTTACTTCTGTCTGTGAAACCCTGTATCTTATCACTTAACTTACACCTGGGTGAACTTGTTGCAAATGTAACATTAATCGTTTGGCCATATTTCTTCCAAAAAAAAAATCTATTTTTCCCCTTACTACATTTATATATATCCCACATTGAGGAGTGTTTGGGAGCAATCTCTGAGTGCCCAAGTCCCACTGTCAACATACACAACGATTTTGCAAGCAGCACCAGTCTGAGAGTCTGTTGGAATAAGCCGTCAGATGGTCAATTTATTTCTTACAAATTATGTGATGTGTAGAGAAAGTGTAAATATGTCATAGAAAAAAAACGTGCTGAGTGAGAAAGACAATGGGCATGATTTACAAAACGTTTTTTAGACCCATATTCTTTAAATGAAAGCACTCATTCTGTTACCACTGCATTACTGCTGCATTACTGCACTGCCATACTACAACGTTGGTTGTGAGGTGGAGGAAAAATGCTGGAGATAATTCTGCCACCTCACTGTTAAAAACCTGCAAAATTGGCTGTGGTGCCGCTGATGGAATTACCGCAGGTGGTAATTATGCTGGAATCCACATGAAACCCTATAGCCTCCATAAATGGGCATTAATACTGCCATACCACAACTTGAAATTCAGCCGGATTTCCGCCAGACCAAGTGGCAGTAATGGTGATTCTGTTTGGTGATATTCTGGTGGATTTACCACCGAAATACTGCCAAACTTTAATGACGCCCAAGACAGTGCAGATGCAATTTGTAATAACTGCAACACCACACAAGAAGCATATGTTGCACTAATTTGTGAATGAGGTACAACTTGCACTTTTTCACACCTGGTGTAAATTATGCCTCAATTCACTTGCAAATTATATTAATACTATTTTCAGCTAAGAGTGCCATCAGAACGTGTGCCCGATTATAGAAGTCTTTGGTGAATCTACTCCCTCATCCTTTTTTCTCCTCCATAATCAGTGGTTGAAGTGTACGAAAAGAAGTAGTGGAACTATGTTCCCTGCTGGCCTGATCCTGCTCCGCACAAACCCCATCATCATGCTCCCTTCCACAAACAATCCAAACCCCCAAACGAACAGACCTGCAGTTTAAGGGAATGTTCAGTACAGTGCACTGTTAAAATAACCCACAGTGCTAATACTTTCACATCCAATCAAATAAACCACTAACGCTTTTGTTTTATAGAGAACATACATTTTTCAGAAATCTTACTACTGCAATCTTTAGTTTAACTCGATTACCGTGCAGCATGTCTAACCACAAAAGTTCTAAGTCGACACACTCGGTATTTGGTACATATTGACTAAAGTGGCTGATACGCTCTTTTCTTAGACCACCACATTCCATCAACATTTGCACCAATGTTTCACAGTTCTCCTTTTGATAACAGAACCTACAGGGAGTACAGCAATTGCTCTTTCCCTCTCTGATGCCCAGTATTTCTCCTGTTCTTAATACATTGAAATGAAATATCATGTATTCCTGTCTCCATTCCCTGTCAGGGAATTTGATTAGGTATGATTCGGGTTCACCCATTTTTTTGCAATCAGCGACAATATGTTTATATAGCTTGGACTTCCTAACCTCGTGGACAGTGAGGTTCCAATCAAAGTGAATCAGCAATTTTTTTACCTTCATGGGATTCGTGATGAGCATCTCTCGTGGAACCTCCAATTTATCCAATGCGCCATTTACTTCCTCCATCATATCTCTAAGATACTTTGATGTCGGAGAGCCACTCCTGATCCCCCTACCCATGATGTTATATATTGTTGTTTCGTTACTGGTTATCAGCTTCCTATAGAGTGATACTCTTTGCCAATCTATAACACTTCTGATGGAGTGCAATCCAAGCTCATAGCGAATCACTCCCAGAGGCACACATTTAGGCAAACATCTCACCATCGATTTTACCACTTTAGACTCATATATTGAAACTTCCTTCCTGCACCACAGAGGCGCTAATTCCAGCCCATAGCATAATTGTGCTACTATTCTGTTTTTATATAGGCATATGTATGGTAATAGTGAAAATGTGCCATATTTGGAATAGATTTTTCGTAGTTGTGCTATTATTGGGCAAATTTTCGCTGCCAGAAGGGCCCGAAAGTTTGCCTTTTTCCTATCTCCAAACACAGGGTAACCTAAATATCTTATAGCCGTACATGTGGGCAGTTTTTCATGATTTAAAAACCATGAACACATTTTAGACTTTTTCTTGTGTGTCAAACATAAACTCACTGTTTTAGTATAATTAATTTTTAGAGCGTTTGTGTGGATGTATTCATTAAAAGCAGTTAGGAGATGCTGAAGACCTATTGGGGTATATTCATATAGGGTCACATCATCTGTATCTGCTGCCCAATGCATCTTTGGGCCTTCAACTTTTGGTGAGTTTATAGTGAGGTTTTAAAGCTTTTTCCCATATCCGAAAAGTATACATTGAATAATGTTTGGTGCATATATACAGCCTTGCTGCAGCCTATTTTTTACCCTAATTTCTTGTGATAATAGCCCCTCTGCATTGAGTTGCACCTTTAATCTTGAGTCCTCATGCATATTATATACAATTGACAGGAGGGACGATGGCATTCCTAGATTTCCCAATTTCGTCCACAGAAGTGATCTGTCCACTAAATCAAAAGTGGATGTTAGGTCAATTGACGCCACATAAACTGAAAGATTTCCTTTAGTCCATGCTGATTGCTGCAGAATGTGAATTAATAATCCTCCTGCATCTGTACCCAAATTCCTTCTGAACCCAAACTGTTTTGGTGACAAGATGTTATATTTGTCAATCCAACTCCGAATGTGCTCTAGAACGAGGCCTGCAAACATTTTGGAAGAAACGTCCAGGAGGGCTATTGGTCTGTAGCTCATCGGAAAAGACCTATCCCCCATCATGTAAATCGGCACTATATATGACATTCTCCAGCTTATTGGTCTGGTTTTCGTGTTAAGTATATCTTTAAAGAAAAAAAATAGCATTTTGCCCCATAGATTCACATTCCCCTTCATAACCCTGTTGCAGAGCAGATTCAGACCTGGGGCTCTAGAAGAAGAACTTTTTAGTATCATTCTTTCAATATCCTTCACACAAATTTCAACATTCCATGCAGCATTTCTGATATCTATCGGAGGGCTCCAGTTCAGGATCAGGGTGCTATATAATTCCCAAAATGACCTTCCCATGTCTCAGAATTGATACATACTGTTTGGGCTTCGGCTTGCTCTTGTCCTCCCCTATTTACTGTGGGAGGCATTGACCCACTAGGCTCTGCCCTGTGACTTCACTGTGTGCTGGTGGCACCGGAACCAACAAAATGGCCGAAAAGAGCCCTATGCGTGCTAAAACGTCTGAAAATTGCGCAGTGAAACTGGAAAAGTTGGCTGCCAATTTACTTTGCCTGTGTCAGTGGTGGAACAGGAGACCACACTGCTGAGACCTGTCATTGGGCTGCCCACAGAGTGAACATGGAAACTACATGAAAGGCAGTGCTTCATTGCAAGGAAACCCAAAAGTGCTCTGAAATCATGTTTTCCTTGGTTGCTGAAATTACAAAATAATTATTCCAAGCATCAGAAAATATCCAACATCCTTTCTGGGTGTTACTCATCACATTATTTAAAGAATCCACATAAGCACACAATGTCAGGAAAAGCAGATTCCATCACAAAAATATCCACATTAAAAAGTGTGCTGGTCTGTAAAATCTGTCAGAAATGGGCGCAATAGCGCTGGCCGCCAGTGTGATAGCTGTCAGTTAAGTACAGTGGAAGCTTAAACTTGTGCAAGTAATATCAAATGGTTGAAATTAAGTGACTTGCAATCAAAAACAATATAGGTTGCAACTATTTAATCTCTATGTTTAAAAAGACTGGAATTAGAGATCTGTTTGCCTATTTTGAAAATGTAAGTTTATTTTATCAAAGAAAAATGTAAACAAATTGAGTTTTAAGGTAAACTGATACAACCCAAAGAACTTCAAAGCAAATTCCACAGTGTGCACCAAACAAAAGGCACCTTCCTTCTGCTCTCTGCCTCAGGAACTCCCATTCAGGTGTTAATGGAGAGGGGAGGAGATTTTGGCCTGTTGCACCGGGGAAAGACAAAGGGCTTCCTGGATTGAAAAGAATATGCAGATGCAAGTGTCAACAGAAACTCCTGCCAGAGGAAAGAGGCAGGGATTGCTCTTGACCCACCAAAAATTTGGGGGCGGAACAGACAGTGTTGTATATTCTGAAAACACAAGAAAGTATATTTTTGAAAAGGACTGACACAGAACTGTGCGAAATTGTAAGAATTATAAAATGACAGTATTGTTAATATGAAGATTCTGGTCACGTTTTAAAAGTACTCAGGACTCTGTGCTATGGTCAGGGACAAGACTACAGAATGTGTGGTTTTGTAGCAATTGTGGTGATGCCAGAAACATGAAAGTTCACATGATTATGCCCAGATACCATGTGCACATATGTGTAAAATTGGGGATAAAGCCAACATTGGGTACCAGACCAAAAGTGTGACAAATTTCCAAATCTAGACCAAAGCTCTCACCGAGACGGGGCTCGGATGAATACTTGCTCCACCAAATCTGTGATACAAATATGCTGTTGCTTGCAAGTTTGTAAAATTGTAAATATGTCTTGTATGAAAAAGAGATTTCATGTGCAGAAACAAAGGGGAGGTTCTCCCTGGATCATAAAATACAGTGTCATCTTGACACTCTGTTTTCTTTTCAAATCAGGGGAGAGGAAATACCCTAACCAATAGAATACCTAGGGGTGTACGTAGTATAACTCAGCATACCCACCTATTTAGGAAAAACATAAATAGAGACAGCTTAGGACCTGGAGGGACACACACATTCACATCCCAACTGATTGCTGACGGAGCACTTTGCCAGAGAAATCCATATCCAAGACTCCAGACTCGAGAATTTTGAAAGCAGAAAGGCCCATTTCCAAAGTTCAACCCTTCTCAGCTTGGCCTTTAAAAATCCAGAAACCAGATTTTACCCCATATGTCTAAGGGGAACAAAAGAACATCCTGGCTGTGCTGTTGCTGCTTTCTTGCTAAGAATTCTGGCCAGAATCCAGAGATCCAACCCAGTAGAGCAGAGCTGTGACCAGATAGCTGCGAACCAGAACCCGTTAGATCCAGTCCAATCCCACCGTGCTGTGTCCAGAGTGCCGTGCTGATTGCAGAACCTGAGCGCCTTGAGTCCAGTCCGGTGTGCTAGCTGAATTCCTGTCCAGAAAGTCTCCCTGACCAGATCCCTGACGGGTCCATTCCAAACAGTGGTAGTGAGTATCCATACCATAGTATTGTCGGTAGCAAATATATTATCCATAAGTAATCCTATCCAAACCCATTCTTCTATATCCAGAACTGCATTGTAAAAATATTTTGTCTTACCTGAACTCTTTCTCTGACCCTATAGTCCTTTGGTAATAGTAGTGTTAAAATCATCTTTGCGCTAATATATTTCCTGAAGAAAGGCAAGCGTCTCGGCAGGCCAAATCAACCAGTGATATCCTGGGCTGGTGGCTGCGCTGTCGTGTAGGTTGCATCTTCATAGTCTTCACTAGTGTAAAGAAATCTTGTTTGTTAATTTTAAAAAGCGCATCTATATTTTGCTATTTGACTCTTTCTGAAAAAAATGACCTCCACTAAAACCTTCATAACTTCTACACTGTGTATGCTAGAAACAAAATTTAAGTGTCAAATTGAAGCTAACATCCTCATAGTTATTCCGCAATCGCGCTTACCGCTCATGGAAAAGTTTGCTGGAAATGTTTCATTTGGTTAAAATCCATCACGTGTGAAATAACTGTTCTTTGCATCCGACCTCAGAATTCAGTTTTCAATCTGCTAGTTACTCAATAATCATTGTTAGTGTTTATCTGAAACTATACAAAGCGGCTCCCACTAGTATTGAAACCATTTTAGTGAATTAAATCCATTTTTCAGTGTTTTCCCATTTATTTCAAGCCACATTCAAAACCATTTTGACCAGTTTGCAATCATTCCTGTTTTTCTCTGTGTTTGCTGGGGGGAAATTGGGATTGATAGTGTATTTGTTGAGTGTGTATTCCTGAAACCTGTTTTCTCTCCTTCCATCTCTTTATACTGCATATTGGGGGGATTGAGTAGTGTGCAGTGGGAAAGAGTAATCACATTGCATTTTGATTGAACCCCCACAAAGTATTATCCTATGCTGCATTATTTTACTTATCATTACTCTGTGTGATTAAAGAGATTTATTGTGACATCACCCCATTGGTGATCATTGTAGAACCATTAAATTAGTTTGATATATATATATATATATATTGTGCAAATCCATAAAATAAATATTTTAACTTTGCAAAACAGCCTGCTTCCTGGTTCAGTGTGACCGGGGGGATTCAAAGAGAGGGGCGTGATATAAGGGTACATCATTCAGAAACAAAAGAACTTATAGACATAAATAAATAATTAAGGGTTTCAATTGTGCATCCAACACTAGGCATTGACTTAGGTGAAGTGCCGGGTTGAAATCACTTACATTACCAAGGCCCAACATTTCCGATATTTGCATCACGTAAAGAAAGTAAAATGTTCTCTGCATCTCCCTGATAAAGCTTTGCACGCAGGCATCTTGCTTTTCACTTCCATAGGTTCTTCATCCTATTCATTTCCTGTGAGTCCTGCTCTGTACCAGAATATTTACCATGGGTACAAAGGGTTCGCAATTCACGATTCCTGTCTTTCTTAAGAATTTTCATTTCTTCCAAGAATGTATTCTTATGCCTCTCTCTGCTTGTAACCTTTTTCTTCATTTCTGCTGTTCCTCTTATTTCTTACTCAGTATAATTCCCAAAAGAATCATGCACATACAACTTTTGTTTTTGGTCATAAACACTCTTTTGCTAGTCTGACTGGGAAAGCATATTTACTTTCTCAATATTCGTACTATGCCATGAAATCCTATTCAGTGAGATGTTAACTGATACCGTTGGTCTATAATTTTGCAGATCTCCCCTTTCCAGATATATCTGTAGTGTCATATTAAGTGTTTTGTGGTCACTCTCCTGAGTGTATGTCAGCCTAAACTCTTGTACAAGATTAACGGTCTTGGCACATACAAAAATGTAGTCAATCGTAGAGTGTCATTTTCCATTAGACCATGTTGTTTTTTCCATTGAGTCTTCCACTTAATCATTAGCACATTGCATGTCTCACCCTTCCAGAAAATGTGCCCATATCTCCCCTTACTGACATTTCCACATGGCTCCCCTTTCATTGAACGTGCGTCCAGCCCTGGAATCCCCAAAACCTTCTTCCAAACAAATTTCGGAATTAAAATCCCCACACACAATAATGCAAAGTCCATTACTCCTCTCTTGGCATTCCAGGATAATGAAGTCTATTGGCTCAATGTTTTCCCTCAGGTCACCATCGGGCCACCAGTATATGTTAATAATTAGCAGATGCATCAGCGATTCCTTCTGTCCTAATTTTACAAGGACCGCTATGCACCCTTTGTTAACGTGGAAGATCTTCAGAGTTGTGAACTGCATGTTGTTCTTCATTGCAATGAATAGTCCCCCCGACCGTCACCCCTTCAGTTTTTTCGTTGCTTGTTCCTGAAAAACCGTAAAGCCGTCCAATGATATCAGAGTCACGGCCCACATTTCCTGGATACACATAAATGAAAAACTCGAGAGCAGAGAGCAGGTGGTGGGTGAATATATCAGGGCTCTTTATTAGATCCCCTAGAGTTCCAAAATAAAAAGGTGGCTTTAGGAGTACTCTAAGGGATGACGTTCATGCACTGAATCTTTGCTATTGACTCTCTTAGGTTTGATGCCAGCCATCTAAGCTCAGCTTCATTTGTGTATGTCTGAGTATTTGTACTTCCTCCACTTTGCGTTGGATTACTCCTGTATGTCTCTCTAAGGTTCCCAACAGATCCCCCTCCCTGTTGTTTCCCCAAACCCTGACTAAAGTTTTCTATGTCATATCCAAATCTTTGCAGTGCTACTCCTTCCGCGAGGACAAGTTCATATGTCGCTCTGGAGTGGAACACTATTCTTACACAGTCAAACCTTGTTGGGTGTATAAAATCAATAAGCTTGATGTCACTGGAGGATATTAGTGAAAGGCGAGGAATCTCATTAAACAAAGAGAGAATTCGCCCTCGATTTAAGGACGGGGGCCCCCCATTGTTAGCATGAAGTTCAATATCACACTAGGGTCATCCACCAGTTTCGGCTCCCTCCATTCCCTTCTATCTTCCGTCCATGTATTATAAAACATTTGCTCTTGCCCCTCTATATTCGATTTGCCACCAATGCAATCTATTATCACCTCCCCTCGTATCGCTCTCCCCATCCTTCACTCGTGTGTGGCCTCTACCTTGTTCGTGTGCCTTATCTGAATTCCATGGTTCATACTTCTCTCTCCTCTTCTCTTGCAATCCCTTAGCCTCATTTGAAAAAAGTTTTTCTGTGGGTGCCCCTGCGTTTCTTTCCTCTCTCATAGCCAACATTCTAGCCTGTTCCTGCACATGTTTTTGTTTTGTCACCCATGTATCAATACTTTCTTCATTCTGTTGATCAATCCCTCTCTGAGGAATTTGTTCCTTTTTAGTATCTACAGCCTCATCCTGTACGATCTTCCTCTGAGCTTCCTCATGTGCTTTGCCATCAAATGACAGCAGAGGGGTCCACATTTTGAGGAGTGTTGAATAAGTTTGAGTAGTGCTTCTTGAACCAGTTTTTTGATGTCTTCACTGGGAATCACAGTTACTTCACTGCGTTCCCTATCACCCATAACTTTCCCCTCTTCTAGGACATGTCCCTCTTGCAATATGGGTCTGGCAGAAATGGTGGTGCTATCAACACCCTTTTGGGGGGCTTGTTCTCTTCATATGGGTCACCATATCTACTATTGACGTTTCCTTGGTTTTGAGGTTAAAGAAATGTTGAATACTCCTTCCCTCCTTAGTCCCTTCAGATTTATTTATATTCTGTTTATTGGAGTCTTTTTTTTTTGTTTATTTCAATTTTTTTGTTTTTTTGTTTTAATTTGCTGGCTTTCCCGACCTTAAGGTTTATAGCTTCAGAGAGGTTGTTCTTAGCTTCTCCGTATTCCTTATCATATACGTCATTTGATTTCTCTGCTATGGGATCTGAATTTGCCTCCCTTCCCTGATCCTGACCACCCGTAGCTTCATTCACCTCCAATGCTTTCTTACTTTCTTCATTCAGCTGGGTGAAATCCAGTATTCCTCCCTCAACTGATAAGCTGCAGATATCTTTGATGTTCGTATTTGTATTTTTCATTTAAGGGGAGGGCTGTTTTTTTTTTTTTATTCAGACCTGCATTGCCCCCCTTCTCGCTCTTCGCTCTTCTTTTGAGGGCCCTAGCTCGCATTTTCTTTTCTCTACGCGTTATATGGTACTCGAAGGGAGCCTCTTATTCTTGCGCAGAGGCTCCCCCCTGTTCCTGCTTCTGTGCCAGATTTTGATTAGCCTCCTCCTCGATCACCTCCAATAGTGTTGATGGACTATCCAGCTTACTCCCCATACTCTGATCTGTGATGTTTGCTGACTTTCCCCTTGTATTTGCAATCTCGCTTGCCCTTGGGTTTCCACACTTTTTATTTTCTCTGAGTTAATTAATATCAGACTCTTTAATTCTTTTGCTTCCTCCCAAACTATCTTTTCCTTCCTTTCAAACCCGTGTGATACAATTTCCCTGTAGGACTGTCCTATTTGGGGAGAGGGCTTTCTATTACTGTTTACCCATGCATCATTTTGCTCTATTTGTTCTTTCTCTGTTTGGGTACATTTATTGTACATTGTCTTGGTTTCCTTTTGTGTTTTTATTATTATGTCTTTTTTATACATGTCTAGTGCTTGTACGAACCCTTCCAATCTGCTTAGTTTCTCAGTACTTTCCAGGATCATGAATCTAAGCTCCTGTATCTCCCTGAGAGTCCTTTCGTGGCCTTTATCTAGTAGATTCAAGATCCTGGTTAGTACCGAAAAGGACTCTGGAGAGGACGTGATTTCTTCAGCCATCAATTCCTCACCGGAGTGATATATGTTTGATGCCTCGTGGACATGACTTGGGGGTAAGTCGGGGGTGGAGGGACTAGATCATTTGTGTATATCTGTATTTAAAACGCCCATTTCACTCCCCCCCCTATCAAGCCTTCCATTTTCTCCCTCAGGCTGTTATTATTGAGGGGTTTGGGGCTGTTGTGTACCTCGATTCTTCCTAGTCTCGCCTCTGTGATTGTTGCTTTATGTAAGTGTACATTTTCAAGACCCCCTCCACTTACTCTTACTGGGGTTAATGGGCCCATAGAGAGCCTCACCCTTTTGTCCAACTCAGCAGATACTGCTGGTGCTAGTAGGGAGGTGTCCGACTGTGGTGCGATGGGCATAGAATCTTCCATATTTAGGGCTGATGGCCTAACAGGGATTTCCTGCATGCTCAGAAACTTTTTGTGCATGTGTTCTACAGTGTGATCTAGCTTCTTAGGGGTTTCTGAGGGGTCATTTCTCCGTTCTCCTGCTACCTTTGGGAGCGGAGGGAATTCTATTCCACTCAGTTCCCATTTATCAAACCCCGCCGCCACTGTGTGCCCCCTACTGTCTTCTTCATTAATTTCCAAGGAGTGTTGATTTACCACTTCAAAGGTATTCCTTTGGGTGAATACAAAGCTGCCACTTGCAATTAAGGTGTTTCGCTTCTTGTGTTTTGTGTGGGAGTCCTCTTGCGATGGTATCTTACCACTCCTTAACGTTCCCACCATGCTCTGGACAGCAGTGTCCCTTTAGCTTTTATGCACAATTATTACCTCACGCCACTCTTTCTTTTACTTTCATTACCCTCTTCGAAGAAACATATCCTTTATGTAACGCTCGCACAGTAGGCACACCTTCATTCTTTCTTCCTACTCCTTACTCCTGGATCTTTCTACTTATCTGTAAAAAAAAAACCAGATATTCTTTTATTTGTCAAGGGCTAAACTTCCCCCCTGAGTTTATATCTGGATCACACTCCGTTTCTCTCAGAATATCCAGATTTCTACAGTGGTTCCTCTCCCGTTTGGGGTCATGTGTCAGCCCTTACAATATAGGACACAGCAACAGTGTACTGCTGCCCTTTATACACACTATGTGGAGCATTGTTTAAACTTCAAAGTTGCGATGTGTAACACAGAACGGTGTGCTGCAGCCCTACGTGCGCACTAAGATTTAGGATTAATAAAGCATTGGCTTGCGCGGTGTGATTTACACCGCATACACAACGTACACAACATACGCAATGTTGATTCTTTACCGCCTACCTTGACAGCGGTTTTCGCTCTCCTCACGGTACTCGCTGTGACAGGGATTCCTCCCTCCTCGCAGTGACTAAAACTCAGTCTACACGGACAGAGAGTTCCAGCCGCCTTCGCCCCCTGCTCCCGGCTAACAGGCGAACAGGCACTTCCAGGCACTTCTCGGTGCGTGCGCACAGGTGCGTGCAGCCCAGACTTCTTGAGAATGCGCGGAGCAGGTGGGCGGGGCTCAATCTAGAATATATAAAAAATAAAGGTGTTAAGTGTTTATATGTGTTTTCTGTGGCAGTTAAATACTTCTAAGGTAGTTAAGGGTTATTTTAGCTAAAGTCGTATGCGCAGCTCACCCTTAAAGCTGAGAAAAAAAAAGTCCACAAGAGTCCAAAAGTCCAGCAGTCAAAGGCTGCAGTAGGAGTCCCCTCAGGCGAACAGGCACTTCCGGGCACTTCTCGGGGCTCGCACAAAGGTGCGCGCAACCCAGCCTTCTTGAGAATTTGTGGAGCAGGTGGGCGGGGCTTAATCTAGAATATATAAAAAATAAAGGTTTTAAGTGTTTATATGTGTTTCCTGTGGCAGTTAAATACTTCTAAGGTAGTTAATGGTTATTTTAGCTAAAGTCCTATGCGCAGCTCACCCTTAAAGCAGAGAAAAAAAAGTCCACAAGAGTCCAAAAGTCCGGCAGTCAAAGGCTGCGGTAGGAGTCTCCCCAGGCAAACAGGCAATTCTGGGAAACTTCTTCCTACATCTATATTTGAAAAGTAAACCATTTCTTAGCGGTTTCTTTTTCAAATAAAAGTATAGGAACAGTAAAACATTAAAAAAGAAAAGGAGAGGAGCATCGCTCCTAACTGCTCCAGCCCACTTCGACCACTGTCCATAATTAAAGATCTTTGGTAAGGGCTCAGCTGTATGTAGCAGATGAATACTACAGAGGGGTGGGGCCACCACACATGTTGAAGTTTGATAACACGTGGGTCCTCGTAGCATCCTCAAAGGGCAAAAGACTGTCACAGACTGCCTTCGCCCTTTGCCTCATGCTTTCCTAAGGGCTGAGATGTACATGGTAGATGAAGACTGCAGGTGGTGCGCCACACATGCTGAATCGCAATAGAGATGATGTCCTTTAAGGAGGGTCCTTAAGGGGCAGCATACTGCGGCAGATAACCCTTGTCATTTCCCACAGCAGTCGGTTGACCAAAATATCCACAATGATTATCTATTAGAAATGTTGAAATTCAGTAGACATAATTTACAAATGTATACTTGTTCAACAGAAAATAGTATACTGTTTAATTGGAAGACAAGCATAGATCCGAGCACTACGTAGATATTTTATCATCAGAGGTTCATTAGGCCGTTCTCCCTTTACGAGGCTATTTTCAGTGACATTACATGTTCTCCCTTTCATGTTGTGTAATAAGTTATCCTCATTTTGTGAGGCGGGGCTAGGATGGGTGTGTTGAAGGGGATATGACGTTGTGGGATAGGAAGTCCCCAGTTGTTTAAAGTTGGGGTTGAGACCCGCAGCACTGTGTTAGCCTCCTGTTATTTACATGCTGCACAGATTATTATACACCCATTCGCTTGGGCACGATTAGCAGGCATGACAAGGAGAAACTCTGGAACCCACGATTCCTTGCCGAGGGGGGCATCCGCATTCGCCGGCACAATCAACACAAGTTACAGGAGCAGCCCACTGTCCCAATCACCTGGGCAGCAGCGGTGCATGTGTACCACTCGAGGTAGGTGTGGAGGAGTGGCAGAGCTCCTCCTTGCTCCGGATTCCCTGTGACGGGTGACGGGGGCACCAGAGATGCTGCAGGCGCGACCTGCCAGTGTCTACTAGGAGGTAGCGCACCTGTCGATGTGCAGGCCTCAAATCCTCCACATGACCAGGTGAGGAAGGGGGATGGCCCAGTACAGTGAAGTGACCCTGGCACACGTTTGCACCTGCATGAAGGAAGGTGCTCAGGGGACAAGGAACTGGAGCCTAGTGCAGAGGAGTGACTGTGGCACAAGTTTGAACCTGCATAAAGGCAGGTGTTCAAGGGACCTGCAACTCACCACCACAGGATGATTCCTGGCAGTAGGCCCCTGTGTTTGCTGAGGTAGTGGAAGGGACCCAATCCCAGAAAGTAAGGCCCAAGTGCAGACAGCAGAGACATCCAAGTTATGGTGTTGTTACGTCCATCAGATGCTTTCCTGATGGTGCATCGAGAAGCCTCTGCATGGCAACTGGATGGAGCATTTTATCTCACAGACAGCAACAATTTGGGCCCGCAGTGGATTCGCTGGGCCAAAGCCTTCAGGATTTACATTAGCAGTATGGGTCTCATGGACGATGAGAGGAAGAAGAGCATTCTGAATTTGACGATAGGGGCACATATAAGGGATATCCTGTATGAGTTAGTGGATGAGTTGAAGGCCAGGTTTATGACAATTCAATAGAAGCTGGAAACATAATTTGCTCCACGCACAAATGTGCATTACGAAAGGCTTACCACACCACAATGCAAGAGAGAGGTGAGACACTGGACAACTTTTTTTATGCACCTCTGCATTCACTTTAAACACTGTGCATTCCGCAGCTACTCCAAAGAGAAGGCGCTTCGCTCCCAAGACATTGCAGTGTGTGAGTACCCAGGGTTTGCAAAAAAACTATTGCAGAAGCATCCATTTCTGGACAAGATTCTGGCCATGGCAGAGACTGATTCTGCCATCTTGCTGCAGGTAGTGAACATGGGCAGAGTGAAGGTGTTGACAATTTACAGAGACCACTAGTCACTCAAGAAGTTAGCACCCTCACTGCAGGTATACGTCAAACAAACCGACAAGATCTGCTTCTGGTGTGGGTATGAGTTCCCCCACAAAGTTATGTGCCTGGCGCTAGGAAAGAAATGTGTGGCATGTGAGGATGAGGATCATTTCAGAGCGGTGTGACACAATGCCCCCATCACCACAGCATTGGAGGCATCTCCAGAAGTGGGAGACGACATCAAAATATTGCACTGAAGAGTGTATATTGAGCCATAAACACAGGAAATATCAGGAAGAAGAAGATGGTGACAAATACCAGATAAAGAGGTGATACAAGTCTCTGGAAGAAAGGGTCCCTACAAGACACAGTGAAAGGTGGGGGGTATGGACGTGAGGTCTCAGTCAGGGAGTGACTCCTCAGATTCAAAAGAACGGATATTTGTGGACCCTAGGAAACAAGGTCACAAAGGAACACAGCCCCACCCTTGTGCTGAAGGTGAACAACATGCAGACAGAGTTTCTGATCGACACTGGTGCAACAGTGAATGTGATGAGTGAGGACACCTACAATCTGCTCCCACCCCACCAAACCTACGTCCGTTCTAAGTGAACATTTATGCTTATTGCTCTTACACGCTGTTGCCCAGCAAACGCATATTCACAGTGATCTGTGCATACAAAACACACACTGCTCGCATCCAGCTGCATCTATTTTTCACTGAATCCCACAGTGACTGCTTTTTCAGCTTCCCGACTGCCATTGACATGGGCCTCATACACATCCTCTACCATTTGATGGCCCACAGGTACATGACCCCCGAGGGCGATGTTGTAAATGTGTTTCCCAACCTCTTCAAAGGCCTTGCCAAGTTCTGTAATTGTAAGATTCATCTACAATTTGACCCAATGGGCAAACCAGTCACCAACACTCTTGGGGCATCATGATCAACATTCAAAAACAAGTGGAGGCATAAATCAGAGGGCTGCTGGATATGAACATCATCAAGCCAGTGGTAGAGCCCACCCCTTGGGTCTCGCCGATAGTGCCGGCATCGAAGAAGTTGGCAAATGGTCCATCCATCCATTGCATCTGTCGAGATGCAAACCCAACGAAGCCATCCAATGAGAATGACACCAAGCCCCCATAATCACTGACATGATTCACCTCCTCAACAGGGCAACAGTCTCCTCCAAGCTTGACCAGCTGGAGCTCACCCCAGATATATCGCTATAAGGACTGAACTTCAGAATATTTTTGGCAGCAGAGATATTCCAGGAAGAAATACACCAGGTCATTAAGTACATCCCCAACTGCATCAATTATAGTATTGACATTTCAGTATTTGGCAAATCAACACAAGTACATGATGACACATTATATTGAGTATGTTTGGCACTCGGGGCTGCCTGAGTGGCACTCAAGAAAGACAAATGTGAGTTCAGGAATACAACATTACAACATTACAGTTCTTAAGAAACATATTTTTGGAGCAAGGCATGTGTCCGGAACCAAGACAAGGTTGCTGCACTGAATGGAGCCCTGTGTCCAACGAACATATCCGACCTGAGGTCGTTCCGCAGCCTTGCCATCTACTGTTCAGGATACCCAGAGAATTATGCAGCCTTGAGTGCTCCCCTCTGGGAACTCCCCAGAGACAAGCAGGAGTTCTTCTAGAGCCCCGAAAGTGACACGTGTTTTGAGGCGATATTGGCGAATATTGCATCCGCCAGTGACATGGCTTATTTCAGCTCATCCAAGGAGTCAGAGGTAACAGTGGATGGCAGCCCGATGGGCCTCGGCACCGTCCTGGCACAATTCGATGAGAGGACACCACACATCAAAATAGTGGTGTCATATGCCAGCCGCAGCCTGTCGCCTATGGAACAGAAGTACTGGAAGCAGAAAAGGAGAGCTTGGCTGCAGTCTGGGCTTGTGAGTATTTTCCTCTTTTTCTCTTTGGAAAGGCGTTCATGATCACCACTGATAACCAGGTCCTTTTCACTATCTATAGGAACCCCAAGCCCAGGATGCCTCCTTGCCTCGCAAGATGGAGACTCCACCTTCAGGATTCTAAATGTACAATCTGCCATCAGCCAGGGCAGGACAGCAACCCTGCAGACAACCCGGCCACCACCCTTTGGGGGTTTTCATACATGAGCATTGCATTGTGGATGTGTAGTTTCACTATGTCATCCATCAAGTGAAGCCATTCCCAGTGGCCTTACAAACCCAGCAGAAAGAAGCGACGGCCAACAAAGTTCTTTCCATCATTGCACACTGCATCACCCAAGTCAAGTTGAAGCATGCAAGGGCCATGGTGCAGCACCTTGATGCTGCTCCTCAGGGCAAAGTCAGGGCATTGACACTTGTCCAGGAGGAACTCACTGTCACATAAGATAATATTTTGATGAAGGGCTGCTAGGTTGTTCTGCCCAAGTCCCTGTGTCAGCATTTTGTGGACTTGGTGCACAAGGGTCACAGTGGGGCGGTATTAACCAAAAAGCTTCTCCGATAGAAGATATGGTTCCCAAGGATGGACAATATGGTCGAGGACACATTTAAGAACCACACCATCTGTTGTGTGGTGGTTCCTGTGTCCCGGCCCTATCCACTGCAAATGTCCCCATTGCTGGAGGGTGTGTGGGAAGAACTGGCAATCAGACAGCTCCTACATGCTGGTGGTAATGGATGAATATTTACAGTTCCCAGAGGTCCAGCTTATAACCTCCATGGCTGCAAGCACAGTTATATCTGCCCTGGATCGCATACTCATAGACGACGGCATCCCCAAAACTATCAAGTCGGACAATCACCCACCGTTCACTAGTGTGGACGTTGCGACCTTTGCATAGTACATGATGTTTAAGCAACAGAAGATCACGCCCCTCTGGCCCTACACCAACGGCATCATTGAGCGTTTCATGGGGAACCTCAAGAAGGAGTTTCAAGTAGCCCATGTGTCAAGGAAGCCTTTTGAACAGACCGTCTAACAGTTCCTGAGGAACTACCACCACACTCCACACAGCACCACAGGTAAATACCCAGCGGATCTAATGTTTTGCAGGTGGGTGAGAACCTGTAGCCCACAAGGACCCGGGCTGGAAAGGCTGACAGTCTCGGTCCGGAAGCTGCCGGAAAATAACACGCTGGAAATGAGGATAATGAAGGCGGTGGCTGACTCCAGGAGGGGTGCGAGAGATACACCCCTCGCCGTAGGAGTCAAGGTGGCGGTGCAACAGTCTCAAGGCAGGAAGGAGGACTCCCGTTTCGCCCCGTGCTCCTTAAATTTGCACAGAAGAATAACCCTGTGTTCATGGGACACTGAGCGAAGGTCAGTTACACTCAACATTTCTCACTTCAGAGAATGTGAGGGGAAGGACGTAGAGGGACATATCTCCCTAACTGAGTGGTCTGAGGAGGACCCGGAAGACCCACTCCAAGGGGATGGTGAGGCATCTGATGGAGATTTGGAAAACCCAGAGCCCAGCCCGCCAGGGCAAAGCCCGGTCTGGCCACGGGAAGGGTGGGCCGTTAAGGCAAAGTTCAAACCTAAAAAAAGATGTATAAATGGAATCAATCTACAGTTTTGGTCGTAAATATTAACATCAATAAAATGCCCCATCAAATTAACATTTTCCTATGTAGCTCTTAATGAATATTGCAGTCACAGATTCAAACCGGGAGGGCTGATTCAGCATCTCATCCTTGCCATCACAATGAAAGAAGTAACTACATTGCATTGAGAATCCTGACATCTAAAGGGATCTGCTGTGAATGCAAGGGAGTAAACGTAGCCATAATTTAAAACATGGAAAGTGGATCATATTAAATAGTTTTAGAGTTCCTATCCCCACTTTATTAGTAAAGAAGAAAGTCTAAAAAGAAAACAAGGACACATATCCAAATTCCGCTTTTCCATTTTACCCACGTTTGGAAAGGTTTGCCCACAAAGAGTATAAGGGCAAAATAATCTGTCCTTCTTACTTTTTTTCAGTTATAGTACCTGTACAATATTGACCAGAGCAATTTGGGGAAACATCACCTGTTGGAGTGCAATATATTATTTGACTTCCTTGATCTACTGTTGCCCCCCAGCATGATCCGTGAAAATTAAAAAGGGGGAAATATTTCACAAGAACATTTGCTAATGCTTTATTTTTTTAGCGAAACATCTAATTAGGCCACAATAAACAAACACGGAAGAGTATTTTTATGAGGAATTATCTTGTGTGTATTGATCAGAACGTACGATGTTTCCTCCTCTGCTTGTTTTTAGTTCTGATTGTGGAGCTAGTGGAAATTGTAACAACGTATACAATCACAGAAAGGCTTGCTTCTGTTTCTCAACATAACCAACATTTTTATGACCAAACACGTGTGTGTTTATCTTAGATAATGGGTTCAGGAATAAGCTTCAAAAGGGCATGTGTGCAATTTCTGGTCTTCATGCAATCACCAGAATGTTCCCTTCCCCTGCATCACAGTAGTGCCATTTGAAGAAGTAGGCTACTGTAGATGATTATCGATTATATTGCAGAAGAAACTCTTATCAAAGAAAAGGATCCATATTTCCATTCCAATTTTTGTCTACCCACATTTTTTTTGATGAGTGACGTGAATATTTGCCTGAAACAAATAAATGGGTTTGCAATGATGACATGTGTTCAGCATGGATTCTTTTGAGCAAGCTGATAAAATCATGGCTTTCACCTGAGACAAAGGTGTGGAGAATTATCGCCTATGCAACCTAGAGGAAACAGCATCAGAATTGCCTCTGTCTTTCTATCAGGTTTGTCTTTTACCAGTCCAGTGCATTACTCCTTGGTTTCCCGACAGTTCCCTCGATGAGAATGACAGTGCTGGCCCCATTGCCAGGATAAGTAAGCAGAAGGTGCCATAGGCCATGCCTTTCGAGGCAACTGACTAGAGCAGCACTAATCAGCAAAGCTGGCTTATCTTCAGTCAGGAAGCAAATATATGTTTTTTACCATCCACAACTCGTTGCAAATCTAAGCAAAGTATGCATATCTCATTTGAAAATTCCCAGGTTAATGGAGTTTGCTTAATCAGGCATGGTTCAGAGTTTGGGCCTCTCAAACTATTTTTCAAGTGGCTTATCTGCAACCCAAGCCCATAGTATTTCACTTAGTAGCATACCTAAGCCGGTAAAATAGCTCAGTGGGTTGAGCACTCACTTCTTCAATCTCTGTGCGAACTGTAGGTCGCAGGATATAATTAAATGTTCTATGTAAAGCACATTGACGAAAGCGCTATACAAATAACACAATTATCATTACTTTAGTTCTGTAAAAACAGGATTTCTTGTATTCACCTGCCTTAAAGAAAATTATTATACAAGCTCAAAACAAGTGTTCAATTAATGGACATTAACATGAAAATGGATATTGGTACACAAATTGTGATGAATGATAATTTGATCAGCACATGTACACTTTGAGGGTTTTGGGACTATATGATTACTTTGGCATCTGGCAAAGACAAACAACTCATAGTTTATAGCAGCTCACTGAATAGAACTACCACATATATCAACATCTGACAACGAACAACGAACACCATGTTGCATTTGTATTGGTCTGAAGAAGTGGGCTTCCCCAATAATCTATGGATACACACGGGATACAGGATTTGATTGTGTTGTTTGCAAATCTCTTTATGTTACAATATGAGATTCAGTTGCATGGAAGCACATTGTCAAAGACAATTATAGGATACAATACATAGGGCCTCATTACGACCCAGGCGGTAAGGGTTTTACGGCGGCGTAAACAGCGCCGACCCTTACCGCCTGAGTACGAGGTCCCTTAGCGCCATGGAGGTTTTAACACCTGCTTTTAGCAGGTGTTAAAATCCATGGCGCTAAGGGACCATGGAGTTGATTACGCCACCGTAATTTACGGTGGCGTAATTAACGCCTTCCCCACTCCCATTATGCCCTATGGGGCAAAAATGGGAATGGGGAAGGGTAAATGGGGATTGGGGACTTACTGCCCCGCCAAGGTCGGAATGGGGCGGTAAGTCCGCCAACCACCATGGCGTAAACGTAGTTTACGCCATGGTGGTAAAGTCACGGCCCAGGCGGTAAGTTACCGCCTGGGTCGTAATGAGGCCCATAGACTTGGTATACTGTTCACAACATTAGTATATGGCAAGGCGATGCCGACCAACTCAAACAATAAGTTAAATAACTGAATAACAGTCTTTTCAATAAACGTGACTTTGGAATACAATAATAGCCAAATCTCACTCCTGGACAAGTGCTATATAATAGCACTAATTAAGCTAAATATTCCAAAATACTTCTAAAGTCAGTTCTGGCGTGTGCTTGTGACTAGTGGCCAAAAATAAATAAAAAGATTATTAACAATACACCCACATACACAATTTTGCAATTGAACCAAAAACATAATCAGAATTTCTGTCATAAACTAAAATACTTAAGACAAGGTTTCCTTCATCTGGATATAATCAGGATGTAGTTAAAAAAGCTGCCTAGAACCATGAAAATAGAATAACTCTCAAGGCAAAGTACTGAATTGTTTAGATTCTTGAAAATCATTGGCATGTTTTAACCAAAGTTACGTTTTTGATCAACTATATAGAGTAAACACTGAAAATAATACAAAGATAACAACACTGAAGAATCAGCTGTGCCTCAGTTTTATGAGAGTTTACCTGCTGGAATACCTACTTGGCTACCATCTTAACCAAACAGAGTGTGGCATGTTCAACATGTGTATGTACATGCAATGAATAAAACATTAGCGATCACTGAAGGCAACACATAGAGACAACGCATCTACAACCTTATAAACTCCAAAATAAAAGTATGTTTATAGATGTATTTATACCATGCAATACAATATACATACATTCAAAAGATATGTACACAATATAGGAAAAAACACGTTATACATATATCATCTGTTCAATCAATAGATCAAATAACATCTGATTAATAATTATTGAAAAGTGAAACTAACTAAAATAGAACACATATTACCATTATCAAAACATCTTAAATTATATTCTTCTTATATAATTAGTTAACTAAATCTGAGACACGTATTGGTACATCATGTCACTGTCTTAATGAGGTTCCCTTGCAATTGTTAACGAGAATCAAATTGTCCACAATGGCTATGGCAGCACATCAGCTGGCATGCAAGAAAGCATGAACACTGATAAAAAATATCTCAATTTTATTCCATAAATTAAGAGTTAATACCAACGACAACCAACATTCCTGCATTCACGCCGCCACGGTTGCGCTTTTTCAAGGCAAACAGTTGCATGCCTAGCTTTTAGAAAAGGACACAATGGCCTAATTTGTTAACACATGACTCACCTCTAAAAGAGGAGAATGCAGAGAAATGCAACCACTCAAAAAAACAGAACACAACTTAAACTGATACAAATGCAAACATTATAAATAATCCAAAAAACATCATTCAACGGGTGAAGGAAAATCATTTGCAAATAACATCAGCCCAATATAGTTAATTATTTGTAACATTCATCTGGCCAAAAATGGTAACGGATGAGCTACCCCAATAAACCATGTCACACAAATTGGGAGTACAACAAAATCAAGTAACAGTACCAAATCTTCACATAAAGGTGTATGAAAAAATAAGTTACACAAAAAATAGAAAAACACGACATGTCATATATCAAACCTTTGGAACAGCACATGTCACAAACAATAACATAATTCCCTCGGCAGCATTGGAAATACAAATATCTGGCTACAGAGAACTAACTCAAAACATGCAACAATCTTCAGATCTAACCCGTGCTAACATTTTAAAAAGCATTAGAACTGGTCTGCTAACTAAAGATGCAATATCCATCTTAAAACCCAGAGTAATCCAAGAGCTGTATGGACAAGACATCTGCCTCTGATGTCATGGAGCAATTAACTCAACAAACTATAAAATGCATGTGCTTAATGCCAATGCTTGCAAGCTGCAGCTAATTCAACAGTACAATGTTGAAAAAATAAATGCAACCCATTGTGTATATCAGCTCCACAGACAAACTAGAAGTGCATGGCATGGCACTCCTTATGTGTCAACAAGCTACAACACGTCTAAATAGATTAGAAAAATGTATCTCCACCACAGCTGGATTAGAAAATACGATTAACTCTGTAACTAAACAGCAGGGTAATTCTGAAATGTAACCTTGACGTAGAACAAGGTTTAGACAATTGAGCAAATGGTGCAGTTGTTGGATTCCAGAACATATCCACATGACAACAACGTTATGTTTGTCAAACTCCACTTTGACAAACCTGCAGAAGTTAAAAGAATCAGCCACACAATAGCACATTTCCTTCTTTTCAAAGACATGTATGTACACAATGAACAATTCATTCTATCTCTTGCATATATTGTCAGTATTCACAAATCACAAGAGCTAACTCTAGGCCATGAACTGATTGTCATTGGCAGCACAGTTTTCAAAGAAGCTTTGAGTTACGTAGCACTTTCACATCTCCGTACACTCGATGGTCTATTCCTAGTTAACTTTGATGCAAACAAAGTATATGCTGACATTCCTTGCATCCTGGAAAAAAACAGGTTACATGCACTGTACACCCCTATTTAGATATGTACCCTGTACCACAAAAAAACAAACCATTTAAAAAGAAAACTAATACAAACACAAGCTATAGCATATCTCCCTGCAATGCCACTAAAAAAAGAAAAACTGCTCCACCAAATAATATGCGCTAAATGTATGTGTGGATTCAATGACAAACTAATACTTCAAGTTTATAAGCGGTGAAAGTTCTAATAAGACTAATGTGAATGGTCCCTGATTCATAGTCTTATTGTTATGCAATCAGTTCTTGTTTGAGGAAAGCTACCCAGTGTTATTATGTGCTGAGAGTTCATACACCTTTCAGACTGTTAATATGGATTTGTTCAGGTATAGGAATGATTTCTAATGATGAATTTTTAATCTAAATGTAAATATTTTATGTGCATATGTAGGTGTCGGCTAACTTTAGCTAGAGCACCTCTTTTATTTTGAGTGTATTAATTGATTATTGATTATTCCTATGCTTGCTCTATCTAGTGACTAGGTTAAAGTATGTGGTCACCTTTCGATGTGAGATTAATTGTTGTTTGTACTTCTTTGGAACTTTGTACACTTGGCATCTGTTTTCTTCTCAAAAATTATTTTATATCTTGCTTTTATTTCTGCAAAATGAATTGTTAAATTTGATAAAAATTGAGTTTCTCAGCTAAATTCAATAAAAGAAAATAGCACATTTCCTTCTTTTCAAAGACATGTATGTACACAATGAACAATTCATTCTATCTCTTGCATATACTGTCAGTATTCACAAATCACAAGAGCTAACTCTAGGCCATGAACTGGTTGTCATTGGCAGCACAGTTTTCAAAGAAGCTATGAGTTACGTAGCAGTTTCACATCTCCATACACTCGATGGTCTATTCCTAGTTAACTTTGATGCAAACAAAGTATATGCTGACATTCCTTGCATCCTCGAATAAAACATGTTACATGCACTGTACACCCCTATTTAGATATGTACCCTGTACCTCAAAAAAACAAACCATTTAAAAAGAAAACTAATACAAACACAAGCTATAGCATATCTCCCTGCAATGCCACTAAAAAAAGAAAAACTGCTCCACCAAATAATACAACCACAAAACACCCTAGTCCCAAAACAACTGCACACCCATCAAATGACATGAACTGCTGGCCCATCAAAGGATACAGATTTGCAAAGTTTAGCCGCAATTTGAACACTGACAAGTTTTCTTCAGATTGTTTAGATTGATCCATATTATTTTCTACCTCCTTTATGGATATTTCTGCTTCATTTAGAATGAAAGGTTCTCCAAGTGGTTCTTGGCTTCCTGTAAAAGAAGGTTGAATGCCTTTAGAAGTGTCTTCATTTAGTACAACTTCAATGTATTCCTTGTGTTGCCGCTCATTGTCCAACATTTGTTTGTATTGTTTAAAGTTTAGATTTGTTTTACTACTTTCATTTGTGTTTAATGGAGCATCAGATGAGTCATGGTCACCTAATAATTCAACTTCTTTTATCCGAGGTTTAAAAAGTTGTAGTAGGGCATTGTAATAAAATTGTCTATGTTGTGGAGATTCAAATGATAACTTTATATGATTAATTAGTCTGGGTTTGATAAGTTTTACTAGGCTTCCTTCACAAGTTGAGACTGAATATTTGCCAGTTGCCTCATCTGGCATAACATTGTTTTTGTAGATGTGGTTTTGGGGTATGTCATACAGGCACATATTTTCCAAAGCAGTACTTTGGTTTTGATAATATGTGTCAATTATATTGTTTTTTAAAATGTCCTTGCTTTTGGGATCATTTATGGCTATGGTTTTGATCTCTTGGTACGGTTTTAGTACCCCTTTTCGTAATGAAGCTGGACCAAGGTTTAGCCAGACAAGGTTTTCAGAATTCCCATTTAAGGGTGTACCTGTCAAATGGTCTGCAACTTCATAGTTTCTGTATTCTCTATGTGGCAGAATTGTTTTACTGAAGCTGTACCATTTTTGTGACAGTGTTTTGTCAGATGACATGTAATTCTAAAGGACTTTTAGCTCTGTCTTCTCTGCTTTGGTGAGATATGCTGTGACATGATTTGCAACTGCAGTGGAAGTGTCTGCAATGTATTGTATGTCTATATTTGCTTTCCACAAGAGGGCAATGGTCGCATTTTAATCATTGATGTACTTTGATGTCTCGTCCCTTTTAATGTTGTATGTGTTTTTAGGAGATATTCCTTTTACACTCTGTCTAACAGAAGACATGAATCTGTTTACTTGTTTGTTTGTGGAGACTGATCTACGGAAGCCAAAGTAACATTTGGTATCGTATTTACCTTTCTTTTTATATCGATGTCAGCAGTATTTTCCACACTTATGTTTTAGAAGCGTAAGATGTGTGTTGTTAGGTCACTATGTGTGGTTTCTGGAGGGATGTCACAAGCAATGTATTTTGAATACATTGTAAAATAGTGGCATCACTGTCATGGCCAAATTTGGGGGTGTCTTAAATCCACAAAAAACATGTGGATGTTTGGTGGTCCTCTGCATTGATATTCTTTTCTCCAAAAGAAGTGTTCTATTTCTATGAGTGGAGGGATAGTTTTATTGCAGATGAAGTGCAGCATGTCAATGAAGCTATGGTGAAAGTATGTTGAAACATTGACATGGTCAAGAGAACCCTCTTTATTTTGGTTTGCAGTACGTAAGAAGTCATGGAAGTCATCCCATGCATATTCTGCACAACTTAAAGTAACAAACCATGTGGGTAGGCCTAGGTTCCTTGGCATAAAACGTACATCAGCGTGACATAGGACACAGTTTTCTTTTGTTCATTGCATGTTTGCCAAGAGATATGTGATACATGAATGTAAACTTCATATTTGTCTTTTATCTTTTGAAGTAATTGGGTAGTGCACTGTCATATATACATGAATTTTTGAAGATGGTAATTTATATATTGTTAGCATTCAAATGATGTATTCATTAAATACGAATGCGTGAGATTATAAGTTCATTTGATCTGTTCTGTCTATCACTTATGGATATTGATTTTTTGTGTTATATTTGGTGATCAAGAACCTACCAGGCACCCTTATATAGTAGAGATTGTTTGTGCAGCCTGTGGCTGAAAGGGCTTTTGTTATAATTGTAACAAGAAGAGGGTTATCTCCCTGATATACACAAATAAAATAGAAAATGTAAATATGTATTTGTTCTCAGAGGAACATTTTCCAAAGTTGATGACTTCAACCCTGTTTACAACTGACCGGGGAGGAGCCTCTACTGGAAGCATCCATGATGATTTAGAAAAGATCAATCAAAAAAAGAAGAAATTGATTAGGACCGATATGCATGGGAAGTTAAATGTTAGAATATCTTCAAGCAGGGATTATTCCCGGGGGACTTCAAGTGAAAAATATCCCATGTACTTTCATTGACAACCTCCGTTTTAAGAAAAACTTTGGCGGGGTTGGCAACAAATGCTCACAAGATTGGATCATATTGATCATTGAGACTGCAGAAAAATAAGCCAAGATACAGGGAGAAGAACTGGCAGTGCTTGAAAAACAGCTGCATTTAGACATAAAAATACAGTGGTTGAAAAAAGATGTAGCAAACTATAAAGAAGAAAAAACATATCTGTATCTCCGTGATGGTTTCTATACTGAGAAACAGATATGTTACCAACTCCAACACATCATGGTCATCAAGTGATTCAGATCAAACGGCAACCAATGCAGGTCCAGGACAAAGGATACCTATGAACAGTGGCCAACAACAGTTTTTTTTCAATGGAGGGCCAAGAGGCCAAAACCGACAGAGACTGCTACAATTGGCACTGAGGATGCAAACAAAATAGTGGTGCTCAAACCAGTAGAAGAGGACACAATCCTGATCATCAATCTTTCTAAATATATGCTTAGTGAGTCAGAAACAGAATCGTTGGCAAAAGGATGATCTTATGTCCCCATGACCAAATCAGATCCTTTTAATTGTGAGATCGAGCTGCATAAACTTTTCAGAAACATCAGACCAAAATACTTCTTCAGAGTTTATTTTCCTCAACATTAGTAGGACCCTGATATGGTATCAGCTGATACCCCAGCAATAGAGAATATTACTGGCCTCAAGGTAAGTTCTAGATTCATTCCAACTAATCATGCTTGCCCAACGGAACTGGAGGCCTTTGAAAATATTGTTATTAGACATATTTTGCAAGCCATGAAGACACATAATATTCAGCAAGACAACTTAAAAGCTAATGAACATGCCAGCCTAAATAATCTGTGCAGCCGACACAATATAACTATTAAACCGACAGACAAGGGCTGGGGCATAGTAATTATAGACACCACGAACTATGACATAGAATGTGAATGTCTTTTAGGTGATCTAACTGCTTAAAAAAAACTCGACAGAGAGCCCACAAAGTGATTACAGGAAGAAATTGAAAGTCTTACTAACCATGCAGTAAACGAAGCATGGGTTAGTGGAGAAGAGCTTCAATTTTTAGGTAAAGCTTATCCTAAAATAGCTGCCTTTTAAACTATTTCTAAAATACACAAAAACAGTATCAATCCACCAGGGCGGCCGATTGTTTCAGCTATTGACTCTCTGCTAGAACCCTTGTCAGTATATACAGAATATTTTATGAAGCCTTTTATATTGAAAACTCCAACTTATGTTAGAGACTCCACAGATATGATTACAATACTTAAACAAATATACATGGAACCCTTAGACATCTTGGTAACCATGGACGTTGAAGCCCTATATACGTTGATTCCTCAAATGGAAAGTCTGGTTGTATTGAAGCTGCTGTTAGACAAATGTGAAGGGGCGGACACCACTCACGGGGTTCATTCTGGAATGTGCAAGGCTGGCAGTGATGAAGAATGTCTTCTTGTTTAAACAACAACTGTATAAGCAACAGAAAAGAGTGAGTGTGGGTGCTACTTTTGCCCCATAGTGGCCAATTTATACATAGCCACTATGGAGAGAATTTTGTGTCATCTTCCTTCAATTCCTTCCTCACCCACATCGTGGTATGGAGGAGATTCATAGATGATGTTTTCTTAATGTGGAGCGGATCATCAGAATCACTTGTAGAATTTCACAGATGACTTACTATGCCTGAACCTAACATCAAATTCATGATAGAATGGAGCCTAAACCATGTACATGTTTTAGATTTAAAAATCTTTAAGGACATAGGTAATCTGTGTACTACCCTGTTTAGGAAACCATCAGACCGTAATAGTGTCCTTCGAAGGAACTGCTCATATAAAAGAGACCGTGAATTACACTCGGACCAACTCAAGACTAGATTGGTAGACAGAGAATAGCCAAGCAAAATGGTTAAAAATAACTACAAAAGGGCAGCCAACACCGATAGAGAGATTTGTTTGACTACAAAACCAAAAACAAAAATTGAGAGATTATTCTGCGTTACTACGTTCATCCCAATTAGCAATGCTATTAAAATAATCGTGAACAAAAACTGACATCTGGTAAAGCAACAAGGAACTCTGGAAAGGAAACCTTTTTTTGTGTTTAAAAAGAACTTCCACCTAAGACAAAAACTAGTCCACACGTACCAAGATGTCAACAAAGAACAGACGTATTAAACATGTGGGGTCTAGCACCAGTGACTGGCCATCATAAATGTGGCTGATGTGTTGCCTGGCAGTTTACAGAAGCAAAACACATATTTGAATATGGCCACGTTAGAAACTAAGGAGCCACACCAACTGTCAGACGAAAAAAGTTGTGTACATCATAATGTGTCCCTGTAATTTTATGCATGTGGGTAAAACCACTCGCCCCATAAAATAACGTATTTCAGAACATAGATCATGTGTCAGAAATAAAGTATGTGATAAGCCACTTGTGGAACATTATACCAAGATGGGACAAACAAATAAAGATCTTTGTTGGTTTATTTTACAGTCTATAAAAACAAGTTCATGAGGAGGCAACAAGGCCTCACTGTTCCATAAATTAGAGCAAAGATGGATGTATCGTTTAAACACAGTAAACCAAAGTCTTAATATTTCTGTCAAATGGAACAACTTGACATTTGCATAAATTGTGTGGATATACAAGCTTGAGGGAGAGGTAACAGCTGCAGGTAACAGCTTCAGGTAACAGCTGCAGATAACATCTACCCGAAGTCTGCTTTAATTATGGGATTAATATCTCACTGGCTGTATACCATCTCACCGTTTTCTTAGGCACAGTGAAAAGCAGGAAACAGCGTCCCTAAAAAAGAAAAAAATAGAAGGCTATGTTAAACATGCATGATCCACATACAGGGTGTCAGAGCGCCCACATAGAGGTGAGGACCTATCATGAGAAACATACAGTGTTTGTTGTTAAAAACTAGTGTCTAGGGATTTAAATGTAATTTCCCTTACTCTTGCCTAGATTAAATTCTGATGTAGACGGCAGGCTCCATCATTATCCAGAAGAAGGGGTAGCAGCTGATGCATGAGGCAAAATTAAGCTTCAGTGTTCTGTAAGTAATGGCAGCCAAAAGAGAATGCACATTAGTGTATCTGTGGCAAAAAACAAAGATGCAGGAACTTTAGCATTTATCTCTTCTGTTCCCTGTATCTTTGTACCATTAGGTGGGTCCGTCTTCGAGGGAGACCGTCACCTGAGCATGTCAAATTACTGTAGACGATGTGCAGGGCTCAATCTTTTGAAGTATGTACCTTGTTTTCATAGATGTGAGATATACATTGTGAAGTGATTTAATTGAGTTAAAATGGCGAAGTGAAGACAGAATCTGTTTTTAACAGTAGCAAATATGGTTTGCTTTATAGAAACGAGTACACAAGTTTTTAAACAGTGGAGCACAGTACAGCGTCCACTATTGCCCTGAAGAAGGCTGGGCACCAAAGGGCCATATTTAAAGGCTCATATATTCTGGCTGAAACATGTGTTGACAACTTTTTTGGTTGTTAAGCAATAGACCCATTGAGGTGTAATGTGATATAAGAAATACATTGTGATTGTAAAGCCCTATGAAATGAGAAGGGTAGATGTTTGTATAATGTTCACAATTGATCGTGGGGTGAGACTGAGTGAACAAGAGAATACATGACTAGTGTGTTGTGGTTGTATTCATGATAAGGAGGAATATATCGTCACTGTGATATATAAATTAATTTTTGAAGGTGGTAATTTATATATTTTTGCAATTAAATTATTTATTAATTAAATATGAAGTTGTGAGATTAGAAGTTAATTTGTTCTGTTCAATCACTTATGGGTCTTGCTTTGTTGTGTTTTATTGTAGTTGGGTAACATACATGTTTAGGAAATGAGAGCCATATTTTAATGTGTGTGCAACTCCATAACATAGAGTTGCTAGTTTGCTTTCGAACACAAGGTGCAATATGTATTCTACATTTTGTATAAATCTTGGGTCTTCAGAACACATTTGTAAAGAGCGATATTCTGATGAACCAATTTGTGTGGATCTTTCATCATATCATCCTCCTTTTCTAATAGGAAAGAGTAGAGGAAAGAGCAGAGGAAAATAATGTGCTTCTACTCTTGTATCCCATATGCTCATTGACCAAGTGTTGCCAAAATATTTTGTCTTTTGTTGGTACACCATTAACTAGTACAATCAAAGATTGTTCTATTGGCTGTCGTACGAGTAGAGTTTCTACATTTTCTTTAAGACCTAATGGCAAATATACTACTTGCCACATATGCCCTTTAGTAACTAGGATGGAGGCAATTGCCAGCTTTGGGTTGAAGGCGTATTATAGCTTGAAATGGGTGCACTGTTTGGATTATAATGCTCTCGTAGTTAAGTTGTTGGAGAGCTTTTGGAAGAAGGAAGATTTTTTATAGGAGTTTTTATAAGAGTTATTAGTGATAGCACGTGATGGCATTTGGTTATTGTCATGCTTTGTATTGAATTACATGCAAACTATTGAGGGGTCATTTTGGTTTTTAAAAAGAAACCATAAGCACATTTTAACACATCATCATTACATTTTTATTCAATAGCCTACATGATTTATAAAAAAAAAACGTGTTCACATACATTTAAAAAGAGGAGAACAAATTCCAATCTGTTAAAAGGATAAAAGGGAACAAAATAAATAAAAAAAGACAGAATCAGTAAAAAGAAGAAAGATTCTGATTCTTGGATTCTGGTCCCCAATGATCAAGTTCAAAACTTCCAGTCAGAGGTTTACTCCGTGTGGAGCCAAATGTGATCAGAATGATTAGACAGTAACCAGCATTACTCATAGCCAGACTGAGGTCAAGGAAGTCATTTGCCCTCAATTGATTTCAGGACTTCCTTCCAGATGTGATAGGCTGCAGTAGTGGTCCCCAAGGATTCAGCAGCGACAATGGTGCTCCAGAATTGGTCCAGTTTGATATGATCAATGCTATTTATAACTCTTCAGGTATAGGGGCTTACAGGCTGGGCAGTCACTTAGTAGAAGATGTCCTGTTTCCGGTCGGAGGGAGCATAGACGAGATATGCACTCCTCCAGGCAGGATATTTAATCGAAGGTATTATATAAAGTGTTTCAGATCCTTAGAGGAAAGTTTTTCCAGATATGCCCTGGGGGTATCCGGTATAAAGGTCTGTTGAGAATATTCGATGTATCTTTTTTTTTAGAGGGATAATCAATGTTTTTTTATCTTGTCCCATTGCTCCGTCTGTTTTTTTAGGATGGATTCCAAATCAGGCAAGCTGTACAAAAGCAACATGGGGCGATGTAATTTTTCTAGGTGGGAGGCTGCACATTGCCACGATTGCTCTACAAATCTGTTATTGGTCTGGCCGGAATTTACTTTCCCAATTAGTTTCAACAAGTCGTTAGTGTTGACATGTGATGATGTCAGTTTACAATGGAGATGGGTTTGTTTGAGGTGCCAAATAGATTTTATTAAGTCTAAGCTATACTCCAATCTGAGGGCCGTGACTGTGACTGAGGGTGGAATATTAATGGTGGAACTTCGAATATTGCCCTCGATTTTATCCAGCCATTCTACCTGTTTTAATGGAAGAGCTTCTAGGCCGTAAAGCAGGTGAGGTATTATACAAACTCAGTAGATCTCTAGCAACCCTTCTGTTTTGTGACCACATTGGCTACTTATATAATGCTTTATAGCCAGGCACGTTCTCCAGATTTTAGGCTTCATTATGCTACAACAATAATGATTCAATGGTTTGCATTTTATAGGGAAGCCCAAATAACACATTTGTTCAATAATGTTATTGATCAACCATTTAAAAGTTGTTTTTGGGGTATTTTTCCAGTCAGACATATGATTTTTGTTTTTGTTATATTTATTACCATATGATTATCTCTTGCATATTGGGCCATTGCATCAAAGGAGTGCCGCAGGCCAATAGGAGTGCTGTCAAATATGATGCTATCATCTGCATACGTCAAGCTCTAAACAACCTCCCCGTTGATTTTTGGAGGGAAGTTGTGTACTGACTAAGAGCATTGTCCATATCAGCAGCATATAAATTGTAAAGGAGCGGGGCCAATACACATCCCTGCTTTAATCCTCACTTAGTCATTAGATTCTTCCTGCAGTTTCCCTTCTGATTCAGACAGAATACAACTGAGGTGTTCTTATGTCACATCTTGACGAGATATAGGAGTTGGTCATCTATGACCCATTTCTTGAGCTTGACTCAGAGCAGAGAGCGATCAACCAGATCAAAGGCCTTGCTGAAATCCACAAAGCAACAGAGTAGATTTTGCTTTTGGCCATCCAAAGCCACAGCCATAAGGAAGTGTAGGGCACAGATAAGTTTGCAGGTGCTGTATGTCTTCCTGAATCCGGTCTGAAAGGTCTTAAAATCCCTTTCTCTTCTGCCCATTCTGTTAGTCTTTTGAGTAATATGGTTGCAAATATTTTCTTGCTTCAATCAAGCAAAACTATCAAATGATAATTGCCATTGTCGGATCTGTCTCCCTTTTTGAAGTCTGGGACAAGTACTGACCGACGCCTTCTGCCTGGGCATACACCACTTGATTCAATTTCAGAGTATAGGCTCATCAAGAGTTTGTTCCAAAGCTGTGGATTTGATTGGAACAGGATATTCTGCATGCTGTCGGGCCCTGGAGCTGTAGAGGCTTTTTGTTTTTTAATAATGCTTCTATTTCCTCTATTTCCAGGCCAACTCTGCTGCTCTGAAAATCATGCGTGAGTGCCCTTTCCTCTCCCTCGGCTAACTCCCTTTTTGTGTAGAGCTCTTGTATAATAGAGGCCCAGGTGGACTCTGTTATTGGATTCAGTTTGATGCCTTGGCGGCTTTTTGATATTCATTAAAACGTGACCAAAATGTGTGGCTATCATGCAATCTCAATAAAACAAATACAAGATGCCAGTTGGCATTGAGAACGGAGCATTTGTGTTGTTTCATCAGTTTTTATATCTGGTAGAGAGTTGGATAAGGTTCTGCCCTTTCTGTGGTCTTGTTTGCAAGCTATGTCTACGAATGGCTGCTCTATCTTTGCAGAACTGTATTTTCTGCAAGTGTGTATAGGATGAAATTGTGCCATTTCAATATGATCCTTCTTCCCAAATGAGTTCTTGACAAGTATTTGGGAGCACTGGGTTGCCCTGCCGACAAACACCTCCAAATCCCAGATTTGTTTCGAGGGGCTGGGAACATCTAGAAGATGTTTGGTCTGTAGAAGATTGTTGATGTCTTTTATGTTGTCAGGGGATCATCTTATGTTATTCTCAGCAACGTTGATATCTATGTTTTGGCTTAAATGATTCGATCTTCTGGATCTGGGTAGAGCTACGTCAACTGTCGAAATCGGTATAGAATGATCGCTGAGTGTCCCTACAGTACTCGATGCTGAGTTGCAGTACGGTGCCTTTACAGGATCCACTGGAACGTAATCAATATAAGATCTGGCCGAGCCATTAGTCCATGTGTAGTTTGCTCCTGTGTGTTCAGCATGGTTATTGGTAGGAAGGTCAGATTATGCGATGTTAAGAATTTTTTTCATTGCCGATACTAGAATCCACCCTATTTATTGATCAAGTGTAGATCTTTGACATTTAGATCACCTATCAGCATGATAGGGTGCTTAGGGTGTAGATTATACACTTCATGATTGTTTTTGCAATGTTTTGTTGCAATACCTTTGTGTTGGTCTCCAATGCTCGATCTTATACAGTAATGATCAACATTTTGAGGCCAGTAGGAACTGTTAACTGGACACTAAGCACATATAGTGAATACATTTCAGTGACAATTCGCTCAAGCAGTAGGTTGGCTCTAGGCCCTGTCACCATCCCTCTGCTGACTCTTCCTCGATGCAATGGCACTGCATAATTTAGGACCAAAGAATAGCCATCTATACTGAAAGGTTGGGCGAGCCAAGTTTCTTGTAGGAAAAATAGATCATATTTCAAGAGTGAAGCTAGGCCCAGAGGGCACGATATGAAAGTTTTTATAGCCCCTTGTTTTCCATGAAAGGCAAGTCATTTTACTTGCCGGGGCAGGTGGTCAATGTGCCCCTTTCTGGACTCGCACAGGGACCCAATATTCAACAATACTGTGTGCTTTATTTTTTGACCCTTTATAGATTGTAGGGCTCATAGCACTGCTCGCTCAGAGGATAGAGCATCTTTCCTAGATATGGGGCCTTGAATAAAATGCAGAGCATTTGCCGGAAAGGTTTCTTGTCTTTGTTTCCATCAGATGGCCCCATCCTTCCGAGGTGCTAATTTGTGTTTTTAGGCATGCCACCAGTAGCAGAGTATTAAACTTTATTAGCGGCTAATGTTTCTCACTGCCTATCTTTGGTAACTCTATGCTTCAGATGTCTGCTGATGTGATTACTTTTAGATCCGTTATTTCGTTAAATAAGGCTAACATGTAGGGCAATTTAAGAATGGGATAGCGTTTGTTGGGTAGATTTCTTCCAGTATTACACATTTGCCAAATTCCTTGATTTCTTCAAAGGCATTGGCCTCTCGAATGTGGGGCTGCAGGTACTCACTCTCTGCTTGTCTTGAAACTTGAATGTTCCCATTGGATGTCGAGGCAGCAGTTTTGTCTTTACTTTGTGCAGCTGGATAGATCAGAGAAATGTGTTTATTTACTGTAGCTCCAGGATTCACCCTTACTGGTGATGGGGCTTGTGCTGGGGGTTTCACCCTTTTGTCCATAGGGCCCTGTGGGCTTGTTAGTCTGCAGGAGCTGTCAGCAAGTTACTGTAGTTCTAGTATTACGTTGACATTTGCATTCTAGTCTGTTTTGATGGTTTTTAGATTTGATGTTGTGTTTCTCAGGATTTACTTGCCCTGTCCTTTTCCTGTTGACTTGTATTGCTGCAGCTAATATAGCCCCTTTCTGGTTGACACTTTCTATCAACGTCATGTCCGGTATCTGAGAGGGTGAAACATGTATTTCTTCAAAATCCCAGCCACTTTCCTGGGTGGGTGAGGAATGCTCAATGTTGGTTTGAAGTAGTAGTTGTGAGTTTTCATGTGCAAGACATGCATGTTTATTCACTGTTGAGGCTGCAGGTTGGAGCAAGTCCTGCGCAGGTGCATTTGCTGATGCTCGTTTGGGGATGCAAATGTTGTTTGGGTGATCGTTCCCTTGGCTCCCAGGCTCTATGTAATTTGGAAGAATTGTATCTATACTTAAGACAGTGCCAGCTTGAGGCCTAACTACTCATTTTGAATTGCCCCTAATAGTTCAGTGATAGCATTCATTTTAGCTGTCAGTAAGTTTCAGTGCAAGTACTTCCGCAAGGGCGTCTACCTTGGCTGTCGATGAATTAAATGTGTGTAAAGACGTATGTTCGTCTCTTGCCTGTATGATGTTTTCCAAAATAGTGCCTTCATCTTCACTGTCACTTTCGACTTCCTCTGATTCGGACGAGCTAAAGGTGTCTGAAGATTCAGTGGACGATTGTAGCGCTTATAAATCGGGAGTTGCTGATAAGTCAGTTCCAATGACATTGTCCCTTCAAGCACTCATGGGTAGAGTTTGCTCCCCCCAGGGAGGCTCGCTGGAGGCCTATAACCATGTTTATGTTTAAAAGAGAGTGGTTATTGTCAATTGTGGGTGAGAGTACTGGATCAGAAGTATCTGGTAGGCAGGCCCATTGTTCAGCATGATCTTTTTTTGTTGCAATACTGCCAAGAAATCTGGTTATTTCCAGCTGCAATTCAACTATTGTGGAGGGTCTACCTTGCTTAGCATTCTGTGTTAGTTCCTTCAACTTATTTGTAGCTTAAAGGCTCCTCTGTCTTTTTGCAGCTCTGGCCATCGCACTACAGAGGCCATACTTCTGCTAGGCACACTGAGGCAAATCAGGCAATTCATTTTCTTTTTGCTTTTACCTTTGCAGATCTGTTAGCCTATGCAATTATCGCTTGCCGCCAGTCACTTATCTCATTCAACTCTGAAAGTGAAAGAGTAACAGTATTCTCAGTGCTCAATTCAATATAGTCACTCACCTGGCAGGGGTTGATTTTTGCCGCCATTGACCCAGGTGGTGCAAGAGTGTGGTTTACAGAAAGGAAGCTACTGTGCCAACTTGCCGCTCATGGGCCGTGGAACGCAGACTGCTGTCACTTCGCCCCACTTCACCAACGTGGTGCCCTCAAAGGATAAGTAGGTAAATGGGTAAGAGGGTGGCAAGCAGATAGGTAGGCAAGCAGGCAGTGCCTTACCTTGTCTGGGGACCACAAGTTACACCCTGACCTTCCAATCCGGGGTAGTTCCAGCAAGGGGAACAGCAGCTTACAGCAGCTAGCATAAAGGGAGCCAGCCTTAATCCCTCCAATCACTGACACTATGTATGAACGTGGGGTGAGGGCTGCACTCACTGCAAGATAGCGTGAGTGATAGAGGTTAACAGAAAGGGTTAACATGGGAAGGAGGATTAGATATAAGAAGTTCAAGGATATAGCGGCTCAGGCTGTACCATGTGTGGGACCCCTGCAGCTACACAGAGCATACGCTTACCGCCACCCCGGTGGATATCGGCCTGGCTCCCAGCTGCTGGCTCAGGCGGGAGATGTCAACTCAGCTGGGTAAAGGAGACTTCAGGCTTCGGGCTGCAAGCTTGGGAATTGCGGAGCTCGTAGCATCTCATCACGTCTCTGTGGTTCCGCTCCTTCTCCTCCTGGACTAGAGGAAAGCACCTGCCACACCAAGCCGCACTGTGTTTCCTCACTTGCTCACACAGCCACCTCCTAGGTCCACACTCAATCCCTTCCTGCGATTTTCCTGTGATGGAGTTCAGGGATCAGTTATTTTATATTTATTTTCAGCTGTTAGATATAAAGCTAATTAGAACCTCTGGGGTTGTTCATTGTCCTCTATTTAATAGCTCATATCTACTATTTGTGTGCTCTTTTTATGAAAGGTTATCGAACAACAGACACATACTTTGTCTGATATTTAAGCAGATGTGTTTTGAAACTTTGCTATTTCTTTTTTGATGTTTTTATAAGAAGGTTGGTGTTTGTGACGTTTTCACTAATGTTTTCTAAAGTTACTGAATTTTCTATGTAAACTTCAGTTCCAAAATATTTACTTTGGGTGTGTTATATTTCTTTGGCTGTTCCAGGTAGGATACAGTTAGTTAATTTTTGGACGTTTTGCATATTACAATCTATGGACAAGGTTTGGTAAAGCAGAAATGGTGTGTTGTAACGTTTAAAAGAAATGTATTTTTCATTTTTATTTTATTTATTTATTTATATAGCACACCAAACCCGGAGGTATCTAGGCACTTATGCTTAAGAAATTGGTTACAGTGTTTATGGTTACATGCCAGAGTGAACACACAGTAGTTACATCATAAAGTGTAATGAAGAGTAGGTATTTACTGGTATTAGGTTATAGGCAGGTGCAACAGATGTAGTTATATAACTAGAGTGTAGTAGAGTTCAGGTAGGCACAATGGAGTAGCCTAACCCCATGTTGTAGGGAGGCTACAACACAAGAATGCAGAAAGGTCAATCAAGTGGGCACATTTGAGGAGCCTAACCTCATGTTGCATGGCGGCTGCAATACAAGGTTGCAGAAAAGTCATTCAAGTGGGCACATGTAAGGAGCCTAACCACATGTTGCAGGGCAGCTATGACACATGCATGCAGAAAAGTCAATCAAGTAGGCACATTTGAGGAGCCTAACCCCATGTTGCAGGGCGGCTATGACACAAGGATACAGAAAAGTCAATCAAGTGGGCACATTTGAGGAGCCTAACCCCAAGTTGCAGGGCGGCTATGACACAAAGATGCAGAAAGGTCAATCAAGTGAGCATATTTGAGTAGCCTAACCACATAGTGCAGGGTGGCTAAAACACAAGGATGCAGAAAAGTCAATCAAGTGGGCACATTTGAGGAGCCTAACCCCATGTTGCTGGGCGACTATGACACAAAAATGCAGCAGGGCAATTGGGCAGATGGAGGACAGTTGGATTCAAAATACTGTCACACAGACACATACATAGAGCGGAGGGCAGCTAGAAACAAGGTATAGTCAAACTCATAAACGTTACGCCAAAATGCGTTCAGACAGCAGACAGGGAGCAGACAAGGGCCTTAGATGCGGGAATTTGATCACAAGGGCCGGCTCCAACCTCCCGGTGCTGGTAGTTTGCTGAAGTTGTGATGGCCAGCCAATGGGAGCTGGAGCAGGCTCGGGCCACGAGCATCAGAAAGGGAAATAAACAGGGCGGCCATGATGTAAGGCACTGCAAGTGTGGCAACTTTATCGATAACGCGATGTTGTTTTCAAACAAAACAATGTTTCATAGAAACAACATGAGCCGCCATTGCATGCAGCACAGCACAATGCCCAGATGGTAAATTAGGAGGCAGAGTGCCTCGAGGTGCAAAGTGGGCCAAAGCACCCTAGATGAGAGACACGTGCCTTACCAGGCCGGTGGTAGCAGGTGATGGGTGCCGGCGGTGCTCAGGGATGGAAAGCGATGGAAGGTGCTTTTGCAAGCAGTTTCTGAAATGCAGGCTAATGAATGTCCTTGCAGTCCAGTGTGGATGCTTACTGGGCAGGAGTCCATGGTTTGTAAAGTGTTCATTCTATTTGTGTCTTTTAGTTTCACATAGTGATTGTGGAATTGTCATAAAGATTTGAAGGATTGTTGGCACGCATTACATATTGAGCTGCATGCCCATTTTAATATTGGGTGGTTTGTTTGGACAACAGCAACATTTAATAATTCATATGAATATCCATTCAATTAAATTTTATAAATATACTTACAGGTAAAAGCTTTGTATATACAATATAAAGATAACAATTAAACATATATAAAATCGGTGAATTAAATACAAAAAATACATAAAAACACATAAATGCATCCAATAAACAGATAAAACAGATAAAACCAATTCATAAAAACTAAGGTATCATGTCCATTCAAAGATGATTAATCAGAGCAAAGCACATATTAGTTAAAATATGCATAAAACACAGTTCTGATCATTCCGTCCATTAACATTTTCCATAATACTCTTGGTTCACGAAAGTTAAAACAGTTGCTATAGGATTTCAATATTTGGTCTCTGATGCAGGTTAGACTTTCACATTTTGTTAGTATGTGCTCTAAGATTCAATTGTTTTTTTCACCACACAACCGGCAGTTACTATTGTTACATGGCAGGACTTTACTCACTCCTTCAACTTCCAATACTTTACCTTTATTGCAATTTAGTGGTAGATATTAGGCCTCATTACACAGATGGTGGTAAGGGTTTACCGGTACCGGTAAGGGTACCAGTGCCGGTAAACCCTTACCGCCTTACTACGAGGTCCCTTTGTGGGACCCTACCTTAACGGCTGGTTTTACCAGCCGTTAAGGACAGGACCCGCAAAGGGACCTTGGAGGTAATTACGGTACTGCAATTTGCGGTACCGTAATTACCGCCTTCCCCATTCCCATTGAGCCCTATGGGGGCAAAAATGGGAATGGGGAAGTGCCATGGTGAATGGGGAATTACCGCCCCCACACACCTTGGAATAGGGCGGTAATTCCGCCATTCACCATGGTGGACTCGGTAAAATACCGGCGGCAACCATGGCGCTAATAGTGCCATGATTACCGCCGTCCGTGTAATGAGGCCCATTGTCTTATGACCCATGCCTCACGAAACACTGAGATATAATTCGGGGAGGCTGTTTCGAGAGTGTATGTATTTAATAAAGGGTCCACTATTTGACCATAAACCTCTTTTAACAAACATATTTTTTGCAACAAACACTGATGTGTGTCGTTAGCAGCACATGCTGGGGATACATGTCATGGTTGATATGCTAGGGCATGAGGCTTGACAATGTCCCTAGCCCCACCAAACCACCCCAGTTATCCACCGCACCTACCCTGCATCCTAGTTCAGCTTACACTTAAGTCTCATAATGTGACCAATGGCCAGTGTCCGAATAAGCAAATCAGAGTCGACATTTGAGCTTGCTGAGGGCCAAGCCCACTGCCCATGCACCAAAGTTATATCACTATTTTTTGTACATACATTTTGACGCTTTGGAAAAAATAAAACACAGAACATATTTGCAAACGCATGCTTTTAGGTCCTTGCTGATGCTCCTTGTACAGGTTTGCTGCAATCCTGTCTAGAACTGCAGGATGCAGTCGTGAGCAGAATTTATGTTCCCATTCAAACCTTGGTCTGTGACCATGCCACAATGGCCCAACAACCAAATCAGAGTAGACATTTCTCATTGCTGAGGGCCAGGCATGCTGCTGAAACAACAAAGTTATGTCACTAGTTTTTGTACTTACATTTTGACACTTTGGAAAAATAACACACGGGTCAGATTTGCAAAAGAATGCTTTTAGGTCCTTGTTGATGCTTCTCGTACAGGTTTGCTGCAATCCCGTATAGAACTGCAGGCTGCAGTCGTGAGCAGAATTTATGTTCCCATTCAAACCTTGGGCTGTGACCATGCCACAATGGCCCAACAACCAAATCAGAGTAGACATTTCTCATTGCTGAGGGCCAGGCCTGCTGCTCAGACAACCAAGTTATATCACTAGTTTTTGTACTTAGATTTTGACACTTTGGAAAAATAAAACACAGGCCAGATTTGCAAAAGCATGCTTTCAGGTCCTTGCGGATCCGCCTCCCACAAGTTTGCTGCAATCCCGTCCATCACTTCGGGCCATAGCAAGAAGCAACATTTATTTTCCCATTCAAACCTACCCACATTTCCGGTCCCTCCTGACCATGGGCAGTGCACAGATTGTCCGGGGCATGGATCTGATCCGGGCAATCTGGCCACAGGCTATACCTCAGTCACCAAACACATGTAACTATATCTTGTACCTACAACTTGACAAAATCCATTCAAACTTTGGACAAACATTCAAGGTTGGGTCTATAATCTTTTTGCAAACGTTTGTGCAGACTCATCCAATGACACCAAAGTTATAACCCATCTAAAAATGTTGAGGACCGCACTCTGGTTTTGTCCCAAAAGCCCACCAAAAAACATTCAAAGTTGAGTCTAAAGTGTTGCAGACTTGTGCATAAATTCCTAAAACTAAGCCGTTCATTCATTTTGGGACCCCTATCTAATTGTGTACCCTCTTGGCGAAACAACACCAAACTTTGCAAACACATTCCTAGTCGTGTTTACAATGATATTTCAATTTTCGTGCAGTTTTATTGGATGGGTGCCGAGTTATAAGTTATCCAAAAACTGCTTTTCACTGACCATTTAATGCAGAAATGCTTGGATGTTGTCGAACGTTGTCAAGTTCGCAAACATCTCAGCACTTCGCATCGGCTGTGTCACGCACCTTTTTGGAAACGTTTTTAGCAATAGAACTTTGGGAATGTCAAGGCAAACGGGTTTCACTTCAATCATAGTGCGGTCGCCACTTTATCTCGGATAATGCAGGTAAACATAAAATGGTTATCTGCAGGCATGGTACAAGTGTCACTGCACAGTTGTTTATCATCGTACATTGGAATGAACGCTGGACTTTGTTCATATAGTAAAGTGCTCCACTGTGTTGCCTCCTGTTTATGTGTACTGTCATAAACGTCAATGAATATATTAATGAGATGGATTTAAGAAGTTGAGAATATTGATTTGAGAAACAAGGATTTCAACGTTGTGCCAAAAATAAGAACATTGTACGTTTTATTATAAATGTTTGATGCACAAATGCTATTAATGCATGTAATTAAATCATAAAAAGCGAGAAGCCAAATAGCGTGCATTAGTAGTTATTGCTATGTGTGCGTGAGTTAAGAATCCATTTAAATAAATGAATGCAATTTCTTTTAAAATATAGCTAGCAATTAACTTTTATGACTGTAGGCGTTTCTTTACACGTGTACATATCTTTCCCCAGGTACCTTCTTTGCTGTTAGGTCCTTGTTCTTATGCAAATGTGGAACCATAGAGGAGTGTACTTTGGCTTCTTATTAACATTGATAGTTGATTAATGGAAAGGTGTCATTATTTCATTCACACACTCTGTGAAAGCTTGCCTTAGCCACTGTATGAGGATACACTCTAGCAGACTTTAAGCTATTAGAAATGGGCAGGCTAGAAAACACGGACATGGATTCGAAGCCTTCTCCAACTAAGAAAACGATGGAATTGAGCAACCTCGAAGTCTGGCTGATTGTTGTGCTAACAATGCTCACATGTGTTTGCGCGGGATTGATTGCATTCTCGTGGGTTGCACTGCAAGAGTCTCAGACGCGTGAGTACATGTCGTGTTCTGAAGGGGTCAAGTCCTAAAAATTAAAGTGGGGGACTCATCAAATTCAATGGGATGTGACGTCAAGAGAAATTAGCATATCAAGGTGAAACATGCACATTTCATTAAATTGGCTTTGTATAACCACCTAAATTGCACAGTCAGGATGAATGGCATTTGACTTTCATGAAATCAACACACACACAAAACCAAGAGAGGACATTTTTGATTGATTGATTGATTGATATTTTCTTCGAACAGTGTTTTTGAAAATCTTAAAATGTGTGCATGTTTTAAACTCCAAGAACCAATACAAATGTTTTCTCTGGGACTTGCAGTACCGAAATGGGACATTTTACCTTTAGTTGTTTATTTTTCATCAGGTTACATAGTGCAGTGGGTAAGTGTCCGTTCTACAAACCTGACGACTGTGGTTTGATCCCCCCCCCCCAAGGGCAGCTTTAATTCATAAATTCAAAGATGACATTGAATGTTTCTCATTTTAGCTGGGGGGACTGAAAATAGTGGGTGGACTCCGTCCCCCTGTGTGTACCCTTGACTTGAGCCCTGGTGTTCTGTGTGTACGTGTACACATGCAAAGCTTCACAGTTTGGCTACAGTACACTAGGCTCTGATTTTCAACGCGATTTCCACATTGAAAAACGTGTCTGTAAATCGGGCCCTAAACATTTTTATTGTACAGTCTTAAGGAGAGTTTAGACCAAGTACGATGCTCACAACAATTCCAACTTGTGTTGTGATGCTTTATTCATGTATTCTGTTTCAATTGTCATTTCCAACGTTCTCACATGTGTTCATTTGGTATTGTATAAACTAGCCTTTTTTAAACATGGTGATAGATAAGCAGGCACTTTGTAACGCAAAGTGCAGACATGTTATCAGTGTACAAGAGTTGGATTCAAATCATACACATATATGAATGCAACACTTGTTCTTTCGCGATTGGTAATGTCCACAGAGGAGTAAAATCCTCCCCCCGAAAATACTGGACTGGTCATTTGAGATATTCGAAAACCAAGAAACCAACAATGTCCTGTAGTACATGCTCATGAAGTAGCAGGAACGCGCCCCATTGTGAACTCCAGTTTCTCTGTTGCCATCCTTCGTTAGCATGCATGTGTTTATACATTTTTAACAATGCAAACTGTATTAATATCAATATGGCGAATAGAATATTAATAATAATAATAATACTTATAATAATAATAATAATAATAATAATAATAATAATAATAATAATAATAATAATAATAGTAATAATGTATTAATAGGTTTCACTTTGAACAGCAGATGATAGCTATTAATACCCCAAGACTAATTTATAGTGAAGTTGTCATCGACTTGTTTCAGCACAGTGTCCGACCATTTATTATATGAACACGCAATGGGCCTGATTCATGGCATTTCAAGCGCAGTGCAAAGTGACTCTGCCAAGAAACTCTGATTCGCAGAGCGGTGCAAAGTGTATTTCTAGCAAGTAAAGTGACTTTGCACTTCAAAAATACACTTTGCACCACGCTGTGAATCAGGGTGTTTGTTGGCAGAGCAAAGTCACTTTGCACCACAGTAAAAGTTCCATGAATCAGGCCCAATGTGTTTCCATTACAGTGGTGTTTTCATTGGTAACGCACTTAATTTGAAATGGTTCGATAACTCTTTCCCTGGTTCTACATCACTCCGCAGCCATTGTATACCGCCCTCCTGCTCCTTGAATTTTTGTACAGTGCATTGGTGCTCTTGAGCTAGGTTTGCGATATGAAAAAGACACATACAAGTCCACAAATACCAACCCAAGTGACAGCGAATGCCAGGACTTCATTGTTGAAGTGCCCTCTGCCAACCCTGCTACTTAGTCCCAAGGATAGAAGTCATATCATTGTCTCGGGAGGATAGCTTAGGGGCGACGTGCTCACGTTTACAATATGATTGCAATGATTATCCCAAACTTTTCTTTATTCCTGTTTCGTCAACAGAGGGTTCCCTTCCACGTTGCCCTTGTGGGATGCCATGTTCCATTTCAGCACAATAGTCATTCCTCCCTGCTTCTGGAAACCAGTAACCTGTTCAGCAGGGACAGAAGAACTCTCTGACCTACAAACGCTCAGTTGTCTGTACCTCCGAAGTTGGCCATGTAGAGAAGTCTCTTGCATCAGCGTTTCTAGAGGGTGTGGATGAACTCAATGTAAGACACATCGCAATAAATGCACCTGTGTCTGTGTGTGACAGGAGAGTGGTCTAGTATGACAGGTTTAGTTACAGTGTGCACCTATTACCCATTCCAATGTAAGCAGTGAGATGAAACGTGTCAGCATGTCAAATTTAAAACGAACATGCCGACCTATTCGTAAATGTTATGCCCGTCGTCTTGAGTGCATTTTGATGGTGGTCAGCAACCTTTATCTTTGCACAACATAAGATACAGGCACAACTTAAAAATAAACTGTGAATTTAAATTGAACATGCTCAATGCTGAAAGTGCAATCAATACTATGTACAATTTGGATAATTTGACCCGAGTGCAAATTGGTCTCTAGTTATTTCCTTTGTGTCTTAGAGTTTAACACAGCAGTATCACAACAATCTGTGAGGCATTTGTTTTTAGATAATTGAGCCCCTATGCATCATCAGGATGTATAACTGCCTGGTGCCAGGGATATCATTTATTGGTTGTCAGGGGCATCAGCTGCTACCCCTGGCATCGTCTCTGCAACTGCTGGTCACAGTGGCAGTAGTAAAGGGATGCATTTAGTAAGCGATGCTGTGCTGGACAACTTGGAGTCCTTAAAGGAAGCAAGCCAGCCAGCTTTTGTGTATATGCTTTTATTTGTGTTTTCACAAACGGTGCATGCATTGCTAACTGCTACAGCACATGAAGCCTGGTTTGCAAAGCGCTTTTCAATGGGATTGGACCATTGCAAAACACATGTCTTAATCAATTTACAATGAAATTACATTCTCACATATATTATATGTAGAATACTGAATCCCTATGACTGAGGCACTTTAGATGATTTAGCAGGATGTGAGAGTCTTTATTTTCAAAGATGAAGGTAAAGAAATACAAGAATTGCAAGACTGCACTATTCAAGTGTGCAGACCTCGCCTTCAGAAACGGTATTTAATTGCATTTACATGCAGGTAGTGTTTGCCGTCCTACTTTATTCTTTGCTTTATAGTGCTTGTATTCATGCAATTAAAATAGAGCAATTATATGAATGTATATCAGAATGCAAAGAAGAAAACAAGGACTGAAAAAAAAATCACTTCTAACATGAGGCAGCTTAGGATGTCTGAAACGTTTTCCACTTGAATATCAATGTAGTGTGTGTCTGCGTTTCAGAAAATAAATCAGTGTTTTACTGATTATAGTAACACATTTCCAATACACTTTATTTAGCTTGAAAAAATAGGTAGGCTACACATAAGCAGTATTCTGATGAAAACATATGGCTTCCTATTCTAGAAAGTGATATAGCTCAGCAAGTTAAGCGCTCGATTCAGAGGTGTGCCTGACCTGTAGTCACAGAATGGAATCGCATATCTTCTTCCTTCCCAAGGTTGATACATGTAATACCATTCAGTTATGAGCTAGTAAACCTATTATTGCAGAGGTTAGATGCAGTAGAACACTGTCATCATGCGCTACATGCAATGTTCTTGTATGTTAAGTAAGATGGAATGTCCGGAACCAATGTTTACTTTGTGGCTTTAGCAGCAGTGGTTCCCTGCATGTCCACTTGCCTGAGTCCAATAGCATTGAGTCACTACCCTTAAGAAAAGCAGGGTTTGAAGTTGAGGTGTGGTTGGACGTGGCAAATAAAGCAGCACATGCCATAACGTGGCAGTACCTGGGCATATGATGACGTCATCATGCATGTGAGGTTATTACTGGCTTCCAATGGCAGTACCTATCCAAACAAGGCTGTACTGCAGTGTCACAGCAGTGCCCCGTACTTATGATTGCTCTACTGAGTATGTCCCTGGTACATCATTACTGCACCCATGGTAGAGCAAACTTTACACAAGCAATGTTGTTCTTCCTAAATAAAATAGCCTTCTGTCTGATATTCTTATTTTCTTAATTTGCACTTCCTGTGACACCATTATTTCAAAAGGGCCTGTGGCCTCACTTCCGGTGAGGTCATTGACATCAAAAGTCATGTGATGTCACTGTCTGCGAAGTCATCTGGCCTTGATGTCATTTTCGCTACTCCTGGCGTTTTGTGAATTGACATCCCTGCCTGGTGCCTGGCAGGGAGCAGAAAAAATATATGCATGGGAAGTATACATGCTAGGTAGAGAAAAAAAAGGACCTTGTCAGAGTTACAGAACATGATCATTCACATACTCTGCAAGAGATGACAAGGTCTCAATAAGTGCCTGTGGGCACCATGTTCACTATTCAGATGTGTGCAATAAAGAAAACAATATTGGTTTTCCAACAGATGTGTGCAATCCCTGACTCTGTCAGACCCCTGGATGGAGACAGGGGGGCATGCAGAATCGGGGAAAAACCCTAATTGAGAGAAAACACCCTGCTGGATTATCCGGTCTTCTATTAGCCGTGTTGAGGTTTCTTTAGGACCAGGTGAAGTGAGGGATCTCCTCTAAGCATCCCAGGTGAAGATACCTGTAGAAGTAGAGCAATCTGTTAGGTTTCCAGGAGGCCTCGGAATGTAAGTGTAGAAGGATACAGGGAGAGGATTATGAGGTTCAGAAAAGAAGGCTGGTAAACAATCAGACGGAGGCTGGGCAGAATAAATGGACTGTAACAAGAAGGCGCCTCAATGTGTGAAGCATGAAAGAAAGAGTAGAGAAAACCAAGGAGTTTCAGGAGGAGGATGGAGCTTGAAGTGGTTAAAGAGCACGTACGCGAGGAGCCTGTGTATTCACAGCAGAGGCGAGGAGTGCATAGCTAAGGGAAAAACAGAAGGCAGTTGAACGTTGTCGAGGAGCACACAGAACTGAAATAGTGACTGAAGCGGGGAGCACGTGTAGGGGTGCGAGGAGCTCAGATGTAGAAGTCGCAAAGGTGAGGAGTGCAGGAGGGGGGCACACCATATGGAGAAAGCCCTGTTATGAAATGTTTCACTTTTCTAAACTGGTGCGGGTCGTAGAAGAGAATGGCGCCCAGAGATGTGGCAATCATGGCTGCGGTCATAGAGGAAAAGAGAAGAACTCCCTGGCGAGGAAAGGATGGTCAGGGTGCCTGAGAGGAAAGGGGGTTGATCTGAGGGTCGGCGAAGAATAGCAGCAAAGGCGGGAAAATCACACATTGCCGGTGCCAGGAAACTGTAGATTAGGATAGCAGGCAACAACGTTCTCAGAACTTGAGTGCTGAATTATGGTCTGCAAGAAAGGAGCACCTCTTGACAGTAGTAACGCACAGGGTCGGACTGTGCTATAAAATTCTCTGGGGCACCAACGAAAAAGTGGCCCACAATTTCAAATGGCTACTCATTCCTTTTGTGACAGTGTTTGAATAGTACCCAAAGGAGAGTTTTTATCATTCAGTTTGAAGCAAATTGCGCATTTTAAATAATATTTATTCAGCAACTTTGGTCAAAACTATTAGCCTTACAGTGAATTAACTCATCAAACTGGCCCAAATTGACCAAAAAAGTGGCCCACTTTGAACAAAAAAACTGTCCCACACCAGCATTTTGTGTTTTTGGTTCGGCCATGGGCCTAATGCCCTATAGGCCAGACCGAGCCAGGTAACGCAGCGCTCTGCTATTATCTATCATTTAAATGATGATGACCCCACCTTGCCGCTCCAGACTCTGTGCAATGACAGAATCTGTGCAATGTAGGTGGCCATCTTGGGTGTACTCCTTGGCAATGGTGAATGGCTTTTAGTTTTCATTTGTCCCATGCTTTCCAGGTTGTAAGGTGGTTTCTGACAATGTGTTTATAAAGTCACAATTATTTGTGTGACGTTTGTGAATAAACTGTATACACAAATGAAAAAATTAAGCAAATAAAATAGTAGAAATAGATTTGCTGCTGGTTTTTTGCTGTTACAGGTGAATTGATAAGAAGGCAGTAGTAGCCCATTCATTTCGAATCCTGTGGGCTAGAAGAAGTGAAGGGCGGGATGGAAGAGGGTGATGATGATTGGTGTAGAGGCTGACATTGAAGGAATTTATGAGGATGAGGATGTTGAAAGAGTTGTACAAATGAGGGACATCATATTACTGGAAGGTAGAAAAGGAAGTTAAGGTGAGTATTGACATACACAGGAAATCCGAAAAATGAATTGCTAATACCTTTTTACTCGTGTGAGGGATTTGGCTGAAATTTTGCAAACAAAATGTTTGTCACAGACCATCCCCTCCCCCCCCCCCCCTCACACCCAGACTGGACATTTTGGGCAAGATCTGTTAAAAGTTATTAAGAAAATTTAAAAAAGTTGTTTTGACATAGTCTCCATACATTTCCCCGTGCCCCCTTCTCCCAAATTATATATGTGTCCCACAATGCATCAGCAATTCTTTTCAGTAATTTATATTTTCTCAATGCAAGAGATAACAATGATTATGATGGGTATAACTGGGGTTAGCCCAAAAACGAAAAGTGGAAACAAAAACCATTTGGAGGAGGAAAAGGGATGAACTGGTATCAGGCTAGAGGTGAGGAGGCGACAAGAGGACACGAAGTGAAATTGAGGAGTTGGGGAGGATGGTGGATAGGGACTAAGTTCAGAGTTCAAACATTTTTGCATAACGCGGTTATCGGCAGAATAACCGTGGTTATGGTAAAAAACTTGATCGGGAATGAAAGTGCATCAGACGAAAGTGTGTGTGTGTGTTGGTGGGAATTGGAGGGTGCTGGGGGAAATAACTTGAGGGAAATGGGGGGAGCATGACACAAGAAGAGGGCCACTTGTTGAGTGCCTGGGAGGGCAGGAAAGAGCATTGGATTGTGTGCACCTTTGATGGATAACTGCTGTTATTTGTGTGTGTGTTTCTAAAAAGAAAGAGAGTGAGATAATGAGATCAAGTTAAAAAAGGGGGAATTTTAAATCCACAGTGAGGTGGGTGGTAATGGGAGTGGCCAAAGTCCATGGGTACTGTATTACTTTAAGGATCAGAATGGTGGAATATGGAAATAGGCCACGGCCAAAGGCCATGGCTATTGTGCCCAACAGAAACCTAGTGTGTGACCCCAGCCAAAGGCTGGGGTCAGTAGCCTTGGCTAGTGGTCCCAATTATGAAACCTATCAGAGCAATATGTAGATTGGCCATGGCTAAAGGCTAGTGGATATGGAAGAAAGCTATTGGGGCAACATGTAAAGGGGCCACGGCCGATCTCCGAGTAAAAGGGCCATAGATTTTATCCACACATGGCCAATGGATCTGGCCTTCGGCCAGTCTCTTGGTGACTGTTGTGATACATTGTACAACCCCAACTAAATGCATTTAAACAGCATATGTGTTCATGAATGAAACAGCCGCTATTTTCTTTTTCTCTCAATGCGTGAGATAGCCGAGGATATCCAAAATGAAACACAGACAAAAACCATTTGCAGGTCAAAAAACATACAAATGCCTTCACGCTAGACATCGGGGGAGGCAAGAGTCCACCAAGTGAAATTTGGGAGTTGGAGGTGGTCTAGAGATTAAGGTTGCAACACAAAGCTTTTCTGTAACCTTGACTATAGCTGCGAATAGCCGACATCCAGCCCTCCAGATAAGGTGTGTACAAGGCCCTTTAACCCACAGAAATCTTGTAAATATGGCCCTTTTTAATTTTTCCTTACATACACATTTTGCAGGCTATTTATACCTGCTCCCCCATAAATCATGGAGTTCACTGGTGACAGCCTGGCCAGCAGCAGCTTGCAAATCCACTCTGTATTTCAACAATCCACACAGTTATTTGAAAGAAGCAACTGGGATGAGTCCTGGTCTGTTAATATTTTTAACATTCTCCTCTGTGAATGATTCTATCAAAGTAAGATTTTCTGAGTAATGTAGGAGGAATGTGTGTTTTGTTCACTTTGCTCAACTGCCTGCATTTTGTAATTTACAATGTTATCAAAGCATTTTGAATCATTAACATGCTCAAATTGTTTTAGGACACATCTAGTATTCTGTAAAATGAAACTTGTCTTAAACTAGGGCTGCATTGGTGCTTCATTTGCTCTGTTTTAATTAGCATTAATAAAGACAGCGCAGTTGCAGCAGCATGGGCATTTCATATGTTGTTTTCTTTTCATCACAGAAGCCCATCAATTGCATTTAATGGCTTGGTGTTCTTGATGTCTTGCAGTTTTAGGAGAACCTCCCAGCAAGTAGTTGTTTGGCATTTGTGAGAAGGAAAAGCTTTTGGTGCTCTATATGAAGAGGTGTTTTTTTTTGTCTTAGAATTGCATATTTTTGCTTACATGCGCATGCATGTAAGGTCACTGTACACAGTTTGTCTTAGAGAGCAAGGAATAGCTGGGCATGTGGTCTGAAGTTCTTTAACTCCCTTTCGGACCACCCACCCACGGCAAGTGGGTTTAAAGAATGCAGATATAAGCAGTGCTGTATATATTTTCAGTGCCACAGATTGTACCAGTACCTCTCAACAGTACTGCTATATAATCAGGCAAAGTAGCCTAATTTATCAGTACAGCTGTGACACACATGTCATGGCAAAATGCCAATTATTCACAACAGGGCTGATTGCATCAGGCCCACATTTCTTAGCAGGATGATAGGTTTTGGGACAGTACCTGAATTGCTTAACAGAGCTGCTGGAATGACAAAGCCCAAACATGTTTAGGCATTTTCTGAGCAAGAACAGTGTATGAGTGTGTCCCATAGCTATCACTACAAAATACTGAATCCCATTACTGCGAGGTAGAAAACTTTGCATGAAAAACAATTAATGCCCCCCATAAAATAGATAGGGGGTGAAGGTGGTTGGGTCAGGGTATTTAAGGGGAATCTGTGGGCTTTCTCCACTGCATTGAAAATACAGAAAATGTGTTGTTTTACATGCAAGACTTTGGACATCACAATAACAAATTGGTCATTTCCACACAGATTCTTTCCAACCTCCTCCTGAGCTGGTGTGATCCACACTGGCGGACAGTGTGAGAAGATTGCACTGCTGTCATATACTCCAATCCCTCCTACTCGGTCTTGCGCTTTCATAATTTCTACTGTCAAAAATCAAGCACATTTCAAAGCCTCATTATGAATCTCCTGACTAATGTAGGATAGTCCAAACAGACATAGGGCTTTTGACAAACCAGGCAAGCCTCACATGGAATTGCCAGTGAGCTAACTCTATCTGCCTTTCGAGTCAACAGCCTGTTGGGAAAGGTAGCTCAGCAGGTCAAATAACCCTGCTGCAGAGATTATTGTGTAACCTATTAGTTCAAATCTTGTTGATAGGTGAGTTAATTCATTTGCATAAGAGGTATGTGTTTAAGATGCAGTTAACATTCAATTGTAACAGTGCTGATTTAGCTTTCCACTTATCAAAAGGACTACTAAATGTCCAGTCATTCAGAACACACACATCTCATCAAGGCTGCAATTCCTGTAATGGTTCAGAAGACACACAGCTCACCAGTGCTTCTATACATGTAATGTCTCATAAGTAGAACACACATCCCATGAGGGCTGTTATACGTTTAATGGCTCAGACCACACATATCTCATCAGGACTTGTATACCTTTAATGGCTCAGAACAAGTACATCCCATGAAGGTTGCTATACCTATAATGGCTCAGAACATGCATTTTATCTGGGCTCTTATACTTCCAATGGCAAACAGTCCTGGTAAAACATCTGCATTCAAATGAGTGCATCTGGTGAGACAAATCTCTAACTCTGTAATTCCCAGAGTAATGGCCAAAAGGAGGTGTGTGCACATCTAAAAAAGAGCACCCAATGATAAAACTGCACTAGATTTGTACATGGAAAAGCATTTTCAGCTTTTTGAATATTTATTGGTGACATGTCAAAAGACAAAAAGGAGAGGAAGAGCAACTCTGAATCTAAGCAATACAGGAGAACAAAGTGGGGGGGGGTACGATGGGAGGCTGAGAGAACAGAGGACGTATTAGACAATCCAAAACAGGAATTCGAGCAACAGGAATAGAAACATAAATGAGGTACATAAGAGAGCATTAGAGAAAGTGAGATGGAAAACAGGTAAATAATAGGTAACCCACACACAATCGGAGTGAGGGAGGGAAGCAGAGTAAAAGTGACATGTAGAGATAGTAAAACAAGAAAACACAGATCAACAGCAGCCTCGGAGAGCTTGAAATAGAAAATTCAGACTAGAGAAATGTAGGCCAATAAAATAAGAGGCACAGTGCAAGAAAGTTAATCAAAAGGAGTAGCAACCACATCAGAAACAATGAAAAAACAGATATAGCCAGAGTAATGGCATGAGAGAAGAAAAGGAGTTATATCAACTGATACAGCACTATGCAGGAGGGAACAAGCAATAATAGAATGCAGAGATGGGAGAGACAGAGTGACAGAGAAACAGACCTAAAAACATGGCATAGCAACACTTAAGAGTGAGAGGCAGAACATCAGCAAGTGAGGGGCATGGAGGGGAAGCAGAGTAGCAAAGGTAAGGAAGGATGGAGCAAGAACATGGAGTGGCTGTCAAGCAGGTAGTGCCAGGCAGCAACAGTAGGCCTGAGAGGCAGAACATTGATGCTGGTTGAGTGAGGGACTTGGTTTATGATGTAACTAGCTGGCATCTGTAGTAGTTCTTAACAGAGTTTTAGTGTACAGAGTTTTAGTGTCCAAGTACAATGAAGATGAATCTGAATAGTATGCATCAACAAGTTCTTTGTCACTAATGTTTTCAAACAGTTTTAATTTTGCACACACATTGGATAGTTGTCAGACTCCTTTTTACTCTCTTGTGAAGGAGGAAACAAATTAGTACTCTCTTGAAATTGAATTTGCCCTTCAATTCTAAAAATCTGAAGAAAATTACTATCAGTCCCAAATACTATCTGGAGCACTGCCGACATCTCAAAGCAAACTGCGTCACAGAAACACTGTGTCTTGTGGGGGGAATCGGAGAGGCAGGGGAAGTGAGAAGGCCCTATAGGGATGCAGGGGAGCTGGCACAGATGAGGGGAGCTGTTGGTGAGGGCTTCGGGGGGAGGGAACAATTTATTTTTAAATGCTGTTTTTCCCAATATCCGCTGGTAGAAGGACTACAAAAATATAACAGAGGGTATTTGTAGTTCATAGCCACGGTTATGGAAAAAAGGGGAAAAAAAAATATATATATTTTTTTTTTTTTACAGCTACATTGACGTGGGGGTGAACAATGCCCACTGATACGATAGGAACCTGGGACTCCCATCCATTTAGAAACCAGACTCGACCCTGCTTAACTTCAAAGCAAGAAGGGATCGGTCCACTTCAGGCATGTTGCCTAATAAATGAGCCCACATTACAAGACCATTTCGAGCAACATTGCCTGAGGGGGCCATCTCCTTTATCGCTTTGACACTAAGCAGGGATGGTGCCAGTTACTGCATGGATGGGAGACAGGCCACAGTCCTGGATGCTGTGTGTTTTCTTAGTTTTAAATATCTCATAACTCACTAAAAAAACACACAGAATCTGCATTGTTTATTTTTTTTAAACAGTGCTACTGACAGTCCTTGAAACTACTGCATTGATGATGGCATCAGTGATGCCATAGGAGATGTGACAAGTGATGTCACGCTTGATGTCATCTGTGATGTCATCACTGTGGTCGTGCAACAAGGGGTTCAAACTTAAAGGAGGCTTTAGCTGAATTTCAGATGTTTGTTGCATTAAGTTCTCACCTTAATGTTCCTGCACCTAAAGCTTGTTCTTGAATTTCAAAGTCTTTGTTACAATGTATTGCTCACCTTAACGTTCCTGAAATAAAGTTTTTTTCCTTGGATTTCCAAGGTTTTGTTATTCTGTAGATCATTTTCACACATGGCCTTCGGCCAGTCTCTTGGTGACTGTTGTGATACATCGCACAACGCAAGTAACCGCATTTAAGTAGCACAGAAAATAGAAAACAATTACCGGCTGCAAGAATAACATATGCCCAGGTACTTTTGTCCCCATAGCGAAAAATCAAAAGTCCCGAGTTCCCCAATGTGTCCAGTGCACACAGCCTTTGATGATGTCATCAGTGATATCATACATAATGTAATTAGTGATGCCACCAGTATTGTTGTAGGGGTGGAGGTGGGGTGAGGGAGTTCGAGTGAGTGGGTGAACAGAGGTTAGGGTATGGTGGGTGAATGTAGGTAGAGAGGATGGCAGTGGACAGGGTGGGGTAGGGTGGTTGGGGGTTGAGAGGGTGTGGGTAGGGTAGGTGGGGGTACAGAGGATTGGGGTAGGGTTACTGGACAAACATTTCAACACAGTAAATGTAAATACCTCATGCCTAACTCTGCACATTTCCCTTGATATTCACCATAATGCTATATCCCCATAATGTCATTTTCTATGTGATTGTAAATCCATTCTCTTCTAAAATATATGTCCGCTTGGGCTTTGCAACAGAATCAAGCCAAATTAAGCCAGTCCCGAGTTCCCCAATGCATCCAGCGCACACAGCCTTTGATGATGTTATCGGTGATTTCAAACATAATGTAATTAGTGATGCCACCAGTATAGTTGTCGCTATAGTTTGTTGTATAGTTGTGTCCACGGTATGGTTACATACAGTGGGCACAGCCGTACGCCATGCCCCCAATCATCTGGACACTGGCCCTGGCCACAGTAATATGTGCACAGTGATTATGTAATGAATATGAACATTGTAAATTGTATAATGTAGGTACTGGGGTTACAAAATGCAATAAGCATCATATTAGGTATGGACACTTAGTTAGATATGGCAAGAAGGGTATAATGTGTGCTTTTCTGGCTGTAAAAAAGAAAATATTAATTACAGAACATACTTTATGAATTAAAATTAGTATCAGTTGTACACATGTTTAATTGAGAATACAGTGGTAATGGAACCGGTGGTTGATAAACGCTGTGGTGCCCAGGCTTTGTGCGGGAACTATGGAAAATCCTCTACTTCAGAACTCGCAGTAAAATGTACACTGTCCCTTCTCGATGTCTAGTGGAGTGTCTATATTCACCTTTACGTTCTGCCAGTTCAGAGATGGTTTCAAGCTCCTGCAGTGGTATTTCTTAGGTGGAGCAGGCTCAATGAGTCCTGAAAATAATCAAAAACAAAAGTAAAAAAGATTCAAATAAAAAGGATACAACATCTTTAAAATGGAAATTAAAAAAAAAAATTCATACAAAACAAACAGAAAACAAGGAGAAAACTCAAAGTGAAAAGGTACGGATAGGAAATGGTTACAATGAACACATTTGGTAGATTTTCTGTCTTTCTCTGTGTTTGTCCTGTTTGGTCTTTATGCAAAGCGCTCTGAGAATTAAAAATACATCAAGTAAATGAAGTTTTCACTGTGTCTACCTGAATTTGTCACCAATGCAATGAGGACATGTAAGGATTTCTGCAATATATATGTATATATGTGATTCATGATCTGTTTGTCTATGAAACAATTAACTCTCAAATTTCATACAGCGCACATGTCCTTAAGCCAATCAATGTGCAGCATTGCTGTACCTCTGGATCACAAATCAGAAAGAAAGTTTTTTTTCTGCATTTTTATTGAACTTTTTCCAAAAGAGAGTGCAATATTTTCCATAAGGCCTAAGTCATGGAAATGTTTTATAATGGCGCAATCCCATAGGGAAACATTCCACAAATCAGTCCACAGTGTTTACATCCTTCCTTCATATAAAATAAAGTTTTCGGAAGATTAAGTTATACTTTTTTATTTTATTGGGTGTATACGATGTTCACGAACTGTATTGTTCAATGTGCTCTTCCTCTTCTCAGTATCGATTCAATAATTTGTAGCATTATGATTTCTCGATTCACATAATGTCTTCTTATCTTCCCTTTTTTGTTAATTCTCGATCTCAATAATCAAAGACATATTGTTCATGAATCTAGATCCCATATCAGCACTTCCCTCTTCCCCATTCCAGTACCTTTGTAATTCTCTGAGTATTTTTATTTGTTTTTATAAAACATTCATATTTATAGGTAGTCTTTAAAAGGAGTTCTGTATTTATAATGTGTAAGGTACATAAGTGTACCTACTCAGTCTTCCTCATGACAGGCCCCCTCTAATCATGCCTCGCGATTCCTCATCACAATCCCACACTAACCCCACGTTGTTCTTCCTTGTCACAGTACACCATAACTAATCCCTTTTTATTAAGAGAGCACAAATAAAGATGAAATACTTTATAAACATGATGTTGCATAGATCAAGAACAGATATTGATAACAAATCATATGCCATCAGTTAGGTTATCAGAAAAAAAGACAGCATTACAGGTGGTGGGAGGTACAGCATAATAAAACCCTTGACATTCAGTCAAAAAACTTTAGTTGAAGTGATGTTAAGGGCTGATTTAATGCCACAAAGCCCCTGAAATTCAGCACATGCTGAAGCTCTGCCACCTCAACATTGAGCGGCCCTTAAGCACACTGATGACATAAAAAAGGATATCACTGATGATATCACATATGACACCACTTATGGCATCATGGGTGACATCACCTGTACAGAACATCGTGTGTGCAAGAAAGAGAGATGCAACATTTGAAAAGTGTGTTTCTGCATATAACAGTGGATTCAGCTTGGTTGGAGCTTGCATTTAGAAATAATGTTCCTGTTATATGACAAAGTATCCAGGAAAGCTGCCTACACATGTACATGTCCCAGTATGTCACACATATGCATTGACATTGCATTATACTAGCAGAACATTTACAATTGCAATTTACAATTGCAATTTACAATTGCAATATATCCAATAACTCCCATTAACCTAGAAACAACACAGGCAAGCAATTCACAAAACAAATTCTCTGTGATTGGGCAAGCACAAAGAGATTTCCAATGCAAGATGTTCGGCTTAAATGTGTCACTAAAGTGCCATCTAACAGTTGAAACTGAAAATGTCAGACATTTGGAAAATGTCCTGTCTCTAAGTCAAAGTAAAATGCATAGCTGTATCTGGAATGTACACAGAGGGCAGAACAAAGCAATGTACACAGGGGTTATTGTACTACAAGAGAGGAAATACCGTCCCAATCTGATTTTACATCTTGATCCCCTGATAAAATGCCGATGTTCCCAGCATCATTGTTACTTATTGGTGGTCCTAAACACGTGTCCATCTTCAATAGTCATCCATGCTTTGTGGGTCAGTTAATAATAAATGTTCATTTTCGGTGGACTATACAATTCATGTAAAACACTTTCTTACGCAAAGTTCTCAAAAAGGGAGGGCAACACTTTTTTTCAGAGTTATGCTTCCTTTTTGGAAAGTCAAACTATTGTATTGTGTTCACATTATGCAGCTTTAGTTAAAAATTATTTAATCAAGAGCATTTTTCCTGGCTATAGTTTTACGCACCATGGCTTTAATATTTCCTAGTTTAAATTAAGCTTTGATACCCTCTTTCATCCAGACTGAAAGAGTGGTCAGAATAGATACAGTAATATCAGAGTTAACGCATGTTGCAAGGTCAGCATGCAATGACTAACAAATAAATTGAAGGAGGACCAGAAGGCATTTCAAGAAAGCGTATTCTGCTCTTTGTATTAAGCCTTCATGTTCATTGTATCATTTACCTGTCCCATGCATGGTAGATTAGATTTGAAAAATTGGTTTGACTCGTTGACTCAAACATTGCTGCTTCAATCTTAATGTGTCCTTTGGCTCTGTTTCATTATTGTTACTTTTTCTAGTGTGTGTCCAGTACACTTCATGGTATTTGCAAGATGGATGCGAAGGTGATTAAAGTATGTCTTGCCTAAATTCATGATACACTAAGAACAATGAGTGGTTTAAATCTCATCCCTTACGTTCTGCCGCCGCTATTCTGGCTGATGTACACATTTTTCATAAAGAAAATAAATGTGCAGGTCATTATTATTCTATGTCTCAGACATCCTGTTTATGAGACGCAGGACCTGGACGTCCATACAACAAATAAGTATAGGAACTATTGACACATTTGGGAGTTTATTTCGTTTGCCACAAAGGCTGACCATATAGCAATGGTTGTGTTTTTGCATCTCTGTGCTAAGAGGCAAACTCAGTGGTGTATATCTATGCTTGACAAGTTACTTAAACATAACCTTACATTAAGTGCACTTTCAGAATGAATTATGTCAAAGACATGTGATCTACCATTTTTCTGCATTAACGTTAGATGATTATGAGTGTGGCGGTAAAACACTTAGGGCCTCATTACAAGCATGGTGGTGCTGGAAAAAATTGGCAGTAATGGAATAACTGCCACTTTTCCCACACCACCATACTACGCATATGGCCCTGGAGTGGGGGATTTCCCGCCAGCATCATGCTGGAGGTAACTGCTCCCGCTTTCTGCCAACAGTGCCCCATAGAGTCCAATGGACACCATCAAAATGGAGATTAACCCCACCACTGACATTTGTAATCTGGTGCTTAATTCCGCCATACCAAGTGGCGGTAACAGTAATTCCATTGGGTGGTATTCCGGCAGATTTACCACCGGAAAACCGCCCAACTCGTAATAAGGCCATTAGTAAGCAACATTTTGGTAATTTCCATTACCAGATGCAGTAACGTAAGGCATTTACGCACTATTACGTGTTTAATGGCAAGATGCGGTAATGGTAATTAACGAATGCATAAGAATACTGACACTGGATCCAATATTACCGGAAGTGCTGAACTACATATCGAAATAAAGATAGCGGAAGCAGAAGTAAGAGACATCAGGGAAATAGCACACTACTAGGCAGCCATAACAGGATTACAATCTCTTGAAAAATCTCACACAGAGTACGCCATACAGGGAAAACAACCACCTTCCACGAATCTCGGATCCCACGGGATGGAAGCTATGTGATGGATGCTTGAGGAAACCAAAGTGCACTGGCCAGTAGAAACATAAGTAAGGTCAGTAGTGATCAGTAAACCATTCACAGTCTGGAAGTTACCAACACAATTGTAGTTAGGTTGATAGCAGATAGTAAAACAATGATTAGGCTGCTACCAACCCAAAGGGGAGCGATTAGGCCATAGGAACCAATGGAGTTGTATTCACGCAAGTAATGGTCAGCACATTATTGATTAGTTTGGTAGGAAATAGTAAAACTCATTAACATTGGGCAGGTGAAGAAGAGTCAAAAGTGCATGCATAGAAATCATTCTCCCTGCCCAGTGCCACTCTTGAAGAAATACGTCATTACTTTATTTTTGATCATCATACAAAATGATCCACACTATATAATCCACTCTCCCTTCAAAAAGACAATTTTCCAGTTTCATATTAAAATCAACCCGTATTTGGAAACAAAATGTGCGCTATCCATTCCCATTGGGAAATGTCAACAGTGCAATTGAATAATTTTAATTATGTTTAGGCGATTATGTCTACTTCTTCCTTTATTGGCGTTGTCATAAGTAAAACTCTGTTTAGGGAACACATATTTAAAGTGGCTATATTTGGGTTCAGGATGTATGTATGCATGTATGTACATGCACGAATATGGAATTTACTATGCAATGTATATTGGAAAACCTACTTGTTTAGAAAGCAGGGGAAATATAATGGAAGAGATAGTGAGTCAGGCTGGGTGGGGAGAATTAGAAGAGAAAGATGCAATATACAGGAATCAATGGTTGCAAAAGTGGTATTTCAAGACCAGGGTCTTCAGCTCCTTCCAGAGTGCATGAGTAAGGCTGCCAATCTGATGCGCATCGTTATGTGAGTTTAGGGGTCAGAACTATAATGCCACCAGAGATTCTTTGTTAAATGATATTGCATGAAATGTTCGTAAATAAACAAAATGGGGATGTCCTGAGGACGCTGTCCGTGTTGTTCTCTGGGGAGTTGATTGTGTTCTAAGAACACTTATGGTGTCCTGAAATGTTCGTAAAAAAACAAAATGGGGGTGTTTTCAGGACGCTGTCCGTATTGTTCGATGGGAAGTTGAATGTGTTCTAGAACACTCGTAGTGTCCTGAAATGTTCTTAAATAAACAAAATGGGGGTGTCCTGAGGACGCTGTCCGTATTGTTCAATGGCAAGTTGAATGTGTTCTAAGAACACTCACGGTGTCCTGAAATGTTCGCAAATAAACAAAATGGGGGTGTCCTGAGGACGCTGCCCGTATTGTTCTCTGGCAATTTGAATGTGTTCTAAGAACACTCGTGGTGTCCTGAAATGTTCGTAAATAAACAAAATGGGGGTGTCCTGAGGACGCTGTCCGTATTGTTTGATGGCAAGTTGAATGTGTTCTAACAACACTCGCGGTGTCCTGAAATGTTCGTAAATAAACAAAATGGGGGTGTCCTGAGGGCACTGTCCGTATGGTTCGTTGTCAAGTTGAAAGTGTTCTAAGAACACACGCGGTGTCCTGAAATGTTTGTAGGGTGTGTCCTGAAGACGCCGTCCGTTCTGTTCGCTGGCAAGTTGAATGTGTTCTAAGAACACTCGCGGTGTCCTGAAATGTTCGCCAATAAACAAATGGGGGTGTTCTGAGGACGCTGTCCGTATTGTTCTCTTGCAAGTTGAATGTGTTCTAAGAACACTTGTGGTGTCCTGAAATGTTCGTAAATAAACAAAATGGCGGTGTTCCGAGGACGCTGTCCGTTTTGTTCGTTGTCAAGATTAAAGTGTTCTAAGAACACTCACGGTGTCCTAAAATGTTCGTAGGGGGTGTCCTGAAGACGCTGTCCGTATTGTTCTCTGGCAAGTTGAATGTGTTCTAAGAACACTCGCGGTGTTCTGAAATGTTCGTAAATAAACAAAATGGAGGTGTCCTGAGGACGCTGTCCGTATTGTTCGATGGCAAGTTGAAAGTGTTCTAAGAACCCTTGCGGTGTCCTGAAATGTTCGTAGGGGGTGTCCTGAAGACGCTGTCCGTACTGTTCGCTGGCAAGTTGAATGTGTTCTAAGAACACTCGCGGTGTCCTGAAATGTTCGCAAATAAAAAAATGGGGGTGTCCTGACAGGTTTGTAAATAAACAAAATGGGGGTGTCCTAAGGACGCTGTCCGTATTGTTCGAATGGAAGTTGAATGTGTTCTACGAACACTCGCGGTTTTCTGAAATGTTCGTAAATAAACAAAATGGGGGTGTCCTGAGGACGCTGTCCGTATTGTTCGATGGCAAGTTGAATGTGTTCTAAGAACACTTGCAGTGTCCTGAAATGTGCGCACATAAACAAAATGGGGGTGTCCTGAGGACGCTGTCCGTATTGTTCGTTGTCAAGTTGAAAGTGTTCTAAGAACCCTCGCGGTGTACTGAAATGTTCGTAGGGGGTGTCCTGAAGACGCTGTTCGTATTGTTCGCTGGCAAGTTGAATGTGTTCTAACAACACTCGCTGTGTCCTGAAATGTTCACAAATAAAAAAATGGGGGGGGTTCTGAGGACGCTGTCCGTATTGTTCTCTTGCAAGTTGAATGTGTTCTAAGAACACTTGCGGTGTCCTGAAATGTTCACAAATAAACGAAATGGGGGTGTCCTGAGGACGCTGTCCGTATTGTTCGTTGTCAAGTTAGTTGTTCTAAGAACTGTTGCGGTGTCCTGAAATGTTCGTAGGGGGTGTCCTGAAGGCGCTATCCGTATTGTTCGCTGGCAAGTTGAATGTGTTCTAAGAACACTCGCGGTGTCCTGAAATGTTCGCAAATAAAAAATGGGAGTGTTCTGAGGACGCTGTCCGTATTGTTCGCTGGCAAGTTGAAAGTGTTCTAAGAACACTGATAATGTCCACGGACATTAAAAGTTTCCATAGGCCATAGTTGAAATGTTTGACTCTATGGGTGTGATATGCTGCAGTGGTTGTGGCCAGTGCATAGAGTCTTGGGTGCCATGCATAGTTGCTTAAAACTTTGAGTCAAAAACAAATTTATAAGGAACAAAGTTATAAGCCACTATGGGTGTGATATGCTGCGATGGTTGTACTTATTATAATATACTTACTGTTTAGTTTAGTAACTGGAGTACATGTATTTCTTGTTTATTTCTGTGATAAAAGAAAATAGCATGTTGTATTAGTATTTTGAAATGACTTATTACATTGTATAATCAACATTGTTTTTTTTGGATCCTCATATTTAGTAGATTACAAACCAGAGTACTGTGCAAATTGCTCAGTTTCTTTGTTTGTTGCTAAAATCATTGGGTCTGTGGGAGAAAAAAAAAATCCATGTTGGATTAAAAAAAAAACCTTTTTCTGTTATGCTGCAGTTTATTTGTTTGTTTGTTTTCAGTGTTCACTTGTTGTTTCTGGCTAACGCTTTATACATTGGCTTGTTGCAGTTTTTTGGCGCAGTAACATATTATTTATTTGTTTGGATATTGTAAAATTTTGGAGCAGTTAGATACCAGTCGGCGTATTCTAGCTGTCTATGTTTTGATATATTTTAGTGGTATTGATTTATCTGTTTGGATATTGTTAAATTTTGGGACAGTTAGATACCAATTGGCGTATTCTAACTGTATATTGTTTGGTCTAATTTAGTGGTATTCATTTATCTGATTAGTTGTTGTAGAACCTTTGAGCAGTTAGATTTTGGAGTATTCTAACAGTTTATATTTTTTTAACACAAGTTTACTTAGGGTTTAAATACAGTTTAGTTATCAAATTTTGGTTTTAAGAACATCAAATAAGCATTTGTAAGATTTCCTGGTAATCTCTGCTTTCAAACCATTCAAACCATCCACATTTCTTTTTTATATTCTTTTTTAAATATGCAGTGTAGTGCCCTGAATTGGTTGTGGCTCCTGCGTGGTAGATTATACCTATTGTTGTGAAGGTTTTCTTACCAAGTGATATTTGACCATTTGTGAATCCAGTCAGCTTGCAGTTGCTTTTGGTACAATATGCATTGTAACGCAGAAGCATTAGTATTACGCATTTACTATGTGTTTGTATTACTAACGTGGATCGATTATCCGATTCGCAGGTAGTACATAATCTACCATGGTTTGCATTTTGTACAAGTTGCTGAAATGGAATGGATTCACAATTAGGTATTGATATATATATGAAGCGTATTTCTTCTTCTTTTCTCCATGGTTTAAAGAGCTGTAGCAGGTACATGTAATATACTTCTTTATGTTGAGGAGTCTTTAATGACAATTTTATATGATTAATTAAATTTGGTTTTGTAAGTTTTACTAACCTGCCTACACAGTTTGTCACTCTGTATTTACCGTTTTTTTCATCAGGTTTTATATTATTTTTGTATGTGTAGTTTTGGGCTATGTGGTATAGACACATGGTTTCCAAAGTGGTACTCATCTTTGGGTAGTATGTGTCCAATACATTGTTTTTTAAAATGTCTTGGCTGTTGGGATCATGTTTGGCTATTGTTTCTATATCTTTGTATGATTTTAGAACTCTTTTTCTAGATTTAGCTGGACCAAGACTTAGCCATACTATATTTTGAGATTTACCATATAGTGCAGTACCAGTTAAACGATCAGCTGCTTCATAGGATCCACATTCTCTATGGGACAGCATTTTTATGCCCAAGCTGTATAATTTTTGACACACTGTTTTATCTGATGACAGGTCATTCCAGGGATCTTGCAGCTGTCTTTTCTGCTTTGGTTAAGTATGCGGTGACATATCATGCATCTGCAGTAGAATTGTCTGCAGTGTACTGCACATCTATGTTTGCATTCCATAAGTGGGAAATGATTGCATTGTAATCATTGATATATTTTTCTTCTTCTTTTCTTTTTATGTAATGTGTATTTTTAGGTTACTTACCTTTAACACTATGTCTAACTGAAGACATGAGGTTGTTCACTTGACCTGTATTTGTAACTGGTCTAGGGAAACCAAATTGGCATTTGGTGTAGTATTTCCCTTTGTTTTTGTATTTGCGACGACAATATTTGCCACATTTGCGTCTTTGAAATTGTAAAATGTGTGCATGAAGATCACCATTTTTGAATTCCAATGGAATTTCACAAGTAACATATTTTTCAATAAACTGTAAAACAGTGGCATTACTGTATTGACCAAATTTAGGAGCATCTTTAATCCCTAAAAGCATGTGGATATGTGGTGCTCCTCTGGCTTGGTATTCTTTTCTCCAAAAGAAGTGTTGCACTTCTCCAAGGGGAGGAACAGTTTTATTACAAATAAAATGTAGCATAGCAATGAAGCGATGGTGAAAATATCTTGAAACATTAACAGGATCCAGAGAACAAAGTTCTCCAGGTGTTAGTATATCTATGTTTGTTTTGTTTTTGTTTGACATGCGTAGGAAATCATGTAAATCTTCCCATTCATATTCTGCACAACTTAATGTAACAAACCAAGTGGGTGGGCCAAGGTTTCTGATCATACAACGTACATCTCCGTGATGTCAAAACCAGTACTCTTTAGTACCACACATATTTGCTAATAGATATGTAATATTTGAATGTAAAACCTCATCTTTTTTTTGCACTTTTTGTAATAATTGTGAAGCTGTCATATTTTGAAAGTGTGATCCTGATTTTAATATGTGTGCAACTCTGCAACATAACGTTGCTAGTTCACTTTAAAAGAGTACGTGGAATATGTATTCCACATTTTGTCTAAATCTGGGATCTTCAGAATACATTGTAATGAGCGGTATTCTGATGCTGATATTTGAATAGGTCTATCATTGTGCCTTCCTCCTTTGCCAGTAGGAAAGAGTATAGGAAAAGCATGTGCTGCTATACTTTTTTCCCATATGCTGATTGGTGATCCTTTTGTTTGACGCATTTGGTACGTTTCCTGTGCATCTTCTATGGTGTCATTAGAGTGCAATGGATGAATTGTATAATGGTCTAAAATGTTTGATATTGTGGCAGGATCTAGGAGCTCAAATTGACCAGCTTCTTGTGTCTCTTTAATTATTTCAGTTGTATCCTTCAAATTTTCTTCAATATTAATTCCTTTGTAAAATTCATTATTCTCTTTAAGGTATTGCAAGCCTTCTCTAACTTTATGTAAATCTACCAGCTGTTGCCAATTTTTTTTGTCTTTTGTAGGTACTCCATTTACCAAGATAATTAAATATTGTTGCATTGTACGTTGCACTCCTAGAGTGTACACATTTTCTTTTAGATCTAATTATAAATACACTACTTTTGCACGAATACCTTTCACTAATTCAGAGGGAGGTAATTTTGCAGTTTTTGGTTGAAGGCGTATTATTGCTTGAAATGGGTGCACTGTTTGAATTATGATGCTTTCTTATAAATTAAGTTGTCGAAGGGGTTTTGGTAGTGGATATAATTCCAAATTATTTGTGATAGCACGTGAAGGAGTTTGGTTGTTGTCAAGTTTTGTAGTGCAGTAACTACAAAGTATTACGCGGTCAGTTATTTCGTATTTGTTTTCTGCTATAAAGTAGAGAGCTAATTCAAACCATTTAGAATCTTCATTATCTTCTATTTTGTATGATAGGTGTACAGTTTCTGGGCCTCATTACGACCCAGGCGGTAAGTTACCGCCTGGGCCGTGACTTTACCACCATGGCGTAAACTATGTTTACGCCATGGTGGTTGGCGGACTTACCGCCCCATTCCGACCTTGGCGGGGCGGTAAGTCCCCAATCCCCATTTACCCTTCCCCATTCCCATTTTTGCCCCATAGGGCATAATGGGAGTGGGGAAGGCGTTAATTACGCCACCGTAAATTACGGTGGCGTAATTAACTCCATGGTCCCTTAGCGCCATGGATTTTAACACCTGCTAAAAGCAGGTGTTAAATCCGCCATGGCGCTAAGGGACCTCGTACTCAGGCGGTAAGGGTCGGCGCTGTTTACGCCGGCGTAAACCCCTTACCGCCTGAGTCGTAATGAGGCCCTCTGTGTTACTTCAGCTGATGTACTTTTAAATGTTAGTATTTCTTTCTTGTATGTGTGTAGTAAAAGGTTGCCATGTGTAGAATTGTTACTAATTTGGTCAACAGCTATTTCATTCTGTAAGTGGGTTTCACTTCCAAAATATTTTTTCTGGATATAGTCGATTTCTTCTAGTAGGTCTTTTGCTGTACCAGGTAGAAGAATGTTATTTAAATTGGCTAGTGCTAAAGCAGGACTTTTAGGGGCCGATTCATGGAACAAACGTGCGACGAAAATCTACGCGCAAGCAGCCGCAAGCAGGCGCAAGCAGGCGCAAGCGGAAAAAAAGAGGCGCACGCGCACGCGAGCGATTCATGGAAGTCCCTGCGCGTGTCTTCCTCGGGATGTGCGCCAAACCCGTGCATGGCGCACACGTCACTGCAACATCGCGAAAGGCGTGCGCGACGCGCACAGTGAAAGCGCACAACCGCAGCGCACACACCAGAAAGTGGGCGGGACATGGGGCGTAACGCGCGGAATGGGGAACAACACGCGAAAATAAGGGCGTAACTGGGGATGTACTGCAGGGAAGCAGACGGAACGCCCACACGCACTCGAACCACACATATTCATGGAATCGAATAGGGCAAAGCCACGCACAGCCAAAGACACGCACAAGCTGAAACACGGCCGCCACACGAAGGCAGGCGGTAGAGTCCCAGCGCATCAAAAAAGTGGCGCGCGGGAAGTTAAATACGCGATTGAGCGGGGTACGTGGATTTCAGGGGTACGCGAGAAATTCTACACGCGATTGGCCTGGGTACATGTATTACAGGGGTGCGCGAGAAAATCTACACGCGATTGGCCTGGGTACGTGGATTTCAGGGGTGCGCGAGAAAATCTACACGCGATTGGCCTGGGTACGTGGATTTCAGGGGTGCGCGAGAAATGCTACACGCGATTGGCCTGGGTACGTGTATTACAGGGGTGCCCGAGAAAATCTACACGCGATTGGCCTGGGTACGTAGATTTCAGGGGTGCGCGAGAAATGCTACACGTGATTGGCCTGGGTACGTGTATTACAGGGGTGCGTGAGAAAATCTACACGCAATTGGCCTGGGTACGTGTATTACAGGGGTGCACGAGAAATGCTACACGCGATTGGCCTGGGTACGTGGATTTCAGGGGTGCGCGAGAAATGATACACGCGATTGGCCTGGGTACGTGTATTACAGGGGTGCGCGAGAAAATCTACACGCGATTGGCCTGGGTACGTGGATTTCAGGGGTGCGCGAGAAATGCTACACGCGATTGGCCTGGGTACGTGTATTACAGGGGTGCGCGAGAAAATCTACACGCGATTGGCCTGGGTACGTGTATTACAGGGGTGCGTGAGAAATGCTACACGCGATTGGCCTGGGTACGTGGATTTCAGGGGTGCGCGAGAAAATCTACACGTGATTGGGCCCGTGCGAGTGGGGCAGTGTATTACGTGGGTGTGCGGGAAGTTGAAGAGGTGAATTGCCAGTGTGGGTCCTCCCAGGTCTCCCCTCTACCCCCTCCACGACCTCTGCAGGCAGCCCACACCACAGGGGACTACCCTGCACCCCTGGTCATGTCCCGCAGGCAGCCCATCCACCATGGGCATGCCCCCCAGCCAAGCCACATGTCCCCTTGCACCCCCACCCCCCAGCACCGTGGGGCACCTGCCAGCAGGCCCCCAACCATCTCCCACTCATGTCCCCTTGCACCCCCACCCCCCAGTCACAAGGGGCAGCCTCCACCAGGCCCCCACCCATGTCTCACACCACCCCCACCCCTCCAGTCACCAGGGGCAGCCTCCACCAGGCCCCCACCCATGTCTCCCACCACCCCCACCCCTCCAGTCACCAGGGGCAGCCTCCACCAGGCCCCCACCCATGTCTCCCACCACCCCCACCCCTACAGTCACCAGGAGCAGCCTCCACAAGGCCCCCACCCATGTCTCCCACCACCCCCACCCCTCCAGTCACCAGGGGCAGCCTCCACCAGGCCCCCACCCATGTCTCCCACCACCCCCACCCCTCCAGTCACCAGGGGCAGCCTCCACCAGGCCCCCACCCATGTCTCCCACCACCCCCACCCCTCCAGTCACCAGGGGCAGCCTCCACCAGGCCCCCAACCATGTCTCACACCACCCCCACCCCTCCAGTCACCAGGGGCAGCCTCCACCAGGCCCCCACCCATGTCTCCCACCACCCCCACCCCTCCAGTCACCAGGGGCAGCCTCCACCAGGCCCCCACCCATGTCTCCCACCACCCCCACCCCTCCAGTCACCAGGGCAGCCTCCACAAGGCCCCCACCCATGTCTCCCACCACCCCCACCCCTCCAGTCACCAGGGGCAGCCTCCACCAGGCCCCCACCCATGTCTCCCACCACCCCCACCCCTCCAGTCACCAGGGGCAGCCTCCACCAGGCCCCCAACCATGTCTCACACCACCCCCACCCCTCCAGTCACCAGGGGCAGCCTCCACCAGGCCCCCACCCATGTCTCCCACCACCCCCACCCCTCCAGTCACCAGGGGCAGCCTCCACCAGGCCCCCAACCATGTCTCACACCACCCCCACCCCTCCAGTCACCAGGGGCAGCCTCCACCAGGCCCCCACCCATGTCTCCCACCACCCCCACCCCTCCAGTCACCAGGGGCAGCCTCCACCAGGCCCCCACCCATGTCTCCCACCACCCCCACCCCTCCAGTCACCAGGGGCAGCCTCCACCAGGCCCCACACCACCCCCACCTCTCAAACCACCCCCACCCCTCCAGTCACCAGGGGCAGCCTCCACCAGGCCCCCACCCATGTCTCCCACCACCCCCACCCCTCCAGTCACCAGGGGCAGCCTCCACCAGGCCCCCACCCATGTCTCCCACCACCCCCACCCCTCCAGTCACCAGGGGCAGCCTCCACTAGGCCCCCAACCATGTCTCACACCACCCCCACCCCTCCAGTCACCAGGGGCAGCCTCCACCAGGCCCCCAACCATGTCTCCCACCACCCCCACCCCCCAGCAGGCCCCCACTCATGTCCCCCTGCACCCCCACCCCCCAGCACTGTGGGGCACCTGCCAGCAGGCCCCCAACCATGTCCCAATCATGTCCCCTTGCACCCCCACCCCCCAGCACTGTGGGGCACCTGCCAGCAGGCCCCCAACCATGTCCCCTTGCACCCCCACCCCCCAGCAGGCCCCCACTCATGTCCCCCTGCACCCCCACCCCCCAGCACTGTGGGGCACCTGCCAGCAGGCCCCCAACCATGTCCCACTCATGTCCCCTTGCACCCCCACCCCCCAGCACTGTGGGGCACCTGCCAGCAGGCCCCCAACCATGTCCCACTCATGTCCCCTTGCACCCCCACCCCCCAGCACTGTGGGGCACCTGCCAGCAGGCCCCCAACCATGTCCCACTCATGTCCCCTTGCACCCCCACCCCCCAGCACTGTGGGGCACCTGTCAGCAGGCCCCCAACCATGTCCCCTTGCACCCCCACCCCCCAGCAGGCCCCCACTCATGTCCTCCTGCACCCCCACCCCCCAGCACTGTGGAGAACCTGCCAGCAGGCGCCCAACCATGTCCCACTCATGTCCCCTTGCACCCCCACCCCCCAGCAGGCCACCATTCATGTCCCCTTGCACCCCCACCCCCCAGCACTGTGGGGCACCTGCCAGCAGGCCCCCAACCATGTCCCCTTGCACCCCCACCCCCCAGCAGGCCCCCACTCATGTCCCCCTGCACCCGCACCCCCCAGCACTGTGGGGCACCTGCCAGAACGCCCCCAACCATGTCCCCTTGCACCCCCACCCCCCAGCAGGCCCCCACTCATGTCCCCCTGCACCCCCACCCCCCAGCACTGTGGGGCACCTGCCAGCAGGCCCCCACTCATGTCCCCCTGCACCCCCACCCCCCAGCACTGTGGGGCACCTGCCAGCAGGGCCCCAACCATGTCCCCTTGCACCCCCACCCCCCAGCAGGCCCCCACTCATGTCCCCCTGCACCCCCACCCCCCAGCACTGTGGGGCACCTGCCAGCAGGCCCCCAACCATGTCTCCCACCACCCCCACCCCTCCAGTCACCAGGGGCAGCCTCCACAAGGCCCCCACCCATGTCTCCCACCACCCCCACCCCTCCAGTATACACACTGGATGACTGGAATGAGTGGCAGGTGAGGGGAGGAGGAATGACACATGAAACTAGGGAATGCACGAAAATTTACAACCTGCATGAACACATACACAATCCAAACAAACTTGGACATCATTGTCATGGCCTTCTGTAGTCCAGGCTCAGGAGTGGTACGAACCAACCACCCCCTCTAGGGTTTTGGCGCCTGCAAGTTCGGGGCTTACACAGGCATCCGCAACCCCAAGTGGGGAAAGAGGGTCAGGGAACGTTGCTTGGATAGGCACGGGAAGCAGGAACACCGGGTAGAGGGTACAGGTTTCATAATTGCATAGGATCACGGGCGAATAGGGAAAAAAACATACCAAATAGGACCACACATACATCCATGCATCAGTACACTCCCCAGCAAGCCTATGCAGGGCAGTTTGTAAGGAAAACAACAAGACACTTAGCTCTGATTTTGAGTACTGGCCTCCTGCCTGCGCACTCTCAGGGCCGGTTACAGGAGCACTCCAATGCTGCAAAGAGAGACACAGTCAACAACCTGTATGTGCCAATTACACGAAAATACAACACAAAACATGCCCCATAGCAACAAACTACTCTACAAACAGACAATCAGTGCCCGATGCTTCGTACCCATATATAACATCACCCCTGTGACGGGTCATACACAGTCAATGCAGTAAGTCAGGCGCTGGTGGGTGCGTGGCAAATGGAACACCAATGTGTCACAATTCACACAACATGCAATGTTCCCTGGGTAAGCAGACAGACCCATATGGCAAGCCATGACTACAGAGCAAGTTGCGTACCACCATGACCAAAACAAAGTTGGCAGTGCATTTATCATGAAGTACGTGGAATAGACATGCACTGCACCCAAGTATGTCCCTTGCTGTATGTCCCTGTGAGCTGCCCCTTTCCATGTCTCGGAAGGCTACATGGTTGATACAAGTGCCTCAATGAACCTTGGTGTACCACAGGGTATGTGCCACTGCCCCTGCATGTGTCCCAGACAACCCTACTATCAACAGCCATCAGTCCACAAACACATCTGAGCTGCATTGTGTGCTTCAACACCAATATTCGTCTAAGCTCACCCTCAGTGCTGTGACTAAGCCTGCATGTGCAACTCGCCTGGTGCAAGCTTTGCTGTGTCGTGGCCCCCCTGTGATGCTCACCTTGCCTGGAGTTCCTTGGAACATGTCAGCAGTTCTAGGATGTGGGTCTGCAATCACTGTGGCTCTGCTCGTGCACACATGTGCATATGGGCACCAACAAACGGGTCAGGAAATCCGTCGTCCAATGGGCCATGTCTGCTGGCAAAGGTGCTCTGGTGCCTCATCCCCCTGCAGAAAGTGCATGAAACAAATGATTAATGCATCAAAGTGATCTGTGTGTGTCTCATCAGGCATCTCATTACTTGACCATGTCAGAGAGTCACATCACAAATCACACCATCAGTCCGTCTTGGACTTCCAAAGTGTGGAACACTATCTACAGCATGAATTGCAACAGGCACGTGTACAGGAAAGAAATGAGACATAATACACAATGCATAGCAATCAATGTCCACATTAATCATGACACACCCCATCTAGCAAAAGCTGAACAGTGGACAATTACACCTAAATCATCCCCACTAGGGGTGTCAACACAAGTCACAAAGCACCAGACATGCCACAGATATGACAGTCCAAAGCCCTTGTGTAAAATTCTGTAACACCGAACCATCCTTGCGAGCCCATGGATAAGGGAGGCAGGAGTGGCATATGTGAGTCAAGGAACCCAAGCAGCAAACACATACACAAGACAACCATGAAGGGCCCAGCTGGAACAGACAGTGGATGCCTTCAAAAACCACAAGGCACCGCACTGTCACATGAAAGCACAATAGACTACAAATTTTAAACTAACTCAACTATTAACTAATTACACTAACTATGGAAAACCTACATTACCTATTTAAACTAACTATCAAACAGAAACTTAACTAACTAAACTAAACGAAAAATCAAAAATGGCCACATACGACCCGGGGGGGAGGGGAGGCACCCAGGAGGGGGGAGGTACAGGGTGCTGCTCAACATCCACATGCGATGATGCTGAGCCAAAAAAAAATACCTCCATGGGCTCAACGCCTGCACAGCACGACCTATGTGGGAGATAGATGGTCGTCCGAGTCTGGCTCATCCCGGAAAGGAGGACGTGGCCACGCCTAGCCGCAGCTTGCCCCTCGTCGGCAGCAAGTCTGCCGGACAGGTGAGCCTGGTTCTGTGTGGCGATGTTACATAGGTCTGCATGCAGAACCTCACGTGATACACGTGCTTCCTCTTGCAAGGTAGCACGTGTAACACGGAGTTCCTCCTGCAAGGCCTGGCTGGACAACCGCTGCACCTCCCGGCAAGCCTGTAGCTCAGCCGAGATGGTGCGCTCAAGCTGTGCAAACCTCTCCTCTGCATGCTGCCTCTGGGACATCATAAGGACACCCAGAGTGGATCTGAGGGAGGCATACTCCTCCCTCAGGGCATCCATGTGCGCCTCTGCGTGAGCAGCAATTGCTTGACGCAGAGACGACATTTCAGCCTGGCGTGCCCTGTCTGAGGCCGCCATGCCCAGCCTGAGCGAGCGGGCCGTGGACCGTGCCGCCTGCTGCTGGAGAAGCACCTGCCTAGCAGGGGGGAGCACAGATCGGGCCACACGCTCCATGCTGTCAGCGATGTTCTCCATTGCTGCCCCCTGCCGTTCGGAATTGGCAGTCATGTCTTGCTCCCACTCAGTATACAGCGGTTGCACGCGGCGACCGCGTTGCCGGGCTTGACCCCTGCGGGACCCAATGACCGGAGGTCCTCGCTGTGTTGGCACCGCCTGCGGCTGCACGACTACATGCCCCCGTCGACGTGATGTCCCAGGCACATCAGTGACTGGTGTGGAGGGTGACCCTGCGTCCCGATCCACCACGGGCGGAGGAACCAAGACTGTCTGATCCCTCAGTGCAGGTGTCACAGACAGAGGAGTGTCCACATCAGAATCACTCACCCCTGACACATGGACTTGATGCTCATCCAACTCAACATGGACGTCAGAGTCGTCATCAAGGCTGGACTCATAGGCAGCCAGAGACAGGATGGACTGCAGCACTTGGGGGTTTTCGTGGCCTACCACCCCACGACCCCCACTAGTGCCGGGTTGATGTGGTCTTACCAACCCTGTGTCTGGCATGACAACACCATCCTCTGCATCCATTGCGTCATCACCTGAAAAATAGAGAGGAAAAGGTCACTACACATGTCAGAAGCACACAACACACACACACACCGACAGCAAAGGCATCCGGTAGACATGTGACACACAACATATGACCTGGCATGCATGCTGGGTCTACTTTGAATAGCTACTGTGATCAGACCTGTTGAAAGGTGGCAGTTTGCATGGAAGTGGGTCTATGCAGTGCTGAAAATGTGTACGCCACTCACTACCTACATATACAAGCACTCCATGGTGTGTGCCAGGAAATGTGAAGGCAGTGCAATGTCAAATTCAGACATCACGTGCATTGTGTATTCAATGTGTACCATGTCTAGCAGCCAAGCACCCCTCCACCCCAGTACCAAAGCAGGGATGCCTAGCATGGTATCAAAAGGCTGCCCATACACCTGTGTATTGACAAGCAGTGTTGACTGGCATCAACAGCTTAATGTGATTCAAATTACAACACTGCAAATGATGCTGGGACAGTGGGCAGGACACATGATGGAAGATCCGGAGGCCAGCCACATGTGAAGAAGACACGACAAGAGTTGGACAGAGTCATTGGCCATTGAACAGGCTGAGGCCTGTGAGCCACACAGATTGTCAGAGCCTAAACATGTGTGCAACGCAGGACTGAGCCACAGTTGACATGGGGAGGCCGATAATATGGCAGGCAATGTATGTAACCAAGGACTCATATTACAGTGATCATCCAGTCAAGGACACATAGGGGCATGGGTGCAATGCACATGGAGCATGAATGGGCACTCATGTCCCTGCGGGACATCTGACCCATGCACAGTACAAGTGGGATACCCTGCATCGAGTACTAAGGCTGTACCACATGGCATATGTCTGGCAGTTTCTAAGCTGGAAGTTAGCATCTACACAGGACACATGAACAAGAAACTACACATTGGCAAGAATGTAGCAGACCAGTGCAAAGGTGGAACTGGGGCGCAGAGTGGCGGAGGAGGGGCAAGGGAGCATGCCCACATGGAGTCCCGCATGCAGGCAGAGGAGACATGCATGACGGTAGCATTGCATTACTTACACATCAGAACCATGTACACATCACATGTAGCAGCAATCATGCACAACACATCCCACAAGTGAAACACACACGTCCTCAACAACTACGCATCAACACTCACTGGACTGGGCATCAAAGTCCAGCATCTCTCCCACACCTTCGACCAATTCTGGTGGTATGAACTCCGCAACGAGAGCCTCATGCGGAGTGAGTTCTTCCTCCTCTGGTGCAGGCCCACCGCCAGTCACCAGAGTCAAGTTGTAATTTGAGGCACGCTTAGCCTTAGTGCTGCGCTTGATGTCATTCCAGCGCTTTTTGCACTCCTGCGCCGTGCGCACCTCATGGCCGAATGAACTGACATGTTCCGCAACATGCTTCCAGTGGGTGTCACGTTGGGCAGCCGTAGTCTGACTATTGGCACCCACTAGCATGTCACGGCTGTGTCCCCGCACGTAGTCCACGAGGAAGTCCAGTTCCTGCTTACAGAAAGGCTTCTTCCTCGACGTGCAGGAGGTCGTGGCTGTGTGTGGGGTCCCAGCCTGTGCTGCAGGTGCAAACTTCCTCCTCTTGGACTGTGGCGCAGACCCTGGCTGGCTAATGCCGCCCTGACCAGTATGGCCAGTGGGTTCGGTGGATTGAGCCGAGGGAGTGGCAGGTGGAGGGATGACCAAAGGCCTGACTTGTGTCAGTGGCAGCTGGGTGCCCACTAATCGACCCTGCGCAGCAACATTAGCTGTGGCAGGGTCATTGACCGCAACGGTCCTGGTTGGCAGACTCACAACCGGGGTGCTGTTGGGTGCATCTGCCCCTGCACTTGCCAACACCCGGCTGTTCGGGGCAGCAGATGACATGACTGCCCCAGGGACACATGTCTTGGTCTGAGCAGCCCGGCGTGCCCCTATGGTTTCCCCCCTGGCCTGTTGGAGATCTACCAAGGGCTCTTCAAGTGCCAACGCAGCCTGCGCTGGCAGACCCTGAGCCTGGGTGGCGGTGTCCACAGCTGCACCTGCAGCTACCGCTACCCTTGGGCCCGTGGCAGTCGATGGAACGGACTGCCGGGTCATACGGGTGCCAGTGCCAGATGCAGGAGCTGCATCCCCCGGAACCACAGGGGGTGGTGGCATGGCTGCACCAACATATGGCACAACATTGTGCTCAAGTGGCGCACCCCTGCCTCTTCCCCCTCTGTGGCTGCCCTGGACACCCTGGAGTCCCCCTACTCCCTGGTCACCACGGCCACGTCCCCGACCATGCCCGCCACGAGGAGTACGCCCAGCTGAGGCGCCCCTCACCTTTGGTGGCCTCCCAACCATGGCACAGATGTAATAGTGCTGGCACAGATGGAGTGGTGCCAATGGGAGGTGTACAGCACAATTGACCTGGGCAATTGGGGTGAAGGGGGTGGGAAGCAAGATGTTAACAGCCCCCCTGCACCTGCAAGGCTGTATGTGACCCCGGTGATGTGGTGACGGGTCACGCAACGCTCAGGCACCCCAAAACTGCAGTGAAACCGTGCACGCAACCCTGCAGCCTACGTGCGTGGATTTAACCTCCCGCAGTACGCGGTGGCACCCAGTAACATGAATAACGCGTACGCGTGGGACACGCAGGCTACGATGACATCGAAAATGGGTGCAATACACAGGGGCACCCGCAGTGGGAAAAGGAGCGTTTGCAGAAAAACACGCGTAGCCAATACCCCCGCCAAAAGAAGAGATACGTCCTTGAGAGCTGTGAAGTAGATGGCACGCGAAACAACTGGAAGCAGCAACACACGTCGGTCTCCACGGAAGGCACGTACAGCGAACTGCTGGGCCTGCTCACCTTTAACCCGTGCTGATGGAAACGCACGAGCGCGTCACGTCACATGCGGACGTGCAGTTTTTCACGCGCGATTACGCGCATTACACGCGGACGTGCAGTTTTTCACGCGCGATTACGCGCATTACACGCGCGATTAGCCTGGGTACGTGTGTTTCCGGGTGCGTGGGTAGTTCCACATGCGATTGGCCTGGGTACGTGTATTACAGGGGTGCGCGAGAAAATCTACACGCGATTGGCCTGGGTACGTGTATTACAGGGGTGCCGTGAACTTTCACACGCAATTGGTTGAAATCCACGTGTGTTCTGTCATCACGTGCAATGAGGGATACACCCTCGCACGACACGTCACAGACGTGCTCACGCGCTGAGGGCCTTTGGTCCAAGGAAAATGCGTATGCGTGCAGACGCGCTTACGCGCTAAGGGCCTTTCCTCGAATTACACGCTGACGTGCAGATTTTTCACGTGCCAAATCACTCCGTATCAAGCTGGCCACGCGAATACACACGGAAGACCACGCTCCTGCCCTGAAGGCCGAATCACTGCCCCCCAGTGCCCCGAGCAGCCTCCCACGTGCCATCTGCTGCTGCCTGCCTGCCTGCCTGCCTGCCTGCTGCCACCGTGCCCTGCCATTTGGTGCCTGCACATCAGCCATCTGCAGGGGTCCAGTTGCTGTGTCGACCCCTGCTGGAACAGTAGACTCCCGACTGGGATACCATCGCTCCACAGCCCAGCCCCAGGACCCAGTTGCCCACCCACGCCTGCCTCGGGGGTCGCCATGTCGGGGCAAGCACCATCTGAGACCAGTGGCGACCCCCAGCCAGAGAGGCAGAGGGCCACCAGCTTCAGTGAGAAGGAAGTTGGTGTCCTGGTGGAGCATGTCTGTAAGGGGATTCAATTCAACACTACAGCTAAGTCAACGCCTAGTCTATAATACTGAATGAAAACCCTTATTGATATATCTTTAGGTCCAGTTCATGCGTTCTGGATGACTACCCCTATATAACACCCCTCTCTTGGAATCCCCCTGACCCCACTGAGCCAAGAAGTAGTTCTGTTTTGCTAGTTTAAAAGGTTTATTTGATAATTTAAACAATAGATATATATCACCCTTTATAGTAAATTAATAATTGAATATCACACTTAATCTGATATGATAAATATTAACAACGGAGAATCTGGCACTAGCACACTTCTTATAATCACTAATGAGTTGACATGAAATGGATAAGATAGCACACAGGTGAATAGGAACAAAAGAAGAAGGTGGTACAGAATGCTTTATGTAAGCTCAGGTGGATGCAATATTCAATGAATGAAATGCAGTATAGAAATACTCAATATGATTTCAACAAAACAATGTAATCACTTTTCTCTGGCAATCCCCTCCCCCCCTTGATGCAAGGCAAGGAAATGGAAGGAAACACACAGTTCTCAGAAATGCAATCAAATGTGATTCAGTTCACCCCGGCAAGCTTAGACTACAGAAGTTTGAAAACACAGGCCCAAATGCTTTTATATGTGCTAGCAATGGATGAGAAATATGCTAAATTTGCTTTTAATTCCCTTTCAGAGGTTCAGGGTGAGTGGTATCTAGTTAATATTAGTCCAGGCTCACACTAGCAATGATGCAGGGATAGTTAGCAGGTTAAACGAAATTCTGGCAAATGGAAGGCAAGCAGCAACAGTTTTTACATGTGAAGAAATTTGCAAATCGCGGTAAAATTCGCGGATGCGCCGAGCGCTATTACAGGGGAACCACAAAGACTATCTCTATCGTTTTGGGGTCCTAGGAAAGCCTAGGATCTCAGCTTCAAAATGAAAGTTACTGCAAGTCTCTAGCACAAACGGTTGCGGAGATATGAGCGATTTTGTGAAGGTCGTTTTTCAGATTTGAAATTTTAAAGTTCAAAAAGACAAGTGCAGCTTGCGACTAGAAAATGACAAGTGACAGCTTTACAAATGACAGGTGACAGTTAGGAGGCAGTTCTACTTAGATTAAATAGATTGAATTATATTATTTTAACTAAGAGATTGGTTCTGCACAGTTTTCTAGGTACTCACACTATATTCTTGAGTGAAATGGGCCTCGCCATGGATCTGGTCAGGGTTTTGGACTGGGCTCGGGTCTCTCTCTGGGCACAGCACTGCTTTCTCTCTGGGTACAGCACTGCTTTCTCCCTCTGGTCTGGTCTCTAGTTCTGGATAGATTGAAGTCTCTAGTTTGGCTCTCTGGAGGTTTGATGGAGGTAAAGTCTGGATCTCTGGATGTTGTATGGTCCGGCAGAGCGCGTTGCAGCAAATGGAATTGAAGGTCCCTATCTGTCCTGCCTGTCTGCTTTTATGTGTTTAGAATGTGGGTGTGTTCTAGCATCACTGACCCTACCTCTCTCTCAGCTTCTAATTGGTCAAACTTCCATTTCTTATTTGATTGGGGAATGAACTGTGAGTCAGAGGGATGTCATTTTATGGCTTGCAGATAGGACACTCCTCTGTCAGATTGCACACATTCTATATTTGATAATAAAAGACATATTTCACAGTTACGCAGTTGCTTGAATTTACATATACATGGTGTGGCTGAATTTAGCCATGTCTCTGTCCAAATCTGCTGTTTCTAAGAGCTTGCATTCAGAAATGGCACATATTTCACTTTTTAACTGATTTTGCAATTTCTGACATTGACCCAACTTTACATACATGTGCGCAGGGAGTACGGACATTCACTGATGAAGTTTCAGATTTTTAACATGCATACATTTAGAGTAATATCCACTTTTCCGCTAAAACCCCCCTGAACATGCCACCGGGTCAAAAAACCTCTTAAACTGTGGGCAGAAAAATCACAAGAATTATGGTGTCATTTATAAAATTTTCACATGTCCGCTCTATGAGTTATTAATCTTTTTCTAAACAATATTCTGGCTACAAAGGGGTGTGGTTTTCTCTCAGCACAAGGTAGAAATACTGGTTAATCCAGTTCTGCCAAGCCAGCTTGCTCTCACAGGCAGTGCCCCTCCCAGCTCCTGCCAAGAGGAAGCTACATTTTACGACTGCGGTAATAAAAACCTTTGCCTGAGTGAAGAGGGCTTTGTTCACTCTCCTGCAGAGCACAGGTAATTCAATTATCAGATAGATGGCATATCCTTAGTGTGAGCAGCAAAAGGAAGGTTGGCCTGGGAACACAGTGGTGACTCAAGTTTCACTCCTGATGGGGGTAGCTGCCAAGCAAAATCAAGTTCCTTAAGCCAGACCTTCAGCTAACTGGCAGGTTTTTTTGTTGCTTTTTAACTTAACTTGCAATTTTACACATGCAGCTAGAATGCTGATTCTAAGTGCAAAACTATGGCATTTCAACAGTTACAAAGGCATGTGACACCAACATAGGTCACTCATTTAATCTAAACATTTTCGATTTTAGTGTCTTTAATCCAGTGCAACTTAAACTGCTGCAATCCACAGCTCAGCCAGTCTTGTTATAAACCTTGTCTTATGATCTTCATTTCCCAGATTTTGTAGGCACACAAAACTCCATTCTGCCAAATGTCTGCTGGTGTTCAGTAAATATTTTGCACATATTGCAATGTTTGAAAATAGGCATTTTGACTTGCCTTCAGGGAAACAGAGTGGTTTTAAAACGCCGGCTTTTGGATAGTGGTGAGTACTGGTACTGCACCCATTTTTGGGATTTAAGAAAAATGAATTCCCAACAATTCTAGGTTGCATTTGGCAATCAGCATTGCCATTCCCAATGGTTTCAGACTACTGTGCGGGTAGTCCAATGGTGATTTTAAAGCGCTTTGAAGCTAACCGGCGCTACTGTTTTTCCTTTGGCAACCCATTTCCCTCATGGCAACCCGGCCTTTCATTCCCGCACTGGTGGGTGGCAAGTGAGGCAACCATTTTAGTGTGCGCACAAACTGTGCAGCTTTCCTGGATTTCGGCGCACATGTGGGTTTTCCGCCATCTTGAATTTTCTAAGCCCACAGCACCAAATGTGGTGGCATGATAGCTTAAACGTGGGTCAGGACACCCAACAAGCCCCCCCCACGTGACTGCCCCTTGAATTTGAGTCGATGGGGAGTCGCGTGCACAAGGGTTTTGACCCATGCACCGGTCTGTCCGCATAATCTTCTTCCTCTCCTGTAGATGGCACAGTTCAGCATCTTCTTCTCCATCCGGTACTGATCGATGGTTCTCCTCGCCGGTCCTGATGGGAATATTGGGCGGTCCACTGGGCCCATTGAATCTTCATTCCCGGTCTCCGGATCGCCCTCCTTGGCCCGTCTTCAGGTTTTCTTTCTCCTAGGACGACAAAGGAAGAGCGGCAATACCTACTCATAGACGTTTTTCCACCACTGTTGAGATAGTGGGGCAGCATATGCATTTCATCATAACGAAACATTACATTCTTATTTTGAAAAAAAACAGTATAACTAAGAGACAGTTTCATGCAAATCACAATATTTTAGAGACTAGATGTGGTATGTTTTATGATTGGAACAGAATTAGTCTGAGACAGTACCCGCTAGGATTCCAGAGGATTCCTCCAGTTGTTGCAGAGTGTGCCTGGGATGGCAACATTTCATCTGGTTTATGTGGACCCACTTGTCTTCCCCCGCTGCCAAAGGACCTTTGGGGATGTGGATTTTGTAGGCCACAGGGGAGATCTTGTCGATGATCTCAAAGGGTCCCTTCCATGTAGGCAAAAATTTGCGCTGCTTGGCCTGGTTCCTTTGGAAGTTGTATAGATAGACCCGGTCCCCCACCTGATATTCCTTCCTGGAAGTTTTCAGGTCATAGTGGGTCTTCATGCTATCAGCTGATCTTTCTAGATTCCGCTGAGCATAAGCAAAAGCATGTTGGAGGTGTTTCCTTAAATTCTCCACATACTCATGAGTAGTGGAGGCATTTATCAGTGTCTGCTCTTGGGTCCTGTAGAGCAAATGCTGAGGAAGCACCATCTTGCGCCCAGTCATCAACTCAAATGGTGACATTTTGGTTGCAGATGAAGGGGTAGATCTGATAGCCATTAGGACCAGAGGTAATCGGATATCCCAACTTGGCCCAGAATCTGCCACAAACTTCTTTAATATGCTCACAATTGTCCGGTTATATCTCTCTACTGCCCCAGAAGAAGCTGGTCTATAAGCAATATGCAGCTTTCTCTTGACCCCCAATATCTCCCACATCTTTGTCATTACTTCACTGGTGAAGTGGCTACCTCTGTCTGACTCAATCCTTTGAGGTAGACCAAAACGGGAAAAGATGTGGTTGATCATCAAGGCAGCTGCAGTTTCCGCCTTGCAATTTGGGGCTGGGAGACATTCCACCCACTTGGTAAACAAGCATGTCACAGTCAACATGTACTTATTCCCCCTAGCCGAGCGAATCACAGGGCCTACAAAGTCGATTTGTAAATCTGACCATGGCAGGGTCATCCCCCTCTTTTGTAAAGGCGCCCGGTGTGTGAGGGATGTCGGCTGAAATTGTGCACACACAAGACAACCCTTCAAATATTGGTTGAGGTCCTGCCCCATGTGTGGCCAGTATGCAACCTCTCTTAAGATTTCCAGTGTTGTGTGAAACCCCCTATGACCGGCAGTGGCCGCATCATGGGCGTGACTTAACATCAGGCTTCGGAATGAGGTAGGAACCACCCACTGATCGTGGCCAGCTTTGGATTTCCTTACCAACAACCCGTCTTGGATTCGGAACATTTTTGGACATTTCATCAACACTCTTAGGTCCTCTTTCCCATTGTAATCGGTATCCGTCAGGGGAAAGTTCTCAGGGTCCTCAAGATGCTGGTAAAATTTACCAATTATTGGATCCCCCTTCTGAGCAGTAATCAAATCAGCATCAGGGGTCTCCTTACTCCATTGTGCAATTGAGAGGTCGTTGTGAGCATTTGTCTGGGACCTAGTGATAGCAGTGACCTGGATTTCCCCCAACAGGGACTCAATCTCAATTAGATCCCCTTGGATGGCCCCGGTCTTGGCCAACTGATCAGCTAAGTCATTTCCAGTTTTGTCTGGTCCCTCTACTTTGGAATGACCCTTGATCTTCTTCCAATAGATGGTCATCTCGTTCGAGGTGACCAGATCATCAATGTTTTGGATCAACTTCCCATGTTTCAAGGGTTTGTTGTTAGCACATAACATGCCTCTGGTTTTCCAATTAACCAGGTGCTCCACGAACCCGTTCCGTACATAATCCGAATCTGTGATTATGACCAGTTCGTGGAGTTGATGCTGGACAGCAGTGAGGATGGCCTGATGCACAGCCATCAATTCTGCCACCTGACTACTTCGGGGACCAATTTTGTATCCAGCGGAGGGTTCTGGGGACTCATTCACCCATGCATTCCCTACGCCGGCCACCAGTTCTTTCTCCCCGTCGTTGTCAACATGGTAAGAGCATCCATCCACATAGACAGTGGGCATTCCCTCACACTTGTCCTCTTCAAAGACTTTGTGGGGGGAATTAAGGTATGCCTCCATGTTGTCCTTTATTTTTAGACTTTCGTCCTCGAGACAGTTTTCTCTGGCACAATCATGCAAGTCAGCCAGACCTTGCGCGAGGGGACTCTTCTTGTTTTGGCCATATCTGACCTCCACAGGAAAGCCTTGCATTGACAGAATCCAGGAAGTAATTCGGGAATTACTCACATTTCCGGCCCGGATTCTGTCACTTTGGAGATATTGCAGAGGCTGGTGTGGAGTCTCCACTATGATGTGTTCCCCCTGGATAAACGGGCGGTAATTCTTCAATGCCCACACCGTTGCCAGGAGTGCCTTCTCACAATCGTTGAATTTTTCCTCCACAGAGGATAAAGTTTTGCTCGCATAGGAGATTACTTTATTGACCTTGTCATGCTTTTGGTATAATACTGCCGTCAAGCACGTATCAGAGAACCCCGTCTCCAGGAAGAACTCCTTGTTTCTGACAGGGTAAGCTAGGCAAGGCGCTTGTGAGAGGCTTCTTTTGAGTTGTTTTACCGCCTCGGCTTGTTCTGGACCCCATTCCCACTTGACCCCCCCCTTCAGGAGATGAATCAGGGGTCTGGTGATCTCTGCGTAGCCCTCAATGAACTTTCTGCTGTAATTAGTCAGTCCAAGGAGGCTCCTTAGTTCCCGCAGAATTGTGGGGTCTTTCAGTTTCTGAAGTGCTTCCACTTTCTTTTCCTGGGGACAGAGACCCTGAGGAGTAATCTCATGCCCCAAGAAATTAACACGGGTTCTACACCACTGTGCTTTCTGAAAGGAAAGTTTTGCTCCGGCAGCCCTCAACTGTGTCAGAACATAACGGATCTCCGCTATGTGTTCCTCCACAGATGAACTTTTGATGAGGACATCATCTACATAAGCCAGGTTACCCCTTGCACCCAAGTCAGGCATGGCCTTGTGTAGAAAAATGTTGAATTCATTGCCGGAGTTGAGGTATCCGAAGGGAGTCCGGGTCCAGGTGTACTGCTGGCCCCCAAAGGTAAAAGCCAGCTTGTATTGGTCCTCCCTACTGACAGGCACAGTCCAGTATCCATTGGTCAGGTCTATTGCAGTGAATACCTGTGACCCCTGGATCTGGGCCAGCCCTTGGTCAATGTAGGGCAGAGGCCATCGGGAAGTATGGACCCGTTTGTTGAGCTCCCTAAGGTCGGCGCAGAGTCTCCACTGGCCGTTTGGCTTCAATATTCCCAGCACCGGATTATTGAAGGTGCTGTGGACGGGACGGATTATTCCCCGGGACTCAAGGTTCTTAATTATTTCGGTAAGGGACTCCATTGATGCGAGAGGCAAACGATATTGCTTCACAAACACAGGAGTCATGCCAGGGTCCGTGGGGATTGTTGTTGTGTGGATGTCAGTGCGACCACAGTCATACGAGTCTACCGCAAAGAGATCTTGGAAATCCAAGAAAACTTGTTTCAACTTTTGCTTTTGTTCCAGAGTCACACAGGCATCAGCTAGGTTGACTCTCTCTTCCACCATCTGCCTGAAGCCTGGAAAGACTTCTGGTTTGGCTATCTCCACGGCCTCCTCCAGCTGGGTGGAGAAGTCCCTGGTCAGAGTGCTGATTTGGACCGGAGGCTTCAGGTGGGAAAGGCAGCCCTCATGTACCTGGAAAATCACCTCATCCCTCCTGAAGTCACACGTCACATCTTCCTTACCATAGGGGCAGGAAGTGTACACCAGGAAGTTCCCCCCATGCCGGGTAAAAATCCTGTCTGGTGTTGTATTGTCCTCACTGTCACTGTCAACACAGTCCTTGGGGATTGGTCCTAACAGTTCATTTACAAGATCAATGGAGAAATGTCGGTCATCAACCGCCATTCCAATAATGGTGCCTGCGGCTAGAGTAATACTCTTTAAGTCGCTGTTATCCACCTCTATTGGAATGGTGTCATGTTCTATGTTGACTAATGGAGTTGGGTTTACCCCTAACCCTTGCTGTTAGAGAGAAGCGTTTAGATGTATGTAAGCATCAGGGTTTTTCAAATGTTGTCCTCTTTTAACTTTCACTTCCAGGGAGAATTGTCGAGTCCTTTCGGGGATGGTGACTTCCTCTTTGATCTGAATTTCAACTGCATAAGGTAGCAATTGAGCTGACCTAAATGCCTTTTCTGGATCATCAAAGCCCATGGGATTATCCGCTAATCGGGACCAAGCTTTGAAGTTTATTAGGTCCAAACTAATGGCAAAGCGATTGAGAATGTCACTGCCTAAGTAAAAGGCGGCAGTGACGTCTCGCACGACCCAACAATTATGGACTGTGCTCTTGTTGCCAATGGAGATTTTGAGCATACACCTGCTTAGCAGGAGATGTTTGGAATTAGGTGCTTCCAGGTCCATTTCCCATTTGTCTATCAGTTTGAATGTGGGAATGGCTGGATCTTTTGGGAGTTGGCGGAACATGGCTTCGCTGATGAAGCTCTTACCGTTGTTCACACACACTCGAGCGAGAACAGAGTCCTTCCCATCATTTAACTGAACAGCGATGAACAACTGCTCTCCAATTTGCTGAATATCAGCCAGGCTCTGAGCTGATTTCACATCTTTCTGGACCATAGGAGTGGGAGTTTCAGATTGTGGATTGGTATAGAATTTCAGAGTGTTTCCTTCCAGCGTGGAATACCACCTTAAACTGGAAGGAAGGTTGATTTTCAGAAATAGAGAGGACCCCCCATCACTAGTCTGTTGTCCTACTGCTATTACTGTCACGTCTGGAATTTGGCTATTCTGGAAGTGAAATTCTACTTGGTCAGATTTTTGTTCAACCATGTGGCAGGTGCTGTTTAAACTAACATGGTTGACACTCTGTTTTAATTTTATTGGTCGGCTAGTCTGGGTCCAGAGGACCTTGTTTACACAATCTATTAGGGGTGACAACCTTCTCAGGAGGTCATTCCCTAGTAAACAAGGGGTTCCCTCTGGGGTCACAACTATGACCGGGTGTTTCAACTTATGTCGCCCAATTTTAATGTCCAAATCTGCCGTCCCCTCGACGGGAATTTCCTTCCCGTCAAAGTTCTGCAGTTGTCCAGGAAGAGAGGTGAGAGGAATTTGGTAATTCTCTCCCCTTCCTGCATTCAGTTCATCAAAGGCCCTTCTGGACAGAAGGGTAGCTTGAGATCCAGTGTCCACCAGTGCCAAAATTGTACCCTGTCCCTGTACTTGTACCGGGGCATAATATCTTCCCTCCTTCTCCTCAAGGGGGCACAGATAATGTACATTTTTGGACAACTGGTGGGCTAATTTTCTGGTTTTGGACATCGCTAGCGAAGAGATTTGGGCAGAATTCTGTGGAGAGCCTTGGGAATCTGAAAGAAAAAGTTGGCAACTGGAGATCAGAGCCATTGTGGGTTCCCCTGGCTCCGGTTCTGGGCCGCCCCCCCCCTTTTTGGAGGCAGTCACCAGGATGGGTTTGAACCAGGGGATTTTCTTGCTTTTGGTTCTGGGATGAGATGGTGGGCGGCGGTAGCTCAGTCTCCACATCTCCCCAGTCTGGATTTGCATCCCTAGGGACCCATTTTTCTTTGGGAGGAGTTCCCCCCTCTCTGAAGGAGAAGATCCTTTTCCCAGGATCCTCTGAGGATCCCTCTCCCTCAAATTGGAAGATCTGTACCTCCTCCTCAAATTGAGTCTGTTTGGGTCTTTTGTTTCTCCTACCCCCCCTCTGCTCCTTAGGAGGCAGACTTTCAGGGGCAAGAGATTTTGTTTCCGGTTCCTGGGTTTCCAGGGGCTGTTTACAAGTGAGGAAGGAAGCTTCCTCCAAGGCTTTACACCCCCCTTCCCTTTGTGCCTCCTCCCTGGGAACCGGTGAGTTATCGGGGTGCTGCCCCCGTCATTGTTCTGGAACACCAGGTCCAGAGTTGGGTGCGTTCTGCGCCGGCACGCCCATCTGAGGGTTCTGCTGAGCCCTCAGTATGTGACCCAGATCCGGCGCCATGTTTTGAACCTGGCGCTCTAACTGGGAAACCCGCTCAGGCTGATACGGGGCCCTGTTTTCTCCCCTGGGCTGATCCCGGGAAGGGTAGCTGTCCCTCCTCTGGTAATACCCTGGGTTGGGAAGATTTGGGTACCCCTCCACCCTTGGCCTCCCCTCTCCCGGATTCAGTGGTCTGGGCTCAGGGAATTGGGGAAAGAAGGATGGATGGTTTTGGGGCTGAAAGTCGGGTGGATATCTGGGGAAAAAGTTCTGCCCAGGGTTTGGTAAATTTCTGCCCTCCTGTGGGAAGTTTGGAGGGAAGTTCCCTGGGTTAGGTGTTTGGCTGGATCCCCCCCCTTGGGCTGGAGGAGTCCACACATAACCCAGGATGGGTCGATTTCCCTTGTAACGGGGATTTACATAATCAGGAGAGCGAGGGACCACATTTGTGGGGCTGCCTCCTTGGCTCCCTGTCTGTGACTGACCCGAGGACCTCCTGGGCCTAGCATTATTAGGTGCAGGTAGGTTTTTAGGCCCCCCCATCTCCAAATCCAAAACGGGGTTGACCTTTACCTCTGCCACCTTGGCAGCAGCAGGGGTGCTGTTGGCTTTGGGGTTTTTCTGGGCATTACTTTTGCTATCTATCGGTTTCTGCACCTCATAGATCCGGGTAGCCTGTTCAATGACCCAATCTAAGGATCTTTTCTCGTGAAAATCCCTCACGAGCTGGGTCATGATGTATTTGGGCAAGGCATGGAAAAACGTATTTATGAACTCTCTACTATCTGTGCGCACCCTTCTTGTGGTCTGTGCAAAAGCACGCTTTAACTCCTGCACAAATTCTTGTGGGGCCTGATCCTCCCCACATTGCAAATTGTAGGCTGCCTTGCGAGCCTCTTGAGGATTTCTGTGAACAGAAAAATGTTTCAGGATGGCCGCCTTATATGTGGACCATCTTAAATGATTTTGATCCTCCAGCCCCGCAAAGAAACTGGAGTATTCCGGGGAGAATGTCCACTTTACATATTGAATACAGCTTTGGCTGTCCTTCAAATGGAAAGTCTCCATCATTTGTTCAAACAACTCTAAGTGCTCCCAAACAGAATACTTAGCGTTCTTATGGTAAGGCGTGATGACGCTCCTGATCGCCTTAATCTGCTTTAAGGGGTCCTTAAGCAAGGCCCTTTTTGCCTTATTGGCCTTTTTGGTTCGGGTAACCCTTGTCCATTCATCCTCGGACTCAGAGGCACTGCTCCCAGAGGTTCCCGTCTGATCTTCCAGGTTTTCCCGGATTCTGCGAGCCTGGGAATGGCTGGCAGAATGTGGGGACCTGGTCTCCTGTGTCCTGCGCAGTTCAGAGGAGTCTTCAGATTCCTCCTTGCTGCCAGGATTTGATGGGTACCCCCTCCACTGACCTAACTGGGCAGAGGTTTTCAGGATGCCCTTAATGGGCCTACTCTCCTGGGGTTCCCCACTGAACTGTACTGTACTTGGGTGCCCATACCCGGATGCCCACCCCTCCATTCCTGAGTGGTACTGGCCTATGAGCCCCATACTTTTAGCTGGATAGTAATCTGCCATCCCTGTGGCCCTGTGCTCATGTGCACCAGGGGACATGGGGGTGGCAGAGTCCAGGGACTGAGAGGTATGAGGGCCTCTGGTACTAGGGCTCCTGAGGTTATGCTCCGGAGTTTCCATTTCCCAGCGAACCTCATCTCTATCCGCCCCTGCTCCCTGTTGCAATGCAAGAGCCTGCATTTGTGCCTTCAGTTCCTCTGTTAAGGCCTTACTCGACTCTATCAGTTTCTCCTGCATCGCTACCTGTTGCTGGAGCCTATCATTGTGTTGACAGAGGGCCTCATTCTCCCTCTGTGCTTCCTGGTTGGTCCTGGAGAACTGGGCCAGTCTTTGCTGCAGGAGGTTTACCTCCTGGGCAATGTCCCTATTGGCCTGCTCCTTTCTTGCTAGAGCATCTTCCACCCTTCTGGTGTGCTCTACCAAGTTCTGGTTTTCTTTTTGGAGATCACCCAGCCCCTGGAGGGCCAGGTGATTTTCTTCCATTTTTCTTTTTAAATGGCAGACTTCCTGGCCTAAGGCGTCTCTTTCCTGACTAAGAGCCTGCATTTGTGCCGCCAGGTCGTCCCTTTGCCTTTGGAAGGCACCAGCTTTCTGGCGCTCCTGATCAAACTCTGCCTGGGTATCCAGGTCTTTCAGGATCAGTTTATTGCTCTCCTCTTTCTCTCTGTCTAGTTGGATTTGCAGGGTGGCTACCTGCTCTGTGCATGCCCTGTTGAAATTGATCTGTTGCTCCAGCTTTTTCTGGCTCTGCAGTAGGGAGTTCAAACTGTCTTGGTGCTCCTTCTGCAAGGCCAGAAATCTGGTATCCTGGTCTGTCTTTTCCTGTTGTAGGATGCCCATATCCTCTTTTATTTTAATGATATATTGCCTACTATCATTTCTGCCTCCTGGCTCCTCTGCAGCCTCTGCTCAGAAGAGTCCAGATCAGATTGGGCCTTCTGTAATGCCATCTGTTGCCTATTTGCCAGATTTTGGCTTTCAGCACATCTATCCTGCATGTCTCCCATATATAGGTACAGGTATGCTGCTATCCTGGCAATCTTATTGTGTTCCTCTTTGGCTTTAGGAGCCATATATAGTTCACTCAGGGCCACATGTAATGGACCCTGATCTCTATATATATCTGACCCTGTTTCAGTGACCTGTTGTGTGATGGCCTGCAACCACACATCCTGGCCCTGTTCGGTCCATTCACCTCTCACAAATAGCTTATGCAAGAGGTGCTCTCTGGCTATTTTCATGTCTACTAAGGTCGTCATTCTAGAGATTGGTCTCTGTCCTGACTTACAGAAGTTTGTATTTTATTTTTGCAGAACAGAACTTTTCTTGGAGTGTCCCTTTTGAGGAATGCTTCACAGCGTAATGCAGCGTGGTGATCCGACCGGATGTATGTATCCCGTCAGTTTGCACACTGTATTAAGCTGCACAAATGGTAAATCTAACCCAACGTCTCGGCTCGAGCCCCCAATTTGTAAGGGGATTCAATTCAACACTACAGCTAAGTCAACGCCTAGTCTATAATACTGAATGAAAACCCTTATTGATATATCTTTAGGTCCAGTTCATGCGTTCTGGATGACTACCCCTATATAACACCCCTCTCTTGGAATCCCCCTGACCCCACTGAGCCAAGAAGTAGTTCTGTTTTGCAAGTTTAAAAGGTTTATTTGATAATTTAAACAATAGATATATATCACCCTTTATAGTAAATTAATAATTGAATATCACACTTAATCTGATATGATAAATATTAACAACGGAGAATCTGGCACTAGCACACTTCTTATAATCACTAATGAGTTGACATGAAATGGATAAGATAGCACACAGGTGAATAGGAACAAAAGAAGAAGGTGGTACAGAATGCTTTATGTAAGCTCAGGTGGATGCAATATTCAATGAATGAAATGCAGTATAGAAATACTCAATATGATTTCAACAAAACAATGTAATCACTTTTCTCTGGCAATCCCCTCCCCCCCTTGATGCAAGGCAAGGAAATGGAAGGAAACACACAGTTCTCAGAAATGCAATCAAATGTGATTCAGTTCACCCCGGCAAGCTTAGACTACAGAAGTTTGAAAACACAGGCCCAAATGCTTTTATATGTGCTAGCAATGGATGAGAAATATGCTAAATTTGCTTTTAATTCCCTTTCAGAGGTTCAGGGTGAGTGGTATCTAGTTAATATTAGTCCAGGCTCACACTAGCAATGATGCAGGGATAGTTAGCAGGTTAAACGAAATTCTGGCAAATGGAAGGCAAGCAGCAACAGTTTTTACATGTGAAGAAATTTGCAAATCGCGGTAAAATTCGCGGATGCGCCGAGCGCTATTACAGGGGAACCACAAGGACTATCTCTATCGTTTTGGGGTCCTAGGAAAGCCTAGGATCTCAGCTTCAAAATGAAAGTTACTGCAAGTCTCTAGCACAAACGGTTGCGGAGATATGAGCGATTTTGTGAAGGTCGTTTTTCAGATTTGAAATTTTAAAGTTCAAAAAGACAAGTGCAGCTTGCGACTAGAAAATGACAAGTGACAGCTTTACAAATGACAGGTGACAGTTAGGAGGCAGTTCTACTTAGATTAAATAGATTGAATTATATTATTTTAACTAAGAGATTGGTTCTGCACAGTTTTCTAGGTACTCACACTATATTCTTGAGTGAAATGGGCCTCGCCATGGATCTGGTCAGGGTTTTGGACTGGGCTCGGGTCTCTCTCTGGGCACAGCACTGCTTTCTCTCTGGGTACAGCACTGCTTTCTCCCTCTGGTCTGGTCTCTAGTTCTGGATAGATTGAAGTCTCTAGTTTGGCTCTCTGGAGGTTTGATGGAGGTAAAGTCTGGATCTCTGGATGTTGTATGGTCCGGCAGAGCGCGTTGCAGCAAATGGAATTGAAGGTCCCTATCTGTCCTGCCTGTCTGCTTTTATGTGTTTAGAATGTGGGTGTGTTCTAGCATCACTGACCCTACCTCTCTCTCAGCTTCTAATTGGTCAAACTTCCATTTCTTATTTGATTGGGGAATGAACTGTGAGTCAGAGGGATGTCATTTTATGGCTTGCAGATAGGACACTCCTCTGTCAGATTGCACACATTCTATATTTGATAATAAAAGACATATTTCACAGTTACGCAGTTGCTTGAATTTACATATACATGGTGTGGCTGAATTTAGCCATGTCTCTGTCCAAATCTGCTGTTTCTAAGAGCTTGCATTCAGAAATGGCACATATTTCACTTTTTAACTGATTTTGCAATTTCTGATATTGACCCAACTTTACATACATGTGCGCAGGGAGTACGGACATTCACTGATGAAGTTTCAGATTTTTAACATGCATACATTTAGAGTAATATCCACTTTTCCGCTAAAACCCCCCTGAACATGCCACCGGGTCGAAAAACCTCTTAAACTGTGGGCAGAAAAATCACAAGAATTATGGTGTCATTTATAAAATTTTCACATGTCCGCTCTATGAGTTATTAATCTTTTTCTAAACAATATTCTGGCTACAAAGGGGTGTGGTTTTCTCTCAGCACAAGGTAGAAATACTGGTTAATCCAGTTCTGCCAAGCCAGCTTGCTCTCACAGGCAGTGCCCCTCCCAGCTCCTGCCAAGAGGAAGCTACATTTTACGACTGCGGTAATAAAAACCTTTGCCTGAGTGAAGAGGGCTTTGTTCACTCTCCTGCAGAGCACAGGTAATTCAATTATCAGATAGATGGCATATCCTTAGTGTGAGCAGCAAAAGGAAGGTTGGCCTGGGAACACAGTGGTGACTCAAGTTTCACTCCTGATGGGGGTAGCTGCCAAGCAAAATCAAGTTCCTTAAGCCAGACCTTCAGCTAACTGGCAGGTTTTTTTGTTGCTTTTTAACTTAACTTGCAATTTTACACATGCAGCTAGAATGCTGATTCTAAGTGCAAAACTATGGCATTTCAACAGTTACAAAGGCATGTGACACCAACATAGGTCACTCATTTAATCTAAACATTTTCGATTTTAGTGTCTTTAATCCAGTGCAACTTAAACTGCTGCAATCCACAGCTCAGCCAGTCTTGTTATAAACCTTGTCTTATGATCTTCATTTCCCAGATTTTGTAGGCACACAAAACTCCATTCTGCCAAATGTCTGCTGGTGTTCAGTAAATATTTTGCACATATTGCAATGTTTGAAAATAGGCATTTTGACTTGCCTTCAGGGAAACAGAGTGGTTTTAAAACGCCGGCTTTTGGATAGTGGTGAGTACTGGTACTGCACCCATTTTTGGGATTTAAGAAAAATGAATTCCCAACAATTCTAGGTTGCATTTGGCAATCAGCATTGCCATTCCCAATGGTTTCAGACTACTGTGCGGGTAGTCCAATGGTGATTTTAAAGCGCTTTGAAGCTAACCGGCGCTACTGTTTTTCCTTTGGCAACCCATTTCCCTCATGGCAACCCGGCCTTTCATTCCCGCACTGGTGGGTGGCAAGTGAGGCAACCATTTTAGTGTGCGCACAAACTGCGCAGCTTTCCTGGATTTCGGCGCACATGTGGGTTTTCCGCCATCTTGAATTTTCTAAGCCCACAGCACCAAATGTGGTGGCATGATAGCTTAAACGTGGGTCAGGACACCCAACATGTCCTGGCTCATTATGATGCCCTCTTCGGAAGACCACGCGCCAACAAGGAAGGACGGGAGAGGATCTGGGACGATGTAGTGGTTGCCATCAACGCGGAGGGGGTGGCAACCCGCGACATCAAGCACATCAAGAAGCGCTGGGAGGACTTGAGGTCCAGGACCCTCAATAAGGCCCGGCGCCTCGCGGAGGGGGGCCGGGCACGCCTGAGTGACATCCAGGTGAGGGTCCTGGAACGCGTAGACCCAGCGCTCCACGCCCAGATCCTTCGGAGGCAGACCGATCTGGAGTTGGCCGGTAAGTGGCCAAGCATTACTGTGTGAGACAGGGCATGTTGCAGTGTGCTGGTTGTCTGATACCTGCCTGTATGTGTGACATAGGCCATGTACGTATGTGTGTGTGCAGGGACATCATGGTCAGGCATGTGAGTACAGTGATGTGTGAACCACATGGTTGGTGCATGTGTTCTATTGCAACATGGGGGGCTCTGTGCGGAATGGACACATGGAAGCATGGCAGTCTCTGTTCCTGGACATGGGTGGGGGTGAGGGATGGGTGCTGGTCCCATGTACACGTATGGTGTCCATGTGTGTGTGTCTGACCTGCGTGTCTGTGACTTGTAACTACCCTGGATGCATGACACATGTCTGTGACAATGTTCAGATTCACTGATGCAGCCTAGTCATCCTTGTATCCACTGCGTCTGTGGTGTACGAGGCCAGATGGATGGAACTACGGTGAGGTGTGTGCATGTGATGGCAAGACCCATGATGCATGTGAGTTTAAAACCAACATTGTATGAATCATGAGTCCCCTGGTCATGTATGCCAATGTCCATGGCATGCGCCATGCCTGTTACTGTATGTGTTTTGCCTGCACTGACCCATGTGTTGTGGAGGGACATGATGGAAGTGATGTATGACAGTGCCACTCATCTGCTGTTGCTTCCTGTCTAGGGGACCATTGTACAGTACCCTGATGCTCGTGTTCTATGTCTCCCTCTACACAGTGGCAAGTGAAGAAGAGGGCAGAGAAGGCGCTGTGGAGCAGAGCGGCGGGGATGCCACCACGGCTGCAGCGGAAGGGGTGGGTGAGCCCCCACAGGGGCTTGCACCGGCGGAAGACGGCGTGGAGACATCCAGGTTGGTGGTTTCCACAGAGGGGGAGGAGGCCGCTACTGAGCCACACATGGGGCCTGGTGGGGGCATCCCCGCTGGTGCAAGTGGTGCAGTCCAGGGCCAGGGGCAGGAGGCAGCACAGGTCGCCGTGGAGGTGCCTGTGCATGTCACTGTCCCTGACACTGTGACTGCACCACCATGCACCAGCAGGGATGCCCCATCCCAGGCCCGCCCGCAGGTAGGGGAGATGTCCATGTCATCTGACACTCCTCTACCTGCGGACGAGGGGACCCCTGGCCGTGTGGAGAGGGTCCTGATTGGTGTCGCGTTGCGCACGGCTGGCATTCGTGATGAGGTGCATGCTTCCCGGGAGGAGCATGCACATCATCACGAAGAGCACCGTGCGTACGTGAACCATTTGGGAGCCGCCATGGTCGGGGGTTTCCTACATGTGTGTGGCCTTCTGGCGACCCTCTCCTCCTCTGTGGTGGCTATGCGCCAGTCGTGCTCCATGCCGTCTTCCGGCCCAGATGCCACCAGGGCCCCCTGTGGACCTGCCCCGACCAACGCAGCCAGCTCGGTGGGGACCCCATCCCTGCCACAGTCGGGAGTCGAAGGTCCAGCAGGGGTGGACACACCAGCAACTGTCCCCCTGCAGATGGAGGATGTGCCGGTATCATCTGGCAGGGCACGTGCACGACGGCATCGGTGGATTCCATCAGCCTGGATGCCGTCGTGCTGGCAGAGGCAGTGGCGTCGGAGGCAGCAGCAGGCTCGACGTGGGAGGCATCATGGCTCGGGGCCATCAAGATCAGAGGGGCAGGCATCGGCCAGAGGGCAGGAGAACCCTGGGATGGCAGTGTCTTCCGTGTGGGAGCAGTTGGTCCAGCGGATAGGTGCGGAGCGGCAGCGGGCGGAAGAGGAGCGGCTCACCATGGTCAGGGCGGAGTTCTCCATGCGTCGGGCCTTGAGGCGGGCTGAGTGCCTCGAGGAAGCTCGCAGGGAGTTTGAGGTGGACACGGGGTTGTCCCTGCGAGACCTCGGGGCCAGGACAGAGTCCCGCCTCCGGGACATCGACATGGAGTTCGAGGATGCCCTGGCCGGCAACATCACAGAGTGAGCCGCAGGACTTGCCCGCTGCCATTGTATATAGTTCTTTAGTTAGTTAGTGTTAGGTTTCCTTTATTTTTTAACTTTTTTTTGGACCGCTCGGACAATGGCCACTTTTCTGTATATATTTTTATTATTAGTTAGTAGTAGTAGGTTTTAATTTATGGTGTTGGGCTCATGGACCCTGGGATGTTCTTGTACATAGTTTGATGTTTGGAAAACATTTGTTGGATTTATATTTGTGTTCACCATGAGGCAATGGTTTTTCCTTATTTTTCCCCCCATTATTTTGCTTTGGACTACATTAGTTTTTGGATTCCTTTGTTTTTTGATTTTTTCTATTAGTTCTCGGACATGGACCATTTGTTTTGTCATCCCCATTGTTGTGTGTTTTATTTCTTTACTTCATTTTCATCTTTAATACATCTATTTATTACTTACATTTGTGGTATTTTCTCATTGGTTTCATGCATGTCATGATATGGGTTTTGACATTCACTTGCACCCATTGTGTATGTGTGTGTGAGGGACATGTGTTCATTTACATACTTGCCATTGGGGTTGTATCATGTAATTGCATCTACTATGTGGGTGGATGCAATCCTTGGCTGGGTATTTGTGCTGGGTATGCTGCCCATTACTGCCATGATTGCGTTTCGTCAGGACCTGGAGGCAGGGGGACATGAGTGGGGGCCTGCTGGGGGGTGGGGGTGCAAGGGGACATGGTTGGGGGCCTGCTGGCAGGTGCCCCACAGTGCTGGGGGGTGGGGGTGCAGGGGGACATGAGTGGGGGCCTGCTGGGGGTGGGGGTGCAAGGGGACATGATTGGGGGCCTGCTGGCAGGTGCCCGACAGTGCTGGGGGGTGGGGGTGCAGGGGGACATGAGTAGGGGCCTGCTGGGGGGTGGGGGTGCAAGGGGACATGAGTGGGACATGGTTTGGGGCCTGCTGGCAGGTGCCCCACAGTGCTGGGGGTGGGGGTGCAGGGGGACATGAGTAGGGGCCTGCTGGGGGGTGGGGGTGCAAGGGGACATGAGTGGGACATGGTTGGGGGCCTGCTGGCAGGTGCCCCACAGTGCTGGGGGGTGGGGGTGCAAGGGGACATGAGTGGGGGCCTGCTGGGGGGTGGGGGTGCAAGGGGACATGAGTGGGACATGGTTGGGGGCCTGCTGGCAGGTGCCCCACAGTGCTGGGGGGTGGGGGTGCAAGGGGACATGGTTGGGGGCCTGCTGGCAGGTGCCCCTCAGTGCTGGGGGGTGGGGGTGCAGGGGGACATGAGTGGGGGCCTGCTGGGGGTGGGGGTGCAAGGGGACATGATTGGGGGCCTGCTGGCAGGTGCCCCACAGTGCTGGGGGGTGGGGGTGCAAGGGGACATGGTTGGGGGCCTGCTGGCAGGTGCCCCACCGTGGCTTGGGGGTGTGGGGGTGCAGGGGGACATGAGTGGGGGCCTGCTGGGGGGTGGGGGTGCAAGGGGACATGATTGGGGGCCTGCTGGGGGTGGGGGTGGTGGGAGACATGGTGGGGGGCCTTGTGGAGGCTGCCCCTGGTGACTGGAGGGGTGGGGGTGGTGGGAGACATGGTTGGGGGCCTGCTGGCAGGTGCCCCACAGTGCTGGGGGGTGGGGGTGCAAGGGGACATGGTTGGGGGCCTGCTGGCAGGTGCCCCACAGTGCTGGGGGGTGGGGGTGCAGGGGGACATGAGTGGGGGCCTGCTGGGGGGTGGGGGTGCAAGGGGACATGATTGGGGGCCTGCTGGCAGGTGCCCCACAGTGCTGGGGGGTGGGGGTGCAAGGGGACATGATTGGGGGCCTGCTGGGGGTGGGGGTGGTGGGAGACATGGTGGGGGGCCTTGTGGAGGCTGCCCCTGGTGACTGAAGGGGTGGGGGTGGTGGGAGACATGGTTGGGGGCCTGCTGGCAGGTGCCCCACAGTGCTGGGGGGTGGGGGTGCAAGGGGACATGGTTGGGGGCCTGCTGGCAGGTGCCCCACAGTGCTGGGGGGTGGGTGTGCAGGGGGACATGAGTGGGGGCCTGCTGGGGGGTGGGGGTGCAAGGGGACATGATTGGGGGCCTGCTGGCAGGTGCCCCACAGTGCTGGGGGGTGGGGGTGCAGGGGGACATGAGTAGGGGCCTGCTGGGGGGTGGGGGTGCAAGGGGACATGAGTGGGACATGGTTGGGGGCCTGCTGGCAGGTGCCCCACAGTGCTGGGGGGTGGGGGTGCAAGGGGACATGAGTGGGGGCCTGCTGGGGGTGGGGGTGGTGGGAGACATGGTGGGGGGCCTTGTGGAGGCTGCCCCTGGTGACTGGAGGGGTGGGGGTGGTGGGAGACATGGTTGGGGGCCTGCTGGCAGGTGCCCCACAGTGCTGGGGGGTGGGGGTGCAAGGGGACATGAGTGGGGGCCTGCTGGGGGTGGGGGTGGTGGGAGACATGGTGGGGGGCCTTGTGGAGGCTGCCCCTGGTGACTGGAGGGGTGGGGGTGGTGTGAGACATGGGTGGGGGCCTTGTGGAGGCTGCCCCTGGTGACTGGGGGGTGGGGGTGGTGGGAGACATGGGTGGGGGCCTTGTGGAGGCTGCCCCTGGTGACTGGGGGAGTGGGGGTGGTGGGAGAGATGGGTGGGGGCCTTGTGGAGGCTGCCCCTGGTGACTGGGGGGTGGGGGTGGTGGGAGACATGGGTGGGGGCCTTGTGGAGGCTGCCCCTGGTGACTGGGGGAGTGGGGGTGGTGGGAGACATAGGTGGGGGCCTTGTGGAGGCTGCCCCTGGTGACTGGAGGGGTGGGGGTGGTGGGAGACATGGGTGGGGGCCTGGTGGAGGCTGCCCCTGGTGACTGGAGGGGTGGGGGTGCTGGGAGACATGGTTGGGGGCCTTGTGGAGGCTGCCCCTGGTGACTGGGGGGTGGGGGTGGTGGGAGACATGGGTGGGGGCCTTGTGGAGGCTGCCCCTGGTGACTGGAGGGGTGGGGGTGGTGGGAGACATGGGTGGGGGCCTGGTGGAGGCTGCCCCTGGTGACTGGAGGGGTGGGGGTGCTTGGAGACATGGTTGGGGGCCTTGTGGAGGCTGCCCCTGGTGACTGGGGGGTGGGGGTGGTGGGAGACATGGGTGGGGGCCTTGTGGAGGCTGCCCCTGGTGACTGGGGAGTGGGAGACATGGGTGGGGGCCTGGTGGAGGCTGCCCCTGGTGACTGGGGGGTGGGGGTGGTGGGAGACATGGTTGGGGGCCTGCTGGCAGGTGCCCCACAGTGCTGGGGGGTGGGGGTGGTGGGAGGCATGGGTGGGGGCCTTGTGGAGGCTGCCCCTGGTGACTGGAGGGGTGGGGGTGCAAGGGGACATGAGTGGGGGCCTGCTGGGGGTGGGGGTGGTGGGAGACATGGTGGGGGGCCTGCTGGCAGGTGCCCCACAGTGCTGGGGGGTGGGGGTGGTGGGAGACATGGGTGGGGGCCTTGTGGAGGCTGCCCCTGGTGACTGGAGGGGTGGGGGTGGTGGGAGACATGGGTGGGGGCATGGTGGAGGCTGCCCCTGGTGACTGGAGGGGTGGGGGTGCAAGGGGACATGAGTGGGGGCCTGCTGGGGGTGGGGGTGGTGGGAGACATGGTGGGGGGCCTTGTGGAGGCTGCCCCTGGTGACTGGAGGGGTGGGGGTGGTGTGAGACATGGGTGGGGGCCTTGTGGAGGCTGCCCCTGGTGACTGGGGGGTGGGGGTGGTGGGAGACATGGGTGGGGGCCTTGTGGAGGCTGCCCCTGGTGACTGGGGGGGTGGGGGTGGTGTGAGACATGGGTGGGGGCCTTGTGGAGGCTGCCCCTGGTGACTGGGGGGTGGGGGTGGTGGGAGACATGGGTGGGGGCCTTGTGGAGGCTGCCCCTGGTGACTGGGGGAGTGGGGGTGGTGGGAGACATGGGTGGGGGCCTTGTGGAGGCTGCCCCTGGTGACTGGAGGGGTGGGGGTGGTGGGAGACATGGGTGGGGGCCTGGTGGAGGCTGCCCCTGGTGACTGGAGGGTTGGGGGTGCTGGGAGACATGGGTGGGGGCCTTGTGGAGGCTGCCCCTGGTGACTGGGGGGTGGGGGTGGTGGGAGACATGGGTGGGGGCCTTGTGGAGGCTGCCCCTGGTGACTGGGGGGTGGGGGTGGTGGGAGACATGGGTGGGGGCCTTGTGGAGGCTGCCCCTGGTGACTGGGGGGTGGGGGTGGTGGGAGACATGGGTGGGGGCCTTGTGGAGGCTGCCCCTGGTGACTGGGGGGTGGGGGTGGTGGGAGACATGGGTGGGGGCCTTGTGGAGGCTGCCCCTGGTGACTGGGGAGTGGGGGTGGTGGGAGACATGGGTGGGGGCCTGGTGGAGGCTGCCCCTGGTGACTGGGGGGTGGGGGTGGTGGGAGACATGGTTGGGGGCCTGCTGGCAGGTGCCCCACAGTGCTGGGGGGTGGGGGTGGTGGGAGACATGGGTGGGGGCCTTGTGGAGGCTGCCCCTGGTGACTGGAGGGGTGGGGGTGGTGGGAGACATGGGTGGGGGCCTGGTGGAGGCTGCCCCTGGTGACTGGGGGGTGGGGGTGGTGGGAGACATGGGTGGGGGCCTGGTGGAGGCTGGCCCTGGTGACTGGGGGGGGGGTGGTGGGAGACATGGGTGGGGGCCTTGTGGAGGCTGCCCCTGGTGACTGGGGAGTGGGGGTGGTGGGAGACATGGGTGGGGGCCTGGTGGAGGCTGCCCCTGGTGACTGGGGGGTGGGGGTGGTGAGAGACATGGTTGGGGGCCTGCTGGCAGGTGCCCCACAGTGCTGGGGGGTGGGGGTGGTGGGAGACATGGGTGGGGGCCTTGTGGAGGCTGCCCCTGGTGACTGGAGGGGTGGGGGTGGTGGGAGACATGGGTGGGGGCCTGGTGGAGGCTGCCCCTGGTGACTGGAGGGGTGGGGGTGCAAGGGGACATGAGTGGGACATGGTTGGGGGCCTGCTGGCAGGTGCCCCACGGTGCTGGGGGTGCAAGGGGACATGTGGCTTGGCTGGGGGGCATGCCCATGGTGGATGGGCTGCCTGCGGGACATGACCAGGGGTGCAGGGTAGTCCCCTGTGGTGTGGGCTGCCTGCAGAGGTCGTGGAGGGGGTAGAGGGGAGACCTGGGAGGACCCACACTGGCAATTCACCTCTTCAATGTCCCGCACACCTACGTAATACACTGCCCCACTCGCACAGGCCCAATCGCGTGTAGGATTTCTCGCGCACCCCTGAAATCCACGTACCCAGCCCAATCGCGTGTAGAATTTCTCGCGCACCCCTGAAATCCACGTACCCAGCCCAATCGCGTGTAGATTTTCTCGCGCACCCCTGAAATCCACATACCCAGCCCAATCACGTGTAGATCTTCTCGCGCACCCCTGAAATCCACGTACCCAGGCCAATCGCGTGTAGAATTTCTCGTGCACCCCTGAAATCCACGTACCCAGCCCAATATCGTGTAGAATTTCTCGCGCACCCCTGAATTCCACGTACCCAGCCCAATCGCGTGTAGATTTTCTCGCGCACCCCTGAAATCCACGTACCCAGGCCAATCGCGTGTAGAATTTCTCGCGCACCCCTGAAATCCACATACCCAGCCCAATCGCGTGTAGATTTTCTCACGCACCCCTGAAATCCACGTACCCAGCCCAATCGCGTGTAGATTTTCTCGCGCACCCCTGTAATACACGTACCCAGGCCTATCGCGTGTGGGGACACCTTCACACCCCTGAAATACACGCTCCCCGCTCTGCGTTTGCTGCTGCCCTTTGCGCTGGATTGGGGATTTTGATGGCTTTTCCCTGCGCAAGGGGCGTTCTTGGGGGCGTAACTGACGCTGCTGCAGGGTCGCTGCGCCACTCTGCGCCACGGCTGGTTGTGGATGTTGGAATCCATGAATACGCTGTGCGCCTGAATGTGTTTCGGCGCACGCGGCTGGCGCAGACTACCGCACGCGCACACTGTGCGCCAGCCGCGTGCGCCACTTGTGCGCCGAATTCTATGAATTGGCCCCTCAGCATAGTACAGTTTATAAACTAGATTTCTTATAGTTGAATGATGTGTTGATATCCTTTTGATATCATGGAAGGTGGTTTTGCAAGTAGGTTCTGTAATGCAGGCCAATGAATGTCCTTGTAGTCCTGTATCCTTGTGTACTGGACAGGTATCCATATTTTGCAGTAGTTTAATTTTAATTTTGTCTTTGCTTTTCACATATTGATTGAGGAATTGGCGTAAAGACTTGAACATTTTTTTGGGAATGTTACACATTGACGTGCATGACCATTTGTACACTAGACATTCTGATTCAGTTGAATGGAGGGGTAATTCTAAGTTTTCAGGACATATTTTTGTAAGGAGTACTTCTTGTTCCATTATGGTATTATTAACTTTTACATAACCTCGAGCACTGCTATGTATGGCAATTGTATTTGTTTGCTTTTGCTTGTACGCTTCTACATTAAAGTATGGTTCTGTGCTCGTAGTGTGACTCCATTCACCTCCGCAGATACTTAAGAAGTTCTTTCTGTTGACATTTTGTTTATTTAGAAGTCTTTTTTGTAATTTAGTTATTAGTTTTGTTAGTGGTTTCATTTTGTTTAATACTAAAATAAATAACTTTCTTTTGAGAAGATTTGCACTGTCTATCAACGCTTCTAAGATTAATTTCCTACGATAGGTTTTAAGCGTTGAACCTGGTTTCTGTCCTGTTTTTATAAGATTTTGAAGGACTTTGCGACGGAACATATTGGCTAAAATACTTTTCTTGGTATGCATACTTTGAACTATATCAAGATTTAAAGATGCAGTTTTATCTGTAGTGATAGCTGACTTTCTACTAATTGTTTTTTGGTTTCGTTTACATTTTGATAGAGGAGCAAAGTTTTTGTACTTGAAACTTCTTTTGTTTCACTAAATGACTGTATTAGCTGTTTTGTTTCAACTTTTTTTTACAAATTGTGCTAGAGATGGATGCTTATGTGGGACACTTTTATTTTCATTTGCTCTACTTCTGCATTGCTTTCTACAGACTTAATTTTTGGTAGGCATTCTTTAGGGTCTGTTGAAAAAAATGAAGAAGGTATGGTTTGTGGTGTTCTGCAATGTATATGCGCTGTGTGCATGAGTGTTTGAGTAAGATAATAAAGATGTATGTAATGGTGTGTGATTGTGCATTGGAAACTACAACTAGTAGGGATGGGTATTCTTGAATTAATGTGTTACTAAACTGGGGTTCAGATGACAGAAAAAAGTAAACTAGTGGTGTGGAGAAGTATAAATAGTATATCTAATGCTATACAATTAAAACAGTTGTTTGCTCTATAACATCTAAATTCTAGTGGTTGAATTGGGTAATATGTGTGTCGAAAAATAGGAATTTGTGGGCCATTCTGGCTCTAAATCGCTGTTTAAGAAATGGGGATTTCCGGACAGAATGTTGCAGAATCTCTATTTTTAGGCACAGAAATAGCATGAATTAACCTTACAGTGTGCTTGAGTAATAATACAAATATTATGGTGATATTCTACTTACTTTTTTTCTAAAATGAACAGGTTACTTCTTAGTTGTTCTTTGTACTTCAAATTCGGTTGCTTCTTTTCAGGAGAATGGTCTTCACTGCAATTGTAAAAGAAATAAATTAGTAATTTTGTTTGTATATAGCACTGTTTTTAATTTAGACATTGATTTTTTCAATTGAAATCCTCAGCGCCTTCCTCAAAACCATTAAAACTATCTTATTTACATAAGATACGTTGCACGAGTTGAATACATATGATATGTTCTTAATGAACAAATTGTAGTGCAATGACTGACTGTAGCAAAGAAAATATCTTTACTATGTCTTGTGAAATTCATAATGTACCACTGAATACCATTATTCCTGTAACTAAGCTCTTCCAAGCAATAGTGCATCAATGTCATGGGCTGCTTGTCCTATATAAATGTTAGTAATTAAATAAATAAAGAAATAAAAACGAATTATGTAATTGTACAAGTATTATTGTTTGAGATTTGAACATAGAGTGGCCATGCAATTTTGTTTGATTATATGTAGTCTATATATTTCATTTAAAAAATGATGTTAGTTTGACATGATTTGAGTATGTGTGTGTGTATAAAGAAATTAAATAGTATAAAGATTTGTAAGTGACAGTTGATTTTAGGAGATTGAAAAAAAGACAGTAGATTAATTTTACAGATTATACAAGCTAATAGTCAGTTAGAAAATGTGTTCATGTACTGTACAGAAAAGATGCATACCGGTAGTTTGTGTTCATGCATATGGATATGCATGGAACTGCAAGTAGAAATCTTGGAGACTTGTACAGTATTTCTTGTAGATGGTGCTTGCCAATGATATGACACTTGTACTCAAAGAGATTCACATTACATTTGCAGGTCTGATCTATGATGATGCAGTTAGATGTAGAGGTCTTGAATGTAATTGGTGGATGGTCATGTTACGATATGTCTGCGGACATGGCGGTAGTTCGCGGACACCGGGTGTTACATCCGGGGATTTTTGGGTTCAGAAGTCATGCAAATGAGAATAAGCAATGAAAGGGATTTGTCAGGAAAGTTTACTGGGTGTGTTGTGCCAGGAGAGAGTTTCTCAGATACTCTTTTTGCTGAGAGAAGAACAGATAGCTATGGCTGTGTGTTTCAGAAAACAGATTGTTTGGATTTTAGGAGACTCGTGGATACATTGGTTGAAGGTGTATGCAGAAACCTGTGGAGTAGCTGTAGATCTTTGATTCCCACATGTGGAAGTACACTGGCATGGAGTACGTGGAATGAAGTGGTTGGACTTGTTACCTCTCTGTGCTACTTTGGAGACAGAGCAACATCCACATATAATTATAATTCATTGTGGAGGGAACGGTTTAGGACATGTGTCTGGAATGTCTTTGCAATTTGCAATGAAAGAAGGACTTGGGAAGGTCATGGACATGTTTCCAAATTCTCAAGTAATTTTTTTACGGATTGCGCAGAGACAAATGTGGCTTCGTTCTTCTTCATTTGGTCCACAAATGGAGAAAGCAAGGCGCAATGTCAATAAGGCTGTTTGTGCCTTTCTAAGAGATTTTGGCATGTCCTCTTTTCACAATGAAAATATTATGTTTTGTAGTACATACATTTTTCGCAGAGATGGAGTACATCTAACTTATGCTGGCAATCAGATTTTTCGAAGAAACATACAAAATGCATTGCAACGTTTTTTCGAATTACAGCATCCATTTTGAAGTAGGTGTTGAGTATTTATAATTTTTGAAACACAAGCACCTCCCAAAGGCCCTTTTCAGAGCCACCACTTCATCCCAGAGAAAATTGCAATGCTTATGATAGGGTAGCACCCCAAAATTTTAGATGTCTGCGGACTTCTAAAAAATACAAAGGGCCCTGCTTCATATATTTTCACTTCTATTTTTTAACTGGGAAAGGCGGCTCTGAAAAGAGCCTTTTTTTTTATTTTTGTTATTTTATATTTTTTTTGGTTTTTTATACACGACACACTAGGAGAGGAGGGGAAAGGATGGTAAAGGAGGGGACACCAACCACGGGGATAAGAAAGGGCGAGCTGAGAGAGGAAGATGTAGAGTGGGTTTTATTTGGGTAGTGAGCAGGTCTTCTCGTGCTCTGAGACGATAGCATCACATTTATGAACATACATTTTAAATAGAAATATGTAGAATTTGCAGCCAACATATTCCTAGGCAAATATCATCTTTTCTAGTTGGCATCTTTAGTTTGTAAACTGTTCATTTATTGATGGCAAACAGCTAAACTTTACCATTTCATCAAAGTATCTTAAGGTGAACAGCCACTGGAAAGATGTCTGTCACCACAGATATCCAAGAGGGTTGGACCCTGGTACCAAATAAGAAAGGTGTTGGGTTAGATGGATGCATGTAGCTAGGTCTTCAACAAACAGCCCTAAGAGTTTGAATGGCCACACATCGGACCTTCCTTGGTTCAGGCTAATTCTGGCAATTTCATCAACCATTCCCAAGCAGTTCTGTCAGCTTTAAAGCCACTGTGTGTTTCTTCTCTGAGGGCAAACCATGCAAGTTTGCTGGCTTCAGAGCCTCATCACGACTTTGGCGGTAATGCGGCGGATTGTCCACCGGACGTAATTAGCGCTAACGCCAATGTCCCCGGCAGACAATCTGCCAAATCACGACTTATCATGCATGTGCCCCGGTCCATGGCGGTATCGCAAATAGCGCGAACCTTTAAATTCAGCGCAGCGTGCAATACCACCATATCGCGCGCTATGAGCGCGCGGGAAACGTGTCACCGCTGGAATGGGAAAAAAGCTGCGGCCATCTTGGAAATCAGAATCCCTCGGATATCACAGTCCCAGGAAGCCATCCACGCCATCCAACCCCAAAACTTGTCTCAGGAGCGCACAAGGGGCAAGACTGCCCTTGACAGGGTGAGAAAGCCCAAATTCAGTGACCAGGAGCTAGCTGTACTGGTGGAGGAGGCGGAGACACACCATGAGGAGCTGCAGCAACGCAAAACAAGTGGCCAGCGCAGAGCACAAATCTGGCGCAACATCAGCCAGAGGGTCACTGCTGTGGGGCGCGTACCCCGGGATGGGGAGGATTGCTGCAAATGCCTGAACGACCTGCACGAGCGAGTCCGTGGCATCCTGTCACAGCATAGGAGTGCAAGCTTGGCCACTGGAGAAGGGCCACCACCACCCCCACCCGAACTCACACTATGGGAGGAGAAAATGAGTGCCCTGATAGATGTTGGCACCATCGAGGGCATTGGTGGAGCGGAGGCAGGCACTGGAAAGCGATCCAATTGCAGGTGAGCCCCACACCCAAATGCATGCACCTGAAAGAACCAGACATGCAGAACCCAAGTTAATGAATGGGAGCAAATGTGTGTGAGGAACAGCATACACCCATAAGTGAGGCCTTCATCCATTGACCGTAATGCTTCCAAGACGACTCTGCACGTGCAGTGCATGAGTGACAGGGGCAGGGGATAGACATCCATAGCCATAGGACAGCTACGTTGAGTTGAAGTGCGCATGAATACACCCCCAAAACCCTGAGCGCAGTGCACCCCAACCATGCATGTAATCTTGTCACTCTGACATTACCACGCTGTCTACCTCCATACCCACTCACAACAAGCACCACATGGCGACAGAACAGAATGCAAGAAGAATGCGTGAATGATACTGTCTTCAAACCCACTTGTTGGCATGAACTGCATCACACAAATATATGTAGCATTGAACTCAAACCACACCCTATGTACCCCACAGGAACACGTCAATCCCAATGGGATGAAGATGATGGGGAGGAGGATCACAGCGGCCAAGGCACCACCCCTCCACCAGCACCACCACCCCACAAAGAGGCTGCACGGAAGCGAGACGAACTAGGCCAACCTCCACTACACCAAACGCAGCCCTACCAGACAGCAGCAGCACCCACATGGCCGCAGGGAAGCCACCAGTCACAGCCCCCATGCTGAGGGACAGAGCAGTGGATCAGAGCCCGACGTGGGAGGAAAATCTCCACATGGTCATCAGGCAGGAGGATAGCACTCTCCCAGAAGCAGTGATGCCGAAGGGATGATCACACCCCAGGGGAGCCCAAGGCCAGGCACACAGCTTGCACAAAGCCCACATCTGCCTGTGCGTCGTGTCCGCACACCACAGCCGGATGTGGATACGTCATCATATGGCAGCCCAGAGGACCGGCACTCAGAGCCTGGTGGCCCTATGCCCCCATGCAGCCCCCCCACCTGACAGTGCACAATTCGCAGGCCAGCACATGACACATCAGGGGTGCCCTTCTTCACTGGGGCAGCAGTGATGGGCCGACTCGACATTATTGAGGCCAAACAGGCCAGGGTGGAATCAATGGCCAAGGTGCAGAGTCGTCACATCAAGGCCGTCAGTGCATCAATACGGCATGGATGCAAATACATAGCGCGGGACAATGCGCACACACGCAGAGTCGTTGAACAATGTACCGCTGCCCTGACAGGCTTCGGGCAACGAGTGAGAGAGTTGACGGAGGCAGTCTCAGCACTTGCTGAGCAAACAAGGGAGGGAAACAACCTCAAGCGACAGCACATGCTGGCCGCTGCTTCAGTCCCTTCGACATCGACCACACCCACTGAGGGTTCCCTCGAGCCATCTCCTAGGCACCAGTCTATGCGCCACCTAAGGGCATGCACACCAGACGGGCCCGGAAAAGTAAAGCGCCCACGACCATTCTAGAGGTGCATGGCATCTTTATTGGTGCCCTGATAAGACACATGTGCCTATCGGCACAGTTGGGGATAGTTAACTGGGGGGAGGGAGGATGGTGTGCTGGGTGTTTACTGGGGGGAAGGGGGATTGTGTGCTGGGTGTTTACTGGGGGAGGGGAGATTGTGTGCTGGGTGTTTACTGGGAGAGGGGGATCGTGTGCTGGGTGTTCACTGGGGGAAGGGGGGATTGTGTGCTGGGTGTTCACTGGGGTGAGGGGGGTTTGTTGGACTGAAAATATTTCACGTTAGAAAAATCACAATGCATGGACAGTAGTGATTGTTACACATGCAATTTAATGTTGAAGTGACATATTTCCAATTTACCCATTACCCATTTCTAAAATAATCCATCAATCATTCCCTGTCTGGCCAACCTCCCCTCCCTCAGCCCAATCCTTTGTGCAAGTGCAACACCTTCTGGCACTTCATCACCCTCACTACCATCCTCAGGTGGCTACACATGAGCATCAGGGGGCAGTGGCACATTTCTGCGACAGCAGATGTTGTGCAGCATGGCACATGTCAGTACAATTTTGCCAACTTTTTCTGGTGCATTTATCATTGCCCCTCCCATGCGGTCGAGGGACCGGAAGCGTGCCTTCAGCAGTCCAAATGCCCTCTCCACGCAGATCCGTGTACGGGCATGGGCAAGGTTGTATGCCCGCTCAGCCGCCGTGTGTGGATGACGCACAGGGGTCATGAGCCACGTGTACTGGGGATATCCAGAATCACCTGCAGGGGAAAGAAAGCTGGTATGGGGACAAGGTAAGTTGTAGAGGGGAATGTAGATGCACACACCTAACGTATTCAAAATCTTTACGAAGTGAGTGTAGATAATTTTAAGTAATCTTTTAAGGTGTGGGGGAGGAAACGTGACCCTGGCACAGGATCACAAATACCTATCCGTACTGAGAAAAAAGAGGATCCAAAGGTAGGAGCCCTCCCGTCCCCTGCACACTATTGGTGTCCCGTATAATAACGGTTAAGAATAAATCTGAAATAAAGCATAGATATATGGTGATGTAAAATATTTAATCATATAATTTCAAGACAAACAAATGCTTCAAATTTTAGAGTTCAATGGTTAAAGACCATTTTAATTGAAGAAATATACATCAATGAATCTTGTGATGCTGAGACCAAAACCAAATGTCAAATGATATACAATATACAAATTGTTTGGGACCTTGTGGACCCAGTGCGTATATAATCACAACTCAAGTAAAAAATGGCTGACGCGTTTCGGGATCCTGTCCCTTCTTCTAGAGCCAAGTGAATTGTAAACTGTAAGAAAAATGAAATGAAGAAAGCGCATGTCAGGTTTTTTGGGTAGTAAATACTCCTAAACAAAAGCGCTCACCAAGCATGTAAAAAGGCAAAGGCAAAACCCATTAATTGTGGAATGATCCATTAAAATTCCTATATTTTTAAAGAACCAAAATATCGATCAAATGTATTAAACCAGTTACATATTCTTCCAAAAGCACCTATCCTCCAAGGGGGAGTTGGCAATGTGACCAATAAATAATCCTCACAGTTGATTTGTCTGAATTATAGCCGAGATGAGGTGAACAAACATATTAATTATCTACATGAAAACATCACAGAAGATACCCAGATGTTGTTACAGGACACAGATTAGAAAGCACAGGTAGAGACTAACATACCTTTAAATAGTGTTCTTGAAAAGAAAAAGTGACAGCCTCAAGGGCGTGATGTGCGGGTGTCGGTCCTCAAAATTCAGGACAATTTTGCCAACTTTTTCTGGTGCATTTATCATTGCCCCTCCCATGCGGTCGAGGCACCGGAAGCGTGCCTTCAGCAGTCCAAATGCCCTCTCCACGCAGATCCGTGTACGGGCATAGGCAAGGTTGTATGCCCGCTCAGCCGCCCGTGTGTGGATGACGCACAGGGGTCATGAGCCACGTGTACCGGGGATATCCAGAATCACCTGCGGGGGAGAGAAAGCTGGTATGGGGACAAGGTAAGTCCAGTGGGTGTACAGAACTCTGTCATCAGTGTGATTTTGCCATATTTGTCATTTGGTCTATAACATTGTGGAGTGTGCTGTCCTACAGACACGATTGAATCAATGGGGTACTCTCCACTTGGTACGCCTATGTTTCTGGATGTAACAGTACTCATTCACTTGTCACTAGATAAGGGGACACTTCCATCTACTTCTGCATGACAGAAGTGGCTGCCTCAGGTGTCATTGCAAATCCATTTGGCTATAGTTGCATTTGCTGGTTGTCACTGTTCTGCACTGTTCTCCATGCATTTCCTGGCCATTCTGGGGACAGTGTTCATGGGATGTACATTGTCATTACTTAGCCTACTTATGTGTGGTGCATTTGTGGATGTGCCAGCTTATGGTTTGGAATGTCATTACTGTCGGATGGCCAGGGTGGGATTTCTGTACTGTGTCAGTGTTGGGAGCCATGGTGCTACTCACACAGGGGGCTTTATTGTGATGGGCCTTCCATATGTCACTGTGCAGCCACATGTCTCACATCCTGCAAGGGTGTTTTCTGCTGTGTTGGACATGTCCAAGGTTTGTCGTGCAAGGTGCTTGAATGTGAATGCTGCAGTAATGCTGCTGCCTATTGGGAATAATGGATTCTGTGACAGGCACCATCAGTTGTGGATTCACATGCTTTATGGTATACATTTGTACTCACCCAGTAGCCAAGTCTTTTGGCCTCGGTGCCGTTCCATGTACGCTGGCAGGGTACTGTTGTGCAGGACCATGGAGTCGTGGGTGGATCCTGGGTAGCGGGCACAACAGTGGCTGAAGGTGAGGACAGGACCACATGTCATCTGCACGTTGAGGGAATGGTACTGTTTCCGGTTTCTGTAGGCAGCCTCATGTGCCTGGGGTGGTAAGAGTGCCACATGTGTGCAGTCCAGGGCTGCTATTACATTCAGGACTTGGGCAATGGCATCGAATTTACCCTTCAGCTGGTGCACCTGTGCCTGTGTGGCTGGCAATGCAATGTGTTTGTTCACATGATTCAACAGTGCATCAAGCACCTGTCCCAGCATGGCACTGAATGTGGACTGGGCCATTCCATGCATCATGGCAACGGTATGTTGGTAGCTCCCAGTCCCAAGAAATTGAAGCACAGACACAAGCTTCACTAGGGGAGGTACTGCCGTGGCTATGCGGCTGCCAATGTCACCCTGGATTGTGTCCAGCAACTGGGTGATGGTTGCCCTGTCCAGCCGATATTCTATCACCAACTGACCATCAGTCAGGGCCCAGGGTGTTGGCCTGACCCTGGGGATGGCTGGCCACCTTGCTGGTGCTGCTCTCCTCCTCCTTCTCCTCATCCCCACCCCCGGAACTCCCAGGGCCCTGGCCTGGTTTGCTGGCCTCTGTAGCTCCAGGCGCAGCAGGTAGAAGTCAACATCAAGGCTCCAGGCTCCAAATGGCAGCATGGTGTTTGGAAGTGTGTGTTGTGCATGGGTGGGTCCTTTGTAGGCCTCTGATTTGCATTGGTATCACCTGGGCCCTTGTTGCTGTCTCCTCCCTGCTCATGCTGGTGTAATGGTGTTGGGCAGGGTGTGTTGTGCATGGGTGGCTCCTTTATAGGCCTCTGATTTCCATTGCTTCCACCTGGGCCCTTATTGCTGTCTCCTCCCCGCTCCTGCTGGTGTAATGGTGTTGGGGAGGGTGTGTTGTGCATGGTTGGCTCCTTTGTAGGCCTCTGATTTCCATTGGTTCCACCTGGGCCCTTATTGCTGTGGCCTGTGTTCTGTTACCTCCAGCTTTTTGCTGGAGGTATTTTCGGCGGATTATCTGCCGCTTTTCTGGTGCTAATATCGCCTACGCCGGACTCGTGATTGGTGATGTTTTAGCGTGAATGGTTCCTGGTGCTGTTATGGCCGGCGCTTGTACAGCCGGCTGTACTTGCGCCGGCTGTAATGGCGCCGGCGGTATTTGGACTTGTGATCCGACGGACCCTTAAAATCGGCACTAATAGCGTTACCGCCGATTTTAAGGGTTACCGCCAAAGTTGTGATGACGCCCACTGTGTGTCAGCCTTAGCAGTGAAGGGGATCCTATCTGTGTCTTCTACTTGTTATACAGCTGTTCTGGAAGTGGTGCCATTGGCCCACTCTTGCTAAAAGATGTTTTGTCACATTTTGAGCCCATTATCTATCTTTGGTGTACAAACGCGGTTGCAAAAACTCTCCTTTTTGTCTTGATTGGCAGCACTGGTTGGATGCTGCAGACCTGAAGAAAGTGGTTTGATCCCTATACCACTGAAACCAGTAGGCCGTATTAGACCCTTTTTCAAGCAAAGGACCACTGGGATGGCCCAAAGGTCTATGCAAGTGGAAAGCACAACACTTGCTAATGCGATATTACATTTTGAGAACATCTTCACATTTAATGTCATCTTGGGGAAATGATGAAGCATGATTCACTAACCAATGAGAGTGTTGTGCATGGGTGGGTCATTTGTAGGCCTCTGATTTGCATTGGTATCACCTGGGCCCTTATTGCTGTCTCCTTCCCGCTCCTGCTGGTGTAATGGTGTTGGGGAGGGTGTGTTTTGCATGGTTGGCTCCTTTGTAGACCTCTGATTTCCATTGGTTCCACCTGGGCCCTTATTGCTGTGGCCTGTGTTCTGTTACCTCCAGCTTTTTGCTGGAGGTATTTTCGGCAGATTATCTGCCGCTTTTCTGTCGCTAATAGCGCCTACGCCGGACTCGTGATTGGTGATGTTTTAGCGCGAATGGTTCCTGGTGCAGTTATGGCCGGCGCTTGTATAGCCGGCTGTACTTGCGCCGGCTGTAATGGCGCCGGCGGTATTTGGACTTGTGATCCGACGGACCCTTAAAATCGGCACTAATAGCGTTACCGCTGATTTTAAGGGTTACCGCCAAAGTTGTGATGAGGCCCACTATGTGTCAGCCTTAGCAGTGAAGGGGATCCTATCTGTGTCTTCTACTTGTTATAAAGCTGTTCTGGAAGTAGTGCCCTTGGCCCATTCTTGCTAAAAGATGTTTTGTCACATTTTGAGTCCATTATCTATCTTTGGTGTACAAACGCAGTGAAGAGCCATTGCCTGTGTTCTGTTACCTCCAGCTTTTTGCTGGAGGTATTTTCGGCGGATTATCTGCCGCTTTTCTGGTGCTAATAGCGCCTACGCTGGACTCGTGATTGGTGATGTTTTAGCGCGAATGGTTCCTGGTGCTGTTATGGCCGGCGCTTGTACAGCCGGCTGTACTTGCGCCGGCTGTAATGGCGCCGGCGGTATTTGGACTTGTGATCCGACGGACCCTTAAAATCGGCACTAATAGCGTTACCGCCGATTTTAAGGGTTACCGCCAAAGTTGTGATGAGGCCCACTGTGTGTCAGCCTTAGCAGTGAAGGGGATCCTATCTGTGTCTTCTACTTCTTATACAGCTGTTCTGGAAGTGGTGCCCTTGGCCCACTCTTGCTAAAAAGATGTTTTGTCACATTTTGAGCCCATTATCTATCTTTGGTGTACAAACGAAGTGAACAGCCATTGCAAAAACTCTCCTTTTTGTCTTGATTGGCAGCACTGGTTGGAGTGCTGCGGCCCTGAAGAAAGTGGTTTAATCCCTATACCACTGAAACCAGTAGGCCGTATTAGACCTTTTTTCAAGCAAAGGACCACTGGGATGGCCCAAAGGTCTATGCAAGTGGAAAGCACAACACTTGCTAAAGCGATATTACATTTTGAGAACATCTTCACATATAATGTCATCTTGGGGAAATGATGAAGCATGATTCACTAACCAATGAGAGTTGTTTCATTAAAAAAAAAAAATCAAGGCAATTTTGTGTTTATCTTTTTAAATTGCCAAGCAAGGGAAAAAGAATAAAGCAATTAGATTTCACCTGCAAGTCGCTGAGCACACTAGTTTGGTTTAAAAATATAAAGTTGTGCTTTTTATATAATCATAGTATTGACTGCGATAAAATAGCTATAGAGCAATTCTTTCATCTATTCCCTAACCCGAGATAATCGGCTAACCAGAATTGTCTAGGGTTAGACGCCTCACTAGGGAATAGAGAGAACGGTTGGAGGGCAAGTAATGGTAAAGTTACTCAGAAGGTAACTATAAAGAGGTAAAAGAATCTAAATTGCTTACCTGATAGTTTGTGTGTGATAAAAAAATGAATCCAATGAAGTCATCACTGATTCCCCAGTGGTGACTAATCACATGTGGCCAGGGGATGGCAGCCTTTACCTGATCCTGAGCCTGAGGGAAGTTTTATGGGAGGAGACAGACTCCAGGGAGATGACATGGCTTCATTGGATGATACATGGTATCCCTCATTTGTCTTCCCACTTCCAAGACCCTTATGGCCTATTGTCATTCATCTACACCTCCCCCTTTGAAGCATAGGGAAAACCTTCCCCCACATCAAATAAGCCAAACTCCAACCTTGATCTATCTGGTTGAAATTACAAAACCACCTTCTCCAGTTCCAAGTTTCAATCATCCAACAATAAGTTATTGTTTAAATCTATGGCAAATGATGATTGAAGCTCAAGAAATCAATTACCAACAATTGACTTCTTGTCCTATAATTCCTCAAGTACTGGGATAAAGAAGAGGGAAAGAGTAATGCAGATCGGGATAAACCAGAAGCCCACTGAGCATTCTATTCTTTCTCAACAAATGATTGTGCCTGGGAAATGTAAAGGCAGGCAACAAGATGCAAGAGTAGACTGTTGGCGAGAAGACGTTTCAACTATTCGCAAGGCTCATAGGACAGAAAAGCAGAAGCATGCATGATGGAGCTGGGTGGCTCACCAGCAGAGAAGAGGGGAGACACTGACAGAGTGGGTCATGCTGCTGAGATTCCAGGAGATAACAGAAGACTCCTGGGTATTTTCTGACCGTGGAAAGCAAACCTTTGCCTACCAGAGCCAGAGGAAAGGCAGGCTTGTGGAGGAGACACAACAGGAGGTGAGAAGTCGAAGAGGAAACAGCAACAAAGGAAAACCAAGAGGTGTACCTCCACCAAACGATGGGGAACAAGCCTGAGAACACCAGCAAGAGACAGTGAGTCATCCCAAAAGCAGTGGGGAACCCGGGGTCTATCAGCAGCTGTGCCAGATACCATAAGTGTATACCAGGCAATAAGCAGGGTGTGTGAATCCAAGAAGCCTTGGCAGGAGAGTATACCAGGCAAGTTACAAGTGTGTAGCTGACGTCTTGATAGCAGAGTATACCAGGCAATACAAACTGTGTTAAGTACAGAAATATCAGAACTGTGTTAAGCATATAAAAAAGCCTAGTCCTGACAAAACGATTACAATGCTAGGAACCTTTACCTGTGACAGTAGAAGTGTGGGCCAGAAAAGACACAAAAAACTGTTGTGTTTGAGGAAGAGAAACCCAGGGGGAGGGAACTCCATTGTGGAACAAGAGCTCTTCCGATGTAAAGAACTTTCTGTGTTGGAAATACTGATTCTTCTTTTACAATTTTTTTTGCCAGAACTAACTAACTAACTAACTAACTAACTAACTAACTAACTAACTTTGGTAAAGACATTTCCCTTTTTGCCTTTATAATTTAATTTGAGTGTGAGGGTCAGAATAGAACTTTTCATCACAAAGATAGTTTGAATTTGACATCCTGACACAAACCGATCCTCAGTTTTGGTTTAGGTAGGGAGATACCTCTTAGAGCCGGGTCATAGAGGCTTTTTCCCAAACCTTTTATTTTCACTTGTGGCTGGGTTTCATTCCTACTCCTCACATATAGTGTCATGTGTTGGATTGGGCTCAATTGACACACATTGGGGCACCCTCAGATTTGAAAAACCTAGCAACAGAGATTCCGATCCATCAGTGGCTACAGACCATTTGGTTTTGCTTATGTAGTAGCCAGGGAGTACTGAGTCAATTTTCTTTTCTTCTAAATACTGGGCTATTATATAGAAGAGATGTTGGTCTAGATGGTACACCTATATTACAGATAAGGGTACCCAAAAGTCACAAAAAAATAGTTTTGTAAATCGCTCATTCCCATTTAACAGAAGGACATTTCCGAACATCTATGACCCAAGCCCAAATATTGAACTTGTTCTAACGACCAGGGATCTATTCTGATGTGAATATTGTCCTACTTACTTGTGTCTTATGTCACAAAACCAGTTCTCAGATGCCCCCTTCAGCTCCATTACAACCTTTGCCTATAATTGATGTACCTTTTTTATGGGTAGGCATGGATATAGTTGGATCCCTTGAACCATCCAATTGAGGAAACCGATAGCTACTGGTAATACTGGATTATGCAACCTTTTATTCTGAGTCATTTCCTTTACGCAATAACATAACCCAGCAGATTCTTAAACATCTAATTCCTTTTTTTCATTGCGCTGGGTTTCTGAAAGAGATCTTAACAGACTAAGGATCTACTTTTATGAGTAAACTGATGTCAGAAGTAAAGGAAGTTCTGCATATTTTCTAATAATATATTCCTTCCATGGTTTACACAAACATCTTGCATTAACCTTAAAGAACAGAAATGCAATAAAGAAGGGATATACTTAAGAGTGTTTTTAATTTACAAGGTGTTTTTCTTGTTTACATAACTTACATATTAAAAAGTCAACTATTCAGTTCTTTATTCGGCTCAAGCTGAATATGTTTTCATCTATTCGGTATTCGGACAAATACTTTAATCTGCTTTTTGGTGCACCCCTGCTTACTGATACCCATGTCCCCAAACTTGATACTTTTACATCCTATTGGCTTTGGTAACACTTGTTCTGAAAAGCCCTCCAAAAGCTAGAAAAACATTTTACTTACTGATAAACTCATTTAACTCCCTCTTGGATCCACCTTCACATCCTTATGAACCATACCCTCTCTTTTTCTCAACTCCTAAAATTCTTTGGAAACTTTGTGAACTTTGAGTACAAGGCCCCAAACAACTTAGAGGTGGACTTGATAAAATAAGGTTGTAATTCCTGTAGACTGTTAGTGCTATATCTAATTATTTCCCTTTCAGGTATTGTGGGGGTAAATTGAATATTCTGCACCGACTAACTGTGAATGTATTTATGTTTTATAGTGTTAGCATTGTGTGCTATTGTTACCTACTCCAGGTCATGTGTAGAGTGTATTCTTGCCCAATAATAAACATAAGTAATTTTGTACTTGCCTGTCTAAGCGTAATCCTTGATTGCTCATTGTGTGGAGTCATTGTGGACCCATGAACCAATTCACCTCTCCTTATACCAATCCTTGACCACTCTCCATGCTACGTTGATTGGTTTGTCAAAGCTCCCAGAGTTTCCCCTTTTCACTATAACTGGGGTGGCCTCCTAAACTCTGTCCACCAGTTTAGAGTTTGGAAATTCATCTTAACAATTAATGGCAGCGGTGTGATAAGGTCTTGAGTACCCCATGGTGTCCACTAGTGTAGTATCTCAATAAAACTCACATAGAACACTGGTCATATAAGTTGTCTTGTAGTATGCAGTCCCCTATTATAGTTACAATCATGGAAGCAGATACTATGTCACCTCTGAATGCTCTAATAGTTGATAACCTAAAGAAGCTGTATATGGGTTGAGGGCTAACAGTTGCTGGAAATAACGCTGAACTATTACAGAAGATTGTAGATCACTAAGAAAGTAGGATAGTTCCTCTTCCAGTAGATTGTGGTGTAATAAGCGCTGGGGCTAGGTCCAGCAGCAGTAATGGACTTAATGTAACTGCCACTGTTCAGAGGGAGGAGGAGGAGGATTCAACTAATGTCTTTCTAACAAGTTCAGAAGCTGAAGTTATGTTGGAGCTGAAAAAGAGAAGCTCATAGGTAGGCAGAAGGAGCTTCAGTACAGCATGACAGAGCTGGAGTTTGATAGGGTTAAAGGGCAAAAGGATAGAGATCACCAGCTGGACCTTGCAAGGCCGCAGCCACCGCAAGCATCCTCCAGAGGTTCTGGAACTGGTACTGGTCTCTCTTCTCATCCTAGATTTCCCGAATATCTGCTAAATGTGTATAATGATAAGAATGATATAATTGATTGGATGACAACCTTTGAGGAGGCGTGTGAGGTGCAAGAGGTGAATATGTCTGACAAGATTGCCAATCAAGGGTCATCAGCAGGCTAGCACATTCTGGCTGAAGTGCCATTATGGATATGTTAAAGGCTGATAGAAAAGTCTCTGCAAAATTGAAGCAGGCTCTCATCTTAAAGTGTGGGAAAACTCTTGCCCAATATGTTTTTTTTAATGTAACTTTCATTTAATAAGGTTCACATTTTAATCAAGCACTTAATCTGTAGGAACGGTTCAATCATCAAACACAGAGTCTATCAGTGTAATGGTTTTATAGACCATCACTGGGTGCAGAGACAGCATAAATACCTTGCTTATTATAACATAGGACGTATATGGAGACCCGTCAGATCAAAGCAATGAATGTCCTTATGACTTCATTTCTCAGATTTAAGTGATTGGATCCCCATTCTCCAATGGTGTCCCCAAAACCTAATTTCCCCCAGGCATAAACTCAATCACTTGAGACATTTGAAAAGAATGAAAGGGCGCCCAAATATCACAGGGCGCGCAGATGCTGTAATCATGGCACAACAGTCCTGCCCACTATCTCAGCACCACGTCATTGCCACCATCCAGTATTCAAATGCTGGTGAAAGGGAGCTAGTCCATTTTGAGAAAATAAATCTCCTATAATGCAGAGGGAAAGCAGTGTTCTATAACATGTGGGTATACCTGGCAACCTGCCAAACATACAGCAAAGTATTTCACACAGTATATCGGGCCCCAGCATGATAGAAAACATTGAGACCACTCTAGCCCAGAATGAGGAAACCTGCAGACAGGACCAAACCATGTGTATAAAATTGACAGATTCTGCATGGCACATGCATATTTCTCATCCTTAGTAGAATCAAAAATCATATGCTGAAAGGGAGTGAGCTGTGCCCGGTGTATTGTTTTACATTGTATCATCTGGAATATGGTGCTTATAGCACAGATTTGTGAACTTTCACAAAGCATGGCCAACTGTTTATCAGTAATGTACCTGCCTCCATTGCAGCCAATGTTACAGTGGTGTCTTTTGCTGCACAATGCGATAGATGGAGGAGACCACATTGTAGCCACCACCTGAATTAATGAGAAGCTGCAACAATGGTTTGGTTGCAGGCTCCACCGGAAAAACTGGAGACCACTCCTGGACATCTGCTCAAATGCGGTGATATTGAAAAATGCGCCCAAATTTAGATCCCAATTTCACCACAATTGTTCGTTGATTACAAAGCACCCCTCCCACTCTGTTGCAATGGTTTCATCACATGACCGTTTCAAGGACCCAATCCTCCAGGCAGACAATCCAGGCTCAAACAGGTTATTAACTTGCAGGTGGTGGAGCAGCCTCCTCCAGGCATGGATAGCACAAGCCACTGGGTCAAATTGGCATTCATCCCATACCTGCAAAGAAACCAAGCAACCCTGAAAAGAATAGAGATAAACTGACCACCTCTCAAATCTGAAATGAGGATAGTGGAGCAATGAAAGTTTAGCTGATAAGCCAAGAAGTATAACTAAATATCGGGGGACGACAGTCCATCCTGATCATAAGGTTTAACCACTGCACCCATGATATTTTGGGGAGCCAAGTCAATTTCCTCCAATAGAGATGTGAGTTCTGAAAATAACACCATGCCTGGCCAGACTGGTATATTTTGGAAGTAATACAGTAATTTTGATATGATCACCATTTTAGCAATAGCAATATGGTACAAAGTGGAGAGGGTCAAGGTGCTCCAATGACTAACCTTACAACGAAGGACCTGTAGATATGCCAAGTGAGTATCCCACAAATGAGAAGTAAGCTCCAACAAACTCTAACCCCAAGATACTGTACTGAAAATTGCTCCCATCTATAGGATCCAAAATCCGATGGCTGATTCATATTGTCAGTAAGTGGGAATATGATTGATTTTGACCAATTGATACGCAATTAAAAAAGTCTCCAATCACTTCCACTTCCCTTGTGATATGATACCATCAGCGTAAAGTGAACCTATTTTGGGTATTCCCAACCAAGGCTAGCCTGTGATCATTGTGGAACATTCATAGTCATATGACTAGCGGCTCTATAGCAATCATGAAGAGAAGCAGTGAGAGCAGCCCATGTATTGCTAAAGATGTTTCAGCTTCACTTCCAAATTTCTCAGCTGCCTCCTGGTGCTTTTAAGTACCTAATTTTCAACCACAATGCACTACCCTCTTAAATACACCTCAAAGGTTGCCCAAACTGTCGCCACACTAGGTTCAGCACCAATATTGCATTTAAAAAAGGATGCTATCGCCTCACAGACCTCCCCAGGGAACACCACGTGTGAGTCTTAAAACACCAAAACGGCCTCACCAAAAATGCATGGGTCACGGGCAATTGAGAGTGATCCGACAATGTTCAGGGAAGGAGCTTGCATACATTTGTCATAGAAACCAATAACAGGGTTGCTAACACATAGACAATTCGAGATTGCATATCAAGCACTGATGAATAGACAGTAGCCCCACATTGCATGATCCCTAACTAGCTCACTGAACACAATGAATCTCCCAATGCTTTACACTGTCCTACTTAGAACTCTCCTATACATCACTAGCCTACAGGACCGTACTATGATGCTTAACTTACCCCCACCTGCACTAGCACAGAATGTGCTCAAACAGACTGCCATGATTACTACACCCTGTACTGTATCACAAAGGAACCTTAAATTACGTGCCAGACTCCCTATGCTGTATGACCCATTAACTAAATCAGCGCATAGTAATGCTATGATCAGTCTGCGTAACTCAAGCCAACACCGGCACCCACTCCAACTTAACAGCAGACTCTTCTGAGAACCTATCCTTCCCTTCGAAATGTAATCCCAAAACACAACCATCACTCCTGAAACCAGTACAGTCTGGGACAAAGGCTTCACTTAGAAATGCCTGCTCTATGGTAGCCCACGCTAAAGACTTAGCCGATTTACTATATAATGAAATTTTAGACTACTTAGCTGTTAACGAATCCTGGCTCCACTCAGCAGCTGGCCCAGCAATTATGCTAGCCGTACCAGACGATTACACACTTCTAAGACTCGATCGTACTACCTCTCGAGGTGGAGGCCTTGCCATTATAGCTAAAACTAACCTAACACTGAAACTCTCACCACCCCACAACATAAGTTCATGTGAATCCCTAACGGCCAAGTTAACTTTATCTAATTCACAGTCTATATCCATTCACCTCATATACCGACCTCCAGGCCCTCTAAGATCTTTTGAAGAGGACCTAACTCACATTCTGTCGCATAATCTCAAGAACTCCTCCCAAAGTTTGATATTAGGAGACTTCAACCTTGGTCTTATTGACCCTTTAGATGCTAATGCCATCATAATCAATAATACCTTAGAGGAACGAGGCTTCAACCAGAAAATCACAGCTCCCACCCACACCAAAGGTAGAACCCTTGACTGGCTAGCTGTGCATAACTGCCCACTTACAGTCTCATCTATAATGCCATAGCCTTGGTCTGATCATCACCTGATCATGTTCTCCCTAGAGCCTGTACTACCTTTTCAACCCGACAGCATAGCTCCAGCTGTCCCAACTCGAAATAAGAGAAACATCACTCCTGAAAACCTTATCCCTCTGATTTTACCTACTCTTAACGCCATTCCCGACCACACAGATCCTTCAACCATGGTAGATTTGTATAATAAAGTAATGCTATCCTCCCTTGATGCCATAGCACCTCTCAAATTGAGAAAGAGCTAACCTCGCAAACATGTGAATACCTGGTTCTCTCCCCACCTTAAGGCTATCAGACAGGAGAAACAACGCTGTGAAAAAATCTGGAGATCAGATCCATCAGAAAATAATAAGAAAAACTTAAGCAATTTACCTTCCCAGTACACAAATAGAAATTATCCTTGAAAAACAAACCTCCTACAACCTTCAAATCTCTCAAGCAAAATCTAACACTAAAGAGCTCTTTGCAATTCTGAAAGAAGTAGAAACCCCTGTCCAGCCGGCTGACTCCTGCATCAAGGACAAAAACTGGTGCACAGATATACAAAATGCTCTGGCCAATAAAATTACTTCTCTGCAAACTAAGATTAGCAATAAAAAAGAATCCCTTCTCTCCATCTCTAAATCGAGCAACACCAATTCCTCTTCGGCAAAATCCACCCCGATGCCTCTTCCTGTGCCTACTCCCCTCTTCAACTTCAGTAATGTATCGATTAAAGAGGTTGAAAAAGTTATTCTTATGCTCAAAACTTTGAATTGCCATGGGGACCTATGCCCGGCACAACTGATAAAAGACGCAGCTTGTGAACTTTCAGCATTTATTCCTAAATGAATAAACACATCATTTAGAGCAGGCACCATACCTAACAACCTGAAACAATCTGGGGCCCTCCCACTCCTTAAAAAACCTAATCAAGATCCTTCTACTCCCACCAACTACCGTCCCATCACTTCAGTGCTGTTCTTACTCAAAATCCCTGACAAAATAGCATACCAACAAATCCAACACTACCTTGAACTCAACCACCTTCTCGGAGTCCGACAGTCAGGCTTCAGACCCCAGCACGGGACTGAGACTGCGCTTATAGATCTTAAAGCACAGATAGATGAGCTGAGAGATGAGGGCAAGACAGCACTTCTGTTACTCCTCGATCTCTCAGCTGCATTTGATCTGGTCAATCATGTGATCCTTGGAACACACCTACAGTCGGGAGCTCACTTCTCCCAAGAGGCAACTGAATGGATTCATTCCTTCCTCAACAACCACACTATGCAAGTCTTTTCCCCATCAGCAGCTGCTGACCCTATGCCTATTACCTGTGGTGTGCCACAAGGCTCCTGTGTCTCCCTTACCCTGTACAACATTTTCACAAAGCCCCTTTTAAACGATCTAGATGGCCTGGGAATCACCTACACTAACTATGCTGATGATACCCAGATACTCATCCCGTTGACGGGGGATTATGACAAGGATTTGGCCTTTGTAAATAGAGTGTACCTCATCATCCAGGCATGGATGGCCTCTCATGGTCTATGCCTGAATGATGACAAAACAGAACTCCTTATCCTAGGCACCACACCCAACCTTAATAAACTAGGCCAAAACTACTCTTCTTTTGTTATGGACAATAATATCATCACTGTAGCCAAGGAGTTTAAAACCCTTGGCTTCTATTTAGACTCAACGCGCACCTTCAATAAACAAGTTAATGCCATGGCCTCCGCCACATCTTATACATGTAAACTTATTAGAGCAGCCAAACGTTCCTCTCACCGAATAACTGCATCACTTTAGCTAGAGCATTGATCCTATCCAAGTTGGATTATTGCAATGCTCTCTATATAGGCAGTAACAAATACATCACAAATAAAATTCAAACTTTACAGAACAATGCCTTAAGAGCAGACCTAAGCCTCCCGAAGAAAGCCCATATCTCAGAGACTAGAAGATCGGTCAACTGGCTTTCTACAAAAGACAACATTTTCCTTAAATATGTCTCTCTGACTCATAAATGCCTACACCAAGCTGCCCCTCAATACTTGATAACGAGATTCACCAGACCAACCTCCTGCCGCCCCTCTAGAAAGGCCAACTCAAACCTCCTTCTAGTACCAAGATTCAAACGTACTATGTCTGGAGGGAATAGCTTTCCTGTCAAAGCAGCACAATTTTGGAACTCCCTACACCATCCCTCAGGGAAGACCTTCCCTACCCACAATTCAGAACCAACACCATCCGTTGGATCAAGAAACATGACATCTAATGCATTTCCACTGCCGCACTTACTATAAATTGTGTATACATTGTATATCCTCTCATCTTCTGTGATAATTCGTGCTGATGAACCCCTTCTTCCTCCCCTTTCTCCACACTCTCCTCACCTGAGCTTTCAGAGTAGTCAGTGTCCTGTAGATTCCGGCAGCTTAGATAGTCTCTTTCCTTTTTGAGAAGCACTTGCCTGTCACGGAAAGAAGCCACAGTGACTGCTGGTAAACAGCCGTCCCGGGACTCCTTTTCCGGGAGCAAGCCGGAAGAAGGGAAAACCCAACTTGGGATAAAAAACCCTTCGAGAACAGAGTCCTCCAAAAAACGTCCAATAGTTCCAATGCAAAGCAGGCGGGAATTGAGGAAGATGCAGGACCAAACTTGCAGGCTGAAGGAGATGAGAAACTCCGAAGGCTGAGAACCCCCAGTGGACCCAGTGATTAGGCACACCGGCAGGAACAAAGTGAATGCTAGCCGTAGTACGGCTAAGACCGAGGAGCACGGCCCGGAGGGGAAATAACTGCAGGAAACTGGAGAAAGGAAGGGAGGAGGAAGAGCCAGTAGAGGGGAGAATCTCTACAGCGGAGAGGTAAGCAGAAAAACACGGGAGAAACTACCCCGCCGCCAGAGCAGCGGGAAGAGGGAGAGAAACCAACCCGTTGCCGTGAGCGCGACAGTGGAGGGAGAGAGGCAGAAACAACTGCTTCGCAAGGGGCGCAAAGCACGAGAGCAGAAAAGTACAGACCGCTGGATCCGGAAAGCAAAGAACAGAGACCAGCAGAGAGACAGCACTGAGCGAGGGAACCTGAAAGGCATTTGAGCGTTTCCAGCAAGGTTGCAACGCAGCGACTGTCTGGGAGGAGGAGGCAGATAACCTCCCGGCAGTCTTGCGCCTGTCCAATGGGCGGTCACCAAACACTAAGAAGGGAATAAAACCTTCTCCCACGCTGTAGTCTCCAACGCGGAAGAAGCTGCCATTCGCGACGACGGTGGCGGATGACATCTTCTATGCTTAGATATATTTACAACTTGTAAACTATGTATATTTACCTGTAATTATATTGTGATGTATCGGTTCTAATGTTTTGATGCGTCCAACACTATAACCTAGTTGGAGTCATCTACTGCGTGCTCTGTAACCTAAGTTATACAATCCTCTTGCCGCTTTTGCGCCCTGCTACCCACGTTTAGGTGCGGTTTACAAATAATAAACTTAAACATAAATATAATAGTAGGAGTATTCCCTATCCTCAAGATAGAGCGTACACCACACATCAACCAACCATGTTTCAGCCATACAATGCAGTATTTTGCAGTCAGCTTGATAAAGAGGCTTGGGGCCACAGCTAGATGTGTCTCTATTGGTATGCAGGATAACATTAAAATCCCCCTCCCATATGAGATATGTGTGTGTATGGTATACATCTGTGGAACAGGGAGTCATAGAACTCTGGATCATCTGTCTTGGAACCATACACGTTAACAATTGTTACCTTCTATGAGCCAAAATGCCTGACACAAGAACAAATCTGCCATTCTAGTCCATATAGTCCTTTAAGACCCAACATCTCAAAAGACATATGTATCAGAGTAATCACACCGCGGTTAAGGAGCGGCAGTGGCTCTATAGCAATCACCCCAATTAACAGCAGAGGGACACTCGGGCCCATCAAAAACACTCCACTGCAAGAATGGCAGACTGAGCCATGGGGCAAAGTTAACTGGCTTTATTATCTAACAATGCAACAGGAATCATACTAGAAAAACATGATTTGTCCAGTGTTCTCGTCTCCTGAGAGTGTTTCACCAAGTTTTATCCGGGTGCAACATCACAAAACTTAGCTACGTCTCTGAAATCTATTGGGCATTCACAATGGTCAGTTTAGGTGATCTATATTCACTTTCTATAAGGGCTAGTTCTCCTACTGGGTAGCAATATATGATGGCTCCTCCTGGGACCCCCTCTACACCCCACAAAATACAAAGTTGTGCAGCAAATTATACCCTGATGGGAAAGGTGACTCTGGATTGGGCAGAGTCGGTCCTCCCAGCCAGGGACCCTGGACGCTTAACAGGCTGATTGTACCATCTCAAGGCAATGAGAATGAACACGGAAGGGCTGTGTGTTCCCTAATGTTGCCATCTCTGATCACCTAAGCCTGGAAGAGTGCATTCAGTTGGCAGTTCATGAGCAACACTTGTATGTGTCCAACCTCTGACTTGGTGGGAACAACCTCTCTCCGTCTACCCTAATTAAATGGACTCTGTCTTGCTCTCCTGGGTCATGTGTGTTGAGACTACGAATTGGAGCTCTCTTGCCTGTAATTATGAGGATTTCAGCCTGAATTTCTTGCAGGTGGCTTATCGTCTCGGTAACCAGGAACTTTCCATCTCCACTCGTCCTTGGCTGTGTGATTCATTTCTGCTTGCCTCCCGTTGTGGCAATCATGCAAGCCCTTCCATTTACTCGAAGCCTGTCTCCCCTTTGTCAATCATTTCAGTGGGCCTATAGCTTCCATATTTGTCCTTATGGCTTTCCCATGTTAGTGGTGTAGTGGAGGAGCCAAGTACTCCCCCTCCAACTGCCCAGCCCTTATTACATATGGAATGGGAACCAAAGTATGTGACATATGCAGAACAGTTGAACCAACAAAGAGCAGAGCGTGGACTCTGTGCAGTACCCATAAAAGTACCAGTAACTAAGAGTCTGGGAGGTAAGCTACCCATTGAGAGAGAAAACCATACCTGCATGCAAGACAATATGATGACCATTTGAATGTGATTCTTTAAGAAACAGAACAGATGAAAGGCAAGGATGACTGGTGATGTAACACAGAAAGAGATGACACACACAGAAGAGATGCAGAGACCACAGAATGCAGATATTCTATAAGGCATCAAGAAAGTACCAATAATAAGTGACATCTTGCACTCAAGGTGAAGAAGCTTATGCCACAGAAACAGATGAAGATATCAAGTAATTTTACACCTGTACAGATGCAATTGAAAGGCAGGCAGCAAAGTAATCATGAAAGCTAGCTTCAAGTTTTATACTAGATGGATCGCGGCAAGCGCCAATATATGAATAGATGCATATGAACAAATAAAAGATGATGTTTCCACTACACGTTATAAAGAAGTGCTGAACATGAAGAAAAAGGCCTCACTTCAGTGTGTCGCAGTTCAAAGCAATTTTAATTACAAAATGAATCTCAACAGATGGAGTTGGATGAGACAGGAAGCCAAAGTCTAATCAAACAGTAATTGGCTGACATTGGATACAAATTGTTGGAAAGAACAAGAGGCTCCTGTTCAGAAGGCTTGAGCAAAACAAAATACGTCAGAGGACTATTCAAAAAATAATATCAAATACACGAAAAGGCTTGATTTCATGGTGTCCAGTCATGTGGAAGGAAGTAATTGGAAGGACAGGGTGGTCACACCTACCCACAAGGACAGGTTGTGTCTTGACTCCTTAAAATGTCTCAGAGCACAGTACAAACTCAAGGTCTAACTTCAAAGCACTAATTGACACTGGACCATTGAGGTGATGATGGATTGATATAATAATTGGTGGGAAGTTAGTTTTTAGAAGAGCCCATTAACACCTGGATGTTCAGTCAGCATGCTACTAAACATAGGTGGAAAAGAACTGATCGGGGTTAGAAGCCAACCAATTATAGAGGACCGTATAATTAAGGGTCCTCTAGTTTGTGTAACCAATGGAACGTCATGTATTTAGTGACGTTTGTAGTGGCCATTTAGGGAAAGTCTAAGTTGGCCCACCTGAAGTTAAGCACCCTCTCACTTTCTTTCACTGTTCTATACTAATATGGAACTTATACTTAGCTATTCACTTAGAGTCTATATCTTTCCTCGATAGGTTTTTGTAGTTTACCATGGAGGTAGTAAAGCAGGTCAATATCAATGATGACGATTTTATGCAATATAACCTCAGTTTCTACTAAGATGCTTTTAGTAAGAGGATCAAACTAATGCTGATGTTCGTTGTACTCCCTGTTTTATATACTTGTTAATAAAATAGACTCCCCTTTTGCCAAACTACCTTAGTTGTTTTGATTATTGATGTATGAATAATATCTGCATCCCGATCCATTTCCAGGGTATTGCTACTCATCTTAAAGGGCTGGGCAATCCAGTTCACTTGGTTGCAGAGAATGGTTCTTTAAAAAGTCCATCGAACGTCGACATAAGTAAACTTTAGAGTCCCGGTAATATCGCACGACCTTTGCCATTCGGCTGACAGGATGTGAAGCTCCCCGTAGATAGTGGTCAGTGTAAATGACAGAACAGTCCTTGCAAGGAGGGTGTGACGGGTCCCCTTTATTTGAATAAAAATTCCCTCACACTTCTACGACGAGTGGAACGGACCAAAGTTTGAAGAGGCGGTAACGAAGGCGGTGATCCCGAGTGTCCGAAGAAGAAAAATATGCAAATGTTGAGTAGAAACTGAGGAGTGTGGCAAATTGATGCATGCAAAGTAAAATTAAGGAGAGTAACAGAGGGAGGCAGGATACACTTAACATAAAAGTAAGAGTGTAAAAAAATAAATATATAATTGGGGAATGAGATATTGACTTGAGTGTGGCCGAGCAATATGATAAGTAATATAGTGTGAGAAGCCACGATAAAGAGGATACGCCCTATACCTAAGTTTTAAAGAACGGTAGAAGACATCTTAATCTAAAATCCTGTTTGTGGATGACGTAGAAAACGGGTCCAATTAAAGACGGACCTAAAGAGATAGATATGAGTTCTGTGAGGAGCATTTTTAGAGGGTAAGACGAGTCTTAAGGAAAAAGACTGTAGAAAACTTTATGTGACCGGTCAAGTTTGTCTGTTTGTTTTCTGTGATTTTGAAATCATGATGATGTCATAGCTAAAGAAAACATTTATGATAAATAAGAGAAGTGTGAAGTTGAGGAAAAGAAATTGATTGTTTTTTATTGTATTTGATGGTTGGTTTCTAGCAAGATTAAAGTAAAAATTGTGAGTAAACGGGATTGGAGCTTGCGAAGATTGGTGCTCGCTCATATGGTATTGTTCTTTTGACACGTGCTTTAAACCTGTGATGGAAACAAGTATTAAATAAGTTAAGAATAGGCACATTGGGAAAGGAGGATGTTACTCCATTAGTGCATCTCTGCAAGCAGTTGCCAAAATATGCACCTAAAACGTACAGTGCAGAATGGGTTAAAGGAACTGCAGACAAAATGTTTATGCCATGGTCGCAAGGCGGATCACTATCGAAGGCAGTCTTGCAGCATATGATGACATATCTGCATGTAGCGTATACTGGGAAGAAGCTAGACAAGTGCCTAGCGAGCCTAGAGCTTTGGAAAATGTACCAGGAGGCGCAAGATGATCTGCCTCCTATAGACTGGATACATAATGCATGCAAAGAGGGGGGTGAAGAGCCCTCTGCTCCACCTGCACCGTCTGAAATAGAACACGAGAGTAAGAAAGACAATGGGTTATACCCATTAAGGGAACTTAAAGCATCAGCAGGTTAAAGCAACCCTGCTTATGAGTCACCTACACAAAGTAGTGACGAGGGCCCAGAGAAAAATATCGAGAAAGATGTAATCTCTAAAGTCCCGAGTGACAAAGAGAGACGTGATAAGGAAAGAAGTGATAGACCAAGTACATCTCTAGATATAGGAATAGAAATAAAGAGATGAAAGGGAGAAAGAGATAGCGCTGTTACAGAACAAATGGATGGGAAGACAGATTTTGCTTAAACTCGATGGTAAAGGCATTGACGATGTAAGACAAAGGGGACAAAGAGCAAAAAGGAAAGATCCACAAAGACGAGAGCAGTTCTATCAAGACGAGTAAGCTAAAAAACAAGGGAGAGCAGAGGAGCAAAGAAGATGTGACAATAAACAAAGAACAGTTGATGAACAAGAGAGGCTAGAAAGAAAAAGAATAGAAGAAGAGTAACGAAAGTTAAGGGATAAAAGAATGCAAAGACAAAGGGATGAGGAGATACGAAGGGCACATGAAAGACAGGATATGAAAAAGAAAGAGGAAGACAGAGTGAGAGAGGAAGCTAGAAAGCAAAGAGAATTTGACGATGATATGGAACGTAAAAGAAGGCAGAGAGCACGCAATCCTGATTACTTGAAAAGGAAGTAAGAAATCATGATCCAAAAGTAGCATGGGAAGATATAGAGGAATTCTTCCCAGTCATTACCAGGCCAGTCTAGAGGAAATCTAGAAGATGAGTTTGACTCGAGGAGCATTGGGGAAGCAATCGATAAAGTATACCATGACATGGGAGCTCAGAAAGAGCCAAGGGGGAAGGGAAGAAATGACCGTCTCAAGAGCACTCAGTTGTATGACATGGGGGAAGCCTCATGTAGTGCGAGACATAAGGAGCTATCTTTGGACAGACTGACTCTAAATAGAGATGATGAAGAGAGAAGTTGTACGAGTTGGGCACAAGAAATGTCAGATGAAGAAAGGGAAGCCTTCCTTGGGGAAGAAATAGATGACGTATGTGCTTCTGGGGGATGCTTTTCTTTGGATAAGGAAGTAAGATGGTCGGACGTAAACGAGCCTGCATCTAAGGCGTCAGAGCCATTGACAAAGTCAGACCAACCTAGGGGGCAACTCCACGGTCAGAGAGGAGAGTCTCCGCCTTACGTAAGCTGATTAAGATCATTGCAGGTAGAGGGCGATGTGGTAATATTGATCCTGCAGTGGACAAACAAATGATGAGAGATGAGAATGAGTTTGGAGCGTCTCAGTTTCCCTTGTTAGAAAAAGGAGGGGCAAGACCACAGTATATACCATGGTCCCAGATGGACAAGGATACTTTAAGGTGTAAACTCTCAATTTTACCTTCTGGCGCTGGGAAATGGATACATGATGTAGAATAAATGACGGGAGGAAACACGTTGACTATAGGGGACATTAGGGGTAATCTAATCGGCATACTTGGTGAGAGAGCTGATGACGTGTGGACAAGGGCAGTATATGTTATATTATGTTATTTTGCATTTATATAGCACCTTATGTACCATTGGTATGGTCTCAAGGCGCTGGTAGGTTGAACGCCCTCGGGAATCGAAGTTCAGGTCAGTAGAGAGAATAGAGAGATTCAATGTTGCGGGTGAGCACCGGATGGTGGTGGCATTCGTGTGATAGCTGCTTTTTAGCGGTAGATGTGGTGGTTGAGAGATCAAGAGTATGTGTTTGTTCTGGGAGGTTTTTATCCAGACCGATTCTGGCTGTGTTAGGCCTGAGGAGAATGCCTAGGCTGGAGGGTGTATAACCAGCAGTGTATAATTAAGGTGATGGGGAGTATGATGCAGATGGAGGTATGAGAACAGCTATACCGAATTGTGTCATAGTATCGCTGTGTTCTAGTTGAGTGGTGGTGTAAAGAAGAGAGTAAGCGTGGAGATGAGATATGGTGGTTTACCTTAGATGTTTGAGATTTGGCCCACTCCAATAGTACTATGTACTCCATCCGTTCCATGTACTCCGACTGTTCCAAGCACTCATAAACCGTTCACTGCCACGCTCTTTCAAACGTTCCACGCACTCAAATCATTCCATCCCGCACATATATCATCTGTTTGCTCGACACTCGATATCCACTCTGCGCTCTACACCAGCTCTGCACTCTACACATGCTCTGCATTCTACACCCGCTCCACACCATAATCTACATCCGTTCAGCACCTTACATTGGTTCAAATACCACTGCATCCTACATCCGCTCAACACCCTACATCTGCACAGCCCCATCACGCCCTACATTGGTTCAACACCCTAAATCAGCTCAACACTCTACATCCGCTCCATTCTATTATCCACTCACACAACCTACATCCGCACCTCAACTTGCATCCGCACCACTGTCTTATCTGTTCCATGCTCTCATCTACTCCATGCCCTCATTCATTTTATGCTCTCGTCCACTCCAGGCCCTCATCCGCTCCAGGCCCTCATCCGCTCCAGGCCCTTATCTGCTCCAGGCACTCATCCACTCCAGGCACTCATCCGCCCCAGGCACTCATCCGCTCCAGGCACTCATCCGCTCCAGGCATTCATCCGCTCCAGGCACTCATCTGCTTGGCGCACTCATCCACTCCAGGCACTCATCCGCTCTGCGCACTCATCCGCTCTCCGCACTCATCCACTCTCCACACTTATCCGCTCTCCACATTCGTCCCTTCTCCACACTCATCCGCTCTACACACTCGTCCGCTCTACACACTCATCCACCCAGTGCACTCATCCGCTCTGTGCACTCATCCTCTCTCTGCACTCATCTGCTCTCCGCACTCACCCACTCTCCACACTCATCCGCTCTCAGCACTCATCTGCACTCCGCACTCATCCACCCTACGCACTCATCTGCCCTACGCACTCATCCGCCCAACACACTCATCCACTCTCCACACTCATCCGCTCTCCACACTCATTCGCTCTCCATACTCATCTGCTCTCCATACTCATCCGTTCTACATACTCATCCGCTCAACACACTTGTCCACTCTACACACTCATCTGCCCAACGCACTCATCCGCTCAATGCACTCATCTGCTCTACGTGCTTCATTCATTCGAACGATTTTGTCCACTCCACTCACTTCGCTCATTCATCGTGTATTATTGGTCCAACTCATCTCACTTGTCATGCGCATTTGATCCGTTACGAGTTCTCCATCTGTCTGATGTATTCGAATTGTCTATTCTGTACTTTCCATTTATACTATGCACTCATACATTCCATGTCATCTGTCTGTGTATTCATCAGTCTCCTTTAATCATTTTCCCTCCTCTTTACTTTAATCATTTCGTCTATTTTGTTCGTTTTGTTCATTGCGATCATTACATTCATCTCATTAATTTCAACCGCTTTACTTCTTTCGTACATTTTATTCATTTTCCACTTCACTCCTTTGATCTACTTTACTCATTTTCTTCTTATTGTCCTTTTAGTTTACACTAGAGGTTATTAGTTGTCGAATTCTCGCTTGGATCTTGATGTTGTTTTGTTTTTTGTTTTATTGTTATTTAAGATCTAGTATTTTTGTCTAGTCGAATTGTTGTTATCAATTTTATCTTTATGTCCACATTGATCCTCTATGCTGGTGTGGCTACAGTCAACACTGCTCACGATGGAGCGCCGTTCAAAAACTGTGGAACGGCAGTCTGGAAAGCGCTTCGAGTACTGTATACAGACACATCCGATAAGGGAGCTATAATGATGAAAAAGATGAAGGAGGAGATGATCCGTTGGTTTATATTAAACATGTTCAGGAATCTTGGTTGTTGGAAACACGTGAATCTTGGGGAAAATCTATACCAGTGCTCTATCATATATTATGCCAAGGGCTGTCAGAGCAAGTACAGAAGCAGCTCAAGAAGTTAGTGGGGATAGAAGCTAAACCGTGGCAGAAATTCAGCTGACCATTGTGCATTACTGCAGACTCTTGCAAGAAAAGAATCGCAAAAAAGACCATGCTCTGAAAGGCGAGGAGGCAAAGTTAGTGCAGAAAAAACTATCCAAGTACGCCATTGAAGGGGCGATATTGATGAGTGTAGATGGATTGAATTCACAGCAGATTGCAAGAATGCTGCAGGTGAATAACCAAAAACAATTTGACCAGAGTAATAATGGGTTTACTCCGCGAGGAAGGGGATTTAGAGGACGAGTTTGGCAAGGTTATCAAGGGAATTGGCAGAGTAATCAAGGAAGCTTTCAGATTAACCAGGGTGGGTCACAAAATATGCAGAATTGTGATCAAAGTATACAAAATGGGCAGGTTGGGAGACCACTGCCTATATGTTGGACATGCAGAATAATAGGGGGATTTTCTCACACTTGTAGAAGTGAATGGTTCATGCAAAATGGGCAATTTTCAACAGGGGGAATGTCAAATCCACCTCATATTCGCAACAGAGTGGAGATGGATTTGCACAGAATCAAACAGTGCAGCAGCCAGCGCAGAGAGTACAGCAAGGTTTACAACCACAGCAGGTAGCAGTTAATCTGCTACAAGTACAGTTGCAGCAATCGCATATGCAGCTTCAGCAAATCACGAACATAGGTCAGTTATTGATGTAGTTGATGTCACTGCCAATGGATGGAATCCTTTCACAAGTAATGGGATGAGGCTGTACCTGCAATAGGACAGCTCACTGGGAGACCTGATGTGTTCAGTACTATCTGTGACACCAAACCCTCATGAGGAACCAAGGGTGGACGTCAGTATAGGAGGCAAACATTTTTCTTTTTTAGTAGACATGGGTGCAATGCTCTTATGTATATGAGAGGGAACATTTTCAATGTCTGGCAATGCCATGAACACTCAAGGGTTCACAGGAGATACAAGCAGAGTTCCTTTCACTGAAGAATTACAGATTTCTAGAGGAGAATGTGACATGAAGGTGCCACTGATATATTTGAGGCAAACACCTGTCAATATATTGGGATGAGATTTAATGACGAAGTTCAATATTACAATCTCGTTCACTGATGAAGGTATAGAGTGTCCAACGCCACGAATGCATCATGTAAATGTGTGCAAAATGATGATGGCATATGCAGGACAAGTAGCGACGAGAGAATTAGCATTAGAACCAGAGGTGTTTCAATATGGGGTACGCATCCTGTTGTCAGGGTTACCAGGCCTAACATACAGACCAATGAGAACTCCAGGTGATTTTTTTGTTTAGACCAAGAATACCTATGCTCGAAGAAAAGGGATGAGTTTGTCCCTTAGAGATACAAGCAGCCATAGCGCAAGGAGAAATGGCTTTGCTTGATGGACATGATGATGAAGGAAAACAATGGTGCGCAGTGATCACCATCGGGGAGGGTTACAGACTAACTGGCATCACTGATGAAGATCTGTTTGGAGATAATCCATCTGATGACTATGTAATATTTGAGATGTGCATTACTTATTGGGTAAGAGTAATTACAAGAGAAGTTCTTCAGAAAGTGATAATAGCACAAAAACATCCAGAATATTTTTATGAAGATATGGCGAAAGTGCCAATTTCATTATGGACCACTGGCCCCTATGACGTAGGCTTACTAAAGGGGGTTAGAGAAGTGAAGATTAAATTGAAACCAGGAGCAATTTTACCACGAGCACGACAATATCCCATGTCTCAAGAGGCAGATGAAGGCATTTTTAAGACAATTTCCTCCATGATGGAACAGGGTATCTTAGTGATGTCAGAGTCACCCCGTAATACTGCGGTGTATCTTATAAAAAAGTCTAAGGGGGGTCTTGGAGGCTAATACAGGATCTTCGCCCAGTAAACCAAATTATAGAGGCTGAGTTCTCTCTAGTTCCTAACCCCTCTCAGATTCTATGTAATATACCTGTTGATGCATGATATGTCAATGTGATTGATTTGAAAAATGTGTTTTTCTCAAACCCATTGCATAAAGACTCGCAGGATCTGATGTCATTTACATGCAGACAAACGCGCCTGAGAAGCACTTGGTAACCCCAGGGGTACTGTGAGTCCCCATCGATTTTTAATAGAGTCCTTCAGATGGACTTAAGCAATATCACTTTAGAAAGCATTGATTTGCAATACGTAGATGACATTTTAGTTTGAAGCACCTCAGAGGAAGAGTGCAGACGTGATTCTGCCCAACTGATGATTATACTCACTGACAAAGGATATAAAGTTGACAAAGAAAATTTACAATATTCTCAACAAGAAGTGTTGTACATAGGCCAATTGATTCCGCATGAAGAGAAAAAGGTTACTCCTGAAAGATCTGAGGCTATTTTAACAATGGCCAAGCCACACACAATTAAACACATTCATAGATTTTTGGGATTATATAACTACGTCAGAGCATAGGTCTTCAACTACAGCTATAAGGCCCCTATTACAGGCCCTAAAGAAATCACAGGCAATGCAAGAAAAATTGTATGGACTGAGGAAAAGGAAGAAGGGTTTGATGAATTGAAAAAAACAATTTGCACAGCTCCAGTTTTAGGGATTCCCAATTATTCTGAGGAATTCTTCCTGTTTCACTTAGAGATGACACTGTTATGACAGCAGTCCTTACACAGAGAACCACGTTGTGGTACAAGCCCCTTGCATATTACAGTAGAATCTTAGACCCAGTGATGAGAGGTCATTTTTCGTGTTAACAAAGTTTAGCAGCTGCTGCGTTCGTCATAGAGAAGGCTGCAAGCATAGTAATGGGATGTTCCATGTTGTTGTTTGTTGAGCACGTATTATTTGACATTTTTGAAAAACCAAAAGGTACATTGACTTCTCAAAGGGCTTTTGCCTATGAGGTAGTCATATCAAATCCAGCGATCAAAAGTGTTTGATGTAAAATAGTGAATCCTGCCATGTTTTTAGCTGAGCCAATGACAGAGGGAGATTGTGTGAACTATGAAGAGTTATGTGATGAGATCGCTAGCATAAAGGAGAATGCATTAGCAGGAGGAGAGATTGTTTTTATTCACGGTTCCTCAAGGATCGATCAAAATAACGGTCAGATGCATACAGGTGCCGCTGTGGTAATGCACACGGCTGATGGGGAATTGCAGGTGCTTATTAGTACTCGATTGCCGTCTCATTATTCAGCACAGGCTGTAGAATTATTGGTGTTGATATTCGCGATCGAGAGTAATGCAGACCAGGAAGTAACAGTGTACAGCGACTCCGCCTATGTGACATCAACGATGCACGCAGGGCTAGCATGTTGGAAGAGGAGGGGCTACCTCCGAGTGGACGGCACACCAGTGCAACATACCGCCTCATTGGATAGGCTCATTAAGGCACTACAACTCACAGTAGGCAATGCAGTCAGTAAATGTGCAGCCCATACTAAAGGGACAGATTTTTCCTCACGTGGTAATCAAGCAGCAGATGCTGAGGCCAAGCATGTCGCGATTACAGATAAAGAAATGATGAATGTTGAGACATGTGATGTGAATGAAAACATTATTATTATAATGATTGTATCTGAAGGGTACAACCACTTGTCAAAAACAGAGTTAGTAGAGGTCCAGGGGAAGCACCTCAAGAGGAAAAGAATTTTGGATGCAAAGGGGTGTTCTTTAAACCCCTCAGAAGCCTTGTGGTGACAGGACAGCACTGGTAAACCGGCGATGCCTGTAGCCCTATTAAGCGTGGCGCTGGAACTACCCTGCACATACAACTAGATAGAATCTCGCTGTAACTATTGCTGAGGAATGGTTTGTGCCTAATTTAATGGAGCATGTTGCATTTTTTTATAGTAAACTGTATTGTATTTGAACAATTCACGGCTGGGCATACACTGCGCACAGTTAGGGGAGTCATTTAGAGACCTAATGGCCCTTTTCAGCACTTGCATATCGACTATGTTGACATGGTACAAGTATGTAGTGGATATAGATACCTGATCGTAGTAGAGTGTCCTTTCTCAAGGTGGATAGATGCAGACCCATGTATACACCCAGACTCCATCTGTGCAGCAACATTTTTAGTGCAGGAAGTATTTCCTAGATGTGTGAAGTTATGAGGTCAGATAATGGTCCTCATTTTGTTGGCACAGTTTTTTAACAGATTGGCTTGTTGCTTGGTATAAAGCACAGGTTTTCTTCGGTTTATCATCCACAAGGAAATGGAATTTTGTGAGAGGCTCAACGGCTGAAGAAAAGGTGGTTGCATTGCCGACCACTGGCATTATATGCTTTGAGGAACCACCCAGGTTCTGATCACCATCTCACACCCCACGAAATAGTGACATGAAGACGAATGAGAACCCCCCCCTAATGCCTCCATCTAGAATTAGAAGTGATGCGCAGTCAACAGCATAACTGTTAGGATTGGAATTACATGATTATTTGAACTGTATGACTTCCTGTATCTCTGTAATTTCAGGACATCTGCAGAAATGAGGGTCTAGAGCAGTACAGAACAAAGAAGGAGATTCATCGACATACCAACCTAAGGAACTTTGTGTTCCCCAACTATTCCCAGGAGATGCGGTTCTAATACGCAAATACATGAGAAAAAAAGTGGGATTAACCCCATTTTTGTTGTCCGTTCATTGTGGAAGACATAGATATGATATGATATGGCATTTGTAACGCCCCTATACACAAGTGTTTCAAGGCGCGACGAGGCAGGGGGGGAGCAAGGGGAGACAGACAACGATCCTACTATGCCAGGTGTCATTCAGATCGCACAAGTGCAAGGGTAGAGGGGAAGGGAAAAGTGCATGGGAGAAAGGGAGAGGGGAAAGTGCAGTACAGGGTTATTAGCATGCAGCATACAGGATAAATAACAAGAGCCAGCTGGTAGCAAGTGCGAGTTAAGTGCAGACAAGTGCTGGGAAGGGGGGCTGTAGGGATCCAGAAACAGTCCCGCAGTGCCGCGGTTGCAGGGGAGGCAGTGCAGGGGAGAGTGGCTGGGCCAAGGACCAAGACGGTGAGTGGCCCAGTTGCAGATTCAGTGCAGTTTCAGTAGTATTAGCAGGGGAGAGGGGGAGAGAAGGCGCAGGCAAAGAGGGAGGTTTTGAGGTGCTTCCGGAACCGGAGATGCTTCTCCTCAAGTTTCAGGGAGGCAGGAAGGCTGTTCCAGAGGGAGACCCCTGCAGCGGAGAGAGATCTGCCCCAAACTCGTTGTTTGGAGAAGCGGCTGACCCTGAGGGAGTTGGAGGCGGATGAGCAAAGAGCTCGAGAAGGAAGATATTTAGGAAGAGAGAGTTGAAGGTATTTTGGCCCAAGGCCCCAGACGGCCTTGTGGACAATGCAGAGGGTTTTGAACTTGATCCTCACAGTCACTGAGCCAGTGTAGTGATTTCAGTCCTGGAGAGATACGGTCCCTGGGCTTGAGGCCAAGGACAAGTCTCGCAGTCCTGTTCTGGATGAGTTGCAAAGGGCAGAGAGTAGAGGCTGGCAGATTTAGATAGAGGCTGTTATAGTAGTCCAGCTTCGAGAGAACCAGGGCTCTAGAGACAATGAGCTTCTGGGGGAAGGAGAGGAAAGGAAGGATACCTCTGAGGAGGTGTAACTGGTAGTGTGACTTCTTAGAGACGTCGGATATGTGAGCAGAGAAGGAGAGTGTGGAGTTGAAGACTCATCACACCATCTGCTGTCAAAGTGCAGAGCAGGCTTGCTTGTATCCTTTTGCGGGACGTTAAAATATTTGCTCGAGAAACTCCTCTGCCTGCACCCCTAAACAACAAGGCAAGTACAAGCATCGGGGATGAACCAAGTACGTGCAGACGAGATCTATGACGAGAGAGAAGGGCGCAGAAGCTGACAAGTAGAAAGACAATGAATTCATTGGACACTGTCTTGATTCAGGACAATCCTTTTAGGTCATTTATAAACGGATCAAAGAAACTGTTTGAACACTCTTTGCTGTCATTTCAGGGTGAAAAAAGATCTTTAGTTTTTAAAGCCACAGTAGCTTTTTGATTTTGGACTAAGACATGCTTAAACTTTGATAAGAGGCGAATTATGCCAGATTTTGATCACAGACACAGCAATTGAAAAAGGGTACAATACCCAGATTCATTTGACACTGAGTTCTTGTTTGGATTTACCTATGGTGTTACCCAGTGATGACCTTACTAGGAACATTCTCTCCTATTTCATGTTGGTGTTGGGAGCTTACCCTTTGCTGGTGGGGAGAACCACCCTCATTCCAGCTTTTTTACCAAATCCTAAGAATGAAGGCGTTATAAGAAGATTATTCATAGTCATCACTGAACGGTTCTTGCAGCTGCATGAGTACAGTGAGGAGAGTACAAATGCCCCTATCAAACGAAGCAGCTCATAGACTATTCAGTGTGGTGTTCTTTCATCTGATTGAAGAGTATCTGCACCTTGTTAGGAGGCACACTGATGTGCAGACCTTTAGAAGGGATCCAACAAACACTATAAATCTGAATGTGATCCTGGAAGGTATCATCATCCAATATTATTTTGCGAAATCACAGGTCGGTGTAGAAACTTTCCTTCAACGGACAGTAAGGAAGGTTGCAACAGAGAAAGAATTTTGGTTCCTGCTGAAAGAAATTCGACATGACGTCTGGGCCAAGGCAGATTCGAGGCATATATTGGGAGATAATCTTTGTCATTCAGATTGTTTAGACTTACTCAGGTTGTTTTTCTTCATACTAAAGAAGCATCTACATTTTTACTGGTGAAAGACTGATTCCAGAGACAGCAGCTTCAAGAAGTAGTTCACAATACTGATGTATTCAAAGTTGTATGTATTTTCTTCCTTAGTCAAGATGGGAAACTTAAACAGCAATATCATTCTACCGCATGAAGAAAGGCGCTCACGTTATCTAAGAAGTAGATGTTATAGGTTAACGTAGGTTAACGTATCACTGTATAATCTACACTTATGTTCATAATCGTACTGCTTTCCTTGACTGTGAGAACGGCATTCTATATTGGTGCACATGGAGCTAACACTCCTGTGCATGTTTATGAGCAGAAGGAAAATGTACGTGTGGCAACTACTAGGCAGCCTAGACCCTATGTAGTTATTCCTGTTATTTCTGTTACAAAGAAATATAACAAATTATCTGAGCTTGAGATGGATGTCACTAATAATCATTCAAAAGTAAGGAGTGTCAGAGAACTTATATTCACAGACAGGCTCGATGAAACAGACAAGGCTCGACGAAACAGACAAGGCAAGGTGTTGATAAAAGGTGAGCCTACAACAAGTAACACATGCAAATACACCTGGTCCAGTGAAAATTGACCCAAAAACAGTTCTAAAAGGAAAATCCCAGATGGATATTATGAGAGGCATTTTCATGCCTAAATGGGCTGCTGAACAGATGAGCTATCTTGAACTTTCTCCTACACAGGGATCCCGGACGGATGTTCCTGTGATTAATTCAGTCAGAAGAAGCTATGTTTTACACACATGTTTGAAAAGAATGAGACCTAAAAGAAGCACAGGAAGATAATTATCAATTAAATGATTACCTGGACAGCACCGCACACTTGGGAAATAACATATGTTTCCAACACATGAAGGAAGTTGGGAGAAGAACCTCAACGGAGGAATGCTTTCTATGTGCACTCCTGCCATACAGCCTGGGGAAGTTGAATATCTTCATAGCACACAGCACATTGTCTTTCACACATAGCACTTTGCAGAACCAGAGGCCAGTTAATGGGAAGTGGTGCTTTTCTCAAATGGGCAACTGAAGGGACAGATCCAGATGAAGATGATTATATTCAAGATATAAAAACAAGAAACAATGCAAAAACAAGGTGTATTGTGATCAGATATGAAAACCCTGGAGTAAAAGGAGCTGAAATCTGAAAGGAAGTGAAAAAAAAAACTGGAGACCACAGGAAAATCTTCAGCCAGTATTTGAATTTGGAAGAACAGAGGTCAGATGCAGATCTGGGGATCAGTGTTATTACCAGATGGATTGGAGTGGTGATCTGCAGAGCCTGGATGGTAACTAATTGTCCTGAATCCACTACTTTTAATGTACAAGAGGTGTGCAAACCATTGTGGCCAAGACTTTCTAAACTACTTACATGTGTCAAAGATAGAGGAGTACCTCTGCAAATAGTACCTTTGGAGAGCTCAAAGCTATGTTTCAGAGGCAATGGTACAAGAAAAGATGGAGAAAATCAGAAGTGTGATCGTATCTTTGATACATCAGGGATGGTGCCTGGAACAACAGTAATCATGGATCATAATTGGGCTTGTGAGTGGGGAGGAATATGCACACTGGTAAATGTGCATGCTCCATCATTAGTGATTCCAAAGAGTGATCTAAATCTTGACAGTTTCCCCAAAGCAGATGCTCACCTGAGGAAGAAGAGATCTGTGGAGCTGATAAAGAGGATGAAAAGAGAGAACTACTTTTCAGCCAAATAAATAGAAGCATTTGACTCTATCCCATATGAACACAGACTGTTCAGCCAAACTTCTTCAGTGTCCACATTGATCTTTATGCCAAGAATCCAAGTTGGAGCAAATACCAAGTGACTTCAGATAACCAGATGGAAATTGCTTCAAACAATTAACACTACTATAAAAGGATTCAATGAAATCAGAGAAGAGATGAGAGACATAAGACTGATGCCTCTCCAGAATAGATACATTTTGGACATGATCACAGCTATGGGTGGAGGTGTTTGTACAAAAATTGGAGAATCATGTTGCAAATGTATACCTTCTCATGATGATGACAATGGAACCTTGTCCAAGGCCATAGACATGCTTATGAAACTCCATGGCCAGATGATAGACGAAGTAGAAGACATGGAGCCCTGATCGTGTTGGTATTGCTTGGATTTTGTGTGATCAAAACAATATTCCCACAGTGCAGGAAGACAGCAAAGAAAGACATATGGATGAAGATTATGATTGATGTTGAACCAGGATGGAAGCCCAAAGACCTGACAGATGAAGAAATTAGATAATTAACTTTGTGAAGGCCAGTATCCATCACCTGAGGGAACACATTTCTTCTATCCAAAGAACCATAAGAAGTATGTGGGAAGATAGATCTATTGCAGTCCAAGTGGACAGCGCATGCTCATGACATGGAACAGGGATGAGCATGTGAAATCAGCAGGTTGTCTGAAAGAAGTAATAAAGATATGGATCCCCAAGAAACTTTTCTTCAAACCAGGATGTCTACAGGTGAAGAAGGATGAGAAAGTGGTCGATAAATTGCCCAGAGGGGGGAGTGTAGAGGAGGAGTCAAGTACTCCCCCTCAAACTGCCCCACCATTATTACCTATAGAACGGGAACCCAAGTATGTGACGTATGTGGAGCAGTTGAACTAACAAAGAGCAGAGTGTGAAGTCTGTGCAGTACCCATAAGAGTACCAGTACCTAAGAGAGTCTGGGAGGAAAGGCACCCATTGAGAAAACCGCACCTGCATGCATGCCAATATGATGGCCATTTGAATGCAATTCCTGAAGAAGCAAAGCAGATGAAAGGCAAGGATGAATGGTGATGTCACACAGAAAGAGATGATGCACACAGAAGAGATACAGAGACCAGAGAATGTAGATATTCTATAAGGCATCAAGAAAGTACCAAGGATAAGTGACATCTTGAACTCAAGGTGAAGAAGTTTATGCCACAGAAACAGATGAAGATATCAAGTCATTTTACACGTGTACAGGTACAAATGAAACACAAGCAGCAAAGTAATCTTGAAAGATAGCTTCAAGCTTAATTGAAGATAGATAACGGCAAGCGCCAATATATAAATAGATGCATATGGACAAATAAAATATGGATGTTTCCACTACACGTTATAAAGCAGTGCTGAACATGAATATAAAGGCCTCACTTTATATTCGCAGTTAAAAGCTATTTTAATTACAAAATGAATCTCAGCAGGGAGAGTTGGATGAGCCAGGAAACCAAAGTCTTATCAAACGGGAATTGGCTGACATTGGATATCAATTATGTGAAGGAACAAGAGGCACCTGTCCAGAAGGCTTGAGCAAAACAAAATATGTCAGAGGACTATTAAAAAATAATGTCAAATACACGAAAAGGCTCGATTTCATGGTGTCCAGTCACGTGGAAGGAAGAAATAGGAAGGACAAGGTGGTCACACCTACGCACGAGGGTAGGTTGTGCCTTCACGAGGGTAGGTTGTGCCTTCACTCCTTTAAATTTCTCAGAGCAATACAAACTCAAGGCCAAACTTCAAAGCACTAATTAACACTGGACCATTGAGGTGATGATAGATTGATATAATAATTGGTGGGAAGCTAGTTTCTAGATGTGCCCACTAACACCTGGATGTTCAGTCTGCGTGCTGCTAAACGTAGGTGGAAAAGTACTGATGTGGGTTAGAAGCCAACCAATTATAGAGGACCGCGTAATTAAGGGTCCTATAGTTTGTGTAACCAATGGAACGCCATGTATTTAGTCACGTTCGTAGTGGCCATTTTTAGTGGAGGGCTTAGTTTATGCAGAGATGTTATGCAATATAACCTCAGTTTCTACTAAGATGCTTTGAGTAAGAGGATCAAACGAAAGCTGTTGTTTGTTGTACTCCCTGTTTTATATACTTGTTAATAAAACGGATTCCCCTTTTGCCAAACTACCTGAGTCGTTTTGATTATTGATGTATGAATAACATCTGCATCCCCATCCATCTCCAGTGTATTGCTGCTCATCTTAAAGGGTTGGGCAGTCCAGTTCAGTGGCATGCATGTACAAGCTTCATATACATGTACCTTGGCGTTCTGCAGTTCAGCTTTAGTGAAGAATGTGGTTATTTATACAGATATTTATGTATGTCTGTCATCTACCTTTGTGAGTCATAAGCATGTGTTACGTGCCTATATTTAATGAACTAGTGCATGTTCGTGTAACTTCTTGAAAGGATGGCTATGTACTTCATGTCTACGTGCGACTACGTCGAGATGTCAGTGATGATGTCATTGATTTCTTAATTTGCAGTCAGTAAACTTGTTCGATTGATGGCATCTCCATGAGTTGATGGCATCTCATTTTCCTCCAGATCTTTGACTGCGTATGCCCTGAATGCAATACATAAATGATGGCGGACAAGGACCTAAGAGTGAGGTGTATCTGTTGTTTCTCTGTCTTCAGGCTGAGAGTTATGTGGGGGTCAAGATGGCCATACTTGGATCTTTGTCTTCACCAGCAATAGGTTGAAAAGTAGATATAAAACCTTGCAGGTCCACATGCTTTAGCCACCAATTCATTATTGACATCGACCAAATGGGTTTTCTTTTAGAAGGATAATCTTAGTAGTATGTCTCTCACAATAGCGCATGACCTTACTTACCTTCCTCAGATTATTAGTTCCTCTCACATTCCTGCTCAGCACAATACAAGCTTCCATAGTTTAATCGAGAAAATGCAATGACTAAGAATGGAAATCCTTCCCCTGCGTAACCCAACATCAGTGGCGTTCAGTCTCTTGTACTTTGTCAGGAAGTGAACCCATTTTTTACTTTTGAACCCCACTCCCTTGCAATCCCCATGACCCGCCCCACCCACACTGCCAAACCCCAACCCGCGGTGAATATACCCTCCCAAATTATCAAACCTCCACAAACACATTGACCTGGGCAGCAACCCGGGGACGTACGACTCGACAATCAGGCTGATGACAAACCCTAGATGGAGGACTTTATTTTTTTCTTTTTTGGTGAATGTTATCAGTCTGTGTGCTCTAGTGCTCTACCCACTGTTGATCTGTTTGTGATGCCTTATGTCTTTGTATTCACTTAATACCTGACTGATCCACGTTAGTTGGAGGTCAGTGGCTGAATGGCTCCATAGGGACCGATATTCACCTATCGGCTGGTTAAGTAAGTTATGTAAGAAAGGGGGGTTTCTATGTAAGCCTATGCACATTCAAATAAACAGTCCCCACAGGCTCCTAATTCTACAATGATTGTGAGGTACACACTTGTTAGTGATTACACTTTGAAATGTTTTAATTCAATTGTTCACATTCATCATAAAAAAGTAAGAAAAAAAAACTTGTTTCACTTAGTATCATTCATTATTGAACTTGTGCCCATAGTGACATTTCTGGTGAAATTGTGTCATTCTCAAGAAAACCTGTGCTAGACTGAGGAGGCACTACTTATTAGCTATATGTATATAAATCGTGGTATTGCATACTTAGTGTAGGCAACTCAAACCAAAAGGAATAGAAAAAAGTGATGCAAAGTGGACCATTATAGTCACGGATATTGGTATGCCAGCTGCCAATCCGGGCACGTCAGCCACCAATCTCAACCCCAACAGATTTCCATGAAATCATAGCACCTAATCAGCTTTGCTACACCAAAGAATCATCATCCTCCCTAATCCAAGTCCATTCATCAACCATTAGGCAATGACTCCAGGAAAGTCTGAACCTCAGAGGGATCAGAAACAAAATGCGTCTTGTCAGCATGGATCACTCTCAGTTTAGAGGGATAAAGCATGGCATACTGAAAACCACTTTCCCGAAGAGAACTCGTGCCCTCAGCAAATGACCATTAATTTCTGCACCATGGGAATAAAGTCCGGATAAAATGAGGCCTTTGTCCCCTTATATTAGAGGTTGCCCATTTTCATAGCTCTGCGCAATATGGCAGCTATGTCTCTATAGTTCAAGAAGTGCATAATGACCGGGGATGTATTCTGGCCAGGTTTGGGTACCTGTGGAGAAACACTATGCACCCTTTCTATCAGGAGATGTGAGGAAAGTTGAGGATCCAGCAGGACTTCTCTGATGAAATGTTCCATAAATACCTTCATGTTCTGCTAGGCGACCGATTCCGGAATCCCTACCACTTTTGCATTTTCACTGATGCATGCTATCAACCTTAAACAACAGGCTATCCACTTTGGTATTCACTGAGATGAAACCAGATTTTATTTGGGCAACCAAAATCACCAGATCAGAAGAGGAATTACTGCAGGTGGCATTGGGCCCAGCTTCATCAAGATGGTCATCCTCCTCACCCCTAGCCTCCAATATCATCTGTGCAGCTGCTGACATGGTATGCTTTCTCGCAGTAGGGCTCTCCTTATGCATAAATGGAAGTCTGGATTGGTGTTTATTGCCCTTATCCATGGATACCCTATGGCCAAAAGGTGATCAGAACAGCAAGTGTCAAAGCCTTCAAGTGACAGTCACCAAGCTCCAATAGACCCAGTTTTCCCACGCTCACAAGGTATTGAGCACTAGTACTGATACATCGGGTGTGCTCCACTTGGCAGTAGCAGACCCCCTTTCTTTGCCAAGCCACCGATGGGAACGGTGAGGGACCAAAAACTGTGCAAACAGGGTCCGCCAGCTGTAGCACATCCAGAGCAAGCACCACGGTACAAGGAGGACTGTGAGTCTGATTTCAATAACCCCTCCTGAACTGCATTACTCAAGGCCACCATCACTGGCTCTGCTGGAGTGCTACCCCGAGGTCCACCATAAACTCTCCTGCACACCATCTTCACTGTCCTCAGGCATGCAGGCACAGGTATGATCTGTATTCCAATGGTGGCAACCACCTCTCAGCAATCATTGGAGGAGCCGAACACAAGCAGGCAGCCCCCGGGTCAGCCAAGTCTCCAGGCCTCAAAAGTGTGCTGCAGCGCAGCTCCTCCGATCACTGTCCTCAACACCACTGAGGCTTGTATTTGCAAGCACAGCCTCCCAGGCAGAGCAGGCACTGACAGATGGGCCATACGCACCAAGACTGCACTCTGACGCCCTGCAAAAGAGTGCCAGACCACCCATCAGCCCTCCAATGTTTTCAGGGACTCTAGAGGTGGTGAATCCTCCACAAACTAAAGACAGGCAATCACAGTGTAATCCTCAGTCTGCCGCAACCATTCAGCGGTCAAAAGTAGCTGCACGACCACGATACAGCTTCCTCCTCCATTAGTCCAGCACAGTGCTCAGACTTTACTGGCCATCTTGGTTCTGATCTCTCAAGCGCCCCTCCTGCACAATACTTGAATAGATTTCAAGAGTACAAGAAAAAAGAAAGCAATCCTTGGGTGTCTTATGTGGCAGACTCCCTGAAAAACCTGAGTGGCTAGGTAGAGGGCTATAAGGTAACCATGCTTGAACACGTTTTTGGTTCATGTTTCTCAGAGCTGAAGAAGCATTAGAGCGGATTCCAAAGAGATAGATACATTCTGCTGACTTATTGGTGTCCTGTAAAGTGTCCCATAAGGACAAACCTGCTTCTCGTAACCAGGAGGAGGGGAAGAAGCAAAAAGAGAAAGTGGGTGGGCCCTCTGATTAAACCTCCTCCCAAAAACCCCACACACATTTTAACAACGGAAATTCACAAGATTATGGTAAGGGTAGTGCCTCTAACCATCCCGAGCATCAGAGTGGATAGTATAACCCTCCCTATATACAAAGATCCAGTGGATCGTGTGTTGTGTAGCCTGTAGAACCAGTGACCACCAAAAGGTTGACCATAATTGTAAGGGTAGGACCTTGGGAATCCGCTGGGAGTCTGTGCTTTTCCCATAAAGAGGAATAGATTCTCACATGGGTACCCTTCTCTTTAAACTCCTTGCCCAATGGTGACGGGTCAGAAGTAAAGTTAGATTCTTTGGAACCTAGCAATGCTGGAGCTCCCATACCCATACCTATACCTGTCCGAAATTATTTTCTTGAAGATAGTGTCCAGTAGCAGGTGCTTTTAGGAACACTGGGCCCGGTCCTACTGCAGTAGATTCTTTGTGGTAAAGCCATAAACTCTTGCCAGAGATCCTATGGGGACTATTCAGCTGGTTGTGAGGCCCTCTCTCAACTTCCCAGATTGTCTGTCATTGTCACTGTGAATAGTGAGAAGGTTAGGGCATCTGTCAATGTGAGGAGAAGGCTTCCTAGAGGAGTTCTGGGAGAGATTAGTCTTCCCGGTAGACACTCTCAGACCCTACAAGCACTAGGTCTCATTATAAGGCTGCCTAAGCAAAGTTTAAGGCAAAGCATAAGGCAAAAGGGAAACCTTAGGCAAGAGGAGACAGAAGACAAAGAGGCGAGGGAAGGGAGAATATTCCCCCTGCCATACCTACAACTGATTTTGAGGTAGTTGGCCAAGTTCCTGAACCAGAAATGGAAGTGGGACTGCCAAAAACTCTTGAATCCTATGTGATGCCTGCACTATCAAGCATGCTTGTAGTGGAAAAGATCCATAAGGTAGTGAGTAGTATGGGCTAACAAAGAAAACCATAATTGAGAGGTCTGTGGAGAAAGGTCTGCTTCCAATTGGAGGGTAAACCTACAGTGAAACAAATAATTCAGCAGCTAGTTGGGTTACCAGTGTGTACGCCCAAAGCGCCCATCAGAGGAAACCATGAGAGGTTGGTTGTTCCTCAGGATGTGTGGCCAATCCTCCTACAGTTGGTGCATGGCATTCCCCTTGCACTTAATTCTGACTTCTTGTCACCCTTCTGACATATTTGGAACAGAGATTCAACAACTCCAGGATCCACTCTTAGTATTGGACCCAGTCTCTGAAGAGTGAAGACCTAATACCATGAATCCACACCTCATCAGATAATGACTACCAAGTCAGTCATTGAAGCTTTACTGTACATCATTACCAGAGGTAGATCCTCTGAAGGATTCAGTAGTAGCCAGACCAAGTGGAAAGAAGATTAAGTGACATGTGATTGGTCACTCAACTGTCCCTCACAGACAAGTGGTCTGAGTAAGAGATTTTTGAGAATTTTCCAACATTTCAGGGAGTTGCAATGTTGCATCAGCTGCCAGTTTATGGCCAGACAGCCACTGTGCATATTAACCCTAGCCCTTTAAAATGGTAGATAAACATGAAGGTAAAGAATCCTAAGTTGCTGAGGTGGTTCATAAGCCTTCAAGACTTTGACTTCACCATTGAGCATATGCCAGGTGATCAACATTGCAATGCTGATGGGCTGTTCAGAATGTATAACTCACTGGAACAGGAGAACCATCCAGAGGTAGATTAGTTCCCCCTGTCTCTAATCTGGGGGTGAGGGGTCAGTGTTAGGAACATTTTCTCTTTTAGCAACTTTCCTTTCATATTCTATGGACCCCAAACATTTTGCTTTTGTTTGTACACTTTGGCCTGACTTTTAACATTGAAGTGAAGGCTTCAGCCTCACTTCATTGGCCTTTAGCTCACTTGTTATGGGGAAACCGGCCAGTCCTTCAGACTGTCATTATTGGGAAACTACGTTTATAAAATGTTATCTGTTTTGGGTCACTTTTTCATATTGCACAATGTCCTTTCCAATGCAGTGCAATGGGAATACTTTTGCATCTCTCTAGACTACACACTCTAGATGTTGTGGTTACTTTTAAATGCGCCTAAAGACAAACTGGTGGCAGCAGTTACACTTTTACCATGTTTACTGTGTTTTTAGATGGCTACTTGCAGTTACCACATTTGGCTACTAACTGTGGCTAGTGTCCTAACATGGCCATGACACAAAGGACATTTTGTCCTTTAGCATTCTTCCTGCCTTGCCTGGTCAAGAATGTCCTTTTATGATCATGAATTTGCCCGGGAAAGCCTTGATTGCAAATGCAGACTAGTACAGGTCATGTGTATTGCAAGCCACTGATTGGACCACTGCTGGGGTGCTTGTGAGGGGCAGATCTTCCATTGGTTGGGCTGAGTATCTGTGCTAACTGGACTGTAGGATGAGAAGAGGAGTCCTGTAGCCATTGGTCAGAGATCTGAAGAGGAGCCAAGTATCCTGCATTGATGTAACGACATCACGAGACCCATGGACTGATCCTGAGAAGGCCTGGTGACCAGCTTTTGCTGCAGTCCCAGTGGAGCCTTGTCTGGATACTGATCTTAGATTAACCTTGTTCTTGCTTTGACCCTTTGGAGTGGTGGGAAAAACCATTCTCAATGTCTTCTGAGTGCCCTGTAGTTTTAAGTCTTCTGCAGCGTTCCTCCACCATCCAATTTTGGCTACCACAGTAGAAGCATTGTCACTATGTGTTTTGACTCAGAATTTTAGGGGTCTTCAGCTTGCCTTTTAAGTAGTCTTCCCGCAGGACTTCACTGTGCATCAATGGCAATCACTGAAAGCAGTTTTTTTGAAGAGTCATGCATTGGTGTCTGCTGACACGAGCACACAACTACTGTACCCAAACAGGACTCCTCATGCACTCGCAGCTCCTGGGCTTCTCATGACCCTCTAATGACCTGCCAAGTCTGAGGAAAAATTGGAGTACAGGTGACAAGTTGCAACAATACTAAGTGGTACGCCTATCTAAACACTTGATTCAATTACAACCTGTTGGCTTTGCCTACACTTGTTGTGAAAGCCCTTCCACAGCTAGAAAAGCCTTTACTTACTTGTGAACTATTTGGATTACATTTTGGAAACACCTTCACATCCTCACAGACCATCACCTCTATTTTTTCCAACTCCTAAAACTCTTTGGAAACTGTGTGAGCTTTGGGCACAAGGCCCCAATCAACTTCGAGTTGGAATCTATAAGATAGAGATGTAATTTTCCTGTGGACTGTCAGTGCTATATCTAATTACTTTGCTTCCATTTCAGGTATAGTAGGGGTGTGTTGATTATTCTGTACTTGATTGCTCATTTTGTGGATTCATTTTGGACCCCTGACCCAACTCACCTCTCCAGAGACTAAGCCTTGGCTACTCTCCATGCTAGCTTGATAGGCTTGCCCAAGTGCTGTGATGAATCTAATGAATCTAATGGTGTCATCACTCCTTTCCCGGCAGTGACCTCTCCCCATGTGGCCAGAATCCTGACCCCTTGGGTGACTATATGAGGGAGGATCACATGGGGAAACAACTACAAGAATACTGGCACGAGGAAGATGAGCCGTGTAATGCAGAGTAAAGAAGACCAAGTAAACAGGCCATGCTCAAGTTATTGGGCGTGCAAACCTGTGGCCGGGAAACATGAACAGCAGCAACAACTGACTGGGGCACACTGCTGGAGGGATAAAGCTGCTTCTCTCAATACGGACCGAGAGACCTTGGAGCTGCAGTTAGTGCCATGGAGCCAATCGGCTCAAAGAAGAAGAAAATGGAAGCTGACCAAAGGAGAAAACAAACTGCAGAAATGCCAGAAGCTGACACAGGGTTCCTGGGTTTTTGCAGGTTTCAAAAGTCAGTGTTTGTCTTACCGAAGCCCAACAGGAACCGTGAGAGGCAGAGAAGCTGAGGAATGAAGGTGACGAGATGGGAAGAAATGCTGAACGACTACGACCATATTGCCGTAAGAGAAGTGAAGTATGCCAGCAAGAGCTGGTGAGTCCACAAAAGGAAAGCAGGGACACTGGGGTGTATTGGCAGCCATGGCAAAAGTGAATAGCTGTATAGGAAGCAAAAGAAGTGCATGAAAGAGAAAGAAGCTGGGAGCACTTCTTTAAACGTGAATGCAAGAAACTTTCAAGGCTGTGAATGTATGCAAGCCACATATGAGAAAAGCCCAGGCAGGATAATTTACCAGGCAGATACAGTATCAGATAAAGCAAGCATAAGAGAATATCAAGTTTGACAATGTGTGCAGAGTCCACATGAGGAAAGCCCTGTAGGGAGAGTATACCATGTAGTTGCATGCATGTGCATTTAAGAAATCCCTGGCACGAGAGTTTGCCAGGCAGTTGCAGGTGTGTGCATTTAGAAAGCCCTGGCAGGAGAAAATGGCAGGCAGTTGCGAGTATGCTCATATAAGAAAGTCCTGGTAGGGAAGCACACAATGATAGGACACGCTGAACAGTGTATATGATATACATCACACATAGAGGTCCTGAGAAGGATATATCAGGACTTGCAAAAGGTTGTGCTGATCAAGAGAAGAGGAATGAAAACCTGGAAAGGAGTACACCAGGTATTCTACCAAGATACAGATTTACATCCAGGTTTTCTTGTGAAACAGTTGTGTTCTTTAACAAGAAAAGAGGAGTGGAAACACGGCAAGGAACTACACAAGGTATCCTACTGCGATACAGACTTAAAGCTAAGTTGCTTTGTTTACCAGTTGTGTAGTTGATCAAGAGAAGAGGACTGAAACTATGGCAAGGGAATACACTAGGTATCCTACCAAGATACAGACTCACAGCAAAGTTGTTTTCTTTACCAGTTGTGTTGTTGATCAAGAGAAACTTAAGGAACTAAGATTCCTGGAAATATAACACCGATTGAAGAGAAATCCAGGGGAAGGTGAAATACCTTCTGGAACAAGGAATTCTATACTTCAGGAACTTTTGTTTTGGAGTTACGCATTTTCCTTTTTGGAAATGTATACAGTATAGAGACATTTTCCCTTTTCACCTTAGAGTTGATTTTTAGAATCTGAGGGCCAGAATAGTACTTTGGACAAAGGACGTTTTACTTTTGACATTCTGACATTTGACAGACCCTTAGTTTTGTTTGAGGTAGGGAAACACCTCTTAGTATAGGGACAGAGAGGCAGTTCCAAAACCCCTTTTCATTTGTCAATACAAGTTTATGACCAAATCCGTAAGTCTATGCGTCTCATTCCTGGTTCCTCACCCTGTACTCTCTGGGGACATCCAACCATATGCTCAGTCACCCAAACTCATTTAGGGTCTTGACTGCATTCTTCTGGTTGGTCGCAGGCTTCTCTGTGGTTTCCGACCCACTTCAGTATGTCTCTCGCTGCCAGACCACAAAGTCCTGCAATACTGCACTGATGGTGCTCTATCCAGCCAGCCTCTTGGTTCGCTCAGCAGATCCAGTGGAGACTGTCACTTCAGTGTCTCCATGCCTGGGTTTGCTCCTGCTGCTTTCCTCACCAAGCGTCAGCCCCTCTCATTGTTCTTCTTTGGAGCATCTGACACTAGGGTAAGTCTGTTGTTAGTTTTTATGTCAGGATCCAGTATGGTCAGTAGCTGAAGACTAGACCGTTCATGTAAGTTTATCTGAGTGACCCATGCAGATTCAAACCTCCTCATCGACACAGCTTCTTGGCTTGGATCTTCATGTGAGCCATCTCTATTCTTTCTTGTCTTAGTCCTTTCTACTTTTTGAGTCTTAAAGAAGTCCATGGGATATGAGGATAGGAGTGAGAATGTGGTGGGTGAAGGAGAGGTATAGGTACTTGCTGGATACCGTGTTCTCCCACAATAGTAATCACTGGTCCCATAGTGGGTTCACCTCCCATGAGATCCACCCGCTGAGTACAACCCCCATCAGGTAGCGGCCTCACCTCCCTGGCCTCATGGAAAGGGGCTCCCCCTAGGGAAGCATTGAAAACAGTTCACTACATTTGAGATATTGATCCAGATGCTTATCCCCACAGTCACAACACAACATGAAGCATTGTACTGCACAATGTAGGATCCATTAGGTAGTAGCAGAGCTTTGCTACTGAAGGTTTCCATCGAATTGCACTCAGCATGCACCTGGTTGAGTTTGAAATCTGATCACATGGGCTGATCTGATGAATGTCCTAGCATTTTATATGGGGTGTTTCCACATTTTTCTTCAGGGAATACAGTTGGGGAGCAAGGATAGCTCAGGGGCATCACGTTTGTCTTGGAAGCAAGACAATGCAGCGCAACAGAGGTTCAAATCCTAATCCTGTGCTTTGAAACCACTTGCTGGTATTATGTGGTTTATAAAAGAACAATTATAATAACTATACAATTATAATTAACATCTTGGATGTAACTAGTTGGGTGGTGTGCCTCTGTGAGGATTTCTTTTCAGACCACGGGTGTATATTGGGATCAGTTGGTCCAGAGTTACTCCTTTTGTGAAGGAACAATTCTCTTTTGCTCAGAAAAGAGCGTGCAATACATAAGAAATCATATTTGACGGGAAGGAGTGATCTTCTTACAGAAGGCATAAGGATCTGCCTCTATTACACAGCTTCCTCATGAATATACTTGTGAGCACGCTTCTAGCTGAGTGCTTCTGACAAGTGCTGTTCGGCTGGGGCCGTGTGCACTGTCAGCCTCATTGTGTTTCTGCTTTGGAGACAATGGGGGTCATTACAAGTTTGGAGGCAGCCATGGTGCTATTAGCGCCATGGCTGCCTCCAAACCCGGGTCCGGGTCCGGTCTGGCAGAATGGGGACAACCTGTGCGGACCAAGTAAGTCCCCATTCAGTTTACCATTCCCCATTCCCATTGAGCCCCCACAGGGCTCAATGGGAATGGGGAAGGCGCTAATAACGAGCCCGCAAATTGCGGGCCCATTTTTAGCTCCAAGGCCCCTTACGGGACCCGCAGGGAACGGCTGGTCAGACCGCTAAGGGACCTCAGAATAGGGCGGTAAGGGTTTACCAGCACTGGTCTCGTTACCGGTGCCCATTAACCCTTACCGCCCACCTCGTAATGAGGCCCAATATCCTGAATACAGTCTTCTGTATAACTTGGTACGTGTTTTGAACTGCTTTCAACTTGCGGATATCCAACATCTAAAAAATGTTAGATAGTATTGTTAAAATACAATACAATTCTGTGTTTATATCTAAAGCGTGAGGCTCTGCCTGTTTTACTCAGCTTCCTCATAAATACACTTCTAGTTGGGTGCTTCTCATGAGTGCTGTTCAGCTGGTCAGCTGAGCAGAGAGCAGCGCCCGCCAGAAGCATTCCCTTGTGAGTTTCCCCGACGATCCGGATGCGCCTGGCAATGGACTTGTGCTGGGCGTGGTAAGTTAAAATCCGACATGCTCATTCAAGCCCCGGAACTTAAAAACTCCTGTTACATGGTACATGCAAATTCTTTACCCAGCGATACATTATGAAAAGAAAACAAAAAGAGGTAATTTGAAACACATTCAAAATCACTAACATCTGATGTTCGACAACTTTGGTTCCTGGCGACTCTGGCGAGCCGCATTAAAGAAATGCCTCCCAAAATTACTCACTCCCCCCTAATTTACAAACAGAAGAAAACGTCCATGACATGAAAAGAGCTATGCCTGACACTGACAAAGAACTGCAAATATCGGATGTAGACTTGTTGGCTTGTCCATCTCAAATGATCTCTCTACCGGTCTCCCCGATGAAAAGTGATTGCATACAATCGGAAACAAACACTCTTGCTACCAATACACAGATGATGGCACATCCACGTAAAGAAAAAATATTTCTAAGAATCCCATTGTACTCGGAAATTATGAAAAACAATATTCTGAGCGGTAAACAAACGGATGGGAATTTACCGAATTTCATCTATAGGATACTGGAAACTGGTTCTACTTGTCTTGCAAAAACCTTGTGACCTTAAAGAATAATGCCTCTCACGACTTATCTGACTGTGAAAATGTGAATACGAACCCTAATCCTTTAATTGAACAACACGGAATTACATATACTAAAAGCCAAATCCCACAAATAGTACTTGAAACACAATTAGGCACCCGAGCTATCCATCAATCAGACTTATCTCATTCACCTATCTTATATCCAAATGCAGGTGAATCATTTGGCAACACCACATGTTTGTCAGAATCCTCAGTTGTCAAGCCTACGCCAAGACCTTTGTTCAGCTTAAAGCAGCCTATAAATCCGGCATACAAAATAACTTTTACCCCAATGAATACTGGGCTATACAGCTTAACAAAATTTGTCGAGACCCTTCATAAATAAATGCAGGAACAAATGCTGATATCTCAAATAATAGCCAACAAAATGGATCCATTAAACTAAGTAATATCCACACATGCAAACATTGAGAAACTCGTTCATGAGCAGGGTGCTGCTACACAGAAACTAATAACTAAATGTGAGCGCTTGCTAGCAAAAAAATGGAACTAAACCACAATACCGGCTCAAATGCCTGAAACAATTTTACCAACTTAAGTAAAACTATGAATAGTGTGTGCACTAACGCTATTCCAACAACATTGGTCCAATCAAGAAAGATCATTGACAATAATACAACAAACCAATGCAAGGAAACAACCGAAAGAGACATTGAAAAAGAATTAAGCGATAACATGGAAATACTGGAAATCACAACAGAAGCAATATTCAAGCTATTTTCCTGTCAAAAAGAAAAACAATCAAAAATAAAAATATGAAAGCGCAAAATAAGCTACAAAAATTTTTAAAAAACAAAAAACTCAATAAAATGTGATCTCAAGATCAAAAAGGCTTGTGAACAATCTAATGGCTCCTACAATCTCTGTGGAAAACAACACGAGCTAATACCTGCCCACACAAGAGCAAGTTCGACTTGCAAATATACATTGCCAATTCACCCCGGAAACTAGATGATACCAACCTAGACATAACTAAACATAATGCTAAATATATCCACCTATTTGACTACAACAATTCAGGAAAATTATGAGGGGAAAGGGGTCAGCCAGGCCAGAGCCTGATCAGTGATACCCAGGTTTTGACAGAGACGGTTGAGCAGTATGGGGATAGAGGGAATGTTAGAGTCAAGGTTGGAGAGCAGATCTTCACGGATGTTCAGGAGAGCAGTTTCCGTACTTCTGGCAGCTCTGAAGCCAGTCTGATGGTCATGGAGACAGCCAACAGAATTGGAATGAAGGTTAAGCTGAGAGATGACCAACTTTTCCAGGAGTTTGCCCAGAAAGATGCAGAAATAAAGAAAGAAATAAGGGTTCAAAAGGGGGCATCATCTTCAAAATACCTGAATACAATGGTAAAAAGGACAACCTTCAAAAAGCCCAACACACCCTCAGAGGTTGACAAAAGAAAATCACGGTTATCCAATGTGAAAAACAAACACGATCAACTGAGCCGATCATGTACATTGACCATAACCATATTAGATAGATCCAGGAATGACCACTTTATGAATAGGAGGACAAACTTAATGGGTTTTTTGGCAACTGCTGAGCTGCAACAAATTGAATCCCGAGATAGTGAAGCAATTCATATCAAGAACACCAAAAGATACTGCAATATCAAGATACTGCAATATTAAACATTCCCTCACAAATTGTAAAAGAGCATATATGGTGTAGTAAAAAGTAATTAGCATTCCTGAGTCTCAAAATTAGTACCAAGCATTCCTATACAACTACATGAGAGAGAGATGAGAGATTGAGCCAAAAGAAAAAGATAAATCATGATAGGTATATGATGGAAAAATCACTACATATACATTGGGAAGGTTCAAGAGGAAATCTGTGGATAGAGGTTTATCACAAATCCAACAAAAGTACCCCAAGTGCGATCAAATGGTCCTGGCTTCGACAAGCCATGAAAAACCAAATCATGTGAGCAACCATTAGAGCCTAAATAACATCTCAACTGACCTATTCAAGATGGTCGTCTGGAACACCAGGGATTTTACTCATTTGTTGAAAGAAAATCCTGAACAGCCACTAGACAACTACAATTTAATCTTACTATTAGAAATTTGGATCACGTCACAACCAACAAACCCCAATTAGAGATCTGTTGGAACACTGCAATTAAGCAAAAAAAAGGAAGTCCTATGACAGGTCTATTAGCTGCCCTATGAATAAACTCTGGTGGAAAATTATCCTATGGCTCGCTACCCACCCGTGTATACAATTGCTTAAAGAAGAGTTCGACTAAAAAACCATCCCTCAAATACTCACACCACTATACTTAACCTATATTGGAACCCTGCTTTAATATTGGATAAAGATTTTTAAAAACATGTGACTGGTATACAAGTTACCATAGAAACTGAACCTCTGCACTATACGACCATAATTGTTGGTAATCTAAACATAAGGTGTCTAGGTGAAAATAAACAATTAAAATCCAAAGGTAAGGGCTGGATGACATTAATGAAAGAGAGAAATGTTACCATCTTGAATGGAGCTATCACTGGTGATAAGAGTCTGAGATTGGAAAACAGCCCTAAAGCGATGGCTGGCAATCATCAATTGTTGTTGCATGCCACATTTATCTGTTAATGAAAACAGATGAATATTTTGATTGTTTGAATTATTTTAATTATTGGAGGTTTACTTCTATTCTACCTAGATCAAGAGTGTCTATTTCCCTCAGATAATCCGATCTTACCCTTTTTATGAACTCTGCCGGGGTCAGATCCTAATTATCTTCACCTCTGCAGGGTGTTTTAGGCGCTGTCAGGTTGGTATCCTCAGGCCTGTTGGCAGAAAAGTGAGCCCATCAGTGCTCGCTTAAAGTGCCAAAGAATAATCTAACTCCCAGATTCTGGAAACAGGATCAAGGCGAAAACGTTACTATGAAGTTGCTCATTAAAGACAACATTGATTCAGTTAATGCGGGTGCCACTTCCTGATAAAGTGCAATTACGTCCATGTCATGTCGCTGTGCCCAAATGGCCATATCTTTGCAAGTAAGAGGCTTCTTACCTCAGTGTATTAAATCATCACATGAAAAAGAGTGTGTCCGGCGACACTGTAGGGACTCCGGCTGCCTGCTACACCATGCCGTATGCTCATTACCATGGCTACTAGTGCCTTTTCTAGCAGTGGCCATCTTACAGATGCAACTAGGCAGTGTCTGCTGTAAATTGCTAGCAAATGTGTTTGAAAGCGTATTTAATTGTTGACATGGGGACCAGGGTGAGGTTCCCATGCATGTCAGTATCAGGGAGTGTCAGGGAGTGTTAATTTATATTATTGTTTTTGCTGTCGCCCTGCCAATTGCCATGGCAATGTGACACCGTCATGGTTTATTATGCAACAAAACAAAAAAACACTGCCTCCTTTAGTCTATGCCTTTATAGATTATGTGAATAGGGTGGCTATGCTGATAAAATTAGTAAAGGGTACACTCTGATTTACAAAAGTACCCGATTCCTATGGGACATGATGTTGCGTGTCACCATGACAACCAGACGCTACTGCCATGATCGTAATGGGGTGCTGTGGGGGTGATTTACTTCCTGTTCTCATGCTGGTCTACATGGCTCCACCACACTTCCATGGAGCCGTCCTGCCAGTACCTGCTCATCTGCTCCAAGTGGCACTCTCCGGCACCTGAGCCTTCTGCCTTGCCCATTTCCAGCACTTTGGTCTTCGGTGAAGCAGATAGGGACCGCAGAACTCTCTCTGTTATGTCCTGGCCAGCAGCTGCAGGCTGAGCTCTTGGTGGTGCAGGAAAATACCTTTGCCTGCCATGCCTCTGAGCGCAGTGGAGTTACTCCTGATCTTCCTTGAGTGGACAGCTCAGTGGAGTCAGCTCTAATCTATCTCGTTCTGGTAGAAGTGGTATCACTGCTATAGCACAAATACAAAGAATAACTTATATAGGCAGCGCAATGTAAAGAAGGTTGAGGAAGAAAGGGGGCAGAGTTTGTATTTTACTGTGTTATCCCATGATGTCTTCCTTGCATCACAGAGGACAAAACCCACTCTATGTGATCCATCCGCTGGGTACCATCCCCAGAGGGACTATTGGGAAGTGGCCTCACTTCTCTGGACTTATGGAAAGGGTCTCCTCCTCTGAGAGAAGGGACAACATTGTGAGATTCGTCACAATACTGAAAGTAAATTTATATCGATGAGTCACCTGTTTAGGAACCAGAGAGCTAATATTAGGCACTCAAGCAGTCACAACTGAAGTTATATGTTTCTAACTTTTATCTATAGTTCTGTGCAGCCCCACTATTGGTAGATGTGTTGTGTGGTGCATAGGCAGTCCTGGGTCCTTGATTCTGTAGGATACCTGCAGCACCATTTTGGCTTCTATTTAAATACTGAAGCTACAACTAACACCGAAAGCAGCCAGCATTGCTTTTCTTTGTCTAACATATATGTGATATTGGACTGGCTAGCCCATATCAATGTATGATTTAAATCTCATAAATGTCACAGGGCCTCATTACGACTCTGGTGGTAACCTGACGGTTTTTCCAGCTCGGTTACCGCCGGACTCGAATTACCATTCCGCCTCCGTGATTCCCGGAATTACCGGGGCATTACAACCCCGGTGACCCGGGAATTCCGGAGGTGGAATTCAGTAAATCCCCATTCCCATTGAGTCGCATAGGAGTCAATGGGGATGGGGACCATGGAAACACCGGCACCATCTCGTGATGGTGCCGGTGTTTCCACGTCTGCCTGCAGGCGGGCGGTGTTAAACCCGCCCCGTCAGACCTGGCGGGAATGACACCTCCACCTGCAGGACTCTGAATCACCCGGTATGGAAATAACGGTGGCGGCGGGTATACGCCACCGTTATTTCCATACCGGGTGACTCGTAATGAGGCCCATAGTTGCTTAGTTATTTTACAATATTGTTCCATCATCTGAGGACCTTTAAAACAGCCTATTTCTTATTTTGGCTCCATACATTTTCCTACATACATCTTATTCACAATTTCCATTACATCATCTGAGAACCTTCTGATAAAATCCCAAAACGTCAAAAGGAAAATAATGTGGTAAGTCACATTACCTCAGGCTAAATTTTGTACTCATCCAAGTCTCATACATGGCATCATTTATAAATCATTAATTAAATCAGAATACAAAATTGTAAGCTAAATTAAGGGAGTGTGCAATAAAAAAAGATTGTGTTTCAACACTCGACTAAATTTGAGCTTAGAAAAGAGATGATCAATGAAACATTATGCACCATTTATGTGGTTGCGTTCTAGAATAATACAGCATTTGCAATAGTGCTCAAGTAGAAGTGCATATGTGTAAGTATATGTATATAGATGAATTTAAGATTATGATCCATAAATAGTCATCCCAGACAGGATTCTAGTTCCACTTTTTTCTACTTTTATTTGGAAATTGTAAGGTCTGCTTTGCGATGGGCAGCATGTGTCTCTGCAACTGGAAGTAAATGACCGTAGTGGCTGCTGTAGTCTCTAGATGAATTAGAACCTATGAGCCTTCGAGCAGGGAGTTAGACACTCTCACTATGTGCCTTTGTGCCTTTAAGAAAGATTTGCTCAGCCATAGTGGTGATTTTGTCTTTCAATATTGAGACTCACCAGTCCTTGAGCACATAGCTAGATATTCCCATGTAAAGACTTATATTAGTATCCTACGAAGGATAAGGTGATGCAGGTACAAGCAGACTCATCAAGCGCTGTCCTTGGGCTTCTCTGTTTTAGAACAAGGTTAGCTTGATGAAGTAATACAAAGACGATTGGCTATTTGAATGTATTGTGGGTCCATTTAGTATTCCTATTCGTCCTTTGTATTCGTGAATACTAATAAGTTTCCAAGAAATGGTTTGGGTTGTTAAGTATCCTCTGTTACAGAGTGTGACAGTGGACGAAAGTTATTTTCAACACCTACAGCTTATGAAGTGGTCGAAGCATGTTTTATGACATTAGAACAAGGTTAGCTTGATGAAGTAATACAAAGACGATTGGCTATTTGAATGTGTTGTGGATCCATTTAGTATTTCTATTCGTCCTTTGTATTCGTGAATACTAATATGTTTCCAAGAAATGGTTTGGGTTTTTAAGAATCCTCCTCTGTTACAGAGTGTGACAGTGGAAGAAAGTTATTTTCAACCCTTACAGTTTATGAAGTGGTCAAAGCATGTTTTATGACAGGTATGTTAAGGTAAAATGTGATTGTAAATGGGCACATTCGATTCCTCATATGAGGGATAATTTTTAGGAAGTGAACAATAATTTAAGGATTATGTTTGGTGTACTTCTTACACCATCCTGTGAATGTGCACCTTGTTTGAGGATTAAACATGGGTGAAGCATTCTACAATTTGCTATCTACTAAAAAGGTATTGTGAGCTATTATTTAGTGTAATTTTTTGAGGAAGAGGTTATTGTATAGTTTGTCCAAATATGTTTATTTTGTGGGATTATTTCGGCAATATCACAAGTCAGCTTCCAATATTATTGAAAGATTTGTTTTCAATCAATATAATAACTGTGTAGAGTTAGTTGTGTTTAACAATGTCATGAATCATCTCTTTTCACATGTTCCAATATAACTTTTCAATGTTAGAATTGGTGCAAGTGGATCATTTCGTACTTTCCATGGACTTGCATGTATTTAAAGCAAATTCAAAATGACGTGGTGACAAAGCTACCTTGAGGTCGATGTTATACTGAAAAAAACAGTTATCCTCCTGGAGATATGAGTAGATATCCTCATGAACTTTTGGAAAAAAGATGATGGTATATCAGTGTAATAGTCAGTAATTTTGTGTATTTCTATATTTTGAGAGTATCTGAGGAACTAACATAAGCAAAAATATAGAAGGCGTAAGGAAGGAAGCCACTAATGTTAAGGCCAACATAGGGTATTTCTTTAGATTAACATAGTTTTAGTCCTTACACTGGAGGTTTGTGAATTACATCGTACTATTGCTTTATTCTACAGATGGAATTGTTTTAGACTCTAAAAATGGAAAATGGATATTGTTCACCTCATTGAAATGCGATCTTAAAGCTTTATATGAGATAAGGAAAAACAAGGTCATTGTAGTAACCAGTATACAGATCACAGGATAAACATAAGTAGTTTATTTGCCACAAGAAGATCAATGCATTAAAAGACTCCAGTTGCATGGCAGGGACTGCCAGGAATGACAGTTGGCAACATCAGAGGCAGTTGGTGGCCTCTGAAACTAGTGACGTAATGGCATCGGGTGCGCAAGGCCGACACAGTCTCCCTTGTGCACCGGAGACAAGTAAAGGATACAGCATACGTTCTCCCTCATAGTTAGCATAAGTGCATTAACAAGGCACCAAGTAAATACATTTGGAATGAAGGGAGAGAAAATGTCAACAAACATGACACAAATCATGACCAAAATAAGGTCCCACCACATGGGTGGGCATGTAAATTTTTAGTGTGCTGAGGATGTAATTTGACAGACAAACACATTAACAGACTATAGGGCCTCATCATGAGTTGGGCGGTATCCGACTGGTATACAGCTCAACTTTATTTGCGTTAGCACCCAACCGTCCAGCAGTATTACCACCAGATCACAGTTTGGGCGCTAAACGTTATTCCCAATTCCCCATTGGGTCCGCCATGGGGAATTCTCAGAGCAATTACAACCAGCAGTATTACCGTGCAGTAATTATGTCAGAAATTGGCATTTTTACAGTGTGTTTACCCCCAGCTCTGAGCTGGGAGTAAACACGGCAGACTCATGTTTGGCGGGACCCTTAAATGCAGCGGTAACTCCATTACCAACAATTTTAATGGCTACAGCCCACCTCGTGGTGAGGCCCTATAGTAAATTGAAATAATTTGAAGTCATCAAAATTTGGAGGGACTTTTCCTTCCATGACCAGAGCTACCCATTTCAACACTTTGACTTTCCTGCTCGCAACCGTTGCTTCTGTTTGCAATGGGTTCAGTATCACTAGCCAGTGATTCATTTGTGGATGCATCCTGTTCAGCGGTGCACCTGTTGGCGTCATCATCCACATCATATTCATCATCTTCATGGAAAGGCACCTCCATATACCAGTCATCCTCTCCATTGTCATAACTTACACTATTAGTAAGACATTGGGAGTCATTCCGAGTTTGGAGGTAAGTAAAGTCCCTTACCGTCATGGCGCAAATAGCGTGTCCGTGCTGGCACCAGTCCGCTAATAAAGGACTATTATGACTTTGCGTGCACAAGCTTTGCACCATGCCGGTAAGGTACCTAGTGCCATGCCACAAAAGGCTCCCAAAAAGCCCTTACCAGCATCAAGCTAGGCGCAGATTACACTACTAACATAGTCCAATGCGCCATTAGCGGTGACTATAAATAGCGGTGACTGTAATTAGAGGACACCGCTATTTACGGTCACCGCTAAATAGCGGAACTGGAAATAGCGTCATCGCACAGGAACGGGAAGGAGCATGGTGGCCATCTTTAAAAACACAATCCATTGCCATCCTCATCACACAGGACCCCTGGGACACTGCTGATCGGCTGAAAATTACCTCCTACAAAACAAGAATGCCTAGAGCTCTGAAGAAGAGATCTGCCCGCCTCAGAAAGGAAAGATTCAATCAGGACGAACTCCAGATGCTAGTGGGCACTCTGCATGAGCATGCAGGCACAGTCTTCAGCAGCAACATGAAGAGAAAGGCAGTGCTGCATAAAAAAGAGGTCTGGGCGCTTGTTGGCCAGAAGGTTAGTGTAGTGGGCAACACACCCTGCACAGTGAAATACTGCCGTGAGTGGTGGGATGATCTGCGCCTAAGGGTCGCAACATATTATCGGTCAATCCCACCCAGGCCATGGAAACTGGAGGAGGACCTAGTTCACCCATAAAGCTCACCCCGTGGGAGGACACATGTGCAAGCATGATTGGTTCGGAATTGATTGAAGGCATAGGTGAGATGGAGTGTGGCGCCACGACATATGCTGATGGGGATGAGTGTCCAAAGTAAACACTGCTAAGCCAAATCTGATGAAAGTCAATGCCAATGTCTGTCCAAAGAGTCATGCCATGGTCGGCCACACACACACACTCCCTGTAAAGTAGGCCGTAGCAACTGAGACAAATGCTGATGCCTGCTGCAAGGCTATATCGCACGTGACACATTCCACACAAAGTAGGAAATTCCACGAGGCACACAGCGTGCATTACCAAAATAGTGAGCATGTCAGACAGCACTGTTCCTGGCCAACATGAGTGACGCTGACATATGGCTGCACTTACCACCCATATATGAAATGACGTGCCTTTCCCAACACAAATGCCTATTACCCACAATTGTGTGGATGAGCAATTGTCCTAATGTATGTATGATGCCTATCCAAACATCACTCATGCTACCCCTCTCTTCCACCCCTACAAGCAGTGAGCATAACAGCGAAGAGCAGGACACCACCTCAGCACGGGCCACACCCAGTAAGAGGTCCCAGGAGGACAGCAACCATCCGTCAACCTCCAGGGAACAAGCCAGGGGGCGTTGTGTCCCAGCAACCAATCCACCGCAGTTACACATTGCACCTATACCACCAAGGCCTGTGGAGAGCACAGCACCACCCTGCCAACCATTGTTCTGCCAGTCCAGTGTGGCTGGGGAGGTGGCAACCACGGCACCTCTCACAGTGGAAGACAGCCAGGAGGACATCTGGGGTACCATGGAGGATGATACAATGGATGTGGTCCATACCCCAACCCAAAATGCATCCCCCAGGTATCTACGAGCAATACCGTGAACACCAACACCCCAGAGCAGTTAGGCCATGACCACACCCAGGTACATATCAGTCCAGTATTCAGTGTTGGGGAGGATGAGCAGGCTGGGCATGCCAGCCAGATTCCCAGCACACGCACAGGTACAGACGCAGGACCACAGCGGGCTGACATGCTCACTGCACTCATCCGAGAATTTTTACGGGACAACCGTCAGGCCAGAGAGGAGTGGCGTACAGAGTTGTCAGCACTGGGCCGGTCCATTACTGACAACACCAACCGCCTCTGCGAGGAGGTCTTGGCCCTCCAGCAGGTGCTAGGGCGCATCGCTGATGCCTTGGAGGCAGGTTGTCCCGCCACCAAAACCTCAGCAGGAGGCCACACCATCCTCCTGCAGTTCAACCCAAACCAGCCCGCTCTGCCGGTCAGTCCGTGCACTGCGCCGACGGGACATGCCACCCACTCGCTCTGGGAGTACCGAGTGAATGTTATGGCAGCCTCATCTAGGCTTTGTGGACTCAATGGGACTTGTGTGGGGAGCTGTGGGGTGAGGAGGAGGGGGTGAGGGTGTGTGGGGGAGTTGTGGAGGGAGGGGGTGGATGGTATGGTATGCGGGGGAGTTGTGGAGGGAGGTGGAGGGGGTGAGGGTGTGTGGGGGAGTTGTGGAGGGGTGGAGGAGGGGGATGGTGGTGCAGGGTTTTTGTCACTTACGTTAATTGTGTTACATTTAATACACCAGTTGTGTGAAATAGAAGACCTGAGTGGACATTCATCATTGCGTATGTGTCATTTAATCATTCACAGTGCATAGTGTACATGTACCCCCACACCCAGTGCCCTATGTCTAAACAGTATGTCACCCTCTGCTGACATGTGTGTCAGAAATATTGTGCGATCACTGACTGCTGCACAGCACATCCCTCCTGTGCATCGGCAACATGATGATGTCCTGCCACATCTTCCTCCTCCCCTTCTTCATCATCAGGTGGTAGCAGTTCCATGTCCGGGGCAGGGGGACGTTCCGGCGAATGCACATACTATGCAGCATTACAGATGCCATGGAGATCTTGGCCACCTGCTCATGCCTGTAGATGAGTGCCCCACCTGACCGGCTGAGGCAGCAAAATCGTGCCTTCAACAGGGCAAAGGTCTGCTCGATGACCACAGGTGTACGGGTATGGGAATGATTGTAGTCCTCCTCGTGCCTGTTCTGTGGGTTTCGGACAGGGTTGAGGAGCCACGACTTCAAGGGATAGCCACTATCACCTGTATGAGAGAAAAATTCAGGTAAATGTGAGGGGAATCATGAAGGACAGCTGTACTAGTCACACATGCCTGCAGGTTATGTTTGCCCACATGCACATGTCCCTGGATGCATTGCCGCCATTTACTGTCCCTCCATGTATCCTGTGCCATGGTCTAATGGTGTGGGTTTCATCTTCATGATGATGGTGTGCACTGACGTCTAGTTGCACATGCATGGTGTATGCATACAGCTGTGTTAGTGTCAGAATAGCGAGGTGTTGTGTCCTGTGAGAATTGGCAGTAATCTGTGCAATATTGGGCAATCAGCATTGGCATTCCCATGGTGACATGCAGCACTCCTGTGATTGTGCCGGCCCTGTGCCGGACAGTGGATTCCCTAGTAGGTTCAGTATGATGCACTCCCAGGGATGCTTGTCATGTATGGTGATATGCTGGAATGCTGGAGACATGAACATGGTGCATATGCACTGCATGGTGCAGGATGGCTTTACAGAGGGTGAGGGTCGCTGACGGGTGGTGCACGTGTTGTGGGATGTTGGGGTGGTTTCCTGTTAATCATGTCATGATAGGTGTGGACTTTACTTCATTCATATGGGATTTGTGTGTCTTGCACGGTATGTGATGGTTTGGGGCACAATGTTTGGTGATGTGCACATCGTGCAGTCACATTAACACAGGCAGCATGGTGGTGTGTGCATCTCTCCCCCCTTTTCAGTGCCATGTGCCAGTCCTGCTATTTACCAAGCAGCCAGGCACGTCGTCCAGCATGTCGCTCCATGAAGAGTGGTAGCGTGGAGTTCCGCAGGTCCAAAGAGTCATGCATTGATCCGGAATATCGGGCACAACAATGTGTGATGATCTTGCTGGCATCAGTTGGAAACACTGCTCAGGGCTCTTTACGGCAGGTCGGCGATGCCTGTATTTACGGCATGCCGGTAGGCACTTTTTCCACCTTCATGAGGCCGTTATTTGCATGTCCGCCTCACTTGTGATCTACTCCGGTTTACGAGATGCCGCTAATGCCGACATGGTGGGTCGTGTGCACGGGCAGCACGCTATTAATGGCATCGTACTTTACGGTGCTGTTAATATTGGTCTGATTGGTCAGAATAGCCCGTAGCAGTAAACGATGCTGGTAATCCTTTACCGGCATCGTTTTTCCCTTACCTCCAACTTAAAACTGGCTGTTTGACCATTGCCACATGACTCATGGTCCAGGGTTTGCCGTCACTGGTTACCACATGTATCTCGCCCTCTTTGGTCATTAAGATTGGGTCATGGTATTGAGAGCATCCCTTGGATACTCAGACGGGTTTCCTGATCCTTGCAACATCTCCCAACTTCACATCATGTGTTCTACTCATGTTCTCTAGTTTTTCCCCAATGCTTGGTTCCTTGTCCACTCAGGATATGAATCCCACTGCATGGGTCTTCCTCTCATCAACTGGAAAGGTGATCTTCGTGTAAGTACATGGGGTGTATCCCCATGTGCCATTAACATCTCCAGCACCCCTTTTTTTCCAATCCAACCCATTAGTCTTGGCAAACTGTATGGATTCTTTAATGCTGTACAGTGATTCACAATACCATGTTGCTCCAAATATTGCCTCATGTCATTCGACTCTAGCTGAACACCATTGTCAAAAAGGATAATCCTGGGGCAATCATCTTGAATAAACCGTTTTTCTAGTTAATCAATCACTATACTAGTTGTCACACACTCAACAAATTCCACTTTGAACCATCGGGAGGCATAGTCCAATACAACTATGGCAAACCTATTCTCCAACATAGGCATGGGACCCATGAATTCAACAGCAATTTTTTCCCATGCATTATCAGGGATTTCCACACTGCCAGTGCCAGCCTTTAGAGCTTTAAGGGACTTGTCACTAATTAAACATGGAATGCACTGCCCCACCTCAATGTCTAACATGGCATTCAATCCTGGCCACCAAAATCTTGATCTCAATCTTCTTTCTGTTAGACTTTTCTCCAATATGACCTCTGGGTGCATGATTAGTCAATTCACCTCATAATGAAAAGGGTGGTTTCATTTCCCTCCTCTTCCCCTGGGCAAGACCCCCCTCTGAACTGGTCAATTCATCTCTAAATCTATAGTAAGGAGATTTAGACGCTTCAACAGACTTCCAACCTTGATCCATAAATTCCATTGCCAACCTCCTTTCAGGGTACTCACTGAGAGCAACCAACCAAAGCTTTTTGTCGAAAACATTGCATACAGTAATACTTATTTGAGCTATCCACTCCTCCGATATGCCATCCGTATGATGAACACTAACAGGAGGGGCCCTGGAAAGGCAGTCAACAATGGGATTACACTTTCCTGGGACATATTCTACGATGAAGTTGTAATTCTGAATGGCTGCTAGTGTCCCGGTGATTGTGGGAATTGCCAACCCTGGACCTTTCATGGAGAACAAATGAGCCAAGGGATTATGATCAGACCTCACCTTGTATGGTATGTCCCAAATGTATATCTTAAAATACAAAGAGGCCCAATAACATGCCAGGCTTTCCCGTTCAATGGTGGAATATCTGGATTGAATGTCAGTTAAAGTTCTGGAAGCAAAATCCACAGGTACTTCCTTACTCTTCCTAATCTGACTCAAAACAGCCCCAATACCAGATACACATGCATCAACTGATACTATGGTTTAAGCAACCAGATAAAACCTGTACAACATGGTAGCGTTGGTGATTTCCCCATTGATACTCTTAAATGTGTTTTCTTATACCAGCTCCCATCTGAACTCCTTCCTATCCTTTAACAAGACACACAAAGGCTCACATTTCACTGCCAGATTCTCCACAAACTTCGAATAAATTTCAATTAGTCCTAAGAATTATTGTAGCTCTTCTTTGTTGGAAGGTGACTTGACATTAACAATAGTGTCCACCATTTCAGGACGTGGTATCATTCCCTCCTTCATGAGATTATGGCCCAAATAAGAAACTTGTTGTACTTTAAATTGGCACTTTGCTAATTTAACAGTGAAATCTGCCTTTTCCAATCTCCGTAAAACTTGATGCAGCTTGGCACCATGTTCACTTTCATTCTTTGCCCCAATTAGGATATCATCTTCGAATCAATGCACACCGGATACATCCCTGAACAAATATTCCATAACTCTTTGCCGATACTAATCCCAACAGCATCCTTTTAAACTGGAAAGCACCCAGTGGGGTGATAAATGCTGTTAAGGGATGTGATGAGGGATGTAGTTCACCTTGGTAATATGCAGAAGAGAGATCCAGGGTACTATACCATTCGGAATCCCCCATGGTCATGAGTTTCTCATTGATCTTGGGTAGTGGGTGTCTATTTACCAAAATTGACCTGTTGAGGTCTCTCAGGTCAATACATAATCTAATCCTAACATCGGGTCATTGAGTTAGAGTCACTGCTCTCAATTAGCTGAATGACGCCCTGCTCACATAACCCTTGTAATTCATCTCTCACCTTCTCTCACAATCTCAAAGGAAGATTAATTCATTTCTGTATGCAAGGTCTGGCATGAGATGATAATTCAACCTTGTAGCAATATCCCTCCAATTTTCCAAAAGGCATGCCAAACACACTCTCGAATCTTGATTTCACATCCTTGGCAAACTTTTCCGACCTGTTCTCCCCCACCAATCTCACATGTAATTCCTTGCCGGGATGCAATTCAATGGCCAACCTGCCTTGATGACGCCATCCCAAGAAATAATCCTCTTTACTAGCCATGAAAATCTTTCCCCTTGTCTTCCTGTCCCCATAGGCAATATTGCCCCATACAAATCCGACAATGTCTATTTTCCTGCCACCATATGCGCATGGCCTAAGGTCAGTATTATGCAGCACTTACCGTTCTCACCCCAAATCTCTTTGTACTTATTTTCCAAAATACTGCTGTAAGGAGACCCTGAGTCAGAAAGAGCATTCAAGGCATTTCCTGCCATAATGATTTCCACTTCAGGGGGAATGTATTCACCTTCATTATCCTCTTCAATCACTCCCACAATATTGCAAAATGTAATTGACCACTCTCCATTTTCCTCCCCCACAAACTGCACATTCCTTTCCCCTTCTAGGGATTTGTTCTTAAATCTACATAGCCTTGCAATGATACCACGAAGTGTACATTTGACCCTCATAGCTGGACATTCTTTCATGTTCATGGCGTGTTTTTCAAACCCACACCTGGTACATTGCCCCTTGTGGTTGTCGTGTGCACTAGTATTCTTACCACTGGTATTAGAGGTCCACCCCCCACTGTTGTTAACCATCCTTGGCTTGTATGCTTTTTTCAATGCACATACCGATGTTTTCTCTGCCACACTAGAGTGTTCACCTGACTTCTCTGCTATGGCCTGTACCTTCTCCTTATTACCTCTGTAATGTACCACCTTAAGGCACACGTTGGTTAATTCCTTTTCTTTGGCGATCGTAAATGCTTCGATTGTGGGTGTATTTTTTGCCTGCCACAACCGTTCCTGAATTTTAGGGTTTGATGTATGTAACATCAACTGGTCTCCAATGTATTCCTCCTCATTCCCAGTGAACTCACATGATAATAATAATATCCTGAGATCCGCCACAAAGGAGTCCACATCTTCCCCCACACCCTGCTTCCTGGAGAAAAATCTGTACCTTTCCAACACAATATTGGTTTGCTTCACAATCTGTACGTGCAATGTTTTCATAGCCATGCCATATAAACCCTCTCATCCCCTCATGCCCTCTCCACTCCCCCATTATCTACTAACTCTGTGAGTTTTCTAATACACCCAGACAACATATAAGGGTAGAAAGTTTCCGCTCATCAGAATACCGCTCATCTCCTGATGCCACAAAGTAAAATTTAAATAAATCTCTCCAATCTTCCCACGGGATTGGAGGTTCACCATGTGTTGCTAAAAACGTGGGTGGTGGCTCTAAATTCTGCATTGTGCTCCCTACTCAGAATATCTACCTCCTGCCCCAACAATCTTCAGACAAGAGTATCCCCCACTGTTGCTTCCTGATGGAGTTGGGACAGTCCACACACTAGTACCAATGGTGATAAGAGTTAATTTCAAGATGTATCCTATGGAAGATCAGTCCCTTGCCCCCACAATATTCACACAGGGGTGCCTCCCATTACCACTTCCATATGGAGTAGGGGCAGTAACACACAAGGTTCTTCTGGTGGTATGGGTTAATTCCAAGAATGACACAAGATCAGATTAACCACCTCCCCCCACAATCTTCAGACAGGAGTATCTCCCACTGTCACTTCCAGATGGAGTGGGGCAGTCGCATACAGAGTACCACTGGTAGTGAGAGTTGATTCCAAGGTGTGTCCCAATACGAGATCTGCCAGCTGCCCACCACTATTCAGACAGGAGTAACTGCCCTGCCTCTGCCAGATGGAGATGGGACAGTCCCAAATGAGTGCCAACAGAATTAGTGCTCAGCCCAACTGGTGAAGGTTGATGTCTTCCTTCACACAAAGTGTGTAATCTCACTCACTAGTGATGGAGTGTACATAACTATGCCAGTTGGAACAGCTCACCACCACAGTTCTCACACACCCCTCAACAATATTTCATTTCAGTATCCAGTGCCAAGTGGTCCTTAATTTTCGTGGAACTGAACCCCCAAAGCTAGGTTAACCATCCTAAATACCTGGTTACAATGTATAGGGTGGTAATACCCTTAAATGGCCACCAGCTGGTGCACACATGATTTCAGGCTAGGAAATTGAAGGTTCCCATGTGACGTTCATTCTCCAGAAATCACCTCCTTCTATCATGTAGATGACGTGAAGCCTAATACACGCCTCACGGACGACTGTGTGTGCCACACATCCGATCCAACACACCTCATACACTTCTCTGTGGAGTGCTGTTGATGTCATCTCTATGTGCCAGTAAGGAGTAGATTTCACCACAGGACCCGCTGGGTTTGATCTCTGCCTCCACAGTATCCCACGGTGAGGTTCACGCAGGAGATACTTCCCTGTGACTGGGGTCTCGCCACTCCGATTGATCCCTCCTCGCCATCACTATTGCAGTCACCAGAATGCAGATCGGAGGATAAACATTATTAGTTTATTTTTCACAATAAGTTCAAGACAATAAAACCCCCCAGTTGCATTGCAGGGAATGCCAGGAATGACAGTTGGCAACATCAGAGGCGGTTGGTGACCTCTGGCGCTAGTGACGTAATGGCATTGGGTTCTTGAGGCGGACACAGTCTCTCTCGCACACCCACCCGAGACATGTTTTTTTGTTTGTTTTTTATTTATTTCTGTAGCACCGTAGCTCACAGGCATCATGGTGCATTAAAATTATACAAGGACAGGCAAAATGTTAACGGGACAAGAGGGCAGGCATACAACCTGAGATGTTACTTTAAATGGTCTTTGGCTGTTTGTAGGTCGTTTATTTGAACAACCGTGTTTTCTATTTCTTCCTCAACGATAAGTAGTTGGATTCTAGTCTTAGATGGCTTGGGAGCTCTACCACTTGGATGCCACTTTAGTGGGGTATGTCCGGCCAAGTGCATTGGCTTTTCTTGAATGAATGACATTCACAAGGCCTTTAGCCTTGGAACTTAAGGCGCAATTTGGTTCGTATGAAGTAACTTGGCTTTTTAGGAAGCAGGGCAGATTCAATGATGCAGTGATGTACAATGGTCATTGCTTTAAAGATAATGCGGTCTTCTAGGGCTAACCAATGAAGTGACTTTCTGTCCTCTGTGGTATGATCCCTTCTTGTTTTTCCGGTAATTGTACTCACCACATTGTTCTGTATGACCTGGCATTGTTTGATACATGTTTTGCTGGCCCCCATCATCAGTGCGTTACCATGATCTAATCTAGAAAAGATTGTGGATCTAGTGATAATGGTGCTGTTATGTTTAGTCAGTACTGGCCTGATCCGTATGAGCAGCCTCTGATGGTATTGGCAGTTCTGTTTCAAGTATGCTCCATGTCCATCAGCTCAAAAGGATGCTTGCAGATAGACACCTAATGTCTTAACATTTTCAGAGACTGCAACGTTGGTCTCTTTGATCTTAAAGGTGGGGTAGGCTGTGTTTAATTTGGCCCTCGCCTGTGGTGATCCAAAGATCATGAGTTCGGTCTTACTTCCATTGAGGTGCAGCCAGTTGGACTTCATCCAGGCCTCAATGGAATAATAGATGCAAGTGAGCTTATTCTTGTCTCTGGTGTGACAGACGCTTAGTTCAATAACGTGTCATTGGCGAAGTTCACGAAAAAGACCCCCAAGTTTGTTAATAGGGTACATAGACACCGCAGGTAGAGATTAAACAGGAGGGGCATTAGGCTGGCCCCCGGGGAATGCCATAGTTTATGGGTCGGTGCACGGAGAAATGGTCACCCCAATGGAGCTTGGAGTTCCTTTATTGAAGGAAGGAAGTTACCCAATCAATGACTTCCTGAGGGCAGTTGCCTGATTTATCTAGGGCCTTGCAGAGTTGTTGGTGGTCGAGCAAATCGAATGCTGCAGAGAGGTCCAATAATATAAGAATACCTGCCTATCCCTTGTCCCAAATACTTAGCATTTTGGTCTGTAGGTCTATTAGGGTGGTTCCTATACCATGTGCTCCTCGAAAGAATGATTGATGGGGGTGTAGGAGACTACTCTTGTTGACTTACTCTTGGAGTTGGCTGGTGGCAATTTTATCTCTGATTTTCAAAAGAAATTTGCAGTTCGTTATAGGTTAACGATTTGAAGGGTCATGTTGATCTAAACCTGTTTTTTTGACCAAAGGTGTGACAGTAACTGTTTTTACTGTAGGGACCTTATGGTCTCTAAACGAGGCGTTCACCGATCTGCGAAGAAAAGGTGCAAAAGTCTCTGCATTGTCCAGGATAAGTTTGGGAGGTAGTATATTTTCTGAGCTGGTTGTTCGACTGATAGTAGAACATACTGTATTCATGTCCTCTAGAGAGACATCGGAACATTTACATTTAACCCTCTCTGGGGGGATAGGCTCTGAGATATTCAGGGGTTTGGTACAGTTTGGTATCCACTTTACAGGATTGTATGGTTTCTCAGGCCTTTTGGATTTTATTGTGCAAGGCTTTTTGAACTTTCTCACAGTCTTCCTGTCACGGTTGAAAAGGGGGGGGAGCAATGTCAAGGGTTTTTCTACTAATTTCAGAATCTGGAAAAGTTTTCCGGTAGAGCTGGAGGCTGCCTTAATCTGATCATTGTAATAGTTGTTCTTTGCTTCTGTCAATGTCTCCTTATAAAGGGTGTCCAGTTCTTTCCATTTCCCTTTGTTGTTATCAGTAGGATTTTTCTGCCACTTTCTCTCCAATTTCCTTTTTTCTTTTTTAAGTTCACGAGTTTCAGCATTAAACCAATTTTGATGATTTGAGTTTCGTCTAACCTGTTTGCATTTGAAGGGAGCGTGTTGGGCTAAGAGGTTTTGGAATGTGTTATTAAATGTTGCCACCATTTTTTCACATGAGTCCTCCTCTACCGTGATGTTCATGATATTTTCGATATCTTGTGACAAAATAAGGGGCATAATCTTTTTAAAATTCCTTCCCCAAATATTTTTAGGTATGTTGTTCTCTTTCCTAATTTTTTCTCTAGGTATCAGTGCAAATTCAATGTTTATGGTGGTTGGACCATATGCATGTATTTGTTCAAAGCATAGTAGTTTCTGCATTATTGGTGACTATCCAGTCGAGTTGGTTTCCCTTGTTTGAGGTAGGTTCATTGTTTATCATGAGGAAGTCGATAGATTTCAGCTCCCTATCGTGAGATAGGGCTTCCTTGTCTTTGATGTTCCCTTTCAATCTATTGAGGGTGCCCAGAAGCACCGTCCCTGTATTAGGCCCTTTTAAATTATTCAATAGTTGTGTTAATTCCTCATTGAAATGTGAGGTCAACTATTTTTAGTTGGAGTAATTTTAAGCAAGAATGTCTCACATCCATTGCAATGTATAGGGGAGGGGACTAGGTTAAGCTATTGTTTGGCGATTATAGCCACCCCACCGCTATTTCTTGTTTCTCGGTTTTTAAAATGAATGTTATATCCTAGGGGAACCGCAATGTCGATGTTAGGGCCAATGGGTTCCTGCAACTAAGTTTCAGTAAGACATACTATGTCTAATTCAACCTGTATGATGTAATCATGAATGCTTTGAGTGTGGTTATTCATATATCTGGTGTTCAGAAGACCTATTTTAATCTCTAAGGACTTTGTTAGATGTACAGAAGGGTGTTCTTCTGTTGGTGCGTTTCTCTGCTTGTCTGGTTCTATGTACGGTGGGGCAATTGTGACTGTCTCAGTTTCTAATTTGTTGGCACCTTTATGCTGTAGTGAGATCGGATTGTGTCTATCACAGGGATTGTGTGGGATTGTGGTGATTCCTGAGTAGTGTCAGATATAACATTTACAGGGGTTGGGTCAAAAATCTCCCTACTGGTGTCTAAGAAGCACTGCACCGTGGCCAGGTGGTGCAGTTTTTCTGCCTGTGATAGTAATCGCAGTATTTTTAAGTAGCCCATACCTTATTTGAAACTAACGAGGGTAGAGTGGCAAAAGGAGCAAAGTGTCTCCCCGAGGACGCTGATGGACGGTGTGGACTAGCACAGACCAGCTTATCGCAGAAGCACTGGCACTGACGCACCTGATGTTTCTTCAAATGTGATGCCGGTGCTGCTGGGAAATGTAGTTTCCTTAGTCTGTTACACTAGTTCCAGAAGAACAGCACATGCAGGCAGAGGAAACCTGTTTTACCCCTTCAATGAGTGGGTAAGTTTGTCAAAATGATACCGCAGTTCTTTCAAGTTACGGCAGGAATACTAAACACTGTATGTTTAGTATTCAAGTACAAGTTTTATTTCCAGTGGCCTCCAAGGGTCTGGACGTCTCCGAAGGTCTGGCGCGCTGGGGAAATAAGTAGTTATTAACTAAAGCTAAGAGAAAGAAAACAAATTAAGAACCAAGTACATCAATTCATTCACGTTTCCCTTTTCACTGGACCTCCCTTGGATATCATCTGAAATCAAAAGATGGTTTATGTACATAAACATATGAAATACACAAACAGTCAAGGGTCAATGATACTTTCTCAGGACCTGCACATAATACATCAGTTGGATATCGAAGATACAATGCAATTGTAATTGGCAATGGCAATCGCCTGTACAAATGCAAATTAATATAACATTTCAAAAGACAATTACCTCTGTCATTGTACTCATATTTTTGATACCCCTTGTTCTCATTTTTTTAACTCACCTGTTTCATCCTCTCTTTTTTACACAACATTATACAATGTATTTACAGTTACTCACCTGATGCACATTTCAATTCACCCCTCTCCAATTCAAACTGGCATGTTTATATAATGCACACACAATTACCTGCTTTTGTAATTCTCCCGAGATGCAAACACTTTATTTTCTGGATGCAAGTTTTTTTTTTTCACTCCCCACCAGTTTCAATTTGCTCCAACCTTCTCAATTGCTTTGGATGGAACATCTTAATTTGGTTAACATGGACGAACTGTTACACTCTATAGACTACAGGTGAAACCTTATCTTCAATTCTGAATGGACCACGCCATGATGCAAGGAATTTGGAAATGTTATGTTTACCTTTCACAAAACTGAATCTATATAACTTATCTCCTACCTCATATTCTTTTACAGATGTTTTCTTGTCATAGTTTGATTTTGCACTATCAGTGACTTTTTCCAAATTCTGCTGTGCAAACGCAAAATCTTGTTGCAAATGCTTTCTCAGTTCTTCCACATATTCATGTATTGTGGTTGCATCTACAAGGATCTTCTCATTGGTTTTGTAAAGCAGATGTGGTAAAACCATTTTCCTACCTGTCGAAATGCCATGTGAAGTGAGGTTTCTTGATCTAGATGGTGTTGACATAATAGCCATAAGTACAAAAGGAGGTTGCATATCCCAGCTAGATCCTGCTTCAGCTGCAAACTTGTTTAACATGTCAACTATTGTATATTTCCACTCCCCCTGAAGAGGAGAGCCAGTATGAAATGTGCAACTTCCTTTTTACGCCCAAGATATGCCACATTTCTGTCATTGTTACATTAGTGACATGGTTTCCAGGGTCTGATTCTATTATTTAAGGTAAACCAAATCTTGAAACTATATGATTGACTAGCAAAGTGGCCACGGTTTGAAGCAATGATGGAATGCACTCAACCCATTTTCTACATTAAACAAGTGACTGTTTACATATATCTCTTTGCCCATGCTGACCTTTGCACAGGGCCCACAAAATTGATTTGCAGGTCTGACCATGGGAGTGCCAAACCTCTTTTCATTAATGGTGCCCTGTGAGTCAGGGAAGCAGGCTGATACCCTGTTATAGAGTTCTAAATCCTGTTGCATGTTTGACCAATAAGCATAATCCTTTACAATCCCCAAGGTTTTCTGGGAACCTCTGTGGCCTATAGTTATGGCATTGTGGGCATGATGTAACATCAATCCCAGAAATGACAAAGGTACTACCTATTGGATTTGGCCTGACACGATCCCCTAATCATCAATCCATCTTGTAAAAAAAATAAAATCTATTTTAGTTTTTTAACACAATTCCTCTCTTCCTTTGCAGTCCTCTTGAATCGGATGATTTTGTTCTGAATCTGATAAGAGGTTGGAAAATGGGCCCAAAATAAGATCCTCTCTTTGTCCCTTAATCAAGTCTTGATCAGGAGTTTCAAAAGTCCACTGTGCCACAGGCTAATCAACTGTTTTCTGAGTTTTGGAGCATGTTATCACATCCACATGGAGTACACCAAGCAGGTGTTCAATGGGATACATCTCCCCTATGGAAGCTCCAATTTAGGTAATTGACCTTCCTTGTCATTTCCTTCTTTGTCTTCCCCTGGTGTTTTCAAATGGACTTGTATCTTCCTCCAATGGATGATCAGGTCATTTTCCAAAACAAGTTTGTCTATGGCTTGACTAATTTGTCAATGTTTAAGTGGCTTCTTGTTATATGTGAGCATTCCATTCACTTTCCACCCGGGCACATATTCCCCAAAACTGTTTCCTGTATAATCAGGATCAGTGACTACAATTATCTGTTCATTTTCTACTGCTGTAGATATTGCCTTATATATGACAGTCAATTCTGCAACCTGACTGATTGTGGGTCCTAACCTAATGCAAACTCTTGGAATGTCACTGCATTTAATCCACCAGTTTCCTATTCCTGCCACCAATTCTTTTTTTTCAGAATCATTGCCCATCTACATACACATTTGGGAAATCCTCATATGTTTCTTCATTGGAAGCCTGGTGTGGGGATTGCTCAAATTCATTTAAATGTGTTCCTAATTCTGAATCTTCATGTGCACAGACAGCTGCACAATCATGCTCTTTCTGTTCTGTCCATATTTCACCTCCACTGGAAATCCCTGTAGTGCTAATGTCCATTAAGTGATCCTTTACTGGGCCAAATTCCCTGATCTGAGGCTTTTACTTTGTAAGAAGTGCAAAGGCCGTTGATTCGTTTCAACAGTCGCTTGCTCCCCTTGAATTATGTGACGTAAATGCTGTTATGCCCAGATAGTGGTTGAAAGTGCCTTTTCACGTATACTAAATGCAGTTTCTACCTGTGACAATCCCTTTCTGGCATATCCAATGGTTTTATTTGCATGATGTTGCTGGAAGAGCACTGCTGACATACATTGATCTGTGAATCCTATTTCTACAGAGAAATCCTGTACTTTTATCAGGCAACCTTTTAATTTAGCCACTGCCTCATTGTGTTCCTTTCTCTAATTCCAGGGTACACGCTGCTTCAGTACTTTTCTCAAACGTTGTGTAATCTCTGCATTATTGTCAATAAACCTCATGTTGTAACTCATCATTCCTAATAAGCTTTTTAAATGAATCACATTAGTGGGATCTGTTAGTTTCTAAATTTCTTCCATCATTTTCTTTTGTGTGTTTACCCCATGTTCTGTCACTTCATGAACTACAAATCTACCCTTTTTCTACACCACTGTACTTTCTGTAGCGATACTATTGTCCCAGGTGTTTGTAGCTGACGGAGCACATGTCTAATTTCATTCAAATGACTTTTAAAATCTTTATTTTAGATTAGCACAAACTCCACCTCAACTATGGTCACTCTCTCAACTGCATCTGGAAGTGTCTTGCTCATGAATATACCAAATTTACTCCCACTATTGACATACCCAAAAGGGGACTCGGACCATACATACTGTAAAGCTAGTGGTACACACCAGTATCCAGCTGTAAGATCCAAGGTAGTAAACACCTTTGACCCCATAACCTGTGCAAGGCACTGCTCAATACATGGAGGGGGCCACCTTGAATCAGGCACCATCTTGTTCAATTCTCTCAAATCTGCACACAAGCACCATTGGCCATTCGGTTTTAGCACACCTAATGTGGGAGTATTTCATGGACTATGAATAGGCCTAATAATGCCTCAAGATTCAAAATCTTTTATTATTTCAGCCAGTGATTCAGACATGCCAGGGGTAACCTATATTGTCACACAAATAATGGCTCCCTACCATGTCCTTCTGGTAGTGTGGCGACATGTAAATCACTCAGCCCACAGTCATAGGCATTGTTGGCAAAAACCTGTTTAAATTCCATAAACATTTCCCTCAATTGATCTTTCTCTTCTTCATTTGTGCAAGCATCTGTCACTCTAACCTGGTCTTCAACCATTTTAGAACATTCTGGGAAAGCCTCAAAAGGAGGATCCTCTGTACGATTCTCTAATTGTGTGGCAGTGTCTCTATGAAGAGCCACTACCCTCAAATATTTTGGAATTTGACCTCCACTTCAATGTACTGCTTTTCTCTTCCAGATTCACCCAATTCAAATAAAACACAATTAACCTGATGATAGCATATCACTTAATCTGGCGCTTAAGGTTACAAAGACTGGATCCTAAAAACTCCCTTTTGTTTAGAATCCAATAATTCAGATAATTCACCCTTTGAGGTCACATAGCTTTCAGGGATATTTCCAATCACTGGGTTGCAGAAATCAGCAGTGTAGTAAGATTCCTGCACTGCCATCCCTAACACTGTGTTTTCTTCTAAATGAATGTCCTGACACCCTTTGTTATCCACCAATATGGACTGATATGCCCTGAATGTTAATAGAGGATTTGTTAGAGGTTAGAGGATATTAGTATAACTTAGTGCATGTTAGTCTTTGGTATTTCATTTCACTCAGTCCATATCTGTCTTGGTGTAAAATGACAGCATCATATTGTGCAGTATTAAATTCAGATTCAACTTTTAGCATGTATGTTTTTTGTGCAATCATAATACTGTCATATACTAGATTCAGCACAGTGTCTCACATCTGAGTCTCACACCTATGTTCACTAATGGGATTCATTTTCATCTCTGTTGAAATGCAGAGCCGCAGCTAAAATTCAGAGCCCCCTCTCCCTGCAAGGAGACCACCCTAACGTACTAAGCAAGTTTACACTTTGAAGAGCACTGGTGATTTTGATTTATAAGGAAAGAGATTATGTTTTATATTACCTATGTGGTTCAATATCTCTCTTGTTTCTCAGTGAATTATCAGGAATTCTGATACCAACTTGAAGGGAATTAAACTTGTAGGGTTTCTTAAGTGTTGTTTGTTGTTTAGGTGTCAAGTTTACATTTATGTTAGTGATGTTTATCTTGATGGCACGTTGCACATGCATTAATGCTATTTTTATGTGATGCATTGAAAAATTGGTAATGAAAGATGCTAAAAATGTTTTTTAAATGTGTTTGTGAACAGATAAAAAATTATGAGCGTCTACAGTTTGAGCAACACAGAGTGAGACATCTTCTTTAGAAATGTTGGCTTTTGGGTGGTGTCTCACTCTATAGTCTCCCCTTTATCCCTTTTGAGTATATTTTGTGGAAAAAGAAAATAAACAATACAACATTGTCGAATTATGTTATGTATTTCTTTATCCTCTTTTGGATCTATGCATGTTCACGAATTGCAAAATGTCAAGCTGTATGAAATACAAGTACGTTTTTCCTATTAAAAACAAAAGAGATAACTATTAAATTAATGTTTTACAATAATGTTGTACAATTAAATTCACTGTGAGTTCAGTGAGATCTACTCTATCATTGCAGTTCTTAATCACTCAGTTGAATCTAATACTAATATGATTGATCAATTACCTCATTATTCTAGTATATAAGACATTTTGTACATTTTAGGACCAATCAATGCAACATGTGGAAACAGCCATACAACAAGCGGAACCTTCAAACTTCTGAAAGGAGCAACCTTCAGTTCTAGTTTGCAAAACCGATCTTCTGGAGACTTCAAGGGTCTTGCATTTGATGTTCAGCAACTGGTAGGCCTTTTCCAATCATTACATATTTGCTGTATTCACTGAAATACTTTCATGCATTTAAACTCTTGATCAGCAAAATAATTTAAGACCAGTTGTGTTGCATGCAACATATCCTATGTTTTCGAAATCATCTTTACTATGTATCCAACAATAAATACTCCATAAGGTTGCACGTTTGTGCAAGATGGCCACTCAATTAAATGTGCTTATATTGTGCTTTGTGGTGTTAAATTGAAGAGTACCTTTGCTCTTGACTTTCCCGCCTTGCTAGTGGAAACAAAGTACTCTTGCAGGCCGCATGTATAATGTATTTCTCTGCAATCCACCTGCTGTTCCCAGATGGTAATTTGATAGATATTCTATATGAATCCATTGCATTAATGGTACAATGACAATCCGTGCTGGCTTTAATACAACCACATTTGTATGGTGGAGCAGGAGATGGAGGCAGACACCTTATGCTCCACAACTTCACCAAACAAATTGATCTGAATGAGGCAGATTGGAATCAATGGTGGCAATCACATGTACAGTAAGTGTTTCTGATTTATTTCACCTGGAAAATGACTTCTATTGATTGCTAAGGTGTCCTACACCCAGTAGGAAAGCAGGTGCACCTGGATCAATAATTGAGTTAGCATGTGTTAAGACATTCTCCCCCTCATTTGAAATGGGGTGGAATGGTAAATCAATGGTGAAGAAGCAATGAATAATGTTTTTATTATATGAATCGCCTCTTGACTTAGCAATGACAAGACAAAGTAAAGGAATGGATTGGAGATGAGATATTCACCATGCTGGTCTTTACTTTCTTGTCATTGTGTCTTTCATGTTAGGCTTGCATGACATTTTCATGAGGTGTAAAACAAAGGGATGTCTATGGAATCCACCTTGGTTTTGCAACTGCTCAAGATCAGACACATTTCCTTTTCCTACATTGACAAACCAGACACTGGGTACACAGCAGAGATAATGAGCTTGGCCGTATATTCCTCCTCCATCTTGTAACTGAATTTCGTTTTATTCTTGCAAGACATTTTCCTGCTGGGATGAAATTCATTATTTTCTATGGAATCCACCTTGATTTTGCACCTGCTAAACACGTGGAAGATTCCACAGGAATACATTAGCAAAGCGAAATTGCAAGGCTGCATTTACTTTCTTACTGGACGTTGAGGAAAATGAAATAGTAAAAGAGAGTTTGCCTATCTTTACTCTTTGCTTATCCCTTACAACTCATTTTGTGTGAAATATAAATGTCATGCATGAGACCACACATGTTAGCACTTAGGAGGTGTGGGGTCCCCTGCATCTGATTACAAAACTTCACAAGGTGGAGGATAGAAAGAAAGAGTAAATACAAGGCACTCACTTTTACTCGTAATATTGTCCCCTCCAGTTGTAAAATGTAAACTTCACCTGAAAAATATGCTTTGCAATCAGTAATAATACATGGATTCCTGGGAAATCTGTGCAGTTTTGACCAGGCAAAAATCTCATGCAGGCGTAAAATTAAGTGCTCACACACTACGGAGGAGGTGAACAGAGCAGAGGTTTTATCTCAGCTCTGTGGACTTCAACCTTATGTCAGCAAGATAATGGGGAAGAGCAGAACATGGAGGGGAAAACGCATTATGGCCTGCATTTACGTCTCCGTTTCCAGCTCCGTCCCATTAAATATGAGAGTGACAAAGTTTGAAATAGCATTCAGCTGACCAGCACAGCACAGCACATTTGTGCTAATGTTGTTGGTCCCCCTGTATGAACTTTGCATTTGATATAAAATGAGGCTTGGTTTTCAACACATTTAAACATGTTAGAACTTTAAGATGTTCTTTTAGTATGATTGTTTCAACGTTTTTCCTTTTTACCAAATTCTCAGATGTGGTGATATTATATTGCATATTAGGCTAATGTAATCTTTATTACACCTTGGACTTGAATGCTTTTGCATGTGCTGCTCCTATCCGTTCTCATTAAAGCCATCTCTGTAATTGAAATACAAGATTTGTCCCTACGTCTTTCAATGTTAATGGTTACCTTACAAGTTTACTTTCTGAAACACATCCAATCCATTTGAAACATGTGTTTGGTAAACCCTATTTGAAAGCATTCTATGTAAACTGCACATGTTTGAAATCTTTTTAAAATGCACAATGTACCATATTGTATTCTATGTCTGGGTGGCATCCGTTGGCATGACATTTACAAAATACTCATTACGTTATGTGAAGGTGTTCCATTTATTTTCAGATATATGAAATATTTCAAGAAACTGACCTTAAGAATGAATTTAAAAGCTCAGCTGTCTTGAACTTCAAGTAAGTACATACAAAACGCACGTTTGCATCTCTATATGTATATTAGTATTGCTGGCAGCATAGGGTATGCTTTAATTGGTAGATACATAGAAAACAGTGCACTTTCAAAGTTATAGATATCTTGTGAAGTTACCTAAAACAGCTGATGCGTCACAGTCTCCATGGAAGCAAGACAGTGCGTTTCTCATTAAAGTTCAAGAATCCCATTTGATGACACTGTTTATCATATTGTATACATGCTCTTTTCAAAAATGCATACAATTAATGTCATTATATAGTTTAAACCGTTGCAGGTCTTGCTGTTATGAATTTAAAACAGGAGTTAAAATATTACTGAACCAATCACATTTTCACTATGTCCTCTCAACAAATGCTTCTTAATTCGATAGATTTTCTAGTAAAATGTGCCATTGTTATCTGTTTCAAAAGTACGCATTGTACCGACCACACAACATGGATGTTAACCCTGCTGGGAGCTGAACCGTTGACGTGTCCGGTCTATAGCTTCAGATCGTTACAGGCCATGTAGTTCTCATAGTCTTAATGTTACAACATGATGTAAAATAAGAATTTTATAATATTTCGTAGTCAGTGAGAACATTATATTTATTTATTGCACTGAAGATTTGAAATATGGGAATCCTAAACATGATCTCTACGGTAGGTGCAGATTCTTTAAGAAAACAGCGAGGACTAGATTCACAAAAATGCACATATCACCCAATTCACAAAGAAGGCATGCATTTGTTTCATAGTAGTGTTGTGTGCATTATACAGCCTGTTACCATAGGCAGAAAAGGCCAAAATCACGAGAAAGGACATGCTAGGGGTAATTTTGAGAATTTCCTGATATGACTCAGTGTAGTCTCTTTGGAGTTGGAAAACATGCGACTGGAGCTCATTTGCATATTTTGACGTTGCACTGGAACCAACGAGGATTCCCACATTTCCTCAACTTTATCTCTCAACGAATTTGCACACATGTTATTTGAATAATCCACCTTTTCTGAAAATATGACTTGCGCTTCTAGGATTTGCTACAGTACTTTGGGAGTCAGAGTAAGGCTTCAGATTTACAGCATGCGAATTAGTGTAACTATGACATATACATTAAAGATGGACATTTTGGTTATACTGAGCTCACATATTCAGTACTATGGAGACGTCACTGGGCTTGATTCACAAAGAATGTGACTAATTCTAACTTTCAGGGCAAATGTCAGATTCTAAAAGAAGGAAAGTGGTCTGTGAACAAAATAAGCTCCCCACCAATTTCAGCCACCATTTAGAGGTGGGTGTAGGGAGTAGAGAGAGCTATCATAAATGTGTGTATGTAAAAGACATGCAAAATGTTGTGGTGCCAAGCCAGCAGGTGTAGCAAGCCAACATCCGTGTAGCTCCAAGAATTCACGTTTTCTTATCTAATGAAAGTGTGCATGCATTGCTACATTAAGGCCCTTAACACTTAAGGCCTATTGGGCAAGAATATTTCCTCTCTGACGACCAATAACTTGTATGAGACCACAAAAAGGGAGAGGATAAAACCAATTTTATAGCCTGCAAACATAGGTGCATGTTCCTATAAACGACTAGAACTGTCCTTAATCTGGGTGCCTTAACCTAGTGTGCATTGGTGTGCCACCTATCAAGGTGAGGGATAGAGGGAGAAAGCTTGCCCTCTCTAAGCATTTAATCATCGTTTGTATGTTAGTAAAACACACAAAATAAAAGTTAAAAAAGTATGTATGGACTGGTATTTACTTCAACATGTATTACTCTCCAAGCAACTTCTGTAAAATTTCTAAGCAAGAACTACAATTGTATAACTTGCTAGTGATTTGGACTGCTTTCTGATTTTGTTTGTGAAAGTCTCGTATTTGTGAGCTAAATGCTTATATTTTACTGAGAATGAGTTTACTGAAAACTGACAACATTTTTTATTTGTTATTTTTTTTTAATTTCTAAAGTGTCTCAGCCTTCAGGCATCAGGGCACTGTTGCAGAACCAGTTACATACAAGCATATGCGTAGACAGCTTATCTCAGGGGGGTAGACCAGGACGTCGGTCTGGGTTCAATGGTGTGAAGTAAGGTGAGTGACCGGCTAGAGTGAAAGATAATCTTCACTTTCAATTAATATCTGTGTCATTCTATTAGGGTGTGTGCTGTTGTAATTAGGCACATCCTCCCTAGTTGACTGGTTTCAGTGGAACCTATAGTCCAGACATACCGATCTTCTGGAGACATACTTTTTAAAATGTTATTTTGTGTGATGATTACAAGCTTACAGAGGGCATGCTTTCTCCCTCTATCCCTCACATAGATAGGCAGCCCACAACTGCACAATAGGTTATTGCACCCACATTAAGGCCTTGCAACATTAAGCACCCCTTTTATTAAATAAGCCACTGTGATGGACATTGCCAGTTATGGAAGACCTTAACATTGTGTGAATGCTAGTAGTGTTGGGGTGCTGCACCCTGCTCTCTGCTACATGCTATATACCAAGTCAGAATGATGACATAGACCCATTCAGGACATTTCCAACATGTGTTTCTTAAAGAATAAGAATATGACCTAACTTGCCCTATCTCTGTGGGGTATTTCTTACCTATTTTACTAACTAAGCTGCTCGTCAGTCATCAGTAAAAGTCCAAAGGAATAGGTCTGCTGTCCAAAACTAATGCTATCTCACCCTACACTAATCTAACAAACTAAAGTCAGAGGAATGACTGACTCCCTTCTCATGAAGGATGCTTTATCATTAATTCCTGAGGCATTTCTGCACTTCACTTTATAATATTCTTTCTCTGTTACGTTCCCCTCAATGTTCCAATAGTAACTGGGTGTTTCCCCTTCTTCGTAGGATATTGTGACTCATGTTCCATTGATTCCTCTTTCAGGATTATTCATGATCCTTCTTATATTATCACTCACCTACTTAATCAGATTCGGTTTTATGACTTTGTCAATTGTACTGAGATAAGTCTCTGTACTTGTATAATGAGCCCCACCTGGCCTTTCGGTTTCCTCGTTTCGCTGGTCACCTTTAGTCTGTCAGGGGAACATTACTGGAGCCTGGACTGGTGCGCAACCTTCTTCACTCTGTTTCTCTGTTGGCTCTCTTCGGCAGCGTCTTCCCCTTGAGGTCCACTTGCTCTCTCTTGATGCCTCGGTTTCCTGATGGAAGACCTGCATGTTTGCCAATTCCTGATCAATACTGTGTCAGTGTTGTGAGATAGGCAGCCTGCCCACCATGATGTCCCCATGGTCATGCAACTGTACCACTTTGGGCTCCGCTCGCCTCTGCTTCTCACTTTCTGCACACGCTGGGCTTCCAGTGTTGTTTCCTGTGTGCAGGTCACTCCGGTACATCGAGGGCTCTGCCGCTCTCTCCAGCTACACCTCCTCCAGCTCTTATGCTCCCATGGGACCCTACCCTACCTGCTTAAAATGCTTCATTTGCCCTGCACTCGCTTTTCAACCTTCTCATCCCAGTTGATTTTTATTTAAAGAGACATTTTCATTTTTTGTCTGGTGAGGACATAAAATAGCTCTCTCTTCAGCCAAGTCTCAGTTCCTAACACTACTTTGGATATTAGACAGTCCCATGTAGGTCATCATGTCACATTGTTTAGGGAGTTCCTCATAGGAATGTGAGTCCTTTTCCCGAAAGAGGAAGTCTCTCCTGATGAGTTCTCACTTGCATCAACCCCTAGGGAGGGTATTACAGAGCTGGCTCACCTCCTTAGCCTCACAGGGGGGGGGTTGCCCTTGGGGTGAAGGGACAAATTACCTCAATTTGTCACAAATTTCTAAGCAGCAATAACAAGTATATTAATAGTATTATGTTTAAAGTGCACTGGTTAGTGCCATCCTGAAAAATAAGAGACAATGCATCACATGCAAAATGTCATCTACAACTGAGAGACTTACAGTGATGCTCGAAATCACTGGTGCAAAACCTGAAAGGGTGCCATTGTCTATGATATAATTGGAGTACAAACATTGAAGAACAAGGAGAACACCTTCCTAGAGTCTCCTCTGTGAATGTAATAGTCTCTTGGACCGTTATTATGCTGTCAAGTTATGTTGCCACATACTAGCGGATTTCAATATTTACTTCCATTTTTACTATTGTACAGAATGATATGCAAATAAGAAGAATGCTGTTCCACAACAGAATAACTCTTTTCTTGATTCCTGTGTGCCTTTGTGTTGGACACTAAGTCAGAATTATCCATAGTGATTTATTTTGTTGAATACCCAGGATTAATTCAAAGGGGAAGCTACAGTAAATTCTTTCTTTAGCAGCCCTGTGATGAGATGAAATGACATCTGTCCTGTTGAAGTATAAGGGTGAGTAGTGGCTAAAATGGCAACTCGCCCTCACACGCTACAAAACAATAGTATTTCCAATCATAAATATGAACCAAGCACAGCTAAGTGATTTACCTTCTGCGCATTTTGGAGTAACATGGGCTGAGGGAAGGCTGACACTCTGGGTAAGAATATTGGAGTGAAAGGCAATTCAGTAACCCCAATGTTCTTTTAAAAGGCTATGTCTTTGATCAAAAAGTTTCACACGTGAACTAACCAATCACTACGAAATTGGTGGCTCAAGGACAAGCTGGGTAGAATCATTCAGTAACTGCTGGTTCATGTCGAGGTGTAAAATTCCATCTGTTTGAGTAAAGTGTGGCAATGAGCAGTTGATTTGAGCGCAGTAGGTGATGGGATCTGCAAGGACAGGCTGCAGTGTTGAACAAGGTTCAATCGGTTCAATGCAGCAGAACTGGGAGCCTTAGCTGATCTGGTCCTCCAACGGCTGTGAGTCCTCCTCCAGCAGCTCTAAGACACAATGATTTCATTCAGTGTCTGCTCACTCAGCCTAGAGAGGTTTGGTGAAGAGTGGCAGGTCCTTGTCCAAAGCAAGAGTCTGCCCAACATGCCCTTGGTGTAGGAAGTGAGCAGAGCTAGTCTCTGCCCTAGACTGTTCCTTCTTCACCTCAGTGGTTGAGGGCATTGGAAAGATCAACTCTCCCAAAAGAGGTCCAAATTAATTCTTTCTCTGGTGTTTTACCAAAAGTTACTCAAGGAACGAGTCGGAACCCCTTTCTTTTAAAGGCAAAAGTACACAGGTGAATGGAGCAAATCAAGCCTGCTTTAACGGGTCCCATCCTGGTTATTGAGACAAGTGGTCTTTGCATTTGACATCACACCCAAAGTGCTTTGTGCAAAAGGTAGTTGAGGGGAAAGCAAGGAAGGATACATATAGAAAGAAACAAGATGCTGTAATCTGTCTTCCTGAGATAAGCTTCTTCTGACTATACTCACTTCTATTGTCAATAGCATCAAAGGTCATTTTGGCCTGCAGCAACCTGGTGTGGGGCTGGTCCTCTTGGGATGGGTGTGCCCTTTGATTCCTGTTATTTCAGGTCAGCTCCTGCTGGGAGTCTAGCTTGCTGGAGAGATGTTTGCCCAACCTCACAATGGATCAAAAGAGTGGCTTATCCATAGTGCACTGCCCTGTCACTTGGCAGGGCCAGGCTGCCTGATCAGAATTCACATAAACCTTCCACGCTGGGATGAGCTCACAGGCCTGACGTGTAGTATCAATTTGATGTAGCTTTAACCCCTATGAGAAATTCTAGCCAATATAGCTCAAACCCAGGTCTGGCTTATATTTAACTGCTAGCAGGCCAGTTACTCTCATAGTTATGTAGTTTGAGAACAGCAGTGACAATCTTAAATGCAGCCCCTGCACTGCAGTGACCTGGATGTCACTGCAGCTGTCAAGGGGGTACACATGGCCACACGAGAGCAGGTCCTGCAGATCAGGATACTGTTCCAGCAAGACAAGGGTGCACACTATACTTTTTGGCTGGAGCTGCTGAAAAGGAGATCTGATTAGCAGATGTCCCTTTCTAAGATGGAAATACTTCCATCATGTTATTAAATAATAATTATTGAAAAAGCCAGGCATTCTACACTCTGGAACTTTTTTGACATACACTTCCATAGAACTGTCACTTAAACAATGACAATGTCCTAATAGGTCAATAGCGGAAGAGCACATGAGTTACTTGACATCCTATTGGCAGCTTGTCGCTGTACACACAGTACAGAGCCAATAAAACATGAAATACAGATAATCTCACCAGTGGGAATTTTAGTGCATGGACAGGAAGTATGTAAGAAACATTTTTATTTACTGATGTTTTCCAGTACAGCTTATTTTTAGTCCATCAACACGTCTTGACATAGGTACCAAAGACAGTTAAAACATGCCACCATGATAATAGTACTGCTTCTGGGCAACACACTCATTTTTGTGTAAGAGGTTAGACATGTGTTCCATTTGGATCAGTAATATGCTCTTATTTTTTCTATGGCCTTCAGTACTAGTGAGCATTGCAGTTGTTGCCATTCATTTTCCATGTTAAAGTACTTGGTTTTGAAAGGCAAACATCTGACTGAGGTATTTATATTTAATAATGTACTTTACAGTAGCTTAGGTTTACAGCACAGTTATGTATTTAGTTCATTTTCCATGAAGGAGTAGGAACATGACACCATGATAATTGCCCTGAATACTTGTATGCAGGGTAATGGTTTTTAGTCCTATTTATATAATAGGGCTAATATTAAGGTACTTTTTCACTTGGGTTTCTAAATTAGCAACAGGTGTTCCATAACCTACGTAATAAAGTTCAGTAATATAAATAAGTGTGGTTTTAGTTGTACCTTTGTGTGATAATTAATATAGAACATAAAGTGAAATATGTGAGTGAAAAGCTATATTCCTTTTGTGTAATTTAGGTGCAATCAGAAAAACGTTTTATATTCAAAGATATTTGTAAATGTTTTATAATATTTTGAAAATATTGTTTTAACAGATCAAGAAGTCATACAGGTGAGTAAAATAATAGTTCAGCAGGCAACAGAAGACTTGGCTTATAATGAAATGAAACAATCCTTAAAAGAAAGTAAGGGTATTTCACATACCATTCAAGAGGACATAGGCAATACATAAAAGGTTATTGTGAACCTCAGCAGAAAATTAGACATGGTTATTGCAGACAATGCACAAAAAAAAAATCCATTTCTCATTGGAAGAGAATACCAGAAGAAAAATACCAACAACTACTTTCTCTCCCAAATACATATTGCGCTCCCTATTGTTGAAAAAAAAATCCCAAAACAAATAAATATTACCTTTTTTAACATCTTGTTATATGGTTCAACCCTAATGTTCTTGCCTTCCAAGCGCCACCCTCCTCCTTGCATCTCCCCCAAAACAGCCCTTTCAGGGCCAACATTTCAGTTATAAAAATAGACAATAAACAACATAAACTGTTTAAATGGATTAATAAGTACTATATAATTAATTTAATTCAGTGTGTGTGAATATATTCCATAACCACAGCTACAATTAATGGATATAGAACCTAGTACAAGTTATGTGAGCCTTTTCCATAGTGTATCATACTCACAGCTATAAATGAGTAAATTTAGCCACAGCTACAATAAGCTATGGAATCAGTGCACAAACATTGGAAATTTAAAACAAGTATGACTAATGGCAGCCATCTAGGGGTGCATCTCCCACCACGATCCAGTCATGGCATTGGCAGCACACAATTTTGCAAATACAACCGATGTCCACCAATTCGTGGAACTCTCCTGTCCCTCGCACACCCAAGTTGTGTTTAATAACTGGAAAGGCTTTGTAAGTATAATAAAACACTTTTATATCCTTGTTGTGTTTCTTTTTGTATGACACGGAATCCAATTTACAGGATTGTTCAATGTTTAATTTTCAAAAATACATTCCAATACATAGATATGCAGATTCATACATAAACATGGAAAACAGTAACCACTTCCAAATCTCATAAATTCATAAATCAAGTAGTAATATTTCCATAAATCAATGTTAATTACTTGTGGGTAGCTCTATGCGTTCCGGGACTTAATTTCCTTCCTCTGGAGCATTCTTTTCAATATGTTCTGTATTAATCTTCATACTACTTGGTATCTACAAAAACTTCAAAAAAATAGCAATCAATTGTTTGGTCCCATTTTTTAACCAAATATAGAGTACTGTTCTGTCATTACCAATAACAAATAATCACCTGTATGGTCTTACTGTCCTTGATCCTGTTGTGCAACGTAATCATTTTTAACTCCTAAAATATTCGAAGGATCTCCAGGTGTCTATTGTGGTATCCACTTAAAAAACTGTACAAAATAAGGGAGATATTGCATATTTCGAAAAAAGGTGAATATTTATGCTGTTAAAAAACTTCATTGGAGTCACATGTTGTTAGAGTTATGACCAAAAGGAAAATCTACCTGTGGATCGATGTTCCAGAGGTATTTATCATCAAGTTCCTATGGTTCAGATTCTGTAACTGTTGTTTTTTTTGTCTATGCGGATCTTCCTGCTCATTACAATCCCTGGTGCATATGGTCTGAAATCATGGCTCTGTGAAACACAAGAGTGCAGATTCTCATTAAAGTCTAGGCGTGTTATCTGCCATGCTAGTTAAGTGTCCTGTAGTCCCTTAGAATAGTAACTGCTGCCCCAGGACTTAGAGTCCTCACTTACCTATTATCACGATGATAAGGTTCACCCATGTTGTACATAAAGGCCGACTCGCATCAGTTTTCCAAAATGGCAGACATTTATTGTGAAACAGCATCACATACTAACGTGATTATGGCATTTGTTTATTCAGTCATAATGGTGAAGCGCGTTATCTTAATTGGATTGCACTGTTTAGAACGATCTTCTTCGAAAAATATGGAAGAAAAATAAACGTTGGGTACTACTAACATCAGAGTGTGAGCATTATAGCGTATAATTACCTGGATGGTTTGACTTTTCGGGCCAACTGGGCACTTAAGAATGTTGAGATTTCAGCTTAAAGATTTTATACCAACAAGTTTACCATCACCATAGTTCCATTCCCACCTTAATGATTATGTAATTAAATATATTGACATCCTAACATATGCACTAACCAAGCTTCTTTTTGGTGTTTTATATACGTAATGTCTGCACAGGCACACGTACAGACTTTTTGTGTAGTACCTAAAATATATATGCCTCAGTAAAACTGTGGATCTGTGGCACTGGAGATCTTTTGCTTATGTAACTACCCCAATTGATCAATTGGTCATCTTTGGAACAACTGGAAGGAGTATGGCTTTTAAAGAAGTGGGACACAGAATACGCTTGGCCAACCTCTGGCATAAATATTTCTCTGGGGGTTGTGTCTTCCGTTGGAAGTCTTTAAGAAGCCTCCTAAATTTTGGGATCTCCCAAAAAATTGTGGTGGCAGCCACATGCTCTGCTACTCAGTTTCTCTGTGATTCCCCTCATGTGATAGTGGTTTTTGTTTCCAACTGGATTTGGGGAGGATTTCTGTGTCTCCGCTGCTCCTCTGCCGTCTTTTTCATTCTCAGTCCATTTCTGTTACCCAACTATTGCTCCAGTTCCTTGGGATTAGTGGGTCAGGTTTTGTCATTCTGCTTGAAACTTCATTTCCCTGGTTCTGGTTTGGTTTTTTCTGGTTATGCCTAGATGCATTCTGAGAGCTGCAGGTCTAAAAAGAGAACTAGAGAACTCAGCAGAAAAGTGGCTGATCTGATGGGTATTGTGGAAGCTACTGTGTTGCCGATATCCTTGCAAACGTTCATGCACTTGGGGGGACGGTAAGGGACTAGGTTTCCTCTTACCAAGGCCTTACAAAAATTCATGGCCTCAGTCACACAGTGCGGGATCTTTGAGAAAAGGGAATGGTGGCTGGAGCAGGAAGAAGGGAGTTTTAAGAGAGCTAGAGGAAGAGATACAGATGGAGCTGGAGAGGTTGAAGAAGAAAACGGAGAGGAGGATTTGGGAGGTCACAGAGGTAGACAACACTATTGAAGATTGTTGAGGGCAAGCTATTTTAAAGGACAGTGTGAGAAATTAAGAGAGCATTAGTGATAGTAAACATGAAGGGGCAGAAGATCTATAAGATCTATAAGATATGTCAGGTGAATTCAGCTAAGAGGCTAAAGTATGTCAGGAGGTTGGTGACAAACGTCTAAAGCAGGGGACTCAAAAGTGTGTTGTTTGTAGAAGTGGCCAGGGAGTCATCAAAGGGGGCTGAAAGGGAAATCAGCAGGAGGGGATTGGAGACGTGTCAGCAAAGTGGTTGGGAGAGTTATGCAGGAAAGCACATATTTTCTGTGCTCTCCTGCACACGTGGAGGGGAGAGTTACAAGGAGATGGAAGGAAGACAAATCAAGGAGACAGTAGAGGAGAGTAATTAGTAGATGGAAGGCCGGAATATCGATGCAGTTGAATCAAAGAGTTTCACAGAGGGAATTATAGGAGATACTAAGGAGGTTACCAAGCAGATAGATGAGATTGAAGAAGACCTGCCAGAGATGCAAGAGGAGAATGTGGAAGAGAATGTAACATGGTAACTTGAGGAGAGGCGGCAGACCCACTTTTTATTCAGAGGAGGAGGTTGATGAAGTGGTAGTGGTGGAAGGAGCAGAAGAGGCCCAACATTGGAATGTGCTAGAGGAAGAGATGGTCAGAAGGGGGAAAGATTTAGAGAGAGAGGACTCTATCTGTATTTTTTATTGTGGGTGTGATAGCAGTGATAGCAGTGCGAGGGAAGTGCATGAAGACAAAGAGTTAGAACTTGATGTGGCCAAGCCAAATCGGGGATATACTAGAAGAGATACACAACATGAGGTATCTCAGCCAAGCTATGTTATGTTATCCATTCTTATAGAGTGCACGGTCGCCGGAAGGCATCATGACGCTTAAGGAGAGAGACACCTAGGAGAGTTAAAATAAATAGGTTTTGACCCTCTTTCTGAACTCAAGATAGAGTTTTTTTTGATGGCCAGTGGAAGTTTATTCCACAATGACGCCGCGGCAATCGAGAAGGCTCAAACGCCTATACATTCACAACTGTATCTTGGCACCAGACGCTTTTTGGCAGTGGCAGAGCGAAGATTGCGGGTAGGATAATAGCGAGTAAATTTAGCTTGGAGATATTCTGCTCCCTGGTTATGAAGGGCACGATGGACGATAGACAAGGCCTTAAATTCCATCCGCTGGCCCAGTGGGAGCCAGTGCAGAGTCCGAAGCACCAGGGAGATGTGAGCTCCATAAGGAGTATCAGTGGCCACCCGAGCGTCCAGGTTCTGCAGTCGCTGCAACCATTTTATCAGCTTCTTAGGTTGGGCTGGATATAGAGAATTACAGTGATCTATCCGCGATAATACCAGGGCGGCAACCACCGGAGACACAGTGGGGCTGGAATGAGGGGCAAAACCTTCCTAAGAGTTTTTAATTGGAAGTGGCCAGCCTGACAAACCGCTGCAACTGTTGGTCCATAGGCAGAGATGCTGATAACATGACATCCAGGTTTTTAACTTTTTTTTACCAGGGTTGGTATGGAACCCAAAGAGGGGGGCCAAAAGGAGGGCACCCACAGTGTAGGATTAGGAGGGTAACCCACCACCATCACCTCAGTCTTATCACCATTCAACTTGAGCCAGTTGTCGCCCATCCAGTCCCCCACCATCACCTGACACCCCCGCAGGCACGACGAAACCTTCAGATTGATAAAGATCTAATCAAATCCATATCTGAGTGTTGTGGGCGTACAAGTAGCATCTGATGCCGAAGGAGAGGATGAGACACACCAATGCCCAGATATAAATGTTGAACAGGATAGGTGACATGGAGGAGCCCTGTGGTACCCCACAGCTAAGGTGACAAGAAGTGGAAAGAAAGGCAGGCATAGTGAGGGTCTGTCTACGATCTGCAAGGAATGACCCGAATCATCAGGCTAGTACCTGCCCTGAGATACCAAACTGGGCAAGGCGGGACAGCAGGATGTCGTGGTCGACTACGTCGAAGGCGGCTGATAGGTCCAACAAGATCAGGGCCCCCACTCCACTAGTGTCCACCAGCCTGGTCATGTCATCCAGAACAGCGACAAGAACACGCCCTGTGCCTCGGCCAGGATGGAACCCGGATTGTACCGGGTCCAAAAGATTAGTAGATTCAAAATGGGAAGAGAGCAGAGGGGACACCAGTGACCAGCCAAGTGGAACACATTGGGGAAATGGCCAGGCTTATTGAGAAAGATTGGGTAGGGAGCAGTTGGGGACCTTGGACCAAATGCTAGCAAGATGATCCAAATCATAAAAAGAAAGGTAAAGTAGTCTAATGAGGGTTCTAGCCTGGATCCTGGATACAGCTGGTAACTGTTAAGCCACTACAACTACCAAAATAAAAATAAAAAACAGTTTACCTTGGATAAAAATTGTTGGCTTTGAGGGGTTTGAATTAATACAGACTGAGAAAGATAGGCTGGAAAGAAACACCCAGATTATATACCGCAGAGGTAGAAGTAAATGCTGTAGATGCTTCTGAAAAGCATGCAAGAGACACCTAGGGCAAGCAGTGGAAGGTGTTTAATAGACCTTGCATCAGCAAAGCAAGTAACGGTCAGAGTAGCAACCAGGAATGAACACATAACCCAATCTCAAAAGTAAGTTGTTAAATAGGCTTATTTAGGGTTGTGCACAGGTTGGGCACAATAATGCAAGGGGTTGGACAAACTAACTTTAATGTCTTTCAAATAAAGTTGTGTTGTTACTCTCACCTGGTCTCTGCGGAGGCATTGGGGGATGGTCGCAGCCCATCCCTGGGTGAACCCTCTCTTGTCTGGCCTCTCCCTCGGTGCCTATGTGGATAGCTGCGGCGGGGCAGCGCAATTCCTGCTTGAATATAAGGCGGTGTAAGTATGCAGTCTGAGGCCCTGACCCCTCTCCACAACCCTTTTCTTAAGACGTGCCTTCCCAGGGGATGCACTAACTCTGGAAGGCTCACCTGTTGAATGATAATACTAAGCTCTCCATCCTGCTGCTTCTGGCAGGGGTGCTTGTCTAATGGACCGAGTACCTTCACTGGTCCCTTGTCGTGGTAGCCCAGACCGGCTGCGACTAGTCCACTTCACTTGCTGGTATGTGTTTCCCTTGTTTTCACTCGCCTGTTAGTCTTTTGGCTTTTTGTAATTGTATTGGTAAATCTCGCTCTTAATCTTATGTCCATTCAGTGTGTAATGTCTCTTTCTGTGCTCTTTCCCCATGCAGGTGATGTTGCGGTTCCGGGGGTTGCTGCTGAGGTTGAAGCAGTATGCTCTTTCCCCGTCCAGGTGATGTTGCGGTTCCGGCGGTCGCTGTGGAGGTTGAAGCGGTACCGGAGATAAGGAGGAGAGAAGCTACGATGGTCTGGTAACTGATAAGTAACCTCTTGAGGTGCGCCTGGGTTTTACTTGCAGCGCGACCCAGGATTGCATGCCAGTAGCTGTACTAACCTTGTCTTGTCTTCTTTTCAGGAATGCAGGTTTGTGGGGATGAAGACCGCGGTTGCTGCAGCGTCCGGATCAAGAGCTGCGTGTTGCTAGGAAGATGGTCTGCTGCCGTGTGGATGAGCACCAGAGTCCAGGTAAGCAAGCAGCTGTGGCGGTGAGCGTCATGTTGCACGGAGGTGCCATGTAACAAAAAGCACCGGCCTGAAGGGTGGAACAACTTATATAGCTGAGCTTCAGAAACCACGCCCACCAGATTCAGCCTGCCTGCCACACCTCCCCACTCCCTGAGTCAGCACGTGAAGAGCAAGCCTAGGGAGCCACACCCCAGTAAAGTGCACATTCTGGAATACAGGCTTTCAGCACCTGGAAAGTTTGTGAAATGAAAACACTCCTGCAATGAAGTAAGATGTTCCTGCTCACTTCTTTATATGAGCCTGGCGCCGAGGCAATAGGACTGAGTCCAGCCAGGGCCCCTGTATCTATGAGTACCAATGGGACATGAGTGAGACAAGTGGCCCATTGTTCCTATCACTAGATGGTGTGGTTTGAGTGCCCTGGGGCCTGTGACCATGACAGCACCAAGGACCAAGGCTCCTCTCAAGTGTGGTTCTCCCCCTGGTCCTGATTTAGTGGGGTTATTATGGTGGAAATGCCTTATTAATCGTGGAGCGCGGACATGCTCACTGGGTTCCCAGGTCCGATCTTGGGGTCCATAGCCTTTCCAGTCTATAAGGTAGTATAACTTGGACCGGACCACCTTAGAGTATGTGATCCTCTTAACTTCATATTCTGGTTCTCTTTCAACTATTTCGGGATCCGGTGGGGTATCAATCTGCGTACCTGGTCTCAATGGTTTCAGGAGGGAGACATGAAACACCGGATGTAGCCGCATGTGAGCCGGTAATTCTAATTTCATGGCCGCAGGATTGATCACAGCCTTGATAGTGTAGGGACCCAGATATCTGGAACGGAACGCTCGTGGTCCTTTCAGGGGAATGTTTTTGGATGGTAACCAAACCTTGTCTCCGACCTGATATTGGAGCTTTTCTGTGGTGACGATCTGCAAACTGTTTTTGTTTTTCTTTGGCTTTGGTCAGATGCTCTGCTGCATCTTCAAGAACTTGAGAGATGGTTTTGGGCAAGGTTGTTACCGCTGGCATTTCCAATGCTTTGAGTGAATCAAAAACAGATGTTCGCGGATGTTGTCCGTGCACTGTGTAGAATGGAGTTTGTCCTGTACTAGTGTGGATGGAATTGTTGTATGCATTTTCAGCCAACCAAAGTATGTCCTTCCAGGTATCTTCCGTTTGTTGTAGCATACACCTAAAGTATTGCTCTAGAGTGTCGTTAGTTCATTCGGTCTGGCCTTCGGTTTGGGGATGATGACTTGTGGACAATCGAAGGTCTATTTAGCGATTTTGCAACACCTTCTCCAAAGTGCTGAGACGAATTGAGTCCCGCGGTCCGATATTAAGAATTACGTTCAGAACTCTGGTGACAACCTTCAAGTGCAGAATGCAGATGATACCTCTGTATGTTCAATGCTATATTAAAGATAAAGTAAATATCAGATCTTTAAGGTCTGGTGCTCAAAATTTTCTGGGGCAATTGAGACCAAGGTCCTCCAAGGCAGCGAACAGGGCTTTTGCTTTTAAACAGTCTGTGGAATCAATTACCAGATCATTTGCGCAATCACAAAATTATTGCACTCTTTAAGAAAGATCTTAAAACCTTTCTGTTCACATGAGAGTGACCTTGGGGACATTGCCACACTGGGTATTTCTCACTTTTGCCCAGTTCTCTCTTTAGTGTAATGGATTGTTAGATGAATTTTTAGATGATTTATAGGTTGCTCTGTTTTGTTTGTCTCTTTGTGCTGTCCCGCACCTTTATGCCTGCGGGTCCACAGTGCGCTATATAAATTTGGTGTAATGTAATTAATACTGATGGAAATCCATGTAGTTTAACAACCTGTTCCAGAAACACGGTAGCCAAAGTAGAGGCTGTTGGATCCCTTTTAGCGGGATAAAATTGTCCATTTTAGAGAACAGATCCAGAATAACCAGGATGGTGTTGTATCCGCCTTAAGGGGGAAGGTCTGTAATAAAATCCAATGACACTGTATGCCAAGGCGTGGGTGGCACCATCAATGGACGTAGGAGACCTGCAGGACTTTGTTTTTGAGACGTGTGCTGTGCACAAACACCACAGGTTGCAATCAATTGGAAAATAGCCTTTCGCCAAGTTGGCCACCAGTAGTTATTCTTTATTTTACCTTGAATTTAGCTATTCCTGGATGTCCCTCTATTAAAGAGTCATGATAGTTTGCTATGATTTGATTTTTCAGGTTTTTATCCGAGACGTACAGTCTTCCTTGGAAGTGTGGTAGATTGTTCATGTTAGTGTGCTGGTCTCCTTTTGACAGCCATTCCTGTTGTTCTGATGAGTTCATCAAGTGTTGCAGATTAGTTGTGAAGTCAGCCAAAGAGGTGGTGGTTGCAAGTGTGCTTAGAATTTGTCCTTCAGAATGATGGCCACATGATCTGGTGTGGTGAATGCCTTTTCATCTTCACTCAAGCGCAACATGGCGTCTGTATTTCCATTGCGTACCCCATGTCTATAGGTAATGACAAAGTTGTATTCTGCAAAGAAAAGAAACCAGTGGAGTTGGCGTGATGATTGCGCTTTTGCGGTCTTTAGGTATTATAGGTTACGATGGTCCGTAATGACGGTGACTGTATCCCTGGCTCCCAAGGGGTAATGTCTCCATGCCTTGAACACTGCTTTTATCGCTAACAGTTCTTTATCAGTGATTGCATAATTCAACTCGGGAACAGAGAACTTACGAGACCAGAATGCCACGGGATGTAATTGTCCTGTTTCAGGGTTTCGCTGTGATAAAACCGCCCCCATTGCAATGTTGTAAGCATCGGTTTCGATGACGTATGGCAACTTGGGTCAGGGATGGTGTAGAATGGGTGCTGTAGTAAATGCTTGCTTTAGTTTTTGGAAGGCTTCCTCTGCTTCTGTGGTCGACTGAAATCATTTGTTCTTTCGTAGAAGGGACGTGATTGGGTGAACAAACTGTCTTGGGATGAACCGACGATAAAAGTTTGCAAACCGAAGCACACTTTGTACACCTTTCGTGGAAGTTGGTGAGGGCAATTGGAGGATGGTATCTTCTTTGCAAGTGTCCATGTGTACCCCTCGTGATGAGAGTATAAAACCGAGGAATTAGACCTCCATTACGTGATAGAAGCATTTCTCCAGCTTGGCATATAGCCGATGTTGCCAAAGTCTTTCCAGCACAGCCGAACATGCCTGACATGGTCCTCATTGGTGGTTGAGTAAATGAGGATGTCGTCAATATAGACGAGTGTGCACACGTGCAATAGTTCATGGAGCCAGTCGTTCATAAAGTATTGGAACACCACAGGGTCATTACATAGCCCAAAGTGCATAACCTGGTATTTATAGTGACCATATTTAGAGCGGAAAGCTACTTGTCTCCCTTTTTGACTCTCACTAGATGAAAGGCCACTCGTAAGTCTAATTTTGTATAAATTTGAGAATTTTTTTCTTGATCCAGGAGTTCGGGAATAAATCCTAACAGGTATTGGTTTTTTACCGTGATCTGATTGAGAGCTCTGTAGTCTATGCAAGTTCTTAGGGCTCCCTCCTTTTTAAGGCACAAAAAAGAGGGGTGAGGAAGCAGGGGTCTTAGACGGACGTATGAAGCCGTGGCCAAATATTGATCAAGGTATGTTTTTAAATGCTGGTTTTCCTGCTCCGTAAGGGCATGGATCTGACTGCAGCGAATTTGGGCTCCGGGTACACGATCAATTTGGCAGTTGTACGTTCTGTGTGGGGGTAAGACGTTTGCTTTTTCTTTTTGAAACATGCCCTGGTAATCAAGGTATTCAGAAGGTAGTGAACTGGTGAGGCCTAGCACGATTTCTTTCTTTGAACTTGGCTTAGTGTGGTCTTTTACTAGGTGCCTCTTGTTGTAACAGGTGTTGGCACAGTCAGGGGGAAAGGTCATACCTCTTGTACGCCAATCGATCCGAGGGTTATGGGTTTCCAGCCAAGGCATCCCCAATATCATCTGAAACTGAGGAGCGCCGATGAAAATGATGGTGATGTCTTCTTGATGACCGTCCTGACACAGAAGCATGACTATTCAGTATAATGTGTCACTGGACTGGATGATAACTGAGATCCATCAACTGCTGTGGCGTTTTCTGGGTTCTGCTTCTGTTGGAGAGAAAGGCCTATCCGGATAGCCAAATCTTGGTTGATATAATACCCCATGGCCCCACTGTCAATATATGCCTCTAAATCATGCATTTCTGATGGTTGTTTGTGGGTTACCAAGAGTACCGAATGACTAGGTGTGATGTCTGTATAGGTTCCTTTTCACCGCTTGACAAATGGACCCCTACGCTTGCCGGGCTTTGGAGTTTCCCGGGTACTGTTCCTCTTCTTCACTTTTGTCAGTTGCTCCGACTGTCTTCTTGGGGGGTTTCACTGGACAGTCTCAGAGAAAGTGTCCTTCTTTGCCACAATATAAGCAAAGCTGTTGCTGTCCTCTTTTTTTTCTTTCTGCTTTGGTGAGAGGGCTCTGCAAGCCCCCAAGTTGCGTTGGTTCTGACTGATTGTGTGCTTTGGTCTGATTCTCACGAGGTTGCACATAGAATGAACGCCCCTCTGCTCTGGCTCTATCCAGTTTCTGATACTGTAGTCTATGACCTAGTTGCACTGTAAGATCGATGTACTCAGCACACCCCTCCGGGGGATTTACTACTTGGGTTAGAACATCCTTAAGTTCCGCTGGTCATCGATGGTAGAAGAGCATAGTTCTCTTACCCTCTGGCCAGTTTGTTTGGGCTACAAGACGGTTAAAGGAGGTGATGTAGGTTAATAAATCTTGGTTACCCTGCTGGAGTGATAATAACTCATTGTCCAGAGCCTGTTCTTGGGCATGCCGTGCAAACAGTTTCTCCATTTCATGCTGAAAACCCACAAAGTCTCTAAGGGTCATCTTGATTTACAAAGGTATTGACCAGTCTGCTGCAGTTCCTCCCAAATACGAAAGTACGAATGCCACTCCGGATTGATCATTGGGGAAGGCCCCAGGTCTGCACAGGAAATGAAGACAGCATTTATTCCTAAATATAGCGTACTTATTTGGATCACCAGTGAAGCGCTTGGGCGGGGTAAGGGGAACCGCCCCTGGAAGAACCACCTGTATGGGCGTTGACTGTGGCGGTGGGGTGAGATGGGCCACTCCAGGGAATGGGACCTGGCCAGCCAGTGCCTGGAGTCTCTGCCTAGCTAAGTCATCCGTGCGCTCTCTGTTCACAATGAGATCCCTCCTTAATGCATTTGTTTCCTGTCTTGAGGCATGAATTTCAGCCCGTAACTGGGCCAACTGGTCAGTTTCTGAAGTTTCCATAATGCCCAGGCATAGATTTGTAGAAGGCTTTGCATTCTGTACACTCACCTGGTCTCTGCAGACGCATTGGGACATGGACGCAGCCCACCCATGCGCGAAACCTCTCTTGTCTGGCCTCTCTCTCGGCGCCTATGTAGATAGCTGCGGCAGGGCAGCGCAATTCTTGCTTGAATATAAGGGGGTGTAAGTATGCAGTCTGAGGCCCTGACCCCCCCTCCAGACCCCTTCTCCTAAGACATACCTTCCCGGGGGATGCACTAATTCGGGAAGGCTCACCTGTTGAATGATAATGGCAAGCTCTCCGTCCTGCTGCTTCTGGCAGGTGCGCTTGTCTAATGGACCGAGTACCTTCACTGGTCTCTTGTCGTGGCAGCCCAGGATGGCTGCGGCTAGTCCACTTCTCTTGCTGGTAAGTGTTCCCTTGTTTTCACTCATCTGTTAGTCTTTTGTCTTTTAGTAATTGTATTGGTAAAGTTTGCTCTTAATCTTATATCCGTTCAGTGTGTAATGTCTCTTTCTCTGCTCTTTCCCCATGCAGGTGATGTGGTTCCGGCGGTCGCTGCGGAGGTTGAAGCGGTCTGCTCTTTCCCCATGCAGGTGATGTAGCGTTTCGGCGGTCGCTGCGGAGGTTGGGGCGGTACCGGAGATAAGGAGGAGAGAAGCTACGATGGTCCGGTAACTGGTAAGTAACCTCTGGGGGTGCGCGTGGGTTTTACTTGCAGTGCAACCCAGGATTGCGTGTCGGTAGCTGTTCTAACCTTGTCTTGTCTTCTTTTCAGGAATGCGGCTTTGTGGGGATGAAGACTGCGGTTGTTACAGCGTCGGGATGAAGAGCTGCGTGTTGCTAGGAAGATGATCTGATGCCGTGTGGATGAGCGCCGGAGTCCAGGTAAGCAAGCAGCTGTAGCAGAGGATTCAATGAGGTAAGTCTATTGCTGGTTCAGGTGGCGGTGAGCGTCTTGTTGCACGGAGGTGCCATGTAACAAGAAGCACCGGCCTGAAAGGTGGAGCAGCTTATATAGCTGAGCTTCAGTAACCACGCCCACCAAATTCAGCCTGCCTGCCACACCTTGCCACTTCCTGAGTCAGCATGTGAAGACCAAGCCTAGGGAGCCACATCCCAGTAGAGTGCACATTCTGGAATACAGGCTTTCAGCACTTGGAAAGTTTGTATGAACCTGGCACCAAGGCGGCAGGACTGAGTCCAGCCAGGGCCCCTGTGTCTATGAGTCATGAGTGAGACAAGTGGCCCATTGCCCCCATCACTAGATGGTGTGGGTTGTGTGTCCTGGGGCCTGTGACCATGACAGCTGTGTCTTCCTCATGGAGTGAACCTTCTCGCTCTTGTTAGTCTCTTGAGTTGTCTTCCTAAAGCAGGTTTCTTGGCTATCTAAAACCTGTTCAATAAGAGTCTAACTCAGAGGATGCTGGACTGCTTGAAGGGAGTGCTGCAGCTTTCTGTGTAGAAAGGGGACTGGATTAGCCTGAGTTAGCTGACTTCCTGAGGATCCTGGTTTAGTAGCCTGTGTTCCAAAAATGTCCCTAGTGGTGAACTTCCAAGTTGCTCTCTGCAATAATCTCTCTCCTCATCACTTCAAAATGGTCTTGTGCCTCATCTAAATCCCTCTAACAGGGCTTCTTACAATGGCTAAGTACTGTACTTTCCCTAAGAACTTCCTTTATTTTCCTAGTGCAGGTTTCCCACTTTCTAATTTCTCCCGCCATCTGTTTCAGGTTTCTGATGTGTGTCTTCTTTGCCCACACAAGGATCCAGTGTTCGTCTTTCTACAACCTCCTTATGGCATGGTGTGAGTATCCAGGTGTGCCTTCCCATGTTGTGTCCAACCCTAGACTCTTCTGGCTTGTGGCAGCACCCAGTACCCTTGCCAACCCCACCATCCAACAATAAGCTCAGGCAGGGGACATGCAAGTGCAGAAGAGAGGGGGCAGTGGGGGTAGTTGCTGGGGTGCCCATGGGTGAGCAATAGATGAAGTTCAAGGTATGTTAAGTGCGAGCCTCAAGGGTAAAGGTTGTGCCGTGGCAAGTCCCGAGGATAGACAGAAGCTGGGGATGATTCAGTGTGGGAGGCCAGGCCTGAGGATGCATAAGGGCCCTGGACACCAATCAAAGCAACTTTGAGATTAGCAGGTGAGAGAAGGGTGAAGGGGGAGGTAAAGATGAAATTCTTGAGGAACTTCCAGAATTTAAGAAAGTCCTGCTCACAACGCAGATGGAGGGGGAGGCTGTTCCATAGAAGGGAGCGAGCTGAGGAACGAGATCAACCTCCTGCCCTCTGTTTAGAAAAATGCTTTAAGAGTTGGTTCCAGGGGAACACAAAGGTCTAGAGGGAGAATATGTAGAAAGAGAGAGTTGCAGATAACGTGATCTCCAGCCCCATACATCCTTGTGGATGATACAGAGGGATTTGTGTTTAATCCATGAAGCAACTGGGAGCCAGTGAAGACTTGTTAGGGCAGGGGAGATGCAGTCCCTGGGCTTTAGGCCAAGGATAAGTCTTGCTGCCCTATTCTGGATTAGCTGGAGGGGTCGCTGAGTGGAAGAAAGTAGATTCATGTGGAGGCTATTGCAGTAGTCAAGCCTAGAGGGAAACAGGGCTCGGGTAACATTGAGCTTCTGGGGGAAAGTGAGAAAGTTAGAATTCCTTTAAGAAGGAAGAGGTGATGGTGGTACTTCTCGGCAATGTCCTCAGTGTGAGGGAGGAAGCAGAGAGAGGAGTAGAAGAGGACTCAAAATTTCAGAAAATGGAGCATGGGAGAGCCAATGCAGTTGATTATATACTGTATTTATCGCCAGCGTCCCAATTCATGGATGAAGGCAGAGGCGTTCAGAAGAAGCACAGGAACACGATTACTAAAGTATCTTATCATGCAACACAGCATGTCTACTACTTACTAATATTTATAATACTGTTATGCACTACTGACAGTTTTTATATAGCACAACAGGCAGAATATAGGTGTCGTCTCGCATTCTCGTTCCGATTGTCACAAACATGTTTTACTCTCTGAGCAGTTCTTTTTTTTAAATTTAAAATGGTTTAGTTTAATTTTAAACTTTTCATTTATTGCTTTTCAGAATGATTTTTGTCTATGTGTATTTCTAATGTTTGTTAACTTTGTCCAACTCTAGTATTTCTTGAAGAAATTGTCATATCGTAAAGATCAGTTTCATTGATTTGCCATTTAGCATCAGTGTCCATCTGTCTTCAGCATCCATGTTCTGTTCTGAAATTTTGAAGAAACCACCAAATCGAAGTATTTGGGATTAGAGGTTATCACATTCCATCAAGAGGTGATGTAGTGTTTCTGGATTCTTTGTCTCTGGACAGAAGCGGCAGAATTGTTCTGTCAATGGGATCTGCCACATTTTTGCTAGGTAAAAGCAAGTGGTTATGATGTTCATCCGTATTTTCAGGTACTTTGCTCAGATCTTGTTATCAGGAAAGATTGTTAAATACGCTGGAAGCTCATTAATTGCTCTTATGTCTGTTTTGCATTGTAGATTCAAGCTGTACTTTCTTTTCTGATTAGTGGTTTTTATCCAGTCATTTCTCATTGTCTTTATCTTGGCTTTTTGGGGGCGCAATGTTAACATTTCATGAGAGATGTCTTCATCCATGTTGGTCAAGATTATGTTTCCATTTTTGTTAGATGGTGTTGTTCATTGTGTTCGGGTTTGATCTTAGAATTTGAATTGCAGGTGTTTTTTCATCATTCAGTAACTTGTGGTATAGATCAAAGTGTTTCCATAGAAATATCGAGCTGATTGATTCGTTCTGCAATTCTGAATCTTATTCTGGTCATAGGGAATGTAGGTGGGAGTTGTAGGATCTTACTCCAGAAGCAAGCTTCCAATTTTGTCCAGTTATATGTGTTGGCATTCATCATGGCCTCCGCTCCATATACAATAGTTGGGATCACTTTTTGCTTGTAGTATGTCGTTATCGGTTTGAGTGAGTATTTCCCGTACTTACACTGTATACACATCCTTGTCTCGCTAGAGATTGTATTTTTTCTTCTAGTTTATTGGTCCAATCCTTTTCTGATTTTGATTGGTTTATGGTGATTCCCAAATACTTGAATGTGGACAGTTCATCCAGCTGATTGCCCTTTAAGATCATGGTTAGTTCTTTTTTATCCTTTGTGCAAATTTTTCATTTTCATTTTCTTTGTGTTGATCTTGAGTTTGTTGAGGTCCATATATTGTCCTTGCTACTGTTTTGTAGTCCAGATGGTGTTTTGTCTCGGAGGATAATATTGTACATGTATGATTTTCACAGGCATTCAATTGATCTTAGTTGGGTTCAAGGCATCCAGTTCGAAGTGGTTTTCAATATCTGCTGTGAAAAGATTTACAATGTGCTAGACAGCCCTGCTTTAGACTGTTTGCAGTGGGAATGACCGCTGTTGTTTGTCCTTCCTTGGTTAATCTTATTTTTATTGAGGTGTTTGAATAAAGATGTTGGATCGGTCCTATGATATCATTTGGGCAGTTCCACTTTTCTAGCTTGTCCCATAATGTGTGTCTGGTGATACCATAGAAGGCCCCGTGCAGATCTATGAATGCCACATATACAGTTGTCTTTTTCCAAATTGCTTCATGCTTGATTAAATTCAACAAGAGTAGGTTGACGTTCTTACCGACATTTGGGGTGAAGCCTGTTTGTCTGGTTGCAAAGCGTTCTGTCGTGGTTGCCCATTTCTTGAGTTTTTCCAAGAGAATAGATGCAAAATATCTTCCCCTGAGGATCAAGTAGCGCAATTGGGTGAAAGTTTGCCAGGTCTGTTTGTAAATGGGAAATTATTGTGGTTTTCCATGAAGAGGGTATCTGGTTAAGCTTATTTATTAGTAACAAGCTATTGCTCATTAGGGTAGCCCATGATTGCAGATTTTTCCTGATCGTAGCATTTAAAGTCCTGTCTGGGCCAGGGGCATAGAATATGCTTAGTTTTTGCATCATTGCCATGATGCCTTCCTTGTCGCAAAGTACCGTCCACTTGGCTTTCTTTGTGGGTGTGAGGTGGTCATTTTCTGGTTGTCGAGCTTTATATATATCGAAATAGTGCTAGATCCATATTTGCTCTGCCACATTTCCAACAAGTTTATGCTGGTTTGCTGCGTTGTTATTCAGTAAGTTCCAGAGCGCTCTAAGATAGTGAGTCTTATAAGTTTCTAAGATGGCCTCTGCATCATTTTGTAAGAGAATCATGCAATGTGATTTGATCCAGTTGTTTTAACCTTGTTTTGCCATTTTGATTTTTGAGATTGTGTCCTCATTTTTTATTTTCTTTAGTCGTCACAGGGTCCTTCTCAAAGTGTTTTTCTTATCGACTAATTCTTTATCGTAGGTGAGTAGATGAGTTTTCTCAGGTTGTAATGTCACCTGCTTGTGGTATGGAATTAACAACCATTGATGGTTTAGTTTATCCGTATAAGGCATAGTTGTTTGCTGGAATTGGTTTGAAAGCGTGGCAGTTGCTTGTTGAGTTATACAAAGTTTGTTTACCTGTAATGCAAAGTTCTGATGGGATATTTGCATGAGACTGTGGTTGTTGGCTCATGTCTCGATCACGTATAACGAGCTGATTGTGGTCGCTATTTGCTGTTTTATTGATGATTGTCTATTCCACTTAATCGCTTATTTCTTTTGAAAGGTAAATGTAGTCGATGACAGCTGACGATGCTCCGCGGGACCAGGTTTGTATTATCTTGTTTGATTCATCAGTGGGATAGTTAATGAGTGAGAGATTGCAGATATCAGTTTTTTTTATCCATATTTTGGCACATATTGTTAGATCTTTGTGTGGGATGGTTTTTCAGTTGAAGCACCATAGGTGGATATTTAGATCTCTGCATATCATGAATTCAATTGATTTATATTTGCTGGTGAGTTTGTCTATTGTTAAAAAGACGCCATCCAGAAAAGTGTCAGTATTTATTGTAGCCGGGTTCCAGTAAAGGTTTATGATTGAAATTATTCTGTCTTGGTGTTGTTTTGAGATGGTGGTGTTAGAGTTTCTTTTTATTTTTATCACAGTGTTTTGTATCCAGGAATTAATGTTCTCATCTTGTGACACTCCATGTCAGATCAATCCTGATTAGAGTTAATAGGCCTGAGGTTGGTCTTCCTTGGGATCTTGCAGGTGCCGTATTTAGGTAGGCTAGGAAACCGTTGCAGCAGGGGGTGTTAGTAAGCCAGGTTTCTTGGAGGCAGATGATCTGGTATGATTCAAGGTTAGGTGAGGGTGGTTGAAAAGATGTGTGTTTCCCCTGGTATTCCATGAGCACAAACTCCAAGTGCTTTTGATCTTCATTAGTGGTTATGAGATATTGCTCAAGTTGCTATCGATTGAGTTGTCTAAGGTAGCATCCATTTCGTATTCACTTTTGATCAGGCACTCATTGTCGGTGATGTTATGCTAGCTGGATTCTGTTTTAAAGCTTCACCTGATTGGGTTGGTGTTGTAGCTGTGTGTCTTGCTGGGGTGGGCGTTAGGTGAGTAGGTTGCTAGCGGGTTGGTTTGTTTTGTGGATGTTATTTCCTTCTGGACACATACAGAGGGTTGATACTGGCATTGGTCTGATTTATCAATTTCTTGTTTCTTGGATTTCAGTGTTTAGGTGCACTCGAAGCCAAGATTGTATAATGATTCTTTCATTTGTAGTATATCCTCCGTGATTGTTTTTTCGCGTAGTTTCAGGGATATTTTGTCATTGCGCAGTTTGTCGTCAAAGATGACCAATTCAATGTCTCCAGTACATATTTGGTTCAATTCAGGGGTTGCTTGCAGGAGTAATAATACATTTGTTCTGTTCAGAACCAAGGATGTAGACCTATGAATTATGTTCTCTATCTGCAACCTATAGTTTTGTGTTTGCTGAAAAGGATTGATAAATATAGGTTGTTGAACCTTTGGTGATTTGGGCTTTGGGTAAAGAGATTCTCTGGTAACTATAGTGTTGGATCTATCTCGCAACAGTCTTTGCACAAAGGATATATTTCTGGTGGTGTTCCTTGTTTCATTGGGGAGGGAAATTGTTGATATTTCCTTGTACGTTTCATGCTCGTTTGAGACTTCACTAGAGTATATCAAGGACCCATCTGTGATTTCTTCACAGGATAGGATGGAGGTGTCAGATTGGCTAGGAATGTATTAATTTATTATTATAAGGCTTGAATCGTTTATTTGATTCTTTGGATCCATGGCTTCTTGTATTGGCTGATGCATATGTGTTGTTAAATTGAGTCGATCATCTAGTGCCAGGGTCTTCATTGTTTGTTGTTGGACCATCCACTGTGGCTTTTCTGGCTTGTTTTGCTGGCTCGGTAGGTATGGGTTGGTTCAGTGTGCAAGTCTTCTTTAGGTCTTTCGTTCTGGTTTCTAAGACAGGTTTTGGAATTGTCAAGTTTCGTAGAAAAGCTCTTGAGCCGGTTTGTTACGATGAATGTTTAGTTGTTTTTTTCGCAGATTCTTTCAAGATGTTCTTTTCCTGTGCAAAGATCTTAAGTTGTCTTTCATAGTTATTTTTGCCAGGGTAGCTGTTGTGCTTGTGTTAGCTGCCTGAACAACTGAGAAGTTTATAATATGATTTGGTGACAAGGCCTTTTCTGTTGCAGAAGCGAGTCTCGGTTGGTCGAGGTTGAGTATTTCTGGGGTTAGGCAGACAGGAATAGGTCTCTTCATCTGTTCAGTCAGTGGAGTCTGTGTCAATGGTATTTTTTGTTGTTGAGTTTTGAGCCATGCCATAAGATCTTTGGTGAGTTGAGTTTTCTCTTCTCTATCTACTCTTGCAATCTCAAAGAACCTTTGTTGCCAAATCGAAGTTTGTTCGGCTTCTGAGTCTAAGTGTTTTTCTATTGATGGTATGAAATATTCTGTGTATACTTGCTTTGAGTGTATCATTGCCAGAAGTGTTGCTTGATCTCATATGTTGGATTGGGAGACGACTGCTAGAAGCATGTTTTGAAGTTCTAATATACTTGTTGGTATCCTCTGATTGTGCATGTCTACATATAAGCCGCTGTTCTGTTTTAAAGGATCCGTTGTGGTAATTGGACGCTTACTGTCGCTGTCTTGTACTGAGTGTAAAAGGATTCTTCAGGTTCATAGGTGAGTTGTGTTTTATTCGATCCGTTTTCACCATTGGATTTGTTGTATCTGGCGTGGAGGTAGAGTTCGGTATTGCTAGTTGTGTCGAGTCTCCAAAAATGTCTTTCCTTCTTTCTGCATTGTTCATGATAGATTCTATCTCAGTGATGTCCAATGATAGGCGAGTGGCCCTGGTTGTTGTGGGATTGTATTGGTGTGTTGGTGTTTCTTTAAGAAGTTTTTTTGCTGTGCGAGTTTGGAGCCATTGGAGCTTTGCTAATTTTGCTTTTTCTTTCTTTGCTACACCCGCTGCCGATGATCTTGGGGTCTCGGTTGGAGTTAATGATTTTGATGGTTTCTCAGAGGCAGATTTTGTATTTTGCAAAGGGTTTACTGATAAGGTGTCAGGAACTGCATTAGGAGTTTTCTGTTTGTTCGCCCGGTCATTTCCGAGCTCCGCTGATGATGAAGATGGCGGATTTATAGGGGTGGCTTCTTCTGATATCTGCTTGGAGAGGTTATTTGCATTTGATATATGATGATTGATGTTAGCACGGTAAGCATCCCTGTGTTCATCGTTGGTGGTTCTATGATCTTTGGGATCAGCTTCATTAGTTATTTCACCCATATTTGGAGGTTGTATACTTTCAGCTAGGTCCCATTCTATTGGGATGTCATCTTCTTTACATAGTTCCATGTTATTTGTCCTGGCTAGCTCCACCGGTCATTTGATAGGTTCTTGCTTTATGAGATTTGTTTCATTTTTATTTGGGTGAGATTGATTGTCAAGGTCCGGAATATTTGGTTTATTCTTTTGTATTTCGTGTTCCATTGTTAGTGGTGTAGGGTCAATAACTGTTTTCCTCGTTGTCTTGTGTTTGGGCTTGTTATTGGGTTGTTTTTCGTCTAGGTCTTCGCAGGCATTTATTTCGGGACTAGAGTATTGGATTTCTTACTGTGCTAATATTTGTAGATTTAATTGTTTGAGAATGGCGGGACAATATAATCAGAAGTTGGATTGCAACACAGGGTACGAGGTCAGAGGGGGGATCCTCTGCATGGTTCACGTATCCGAGTTGGTTATAAGGAGGTGCAATCTACACTGAAGTTCAATATGTCACGGGAGGATCCAAAAAGAGTTCAATCTCGAGTCCAAGTTGGTCATGCAGCGCTGTTCAGGATCAAAGGCAGAAAAGCCCCTGTAGTCTCCTGCGTTCCAGTGGTTTAGAGTAGTTTGAGCTCTGAGCGTGATCGTGTTGGTCGTGCAGCGCTGGGCAGGATCAAAGGGAGAGAGCCCCTGCAGTCTCTTACGTTGCAGTGGTTTATATTAGTTTGAGCTCTGAGCGTGGTTGTGTTGGTAGTGCAGTGCTGGGCAGGATCAAAATGGAGAAAGCCTCTGCAGTCTCATGCGGTCTGGTGGTTTAGAGTAGTTTGAGCTCTGAGCATGATCGTGTTGGTCGTGCAGTGCTGGGCAGGATCAAAGGGGAGAAAGCCCCTGCAGTCTCCTGCTTTCCAGTAGATCAAGATAGTTTAAGCACTGAGTGTGGTTGTGTTGGACACTGGTCATGGTTGTATTGTTCGTGCAGCGCCGGACAAGTTCAAAGGGGAAAGAGCACCTGCAGTCTCCCGCGTTCCAGCAGATCTCAATAATTCAAGCACTAGACATGGGTAAATTGGGTGCACAGCACTAGATGGGATCAGGGTGGGGTGTCCCTGTCGTTTATTACTAGCTATTCTGTCGAAGTAATTAAAGAGATGGACGTATATATATATGCAAGGGTTGAGATAAGGTTTGATTCCTTGTTTCTGGAGTATATGAAGTTCAATCTCCCGTACCAGGGTTGCTTGTGAAGCTTTAGCAGGATCTAGGTAGGAGAAGCCCCCTACAGGCTCCTGCGTTCTGATAGATCAGAGTAGGTCTAACTCTGAGCATCGCTGGGATGCAAAAGTTGCAGAAAAGTCTTCTTCCTTGTTTCAAAGCACTAGGCTATAGCATGAAAATGGTTGTCTGCAAAGTATCTCGCCTTATTTGATTTAAATGTTCTGTGGAGTCGTATTGTGCAGATGCTCTTTACTATTTTGAGGGCTTTGTAATGGGTTTCTTGCGCAGGGCAACAGGTTTCATTTAGGCGTGGACACTCTTAGTGTTGGAAGCAGTGATTTCTTGCAGCTTCCAGCAAGTATCGTATGATTGTCGGGAAGTCGGGCAGGAGCAGTCTACTCCGTCAACGTGTGCGTGCTGGTATGCGAAGCTGCGATAGCCTGCACCGGTGTCAGGAGAACTCCACCGAATTGACAACATCACTGGCCAGCAGCAGCCACAGGGACCACTGAGGGGCCGTGGTTTGCAGGGGCAGTAGGTGGAGCCCACTCCCTGGATGGGGTCGCGGTCAGTGGGAGGGATCAGGGAGAGAAGTACGTGTTCACAACCAGTCTGGGGCAAGGTGGGTTGGGCTGAGGTAAGCAGTGGATTGAGAACTGGAGGGGGGGACGTTGATATCGGAAAACAAGAGCTCTCTTACCTCCAAGCTACCTCTATGGATTCCAGAGGTATTCGATGCAGTCCGGTGTTATCCAAAAGACTCTGCAGCAGACTCTGCGGGCGCTCCGCTGCTTCGTGGGTATTTTGAATGCTCCAAGTGATGGTAGTAGAAAGAGGACAAAGATTTTCAAAAAAGTTTCAGGAACAGGGATGCAGTGTCTTTCCTTCTCAGTTTCCAAAAGACTCTGCAGCAGTCTCAGCGGTTCTTTTGTCCTGTTCTTCTCCTGAGTAGTTCACAGGACCCTACGCCCCATGTTTAATTATTAGCATAATCAATTATGCAGGCATGTATTGGGTGCTTTCCAAACATCTTTTTCAATTTGAAGTCATTCCAATAGAGTTACATATGTTTATATTGGATGTTTAAAATATCTGAATAAATCTAAACAAAATATAATTGCATTGTTAAGTGATAACTAAAGTGCTTAAATGCCTACAGCAATATCAACCAACGTGCGGCCCCATGCAAACAGCACATGGTGTCCTGTGCCTAATAGGGGACTGCACTTGGATATTTTTGAAGGAGCACTAAGGGCCTTTCAGTTAAAATGTGTGTCAACCCACTGTTAAATCAGATGCACATTCTGAAGTGATCTTTGCTGCATTTGAATGGGACTGTGTCATGATGCAATTAAGGAAATTGTTTGTCCTTGGGCAGGCCCCCACTGAAAACCCATCTACGGAGCAATGAAGTCATCGGCCAATAAGAAGTTGGCTCCAACAGGTGTCCCCTTTGGGAAGGGACATGGGTGGGCCAAATTAAAGTACCCTCAAGGGGTCACACCCATGGGGTGGGGACACACTCATAGACTGTCCCCCATGAAAGGAGACTTGGGATGAGCATGCTGACACAGTGTTGCAATGGCCAGGCTGCTAACATTTTAACATGCACGTACTGCACTCAAATCATCGAGGGAGCCTGATGGTCTCCTCTACACCTATTGCGAAGGACTGTTTGCTATGGGACCCCTCTGTAATCACTTACACTGCCTTTGATCAGCTGCAGAACAATGACATTGTTTAGTGTGCAGCATAGCTTTGTCGTGTACATAGCATTGTCCTTGCATTCATGCCCACCGTGTTGAAGAGCCCAACTCTGAGGTGGGGTAATGTGATGATACAGACACTAGTGTTAGGGGAGAGGACCAACTAATTGATGCCAAGGATTTCCCAGGGCGTTACTCCATCCCCAATCTCTATTGTCCAGCCACTTGCCACCAGGATTACACGTTTGAGAAATGTTTGAATTGTATCTGTTTCCGCTCCTGAAAGTGGATATCGTTTTTTTTCTTCTCCATAGCAATGTATAAGTCCACAGACAAGTAGCATGTGCAGGCTCTGGGCCTTGAAAGTGGATCATCATAAGTAGCTTACCCAATGCACACAAGAGTAAACACGCATTGGCATTGCCAATAGTTTTGGCATTTACTGTTGTTCTTTGCATTGTGCATGTATAGCACCAGGGTGCAAAGAGGAGAGTGGAAAGTTTGAAAGGATAATAAAAAATAATAATAATTAATGATGATGATGATGATGATCACATAATGATGTGATAAGGGTTGCGGGTGTGCAATAGAATGAGATGGGGAATAGAGCCATTGGTCGAGCGTGCCTATGATGAGCAAGAGGAAATATGTGTGAGAAAGAGAGAGAGGGTAACAAATAAATTGAGAGTGTGAGAGGAAGGATGAGAGGGGATAGGGAGAATACGAGTAAGGTGGGTGGATGGGGGAATAGATGGGGCAGGGTAGGTGTGTGTAAAAATAAAGGCTATAAGGCGCGTGTGGCTAGAGAGAGGGAGTACGGTGCATGGTGTGGTAAACAGAGGGGGTAGGGTTGAGAAGATAAAGAGGAGGTATGATGGTTGGATGGGGTAGGGAGAGAGGGGATGCTGTGCATGGCAGTAGCGAGAGGGGGTAGTTTGGGTGGGTGAGGGAGAGAGAGTCAGGGTATTGTGGGTGCTATACACAGTTTCCACAGTGCATTCCTTCACCAACCACTGGAATTCCTGGACTGGGGCCATGTGCATTATAGGATATTGCCCAAGAGCTACAAGGGACGGTGTCCCCGCTCTCCCACCTGAGAAGTGACAGCTTGGACTGACACTGGCCATCCCAGGGCTCCGCACAAATGGAGACTGCATTAAGAGGCGCTCCCGCTGAGACACAGCTAGAGCTCCGAACAGAGACTCCTGGGAGCACTGGGAGAGAACTGCTTGGCTTGCTGTCCGCTAGCTTCTTCTTTGATGCTTCACATGGAAAACGGCACACAAAGGTTTTATTACACGGACTGTTTCCTGGTTCCTTTCCTGGCTGCAAAGGTGATTGTAGTCACTCTGCTGGACTTCCACCCCTCTCTACCCCCAGTGACTTGTATCATATCATATTATTGATTTATTTATTTTTTTCCCAGTCTTAGCGGTGGACACGCCCCCAGCCCAGCCCAGATATCATGAGTGAGCTTGCGCACAGCACGCGTGCACTTGTGGAAGTACTGGGAGAGTACTGCTTGGCTGCTTAGCAGCGCAGCAAGTGCTCGGATTATTTTTATGTTTATTTTTTCTTACCTTTTCATGCTACACCACAAGATTCTTATATTTTTGTTTTTGGTTTTGTATTAGGCAATAACCTTGAGTTTTAAATCATTGTTTCTTTTTTTTCTCTGTTATCCTTGTATGGTACTATCTTACAGTTTGTGATAAGTTTGTGTTAGTTGGCTAATCGTATACGCTGACATCTGGTATGCCTAATACTGCTCACACTGCTCTTATGGCTCATAAACCAAGCACGACTCCGATAGTTCGCGTCTTTGCGCCTCTCACAAATCTATAACTCTGACTCCTTTCTGTCCAGCTCGCCCAGCAAATTTAGCAAACTCCCCTCCAGTCAATTTGTGCGCTTCATGGAATCACGCGCAACCCAAGGTGACTCAGCCTGCTCTGTCAACACCTAATAACAGTCCCGCATTTCATCCACTCTCGGATCTTACAATGCTCCATACTCCTCTTCCGCATTCTATCGGCCAGCCAGGTGGAGCTCCTGCCTCTCGAGGGGCTCAGTCTTTCTCAAGCTGTGACAACATAGATTTGTCCATTCATGCCACACAGTGTGAGTCACCGACATCTATGTTTTGGAACTCGGTATCGCAATGACACAATTGTCCCACTAATTCTTCAATTTCTGGTCCCTCAGCAAGTTCCCCAGTGCTATCTTTTGTGTATCCAACCCTGCTGAGGCCTAAAGCGGCGGCTATAGAGGTTTCGCCATCATTCCCTTCTCCTCCCCCAATGATTAAAGTACCTCTCTTTACAGAGTCTGTGTAAATTGTTTGAAGGTATGGATGCCAAAATCACCAAGCAAACTGCCCAAACTGACCAGTTGGCACAGTGGCTTGAAGCCTATATATCTCGTCTGCTCACTCCAGAGTGGCGTGACATTACCAAGGCTGACTGTTTGTCTGATAACATCTCTATTATTACCATCGGCTCTCCGCCTCCACGACAAACTCTGGCTGAGGGTCCCCTGCCTTCTTTCAAAGGGATTATTACTGCAGGAGAAATTGGTGAACCTCTCCCTCTGGCTCCCCAGGTTAGTGAGGCATGCGAGCCGATGCCCGTTAGTAAACCAACCCAGGACTCCTGGATAAGCGTTCCAGACACTCCAGTTGCCCCAAAGCGCCATGCCATAAGACTAGTGCCAACCTTACCATCCGTGAACAAAGATGGGGTTTCCCCTCCAAAGCAACAACAACAAAAAAAGAAACATGTTAAAAAGCCAAAGAGGACTACGGGTCCCGGGACCCTGTCTCTGAAAAATACTTTAACCTCCTTTTTCCAAACGCTTAAAGCACCTTCCCAGAAAGACACAAGACCGAAAGAAGGGGACCAACCCCCTCAAATCCCAGAAGAGAATGCAGGAGCTATTCCAATCTCAGCAATAAATACGATAGTTCCCATTGCTCAACAGCTATGTCCCCCAGTAGCAGAGACATTGACACAAACCTCACCTCTGTTTTATCCACCACTCAATGATCTAATTCGAGAATTAGATCAATCTGAAAGGTTCCATCGTCCTAAGCGTTGTTTAAATACAAACTATACTATTAGCCCACTCAGCCAAACCGACCAAGTCTTTATGTATAGATGAGAAAGCGGTCTCTAGTCTCCCGCTGGATCTTTTGCCCAAAGCAGTGGATAGCTATCTGGCACAACGCTGTCGACCAACAACTGACACCAAAATCCCTGGACCTTCTGTGACAGATCCGCAGTGGCACCGCTGGTTACTACCAAACCAAGCACAGCGGTGCCCGATAGCCAGACAACAATCTCTGGCTTCCATCCATTCTCCTCCATCTACATACTCCAGCGCTACTGAATGTCCATCCAATCTTGAGACATCCAAACAAAACTCTAATTTGCAAGATCTACCTCGCCCCCTTTCACGCCATACCTATTCAAACAACACAAACTACCATTCATTAATTCTGAAATGTAGGGAGGGGAAGTTTGGTACATATGATTTGAATAGACGCAGTGGCCTCAATATCTTTTCTGAATTAGTTGAACTAGAGGATATTACTTCTGCTGACATTGCACAAATCGAATTCCTATCGGACATCACATGTTCGGTAGTTAGGCTTTGGATTCCATCAGTGGTGGTATTAAACACAATTTGGAAGACAAAAATGCAACTCTTTGAGAAGGGCTTTTTAGTGGCCAAGGATCCAGCTCGGGTGAACACCAGACATGAATCCAAACAGACAATCGCCAACACTTACATGGGTAATACCAACCATCCGTCAACAAATGCTAAGGTGTCATAACCACCAGTCGAGGTTCAATACCGTTCTATTACCATTGCTAGTTGGAAGACACAGGGACATTCACATTTGCAATCCTCAATACACAATTTTTCTATATAATACGATGTCATAGCCTTGCAGGAAACCTGGCTGCTGTGTACCCATGCCTGGAATAATTACGAAGTTGCCTTGTTGCCGGCGATTTCTGGGTCTAAAGGCAGACCATCTTCAGGGCTGTTAGTAGGCGTTAATTTGAGCAGAGGTCTTTCTATCGTGTCTTGGAATGCAGTGCCTCCCTTCATGCAAATGGTTAAAATCATTTGCACTTCACACAGACTTGCCCTTATTAACATTTATCGTAATCGCTTGCCATTACTGATGAAGCTTTTTATGCTGGTTTGACAAATTTGCTTGATGTGGTATCAACTACTGTGGATATTACAGACACCATCATAGTGGACGATCCTAATCTCAATTGCCTCCATCCCAAGGGAAATTCAATGTTGAACAATTCAAATGATGTTCCATGTTTATGTTAGAGCGAAACTTTCATATGGTCAATGGCACAACATCAGGTGATAGTGCCACATGGCAAAGGGAAACTGTGAGTAGCATCATTGACTACATATATATAAATTCCAATCTGAGTTCATAAATTCAGACATTTGAAGTTATCCCCCAACCCCATAGTGATCATCACCTATTATCACTCAAAATGGAGTGGGCTCCTCTCATTTCTGATAGACGGAAGTTGCCCCAACTGTTGGTAGTCAATAATGCAAAAAGCTGTTTCCGTTGGTCACCGTCTAATTTAATGTCGTTAAAGCAAATGGTTGATCAAAACAATAAAATACCAGTTCCTGGTCATTACCCAAATGTACTATTACCGTTCAGAAATGTAAATACGTTTTCCAACCAGCTGTAAACATTACATAATCACATGTTTAACCATGAAGTAAAAATAAAGAAATCCCAATACCGACGCGAAAACAAATCTATTCTGCTATTGAACCATCCTACTCAGAGAGAACATTTGAAAACTGCCAAGTGTTGATAACACAACCGGTTACGTAAATTTCGAGCACACCTCTTACAAAATGATAGCGAACATATGCTGAGGTTGGTGTCTAATAAAAACTCCACAGAGACTTGGGCAGTGCTCAATCGCTGTACTCATCACACTCAGTTGGTAATGCAGTCACACATTGTTTCAGAGGCCCAATGGATCTCCTATTATACCCATTTATATGCAGATCCTAACTCCACAAATTACTATCTTGCTGTAGAGACTAGAGACCAATGGGTAGTAGAATGTTCTTCAACTATTATTGAAGAATATATTAGTAAGATCAGCTCATCCCATGCCATGGGCCCTGATGGGCTCAGTAACTTTATGTTTAAATCAAATCCTTTGGCATGGGCTGAAATTTTGAATGGTCTTTTTCAACAGGTCCTGTCATCACGTGCTATTCCACCTTCGTGGAAGACATCTATAATTGTTCCTATCCACAAGAAAGGTGATCATACTCAACCTGTCAATTATAGGCTGATTACGCTTTTAGATGCGTCCGGCAGGCTTTTTTCCAAACTAATTCTACAGGATTTTAATACATGGACCAGGGCCTTCAATAAAAGAGATCCTTTCCAGACAGGCTTCTTAGCAGGCATGGGCACCAATATCAACTTGCTTTGCCTTAATACCTTAAAAGCACAATGCCAAACTTCAAAACAATCAGTGTATTTCGCTTTCATCGATCTGCATACGGCCTTTGATGCCATTTCTAGGCCTCTCTTAATATCTAAACTTACGGTGCCTTCACACTTAAACCGGCTATATTATACTGGAAACAAAAAGCGATTACTTGTATTTTGTATGGCCTCGAAACACAACCAATAAATTCTGGTGAGTTTTTAAACAAATTAGAGTCAAGTTTTGGAGAAGTGTGCTTAACCTCCCGCAGTGTATACCGGGATCTTGGTTACGCTACGAACTAGGACTAACATCTTTACATGCGCAGTATCAATGGAAAATATGTGCTCTGTTTCGCAAATGCCTGTTGTCAACTGACAATAACAACCTGTTGCATTATTTATCAAATTACATTTTCACTACTAACCACACATTTGTCAAAAGTTGGCTGAAAGGCGTTTATTCCATTCTCATTTGTGCTGATGTGTCTCTTGAGATATTAATTACCAACCCTGACAAAGCCAAGGTTTCAATATATCGCCATGATTGGATTCACACAAGAACTACTTGCTTAGAATATAAGAACATTATGCTCCAGAGGTTTAGACACAAAAATCTTGGGTGTCCAGAACCATATCTCTTAAAATTCCCTTCAGCCAAAATACGTTCTGTGATCTGCCATGTGCACTTTAATCTCTGGCCACTAGAGAAATCCTAGTGAGGCGAAAAGTGATCCCCAAAGAATTAAATTACTGTCCATTTTGTTTAAATGAATCAACGAAAGGAACCCTAGAGCATCCAGTGTCATTGTGCCTAGCACTGATAACGGAACGTTTTAAATGTTTCAGACAGCATTCTATCCATTTAGGAATGCTAGACACCAAGGAAAGATGGATTGCGTTATTGTGCACTAACAATGTTTCTGTACAAATAGCAATGGTGAATTTTCTGGTTTTGCTGAAACTGGATGTATAGATTTTTTACGTTGTGGTTAGATAATTGTAAAGCTTATTCTTGTTATATTCTGTTTTTACTTTATTTATGATGCTAATTGTTACTGATGTCTCTGCAAATTAGGTTTGAACTGTTTCTTTTCTTGTTTCTTTATTTCTGTCGACTTGTAATTTTGTTTGTTTGTATTGAAAAGTTGTTTCAATTCAGCTAACTCAATAAAACAAAAAAACCCAAAAAAAAATAGAGACATCCCAGAGCTGACAGCGACTTCAGAGACGGCTGGAGGAGGGTCAAATAATCACTAAACAGAGGCATTTGGTATTTGATAACGCACTGTCATTTGAAAAAACTGACTTCAGAAGAACAAATATTTTAAAATATATATAAATGCTCTAGTAAATCCTTGGATCGACTCGAAGCTTATTGTTTGTTTATGAGTGCATTTTGGCAGTGCCATTTAACTGTGACATACAAAAGATATGTGCTGGATAATTTGATAAATACACTCACAGGAACCCTGCTCCCGACCATGCCAATTCTTTTAAGGGAAGCAACCGGTTTGGAACAAGCACTGGCAATGTCAACAGTTTAGGGTTTTGTGTAGATATGGGAAAGGTATTTGCCAGGCATTGCCATAATGGTAGTAACTGGCCATTAATGGTATCAGCTTGAAAATGGTTTCCGTACCTTGGCATATGATAGCAGTGCCTGGCAAATGCCTATCCAATACCTATACAGTAGCTGAAACTGTTGGCTTTGCTAATGGTTGTTTTTAAGAGGACTTCAGTGAAAGACACACATACTGCTTATAAATCAAGTGGCTAAAGACAGACCTGGTTAAGATATTTTATTTCACCAGCAGTGTGTTTACAGCAGCAATTAAACCATTAGCTCTCAGACGAATGCTTTGAAAACACATGGCAGGCACTTTGAGCGCAAAGGTTGAATTTAAGGCTTAAAGAGCTCCAAGGAGAGCGTATTTTTGGCAGAGAGAGGGGCAGGAAGTGGGTCGGACTTTCCATAGGGATTAGCATGACCATGGGGAATCAATGGGTGTGCAAATAGCCAAACAACACCTACAACATGGTGTCCCACCTCATATGCTATCTCTCCGTAGCTGTACTCCAAAGCATTAGTTTCAGGGTATAGAGGGTGCTAAAGTACACCCTTATAGCCAAAACCAAAAAGTGCATGAGAGGTTCATGCACGAGAGGTTCAGGAATGACTGTCATGCAATGCTCATCTTGCACTTGTTCATAACACACACAGGGGCATGTCTTTATTCTGTGTGCATTTTAGAGTGCATCCCCGCCCGTTTGTAAATAGTGGCTGCACTATAAAATGCGCAGAAACGCCCCCTGATTTGAACAAATGGTCAAAAGAAGTAAGAAGGACATTTGAATCTTAGCATTTATAAGATGTGCCCAAAAAGGTTTTCATAATCTTGCCCGGGTTCTTTAGTGTCTTTGTGAAAAAGCAACCTTAAAGTGAGTTTTCATTGAATACCTAAAACGTTTACATTGCCTCCTAAAAGTGTTCCCCTTTAATTTACATAATGGCAAATTGAACCATTTCTTCATTTAAACTCTTCATTGGCTATCAGTGGCCCCCTTGACATGGAGGATAACCAACACCATAATGCAATACCTTGCAAGGCCCTTATCAACCCCAGACTGATATTCAGCTTAAGGCAAAATTGTTATAGACCCCCACCCCCGCCACCCCGTGATCGTGATGAGGTTGCATTCATCACCCATCCTATAGGAGACAGCGTGCCTGATGTCCCCTCTGGATCCCACAAAACAAGCTGGTACACACAAATTAACTTAATAAAACCCCCGAGGAAAACCCTGTTGTCCCACAGCCCACCCGCAGATGTGCACCTGCACATGCCAGCCTCACATGGGCAAGCCATTTCCTCAACCAAACTACCCTGATGTGGTCCCTCCACAAGAACATTTCCAGCAAACCATCATCTACCATAGGACACTCCTCGGGACACAATTAATCAATGATTATAACTGCTCTTCCCACTCATACCCTCATGGTGCGACCCGTCATGATTCTGAGGACCTGTGGAAATGACACAGACATCCACCCTGCTGCCTCCCGTCACCAGGACAGCAACTGGGGACACGTCACTGTACACCAGAATGGCCATCCTGATACCAGAACGGCCCAATGAAAGCGTAACCCTAAAAACAAAGCCCCGAAGCAATGACGAGATTCCCCCAGTGTTCATCCCCTCTGTGCACCCTACCACAAATGCTCCCCACCTTCAATGGAGTGCTGCCTACCGGAACGCAATTCTGCAAAACACCCAAAAATTGTCCACTGTCCCCCAACATGAAGCAGCCACACAACGAAATCGCCAACCCCATGATATCGCTCCCTACGTGGAACAAAAAACGACCAGTGCCAGGATGATGGGCAGCAAAAGGTATTCCGCGTAATACGCAACTTGACCTTTGCTCCCTACCTCATGACCGCTGCCCTACTCATTTTTCCACTTTGGGAGAGTCACTCCCTGCCCTGATACATCATTCTAGAAAATAAAACACTATTGTCTCTCATTATTTGGACTGGGACACTAGCAGTACAGAATGCAGATCAGTAAAAAATGTCCCGGAAATGCGAAAAATTTACCAACTTTCCCGCCCCCAGTGAGGCACTGCTCTACCCAGTTGGATTGAGGCCCTGAGGGAGGGCTAGGTAGCCTACACATTTTAGTGCTATAATTGGGACGGTCATGCTATACCTTTCCTCAGCATGGGTCTCCAAGTGCACTGGTCCTGGAAGTGCACTGCAAGAACAACCATTATGTTAGAGGCAGTAAAGGGTACCCCAACAAACATGCCGTCTGATCAAATGTCTGCGTCCATACCTAGAGCTCAAAAACGCCGGAATGAGGATTACCTCGAGCACCTTTATCTTTTTCGTTCCATGTGCTGCATGAAAAAGTGATCACTGTCCAGTTTCAAAACATTCCTGAACTTGCCTTTATATCTAATTAATCGTGTTGCCATCTTAATCAGCCCGATTGCACTCCTCGTTTCCCAGTACTACTCTCATGTCCATTGGAAATGCAGCTTGTAATGCGAGCTCTGCAAAGCCCACATTTGAAGTCCCCAGCCTAAACTAGAGACATTACCAAATAGCCGTGTTGCCAGACTGCTGAACCTCCTTTTGCAATATGCCCTGCCAAAGTGCCTGTCTGGTTATTTATAACGAGCTTAATACCCAGAGGTTTCTAAGCACGAACCTGGGAATCGAACCTGTGTTATTCTGGGTCGCCGTGTTTCCAAGCTCTTCACGTCGCCACTGAGCTATCCTCCCAAGACTGCAAAATCTACACCACGGGTTTCCCCTGTTAACCTTCACGTTTTCCCCCCTGTGCTGTAACCACCTTATCCCCCTCGCCTGATATTTGCAGCACATTGTACTTCTCTGCATCCCTTTAATTCTACCCCTCGCCAGTGATTGCCACCCACATGAGACCATGAATTGGCCGTGGTGTAGGCCAATGAAAACCTTTATATTCTGCTTCCATATAAAAACACTGAACTTGTTTGTGTGGAATGCAACATTCGAATGATCAATATAAATAACGTCACTGCCCGATGGTTGCAGTTCGCATAAATAAAAAGCTGAGTGCGCTCAACCGCAAACTGAGCTGCCATAACAGACTATGGCGATGCCTGTGTGCCCTGCCACCTTTTAAACATCATTTAAAACAATGCAAATGCTGGACGACTATAGATCTCCTAAATGCAATTATTAGTGCTGTATCAACCTCTCTCTCACCATAGAAAGCCATGCAATTGCCTGTGCACCATGCTGCATTTTACATAACATCAATTCCAACAATGCGTCTACCCTATGGGTACCACCAGTGGCATGAAGCGGTGGGTGTCATATCCACCTCAATCTTGCCATGCAAAACCGTCAAATGGTGTGGCCCGCTGTTAAGATGGATTTCTAAACTCTGACCTGGTGGCCGGAAGTTTAGGAGGTCACTCTAGTTTAGTGGAACAGGGGAACCTTCAGGACAAGCAAAACCAATCAAGGTAGCTTGGTGGGTTGGTCAAGACTAATTCTCAGAAGGGGTGAGAGCGATCATAAGCCCACAATGAGCACACACAGTAACGAGCCACAAACTACTCTTAGACAGGTTTATATAAAAAATACATATACATTTATATTGAGATTCCGGAATGCAGGCAGAAGAGGCAGCAGCATAATCCTGCAGCTCCTGGCCCTCTCCTTTTTATGGATAATTGGAAATTATGAACTCAAAAAAGAAGATTGAAATTGCAGAAAATCCAGTTTCCTAAGAAAACCTGTAAGAGGATTCAATTCAACACTACAGCTAAGTCAATGCCTAGTCTGGGATACTGAATGGAAACCCTTATTGCTATATCTTTATGTCCAGTTCATGCGTTCTGGATGACTACCCCTATATAACACCCCTCTCTTGGAATCCCCCTGACCCCACTGAGCCAAGAAGTAGTTCTGTTTTGCAAGTTAAAAGGTTTATTTGAGAATTTAAACAATATATATACATATCACACTTTATAATAAATTAATAATTGAATATCACACTTAATCTGATATGATAAAGATGAACAACGGAGAATCTGGCACTAGCCCACCTCTTTATAATCACTAAGGAGTTGACATGAAATGGATAAGGTAGCACACTGGTAAATAGGGACAGAAGAATAATGTGGTAGAGAATGCTTTATAGGGTTCAAGGAAATGCAAGGTTGAATGAATGAAATGCAGTATAGAACATAAACTGATATGGTTTCACAAAAGACAAGGTAATCACTTTCCCTTTGTGGCAATTCACCCCCCCCCTATACCATGTAAGGAGATGGAAGGAAGAGCACACAGTTCAGGTATACAATCACAATGTAATACAGAGTTCCAGTTTCCCAGCAATCTTAGAGGAGAATAGATATGAGTTTTACACAGGCTCAAAATGCTTTTAATATGGTGACAATGCAGTGAGAAATATGCTGAAAATGCTTTTAATTCCCTTCAGGAGGTTCAGGTTGAGGATTAGTTGGTTTAAATTAGTTCAGGCTTACTTTAGCAATGTTCTAGGAATGATTTGCAGGTTAAACGAATTTTTTGCAAATGAAAGCAAGGAAGCTGCTGTTTTCACACGTGGAGAATTTGCAAATCGCAGCACATTCGCGAGTGCGTTTTTCGAGATTGCGGCAAAAGTATAGGGAGTAGGAAGGCGGTTCGAGGTTTGTTGAAAAGCCAAGATTCCCAGCTTTCAGAGGAAAGTTACTGCAAGTCTCTAAGACAAACGGTCACGGAGATATGAGCGATATGGTAAAGGTCGTTTTTCAGATTTGAAATTTTAAAAGTTCAAAGTGACAAGTTACAGCTAGCAACTAGAAATGACAGGTGACAGCTTTGCAAATGACAGGTGACAGTTAGGAGACAGTTCTGGTTAGATTAAAATAGATTGAATTATATTATTTTAACAAAGAGATTGGTTCTGCACAGTTCTGCTAGGTACTCACAATATATTTTTGAAATAAATGGGCCTCGCCACGGATCTGGTCAACAGGATTTCTTCACTCGCCACGGACGGTTTCTGCGCACAGCGTCTGGGTCAGCTCTCTAGTTCTGCGAACAGCGGTCTGGGTCAGCTCTGCTCTGCCTCTGGTTCGGGATACTGCTCTGCTTTCTCTGGGTACAGCACTGCTTCTGGATCTTTCTGCACAGCTTTCTCTGGACCCAGCGCTGATCTGCACGGCTCCTGGATGCTGCTATCGCTGTTAGGTTTGCTGGATGCTGAGGCCCACTGAGAAGAGTTCTCAGTTTGTGGGTTTAGGCCATTGCTTTGAGTTCTGAATCAAGTTCTTTGGAGTTTTAAAGTCTAAGTGTTGAATCTAGTATCGTCTGGATGTTGTGTGGTCCGGCAGAGCGCGTTGCAGCAAATGGAATTGAATGTCCCTATCTGTCCTGACTGTCTGCTTTTATGTGTTTTGAAAGTGGGTGGAGAGGCTAGCTTTCTAGGCCCAACCCCTTCAGAGTTCTGATAGATTGGAGAATTCTTTGCATTCTCACTGGAGACCAGGATTGTGTGTCAGAAAGATGTCATTTAATGGCTTTTAGAAAGGACACTCCCCTGTCAAATTGCACACAATCTATATTTGATCAAAAAGACATATTTGCACAGGTACACATTTGTTTAAAATTACATGCACCCATCACATATCACAGGAGGTATACCCTGTCCAAATCTGCTCTTCCTGGGGGCTTGCATTCAGAAATGGCAACATTTGCACTTTTTAACTGGTTTTGCAATATCGGACATTAACCCAAATTTACACACATGTGCGCAAGGAGTATGGACATTAATTGATGAAGTGTCAGATTTTTAACATGCATACATTTTAAGTAATACCCTCTTAACTGCTAGCATGCCCCCAGATCATACCACCGGTTGTAAAAACCTCTTAAAATGTGGGCAGAAAAATCACAAGAATTATGGTATCATTTAAATAATTTTCACAAGTCCGCTCTATGAATGATCCATCTTTTTAGAGTTATGTTCTGGCCCCAAAGGGGTGTGGTTTCCCCCCAGCACAAGGTTGAATTTCTAGTTTTTCCAGTTCTGCCAAGCCAGCTTGCTCTCACAGGCAGTGCTCCTCCCCTTTCCTTCCAGGAGGAAGCCACATTTACGACTCCCACCAATAAAACATTTGCCTGAGTCAGGACAGGGCTTTGTTCAATTTCCTGCAGAGCCCAGGTAATTCAATCAGAGAAGTGTCATATCCCCTTTGGTGGGAACAGCAAAAGGCAGCTAGGCCTGGGAACACAGCTGTTGTGCAAGTCTCAACTCCTGTCGGGGGTAGCTGGTGGGCAGAATTCAGTTCCTTAAGCCAGGCCCCAGCTAATGTCACTTTTAGTTACCCAGTTTTCTGCATTCAAATAAAACAAACCATTTTTACATATGCAGCTAGAATGCTGATTCTAAGTTTAAAACTATGACATTTAAACAATTGAAACCTATGTGACACTCAAAAGTAGGTCACTCATTTCTTTTAAACATTTACATTTTTAGTGTCTTTCAGTCCAAATTTACTTAAACTGCTGAAATCCACAGCTCAGCCAGTCTTGTTATAAACCTTCAAGTCACTTCAGAATATAACTTTACATTGGATCCACCTCTCAGTAAGTCTTTCTTTGGCCTGCTTTGGGTTCATTTATTCAGTTTTACACAAAAAAAGTCTGGTGTTGTTTTAAAACGCCGGCTTTCTGATAGTGGTGAGTACTGGTAATGCACCCATTTTTGGGATTTAAGAAAATGAATTCCCCACAATTCTAGGTTGCTTTTGGCAATCAGCATTGCCATTCCCAATGGTTTCAGGCTACTGTGTGGGTAGTCCAATGGTGGTTTTAGGCAGTGCCCTTCTGTGCCCATAACATCGGCAAAAATGGGTGGCAGCCTATTCTTCATGCCTTTCCCTGGGCATTTTCTGGGAAGCTCTGGCCATCATGATGTTTTCAATGCCAGTACTGCACAGTTTTTGAGGTAGGGCTCGGATGCATGGGTAAAAACATCCCACAAGCCCCCCTCTTGCGATGGCCGTTCTGTTTCACTGATGGAACTCGCAAGACCTGGGATGTTTCCTCATCTTCTTCCAATAGATGGCACAGTTCAGCATCTTTTCCTCCATCCGGTCGGATCGATCGGTTCTCCTCGCCGGTCCTGATGGGAGTATTGGGCGGTACACTGGGCCCCTTGCGTCTCTGCTCCCGGTCTCCGGATCGTCCTCCTTGGCCCGTCTCCAGGTTTTCTTTCTCCTAGGACGACAAAGGAAGAGCAGCAATACCTATTCATGGACATTTCTCCCCCACCATTGATATAGTGGGGTGGCATATAAATTTATAGTCAAAACATATGAACATGCACATTTCTTTTTGCATTCAAAAACCAAAACACCCACATTGAGAACTCAGAATTTGATAGGCGATATGTAGGATATTTTAAGTTAGAACTGAATTAATCTGAGACAGCACCCTCTAGGATTCCAGAGGATTCCTCCAGTTGTTGCAGAGTGTGCCTGGGATGGCAACACTTCAACTGGTTAATGTGGACCCACTTGTCTTCCCCCTCTGCCAAACCGCCTATGGGGATGCAGATCTTGTAGGCCACAGGGGAGATCTTGTCCATAATCTCAAAGGGTCCCTTCCATGTAGGCAAAAATTTTCGCTGTTTGGCCTGGTTCCTTTGGAAATTGTATAGATAGACCCGGTCCCCCACCTGATATTCCTTCCTGGAAGTCTTCAGGTCATAGTGGGTCTTCATGCTATCAGATGATCTTTCTAGATTCCGCTGAGCATAAGCAAAAGCATGTTGAAGGTGTTTCCTTAAATTCTCCACATACTCATGAGTTGTGGAGGCATTTATTAGTGTCTGCTCTTGGGTCCTGTAGAGCAAATGCTGAGGAAGCACCATCTTGCGCCCAGTCATCAACTCAAATGGTGACATTTTGGTTGCAGATGAAGGGGTAGATCTGATGGCCATTAGGACAAGAGGTAATCGGATATCCCAACTTGGCCCAGAATCTGCCACAAACTTCTTTAATATGCTCACAATGGTTCGGTTATATCTCTCTACTGACCCAGAAGAAGCTGGCCGGTAAGCAATATGCAACTTCCTTTTGACCCCCAGTATCTCCCACATCTTTGTCATTACTTCACTGGTTAAGTGGCTACCCCTGTCTGACTCAATCCTTTGAGGTAGACCGAAACGGGAAAAGATATGGTTAATCATCAGGGCAGCTGCAGTTTCTGCCTTGCAATTTGGGGCTGGGAGACATTCCACCCACTTGGTAAACAAGCATGTAACGGTCAACATGTACTTGTTTCTTCTAGACGAGCGAATCACAGGGCCTACAAAGTCGATTTGCAAATCTGACCATGGCAGTGTCATCCCCCGCTTTTGGAGAGGCGCGCGGTGTGTGAGGGACGTCGGCTGAAATTGCGCACACACAAGACACCCCTTCAAGTATTGGTCAAGGTCCTGCCCCATGTGTGGCCAGTATGCAACCTCTCTTAAGATTTCCAGTGTTGTGTGAAACCCCCTATGACCGGCGGTGGCCGCATCATGGGCGTGACTTAACATCAGGCTTCGGAATGAGGTAGGAACCACCCATTGATCGTGGCCAGCTTTGGATTTCCTTACCAGCAAACCGTCTTGGATTCGGAACAGTTTTGGACATTTCATCAACACTCTTAGGTCCTCTTTCCCAATATAATCGGTATCCGTCAGGGGAAAGTTCTCAGGGTCCTCAAGGTGTTGGTAAAACTTACCAATAATTGGATCACCCTTCTGAGCGGTAATCAAATCAGCATCAGGGGTCTCCTTACTCCATTGTGCAATTGAAAGGTCATTGTGAGCATTTGTCTGGGACCTAGTGATAGCAGTGACCTGGATTTCCCCCAACAGGGACTCAATCTCAATTAGATCCCCTTGGATGGCCCAGGTTTTGGCCAGCTGATCAGCTAAGTCATTTCCAGTTTTGTCTGGTCCCTCTACTTTGGAATGACCCTTGATCTTTTTCCAATAGATGGTCATCTCATTCGAGGTGACCAGATCATCAATGTTTTGGATCAACTTCCCATGTTTCAAGGGTTTGTTGTTAGCACATAACATGCCTCTGGTTTTCCAATTAACCAGGTGCTCCACGAACCCGTTCCGTACATAATCCGAATCTGTGATTATGACCAGTTCGTGGAGTTGATGCTGGACAGCAGTGAGGATGGCCTGATGCACAGCCATCAATTCTGCCACCTGACTACTTCGGGGACCAATTTTGTATCCAGCGGAGGGTTCTGGGGACTCATTCACCCATTCATTCCCTACGCCGGCCACGAGTTCTTTCTCCCCGTCGTTGTCAACATGGTAAGAGCATCCATCCACATATACAGTGGGCATTCCCTCACACTTGTCTTCTTCAAAGACTTGGTGGGGGGAATTAAGGTATGCCTCCATGTTGTCCTTTATTTTTAGACTTTCGTCCTCGAGACAGTTTTCTCTGGCATAATCATGCAAGTCAGCCAGACCGTGCGCGAGGGGACTCTTCTTGTTTTTGCCATATCTGACCTCCACAGGAAAGCCTTGCATTGACAGAATCCAGGAAGTAATTCGGGAATTACTCACATTTCCGGCCTGGATTCTGTCACTTTGGAGATATTGCAGAGGCTGGTGTGGAGTCTCCACTATGATGTGTTCCCCCTGGATAAACGGGCGGTAATTCTTCAATGCCCACACCATTGCCATGATTATTTTATTGACCTTGTCATGCTTTTGGTATAATACTGCCATCAAGCACGTATTAGAGAAACCCGTCTCCAGGAAGAACTCCTTGTTTCTGACAGGGTAAGCTAGGCAAGGCTCTTTTGAGAGGCTTCTTTTGAGTTGTTTTACTGCCTCGGCTTGTTCTGGACCCCATTCCCACTTGACCCCCCCTTCAGGAGATGAATCAGGGGTCTGGTGATCTCTGCGTAGCCCTCAATTAACTTTCTGCTGTAATTAGTCAGTCCAAGGAGGCTCCTTAGTTCCCGCAGTGTTGTGGGGTCTTTCAGTTTCTGAAGTGCTTCCACTTTCTTTTCCTGGGGACAGAGACCCTGAGGAGTAATCTCATGCCCCAAGAAATTAAACGGGTTCTACACCACTGTGCTTTCTGAAAGGAAAGTTTTGCTCCGGCGGCCCTCAACTGGGTCAGAACATAACGGATCTCCGCTATGTGTTCCTCCACAGATGAACTTTTGATGAGGACATCATCTACATAAGCCAGGTTACCCCTTGCACCCAGGTCGGGCATGGCCTTGTGTAGGAAAATGTTGAATTCATTGCCGGAGTTGAGGTATCCGAAGGGAGTCCGGGTCCATGTGTACTGCTGGCCCCCAAAGGTAAAAGCCAGGTTGTATTGGTCCTCCCTACTGACAGGCACGGTCCAGTATCCATTGGTCAGGTCTATTGCTGTGAATACCTGTGACCCCTGGATCTGGGCCAGCCCTTGGTCAATGTAGGGCAGAGGCCATCAGGAAGTATGGACCCGTTTGTTGAGCTCCCTGAGGTCGGCGCAGAGTCTCCACTGGCCGTTTGGCTTCAATATTCCCAGCACTGGATTATTGAAGGTGCTGTGTATTGGACGGATTATTCCCCGGGACTCAAGGTTCTTAATTATTTCAGTAAGGGACTCCTTTGATGCGAGAGGCAAGCGATATTGCTTCACAAACACTGGAGTCATTCCAGAGTCCGTGGGGATTGTTGTTGTGTGGATGTCGGTGCTGCCACAGTCATATGAGTCTACCGCAAAGAGATCTTGGAAATCCAAGAAGACTTGTTTCAACTTTTGCTTCTGTTCCAGAGTCACACAGGCATCAGCTAGGTTGACTCTCTCTTCCACCATCTGCCTGAAGCCTGGAAAGACTTCTGGTTTGGCTTTCTCAGCGGCCTCCTCCAGCTGGGTGGAGAAGTCCCTGGTCAGAGTGCTGATTTGGACTGGAGGCTTCTGGTGGGAAAGGCAGCCCTCATGGACCTGGAAAATCACCTTATCCCTCCTGAAGTCACATCTTCCTTACCATAAGGGCAAGAAGTGTACACCAGGAAGTTCCCCCCATGCCGGGTAAAAATCCTGTCTGGTGTTGTATTGTCATCACGGTCACTGTCAAAGCAGTCCTTGGGGATTGGCCCTAACAGTTCATTACTTAAATCAATGGAAAAATGTCGGTCATCAACCGCCATTCCAATAATGGTGCCTGCGGCTAGAGTAATACTCTTTAAGTCGTTGTTATCCACCTCTATTAGAATGGTGTCATGTTCTATGTTGACTAATGGAGTTGGGTTTACCCCCAACCCTTGCTGTTGGAGAGAAGCATTTAGGTGTATATAAGCATCAGGGTTTTTCAAATATTGTCCTCTTTTAGCTTTCACTTCCAGGGAGAATTGTCGGGTCCTTTCTGGGATGGTGACTTCCTCTTTGATCTGAATTTCAACTGCATAAGGTAGCAATTGAGCTGACCTAAATGCTTTTTCTGGATCATCAAAGCCCATGGGATTATCCGCTAATCGGGACCAAGCTTTGAAGTTTATTAGGTTCAAACTAATGGCAAAGCGATTGAGAATGTCACTGCCTAAGTAAAAGGCGGCAGGGACGTCTCACACGACCCAACAATTGTGGACTATGCTCTTGTTGTCAATGGAGATTATGAGCATACACCTGCTTGGCAGGAGATGTTTGGAATTAGGTGCTTCCAGGTCCATTTCCCATTTGTCTATCAGTTTGAAGGTGGGAATGGCTGGATCTTTTGGGAGTTGGCGAAACATGGCTTCGCTGATGAAGCTCTTACCATTGTTCACGCACACTCGAGCAAGAACAGAGTCCTTCCCATCATTTAACTGAACAGGGATGAACGACGGCTCTCCAATTTGCTGAATATCAGCCAGGCTCTGAGCTGATTTCACATCTTTCTGGACTATAGGAGTGGGAGTTTCTGATTGTGGATTAGTAAAGAATTTCAGGGTGTTTCCTTCCAGTGTGGAATACCACCTTAAACTGGAAGGAAGGTTGATTTTCAGAAATAGTGAGGACCCCCCATCACCAGTCTGTTGACCTACTGCTATTACTGTCACGTCTGGAATTTGGTTGTTCTGGAAGTGAAATTCTACTTGGTCAGATTTTTGTTCAACCATGTGGCAGGTGCCGTTTAAACTAACATGGTTGACACTCTGTTTTAATTTTATTGGTCGGCTAGTCTGGGTCCAGAGGACCTTGTTTAGGCAATCTATTAAGGGTGACAACCTCCTCAGGAGGTCATTCCCCAGTAAACAAGGGGGTGCCCTCTGGAGTCACTACTATGACCAGGTGTTTCACCTTGTGTCGCCCGATCTTAATGTCCAAGTCTGCAGTCCCCTCAACGGGAATTTCCTTCCTGTCAAAGTTCTGCAGTTGTCCAGGAAGAGAGGTGAGAGGAATTTGGTAATCCTCTCCCCTTCCTGCATTCAGTTCGTCAAAGGCTCTTCTGGACAGAAGGGTAGCTTGAGATCCAGTGTCCACCAGTGCCAAAATTGTACCCTGCCCCTGTACTTGTACCGGGGCATAGAATCTTCCCTCCTTCTCCTCAAGGGGGCACAGATAATGCACATTTTTGGACAACTGGTGGGCTAACTTTCTGGTTTTGGACATCGCTAGCGAAGAGATTTGGGCAGAATTCTGTGGAGAGCCTTGGGAATCTGAAAGAAAAAGTTGGCAACTGGAGATCAGAGCCATTGTGGGTTCCCCTGGTTCCGGTACTGGGCCGCCCCCCCCTTTTTGGAGGCAGTCATCAGGATGGGTTTGAACCAGGGGATTTTGGTATTGTGGGTTCTGGGATGAGATGATGGGCGGCGGTAGTTCAGTCTCCCCATCTCCCCAGTCTGGATTTGCATCCCTAGGGACCCATTTTTCTTTGGGAGGAGTTCCCCCCTCTCTGAAGGAGAAGATCCTTTTCCCAGGATCCTCTGAGGATCCCTCTCCCTCAAATTGGAAGATCTGTACCTCCTCCTCAAACTGAGTCTGTTTGGGTCTTTTGTTTCTCCTACCCCCCCTCTGCTCCTTAGGAGGCAGATTTTCAGGGGGAAGAGATTTTGTTTCCGGTTCCTGGGTTTCCAGGGGCTGTTTACAAGTGAGGAAGGAAGCTTCCTCCAAGGCTTTACACCCCCCTTCCCGTTGTGCCTCCTCCCTGGGAACCGGTGAGTTATCGGGGTGCTGCCCCGTCATTGTTCTGGAGCACCAGGTCCAGAGTTGGGTGCGTTCTGCGCCGGCATGACGATCTGAGGGTTCTGCTGAGCCCTCAGTATGTGACCCAGATCCCGCGCCATGTTTTGAACCTGGCGCTCTAACTGGGAAACCCGCTCGGGCTGATACAGGGCCCTGTTTTCTCCCCTGGGCTGATCCCGGGAAGGGTAGCTATCCCTTCTTTGGTAATACCCCTGGTTGGGAAGATTTGGATACCCCTCCACCCTTGGCCTCCCCTCTCCCGGATTCGGTTGTCTGGGCTCAGGGAATTGGGGAAAGAAGGGTGGAGGATTTTGGGGCTGGAAATTGGGTGGATACCTGGGGAAAATGTTCTGCCCAGGATTTGGAGAATTTCTGCCCTCCTTGGGGAAGTTAGGATGGAAGTTCCCCGGGTCAGGTGCTTGGCTGGATCCCCCCCTTGGGCTGGAGGAGTCTACACATAACCCAGGATTGGTCGGTTTCCCTTGTAGCGGGGACTTAAATAGTCAGGGGAGCGGGGGACCCCATTTGTGGGACTACCTCCTTGAATCCATGTTTGTGACTGGCCCGAGGACCTTCTGGGCCTAGCATTATTAGGTGCAGGTAGGTTTTTAGGCCCCCCCATCTCCAAATCCAAAACGGGGGCAACCTTTACCTCTGCCACCTTGGCAGCAGCAGGGGTGCTGTTAGTTTTGGGGTTTTTTGGCTGGTTTTTGTTTTCCACCGGTTTCTGCACCTCGTAGATGCAGGTGGCTTGTTCAATGACCCATTCTAAAGATCTTTTCTCATGAAAATCTCTCACGAGCTGGGTCATTATATGTTTGGGCAAGGCATGGAAAAATGTATTGACAAATTCTCTGCTGTCTGTGCGCACCCTCCTGGTGGTCTGCGCAAAGGCCCATTTCAGTTCTTGCACGAATTCTTGTGGGGCCTGTTCCTCCCCACACAGCAAATTGTAGGCTGCCTTGCGAGCCTCTTGAGGATTTCTGTGAACAGAAAAATGTTTCAAGATGGCCGCCTTATAGGTGGACCACCTTAATTGATTTTGGTCCTCCAGCCCCGCAAAGAAACTGGAGTATTCTGGGGAGAATGTCCACTTTACATATTGGATACAGCTTTGGCTGTCCTTCAAATGAAAAGTCTCCATCATTTGCTCATAGAGCTCCAAGTGTTCCCAAACAGAGTACTTGGCGTTCTTATGATAAGGCGTGATGACACTCCTGATTGCCTTAATCTGTTTCAATGGGTCCTTAAGCAAGGCCCTTTTTGCCTTATTGGCCTTTTTGGTTCGGGTAACCCTTGTCCATTCATCCTCTGACTCAGAGGCACTGCTCCCAGAGGTTCCTGTCTGATCTTCCAGGTTTTCCCGGATTCTGCGAGCCTGGGAATGGCTGGCAGAATGTGGGGACCTGGTCTCCTGTGTCCTGTACCATTCAGAGGAGTCTTCAGATCCCTCCTTGCTGCCAGGATTTGATGGGTACCCCCCCACTGACTTAACTGGGCAGAGGTTTTCAGGATGCCCTTAATGGGCCTACTCTCCTGGGGTTCCCCATTAAATTGCACTGTGCTTGGGTGCCCATAGCCGGATGCCCGCCCCTCCATTCCTGGGTGGTACTGGCCTATGAGCCCCATGCTTCTGGCTGGATAGTAATCTGCCATCCCTGTGGCCCTGTGCTCATGTGCGCCAGGGGACATGGGGATGACAGAGTCCAGGGACTGAGAGAGATAAAGGCCTCTGGTACTAGGGCTCCTGGGGTTATGCTCAGGAGTTTCTCTTTCCCAGCGAACCTCATCTCTATCTTTTCCTGCTCCCTGTTGCAATACAAGAGCCTGCACCTTCAGTTCCTCGGTTAAGGCCTTACTAGACTCTATCAGTCTCTCCTGCATCGCTATCTGTTGTTGGAGTCTATCATTGTGCTGGCAGAGAGCCTCATTCTCTCTAAGTGCCTCCTGATTGGTCCTGGAGCACTGGGCCAGTTTTTGCTGCAGGAGGGTTACCTCCTGAGCTGTGTCCCTATTGGCCTGCTCCTTTCTTGCCAGAGCATCCTCCACCCTCCTCGTGTGTTCTAACAAGTTCTGGTGTTCTTTTTGGAGGTCACCCAGCCCCTGGAGGGCCAAGTGATTTTCTTCTGTTTTTCTTTTTAAATGGCAGACTTCCTGGCCTAAGGCGTCTCTTTCCTAACTAAGAGCCTGCATTTGTGCCGCCAGGTCGTCCCTCTGCCTTTGAAAGGCACCAGCTTTCTGGCGTTCTTCATCAAACTCTGCCTGGGTATCCAGGTCTTTCAAAATCAGCTTGTTGCTCTCTGCCTTCGCTCTATCTAGATGACTTTGCAGGGTGGCTACCTGCTCCGTGCATGCACTGTTAAAGTCTAATTGTTGCTCCAGCTTTTTCTGGCTCTGCAGTAAGGAGTCCAAACTGTCTTGGTGCTCCTTCTGCAGGGCCAGAAATCTAGTATCCTGGTCAGCCTTTTCCTGTTGCAGTATATCCATGTCCTCTTTTATTTTAATGATATACTGCCTACTATCATTTTCTGACTCCTGGCTCCTCTGCAGCCTCTGCTCAGAAGAGTCCAGATCAGATTGGGCCTTCTGTAATGCCAGCAGTTGCCTACTCGCCAGATCTTGGCCTTCAGCACATTTGTCCTGCATGGCTCCCATATGTAAATATAAATATGCCACTACCCTGGCAATCTTGTTGTGCTCATCCTTGGCCTTAGAGGACATATATAGTTCACTCAGGGCCACATGTAAGGGACCCTGGTCTCTCCATGTATCTGACCCTGTTTCCGTGATCTGGGGTGCGATTACTTGCAACCAGACCGTCTGGTCCTGATGAGTCCACTCACCTCTCACAAATAGCTTATGTAAGAAGTGCTCTCTGGCTATTTTCATATCTACCAAGGTCGTCATTCTGGAATTTGAGTTCCTTCCTGACTTACAGAAGTTTGTATTTTATTTTTGCAAAACAGACCTTTTCCTTAGAGCGTTCCTTTGAGGAGTGCTTTATAGCGTAACACAGCGTGGTGATCCGACCGGATATGTGTATCTGGTCAGCTGGCACACTGTATTAATCTGCACAAGTGATAGATCTAATCCGGAATCCCCGGCTACGAGCCCCCAATTTGTAAGAGGATTCAATTCAACACTACAGCTAAGTCAATGCCTAGTCTGGGATACTGAATGGAAACCCTTATTGATATATCTTTATGTCCAGTTCATGCATTCTGGATGACAACCCCTATATAACACCCCTCTCTTGGAATCCCCCTAACCCCACTGAGCCAAGAAGTAGTTCTGTTTTGCAAGTTAAAAGGTTTATTTGAGAATTTAAACAATATATATATATATCACACTTTATAATAAATTAATAATTGAATATCACACTTGATCTGATATGATAAAGATTAACAACGGAGAATCTGGCACTAGCCCACTTCTTTATAATCACTAAGGAGTTGACATGAAATGGATAAGGTAGCACACTGGTAAATAGGGACAGAAGAATAATGTGGTAGAGAATGCTTTATAGGGTTCAAGGAAATGCAAGGTTGAATGAATGAAATGCAGTATAGAAAATAAACTGATATGGTTTCACAAAAGACAAGGTAATCATTTCCCTTTGTGGCAATTCACCCCCCCTATACAATGTAAGGAGATGGAAGGAAGAGCACACAGTTCAGGTATACAATCACAATGTAATACAGAGTTCCAGTTTCCCAGCAAGCTTAGAGGAGAATAGATATGAGTTTTACACAGGCTCAAAATGCTTTTAATATGGTGGCAATGCAGTGAGAAATATGCTGAAAATGCTTTTAATTCCCTTCAGGAGGTTCAGGTTGAGGATTAGTTGGATTAAATTAGTTCAGGCTTACTTTAGCAATGTTCTAGGAATGATTGGCAGGTTAAACGAATTTTTGGCAAATGAAAGCAAGGAAGCTGCTGTTTTCACACGTGGAGAAATTTGCAAATCGCGGCAAATTCACGAGTGCGTTTTTCGCGATTGCGGCAAAAGTATAGGGAGTAGGAATGCAGTTCTAGGTTCATTGAAAAGCCACGATTCCCAGATTTCAGAGGAAAGTTACTGCAAGTATCTAAGACAAACGGTCACGGAGATATGAGCGATATGGTAGAAAAGAAGAAGAGTTATGTCATATTTGACCTATTTAACAGGTGATATCTGTTTCATTCAGGAGACGCATCTCTTAAAGACAGATGTGGATTGTCTGAAGAAAGGTTGGGTTGGGAGAATATATGGGTCTTCCTTTGGATCAAGGTCTAGGGCAGTTGCCATACTGATTAGAAAACGTGCCCCTATCAAGGAAATAAAGGAAATATGTGATGGAGAAGGTAGAATGGTCGCATTTTGGGTAACATCCTGGGCAAAGATGTTGTTTTTTGCAATATTTATGCGCCAACAACTGATGATGGGACTTTTTTCAGAAAGGTGGCACAAGTAATTCAAAACCTAAAGTCAAATAACATCATTTTAGGTGGTGACTTCAATACGGTAATTGACTCGACCTTGGATAGGAGTTGTACAAGGTACTGTAGAAGGATTGACATACAGTCACAGGCACTGAAAGATCTGATGGTAGAACATAATCTGAAAGATGGTTGGTGAATTGAAAATCTGTTTTCGAGGGAATACAGCTTTTATTCCAGAGCACATGCGACATACTCAAGAATAGACATGTTGATGATGGCAGGGGAGATAACAGGAAGTTAAAAAACAAGTAATATAGGCAGTATTGTGTTAACTGATCATGCCTATGTTGGTATGGATCTAGAGCTGGAATTTCCTTTGAACAAACACTATACACGGAGACTTAACACATTGTTACTGGACAACAGGGAGGAGATGGACAAACTTTCAAATGAAATTGATTTTGTTGTCAGGGAAAATTGCAACAGAGAGGTCAGACCTGACATAGTTTGGGAAGCATTTAAATGTACTGTCCGCGGTATGCTTATAAGCTTGGCAAGTGGGTTAAAGAACAGGTTTGACACAAAAAATATGGGTTTGAAATCCAAAATTAAAGTTATCTCATGTGATTTCTGAGTTGAACAAGGTGAAAAAGGAATTGAAAACGTTAATTTCTGAAAGAGTGGATGAAAGTTATTTTCAACAAAGATGCACATATTTAGAACGGGGTGAGAACGGGCTGGCTTTCAGATTGAGGAGGAGTGAGTCTGAACGCACAATAACATCAATTAGAGACTCTAATGGTCAAATCACATTCAAACCACCAGAAATAAATGAGGTGTTCAGAAAGTTCTATAAAGAATTATATCAAAATAAAACACAGGTTGACGCGTCTAGGAGGGACTTCCTAGACCGACAACAATCTCAGATGCAGAATCTGAATTACTAGTAGAAACTATAACAGTAGATGAGGTTAAACAAGCAATTGCGAAATTGAATGCTGGTAGGACTCCAGGGCGGGATGGTCTACCAGTTGAATTCTACAGATCGCTCCCAATTCAGCATTGGTCCTGTTGACAGAGATGTTCAAGGTTTCTAAGTCTAGAGGAGTGCTCCCAGAGACTAGTAGACATGCAATGATTTCTTTTTTTTTATTAAAAAGACAAAGATGAAACGATGGTGTCAAGTTACAGACCGATTATCTTAATTAATGTAGACAATAAGATTCTGGCTAAGCTATTGGCGCTGAGGTTGGAGGCTCTCCTACCAAAATTGATAGATTAAAATAAGTCTGGATTTGTTAAGGGAAGAACGACTTCCAGCAATATAAGGAGATTATTGCGTGTGCACCATTACAATGGCAACAGAACAACCGGAAGTCTCAGCGGTCCTCTCATTAGACGCCAAAAAGGCCTCTGACAGAGCTAATTGGCAATTTATGTTTAATGTCTTAGAAAAGATGGGTTTTCGTGTCCAATTTAGATCTTGGATTAGACTGCTGTACACCAAACCAACAGCTGACGTTAATACAAATGGGCAAAGGTCCTTGTCTTTTGAATTGGAACGAGGTACAAGACAAGGATGTCCACTGTCCCCTTTGTTATTTGTGATAGGAATTGAACCATCGGCCATAACTATGAGGCTGAGGAGGGTGTACAGGGCGTTAGTTGCTGAGGCCTGCAACAGAAAATTTAGTTATACGCTGATGACTTGTTATTGATCCTCAAGAATCTTGGTAAGTCAGTTCCTGTGCTTATGGACATTTTGAAGGCCTTTAATCAATGTTCTGGATACAGAATAAACTGGGCTAAATCGGAAGTTCTACCATTGGTGCCAACTTGTGACAAACATTTCGTCACGCAGTTGGGTTTCAGGTGATGTGCGGAAAAACTATTGTATATTGGGGGGTGTATTCTACCAAATGTTTTTGATTTTGTAAGTGACAATAAGAATATGATATGTAGTGCTTTCAAACCAGATCTGGAGAGGTGGAATTTGTTGCATCTTTCCCTTTGGGGGAAGGTTAATGTGTTGAAGATGGTGTAGACTCCCAGAACACATTTTGTGCTGAGTATGATCCCGTTGGATATTGAGAAGAAATACTGGTCTGTTTTGGACAGATCCATTCAAGATTTCTTGTGGGATCAGAAACCTCCACATATAAAATTGAATAAATTACAATTGCCATTGTCTAAGGGTTTAGTGAGTTTCCCAAATTTCAGAGCCTATCATATGGCTTTTATGTCACAGACTTTGTTTGACTTCCTTAACACAGAACAAGATGATTGGATGAGTGTGGAATCTAGTTATATGGGTCTGTTGTCTCCAAGGGCATTGTTAACAACCACACCATTCAGATCGGGGGTGTAAGTCCCACTGACTAGGAGTTTGATTGGTTGCTGTTGAATGAATATTTGGGTTTTGCTGCACTAAGAGATCCTAGTTCTTCAATATGGATGAATCTGGGAATTAAGCATGAGTGGAAAGTTCTGTTCTGGCCTGAATGGTTTCTATCTGGTGTTCAATGGATTGTGGATTTTTTCAAAAGTGGGAAATGGATGACTGCTAAGGAAGTACAGGCTATGTTAGATATTTCTAATTTTTGTGTGGCATACTATCGGAAGATAAAGAAGGCAGTGGGTGAGGTGAATGTGGATGATGGGATTAATATGGACATGTTTTGGTGGAAACGTGGAGTGGGTGACTGTGGTGTGGTCAGTTATATTTATAGACTGATTGTTTCTAATTATAAAGGAAATTATTCATTACCGTTGGATTGGAACCAGAGGATAGGGACGGACATTACGGAAGATCATTGGTCCTGTATCTGTGAGAATGTCAAGTTGTGTTAACTCGGGTTGGGTGATAAATCCTGTCAAATTAAGATCATAAACAGAGTATATTGGACGCCCGAGAGACTAATGAAGAGGGGATTGAGTGCCAGCTCTGACTGCTGGGCATTTGTACATGATGTTGGTACATTGGAGCACAAGTTGTGGGATTGTTCAAGAGTGAGGGGTTTGTGGTTTGAATTCGACAAGATTTGTGAAACTGTATTAGAAGAAAAGATTTTTATGGATTTCAAGACCACTGTGCTTGGTAGTGATAACATGTTGGGAGATTTGGTTATATCTCAAAGAAAGTGGCTATTTCGAGGTGTAATGGATAGAAAGAAACTGATATTGAGACACTGGAAATCATCTAACCCGGTCACTATTGAGATGTGGATTACAGAAATGCATTTATTGGCAGAGATGGAAAGAGTGTTGTACGGGAGAGATAAGAAATGTACATTATTCAACAAGATCTGGGGTACATTTCTCTTATTATTTTAAAATTGGGTGTGATTTTTATTTATTGGGAGGGGAATTGGAATGTATATAGTTTTGATGTTTATAAATGCAGATGTTGGTATATTGTTTCCATTTTGGTTATGTTTTGAATGTAATTGTTGAAAGTAAAATAAAATGTAAAAATATTTACATTTATTATAGGTCTTATAACCAAACATGAATAACCACAGTAATAACGAATCAGTTACCACACACGCATATCAATAAGTAACATATAGAAAATCACTTTCACCTAATGTGATAAGGGGAAAAACACAACCACAACATATAACAGATGGGGGGTTAACACAATTATTGCAATGGGTACTCTTCAGGATCATAACCCTAACTTAAGCAGTCCAGCCCTACGAAGTTGGGAGCCTTGTGCTCAAAAGTACATTAGTGCGTTTACAACACACGGTCATGCATACGATCAAAAGAAGTATCTCTTCAAGGGGCTGTAGCAGTTCAGGAAGGGGCTTGAGGTGATGAAGAATAAGGTCCCCCTATTCGAGGAGGTAATTCCCTTACAGGCAGAGCAACTTTTGATGTTCAGGAATAGCTAGGGCCGCAGGCTATCCCAGCCAAAGTAAGGATATTTTAGGACTCCTTGTGCAGAAAAGTACAATAGATGTGCTAGGAGCCACTGGTAATTTAAGCAAGTGCTCACCACCTCTTGCCACACTGCGTACCAAACTTGGCCAGTCTAGTCGAGGCCACTGGTAGGTTCAAACACTGCCGTTGTGCGTAGTTCCAGCCCTCAGGGGCAGCGGGACAGGACGGTCGTCTGTGGCAGGAAAATAGCATTTACTCTGCTCACGAAGGGTGGATGAAGACAATTCCAGTGCACCAGGACTCAGGGCACAGGAGAGCAGGCAGGCAAGAAGCCCACAACATTTGTCACCACAGTGTAGTGACCCAAAGACTGCAATGGCTCACAGAGTGGTGCACACATTAATGTGTGACCCAGAGCAATTAGGCCTTTGAAATTTGATGGGAGAGGGCTGAGGAGCAAAAGCTAGCGAGTTCCCACGTTTGGAGTCACAACTCAGAATGGCAGCCCTCCTCTGCGATATCCCAGAGTAGAGGTGGTCAGTTCACTGGATGGCACATGATTACTTCAGTGAAGGCTCTTTTGGCAGGAAATCAGGAGATACAGAGAGTAGTTGTTTCTTTACTCCAAAAGGTTGAAACGACCTTGCAGGACTTCTAAGATTGATGACAAAGCATTGGTCCAACGGGACTGCAGCGGGGTCAGGCTGCCAAACCTTCCAGCACGTCTCTGGAAGGTCCTAGGGTATGCTTTAGCTTACAGGCTAATTGGCTCCTTTTGTAGTTCGGTTTGAACCACAGTAGAACAACCTGGAATGGACTCAGAGCCCCTACTATTATCCAAGATTGGATGAGCACTTGAATCCGGGACAACCAATGGAAGATCTGCTCTTTTGCATGCACGCCAGATGTGTACCAATCATAGCCCATGTTGGTCTCAATCATTCAGGCCCACCAGGCACCCTGTCACCAGTACTGTGGATTGGGAACAGACAGTTCCAATCCCCTGCCTGTGCGCTAGCATACGTGACTTGCAGGATCCTGCGAAAGATGCGGTTTTCGCAGGAGGCTGCATGCCCAAATAAGGAAGTCGCTGGTCAGCTCGACCTGGGGGAAGGCTAAGGACAAGATGGCCAAAGGACTGAACAAAAGACTTTGGGGCACAGCCATTTTCAGCACTGGCCACCCTCAAGGACCAAATGTGATAAACGCTGTATGGTACGATAAAAAGAAGTCAAAATACCTGTAAAGTACACTGCTGCCACCAGTTCTTCCAAGGCATACTTGTTTCATCACCAGAAATTCCATAGAGGGTGTCTAGGGCCATACAACTAAAGACCAAGAAATGGCAATAAAGGCAAAGCCTAAGGGAAACATAGTTTCCCAGTACTGACAGTCCAAAGGACGTGTCAGTTTCCCCATAACAAATGAGCAAAAGTCCAGGGAAGTGCAGCTGAAGGCTGTGTTCCACTGGAAAAAAATCTGGTTAGGTCAGTCAAACAAAACCAACAAGTTTGGAGGGTCTATAATATGGAAGGTAATGTTTAACTTAGGGAAATCTTTCCTAAAACCTGCTACACTTGCCACCTTTTACACATCAATTTTACACAGCAAATGGCAAACATCTAAAACCAATCTCAGCAGAAACAGGTTCGCCCTGCACCATCATAACTACAAATCCAAAATCCGAAAGGCCAAAAAAAGAATATTACAATAAACAAATTCTCAATTGTGGCAACCCCTGCAAAGAACTCCTCACGATCATATCAGAAATTGTGAAACCCTCATGCAGCTCTACCCAATCCACACCCTCACAATCACTCTGCAACTCCCTCTCCCTACATTTCTTCAACACTGCATTTGACAGGATGGCAACCCTTAACACCAAACTGTCTTTCCTCTCCCCTTCCAATCGCCGACCCCTCATTATCCCATTGCCACGGCGCCCAATCTCCCTACCTTCAACTCCTTCAAACCAATCTCCAGAGACAAATTCCTTGACCTACTATCAGCCAGAAAAACTCTCCAGGTCGCCCCTCGGCCCCTGTCCTGCTAAACTAAATGACTCCCTCAACTCTGGCATCTTCTGAGATGCATTAAAAATAGCGCATGTCAAGCCACTTCTAAACAAGGCATCCCTTGACCCCCTTGATCTCAAGAATTACAGGCCGATCTCCAACACCAGATTTCTGGTGAAACTCATTGACAGGACAGCATACTCCCAGCTCAACTCCTTTTGTACAATCCAACTGTCTATTCAACCCCACACAGTAAGGCTTCAGACCACGACATGGAACAGAAACCACTCTGATATCGATCTGGGATGATCTCAAGGTCACTGCAGACTCTGAAGGCTGCGCAGCACCGATTCTCCTACATCTCTCTGCAGCCTTTGACATGGTTAACCACTCAATCCTCCTTGATCACCTTCACTCTGTAGGAATCCGTGGCACTGCTCTCAAATGTATTGCCTCCTTCTTCAGCAACAGGAAACAAATAACAATCCTCTCCACTTGTGTCTCAACTGCTCACTCAGTGAACACTGTAGTACCCCAAGGCGGATGCCTATCTGCTCTCCTGTTCAACCTGTTTCTGACCACACTACCAGGAATCTTCTGCACACACAACATCTCTTGTTACAACTATGCTGACAATACTCAAATTATCCTAAGAAACACCAACCCCATCCCAACCTTGAAGCTTGTATCCGTGATATTGACCGATGGATGACAATAAACCACCTTCTTTTGAACCCTTATAAACCTGAAATAATGGTGTGTGGCAATACTGCCCTTCTGTCACATCCACTCCCATGGCCCCCGTCCCTCAGTCCACCTCCCCCGTCCCTCAGTCCCTACCACTCCTACTCGAACAGACTTGCCGCAGTTATGTCTATTGTGATGTCGAGACTGGACTATGCCAACTGCCTATACCTAGGAGCTCCGGCATACCAGCACAACAAACTCCAAAGAGCCCAAAACGCTGCTGCAAAACTGTTCCTCGCCCTGGGTCAAATAGACCACATCTCACAAGCTCTCAGAACCCTCGACTGGCTTCAAGACCCTATGCATCACTCACTGAGCAGATATACCTACAAACAGAGGCAGTGCTAGGGCGGCTGATGGGGCTATATCTGGTTCTTTTGGTGCAAAATGCCACCTAGCCCCGAGTCCCGCAGTCCCGACATTTGCTTAGCCCCTGATCTTTTGCAGACCTAGCAACACCCCTGCCTACAAGAAAAGATAAAACCCTACCTCCTCTCTCACACACTATGATCAAGTGCCACCCTCCTTCTAGTGATTCCAACCTCTAACTCTGTCAGGATCAGAGAATCCACCTTCTCGGCCTTGGCCCCATCTCTATGGAACAGACTCCCCCCACAAATTCAACACACCCAACACTATATGACCTTCCGTAAAGCTCTAAAAACATAGCTCTTTCCGTATTTGCTGACCACAACCATCTGAGGCGACTGAGTCCTTGCAACCCGATGACCAATGCTGAATGAGACCCCGAGCAATGACGCCACTGAATACTCTTATTAAGTCACTATTAAGCAAACAAACAATTGAAATCCGGAAATGCAAACTCCTTAGATCATAACTCCACCCAAACCTTCTCCTATACCACTATGCTTACTCTCTACACCAACACACAATTAGAGTGCAACTTCACCCCTTGATCAAGTTCTGCCCAGCTGCTCACATATGAACATTACCCCATGAACACTTCATCATTCTCATAAAATTCAGTTACATCCCATGACAAACCAGCCTAGCTGCACACATAAGCGTCTTACACAGGCCTAACACAGCCAGAATCCAGTCTTGGGGACTCATTCCGAGGTTGGAGTTAGTCATGGCGCTATTAGTGCCATGACTACCTCCAATACCGGTACTGAGTTTGCCCTCATTCAATGGCGACTTACTGGTCCAGTCCGACCTTTGCGGGACCGGTAAGTCCCCATTGAAAAAGCCATTCCACATTCCCATTTCAGCCCCCATAGGGCTCAATGGGAAGGGGAAAGGCACTAATAACGGTACCGCAAACTGCGGTACCGTTATTAGCTCTGAAGTCCCTTAATGGGCCCCATTCATGACGCCTGGTAAAACCAGGCGTTAAGGAAGGGACCCGCTAAGGGACCTCGGAATAGGGCGCAGAGGAATTACCGGCACCAATGTCCTTAATGGTGCCCAGTATCCCTTTGCACCCACCTCGTAATGAGGCCGTTGGTGTCCATCCTCCAGACTGCACACATTCAACTGATATTAATACTGTGGGATATTTTGACACATGCCAATGTGCCCCACTGCACCACTTTACAAATGGGGAAAGAAACAGACAAAAATGGATGCGCTCAACCCTTTGCGCACAAAAATCTGCAAAACTGCCTGTGGGTCACAATCACAAAAGACTGCACACCCTGCCACACACATTCAAAGTGTGGGGGGGAACAGAATTCTCACTGCAGGAACATGCCATGTTACATTTAACATGAAGCAAGTCCGCAGAATTGGGCTAAAAACCAAAAATGTCTTTTTAAAATGCAGCTTTGCAACCTTCAAAGTGCTGTTTTGGTGCTAGAGCCATTCATTTCCAGTGAATCATTCAGAGTAAAAGGGTTACAGATCATCCAGTGTTGGATTGAGGGGCTCAGAGGAGCCGGGCCTCACTGACATACAGCAGCTAAGAAACGTAGTTCATGAAAAAGGCACCCCAGCAACATTGTTTTCAGTTCCACTGGATACATGCGTCTAAAAAAATGGCAACATGTTACAATTTCAGCTGTGCAGAAAGAACTCCAAGCAAAGGCTGGATACAGATGTCAAAACTGCAGACACATTCCAGCACTCAATGGAAGAACTGGTGCTGAATCAAATATATGTGCTGCAGAGGAAAATCTGATATAAAGGACTCCGTTTTATGTGCTTTTTCGGGAAGGAATTGCAAATTTGCCTGTTTAAAAGCATGTTTTTGTTGAAAGGCCTAATTCTTTAAATGTCAAAATCCACCTATAACTGTGTTCATTTATGTTTTAATGAAAGATGTAGGTACCTTAAAGGCAAAACCCAGTCTTGAGTAAATTTAAATATTTAATTCTGGGCTGACAGCTTCAGCCTGGGAATGGTTGACACCTCACTGCTAGCAGAAAGGCCTAATTGCTAAGGGGAGGCCTTTCATACTCATAACAAAGGCCCTCATTAGACATTCGTCTGTAGCCCTGCCAAAGACAATGGCCGACTTGAACACTCATCCCTACAGGGGAGGGGCAGGAAACATCCCTCTGGACCCCAAACTGATCAAAGGATTTTGACAGCTGTTGCTAGGGAAATAAAAGTAAAAAAATAACTAAAGAACTTTTGGTGTTTAAATTCCTATTTGTAATGAAGCTTTTAAAACCTTTAACTTTGCCATATGAAGGAGGACAAATCTAAAAAGTGGTAGTTGTAAATATAATGTTACGCTCTTTCTGTGAAGACATGATCGAACCCTGTACTACATAAGGAACGAAAGTTACACAGAAAGAATAATTGTGCCAACACTATTGATGCTGCAAATATATTATTGAAAACCCATGTCCTAGGGTTGATTGCACAGATTTGTACTGAATTAGGAATTGTTAGGCCAAACCTTTATTATTAAAATTGATAAAATTCCACAGAGCGACAAAGCCAGCTCTCACTGAGATGGGAATTGGACGTAAAGGTAACCCACAAAATATGTAATGCATATGTCCGATTTTATTAGAGGGCATAATTATAGAAATGTGTATTTGTAGGAAAGTTAAATTGTAGTCCAAATAATTGTTGGAGTTCCCAAGTCACATCAGAAAATACGACAGCTCTTTCTGGCTTCCAACCAGAAAAAGGCAAGTACATTTGACCACTCACAGCCTTGGGGGTGTGGATTGTAATTCTGCCACTATCACTATCATAAACTTAGTGATGTCACTTGGCATGATAAATATGGGAACCTCACAACACTCAGACACACACTGATTCCTGACTACATTCTGATTTCCGTGTGACGCTCTGGTCCTGACTTCTTCATCCTGTTCCAGAATTCTTCATCTTGTCCTGATCCAGACTACTTTGCCAAACCAAGGCCCTGCATTTGCTGAACTCTTTTCAACTAGGACCAAATCCTGAAACCATCACAAAAAACCTCAGGGAAATAATTCTGATCCATTTTGGCTTGCTACCATTCATGCTTGCCTGCTGAAACTAGCCATCCCGTTAATCTACAGTGTCCAGTGACCAGATGGGCCAATCCAATCCAATCCAATCCAATCTTAGGTTCAGTCCAATCGACCAGAACCGCCCAGCTGACCATCCTGCCAGAAGTGCCCTGCTGCCTGTAGACCCGATCCGTTATGACCAGAACCTGACAACCCATATGTCACCTTGCACTAGTGATCACCAACTCATGTCCCTCAGCACCCCCAACCACCCAGCATTGCCAGCAGGCCCCGTCTCATGTCCCACAGCACCCCCACCCCATCAGTGAGGGTCAGTGTCATGATCTCTGCTTCCAAAAGGTCAGGGTTTTCCCAACTCCCTTGGAAGCAGATCCATAACCCAGGTTCCGAGTGCCAACCAGTCCCAATTGGGACCTTTTGGACCCAGTCCTGGCGCCAGTGGCACCAGGTTCATAAATATGCCCAGTCCCAGCGCTGGAAGCGCCGGGCTCATAATGCTTGGGTGGACTTACCTGCAGCAGACCATGCTGCTTACTTGCCTGCCAGTTGAGCCTCTGATCCTCTTCTGTTTGGAACTACTTTTCCTGTTGGGTGGGGCAGGAGCCACTCCCTAGGTTCAGAACACTGGAACTCTTCTGGAAAGCAGGAACTCTTTTCTTACCTAGGCGTGGCTGTGGAAGGAGACACCTAAGCACTACAGGAGGCTATTTAAACCACACCCGATGGATGAATCTTGCTTTGCGTTATTCTGCATCCTCTGCAGCAGAACGCTCATCGTGTCTTCTGCATCTGATCCTGGGCCTAAGGAAAAAGGCTTACCATCCTGAATCCAGTCTTCAGCAACACCTATAAAGACAAGAAAGAACAGGTTAGCATTACGGTCTTCAGTGACAGCTCTTCACTTACCGGGTCCATCGGCTGTCACCAAAGCCTCGCGCTGCATTCCGACATCTGAAAGACAAAGGCTTACCTACTCTTCGTGCGCTCCGGAGGTCTTCACACTGCATTCCGGCATCTGAAAGACAAAAGCTTACCAACTCTTCACACGCTCCGGAGGCCTTCGGCGCTGCATCCCGCATCTGAAAGACAAAACAAGGTGCGTTTAAAGACATTGGGGAACTTTAATACTCACGTGCCATTACTCCTTTCCACATCTAACCCAGTGGGTATTCCGGCACCCTGCAGCCGCTCCGAACTTGTACCTGCAAAATAAAAAGACAGTTAGAGCGCATCGTGAAGCAGGCAACAAGTGCTTACTTACGTGCTTCCAGGCGCTTCTATTCATCACACGGGCTCCATCTTCAACTCACTTCAGCCCGTCATCCACCATCGCCGGAACCCTGCAAAACAAGAGACATCATTACTAGAGACTTTAAAGACATTAGAATTACTCGAAACTTACCGTTCGTGCAGTAAACGACGGACAGCAGTCCTCTGAAGTCAAGAGGCCTGCTCCCCTTATCCAGTGAAGAAACTGGTTACAGCACCCTGCCCCGAGGCAGATGGAGAGCACGGCGTTCACTTACCTAAGGTGAGAGCGTTAACCTTCGGGGTTCTACAGGAGAAGAGAAAGGGAAGAAGAGAGAGACATTTAATAACCCAGTTCATTAATCCCATATTTTCTATCTGCAGACATCTTACCCTTCGAGTCAGACATACAGTGCACAGAGGTCCAGCCCAAAGAGCCAGCTGTGTGTTACACATCACCTTTGAAGATACGGTATACGCCCAGTCAAGACTGGCGCCTCTACGGGAATCAGGTGAGCGTTACAGAACGCAAAGCCTACCACAAAACTCCCGTCCAGGCGCTATGGAAACCTCGGATACCGACCAACTAGCCCAGTTACTTGGGGAACTAAGGGCAGAAGTGCATGCAGCCCGTCTGGAAACGAACGCTCTAAGAAGGGAACTGATTATTTCCAAGGAGCAAACAGATGATCTCGCTAGACAATTGCTACAGTCACAAGCCGGACAGACCCCGTTACCCGCATCTGGGGGAAATCTTCCTTCTACATCCTCTATGAATCCAGTGCAGATCAACCTACCTGGGAATGTACCTCTGGCTCCGCCCGAACGATTTTCTGGTGACCCAAAGAGGTTTGCAGTATTTATCAATCAGTGCCGGTTGCATTTTTTATGCCGGCCAGCAGCCTTTCCAACTGATCAAGCTAAAGTAGCTTTCGTGCTTTCGTACCTTAGTGGCAATGCGGCAGACTGGTCGATCCCTTTAGTAAATCAAGATGATCCGGTCCTCCATGATTTTCAAGCTTTTCAGCTCAGTATGGAAAAACTATTCGCAAGACATTCACAGGGGCAGGCCTTGGACAATGAGCTTCTTTCGTTGCGACAAGGTAATCAAGACCTTTTGGCTTATATTGCGTCTTTCAACAGACTGATAGTGGAAACTCAATGGCCTGAGGACAAAAGGATTACGCTGTTTTATAGAGGTCTACATGGAGAGCTCAAAGATGTGTTAGCCCAAGTAGTGAATCCCCCACAAGATTGTTCGGACTATATAGACTTAGTCGTTCAAATAGATCACAGACTGCAGAACAGGAAGGCCGATCGTTCCAAGTTTGATGCTCGAGTATTTTCCAAACCGCCAACTCCTTCCAAAGGAGTAGACTCCGGGGAACCCATGCAAATAGGGGGTCTGAAAGGTCCTCTAACACAAAAGGAGCGGGAAAGGAGAAAACAGTTGCAATTATGCCTCTATTGCGGAAACTCAGGGCACTTTCTTCGAGACTGTCCGGTGAAACCTGCCAAGAAGGCAGTAGGAGCTGCAGTTACCAAAGTTACAAACTCTGAGCAGGGAAACGACCTCGCCCGACAAGAATAGAGGTCCTCTTGCCGAGCTTGAAAACCAGTTCCGTGACCTCACATTTCGTGATACCTATGGTCCTCATTAGCCCTGATAATCCGGATCGATTACATGCAATTGAAGCTTACGTCGACAGCGGTGCCATCGGCAATTATGTGGATCATGAAATGGTTTTGAGGATGAATCTAACTCTTTGTCCCAAGGCTGTAAAGGACGTCATTACTACGGTGGATGGTACGGAGATAGCCTCCGGGCCAGTAACGCATACCACTCAAGAAGTGACGCTTGTAAGTCAAGATGGACACCATGAGAAGATCGTGTTCGATGTGATCAAGGCCCCTCAGTTTCAGATTATTCTAGGAATACCTTGGTTAGAGAAACACAATCCTCGGATCGATTGGCGAGCAAGAACGGTCCAGTTTCCAGAATGTGTCTCTACTTGTCACCCTCCACCTGGTGTTGCACTGGCAGCAATTTCTTCAGAGACTCCCCAGTTACCTCCCGAATACCTAGAATACCAAGATGTTTTCCGGAAGGATCAGGCTAACTCTCTACCTCCTCATAGGTCTTATGACTGCCAGATAGACCTGATACCTGGATCTACTCCTCCTTGTAGTAGAATTTATGCCCTCACCGAGCCTGAGAACCTTCACCTTCGACAATACCTGGATCAATACCTGGCAAATGGGTTTATTCGTCCTTCCAAGTCCCCTGCTTCTTCAACTTTGTTCTTCGTTCCAAAAAAGGAAGGAGACCTTAGAACTTGTATAGATTATCGCTCCCTGAACCAGATCACCGTTAAGAATAGATATCCGTTACCTTTGATCCCTGAACTCCTGGACCAAGTCAGAAAAGCATGCATATATACAAAGCTGGATCTTAGAGGAGCTTACCACTTGGTACGAGTAAAAGAGGGCGATGAATGGAAGACGGCCTTCCGCACCAAGTATGGGCTATTTGAATATCAGGTCATGCCCTTCGGACTTTGCAATGCCCCGGCCGCCTTTCAATATTTTATGAACGATGTCCTCAGAGAGCTCATAGATGTGTGTGTTGTTGTTTACATTGACGACATCCTCCTTTATTCTTCATCGGAATCTGAACATCGGAAACACGTGAAAATGGTCCTCGAAAGATTGCGTTAACACAAACTTTTCGCTAAGTTGGAAAAATGTGTTTTCAACGTGACTGAAGTTGAATTCTTGGGATTCATATTATCACCTGGCGGAGTGCGTATGGATTCAAAGAAGGTCGATGCAGTTCTCACCATCCTCCGTAAAAGGTGTGCAAAGCATGTTAGGCTTCGCTAACTTTTACTGCAGGTTTATCCCCGAATTCTCTCGAATAGTCCAGCCCATCACTGCCTTGTTAAAGAAAAACAAACGTTTTGAATGGTCTACCGAGGCGGAAGAAGCTTTCCAGAATTTGAAGACTAAATTTATCTCTGCACCAATCTTAAAACACCCTCGCCCCGAACTCCCCTACATCGTGGAAACTGATGCTTCAAGCCTTGCCATGGGGGCAGTTCTATCACAAAAGGACCCGATAACCAATCAGTTGCATCCCGTGGCATTTTGGTCCCGCAAATTCTTGCCTCCTGAAATCAATTACACGATTACTGACAAGGAACTTCTGCCTATCAAGTCTGCCTTTAAGGCTTGGCGGCATTATCTGCTGGGGGCCCGACACACCGTGACTGTGATTACGGATCACCGAAACCTGCAATATTTGAAAACCGCAAAAGCCCAATCCTCTAGACAACTCCGTTGGGCATTATTCTTTGCCGAGTTTGACTTCATAATTACCTATCGACCTGGTACAAAAAACGGTAAAGCTGATGCCCTTTCTCGGATGGGAGTGGAAGAACACTTGATCAACCCTAAACCTGTACCAATCATTCCCGAACAAAGAATTCTGGGTGTAATCGCCACAGAATCCATAGAGGAAGTTAAGGATAAAGCCAGGCAACTTGTAACTCCAGCAGACATACAGAATTGGCATCTGCAGGGAAAGGACTTTGCAGTAAAGGACAACTTATTGTATTTCCAAGAACGATTATACCTACCCAGCACAGATTTACAGAAAAAAGTAATCTCTTGTTATCACGATTCTTTAATGGAAGGACATCCCGGTATAGCCAAGATCTCAGAAAAGATCAAGCGCTACTTCTGGTGGCCGTCTTGGAAAAAAGATATCAGAGACTTTATAATGTCCTGTGGAGTATGCGCCCAAAACAAGAGTCAAAAGGAAAGACCAGCAGGCCTCTTACGCCCTATTGACATCCCACCTCGCCCTTGGCATACGCTTTCTATGGACTTCATCACCGATCTACCTCCATTCTCCGGATACAATACGATTCTAGTAATCGTGGACTTATTCTCCAAGATGGCGCATTTCATTCCGCTCAAAGGCTTGCCAACAGCAGCAACTCTGGCCCGAGAGTTTCTCGAAAACATCGTCCGACTGCACGGTTTTCCTTCGGTTCTAATTTCGGATCGAGGTAGTCAATTTATTTCTCATTTTTGGCGAAGTTGCTGTCGGTCGGCTCAAATTGATGTGAGACTATCGACCAGTCACCACCCTCAGACCGACGGACAAACCGAGAGGACCAATCGAACTCTGGAACAGTATTTACGCTGCATGCTGCAACAAACTGAAAAAACTTGGAAAGACATCCTTTGGATAGCCGAATATGCCTACAATAACTCTGTCCATTCGGGGACTGGGAAAACCCCGTTTTTTCTTTTGTACGGCAGTCACCCTCGAACCTCGGAGTTGGATCCTCTCCAAGATCTTGAAACACCAGCAGTAGACTACCTGCATTCTACAATCACCCAAGCCTTTAAGGAAGCTGTTTCTCACCTTCAAAGGGCTAAAGAACAATACAAGAAAGGAGCAGATCAACATCGGAAGGAAGCCCCTCAATATCAAGTAGGGTATCAAGTCTGGTTATCCACCAAATATCTACCTCTAAAAGGGCCACGCACATTCAACCCAAGATACCTTGGTCCCTATTCCATCACTACCATAGTAAACCCAGTAGCGGTCAAGTTGGACTTGCCCCCGCACATGAAGATACATTCGGTCTTCCACGTCTCTCTATTAAAGCCCGTGCAACCTCAAACCCGACTAACTAAATCTCCAAAACCTATCCTAGTTGATGGAGAACTCGAGTTTGAAGTCAAAAGCATTCTGGACTCCAAGATCTACAAATCTAAACTATTTTACCTAATTGACTGGAAAGGCTACGGCCCCCAAGAGAGATCCTGGGAACCTGCTGAATATGTCCACGCTCCTCGCCTAATCAAAAGATTTCACCGAACATTTCCTGACAAGCCAAAACCCCCGGAGAAGCCCGGTTTGGGAGGGGCCTTGAGGGGGGGTACTGTCATGATCTCTGCTTCCAAAAGGTCAGGGTTTTCCCAACTCCCTTGGAAGCAGATCCATAACCCAGGTTCCGAGTGCCAACCAGTCCCAATTGGGACCTTTTGGACCCAGTCCTGGCGCCAGTGGCACCAGGCTCATAAATATGCCCAGTCCCAGCGCTGGAAGCGCCGGGCTCATAATGCTTGGGTGGACTTACCTGCAGCAGACCATGCTGCTTACTTGCCTGCCAGTTGAGCCTCTGATCCTCTTCTGTTTGGAACTACTTTTCCTGTTGGGTGGGGCAGGAGCCACTCCCTAGGTTCAGAACACTGGAACTCTTCTGGAAAGCAGGAACTCTTTTCTTACCTAGGCGTGGCTGTGGAAGGAGACACCTAAGCACTACAGGAGGCTATTTAAACCACACCCGATGGATGAATCTTGCTTTGCGTTATTCTGCATCCTCTGCAGCAGAACGCTCATCGTGTCTTCTGCATCTGATCCTGGGCCTAAGGAAAAAGGCTTACCATCCTGAATCCAGTCTTCAGCAACACCTATAAAGACAAGAAAGAACAGGTTAGCATTACGGTCTTCAGTGACAGCTCTTCACTTACCGTGTCCATCGGCTGTCACCAATGCCTCGCGCTGCATTCCGACATCTGAAAGACAAAGGCTTACCTACTCTTCGTGCGCTCCGGAGGTCTTCACACTGCATTCCGGCATCTGAAAGACAAAAGCTTACCAACTCTTCGCACGCTCCGGAGGCCTTCGGCGCTGCATCCCGCATCTGAAAGACAAAACAAGGTGCGTTTAAAGACATTGGGGAACTTTAATACTCACGTGCCATTACTCCTTTCCACATCTAACCCAGTGGGTATTCCGGCACCCTGCAGCCGCTCCGAACTTGTACCTGCAAAATAAAAAGACAGTTAGAGCGCATCGTGAAGCAGGCAACAAGTGCTTACTTACGTGCTTCCAGGCGCTTCTATTCATCACACGGGCTCCATCTTCAACTCACTTCAGCCCGTCATCCACCATCGCCGGAACCCTGCAAAACAAGAGACATCATTACTAGAGACTTTAAAGACATTAGAATTACTCGAAACTTACCGTTCGTGCAGTAAACAACGGACAGCAGTCCTCTGAAGTCAAGAGGCCTGCTCCCCTTATCCAGTGAAGAAACTGGTTACAGCACCCTGCCCCGAGGCAGATGGAGAGCACGGCGTTCACTTACCTAAGGTGAGAGCGTTAACCTTCAGGGTTCTACAGGAGAAGAGAAAGGGAAGAAGAGAGAGACATTTAATAACCCAGTTCATTAATCCCATATTTTCTATCTGCAGACATCTTACCCTTCGAGTCAGACATACAGTGCACAGAGGTCCAGCCCAAAGAGCCAGCCGTGTGTTACACATCACCTTTGAAGATACGGTATACGCCCAGTCAAGACCGGCGCCTCTACGGGAATCAGGTGAGCGTTACAGTCAGGGCCTGACTCAGGTCCCCCAGCAACCCCACCCCCCATCAGTGAGGGTCACCTGCCAGCAGGGCCCGACTCATGTCCACCAGCACCCCCACCCCCATCAGCGAGGGTCACCTGCCAGCAGGGCCCGACTCATGTCCCCCAGCACCCACACCCCCCATCAGTGAGGGTCACCTGCCAGCAGGGCCCGACGCATGTACCCCAGCACCCCCACCCCCCATCAGTGAGGGTCAGGGCCCGACTCATGTCCCCCAGCACCCCCACCCCCATCAGTGAGGGTCAACAGCCAGCAGGGCCCGACTCATGTCCCCCAGCACCCCCATCCCCATCAGTGAGGGTCAGGGCCCGACTCATGTCCACCAGCACCCCCACCCCCCATCAGTGAGGGTTACCTGCCAGCAGGGCCCGACTCATGTCCCTCAGCACCCCCACCCCCCATCAGTGAGGGTCAGGGCCTGACTCAGGTCCCCCAGCACCCCCACCCCCCAACAGTGAGGGTCAGGGCCCGACTCAGGTCCCCCAGCACCCCCACCCTCATCAGTGAGGGTCAGGGACTGACTCATGTCCCCCAGCACCCCCACCCCCATCAGTGAGGGTCAGGGACCAACTCATGTCCCCCAGCACCCCATCCCCCATCAGTGAGGGTCAGGGCCTGACTCATGTCTCCCAGGACCCCCACCCCCATCAGTGAGGGTCACCTGCCAGCAGGGCCCAACTCAGGTCCCCCAGCACCCCCACCCCCCATCAGTGAGTGTCAGGGCCCGACTCAGTTCCCCCAGCACCCCCACCCCCCATCAGTGAGGGTCAGGGCCCAACTCATGTCCCCCAGCACCCCCACCCCCATCAGTGAGGGTCAGGGCCCGACTCAGGTCCCCCAGTACCCCCATCCCCCAACAGTGAGGGTCAGGGCCTGACACTGGTCCCCCAGCACCCCCACCCCCCATCAGTGAGGGTCAGGGCCTGACTCATGTCCCCCAAGACTCCCACTGCCCATCAGTGAGGGTCACCTGCCAGCAGGGCCCGACTCAGGTCCCCTTGCAACACGAAAGGAAGATGCACAATCATGGCTCTCATGTGCACCAAAATACCACTGCACGCCACCCAGTCTTGACATGCAATGATTTCACCAATCCACCCCACACCGACATGCCTATGTCAGGACACAAATGAAAGGTCAACCATGTACATCAACACATGTCCATCTCACACACACACACTGTTTGGCATAGATTGTGTAAAACCACAATTTCACATGCATGAACCCAATGAGCGAATCCCACACATGGAATTAAAATATCAAAATGTATTATTAACAAAATCAATGTAATGAAATGAAAGGCCAAAAAATCAAACAAACATGAAAGGAAATGCATGTCCAAAAATATGAAAAATTAAATGCAGATGAAATCCCGAAAAAACCTGAAGAAAAATGGTCCAAAATCATTGTCCACAAAAAAAATCCAAAGGAAACGTAAAATCAAAAATCCATTGCCCCATGGTGAAATCCAAATAAAATGCACACATAAATCCAAAGTCCAACTATGTACAATCAATTTTGAAAGGGTCCATGAGCCCAACAAAAGAAATGTAACTTAAAAAACTACCTAAGAAAAGAACTGTATACAAAAGTGTGGAGCATAGTCCAATCAACCCAAAATAAATGAAAACGAAATTGAAACCTAACACTAAAAACTATTTACAATGACGGCAGGCTAGTCCCGCGGCTCACTTTCCGATGTCCCGGGACAAGGCATCATCAAACTCCTGCTCGATGTCCTGGAGGCGGTCCACTTCCATGGCCCCGTGGGTTCGCAGGGACGATGCCATGTTGGACTCCAACTCCCTGCGAATAGCCTCGAGACACTTGGCCCGCCTCAGTGCCCTCCGCATGGAGTTCTCCGCCCTGACCATTGTGAGCTGTGCCTCTTCTGCCTGCCGCCACTCCGCATCTACACGCCGGCCCAACCGCAGCCACACCGAAGACACACGCATTCCAGGGTTCTCCTGCCCTCTGGCCAATGCCTGCCCCTCTGATGTCGATGGCCCTGAGCCATCATTGCTCCCACCTAGAGCCTGCTGCTGCTGCTGTCCATATGACCTGTCTGATTATGCCTGCACATCCTCCATCATCTGGTCTTCAGTTGTTGTGGTGTCCAGCCCTGCTGGACCGCCGACTCCCGACTGTGGCAGGGATGGGATCTCCACCAAGCTGGCTGTGTTGGTCAGGCCAGGTTCACGGGGGGCCTTGGTGGAATCTGGGCTGGAAGACGGCAGGGAGAACGACTGGCACATAGTCTCCACAGAAGAGGAGAGGTCCGCTAGAGTGCGTGACACATGTAGGAACCCACCGAGTAGGGCCCCTCCCAACAGTGCCAAGTCGCGATGCTGCTGTTCGTGATGGTGTGTGTGCTACGCCCAGGAAGCATGCACGTCATCACGAATGTCACGCGTGCGCAACGCGATATAAACCAGGAGCCCATACAGTCATGGGACCCTTCATCTGCAGGTAGTGGAGAGGCAGATGACGTGGCACTCCCCCCTACCTGTGGATGGGCCTGGGATGGGACATCCCTGCTGGTGCATGGTGGTGCAGTCACAGGGTCAAAGACAGCGACATGCACAGGCCCCTCCGCGGTGACCTGTGCTGCCTCCTGACCCTGGCCCTGGACTGTGCCACTTGCACCAGTGGTACTACCCCCACCAGGCCCCATGTGCGGCTCAGTAGTGGGCTCTTCCTCCTCTGTGGAGACCACCAACTTGGATGTCTCCACACCGTTTTCCATCATTGCAAACCCCTGTGAGGGCTCACCCGGCCCTTCCGCTACAGCCGTAGTGGCAGATGCGGCACCAGGCCTCTCGCTCCCAGATGATGGCAATTCCTGGGATGGTGGCTGGGCCTTGCGTCCCTGCCGGGTGGAGGCATCCCCGCCGTTTGGCCACAGAGTGCCGTCTCCACCCTCTTCTTCACTTGACGCTGCGTAGAGGGAGACATAGAACACAAGCATCAGGGTACAGTACAATATTCCCCTAGACAAGAAGCAATAACACATGAGTGGCTCTGCCAAATGTCACTTCCATCCTGTCCCTCCACAATACATGGGCGAATGCACGCAACACACATGCAGAACCAGGCACGGCGCCTGCAATCAACATCAGCATCCATGTACAAGGGACTCTTTTATCCAAAATGTTGCCTTCAAACTCACATGCATCATGTCTCACACTGATCCCATGAACACACATCACCGGAGGGTCATGCATCATGGCTTGTACATCACAGACACAGTGGATAGACACAGTGGATACAACGGTGACCGCACTGCATGAGTGAATCTACACATCATCACGGACATGTGTCATGCATCCATGGCATTTCAAAGTCACACACACACTTCTCAGACACACACACATGTGCACCATACATGTACATGAGAGCAGCACCCATCCCTCACCCCCCTCCATGTCCAAGAACAGAGACTGGCATGCATTCATGTGTGCATTCCGCATACAGCTATCCATGTTGCATTGGAACACATGCACCATCCATGTGGTTCACACATTACTGGTCTCGTATGCATGACCATGATGTCCCTGCACACACACATCCATACATGCCCTATGTCACACATACAGGCAAGTATCAGAATACCAGCACACTGAAACATGCCCTGTCTCACACAGCAATGCTTGGCCACTTACCGCTCAACTCCAGACGTGTCTGCCTCCGAAGGATCTGGGCATGGAGCACTGGGCCTATGTGTTCCAGGACCCTCATCTGGGTGTTGCACATGCTGATCCGGCCCCCCTCCGCGAGGCGCGGGGCCTTCTAGAGGGTCCTGGACCTGAAGTCCTCCCAGCACTTCCGGACGTGCTTGATGTCGCGGGTTGCCACCTCCTCCGCGTTGATGGCAACCACTGCGTCCTCCCAGATCCTCTCCCATCCTTCCTTGTTGGCGCGTGATGTTCCGAAGAGGGCATCATAATGCCACAGGACATGCTCCACCAGGACACCAACTTCCTTCTCACTGAATCTGGTGGCCCTCTGCCTCTCTGGCTGGGGGTCACCAGTGGTCTCAGATGGTGTTTGCCCCGACATGGAGACCCCCGAGGCAGGCGTGGGTGGGCAACTGGGTCCTGGGGCTGGGCTGTGGAGCGATGGTATCCGAGTCGGGAGTCTTCTGTTCCAGCAGGGGTGGACACAGCAACTGGACCCCTGCAGATGGCTGACGTGCAGGCACCAAATAGCAGGGCACGCAGGCAGCAGGCAGGCAGCAGCAGATGGCTGGTGGGAGCGTGCTCAGCGATCTTGGGGGCAGGAAAATGGCCTTTTGGGCAGGAGCTTGGCCTTCCGTGTGTTTTCGCGTGGCCAGCTTGATACGGAGTGATTTGGCACGAGAAAAAAGTGCACGTCAGCGTGAAATCCGAGGAAAGGCCCTTAGCGCGTAAGCGTGTAAGTGACGTTATGTGCGCGGGCGTTCCCCACAACACGGGTGCATTGTGATTCAGCACGTGAGAAAACTGCACGTCACCCATGCTATTGGAGGAAAGGGCCTTAGCGCGTAAGCGCATGAGTGACCTTGCACGTGTGGGCTGGCTTAAAATATACGAGTATCATGCTATTTTCTTGTACATGCTTTTTGTGGAGAGCGAGCAGGTGTTTCTTGTACTTCTTGTCGGTTCACACGCGATTACTTCACAACATTTCCAGTTCGTACTCCCCGTTTCCTCAGACTGCGTTCTTTTCTTCTTTTGGCAGGGGTGTTGCCAACGCGCACACGCGTGTCTTTTTCACGTTCTTTTTCAAGGCAGACGGTGAGTCATGCATGTATTTTCCAACTATGGTTGCCCCCGTGTGTCGCGTACCCCAGGCTGCGTGTAACACGTGTATGCTTATTTTTGTGTTCTGGGTGCCACAGCGTAGTGCGGGTTCATTTTTCCACGCATGTGGTCTACGAGCTGTTGCGTGCATGTGTACTTTTGTTTTTGGGGTGCCTGTGCATTGCGTGACCCGTTATCATCCCCCAGGGGTCACATCCAGCCTTGCTAGAGCACTAGGGTACGAATTCCATCTAGTACCCTACCCCTTTCACCCCAATTGCCCAGGACAATTGTTTACTGCAACTCCCATACGAACAACAACATCAGTGCCATGGTTGGGAGGCGACCAAGCAGTAAGGGAGGCAAAGGTGGCCAACCTCCAAAAGGTGGCCGTGGTGGGCGCGGTAGGGGACGTGGCCAGGATTTGCAGGGTGCCTCTAGAGCCCCGTGTGTGGAAGACCAATCGGGGACACCTATGCCCCCCCCCAATGGTTGTGGGAAACGTAGCTGACACCATCCCAGCTCAGTCCTTGTTGGACCGGCCCATTTTGTCACCTGAACTGGCACAGGTTGACTCCCAGGCTGACTTCCAGGTCAGCAAGTCTAATCCACGTGTGCCGGTGAAAGTTGCTGTCAACAGGCCACGTGGATCTGGGGCAGCAATGTCATCTGCTGCACCAAGTAGGCAGGGTGGGGAGGCTGCAGGGGCAGCTGCAGCTCAATCCACCCCAGCTCTGAGTCTCCCAGCCGAGACAGTGTAGGTCCAGGTCCATCACACCGACGTTGGCCTTGCTGACATCACCCAGCAGCCAATGCCTGCACCAAGACCTGTGGTCATTGTGCCTTTACAGGCTTCTAGTACCCAGTCCACCTGCACTTCTGCCCCTACTGACCAGAGTGGTGTAAGCCACTCAGGATCCACACCACCTTACAAGAAGAAGAAGAAGGGTGCTCTTGCACTATAGGCTGAGACCCCAGACACGGCTACACACTCCGGTACGTCAAGGAAGCCTAGCTTCAATGTCGCCGAACATGATGCACTTGTGGCCTATGTGAGTCGGCACATAGCCACGAAATGTTGGTGACTGCAGGCTGTAAGACTACGCCTGCTCAACGTAGGGCCCACTGGCAGACCATCGCGGACCACATTAGTGCCCTCGGATTTGTGAGGCGCACGGCTGATGATTGGTACAAGTGGTGGAATGACCTGAAACGCAGAGCAAAGAACACGCTGGCTTCCAATCGTGCCTCTACTCTGGTGACTGGTGGTGGGTCTCCACCAGAGGACTACCAACTCACTGAACATGAGTCTGTTGCTGGAACCTTCGTCACAGAGGAACAGATCCAAGGCATGGGAGACCTACCAGATTATGAGGCATTGTCTGGTGAGTGCCCATGCAAGTGTGTGTAATCCATGTGTATGTTTCTTGGATGGTGTGTAATGATTGAGTGCCAGGTGAGGGTGTGTACTCGTGAGTGGTATGGGTCACCCATGTGCTTCCTCCAAACCATTCACCAGCCTTGGGTTTGGGTATGACAGTATTCCTTCTGACCACAGTAGCCAATTAGCGCCACATTACTGCAGTTGCCCTTGAACTGTCATCTTGCAACAACATTGTTCTGATTTTTCAGTGTTCATTCAGCCTGATTGTTTCAATCCTCCCATTTTTGCAACACATTTTTCTGCCCTAATGCCACATATGTGACATGCTTCTGTCATGGATTACAACCCACATTGGCCCACATTTATTACCTTGTTATGGGAATGATTTGACCATTCAGGCTGATTGAGTAAAAGTCTGCTCACATTAATTTTTGGGCCCTGTTTGAATGTTGAACATAACTGTTGTGTTCTGTCATGTTGAAGTGACCAACCATTGATGTATCCATCTGCCTGCCATCAATGTATTATTGTACACTGGATGTGTTGCAGTGTGTGACACATGCATATTTTGTCACACTATTTTGCATTTTTCATCTCATCATGTCCATCTCTCATGGATGGGTGACAGTAATCATTCACTGAGATATGGCTGTACTTTTCAAATGTACCATAGCTATGCTACGTGCATCTGTGTGCTGGCATGTGCCATGTATGTGGATTAACCATGCCAACACAGGCTAATATGTGATGACAGTGCTATCCAGCATGCAGCACATGTGTTCATTTTCCATCTTGGAGTCCTCAGTGTCTGCTTTTTGCCTCCCCTTCCAAATCATTGACAGTGCCTGTATGCCAAGGTTATGGTCATGTGGGACATGTGTTGTTCATGTACTGGATCTCTGGTTTGTCAGGCCTATGTGTGTGCTATGGTGCTCATGGCGGTTACAGATGCAGAGTCACACTCCACAACATCTGATCCTGTTCCTGGGTCAGCAGATCAGAGGGGGAATGCAGTCCTACAGCCTCAGGCAGTGCCAGCACAGCAAGGTGCAGATCGCCTTGCCCCAAACAGGTGCGGTGCCCGCCGACGCGGTGGCCCTGTGCACCAAGCAATACTGTATGGGAAAACTCCATGTACGGTATAGCAGCACAACAGGGAGCATCGGTTGAAATTCTCCCCCCTGAAAGGCAGATGGAGCTCCAACAGCAGGCAACAGAGTCCATTTGCCAATCACACAAGGAGGACATGTTGGCGTCCAACAGGGACTGACAGGCGGCACTGGAGACTCTGCGTAAAGCCATATCTGTAGAGTCCCAGGGCCACAGGGAAGCCCTGAGGTTAGAACTCCATTTCCTCAGGGAGAATCTGGTTGAACTTGAGGCTTCCCGAAATTTTAGGGCATAACAGCAGCTGGAGCAGCTCACACGTTCGCTCTTAGCTGAGCTGCAGGCAACTCGTGAGGAGATCCGGGCATCACGCAAGGCCATGCATGCAGAAATGCAGGCAACCTGTGAGGTGCTGCATGGGGATCTCTGTACTATCATCCTCCAGAACGAGACCTTCCACACCCGCATGCTTGCTTCCATGGAGGACCATACCAGGGCTTTGCGTGGGCTGCATCCCATAGCACTGCCACCTCCTGATGTAGCAGCAGAGGGTGAAGAGAGCGACAGCAGTTCTCCCACATTGGCGTAGCCGTGCAGGCCATGAGCCCATGGAGGTATTTTTTTTTATCGCAACATCCATGCAGGTGGGTGTTGGTGTGCACCCTGTCCTCGAACCTCCTGGGTGCCCCCCCGGCCCACACATGGCCATTTTTGATGTTCCTTTTTTTTTACAGTGTGTTGCCTTGTGTGGCTCCCGTGGGCGTCCACTGTGTATTCCAGCTGGGCACATGCAGGCTTGTCCTGTGTTTGGGTTAGATGCTTGGGTTCCTGACACACAACCCTTCTGCTTCCCCTTTCCATGGGCTTGCAAAGGGTGTGACCAAGTGACAGTGACTTACACAGTGACATTGGGCTCCCATGAGCTGTGTGGGCAGTCTGTGGTCAAAACTGTGTGGACATCCCTAGTGGGGATTGTTGTTGTATTGAACATTGCATGGTGTATTGATATGTGCTTGTGTATCCATGTCTTCCTCCTTATTCACAGGTACCTTCTTCATGTCTTCACAAGGCCGTCTCCTTTGCAGATGCAGTTCATGTTGTATGCAGTACGCTGACACATTTGCCTGACAGCAACCCTCTGCAGTTGGAAGGGGTCAATGTGCTGGCTTATTCAGGTTGTAAGACTTGCACTACTTTGATTTTGTACTGTCATATTTTGGCCCTGTTTCATCCTGTGTTGCTGTATTGTGTTGCTGGTAAGAATTTGTTCATGTGTGCTGTTTGTTATTGATTACTGAGAGCATATTGTCTATAGCCTGTTTCCATTTGGGACAGTGCACTTTGTGACACTTGTGTCATGTGTTATGCATTCATTTGTTTGGTTTCACATTGCATGAGATGCCATGGTGTGTTGGGTAGCTGAGATGGGGAGGGGTTGGGTGACATGGCACTATTTTCATGTTGTATTTTGCAAGGGGGTAGTCAATCATGCAGCATAAATGTGTGCCTTTTTGTGACGCAGCAATGGTTGTCTTTCAGTAGGTACGGATGCACACAATGTAACACTTCCAGGTGACCAATCTCAGACTGGTATGGTTGTGACAGTTGACTGTCCCTTATGTCATCATCATTGATTGTCAGCTGGTATGTGCCAGGGCTGTGTGTACTCCACAGGGGTGTGATTTTAGGTGAAGTAATTAGCCACCAGCTGCGTATGGGCTGCCTCACCACATGCCCTTTCCCCTCCCATGTGCAGCGGCCGTGCATGTTGTTGGGGATGTCAGGGCACCACCATGTCCACCCGCAGGCCCTGGCGTGTTGCAACATTGTGCAGGACACATGCTGCTACTATAATCCAGCACACTACTGGGGGCGCATATAGCAGCTGCCCACCAGAGCGGTCAAGGGAACGAAAGCGTGACTTGAGCACTCAGAATGTGCGCTCCACTATGCTCCGGGTTGCAATATGGGCTGTGGTGTATCTTACCTCGGGTGGTGTGGTGGGGTTCAGAATTGGTGTCATCATGTGGGTGCTCAGGGGGTAGGCACTGTCCCCTGAGGAGGTGATGATGGGTATCATTAGTGGGGTTGTGACATTACTCAGTATCTGACATGCATGCATGTGCAGAGGCATTTATACTCACCAAGCAGCCATGTATCGCCATGCCACCCAGCTTCTAGGTCCCGGTTTAGGGGTGACATTATGAAAATGAAACTGTCATGGGTGGACCCTGGATAGTTGGCATATACTGAGGTGATGATTCCCTTGGCATCACATACTACCTGCATGTTGATGGAATGCCAGTGCTTGTGGTTTCTATAGATATGCTCAGTTGCCCTGGGAGGATGTAGAGCCACATGGGTGCAATCAATGGCACCCAGCACTTTGGGGAAGTGTGCCACCCCATAAAAGTCCTGGATGGCAGCCAGCTTTCTGCAGGTATTCTGGGCATGTATATGTGCCTGCGGACTGAAGAGCGTGCAGTCATGATGGCCAGAACCTGGTGTAGGCAGCGTGACTGCGTGGCCTGTGACACCCCCCCCCACTATGGCACTTGTCCGATGAAATGAACCAGTGGCCAAGAAGTGCAGTACATAGAGCACCTTTTCCAAGGGGCTCAGTGCTTGGGAGCACAGGGTGGGTGATGTGAGGTCATCCTCCCACTCACTCACCAGGTCGAGTATTATGTGTGGTGGGAACCTGTACCTCCCATACACCTGGTCATCAGGCATCCCAAAAAGGCTGGTCCTGCCTGTAAAAATTCTGGGCCTGGCTATCCTCCTCCTCCTGCGGTGTCCCACGACCACTGCTGCGAGGAATGGTATATTCATTGTAGCGTCTGAGCTTGTTTGTTGTTTGTGCGCACTTTTATGCTGCGCAGGGCCGCATACTCCTGCTTCCTGCTGGCGTACGTGTTTCCGGATTGCACACGCGTTTCCCCTGTTCGATTCCATGAATAAATGTTGTAGGCGTGCGTGTGGGCATTCCGCGCATTTGCCTCCTGTACTTCCCCCATAACGCCCACATTTTCACACGTTGTTCCCCATTCCGCGTGTTACGCCCTGTGTTCCGCCTACTTTTGTTGTGTGCGCCGCGCTATGGTCGCTTTCGCTGTGCGCGTAGCGCACGCCGTTTGATGATGTGTGTGCCCGCGTGCGCCACGCAGGATTTTAGCGCACATCCTAGGATTTACACGTGCAAAGAACTCCATGAATCGATGTGTGCGGCTTTTGCACGCTTGCGCTGCGATTTTCGCGCTTGCGCTGTGATTCGCATGCTTAAACACACTTGCGCGGCTCACAATTATTCCATGAATCGGCCTCTTAATTTCAACTCTCACTTAAACCTACGACCTCTAGCTACATCCACAACTAAAAAACGAAACAGTATATTTGACCCTTTTCTATAAAAAATGCATAGTGAAATTTAGGGGGGAATTTGCAATTTTGCAAAAGTTTTACATGTGTGCTTTCCCAGTCCCAAACTCCCATTTTGATCTAAAGTGTGTACTGTTGCTCATACGATAGTTTATGTTTGTTAGAATCTGTTCAGTGTTGCTCCCATAGGAATTTATATCAATTTAAGGATTTTTGCACAATTTTGCTTGTTATTCTAAGCCATTTTCAACTGTCATTTTAAAAGTGTAAAAGTTCCAAAATGCTTTTCTCTCTTGTTTGGGGAGGGAAGATTATATTCAAACACTGTATACTGTTCTACATTTCTAAATACCTGCTGCTTACTTACATCTGTGTAGAATTGCTTATTTGTGAATTTGACTTTTTGCAGTGGGAAACCTTAACTTGAACGCTATCTTTCCAACAAGCCAAAACTGTACTTTTCCCTGTGTTTTATCTTCTGTGCTGCTCAAAAGTGAATTCAATTGCTTTATTTATTTTCTGATTTGTATTGTCACCACATTGGTGATTGCTGCCCCACATATATTAAAACTTGTGTTTGATTTCAATTTAAATAATAAATAAATATTTACCTTTACCCACCAGCCTGATTCCTGGTTCAGTGTGACCTGGGGGGGTATTTTGAGAAGGGTGTGATATGAGTGGTATATCACTCAGAATAATGAGCCTATAGACACAATAAATATTTCATCTGTGCATTAGATGCTAGGCGAGATCCAGGTGTATTGCCTGATTGAAATCTTTAACAATACCACCACACCTAAAGCTAGGATGCACTTACCATCAGACAATTGCATCAGCTGTACACATAAATGGTGCACCCAAGCACCCTGTGACACCTTTCTCGCTCAACTGACCTGGACTACAGTCCCCAAGGGCGTTCAACCTACCCGCGCTTTGAGGTCATACCCACATTTTTTAAAGATATCCATTCCAACATTGCATCTGCCCAATGACTGCCATAAGTGTAATGAAATGCTGTGTGTCGTATCTGCCTAGTCTCGCCATTCAAAACAATTAAATGGTCTCCGCACCTGGCAACATTAGCCCCATTTTATAGATACATTTCAACAATGCTGATGTCCCATCTTTGACTATCCAGCAACTGAAATGCAGAGTGCAGCATCCCTAAAGTCTGTGCTGTGAGTGACACTTTACCTCAGTCAAACCCATTCTCTGCTAGCACTGTGCCCTGCAGGTGTTCCACCTGCACCCACACTCCTTTCTTCGGCTTGAGCGCTGCAACCCCCAACTCTATTAGGAAGAAATGACCAGCCAATCGCTCCAAATCAGCCTTTACTGGGCCGACAGCTGCATTTCTGAGTCTCGTGCCGAGTGGGCCACGCACCTGTGCGGCACCCACGGCCAGTTCTTTGTATATTACCAGCTCCAACAAGACCATTGATGCCTCTGTCTCTCAAAACTGTGCCTCACATGCACGAGTCCATGAAACCCCCGGCCCAAGCGAACAAAAGCGCTGCCACTAAACGTATCCACTAATATGCACAGACATTGCTCGCCTCCGACACTAATACCAGGACACAGTCACACCCGACACGTCCACCGCCTCTGGTTCTCCCGACGCTGCAGCAAATGCAGCCTTGTCGATGGCAGCCACTGCCAAAGGCAAAAGAAATAAAAAATGAGAAAAACTGGGCTGCCTCTGCAGCTTAATGGACTGGTCTTGGGCGGGGTCGAGGAAGAGCACCATCCGCTCTCGCTCTTCATAACCACCCGAGACCGCTGTTCCATATGCTTCAGGGGCCGGGCGGCGATGCTTGAAAATGACACGCTCGCTCTGCCTGGCGCCCCAGATTCTCTTCCAGACCCCTGGTGTCGTCCCCTTTTGGCCCGCCACCACGCTATTGTAAGACACACAGGATGAGGATCTGCATCCCCTCCTCTACCTTCCACCAGGGAAAATCAGCACAGATGGCTACCATCTGGAAAAGGGATCACTCTGCATCTCGTGCGTCGAAACTCACACAGGCACATGACTTATGACATTACTCCTGTTTCAGCAAAAATACGTAAAACAACCCACTATTAAACGTCATCCGCATAATAATATAGGAATGTACACTTTGTGCATCAGAAATGAGCTTGTGCGCTTCCTTCATGAGGAACCCATTATGCAGCACATGGAATGGCGGAAGCACATGGATAAAAACAAAGCAAAGCAGATGGAAAAAGAATAAGGCCCAGCTGGTGCTTTGGCCATTTCATGGCAGGAATCGGCAAGTTGCCATGCCAACGCTACACACTGCTTCCAAACTCCACTTCTCCTTTATCTTTTTATAGTAACAATGTTTTTGGTGATATTTGTGCTTTATGCCACAAAGCGCCAAAACCAAAAAAGGCTACGAGAGAAGTGAACTCTCGTAAATGGGGTTTTGAAGAGAGATGGGGGCACATATATGGAGTTCCAGGAGTCATGGTGGGATCAGGCAGATGGCATGGCAGGGCTTCCTCATCCGAGGTGGCACTCTCACTCTTTTCAAACTAGGCAAATGGAGCTTTAGGCCAGCCACACACATCTTGACTACTAATGGATATACATTAGATGGGGGTGAGGCTTGCAACACATACCCAATCAAAAATCAAAGCTAATTAGTTTGCACAGGTGTCAGCACTATTACAACAAGACCACAAGTACAAAAAAGGGCCTGCCCTGTTTATGCATTGGGAGTTAGGAGACAGAAAAAAGTGTCAGAGGAAGAGGTGAGCAGGTGCAAGTGGATCTATGTCACCTAGCCTAAGCCCTGCCCACCTGTCAGTCATCTTAAACTGTTGGCACCTTCCTGTTTTCCCACCCTTTTCCCTTACTTAATCAGCCCTTCAGCCTCTTTCCTTTGCAGTTGGTGAGCAGGTGCAAGTGAATCTAGGACACCTGTCCTAAACCCCACCCGCCTGTCAATCACCTTAAACTGTTGGCAGCTTCCTGTTTTCCTGACATTGTTCACTGCTTAAGAAGCCTTACAGCATCTTTCCTTTGCAGTTAGTGAGCAGGTGAAAGTGGATCTAGGTCACCTGGTCTAAGCCCCACCCACCTTCTTAGCCCTGCCTCTTACTTTCTGCTCTTAGCACTTAGATCTATGGTGTCTCTTGCCCAGGCATCTGAAGTGAAGGACAAATGAAGAAAATGGCAATTCATGTCTGGACCTGTTCGGAAAAGGTTGCCCCACGTCCCGAGCCCCAGCTCAGACAACAGGTAAACACACGCTGACAGGTGTCTTCCCCCTCTGACCCCATAGGTCATCGCCACCATCATCAGGCAACAGCAACATTGCCCCTCCTCTAACGCATGGACTCCACAATGGAGCAACCACACCCACATCAGCCTCAAGCCCATCAACCCCCTCTCACCGTCCACAACATGGAAATTGATGCTCGCCAATATCCGCTCAGCTATCACCCATGAAGCATACATCGCCAACCGCATCACTACACAGGACCTTGATGCCATCTTCATTACCAAAGCCTGGCTGGCACCCACCTCCACCCACATCCTAGATGCCCTTGTCCCCGAGGGCTACATCATCCAACATAGAGACCAGCCATATAAGAAAGGCAGAGGCTTGCAGTCATACACAAGACCTTGTGGCCCTGCACCAGACTTAATGTTGACAACATTGGCTCCTTTGAAGCACTCCCCTGCCACTTATCGCTCTCCCTGACAGACACAGTCACCTTGCATCTCATCGACAGACAACCCAAACCCAAAACTGCCTTCATCGTAGACTTCAACGACCTGGTCACCACCATGTCCCTCACGCATGCAAACAACATCTTCCTAGAAGATTTCAACGTCCCAGGCATCAAGGCCACGAAACCAATGAAGGAAGCTCTCCTCAGCCTTCCCAACATCCGCAGCCTCACACAGCACATGAAAGACCCAACACAGAAGAAAGGTAACATCCTCAACCTAATCATCACTGTACTGTCTTCCCTCCAATACAGATTTCCTCTCCTGCTTGACTGGTCTGACCACCTAGCCATGCCTTCAAACATTCTTCACACCACCCCAGTCAAGCACTCCCACAGAAACCCAGCAGACAAACCTTCAGACCATCCACAGACCCACCTAACATCCATCCTATGGCCAAAATTCAAGACACTCTCGACAGAGGACCTGGTAGAAGCTCTGGCTGCCCTCAACGCCACACGCTATACAGATGAAATCTTCCCAGCATCCATCCTCTTGACCTTCCCCACAGAAGCTCTCCTTCCCTAACTGGAGATCATCAACAGCTCCCTAACTCAAGGCACCTTCCCATTGACCGTAAGAACAGGACAAATTCTCCCTCTACTAAAGAAACCCACTCTGGATCCCAACAACCTATGTAGCTATCACCCACCTTCCCTTCCTAGGTAGGATCATCAAGAAAGTGCAGTAACACATCAACACCAACAAATCTCCTACAAATGTACCAATCTGGATTCAGACCCAGATGCAGCAACGAGGCAACAACCATACAGGTGGTTGACGACACCCTCAAAGCCCCTGCCACCTGGTTCTTCTCAACCTCCCGGACTCTTTCGACACAGTAGACCACCATGCACCTGCAGACACACTACATCAGTGCATGGGGATCAGCAACCTTGTCCTACACTGGTTTAAGTCCCACCTCTCCAACAGCAAGCAGTTTGTTCAGACTGACTCCTCTAGATCACCAATGCTAACCTTCACCTGTGGAGTCTCAAAGGGTTCCATCTTCTCCCCAGTGATCTTCGATCTATACATGGAACCATTGGGAGCCCTCTTAGCAGCACGCAACATCAACATCAACCAATATGCTGACAACACAAAGCTATACCTCAAGATCGACTCCATATGGGCCAGCCATAGCGTAAAAATGTGCCTCTCGCTGATCCAGTCTTGGATGTCCAGTGCATACTTGAAGCTCAACCCCTCCAAGACCGAATTACCACTTCTTACCAACAACACCGAACACCCAGACATACAGACCTTGCTATTAACCACAAACTCTGAGGGCTTCACACCCTTGCTCACCTCCTGTGCAAAGCCCCTCTGGTTCCATATCGACAAACAGCTCTCCTTCAAGACACACATAGCTAGGAAAACGTAGACAGCTTGGTATCAACTCTCCTTCCTGCGAAATGTCAAGCACTACTTCCCTCCGGACAGCTTCATATACACTGTTCAAGCACTGATATAATCCCACCTGGATGGGGGCAATGCACATCCTCCCTTGTGCCAGTGAGAAGTGTCCTACACATGGCTGCACACCTCATCAAGGGTCTACACAGATACTACCACATCACACCAGCCCTCATCGACCTTCACTGGCTCCGACTGCACACACAATTCATCTTCCTCTCACTGCATGATCTATAAGGCAGTCACCCTCCAGTCACCCAGCTATCTCATGGTGAAATTCTGCATCTTCGGCAGAGAGTGCACCACTAGAAGCCAGGACATGTGCAGAAATCCACTGCTGTAAAAAGGAAAGGACCAGAAAACAAGCCTTCTCTGCCTATGCCCCCAAGACTATGGTACCTACTCTCCGTCAGCATCAGACTTAACCCCATGTTCCTACAATTCAGAAAAGAACTCATGTTCACCTATTCAAGGAGTCTCTCTTGCTCAACAACGCCACTCGTGTCACCTGACTTGCTAGATGCTGCCCACATTGGAGAGGCTGACACTCTTACCCAGTGATTGTTGGTTCCAATGGCCTAATTTGACATGTTGTACACTAGCTGGGATCCATATGCCAGATTTAGTGGAGTCAGCCTATCCACCCAAGGACCGTAGACATATTTATACAGTGGCTAGAAGTGTTTCCACACTCACCAAGCCAAAAATATCTCACTGGCCCCAGCTGCCACATCTATCTTTGTGGGGGGTTTCAATGATGATAGACAACAGACTAAATGTCACCACATGGCAAATGGTGAGGAAATAGACTACCATTGGCTGGCCAATTGACAGTGATCAAGGAGGGTCCCTCTATGGAGATCCCATTGCTTTGAGAGCTGTGAATGACATTGGTACATTGTCAGCCGTGTTCAAACTGTTTGGGAACTGTCAGCTATGATAGCATGGGGACGTAGAACCCTGGTCTTTACCTAAAATTCCTAAGGCCTGATTTACAAAAATGTTTTCAATGGAACTTTCAAATGTTAACATATTTCTGTATATCTGGCCCATAGTGTACTTTAATAAGTTACTCTTATATATTACACACTATTAAAGAAAACTTGGTCTACCACTTAAAAGGTGTGGTATTGTGCACAATGCTCTTGCTTTAAAACACTGATGCAATTATAAGTGAGACCTTGGGCCTCATTACAAGCATGGCGGTCCGGGAACTATGGTACCGTTAAGCACGCCGGTACGGTAGTTCCCGGAACACCATACTATGTGCTCTGCTAGTGGGTGCCGTTTTACCCGCCAGGTTTTTCCTGGCGTGTGTACGCGAGAAGAGCACGTTGGATGCACCGGCACAACTCTGCTTGTGCCGGTGCATCCGACCTCCCCATCTCCATTCAGCCCTATTGGGCAGAATGGGGGTAGGGAGGCCCTTGATTCCGGCACCCACAAATGGACAATTACCGGATCCACCGATCTCGGCATGACCCGGTTCTTGCCCATTTGCACGTGCCGGAAAAAATGCAACCCCGGTGGAAGCCGTGCCCTTAATAAGGGCACGGCTACCGCCAGAGTTGTAATGAGGCCCCTTGGATAATAGGAATAGACTATATTTAATGAGCAACCGGCTACAGGGGGAGCAGCCATTCAGGTTCTGCAGATCATGGGCTGAAACCGCTAATCTCTGCCCGCATTCCATGTAAACTGCAGGCTGCTTCCCCACCCCACACCAAAATCTTCCCCCCACCCTCCATTCCTTTCTATTTTTAATATCCCCAACCCCTTTCCCCAGCCCTACTTACCTGATCATTGTGGCAGTGAGGCTCATCACTGCTGAAGCTTCTCTCGTCTCCCTTTGCCGGCCACCACGAAAATGGAAGAGGAGTTCCTCCTTCCATCTCTGTGGCGGCCACCTTGGAACTTTATTTTCTATGAATGAACGGGACTCCACAAGGTGTCCCGTTCACTCATAGAAAAGATCCTGCAATCAGCACCCCAGGTTGCTAATGGCGTTAGTAACGCGTTCCACAGGCTAAATCAGGGGTAACGTCCCAGTGCCCTCATTAAACACTCTCACTTCACTTGGGCTTTTACTCAGGTTGCTGGCTCGTTGCCCGCTTGTATAGCCAGTGGAACAGGTTACTAACGCCTTAATATGTCAAATATCCAGCACAATAAGCCTTCAAATTGACTTTTCAGGTGAGCAGTGGAGAGCAATGTAGTATGAATCTTTGTTATTTATTTGCAATTGCTAAACATGTACAAGAACTTATATGCCCTAATGACAGAAAGTCTGATGTTGTTCAGCTGAAGCTGTGCCCTGTTTAAAAGAAAGCACACAACTAGGTCTCACCCATGACACACAAGCACCTCAAGAGAGAGTGGACTTTATGCCTGTATAGAAATGTTTTTTTACAATGATATTGTTTACTGTGTAGTGCAATAATATAACGTGGCCCTGTGTTTCCTTTCAGATAGGATGTAGCCTTGCCTGAACAACACCAGGCTCGCATGAATCAGTCTCTCATGGTTACATGTTAATAGGTGTCAAGAATAAGCAAAGAATCATTCTAAAATGGCTTTCTACATCTCAGAACACGGGTCAATATGAAGGCACATGTTGGGGGCTTATTTACATATTTAGATATAGGAGGTTATGTAATTTATCCCAGCTGCCACTGGCGATTACTTCAATGTGCTGAAATAAAAATGCTTCATGATGCCACCTAAGTAGGACGTTTGTGGTATGTGAGTGTTATTTTTTGCAACCTATAACACTACTCATACAGTCATAGAGTCCCTGCTGGTAGTAACGAACCTCACGTATAAGAGCGCTCCATCAGTTTTAACTTAATTCTTCTAGCTACACTAATGAGCGACCCAATAATTCGATGCCAGGCGGCTATCAAGTAAAGTGCGGGCTGCAATTACATGCATCGATTCCATCAAAAAAGCCTCAGTTCACAGACAACTCTTGCTGCTATAAACTACAAAAAAATCCAACTTGTTAATCTTAAGTAAGCTTCCAGTTATTGAGTAGCTTGCCACATTATTTGAAGCTTTGATCACATATAAGTGTGTAACTTATACAAAAGTTTACAATTTGCTGATGTCTTGACTGAGCTGTGTTTCTTTTGCTTCGTAGGAATGGCAGCGTTGTCGTCATATTCAACCTTTACTTTGTGCAGTTGGTTCCAGATGGAAATATAAAGAATGCAATGCTTTTAGGCATTGAAGCAAATACAAGTGACCTTTTGCAGACATTTGAGATTGATGTGAAGAGCATAGAGATCACAGGTAACTCCCACATCTTGAATGTCTTTGTTGTCAAAATGTGGGCACAACGTGATTACTGAGAGATCAAAGCAAACATGGTCATTTTTATTACAACTTTTCTTTCATGTAAAGTGCAAACCAACAATTTTTAAAACAATGTTTGATTTGGACAAACATGTTGGATTTGTTTACCGCACTTGGTTTAACAATGGAATGGTAATTAGAAATACACCAGTGATTATTACATAATTGTTCTACAACCTTGTGGTGTGACATGCCCTACTATGAAAAACATAAATGGTCCATAATCTGTCCGGCGGATGCATTTACAAGGTGCACAAAGAAATTCTGTTTTGACATATCAGGAGACACCATCACAGTTCACAACAGGAAAAAAGATATATTATCAAAGTATATACAATCTCAAAATTCGGAAATATAGCACTGGCCCGATGAATCAGACTGGACAAGATGATTTAGGCAAAGCCAGGAATGTAGGAATGCATTCACAAATGGTTGGGTGTGCAGAATTACAGCATTTCTCGTCCGCCAATTGTATACAATAAACGGTGCATATTTTGCAAACATTGTAGCATTTGTTATTAGATATAGAATGAGGGAGTTTCTAAAATGGTTACCTTAAAACTATGTTCACACACAGGAGGCAGACTAACACAATATGAACAATGAAATTAACTTGATGAAAAAATGATCTGCAAATACGTTTTTGCTGGCAATATGCTTGCTTTGTTATTGATAATGAGACAAACAGAACAAAACCATTTTGTGTTCATTAGAAAATTGTTTGTTTATTTGGCATGGAGTATGTATCCAATTAAATAAATATGTATGGGACAATATTTTGCATGCATACGAATTTAAAATGTCTACACGTTCGTACAGCTTTGGGGTACCAGGATGCAAGCAATAGAAAATATAATAACTTCTTGATGATTCGGACTGGAGAACATTATTTAGGCAATATTAGGAATGCGTTCATAATAGGGTGTTTGAAATGGCAGAATATCGCTTTTGCCAAGTTCATTAATTTGTCCAATACAAAAATAAGATCATGTTATTTTTAAAAAGAGAGTTAGATTTAAGCTACAGACACAAACAGGAATCAGACTAAGACAATCACAGCAATGGAATTATGTTAATATAAAGAATGTTCCACATATTAACTTTTGCTGGAAAACAAATCCGCAAATGATAGGGTTCTGCTGGAAAAAGAAGCAGTCGTGAGTGGTTCCTGATTTCATGATATTTGCATTTTGCAGGCAAACTTCTCACAAAATCAAACATGCAAAAATATTATGATCCTGCATAACGGGTTCATGTAACATCTTTCATGGGGAAATGGTATCTGTGAAACTTTTTTTAGAGAATTCTCGTTCACATAAGGCATCAGTTTTAAAACCAATAGGTAGGTTTTCCCCATTGACAACATTAAACACAGGGGCTAATAATCATGAAACATCACAAATGATGAAACGTTGAAAAGAATATGCAACAAATATAAAAAAAAACAAAATTAACATTTATCCACAAAATATTTAAGTGTTATAAGGGGACAGAGAGGGAATGAGAAAAATAAAAAAGAACGATCAACACTTATCTTTTCAATCTTACTCGCCCTTCCTGTGTTTGTTTGTGCGTGTGTGTGAGAAAGAGAGAGGGAGAGAGAGAGAGAGAGAGAGAGAGAGAGAGAGAGAAGGGCAGAAAGATAGAAAGAGCAATAGAGATAGACAGACAGAAAGACAGACAACAGAGTCAGAGTGAGAGAGACAAGAGAAAAAAGAGGGCAATGAGAGAGAGAAAAACAATTCAGGGATTCTAATTCTGTGAAGTTGTGCTTGGTTCAACTGGCATCCACATGGCCTTCTCTGCTTCTACCAAAAGGTTTCCTCTTTGTCCTTAGCAGGGGCGTCATTTCAGGCACATGCCAATGCTAAAGGACGTGACATCATGTGACCCTTGTCATCTGATGACATCACAGGAAGTTATTTCATTTGACCCCATCCCAAAGTGACATCACAGGACAGGACATGCTATTTATTAATATTGCAGACACTGTGTTTAGGATAGAGACATAGTAATTTACAGTAATATGCTCAGGGAAGGGATGCAGGTCTGTGTAACTTTTGAGGAAAAACCAATATGGCAAAAGTCACTAAAAAGCACAAAATGTTGCCATTTGTGAACCCAGGCTCTGGGGGGGATCAGAGTTGGGCGAGAGTGTATCTTAAATTAATCTGTGAAATGTGTAAGTAATTTCAACGACGTTTGTATCTGGGAAACCTGTTAGTTATGAAAAATTCATTTTCTAAGTAAAAGCAAAGGGGCGTTTCTTCAATAGACTGTAAGACTATTCTGACACACTATCCCTTCTCAAATCAGGTCACAGAGAATCCTTGACCTATCAAATCATGAGAGGGTTGGGCATGCAGAATGAGTCGACCTACCCACTTTCAAAACACATAAAAAGAGACTGCTTGGACAGGCAAGGGATTCATTTTTCCATTTTCTTGCGGAGCATTTTGCCGGACCACACAACATATAGAAGGAACATCCAGAACTTAGACTCCAGATAGACTACAGAACTTAAAGCAAATGCACTGTCGGAACATATAGTTACTCTGTTGTCATTACTTTCTTTAAGTGCTAAAATTAGGGACACTAACTCTGCTGCCTGGGCAGAGTAGTGTTGTGGTAGCTGGACACATTTTACTGGAACATATGTCCACTCCTCTGTCAATCTTACCACTGCTGCACCTGTTCTGTGGACCCCATCACTTTGGTCAATTGTTGAGGACCCATCAATGTACAGTATCAATCCCCCCTCTAGGGCGTTTTCCTCAACTTTCCTTGTGCTGGAATATGTGTTGATAGCTTATCTGCAGTCATGTGCATAGTTGTCATCTTCTACTACCTCTGCTATGAACCTTGCTGGGTTCATGTTGCTGCACCTTACAATTGTTAACTCAGGCCTAGACAAGATAACCTCGTACCCTGATGCTCTTTGAGTGGTCAGTGTGGATTTTGGTTTGTTTAAAATGGCAAAAAGGGCATGCTCCACATACAGTGTTGTTGTGCAACCCATTGTTATTGAGGATGATTTTTCCACCACAAAGGCTGCGGCAGCCAGGCTCTGCTCGCACGGGAAGTGTCCTAAGATTACAGGGTCTAGGTGCAGGCTGTAAAATGCCAGTGGTTTGTGCCCCATGCTAGTTTGTTGTGTCAGTACTGCTCTCATCACTGCTGAGCTGCAATGTGTAAAGATAAAAAATTGTTCTTCATAATTTGGCGTGGCTAGTACTGGTGCTGTGAATATGGCATGTTTTAGTTCCTGAAATGTTTCTGTCATTTCTGTGGCCCATCTCAACTTTTTTCACCCTCTCTGTGCTTCTTTTAGTGCCTCAAGCAGTGGTCCTGTGTATGAGCTGTAATCGAAAACCCAAGCCCTGCAGTAATTGCATAGGCCCAAGAACTGCTGCAGTTCTCTCACTGTCTGTGGCTGTGGTGTGTTTGTTATGGCCTGTGCCCGTTGAGGTGCAATGTTTCTTCCATTTTGTGAAATGAGCTGGCCTATGTAGAGCACTTGTTCTTGGCAGTACTGTAGCTTTTCCTTGCCTACCTTGTACCCTTTTTCTGCTAGCACAGTGAGCATCTTAACAGAGTCTCTCCTGCACTTCTCTTCTGTTGAGCTGCAGATGATTATGTAATCAACATATTGTAGCACTGTGCTCTCCATCTCAATGTTTTCCCAGGTCAATTTGTATCACCCTGTTAAATATAGATGGGGATTCACTATACCCTTGGGGCAACCTCATGTGTTTCCGATTTGTGTTGCAGTATGTGAAGCTTGTCAGATCTTGTGAGTCAGGGTGTAGTTGTATTGAGAAAAATGCATTTTTGAGGTCAATCACAGTGAATCGTGATGCCTCTGTTGGTATTCCACATAGTCTAGTGGCTGGGTTAGCCGCTATAGGGTACTCTGCCTCTACAATGTGGTTGAGGGGTCTTAGATCCTGTATGAAATGCTAAAACCCTCCCTTGGCACAGGATACACAGTGGTGTTGCATGGAGACTCTGATGGTACTAGTATTCCTCTCTCTATTAGTGCTGTTATTGTTTCATATATTCCTTCCTCTGCCTCTTTTGATAGTGGGTATTGCTTCACTCTCCGCAGTATGGCCCCCTTTTTCAATTGTATTTTCACACCTCCAATGCTTTTAATGCAGCCCACGTCATATGGACTGGTGGTCCATAAAGATGCAGGTACCTTTGCCATATCCTCCTCATAAAACGGCACAACTGTAGCAGCTGGTGCCTCTAGTGCCAGTTCCATCTTTTGTGCTACATCTCTGTATGTTACCGTCGCCCAGATGTGGACGCTCATTTGAAACACCATCTCCCCCTCACCATTATCATCTGAGAAGAGTTCCTCATCAGATACTTGTGTTAGTCGGCACCCTTCTGCTAGAGCGATAACTGCCCTCCATGCCCTTCCTTCCCTGTCTTGGGCATGCAACGCAATGTAATCCTGCTCTGCCACAATGCTCTCAATGCTCAGTGAAATCCTGGTCCCTTCCCTCTCGTTGGTTGTGTTTCTGGTCTAAAAAGGTAAGTTGTAGGCCTCCTCCAGACCCTCCCTTCAATTCCTGGTAGCCATGCTATTGCCATGTCTGTCCCATATTGGAATAGTTCTCCATCTATTGGTTCTGCTCTTGCTACTGTTTTGCCACAATAAGCCTGCAATATTTGTCTAGCTGTGAGCATGCTTATGCCTGGTGGAGAGCAAATTATCCCTTTGTCAGCGAAGGAGATAGTCATGATCAATCTGCTCATGATATCTCTACCTAGTATGTCTACTGGTGACTTTTCTGAGTATAGCAGTGGCAGTGACATATCATGATCACCTACAGATAGGGAGATATTATCTGTGAAAGGAACCAACCCTCGAGCCCCAGAAAATACTTGAGTGTTCATAGCTTCGCCTGACAGTTGAAACTTCCCCTCTCTTATGCATGACCTAGTGGCCCCTGTGTCAACTAAGAAGGAAAATGTGTTGTCACCTATCGTCACCTGTATGCATGGTTCCTCTGCAGGGTTAGGTATTATTGATAGGATGGGACACATCAGGAACATCTGTGGGCTGTCCTATTGTGGGTATAGTGACTGTCCACTTCCTGTGTATGGGTTATGCCCCAATATTGTCACCTTCCCAAGCTGTGTCTGGGCTACAGGTGCGTCAGTAGATGTTATCGCGCTGTCTTGTATTTTTGCTAATTGTTGGCCAGTTTGGACCTGCTGTTGCTGCTGTGTACTTGGCTGTTGCTGCAGTTGTGTGTGTGCTTGTATGTTTGGTTGTTGTTGCTGTTGTGGTTGCAATGTCTGTTGTTGTTGTTGTGGCATTTTTGTTTGTTGTGGTGGTAATTGTTGTTGCATCCCCTGCTGTTGGTAAACCTGTTGTTCCCCCATAGGCCCTTGCTGTCCCTGCCCCCCCCCCAAGCCTCTTGCGCTGGTCTCATCCTACATGTGCGCGACACATGTCCTGCTATTCCACATATCCAACATGTCGGTGGTTCCCATGCTTGCCATTGAAGTCCCCCCCCCATGTAGACCTGATACCCCTGCTGGCCCTGTTGATTGTAACCTCGGAACCCTCACCCTTGCTGGTTGATGGGTGGGCCATATCCTCTCCCTCTCATTTTCCCACCCCTCCCTCTTTATTTGTTTGGGTACCAGTTTTCTATTTACATATAACCTCCCTTCCATTTGTTGTGTATGTGTCGGGGGAAGAAGCATTTGCTGTGTCACTACTTGTACTTGCTGTGGTGGTACTACCTGTAGTTGTGTTGTGTCTTGTGTCACCATTGTCTGTGGTTGTGCGGGGGCTGTTAGCAGTGCTCCCTCCATGGCATATAGCTTCTTCTGAACCAATTTTGCTTCTTCAACCTTCCTATCCTCCTCCATTTGTTTCATTTTTTCCTGCCACATCCTGCAATAGTATACTATTGTCAGTTGTATTTCTGTCCGTCCTTTAGCTTCCATCACCACTAACTTCTTTAACTGTCTCTGTACTTGCTGCGGGAGCCCTTGTACTAGTATGTGGTAAAGAATTGCTAGTGTTTTTTCCCACGGTTCCCGTGTTTCCAAGCGCCAATTCTCCTGAATCTCCTGTATGTATTTAACAGGATCTTCAGTCTCACACATTTTTCGTGATGTAATTGCTCCTATGTCTGAAGTGTCTGGAAATTGTACCCTCAATTCTTGCTAAAGCGCATGTCTGCAATTGGCAAATGGTACTCCATCATGTGCTGTGTCATGTATTGTCACCCCGGGGAATCCCGCCCTGCTCCATATGTCATCAGCAGCATCCCCCAGTATGGAAATTAGGAGGCCTTTCACGTCTCCCACTGCTAATGTTGCCCTGCAGTGTGTTTTCCATCTCATATATCCACTTTCCAGCTTTCCAGCTCTTGCACTCAATGATGGGAGTCTGCATTTGATATTTTCCTTGTCTGCATGCTTCCAGGGGATGTATTGTGGTCTAGTCCCTCCCCTCTCCTCTCCAGTAGTGGCATTAAATTGTACCCCTCGCCTCTTCCTTCACCCTCATATGTGCGGTTATGTCATTATGTTAATCATTTTCCTCCATGTCTGGTATTTCTTCAATGCTATCGATGTTACAGGTGTTTACCCTTTCACTTCCTATATCTCTCCTCCCTTTTTTGTGCCCTTCTGGTCCTACCATTGGTGTGCTTTCCCTTTCTTCCTGTCTGCATCCTGGGAGATCTCTAAGTCTGCCAACATATGAGGTGTGCACTGGTGTTGGCGTCAGTGGGCGTGGTGATGGGCGTGGTGTTTGTGTGGGTGTGGGTGTTAGTGTGCGCAGCATTTTCTCCGTCGTGTCCCTATTCTTATGCTCTCCTGCATTTGATCCTCCCCTTCTCCCGCATGCCCATGGTGACTCGCAATTAGTGTGCATTATGTATAGTTTGTCTAAACTCTCCTACTTCCATCTCTTCCATTGATGCTCGAACCTTCCTCTTCTTCGCTGCAAAATCCATCAGCTAATGTCAATCCCCACTCTGTGTTTTTTCCCCTACTGTCACTGTCTTTAAACCTATTAACTCTGCATCCGTGTACTCACCTCCTCTATCCTCAGCTGCCTGTGCTGTTGTTGATACCATTTCCTTATCATGGCGCGTGTATTTCCTTGCTCCATTTTCCATCCTCCTATCTCTCCCCTCCCATCCTTCTTTTCCACCACTTCACCACCTATCTCCTCTCTTTTCCTTTTTATTTCTTCCAATATTTCTTCACTTACCTTTGCTAATATCCTTTCCTCATCCTCTTTTCTCCCCTTTATTCCCCCTTCCCTTCTTAATATACTTTCTATAACCTTCCCTTCTTCATACTTCTGTGCACTTCCAGCTATAATCCTCTTTTTCCACATTCCCATTTCCCTATCGTTCTCTTCTCTCTCCTCCTCCTTCCTTCTCATCTCCCTTTGCTCTGCGTGCACCATTCTTTCCGCTGTTGCCCTAATGTGCTCTCCTTCCTTTTTCCGCTCCTCCTCCTTCAGCTTCATTCTCGCCAACTCTTCCTTATATGCTTTCTTTTCATTCTGCCTCCAACGTGTCTCTTCCTCGAGCTGCTTGAGCAATGCGCTTCGCACGTTCCTCAATTCTGCCAAACTTTCCTCTAACATCTCTTCCTCCTCTTGTGACAGTCGCCCTTCTCTTTCTTCACTTACCTTTGACGCTGTCTGTGTGTTTTCCTTCTCTTCCTTATTTGTCTTTTTTACTGTATCCTCCTCTTCCTTAGTTAATGTTCCTCGGAGTTGCAGAAGCACCTGAGCTGCTATCCACTCCTCTGGTCCTACGTCTGCAAAGCTCCCCAAGTACCCGCTGTCATCCCCCTTCCTCACCTGCGTAGTTGTTGAATCTACCATTCCTACCTCCCCTGAAAAGGTGGCAACTAGATATGGGAGAATTTTTGGGTTCCCCTGGTTCTAGTCCTGGGATACCCCCCCCTTTTTGGAGGCAGTCACCAGGATGGGTTTGAACCCAGGGATTTTTATGTTGTTGTTTCTGGGGTGGACGATGGGCGGTGCTAGCTCAGTCCCCACATCTCCCCAGTCTGGATTTGAATCCTTTGGGACCCATTTTACTTTGGGAGGAGTTCCCCCATCTCTGAAGGAGAAGATAATTTTTCCAGGATCCTCTGAGGATCCCTCTCCTTCAAACTGGAAGATTTGTACCTCCTCCGCAAAATGGGTGTGTTTGGGTTCTTTGTTTCTCCTACCCCCCTCTGCTCCTTGGGTGGCAGCCTTTCAGGGGCAGGAGATTTTGGTTCCGGTTCCTGGGTTTCCAGGGGCTTTTTACAAGTAGGGAAGGAAGCTTCCTCCAAGGCTTTACACCCCCCTTCCCCTTCTGCCCCCTCGCTGGGAACTGGTGGGTTGTTGGGGTTCTGTCCCCGTCATTGCTCTGGAGCACCAGGTCTGGAGTTTGGGGCATTCTGAGCCGGCATGCTGATCTGAGGGTTCTGTTGAGCCCTCAGCATGCAACCCAGATCCTGTGCCATGTTTTGGACCTGGCGCTATAGCTGTGACACCCGCTCAGGCTGATACGGGGTTCTGTTGTCTCCCCTGGGCTGATCCCGGGAAGGGTAGCTATCCCTTCTCTGAAAATACCCCGGGTTTGTAAAATGTGGCTACCCCTCCACCCTTGGCCTCCCCTCTCCCGGATTGGGTTGTCTGAGCTCAGGAAAGTGGGGAAAGAAGGATGGATTATTTTTGGGTTGAAAGTTTTGTGGGTACCTAGGGAAAAAGTTCTGTCCAGTATTTGGGGAATTTCTGCCCTCCTGGGGGAAGTGAGGAGGGAAGTTCCCTGGGTTAGCTGGTGCTTGGTTGGATCTCCCCCTAGGGCTGGAGGAGTCCACACATAACCCAGGATGGGTCTGTTCCCCTTGTTGCGGGGGTTATGTAGTCAGGGGAGTGAGGGATCCCATTTGTGGGACTACCTCCTTGACTCCCTGTCTGTGACTGGCCCGAGGGCCTTCTGGGCTTGGGATTGTTCTGATTTTGTGCAGGCGGGTTTTTAGGCCCCCCATCTCCAGGGTCAACCTTCACCTCTGCCACCTTAGCAACAGCAGGGGTGTTGGTGGTTTTGGGGCTTTTAGCATTATTCTTGTTTTCTATGGGCTTTTGCACCTCATAAATTCGGGTGGCCTGTTCAATGACCCAGTCTAGTGATCTTTTCTCATGAAAATCTCTCACTAGTTGGGTCATCATGTACTTTGGTAGAGCGTGGAAAAAAGTATTGACACATTCTTTGCTGTCGGTGCGCACCCTTCTGGTGGTCTGCGCAAAGACACGCTTTAATTCATGCACAAATTCTTGTGGGGCCTGATCCTCCCCACATTGCAAGTTGTAGGGTGCCTTGCGAGCCTCCTGAGGATTTCTATGTACAGAAAAATGCTTCAAGATGGCTGCCCTATAGGTGGACCATCTAGAATGATTTTGGTCCTCCAGCCCCACAAAGAAGCTGGAGAATTCTGGTCAGAAAGTCCATTTCACATATTGAATACAACTACTGCTGTCCTTCAAATTGAAGGTTTCCATCATCTGCTCAAGAGCTCTAATTGCTCCCAAACAGAATACTTAGTGTACTTATGATAAGGCGTGATGACGCTCCTTATCGTTTTGATTTGCTTTAAGGGGTCCTTCAGCAAGGCCCTTTTTGCCTTCTTGGCCTTCTTAGTTTGATAATCCCTGGTCCATTCCTCCTCTGACTCAGAGGCACTTCTCCCAGAGGTGCCCGTCTGGTCTTCTAGGTGTTCCCGGATTCTGCGAGCCTGGGAATGGCTGGCAGAATGTGGAGACCTAGTCTCCTGTGTCCTGGGGTTCTCAGAGGAGTCTTCTGATTCCTCATTGCTCCCAGAATTTGATGGTTACCCCCCCACTGTCCTAGCTGGGTAGAGGTTTTTAGGATGCCCTTAGTGGGCCTATTCTCCTGGAGTTCCCCACTAAATTTCACAGAGCGTGGGTATCCATACCCAGATGCCAGCCCATCCATTCCTGGGAGGTACTGGACTATGACCCCATATTTCTGATTGGATTGAAATCTGCCATCCCCGTGGCCCTGGGCTCATGTGCGCCAGTGGACATTGGGGTGGCAGAGTCCAGGGATTGGTAGAGATGAAGGCCTCTGGTACTAGGGTTCCTGGGGTTATGCTCAGGTGTTTCCCTTTCCCAGCTAACCTCATATCTCAGCCCCTGCTCCCTGTTGCCATGCAAGAACCTGAGCTTTCTGTTCCTCAATCAAGGCCTTACTAGTCTCTATCAATCTCTCTTGCATGGCTACCTGTCTATGGGGCCAGTCATTGTTCTCACAGAGAGCCTCATTTTCTCTCTGTGCTTCCTGGGTTGTTTTTGAGTACTGGGCCAGTCTTTGCTGCAGGAGGGTTACCTCCTGAGTCCTGTCCATACTGGCCTGGTCCTCCCTTGCTAGAGCCTCTTCCACCCTCCTGGTGTGCTCTAACAATTGTTGATGGTCTTTTGGAGGTCACCCAGTCCCTGGACGGCCAGGTGATTTTCTTCCGGTTTCTCTTTTAAATAGCAGACTTCCTGGCCTAAGGTGTCCCTTTACTGGGCAAGACCCTGCCTCTGTGCCACCAGGTCGTCCCTCTGTCTTTGAAGCGCACCAGCTTTCTGGCACTCTTCATCAAATTCTGCCTGGGTATCCAGGTCTTTCAGAATTAATTTATTGCTCTCCTCTTTCTCTCTGTCTAGGTGGCCTTGCAGGGTGACTACCTGCTCTGCGCATGCCCTGTTGAAGTTTATCTGTTGCTCCAGCTTTTTCTGGCTCTGCAGTAGAGAGTCCAAACTTTCTTGGTACTCCTTCTGCAAGGCCAGAATTCTGGTACCCTGTTCTGCCTTTTCCTGCTGCAGGATACTCATATCCTCTTTTATTTTGATTATCTACTGTCTACTCTCATTTTCAGACTCTTGGCTCCTCTGCAGCCTCTGCTCAGAAGAGTCCAGGTCAGTTTGGGCCTTTTCTAATGCCTGCAGTTGCCTATTTTCCAGATTATGGTCTTCAGCATATGTGTCCTGTATTGCTCCAATATGCAAATACACATATGCCGCTATTTTGGCAATCTTGTTTTGCTCATCCTTTGCCTTAGGGGCCATATACAGTTCACTCAGGGCCATATGTAAGGGACCCTGGTCTTTTCATGTATCTAATCCTGTTGCAGTGATCTGTTGTGTGATTGCCTGCAACCACACATTCGGATCTTGCTCTGTCCATTCACCTCTCACAAATAACTTATGCAATAGGTGTTCTCTAGCCATATTGATCTCTACCAATGTCGCCATTCTGGAAATATTAACTTCCTTTCTGACTTCCAGAAGTTTTCTTTTTTTTTTGTAAAACTGACCTTTTCCTTAGAGTGTTTCCTTTTGAGGGGTGCTTTTCACAGTGTAACACAGAGTGGTAGCCCAACAGGATGTATGTACCCTACTAGTTAGCACACTGTATTAGACTGTCACAAGTGGTATATCTAATTCAGAAATCCCGGACGAGCCTCTAATCTGTAAGTGGTTTCAACCCAGCACTCCACCTAAGTCAATGCCTAGCGTGTGATGCCCAGCTGGAACCCTTAATGATGTATTTTTATGTCTAAAGTTCTTTTATTTCTGAACGATGTACCCTTATATCACGGCCCTCTCTTTGAATCCCCCCGGTCTCACTGAACCAAGAAGAAGGTTGTTTTGCAAAGTAAAAGACTTATTTGATGGATTTGAACAATATATAAATCACACTTGTATGAATTATGAACAATATCTGGATATCACACTATTAATATTTATACATTGATCAGCGTTGGGTAATATTACAATAATCAACAATCTCTTTAATCAATAGGAGGATGGATGAAAAGAATAATGTAGCATAGAATACCACTTTGTGTGGGTTCAATGAAATGCAATGATAGGAATTAATGCAGCACAGAAATAATACTGTTATGAATTCAATCAAATGCAATGCAGTCACTCTTTCCCCGTGATACTACTCAATCCCCCCCTAATATGCAATATGGAGATGGAAGGAGAGAAAACAGGTTTCCGGAATAAACACTCTACAAATGCAGTTTCAATCCCAGTTCCCTCAGCAAGCTAGAGAGAAACAGGAATGATTTTAAAACAGGTCAATTGCTTATGAATGTGGCTTGTAATGAAGGGGAAACATGATAAAATTGGATTTAATTCTCTAAATAGGATTCAGAACTAGTGTGAGCCGCTTTGGATAGCTTCAGGTAAACATTAGCAATGATGGTTGAATAACTAGCAGGTTGGAAACTGAATTCAGAGGATAAAGGCAAGAAATAGCTATTTTACATGTGGTGAAATTGAGCCAAATGCAGATTTGTTTTAAAGCTCAGGATGTTAGCTTCAATGTGAGAAATTTTGTTTCTAGCACATACGGTTCAAAAGTTAAAGAGAATTTAGTAACTGTCGATTTTTCTCAAAAAGAGTCAAGATTTCACATGAGATATGCGCTGTTGAAGATTACAAACAAGGATTTCTTAACACTAAGGGAGGCTATGAAGATGCAAGATACCAACAGTACAACCACTAGTCCAGACGCGCCTCTGTCTGATCTTTGTCCGCTGCGACACTTGCCTTTCTTCAGCAAATATATATTAGCGCAATTATGATTATCACTACAATTATCATAGGATTATATGGATGAAAGAAGGATTCAGGACAGACAAAAGAGGTTCTACAATGCAGTTCTGGATATGATAGAAAGGGTTGGATGGAATTACTTAGGATAAGAGATTGGCTATGGACAATTCTATGCTTAATACTCACAACTATGGTTCTGGAATAGTCCTGTCAAAGATCTGGTCAAAGGTTTTGGACTGGAATCTGCTCGCCACCTGACAGGATTCAGGGCACCTAGTTCTGCTCTCAGCACAGCACTCTGTCTTTGCACGGCTTCTTGGACTGGATCTGACAGGTTGGTTCTGGGTTATAGCTCTGCTCTACTGGTTTGGATCTCTGGGTTCTAGCAAGGTTCTTGACAAGAAGCTGAAAAACAGCACAGCCCGGCTGTTGAATTGGTTGTGCCCCTTGGAAGTTTGGGGTAAAAATCAGATTGCAAGATTTTAAGGGCCAGCTGAGAAGGGTTCAGCTTTGAATTCTGGGCCTTCTGCTTTCAGGGTTCTGGAGTCTTGATCTGGGTTCTGGAGTCTGATCTAGTTTCTTCCTGCAGAGCGCTTCGCCAGCAAATCAGTTGATGGGTGAATGTGTGTGTGTCTCTAGGTCCTCAACGGTCCCTATTTATGTATTTCCCAATGGGGTGGGTAGGCTGATTATACTAAGCCCAACCCTCCAAGAAGCCGATTGGTTAAAGTCTTCCCTCTCTCCTGATTTGAGAAGGAAACAGTGTGTCATAATGTGTCATAGTGATGCTGCAATTTACAATCCAGGGAAAAACCTCCCCTTTGTTCCTACACAGAAAATATGTTTTTCATATAAAACATATTTCCAATATCACCAACTTGATAATAATACATATTTACATTACAGATTAAATAAGGCACATACCTGTCCAAGTCTCATCTTCCTAAGAGTTTCGGTTTACAAATGACAGTTTTTCGCGCTTTTGGTTGGTTACCCAGTGTCAGATCTGTACAAATTTTTCCAGATACATACACATAACATCTGGGCATACTCCTGTGACGTTTCATATTTTTAGCATTATCACAATTGCTACAAAGTCAACATTTTCATGGTTCAGCCTCTGAATATCGCACAAATTCCAGTGTGGTTTTAAAACGTGAGCAAAAATGTCATTTAACAAAACTATATTTACAGATTTCTACCAATTTTGTTCAGTTTTCTGAGTCTTTTTTCAAAAAGATATTTTCTGTGCTCTCCGAATAAACTAAACTGTCTGTCTCCACCCCCAAGGTCTTGGCTGTGCCAGAGCAGACCAGGCTTCTTCCTGCCAGCAGTTGTTTTCTGTCACACACAAATTTGCCTTTCCTTTCATTCAAGGGAGTCTTTTGTTTCTTGTCAGAGCAACAGGCCAAAGTCCCCTCCCATTTCCTTTCACACCTCCCAACCAGTTCTTTAGCAGAGGTCAGGGGGAAAGATTTCTTTGTTCGGGAGAAACTGTGGAATGTCTTTGAAGCTCAGTGTGGCTCGCTTTAACTTACTTTTAAAACAATGTTTAAAATAGTATTTCTCTAAAATACAATTTACATTTTTACAAATATAGTGACAAATCTTTTAATTCCAGCCTTTTTAAAACATAGAGATTGAAGTGTCACCCTATTGCTTTTGATGGGAAGTCTCTTATTTTCCACACTTTGATTTTAAGGTACAAGTTTAAATGACAGTATAAGTAAATGCCGGCTTCAGACACAGGCGAGCGGCGGTACTGCGCCCGTTTTTAACATATTTTTCCAAGCAAGCATCTTTTCTTCTGATAAAATATGTTTCTGCTGACATTGAGCTTAGGTGAATTCTTTAAATAAAGTGATGTTTAACACCCAACAAGGATGTTGGATCTTTGTGATGTTTGGGAATCATGATTTTTGCACTTTCCACAGCCAAGGAAAAACGGATTTTAAAAGCAGTTCTGAGATATACTTTGCAATGCAGCACTGTTTTTTCAAGTAGTTTCATTTTCCTCTGTGGGCAGCCAAATGATAGGTTTTGGCAGTGGTCTCCTGTGTTACCACTGACATAGGCAAAATGGATTGGTGGCCTATTTTTCAGGTTTTCCTGCGCACTTTCAGAGATTTTTAGCGCAAAGATATTTTTGGCAGCCACTCTGTTGTTTCTGATGCAAGCAGCGCACAGTGATGTTGCAGGGCATAGACTAGTAGGTTAAAACATCCCACAAGCATGTGTTGCAGGATACAGTAAGTGCAGTTATTTTATTGTTTAAATGTAAACAGCAGCAGCTCCATGACATCACCCCTAAAAAAGGCCCTTTATATTTTTGCTTAATGCCAACATCATGTAGCTTCTTAGCACTGCAACAGGAACTAAACCCACGTTGCACTGTATTCTCTTGTTCCCAAAGCATGTGTGTTGTCCCTGATTTATCCTTTCAAATATATATATATATATATATATATATATATATATATATATATATATATATATATATATATATATATATATATATTCAGTTAAAAATCCTTGTTAAGGGACATTATGGTTAAGTTGCACTAATAGAATCCTATGAAATTCAGTGAACAACTGGTGTTAAAGGGACGTTATAGTTACAAGTAAAACCGAAAACCCCCAGAAATTCAGCAGTTATGGGAAGCTAAGCAACCATAACTCGAGCCGCCACAATGCAACATCCAGGATATCAAATATGTCAACACAAATGTAATCGATTACATCACTAATGACATCACATATCTCAGCCACTTGTTTTTGTTCACTGACATTTTTGGCCAGGTGGTTTTGTTTACTAAGAGTCTGAAAATTAAAATTCAAAACCTGCTATGTATCTAGACGTTAACCTTGTCATATGTTCTTAAAGTAGTTTTCTTAGGGTTTGTTCTCACCTCATTGGGGACATATATAGGTCAATAAGAAGGCCTGAAACACACAATTAATTTGTATACATAAAGATGAACTTTTATGTGACTAACAGCTTCTAATGATGTTGTTTCTTTCTACCTTACTTTAATGTCCATGTATGTGCCTTTGATTTGTGTTTTTTGTGGTCTTTATATGTATTGTTTGCAGTACCACAAGTGTGTAGTAAGTGTTGAATAATTATCTGCTTGGTACATGTTTAACAGTACTGAAAACTGATAATGTACCATTCATTAGTTTACTATCCAACATTGCAACATTATAAATAGTGTACCTCTGTGGTGAATGTGGAGTCTGGTCTCTGGCAATGCACGCAAGAGTCTAGGGACTGGCCACAACCACCACAGCATAATACGGCCATGCACCCAAGAATGGGACTAGTGTCCACAACCCACACACATATACCAGCCGCCCAAGGCCCTCTCCACTTCTGTACACAACCTTTTACAGTACTTGCAGCCAGTGGCCACATTTTGGATGCATGGCCTCCTATCATGCACGTAAGAGACTAGGGACTGGCCAAAACCACCACAGCATAATACTGTCACACATCCAAGAATCTAGCCACACAACTATTTGCCCTTAACTTCCCAATTCAAACACTGTCTGCAGATATCAAAGTACACTGCAAACCTTATTTTTCACCAATGGCAATATCACCATGTCATCCAGACTCCATTTCCCTACTCTAAGGAGCCCTCTTGAAGTCACCAAATAAGCCCAAACATGTTTTCCAATTGCCTACCAAACACTACCTACTGCAAAACCTTTAGCAAAAGGACGGTAGCACAAGTACTATTTCCAGTTCAATGGTATTGTGTCACTGTGTTCCAAAAAGCATACACTGCCTATACAGTAAGTGTATTGACTACACACAAATTATTGTAATACCTCTTTCCAATACCCAAATTCTATTTCAGTACACATAATATTGCAATGCTTCAGGCCAGTGGCCAGACGGCCCCTGGCCATGCACCCAAGAGTCTAGGGACTGGCCACAACCACCACAGCATAATACGGCCATGCACCCAAGAATCTGACCACACACAATTTGCCCTTATCTTCCCAATTTGAACACCATCTACAGATATCAAAGTACACCGCTAACCATATTTTTCAACAACGGCAATATTATCGTATCATCCAGACTCCTTTTCCCCACTCTAAGAAGCTCTCTTTCAATCACCTAATAAGCCTAAACATATTTCTCCAACTGCCCACCAAACACTGCCCACTGCAATACGTGTGGATATATTCTTGGATACATTTGTGGTGCTATGGCCATATGCCACTGCAGTACTTGTGCTAGTGCCTAGATTATTGGGAGCATGGCCTATCTGTAAACTTTGCAAACATCCTCATATCACCTACATTCCACCCACCTACCGTAATGAAGCCTCCCTCCATTCACCAGACAAGCTTCCCACTCAAGGAACTGCCCATGGACTAACATGGTGTCCGCAGACTGCCGCTCTCTGCCCGGTCCTCTTCCACCTAAACAAAAACATCATACCAACCATCTTTCACTCTCCCATGCTTCCCAGTCTCTCTTCGCAACAACAACTGCCCCAAAACATGTTTCCCAGCCCAGTCCTCTACAGCGCTATCCGCGTATATGATATGATTGGTTATTTATAACGCTCATAATACCCACAGGTTTCTAAGCACGGACCCGTGGATTGAACCTGTATTGCTCCGTGTCGTCTTGCTTCCAGGGCGAGCACATTGCCCCCGAGCTATCCTCCCACAGATACAACATGGCAGGTATTTCGGAAAAAATATGACGCACATCACACTTTCCTCCAGCCAATCAGCTTATCCGCAAACATCACATGGCCCTCTGGACCAATCCGGGTCCTGTCCGTGGAGCGAACAGGGAAATAGATCCACGGTGCGGAGCAAGATATCAGTAATTTTTGGGGAACTACATTTTGCCTGCTTTTTAAAAAAAAAAACTAGTCGACAGATTTACACCAAATTTACAAAAGCACACTTTGGGGACCAAGTCGCTGCTCCTGTCGCAAATTTGGTGAAAATCCGACAGCTGTTTGGGCTGTAGGCATTAACAAATAATTTTTTCCATTGCATGTCTGGCCGAATGGAACCGTTTGTCAATTCGTAATGCTGTACATAACTGCAGAATTACAGCAGTGACAAAATGTGGACCATTGTCCGACCAGATAACTCTTGGCAAACTGAACCGCGGAAAGTATTCTTTTAACATGATTTTTGCAGTAGTCATAGCTGTAGCATCTTTAACAGGGAAAGCCTCAACACATTTACTAAAATCACAGATAACCACCAGTGCATATTTCTTATTATCGCATCGTTCCATTTCAATGAAATCAAAGTGGATCACTTCAAAGGGGACAGAGGGTGACCCAAAAGTACCCCTTGGAGTTACTGTCCCCGTTCCCATGTTGTGTTGCAGGCAAATCATACACTCCCGGACGTAGCGCTGGGCAATTTTCGAAATTTTGTCATTTACCCAAACGTTCTCTAACATTTTTGTCATTTTCTGGCCACATACATGCGTAGGACCATGGGCCATGATGACCATCATCATGACATACGCGTCAGGGAGTAGTCATTTCCCTTCTACTATGTCCACCCAACACCCGTCATCATCAAGTTTCCCCAAGCCTTCAGCCCACCTTTTGGATTCTTCTATCGTGGCATCAGCTTGGATATCCCGTACAGACCCAACACCCTCATCTATTGCATAAGCATCTACAGATTCCCTTGAAACATACATCTCCGTAAGGTAGCAGTTTGCCTAGCTATCTGATCAGCGAAAGCATTCGCTTTCCCTATATCATCTGTAATCTTTCGATGTGCTTCACATTTCATAACTGCTAACTGAGAAGGGAGCGCAAGCACTGAGAGTAGCTGTACTATTAGGGAGCCATGTTGAATTTTGGTGCCATGTGAAGTTAGGAACCCTCTCTCTGACCAAAGTCTCCCAAAGTTGTGGACCACCCCAAAGGCATACTGACTATCAGTATATATATTTACTGCAAGCCCTTCGGAAAGTTCACAAGCTCGGGTCAATGCTATAATTTTGCGGCCTGCGCAGAATTATGCGTGATTCTCTTAGTTTCCACAACCGTGCTCAATGTAGTGATCGCATAAGCAGCTGTGAATGTTCCATCCGGAAGTTTGAAGCAGGAGCCGTCACAAAACAACTCTCCTTGCGGATTATCCAAGGGAGTATCTTTCAAATCAATTCTACCCTTTGTCTCTTGTTCGGTCGTATACAAACAATCATGTGGCACTTCATTGCCGCAAGTAGTATCTTGCGGGTAAGGTAGGAGTTTAGCCGGATTAAGAACACAACACCTCTTAATTTGAATGTGAGGAGCAAACAAGATCAATTCATAGTTTGTCAATCGTGCAGAAGTGAGGTGTTGCGTTTGAGTTTGGTTCAGTAGAACATCTACAGAGTGAGGCACCATCAGGGTTAGATCATGGCCTAGGACCATTCCCTCACTCTGTTTTACAGACGCGGCAGCAGCAGCGACAGCTCGCAAACATCTTGGCAAAGGGCATGCTACAGGATCAAGGGCGAAAGAAAAGTAACCGCACTGCCTATTCTTCCCTCCATGTTCCTGCGTTAATACAGCCAAAGCACATCCATCACATTCATGCACAAACAACACAAAGGCCTTTTCATAGTCTGGTGTGCCCAAAACTGGTGCAGAGCATAATGCAGTCTTAAGCAAGTCAAACGACTGCTGGTGTCCATGCCCTTCTTCGTCAAAGCCAACATCGGCCAACATCGGTATGATCACTAGTGAAAAATGTGTGTTCCACAACATACAGTAAGAAGCCATACCTATCAAGGCCCTAACTTCCTTCTGTGTATTTGGGACAGACATGCCAGAAATGTGTTTTATTCTTTCAGGTGTCAATCTTCTTCCCTCCTTTGACAGGAGATAGCCTAAATAGGCGACCTCCTGACAACAATATTGACATTTTTTAAGTGAAGCTTTGTGACCATGCTCAGCTAGATGGATAAGTAATAACACAGTGCCCTCCTTACAGACACTCTCAGAGTCAGCAGCTAGAAGCAAATCATCAACGTACTGAAGCAAAGTACAGGTAGAGGGCAATTCAAGGGTATCAAGCTGTTTTTTTTAAAGTCCTACTGTAAATGCTAGGATTCTCTGTGTACCCTTGAGGTGCACGAGTAAATGTGAACGAGCGTTCCCCAAAGGTGAGCGCAAACAAATATATACTATCCTTGTGTATAGGAATACTAAAGAAAGCATTCTTCAGGTCCACAACTCTAAAGTAAGTAGCTGCAGCTGGAATCATGGTTAGGATTGTTGTTACATCAGGCACAATTGGAAATTGTGGTGCCACAACTTTATTAATGGCACGTAAATCAATTATGAAATGGAATGGAATTGCATTATCGCCTTTCTTGTACACGGGTAAAATCAGACTGTTACACAAGCTTCCTGAAATTTCTTCAATCACCCCGCGATGCACAAAATCGGAAACAATGCATTTCAAAGCTCGCTCACCCTCAACTGAAATCTTATACTGAGGAATGCGTGGCAGCTCAATTCCATGTTTCAAAACTATCTTGACAGGCTCAATCTGTAAAACACTGACATCATTGTCGTCGACAGCCCACAAGCTCTCTGGTACATTAATGAATTCTGAAGGCAAAGGTCTAGTCAAGAATTGCGAGGCAGAACATTGCTGTGGTGAAATCGTCAAGCGCACCCCATCAGAAGAACAATAAATCACTGCATTTAATTCTTTTAACAGATTCAACCCCAGCAAGTTCTCTCCGCAATCTGAAGTCAACAGAAATGGACAATGGTCCGTAAAGGGACCCAAAGAAATAGGTACCGGCATGGAAACCGGAAAAACAACAGGTGTACCAGAAAACCCTACAGAAACATTGATTTGCCCTGACACTGGAATGTTTGGAACCCATGAATGATCAATGGAACACTTCTGTGCTCCAGTGTCTATCAAAAACGTATGTTTCCTATTTCCCACCACCATTTCAACATAGGAACCTTTCTGATTGACGGGAATAGGTGTAGGTTCCAAACCCTGCTACGGGCAATCCTAACGAAACAGAATATCATCAAAAGGAAGCTCTTCAGATAAATATGCAGCGGAAGGATGATCAAATATGTACCTGGTGTCCACACTCGGAGCCTGATTGTCCTGCGAGAAAGGTTGCTGAGGGTCCTGTGCTCATTTACCTTCTCCACACGTCTCTAGAAAGTGCTAGAGTATTTAGATCCCTTAACCCTTGCGGAAGATCTGCATTATTTAATATACCCCGCATTATACATAACTGAATCCCTAAACCTTCAATAAAAACATTTTTCTCAGGAAAATTCTCCATATTAAAAAGTGTGGCAAAAACGCTAGCTTGATCATCCTTCTCCATACAATGCTTAGCCGATGCAATTAACTCACGTTTCTTCTCCGGCGGTACAGTATTGCGAGTGACAACCTTTGTTCCTGTACCTCGATCGATTACAAGCAGATCAGGACCACTTGGAAGATAGGGAGCAGGCATATTTGAGGGAGGTACTATAGCTGGTGCGATAAAAAGAGGTGGGGGAGCTGGAGGAGAGGGAACATTAGGCGGAGCAAGAACAACGGGAAACACAACAGGTGGAGCAGGAATAACAGGAGGAAGAGGCAAATCAGCAGGAAGAAGAACATACAGAGGTGGCGCAGAGGCACCAGGCCTTCGTTCATTTAATATTTTGTCAATAAACTCATCAGAAATATGAAGATCTTTAAAAGGATAGATTTTCTGAATACCGAGTGAGAAAGCCCTATCCATATTTTTAGTCGCCTCAGACTCTTTGTCCTGATCTTATAATTTGGACAATCTGTTCCAGAAATTCTTTAGCCAGAATTGAAGCTGAGGGTAGTCCTTTTAACGGGATTAAGTGGGCCATTTTTTAAAACAAATCCACCACTACTAAAATTGTGTTGAATCCGTTACTCGGAGGAAGGTCTGTTATAAAATCAAGAGCTAGTGTATGCAAAGGTGTTGGTGGAATGTCTAATGGCTGAAGCAGGCCTGGTGATTTTTTCTTTTGGGCCTTGTTTTGAGCACAAACTCCACAGAATAGCAGAAACTGCTTGATGTCCTTACGCCATGTTGGCCACCAAAATTGTTGTTTGACCTTGGACTCAGTTTTTGTAATTCCAGGATGACCTTCTACTAATGAATCATGGTAATGGGAGATGACTTTTTCCAGAAGATCTCTGCTGGGTAGATAGAGACATCCTCGAAAATAGGGTAGTTGGTTAGTTACCGAATGGTGAGGACTTTTGGTCGGCCAATCCTTTAGGGTGTTGGAATCCATGGGATCAGAGATACTCTCTTGAACGTCTTCTAATGTTAGAGACGTAGTAATCCCAAGGATCTTCTCACCAGGAATGATAGGCACTGGGTCGGGATTGGCGTTTTCCTCGTCTACTCCTATGCGGGACAGTGCATCTGCCTTGCCATTTAGACAGCCAGGTTGGTAGGTAATTACAAAGTCAAACTCCGCAAAAAATAATGCCCATCGGAGTTGACGAGATGATTTTGCTTTTGCCACCTTCAAGTACTGTAAATTGCGATGATCAGTGATTACTGTGATGGTGTGTCTAGCTCAGAGGAGGTAATGTCGCCAGGCTTTGAAGGCTGCCTTGATGGCTAACAGTTCCTTGTCCGTAATCGCATAGTTCAGCTCGGGAGCCGTAAATTTCCATGACCAAAAGGCTACCGGGTGCAGTTGACCAGTTTCGGGATCCCTTTGTGAAAGGACTGTGCCCATTGCCAAACTGCAAACTGGAAGCATCTGTTTCGACCACGTACGGTAGATCTGGACGAGGGTGTATAAAGATCGGGGCTGAGATGAATCTTTGTTTTAGTTCCTGGAAGGCTTTCTCAGCTTCTTCGGACCATTGAAAACGCTTGTTTTTGCCCAACCGAGTGGTGATGGGGTGCACTAGTTGGGAGAATCCTGGAATGAAGCGCTGATAGAAGTTTGCAAATCCGAGCATACTCTGAACACCTTTAATTGAGGTTGGCGACGGCCAGTTGAGAATGGCATCCACCTTTCGTCAATCCATGCACACACCATGAGGGGTTAGAACAAATCCGAGGAACTCAACCTCAGTAACATGGAAAAAACATTTCTCCAACTTTGCAAATAGCTTGTGTTGTCGAAGTTTGTCCAAAACTGCTCAGTCATGTTTCACATGTTCTTACTCTGAATGGGAGTATACCAGAATGTTGTCGGTGTATGCTACTACATACACATCAATCATTTCTCGCAAAACATCGTTCATGAAATATTGGAACGCTGCTGGGGCGTTGCAAAGGCCAAAAGGCATCACCTGGTATTCAAATAGCCCGTATTTGGTGCGGAAAGCGGTCTTCCATTCGTTCCCTTTCCTGATCCGCACCATTTGGTAAGCTCCGCGGAGGTCTGACCTGGTGTAAATCCGGGCATCTTTAACTTGATCCAATAAGTCAGGAATCAGAGGCAACGGGTAATGGTTTTTAACAGTGACCTGATTCAATGCGCAGTAGTCGATGCAAGTCCTAAGGTCACCTTCCTTTTTAGGCATGAAGAATAACAGTGAAGCCGGCGGGGACTTGGATGGGTGGATGAAACCGTTAGCCAGATACTGGTCTAAATATTTTCTCAAATGTAGGTTCTTGGGTTCTGTGAGAGCATAGATTCGACCGCATGGAATCGGTGCTCCTGGTACTAGGTCGATCTGGCAGTCATACGACCTGTGAGGGGGCAGTGTGTTGGCTTGATCCTTTTGGAATACATCCTGATCGTCTTGATATACCAGAGGTAGCGAGTTGGTTGGTTTCATGATCGTTGTCGCTCCAGTGACCAAAGGTCCTTTAGTTGGATAACAAGTCTGAACACAGTCGACCGAGAAGGTCAGCCTCTTGGCACGCCAGTCTATGCAAGGATTGTGTGATTCCAACCATGGCATACCCAGAATTATCTGAAATTGTGGGGCCTTGATGATATCAAACACTATGGTTTCTCAATGACCGTCTTGGCACAAAAGAGTCATCTCAGCCGTAGAGTGTGTTACCGGACCCAAAGCTATTTCAGTTCCGTCGACTGTGCTGACTAAGTCTGTTGTTGCCTTTTCGCAAAAGGAAAGGTTCATCCTTGAAGCCAATTCCTGATCCATATAATTTCCAATGGCTCCACTGTCGATGTATGCTCTGACTGCATGCATTCAAGACGGTTTCTGGTGGTTTATAAGGACCATAGGCAAAACTAGGTGCGAGGTCTGGGAGTCCTTCTTTTCACTCGGCAAGCGGACCTCTACGCTTACCGGGTGGAGACGTTTTCCGGTTCAGACTCCGTTTCAACTTTACCAGCGACTCCTACTGCCTTCTTGGGTGGCTTCACTGGGCATTCTCTGAGAAAATGGCTGGCTGAACCACAATATAAAGACAACTGTTGTTGTCTTCCCCTATCCCTTTCGGCCTTGGTTAACAGCCCCATACTCCCCCGATTTGCATGGGTTCTGACACATCGGTGGTCCTGGAGACATTTTCCTTGGGGTGCACGAATACTCCAGAATCAATTCTAGCATGATCTGCCTTACGGTTCTTCAGTCTGTGATCTAGCGGGACTACCAAGTCTATGTACTCAGCACAGTCCCTGGGCGGGTTCACCACTTGAGCTAAAACGTCCTTTAACTCCCCTCTCAGACCACGGTAAAAAAGCGTTGTTCTCTTGTCGTCCGGCCAATCAGTTTCCACAACCAGTCTGTTGAAGGTTGCGATGTATGTTAACAAATCCTGCTGACGCAAAGACAAGAGTTCATTATCTAATGCCTGACCTTGACAACGCCGGGCAAACAGCTTCTCCATATCCAATTGGAATCTTTGGAAGTCTCGCAAAATGGGATCATCCCGACTGACCAGCGGTACAGACCAGTCAGCAGCACTGCCGCTAAGATATGAAAGTGCAAAAGCCACTTTGGACTGGCCGTTTGGAAAGGTTCCTGACCTGCATAGAAAATGAAGATGGCACTGGTTCATAAACACCACATACCTTTTCGGATCCCCAGCGAATCGTTCTGGGGGTGCCAAGGGTACAGCTCCTGGGAGGACCACCTGAACCAGATTGCTTGATGCGGGTGGTACCGCTGACCCCACCCCGGTTAGCGGCGTCTGCCCCGCCTGTGACTGGAGCAGCTGTCTGGCAAGATCGTTGGTGCGCTCCTTGGCTACAATCAGTTCTCTTCGTAAGACGTTGATTTCCTGTCTAGCCGAATGGACCTCGGCCCTGAGTTCCCCCAAAAGCTGAGCTAGCTGATCAGTTTCTGAGGTTTCCATGACGCCCAGGTAGAGAACTTTGTGTAGGCTTTGCGTTCTGTCACACTCACCTGGTCTCCACGGGGGCGTGCTCGTGTGCGTAGGGTGTTGTCTGTCCTGATGCTGCTCTTCTTGGCTGGTGATGTTAGCTTGCATCTCCCCTTAGTCCTTGCTTCAGGAGATGTTAGCCAGCAAGTCGAAACAAGATATTAGCTACCGAAGGGAGCTGGTCAGTGGTTTCACCTCCTTCTGGACTATCCTTCACTTCTTCTGGCTCACCTCTGTTTTTTAATGCGCAGGCTCTCCGTCCTGCACACTCTGGCAGGGGCGTGGTTCACAGTCTTTCCTGGATCGAGTTACGTCACTGATCCGAAGGAAGTTGCTGAAGTAGAAGGCCCAGGAGTAAGCAGGTAAGTCTCTATTCCAATAACTGCTTGGAATGACTGCCTTTAAGTCTTTCTGTTCAAGAAAACTAATGTCTGTTATTGTCTTGCAGGTGCAGCGTTAAGCGACCTTCGGATGATGGATGACCCTCCTGACAATGATGCTCAGGATTCCTGCCGGTAAGTATTGCGCTGTGCTGGGCGTGCAAATGTTCGCCTCAGTAGCTTTCCTTTGCTAAGTGCGACTAACCTGTTTGTCCTTTTCTTTTCAGCAGGTACGGCGTGAGTCCTGGAAGAAGAATAGAAGATCTGTGTGGCGGTGTTGAGCTGCGGCGCGCTGCTGAGTGAAGAACTGTCCGGTGAAGTGGAGCAGGCCGATCAGGTGAGTAGCTACCCGAGAGGGTGCTTTTCGTTCTGTTCTGCAGATGCGGCGGTCATGGGAAAGCAGGAGATGAGATCTGGATGTACTGCAGGTATGGCCTTTGATGCTTAAATAACTCCTGTTATCCTCTGTTCGCAGGTGCCGACGGATGGAAGACTGTGGACGGGCGTGGCAGAAGGAAGAAAGAACTTATCTGACACGATGAGCGTTAGGCTGCAGGAGTGCAGAATAACACGAAGCGTGTTCAGATTGTTGGGTGCGGATTAAATAGCCTTGCAATTAGTTCCAAGAAAATAGTCCTCTTCTCTGTATCCCTTCTCTCAGGTAAAGTAGTTCCAAGCCACACCCTGAACCGAATGGCTCAGCCTCTCAGAGCCAAGTTAATGGACCATGTAACTAACACCTCCATGAGCCTGGTGGCAGGTGAGCCTGGCTGGGTCCTGATAAGCCCCCAAGGGGGCCAAAGTCCGGGATGGCCCCCCCAGTTTCAGGGTTTTGTTTTTTTGTTTGTTTGTTTATTCATTTAATATGGCGCGCAAAACCCAGAGGTAACAGGGCGCAACAGAGAGCAGGAAGGTAAGATTACATAAAAACTTGGTTACAGGATAAGGCACACATGAAGAAGAGGCATAGCATTACATTTCGTGGAAAGTGCTTACATATAGGTAGTTAATAAATTGCTTACATATTTACATATATTATGCTGTGCATAGTGACAGTTTGGTTGAACATACATATTTGTGTAATTAATGCTGTGTGCCTAGCCGTCAGGATAGAATGGGGCATGGGCAGGTGGGAGGGCAGGGTTAGTCATAGGGATCATTGGACCGCAACCAGGTGATAGTGTTTCGCCTGAAGCTATAGTAGGATTGGTCTGTCCTAATGTTGAGTGGGAGGGCATGCCAGTGTTGGGCTGCCAAGACAGGGAAGCTACTGCCACCTGTTTTCTTTTGCCTGAATTAGGGTACCTGCAGGCAGTAAGAGTTAATCGATCTGGTTGGGCTGGTGGAGGTTTTTTTCTTTATTCTGATTGCGAGATAGGGGGGGGCTGCATTGTTTAAACATTTGAAAGTGAGTGATGGCGTTTTGAGAGAGATGCGGTCAGAGATTTTGAGCCATTTGTGTTCTCTCCTTTTGTTGGAGATGTGTTCCTTGGAGGGTAGGTTAAGGGCTGTTCTGAGAGCGTTATTTTGTAATGTGTGTAGTTTGTTGGTTATGTATTTGTTGGCTCTTAGGTACATGGCATTACAATAGTCAAGTCTGGATAGTATTAGGGCATTGGCGATGATGATGCAGCTAGCTTGGGTGATGAACGCTCTGCTTGCCCTGATTAGCCTGCATGTGTAGGTGGTAGAGGAAGCAAATGAGCTGGCTTGTTTTTTTAGTGACATGGTTGCATCAAGGTGAAAGCCTAGTGTTTTCACTGTTTTGGCCACTGTGATGGTGTTGCCATCGATGTTGAAGGCCTTATAGTGGGAGCTGAGTTTTTTTAGATTAGTGTTGGATCCGAGGAGCAGGATTTCGGTTTTCTCATCATTTAGGCATAAGCCTTGTGTGGCCATCTATGCCTGAATGATGAGATATATTTTGTTTACCAAGGCCGTATCTGAGTCGAAGTTGCCCGAAAGGGGTATGAGGATATGGGTGTCATCTGCATAATTGGTGTATGAGACACTCAGTCTGTCCAACTTGTCAAATAGGGGCTTGGTACAGATGTTGTAGAGGGTGGGAGAGGCGCAGGAGTCCTGGGGTACCCCGCAAGTTATTTTGATGGGGTCTGCTGAGGCTAGAGTGGAGAAGACTCTCATAGTTCGATTGTCCAAAAATGATTGGATCCAGGCTATGGCCTCTTTCGAGAAATGGGCAGCTGAGGCCAGGTGTTCACACAGGATTGTGTGATCCACCAGGTCGAACGCTGCCGACAGGTCGAGGAGGAGTAACATGGCAGTGTTCCCTTTGTCGTTAATTTCGTTGATCTGGGTTTTAAGATCGATTAGGGCTGTCTCAGTATTGTGCTGTGGTCTGAAGCCTGATTGGCGGGTGCCTAGAAGTTTGTGAGTTTCAAGATATTGCTGAATTTGCAGGTATGCTACTTTGTCTATTATCTTTATTAGTAACGGTACCATGTGATGGGCCTGTAATTGGTGGGAAGAGCAGGGTCTAGGGTTTGCTTCTTGAGGAGAGGCAGGACCCAAGATTCTTTGAGGTTGCTTGGTATGGTGTTGGAAGAGAAGGATGCGTTGATCATCTTGGTTATAAAGGGGGCTAGGTCCCTGGCAGCATCCTTGATTATCTGGGGAGGGCAGTTGTCACCTTTGCAGTTGGATGGTTTAAGTGAGGCTATAACTCTTTCTGTTTCTGGGATAGATATTTTGGTGAACCTGAAGAGGATTGGGCCTGGAGGGTTGGTTGTTTTGGCGTGGTTGCTAGGAGATGCTTCGTTGGTGGAGAGGGAGTTTTTTTTTTGTGCGATTTTCATTTTGAGAGTTTTGATTTTGTTAGTTAGGGCATTTTGGACGCTGGTGCACCATATTTTGTCCTTAATTATGTTGTCTGGTGGGGGTATGGGGGATTCTAGTTCCTTTAGTATAGCGAATAGTCTGGTGTTGGAACTAGATTTTTTGATTCTTTCATTGAAGAGATTCTTCTTAGTGAGTAGAATTTCTTTTTTATAGTTGTTCGCAAAGACCTTAAATTGTGATTTGTTCTCTTCTGTAGGGGAATTGCGCCATTGGGTTTCTAGTTTCCTTTTGTGCAATCTAAGTTCTTTCAGATGGGGGGGTGAACCAGGTGTTCAGGTGGGCTGGTTGTTTGCTCTTTTGCAGTTTAAGAGGGGCAATGATGTCTAGTCCTTTCTTTATGGCATTGTTGTAGTTTTCTACTAGACACTCTGGATTTAGGTTGTCAGGAAGAGCATTGAGGGTTGGTAGTAGTAGTGGTAGAAGGTTGTCAGGGGTTATGTTTTGATTTGCTCTGGTGGGCAGTGGTGGTGCCATGATTTTTTCTTTGTTGACTTCTTTATTGAGAGATAGAGTGAAGTCAATGAGGTGATGGTCTGTCCAGTGTTGGGGAGCGGTTTTGGTAATGGCGGTGTCGCAGTTCATGGTGGCGATCCAGTCCAAGGTCCTACCTTTATTATGGGTGGGGGTGAGCACTCTTTGGATTAGGCCGTGTTCATCTAGCATGTTAGCTATGGCTTGTGCTGGTTTGTCATCAGGGTCATTTAATCCAAGGTTCAAGTCGCCTAGCAATAATATTTGGGAGGTGTCTTTTATGTTGTTGGCTAGGAGGCTGGATAGGTCTGCTTCAAATGAGCCAATGGGGCCAGGTGGCTTATATATTCGATAGCTGGTTAATGTGCGGCAGTTGGAGATAGGCAATTTGGCTACTAGGAACTCGCAGGATTTGAGAGGTGCTTGAGGCAGTGGTCTTAGCTCGAGGTTTGTTTTAGCTATGATGGCTAGGCCACCTCCTCTATTGTTGGGTCTATCCATTCTGATTATTTGGTAATTTTCTGGAATGGCTATTGAAAGTGCTGGGCCTGCTGCTTCGTGCAGCCATGATTCGGTGATTGCTAAGAGGTCGAGGTTCTTTGTGGATAAGGTGTCTGCTATTTCTGTGGCGTGGGCCACTAGCGATCTAGCGTTGATCAAGGCTCCGGATATAGTGGTAGTGTTGGGTGTGTCCTGGATTGTTATAGGGATGAGTTTGGGTTGGGTGGATTTGTAGCAGGGTGTGGATTGGTTAGAGCTGGTTTTAGTGTGATGCGAGGTGGGTCTCTTGTTGTGGCAGATGGGCTCGTAGAGGCGGGGTAGTCTGGCTCGTACTCTGGTGTTTCTTTCTGTAGTTGGACAAGGTGCATTTTCTGAGGGGTACATAGTTATGGCACTAGTGAAGATGGCAAGTTGTAGTAAAGGTATGAGGAGGTGCGGTAGGGTGGCTGTTTGTTTCTTACTAAGGTACATTATGCGATTTTGGTCTGGGATTCGTGACAATAGTGTGGTGCGACTATTGTATAGTGGGGTTATTCTGGCTGTAGTGATAGTAAAAGGGTGCAGCGACTAACATCAGGTAAGGTCTAGTGGTTGCTGTAGTAGCAGCAATAGTAGTCAGGTGGAACCTAGTATAAGGCAATATCCGGTAAGGCACAGCACTTTTGGGTGCCTGCACCATGACAAGGTCTGAAGTTGACTATAATATTATAAAAGATCAGGAGGCTATAACAGTTCTGGACCTGGGCAAGGTAAGTAAACATGCTATTGAAGATAATCTTTCCTCAATAAATTGTGAAGTCACCCCTGACTCACATTCCCAACTATTGGAATTGTTTACAAATAGCAATTTATTGTCTGAAACAGATTCCAGCATACCCAAGTTGATGCACCACACTATAAGAGAAGCTAACACACATATTAAACAATCTTCACCCTCAATTAAGCTTTGAATTCCATACTCAGAGCCTCTGCTGAGATTTACGACAATATTAGAGATGAGGTAAAAACACATACTCTAATATTGAGTGAATTAAATGTAAACATTGATATCCTTAGCAATTGGGTACTCCCTTCAAGACCCATCCCTCCTACTAAACATGTCAAACAAGTAGGACCAGTGGGAAATTATCACAAGGTTATACATTATGTGAATACGGGTCAGGTATATTTGGTTGAAATTTAAAGGGAAGAACCACAGATGTTGGATAAGTTGTCAAAAAAGGTCATACAAAATCTAAGAATGGTAGGAGAAATAAATTAGGAACTAATTCCAGAAAATGCCTTTGAGATTTACAATGTCCCGATGATGTAGAAGTCAATACAGACACTACTTAACTTCCATTAAATAAAACAAAGGAAGTCTCAGTTGAACAAATTATAGTATTACAACTAGTCATGACTAATATCACTGAGGACTCTAATAATTGTATTGGTAGAATTTCAGTTGCCCACAAGGTCAAGAGTATTTCAAGAGAAGTTACGCCTCCAGTGAAATCCTCTGAAATAGAGAATAATGAAAGAGACAAAAAAACGTGCTCTATAGTGACACAAACGGCTTCATATGCTAACAATGTCGAGGTCGCAACAGGTTGCAACATCAAGCGAAGGATTGCATCAAAGAAGGGATGTAACTAGCCATAAATCTGTGTGTGCACCTACGGTAAACACTGAGACAATCTTAATGGAATCCAATTCATCACATGGTCTGCACCAAATAGGGAGTTTAGAAAATCAGAGCATAGCTATCCAAACTGCTCTTCCAAATACTGACCCAGAACAAAATCAAATAAACAAAATTTTAAACCCCAATGGGCAACGTAGGAATGAAAACATGCTGCACAATACTGATATTTTAGTAATTGCTCAAGATAGGTTAGTTAATTCACATCCCACATCTGACCAAATAGATAAGGGAGAGAGTTCAGTAAAAGCAGCTGTGAAGGAACGTTGGGCTGCCATCTTTAATATACCAAAGCATCCTTATCAAATGAATCCAGTGAATGGGAATCACATGGATAAAATGACTGGAAGGGCAAAATTAATCAACATGCCGATACTACATCAATTTCCTACTGACAATCCCTGGGCTTGGGGAGCACCGAAAACGTAAAATGAAAGTTAAGGCATCCTCCTCTCCATGTTCAGCTTTGCTCTGGCTGCAGTAAGCAAAAACTCCCAGTAGGGGGCTTTTGCTGCTTGTTTATTGGCACCAGGGCAGAGTTTAACATGAACAGAGGAGGCTGCTTGAAATGACAAAATGGATGCTCTCATCTAAACACTTTGAGCCTCGTTTGCTCAAGGTTTACACGGGAACTTTCTTTAAAAATCTGTTTAATATACGTTTTTGATTATTGCCCATCTTTTAAGCCAATACAATTTTTGAGCGCACTATTCCTTTAAGAGCGTATATAAATTGGAAGGGCTCTCATAAATATATAAATGCACAATCAAATGGGCAGATTATGTTAAACACTCTATGCCAAAACAACACACAGGATTTTTGGTCACTTTTCAACAGTTTAAGTAATGCCCAAAATGAACTGCAGGGGAATGCGGTACGTGTAGCAGATTGGAATTTACATTGGTCCCAAATGAATGGGGCAACAAATACACATAAGCACTTATTGGAATCAGTGGTTTTGGAACAAGATTTTGATAACAATGATGTGGAACGAATCATTGTAAAGGCCTCTTTGTCCAGGGCTGCGGGCTCAGTGGTTTAACAAATGCAATACTAAAGTTAAACAAAGAGTTGTGGGCCTCTCTTATTTAATGGCTTCACATGGATATCCTAAAAAACACTGATTCCTACTTATGACCCGGAAGGAATCAATCATCTTACCTATTTATAACAAAGGTAATCATGAGGACCAAATTAATTACAGACCAATAGCACTGCTGGACTCCGACAGCAAAACGTTTGCCGCTTTGGTTTTGGAAAAAATAAAAGTGTGGGCAATGATCAGCATCCTATCAAAGTTCCAGACAGGCTTCAGAAGGGGGATAGCCACTACTATAAATGGGTTGGGTCTCAAGGTCTTGAGGGATAAGATCTGGGTGAGTAACTCCATCCTGTGCCCTTCAGTATCTGTGGCTATGATTGACTTTTCCAAAAATTTCAACATGGTTGACCGAAAACTTCTGTGGTTGAAAATTAGGAAATGGAACATTCCCCCTCACTACTTTCTATACTGGAATATATCCATAAAGATACCAGGATAATAATTAGGTCGGACAATAAGGGAAATATCTCTGATTCCATAATCACTACGAGAGGATTACGTCAAGGTTGCATTTTGGCTCCTTGCCTTTGTAATCTTTATCAGACCGAAAAGAGGCCTTACAGGATGTCTCATTAATTAGCCCAAAAATTGGAGGTCAATGTATCAACTGGTTGGCATATGTCGACAATGTTGCACTTCTTGACACAACACCTGTTGGTTTGCAGCACCTACGCACAGCTTTGGGTCTCTGTGCCAAGGAAAATGAATTACTCATAAACCACAAGAAATGTAATGTCATACATCTTAACCATGGTAGAAAAACATGTAAAAATAGATTGTTTATTGATGTGTTTGAAATAGATGTGACTTGTGAGATGACCTATTTGGGATTCCATCTGGAGGGACAATCAAATAAGGTGTCCACCATTAAGCATATTGAAAAAAAGAATAGACCAACTGGCATATCAAATAAAGAAAATGTATCTTACATTCTGTAAATTCTCTATCAAACCCTTTTTAAGATTCTACATAGATAAAGTGATCCCAAAGGTCCTAAAGGAATGGAGATCAAACCATCCTCATTCAATCTACCATGGGAAAGACTGGAAGGCAGGTTATGGAAGAAAGTGTTTACTCTGCCACTTTCAGTTCCAATTGCATCTGTGAGGTATGAATTGGGTTTAACATTACTTCAAACTTGGATCCATTGGCGTGTTGTCTCACTTGTCTCACACCATGAATGTAAACATTTTAGAGATCTTGAATCACTGTGACAGATCAAGAATCGAATTACTGGAAAACCCACTGTTGGTAAAGAAAAGTATGAAGAATATAGATTTGATTGACTCCATAGCTAAAGTCTATAGCTATGAAGTCCATTCAATTTTTTTTTTTATCTGGATAAATCTTCAGATTCATTACCAAAATATCTTGTGCAGTTTCCTTGTCCTGATACCAGAAGACCTTCCTACGATTTAGATTGAATTTACTGGCTACTGGGGAAATACTTTATGCTGGCTCAAACGAGCAGGCCCCATGTATAAGAACATGTGAATGCAGTAATAATGAGGTGGTGATTCAAATACTTAAGCACATTGTCATTGAATACCCAAAACTGAAGAAGATTACAACAAAATACTTGGGTTGTTTTTTCCAGTTCAGACAGTTTTTGGGCACTGAGAATATATGGAATCGCCTCAGTGCAGGCAGTAGAGACTTTAAAAAAAAACATTTTAATTAGTGAGATGCCTTCATCAATTGGGATTAACTAAAACGAGATAAAGCATAATTTGTACTTTTAGTAATGTATTTTAATAATAATTTGATCAAATTAATTGTATAGGAGTTAATTCCTGTGAGGTTAATGAACTATGGCAATTGAATTTTTCGAATGTGTAATGTGTGTTTAGAAAGTTTTATTTTAACAATAATCCTCTTTTTTTTAAGTTTAGATATTAAAATTGTTTACTGTATTTTTAATGTATTTTGTGAAAGGCCATTTTTTTGTGCATAACACAATAAAAAATAAAGGGGTTTCAGGAAATGATTTGTTCTAAGACTGAGCCAATGGTGGACATGATATGTGTACGTGGCGTATTGGCCATACTTTTAGGGATGTTGGTAAGTATGTAAAATGCCAAAGTCATAGGATGTAGTTTATTCATGAATTGATCTACCCTTCATATTCTGTGTGATTGGTTAAGTTCTGAATCTCATCTTGTAGCCTGCCTGTTGGATTTGTGGTCAAAACATGCATGACTGTGAGTCTGAGAGTCTGTGACTCTGAGAGTAACCTCAGCCATTCCTTTTCATAGGCTAAACTCTCCACCAATACTATTCCACCACCCTTATCTCCTGGTGCTATGCTAATGTTGTGATTGACACTGAGTGTTTTAAGCACCTTATGTTCATGTTTACTGATGTTATATTTATATTGGCTGTCTTTTTTTAATAGATTCTAGGGCTTGCTTGGGCACAAGATTCTCAAAGGCAATGTTTTCTGTTGGGATAACACTATTGGGTGGAATAAAATTGGATTACGTTTGAGCCCTGAAAGATTCTTAGGTGGTAAACCCTTGTTGCCAGTGTCTGATGTGGTTCTTTATTGTGGAATATATATGTGCGAGAAATACTTCAACCATATATTGCGAAATAATCTTCTAAATTCCACCTCAGTGTTAAAGGCATCTGCTCTTGCCACAGGGATGACGTACAACCCTTTACTCAATAAATTCCTTTCTGATGCTGTTAAATTATGTGATGATACATTCACAATTGGAAAAAAGGCTTATTATCCATGGGTTCATGTTCCACTGTCTGGTGCTCATCCTCTGATTTGATGAATGTTTCCTGTTCCACCCCCCTGGTTGCCTCTGTGAATAAACTGTTGTTGTGATTTATGTGTACTGTCTGAGGTAGCCCCAGATGTGCTGGGTTCTTGGTCGCTATCTCCAGATGAAACCGAGGTGTCTGAACTTGTGACAAATCTATCCTCCGGTTCGTTGTCATCATCTGTCTTTGTTCAGTATAATATTCTTCTCTCAGATATGGATATGTTTTACTTCTCTGTAATTGTCTAAATCTTTCTTTAATTTCTGTATCTTTTTGTCCATATTGAGCTGTTTAAATTGAGATATGTCTTCATTTAGCATATCTAGGTTGTGTCTGCTACATCACCATGCCATTACCCAGAGAGTCATCTAGACCATCCTTTCTCCTTTTCATCATTCTAATGTTGGGTGGTGTTTGTGTGTGGTGAAGGAGAGGGGATATTACCTATGTGAAAGTTTTGATGAAAAAGAAAGCATACAAAAAGGCAATACAAATCAATGATTTCTTGGGGCAGACCTCTATGCAAAAGAGGGATCACCCCAAGAATGAGTGCACGAAAAAGTAGCAGCCACATGATTCAGTATTACCAAATGTGATTTGCTGCCGCTAAAGACTCTGTAAGGGATATCAACATATTATAATACATACTGACCTAGAAGATAAAGGATTCACTATGTCTCCAAGAGATTATTGGCCATATAGAGAGGTACCAATCAGAGCTAAAGCTTATAAGCCTATATATGATTTCATGTACTTCACGACTACAGCATGGGTAGTGTAGAGGCTTAAACACTGAACTTCAAAAAGGAAGCAACCATAGCAGCTGGGTTTGAATGCTTTTACATGTTACTGTTAAAATGACATGCTATGACCTAAATGTCCTAAATTTAAAGCAAAATAATATGTAATTATATTTATTTGAAGAAATTTACAAATATATATGTTTTACATCTTAAGCAGCAGTATTTATTGTGTAGTTTTCTACAGTCACTGTACAAAATCCAACAAATAAAACACAGTTTGATTGAAATGTGGGTCTATTGTGTGTAAAACGATCGTCTGTGATTAGAATAAAACAAAAGACATGCATTGACCTTCCAGGCAGTCTCTAAAAGGAAGGAGCAAACAACCCCTCTTCCAGGTGTATTCAAATATACACTGCATTGATCAACAATCTTGGCATCAAATCGTTGCTGTATAAAATGGCCTTCCTCTGCTCTTCGGGCATACCTTCACAACACCAAAACAACTGGGGAAATTAACTTCACCACTGTAAGCCTGCTGCAGTGTAGTCTGCCGCTGTCTCCGGCTGTTGGCTGCCCTAGAGTCTGCTGTGAAAATTAGCCCCGCCGCCCTGAAGGCATGAAGTGGAAAGGAATGCTGCAAGAACCAAGCCGGGTCACCCTTGTGACATACGCCTGCCACAGTGAAGGGTGCCACTGTCTTTCGCTGTTGGCTGCCCTGGAGTCTGCTGTGTGCTTTGTCCCCACTCCCTGAATGCAGGGAGAGGAAATTAAGGCTTCAAAATCCAAGCCTGGTCACCCTTTCAGTGTAAGCCTGTTGAAGTGAAGGGCGCCACTGTCTTTGGCTGTTGGCAGCTGTTGGTTGCCCCGTTGCCAGATCCAGAGTTTGATGTGTGCCTTGGCCGCCCTGCCCACCCTGAAGGCACGAAGTGGAAAGGAAGGCTTCAAAAACCAAGCCGTTTCACCCTTGTGGTGTAAACCTGGTGTGGTGAAGGGTGCCACTGCCTTTGGCTGTTGGCTGCCCTGGCCCTGAAGTCTACTGTGTGTATTGCCCCCCCCCCAAACCTCCACCCCCCCCCCCCCCCCCCCAAGGCAGGAAGAGGAAAGGAAGGCTTCAAAAACCAAGCTTGGTCAACCTTGCAGCATAAGCCTGCCACAGTGAAGGGTGCCACTGTCTTTGGCTGTCTGGTGGTTGGAGGAGTCGAGGCAAGGTGTTTATCTGTTCAGCCAAACGCTAACAACTGCGTGCCGACATGATGATGGCGTTCGAATCGATGGAGATGACCTTGCGAGTATGGAGCATTTCCTCTCCTCTTGAGAAAATGGTGCACGAAAAGCAAGTTGTAAGCTCCAGCTCTCGCTGCTTTTGCTGTTTGTTATTTCTGCAACTTTCTGTGCTTGTGCTTGATCCGTGACCCCTACGACGCCTGTGGGCCCACATTATATTGTACCATCTTACTGCAGTTATAGACTGCACTTCAACTTCATTTCATACTGGGTTTACGTGTTTTTTTATGCCGTAGACTATAGCAACTATGCCGTTTAGCCCACCGCTGGAATCAAAGCCATTTTTTTTTAAATCTAAAGGAGAGATCTGACTTACTTTTAATCACACAGCAGCCCTACCAGACCCAACGTGTGCATTGGTTTCATTGTACAACTTTTAACTTCATTAATTAATTTGTTAAGACTTGTTATGACTTGATTACGATCTGATTACTTGCATATGTTTGCATAACTAGTACAAATTGCATTGCAGACATATTTGATATAATTTGTATGTGTTTATTTATTTATGTATTTAATTAATAATATCCATACAGCCAACAAAGGCTTTACATGTATACAGTAAGAAAAGACCTTATAAAGACACCAGTCAAAAATACCAACAACCCTAGTTAAAGTCTAAACCCATAAAAAACAGGACTGACACTAACATATGCCACTAGACAATTAACTAAGTACATTCAGGCATACATCATAACATGTCATCATATGGTACATCAGGTTTACGTCATTACCCTCCAACAGTGATTCCATATCACATTAGCATGCTCAAGATCGAAAGAGCTGTTATAGGCCTTCACTCATTCTTAGCATAGTGAGACTCTCACAGTGGCATATAATGTGTTCAACTGTTTCAATCGTCAGTTTTCCACATAATCTACACCACCCACACTTTCAATCCCAATGTTTGCATTCACAATTTCACGCGTGTCCAGCACATTGAATTTGAGCAGTAGGTAATTCCTAACCGTTTTGCTATTAGGGAAGGCTGTCAGGTATTTGGGAATTTCCAATCGCTCTAGCCACTGCTGGATAAACATGCCCCTGTTTGCGTTTGAGGCCAAACGTACCATGTCTCTTTCTGTACCAGCACTATGTATTACATTTTTCAAGTACCGCTTGTCTTGCTTGTGTGTAGCTTATTAACTCATTAGCTTTTTCATGTGCCCATTTGGTATAGGTGGACCTAAGTTGTCCCAGCACTCCAAAGTTTTCACTATTGTCAATATCTCTAAAAGCTGTCAGAAGTTCAACAATTGTGGTTTCATTATCTAGCTCACATAGTTTTGCATAGAGCATAGCAGCTTTACATTCAATGATATCACTTATTTGCAACAAGTTACATTATAATAGGATGTATTCAACCAAGTGGGTTTTGGGCAACCTGAATAGGATTCTTAGAATTTTCCCTTCAAATAAATTCAGTTCTTTTTTGAATTGGTTCCCCCATACTTCAGCCCCATAAAGGAGGCAGGGAATGACTTTTGTAGAGTATAGCAGTAGGATAGTACTTAGCGAACAACCACCTTGTTACCAATAAAGTGGCTCAAAGCCATGGTGATTCTCATACGTTTAGCTTTATTTTCTGACCATTGTGTATTCCAACTCAATTTCTGGTCTACACCTCCCAGTGTTTATAACATTCCATCTGTTCAAGTTTCGGACCATTAATACTCCATCTCGTATTATTCAGATGGTTGATTTTTGTTTTGCCCATAAAGGCTATCATTTTTGTCTTTGCTAAATTTATTTTTAAACCATACCCAGTCGCAAACTTCTCCAAAACTGCAAATTTAGTCTGTAGTGCCTAAGGGGTATATTCTAGTAACAACAGATCATCTGCATAACCCAGCGATCCAATTTTCGGGGGTCCCATTTTTATATGACATGTTTGTTTGGAGTTTAATGCAGCTGCCAGGTCTGCCAAGTACAAGTTAAAAAGGGTGGATACCAGAATGCATCCTTGTTTCACCCCTCGACTAGTTGGTATCAGGTTGGTGACTTTGCCCTCCCCATCGAGTCTTACTTTAACCGATGTACTGGAATAGAGAGAAGGCTGATCATGGACAGTAGGCCCGGCGGAATACCCTAACGAATGAGTTTATCCCATAGCTTGTTCCTAAGGATTGTATCAAAGGTGGCACTAAAATCTATAAAGGCTCCATACACTTCGAACTGGTGCCTATCCCATGGATACTCAGCAATTCACTGATTATGCTCCTTTAATAGAATCTTAGCAAAAACTGTTGCCGGGATCTCTAGCTTGGCTAGCATGCAGTAGTTGGTGGGATCTTTCCAACACCCTTTTTGGTGTATGGGCAGAAACAAACTTTCCCTTCAAGAGTCGGGAACAAGCCCATATTTACCAATCCACCGAAAAAGTAGATGCAATGCCTGTGCCCATAGTACTGGGTATAACTTAAGCACTGCATTGCAGCTTCCGTCAGGTCCCACACCGCACGAGAAGCAGGGCGTACTTTGATCATATTAGTGAGTTCATCAATGTAGTGGCGGCCAACCCATTCTTCCTCTATTATAATGTATTGTTCATCAATCATGTCCTGGGCTCCAAGCACCTTTTGCACATGGGATGTCCACTCATGTTCACCTACACTATTAATTGGCAGATTTTGTTTTTTGGTACCATTGAATACAGCCCAAACTCCTATGTTATTATTATCTCTACCATAGTTTTCTAGGAACCGCCAGACCTCTTTAGAGGTGTTGGTTCTGTGTTGACGTAACCACTTTCGATAGTCACTCTTTGCCTTCTGAATTTTAGAGAGGGTGTCTACCCATTCCCTGTTTCCTATGAGCCTAATTTGAATTCTTAATTATTTCTTAGCTTTGCGAATGGCTCTATCATACTGCGGACCATTATTATGGGCTTTTTTCCACCTTTCGCTCACACTCATGTATGATGGTTTATTACTGGTAGCAGCCTTGATGTCTGTAAGGATGAGTTCAAAATATTTAAGAGCAAGGTGATCGACTGTGTCTTTCAATTTACTCATTTTGAGTATGAAAGGAGGCAACACTTTCTCTGCTATCACTTTATATTCCTCCAGTTTGTTGGGTTTCCATTTAATCCTAGTTGTTCTATTGCTTACGAAGATGTTACCGTTCAGTTCATAGTCACATTTATAGTCAATTTCATTTTTCTTCTTAGAAAGCAGCAGGTAGAGAGTGAGATGGTCACTCTCCTCACGTATACCAATCATCATGTCCACGACATGCTCACAAGTTCTTTCATTGACTATTATATAGTCAATTCTGTACATACTTTTTCCACTCATTCGAGTGGCGCCTCTGTTTGCGTCACTTTCGCAGTTGCCATTGCATGCTCATATTGTGTGCTTGAAACAATTTGGCCCAACCTTTCCCTTGCCTGTTGGTTGCTGTGGGACGAGACGGCCCTGACGTATTCTTGTTATTTTGCCATGATTTGCTTAGATTCAATTGGGCGTTCAGTCACCTAGCACAATGACAGGGGTCTCACTTTTACATTCCTCTAGAATGCAGAAAACTGCTGCAATGTTTACTTTATTCTGCAATCCATTTGGCAGATTATATAGATTCACTACTAACAAGATGGGAGTCTGAGGGTTATCACATTGAATTTATACTGGTAGCACCATATCAGTAGACAAAGGTAAAGAGGTTAGCTGGGAGCTGTGACATCTACACCCTTTCTTGACCAGTAAACTGCGCATTGTTGAAAGTTCTAAAGGGCTGGGGAGGCCTATGATAGTATTAGTGGTGACTCGCTCTGTCCTTGTTTGATTCCGCATTTCCACAACTTGCATAACTTGCACAATTTGCTTATTTTGCACTATTTGTTTGAATTGCAAAATTTGTGCTATTTGCATCAATTGCACTAGTGTCATTCACAGACCATTTCTGGCCCATTTTAAAATGGGCAAGAGGAAAGCTGCTAACCCCATTTTACCTGTGGAAGATGTATGAAAGGAAAGGTCTGTAAGACCCCCCTCCCCTGCATTCCCCACCTACGTGAGGCTCATGACTCGTCGGCAGCCGCCCATGCACCTGGGCCCGGGAGGCAAGGCAGCTGCAGATGGACACGTGAGGCTACATGGCCAGTAGCCTGGCATAACATAGACACCATTTTGTAATAAGCAAGACTCCATTTTAAGTGTACTGAACCCAGGCCCATGCAGAATAGCTGACGTACAAAACTGCAGCTCGGCCCCCACTTGACCGAACACAGAGAGGCATGCACTTCCCCCAGCCTCCACCCCATTGCAGATCTGCTGAAAGCCCGTTCTCACGAGCAACTAGACACAAACAAGTAACAGAACAAACACTGTATCATTTACCTTCCGCAGTACATCATTGCCCTAGGAATGACCGGACTCGTAGTTGTAGACTGGAAAAGAACAAAAACCATCCCCCTCAAACACACCCGACCCCACGCCTAACCCTTGCAAAGGAAATATGTGGTGTCCCTGACCCTCCTGCCCAGTTCCCCAGATAAAGTGTTAACCAGCCATACTAAACCCTTGAGTCTCTCAGCCTTATTCCTGCTGCTAAAGAGTGGGTAGTAATTAATGGTAAATGTATAATACAAACTACTTATACTGAAGCAAAGTGACCCTGTACAGTCCTAAAATGCCTTCATGTTCCAAGACACAGTGTATAACTACTCGATATATTCACCCTGTGCCAACCAATGCTTGCTGCTATTGTAAAAAGGATAATTGAAAAAGCAATATATAAAATGCTCGTGTATGTATTACATGAAAACTATATAGGGTATCAAATCAGTTTGTAGTATAATTGAAACGTTAGATGACATGATGCTTTCATGCTCCTGAGTTTATGACCTAACCTGACACTACCTCATGTTTTGTTATTCGTCCGCCTTTCTCATGAATTACAAGTCTTAAGACCGACTAATCTTATGTACTGCATGTGATATTGAAAAACCCCCATTGTCATGAACTTAGTAATGTATACAATGAAAACGCCAGAAATGTGTAATTTCCCTAATGCTCCCAGCTTCAGCATGCGTCCCCTCCAATGGTATAGTGTGCAGCCCCATGGAGAGAGAGTTGCTCAGAGTTACAAGGCCATCTCCCCCTCGTCCCGCCAAGGCCCGCAGGGGCTCGCTGGTGTTCGAGCAGCACAGCCTCACCTCCCAGCATTCCTGCTGCATCTGCTTCAAGTATTTACCTCCCGAGTGGCAGAGACCGCCATGGCCAGGCCGAATGAATTATGAGCTACCTGGTCCTAAATCCTACCGCCTTTGAGGTGCCCGCTTGGTGCCCTCACTGACCCAATGGTATCCCAGTTCGCCCCAAATCCAACAGACCACAAAGGCATTTAACCGTCCCCTGTACAAACATCCCCCAGAGTCATCATTTACTGCATCAAACAGAGTCAAATGATGAAGATAGCCTGACTCATGCCCCCTGAAAAGACACCCGGACCCACGAGACTGGACCCATTGCTACTGACAACTTTATGATGATGTATGGAATCAGCCTCGTATTGCATATAGTTTTCCTGTGTCTCCAGCTGGGCATTAGGTTAACATGTTAGAAGTTTTAAAACAACAACTTGGTATAAATGAGTGTGATTAATGGGTATGAAAGGCCAAGGGCAAGTTTCTAGAACTGTCATGGTGAATCTCCAAATACAGCCCGCACTAGAGAGCCCCACCTCGATGAGCCCAGCTGACCCAAGCACGTGGTCATATCACCACGTGGATCTCCGCCAATCCTGGAGCACCAAACCTATAGTCTACATAATAGCTAGCCATCGCCATCCAATCCCCAAGACTGTGTGGCCCCTATAGCTTACCTCACGCATGATGTGTATTTGTAATATAACTGACTGTCTTTGATATTGTCAGACAGAGCGCTCTCGGAGTTTGCAGAGTCCTTTGCATGTCCTCTTTTGATTTAGATAAAAACCTTTTAACTTCACCCGCACTTGGTCGTGCTCTCATTCCCTCCTGGGGTGTGTCCTTTATTGCCTCTCAAGACGGGGGGGTTTTCTACCTCATTGGGGGACGCTTACTTCCAAAGGTCATAAAAAACTCTTTAAATTGTTCAACCCTATTACAGGTGTAAACATTCTCATAACAGAGATTAAAGATTTATTGGAATACTTTGAAGCTATTGATGCTGCAGATCCCACACGATTTTTACCACTGGCGGTTATTGGTGATGGCCACCTTTTAAACACGTACTGCAGTGTCTGGTATTTGCCCATAACCCCTGGAGAAATAGCATCCTAACTTAACAGCTGGGACATATATTGGCAAGGTCAAAAAGGGAATTGATCCACTGGAAGTATTTACGGTAGACAATTGTGTTGCCTCTTGTGAGGGCAAGAATTATATCATCCCAGTGTCCGGTCTAGATACCTGCCCTGGCAGGGGAACTATTGAATGTCACTCTTTGCCTTTGAATGGCTCTGACTCTTTTGCGTCGGTTGCTGGGCTAAGTGAAGCAATCGCTGGGGAAAAGATCCCTCAAGCAGCTAAAGAGGTATTTATGCCTCCCGATATTGGAAGAGATAAAATGGTCATGGATGAGCTAGTGCTTGAGGGTGTGAATAGCAGAGAGGGTACCGACAATGAGCAGGGAGGACTTAGGAGTGTTACCATGGATGTGCTTAAACCCTGTATTGATTTGAATACTCATAGTTTGAACTTGCTACAAGATAGCTCTGGGGAGCCAAGCTGTGTGATTAGTTTAGTACCTCTGTTCCCCAAAGCTGATATTACCCTGTTAAATAAACCACCCTAATTAATTTTTCTTAATCCAGTGGGACAGATGGTGCTGAATAAGTTAAAAAAATTCTTGCAATAGATATTCCCTTGTGTAATTGTTTTGAAGTATTGGGAGAAGTGGTAGAGATAAAGGATGAAGTTACTGGATGAAAGATGGCGGTTAAAAAGAATTGGGAAGGAAGGTTGTGGATAGTGTGGCTAAATTCCAGGCCACTCTCACAATAGGAGGGCAGGCAGCTCCTGCTGAGCGTGTGGAAATGGGCATGTACCCTGTAAAAAGACATGTGGCAATGACTGTGTATGCATCGATTTAAATTACCGAGAAATACTAACTGCATTACGCAGTATTACAGAGGGGTTTCCAGCTTGAAGAAGGAAGTTGTGAAACTAGTCAAGGCCTCTGTGACTGGGTTGCCCCAGGCCAATTCACTTAGAGGTGACCAGGGCATGCCAGGACCAGCCGGTAGGCAGGTGGTAGTTTCTCCCCTATTGTGGATGAAAAGGGATAACTAGGACAGCTCATGTACACACCGTCAAGAGTTGCAATAGAGAAGGTGGGTCCCCAACTCAAGCAATCTCCTGAGAGAACTGGCCTAGCTACTATAGGTGTTCCTAACCCCAAAATAATGTCTGTGATCATGGGGTCTTAATGCCTGTGTTAGCTATTCCTAACAATTGTGTTTTTAGGAAACACGTAGCAGGGCAGAACAATAGCAGACAATGGAATGGTTCCCGGCCTTACATTGGTGGGCAAACCAATGGAAAGAATCGAGCATATGAGAGGGGGAACCCATTAAGAAGGGATCCAAGGAGTGTGTACATGTATGATGTCCCCAGGCTGGGTGCTGGATGTTTTGAAAATCAGATATCACTGATGAACCAAACTATTTATTGGCTGCACCATATCAGGGGCTGCAGGTTAGTAATACGGGAGGACATTTTAAACTGTGTAAGAGAAAGGATGCCCGTGGGTGATCAAGATTTGATACACATTTCCCTGGCTAACTCAATGCTGATAGAGGGTCTTCTGTCAATTTAATCTCGAACATAACCAACAGCATGCCCACAGATCTCTGTGCGCCCTAATGCACCATTGTTTAATTGTAACATGTCTAGCAAACATGCATGGGCCGAGCATGATGCCAAGGTCAAAAGGGGTAACAGAAGAGGGTTTGGAAGGAGTGCATATTGAAGGGAAATGCTGTGAACTATAATTATATTCCCCAAGAACCACAGCAGCGGCCAGGAAATTTACTAAATGTTGATCTCAAGATGATGACTTGGAATGTGGCTAGGATTAAACGATTGTTGACAGATTCAGAATGGGTCAGATCTGTTCATTCATATGATCTTATTTGCCTTTATTTCCTTTTGTAAGATTGCAACTAAGGGCACAAGTGGTAAACTGAAGGGTGGGTTGCCAATTCTGATTAGCCCTGATGTCAATCTGATCCCCACGATATACTATGTGAAGAAGGAGTCACTATTAATGGAAAGTATATATTGATTTTTAATATCTACAATAGACTTGTCTGGCTGCTCCATTGGAAAGCCATAAGGCAATGAACTGTTTTATTAAGGGAAATGAAACCGTTGAAAACATTATGCCCCTAATCCTGGCACATGAGGATGTAAATGTCCCGTTCGAACCAACTGAAGAGCTAAGTGGTTTATCGGATGACATGGATGCAGCCCTTGGGTATCATCATTAGAATCATTAGAATCAGTTAAACCTGGCGGGTTCCATCCCTCTGCCACTAAAGTTGTTAGGCTCCTGTATGAGGCAGGCCTGCAAGCCTGTAATGGGAGAGTTTCCCCGAATAAGCCATCAGAAGTCACATATGTTGGGCACCAGGGGAGCTCAAGGATAGACAATGTCTTGATCAGTTTAGCTGACTGGGACTTGGTGACCAGTTTGGAGGTTCTCAGATGCAGTGACAGTGATCACTACCCATTAAGCAGTGTTTTCAACTCTGATCGGGGGGACCGGTAGACCTGCTGAATTAAAACTTAAAGGATGTGATAGTCAGATTGTGATTACCGGACACTCCAAAAGGGCTCTGAAATGGTGCTCTACAGATTTGTCAGTGGTCAAGCCCGGTAAGCCCGGTAAGTTTAGTTTGTATTTTTTGTATTTGTATTTTATTTTATTTGTATTTTATTTGGGTTTTATATAGCACTTTAAGTCAAAGCGCAGTACTTGAGGTCAGAAAATCTGTACAATACAGGTGAGAATTAACAAAAGCAGTCTGTCATGCTAACCAGAGTGAAGTAGATACGACTTCAAAGAGTCATGAAATAAAGAATAGACAGGGACAGAGCAAAGAGAAAGAGGGAGAGCATTCCAGTGCAAAAGTGCCAGCAAAGAGAATGAACAAAACGTGACTGAGCACATGGAGGATGAGGGACAACAAGAAGAAATTGAGAGCAGGAACGAAGAGAGCGAGAAGGGGTATACAATGAAACCAAAGAAGAAAGATAATCAGGTGCAAGACCATGAAGAGATTTGTAGGGAAAACACAAAAAGGTCAGTTTAAGCCGGGACTGGAATGAGAGCCAGCCAAGAACGGAGAGAGAAGAAATAGAATCACGAGGAGTAAGACTAAAAAGTAAACACAAATAAGCATTGAAAACAGATTTCAGAAGAGCAAGACAGGTAAGAGGAAGAACAAAGAGAGCAGTGGGACAGTAGAAAAGTTGGAAATAAATTAGGGAAGATATCAAGAGTTTAGTAGCATGAAAAGTAAAGAAAGAATGGGCTTTCCGAATATTATATAAGTGATAGCGACACGCAGGTGAGGATAAAGACATGTGATGCGTAAAGGATAGATCAGTGTCTAAATAGAGTCCCAGATTGTAAGCTGTGGAAGTAATGGGCAGTTGGGAAGGAGGAACTGAAACAAAAGAGTGAGGAAGAGGAGACAGAATAGTGTTAGCAGAAAGAAAAGTACCTCTGTTTTGGCAGCGTTGAGTGCCAGAAAGTGAGCCAACATCCGAGATTTGATGGCCAATAGAAAGGTACAGACTGAAACCTAAGACTAAGTTAAACATGTTGTGGGTACTTGTCTAGCTGATTTCCCAACCTCTACTATTGGGGATTTATATATTGACACGTTGCAAGTTCTGTATCCTTTTTACACTAAAACAGTGGGGAAAATTAGAAGAATTACTTTAGGAAATAAGGGTTGGTTTGATCAAGAATGCCAGAAGGCAAAGCAAGATCTGCTGTCCTAGCTTAAAAATACAGTGTTGCTTCAGACATCACATTTGAGAAACCTGCGGGCTAAATACAAGGCAGTGCTTGCCACTACGAAAGAAGAATATGTTCAAGTAAATGGGAGGAACTACTGTCTTGTTGTGGAAGTGGCGATCAGACAGTTTTTTGGATGCTTATAGGAGGGAAAGAGTTGAACTCTGCGGGACCAGTTTCTAGCCATACCTCCCCTTTCTTAATGGTCCCAACACTTTAAAAATCTATATAAAAAAGACCAGGGAGAGACAGATGGAGTGTCTCACTGTCTAAGTCCTGAGTCCCCAGGTGAGGACTGCCTATTATTTTCAATTGTAGAGGTGGAGGCAGTCATTAAGAAGTTGGGGAGTGGAAAGGCTCTGGGTCCGATGGAGTCCCTATTGCCCTATTGATTTTCTCAAGGATGAGCTTAGCATATGGGTCCCTTTATTAACCTGTGTCTTTGACTATGTTGCTAGGTCTGGAAATGTACCACAATCCTGGCGGGAGCCAACTATTTTGCCTTTATTAAAGAAGGGAACAAGAAGCATCCTGGGAATTAAAGGCCCATCTCCCTTCTGGATGCTATAGGTAAGGTGTACGCTAAAGTGCTGATAACCCACCTCCAAAACTGGTCATCTGAGGGAGGCCACATTAACTATCTGCAAGCTGGGATTAAGGCTAGGATCGACACCATGGAACAGTGTCTCAGGTTAAGTGTGATCCTGGCCAAGTATGTTTCCTTACAGCACTGCAGAATACACACAATATTTGTGGACTTATTATGTTTCACGCAGCAAACTAAGGTCAGTTTTACGAGATAAGGGCATTCCTGGGTACCTTTTGGGTAATATTCAGTCCTTATACACCGGTTTGTGGCAGAGAGGGGGGGTTTGCCTGGGGTGTGTGCTGGCCCCTCTCTTATTTTGTATATACATCAATGTAATCATCGAGAATCTGTTAGTCTGTAGCCTCTACCCTCCAAACTGGGGAAGGATCAGCTCCCCACGTTATTCTACGCTGACAACACGGTATTATTATCTGCCACACCTATGAACCTGAGACATAACCTGAAATCCTTTGTTGAGAAAAGGAAGAATGTTTTTATAGTGCTCAACTCTTAAAAGACTAAAGTGCTGGTATTAGGCCAAAAGTCCAGAAAGAAAATTAAAAGTAATTGAAGATCATAAATGAAGGCTTTGTTTTGGAACAGGTGAGCTCAGATGACAATTTGGGCATCAGGTTTTCAGAGGATCTTACCTGGTCAGCTCACCTTACAAAGGCTGTTTTGACTTTAGAGAAATGCAGTGGAGGAGTCTGGCGCTTCTATTGCAATAGTGGTAGGTGTGCAGTCTCACCTGCCATATAATTTGACAAAATACAAGGCTTGGCGGCAACACTGTACGGGGCTGGACTGTGGGGGCATTGTTCAAGCGACCAGGTAAATGTGGCCGACAATAGTTTTCTAAGAGCGCAACTCATGCAACCAAAAGGAGAACCTTTGGCCAGCCTGGGGTGGGAATGTGACCATGAGCCAATATCTGCCCACATTTTACCGTTTTTGCCAGATTACAGGGACTTGAGGGAAAACTATTTGCTGCCACTTTTCAGGCTTAGGGATATTATTCTTACTGCTGCAGCTATACTTCTCTGTAAAACCATGAATGAACTGAATGCATTTTATTTAATATCGAAATATGTTTTTAGAGCTTGGCTAAGTAGATGAAGTATTCTTATATTGTTGTGCTACATTTTTTTATTATTACTTTTATGTTGTTTAGAAAGCATCCATTCGGGGTCTGGTTTTTAATATACATGGTGCTGATGAATGTTATTGTTTAATTTGTTCATATGCTATGTGTGCTGTGTTGTTGCTTTTATGGTTTTTACAGCCGAATAAAGCTATGTTTGAACACTTCACCACTGTAACTGATAGTTTATTAAATCAGTTTCATGTTTAAGCAATGTTTGTATTAATTGGTAGAGTAAACTTGTGTTATATTGTACGGTGTTGATGTGCTAAGTTTGTAACAATGTTTAAGTTTAATTCGCATAAAAATGAACATTGATTGTATTCGTAATACATCATTTTTATCTGGTTACTTACACGCTGCAATAACTATTTGAAATACAAACAATAAATCATGGCTGGTGAGCAGTCGTTTTTACAGAAGCTACTGTTGTTCAAAATATGTCCTCAATGAAATTCAATGAAGGTTGACCGCTTTCCCGAAGATTTATGCTTTTTGTCCACCCCAGCGTCAACAATAGCATGGCCAGGTGTTGCTCTTCTGCCACTCCAGCACAGATACTGGCCTACAGTTAAATGCAACTTAAGGCCTCCGGTTTAAAGGTTGGGGAGGGCAACGCAGCATGAACTTTAGCAATGTCTATGTACGGCATGCTCAGCAGCTGATCTAAAGATTAATGGTAGTGAAATCCAGACTCGGGCAGTCTGTACTGAGAATGAAATGCCATCCCAATGTGATCATCCCAAATGCAGATCTGCCAAATGCACTTTCAAACCTGACCTGATGGCCCTACTTGGTAAATAAGGAAGGATGGTATGTTTAAAGGATTCTGGACCCTGAGCCACCCAACGGTTATTAAAACTTACTATTGTGTTAAGAAATGCAGAGTGTGCAGGTCTGGGAATATATGTTCTCTACTATGAAATCAAAGCAGGACACATGCTGCAGCATTTCAGGGAATCTGAATTCTTTGCACAATGAAATTACAGTAGACTAAACTGACCGCAATGAAAGCATTAATCAACCAGAATCTGTTGGTAAAGGAACAATAATCCAAAAACCTGCATAAGGAATGGCGGAGGAATAACATGTTTGCGACATCTGGCTAATATGTTGCATCAAGGTTAAACATAAATAAAATAGAATACTGAGATTCCGAACATGGGTAGAGAGGGAAAACAGTGACCTTACTAGAAGTGCCAGATCATACCTATTGCTGCTGCCTCTGGATCCTGTAATGGTATATTAGGTTTGGTTGAACTACAAAGCCTGCATTTAGTTTTAGATGTATTGCATTTAAGACATGTGCTGTTAACCCATCTTCCTATGAACTCCATGCAGCTTCTCAAACCCTTCAATATAGTTCCCGTTTGGTGGAACCATATGGTATCATCAGCATACATGTAGAATAGTTGACCATGATCACAAATTAAATCAGCCCTAGGCTTCACATACAGATTAAATGTCAGATGACTTAGTTAGGAACGTGTGTAGCTCCGCAGTCAACTGTAACACTTTTTGATTCAAAAGTGGAGAGTATCACCCTCTGAAAATGTTCTCTTAATGAGGACTGCAACCAAGACAAAGCTTTATCCTGGATAACTAGTGACTACAGGCAGCCAAGGAAAGTGTGACGACCAATGGTGTCAAATGCAGCCAAGAGATCTAATAAGATCAGTGCTCCAAAAGTACCCCCTTAAAGCACCCTCCTGAGGTTGTCAATATTTATTAATTTAATTTATTAAAAGAAATCACAGGAAAGAATTGCAGTTTTGTCATACAAATGCTTACAAAATGTAACATTATTAACAGAGCGAAGAACTTGGGTACTTGACAATGCTGTAAGAGCATCTGATTTGAAGACCGGATGTTGCAGTGGAAGGTGGAAACATAAACCCAAGAGAAGGGCAGGATGGAATATGATAGGAACAGGTTAGTGGAGGAAGTGATAAATTAAGGATGGAAGGGTAAGGGAAACGTGCTATAGGGTTGTCTGTGAGGGTAGAGAGAGAGGCGTGCAGGGTGGTGGAGTAACATAAAGTGGTAGGAAACAGGTACTTCAGAAAGGAGGAAGGATTTGATATTGAATTTAAATAATGGTAGAGTTTGAGAAGTACAGAGAAGAAGAGCATGCCAGAGTAGCGGAGAGCGTAGAGGGAGTAGTGGTATGGAGTTGAGATGAGGATGATTGTAACAAGCAAGGGGTAGAGTAGAGACTGAGATGCACAGATAGGTAAGATGGGGTGAGTGCATGGAGAGTTTTTAAGATGATACGAAGAAATTTAAAAGATAGTCAGCCCAACTGGCGATGGGCAGAGAAGGTAGAGGTAAAGCGAGAAATGTTGAAAAGGTGTGCAGATCGTGAAATTGAGCATAGTTTGGAAGGCCATAGAGGACACTGGCCCAGTAGTAAGATCCAGAAAGAACTAAGGAGCAGATTAGCTGTTAAAGATGATGGATTTCTGATATTTAAGAGGTTGAGTCTGGCTACAGTAGCAGATTTGAAGATGAGGAGCAAGAAGTTCTGAGATGGGTCGAACAAGACACCAAGGTTACGAGTGGAAGCAGATAAAGGACGGTAGTCAGGGGAGAAGTGAAGAACAGGGGGAGAAGAAGAGATAGTCTGTGTGGCTAGCAAGTAGAGAACTCCAGTCTTAGTGGAGTTGAGTAAGAATGACTGCCACGCCTTCCAATATTTGATGTCAAAATGACAGTTAGACATGTTGTACAATAGCTTGTCGGAGAAGGAGGGAAAGGAGAAGTAGATCTGAGTGTCATCTGCAAACAGTTTATTGGAGAAGCCATAATAGAAGATCAGGGTGCCAAGAGCCGAATTATAGAGAGTGAAGAGAAGTGGACCAAGGACAAGCCCTTGGGGAACTCCAACATTAAGGGTCGTGAGGTTGAGTGGGGGGGGGTGCAGCTCTTCCAGGACACATGAAATTGTCTATATACAAAGTATGAAGCAAATCAAGCAAGGGACCTATCTCTAATGCTAAGAGGAAATAATGAAGTGAAAAGGTCCAAATGGTCAGCAGTATCAAAGGCATCCGAGAGGTCTAAAAGAATAAGAATAGATGAATACTTTGGATGGCGTGCAGAGAGCTGAAGTTGCTGACATTGAGAAGATCAGTCTCAGTAGAATGCAGAGGTTGGAAGTGAGATTGAGGAGGGTCCTGGAGGCATTAATTATCAAGTTACTCAGTGAATCAATTGAATACTACGCGCTCTATAATTTTGGAATAGTTCAGTAGAAGACAGACAGGATGAACATTGGCAGGACAGTTAGGATTGAGAGCAGGTTTCTTAATGAGAGTGAGTACAGTTGCCGATTTATAGGATGAGTGAAAAGTAGCATTATCAAGAGAGGAGTCGAATAAGGAATTTAGGTATGGAGTGACACTAGGAGCTATGTGCTTTACAATGTGTGGGGACAGTGGGTCGTGGGGGCAGAAGAAGGGTTAGCCAAGAGGAGTAAGGCAATAATCTCACAGGTTTGGTGGGCAAAGGAAGACACAGTAGTGGGAGGGGAGGGTAGGAGTTGTGGAGAAAAGTGAGCAGGAGGTAGGGATAGAAGGTAAGCATTTAGGGCACAGTGAATGTTTCAAATCTTAGAAGCAAAGTAGGGCACAAGATCATTTGAAGAAAGAGCGGAGGAAATGCGGAAGGTTTAGAGGGAGAGATAACTGATCTGAGGGATTTATGGAGGCACCTGGAGGATTGAGATGAAATGAGCAAGAGATAGAAGTCATGTTTGGTAGAGTCAAGAGCTGAGGAGTAGTCTTGAAGAGCAGTGAGGTAGAGTTGGAGATCATAGGAGTGCCTTGACCTTTGCCAAGTGCAAAGCTGTTGCCACATGGTTGTTTTCAGGGTATGGATTACAGGTGTAATCCAAGGGTTTAGAGGGGAGTACATGTGGAAAGACAGAAGTGAGAGGAGAAGGGAGTGTTAAGTGCAGTGTTAAAGTTAGTGAACACTTCTTCAGGGGATGGAAAGGTGAGTTCAGAATAGGATGAGCCAGAATGGTGTAGGCTGAAGAGGTAGCCAGGCAGTTTGGAAGAGGAAAACGTGTGCTTAGTAATAGTAGTATTAGATGGAGAGAGCGAGGACAAAGCAGGAGTGGTGACTGAGCCAAAGACAATACAGTGATTGAAAGGAGAAGGAGCAGTGGAGATATTAGAGGCAAAAAGTTGAGCAGAGGGCAGGATAATGTCAAAGGCATTTTCATATGAATGGGTGGGCAGTGTAAGAGGATTCAATTCAGCACTACAGCCAAGTTAACGCCTAGTCTAGAATACTGAATGAAAACCCTTATTGATATATCTTTAGGTCCAGTTCATGCGTTCTGGATGACTACCCTTGTATAACACCCCTCTCTTGGAATCCCCCTGACCCCACTGAGCCAAGAAGTAATTCTGTTTTGCAAGTTTAAAAGGTTTATTTGATAAATTAAAATATATATCACACTTTTTAATAAATTAATAATTGAATATCACACTTAATCTGATATGGTAAATATTAACAACGGAGAATCTGGCACTAGCACACTTCTTTAATCACTAATGAGTTGACATGAAATGGATAAGGTAGCACACTGGTAAATAGGAACAAAAGTATAATGTGGTAGAGGATGCTTTATGTAGGCTCAGGTGGATGCAATATTCAATGAATGCAGTACAGAAAATACGCAATATGATTTCAACCAAACAATGTAATCACTTTTCTCTGGCTACTCCCCTCCCCCCCTTGATGCAAGGCAAGGAAATGGAAGGAAAACACACAGTTCTCAGAAATGCAATCAACTGTAATTCAGTTCAATCCAGCAAGCTTAAACAGAAGTTTGAAAACACAGGCAAATGCTTTGATAGGTGCTAGCAATGAATGAGAAATATGCTGGAAACGCTCTTAATTCCCTTTTAGAGGTTCAGGATGAGTGGTATCTAGTTAATATTAGTCCAGGCTCACACTAGCAATGATGCAGGGATAGTTAGCAGGTTAAACGAATTTCTGGCAAATGGAATCAGGCAGCAGCAGTTTTTTTACATGTGAAGAAATTGCAAATCGCGGCAAAATTCGTGGATGCGCCGAGCGCTATTACAAAGGAACCGCAAGGACTGTCTCTACCGTTTTGGGGTCCTAGGAAAGCCTGGGATCTCAGCTTCCAAATGAAAGTTATTGCAAGTCTCTAGCCCAAACGGTTGCGGAGATATGAGTAATTTAGTAAAGGTCGTTTTTGGTTTTGTAAATTTTAAACGCACACTTTTTCAAAATGACAAATTTTACTAGAAATGACAGGTGACAGATAGGAGGCAGTTCTACTTAGGTTAAATAGATTGAATTAGATGAATTTAAACTAAGAGATGTGTTCTGAGTTTTGCTAAGTACTCACAAGAGATTTTGAACAGGAAAGCGACTTGGTCACGATCTTCAGTCTGGTCAGGTCTTTCCGGATTCTGCTCACAGCGCCTGGTCTGGTCTCGGCTAGGCACAGCACTGCTTTCTCTCTGGTCTGGTCTCTGCTAGGCACAGCACTGCTTTCTCTCTGGTCTGGTCTCTGCTAGGCACAGCACTGCTTTCTCTCTGGTCTGGTCTCTGCTAGGCACAGCACTGCTTTCTCTCTGGTCTGGTCTCTGCTAGGCACAGCACTGCTTTCTCTCTGGTCTGGTCTCTGCTCTGGATAGATTGAAGTCTCTAGTTTGGCTTTCTGGAGTTTGATGGAGGTAAGTATGGATTTTTCCGGCAGGGCTTCCAGCGGCAGATGAAATTGAATGTCTCTATGTGTCCTGACTCTCTGCTTTTATCTGTTTCTTGAGAATGGGTGTGTGTGTTGCATCACTAGACTTGCCCCTCTCATTCGTCATTGGTCAGGCTTCCATTCCTCCGCTTGATTGGCAAACTGAACTGTGAGTCAGATTGATGTCATTTTATGATCTCTTGAAACAACCTCCCTTATCATCTGTGCACCCAAATATATATATGATCAAAATCCATACTTCAGAGTTACACAGTTGTTTGAAATTACATATACATGGTGTGGCTGAATTTAGCCATGTCTATGTCCAAATCTGCTCATTCTCGGAGCTTGCATTCAAAGAGTGTACATAATTGACTTTTTAACTGCTTTTTCAATTTCCGACATGGACCCAACTTTACATACATGTGTGCAGGGGGTAGGGACATTAACTGATGAAGTTTCAGATTTTTAACATGCACACATTTAGAGTAATATCCACTTTTCCGCTAAAACCCCCATGAACATACCACCGGTTCCTACCACGTCTTAAACTGTGGGCAGAAAAATCACAAGAATTATGGTATCATTTATAAAATTTTCACATGTCCGCACTATGAATTATCCCCCTTTTTATAAAACCATATCCTTGCTGCAGGGGTGTGTCTTTTCAGGTCACATGGTACAGAAACCAGTCTTTCCAGTTTCTGCCAAGCCAGCTTGCTTCTCACAGGCAGTGCCCCTCCCAGCTTCTCCAGGAGGAAGCCACTTTTTACGACGTCTGTAATAAAAACCTTTGCCTGAGTGGAGAGGGCTTAGTTCACTCTCTGGCAGAGCACAGGAAATTCAATTATCAGATATATGGCATATCCTTAGTGTGGGCAGCAAAAGGAACATTGGCCTGGGAACATAGTTGTGACTCAAGTTTCACTCCTGATGGGATCCGTTGCTAGGCAAAATCAAGTTCCTTAAGCCAGACCTTCAGCTAACTTTTTGTTGCTTTTAAAATAACTTGTAATTTTACACATGCAGCTAGAATGCTGATTCTAAGTGCAAAACTATGACATTTCAACAGTTACAAAGGCATGTGACACCAAACATAGGTCACTCATTTAATTTAACATTTTCGATTTTGGTGGTTTTAAATCCAGTTGCAGTTAGGCTTAAGCTGCTGACTCCATAGCATTTTTGTTATAAGCATTGTTTTTGGGCTCTTCATTTCCCAGATTTTGTAGGCACACAAAACTCCATTCTGCCAAATGTCTGCTGGTGTTCAGTGAATATTTTGCACATGTTGCAAGGTTTGAAATAGGCATTTTGCTTGCCTTCAGAAAAACACACAGTGGGTTTTAAAACGCCGGCTTTTGGATAGTGGTGAGTACTGGTACTGCACCCATTTTTGGGATTTTCTTGGATTAATGCATTCTAAACAGGAATGGTTCTTACATGGTAGTAAATCCTTGCTTAACATTGTTTTGATGGGGCTACTTACAGTAAGATGGTTATGTGGAACCCCACAAAAAGGGTTGAATCTTTAAAGTGGTCCAATGAGTCACGATTTCAGCAACTTTTTGACATCAGTAAAAGTGGATTTTGTTAACAAAGACCTTTCCTTACCCTGGTGGGTGGCAAGTTAGGTAACCATTTTGGTGTGCGCACAACTGCGCAGCTTTCCTGGATTTCGGCGCACATGTGGGTTTTCCGCCATCTTGAATTTCCTAAGCCCACAGCACCAAATGTTGTAGCAGGGTAGCTTAAACGTGGGTCAGGACACCCTACAAGCCCCCCCACGTGACTGCACTTTGAGTTTGGGTCGATGGGGAGTCGCGTGCCCAAGGGTTTTGACCCACGCACCGGTCTGTCCGCATAATCTTCTTCCTCTTCTGTAGATGGCACAGTTCAGCATCTTCTTCTCCATCCGGTCAGATCGATCAGTTCTCCTCGCCGGTCCTGATGGGAAGATTGGGCGGTACCCCGGGCCCGTTGTGTCTTTGCTCCCGGTCTCCGGATCGTCCTTCTTGGTCATCCTTCATGGTTTCATCTCTCCTAGGATGATAAAGGAAGAGCGGCAATATCTACTCATAGACGATTTTTTTTTCCACCACTGTTGAGATAGTGGGGCAGCATATGCATTTCATCGTAACGAAATATTACGTTCTTATTTTGAAAAAAAAAAACAGCATCACTAGAGACAGTTTCATGTAAATCACAATATTTTAGAGACTAGATGTGGTAGGTTTTATGATTGGAACTGAATTAGTCTGATACAGTACCCGCTAGGATTCCAGAGGATTCCTCCAGTTGTTGCAGAGTGTGCCTGGGATGGCAACATTTCAACTGGTTTATGTGGACCCACTTGTCTTCCCCCTCTGCCGAACCACCTTTGGGGATGCGGATCTTGTAGGCCACAGGGGAGATCTTATCGACGATCTCAAAGGGTCCCTTCCATGTAGGCAAAAATTTGCGCTGCTTGGCCTGGTTCCTTTGGAAGTTGTATAGATAGACCCGGTCTCCCACCTGATATTCCTTCCTGGAAGTTTTCAGGTCATAATGGGTCTTCATGCTATCAGTCGATCTTTCTAGATTCCGCTGAGCATAAGCAAAAGCATGTTGGAGGTGTTTCCTTAAATTCTCTACATACTCATGAGTAGTGGAGGCATTTATCAGTGTCTGCTCTTGGGTCCTGTAGAGCAAATGCTGCGGAAGCACCATCTTGCGCCCAGTCATCAACTCAAATGGTGACATTTTGGTTGCAGATGAAGGGGTAGATCTGATGGCCATTAGGACCAGAGGTAATCGGATATCCCAACTTGGCCCAGAATCTGCCACAAACTTCTTTAATATGCTCACAATTGTCCGGTTATATCTCTCTACTGCCCCAGAAGAAGCTGGTCTATAAGCAATATGCAGCTTTCTCTTGACCCCCAGTATCTCCCACATCTTTGTCATTACTTCACTGGTGAAGTGGCTACCTCTGTCTGACTCAATCCTTTGAGGTAGACCAAAACGAGAAAAGATGTGGTTAATCATCAAGGCAGCTGCCGTTTCTGCCTTGCAATTTGGGGCTGGGAGGCATTCCACCCACTTGGTAAACAAGCATGTCACGGTCAACATGTACTTATTCCCCCTAGCCGAGCGAATCACAGGGCCTACAAAGTCGATTTGTAAATCTGACCATGGCAGTGTCATTCCCCTCTTTTGTAAAGGTGCCCGGTGTGTGAGGGATGTCGGCTGAAATTGTGCACACACAAGACAACCCTTCAAATATTGGTTGAGGTCCTGGCCCATGTGTGGCCAGTATGCAACCTCTCTTAAGATTTCCAATGTTGTGTGAAACCCCCTATGACCGGCGGTGGCCGCATCATGGGCGTGACTTAACATCAGGCTTCGGAATGAGGTAGGAACCACCCACTGATCGTGGCCAGCTTTGGATTTCCTTACCAACAAACCGTCTTGGATCCGGAACATTTTTGGACATTTCATCAACACTCTTAGGTCCTCTTTCCCAATGTAATCGGTATCCGTCAGGGGAAAGTTCTCAGGGTCCTCAAGGTGCTGGTAAAATGTACCAATAATTGGATCCCCCTTCTGAGCAGTAATCAAATCAGCATCAGGGGTCTCCTTACTCCATTGTGCAATTGAGAGGTCGTGGTGAGCATTTGTCTGGGACCTAGTGATGGCAGTGACCTGGATTTCCCCCAACAGGGACTCAATCTCAATTAGACCCCCTTGGATGGCCCCGGTTTTGGCCAGCTGATCAGCTAAGTCATTTCCAGTTTTGTCTGGTCCCTCTACTTTGGGATGACCCTTGATCTTTTTCCAATAGATGGTCATCCCATTCGAGGTGACCAGATCATCAATGTTTTGGATCAACTTCCCATGTATCAAGGGTTTGTTGTTAGCACATAACATGCCTCTGGTTTTCCAATTAACCAGGTGCTCCACGAACCCGTTCCGTACATAATCTGAATCTGTGATTATGACCAGTTCGTGGAGTTGATGCTGGACAGCAGTGAGGATGGCCTGATGCACAGCCATCAATTCTGCCACCTGACTACTTCGGGGACCAATTTTGTATCCAGCGGAGGGTTCTGGGGACTCATTCACCCATGCATTCCCTACGCCGGCCACCAGTTCTTTCTCCCCGTTGTTGTCAACATGGTAAGAGCATCCATCCACATAGACAGTGGGCATTCCCTCACACTTGTCCTCTTCAAAGACTTTGTGTGGGGAATTAAGGTATGCCTCCATGTTGTCCTTGATTTTCAGACTTTCGTCCTCGAGACAGTTTTCTCTGGCACAATCATGCAAGTCAGCCAGACCTTGCGCGAGGGGACTCTTCTTGTTTTGGCCATATCTGACCTCCACAGGAAAGCCTTGCATTGACAGAATCCAGGAAGTAATTCGGGAATTACTCACATTTCCGGCCCGGATTCTGTCACTTTGGAGATATTGCAGAGGCTGGTGTGGAGTCTCCACTATGATGTGTTCCCCCTGGATAAACGGGCGGTAATTCTTCAATGCCCACACCGTTGCCAGGAGTGCCTTCTCACAATCGTTGAATTTTTCCTCCACAGAGGATAAAGTTTTGCTCGCATAGGAGATTACTTTATTGACCTTGTCATGCTTTTGGTATAATACTGCCGTCAAGCACGTATCAGAGAACCCCGTCTCCAGGAAGAACTCCTTGTTTCTGACAGGGTAAGCTAGGCAGGGCGCTTGTGAGAGGCTTCTTTTGAGTTGTCTTACTGCCTCGGCTTGTTCTGGACCCCATTCCCACTTGACCCCCCCCTTCAGGAGATGAATCAGGGGTCTGGTGATCTCTGCGTAGCCCTCAATGAACTTTCTGCTGTAATTAGTCAGTCCAAGGAGGCTCCTTAGTTCCCGCAGAGTTGTGGGGTCTTTCAGTTTCTGAAGTGCTTCCACTTTCTTTTCCTGGGGACAGAGACCCTGAGGAGTAATCTCATGCCCCAAGAAATTAACACGGGTTCTACACCACTGTGCTTTCTGAAAGGAAAGTTTTGCTCCGGCGGCCCTCAACTGTGTCAGAACATAACGGATCTCCGCTATGTGTTCCTCCACAGATGAACTTTTGATGAGGACATCATCTACATAAGCCAGGTTACCCCTCGCACCCAGGTCGGGCATGGCCTTATGTAGGAAAATGTTGAATTCATTGCCGGAGTTGAGGTATCCGAAGGGACTCCGGGTCCAGGTGTACTGCTGGCCCCCAAAGGTAAAAGCCAGTTTGTATTGGTCCTCCCTACTGACAGGCACAGTCCAGTACCCATTGGTCAGGTCTATTGCAGTGAATACCTGTGACCCCTGGATCTGGGCCAGCCCTTGGTCAATGTAGGGCAGAGGCCATCGGGAAGTATGGACCCGTTTGTTGAGCTCCCTGAGGTCGGCACAGAGTCTCCACTGGCCGTTTGGCTTCAATATTCCCAGCACCGGATTATTGAAGGTGCTGTGGACTGGACGGATTATTCCCCGGGACTCAAGGTTCTTAATTATTTCAGTAAGGGACTCCATTGATGCGAGAGGCAAGCGATATTGCTTCACAAACACAGGAGTCATGCCAGGGTCCGTGGGGATTGTTGTTGTGTGGATGTCAGTGCGACCACAGTCATATGAGTCTACCGCAAAGAGATCTTGGAAATCCAAGAAAACTTGTTTCAACTTTTGCTTTTGTTCCAGAGTCACACAGGCATCAGCTAGGTTGACTCTCTCTTCCACCATCTGCCTGAAGCCTGGAAAGACTTCTGGTTTGGCTATCTCCGCGGCCTCCTCCAGCTGGGTGGAGAAGTCCCTGGTCAGAGTGCTGATTTGGACCGGAGGCTTCAGGTGGGAAAGGCAGCCCTCATGGACCTGGAAAATCACCTCATCCCTCCTGAAGTCACAGGTCACATCTTCCTTACCATAGGGGCAGGAAGTGTACACCAGGAAGTTCCCCCCATGCCGGGTAAAAATCCTGTCTGGTGTTGCGTTGTCATCACTGTCACTGTCAAAACAGTCCTTGGGGATGGGTCCTAACAGTTCATTTACAAGATCAATGGAGAAATGTCGGTCATCAACCGCCATTCCAATAATGGTGCCTGCGGCTAGAGTAATACTCTTTAAGTCGCTGTTATCCACCTCTATTAGAATGGGGTCATGTTCTATGTTGACTAATGGAGTCGGGTTTACCCCCAACCCTTGCTGTTGGAGAGAAGCATTTAGATGTATGTAAGCATCAGGGTTTTTCAACTCTTGTCCCCTTTTAACTTTCACTTCCAGGGAGAATTGTCGGGTCCTTTCTGGGATGGTGACTTCCTCTTTAACCTGAATTTCAACTGCATACGGTAGCAATTGAGCTGACCTAAATGCTTTTTCTGGATCATCAAAGCCCATGGGATTATCCGCTAATCGGGACCAAGCTTTGAAGTTTATTAGGTCCAAACTAATGGCAAAGCGATTGAGAATGTCACTGCCTAAGTAAAAGGCGGCAGTGACGTCTCGCACGACCCAACAATTATGGACTATGCTCTTGTTGCCAATGGAGATTTTGAGCATACACCTGCTTGGCAGGAGATGTTTTGAATTGGGTGCTTCCAGGTCCATTTCCCATTTGTCTATCAGTTTGAAGGTGGGAATGGCTGGATCTTTTGGAAGTTGGCGAAACATGGCTTCGCTGATGAAGCTCTTACCGTTGTTCACACACACTCGAGCGAGAACAGAGTCCTTCCCATCATTTAACTGAACAGGGATGAACAACTGCTCTCCAATTTGCTGAATATCAGCCAGGCTTTGAGCTGATTTCACATCTTTCTGGACTATAGGAATGGGAGTTTCAGATTGTGGATTGGTATAGAATTTCAAAGTGTTTCCTTCCAGCGTGGAATACCACTTTAGACTGGAAGGAAGGTTGATTTTCAGAAACAGAGAGGACCCCCCATCACCAGTCTGTTGTCCTACTGCTATTACTGTCACGTCTGGAATCTGGCTATTCTGGAAGTGAAATTCTACTTTGTCAGATTTTTGTTCAACCATGTGGCAGGTGCCGTTTAAACTAACATGGTTGACACTCTGTTTTAATTTTATTGGTCGGCTAGTCTGGGTCCAGAGGACCTTGTTTACGCAATCTATTAGGGGTGACAACCTTCTCAGGAGGTCATTCCCTAGTAAACAAGGGGTGCCCTCTGGGGTCACAACTATGACCGGGTGTTTCAGCTTGTGTCGCCCAATTTTAATGTCCAAGTCTGCCGTCCCCTCGACAGGAATTTCCTTCCCGTCAAAGTTCTGGAGTTGTCCAGGAAGAGAGGTGAGAGGAATTTGGTAATTCTCTCCCCTTCCTGCATTCAGTTAGTCAAAGGCCCTTCTGGACAGAAGGGTAGCTTGAGATCCAGTGTCCACCAGTGCCGAGATTGTACCCTGCCCCTGTACTTGTACCGGGGCATAATATCTTCCCTCCTTCTCCTCAAGGGGGCACAGGTAATGTACATTTTTGGACAACTGGTGGGCTAATTTTCTGGTTTTGGACATCGCTAGCGAAGAGATTTGGGCAGAATTCTGTGGAGAGCCTTGGGAATCTGAAAGAAAAAGTTGGCAACTGGAGATCAGAGCCATTGTGGGTTCCCCTGGTTCCGGTTCTGGGCCGCCCCCCCCTTTTTGGAGGCAGTCCCCAGGATGGGTTTGAACCAGGGGATTTTCTTGCTGTTGGTTCTGGGATGAGATGGTGGGCGGCGGTAGCTCAGTCTCCACATCTCCCCAGTCTGGATTTGCATCCCTAGGGACCCATTTTTCTTTGGGAGGAGTTCCCCCCTCTCTGAAGGAGAAGATCCTTTTCCCAGGATCCTCTGAGGATCCCTCTCCCTCAAATTGGAAGATCTGTACCTCCTCCTCAAACTGAGTCTGTTTGGGTCTTTTTTTTCTCCTACCCCCCCTCTGCTCCTTAGGAGGCAGACTTTCAGGGGCAAGAGATTTTGTTTCCGGTTCCTGGGTTTCCAGGGGCTGTTTACAAGTGAGGAAGGAAGCTTCCTCCAAGGCTTTACACCCCCCTCCCCTTTGTGCCTCCTCCCTGGGAACCGGTGAGTTATCGGGGTGCTGCCCCCGTCATTGTTCTGGAGCACCAGGTCCAGAGTTGGGTGCGTTCTGCGCCGGCACGCCCATCTGAGGGTTCTGCTGAGCCCTCAGTATGTGACCCAGATCCCGCGCCATGTTTTGAACCTGGCGCTCTAACTGGGAAACCCGCTCAGGCTGATACGGGGCCCTGTTTTCTCCCCTGGGCTGATCCCGGGAAGGGTAGCTGTCCCTTCTTTGGTAGTACCCCTGGTTGGGAAGATTTGGGTACCCCTCCACCCTTGGCCTCCCCTCTCCCGGATTCAGTGGTCTGGGCTCAGGGAATTGGGGAAAGAAGGATGGATGGTTTTGGGGCTGAAAGTCGGGAGGATATCTGGGGAAAAAGTTCTGCCCAGGGTTTGGTAAATTTCTGCCCTCCTGTGGGAAGTTTGGAGGGAAGTTCCCTGGGTTAGGTGCTTGGCTGGATCCCCCCCCTTGGGCTGGAGGAGTCCAAACATAACCCAGGATGGGTCTGTTACCTTTGTAGCGAGGACTTACATAGTCAGGAGAGCGAGGGACCCCATTTGTGGGGCTGCCTCCCTGGCTCCCTGTCTGTGACTGGCCCGAGGACCTTCTGGGCCTAGCATTATTAGGTGCAGGTAGGTTTTTAGGTCCCCCCATCTCCAGATCCAAAACGGGGGTGACCTTTACCTCTGCCACCTTGACAGCAGCAGGGGTGCTGTTGGCTTTGGGGTTTTTCTGGGCATTGCTTTTATTTTCTATGGGCTTCTGCACCTCATAGATCCGGGTAGCCTGTTCAATGACCCAGTCTAAAGATCTTTTCTCATGAAAATCTCTCACGAGCTGGGTCATTATATATTTGGGCAAGGCATGGAAAAATGTATTGACAAACTCTCTACTATCTGTGCGCACCCTTCTGGTGGTTTGCGCAAAAGCACGCTTTAACTCCTGCACAAATTCTCGTGGGGCCTGATCCTCCCCACATTGCAAATTGTAGGCCGCCTTGCGAGCCTCTTGAGGATTTCTGTGAACAGAAAAATGTTTCAGGATGGCCGCCTTATATGTGGACCATCTTAAATGATTTTGGTCCTCCAGCCCCGCAAAGAAACTGGAGTATTCCGGGGAGAAGGTCCACTTTACATATTGAATACAGCTTTGGCTGTCCTTCAAATGGAAAGTCTCCATCATTTGTTCAAACAACTCTAAGTGCTCCCAAACAGAATACTTAGCGTTCTTATGGTAAGGCGTGATGACGCTCCTGATCGCCTTAATCTGCTTTAAGGGGTCCTTAAGCAAGGCCCTTTTTGCCTTATTGGCCTTTTTGGTTCGGGTAACCCTTGTCCATTCTTCCTCGGACTCAGAGGCACTGCTCCCAGAGGTTCCCGTCTGTTCTTCCAGGTTTTCCCGGATTCTGCGAGCCTGGGAATGGCTGGCAGAATGTGGGGACCTGGTCTCCTGTGTCCTGCGCAGTTCAGAGGAGTCTTCAGATTCCTCCTTGCTGCCAGGATTTGATGGGTACCCCCTCCACTGACCTAACTGGGCATAGGTTTTCAGGATGCCCTTAATGGGCCTACTCTCCTGGGGTTCCCCATTGAACTGTACTGTACTTGGGTGCCCATACCCGGATGCCCACCCCTCCATTCCTGAGTGGTACTGGCCTATGAGCCCCATACTCTTAGCTGGATAGTAATCTGCCATCCCTGTGGCCCTGTGCTCATGTGCGCCAGGGGACATGGGGGTGGTAGAGTCCAGGGACTGGGGGAGGTATGAGGGCCTCTGGTACTAGGGCTCCTGAGGTTATGCTCCGGAGTTTCCATTTCCCAGCGAACCTCATCTCTATCCGCCCCTGCTCCCTGTTGCAATGCAAGAGCCTGCATTTGTGCCTTCAGTTCCTCAGTTAAGGCCTTACTCGACTCTATCAGTCTCTCCTGCATCGCTACCTGCTGTTGGAGCCTATCATTGTGTTGACAGAGGGCCTCATTTTCCCTCTGTGCTTCCTGGTTGGTCCTGGAGAACTGGGCCAGTCTTTGCTGCAGGAGGGTTACCTCCTGAGCTGTGTCCCTATTGGCCTGCTCCTTTCTTGCTAGAGCATCCTCCACCCTCCTGGTGTGCTCTAGCAAGTTCTGGTTTTCTTTTTGGAGGTCACCCAGTCCCTGGTGGGCCAGGTGATTTTCTTCCATTTTCCTTTTTAAATGGCAGACTTCCTGGCCTAAGGCGTCTCTTTCCTGACTAAGAGCCTGCATTTGTGCCGCCAGGTCGTCCCTTTGCCTTTGGAAGGCACCAGCTTTCTGGCGCTCCTGATCAAACTCTGCCTGGGTATCCAGGTCTTTCAGGATCAGTTTATTGCTCTCCTCTTTCTCTCTGTCTAGTTGGATTTGCAGGGTGGCTACCTGCTCTGTGCATGCCCTGTTGAAATTGATCTGTTGCTCCAGCTTTTTCTGGCTCTGCAGTAAGGAGTCCAAACTGTCTTGGTGCTCCTTCTGCAGGGCCAGAAATCTAGTATCCTGTTCTGACTTTTCCTTTTGCAGCACATCCATATCCTCCTTTATTTTAGTAATGTACAGTCTGCTGTCATTTTCTGACTCCTGGCTCCTCTGCAGCCTCTGCTCAGAAGAGTCCAGATCAGATTGGACCTTCTGTAATGCCATCTGTTGCCTATTTGCCAGATTTTGGCTTTCAGCACATCTATCCTGCATGTCTCCCATATATAGGTAAAGGTATGCTGCTATCCTGGCGATCTTATTGTGTTCCTCTTTGGCTTTAGGAGCCATATATAGTTCACTCAGGGCCACATGTAAGGGACCCTGATCTCTATATATATCTGACCCTGTTTCAGTGACCTGTTGTGTGATGGCCTGCAACCACACATCCTGGCCCTGTTCGGTCCATTCACCTCTCACAAATAGCTTATGCAAGAGGTGCTCTCTGGCTATTTTCATGTCTACTAAGGTCGTCATTCTAGAGATTGGTCTCTGTCCTGACTTACAGAAGTTAGTATTTTATTTTTGCAGAACAGAACTTTTCTTGGAGTGTCCCTTTTGAGGAATGCTTCACAGCGTAATGCAGCGTGGTGATCCGACCGGGTGTATGTATCCCGTCAGTTAGCACACTGTATTAAGCTGCACAACTGGTAAATCTAACCCAACGTCTCGGCTCGAGCCCCCAATTTGTAAGAGGATTCAATTCAGCACTACAGCCAAGTTAACGCCTAGTCTAGAATACTGAATGAAAACCCTTATTGATATATCTTTAGGTCCAGTTCATGCGTTCTGGATGACTACCCTTGTATAACACCCCTCTCTTGGAATCCCCCTGACCCCACTGAGCCAAGAAGTAATTCTGTTTTGCAAGTTTAAAAGGTTTATTTGATAAATTAAAATATATATCACACTTTTTAATAAATTAATAATTGAATATCACACTTAATCTGATATGGTAAATATTAACAACGGAGAATCTGGCACTAGCACACTTCTTTAATCACTAATGAGTTGACATGAAATGGATAAGGTAGCACACTGGTAAATAGGAACAAAAGTATAATGTGGTAGAGGATGCTTTATGTAGGCTCAGGTGGATGCAATATTCAATGAATGCAGTACAGAAAATACGCAATATGATTTCAACCAAACAATGTAATCACTTTTCTCTGGCTACTCCCCTCCCCCCCTTGATGCAAGGCAAGGAAATGGAAGGAAAACACACAGTTCTCAGAAATGCAATCAACTGTAATTCAGTTCAATCCAGCAAGCTTAAACAGAAGTTTGAAAACACAGGCAAATGCTTTGATAGGTGCTAGCAATGAATGAGAAATATGCTGGAAACGCTCTTAATTCCCTTTTAGAGGTTCAGGATGAGTGGTATCTAGTTAATATTAGTCCAGGCTCACACTAGCAATGATGCAGGGATAGTTAGCAGGTTAAACGAATTTCTGGCAAATGGAATCAGGCAGCAGCAGTTTTTTTACATGTGAAGAAATTGCAAATCGCGGCAAAATTCGCGGATGCGCCGAGCGCTATTACAAAGGAACCGCAAGGACTGTCTCTACCGTTTTGGGGTCCTAGGAAAGCCTGGGATCTCAGCTTCCAAATGAAAGTTATTGCAAGTCTCTAGCCCAAACGGTTGCGGAGATATGAGTAATTTAGTAAAGGTCGTTTTTGGTTTTGTAAATTTTAAACGCACACTTTTTCAAAATGACAAATTTTACTAGAAATGACAGGTGACAGATAGGAGGCAGTTCTACTTAGGTTAAATAGATTGAATTAGATGAATTTAAACTAAGAGATGTGTTCTGAGTTTTGCTAAGTACTCACAAGAGATTTTGAACAGGAAAGCGACTTGGTCACGATCTTCAGTCTGGTCAGGTCTTTCCGGATTCTGCTCACAGCGCCTGGTCTGGTCTCGGCTAGGCACAGCACTGCTTTCTCTCTGGTCTGGTCTCTGCTAGGCACAGCACTGCTTTCTCTCTGGTCTGGTCTCTGCTAGGCACAGCACTGCTTTCTCTCTGGTCTGGTCTCTGCTAGGCACAGCACTGCTTTCTCTCTGGTCTGGTCTCTGCTAGGCACAGCACTGCTTTCTCTCTGGTCTGGTCTCTGCTCTGGATAGATTGAAGTCTCTAGTTTGGCTTTCTGGAGTTTGATGGAGGTAAGTATGGATTTTTCCGGCAGGGCTTCCAGCGGCAGATGAAATTGAATGTCTCTATGTGTCCTGACTCTCTGCTTTTATCTGTTTCTTGAGAATGGGTGTGTGTGTTGCATCACTAGACTTGCCCCTCTCATTCGTCATTGGTCAGGCTTCCATTCCTCCGCTTGATTGGCAAACTGAACTGTGAGTCAGATTGATGTCATTTTATGATCTCTTGAAACAACCTCCCTTATCATCTGTGCACCCAAATATATATATGATCAAAATCCATACTTCAGAGTTACACAGTTGTTTGAAATTACATATACATGGTGTGGCTGAATTTAGCCATGTCTATGTCCAAATCTGCTCATTCTCGGAGCTTGCATTCAAAGAGTGTACATAATTGACTTTTTAACTGCTTTTTCAATTTCCGACATGGACCCAACTTTACATACATGTGTGCAGGGGGTAGGGACATTAACTGATGAAGTTTCAGATTTTTAACATGCACACATTTAGAGTAATATCCACTTTTCCGCTAAAACCCCCCTGAACATACCACCGGTTCCTACCACGTCTTAAACTGTGGGCAGAAAAATCACAAGAATTATGGTATCATTTATAAAATTTTCACATGTCCGCACTATGAATTATCCCCCTTTTTATAAAACCATATCCTTGCTGCAGGGGTGTGTCTTTTCAGGTCACATGGTACAGAAACCAGTCTTTCCAGTTTCTGCCAAGCCAGCTTGCTTCTCACAGGCAGTGCCCCTCCCAGCTTCTCCAGGAGGAAGCCACTTTTTACGACGTCTGTAATAAAAACCTTTGCCTGAGTGGAGAGGGCTTTGTTCACTCTCTGGCAGAGCACAGGAAATTCAATTATCAGATATATGGCATATCCTTAGTGTGGGCAGCAAAAGGAACATTGGCCTGGGAACATAGTTGTGACTCAAGTTTCACTCCTGATGGGATCCGTTGCTAGGCAAAATCAAGTTCCTTAAGCCAGACCTTCAGCTAACTTTTTGTTGCTTTTAAAATAACTTGTAATTTTACACATGCAGCTAGAATGCTGATTCTAAGTGCAAAACTATGACATTTCAACAGTTACAAAGGCATGTGACACCAAACATAGGTCACTCATTTAATTTAACATTTTCGATTTTGGTGGTTTTAAATCCAGTTGCAGTTAGGCTTAAGCTGCTGACTCCATAGCATTTTTGTTATAAGCATTGTTTTTGGGCTCTTCATTTCCCAGATTTTGTAGGCACACAAAACTCCATTCTGCCAAATGTCTGCTGGTGTTCAGTGAATATTTTGCACATGTTGCAAGGTTTGAAATAGGCATTTTGCTTGCCTTCAGAAAAACACACAGTGGGTTTTAAAACGCCGGCTTTTGGATAGTGGTGAGTACTGGTACTGCACCCATTTTTGGGATTTTCTTGGATTAATGCATTCTAAACAGGAATGGTTCTTACATGGTAGTAAATCCTTGCTTAACATTGTTTTGATGGGGCTCCTTACAGTAAGATGGTTATGTGGAACCCCACAAAAAGGGTTGAATCTTTAAAGTGGTCCAATGAGTCACGATTTCAGCAACTTTTTGACATCAGTAAAAGTGGATTTTGTTAACAAAGACCTTTCCTTACCCTGGTGGGTGGCAAGTTAGGTAACCATTTTGGTGTGCGCACAACTGCGCAGCTTTCCTGGATTTCGGCGCACATGTGGGTTTTCCGCCATCTTGAATTTCCTAAGCCCACAGCACCAAATGTTGTAGCAGGGTAGCTTAAACGTGGGTCAGGACACCCTACAGCAGACAGTAGATAGAGGAGAGTGAGTGCTTAAGGAGAAGATAGTTAAAGTCAGTGGATAGAGCAGAAGAGAGAGAAGTGAGGTTATTCATTTATGTATTTATTGTTTTCTTGTTTGGCGCTTATACAGCACACAAGCCGAAGGGAGGGAACAAGGTAGAGGAAACACATTACAAAACACACAGTTTAAAAGCAGTGGGAGTACAAAAGCAAAATGGACAAACCTACTATGCCTTGTGAGTTTTCAGAATGTGCAAGTGCAGCAAGGAAAAGGGCAGAGGGGTGCGTCCAAGCTCATCGGTGAGCCACAGATAAAGTGCTAGGATTGTTGAGTGCTACAGTGCATGGAGCCATGTTAGGTGTAAGTGCAGACCTCCAGGGCAGAGGGAGTGCCAATGCCAGTGCTGAGGGTAGACAGGAGAAGGGCCAATTGGGTGTGGTAGGTCAGGGGCCCGAGGATGCTTAAGGGCCCCGGACACCAACACAGCAACTTTGGGATTAGCAGAGGAGAGAAGACATTTAAGAAAGTCCTGCTCAAGGCCCAGAGGGACGGGGAGGCTGTCCTATAGGAGGGAGCCAGCTGAGGAAAGCAAATGTCCTCCTACCCTCTGTTTAGCAAAATGCTTTACACATACAGTTGGTGCCAGAGGAGCAGAGTGGTCTAGTATTTAGTAAGATAAAGTTGAAGATAGTGTGGGCCCCCGGGCCCAGACAGCCTTGTGGTTGATACAAAGGGATTTGAAATGAACCCTTTCAGCAACCGGGAGCCAGTGAAGGCTTTTTAGGGCAGGAGAGATGCGGTCTCTGGGTTTAAGGCCACGGATAAGTATCACTGCCCTATTCTGGATTAGTTGGAGAGGTTGCAGAGTTGAAGATAGTAGATTCAGGAGGAGGCTATTGCAATAGTAAAGCCAAGAGAGATCCAGGGCTCGGGTAATATTGAGCCTCTGGGGTAAAGTGAGAAAAGGGAGAATTCCATTGAGAAGGAAGAGCTGAAAGCGTGACTTCTTGGCAATGTCCTAAGTGTGAGGGAGGAAGGAGAGATAGGAGTTGAAGATGACTCTAAGGTTTTTGGCTTCAGAAGAAGGAGCAGGGGGAGAGCCCAAGAAGGAAGGCCTCAGTGACGTAAAGAAGGAGGGAGCAGGAGTCCCGATGGGAAGGATCTCAGTTTTACAGGTGTTGAGGCAGAGATCATTGAAGGTGCACCAGGACTGGATGGAAGATAGGCAGTCAGGGATGATGGATGTGCAAGAGGGTCAGAAGGACATTTTAAAAAGGGTTGTGTGTCGTCTGTGTAACACTGGAAGTTAGAGAAGGAGGAGGTGTTAAAGAGCCAAGGGGAGAGGATACAACCATGGGGGACAACACAGGTGGAGAAGGAAGTAGGAGAGGAGAAGCTACCCAGGATGACTTGGAAACAGCGGCCAGTAAGGAAGGATGTCAGCAAGTCCAGTGCCCATTCCGAGATACCAAAGGTATCGTGGAGCCTTAGTATGAGAATGGAATGGTTGACTGTGTCAAAGGCAGATGAGAGATCGAGAAGGATGAGACAGATGGGGAATTGGAGTCCAGAAATGCAATCAGTTCTTCGTAGGTGTTCAGAAGAGCAGTTTTCATGCCTCTGGATGCTCGGAATCCAGATTGATGGTCATGGAGGCCACCAACAAGTTTGGTGTGTGAGTTGAGTTGGGGCAATGCCAGCTTCTCCAGCAGCTTCCCCAGGAAGGGGGTGATGGAAATAGGTCAGTAGTTGGCAGGGCAGTAATGGTCTGCTGAAGGTTTTGTCAGGAGTGGGTTCAGAAGGGAGTGCTTAAGGGAGGAGGGGAAAGATCCAGTGTCAAAAGAGTGATTGCAGAAATTAGCGAGTGCAGGGACAAGAGAGCCAATGTTATCCTTGATGATCTTGGATGAACAAGGGGAACCTGAGTAGAAGAAACCTTCATGGAGCGGACAACTCTGGTAATTGTAATCATAATTGTAATTGGTTATTTATAATGCACTTAATACCCAGAGGTTTCTAAGCGCGGACCCGCAGATCGAATCTGCACTGCTCCGTGTCGTCTTGCTTCCAAGGCGAGCACGTTGCCCCTGACCTATCCTCCTGAGTGGGAACTTCTTCAGGGGAGAAGGAGGAGAACGAGGAATGGTGGGGGCCAAGGGAGGTAAGGGGGTGTGGGATGGGTTGTGAGGGTGTATAGCAAGGGTGATCAGGACGTCCTGAATTTTGGTGGCAAAGTGTGTGGCCAGTGCATTACAGGGGGCCTGCGAACGAGAAGGGGAGGAGGACAATGTGGAAGGGTTGGCTAGCTCCCTGTAGATCTTGAAATGATCTGCTGTGTTGGATGCACTGGAAACCCATGCCGGTATGTGGGGTCTTTTCTTGGAATTGATGGAGAGTCTATATTGCCTTTAGAGCAGGCGGCATGCCAGTTTGTCAGAGGGTGAGCATGATGTTTGCTATTTCCGTTCTGCCGCCATGCACTTTCGCTTCAGGGCCACAAGTTCGGAGTTGTACAAGGTATTACACTTTGAAGCAGGTTTTAGGTGGATCCAAATGACTGGGGCAAGAATGTCAAGAGTATTGTTGATGGAAAGGTGGAGGTTGCTGAGGCCAGAGTCACAGGTAGAATCAGAGATTGAGGGTTGAGGGGGGATGAAGGTGGACGCAAAGGCAGCAGCTGATACTCATTTCATCAGTTGGATGTAAGCAAAAAAGGGTGGCAGGGCTTTTAGGGGGTGGTCAGAGGGCCAAAGGGACCCAGGTGAGAGGAGAGGAGTGAATGGTTTGACCAGGAGAGAGGGGTGACTAGTGGGGGGAAGAGAGAGGTCAGAGTGTATGAGGACATCCAGAGTGTGTCCAGCTGAGTGGGTTTGCCAAGAATGGAGAATAAAGAGGGAAAGCGAGGTAAAGAGGTCAGTGAAGAGAATGGATGCAGAGGCAGGAGAGTCCAGATGGAGGTTGAAATCACCCAGGAGGAGGAGGTTAGAGGTGGATGAAAATAAGGAAGAGCAGAAATCAGCCCATTCAGGGAGGAACAGGTTGGTGGCACCTGGTGGACGCTAAATGCTGCAGTGGTCCGGTTCGAGATGGGAGAGATGACCAACTTGCAAACCAGGCTTTCAAAGGAAGAGTAGAGCTGGTTGGGTAAGATGGAAGCAGGAACAAACTCAGGGAAGATTAAGGAAACCACCCCGCCAGTGCGGTCAAGTCGAGGCTTGGAGATGATCTTGAAGTCGGCAGTGAGGACGGAGTCAAAGTCAATGTCTTCAAGAAGGAGGCAGATGTGATTTGAGTGTTTGTTTGTTGAGCGTGTGTTAAGAGTGGAGAAGGTCTGTGCCTTCAAAGGTTTTCCTAGGTGGTTTACAGGGGCATCGTACACCAGTCAGAGGAGGGATAGCGCGAGTAGAAGGGGGAGATGAGGGAGAAGGAAGGAAGTTAAAGAGAGAAGACAGGATCCGGTCGAAGAGAAAGAGGTTAGGTTGTGGACCCTGAACCAGGATAGTGTCGGTATGATAGACATTAGCAAAGCAACGTGAGGATGAGAAGCCGGCCAAGAGGACCTCCCACCTGGTGCCACCATTAATGGTAGAGGATGTAGAAGGAGAGAGAGAGAGGGATGATATGGGGGTCCAAAGATCTGGAGAGGGGACAGAGAAGAGGATATCAGTGAAAACTTCTACAGAGGAAGCACTGGCATAGGTATTTTGTATGTCAAGTCCAGGGTTTGGACTCAAGATGTCTTCTTTGCACTTTTTCCTACCGGACTTCATGAGCAAGAGGGGATAAATGATAGTGTACCAGTTAGAGAAAATAGGAGAGATGAAGAGAGCCATAGGGGCGGCAGAGGTTAGTCGAGTAATGAAAGAAGAGTGGCTGCAGTTCTAGCTAAACTCACTAGGTGGCCTAGTAGATGTAGTCACAAAGGCATGAATGCAAACCAGAAAGGAACAGGATTTCAAGTGACAAGAGCTTCGCAGAGGTACAAATGCAATGCAGGAGGTTCACAGATGAAAAAGTTAAGCACACCTAAAATCGTTTTTTTTTTTTAAAAGGCGGCACACATGCATTGCAGGAGATTAACAGATGAAACAAGTAAACACACGTAATATAGTTTTTTAAAAAGAAGGTACAAATGAATTGCAGGAGGTTCACAGATGAACAAAGTAAACACACCTAAAATCTTTTTTTTTTTTTAAAAGGAGGTACAAATGAAATGCAGGAGGTTCACAGATGAAAAAAGTAAACACACATAAAATCTTTTTTTTTTTAAAAGAGCAGGCACAAATGAAATGAGAGAAGATGTAGGTTACTTGCGGCAAGGAAGGCAGAGTGGCAAGGCACAGTAAAAGTTTCAGAAGAGGTTAGTGGAGGAGTTCAGCCATAACACACTTGCAGATCTGCAGGGAGCATAGATGTCTAAGGATGCAATAACATGGGGTAGCAGTAATTAGTCTGGAGGCCGAGTCATGGTTTGAGAAGGGGTCTGGACAGGCACAGACAGGGGCCTTAGAATCCGACCTTGGGAGGCAGGGCGGCTTCACCTATCGGCTTGCCTGATTGGGTTTTTGATGGAAGTGGGGCCCAATCACAGCAGGCCTTTCCATCTCAAGGCAGGCATTCCAGTGCCTACAAATCCAGCAGAAGGCATGATAGAGAGGATGCACCTCAATTGAAGCCAATTGATGGTAGAATGCACACAGGCACACAGCAGTGCAATGCGGCAAGCATTTTTCTTTTAATTTAAAGTATTGCAAAAAAATTATTTGTTTTTTCTGATATTTAGGGAAAAACGCATCTGCACCTAGAGAGTCGGTAGTTAGGTCTCCTCAAAAGCATAACATGGCTTACCTTCCATTTGGGTGCTCAGGGGACTCTCCAAGCCTTGTAGTGAGGAGAGAGCAAGTCCGTGCTTGCTGGATGAATTCAGGAGAGAAAGGAGGTTAAAGCCACCAATGACATTAGAATGGAGAGAGTCAATTAGTTGGTAAAGGTGGTCGAAGATTTGCCCTACTGGACCAGGTTACCGATGGAGAAAGATGGCATGTATGCTGTGGGGGGAAATTATTGTAGAGATAGTATATTTGAAAGAGGGAGAATCAGCTGGAGATAGGGGAGTAGGAGCAATAGGAAGTTGAAAGAGGAAAACAGTCCTAAACCACTGCACCTGCCAGTGATACGGGGAGAGAGGTTGAAGGTTTTGGCAGGGAAATGACAGAACACTAGCAAGGGCTGCAGAATCAGAGGGAGAGCTCCAGGATTTGGTAAAGGAAAAGGTTTTTGGTAAAGGCAATGAGGTCAGGGGAAGGAAATGAGAAAGGAAGAAGTCAGAGGTAAAGGAGGTTTTATTACAGACAGACTGCACATTCCAAAGAGCAATAGAAAGAGAGTGCGATGTCAAAGCATAGCTATGTTGACTCTTAGAAATAGAGAGGCACTGGCAGTATATGTGAGAATTAGGAAGGGTAATGAAAGCTACGTCTGAAGTGGGTTTTGATAATGGAGAGAGTAGTGTAGCGAGAAGAGGGGTGGAATCGAGCAGAAGAGATGATAGGAATGTGAAGAGAGTTAAGATTGTTCTGAGCAGAGGAGAGTGCAGAGAGAAATAGAAGGAAAGGATGAGATAGCATGAGAAGGCTGAGAAGAAGCAATTATGGGTGCTTACAGACAAGTAGCAGGACACAGCAAAGTAAAGGCCCATAGGCAAGAGTCTGAGTGAAGAAGGATGGGGCATTGCTGTTCACTTCAACACCCTTAACTGAAGACGTCCAGGGTCTGGACGCCCATATGGAGCTACTAAACTATGTGACAGGGCAAAGTCACCTTAAGATAACTGCTGCTTTTGGCTCTAAGACCTCAGTCATGTGATCTGAGACCATTTCCCCCAATTGGTGATTAGAATGGAGGCAGGTCTGTGGAAACACTGAGGGCAGTGCTGGCTGGCAGGAGTAATTGTTTCTGGAGGTGGAAAGACCTTTCAAAGATGTTTTTTTTTTGTTGCATCAGAGGTCACCCGAGCAGCTCCCAGATCGATCCTGGATTCTCCTTGTAGGTCCTCCGATCTATGCAGGCAGCCACAGCAAGATGGCTTCTCAACACCTTCCTTTTCTCATCTTCCTTCCCTCTCCCCCTTCCCTGCTAATGTCCCTGTCTGCCCTTAACAGGTTGTTTGGTTCCTTCAGAGTCTTACAGGGCACCAGGAACCCCTAGCCCAGTCTACCCCTGCACTTGTTCTCCCCTGACAACCCCCGTTAACCTGGACTTGCCCTCCTTGCACCCTACCCTGCACTAGCCTGGCTTGACCTACACCCTGTAGCCCTTCCAGCCCCTTAACTCACACTCAGCTCGTGGACCTTCCTTACCTCGCACTCTCTACTTTCTCCTGGCTCTGTCCACCTGGCTTCCCTTGCACTCACTTTCTCATAAGCGCTTCGGCCTTGACCGGCACATCCCCCCTCCCCTCTCCCCTGCACTTCTCGTTACTGCTCTGTTTGCCTTGTCCTTTCTGTTCCGCCCCCCTCTTGTCTTGTTGTGAATCAAAACACCTTGTATATAGGCGCACTATAAATACCCAATATATGAATAAAAAGAAAAAAAGAAAAAGAATCAGTGGCACTGGTGGTGTTAAATTGTTCTCCATGTTGCACTGAGCCCATTGAAGCCCTTTTTGGAGGTGGAAGGACCTTTCAAATATGTCAATTTTTTGGTTCAGAGGTCACCTGAGCAGCCCCTAGATTGATCCTGGATGCTTCTTGCAGGTCCACTGACCCCTGCATACAGCCTCAGGCAGACGGAATACATGTCTCTGGTGGTGTTGTAATGCGCTCTGTGTTGCACTTAGCCCAGTTGACACTCTTTTGGAGGTGGAAATACCTTTCAAATGGCAATTTTGGAGTCAGACTTCACCTGTGCAGCCCCTAGATTGATCTTGGATGCTTCTTGTAGGTCCCCTGACCCCTGCAGACAGCCTCAAGCCGATGGAATCAGTGCATCGTTTGATGTTGTAATGACATCATTGTTGCTCTCAGACTAAGAACAACTACCACAGACTCAGTACTTCTACCATGCCTGAAACCCACCTGCCCATCATCCAAGATATCCAAGATAGATAAATCCTCGACAAAAGAGGAGAGCTGAGTTGACCTAACTGCTTCCATCAAGTTGCCGGGATACAGAAGCAGTGAGATAGGCACAATTCTATTGGTCATGAAGGTCAAAAAAAGTTAGTTTTTTCACTAAGGAACTCACAATTCCAGAGTTAAGCACAGCTGGGACATGCCTTCCAGAGAATGATGCATTTATGGTGTCACATAAATCAGGGGCAAAGAGTGTTTGCGCTTCCTTGAAAAATCTGGGATGACAACTTTCAATAGGCAAGCCTGTGGATGTCTGTGAGGATCAGAAATGTGAAGCGGACAACTTTTAGATTATTTCTCAAACTAAGCCATTTAATAAAAAATAAAGGTTTCAATAAATACCTCACTATCCCTACCCTGACAAGGATTTCCCTGCTTAAAATAAACTAAAGGAAACACTCTAGCAAAAATATCTGACCCTCACACTTGTACATAAAATAGAAAAGAAAATATATGGCAATTTGTAGTAACAACAATTGCATATATAACATTTTCACAGTCCCTCTTGATAACCTGGCGAGTTCCCTTCCCCAGGTTTTAAGTTAGATTCAGCTTGAATGAGAGTTCATTCTGACTACAAGGTCTCTTTGCACAGAACAAATAGTCTGCTCTTGGCAGCTCTAGTGTTGACATATGCTCAAAGGTCAATCTGCTCTGGCAGCTGAAAACATGTTTAATCATTTCTGAACAGAGAGCAAGAGTCAGAATCAAAATGGCAGATGTTTTCCGAAATGGTGGCAAAGTCAATTCTGTCTAGATCTAGTTAAGCATAGGTTTTTAATACAAATGCAACATGGCTTAGGCCAGTGTTTATAATCAGGCAGTATTTATGTGAATATGGTTTAACAGGGCTATTCGATGATGAAGATGGAGCATGGTACATTCCGGACCTTGAGCTTTCAAAACCAACAAGATAACACAAATGTACAGTGTAGGTTGCACAGATTTGGACATCATACAATCTAAGAGCATGTAACGGTAGAACCGGTGGAGAGAAACCAGTTTAGGTACCATTTAAATTTGGGCAACACTGTAGCCGTATAGATGATATTCTCTTTGACCTCAAATCATGGCCTATGTTGAAATCATTTGAGGTTGTGAGAAGGTCAGACAACGACCACCAACCCCTCGTATTAGTTCTTGATATAGGAGACACTGGGCAAAATGTGAGAAACAGTAATGAGAGGGCTGTCACGATTAACATTGAGGCTTACAGTAAAATGATGAAAGATTAATAAAGAGGAGGTACTACCAAAAGTGCACCAGGAAATAAGCAACCTTATAGCAGGTACTTATGGATACCAGAGTTGAGCATAAAGACCTACTCATCCTTCATGAGGAAATAATGGATAAATCATGCCCCTTGTTACCAAATCACATCGTAGCGAAGAGAAATCGGCTATACAAATACACATGTGTTATGATAAAGAGGGCAGACAAGCTAAGCAGCACTTACTTGGATGCCTTAAAAACACTTCCAGCCAAGATAGTGGGGTGACAGGCGAAGCAAGGTCTAAATATAAGAAGCTGACTCAGGATAACAAAAAGAGAGAATATGCCATAGGAACTTGGGAATCAATTCTGGAAGAAATAAATAATAAAGAAGGAAGTTGATGGGTTTCCGCCTGCATTGAGGAAAGCAGACCAATACAAGGTTGTACCACTTAAGGTGCTCTGTTTAATAATGTTAAAGAACTTATACAGAGAAGACAGGGTGTGTATACCATGGAGGAGGTGGACTGCCTAGTCTGTAAGTAAGATCCATATACCCCTATGTTATTTACATTAACTGAGATAAATGCAGCCACCCTGCCTCAATGCATTAATACAGCCCCAGGACCAGATAATGTACCAGTAGACATATATACAATTGAGAATGTGATATTGGTCCCAAACATGTCCTCAACTTTTTAATGCAGTGATTGAATTCAACATGGTCCCCAATAGTGGCGCTCTGCTGAGATAGTCCCTCTGTATGTGAAAGGTGGGCATGACTGCCCATCTAACCACAGGCCAATGTCATTACTGGACTCCTCTGGGGAAATGTTCACAGAAGTTATATTGGGTCATGTAAAAACATGGATGGATGAAATTTGCGTAATAAGCCACCTGTAGGGGTGTTTTCCATCAAGCATGAGCCGAGAGCTCAGTGCTTTCAATTATCCATGCTGATAGAGAAGTATGTGACATTAGGGAAAATCCATGCTGATAGAGTACTATGTGACATTAAAGAAAATTGACCTGCATATCACTTACAATGATCTCAAGACAGCATTTGATTGGGTTCTGATGACATTACTATGGAAAAGGATATCTAATCAAACCCACGCTGAGGGTTCGAAATCAGCAGTTCAATTGCGCATTAAAACCAGCCCTAGTAACCTATATATTACAGGATGGACAAGCTGGCATATATGGGGCCACATGAACTGCAATAGGTTAGATACGAGAATCGGTTCTTTAAAATCTTGTTGGGTCTGCCAAGTAGCACGCCGTCTACTACCTTGCACATGGAGCTGGATCTAAGTAATTGCAGTGAGCTGGTGGCTCTGAAACCACTCTTATACTGGGTTAGGTTTGGAAATTGCCAATGTTGGTAAAACAAAGGGAGGCACTAATGGACCTTTGAAACCAAGCAGAGAGTAATTCCATTTCCTTCTGTGCATATATTAGGACATTCTTGATGGACATAGGACAAGTGTGTATTTGGAGGAAACCAGGAGATATCAAAGTGGCTACCAAGCCCTGTATTATGAGTGTCTTTAAAGAAATGATGAGATCAATTCTGTTTGAGAAAGTATCAAGGTCATGTATGTTACTAAGTTACTGACAAACAAAATTGAATGAAGGTTATGAGACATACTTTGATGGCTTGCAACCCAACACCATGCGCTCATTATACATTAAATTCGGAATGGGAATCCTGCACGTGACCTATTCCTTAAATACGTGGGATAATACATTGCCAGACAACTCCCTTGCTGCAGTACCTGCATCGACAATGAGGAGCACATTTTCTTAATTGGCCTGGCATGCATAAAACAAAGAAGATGGTACCTCAAACCGAGATTTATCAGGTACAATATCATATGTACAGTAGAAGAAATGTTTGTATGCAGAAGCACAGACGAATATCTATTGAGTGCATAGTGTAGTAGGGCAGAATTGATAAAGGCAACAAATCGACTGCTAATATGAATGTTTGGGTGCATAAAACTTGGAAGCTGGATTGAAGATGAGCCGATGTATGTTTCATATCAACACTGCACTGTGCTCAAATTGGTCAGAAACTCAGAATAAATATAATGGAATTTTAATGCCAATTAATTACATCACTAGCAAGAACCAATAGAGGGACTAGCAAGTAATCATGGCTGTAGTATTAGAGTTGATAGCCCTTGAACGGCAGTAAGGCCATAGACACTAGCTGGAGAAAAGAAGTGTGTGCTCTAATAAATCACTCGTATGCTAACTTTAAAGTGCAGAACTGTCTTCTTTAGTTGTGTTAGCAAGTATTTACTTATATTGTGCATTGTGATTTTGTTTGGGTATATGATTGTCGCAACCTGTCGAGAACTCAAAATATGCACTGGGAGGGAATAACTGTTGTGTCCTTAGACTCGAGAGATATGGCTAGTGTCAATGTCACAACCATATGGACAAATTCTGACGAATACCGTATGTAGAAAATGCAGTTATCATAGATGAGCACAATGCACTTAGATCTTACTTTTTAAACAGAATATGTGCATTTATTTATAACCCTTGGTGATTTGGAAAAAATCACTTAGATTTTACTCGATTGAATCGTAGCTCATTGTATTTTATCCCATTACATTTTAGATTGAATTGATTGAATTTGAGCCCATTGCAATTATGTATTTATCTCTGTATATGCGACATTGATACATTGTTTGTATGTGATGGTATTTGTTTTATGGACAAAATAAACGTGCTTGATGTATGGATTGATTGATTGCAATTAAAAAGTACTACTTGGTCTGGGTGCTTCAAGATGTCGTTTTAAAGTGTGGGGGTGTTACATGGCTCCCCCATATCTTGATCATACATATCATAAGGGTGTGGAATGCTACCTAGACAAGCTTGAGCCTTTATTTATAAGATCCTTGTTTGTCAGTTTCTGTCTTGGCATGCTTCCGGGTGCTGTTTTTACTTGCTGCAGAGACAGGGGCAATTCAGACATGTGTGCCTTATTTTCATTCTGTGAAAGAGGACATTGCACATTTCACTCTTCCCCCTTCCCCCCCTTTTATAACGAGTCAAATAGACGGTGGGTACTTTTCTCATGTATGTTACTGGTGGGAAGTATTTAACAATAGAGGAGCCTGGTTCGTAAATAGTTTGCCCCAAAAGATGTAATTTTGCTATATCTAAATACTTGGGCATTGCCAGCATTTTAGGAAGAAGGTGTTGGTATTGGCACAGTAATGTCGTGTTTAGATGCTGATTAATTGTATTGCACGATGAATCATATATCTTAGTGACATTACTTTGAACCTGTTTTTAATGTGTATGCTTTTAGATGTATTTTTCTAATGTTATATTGATGATTTTATTATATCATTTTATGGACATCGCTCGAAAAAAGTCTATTAATATTGACTTTATAGACTTTTATATATTTTATAGTGACACAATACATAGTACTTTAACTCCACTTTAACTACATTAAATGAGAGGAACATGTGTCGTGCATGTGTGTGTGTGTGTTCCATGTGTCTGTGCATGCGTGTGTGTGTGTTCCATGTGTCTGTGCATGCGGGTGTGTGTGTTCCATGTGTCTGTGCATGCATGTGTGTGTGTGTGTTCCATGTGTCTGTGCATGCATGTGTGTGTGTGTTCCATGTGTCTGTGCATGCGTGTGTGTGTGTTCCATGTGTCTGTGCATGCGTGTGTGTGTTCCATGTGTCTGTGCATGCATGTGTGTGTGTGTTCCATGTGTCTGTGCATGCATGTGTGTGTGTGTTCCATGTGTCTGTGCATGCGTGTTTGTGTGTTCCATGTGTCTGTGCATGTGTGTGTGTGTGTTCCATGTGTCTGTGCATGCGTGTGTGTGTGTTCCATGTGTATGTGCATGCATGTGTGTGTGTGTTCCATGTGTCTGTGCATGCGTGTTTGTGTGTTCCATGTGTCTGTGCATGCATGTGTGTGTGTGTCCCATGTGTCTGTGCATGCATGTGTGTGTGTGTTCCATGTGTCTGTGCATGCGTGTGTGTGTTCCATGTGTCTGTGCATGCGTGTGTGTGTGTGTTCCATGTGTCTGTGCATGTGTGTGTGTGTGTTCCATGTGTCTGTGCATGCATGTGTGTGTGTGTTCCATGTGTCTGTGCATGCGTGTGTGTGTGTTCCATGTGTCTGTGCATGTGTGTGTGTGTGTGTGTGTGTTCAGTGGCCAGGAAGCCAGGTAGTCATAACACCACAAGCAGGAGAGAGGAAAGAACACGACTTTGATGTATTTCACATTTTTTTTTTTTTGCTACATTATAGAGCTGTAGCATATAGCACTTTATGGCAGTAAAATGTTCCCCGGCTCTTGTGTGTTTTGTCAGGTGATTGGGTGCCCAGTAGACAAATGTGCACCTGATTGGGTGCTCTGGAAAGAGGACAATTCGCATTCACAGATACTTCTGAATGTGTTGTCCTTGCCTTTGTGTGGTTACCTGGTGATTGGACCTCTGACAGCTGTGAAGACCTGAACAGGTGCAGTGGAAAGAGGACTGTGTAATATATACATGGGGTTTACTGGAAAATGTTTTATACAGAGTATAATTCATTGGTTCGTTGGACAATGTATCGTGGCTTAGCATTTAGGTGTTTCCTTCCAAGATGAACTACAGGAAACTACTCTTGGTCTGTTGAGGGGCACGGCGGCCATGAAGCGAGGAGAGAATGACCTGTCAAGAGGAAACTGGTAACTTTGGTTGTACAGAATATGTTAATTGGTTTGATTGCATACTGCCAGAAGCACGAATAGAAGCTAAAGTACTCTCATTATTTTGCATTAGTGTGTCAACATCATCCCATATTTAGCCATCTAGAGGTGTCTCAATGTTCATTGCAACCAATTCTTGTAAACGATTTAAAACGCATGAACATATAATTTAAAGACCAAGGAACCATCTGAAGCTAATCGAATAATAGGTGCACAGGGTCACGGGCCAGGTATGGCTCCTATTTAGCCAACTAATCCAGCAAAGCTCCTCTGTATAGCGTGTCGTCAGTGCATGTGGTGGATGGGGTTAGGAATTCCTTTAATGATGGATGGGCTATTACATCCAGTCGGTTCCACCTCATGATTGGTAAAATGGCAGTTTAAATGAATCTGTTTATTAACGTCATGAAAGAGAAAATGTCCACACATGCTTCATGCTCTAAGGGAAAATAATCTAGAATGCTTGAATTTGTCTGCAACTTTGAAAGCTGTGCCTCCCATTCGTAGAATTATTTAGTTGCTACATCTAAAAGTATTGAGTCTTTTGCAAAAAATGTTGATAAATAAACTGAAAGAAAAAATACCATTCACCGAGCTAACCCCATGAGAGGGTCTGGTGATGGCTGATAGCGGTCATGTCTCTTTGCTACAAAGGAAATCATATATGATTTACCTGGATCCTCTAGTGGCTGTATGTTGGTGGCTTTTGAGGACACAGTGGATTCCTGTTTCTCCCCAAATCTGCAAACTCAGCCAGTGTCTGGGGCAGCAGAGCAGGAGAAGAGTTTGGTATATTCTCTGAGGCTGGGGTATCTATGGGGTCTACCTCAAGAGCAAATGCCATACAATTATTGCATAGACAAAAGCTGAGATTTTAACACAAACTGATTGCTCAAGATAAATCACAAATTCAATTTAGATTAGTAATATTTTGCAGGAAACATTTTTTGGACCCTCATAAAAACAATAGAAGTTTAATTGGCTATAATAGTAGTTTGTATAATAGATATGTTAATGTTATTGTTTCTTTCGTTAAGATGTATTTGTATACTATATGAGTGCCCATAAAAGCATCACAAATAAATATAACATGGGCACATCAAAAACAAAGCATTTCCAGGGAATTGCCTCTGTTCTGGATATCTTTTACGCACGATACCTCACCATCGAGGCAAATGTTGATGTGGTCTATAAGAGCCTCATCAAGGAAGTAGGTTAATGTATATGGGCATCATCAAGGCTATTAGTCCATCTGTTACCTGCATCATTAAACGTGGCCAGAATATAATGCAAGCCGATTCCTCGTTTGATAAAGAATGTAGAATAGCTAAAAATACTATTAGAAAATATTTAATGATAAACTATAAAGATAACACTGTTGAGATCCATGGGATAAGGAGAGTACAAGATGTTCCAGAAAGTAAAGAAAATACTAAAACAGATACATTGTGGGACGCCCTCATGAAAGCATTATATCAGAAGGGGAAACACATGTTTTGGAAGATCAAAGCTAAAAACTATTCCTGTTATGTTATGTTCACTGTTATTACACGGTACACTGTTGCCAACTATGTGGTCTCTTGGTGTTCTGGCTGATCTGTAAAGCAAGGTGAGAGGCAGGTGAGTTAGTAGGACTGAATGGTAAAAGAGAAAGAGAGCTGTGGTGTGCTGTTGACAGCTTTGGTTCGGTGACACCGTTCACTGAACGTAGGCGTGTGTTTCGGTTGGTAGCCACCAAGTGGTGTTGGGGGAGACTATGGGGGTCACTGTAAGGTGGGCGGTAAGGTGATACCGGGCACAGGTAAGGAGACCGGTGCCGGTAATCCCTTACCACCCTACTACAAGGTCCCTTAGCAGGTCCTGCCAGTAACGGCTGGTCTGACCAGTCGTTATGGATGGGACCCGTTAAGGGACCAGGGCGCACATAACAGGCTTGACATTCGCGAGCCCGTTATTTGCACCCTCCCCATCCCCATTGAGCCCTGTGGGGGCTCAAATGGGAATGGAGAATGGCATTTACAATGGGGACTTACTGGTCCCGCAAAGGTCGGACTACACCGGTAAGTCCGCATTGAACTACACCGGTGCCGGTCCCATTATTGGTGGCAGTCATGGCGCAAATAGCGCCATGACTACCACCAACCTCGGAATGAGGCCCTATGTGTGGTTTGATCCATTGTTGTGGTGTTGTGAAATGCGTGCAGTTTGTTGTGCTGTAGAGGCATGGTTGTGTTTATTTTGAGTTTGAGAGGTGTATGCAGAAGGGTGAGATTTTAGTAGGGTATAGAATATAATGCAGTGAATGTCTCTTTTTATTGATTCTAATTGCTTTTGTACGGATGAAATGGTAAAGTCTCTTGCAGTTGTTGCTCAATATATGAAAAAAGGTAATTTAATAACACAATTTGAAGAGAACATTAATATATTGCTGAAACAAAACAATGTTTTAAATACATGTAATCTGAAAAGTGATACACTTGCAAAGGCCATACTTAAAATGATAACTGGTATGGCACTCTCACCTGGCATGCTATTGTAAAATAGGAATTTGAAAGAATCGGGGAGGACATAATGGTGTATAGAACCCCTTTAACGAGGCTGGTAGTGTGTCACTTCAGAAGTGAGTTTGGATAATACCACTTTACTAGATTAGGTCAATGACAGTGAAATTAAATGCTTAGGTGATATTTGAGGTCAGAGGAGGTGCAGAGCACTCCCATGATATTCCACTGGGTTTTATTGAAAACAGATGCCCCACCTATACACCCTCTTGTGTGTCGTCTGAAGTATGGATGAGGGAGGGGGCATCAATGGATAACTGATGATATTGTGGTCCCTTTTAGTATGGATATTTTTCCAGATGAAGGTTCTGTAACAATTCACAATGTATTACGTGTTGAAGATAATAATACATGTAGTGATCCAATGAACCACAGCGATTGAATTGGGACATATTCTTTTTAAAAAAATGATATTTCTTGCAACCAATGAGATCAATATGAGGACTCAACTGGTTCCTCTATGCCAACCGTGTTGAGCTAGAATATGCATGCATAGTATCTGTTTGTATTATTGTGTTTGCAAGATTGAAGATGACATGACTTAATGCAGGTCAAACAGGTCAAACTCGTTAATTGACCACACTAAAAAACAAGCTTAATCTTGCGAACCAATGATATAGAGCTTGATCTGGGGAAATTAACCTTTGAACTATCCCCATATTAAAGTGTATTATTAATACTGAACAGGTGGAGATATTTTAGGGCCAAAATAGTGGCGAGATGTCTTGATGATATGGCTGTTTAAGGAGACAAAAATGAGCCATGGGTCCAAGCACTGCATTTATTCTTGAAATATTTGATCTGATTTGTACATCAATACAAAATGTTGGATAACACATATATTTTACAATTTAAGTGTAGGCATAAACAGTTATTAAGTATGTCTTTAATGGTATAAGTCAGTCAAAAACAATACACTCGCGAATTGGAAAAATAAATCTATTTGTTTAGTATTAAAATGTTATTTTCTTTTTATGTGCCTTGAATATAATAGGCAATATCAATACTACAGAGCCTCTGCTACATTTTACGATTGTTTGGTATTGTTTGTATCCTAAGAAGTGCCTATAGTAGTTCCAATTCTTTTTTCTACTGCATGTGTCATAACATTCTGTAAAAAAAAACTGCAGCCCCTTAAAATTGTCCTAAAGAACATTCTTACCCCCGAGGAGGCTGTGACGAAATTGATTCTGCCTCGCAAGAGTAAAAGTACGAGTTGGGGCAAAATGGCCCACTCAGCCCTCACACATTCTACAAACCAAAACACAACGCAATAATTAAGGTAAACCAGAGTCAATCAAGGGATATACCTGTGAGGAATTGCCCTCTGGCAAGAGTGCAAAGCCCTGGCTTTTTTAATTTGTGGAACCTAAAATGCTGCAGGTGATTCCTTCTCCAAAGGGGTAATCTACTAACCAGTTCCCCTTTGTCGCAACTCCATGTCAAAAGCATAGTCCACATCTGCCCTGTTCCATCAGTGGCCTGATCCACAGCACCAGCTCTGCTTATGGCCCAGAGCAGATTCAAACGTCACAAGATGTCCACTTTACCGCGGCATTAACAGCAAAGTCACTGCAGCACAGGGTCAATATTTATTTTATTTTTGCGTTTGTAAAGCACGTGAGACCACGGGCAACCGGGTGCTAGTTACATGAGGTACAATTGATAAACCTGATTGTAGCAAATATCAATGAAATGTCAAGTTACAATGTCCGGGTGCTGTGACAGGATAAATGAGTGAAGAAAGTGTCAGCCCCATTAAGATATGACCCCTGTACCCAAACTTCAAAGATAATGATTACCCTATGCTGGTGGCAGGGTAATCTCTAACAATAGGCTATGCCTGAGTTTAGTCATAGTGCATTGCGATACATATGATCGTGGCCACCACAAACTAATTGATGTTGCATATATGTGAGCTCCTGTGAGTCAGCTCTGCCATGGAACGGAATGTATATTAGGGTCAGATGGGCCGAAACTGCCACCCGGTAGGATAAACAGCAACAGGACCAAGCCTCTCTTTATCTCTCTTTGTGAGGGCCGGTAACCCCTCCCACAGAGTCCTCTCACCGCAGGCAGCAACCCGGGGCCCAGGTATCATAGGAGCACACCCATGAGGGAGGAGTATCCTCATATCAGGATGCTGCATGTTTAAATGTCTTTTTGTTGCCAGAAGGAGGTAACAGCGACAAGAGTAGGATAGGCAGGAGAGCTCTGAACAATGGAAGACGTCTTCCACCATATTAATTATCACTGTCTCTTTTTCCCTTTCCTCTCTCATCTGCTTGCCCTCAAGCAAAGCACGTGGAGTGCAAGATCAAGAGGGCAAAGACCACTCCCGCCAGAAACGTTAATTGGTTCCCTTAAGCAGGCTAGCTTTAGATCAATCACTTATGCTCTTAAAGGAAGAGACATTCTGGGGACTCCCACCTGGACTTTCTTTGAGACACTTGCACTATCCAAAGCACCGCACCACAGTTGAAGAAGGAGCTGTCCAAGGCAGAAGGAAGATCTGTCGCCTAACACAGGAGTGACCAGTGCCATGGACCGGACTAACCAATCTGCAACAGATACTCGAAAGAGGGGTGTGAAGGTGAACCAGTAGTGACCCAAACAACACAGAATCACAGTCCAAAAAAAAGCGAATGTCCATTCAAGGTTCTATAAAAATATAACTCTTTAATAAAACACACAATCTGCAGGTTGAATGAAAAGAGATTGCTGTACAGAAACCCATCCCAGAGGAAAGACAGGTAAGATGTGACAAACTGGAGAAAGAAGCACTTTGTGCTTAGTTACAGCGGAGGAAGGCACGGTACTACCAAAAGGATATCTCATTGAAGACAGGAATGCAGCATCATGTTGTAATTCAACTCCTCCTGAATGGGTATGCTCTTTTAATGTGCGGGACAAGGACAGCTGCCTGCTGTGCGGTTGTCTCTGCGGGAGGGTGTTACTGGTCCTTACTAAGAGAATCAAAGAGAGACTAGGCCCTTTGGGTTTCTTTCCTGCCGTGTGGCAGTATCTGCTGGTCTGTCCCGAATACAGATTCCTTCCACAGCAGAGTTGACTCACAGAAGCTGACACATGAGCGTTATCAATTGGGATGTGGCGGCCATAATCATAAGTAGCACCATGCACTATGCGTAAACCCAGGCATCCCCTATTCTTAGAGATGTCCCCGCCACCCAGCATGGGGCACTCATGATCATCATAGCTTTGGTACAGGGGGCATATCTTACATTCCACCACTGTGCTGCAGTGACTTTGCTGTTGCTGCAGTGGTCGAGTGGGTATCTTGTGACCTATGAACCAGCCCTGCACCACAAGCAGAGCAGATGCTGTGGATCAGGCTACTGATGCAGCAGGGCACAAGTACACTATGCTTTTTACATGGAGTTGCGACAACAGGGGGCCTGGTTAGCAGAATACTGATTCACCTACATCATTTTATGTACTAAAACTTAACTTAGACAAACAAATAACAAATAACAATTCGTAACAGAGGCTTCAGCAAAGCACTGTCAATCCACCCCTTATCCCCAAACCTGACCCCACATGTACAAAGCTCTAAGTAGTGTAAATTATGCCATGCCAAAGGTTACCCGCCTTGTTCGCCTGCCCTTCCTTCACTTGTAGAAAGCTGCACATTAATGTACAAGTACAATCTGAGCCCTGTCCCCATTTTATGTCCCCTTTTTCCCACTTCCAGACCAGCTCATGTAATTTTTAAAAATAAATAGCAAGTGTGACTTAAGGACACACCTCTACTGGTACTAATGATGAACATTCATAAACAAAAAACTATTCCCAATGAATATACATTTTTAGTATACAAACTAGAACGTGCCTGAATGAAAAGCAAAGATGGGGATAACAACCCTCCAGTGAGTGCACACAACGCTGAGCATATGGATACGCGAAAGCAAATCTTCATGTATAATTTAAGGTGTTAGATAAACTTACTTATAACTGGTTTCCATAGAAATGTCATCCAGGAAGACATAACGACTTTTCAGCCATGTCTCCTTAAGATTCCCCAACAACAAATGTTTATCAGTGTCATGGCTATGGAGGAGGTCATTATTCCCGAATGTTGTTTGTCTGAAACATATTTTTGCAAAGGCATATCATGAGATTCTGTAAGGTTAATCTGTGTCCAACTACTTTCTTCAAAGTGATAACGCAGCATGAAGTTCAGTGTCTGCATCCATAGCCATTGGCAGAACGATCATTTTCACTTATGCTCATCACCTCCACATCTGTCTCTGTGTATGTGGAACTTCCTTATGCTTTTGGAACCCATTCAGCGCTTGCGGCTTGCCAACCATATGGCAGGCAAAGCGCTGAGCCTCACTTGAACATCCATGCAACGTAAACAACCCAGAGAAGTGCGAATGATGCAGAATGTTGTTCTAACATTTTGTTTCCTGTAAAATCGTGTGTTTTCTCAATATGGCTCACTAATTTTCCATCCTCAGGTGCCACATTCCACTTGAAAATTGAATTCTTTCAATCACATGCCCTACAATTCTACAATTGGTTTAATTTAACATATTTCATTTATGGTTGACTTAGGATCACATTGAAATAACTACAGGGCAGTTATAGAAGCACCATATATTTTACTCGTTAATCAATAGAAATGCCGAACATAAGCAAGGCAACTAGAGGTATAATTCATAGTTTGCATTAGATTGTAAATACGAACAAAAACACGCATTAGCCAGAGTAGGGATAGAGGCTAGACCATAAACACATAAACACATGTACATTAATGAAAGAGTATAAAACACAATATTAAACACAGGGCCAGTGTGTGGCAGTGTTTTTAAGGCTCCATAAGTTGTGATAAAGGCGGAATGAGTGACATCATGCACAACCCCTTTGGGATTCCCACTCTGAAAATCTGGTAGAGGGGATTTCATTTGTAAAAGAGAAGGAGGTTGTGACAAATTGGATTCCCCCTCCCAAGAGTACAAGGATGAGTAGCGGTAAAATATCCCACTCAGCCCTCACACTTCTACAAAACAAAACTCAACACAATCATGAAGGTAAAAAGGCACAATGAAGAGATATACCTACTTTGCCTTCTGTGGCAATGCGGTCCGAACGAAGGCTATACTCTCAAGAGGGGCATGAAAGACAACCATTAGCGACCCAAACAACACAGTATCACAGTTTAAAATAAATGAATTGTCCAATCAAGGTTCTATAAAAATATTCATATTTTAATGAAACACACTATCTGCAAGTAGAACAAAAAGAGATTACTATACAAAAATCCACCCCAAAGGAAATAACAGAAGAGATGTGACAAACTGGATAAAATAGCAGTCTGAGTGTAATTTCAGGTGTCGTAGGTAGGTTACTACCATAAAAGGATATCTTGTAGAAAACAGCAGCGATCGTGGCCTAACCAGTCGGTAGGGCCCAAGTGGACCGTGGAGGCAGTTGGGTGTCAAACTACCTGGATTCAGATATGGGTGAGCTGATGCACCCGACTCGGATTTGTTGATGCAAGCTAATCAGGCTCAGTTGGGGAGATAGGATCGTGGAGGCCCTGGCAGCAAGTGGGCGTTGACCAGGGTCGAATGTGGGTGCTCTGTGTTGTTGAACGGCAATTATTGAAGAGATGCAGGTTGGGGCGGTGCCAAGAATACTTATCAGTTGGCCAGACCAAGTTGGGCTTTGGATGCTGGGAGAGGTTGGTGAGTGGCGCCCCAGTGGTTCAAGTCAGTGGTCGACTGCCATGAAGTGGCGATTGAGTGTGTGTCGATGTTCAGTCGATGAGGCAGTGGTTCCCGGGCTAGCTGGCCTGAGCCATGGCTGTTACCCCCAGTAAGAGTCAGCGAGTGACCCCCCTAGAGATCAGGTTTGGGTTCTGGCATTGAGCAGACACTTCAGGACTGGCAGAAGACATGCTTGCCAAACACCCAATGCAGTGTCGAGCTGGTTTACATGGAGCTCGATAGTTCGGCTGGTTGGAGGAACACAGCCACCAGCACTAGTGCCTTCTCTATTGTTTAGGATGCAGGGAACATAGAGCGACTGGTTCTGGAGCTTTGGCTGGTCTGGCCCTCTGGTTGCTGTGAGGCCTTTGAAAAGACAAAGACATGGATAATCCGATTCAGGGTCTGCTCTTCTGGCACCGAATATCCGTTGCAGCATGTTTGGTCCTGGTCCACAGCACTGGTCACTCCCAATGTTCCCTGTGAGTGGTTAGGGGACAGGTTTGCCTTCTGTCCTGGATGGCAACTTCATCACCACTGGCAGAGGTCTTTGGACAGTGAAAGTGATCCAAAGGAAGTCCAGGTGAAAATGTTCAGAATGCCTCTTCGGCCTTTAAAGGATCCTCGAGGAACTGATGGCATTCTGTTGAAAGGGCGTAAGACTCCTTCTTTTACAGGCTCATGTCCTTGGGTGATTAGTCTAAAGCTAGCCTGCTTTAGTGAAAAAATGCCTGCTCCTGGCTGGGGTGGACTTTCACTCAAAGAGCTTTGCTCGAGAGGAAGTGGAGGAGATAGGAAATGGAAAGACAGACTGTGATAAACAAGATGGTAGAAGACTTCTTCAAGTGTCCAGAGCACTCCTGCCTATCCTACTCCAGAACCTTCCATCCATCCTACTAGCAACAAAGATATTTGGATGTGCAGCACCCTGGTTTGAGGCTACTCGTTCTGAATGGGAGTGCTCCCTTGATACCTGGGCCCAGGACAGCTTCATGATGAGTGGCTGTCTCTGGTGGACGGGGTTACTTGCCCTCTCATAGATAGGCTGGACCCTCTGTGTCGCTCTCCTGCCTTGTGGCAGTTTCAGCCGATCTGACACAAATACACAATCCCATCAACAGCAGAACTGATTCACAGGAGCTAGCACATGTTCAATATAAAGTGGTACGTTGTGGCCATGATTATGATTATCGCCATACACTATGCCTAAACACAGGCATAGCGTATTCTTAGAGATTAGCCTGCTACCTGCATGGAGTACTCATGATCATAGTAGTTTGGGTACAGGGGGCATATCGTAAATGTCGCCTCTGTGCGGCATTGACTTTGCTTTTGCTGCAGCAATTGACTGAGCATCTTGCAACCATTGATCCTGCTCTGTGCCACAATCAGAGTGGGTGCTGTGAACCAGGTTACTGATGCAGCAGGGCACAAGTGCACTATGATTTTGACATGGAGTTGTGACACAGGGGGGTCTGGTTAGCAGATTTGCCCCTTGGACAAGGAATCACCTGCATCATTTTATTTACTAAAAATCAAGAAAGCAAGGTATTTGATGCCTTGTCAGATGGCAGTTCCTAACAGAGGGCGATTTCTAAATGTAGAAGTGGTATTAGAGGAGTCAGGGATGGTGAAGTAACTTGAGGATTGAATTCTGTTGGGACAACTGTAAAGTATGGCAGGAGCCATCACTGGCATATAGGGAGCAGAAACCGATAAGAAGACGAGGTTCAGAAATATGCATAGCAGCTGTCAGTATTTTGAGAGCTAACCTGCATGATGCTTGAATGATGTCTTGGTGGTGTGGCATGGACTACAATTAGGGAAATGAGGACATGTTTAACTGGCTAAAGGGATGGATGGATAACTTGGGGAATAATTGCACATCTTCCTTCTTCACATAAAAAGAGAAACTTTTCACAGTACAGAGCTTTTTACAATCCCTAAAATTGGGGGTGACTTAAAAACCCAACCTTACGATGTAGAATTCATCAGCAATTTTGGAAAACCATCAGCCTGAGGATAAGAGAACTGTTTCATCTGACATTCTTTTTGTATTTATTGATTTATTAGTTTATTTATAACACGCCATAGCCCGTGGGCATCAGGGCGCACATATACACATATGACAAGAACAGTCACAGGACAGCATGGGGCAGGTGAGGTGAAGGGTCAGAATTATTCAAACAGGAATGTCTTCAATGTTTTTTAAAAGTTATAATGTTCGTGTCCGAGCGCATGGGTACAGGCAGGTCATTCCACATTTTCACTTGCAAAGGACCTACCAAGTCCTTTTGATCTTTTGAAAGGGGGGCGAGAAACAAGCTTTTTGTTTGTTGATCTAAGAGATTGTAAGGGTTCATACCACAAAGTGGTTGATCTCAGGTAGCTTGGGGATTTCCTATAAAGGCACTTGTGTAGAAGAGTGGCTGCTTTAACTTGACACCTAGCCGCGATGGGGAGCCAATGGAGGCCCCGCCGCTAGGTCGATATGTGGCACTTTCTCTGGACTTTTTTGACAATCCAGAAAGTGTCATTCTGGACAATTTGTAGTCTCTGGATACTTTTCTTATCAGCAACCATTAATAGCTCACTACAGTTATCTATTCTAGATAGAATAGTAGCGGGGGCAATTGTGTCTGAGGTGTCCTCAGTAAGATACGGGTGAATGTCCCTGAGCAATTTCAGATAATTAGCAGTTTTTGCATCTGGGCTTACATGGGATTCTGCACTCAGGGCACAGTCGGTTTGCAAGCTGAGTGTTTTGAGTTTCTCTTTTACTTGGATGTTACAATCCTGGATGGAGAAAGACTGGTAGCAGTTGGTAAGTTTGGCCCTTGCTTGGCAATAGCCAAAGATGAGTAGCTCACTTTTACCCTTGTTGAGGCACATCCAGTTTTCTGTCATGCAGGAGTCCACTAGATTGTAGATGTTTTGAAAATATAGGTTGTCAGTTACATAGTCCCCAGAGATCTCCAAGACCAACTGAGTGTAATCTGCGTAGTTGGTCAAAAATATGCCATAATCTAAAAGTCTGCATAGGGATATGAAATATAGGTTGAACAATATCAGGGACATACACGCTCCTTGCGGCACCCCACAGGTGGAGAGAGCGGGGTCCACAGAGCCATACCCCAGCAGATTCTTGATTGTTTTCCAGTCAGAAAGGAGTGTATCCACCTGCATGTCATTTCAGAGTTTGGGCAAGTGTTCTTTAAGGTATGTAAAAGTTGTGCATGGTCTAGTGAATCAAACCTGGCCTATAAGTCTAATAGGACTGAAAGGCCAGACACTCCGTGGTCCACAATGCTCAGCATGTGGGTTTGGAGATCAATAAGGGCCGTCTCTGTGCTATGAGCAGGGCAGAAACTGGATTGTGTCTGGTGTAGGATATTGATAGATTCGATGTACATCTGGATCTGACGAGTGGATTCTTTGTCTAAGAGCTTCAAGAAGAAATTGCAGTTGGTAATGGGCCTTAGGTTTGCCACATCGTTGTGGTCCAGTTCTGTTTTTTTAAAGGGGTGTGATGGTGACATTTTTGATGCGATCTGGAAATGTGTTCTTGCAAAAGGAAGCATTGATGAATCTTGTGAGGAATGGAGAGAAAATGGGGATCACATTGTCTGTCCCGGCCGACGCTGGTCACATGGGTAAAGATGAAGTTAGTGCAACCTTCCGTTGGAGGTGGGATATGGGGGGATGATCTGAGAAGGCAGTCGGTGCGTGTAAGTGCATAATGATCTGGTCTTGGATTTTGTCCCTTGCTTTTAGTATTGTTTCTTGAAAAGCTGATTATATTCTGGTGCAATCTGCGTTAGAGGGTGTGAATGGCATCAGTTGGGCTTTGGGTTTTTCAAGAGGTTTTAGTACTTCAAATTGTTTCTTTGGTGTATTATTAGGCTATGAGATTTGTTAGTTATAGAAGTTATTTTTCGACTCAGTGATCATATCCTTATAGGATTTCTCAAGGGTCTTCCATGCATTCCTATTGTCAGACAATGGGCATTTAAACCAACACCTCTCTGATCTTCTTTTTTTGGTTTTCAGGGAACTAGGTTCAAGTGAAAACCATGCTTGATGGATGAGATTATTCCGGACATCCCTTGTTTAGAGAGGGGCAAGGTTATCTAGAAGGAGAGTAGAGTTTGCATGTCTCAATAAGTGACTCAGGGGTGTCTAGCAATGATTTTGAGGACATGATGTTTGCGATGCATTCTTGGAGATCAGGAATAAAAATTTTCTTTAGGTTTCGATTAGTGACAGTTTTAGGAGGGTTGTGTAGCTTAGGCGGCGGTGCCTGAAGGTAGATGTCAAAGTTGATCATAAAGTGGCCTGACCAGATTCAAGGGGTGGTGTTGTTAATCTGGACTTTGAGGTTTCTTGTATGATCCAATCAAGAAAATTGCCTTTTATATTGGTGGGGTCGGAGTTTAAGAGGTGATGGTTGGTATTATTTAAGATGGACGGACTCAAGCAAGATGGCTTCTTTATCAAGGGGATACCCTCACCAGTGATTGAGATCTCCCAAGAATAGAGTGGCACTGTTAGTCCCTTTAAGGTCTGGTAAAATGTGTGAGATTTTATAAATGTCAATTCGAAGATAATAGTGAGCTTAGTAGATATAGCTCACCCCACTCTAGCAAAACCAACTCACACACTTACATAATCTTCTTAAGCCTACAAGTCACACTTCCTCCTCCCACTAGCACATTACACTTTACCCCACTCATGCACTCTACCTTACCATCAACCCACTCACTAACTCCACCTCATATCCCTCACTTACTTTTTCGCATTCAACTTATACAGTCTACCTCACCACACTCACCCAATATACATCATTCCACTATACCTAACACCAAACAACATCTATTGTTCAGTCCACTCAGCTAAAGCTCACACAATATGCACACTGTAGCTCAGCTCATTCACCAATTATACCTGAGCTCACTCACCCACTTCACCACAGCCCATTTACCCACTGAATGACACCCCACTTACTCTCAAAATCTCACCACTCTCACTCGCTTTAGCTCACCCACTCATCTAATCCTGCTCATCCCACTGTAACAAACTCAATTCACCCAATCTACTTTAACACTCGGACCCAACTCTACCTCATACTACTCACCCATTCTAACTCACTCACTTGTGTACTCAGCCTTGTTCACACACTGTACCTTAACCCAATTGCCCAATATACCTCACCCGACTCACCCACTCGTCTGATCCCACTAACCCATTCAAACTCACCCAATTCTACCTCACCCTGTGTACCCAATACTCTATCTCACACTTGTATCCCACTCTACCTGACCCCACATATCCCCTATAGTCATTTTTTTCACACACTCTACCTCAATCCACTCACCCATTATACCTCTCTCCACACACACTCCAAATATCCCCACTACACCTCATTGAACTCTCTGTAGTTTAGCTCACCTGAGTCTAACTCAATTCATTCACCTACTATACTCACCACAATCAACTATTCTAGCTAACCCCACTCACCTTCTCTATATCACCCCACCTTAACTCACCCAATGCACCTTACCTCACTAATCCTCACTCCACTGAATATCTCTAACTCAAGCTCATCCTCCTCATCCACTCTACACTCACTCAACTCAACCTCACTCCATCTAGCCGCTATTACTAATCCCACAAACTCATTCTACTGCACCACACTTTAACCATTAATCATCATCACAATCAATCATTATTGTTCAACTCACTATACCTCATTCCAGTAATTGACTCTACATTGGCCCACTTACAGAGCATCCCTCTCCCACTATACCTCACCCCACTCTTCAACTCTTCCTCGCCCCACTATACCTCATCCCACTCAACCACTTTATCTTACTCCACTCACCCACAGTACCTCACCCTACTCTCCTGCTGTAGCTCACCCCACTCTACCATACCCTTTTCACCCACAATACCTTAACTCACTCACCCACTTGAACTCATTCCATTCACCAAGTTCACCTTTCCTCACTCACCAGCTATACACCATCCGATGTACCTTGTATATCTCTCCAAACACTCATTCTACTTCAGCCCACTCACAAACTTTAACTCACCTCACTTTACCTCAACATACTGACTGACTCTGCCTTACCCCATGTTACCTCACCACACTCTGCTCACACACTCTACTTTAGTCCACTCACCCACTCTACCTTAATTCACTTACCTATTTTTACCTCACCACACTCACTATACCTCATCAAACTCACCCATAATACCTCAGTTCATGCATCCATTTTACCTCGCCTCACTTACCCATGAAACCTAACCCAACTCATCCATTATACCTCCTGCCACTCTACCTCACCCCACTCGCCTGCTCTGCTTTACCCCACTATCCCTCATCCCGCTTACACATTCTATTATCCCCACACAGAACAGTCCTTATTTAATTTATTATGACCATGTCTTGCTTTTCCTGCACAGATTCGACCCTATGATCTTAGTAATGAACACATGCAGTGCTTATAGATATTAATAATCACATGCTCGTCCTATGCTGAACTGGTGTTTAGTCCATACATGGGAAATGGTGGACAAATCCTCTTCTTACCCTGTGTCAGATGGTGGGATAAAGGGGCTCATGGCGTATTGGGCATTGTCAGGGAAAGAGGTGGAATTATGTGTTGACAAAGAAGTCAGTGGGGCCAGCATGAGTATGATTCGGGAGAGACAGACGGTGAAATGTTGGTTGTAGGGAAAGACAAGATAGGAGGGGCAAGATCATGTGTGGACATGGGTGAAGAGAAGCTAAGGTGTGTAACGGTAATTGTGGGTGAGGAGGAATTGGAGGGTTCAAGGGTACTGGTGGGTAAAAACACCTGGGTGCAAGAGTGGGGCTGGGTGAGAAGATGGCAAGTGTCCAAGGGTGAGTGTGAGTGATGAGAAGGAGGCTAGTGGAAAGGTAGTTGTGGTGTAAATGCAGGTGTGGAATGCAACATTGAGAGGATACAGTGAAGCAGCGTTTACAAGGGTTGTTGCTCCAACACCACCCTTGTAATGCTCTTGTACAATATCTATTTCAGTGGTGGGAGTTGGCATCATCGGTATTCTTGTTACAATGTTTCAGGGGTACAGGCAGGATTATACGTCATTCTGCAGTTTAAGTGGGTATTGGGTATACCATCCACTCCATCCACCTCGTTCACCCTCTCCTACTTGAACTGTTCTGTTTCTTTTTGCCTTCTGTTAAAAGGAATAATATAATATTATAGGAATTAAATGTGAGGGGAGAGGATCCACGGGAGAAGCAGTAGGATAAGCTTTTGCGAGAATAATATCAGTAACAGTATCAGAGAGAGGAAATAAAGGAGACAGGAATGAAGAAGAAGAGGATTTGAAGTAGAGGGGGAGGGCAAGAGGGACGCACAAGAGAAACCATATGTTTGTTTGTTTGTTTGTTTGTTTGTTTATTATTTGTAATGCACGATCATACTCTAGGGTAACAGGGCGCAGCCTTACATGAATTTGCGAAGCTTAGTTACAGCATCAAAATATATACATAAACACAATGAGGTACACATAATATACATAATATACATATATACAAGTAGGCACACGTGGTTACAAAGTGTGCATGTGGTGTGAGTGGGACATGCTTAGCACCAGGTAGTGTTTAGGAGCCATGAAACTACCTTGGATCGGAAGTTTTAGGAGGGCAGGTCCATTCGATCGTTGGTGGTAAAGAGTTCCACAGTTTCGCTGCTTTCATAGGGAAACTGTTGCCCCCTATTGTAGCACGTTTGAAGTTAGGGACTCCACAGGAGAGGACGTTGAGAGTTGTTGCTAGTCTCATGGTGAGGCTGCATTTGTGGATGATAGCGACACCCCCTCCTCTGAGGTTGGGTCGATCTTGTTTTAGGATAGAGTAGTTGTCTGGGACTGCAAGCATAAGCATGGGGCCTGCTGCCGGATGAAACCAGGTCTCAGTGATGGCTAAGAAGTCAAGGTCTTCTTTGAGGATCAAATCAGCAATTTCTGTTGCATGGGCTACTAACGATCTGGCGTTGATCAGGGCTCCCTTAATTTGGGGGCTGGCTGTATTTTTGATGGTAGTAGCATGGCAGTGGTCCTGTGTTAATTCAGGAGTGCTCTGATTGGAGGGACTAAGTGGAAGTGTGGAGTTGGCGTTCTGGGGTGAGTTATTTTTTTTTTTGTAGGTAGGCTAGGATGAACCGGCAGAGTCTTAGGTTTCTGTCTGGTGGGCAATGAGCGGGCAAGGGGCTCATACATTTTATCTAATCTGGCTCTGAGTCCTAAGTTCCTATCAGTGATAGACCGAGGGAGGCTAGTAGGTAGTGATGACTGAGGGTCTATATCTAGATGTGAGTTACTGGAGGACATGGTGCTTGGCAAAGTCGAATACATCGTGAAGGGTGGATGAGGAGCCATTGTAAGCTGTATTGCAGTATTCACGAGGAGTAGTACACTGGGGAGCAGACTGAAGGTCAGAGGAAACATGCTCAGTGGTGGAAGCAGGTGTGTTATGTAAATGGGAGGTAGTACTGGTGCTTAGATGGTGCTAAGGGTGAGGCTATTATGAGGTTGGGCACTCTTTATACAGAGTACAGCAGGTAGGAATCGGAAGTGCATATGAGTTGGCTGATATGCACTGAAGTATCACAATTGAGTAAAGTGCAATGGGTCGCCTCTAGATACAAAATCATGCAATATGGCAAAATGCACTGAGGTAACACAATTAAGTAGAGTGCAATGGGTAGCATCTAGATTCGAAATCATGCAATATGGCAAAATGCGAAATCACACAGTATGTAGAAACCTTAGTACACCTTAGTAGAAACATAAGAAGCCAAGTCAGAATTGGATAGAAAGGAGACAAGTTAAGTCTAAGATGATGGAGGAGAAAGAATGTGGAGCAAGATCTGAAAAAGGTGTTGGGGATGGAAGGAGCAACCTTTAAGAAGATCAGCAAAATATTGTTGTTGTTTAGCAGAAAGTAAGCTTGCATCAAACGTAAAGTGAAGAGAAGACAGAAGATTAAGATCAGAGGGGGAAATAAGACGTTCAGTGCAGCAGTGCGCGCAATGTAGTGAGTGAAGTAATGGGTCATACAAAGTTAGCTAGGGTTGCGCATGGGAGTGAAGAAAGAAGCAGTGTAGAGAGAGTACTACATTTTAGAAATATACAAAGAAAAGAGAGAGACAGTGGAATCAATTGGTAATAAAGCAAAAACTAGCAACCAAGGTTGATATGAGGTAAAGGCTGCAATGAAGGTGAACACATTAAAGTCACGAAGATCATGGTGAAGAAAAGTATGAGAAGAAAAAGATAGAGAGGAAATAATTGGAGGAAAGATAACAGACAAAGATAGAATAGAACGGACAGAGAAATTCATAGGAAAAGCAGTGACAGAAGTCAAAGATAACCGAGAAGAGAAAAGTAGCTCCAAAAAAGAACCATAGATATGTAAAGAAGCAGTAGAGACAGGAGAAAGATTAAATAAGTCAAGCATAGAAACAAGAGGAACAGAAGAGTGGGTCATCATGGGATGAAGATTAAAACCACTAAGAAGGATCAAAGAAGTGTCAGAGGGAAGAAGAAAACACAAAAGAGCATCTTAGCCATTGCAAAAGGAGGCGACAGAGTCAGGTGGCTGATACATCATGAGAAAATCTAAAGAATAAGTTCTGGTAAACAGAGAGTATTGATACTCATAGGTTGAAAAAAGAGGAAGATCGGGAAGAGGCGGGGAAATAGTATTAGAAGAACCATATAGCTTGCCAATACCGCCCCATCGACCCGATGAGTAGGGGGTCTGAAAAGAGGGGCTAGTAGAGATGACAGAGCACCAGTAGTAGCAGAGTTAGAACAACATTTCAAATAATATACAGTTGCAGATATACAGCAATAAATGCAGAACGTACACACAGCACAAATGTCAGTAAGATAAAGCGGGGAATAGAGTGTACCCTGTTGAATACAAAGCACCTTGTTCTTACATGCAGATTTAGTAATATTAGCTGTAGGTGCAATGGAGTCTTTCAAGCTCTGGGCAATTAAAGTGGAGATTGCCTCAAAGGGCAGACTTCTGGTAGAAGTTCTTTGCCTCCACGGTCAGTGAGAGTCCAATTGTGAGAGAAAATTTGGTACATCTGATATATTGACTGGACTTTTCCAGGCACACTGGCCTTTGCCCAGGCTATGGACACATTTGCATGTTAATGGTAGTGCACCAGGGACCCTCCGGTAAAAGTAGTTACAGGAATCAAAACAATCATCCGAAAGAGGAGCATACACCAAGCAAGAAGCAACACAAATATATTGGACTTAAAACAGCGTGGCGCACGTTTCAGACGGCCCAGTGGAACAGAACTGAATGAAATGAGTTTTCAACTCCATCCACTGTAGTTGAACATTTTATACATAATTTTCCAAATGACCATACAGCATTTTAGTAACATTTTTAAGGCAGGTGAAAGGAGCTGATTGGTGGGACTATGTCAGCCCCCTATATACAAATATATGTTGAGTGACCCTAATCGGAAGAAACCTTTTGCCCAAAATTACATTAACACCCCTCATGGCATCACAAACCGTCCTGCACTGCCCTCAATTACGTGATTGTGCTGGTCAGTCAAAAACACTTAATTGCCATTGGTTGGCAATATCATATATACAAAATTGCTTGAGATGGCAAGGGCAAGACATTCACACTGTGTCGGACAAATGGTGTGTCCTGCGGACATCAGCGAGGGAGGACACTGTACAATGTTGCACGCTAGGAACACTGCAACATCTTCCTGTTGATTGGCTCCTCGTCCCATGCCCCATAACCCCTACTCCAAAGTTCTGGCACCCCAGCTCCCTTCTCAAGCGTTGCTGCCAAGTGTAGTCTGAAAAACTATAAGACACAGACGCTGGAGTTTAATTAACCATATTTAAGTTCTATTTCTCTGCCAATTCTCCTTGCGCACCAAGGCACCTAGCTCATTGGCCACGAAATATGATGTGTTACAGTGACTTTGCTGTTGCTGCTTTCTCCTGGGAAACGTCAGCCGCGCAACATTTCAGCACACTGTTTCTGCTGAATGCTCAAAAAATACATACTGCATCTCACACAAGGCCTGCAGCTCTATTATTATGAGCTGTCTGCAAGGAATGCGTTCTTAATGTGGGCATACACACAACATGGCTCCTTTACTGTTCACATATTGCTCAAAAGCCTGCCTACCTTATACCCCCCCACAGAATCTTGCCCCTTCACCCGGTCCCAACTCTATACAACAACCCGATATTATGTCCAAAACACCCATCCCCTCATTGCATTTAACCATGGGACCTTCTCAATCTCCACCTGCTTCGGTGTTTTCTTTTGCAAACAGTGCTGCATTCAATGATGTCCCCACCCCTGATGTCACCCGCCACACCACTCTGGGCATCACCATGTTACTTGCTCAACTATTACGTGTGTCCCCCTTGGCAGCGTTGAATCTAGACCTTTACAACAGTAGCATCCACCATAGGTCAGCAAATGAGAAAATGAGGTGTAAACAAACAGGAGGGTTGCTTTGAAGCAAGAATTGCCTCTGCAGTCATTTTATATGGCTAATCAGTGTCCTATATGGACTGAACTTTATGACACAGCAGCTCTTTATATATCTATCTTGGCTCATAATCAGAAGTTGTTGGGTCCCTTCCTTTTCTTTGGCTTGGACAGAAACGTGCAACCATTGGCTCCTTGTTCTCATCTACTCAGTTCTGCTCTATCCTGTCTGAGGTGAGGGTGATGAGGGATTGAATTGTGTTGGGACATTCTTGTCTGGTGAAGGAACAGCCTGCATTGTCCGCAAACTTCACCATTTTCCACATACAACAGCTACACAAATGTTACTTTGATAAGATTCTGCACAACACTAGATTTGACTTGGAGAGAACTGTTCTCAATTTCTGTATACAGGTATGTCATAGGATATTACTGTAGATACAATTACAGCCATGATACAGGATATGCTCCGTTGCCCTTTCCTCTAATCAGCATACCAATATTGCATACAAAACGTTGCAATTTGCAGATCACAGCTCTGGAATCCCAAAATGGATCTCTCAGGCTGGAGCTCAGGGATGTAAGTCCTGTACCTGATATGCAGATGGTACAGTAAGAACATAGTTCAGTGATAAAAGTTGAGGTTTGCAACTCTCTAGTTGTTATGGACTACGTCTCCCATAACCCAACAACATTAACCATGCTCCCCATGGCCGATGTCATCTTGAACATCTGGATAGCCAAATGATGAAGATCTGTGATCCCATCGCTTATGCTGGCGTCTGTTTTTTGATGTCAGGTATGCTGTTCCAATCTGTCTGATAGCTGTGACAAGGCCAGTCCCCTGACCTTTTTAAGTAGGTATGGCAACCTCTCTCAGCATGGATGGGAGGCCTACCAGCAAAGTAATCCAGATCCAGTCCTACCCCTGAGCAGGATGGTATCTTTTGAGAAAGCCCCTTTTCCTGCACCCGCACTGCATGATTATTTGTTTATTTCTGAGCAGCAACCACTTGCACCACCCAATGCCTGTTGAACAAAAAGCCTGCCAGGTGTACTCTCCTTTTTTCTGACCGTGCATTAATCAACCATCCAGCTTGGAGAACTGACATAGATACAACATCCCTCCAACCCCCCATGCTAACCACACCACAATGTTGGCGTCTTCAAAGTAGCATCCAGGGAGAGAGACAGCAGAGAGAGCGACACAGAGCTCATGCAGCTGTGGGGCATGTTTTCCAGCACTAGTAGGCACTGCAGCAAGATCATTAAAGAACCCTAGATCACCACAAGTGCCACAGACCCCAAAGGGACTTCAGTTACATCATGCAAGCAATTGACAGTCCCCCAAACATGAATTGGATATTGTGAAAGTCTTGCTATCATTACTATTTTGCGGCGGACTAGCAAGGAGAAAAGGGTAAGGACTCAGCATGCTCTTTAGCATCTTTACTGTTTGTAACACCTCCCAGGTGGGGAAGACATGGCCAGATTGGACAGGGCAAGAGATCCAATGGAAGGAGGAGGGGGAGCATGAAGACGGCAACAGGAAGCTGTGGATTGTTTCAGTGTGATTAGGTGGAGGTGGCAGACAAAGATACCAGCTGGAGGAAAGACAGTTCATTGGAGCATCAAGGTGATTATTGGGAAAGGTGAGGTATTGGATGGTGAGAGCAAGTGGTACTGTTTGGTGGAGGGAGGGAGTGGCAGTACGGAAGTGGGGGTTGTAGTATAGAGGGGGAAAACTGTGTGGAAGTGATAATAGTAGAGTATAAAGTAAGAATGCCACTGCATTATAGCTTAGATAATAAGCTATCATTTACGTAGGAATCGAAAAGAAAATATACAATTAGGAAATTCATTTTGAGCACTAAAAGTAATAGATTGTATTTTGCCTATCATAGATGGGGAGGAAAACTGGTATTGCTTGGTGAGTGTGCATGTATGAGTAGTGAGTGAGATTTTTAGAGGGGGTCTAGGGAGTGAGTTGGAAGTAATTGTGAGAGTGTAAGACGGTGTCTGAGAAGTCGGTGGGGAGCATTGAGTGATTGTTACAGTGTAGAAGTGGAGTGCAGAGGTGAGTGAAATTGCATGTACACATACTGCCAATGTGGACCGATTTCTCTACAGTGGGTGTTGACTGGAGGATGGTGTTTTGTGAGGGAACAAAGAAATCCAAATTTTGGAAAGCTACATCCCCTGCACACTTTCCATGAGGCAATAAGCCTAAAAGGTATTACGACAAATCTGTCTGGTTTAAGGAAAACTTTTTACACATTCAGTGTTTCAACATTAAAGTGACAGTGTTCTGTAACCCAGTTCATTCAAAAAATGACATACAATAATTTGGTTAGTTTAGAAAAAAAGAGGTCTTCTCCATTTTATTATTTTCAAGTTGGCCCACATGGATCTATAAGAAATTAATCAGACATTTACTGATGTTTAAAGGTAAGTGAAAATCAAATAACCAAGTTAAATAACTTTTTTTATATCAACAAATCAGAAACAATTTTGTTTAGATGGGCATCCTATTGCAGGTTGCACTCTGAACCCGACCTTGATAAGGTACAATAGTTAAAAAAAGAAAGAAACTAAATGCATGTTATTCATTAGTAACTTGCTACTATGTTACACTGCATGATGTATAACAAGCAATGAAAGAATTGCAATTGTTTAGAGGTTCCAACACATTAGAAACCTTAAGTCTAGATCATTTGATGGATGTAATATCTTGAGACACAACAATGCCTAAGTTTGAAAAGGGAAAAGGAGGGGAGAAGGTGAACTCACCCTTCTACTAGTTCAATTGTAGAATAGGGTCCAAAGTGAGGGCAGCGGTTTCTGGTGGTGTTGTAGGTGAGTAGCTCCGTTCTCCTATGGGAGAATAAGAGCATTAATGCCTGTAATGTCTGTAGGCTCAGAGGTAGCCCAATAGTGTAGGATAAACTTACTTGAAGAGAAATTCAGAAGGCACAACAGTCCATGGCAGGGATGCGATCAGGAAGCGCTGCTTTCTGACCGAATCCGCCGTGGCCCGGTGATTAGTGCCGAAAGTTGGAGTTGTGACATCACATGTTCTTGCTCAGTCTTGTGATCGTTCTGAAGACGAAAGAGCGTTCTGATGAGTGCTACTTTTATGCACGTATACAAGACATTGCGCAGGGAGATTCTCCAATCAGTTCTTCTCATGCACCTTTTCAGTAAAAGGGAAACCAGGCCCTGATGAAGGAAGTAGTATTCCGAAATGCATTGGCCACCCCTATAGGCACCTGCATGAACAGAGTTTATTTACCTCACTATATTTTGAATTAAATCTAACTACATGAAAAAGAATTGCAGTGTATATAATTCCTAAACTCTTGGGACATAAACCCATTACTAACTAAAGGAATCCACTATTTAGAGGGCATAGGAGTGCAGCCACACCGCTGGCTTCACAGCCAAGGTCTTTGAACATAGTCACATTCCATGACGTCATCGGTGCACGTGCGAGCGGCGTAATATGGGAATGTGTAGGGATAAATGCGCGTGAGCGGGTAACGTCATAATGAAACACGTCACTCATGGTCGCACAAAAAGTAGGATGCCATAAATAAAAACAGCTACAGAAGGTTAGTGCCGAATGATACAGGATGTGGAAACAAACCTAACTGCAGTTTGTTCGAGTGTGTGGTGAAAAGTGTAAGTGACGTGACATCACTATTGTGCATGCGTGCTACAAAAGATTTTTAAGAGTGAGCTACGCTTGAGGCTCACTGGTGGCCGTGTGCCTACGGTCTTTTTCTTAAAAAGGAAAACAATGTTGTTCAATGGTATTTAGATGCGAGCCACACTGGAGGCTCACTAGAGACCGTGTACCTACAGCCTATTTCTTCTAATGGAGAATAATATAATGGTTGTGTAGCCGGCTGAAAAGCCACTCTTAAAAAATGTGCAGAATAAAAAACAAAAACCCCAAAAAGATGGGGTAATTGGATGTAACAATACACAATATACTAGGGGGCATTGTTGTGTCCCAACAATACCAATCCAGTTAAAAGACCAGTAAATTTGTATGTCAAAACTGTGAAAAAATAAACAAGGAACATCTTTACAATTTGTCTAACCCAAAACGGATGGATGTACAATCTACTGTCAGGGGTATTTTTTGAAATGTTTATCCATATTTACCCCTTTGGAACCTAATGAAATTTCTGGACATCGGACAATTATTGTCTGAATATGTATGTTTCTTCTGTGATTATAGAAATGGACCCAAATAATAGTCCTCATTAAGGCCTAGTGGGGTCATTGCGTCAAGTTTGTTGATCCAGAACAATTCTCTCTGGGCCAATAGTTTCGGTATGTTTCCTCCCCTACTCAGTGGATGTAGGACTTCCAGAATCACAAATCACATTTGAGAGACATTGTGTCTTGAGTCGCGGAAATGTCTAAAGACTGGTGATTTGATGTTCTGCGTCCTGATACACGATTTGTGTTCCGTCCATCTATCTTTGGCCCTTCTATTCGTTTTGCCGACATAATATTTCCCGCAAGGACAGCGAATTGCATAGATGACATTTTTGGTGTTGCATGTCGCAAAGTTCTTCAGCATGATTTTTTTGCCAGTGTGTGGGTGGCGAATGTGGTCTCCTTTAATTAAATTATTACAATGCTGGCAATGCAGGCAGGATGTTGGTTTGCTCCTTTCCGCTCTTATCAATTGGTCTCCGAAGTTCTTTCCTCGTTTATAAGCCATCATAGGTGGATCCGGAAATAGATTTGATAGAGTTTCATCGGATTTGATCAAGTTCCAGTTTTTATGTATGATTCTCTTAATTTGGAAACTTTGGCTCGAGTACTTGAGCGTATGTATCAGATTTATATCTTCTCTTGTACGGTTGGCCTGTAAGAGTACATTTTTGTCGTGTGTCTCAGTGCGTATGATAGCTTTATCGATGGTCTCCGGAGGAAATCCTCTATCCAAAAACCTATTCTTCATGGTGTTGTATTCTTCTTGTAGCGTGTGAGTTTCAGAGGTGATTCTTTTGAGACTGTATGGTAGATTGTCTTTTAGATGTTTAGGATGGTGGCTTGCATGATGCAGACAACTGTTCACATCTGTGGGTTTTTGGAAGATTTTAGTTTTCATATCTATACCAGTATATTCCACTGTGACATCCAGGAAATTCACTGAAGGTTTACCAATTTCCATTGTAAAGCCAATTCTTTCGTTACAGGCATTAAGGTGGTTCCAGAATTCAAGTAATTCCACTTCTGTTCCTCTCCAGATTCCAAATATATCATTGATATATCTTAGCCAAGTTTGTATCTTATCATGCCATCTTGGATTGTCCAGTATGTGTGTTTTTTCAAAATGATACATGAATATATTAGCATAGGATGGGGCTACTGATGACCCCATAGAAGTTCCTGAAATTTGGAGATAATATTGTCGATTGTACCTAAAATAATTATTGTAGAGTATGATGTGTTTTGTTTTGTGAAACACACCCTGTAAAAATGATTTTTCCATGCATAGCGTGAAGCGCAGACTGCGGAGGGGAGTGCAGTTGGCTGCAGTTAGCTATTACTGCCCAATCACGTTTTTGAAGCCCCTTGGTCATCCCACTAGCTGGTGAGTGTTGTGCACATCAGTGTGTGTCTGCACCATGATGAAATCAATGTATGCCCTAGAAAATGCCCTCTTATCCATCCGCAGACTCCTAATGTGCAGCTGAGAATGTACCCTTTACAGAAGGAGCCTGCTGGCTGTACTTAATCACAACAGAAAGCCACTGACTTAAATAAAGATATCTGTTGGTGTCACACTATCGGGCTAGTGATGGAGATGAGAATAAGGCACAAATAAATCACGATCTTGTATTGAAACAAATATAACAAGATATGCACGTAAGCTAGTGTTTAGTTAAAGAAAAAATATATACGGTTTTATTTTTGTACATAAAACATTAAGCTTGATAAGTCCAATTGGTAAAAGAGCACAAGACAAAAACAGAGAGAAAAATCACAATCCTGTTTAAGGAAAGGAACAATTCATGTGAAAACACTAATATGAATCTGCTTGCTTGATTCCCATTGTACATCAAACCTATTCTCTTTCAAAAGGTGATGTTAGTAGTGGCAAAGGTGACTTCACAACATCGACATAACATACTGATATTATTGCCAAAGTACCAATCGGGACAATATGTGGGCATAGGCCCATCTAAGGGATGTGTCGACAGGATGGCTCTGTTTCCAGCCTTATGAGAAAAATACAGTCCTTTAGAATTTCATGGATGACTGCTGTCCATTAGATGAATGTTGGACCAGATAAGGCTTTCATCAGGACACATGGAGGCGATAGTAGTGACCCAAGCATCATGTTCTTCGTGGTGGATCTGAGATGTCTAATGCTGTCTCTCTAGGGACAAAATAAACATATAAATTAAAAACTAGCTATATTTCGAGTCGCATTCGTGAAAATGCCTTTATCAATATTATTATGACCAGCCCTGTCATATATTGATCAGTGTGCACCCAAGACATCTCTGTGGTTAGTCACATATATGTCTTATCAGAATTATTTTAAATGGCAAAGAAATTCATTCATTTTACCTTATTAGTGTTGTATATACCTCTAGATGTGATAACACTTCTTACATTATTACATTGGAGAACTTATGTTACTACTGTTGTTCTAATATTTATACAGATCTAGATTGCTTAGCCTAGTACCTTAAGATGGAACTTTTAGTGAGGCATTCTGGATAAGTCTGGCGAAGTCGAAAGGTAGCTTGTTTTGGGAAACTTTCTTGTTCACTTAAATAAAGATATGCAACATTGTAAAATTAGCAACTTAATAAGGGCTGGGGCTCAGGAAGGTATTTCGTTTGCAAAAAGTCATTACTTTTTTGCAAATAAAAGTGCCTTCATTCCCCCCTTGTTCTCCAATGATAGGACGTCTTCCCAGAGCATCAAGAGCTAAGAAGCAGTTTGTGTAATGCCCCGGAAACCTTAGAGGTTTTTGGGTTCAGACCTCTTAACTGTAGCCCAACCACTGGTGTAGTGGGGGGCCCCTCTACCACATGTCCTGGGAGGGTAACTCTGCCTTCATAAAGAAATGATGCCTGTGACAGCGTAACAGTGGTGAAAAGAAACAATTTATTTTTGAAGTCTGAGGTCTCCCCCCACCCCATGAAGTGGAAGCCTCCAGGCTCCAGAATTTCTTCATGAAGTCAGAGTGACTTCAAAAAGAAACCATTTCTTTTTAAAAGTCATGGATCTCTCCTCCATCCCATTGCATGGAGGCCTCCAGATCTTAAGCAGATGATGGGAACAAGGCCTCGTTCCCAGTACCAACAGATTAAAGGTAAGAAAATGTATTTTCTTTTAATGTGTGTGTGTGCATGTAAAAGTGTGTGTCTATACATGTATAAAATGTAACTTGCATGACTGAGTGGCAATCAGCAATTAAGTGGGTGCATGATGTATGGGTGGCTGTCTGGGTGTGCCTGGGTGAATGTATGGTGAAAGGTTTCACACTTAAATCTATGGGTAGCTGGGTGTGCGTGTGTGAGTCTATGGTGAAAGTGTGGACACCTAAATGTATGGGTGGCTGCCTGGGTGTACCGGTATGGTGAAAGGGTGCACACTTAAATGTGTGGGCAGCTGCCTGGTTGTGCCTGTATGGTGAAAGTGTGGGCACTTAAATATATGGCTGGCTGTATGGGTGTTCCTGTATGGTGAAAGAGTGCGCACTTAAATGTATGGGTGGCTGCCTGGTGGGCCTGAATGGTGAAAGAGTTCACACTAAAATGTATGTGTAGCTGGGTGTGCATGTGTGTGTATGGTGAATGGTGTGTGTTTGTGTTCTGGGGTGCAACGAAACCTACATTTTGGGGTGTAAGCATTCAAATGTTGGGAGAGGGGCTTACTTCACAAGGGTGGGGGAGGGGCACACTTCTTTACACATTCTAATGAGACTATGCTGGTGCAGCTTCAATGTTACAAGCAGTTAACTCTCTCCTTTATATTTGAAAGCACCCACTTATGGACTGCTGTGGGAATGAGCGGTCTCCTGTCCCCTCTGTACCCTTTGAAGCACTCCCCTGGCATGCAAGTACTAAAACCCACATCACGGTTCCAATTGACCAAACAATTATGCATTTAATGCTTTACGTTAGTAATTACCGTGCCTTTGTTAATATCGAAATCCAGGTCAAGGCACTTTAAATTCTGTGTCCTGTTCTGTCTGGCAACGGCTCTGTAGGTCAGCCAGGTCGAATCATCATAGCCCAAAATGTCAAGGGCGGGACTTAAGTCCAGTTGACTCAATGGTGTTGTACCACTGCATTTGTTTAATGCCTTGATTACTTGTTTACCATCTTCATTACTTCATGTTATACACATTTGATTATGTTTGAGTTACTGTAGTATATTAAAAAGAATAAATATATTTTTGGTATTCACACATTTGCGTGGCATATTATTTCAGTACTACACCCAAGTCTATCCTCCGTTGTGACCCTGATCAATTCTTCATAGTGTACTCTCATTACCACCGGATCCTGGCCGCTTCTAGGTACCCTTTCTTTTTTTTAACTGGGCATCTCTGATAAAGCAGTCCTGCTAAGTGTAATTACCTGGCTAGATTGGCATTTAGGTGTTGATTGTCAAGCTGTTTCCTTTTGTGGAAATGTATATTTTTCAGGGCATCTGTGGTAAAACAACCATGATGTGTTCTTGCTTTGACTAGCATTTTGGTGCAACCAGTCTAGCTATGGCTAAATGTAGCCTGGCATGCTTTACTGTAATATGTTATTAGGGGCCTCATTACGGGGTTGCTGGAAAACCGGTTTGTAGACGGCGGTTTTCTGGCAACCCCATAACAGCTGTACCGTCGGCTGATATCCCGGTGCGACCGCACATTCCCTGCGGGCCGGGATGTCAGGCGGTGGGAACTGTAAGTTCCCATGCCCATGGAGTCTCATACGACTCCATGGAATGGGGCCACGGAAGCACCAACACCATTGCTAATCATGAAAGTGCTTCCGTGAATACCATGCCTGCACCAGCCCCTGTCAGTATTTTTGTAGTCTGGTGGTCCAGAAAGGGTGCCGGTGCTTTGCTACTGGCAACCTTATTTCCGGACCACCAGACTTGTAATGAGGCCCATGTCTAGACTGGTCACTGTGGCATGGCATTTTTAATAGCAAAGTATTACATTAATGAAAGCATTAATCTTCCTGTGCACTGTTAGGGACTTGCATGTATTGCATTTTTGGTTTTGTGTTACCCACAAAACAATTGCAAACCCTATGGCTTTGTATCCAATTTTCCTCAGAAAGTGTGCTGTTTAATACCAAACACATATACATATATATCTTTCTCCTAGTGCAGTGTGTGGCGTACCCCTGCAGCAGCAAATTTGTGCATATTGTGCAAGCAGGGCAATGTAGGCTGGCCAGAATGTGGCGCAACCCGTGATTTGAAGCTGAGCTGAGGGTGGGGCCCACTCAGCATGGCTCGCAGGAGGCCCCCTAAATTTTGTGCTATGCCAGTGGGCCCAACCAGATACGGACCCTGCTGTGCCCTCCTTACTGCCAGTAGGACTACTGTCTCCCATCGATACTCGTCAACAGGAAGAAATATTTTATCTGGTAACTGAAGCAGAGCAGTAATCGCAGCTGGACTAAAGTCGGCCAGCTCCTGTTGATAAGCGATATATGGAGAAATCATCTGATCTGATATTTGATTCAGATAATTGCTCCTCAGCTGATTCAAAGGAATCCAAGACTTCTATGCTGTGCCCTACTCGTTTTAATGAGATCTCAGATCCTCCTGCTGGGTCTTACTTGCTCGCATCTTTGGACTTTGTTTTGAAATGCTTAGTGAGACTTTCTGCGACAGTAAATGAAAATATAATTGAGCAAAGAAGCTTTTGATTCATATGAACTTGGATACCTCATTTTTAGAACGTGTGCTGAGACACGAAGGCTGCCTTTCTAGATGACTCCTTACAGGACATCTAACCTTGTATCAGGTCGATATTTGAGGATTTAATTCACAGTGGCCAACACAACAATAAAACTAGTATATGGAATACATATTAAGTACTTTGAGAACATTTAAAAAACTACTACTACCTAACCCAATAGGCAGCAATAACGGTACAGGAGGCACCTGTACTCAGTGATAAGGCCTTGAGAAAGACCATGTGTTGAAACGTGTCGGCTGAATCTACCACTATGTCAAAAGACTTAATAAATACTGAAAACTTAACTTACACCTTCAAGGAGTTTATTACAGGGAATTGTGTTGCACTTATAATTCTGGCAAAGCGCATGTTACTAGTACATTCCTGTACTACTGCATTTTTTAGAAGGTCTGGTAGTGGGGACCAAAAGCAATTAGTCCCTGATAGTGTAGAAACTGGCAGGGCATCCAAGAAAGTTGGAGATAAAATACCCCCCTAACCGAGCTTGATTTAGAAAAGCAGCAAGACATAGCACCTGATATTAATGTAATGGATATTGTGTATGATCCGCAGGAAAACTATTCTATGTTCTCCAAGCGCAACAAGAAGTGGACCCAGAAAAGTGGCAAAATGATACAGGAGAAAAAGACAAACAAACAGAAGGGAAATGCAATGAATGTAAATCGAGGGTCTCCCATGTTGTTTTGCCATTTAACAACATTGGAAACAGAGCAAGATATAATAAATAATGTAAATGCCCCATATAAAGAAACCTGCTTGAAATGTATGAAAAAGAGAAAGCAGGTATGTTACAGTAAAGTGGATAACAATACAGCCACTGACTCCACCGACATGAAGAAGCTAACCAGAATAGCAATTCAAGATTGGAGTCTATACTGCAGATATCTCGGTATACTCAGACAATGAAAATGAATTGCTGATTGCGTCCATTGCTGACCAAGATTCCTTCCATCAAAATGCCAGGTACAAAAACTAAATATAAAAATATATATTTTTTTTTATTCAAGAAATTGTTTCAGTTGAATAAACAACTTTTTCAATTGTATACATAATTACTGTGATAATGAATACAAGCATCTGAAAATTACAAGCATCTCTCAATTACATTGAGTAATATACAGGAACTTACACAATAGTTTAGTTCAGTTTGTTTACAGTTTGCAGTATCACTAGCCAATCATAAACATGGGTTTGTTTTATCAATTTCTTTGCAATGTTGGAGCAGTCATCTTACTTTGAACGTTTTCTCACTTCCCTTTACAACTTCCATCTATTTGTATCAAATTAAGTTCTTTTATAAAATGAATGATGTCAATAATCAAGGACGTATTAGAGGTGTTGAAGATTGTTACCCATAGTTCATCGTGAGTCAGTATTCGTCGATGTTTAAAATGTCTATAAAGATATTTCTTTCTTATGTCAACCAGTTTGGTACAATCTATTAGAAGATGTCTCATAGTTTGAACTGAATCAAAAACTTCACAGTAGGTGCATATCTTGGATAGTTTTCCAGATCTATCCAGAGAAGCCAATTTTGCTTTCGTAGGTAATAAATTAAACCTAAATCGCAAAAATGCATCCGCGTATTTTCTATTCGGAAATGTAATCAGATATTGTGGTAACACATTCATAGCACGTATTTCAAAGGCACCTAAATTAACCGCTTGATATTTTTTAATTTGTTCCGTTGTGTTGATCCAATTGTATCTCCATAATTTCAGTTTCACTTTATCTGGTGATTCTATCAATTGTTCAACTGAGATATTAGCTTGTTTAATATATTGGGTGAACAACTCTTTGCATTCTCGCAAGGGAACAAATACCAGTTTGTTGAGTGCCTTTTTGATTATTGGAAACATGTTTTTACTTTGGTCAGTAGACATTATAATCTTTCTATATAATGCTAACATCAGCCAAGTAACTGATGTCTTCAAAGATATAAGCCCCAATTCATGTCTTATCAGCGAAATAGGGGTAGACCGCGGGACCGGTAGGATATGTTTCCAATATATACCTTCTAGTGTGTCCCATGTGGTTGCCATTGGATTTGTCTTTGTCTGACTGCCATAAACTATTGTCGGTAGAACTTTTTGTAGATGAAATGTTCTTGCAGGGATGATAGAGAAATTTCCGTATTTCCTCTGTAATGCTTTACCCTGTATTGCAAGTGATTTCATACGCGCAATAAGTTCTGTTTTGTAAGGGGAGTCAGCATAATGGCCATTTATATTTACACCCAGGTATTTATATTCGAATACTTGCTTTAAACTGGTATGCCCCAAAAACCATTTGAATTTATATTCACTAGTTGTGCGGTTATGTTGGAAAACTAGGATGTTCGATTTTGATGTATTGATTATCAATTCATTCACTTGTGCATATTCATAAAGGGCTGCTAATTTCCTTTGCAGGCCAATTGGGGTCTGATCTAATATCATAAGGTCATCAGCATACAAAAGGTACGCAATTTCCTGATTGGCCAATTTTGGCGGGAAGGAGCGCACCGTACTAAAAGCACTGTAAACATTGTTAATATAGAAATTAAACAGTATCAAGGCAAAAGGGCATCCTTGTTTTAGACCTGTGTTAGTCAAAATTGGTTGTGTTAACAAGCCCTTGGATGTTAGTTTGACCCTTATAGATGTATTTGTATAAAATGTATGTATTAAAAAACTAATATGTGGAGGACATCCAACGTCAAGAAGTTTTCTACATAAAATATGTCTCTATACCGAATAAAATGCTTGTTTAAAATCTATAAAATCAATAAAAAGTGGATGTATAGCTAAAATAGCTTGTTCTTTTAAAATAGATAAAATGAATAGATTTTGCATGGTCCCAATCCTGGCACAAAGCCCGATTGATTAATGTCTGAAAGATTGTTGTTAGTGAGCCATTTTGCAAGGTCTTTCAAAATCAATTTTGCAAATATCTTACCCGGGGCATCTAGGAGGGCAATCGGCCTATAGTTGTTCGGATTCGACCGATCGCCTTTTTTGAATATAGGAATTAGTATAGCTTGTTGCCACGAGTGAGGGATTTGTCCTGACTTTATGACTTGAGTAAATATCATATAGAGCACAGACGCCCACATTTCAGGGTTTTGTTTAAGAATTACATTTGTGAGCTGGTCGGGACCAGGAGCTTTTGAGGAGCTCAGTTTCTTTATTAAAATCAAAATGTCTAATTCATCGAATTTACATTCTGCTAAACTAGGCATAATATTTATTTCATCATTACCTTCAACAGGTTTATATAAGAGTTTTTGAAAATGAGTTGTCCACACTGCTTCGGTGATGGGGCTCAATAACATAGATCTATGAGTTAAGGTGGTCGTAGAATTAAGTATTTTCCATATCTCCCCAGATGATTTTGACATAATTGCCTTAAGCATCTTTTCCGCACTTTCTTGTTTAAAGTTTTGGATAATTTGTCTAATTTGGTTTTTATATTGTCTCTTTAGTTGATTTGTTAGTACCTTGGACCCTCTGACTACTGGATTCCGTAAGTTAGCTTTTAGTTCTTTTTTTAAATCGGAAATCAGAATTATTCGGGTTATGAGCGACCAGTGATCGAGATGTTTTGTGGTTTTCTAATTTCAATATTTGGATACAATCACTATAAAAAGTCTCTGATGGAGAAAAGGTTGTATGCTTTAATTTAGATATTTTGATTTGCAATCTCGTGACCATGGCAGGGTACCATTTTAAACGATTACCAGAATTATTAATATCAATAGATGATTGGTAATAGATTTGGTCCTCAACCGGGTGAGGGAGCCACGAGACTTGAAGTATATTGTGATCACTAAGTTTAGATGGAATTATCTTGAAGGTAGCTATCAACTTGTTGGCCTCCTCAGAAATGAATATATAATCTAAAATGGAATTACTTTCCATCCTGGACCAAGTTGGCTTTGGGGGACAATCCTCTGGTGTTGAACCATTCAACATTGTAAGCTTCCTTGTTGTAACAAGCTTACCCCATTTATAGGCTCTAGAATCATATTTAATATTTGGGCTTAAACATTTCAGATTAAAGTCACCCGCTATTAGTACAGATCCAATGTTAGATCTGGTTAATGCCAGATTTAATAGATTGTCAATTTTATCCATGAATTGGGCTTCAGATGGTGACAATGGGTTCCAATATATATTAATTATTAAACAACTTGGATATAAAGGATGATTAATGTTCTTAGAGGATAGTACAACTGCTTGTATCCCAGCATCAGGGGAAGGCCACGCGACAAGTGATAATTGTGCATCCGTGCGTACTGCTATCAATAGACCAGCAGTTGGTCGACCTTTCATAGGATTAGATGCCGGCACAATATTAATTTGATGATCTTCCCATATTGGGATTGCACAAAGCCACGTTTCCTGGAGAAGTACAATGTCATAGTTATTTAAGTTCGATGAATTATTAAATAGCAAATGACTAAAACCTCTAGTGTTCCAGGAAATCATGGAGCAAGAATGGGATAGGCCCAAATATTTATCCTAATGATTCTGAGGTGTTTGGCTGTTATTTATTTTCTGAGCTATCCAATTCCATTTGGACAAAGGAGGTAAAGTTATAAGTCTAATATCATTCTTACATGAGCAGCAAGATTTTGCTTGATTATCATTTTGACTAAGGATATTTGATGCAGCTTCAGTTTGTATAGGTGGAGGCAAAAACGCTTCTAGACATAAACCCCGGTTATATAATTCCTGCCTTTCATTCCAAATTAAGTTCTTAACAATTTTTGAGTTGATGTTCATAACGTTAACATCTTCTTGTGCAGGAATCGGGTACCAAACACGATCAATATCATCAGATGTGACTTGACTTAGAGATGGTACAGAATTCCGAATTAACAGAAGTGTTGAGCGGTTAGGAAACGGATCCGCAAAAATCCTGTCAAGCATAATTGCTTTGATGTGCTCCTCCTGTAACATAGGGGGGTTGGGCAGATGTATCATTGGTCTCACTTCCTCATATATGATGTCAGGGGGGTCACAAACGATGAGGTAGCTAGTGAGTTGTGAGCATTGTGAGTGGAGCTCTTAGTGGTAGATACTTTTAGATTTGAGAGCTGTTGAGACATGGTCGCAGTGGCATTAGATGTGGATGGAGGGGGCAAGTTTGATAGTGGCATATTGCCACCAGAGGCCGCTAAACTAGTCCCTATGTCCAACCTCTTTTGATCCAGAGTTTTAAATTGGGGAGTCGGGACATCGAAATTCACATGGAAATTCGTTTTGCCAAAGGTTGAGCAGAAGGCCCCTTGTGAAGGCCAAAACACACATCATCAATGGTAGGGTCAAATGGATAAACACCAGCCTCGGTAGTCGTCAAAGTAGTCGGGCGAGCAACAGATTGCCCATTTGGGCTCAACATCGGGGAGATGCTCACAGCATCTAAAACTGATAGTTCAGCATTAACCAAATTTGAAATAAATTTTTTCGTTTTTGATTTGGAATGTTTGATTTTGGGAGCTGGCACATTTATTTTTGATTTTTTTGAATTTTTTGGAGGTCTTTGTTCAATATCCTGGTTATATTTCGATATATCAAAATTGTGTGATGTACGTTTCCTATTGCCTCTTCTTTTTCGCCTGTTAAGGCGCGGAGGGTTAGTGAATACCTCATATAACGGTTTCTCTATTAATTGAACATCAGGAGAATTGAGAATTGTTTCTGTTGAGACAGTGGATGGAGATTGGGCAGTTAAGGCACAATCCACATCAATAGCTTCTTCAGCTGATGTTTTTTCCAAAGGCATTACATATGGAGAATCGACCACCATTGCTTGGGAAGGGCAATTATTAGCATATAAAGCAAACCAGTCTATTTTTTTGTGAAGCAGTAAAACAGACTCATGTTGATCCATAGATCTATGGTCTAAGACTTCAAAAAGCTTTACAATCGAGAATATGCTTGTATTAATTGCAGCTAGTGCCGCTTCAAGAGCAGGGTTTGAAATTGATGGAAAACCAAATGATGGACGAGGAAGAGGTTTAGAAAATGACGAGGCTGCTGACAATTGGGAGTTCTCAGGTGAAATAATATCGTCAGGCTCGTCCGTGGTGTAAAGTTCAGGGGTTTTGGATAGATTAGAAATATTAGAGCCTTTAGCAATAGGAGGAGGAGAGGAGGATAACTCTATAGCCCCATCATCAATCGCTTGAGTAGAAGTCGAGTCAGGCAAGGGCATTATGAGAGGATCATTGCATATCTCTTGTTCCTGAATTACTTCCTTCCTAATTTCCACTGACTTAATGAATAGTGGATCAACTATTTGGGAGTATAGAGGCAAGGGTGCACATTTTTTAGTGGGTAAATTACATTTTGCGGGGAGTGATGGAATAGAAAATTTGGGCAGATAAGCAGGAGCCCTAGACTGCTCCCCTATTGTGGTACCAGTTGTCATAGAGGCACAGTGTTGTGGGATGTATTTACCCATGCATCCGAGCCCTACCTCAAAACTGTGCAGTACTGACATGAAAACATCATGATGGCCAGAGCTTCCCAGAAAATGCACAGGGAAATGCAGGAAGAATAGGCTGCCACCCATTTTTGCCGATGTTATGGGCACAGAAGGACACTGCCTAAAACCACCATTGGACTACCCGCACAGTAGTCTGAAACCATTGGGAATGGCAATGCTGATTGCCAAATTCAACCTAGAATTGTGGGGAATTCATTTCTTAAATCCCAAAAATGGGTGCAGTACCAGTACTCACCACTATCCAAAAGCCGGCGTTTTAAAACCACTCTGTTTCCCTGAAGGCAAGTCAAAATGCCTATTTTCAAACATTGCAATATGTGCAAAATATTCACTGAACACCAGCAGACATTTGGTAGAATGGAGTTTTGTGTGCCTACAAAATCTGGGAAATGAAGAGCCCAGAACAATGCTTATAACAAAACTAGCTGAGCTATGGAGTCAGCAGTTTAAGTTGCACTGGATTTAAAGACACTAAAATCTAAATGTTTAAATTGACTGAGTGACCTACTTTTGAGTGTCACATAGGTTGCAATTGTTTAAATGTCATAGTTTTGCACTTAGAATCAGAGTTCTAGCTGCATGTGTAAAATTGCAAGTTAATTTAAAAAGCAACAAATAACATGACAGTAGCTGAAAGTCTGGCTTAAGGAACTTAATTCTGCCTGGCCACTACCCCCATCAGGAGTGAAATTTGAGTCACCACTGTGTTTCCAGGCCAACCTTCCTTTTGCTGCCCACACTAAGGATATGCCATCTATCTGATAATTGAATTATCTGTGCTCTGCAAGAGAGTGAACAAAGCCCTCTTCACTCAGGCAAAGGTTTTTATTACCGCAGTCGTAAATTGTAGCTTCCTCTTGGCAGGAGCTGGGAGGAGCACTGCCTGTGAGAGCAAGCTGGCTTGGCAGAAACTGGAAAGACTGGTTTCTATACCATGTGACCTGGGAAACCACACCCCTTTGGAGCCAGAACATAACTTTAAAAAGATGAATAACTCATAGAGCGGACATGTGAAAATTTTATAAATGATACCATAATTCTTGTGATTTTTCTGCCCACATTTTAAGAGGTTTTTCGACCCGGTGGCATGTTCAGGGGGGTTTTAGCGGAAAAGTGGATATTACTCTAACTGTATGCATGTTAAAAATCTGAAACTTCATCAGTTAATGTCCCTACTCCCTGCACACATGTATGTAAAGTTGGGTCAATGTCAGAAATTGCAAAATCAGATAAAAAGTGAAATATGTGCCATTTCTGAATGCAAGCTCCCAGGAAGAGCAGAGTTTGAACAGGGTATACCTCCTGTAATGCATGATGGGTGCATATGATTTTAAAACAATATGTACCTCTGCAAATATGTATTTGTTTCAAATCTAGATTAGTGTGTAAGTTGACAGGAGGAGTGGACTTTCTGCAGGCTGTAAAATGACATCACTCTGACTCACAGTTCATTCCCCAATCAAATGATAAATGGAAGTTTGACCAATTAGAAGCTGAGAGAGAGGTAGGGTCAGTGATGCTAGAACACACCCACATTCTAAACACATAAAAGCAGACAGACAGGACAGATAGGGACTTTCCAAATCCATCTGCAGCGGGACGCTCTGCCGGAAAAATCCATACTTACCTCCATCAACCTCCAGAAAGCCAAACTAGAGACTTCAATCTATCCAGAACTAAGAGACCAGACCAGAGAGAAAGCAGTGCTGTACCCAGAGAGACCCAGACCAGCAGAGAGAGCTGACCCAGATCACTGTGAAGTGCAGAGGCCAGACCAGACCAGACCAGAGTCCAGTCTAAAACCCTGACCAGATCCGTGGCGAGGCCCATTTCACTCAAGAATATAGTGTGAGTACCTAGAAAACTGTGCAGAACCAATCTCTTAGTTTAAATTCATCTAATTCAATCTATTTAACCTAAGTAGAACTGCCTCCTAGCTGTCACCTGTCATTTCTAGTTGCAAGCTGCACTTGTCATTTTGAGCTTTTGAAATTTGCAAACCCAAAAACGACCTTTATTAAATCGCTCATATCTCCGCGACCGTTTGGGCTAGAGACTTGCAGTAACTTTCCTCTGATAGCTTAGAATCGTAGCTTTGAATCGCACCAAGAACCGCATTCCTACCCCTTATAGTTTTACCGCAATCGCGGAACACGCATCCGCGAATTTTACCGCGATTTGCAATTTCTTCACATGTAAAAACTGCTGCTACTTGCCTTCCATTTGCCAGAAATTCGTTTAACCTGTTAACTATCCCTGCATCATTGCTAGTGTGAGCCTGGACTAATATTAACTAGATACCACTCACCCTGAACCTCTGAAAGGGAATTAAAAAGCATTTCCAGCATATTTCTCATCCATTGCTAGCACATATCAAAGCATTTGGGCTTGTGTTTTCAAAACTCCTATCTGTTTTCTGTTGTCTAAGCTTGCTGGATTGAACTGATTACATTGATTGCATTTCTGAGAATGTGTGCTTTCCTCCCATTTCCTTGCATTGCATAAAGAGGGGGGGAGTGAATAGCCAGAGAAAAGTGATTACATTGTTTGGTTGAAATCATATTGAGTATTTTCTGTACTGCATTCATTGAATATTGCATCCACCTGAGCTTACATAAAGCATCCTCTACCACATTATACTTCTGTACCTATTTACCAGTGTGCTACCTTATCCATTTCATCTCAACTCCTTATTGATTATAAGAAGTGTGCTAGCGCCAGATTCTCCGTTGTTGATCTTTATCATATCAGATTAAGTGTGCTATTCAATTATTAATTTATTATAAAGCGTGATATATATATCTATTTTAAATTATCAAATAAACCTTTTAAACTTGCAAAACAGAACTACTTCTTGGCTCAGTGGGGTCAGGGGGATTCCAAGAGAGGGGTGTTATATAGGGGTAGTCATCCAGAACGCATGAACTGGACCTACAGATATATCAATAAGGGTTTTCATTCAGTATTCTAGAATAGGCGTTAACTTAGCTGTAGTGCTGAATTGAATCCTCTTACAAATTGGGGGCTCGAGCCGAGACGTTGGGTTAGATTTACCACTTGTGCAGCTTAATACAGTGTGCTAACTGACGGGATACATACATCCGGTCGGATCACCACGCTGCATTACGCTGTGAAGCATTCCTCAAAAGGGACACTCCAAGAAAAGTTCTGTTCTGCAAAAATAAAATACAAACTTCTGTAAGTCAGGACAGAGACCAATCTCTAGAATGACGACCTTAGTAGACATGAAAATAGCCAGAGAGCACCTCTTGCATAAGCTATTTGTGAGAGGTGAATGGACCGAACAGGGCCAGGATGCGTGGTTGCAGGCCATCACACAACAGGTCACTGAAACAGGGTCAGATATATATAGAGATCAGGGTCCCTTACATGTGGCCCTGAGTGAACTATATATGGCTCCTAAAGCCAAAGATGAACACAATAAGATTGCCAGGGTAGCGGCGTATTTATATTTACATATGGGAGCCGTGCAGGACAAATGTGCTGAAGGCCAAGATCTGGCGAGTAGGCAACTGCTGGCATTACAGAAGGTCCAATCTGACCTGGTCTCTTCTGAGCAGAGGCTGCAGAGGAGCCAGGAGTCAGAAAATGACAGCAGACTGTACATCACTAAAATGAAGGAGGATATGGATGTGCTGCAAAAGGAAAAGTCAGAACAGGATACCAGATTTCGGGCCCTGCAGAAGGAGCACCAAGACAGTTTGGACTCCTTACTGCAGAGCCAGAAAAAGCTGGAGCAACAATTAGACTTTAACAGGGCATGCACGGAGCAGGTAGCCACCCTGCAAAGTCATCTAGATAGAGTGAAGGTAGAGAGCAACAAGCTGATCTTGAAAGACCTGGATACCCAGGCAGAGTTTGATGAGGAGCGCCAAAAAGCTGGTGCCCTTCAACGGCAAAGGGACGACCTGGCGGCACAAATGCAGGCTCTTAGTCAGGAAAGAGACGCCTTAGGCCAGGAAGTCTGCCATTTAAAAAGAAAAATGGAAGAAAATCACCTGGCCCACCAGGGACTGGGTGATCTCCAAAAAGAACACCAGAACTTGGTAGAGCACACCAGAAGGGTGGAAGATGCGCTAGCAAGAAAGGAGCAGGCCAATAGGGACACAGCTCAGGAGGTAACCCTCCTGCAGCAAAGACTGGCCCAGTTCTCCAGGACCACCCAGGAAGCACAGAGGGAAAATGAGGCCCTCTGTCAACACAATGATAGGCTCCAACAACAGGTAGCGATGCAGGAGAGACTGATAGAGTCGAGTAAGGCCTTAACAGAGGAACTGAAAGCACAAATGCAGGCTCTTGCATTGCAACAGGGAGCAGGGGCGGATAGAGATGAGGTCCGCTGGGAAAGAGAGACTCCTGACCATAACCGCAGGAGCCCTAACACCAGGGGCCTTCATCTTCCCCAGTCCCTGGACTCTACCACCCCCATGTCCCCTGGCGCACATGAGCACAGGGCCACAGGGATGGCAGATTACTATCCAGCTAAGAGTATGGGGCTCATAGGCCAGTACCACTCAGGAATGGAGGGTGGGCATCCGGGTATGGGCACCCAAGTACAGTACAGTTCAATGGGGAACCCCAGGAGAGTAGGCCCATTAAGGGCATCCTGAAAACCTCTGCCCAGTTAGGTCAGTGGAGGGGGTACCCATCAAATCCTGGCAGCAAGGAGGAATCTGAAGACCCCTCTGAACTGCGCAGGACACAGGAGACCAGGTCCCCACATTCTGCCAGCCATTCCCAGGCTCGCAGAATCCGGGAAAACCTGGAAGAACAGACGGGAACCTCTGGGAGCAGTGCCTCTGAGTCCGAGGAAGAATGGACAAGGGTTACCCGAACCAAAAAGGCCAATAAGGCAAAAAGGGCCTTGCTTAAGGACCCTTTAAAGCAGATTAAGGCGATCAGGAGCGTCATCACGCCTTACCATAAGAATGCTAAGTATTCTGTTTGGGAGCACTTAGAGTTGTTTGAACAAATGATGGAGACTTTCCATTTGAAGGACAGCCAAAGCTGCATTCAATATGTAAAGTGGACCTTCTCCCCGGAATACTCCAGTTTCTTTGCGGGGCTGGAGGACCAAAATCATTTAAGATGGTCCACCTATAAGGCGGCCATCCTGAAACATTTTTCTGTTCACAGAAATCCTCAAGAGGCTCGCAAGGCAGCCTACAATTTGCAATGTGGGGAGGATCAGGCCCCACAAGAATTTGTGCAGGAGTTAAAGCGTGCTTTTGCACAGACCACAAGAAGGGTGCGCACGGACAGCAGGGAATTTATAAATACGTTTTTCCATGCCTTGCCCAAATATATCATGACCCAGCTCGTGAGGGATTTTCACGAGAAAAGATCTTTAGACTGGGTCATTGAACAGGCTACCCGGATCTATGAGGTGCAGAAACCGGTAGATAGCAAAAGTAATGTCCAGAAAAACCCCAAAGCCAACAGCACCCCTGCTGCTGCCAAGGTGGCAGAGGTAAAGGTTACCCCCGTTTTCGATTTGGAGATGGGGGGGCCTAAAAGCCTGCCTGCACCTAATAATGCTAGGCCCAGGAGGTCCTCGGGTCAGTCACAGACAGGGAGCCAAGGAGGCAGCCCCACAAATGGGGTCCCTCGCTCTCCTGATTATGTAAGTCCCCGTTACAAGGGAAATCGACCCATCCTGGGTTATGTGTGGACTCCTCCAGCCCAAGGGGGGGGATCCAGACAAGCACCTAACCCAGGGAACTTCCCTCCAAACTTCCCACAGGCGGGCAGAAATTTACCAAACCCTGGGCAGGACTTTTTCCCCAGATATCCACCCGACTTTCAGCCCCAAAACCATCCATCCTTCTTTCCCCAATTCCCTGAGCCCAGACCACTGAATCCGGGAGAGGGGAGGCCAAGGGTGGAGGGGTACCCAAATCTTCCCGACCCGGGGTATTACCAGAGGAGGGACAGCTACCCTTCCCGGGATCAGCCCAGGGGAGAAAACAGGGCCCCGTATCAGCCTGAGCGGGTTTCCCAGTTAGAGCGCCAGGTTCAAAACATGGCGCGGGACCTGGGTCACATACTGAGGGCTCAGCAGAACCCTCAGATGGGCGTGCCGGCGCAGAACGCACCCAACTCTGGACCTGGTGCTCCAGAACAATGACGGGGGCAGCACCCCGATAACTCACCGGTTCCAAGGGAGGAGGCACAAAGGGAAGGGGGGTGTAAAGCCTTGGAGGAAGCTTCCTTCCTCACTTGTAAACAGCCCCTGGAAACCCAGGAACCGGAAACGAAATCTCTTGCCCCTGAAAGTCTGCCTCCTAAGGAGCAGAGGGGGGGGTAGGAGAAACAAAAGACCCAAACAGACTCAGTTTGAGGAGGAGGTACAGATCTTCCAATTTGAGGGAGAGGGATCCTCAGAGGATCCTGGGAAAAGGATCTTCTCCTTCAGAGAGGGGGGAACTCCTCCCAAAGAAAAATGGGTCCCTAGGGATGCAAATCCAGACTGGGGAGATGTGGAGACTGAGCTACCGCCGCCCACCATCTCATCCCAGAACCAACAGCAAGAAAATCCCCTGGTTCAAACCCATCCTGGTGACTGCCTCCAAAAAGGGGGGGGCGGCCCGGAACCGGAGCCAGGGGAACCCACAATGGCTCTGATCTCCAGTTGCCAAATTTTCCTTCAGATTCCCAAGGCTCTCCCCCGAATTCTGCCCAAAATTCTTCTCTCGCGATGTCCAAAACCAGAAAGTTAGCCCACCAGTTGTCCAAAAATGTACATTATCTGTGCCCCCTTGAGGAGAAGGAGGGAAGATATTATGCCCCGGTACAAGTACAGGGGCAGGGTACAATCTCGGCACTGGTGGACACTGGATCTCAAGCTACCCTTCTGTCCAGAAGGGCCTTTGACGAACTGAATGCAGGAAGGGGAGAGAATTACCAAATTCCTCTCACCTCTCTTCCAGGACAACTACAGAACTTTGACGGGAAGGAAATTCCCGTTGAGGGGACTGCAGATTTGGACATTAAAATTGGGCGACATAAGTTGAAACACCCGGTCATAGTTGTGACCCCAGAGGGCACCCCTTGTTTACTAGGGAATGACCTCCTGAGAAGGTTGTCACCCCTAATAGATTGTGTAAACAAGGTCCTCTGGACCCAGACTAGCCGACCAATAAAATTAAAACAGAGTGTTAACCATGTTAGTTTAAACGGCACCTGCCACATGGTTGAACAAAAATCTGACCAAGTAGAATTTCACTTCCAGAACAACCAGATTCCAGACGTGACAGTAATAGCGGTAGGACAACAGACTGGTGATGGGGGGTCCTCTCTATTTCTGAAAATCAACCTTCCTTCCAATTTAAGGTGGTATTCCACGCTGGAAGGAAACACTCTGAGATTCTATACTAATCCACAATCAGAAACTCACACTCCTATAGTCCAGAAAGATGTGAAATCAGCTCAAAGCCTGGCTGATATTCAGCAAATTGGAGAGCAGTTGTTCATCCCTGTTCAGTTAAATGATGGGAAGGACTCTGTTCTCGCTCGAGTGTGTGTGAACAACGGTAAGAGCTTCATCAGCGAAGCCATGTTCCGCCAACTCCCAAAAGATCCAGCCATTCCCACCTTCAAACTGATAGACAAATGGGAAATGGACCTGGAAGCACCTAATTCCAAACATCTCCTGCCAAGCAGGTGTATGCTCAAAATCTCCATTGGCAACAAGAGCATAGTCCACAATTGTTGGGTCGTGCGAGACGTCCCTGACGCCTTTTACTTAGGCAGTGACATTCTCAATCGCTTTGCCATTAGTTTGGACCTAATAAACTTCAAAGCTTGGTCCCGATTAGCGGATAATCCCATGGGCTTTGATGATCCAGAAAAAGCATTTAGGTCAGCTCAATTGCTACCTTATGCAGTTGAAATTCAGGTAAAAGAGGAAGTCACCATCCCAGAAAGGACCCGACAATTCTCCCTGGAAGTGAAAGTTAAAAGAGGACAATATTTGCAAAACCCTGATGCTTACATACATCTAAATGCTTCTCTCCAACAGCAAGGGTTGGGGGTAAACCCAACACCATTAGTCAACATAGAAAATGACACCATTCCAATAGAGGTGGATAACAGCGACTTAAAGAGTATTACTCTAGCCGCAGGCACCATTATTGGAATGGCGGTTGATGACCGACATTTTTCCATCGACTTAGTAAATGAACTGTTAGGACCAATCCCCAAGGACTGTTTTGACAGTGACAGTGATGACAATACAACACCAGACAGGATTTTTACCCGGCATGGGGGGAACTTCCTGGTGTACACTTCCTGCCCCTATGGTAAGGAAGATGTGACTTGTGACTTCAGGAGGGAGGAGGTGATTTTCCAGGTTCATGAAGGCAGCCTTGCCCACCTGAAGCCTCCAGTCCAAATCAGCACTCTGACCAGGGACTTCTCCACCCAGCTGGAGGAGGCCGCGGAGATAGCCAAACCAGAAGTCTTTCCAGGCTTCAGGCAGATGGTGGAAGAGAGAGTCAACCTAGCTGATGCCTGTGTGACTCTGGAACAAAAGCAAAAGTTGAAACAAGTTTTCTTGGATTTCCAAGATCTCTTTGCGGTAGACTCATATGACTGTGGTCGCACTGACATCCACACAACCACAATCCCCACGGACCCTGGCATGACTCCTGTGTTTGTGAAGCAATATCGCTTGCCTCTCGCATCAATGGAGTCCCTTACTGAAATAATTAAGAACCTTGAGTCCCGGGGAATAATCCGTCCAGTCCACAGCACCTTCAATAATCCGGTGCTGGGGATATTGAAGCCAAACGGCCAGTGGAGACTCTGCGCCGACCTCAGGGAGCTCAACAAACGGGTCCATACTTCCCGATGGCCTCTGCCCTACATTGACCAAGGGCTGGCCCAGATCCAGGGGTCACAGGTATTCACTGCAATAGACCTGACCAATGGGTACTGGACCGTGCCTGTCAGTAGGGAGGACCAATACAAACTGGCTTTTACCTTTGGGGGCCAGCAGTACACATGGACCCGGACTCCCTTCGGATACCTTAACTCCGGTAATGAGTTCAATATTTTCCTACATAAGGCCATGCCCGACCTGGGTGCAAGGGGTAACCTGGCTTATGTAGATGATGTCCTCATCAAAAGTTCATCTGTGGAGGAACATATAGCGGAGATCCGTTATGTTCTGACACAGTTGAGGGCCGCCGGAGCAAAACTTTCCTTTCAGAAAGCACAGTGGTGTAGAACCCGTGTTAATTTCTTGGGGCATGAGATTACTCCTCAGGGTCTTTGTCCCCAGGAAAAGAAAGTGGAAGCACTGCAGAAACTGAAAGACCCCACAACTCTGCGGGAACTAAGGAGCCTCCTTGGACTGACTAATTACAGCAGAAAGTTCATTGAGGGCTACGCAGAGATCACCAGACCCCTGATTCATCTCCTGAAAGGGGGGGTCAAGTGGGAATGGGGTCCAGAACAAGCCGAGGCAGTAAAACAACTCAAAAGAAGCCTCTCACAAGCGCCCTGCCTAGCTTACCCTGTCAGAAACAAGGAGTTCTTCCTGGAGACGGGGTTCTCTAATACGTGCTTGACGGCAGTATTATATCAAAAGCATGACAAGGTCAATAAAGTAATCTCCTATGCGAGCAAAACTTTATCCTCTGTGGAGGAAAAATTCAACGATTGTGAGAAGGCACTCCTGGCAACGGTGTGGGCATTGAAGAATTACCGCCCGTTTATCCAGGGGGAACACATCATAGTGGAGACTCCACACCAGCCTCTGCAATATCTCCAAAGTGACAGAATCTGGGCCGGAAATGTGAGTAATTCCCGAATTACTTCCTGGATTCTGTCAATGCAAGGCTTTCCTGTGGAGGTCCGATATGGCCAAAACAAGAAGAGTCCCCTCGCGCAAGGTCTGGCTGACTTGCATGATTGTGCCAGAGAAAACTGTCTCGAGGACGAAAGTCTAAAAATAAAGGACAACATGGAGGCATACCTTAATTCCCCCCACAAAGTCTTTGAAGAAGACAAGTGTGAGGGAATGCCCACTGTGTATGTGGATGGATGCTCTTACCATGTTGACAACAACGGGGAGAAAGAACTGGTGGCCGGCGTAGGGAATGCATGGGTGAATGAGTCCCCAGAACCCTCCGCTGGATACAAAATTGGTCCCCGAAGTAGTCAGGTGGCAGAATTGATGGCTGTGCATCAGGCCATCCTCACTGCTGTCCAGCATCAAGTCCCCGAACTGGTCATAATCACAGATTCGGATTATGTACGGAATGGGTTCGTGGAGCACCTGGTGAATTGGAAAACCAGAGGCATGTTATGTGCTAACAACAAACCCTTGAAACATGGGAAGTTGATCCAAAACATTGATGATCTGGTCAACTCGAATGAGATGACCATCTATTGGAAAAAGATCAAGGGTCATTCCAAAGTAGAGGGACCAGACAAAACTGGAAACGACTTAGCTGATCAGCTGGCCAAAACCGGAGCCATCCAAGGGGATCTAATTGAGATTGAGTCCCTGTTGGGGGAAATCCAGGTCACTGCTATCACTAGGTCCCAGACAAATGCTCACAATAACCTTTCAATTGCACAATGGAGTAAGGAGACCCCTGATGCTGATTTGATCACCGCTCAGAAGGGGGATCCAATTATTGGTAAATTTTACCAGCACCTTGAGGACCCTGAGAACTTTCCCCTGACGGATAGCGATTACATTGGGAAAGAGGACCTAAGAGTGTTGATGAAATGTCCAAAAATGTTCCGAATCCAAGACGGTTTGCTGGTAAGGAAATCCAAAGCTGGCCACGATCAGTGGGTGGTTCCTACCTCATTCCGAAGCCTGATGTTAAGTCACGCCCATGATACGGCCACCGCCGGTCATAGGGGGTTTCACACAACATTGGAAATCTTAAGAGAGGTTGCATACTGGCCACACATGGGCCAGGACCTCAACCAATATTTGAAGGGTTGTCTTGTGTGTGCACAATTTCAGCCAACATCCCTCACACACCGGGCGCCTTTACAAAAGAGGGGAATGACACTGCCATGGTCAGATTTACAAATCGACTTTGTAGGCCCTGTGATTCGCTCGGCTAGGGGGAATAAGTACATGTTGACTGTGACATGCTTGTTTACCAAGTGGGTGGAATGTCTCCCTGCCCCAAATTGCAAGGCAGAAACTGCAGCTGCCTTGATGATTAACCACATCTTTTCCCGTTTTGGTCTACCTCAAAGGATTGAGTCAGACAGAGGTAGCCACTTCACCAGTGAAGTAATGACAAAGATGTGGGAGATACTGGGGGTCAAGAGAAAGCTGCATATTGCTTATAGACCAGCTTCTTCTGGGGCAGTAGAGAGATATAACCGGACAATTGTGAGCATATTAAAGAAGTTTGTGGCAGATTCTGGGCCAAGTTGGGATATCCGATTACCTCTGGTCCTAATGGCCATCAGATCTACCCCTTCGTCTGCAACCAAAATGTCACCATTTGAGTTGATGACTGGGCGCAAGATGGTGCTTCCTCAGCATTTGCTCTACAGGACCCAAGAGCAGACACTGATAAATGCCTCCACTACTCATGAGTATGTGGAGAATTTAAGGAAACACCTCCAACATGCTTTTGCTTATGCTCAGCAGAATCTAGAAAGATCAGCTGATAGCATGAAGACCCACTATGACCTGAAAACTTCCAGGAAGGAATATCAGGTGGGAGACCGGGTCTATCTATACAACTTCCAAAGGAACCAGGCCAAGCAGCGCAAATTTTTGCCTACATGGAAAGGACCCTTTGAGATCATCGACAAGATCTCACCTGTTGCCTACAAAATCCACATCCCCAAAGGCGGTTTGGCAGCGGGGGAAGACAAGTGGGTCCACATAAACCAGTTGAAATGTTGCCATCCCAGGCACACTCTGCAACAACTGGAGGAATCCTCTGGAATCCTAGCGGGTACTGTCTCAGACTAATTCAGTTCCAATCATAAAACGTACCACATCTAGTCTCTAACATACTGTGATTTGCATGAAACTGTCTCTTAGTTATACTGTTTTTTTTTATCAAAGTAAGAATGTAATGTTTCGTTATGATGAAATGCATATGCTGCCCCACTATCTCAACAGTGGTGAAAAAATCGTCTATGAGTAGATATTGCCGCTTTTCCTTTGTCGTCCTAGGAGAAAGAAAACCTTGAGACGGGCCAAGGAGGACGATCCGGAGACCGGTAGCTGAGGCGCAACGGGCTCGGTGTACCGCCCAATATTCCCATCAGGACCGGCGAGGAGAACCGATCGAGCCGACCGGATGGAGGAAAAGATGCTGAACTGTGCCATCTATTGGAAGAAGATGAGGAAACATCCCAGATCTTGCGAGTCCCATCAGTGAAACCGAATGGCCATCGCAAGAGGGGGGCTTGTGGGATGTATTTACCCATGCATCCGAGCCCTACCTCAAAACTGTGCAGTACTGACATGAAAACATCATGATGGCCAGAGCTTCCCAGAAAATGCACAGGGAAATGCAGGAAGAATAGGCTGCCACCCATTTTTGCCGATGTTATGGGCACAGAAGGACACTGCCTAAAACCACCATTGGACTACCCGCACAGTAGTCTGAAACCATTGGGAATGGCAATGCTGATTGCCAAATTCAACCTAGAATTGTGGGGAATTCATTTCTTAAATCCCAAAAATGGGTGCAGTACCAGTACTCACCACTATCCAAAAGCCGGCGTTTTAAAACCACTCTGTTTCCCTGAAGGCAAGTCAAAATGCCTATTTTCAAACATTGCAATATGTGCAAAATATTCACTGAACACCAGCAGACATTTGGTAGAATGGAGTTTTGTGTGCCTACAAAATCTGGGAAATGAAGAGCCCAGAACAATGCTTATAACAAAACTAGCTGAGCTATGGAGTCAGCAGTTTAAGTTGCACTGGATTTAAAGACACTAAAATCTAAATGTTTAAATTGACTGAGTGACCTACTTTTGAGTGTCACATAGGTTGCAATTGTTTAAATGTCATAGTTTTGCACTTAGAATCAGAGTTCTAGCTGCATATGTAAAATTGCAAGTTAATTTAAAAAGCAACAAATAACATGACAGTAGCTGAAAGTCTGGCTTAAGGAACTTAATTCTGCCTGGCCACTACCCCCATCAGGAGTGAAATTTGAGTCACCACTGTGTTCCCAGGCCAACCTTCCTTTTGCTGCCCACACTAAGGATATGCCATCTATCTGATAATTGAATTATCTGTGCTCTGCAAGAGAGTGAACAAAGCCCTCTTCACTCAGGCAAAGGTTTTTATTACCGCAGTCGTAAATTGTAGCTTCCTCTTGGCAGGAGCTGGGAGGAGCACTGCCTGTGAGAGCAAGCTGGCTTGGCAGAAACTGGAAAGACTGGTTTCTATACCATGTGACCTGGGAAACCACACCCCTTTGGAGCCAGAACATAACTTTAAAAAGATGAATAACTCATAGAGCGGACATGTGAAAATTTTATAAATGATACCATAATTCTTGTGATTTTTCTGCCCACATTTTAAGAGGTTTTTCGACCCGGTGGCATGTTCAGGGGGGTTTTAGCGGAAAAGTGGATATTACTCTAACTGTATGCATGTTAAAAATCTGAAACTTCATCAGTTAATGTCCCTACTCCCTGCACACATGTATGTAAAGTTGGGTCAATGTCAGAAATTGCAAAATCAGTTAAAAAGTGAAATATGTGCCATTTCTGAATGCAAGCTCCCAGGAAGAGCAGAGTTTGAACAGGGTATACCTCCTGTAATGCATGATGGGTGCATATGATTTTAAAACAATATGTACCTCTGCAAATATGTATTTGTTTCAAATCTAGATTTGTGTGTAAGTTGACAGGAGGAGTGGACTTTCTGCAGGCTGTAAAATGACATCACTCTGACTCACAGTTCATTCCCCAATCAAATGATAAATGGAAGTTTGACCAATTAGAAGCTGAGAGAGAGGTAGGGTCAGTGATGCTAGAACACACCCACATTCTAAACACATAAAAGCAGACAGACAGGACAGATAGGGACTTTCCAAATCCATCTGCAGCGGGACGCTCTGCCGGAAAAATCCATACTTACCTCCATCAACCTCCAGAAAGCCAAACTAGAGACTTCAATCTATCCAGAACTAAGAGACCAGACCAGAGAGAAAGCAGTGCTGTACCCAGAGAGACCCAGACCAGCAGAGAGAGCTGACCCAGATCACTGTGAAGTGCAGAGGCCAGACCAGACCAGACCAGAGTCCAGTCTAAAACCCTGACCAGATCCGTGGCGAGGCCCATTTCACTCAAGAATATAGTGTGAGTACCTAGAAAACTGTGCAGAACCAATCTCTTAGTTTAAATTCATCTAATTCAATCTATTTAACCTAAGTAGAACTGCCTCCTAGCTGTCACCTGTCATTTCTAGTTGCAAGCTGCACTTGTCATTTTGAGCTTTTGAAATTTGCAAACCCAAAAACGACCTTTATTAAATCGCTCATATCTCCGCGACCGTTTGGGCTAGAGACTTGCAGTAACTTTCCTCTGATAGCTTAGAATCGTAGCTTTGAATCGCACCAAGAACCGCATTCCTACCCCTTATAGTTTTACCGCAATCGCGGAACACGCATCCGCGAATTTTACCGCGATTTGCAATTTCTTCACATGTAAAAACTGCTGCTACTTGGCCTTCCATTTGCCAGAAATTCGTTTAACCTGTTAACTATCCCTGCATCATTGCTAGTGTGAGCCTGGACTAATATTAACTAGATACCACTCACCCTGAACCTCTGAAAGGGAATTAAAAAGCATTTCCAGCATATTTCTCATCCATTGCTAGCACATATCAAAGCATTTGGGCTTGTGTTTTCAAAACTCCTATCTGTTTTCTGTTGTCTAAGCTTGCTGGATTGAACTGATTACATTGATTGCATTGCTGAGAACTGTGTGCTTTCCTCCCATTTCCTTGCATTGCATAAAGAGGGGGGGAGTGAATAGCCAGAGAAAAGTGATTACATTGTTTGGTTGAAATCATATTGAGTATTTTCTGTACTGCATTCATTGAATATTGCATCCACCTGAGCTTACATAAAGCATCCTCTACCACATTATACTTCTGTACCTATTTACCAGTGTGCTACCTTATCCATTTCATCTCAACTCCTTATTGATTATAAGAAGTGTGCTAGCGCCAGATTCTCCGTTGTTGATCTTTATCATATCAGATTAAGTGTGCTATTCAATTATTAATTTATTATAAAGCGTGATATATATATCTATTTTAAATTATCAAATAAACCTTTTAAACTTGCAAAACAGAACTACTTCTTGGCTCAGTGGGGTCAGGGGGATTCCAAGAGAGGGGTGTTATATAGGGGTAGTCATCCAGAACGCATGAACTGGACCTAAAGATATATCAATAAGGGTTTTCATTCAGTATTCTAGACTAGGCGTTAACTTAGCTGTAGTGCTGAATTGAATCCTCTTACAGTGTCGCATGGTGGCGTCAGAAACACCAGAAAATTCGATCACTTCCGTGGTTTTGCCCTGCTCCAGCAGAGCTAAATTGGCTCCTACTCGAGCGCTGGTTCTTTTAGTGTTGACGTCGCCATTAATTGTGACCGTTGCATCAGGATTTTTCAAAAAGGTAGGAATATCTGGGGAGAAAGCTGTATTTTTTTTTTTAACTCAGTCCCACCTTAGGTGGGTGAGTCTTCACGGGGGACTTTGGGAGACTCCTCTGTTGCAGGAATAAACTCGGGAAACATGGCATGCCGGACGTTAATCTAAGCATCTTGGTTCTAGACTCACGTTTTGGTTCTAAGTGAGAGTAGTTAATCACCGTAACAATGTACAACACGTACGTGACCACAAGCAAAGTGTTGGTAGTTACAAAAAAAAACAGGGACCGGAGTGAAAAGCCCTTGAAAATGGCCGGAAGGGAAACGTGCCGACGCTGATCCGCAGAGCAGCGGTCAGCAGTCAGTACTCGATGGTACTCGGCTTGGTGCGCGTGCGTCAGATTTGTAGAGGAAGCGTGGGAAATGAGCAGAGCCTATTTCAATAAGAATGAAATGGGCTAAAGTTAGCTGTTTGAGTAATTTGAAAGGTGGCTTAAAGGTTATAAGGGGTATAACAATTCCCCAGTGTCCAAACAATCCAAAGGTCGCAATGAAATGTAGAGATCAGCAATTAATCCAGGCGAAGGCAGCCGGCGGCAGAGTCCAGTGCAGACGTGCAGTCAGTACTCGATGGAACTTGGCTCGGTGCGCGCACGTTGGTGCGCACGGGCATCAGATTTGTAGAGGAAGCGTGGGAAATGGGCGGAGCCCAGTGTCCAAACAATCCAAAGTTCGCAATGAAATGTAGAGATCAGCAATTAATCCAGGCGAAGGCAGCCGGCGGCAGAGTCCAGTACAGACGTGCAGTCAGTACTCGATGGTACTCGGCTATAATTAATTATCCAGTGAACTTACTCGCCATACCTAAAAAAAGTCAAACAAATGAAGGATTAGATGAACAAGTGGCATTCTTAACTTTAGAAGAGCAATGAAAAGCAATTGTAAAAAAATTGCACCCGCAGCAAGGGAAGGATATATTCATGACTATGAGATCTGATGAAGTGTGCACCCTGCTGATAGAATAACTGCTGATTGATAACGATAGGGTTATTTTATACTGGGCTGGAGTACTTGCCTTATTTCGCGCTATCCCAATGCTACATGATCTTTGTACTATTGCGGTATTATTCCATGTACGGTCACAAGTTGTATTTCATTTGTTTCTAGCTGCCTCCAATCAGTTTTGGCGATTGGGGTATGACCTGTCACCACTCAACCAGAAGAAATCTTTTGGTCAGAGGAAGGCGAGGGGTCCTAACCAAAATCAAGAGCTGGTGGAGAATTTGAAAATGACATGTATGAACGATTGTAGAGCATGTAGAGAAGTGTTCAGAAGATCTATGTGGGGTTTGTACACAGAGAACAAAGAAATCTGTCTATGGATTGCAAGGGTTTCAAATAGCAAACCCTCAGGAGACATATAAGAACAAGTTGAACATGCAGTCGAGTCAATGGGCATCCTGGTGTGCAACACCAGAGGGCATTTGCACTTGATACAACTAGGGGACTTTGATCTGACAGGGATGACATTTCTCTCCTGCAGGAGACCTGGTTGTTGCACAAACCAGTGTTAGACGGCTTCTCGATTTACATAGATCAAGCATTTTATAACAAAAAACAGGGCGTCCTTCAGCAGGCCTAGTGATTGGAATTAGGAGGGGTTTTGTTTAGAACTAACAGCACATTAAAGGGGGATATTTCCCCGCAAACCAACTTGGAGAAATGGGAAATTGATTTATTTTATAGATTGCACATGTCTCGCACTCAATTTATTGTAAATGTGAAACGCTTATTGTCCAGGACATTGAGGCAAGTGATCAGTCATGCTTGTGGTTAGAATGGAGGGTCGGAGTGACAGGGAGTTATAAAGATTGATATCCATTAGTGGTAAGCTAGAATCAAGCCAAAAAATGCATTTACTGGAATGGACGAAACATGAATAAATGAAATGTTATCGTTAAGCAGGAGTTACAGGAAACAGAACTGAAGGAGATCTTGATGACTTCTCATTACAATGCTCTTTTGACAAACCTCTATAAATTGCTTGACCATCTAGAAAATAAAAAAAAGATCTCGCCCTCAGACTTTCCCATGCAACTTTATGGAATTTAGCTGACCCTTCGGCTCACCTGGAGACCTGTGCTCACCACTCCTCCTAAAGAAGGTCCTCACCTCACCTGTGCTGGCAGAGTAGCCTGCGCCATTGGAAACAACCCACTTAAATCCGGCATTTTCCCAGAGGCCTTCAAAACCTCTTATGTAAAATCACTTATCAAAAAACCCAGCCTCAACCCACTCTCTCCATCAAGCTACCGCCCAATCTCCAATACCTTTTTAATTGCCAAACTAATTGGCCAATCAGCATATAAGCATCTTGGCCTTTTCACAGAATCCAACAGTCTCCTTGACCCAGCCCTATCGGGGTTATGACCCTTCAGTGGAACAGAATACTCCCTGGTCTCCATCTGGGGTGACCTAAGAAGAACTGCCAACTCAGAAGAGTGTGCCACACTCATCCTCCTGGATCTCTAGTGGTTTTTGAAACAATCAAACACACAATACTGAAGAACAAGCTCCAGACCCTAGGCATCAATTATACCAACCTGGATTGGATCATCGCCTTTATTTTCAATCACTCACAAATCATTCTCCTTCCCCCTTTCTCCTCCACCCCTGGCCTGTCACAATGTTTCAACCTCTACCTAAGCCCTCTGCCAGCTGGCATCAGTTCACACAACCTTACCTGCTACAACTACACTAACGATATTCAGATCATAACCAAAATCCCCAAGATCCAAACCTCTCCACCTCCCGACCTCACCTCTTGTCTCATAGACATGTACCATTGGATGACTAACAACCACCTAATCCTCAAGCCATGAAAATCAGTGATACTAATATGTGGCAAAATTGCTCTGGTCCCCCATCTTTACTGTGACTGTTTGCTCTTGGAGCCCCACCTGCCCCCTCAACATCCGTCAAAAAGCGTGGATGCACAATGCACGCGGACCCATCCTTCTCCAAGCACATCTTGTTCATATGCAGAAACTTCCACTTCCACCTATGAATCCTAACACAAATCTCTCCTTAGCTCTCTTACCCTCAAAGAGTTTCTGCAATAAAGGCCATTATCATCTCCTACCTGGACTTCTCCACCTCCCTCTATCTCGGTGTCCTGCAAGCCAGCTATGGAAACATCAACGTTTTCAAACCACAGCAGCCAGAATGCTCTTCACCCTCCATTCAAGAGAACACATCACCCCTGCATGCAGAAATCTGCACTGGCTCCCGTTAGTCTAGGAGCAACTTTCAAAGCCATGTGCATTACACACTGAGCACTCCATAATACGATCCTGAGTTTCTTCAGAACAAAATGATCCACGATCAGCCCCGCTATAACCTCTGATCAGGCTCAGCTCTCTTCCTGGCTATTCCGCCACACCACTCCACCAGAGTTGGCTGCTCAGCATTCTCTATTCTAGTGCCCACCATCTGAAACACTCTTCCTCTCTGCACATGTGTTAACTTCCTCTGTCCCCACATGCCATCCCCTCCTCCCCACCCTCCAGCTTACTTCTACAAGAGTATGTCTGTCCTGAAACATTCTGGTGTCACTATCACTGTCTTTTAGCCAATGCTGGATTAACTTTTATGGACTCCATTGATTCACGGTGTGTCACCCTTTTTCAACTCTCATGCTGGACTTCCTTTGCATCTTGTACCCCTGAATCATGCTGTTCCCATCTTCATCTTGTATCCTGGCTTGCAACATTATGTGTTACTACTGACTTCAACAATTGTATTCGCTCTTCTCTCTTGCTTCTCCACTGTTTTTGACTACTTACTCTCTGTTCTCTCCTCCTCTCCCTTTTCCTATCTCCTCCCCTCCTCCCCTCACTATCTTCTATGCACTTACTCTATCAGAATTGTCCTGGACCTAGTACGATAGCAACCTCGTCTGTCTCCTCCCCCACCCCTTATTTGTTCCCCCCCTTGCCTCCAGCACTATTTGAAATGTCATCAGGCCTAGTATGATAGTCGCATGTTTTGTTCCTCCCTTCCCTGATGCACCCTCACCTTTTGTATTTCTACGGCTCTACCAGAAATGTTGTCAGGACTAGTACGGTAGTCGCCTGTCTGTTTCCATTTCCTTCCCTCTCTCCCCCCCTTCCTTGTCTATGTCTTAGCACTTGCACTATCTGAAATGTCATCAGGCCGAGTACGATAGTTAATTTCACATCCTTACTGTTCATGGCCTGTAAGAATGTCATTGTATTTTCCCTTGCTCCCTCCCTTGCCTTGAAGTGCTTTGAAACACATTGTGTATAGCACTATATCAATAAACTGTCATATCATATCATATCATCCACTGCACCGAAAACCACCTCTCCTTCAAAAGAGCCCCCAAAACATGGCTCTTTACCACACTTGATAACCTCATAAACCCCTGATTACATGAACTGTCTCCCGGGGCAGGGGGCGTGGCCAACCAGCCATGAGACAGGACATGTCTGCTTAGAGCTCATGCTGACCCTGCAAGATCCTGCACCATATGGATGTTAAAACTGGTGCTCTCGAGACAAAATAAGTACACTGCTGTGTGAAAGTGCGGGGCTGTGGAGGATCGTGTTTCCAAGAAGATCCGAGGCCTGGAAGAGGAGCTACATGAAAGATTGTGAGCAAGGATTCCAGCACAAAACAAATGAAAATGGTGCCTGCTTCCTAAAAAAGGACAGAGCTACACGGTTGCGCTAGACGGGAGTCGGCTGCAACATTCTGTCACTGTGGACGTATATAATAGCGTGAGACTGACGGGACTCAATGAGGCGGATACATGCTAAGAAGAGAAGGCAGAGCGTGCAGAGCGTTGCCGTATGAACATATTCAATACCAGAATAAACATCTGTATTGCCTTGACAATGTACAGTTTGCGTATTACATGTGAATTGTGGCAAACGCTAGAAGAGTCTCAGATATGAAGATTAGGACCGGGTGCGGCGGCCGCTGCTCGTGAACGACAAACAACTTTCACGGAGGCGGGACGGAGTGTGGCATATTACTGAAGGAGGGGAAGCAGGATTGAAGAAAAACGAACAAAGAAGCACCACCCGGGAAGTCAGGCAGAGAGACGGAGGTGGTGCTGCATTGTCTTCACGTACCGAAGCAAAGGCACTTAAACACCCGAAAGGCTACATGAGACTGGGACACTGTAGCAGTGTCTAAGTGAAGGGCACGGCTCATGCCCGAAACAGAACGTGGCTCTGGAGACGTACACGGGAAGTGTACAAAAGGTTGGAGTGTGGTGCAGCCTGGGCCTCCTGTACTGTGTTTTGCACAGCATTAAAGCAGCACTAATGGTGGATGCAGCGGAGGCACTTGGGAGCCAATGGTGTTAGATAGCAATGATGGCAGTAGCATGGCGGGCACCCAGTAGCTGGAGTCCCCATTGACTTGAGCATAGGAGCTGGGCAGTCCCAGGGACACTGTGTGGAGGCACTTGATCACGGGCCAAGGACAGAGGTTGAGGGCAGCAAGAACTGTCATATGGGGGACCGGTAACACAAACACTGCACAGCAAGGCGCCAAGTCCCGCAACCTGCAGCAGAAGAGCGGTATAAAGAAGCCAGCGCCGCACACGGCGGCCCTCACTGAGGTGTGGGAGGATAAACAGCACCACAAGTTGTGGAGGCAGGGTAAGGAGGCAGAGAGCTCCGACAGTGCGACCAGCAAATACATGTACAAGAGAAAACACCACTGCCTGTAACGAGATTGCGAAAAGGAAGACAAGCTAAAGGCACAAGTAGGGGGGATGCCGCACACGGCAGTTCACAAATTATACTGCCACAATAGCCAAAAGACCACAGGGTTCACCACATAAGTGCAGTGAAGGCGGGTGATACAACAGGGGCAGGGCCTGCCGTAACGGGACGCCCAAACAGAGAGACCCCTCCTGCGATCATCATGACATCTAAGCAGACAAACAGGAAAGTAAAGCAGTTGACAATGGAAGACTTTGCCAAATCAACACAGGCAACGGAAGGCACTAACATCACAGGCCAGGGCACGCAAGCAGAGGCAGCCCCGACACCGCAATGACCGGCAGAACTTAGATGCCATTGCAGAATGAAAGGTATCATGGGAGTTCAAGATGGGTACTGCCATCACTGAGCTAAGGACCTCGCTTGAATATAAGATTGATGCGGTGGAGATTAATCTATTGCAGAAAGACATCAGGGGGCTGGCAGAGTGCACAGGAGAACTAGAAAAAGATGTGAAAGCCAACACAGCCCAGAGCACAACCAATACTAAAGAAGTGCACATATTGCAACGAGTGCACAGCCTGGAGAACAGGGTGGAGGAAGCGGAAGGGTGTGTGCAAAGGAATAATGTGTATATCGTGGGGCTCCCGGAAGGAGAGGAAAGGTCAGACCCTACAAACTACATTGAGAACATGCTGCTACAAGAGATAGGAGGTGGATTACTTACCTAGGGTTTCAGGGTGAAAAGAGCGCACAGAGCTCTAACCAAGAGGCTACCACCAGTAGCTCCTCCATGGTTAATCATTGCCAAGATATTGAAATATAAAGACAGTGAGAAGATCCTGGAGCATTTTGGCAAAGGGGGAAAGATCAGCAGAGCGTCAGCAACTATAACAGATTACACTTTCCTGGTGCAGAGGCAGAGGTTGAACTACGTGTCAATCAAACGAAGATTGCGCGAGGCAGGCTATAAATACATGCTGTTGTACCCAGCGAAAATGAAAGTTTTCCACAAGAGTAAGTCATTCTTCTTCGACAACCCAGAGGATGTGACAGCATGGATGGATGCAAGAAACTGTCCGGCGAGTGGAGATGACCAGACAGACGGGAGAACGGATAAGTGAACTTGCATTTATTTGAGCTGTGGATTGGACAAGTGGGTATTAAGGGGTAAGAGGTATAGCAGAGACATTGATTTTGGGTCTAGAGGATAATACAGCTGGCATTATGAGTAGCTGGAAAGGTCCGCACGAGGACGCAGAGATATGCGCAAGGTGCAAAATGTTGTTGGCTATATGCATGAGACACAAGGGCTGCCAAAGATCAGCAGCACCAAGGGACACACTATCACCCCGATAGGGAGCTTTGGTGTGATACTGGTAACACAGTATCCCCCTGATGGGTCCTGAGTATCGGTATTACCGGAAAGGGGCTAGATGCTGGGTAGCCTGAGATCCAGGGATGGAGCTGGGCAACATTTGGGGATGGTTAAGGAGGGTGGGGTAATGTGAGGCGGGGGGGCCTGGGGAGTTAGATCCAGGCAGGTTGAAACGGGCAGGGAGAAGGGGAGTTGGGGTGTTGCATGGGGGAAAGGGGTGAGTGTGGGGAGTTGAAACGGGGTGAGCCTACAATCACAAGCCGCTGTGTAAGAAGAGAAGGGCCAGAGAGGAGGCGGGTGGAGTAGGGAATGGATGAGATGGGGGACCTGAAGATAGTGACCTGGAATGTCAGATGGCTGAATAATTATATTAAACGAAATAAGGTCATGATGTACCTGAAGAGACAGAAAATAGATATAGCCTTGTTACAGGAAACCTACTTGACCAAAGTTAAGCAAGAGGTGGTGGCTAGGAAATGGGAGGGGACTACCATAGGAGCAGCATAGTCAGCATATGCCAGATGGGTCATAACGTTGATAGGACCACACGTCCCGTTTCAGCTATTACAGTCCACCATAAAGGAGGACGGCCGGATGGTGTTGATAAGGGAGTTGATAGAAAATAAAGAGGTGAGCATCATCAATGTTTATGCTCCAAATTAGGACACCACAGGCTATTTTAGGAACCAACATACTAAGATCAGGCCATATATGGACAGAGCAGTCATATGGGGAGGAGAGTTTAGCTGCACGTTAGACCCCAAGCTCGACAGATCAGATGAGAAGGTCGAGAGACCGACCCCCCGTAGCTAAGGCCTTGAGGGCCCTAATAAGTGATTTTCAACTAATGGATGTGTGGAGGGTGCATCATCCACATGATAGGGAATATTCCCACAATTCGGCCCAACAAAACCTGCACACCAGATTAGATTATAGAACAGAGCTGATGGAGGGAATGATGAAGGCAGAATACAAAGCCATGGTCCTCTCAGAACATGCGCCGCTGATAATAACTTGGCAGAACCTGCCCCATAGTGCGATCATTTCAACATGGAGACTCAGGGCTGAGGCACTGAAAGACACAGAGGCCGATTCATGGAATAATTAGCGCGGCGCAAGTGGGCAAAAACGTGCGATTCGCAGTGAAATAGCGAAAATCGCAGTGAACGTGCGAAAATCGCACGAAAAGCAGCGCACGTCGATTCATGGAAGACCGTGCGCGAGAAAACCAGCGGATGTGCGAAAAAAAAGTGCGCGGCGCACGTTGGCGCACGTTGGCGCACAGGCCATCTAACAGCGTGCGCCAGGTCACAGCGAAAATCGCACAGGCCACAGCGAAATTCGCACATAGCGCGGCGCACGCAATAAAAGTAGGCGGAACACGGGCGTAACACTCGGAATGGGGAACAACTTGCCAAAACGTGGGCGTCACGGGGGAAGTACAGGGCACAAGTGCGCGGAACGCCCACACGCTCGCCTACAACACGTATTCATGGAATAGAATAGGGGAAAAAAGCGCACGCTCAAACCAGCGCACAGGCACAAACACGACCGCCACAAGAAAGGAGGCGGTAGCGTCTCTGCGGCTGTAAGAAATGTGCGCCAAAAGGTGCGCCAACAAATAGCACCTATATACTGCCATGATGAATGTCCCATACTGTGGCCCTCCAGGAAAAATGACGTGCAAAGGGGTACCCACAAACACGGACACCCGCTGACAAAAAATACGTGTGCATGTATACCGGGATGCGCGGGAAGTGTCACACGCGATTTGCAGGGTACGTGCATCACAGGGGTTCGCGTGAAGTTATTCACACGATCGGGCCTGGGGGAGCGGGCTACGTGTATTACAGGGGTTCGCGTGAAGTTCCTCACGCGATCGGGCCTGGGGGAGCGGGCTACGTGTATTACAGGGGTTCGCGTGAAGTTCCTCACGCGATCGGGCCTGGGGGAGCGGGCTACGTGTATTTCAGGGGTTCGCGTGAAGTTCCTCACGCGATCGGGCCTGGGGGAGCGGGCTACGTGTATTACAGGGGTTCGCGTGAAGTTCCTCACGCGATCGGGCCTGGGGGAGCGGGCTACGTGTATTTCAGGGGTTCGCGTGAAGTTCCACACGCGATCGGGCCTGGGGGAGCGGGCTACGTGTATTACAGGGGTTCGCGTGAAGTTCCACACGCGATCGGGCCTGGGGGAGCGGGCTACGTGTATTTCAGGGGTTCGCGTGAAGTTCCACACGCGAATAGGCTGGGCGCGTGTATTTCAGGGGTGCGCGGGAAGTTCCACACGCGAATAGGCTGGGCGCGTGTATTTCAGGGGTTCGCGGGAAGTTCCACACGCGAATAGCCTGGGCGCGTGAATTTGAGGGGTGCGCGGGAAGTACCACACGCGAATAGCCTGTGCGCGTGAATTTGAGGGGTGCGCGGGGAGTTCCACACGCGAATAGCCTGGGCGCGTGTATTTCAGGGGTGCGCGGGGAGTTCCACACGCGAATAGCCTGGGCCCGTGTATTTCAGGGGTGCGCGGGAAGTCCCACACGCGAATAGCCTGGGCGCGTGTATTTCAGGGGTGCGCGGGAAGTCCCACACGCGAATAGCCTGGGCGCGTGTATTTCAGGGGTGCGCGGGAAGTTTTACACGCGATTTCTGCACGGTACGTGTATTTCAGGGGTGCCGGGGAGTCCCACATGTGATTTGACAGTGTGGGTCCTCCCAGGTGTACCCTGTACACCCTCCACGGCCCCTGCAGGCAGCCCACACCACAGGGGACTACCCTGCATCCCTGGTCATGTCCCGCAGGCAGCCCACCCAACATGGGCATGCCCCCCAGCAAAGGCACATGTCTCCTTGAACTAATGAACACCAACACATGTCCCCTTGCACCCCCACCCCCCAGCACTGTGGGGCACATGCCAGCAGTCCCCCACCCATGTCCAACTCATGTCTCCCACCACCCCCACCCCCCAGCACTGTGGGGCACCTGCCAGCAGGCCCCCACCCATGTCCAACTCATGTCTCCCACCACCCCCACCCCCCAGCACTGTGGGGCACCTGCCAGCAGGCCCCCACCCATGTCCAACTCATGTCTCCCACCACCCCCACCCCCCAGCACTGTGGGGCACCTGCCAGCAGGCCCCCACCCATGTCCAACTCATGTCTCCCACCACCCCCACCCCCCAGCACTGTGGGGCACCTGCCAGCAGGCCCCCACCCATGTCCAACTCATGTCTCCCACCACCCCCACCCCCCAGCACTGTGGGGCACCTGCCAGCAGGCCCCCACCCATGTCCAACTCATGTCTCCCACCACCCCCAAACCCCAGCCACCAGGGTCACCCTCCACCAGGGCCCCACTCATGTCTCCCACCACCCCCACCCCCCAGCACTGTGGGGCACCTGCCAGCAGGCCCCCACCCATGTCCAACTCATGTCACCCACCACCCCCAAACCCCAGCCACCAGGGTCACCCTACACCAGGGCCCCACTCATGTCTCCCACCACCCCCACCCCCCAGCACTGTGGGGCACCTGCCAGCAGGCCCCCACCCATGTCCAACTCATGTCTCCCACCACCCCCACCCCCCAGCACTGTGGGGCACCTGCCAGCAGGCCCCCACCCATGTCCAACTCATGTCTCCCACCACCCCCACCCCCCAGCACTGTGGGGCACCTGCCAGCAGGCCCCCACCCATGTCCAACTCATGTCTCCCACCACCCCCACCCCCCAGCACTGTGGGGCACCTGCCAGCAGGCCCCCACCCATGTCCAATCCATGCCCCCCTGCACCTGGGTCCCAACATTCCCCAATCATGTCCGTAATGCCCATCCTCCCCTGCCAAAAGGCCCAACCAACTATCACACCCACCCACATATCAAAGGCAATTACATGTTACACCCCCAATGTAAATAATGCAATTTAACACATGTCTGTCACACACAATGGCTGCAAGTGAATGTCAAAACACCCAACATGACATGCCTGAAAGCAATGAGATGATACCACACATTGAAGATTAAAAAAATAATATGTATTGAACAGCAAATAAGAAAAAACACAAAGCAAATCAAACAAAACAAGATGAATGTCCATGAAAAAATTTTAAAAAAATAAAATAAGCCAATCAAGAAGATAATCCTGGGTCCATGAGCCCTACCAAATTAAACCTAACTGACTACTAACTAAAAAGGGAACTATATACAAAAAAGTGGTGCATTGTCCAATCGCAACCCAAAAAAAATTCAAAAAAACAAAGGAAACCTAACCCTAACTATACAACTATATACAAAGGCAGCGGGCTATTCGGACGGCTCACTGGTTGTTGTCATGGGCCAGGGCATCCTCGAACTCCTGCTCAATGGCTTGGAGGCGGGCATGTTCCCTGGCCCCGAGGTCCCGCAGGGATAACGCAGTGTCAAGCTCAAACTCCCTGCGAAGACCCTCGAGGCACTCAGCCCGCCTCAGCGCCCTCCGCATGGAGTCCTCCGCCCTGACCATCGTGAGCCGTTCCTCCTCTGCCCGCTGCCGCTCCGCACCTATCCGCTGGCACAACCTCTCCCACACGGAAGCCACTCCCATTCCAGGGTTCTCCTGCCCTCCGGCCGATGCCTGCACCCCTGATGTTGATGGCCCCGAGCCATGATGCCTCCCACGTTGAGCCTGCTGCTGCCTCCGACGCAACTGCCTGTGCCAGCACGACGGCATCCAGGCTGATGGAAACCACCGACGCCGTCGTGCACGTGCCCTGCCCGATGATGCCGTCACATCCTCCATCTGCTGGGGTCCAGTTGCTCTGGTGTCCACCCCTGCTGGATCTCTGACTCCCGACTGTGGCAGGGATGGGATCCCCACCGAGCTGGCTGCATTGGTCGGGGCAGGTCCACAGGGGGCCCTGGTGGCATCTGGGCTGGAAGACGGCAAGGAGAACGACTGGTGGATAGCCTGCACAGAGGAGGAGAGGGCCGCCACATTGGCCAACACATGCAGGAAACCCCCGAACATGGCCGATCCCAATTGGGCCACGTCGGCACGGTGCACTTCGTGATGACGTGCGTGCTCCTCCCGGGAAGCACGCACGGCATCACGAATCGCAGCCGTGCGCAACGCGACCCCAATCAGGACCTTCTCCGCACGGCCAGGGGTTCCCACGTCCGCAGGTGGAGGGGAGTCAGGTGACATGGACATCCCCTCTACCTGCGGACAGGCCTGGGACGGGGCATCCCTGCTGGTGCATGGTGGTGCACTCACAGGGTCAGGGACAGCGACATGCACAGGCCCCTCCACGGTGACCTGTGCTGCCTCCTGCCCCTGGCCCTGGACTGCACCACTTGCACCAGCAGGGATGCCCCCACCAGGCCCCATGTGTGCCCCAGTGGCGGCCTCCTCCTCCTCTGTGCAAACCACCAACCTGGATGGCTCCTCACCGTCTCCCACCGTAGCAGGCCCCTGTGGGGGCTCACCCACCCCTTCCGCTGCAGCCGTGGGGGCATCCCCGCCGCCTTGCTCCACAGCGCCGTCTCCGCCCTCTTCTTCACTAGCCGCTGCGTAGAGGGAGACAAAGAACACAAGCATCAGGGCACTGTACAATGGTCCCCTAGACAGGAAGTAATAGCAGATGAGCACCACTGTCAAAGTACACGTCCATCATGTCCCTCCACAACACATGGGCCAGTCCAGGCAAAACACACACAGTAACAGGCATGGTGCATGCCATGGACATTTCCATGCATGTCCAATGGACTCTTGAAACATTCAATGATATGTAACTCACATGCATCATGGCTCATGGCCATCACATGCACACACATCACCTCAGTCACATCCATCTGGCCCCAAACACACCAAACACAGCGGATACAAGGGTAATTTTGCTGCTTTACTGAATCTCTGCATTGTCACACACATGTGTCATGCATCCATGGCATGCACAAGTCACAGACACGCAGGTCAGGCACACAGACATGGCTACCATATATGTACCTGGCATCAGCACCCATCCCTCACCCCCACCCATGTTCAGGTACAGAGACTGGCATGCTCTCATGTTCATAATCTGATTAGGGCTCCCCATGCGGCATTTCAACACATGCAACAACCATGTGCATCACACATCACTGGTCGCACATGCATTACCATGATGTCCCTGCACACATACATGCATACATGGGCTATGGCACACATACAGGCAAGTATCATAGAACCAGCACACCGCAACATGCCCTGTCACACACAGTAATGCATGGACACTTACCGCTCAACTCCAGACGGGCCTCCCTCTCAAGGATCTGGGCGTGGAGCGCTGGGCGTACGCGTTCCAGGACCCTCATCTGGATGGTACTCATGCGGCCCCGGCCCCCCTCCACGAGGCGCCGGGCCTTCACAAGGGTCCTGGACCTCAAGTCCTCCCAGCGCTTCTTGATCTTCAGGACGTCGCGGGTTGCCACCCCCTCCGCGTTGATGGCAACCACACAGTCGGCCCAGATCCTCTGCCGTCCTTCCTTGCTGGCGCGGGACGATCCAAAGAGGGCATCATACTGCCCCAGGACATGCTCCACCAGGACACCAACTTCGGTGACAGTGAAGCTGGTGCCCCTCTGCCCCTCTGGCCTGGGGTTGCCACTGGTGCCAGATGTGGAAGTGCCCGACATGGCAACCCCAGAGGCAGGTGTGGGTGGGCAACTGGGTCCTGGGGCTGGGCTGTGGAGCGATGTAATACCAGTCGGGAGTCTTCAGTTCCAGCAGGGGTGGACACAGCAACTGGACCCCTGCAGATGGCTGATGTGCAGGCACCAAATGGCAGGGCACGGTGGCAGCAGGCAGGCAGGCAGCAGCAGATGGCACGTGGGAGGCTGCTCGGGGCACTGGGGGGCAGTAACTCGGCCTTCTGGGCAGGAGCGTGGTCTTCCGTGTGTTTTCGCGTGGCCAGCTTGATACGGAGTGATTTGGCACGTGAAAATCCTGCACGTCAGCGTGAAATCCGAGGAAAGGCCCTTAGCGCGTAAGCGCGTCAGCACGCATACGCGATTCTATTGGACCAGAGTCCCTCAGCGCGTAAGCGCGTCTGTGACGTGACCCGCACGGGTGTTCCCCACTCAGGACGTGATGACGGGGCACACGTGGAGATACTGCACGTCAGAGTGTCATCGCGTGTAATTGGACAAAAGTGCGCGTACACGCGATTGGCCTATGTACGTGTATTTAATGGGTGCGCGGCCACTTACACACGCAAGTACGTCAGCGAACCGGTATCCCGTGGTGCGTGTGAATTTCCACACGCTATTGGACTGGCAACAGGATTCCAGGGCTGCGCGGGTCACACGCTGTATCCCGTGGTGCGTGTGAATTTCCACACGCTATTGGACTGGCAACAGGATTCCAGGGCTGCGCGGGTCACACGCTGTATCCCGTGGTGCGTGTGAATTTCCACACGCTATTGGACTGGCAACAGGATTCCAGGGCTGCGCGGGTCACACGCTCGCCTAGAACACGCGCTAAGCATAAATCGCGGACTTTAACAATAACAAGCTCAGACGCCAGGATGAACATACCGTTCCTAGCAGCAGTGGCAGTGGGCTACCAAAGGAGGAGGAGGATAGTCAGGGCCAGAATATTCACACCCAGAACCAGCCTTTTCGGGATGCCTGATGACCAGGTGTATGGGAGGTACAGGTTTCCACCACACATCATACTGGACCTGGTGACTGAGTGGGAGGATGACCTCACATCACCCACCCTGTGCTCCCAAGCACTCAGCCCCCTGGAGAAGGTCCTCAATGTACTGCACTTCTTAGCCACTGGATCATTTCAGCGGACAAGTGCCATAGTGGGTGGGGTGTCACAGGCCACCCAGTCACGCTGCCTACACCAGGTCTTGAACATCATGACTGCACGCCCATCAGTCCGCAGGCACATATACCTGCCCAGAACACCTGCAGAAAGGCATGCTGCCGCCCTGGATTTTTACGCAGTGGCACGATTCCCCAAAGTGCTAGGTGCCATCGACTGCACCCATGTGGCTCTACGTCCCCCCAGGGCATCTGAGCACATCTATAGGAACCGCAAGCACTGGCATTCCATCAACGTGCAGGTAGCATGTAATGCCAAGGGAATCATCACCTCAGTATATGCCAACTATCCCGGCTCCACCCACGACAGCTTCATTTACCGAATGTCCACCCTAAGCCGGGACCTAGAAGCTGGGCGGCATGGCGATACATGGCTGCTTGGTGAGTATGTATGCCACTGCACATGCATGCATGTTGGATACTGAGCAAGGTCACAACCTCACCAATGATACCAATCCCCACCTCCACAGGGGACAGTGCCTACCCTCTCAGCCCCCACATGATGACGCCAATTCGGAACCCCACCACGCCACCCCAGGTAAGATTTAACACAGCCCACATCACAACCAGGGGCATAGTGGAGCGCACATTCGGAGTGCTGAAGTCACGCTTTCGCTCCCTTGACCGTTCTGGCGGGCAGCTGTTATACGCTCCCCCAGTAGTGTGCAGGATCATAGTGGCAGCATGTGTCCTGCACAACGTTGCAACACGCCGGGGCCTGGCCGTGGACATGGTGGTGGCCCCACATCCCCAACCACATGCACAGCCGCTGCGCATGGGAGGGGAAAGGGCACGGGGGGAGGCAGCCCGTACACAGCTAGTGGCTAATTACTTCACATAGAAATCACACCCCTGTGGAGTGCACACTGCCCTGGCACATTCCATCTGACAATCAATGATGACTCAACCTGACACTGATCCTGAATGTGTGGAGAATGAACCGGGAATTCCATGTCAGCCTGAGATTGTTCACCTGGAAGTGTCACAATGTGTGCATCCCTACCCACACAGACACCACCAATGCTGTTTTGTGAAGTTACACATTGAAGCAGCTAAAATGAATACCCACTTGCAAAATGCAACAAGAGGACAGTGCCATGTCAGCCAACCCAACCCCAGCACTGCCACACGACACACCGTGCCATGACATGCTAATTGCAGGTAAACAAAGTAATCCACACAACATGACATCACTCTCACTATGTACAGTGGCACTATTAGAAACCTGCAACACCTGAAATGCTCACAGCAATGCCGGACCAACAACATACTTGAGCACGTAGTACCATTAACATGACATCAAAAATGTAACATATTAGTAGTCTCACCACCTGGAAATGCCTGCACTCCCACCACTACCAACTGTGCAGTGTTGGCGCCATGTAGAGTTGTAGGTGCACTGCTGCCAACATGGTCCCCATCGCCAGACTAGAGGTCCTTGTGTGGACTTGAGGAAGGGACCTGCAAATTGGGAGGTAGACACAGAAGAAGAGTTACACATCAATGCAACATGCAGTGTACAACACAACAGCAATATGCACTAGGAATGTATACACAGTATTGACTACAGACTGGCCACACAGTTAATGGGAGTCCAACGTCACTGTGTAATTCACTGTCACTTGGGCACACCCTTTGCAAGCCCATGGAAACGGGAAGCAGGAGGGGTGTGTGTGACTCAAACCCAAGCATCTGAACCAAATACATTACAAGCCTGCATGTGCCCAGCCACAATGCAGCGTATGCCCACAGGAACCACGGGAGCCAACAGATCGGAGCCAACAGATCGGAGCCAACAGATCGGAGCCAACAGATCGGAGCCAACAGATCGGAGCCAACAGATCGGAGCCAACAGATCGGAGCCAACAGATCCTCCCAAAAAAATTGGGAATAAAAGAAATCAAAATAAAAATGAAAATAAGAAAAAATCAAAAATGGCCATTGATGGGCCCGGGGGGGTTGGGGAGGCCACCCAGGAGGTCCGAGGACAGGATGCACACCAGAACCCACCTGCGTGGATCCTGGGAAAATAAAACACCTCCATGGGCTCATGGCCCACACGGCTACCCTATTGTGGGAGTGTCACTGCTGTCGCTATTATCACCCTGTGCAGCTGCATCCGGAGGTGGTTGCACTATGGGAGGCAGCCCACGCAAGGCCCTAGTCTGCTCCTCCATGGCTGCAAGCATGCGGGTGTGGTAGGTCTGGTTCTGGAGGATGAGTGTGCGGAGGTCCCCATGCAACAACTCACGGGATGCCCGGACCTCCGCCCTCGTTGCCTGCATCTCAGCTGAGAGCGTACGGGTGAGACGCTCCAGCTGCTGTTCTGTCCTTTGGTGTGTGGAAGCCTCAAGCTCAACAAGAGTCGTCCTGAGGTGTAGGAGCTCCTGCCTCAGGGCTTCCCTGTGGCCCTGGGACTCAATGGAGATGGCCTCCTGCAGAGTCGCCAGTGCCGCCCGCCTGTCCCTGTTGGACCCCAACATGTCCTCCCTGTGTGACTGGCAGATGGAGTCAGTTGCCTGCTCTAGTCGCTCCATCAGCCTTTCTGGGGGGACAATGGAAGTGGCCACCCTATCCATGGCCTGAGCCATCATCTCGGATGATGCAGCCTGTTGGGTAGCCATACCGTAAATGGATTGCTCCCATGCGGTATTGCCAGGTGGCGTACGGCCACCACGTCGGCGGGCACCACACCTGTCTGGGGCAAGGCGAACTGCGCCTTGCTGTGCCGGCACTGCCTGAGGCTGCAGGACTGCATTCCCCCTCTGATCTGCTGGCCCAGGAACAGGATCAGATGTCGCGGAGTGTGACCCTGCATCCGTAACCACCAAAGGCGTAGCTGCCAACACTGACATCCCCATGGAGGGTACTGACCCTGGTGCAGGTGGGTGAGACAGAACAGAATCCCTCCCTGGAACACTCACCAGCGACGGCACGTAGGTCTCATCCGAATCAACACCTGAGTACAGCTCGGGGGAGGTGCAGCCAGAGACACCCCTTGAGAGCACGACCTGCAGCACTTGTGGGTTCTCCCCCACCACCACACCACGTCCCTCACTGGTGGTTGGTCGGCCCTGGGACACCTCCTGGGTCTGCACCATCTCCACAACCCCAGCAGTATCAGGTGCGTCTTCCCCTGCAAAGACATGAAAACAAAGTAATGGAAACAGGCATTAGCACCATGGCACACATTGAGGGCTGAGAAGCAAGAGAACCAGTACTTGATTGACATGTCCCACATGACTAAAACCCTCCCATGCATGCACCCTCACTGCGTATGAAGTGCAGGCAAACGGCACACACTGATGACACCAAGATGGAAGATGAACAAATTTTCTGCATGCTGCCTGGCAGTGGCATCACACATTGGCCTGTGATTGGCAGGTGAAACACACATGCCATCACACAGATGGCATGTACCATTGCTATTGAGTGAAGATGGAGAGGAGGGCAGCACCTATTCATTCAGTCCAGTTCCCGCATGTAATAGCTTTTCTGATTCTGACAGGTCAGATTTTTCACCTGGAGCTGCCAGTCTGTAATGGTCAAATTGCACAGGGACATGTGTGTACAAATGATATCCAGGTAACAAAGTCACTCCCCTTTACCATACCCATGTCAGACATGTGACTAGTGGACAGCGACATGCCTAGTGAAAGTGGTGGAATGCAAACAAACTGACTGAATGAACAGTGAAAAATAAGCAAATCTGTTGTGTCAAGGTGACACTTCAAGGGCAACTGGCGTGCAGTTGTGCTAGATGTCTACTGTTGGCAGAAGGGATACTGCTATGGCCAAATGCAGCTGCGCAGGAAGTATTGCATGAAGCACATGGCTGACCCATACGACTGAGGCGCACACACTCTCTCCTGGCACCCAAACAGAAGCCCTCACACACACACCATGCACATGTATGACACACACATGCATGTGCACTCACCGGACAATGCCTCGTAATCAGCCAGATCTCCCACGCCTTGGATCTGTTCCTCCGTGACGTAGGTCCCAGCGACTGACTCATGTGGAGTGAGTTCCATGTCTACTACTGGAGACCCACCTCCAGTCACTAGAGTTGCGGCATGACTTGAGGCCAGCTTACTCTTTGCCCTGCGCTTTAGGTCATTCCAGCGCTTATAGCAATCATTGGCTGTGCGCCTCACGATTCCAAGGGCACTTACGATGTCCGCAACGGTCTGCCAGTGTGCCTGGCGTTGTGCAGGTGTGGTCTTGGATCCTGCAACAATGACCATCTCGTTGTCATGTCCGGACACATACTCGACAAGTGCATTCAGTTCGTCATCCGTGAAGCTGGGCTTCCTGGACGGGCCGGACTGTGTAGCCGTGTCTGGGGCATCAGCCTGTGCCGGACGAGCACTCTTCCTCTTCCGCTTGGAAGGTGGTGGTGATCCTGAGTGTCCTGCGCCGCTCTGGACACTAGGGGCAGGAGCCCTGGTGGACTCTGTATCAGGAGTGTGGGATTGCACACTCAGCATGGGAGTTGGTGCAGGCATTGGCTCGAGTGTGATGGTGTCAGGGGGAATGTCAGCAGCATGGACTAGGACCGACACTGTCCTGGCTGGGTGTGTGAGGGCTGGGGTGGATGGAGCCGCAGCTGCCCCTGCAGCCACTCCGCCCTGCCTCCTTGGTGCAGTAGATGACCTTGCAGCCCCAGATCCACGTGGCATGATGGCATCAACGTGCACCAGCGCACGTGTCGTAGCCCTGCTGACCTGGAAGTCAGCCATGGAGTCAGCCAGGTCTGGTGCCACAATGGGCTGGTCCAACAAGGGCTGAGCATGGATGGTGTCAGCCACTTCAGCCTCAACGGGAGGGGGGGAGGGGGGGGAGGGGGGGGGGATGATGGGTGCCCTTGACTGGTCCTCCACACATGGGGGGTCAGGCTCACCCTGCAAGTTACGACCACGTCCCCTACCGGATCCACCACGGCCACCACTTGTGGCTCTTCCACCTTTGCCACCCTTACGGAATCCTCGCCTCCCAGCCATGGCACTGATGTTAATGTGCGTATGGGAGTGGCTGTAGACAATTGTCCTGGGCAATTGGGGGTCAAAGGGGTTGGGTACCAGATGGTAATTGTACCCTAGTGCTCTAGCACGGCTGATTGTAACCCCTGGGGAAAGATGACGGGTCACGCAACGCACAGGAGGCCCAAAAAAGGGAGATGACGTGCACGCAACCCCTCCTAGACCACGTGTGCAGAAAGAAAAACCTGCACTACGCTGTGGCACCCAGTAACACAAGAATGAACGTATGCGTGTCACACGCAGCCTAGAATGACCTCTGAAGGGGTAGGCAACACACGGGGCAAGCACAGAAGTTGGATACGTGCGTGACTCACCGTCTGCCAGGTAAAAGAGCGTGAAGAATGAGCGCGTTTGGCTGGCTAAACCCCCGCCAAAAGAAGATGTGTGCGCTGTCTGAGAAGACAGGACAACAGTAGAAGGGGACACTGTTTGAGGGAACAGGCCCAGGTAAACCAGTAAAAGAGAAAAAAGAGAAAAAGCTGTCAGAGGTAACAGGGAATACGAACTGGAAACGCCGTGAAGTAAATCGCGTGTGAAACGACAAGAAGTACAGATTTCACCCACTCGCTCTCCACGAAAAGCACGTACAAGGAAATGGTGTTCTACATGTACCTTATATACAGGCCCACACGTACAGCGTCACTTACGCGGCGTGTACGTTCACCAATCACACGCTTTGTCAGTCCTGCGTGTAGATCCATTTTCACCAATCACACGCTTTGTCACTTCTACGTGTACATCCATTTTCACCAATCACACGCTTTGACACTGGGACGTGTCACGCAACAATTTCCTGCACGTGCAGGTGACTATAGGCGCGCATATGCTGTTGACGGGTTTACGCGCTAAGGCCCTTTGCTGACGTGTGGGATTTCACTACCTATCAGGCTGTCCACGCGTTCACACACGAGAGACTACGCTCCTGGCCAGGAGGCGAAATTACTGCCCCCCAGAGCCCTGAGCACGCTCCCACCTGCCATCTGCTGCTGCCTGACTGCCTGCTGGCCACGTGCCCCACAGTGCTGGTGGGTGGGGGTGTTGGGAGACATGGGTGGGGGCCTGGTGGAGGGTGCCCCTGCACTGGTGGGGGTGGTGGGAGACATGGGTGGGGGCTTGGTGGAGAGTGCCCCTGGTGGCGGGGGGTGGTGGGAGACATGGGTGGGGGCCTGGTGGAGGCTGCCCCTGGTGGCGGGAGGGTGGGGGTGGTGGGAGACATGAGTGGGGGCCTGGTGGAGGCTGCCCCTGCACTGCTGGGGGGGTGGGGGTGCAGGGGGACATGAGCAGGTGTGCAGGGTAGTCCCCTGTTTTGTAGACTGCCTGCAGGGGCCGTGGAGGGTGTACAGGGAACACCTGTGAGGACCCACCCAGCCTAATCGCGTGTGATGATTCCCACGCACCCCTGTAATACACGTACCCTGGCTAATCGCGTGTATAACTTCCCGCGTACCCCTGTAATACACTTACCCTGGCTAATCGCGTGTTAAACTTCCCGCGTACCCCTGTAATACACTTACCCTGGCTAATCGCGTGTTAAACTTCCCGCGTACCCCTGTAATACACGTACCCTGGCCAATCGCGTGTTGAACTTCCCGCGTACCCCTGTAATACACGTACCCTGGCTAATCGCGTGTTGAACTTCCCGCGTACCCCTGTAATACACTTACCCTGGTCAATCGCGTGTTAAACTTCCAGCGTACCCCTGTAATACACGTACCCTGGCTAATCGCGTGTTGAACTTCCCGCGTACCCCTGTAATACACTTACCCTGGCTAATCGCGTGTTAAACTTCCCGCGTACCCCTGTAATACACGTACCCTGGCTAATCGCGTGTTGAACTTCCCGCGTACCCCTGTAATACACTTACCCTGGCCAATCGCGTGTTAAACTTCCCGCGTACCCCTGTAATACACGTACCCTGGCCAATCGCGTGTTGAACTTCCCGCGTACCCCTGTAATACACGTACCCTGGCTAATCGCGTGTTGAACTTCCCGCGTACCCCTGTAATACACTTACCCTGGTCAATCGCGTGTTTAACTTCCAGCGTACCCCTGTAATACACGTACCCTGGCTAATCGCGTGTTGAACTTCCCGCGTACCCCTGTAATACACTTACCCTGGCTAATCGCGTGTTGAACTTCCCGCGTACCCCTGTAATACACGTACCCTGGCCAATCGCGTGTTGAACTTCCCGCGTACCCCTGTAATACACGTACCCTGGCTAATCGCGTGTTGAACTTCCCGCGTACCCCTGTAATACACGTACCCTGGCCAATCGCGTGTTGAACTTCCCGCGTACCCCTGTAATACACGTACCCTGGCTAATCGCGTGTTGAACTTCCCGCGTACCCCTGTAATACACTTACCCTGGCCAATCGCGTGTTGAAATTCCCGCGTACCCCTGTAATACACGTACCCTGGCCAATCGCGTGTTGAACTTCCCGCGTACCCCTGTAATACACGTACCCTGGCTAATCGCGTGTTGAACTTCCCGCGTACCCCTGTAATACACTTACCCTGGTCAATCGCGTGTTAAACTTCCAGCGTACCCCTGTAATACACGTACCCTGGCTAATCGCGTGTTGAACTTCCCGCGTACCCCTGTGATACACTTACCCTGGATAATCGCGTGTTAAACTTCCCGCGTACCCCTGTAATACACTTACCCTGGCTAATCGCGTGTTAAACTTCCCGCGTACCCCTGTAATACACGTACCCTGGCTAATCGCGTGTATGACTTCACGTGTACCCCTGATATGCACGTTTCCCGCTTTGCGTTCCTTGTTTGGCAGCCCTGTAACTGGTCCAGGGTTAGCGCAGCCCTTTGCGATGATTTAGCGATTTTGATGGCTTTTCCTTGCGCAAGGGCGTTCTTGGGGGCGTTACTGGCGCTGCTGCAGGGTCGCTGCGATACTCTGCGCCACGGCTGGTTTGGGAGCATGAAATCCATGAATACGCTGTGCGCGGAAATCGGTTTTAGCGCACGTGCCTGGCGCAGTCAATCGCACGCGGACACTCTGCGCCAGCCGCTTGCGACACTTTTCAGCGAAATTCTATGAATTACCCTGACAGTGTTTAGGGAAGACCTGAGGAAAGATATACAAGAGTACTTCGAACATAACACCGGCAGTTTAAGATCAGCCAGTACATTATGGGAGGCTTTTAAGGTGGTGGTGAGGGGGGGGGGCGGTGATATCAAAGTCAAAAGGGTTGCAGGGCGGTATTATACAGGAATTGCATGATGCAGAAAAGAAGGTGGAGACCAAAATGCGGTAGGATATGAATTCCCCAGAGGAGGCTGAGTCCATACGCCAGGTGCAGCAGGATTGCATGGTTCATTGGGAGAGACTATGCAATTTAAACTATAAAAAGTATGTAGAAAGGGAACACACAGATGGAGATAAGCCAGGCAGATTACTAGCCTGGTTGTATAAAAGCAAGACCCCCAGACAAACAATCAGAGAAATGCAGGGATGGATGGGAAGATATGAGATACCCAGGAAGGGGTGAACAAATGTTTTCTCGAGTACTTTCAACGGTTGTACACAGACATTACCAAAGGGGAGGAAATTGATGCGCTGGAAACACTGACGGAGCTCAATCTTCTCAAACTTGATGCAGTAGAAAGAAAGAACTCAGAAGCTCCAATCACATTGGACGAACTGGCGGGAATGATTAAGCTGCTACCCACAAACAAAGCCCCGGGGGCAGATGAACTCCCAAGCGAATTCTATAAAACATATAGGGTTGCTCCCCATGATGCTAGCAATGCTAAAAAAGGCGTTTGACAGGGGCATGTTGCCGGAGTCCCTTCGAGAAGCGATTATCATCCCGCTCCTAAGCCTAATAAACCGAACACAGATTGCGGATCATACAGACCACTATCGATGCTCAACCAAGACAGTAAGATACTTACAGAAGTGATGGCCAATAGGTTGAGACCAGCTATAGATAAACTTGTACATCCTGACCAGACTAGGTATGTCCCATGCAGGAGTATATCCGATAACCTTAGGAGGCTCCATCACATTATAGCGCAGACGGAGTGGGGCTCTCAAGATGTAGCAGTAATCTCACTGGATGCAGGGAAAGCATTCGTCTCAGTCAATTGGCCCTGGCTAATGGCTGTTTTAAAGGAATATGGTATAGGGCCTGCATATTTAAAGTGTGTCCAACTGGTATATAGCACACCATAGGATGAGGCAGGACGGGAGCGATTATATCAGAGCAGTGCTAACTTGGCGAAGAGGTACTAGACAGGGATGCCCGTGGTCCCCGATGCTCTTTATTTTAGCACTAGAACCCCAGAAAATATACTTGATGCAGCAATATGGAGAAGTGGGTATCAGCACAAAGGGAGGGCAACACCTGTTATCAATGTACGTGGATGATATGCTGCTGTACTTGAAGTATCCCGAGGAGAACCTACAGTATATCTTGGAGGTTATGGAGGGATACGCGATGCTGTCTGGTATTACGGTTAACCCCAAAAAATCCAGCATATTCCCCCTCGGCAAATATGTGGGAATACCACAACATAAACTGCCGTTACTACAGATAAAATGGGAAATCGAGACGTTCAGATACCTAGGAATAGATGTGTACCACAATGTTGAAGTCGAACACAAATGGAACACAGAGGAGGCGAATGAATGGGTATGGCTGCCAATATTGCAACAGGACGGAGGGACAAGATTGCTAGGCTTGGGTTGGAAAATGTGACGAGGAGCCTGCCGAGTAATGGAGAACACGTTCCAATGTTCCCCGCAGATGCCTCTGGTGGCATTGGGCGGGATGGATGAACAAATGAGGACGAATGTGAGACGGCAATGGGAGCCGAGTGGCATAGCAACCCTTGGGGATGTGTGGCAAGACGGGAGGGCAGTAGAGTTTGATATATTGGTGCAAGATACAAGATTACACCAAGGACAATATATCACATATGTTAGATTGATGAAGATGATAAAAGGTACATGGTCGGGGCAGAATTGACCAGACAACCCGACACTGCCTTAGAAACATTCTATGATGTGTCGGATGGGGGCCATGAGGTCTCCCTAATATACAAACTGTTGATGTCTAAGGTGGGGAAGGAGGTGATCCAAATGAGACGAGATTGGGAGGAGGAGGCTGGGGAAGAAATGGGAGATGGGCTGTGGGCACGAGCACAGGGATATCACAAGAAAGTATCGAGGAAGGTGAGACTGCAACAGATTCAGTTATATGTTACCCACAGAGCCAGAGCGTATATGTCCCCTTGGAAGGTAGCTAAGTTTAAAAATTCCGGGACTCAGACATGTCCAAAATGTGGGGACGTGAATGGAGGAATGGTGCATATGTTCTGGGCATGCCCTGAAATATGGAGATTCTGGGAGGAGGTGGCCCTCATCATGGCAGGGAAGGAGATAAAGTTGGAAGTGAACTCCCTGTGGGCGTGGTATGGTAGGGGGGTTCCCCAGGCCACATAAACTGAGACACATGAGTAAACTCAGGCATCTGGCGTACATACTAGCTAAATGCAGAATAGCAATGAGCTGGAAGGCCAGTAGAAAACCAAAAGTAGAGGTCTGATGGTAGTATCTCCTGAAATATGCAGATGCAGAAATGGTGGTGTGGAATGAAGCAGCAAACAGAGGAGTGGAGGAAGAAGCAGACAAGTTGATTGCCTGGAAGCAATTAGTAGCCACATTGTTTGGGTCTGACCAGGCAAGCCTGGGAGCAGACAGCTCTTCCGAGGTAGAGGATCAAGGGGTGCCCTTAAGAGAGGGTGGAGAGGGCGGAGGCATGGTGTAGGCTGGGGGAGGGGAAGGGGGTAGAGGGTTGAAGAAAACAACATGAAACTGTACATGACCACTGGAATGTATACTTGTTGCTGCAATGTATGGTTATCAAGTTGGAACTAATAAAAACGTTTTTTTTTTTAAACTGTCTCCCAGGTGGTGCCCCCTACATTCATGGCTTCACTGACTTTTCCCCCAAAGACCTCAAGTTCCGGTAATGCTTCCAGCAGCCCGGACCAAGTACACCCCCACACACTTATCTTTACCCTGCCTCCCCTCAAGCGTCACTAGGTGATTCACAGTAGTCATATATGTAATATCACAGGATTGATGAATGGCTGCAACAGGCATGTACGGATATCGAGCAAATGCCCAACAATAGTACTAGAAATGCAGTGTTGTGATAAACCAACACCACCACCACCGTTAATCATACACCCAACCCACCTAAACAAACCGTGAAGCACAACCAGTGCTTTGGTGGCCATTAGTATTAGCGTAGACAGTTGCTGCTGCTAAACGTTTTAATCACAGCCACAAGAACCAACAGAAAAAGCCAAAATACCTGAGCAGGTGTCCTAACATCAAAGGGGCACCAATGGTGACATGGTGCGTATAATACATCACTCCACTGGCCGCAGCATGGCTAATCACTGAAAGCAGTATACAGCAAGGACTATGACAAAAAATGTGGTCATGCTGTTCACATAAATGCTCTGCCTACTTACACCTGACTTACACCTGACTACGCCTCAGCAACTCTGATAGCAGAATACAGTACAGTCCTGTGATAAATGTGGGCATGCTGAACACATAGCGATTCTCTAGCAGTGACGCCACCCTACTCTTCTGAGCACCCATCCACATGCCTGACAGCATGGGTTGCTTCTCTACCGGAGCATGGCCAGTCCTGCTAAGCCTTTGTCGGCCAAATGCACACACACACATCACAATCGTGCTGGAGGACCATCAACACTCTGGATTTCGGTCATCTGAAAGCGTTGCCACTCGAGAGCACCAGTTTTAACATCCACATGAATCAGGCCCTTTGTCTCAGTGATTGAATTATGGTTTTTGGTCAGAGCTAGTGAATGCAGTTAGAAACTGCTTCCTATGTGCAAGGATTTTCTAGGCACATTCTTTGCTGCCATGCAACTTTGTACATGCATACATGTAACATCACTGTAATTGAATGTTTTAAATTCTATTTCAAGCAGTGTTTGCTGACTGGCCTAAAGGTATTTGCTGCCAAAAATCATCTTACCGCTCTACCAACTCTACACTTGCAGTGCATTTCAACTGTTTTGATATGCAATACCTCACCCATGCACACAACTACATTGAACACATTTTTTCTTAAACCCATGAAGAAACATAATTTAGATAGCAAGCAAATCACTTTGGATGGATACTATACATATTGACACATAATTAAGTACTTTATTACAGCATATATGATATGCTATCCACTTACCTTAATCAGGCGACTAGCTATTCCAACTATGTACCTACTGAAACAAATATGTATTTATGAGTGCTCATGTCAGTTCATTTAATTAATCTAAACAGAAAATATAGGATTAGCAAACATGTTCTGAACACTAAACATAGTACAACATAGGTAATTAAATTGTGTGGTCTACCATATCAGTACTTCAACATATTGATGTATGTTGATGTATTCAAGCTAGATATGATCAATGGAGTGAGAAGACAAACAAATGGAAGGGGTGAAAATAATTCCAACTAGACACTTCTTCTCACATGTTTAATGTTGGGGCACCATGTCTGTTAATGGCAACAAAGACATTCTATGGTTTAAAAAAATGCCATTTGCCTCCACATTATTTTCTTTTCTTTTCTGGCTCCTTACAAATAGATGATGATGTCAGCATCCTGCAACAAGCACTTCTTTTACAGGAGATGCTTATGGGATCTGATCCAAGATCATTAATCAGGGTGAAAAGAAGGGGGGCCCGCATTATTTGTTTTCTCTCTCCCACACACACCAGTATTATGAGAGTATCATATAAAGTCTTCTTTCTGGCAATGACTCCCTGGGCTATCATCAGTTACCCTCGATAGATGGCTAAATAATTCATGAACTTCAGAAGATGCTGGAACACCATGATAATACCATATAGTTGTATATGGCATGGTTGTATAAGCAAATTAGCTCAAAAGCAACATACTAGTTACTCATTTCACCACATTTGCAGATGATAGTAGTGTGGGATGTATTGACCCACTCCGCTATGCTATGCGGCATCACACTGATAGTATGGCGCAAGAAACTGCAACAATGGCAGCAAAACTCTGGTGTGTGCCAAAAACCTACAAAAACTGTGTGTTGAAACACCCAAGAAGATGGATGTAAAACCTGCGCCCCATGGTGCACGTGTGGTAGAATGGAGCACACACTGCAGAAAATGTGCTGCCAGTGGGCGCCATGACCAGCCCACAGAGGGCAGAGAAAGAAGCAGCGCTTTGCAAATAAAACTCCAAAATGTGCCTATAAATGTCATTTGCCTTGTGGCTAAAAACTCCAAAATGCCTATAACATAACACTTTTCAACATTCAAAATCGTACTTGGTGCTAAAATTCATGTAATCTAATGACGCATTGCGAACATACAGAGCCCTAATGTGAAGAGCAAAACATTATTAAGAAAAACTGGATTGTCTGTAAACTGACAGCCTCTATCAGAATATGGGTGCAGTACCCTGAGCTACCTGTGAATGACAGCTGTCAGATGAGCTTCTGATGAAACTTCAAAGTGATCTAAACTAAAAAGTCTGCTGCATTAGCAAACATAAGAAGGATTGTCGCTAAAAAGAATACAGATCTCAGTTGCTATTTATCCCACAGAGTTAAAGCTAAGAAAGTAATGTATTTATGTTTGATGCAACAAGTTTGGTTTTTCCTGGATCTTTATTTAAGAAAGAATTAGTTTGGCTGAGCTGCAACCCTTTGGAAGTGACAAAGAGGTTTCTCCCAGGGGGAGGGAAATTCTCTCAGCTGAAACTCATGGAGAGATGATTATTGTGGGTTACCCAGACTTTTGTCTACAGAAAGAGAATGAACAATAGCAGACCCTTCAGCCCAGGAAATGGATGTTTGAGAGGGTCGTAAATGGCTCCTTGAAAGAACTTCCCCAAGGAGGGGGATGCTCCTGGACTCCCAGGAGAGACAAATGGGGTGGAGCCAAACGTACCATCTGCTGTTAAGAATGAACAATGAACAATTTTCAGAGACTCATAACTTGTGATCCAACGTGGTGAAAAATATACAAAGGACAGATCTGTTAGTTTAATTTTTGGCTGCACGTTTTAAGAAGCGGCAGAAACGTGTAACATGTTCTGGACAGGAATGGAAACATATGTAGTTTTATGTGAAATGTATTAATACTAGAATTGTGAACATTTACACACACATCCCTATGTTAAATATACACATTTGTGGAAATTTGCATAACGTATGGAAATTGTGTTCATAGCGAAATGGACAAAACTCTGTAGAAAGTTGAAACAAGATCCCACAGCTACGGGATTTGGAGGAACAGATGCCACATAAAATATGGAATCTGTGTGTATGATTTGTGCAGAGGTGACCAATATAGAAATGTGTATTTAGTATACAATTTGATTTTGAGACCAGTGGCTAAAAGGAGGTCTCTAAGAACTATAAAGCAAACCATAAAATGTGACATCATCCGGCCTTGATCCAATCACTCAAATGCAAGGCGGAGATGAAGTTTTGATCCAATCTCAGCTCACAGAGGCAAGTTTAGCTAAGCTGGCCCATACACCCTTTTTTGTGATGTCATTTGAAAGGATAAATAGAGACAGCTGACAACACATAGCGACTCACATATCCACTCACTTTCCTGATTCCGGCTAAGCACTCTGATCCAACATTCTACATCCAGCCTTTAACATCCTTCCAGATCCAGATGCCAAGACTCTTGCAAGCAGTAGAGAACTATTGACTATCTGCAAGGCCTAATCCTCAAATGTATTCCTGCAACCCATTAAAGCGCTGTCGTGTGAGAAGGCCTTTTGAACTAGTATCCTGAAATTCTCTGGCTTTCCACTAGCTTACTTTTTTCTGTCAACTGATCCCAAGTTTAGGAGCACATTAATTCAAGAATACCCATCCCTACTAGTTGTAGTTGCCCAATGCACAATCACACACCATTACATACATCTTCATCATCTTACTCAAACACTCATGCACACAGCACACATACATTGCAGAACACCCCAACCCATACCTTGTTTATTTTTTTCAACAGACCCTAAAGAATGCCTACCAAACATCAAGTCCGTAGAAAGCAACGCAGAAGTAGAGCAAATGAAAATAAAAGTGTCCAACATAAGCATCCATCTCTAGCAGAATTTGTAAAAAAAGTTGAAACAAAACAGCTAATACAGTAATTTAGTGAAACAAAAGAAGTTTCAAGTACAAAAACCTTGCCTCCTCTATCAAAATGTAAAACAAAACAGAAAACAATTAACAAAAAATCAGCTATCACTACAGATAAAATTGCTTCTATAAATCTTGATAGTGCAAAGTAAGTATACCAAGAAAAGTATTTTAGCCAAAATGTTCCATCACAGAGTGCTTCAAAATCTTATAAAAACAGGAGAGAAACCATGTTCAACCCTTAAAACCTATCGTAGAAAATTAATCTTAGAAGCGTTGATACACATTGCAATTATTCTCAAAAGAAAGTTATTTATTTGTGTGTTAAACAAAATGAAAACACTAACAAAACAAATTACTAAATTACAAAAAAGACTTCCCAATAAACAAAATGTCAACAGAAAGAACTTCTTAAGTATCTGCGGAGGTGAATGGAGTCACACTACAAGCACAGAAACATACTTTAATGAAGAAGCATACAAACAAAAGCAAACAAATACAATTGCCATACATAGCAGTGGTCGAGGTTATGAAAAAGTTAATAATACCATAATGGAACAAGAAGTACTCTTTACAAAAATATGCCCAGAAAACTTAGAATTACCCCTCTATTCAACCAAATCATAACGTCTAGTTGTCAAATGGCCATGCATGTCAATGTTTAACATTCCATTTTCCAAGTCTTTACGCCAATTCCTCAATCAATATGTGAAAGGCAAAGAAAAAAACAAAATTAAACTACTGCAAAATATGGATACCTGTCCAGTGCTCAAGTACACAGGACTACAAGGACATTCATTGGCCTGCATTACAGGACCTACTTGCAAAACCACCTTCCATGATATCAAAAGGACATCAACACATCATTCAACTATAAGAAATCTAGTTTATTAACTGTATTATGCTAAAAGTCCTGCTTTAGCACTAGCCAATTTAAATAACATTCTTCTACATGGTACAGCAAAAGACCTACTTGAAGAAATAGACTATATCCAGAAAAAATATTTTGGAAGTGAAAGCAACTTACAGAATCAAATAGCTGTAAACCAAATTAGCAACAATTCATGTGTGTGTATGTTGCCGCAGAACTTTTTATAAAAGTAACACCAAAACTGTAGACCTATCATACAAAATAGAAGACAATGAAGATTCTAAATGGTTTGAATTAGCTCTCTACCTTATAGCAGAAAACAAATACGAAATAACTGACCCCTTAATACTTAGCAGTTACTGCACTACAAAACTTGACAACAACCAAACTCCTTTACATGCTATCACAAATAATTTGGAATTATATCCACTACCAAATCCCCTACAACAACTTAATTTATATGAGAGCATCATAATTCAAACAGTTCACCCATTTCAAGCAATTATACGCCTTCAACCCAAAACAGCAAAATTACCTCCCTCTGAATTAGTGAAAGGTATTCGTGGAAAAGTAGTGTATTTACCATTAGATATAAAAAAAATGTGCACACTCTAGGAGTGCAACGTCCAATGCAGCAATCTTTAATTATCTTAGTAAATGGAGTACCTACAAAGACAAAAAAATTGGCAACAGCTGGTAGATTTACATGAAGTTAGACAAGCCTTGCAATATCTTAAAGAGAATAATGAGTATTACAAAGAAATTAATATTGAAGAAAACTTGAAGGATACAACTGAAATAATTCAAGAGACCCAAGAAGCTGGTCAGTTTGAACAACTAGATCCTGGTACAGTATCAAATACTTTAGACCATTCTACAATTCATCCATTGCACTCTAATGACACCATAGAAGATGCACTGGAAATGTACCAAATGCGTCAAACAAAAGGATCACCAATCAGCATATGGGAAAAAAGTATAGAAGCACATGCTGTTCCTCTACTCTTTCCTACTGGCAAAGGAGGAAGGTACGATGATAGACCTATTCAAATATCAGCATCAGAATACCACTCATTGCGGATGTATTCTGAACATCCATCTGGGAATACATATTCCACCTACTCTTTGAAAGTGAACTAGCAACTTTATGTTACAGAGTTGCACACACAATAAAATCAGGATCCCACTTTCAAAAGATGACAGCTACACAATTATTACAAACAGTGCAACAAAAAGATTAACAAATATTACAAATCTAATAACAAACATGCATGGTACTAAAGAGTACTGGTTTTGACGTCATGGAGATGTACGTTGTATGATGAGAAACCTTGGCCCACCCACTTGGTTTGTTACATTAAGTTGTGCAGAATATGCATGGGAAGAATTACATGATTTCCTACGCATATCAAACAAAAACAAAACAAACATAGATATACTAACACCTGGAGAACTTTGTTTTCTGGATCCTGTTAATGCTTCAAGATATTATCATCATCGCTTCATTGCTATGCTACATTTTATTTGTAATAAAACTGTTCCTACCCTTGGAGAAGTGAAACACTTATTTTCGAGAAAAGAATACCAAGCCAGAGGAGCACCACATATCCACATGCTTTTATGGATTAAAGATGCTCCTAAATTTGGTCAAGATAGTGATGCCACTGTTGTACAGTTTATTGAAAAATATGTCACTTGTGAAATTCCATCAGAAGCCACAAATAGTGATCTTCCTGCACAAATTTAACAATTTCAAAGAAACAAATGTGGCAAATATTGGTGTCGCAAATACAAAAACAAAGGGAAATACTACACCAAATGCCGATTTGGTTTCCCTAGGCCAGTTACAAATAGAGGTCAAGTGAACAACCTCATGTCTTCAGTTAGGCATAGTGTTAAAGGTAAGTCACCTAAAAATACATATTACATAAAAAGAACAGAAGAAGAAAAATATATCAATGATTACAATGCAATCATTGCCCTCTTATGGAATGCAAACATAGATGTGCAGTACATTGAAGCCAATTCTACTGCAGTTGCACGATAGGTCACAGCATACTTAACCAAAGCAGAAAAGACAGAGCTCCAAGACCTCTGGAATGACCTGTCATCAGATAAAACACTATCTCAGAAATTATACAGCTTGGGCATAAAAATGCTCTCCCATAGAGAATGTGAATCCTATGAAGCAGCTGATCGTTTAACTGGTACTGCATTGTATGGTAAATCTGAAAATATAGTATGGCTAAGTTTTGGTCCAGCTAAATCTAGAAAAATAGTTCTAAAATCATACAAAGATATAGAAACAATAGTGAAACATGATCCCAACAGCCAAGACATTTAAAAAAAACAATTTATTGGACACATACTACCCAAACAGAAGTAATACTTTGGAAACCATGTGTCTATACCACATAGCCCAAAACATCACATACAAAAATAATATAAAACCTGATAAAAAAAAAAGGTAAATACAGAGTGACAAACTGTGAAGGCAGCTTAGTAAAACTCACCAAACCAAATTTAATTAATCATATCAAACTGTCATTTCAGGACACCGCGAGTGTTCTTAGAACACTTTCAACTTCCCACCGAACAATACGGACAGCATCCTCAGGACACCCCCATTTTGTTTATTTATGTATATTTCAGGACACCGTGAGTGTTCTCAGAACACATTCAACTTGCCAGCGAACAATACGGACAGCGTCCTCAGAACACCCACATTTTGTTTATTTGCGAACATTTCAGGACACCGCGAGTGTTCTTAGAACACATTCAACTTGCCAGCAAACAATACGGACAACGTTCTCAGGACACCCCCATTTTCTTAATTTACGAACATTTCAGGACACAGCGAGTGTTCTCAGAACACCCCCATTTTGTTAATTTATGAACATTTCAGGACATCACGACTGTTCTTAGAACAAATTCAACTTGCCACCGAACAATATGGACGGCGTCCTCAGGACACCCCCATTTTGTTTATTTACATACATTTCAGGACACCGCAAGTGTTCTTAGAACACATTCAACTTGCCAGCGAACAATACGGACAGTGTCCTCAGGACACCCCCATTTTGTTCATTTACGAACATTTCAGGACACGACGAGTGTTCTTAGAACACATTCAACTTGCCAGTGAACAATACGGACAGCGTCCTCAGGACACCCCCATTTTGTTAATTTACGAACATTTAAGGACACCGCAAGTGTTCTTAGAACACATTCAACTTGCCAGCGAACAATATGGACAACGTCCTTAGGACACCCCGATTTTGTTTATTTGCGAACATTTCAGGACACCGCAAGTGTTCTTAGAACACATTCAACTTGCCAGAGAACAATACGGACAGCGTCTCAGGACACCCCCATTTTGTTTATTTGCGAACATTTCAGGACACCACTAGTGTTCTTAGAACACATTCAACTTGCCAGCGAACAATACGGACAGCGTCCTCAGGACACCCCCATTTTGTTTATTTGCAAACATTTCAAGAAATTATATATATATATATACAAAGCGCTCATTGGGGATTTGTTCTTGTGTCACATTGTTGCAGAGAGTGCATGTATGTTTCCACATGTATGAAATCTGGAAGATTTCATTTATAGGTATGTTTTTGTTTCCCAGTACTTGTAGTAAGTACATTAGAAATTCTTGTGGATCTTCCTGTGAGTTTATAGTGAATTTCACCATTCCAGTACAGTAGTCCAATTGTTGTCTTATTCCATAAACACTATACGTGTTGTCAGGATTGTTTGTTGCATTTCTATGACGTACTAACATTTGCAAACACAATGGGTCAGTACTGTGTAAGTAAATGTTGTCAACAATTGGTGGCAATTGAAATAGAATATTCATTGCTACATTTGCGTAGCAACTTACACCAACTATATTTGAGAGTTTAAATGGACCAGGTAGTTCTGTATCTGACGGCTTTTTTTTGGAGTATGTCTTCCTTCTTTGAAGAAGTACCTGGTTTACTTTCCCTAATTGATTCTTTTTTGCTTGTGGTACTTAATGAAGTATTCATTTATTTTACTCTCTTTGGAGGATTTGCAGTGACATCCTGTTGCATTTCTGTTTGATTTATTTTTCTTTTATAACGTTTTACTTTTTGTGGAACAGAATATGTGTTTAGATGGGGGGTGTATAGTGAGCAAAGTCTATTGTATTCTAAAATGCAAGGAATATCAGCGTTTACTTTACTTGCATCAAAGTTGATTAGAAATAGACTGTCAAGTGTACGTAAGCGTGATAGTGCTACGTAGCTCATGCCTTCTTTAAAGACTGTGTTACCAATATCTATCATTGCTTTGTCTAGGGTAAGACCTTGTGATTTATGAATCGTGACTGCGTATGCAAGAGTTAGAGAAAATTGTTCTCTGCTTACATACATGTCTTTGAAGAGAAGGAATCGAGCTGTTGAGCGTCCTATCCTTATTACTTCTGAAAGTTTGTCAAAGAGAATATTGAAAAACTGAATTTTGTTGTCACGTGGGTATGTTTGAAAGCCAACAACTGTACCCAGTGCTCCATTAACTAGTCCTTGGTCCATGTCAAGGTTACGTTTAAGCATTACTCTGCAATTTAAGGATAATTTTAATATCTTTTCTAAGCCAGCTGTGTTTGAGATTGATTTTTCTTAATTATTTAGTCTTGTTGTAGCTTGGTCACACATGGGAAGTGTCATACCATGTACATCTAGTTTGTCTGTGGCGCTAATTTCCATTATTGTTTGCATTTCTTTACTTAACATTATTTCATTGAATTTGAAACAGCTTGCAAGAGTTGGCATTAAGGCCATACAATTGACATTTTTGTGGGCTAAATGTTCCATAACATCTGTAACACATGCATTATCACCATAAAGTGCATGAATGTGCCAGGTTTTCAATATTGCTTCTGCTTCTTAAGAAAGTATACCAACTCTGATACTTTTTAAGATGTTGGCATAAGTGAGATCTGCAGATTGCCGCATGTTTTCTGTTAATTCTCTGTATTGGAAATGTTGCCAAAGGTTGACATTTCCAATGCTGCCAACAGTTTTACGGCAGATTTTGTGTCCTAATGTTTTAAAAATAGGCTCACTTTTTACTGGTGTCAATTGAAGAAGATCTCCGAAAACAATAATGTGTTTTCCTGCAAAGAGCTCTTCATAGTTTGTTTTGAGTACTTCTTGTAATCTGAGGTGAATCAAAACTAACATTAGACCATGCTCACTTCATCTATTAGTAGCATTTTCATTTGTTTCAATACTCTGCGTAGTTCCATTGCAGCTTCTGCAGAAAGTTTGTAATAGTCTAATATGTTGTAGGCAGCTAAACCAGTGGGGGCAGTGACAACAGCTGACAGTTTGTTGTTTGTCAATTGTTGAAGGAACTTACTGAGGATTTTGATTAGGAATGTTTTGCCAGAACCAGCTTCACCACTGTCGTACAGTAGTATAGGTTTATAATTATGGCAGGAACATTCTTTATTTTCATATATACCATGTGCAATTTGTTTTGTTACTTCTTGAAAAATGCTACGTTGCTCATTGTTTAGTTTTGATTGTAGTATAGTTAAGTCTTCTTTATCTTCATATTGACAAATGGTGTTTTCTTCTTCTATCATAGCTAATTCTGCCTCATTTATTATTAGTGGTTCTCCCAGTGGTTCTTGGCTTCCTGTTACAGAAGGTTGACTACTGTCAGGAGTTTCTTTAACTAGGTGTGCCTGGAGTTCTTCTTCGTGTTGCTGTTCATTGTGCAACATTGTTTTGTACTGTGTAAAGTTTACATAAGTTATAGTGCTTTCATTTGCTTTGAAAGCATCTTCATATGAGTCATAGTTATCTAGTATTTCTTCTTCTTTTCTCCATGGTTTAAAGAGTTCTAGCAGGCACATGTAATATACTTCTTTATGTTGAGGAGTCTTTAATGACAATTTGATATGATTAATTAAATTTGGTTTGGTGAGTTTAACTAAGATGCCTTCACAGTTTGTCACTCTGTATTTACCTTTTTTTTCATCAGGTTTTATATTATTTTTGTATGTGTGGTTTTGGGTTATGTGGTATAGACACATGGTTTCCAAAGTATTACTTCTGTTTGGGTAGTATGTGTCCAATAAATTGTTTTTTAAAATGTCTTGGCTGTTGGGATCACGTTTGGCTATTGTTTCTATATCTTCGTATGATTTTAGAACTCTTTTTCTAGATTTAGCTTGATCAAGACTTAGCCATACTATATTTTCGATTTTCCATGCAATGCAGTACCAGTTAAACAATCAGCTTGTTCATATGATCCACATTATCTATGGGAGAGCATTTTTATGCCCAAGCTGTATAATTTATGAGACACTGTTTTATCTGATGACAGGTCATTCCAGAGGTCTTGGAGCTCGGTCTTTTCTGCTTTGGTTAAGTATGCTGTGACATATTGTGCAACTGCAGTAGAATTGTCTGAAATGTACTGCACATCTATGTTTGCATTCCATAAGTGGGCAATGATTGCATTATAATCATTGATATATTTTTCTTTGTCTTTTCTTTTTATGTAATATGTATTTTTAAGTGACTTACCTTTAACGCTATGTCTAACTGAAGACATGAGGTTGTTCACTTGACCTGTATTTGTAACTGGTCTAGGGAAACCAAATTGGCATTTGGTGTAGTATTTCCCTTTGTTTTTGTATTTGCGACAACAATATTTTCCACATTTGTGTCTTTGAAATTGTAAAATTTGTGCATGAAGATCACTATTTTTTGCTTCCAATGGAATTTCACAAGTGACACCTTTTTCAATAAATTGTAAAACAGTGGCATCACTGTCTTGACCAAATTTAGGAGCATCTTTAATCCATAAAAGCATGTGGATATGTGGTGCTCCTCTGGCTTGGTATTCTTTTCTCCAAAAGAAGTGTTGCACTTCTCCAAGGGGAGGAACAGTTTTATTACAAATAAAATGTAGCATAGCAATGAAGCGATGGTGAAAATATCTTGAAACATTAACAGGATCCAAAGAACAAAGTTCTCCAGGTGTTATTATATCTATGCTTGTTTTGTTTTTGTTTGATATGCGTAGGAAATCATGTAAATCTTCCCATGCATATTCTGCACAAATTAATGTAACAAACCAAGTGGGTGGGCCAAGGTTTCTGATCATACAACGTACATCTTCATGACACATGACATCGAAACCAGTACTCTTTAGTACCACACATATTTGCTAATGGATTTGTAATATTTGATTGTAAAACCTCATCCTTTTGTTGCACTTTTTGTAATAATTTTGTAGCTGTCATATTTTGAAAGTATGATCCTGATTTTAATATGTGTACAACTCCGTAACATAAAGTTGCTAGTTCACTTTCAAAGAGTAGGTGGAATATGTATTCCACAGTTTGTCTAAATCTGGGATCTTTAGAATACATCCGTAATGAACGGTATTCTGATGCTGATATTTGAATAGGTCTATCATCGTACCTTCCTCCTTTGCCAGTAGGAAAGAATAGAGGAAAAGCATGTTTCTTCTATACTTTTTCTCCATATGCTGATTGGTGACTCTTTTGTTTGACGCATTTGGTATGTTTCCAGTGCATCTTCTATGGTGTCATTAGAGTGCAAAGGATGAATTGTATAATGGTCTAAAGTATTTGATATTGTAGCAGGATCTAGGAGCTCAAATTGACCAACTTCCTGTGTCTCTTGAATTATTTCAGTTGTATCCTTCAAGTTTTCTTCAATATTAATTTCTTTGTAATACTCATTATTCTCTTTAAGATATTGCAAGGCTTGTCTAAATTTATGTAAATCTAACAGCTGTTGCCATATTTGTTTGTCTTTTGTTGGTACTCCATTTACTAAGATAATTAAAGATTGCTGCATTGGACGTTGCACTCCTAGAGTATGCACATTTTCTAATCTAGAACTAATAGTAAATAAACTATTTTTCCACAAATTCCTTTTACCAATTCAGAAGGAGGTAATTTTGCTGTTTTTGGTTGAAGGCGTATTATTGTTTGAAATGGGTGGACCGTTTGAATTATGATGCTCTCATATAAATTAAGTTGTTGTAGGGGCTTTGGTAGTGGGCATAATTCCAAATTATTTGTGATAGCACGTGAAGGAGTTTGGTTGTTGTCAAGTTTTGTAGTGCAGTAACTGCAAAGTATTAAGGGGTCAGTTATTTCGTATTTGTTTTCTGCTACAAGGTAGAGAGCTAATTCAAACCATTTAGAATCTTCATTGTCTTCTATTTTGTATGATAGGTCTACAGTTTTTGTGTTACTTTTATAAAAAGTTCTGCGGCAACATACACACACATGGTTTGGTACTTCAGCTGATGTACTTTTAAATTGAATTATTTCTTTTTGTATGTGTTTAGTAAAAGGTTGCCATGTGTAGAATTGTTGCTAATTTGGTTTAAAGCTATTTCATTCTGTAATTGGCTTTCACTTCCAAAATATTCTTTCTGGATATAGTCAATTTCTTCAAGTAGGTCTTTTGTTGTACCATGTAGAAGACTGTTATTTAAATTTGCTAGTGCTAAAGCAGGACTTTTAGCATAGTACTGTTTATAGACTAGATATCTTCACTGCATGAACATCATGGTTTACAAATTTGGTAAACTGCATGCAAACCAATGGAAACTATAGGTTTACAACGGTTTACAAGTGTTTGAAAGCTTTTTTGTAAACTTTTGGTTTACATTGTGTTTACACATGAGTAAACCCTGTAGTTATGCAAGTCCATTTGGACTTAATGTTCCAGAGATTTGTAAACCATAAGTGTGCCATGGTTCACAAATCAGGAATACTTTCTAAACCTAATGTACACTTAATGTTTCATGCACAATTGAACATTTCATTTACAAAGAAAACTTATTTATAAACCTTTGCAAACCTGGTGTATACCTAATTTTTATCAATATTTGTAAAGATTTGGTTTACACCATTTACTATTGTTTGTAAACCTAGTGTACACCTCAAAACTGTCATTATTAGTAAACACTTGCAGGCCGATTCATGGAATAATTAGCGCGGCGCAAGTGGCCAAAAACGTGCGATTTGCAGTGGAATAGCGAAAATCGCAGTGGAATAGCGAAAATCGCACGAAAAGCAGCGCACATCGATTCATGGAAGGCCGTGCGCGAGAAAACCATCGGACGTGCGATAAGAAAGTGCGCGGCGCACGTTGGCGCACAGGCCATCTAACGGCATGCGCCAGGTCACAGCGAAAATCGCACAGTCCACAGCGAAAATCGCACATAGCGCGGCACACGCAACAAAAGTAGGCGGAACACGGGGCGTAACACTCGGAATGGGGAACAACTTGCCAAAATGTGGGTGTCACGGGGGAAGCACAGGGTAAAAGTGCGCAGAACGCCCACACGCTCGCCTACAACACGTATTCATGGAATAGAATAGGTCAAAAAAGCGCACGCTCAAACCAGCGCACAGGCACAAACACGACCGCCACAAGAAAGCAGGCGGTAGCGTCTCAGCGGCTGTAAGAAATGTGCGCCAAAAGGAGCGCCAACAAATAGCACCCATATACTGCCATGATGAATGTCCTATACTGTGGCCCTCCAGGACAAATGAGGTGCAAAGGGGTACCCACAAACACGGACACGCTGACAAAAAATACGTTTGCGCGGGAAGTCTCACACGCGATTTGGCCGGGTACGTGGATTTCAGGGGTGCGCGGGAAGGTCCACACGCGATTACAGCAGGGTACGTGCATTTCAGGGGTGCGCGGGAATTTCCACACGCGAATAGCCTGGCCGCGTGTATTTCAGGGGTGCGCGGGAAGTTCCACACGCGATTACAGCAGGGTACGTGTATTTCAGGGGTGCGCGGGAATTTCCACACGCGAATAGCCTGGCCGCGTGTATTTCAGGGGTGCGCGGGAAGTCCCACACGCGATTACAGCAGGGTACGTGTATTTCAGGGGTGCGCGGGAAGTTCCACACGCGAATAGCCTGGCCGCGTGTATTTCAGGGGTGCGCGGGAAGTCCCACACGCGATTACAGCAGGGTACGTGTATTTCAGGGGTGCGCGGGAAGTTCCACACGCGAATAGCCTGGCCGCGTGTATTTCAGGGGTGCGCGGGAAGTTCCACACGCGAATAGCCTGGGCGCATGTATTTCAGGGGTGCGCGGGAATTTCCACACGCGAATAGGCTGGGCGCGTGTATTACAGGGGTGCGCGGGAAGTCCCACACGCGATTACAGCAGGGTACGTGTATTTCAGGGGTGCGCGGGAAGTTCCACACGCGAATAGCCTGGCCGCGTGTATTTCAGGGGTGCGCGGGAAGTCCCACACGCGATTACAGCAGGGTACGTGTATTTCAGGGGTGCGCGGGAAGTTCCACACGCGAATAGCCTGGCCGCGTGTATTTCAGGGGTGCGCGGGAAGTTCCACACGCGAATAGCCTGGGCGCGTGTATTTCAGGGGTGCGCGGGAATTTCCACACGCGAATAGGCTGGGCGCGTGTATTACAGGGGTGCGCGGGAATTCCCACACGCGATTACAGCAGGGTACGTGTATTTCAGGGGTGCGCGGGAATTTCCACACGCGAATAGCCTGGGCGCGTGTATTTCAGGGGTGCGCGGGAATTATCACACGCGATTTGGCTTGGTACGTGTATTACAGGGGTGCGTGCGAAGTTACACACGCGATTAGGCTGGGTGGGTCCTGTCACCCTCGACGGCCCCTGCAGGCAGCCCACAAAACAGGGGACTACCCTGCACACCTGCTCATGTCTCCCACCACCCCCACCCCCCACCATCCAGGGGCAGCCTCCACCAGGCCCCCACCCATGTCCCCTATCACCCCCACCCCCCAGCAGTGCAGGGGCAGCCTCCACCAGGCCCCCACTCATGTCTCCCACCACCCCCAGCCCCCACCATCCAGGGGCACCCTCCACCAGGCCCCCACTCATGTCCCCTATCACCCTCGCCCCCCGCCACCAGGGGCACCCTCCACCAGGCCCCCACTCATGTCACCCACCACCCCCACCCCCCCAGTCACCAGGGGCAGCCTCCACCAGGCCCCCACCCATGTCCCCTATCACCCCCACCCCCCACCATCCAGGGGCACCCTCCACCAGGCCCCCACTCATGTCACCCACCACCCCCACCCCCCCAGTCACCAGGGGCACCCTCCACCAGGCCCCCACTCATGTCTCCCACCACCCCCACCCCCCGCCACCAGGGGCACCCTCCACCAGGCCCCCACTCATGTCACCCACCACCCCCACCCCCCCAGTCACCAGGGGCACCCTCCACCAGGCCCCCACTCATGTCTCCCACCACCTACACCCCCCCACCACCAGGGGCACCCTCCACCAGGCCCCCATCATGTCTCCCACCACCCCCATCCCCCCAGTCACCAGGGGCACCCTCCACCAGGCCGCCACCCATGTCTCCCACCACCCCCACCCTCCCGCCACCAGGGGCAGCCTCCACCAGGCCCCCACCCATGCCTCCCACCACCCCCAACCCCCAGCAGTGCAGGGGCAGCCTCCACCAGGCCCCCACCCATGCCTCCCACCACCCCCAACCCCCAGCAGTGCAGGGGCAGCCTCCACCAGGCCCCCACCCATGCCTCCCACCACCTCCACCCCCCAGCAGTGCAGGGGCAGCCTCCACCAGGCCCCCACCCATGTCTCCCACCACCCCCACCCCCCCAGTCACCAGGGGCACCCTCCACCAGGCCCCCACTCATGTCCCCTATCACCCCCACACCCCAGCAGTGCAGGGGCAGCCTCCACCAGGCCCCCACCCATGTCTCCCACCACCCCCACCCCCCCAGTCACCAGGGGCACCCTCCACCAGGCCCCCACTCATGTCACCCACCACCCCCACCCCCCCGCCACCAGGGGCAGCCTCCACCAGGCCCCCACCCATGCCTCCCACCACCCCCAACCCCCAGCAGTGCAGGGGCAGCCTCCACCAGGCCCCCACCCGTGCCTCCCACCACCCCCAACCCCCAGCAGTGCAGGGGCAGCCTCCACCAGGCCCCCACCCATGCCTCCCACCACCCCCACCCCCCAGCAGTGCAGGGGCAGCCTCCACCAGGCCCCCACCCATGTCTCCCACCACCCCCACCCCCCCAGTCACCAGGGGCACCCTCCACCAGGCCCCCACTCATGTCCCCTATCACCCCCACCCCCCAGCAGTGCAGGGGCAGCCTCCACCAGGCCCCCACCCATGTCTCCCACCACCCCCACCCTCCCGACACCAGGGGCAGCCTCCACCAGGCCCCCACCCATGCCTCCCACCACCCCCAACCCCCAGCAGTGCAGGGGCAGCCTCCACCAGGCCCCCACCCATGCCTCCCACCACCCCACCCCCCAGCAGTGCAGGGGCAGCCTCCACCAGGCCCCCACCCATGTCTCCCACCACCCCCACCCCCCCCAGTCACCAGGGGCACCCTCCACCAGGCCCCCACTCATGTCCCCTATCACCCCCACCCCCCAGCAGTGCAGGGGCAGCCTCCACCAGGCCCCCACCCATGTCTCCCACCACCCCCACCCCCCCAGTCACCAGGGGCACCCTCCACCAGGCCCCCACTCATGTCACCCACCACCCCCACCCCCCCGCCACCAGGGGCAGCCTCCACCAGGCCCCCACCCATGCCTCCCACAACCCCCAACCCCCAGCAGTGCAGGGGCAGCCTCCACCAGGCCCCCACCCATGCCTCCCACCACCCCCAACCCCCAGCAGTGCAGGGGCAGCCTCCACCAGGCCCCCACCCAAGCCTCCCACCACCCCCACCCCCCAGCAGTGCAGGGGCAGCCTCCACCAGGCCCCCACCCATGTCTCCCACCACCCCCACCCCCCTAGTCACCAGGGGCACCCTCCACCAGGCCCCCACTCATGTCCCCTATCACCCCCACCCCCCAGCAGTGCAGGGGCAGCCTCCACCAGGCCCCCACCCATGTCTCCCACCACCCCCACCCTCCCGCCACCAGGGGCAGCCTCCACCAGGCCCCCACCCATGCCTCCCACCACCCCCACCCCCCAGCAGTGCAGGGGCAGCCTCCACCAGGCCCCCACCCATGTCTCCCACCACCCCCAACCCCCAGCAGTGCAGGGGCAGCCTCCACCAGGCCCCCACCCATGCCTCCCACCACCCCCAACCCCCAGCAGTGCAGGGGCAGCCTCCACCAGGCCCCCACCCATGTCTCCCACCACCCCCACCCCCCAGCAGTGCAGGGGCAGCCTCCACCAGGCCCCCACCCATGTCTCCCACCACCCCCACCCCCCCAGTCACCAGGGGCACCCTCCACCAGGCCCCCACTCATGTCCCCTATCACCCCCACCCCCCAGCAGTGCAGGGGCAGCCTCCACCAGGCCCCCACCCATGTCTCCCACCACCCCCACCCCCCCAGTCACCAGGGGCACCCTCCACCAGGCCCCCACTCATGTCACCCACCACCCCCACCCCCCCGCCACCAGGGGCAGCCTCCACCAGGCCCCCACCCATGCCTCCCACCACCCCCAACCCCCAGCAGTGCAGGGGCAGCCTCCACCAGGCCCCCACCCATGCCTCCCACCACCCCCAACCCCCAGCAGTGCAAGGGCAGCCTCCACCAGGCCCCCACCCATGTCTCCCACCACCCCCACCCCCAGCAGTGCAGGGGCAGCCTCCACCAGGCCCCCACCCATGTCTCCCACCACCCCCACCCCCCCAGTCACCAGGGGCACCCTCCACCAGGCCCCCACTCATGTCCCCTATCACCCCCACCCCCCAGCAGTGCAGGGGCAGCCTCCACCAGGCCCCCACCCATGCCTCCCACCACCCCCAACCCCCAGCAGTGCAGGGGCAGCCTCCACCAGGCCCCCACCCATGCCTCCCACCACCCCCAACCCCCAGCAGTGCAGGGGCAGCCTCCACCAGGCCCCCACCCATGCCTCCCACCACCCCCACCCCCCAGCAGTGCAGGGGCAGCCTCCACCAGGCCCCCACCCATGTCTCCCACCACCCCCACCCCCCCAGTCACCAGGGGCACCCTCCACCAGGCCCCCACTCATGTCCCCTATCACCCCCACCCCCCAGCAGTGCAGGGGCAGCCTCCACCAGGCCCCCACCCATGTCTCCCACCACCCCCACCCCCCCAGTCACCAGGGGCACCCTCCACCAGACCCCCACTCATGTCACCCACCACCCCCACCCCCCCGCCACCAGGGGCAGCCTCCACCAGGCCCCCACCCATGCCTCCCACCACCCCCAACCCCCAGCAGTGCAGGGGCAGCCTCCACCAGGCCCCCACCCATGCCTCCCACCACCCCCAACCCCCAGCAGTGCAGGGGCAGCCTCCACCAGGCCCCCACCCATGCCTCCCACCACCCCCAACCCCCAGCAGTGCAGGGGCAGCCTCCACCAGGCCCCCACCCATGTCTCCCACCACCCCCACCCCCCCAGTCACCAGGGGCACCCTCCACCAGGCCCCCACTCATGTCACCCACCACCCCCACCCCCCCGCCACCAGGGGCAGCCTCCACCAGGCCCCCACCCATGCCTCCCACCACCCCCAACCCCCAGCAGTGCAGGGGCAGCCTCCACCAGGCCCCCACCCATGTCTCCCACCACCCCCACCCCCCAGCAGTGCAGGGGCAGCCTCCACCAGGCCCCCACCCATGTCTCCCACCACCCCCACCCCCCCAGTCACCAGGGGCACCCTCCACCAGGCCCCCACTCATGTCCCCTATCACCCCCACCCCCCAGCAGTGCAGGGGCAGCCTCCACCAGGCCCCCACCCATGTCTCCCACCACCCCCACCCCCCCAGTCACCAGGGGCACCCTCCACCAGGCCCCCACTCATGTCACCCACCACCCCCACCCCCCCGCCACCAGGGGCAGCCTCCACCAGGCCCCCACCCATGCCTCCCACCACCCCCAACCCCCAGCAGTGCAGGGGCAGCCTCCACCAGGCCCCCACCCATGCCTCCCACCACCCCCAACCCCCAGCAGTGCAAGGGCAGCCTCCACCAGGCCCCCACCCATGTCTCCCACCACCCCCACCCCCAGCAGTGCAGGGGCAGCCTCCACCAGGCCCCCACCCATGTCTCCCACCACCCCCACCCCCCCAGTCACCAGGGGCACCCTCCACCAGGCCCCCACTCATGTCCCCTATCACCCCCACCCCCCAGCAGTGCAGGGGCAGCCTCCACCAGGCCCCCACCCATGCCTCCCACCACCCCCAACCCCCAGCAGTGCAGGGGCAGCCTCCACCAGGCCCCCACCCATGCCTCCCACCACCCCCAACCCCCAGCAGTGCAGGGGCAGCCTCCACCAGGCCCCCACCCATGCCTCCCACCACCCCCACCCCCCAGCAGTGCAGGGGCAGCCTCCACCAGGCCCCCACCCATGTCTCCCACCACCCCCACCCCCCCAGTCACCAGGGGCACCCTCCACCAGGCCCCCACTCATGTCCCCTATCACCCCCACCCCCCAGCAGTGCAGGGGCAGCCTCCACCAGGCCCCCACCCATGTCTCCCACCACCCCCACCCCCCCAGTCACCAGGGGCACCCTCCACCAGACCCCCACTCATGTCACCCACCACCCCCACCCCCCCGCCACCAGGGGCAGCCTCCACCAGGCCCCCACCCATGCCTCCCACCACCCCCAACCCCCAGCAGTGCAGGGGCAGCCTCCACCAGGCCCCCACCCATGCCTCCCACCACCCCCAACCCCCAGCAGTGCAGGGGCAGCCTCCACCAGGCCCCCACCCATGCCTCCCACCACCCCCACCCCCCAGCAGTGCAGGGGCAGCCTCCACCAGGCCCCCACCCATGTCTCCCACCACCCCCACCCCCCCAGTCACCAGGGGCACCCTCCACCAGGCCCCCACTCATGTCTCCCACCACCCCCACCCCCCAGCACTGTGGGGAACCTGCCAGCAGGCCCCCACACATGTCCCCCTGGCCCCAGGTCCTGACGATACACAATCATGGCAGTAATGGCCAGCATACCCAGCACAAACACCCAGGCAAGGATTGCATCCACCCACATAGTGAATGCAATCACATGACACAACCCCAATGCCAAGTATGCAAAAGAACACATGTCCGTCACACACACATACACAATGGGTGCAAGTGAATGTCAAAACCCATATCATGACATGTAACAAACCAATGAGAAAATAACACAAGTGTAAGAAAATATAAAAAATGTATTAAATACCAAAAATAAGTGAACTTTTCAAACATACAACGATGTGGCTAAGTAAATAAATGGTCAATGTCCGAGAACAAAAGTGATAAACAAAAAAACAAAGGAATAAAAAATTAAAATGAATTTGTCCAAAGCAATATCATGTCATAGGAAATTAATGAAAAACCATTACGTCATGGTGAAAACAATAAGAAATCAAAAAAATGTATCTCCCAAAAAAACAAACTATATACAGGAATGTTCCAGGGTCCATGAGCCCAACACCAAAAATGAAACCTACCACTAACTAATGAAAAATATATGTACAAAAAAGTGGCCATTGTCCGAGCGGTCCAAAATAATAAAAATAAATAAAGGAAACCTAGCACTAACTAACTAAATAACTATATACAAAGGCAGCGGGCAAGTCCTGCGGCTCACTTGGTGATGTTGCTGGCCAGGGCATCATCGAACTCCATGTCGATGTCCTGGAGGCGGGACTCTGTCCTGGCCCCGAGGTCTCGCAGGGACAACCCCATGTCCACCTCAAACTCCCTGCGAGCTTCCTCGAGGCACTCAGCCCGCCTCAATGCCCGACGCATGGAGAACTCCGCCCTGACCATGGCGAGCCGCTCCTCTTCCGCCCGCTGCCGCTCCGCACCTATCCGCTGGCCAAACTCCTCCCACACGGAACACACCACCATCCCAGGGTTGCCCTGCCCTCCGGCCGATGCCTGCCCCTCTGATCTTGATGGCCCCGAGCCATGATGCCTCCCACGTCGAGCCCGCTGCTGCCTCCGACGCCACTGCCTCTGCCAGCACGACGGCATCCAGGCTGATGGAAACCACCAACGCCGTCGTGCACGTGCCCTGCCCGATGATGCCGTCACATCTTCCATCTGCTGGGGTCCAGTTGCTGTGTTGTCCACCCCTGCTGGACCTCCGACTCCCAACTGTGGCAGGGATGGGATCCCTACCGAGCTGGCTGCATTGGTCGGGGCAGGTCCACAGGGGGCCCTGGTGGCATCTGGGCCGGAAGACGGCAAGGAGAACGACCGGTGGATAGCCTGCAAAGAGGAGGAGAGGGCCGTCAGATTGGCCAACACATGCAGGAAACCCCCGAACATGGCAGATCCCAATTGGGCCACGTCGGCACGGTGCACTTCGTGATGACGTGCGTGCTCCTCCCGGGAAGCACGCACGTCATCACGAATCACAGCCGTGCGCATCGCGACCCCAATCAGGACCTTCTCCACGCGGCCAGGGGTTACCACGTCCGCAGGTGGAGGGGAGTCAGGTGACATGGACATCCCCTCTACCTGCGGACGGGCCTGGGACGGGGCATCCCTGCTGGTGCATGGTGGTGCACTCACAGGGTCAGGGACAGTGACATGCACAGGCCCCTCCACGGTGACCTGTGCTGCCTCCTGCCCCTGGCCCTGGACTGCACCACTTGCACCAGCAGGGATGCTCCCACCAGGCCCCATGTGTGCACCAGTGACGGCCTCCTCCTCCTCTGTGCAAACCACCAACCTGGATGGCTCCTCACCGTCTCCCGCCGTAGCAGGCCCCTGTGGGGGCTCACCCACCCCTTCCGCTGCAGCCGTGGGGGCATCCCCGCCGCCTTGCTCCACAGCGCCGTCTCCGCCCTCTTCTTCACTAGCCGCTGCGTAGAGGGAGACAAAGGACACAAGCATCAGGCTACTGTACAATGGTCCCCTAGACAGGAAGCAATAGCAGATGAGCACCACTGTCAAAGTACACTTCCATCATGTCCCTCCACAACACATGGGTCAGTCCAGGCAAAACACACACAGTAACAGGCATGGTTCATGCCATGGACATTTCCATGCATGTCCAATGGACTCTAGAAACATTCAATGATATGTAACTCACATGCATCATGGCTCATGCATATCACATGCACACACTTCACCTCAGTCACATCCATCTGGCCCCAAACACACCGAACACAGGCGAAACAAGGGTAAGTTGGGTGCGTCACTGAATCTGTGCATTGTCACACACATGTGTCATGCATCCATGGCATGCACAAGTCACAGACACGCAGGTCAGGCACACAGACATGCCTACCATATATGTACCTGGCATCAGCACCCATCCTTCACCCCCATCCATGTCCAGGTACAGAGACTGGCATGCTCTCATGTCCAAAATCTGCATAGGGCTCCCCATGCCGCATTTCAACACATGCAACAACCATGTGGGTCACACATCACTGGTCGCACATGCATTTCCATGATGTCCCTGCACACATACATGCATACATGGCCCATGGCACACATACAGGCAAGTATCATAGAACCAGCACACCGCAACATGCCCTGTCTCACACAGTAATGCTTGGACACACACCGCTCAACTCCAGACGGGCCTCCCTCTGAAGGACCTGGGCTTGGAGCGCTGGGCGTACGCGTTCCAGGACCCTCTTCTGGATGGAACTCATGCGGCCCCGGCCCCCCTCCACGAGGCGCCGGGCCTTCACAAGGGTCCTGGACCTCAAGTCCTCCCAGCGCTTCTTGATCTTCTGGACGTTGCGGGTTGCCACCCCCTCCGCGTTGATGGCAACCACACAGTCGGCCCAGATCCTCTCCCGTCCTTCCTTGCTGGCGCGGGACGATCCAAAGAGGGCATCATACTGCCCCAGGACATGCTCCACCAGGACACCAACTTCGGTGGCAGTGAAGCTGGTGCCCCTCTGCCCCTCTGGCCTGGGGTTGCCACTGGTGCCAGATGTGAAAGTGCCCGACATGGCAACCCCAGAGGCAGGTGTGGTGGGCAACTGGGTCCTGGGGCTGGGCTGTGGAGCAATGTAATCCCAGTTGGGAGTCTTCAGTTCCAGCAGGGGTGGACACAGCAACTGGACCCCTGCAGATGGCTGATGTGCAGGCACCAAATGGCAGGGCACGGTGGCAGCAGGCAGGCAGGCAGGCAGGCAGCAGCAGATAGCACGTGGGAGGCTGCTCGGGGCACTGGGGGGCAGTAACTCGGCCTTCTGGGCAGGAGCGTGGTGTTCCGTGTGTTTTCGGGTGGCCAGCTTGATACGGAGTGATTTGGCACGTGAAAATCCTGCACGTCAGCGTGAAATCCGAGGAAAGGCCCTTAGCGCGTAAGCGCGTCAGCACGCATACGCGATTCTATTGGACCAGAGTCCCTCAGCGCGTAAGCGCGTCTGACGTGACCCGCACGGGCGTTCCCCACTCAGCACGTGATGACGGAACACACGTGGAAATACTGCACGTCAGAGTGTCATCGCGTGATTGGCCTATGTACGTGTATTTCATTGCGTGTAATTGGACAAAAGTGCGCGTACACGCGATTGGCCTATGTACGTGTATTTAATGGGTGCGCGGCCACTTACACACGCAAGTACATCAGCGAACCTGTATCCCGTGGTGCGTGTGAATTTCCACACGCTATTGGACTGGGAACTGGATTCCAGGGGTGCGCGGGTCACACGCTGTATCCCGTGGTGCGTGTGAATTTCCACACGCTATTGGACTGGGAACTGGATTCCAGGGGTGCGCGGGTCACACGCTGTATCCCGTGGTGCGTGTGAATTTCCAAACGCTATTGGACTGGGAACTGGATTCCAGGGGTGCGCGGGTCACACGCTGTATCCCGTGGTGCGTGTGAATTTCCACACGCTATTGGACTGGGAACTGGATTCCAGGGGTGCGCGGGTCACACGCTCGCCTAGAACACGCGCAAAGCATAAAATTGCAGACTTTAACAATAACAAGCTCAGACGCCAGGATGAACATACCGTTCCTAGCAGCAGTGGCAGTGGGCTACCAAAGGAGGAGGAGGAGGATAGTCAGGGCCAGAATATTCACACCAAGAACCAGCCTTTTCGGGATGCCTGATGACCAGGTGTATGGGAGGTACAGGTTTCCACCACACATCATACTGGACCTGGTGACTGAGTGGGAGGATGACCTCACATCACCCACCCTGTGCTCCCAAGCACTCAGCCCCCTGGAGAAGGTCCTCAATGTACTGCACTTCTTAGCCACTGGATCATTTCAGCGGACAAGTGCCATAGTGGGTGGGGTGTCACAGGCCACCCAGTCACGCTGCCTACACCAGGTCTTGAACATCATGACTGCACGCCCATCAGTCCGCAGGCACATATACCTGCCCAGAACACCTGCAGAAAGGCATGCTGCCACCCTGGATTTTTACGCTGTGGCACGATTCCCCAAAGTGCTAGGTGCCATCGACTGCACCCATGTGGCTCTACGTCCCCCCAGGGCATCTGAGCACATCTATAGGAACCGCAAGCACTGGCATTCCATCAACGTGCATGTAGCATGTAATGCCAAGGGAATCATCACCTCAGTATATGCCAACTATCCCGGCTCCACCCACGACAGCTTCATTTACCGAATGTCCACCCTAAGCTGGGACCTAGAAGCTGGGCGGCATGGCGATACATGGCTGCTTGGTGAGTATGTATGCCACTGCACATGCATGCATGTTGGATACTGAGCAAGGTCACAACCCCACCAATGATACCAATCACCACCTCCACAGGGGACAGTGCCTACCCTCTCAGCCCCCACATGATGACGCCAATTCGGAACCCCACCACGCCACACCAGGTAAGATATAACACAGCCCACATTACAACCAGGGGCATAGTGGAGCGCACATTCGGAGTGCTAAAGTCACGCTTTCGCTCCCTTGACCGTTCTGGCGGGCAGCTGTTATACGCTCCCCCAGTAGTGTGCAGGATCATAGTGGCAGCATGTGTCCTGCACAACGTTGCAACACGCCGGGGCCTGGCCGTGGACATGGTGGTGGCCCCACATCCCCAACCACATGCACAGCCGCTGCGCATGGGAGGGGAAAGGGCACGGGGGGAGGCAGCCCGTACACAGCTAGTGGCTAATTACTTCACATAGAAATCACACCCCTGTGGAGTGCACACTGCCCTGGCACATTCCATCTGACAATCAATGATGACTCAACCTGACACTGATCCTGAATGTCTGGAGAATGAACCGGGAATACCATGTCAGCCTGAGATTGTTCACCTGGAAGTGTCACAATGTGTGCATCCCTACCCACACAGACACCACCAATGCAGTTTTGTGAAGTTACACATTGAAGCAGCTAAAATGAATACCCACTTGCAAAATGCAACAAGAGGACAGTGCCATGTCAGCCAACCCAACCCCAGCACCGCCACACAACACACCGTGCCATGTCATGCTAATTGCAGGTAAACAAAGTAATCCCCACAACATGACATCAGTCTCACTATGTACAGTGGCACTATTAGAAACCTGCAACACCTGAAATGCTCACAGCAATGCCGGACCAACAACATACTTGAGCACGTAGTACCATTAACATGACATCACAAATGTTACATATTAGTAGTCTCACCACCTGGAAATGCCTGCACTCCCACCACTACCAACTGTGCAGTGTTGTCGCCATGTAGAGTTGTAGGTGCACTGCTGCCAACATGGTCCCCATCTCCAGACTAGAGGTCCTTGTGTGGACATGAGGAAGGGACCTGCAAATTGGGAGGTAGACACAGAAGAAGAGTTACACATCAATGCAACATGCAGTGTACAACACAACAGCAATATGCACTATGAATGTATACACAGTATTGACTACAGACTGGCCACACAGCTCATGGGATTCCAACGTCACTGTGTAATTCACTGTCACTTGGGCACACCCTTTGCAAGCCCATGGAAACGGGAAGCAGGAGGGGTGTGTGTGACTCAAACCCAAGCATCTGAACCAAATACATTACAAGCCTGCGTGTGCCCAGCCACAATGCAGCGTATGCCCACAGGAACCACGGAAGCCAACAGATCGAAGCCAACAGATCGAAGCCAACAGATCGTCCCAAAAAAAATGGGAATAAAAGAAATCAAAATAAAAATAAAAATAAGAAACAATCAAAAATGGCCATTGATGGGCCCGGGGGGGTTGGGGAGGCCACCCAGGAGGTCCGAGGACAGGATGCACACCAGAACCCACCTGCGTGGATCCTGGGAAGATAAAACACCTCCATGGGCTCATGGCCCACACGGCTACCCTATTGTGGGAGTATCACTGCTGTCGCTATTATCACCCTGTGCAGCTGCATCCAGAGGTGGTTGCACTATGGGAGGCAGCCCACGCAAGGCCCTAGTCTGCTCCTCCATAGCTGCAAGCATGCGGGTGTGGTAGGTCTGGTTCTGGAGGATGAGTGTGCGGAGGTCCCCATGCAACAACTCACGGGATGCCCGGACCTCCGCCCTCGTTGCCTGCATCTCAGCTGAGAGCGTACGGGTGAGACGCTCCAGCTGCTGTTCTGTCCTTTGGTGTGTTGAAGCCTCAAGCTCAACAAGAGTCGTCCTGAGGTGAAGGAGCTCCTGCCTCAGGGCTTCCCTGTGGCCCTGGGACTCAATGGAGATGGCCTCCTGCAGAGTCGCCAGTGCCGCCCGCCTGTCCCTGTTGGACCCCAACATGTCCTCCCTGTGTGACTGGCAGATGGAGTCGGTTGCCTGCTCTAGTCGCTCCATCAGCCTTTCTGGGGGGACAATGGAAGTGGCCACCCTATCCATGGCCTGAGCCATCATCTCGGATGATGCAGCCTGTTGGGTTGCCATACCGTAAATGGATTGCTCCCATGCGGTATTGCCGGGTGGCGTACGGCCACCACATCGGCGGGCACCACACCTGTCTGGGGCAAGGCGGACTGCGCCTTGCTGTGCCGGCACTGCCTGAGGCTGCAGGACTGCATTCCCCCTCTGATCTGCTGGCCCAGGAACAGGATCAGATGTCGCGGAGTGTGACCCTGCATCCGTAACCACCAAAGGCCTAGCTGCCAACACTGACATCCCCATTGAGGGTTCTGACCCTGGTGCAGGTGGGTGGGACAGAACAGATTCCCTCCCTGGAACACTCACCTGCGACGGCACGTAGGTCTCATCATCCGAGTCAACAGCTGAGTACAGCTCGGGGGAGGTGCAGCCAGAGACACCCCTTGAGAGCACGACCTGCAGCACTTGTGGGTTTTCACCCACCAGCACACCACGTCCCTCACTGGTGGTTGGTCGGCCCTCGGACCCCTCCTGGCTCTGCACCATCTCCACAACCCCAGCAGTATCAGGTGCGTCTTCCCCTGCAATGACATAATGACAAAGAAATGGAAACCCGCATTAGCACCATGGCACACAATGAGGGCTGTGAAACAAGAGAACCAGTACTTGATTGACACATGTCCCACATGACTAAGACCCTCCCATGCATGCACCCTCACTGCGTATGAAGGGCAGGCAAATGGCACACACTCATTACACAAAGATGGAAGATGAACACATTTCATGCATGCTGCCTGGCAGTGGCATCACACATTGCCCTGTGATTGCCAGGTGACACACGCATGCCATCACACAGATGGCATGTGCCATTGCTATTGAGTGTAGATGGAGATGAGGGCAGCACTTATTCATTCTGTCCAGTTCCCACATGCAATAGCTTTTCTAATTCTGACAGGTCTGCTTTATCACCTGGAGCTGCCAGTCCAATATGGTCCAATTGCACAGGGACATGTGTGAACATATGATATCCAGGTAACAAAGTAACTCCACTTTACCATGGCCATGCCATACATGTGACTAGAGGACTGAGGAATGCCTAGTATAAGTGGTGGAATGCATACAATCTGTCTGATTGAACATAGGAAAATAATCAACAATGTAGTGGCAAGGTGACACTTCAAGGCCAACTTGGGTGCTGTTGGGCTAGATGTCTACTGTTGGCAGAAGGGATACTGCAATGGCGAAATGCAGCTGCCCAGGATGTCTTGCATGAAGCACATGGCTGACCCATTCGACTCAGGCGCACACACTCTCACCTGGCACACAAACAGATGCCCTCACACACACACCATGCACATGGATGACACACACATGCATGTGCACTCACCGGACAATGCCTCGTAATCAGGCAGATCTCCCACGCCTTGGATCTGTTCCTCCGTGACGTAGGTCCCAGCGACTGACTCATGTGGAGTGAGTTCCATGTCTTCTACTGGAGACCCACCTCCAGTCACTAGAGTTGCGGCATGACTTGAGGCCAGCTTCTTCTTTGCCCTGCGCTTTAGGTCATTCCAGCGCTTGTAGCAATCATTGGCTGTGCGCCTCACGATTCCAAGGGCACTTACGATGTCCGCAATGGTCTGCCAGTGTGCCTGGCGTTGTGCAGGTGTGGTCTTGGATCCTGCAACAATGACCATCTCGTTATCATGTCCGGACACATACTCGACAAGTGCATTCAGTTCCACATCCGTGAAGCTGGGCTTCCTCGACGGACCGGACTGTGTAGCCGTGTCGGGGGCATCAGCCTGTGCCGGACGAGCACTCTTCCTCTTCCGCTTGGAAGGTGGTGGTGATCCTGAGTGTCCTGCGCCGCTCTGGACACTAGGGGCAGGAGCCCTGGTGGGCTCTGTATCAGGTGTGTGGGATTGCACACTCAGCATGGGAGTTGGTGCAGGCATTGGCTCAAGTGTAATGGTGTCATGGGGAATGTCAGCAGAATGGACTAGGACGGACACTGTCCTGGCTGGGTGTGTGAGAGCTGGGGTGGATGGAGCTGCAGCTGCCCCTGCAGCCTCTCCGCCCTGCCTACTTGGGGCAGCAGATGACCTTGCTGCCCCAGATCCACGTGGCATGATAGCATCAACGTGCACCAGCGCACGTGTCGTAGCCCTGCTGACCTGGAAGTCAGCCATGGAGTCAGCCAGGTCTGGTGCCACAATGGGCTGGTCCAACAAGGGCTGAGCATGGATGGTGTCAGCCACTTCAGCCTCAACGGGAGGGGGGGAGGGGGGGAGGGGGGGGTGATGGGTGCCCTTGACTGGTCCTCCACACATGGGGGGACAGGCTCACCCTGCAAGTTACGACCACGTCCCCTACCGGATCCACCACGGCCACCACTTGTGGCTCTTCCACCTTTGCCACCCTTACGGAATCCTCGCCTCCCAGCCATGGCACTGATATTAATGTGCGTATGGGAGTGGCTGTAGACAATTGTCCTGGGCAATTGGGGGTCAAAGGGGTTGGGTACCAGATGGTAATTGTACCCTAGTGCTCTAGCACGGCTGATTGTAACCCCTGGGGAAAGATGACGGGTCACGCAACGCACAGGAGGCCAAAAAAACGGAGATGACGTGCACGCAACCCCTCCTAGACCACGTGTGCAGAAAGAAAAACCTGCACTACGCTGTGGCACCCAGTAACACAAGAATGAACGTATGCGTGTCACACGCAGCCTAGAATGACCTCTGAAGGGGTAGGCTACACACGGGGCAAGCACAGAAGTTGGATACGTGCGTGACTCACCGTCTGCCAGGTAAAAGAGCGTGAAAAATGAGCGCGTTTGGCTGGCTAAACCCCCGCCAAAAGAAGATGTGTACGCTGTCTGAGAAGACAGGACAACAGTAGAAGGGGACACTGTTTGAGGGAACAGGCCCAGGTAAACCAGTACAAGAGGAAAAATAGAGAAAAAGCTGTCAGAGGTAACAGGGAGTACGAACTGGAAACGCCGTGAAGTAAATCGCGTGTGAAACGACAAGAAGTACAGAATTCACCCACTCGCTCTCCACGAAAAGCACGTACAGGAAATGGTGTTCTACATGTACCTTATATACAGGCCCACACGTACAGCGTCACTTACGCGGCGTGTACGTTCACCAATCACACGCTTTGTCACTCCTGCATGTAGATCCATTTTCACCAATCACACGCTTTGTCACTTCTGCGTGTAGATCCATTTTCACCAATCACACGATTTGTCACTCCTGCGTGTAGATCCATTTTCACCAATCACACGCTTTGTCACTTCTGCGTGTAGATCCATTTTCACCAATCACACGCTTTGTCACTTCTGCGTGTAGATCCATTTTCACCAATCACACGCTTTGACACTGGGACGTGTCACGCAACAATTTCCTGCACGTGCAGGTGACTATAGGCGCGCATATGCTGTTGACGGGTTTACGCGCTAAGGGCCTTTCCTCGATTCACACGCTGACGTGTGGGATTTCACTCCCTATCAGGCTGTCCACGCGTTCACACACTAGAGACCACGCTCCTGGCCAGGAGGCCAAATTACTGCCCCCCAGAGCCCTGAGCACGCTCCCACCTGCCATCTGCTGCTGCATGACTGCCTGCTGGCCACGTGCCCCACAGTGCTGGTGGGTGGGGGTGTTGGGAGACATGGGTGGGGGCCTGGTGGAGGGTGCCCCTGGTGGCGGGGGGGTGGGGGTGGTGGGAGACATGGGTGGGGGCCTGGTGGAGGCTGCCCCTGCACTGCTGGGGGTTGGGGGTGGTGGGAGACATGAGTTGGGGCCTGGTGGAGGCTGCCCCTGGTGGCGGGGGGGTGGGGGTGGTGGGGGGCATGGGTGGGGGCCTGGTGGAGGCTGCCCCTGGTGGCGGGGGGGGTGGGGGTGGTGGGAGACATGGGTGGGGGCCTGGTGGAGGCTGCCCCTGCACTGCTGGGGGTTGGGGGTGGTGGGAGGCATGGGTGGGGGCCTGGTGGAGGCTGCCCCTGGTGGCGGGGGGTGGGGGTGGTGGGAGACATGGGTGGGGGCCTGGTGGAGGCTGCCCCTGCACTGCTGGGGGTTGGGGGTGGTGGGAGGCATGGGTGGGGGCCTGGTGGAGGCTGCCCCTGCAATGCTGGGGGTTGGGGGTGGTGGGAGGCATGGGTGGGGGCCTGGTGGAGGCTGCCCCTGGTGGCGGGAGGGTGGGGGTGGTGGGAGACATGAGTGGGGGCCTGGTGGAGGCTGCCCCTGCACTGCTGAGGGTTGGGGGTGGTGGGAGGCATGGGTGGGGGCCTGGTGGAGGCTGCCCCTGGTGGCGGGGGGGTGGGGGTGGTGGGAGACATGAGTGGGGGCCTGGTGGAGGCTGCCCCTGGTGGCGGGGGGGTGGGGGTGGTGGGGGGCATGGGTGGGGGCCTGGTGGAGGCTGCCCCTGGTGGCGGGGGGGTGGGGGTGGTGGGAGACATGGGTGGGGGCCTGGTGGAGGCTGCCCCTGGCGGCGGGGGGGTGGGGGTGGTGGGAGACATGGGTGGGGGCCTGGTGGAGGCTGCCCCTGCACTGCTGGGGGTTGGGGGTGGTGGGAGGCATGGGTGGGGGCCTGGTGGAGGCTGCCCCTGGTGGCGGGGGGGTGGGGGTGGTGGGAGACATGGGTGGAGGCCTGGTGGAGGCTGCCCCTGCACTGCTGGGGGTTGGGGGTGGTGGGAGGCATGGGTGGGGGCCTGGTGGAGGCTGCCCCTGCACTGCTGGGGGTTGGGGGTGGTGGGAGGCATGGGTGGGGGCCTGGTGGAGGCAGCCCCTGCACTGCTGGGGGTTGGGGGTGGTGGGAGGCATGGGTGGGGGCCTGGTGGAGGCTGCCCCTGGTGGCGGGGGGGTGGGGGTGGTGGGAGACATGGGTGGGGGCCTGGTGGAGGCTGCCCCTGGTGGCGGGAGGGTGGGGGTGGTGGGAGACATGGGTGGGGGCCTGGTGGAGGCTGCCCCTGCACTGCTGGGGGTTGGGGGTGGTGGGAGGCATGGGTGGGGGCCTGGTGGAGGCTGCCCCTGCACTGCTGGGGGTTGGGGGTGGTGGGAGGCATGGGTGGGGGCCTGGTGGAGGCTGCCCCTGGTGGCGGGGGGGTGGGGGTGGTGGGAGACATGGGTGGGGGCCTGGTGGAGGCTGCCCCTGCACTGCTGGGGGTTGGGGGTGGTGGGAGGCATGGGTGGGGGCCTGGTGGAGGCTGCCCCTGCACTGCTGGGGGTTGGGGGTGGTGGGAGGCATGGGTGGGGGCCTGGTGGAGGCTGCCCCTGCACTGCTGGGGGTTGGGGGTGGTGGGAGGCATGGGTGGGGGCCTGGTGGAGGCTGCCCCTGGTGGCGGGGGGGTGGGGGTGGTGGGAGACATGGGTGGGGGCCTGGTGGAGGCTGCCCCTGCACTGCTGGGGGGTGGGGGTGGTGGGAGGCATGGGTGGGGGCCTGGTGGAGGCTGCCCCTGGTGGCGGGGGGGTGGGGGTGGTGGGAGACATGGGTGGGGGCCTGGTGGAGGCTGCCCCTGCACTGCTGGGGGTTGGGGGTGGTGGGAGGCATGGGTGGGGGCCTGGTGGAGGCTGCCCCTGGTGGCGGGAGGGTGGGGGTGGTGGGAGACATGGGTGGGGGCCTGGTGGAGGCTGCCCCTGGTGGCGGGAGGGTGGGGGTGGTGGGAGACATGAGTGGGGGCCTGGTGGAGGCTGCCCCTGCACTGCTGGGGGGTGGGGGTGCAGGGGGACATGAGCAGGTGTGCAGGGTAGTCCCCTGTTTTGTAGGCTGCCTGCAGGGGCCGTGGAGGGTGTACAGGGAACACCTGTGAGGACCCACCCAGCCTAATCGCGTGCGACTTCCCACGCACCCCTGTAATACACTTACCCAGCCAAATCGCGTGTGATGATTCCCACGCACCCCTGTAATACACGTACCCAGCCAAATCGCGTGTGATAATTCCTGCGCACCCCTGTAATACACGTACCTGGCCAAATCGCATCCCTGTAATATACGTACCCAGCCGAATCGCGTGTAAAACTTCCCGTGTACCCCTGTAATACACGTACACAGCCAAATCGCATGTGATAATTCCCGCGTACCCCTGTGATACACGTGCCCTGGCTAATCGCGTGTAAAACTTCCCGCCTACCCCTGTAATACACGTACCCTGGCCAATCGCGTGTTATACTTCCCGCGTACCCCTGTAATACACGTACCCTGGCTAATCGCATGTAAAACTTCCCGCATACCCCTGTAATACACGTACCCTGGCCAATCGCGTGTTAAACTTCCCGCGTACCCTGTAATACACGTACCCTGGCTAATCGCGTGTATAACTTCCCGCCTACCCCTGTAATACACGTACCCTGGCCAATCGCGTGTTACACTTCCCGCGTACCCCTGTAATACACGTACCCTGGCTAATCGCGTGTATAACTTCACGCGTACCCCTGATATGCACGTTACCCGCTTTGCGTTCCTTGTTTGGCAGCCCTGTAAACTGGTCCAGGGTTAGCGCAGCCCTTTGTGATGATTTTGCGATTTTGATGGCTTTTCCTTGCGCGAGGGCGTTCTTGGGGGCGTTACTGGCGCTGCTGCAGGGTCGCTGCGATACTCTGCGCCACGGCTGGTTTCGGAGCCTAAAATCCATGAATACGCTGTGCGCGGAAATCGGTTTTAGCGCACGTGCCTGGCGCAGTCAATCGCACGCGGACACTCTGCGCCAGCCGCTTGCGACACTTTTCTGCGAAATTCTATGAATTACCCTATTGGTTTACAGAATTTACAATGTTTGTAAACCTTTTCAAATAGTGTTCAGTTCATTTTGAGTGCACTTTTACTTTATTAAATAGCAATGTTGTATACCCCATAAACACAATATTTTAAAAGTTGTGTTTTAGGAGGAGTTTAACAATGAAACCTTGTAAGTACAGACCTGGAACTTACTGCAGTAGCTGTTCACCCCTCTTTGCAGTGACTTAGAAAAGGCACATATGATTTGAAGAAAACAAAGATTGTGCATCACTGGCAGCAAACCTAACAAAAGGTTATACACATATTTAAAGCCTCTCAACCATATGATTGCATGCCAACATTACACTGCAGATATCACATAAGATGTAGATCCATACAAAAACATGCAAAACAATAGCAGGGATCAAAATTCCCAGGAGTTATTTAGCTCTTTGTTATAGCCAAGGAGAGCCTGGTTACCCCGAAACCAAGAGCTACATGGAGCTACTTCTGACACACAAGGCAAGTGGTGCTATACAAAAACAGTTAGGTAATATTAACTGGGTAGGTTTGGGTGTGTGTATAAATGAGAATCATGGACACACTTAAGACATTTAAAGCATATTCAATAATATATAAAATGGTCAATAAGTTAGAGGGTGTGTCTTACGCAATGGTTACATTTGCTCTTCTCTATGCAGTAGCTCCTGGTTCCTCCGGCATAGCTCCTGCCTAATTGGTGATGCCTGATACCCATACCTGATGCCTGATTCCCCATACCCACTTTGTAGCGTTTGGACTCCCCATTGTGAAGGTCTTACTTCTCTGTGTCCTCATCGTGGAAATATGGTTCGCTTAGTCACTTTGGGAAGTCCTTTATCCCCCTTGTGAACATCGGTATGAAATTAGCATGGTGTGAATGACCACATACACATGCATAACTCACATTCTAAAAAAGCAACACGAGGACCATTAGCTAATTGTGACTTACTGCTATACTGAAAAGGAAGGAAGAAAAAGAAAGGGAGAAAGAAAAAGGCAGAGAGAGAAAGACAACAATTAGCACAGAGTGGCAGACCGCTTATAGCGAGCGCCTCCTCCATGGTAGATTGTAAGAAAGTAGGCTAACCATTAGCTATGAGTGGCAGACCGCTTGGAGCGAGCGCCTCCACAGAGCCTCTGATTTAAAGAAAGGAAGAAGATGACCATAAAAATAGTGTGAGACTGCTTAGAGACAGATATTTATCTGGGATCGAATGGAGTGGAGGGAGGCCAGAGAATCCCAAGCTGCAGGTGACAGAGATTTTCACAGGAAGGGCACAAACAACACTGAGCTTTAAGTGCTGGTCTAAAAATGTTCACAATTTGAGACAGTGGTGCAGTTTACATCACTAAGCCTGCAGCCTTGTATTACAATAGACGTTTATTACTTTGCATGCGTGTGAAGTATAAAAACGTCTAACCCGTCAAACAAATTCCCTTTAGCCCCTTCATTTCAAGAAGTTAAACATTCTTCAGTGAAAAAGATGTGTAGATTGTGCTTTTAATCAACTACCAATAAACTCATACCCTAATTCGAACAGCCATCCCAAAACAAAGAGGATTTATTTATTACCAATCCGGGTTAGCTTTAAAATCCATCACCAACATAAGTCTGTGTGGTGCTGCTGTTCCCTCTGACCTAATCAGATTTCCAGAAACCCAACTCATGCTTGTAAAATGCAGCAATCAAAAAACCCTGGTGTACAACTATATTTAATCTATTTCCAAATACCCATCTTACACTAGCAGTTGTCTAGCTCTCTTACCGGGAAGCTGGAATGGCATAGAAGTTACTCTTGGAACACAGACTGGGTTAAAGGAAATCTTGCTTGTAACTCAAGTCATCCGACTATCTTCTACCTGGTACTACCAGCAATGAGGTTATGAGATTGTGAGTGCGGACACGTTGCTACTAATCAAAATAAAGATTTGATGGGCAGGAGCACCTAGGAGCAGCTCCAAGGTATCTGGCATCACCTAGTATACAGGAAACATATCTGGAGAACTAGCAGCTAATACATGGCATGCCACACGATCCAAACTATTGTCCATTATATATGCCTCATTGTAATGTGATTGGTATTGTATTTGATAATCTTTTTCTTTTATTATGGTGTGATTGTTTTGTGGAAAGTTTATTTTAAGCTATACACTAGGTTTTATTATTAATCTGCTGCATTTTACTTTTAAATGTCTTACATGTGTCATAATGATCCATTATACACATTCCCACAACTCGTTATTTTCACATAGGTATATTTAAATGGCAGTGGTTCGACTAGGGAGTCAACTGTAGGTCTTGGTATTGCTTGGTGTCAAGCTAACTGGGCTATTTGAATTTACAAGCATGAGCTAAGTAGCTAACAGCAATTTCACTTGCTGCATACCATTTGAGGAGGACAAAAGATAATTAAATGGTCAGTCTTGCACATGGTGCCAAAACTTTTCACATGGCTCAAAGCTTTGCACAATGCAAAATACATATTTTATTTATTGCTTATTTATGTAGCTCCTATACATCAAGTGGTGTTTCAAGGTGCCACAAAACAAGAAAGTGTGTGTGTGGGGGGGGGCAACAGGGAAGAAAACAACAATAACTGTCCTACTATGCCTTGTGTCATGCGGATTGTGCAAGTGCAGTAGCAGGGAGTGCAGGGGAGAGGTGAGTAGGGAAGGGTGCAGGTAGGGTTGAAGGGAACATTCTAGGGTGGGAGGGAAGTGCAGGGTAGAGTGGCGACATACAAGTACAGAAGGGAGGAGGGGAATACGAGGGCCCATTCGGCTAGGCAAGTGCCAAGGGGAGACTAGGTGGGAAAGTGCCAGGGGATGCAGGGAATGAGGACCATATCCTAAGTGTGAGGACGGGGGTGGACCAGGCTCGGTAGGGATGCACACCCCGTCAGGCTAGTGGGGGGGGGAAGGGGCTGGAAGGGCAAGTGCAGGTTAAGGAGAACTGAGTGCTGGGGAAGACTGGGTGAGGAGGGCCTAGTGACCTGTAGGACTCAGAAGGGACCAGGCAGCCAGTCCATGAGACAGATGGGGGCATTAGCAGGGGATGGGGAGAGGAAAGGAAGAAGAGAAAAGGGAGGGTCTCTGGAAGCTTCTGGAATTTAAGAGCTGGCTCAAGCCTGAGAGGGGCAGGGAGGCTATAACCCAGGGTGGTTCCTGCCGAAGAGAGAGATCTACCCCCACTCTCTGCTTAGAAAATAATCTGATCTGCAGAGAATGGAGCTATAAAACTGAATGGTGCTAGCAGGGAGGTATTTAGGGAGAGAGATTTGAATGAAGCATGGTCCCATGCCTCAGAAATCCTTGTGGATAATGCAGAAAGCCTTGTGGATGATGCAGAAGGTCTTCAGCGTGATCCTCACAGCCACAGGGAGCCAGTGGATAGATTCTAGGGCTGGGTAGATGTGGTACATGGGTTTGAGGCCAAGGATAAGTCTCACAGTCCTATTCTGAATTAGTTGAAGGTGGTAAGGGAGGATAAAGGTAGAATGAGGAAGAGGCTGTTGCAGTAGTCCAGTTTAGAGAGGACCAGAGCCCTGGAGACATTGCGTTTCTGGGAAAAGGTGAGGAAATGGTTAATGCCTCCGAGGAGGTGCAGCTGAAAGTGGGCCTTCTTGGAAAGGTCCGCGATGAGACGAGAGGAAACAAGAGAGGAGTTGAAGAAGACGCCAAGGTTTTTAGCCTCACAAGAAGGTGAGGGGCAGGGACCCATGGACAGTGGCCAGAAAGTAGGAGGGAAGGCGGGAGCAGGGGTCCCAATGAGAAGTATCTCAGTCTTACTGGCATTAAGGCAGACATTGTTAGCAGCACACCATACTTGAATAGCAGACAGTCAGGAATGAGAGAGGCAGAAGAAGAGAAAGTGGCGGGAAGCTTTAAGGAGAGCTGTTTATCATCCACATAAAACTGAGTGAGGAGAGAAGTTGGAAATCAGGTGGGCCAGAGGAGCAAGGTAGATGTTGAGGAACCACAGCGAGAGGATAGAACCCTAATGGACATCACAGGTGGAGGAGAGGAAAGGGCCCAGTTGAACCTGGGAAGGTCAGTCAGCTAGGAAGCAGGTCAACCAGTCCATTGCCAGTTCTGTGATGCCAAGGGTATCACAGAGCTGATGTATAAGGGTGGCATGATTGACCATGTCAAAGGCAGAGGAAAGATCAAGAAGGATGAGAATAGAGGGAGAGTTGGAATCGAGAGCAAGTCATCATGAGTGTTCAGGAGAGCAGTTTCTATGCCTCTGGCTGCTCTGAAGTCAGACTCATGGTCGTGGAGACAACCAACAGATTCAGTGTGCTGGATCAGTTAGGAGATGACCAACCTCTCCAAAAGTTTGCCCAGGAAATGGGTAATGGACATAGGGCAGTAATTAGCAGGGCAGCAAGGGTCGGCAGAGCGCTTTTGAGGAGATGGTGCACAAGTGAGCGCTTGAGAGGTAGTGGGAAGGAGTGACTGCAAAAATCAGCCAAGGCTAGAGCAAGTGATGCAATGTAGTCCTTGACAGTTTTGGAGGAGCTGGGGAGCACCTGTTTGGAAGAGACTTTAATAGAGGGGACTTGTTTAGCCGGTGCTATAGGTGAGAAGGATGAGGATAGGAAGGAAGGGGAAAGTGGGGCCATGGGAGGCCTGATTGCGGGTGAGAAAAAAGCGAGGGGAGAATAGGAGATTGAGCACACAATGTCCTGAGTTTTGGTTGTGTAGTGGGAGGCCTGTGCAGTGCAACGGGCATGGGATGGCAGAAGAGAACTGGAGACTGCAGTAGGATTGGCGAGTTCCTTGCAGATTTTGAACAGTTCAACACAAGAAGGGGGTGCAAGCAAAAAGCTTAACAGAGGCTAGGGCACTAAACCTAGAACTAGGTCAATGAACACAAACACAAAAATTACAATGCCCTCTAGCCAAATATAACCAAATTATCAATGGGTATAAAACAAACATGTTTTTCTTTATTCTTATTTATATTATTCCAAAAATTAAAAATCACATAACATAATTCACCTAAAACGGAATTTGCAGTACTAATTGGCAATGCAAATTTGAAACTGCTGTCCTACCAATTTTCCAACACCTATTGCTTTCACACCACATATGCATGCCGCACACATACATAGCATAACCAATCATGATCAAAAAACAACACACATTAAAATCATATAGAGTTATACGTCACTAAACAAACTGGATACATATAACCAAAAAACGAATTTGTCTGCAAATGTCCACATTTTTCACTGTTTTGATGTTAGTATGTACAGGTTATATACCATTACTTGTATTGTTACAAAATCTCTACTTATTAGAGATATAAATATATCCATCTTCTTCGTCAACTCCAGTTTCGGCTTTACCAAGGGTCCTCAAGGTGATTTGTGGACCAGCCTCATCAAGACGAAGTGGATGGAAAGTGGTGAAAGCGGCTAATTTGTGCTGTGATGGAAAATTCACAAGATTAGAATTAATCGTCCACAGACGGGCAACTATGCACCCATTGCAAGCTTAATGATTTCAAAAAAGGAGGAAAGAAAGAAGAGGAAAAAGGAAAGAAGAGAACAATCACTTCAACCCCAGGATTGCTAAATTAACAGTTTAACAAATTAAAATGATCCACTGCTCTGTCCCCACAGAGCCCCAGCTCAAACGGTCCGCTCCAAGGAGAGAGTAAGCCAGGGGTGGAAAGAGAGGAGAGAGCAACCGTCCAGTACAAATGGTGGCTGTAAGATAGATAAACCACCCTAAAAGATTGAGAATAGGTGGGTTGCGTGATAGCTCAATTTAGTCACTGATAATCACCCAAGGCGAGAAATGAAGGGTGCAGGGGAAGGCAAGCACACATGCATTGGCGGTGGCCACCCAAGGCCGGTAAGATAGCTAAAGGCCAGTAAGATAGCTCAGCAGGTTGAGCACTCCCTGCTGCAATCTGAGCGTGATCTGCAGGTCACAGGTTTGAATCCCGGCAAGGCCAACTCAGCCTCTCATCCTTCCAAGGTCGATAAACGAGTACCAATTTCGGTTGGGTGATATTGTATGTAAATATGTGCTCTGTAAAGTGGTTTGGATTAAGGCGCTATATAAATAGCACATCATTATCACATCATTATCATATAAGGCAATAGGTTTACCTGAAAACAGCTGCTTGCAAGTGCTGGATTGCTGTTAGCAATCCTTGACAGATGACACTAAGGCAAAAAGATTTTCACATTAGTGCACATTTAACCATTTGCAGACACTCAAATAAGTACTGTGCATTCAAAATGTACCTGTTTTTAATTTTTATGCTGTTAATTAAGCAGACTAACAGCCAATTCGGAATCCTCCGGTCTAACACGGTACCATTCTGCACTGTGATTCTATTTGCTAAGCGCTGTATCAGAAGCACTGTCAGTTAATCAAAACATGTCTCTTAACAAATCAAACCAAACCACTACTCGGCTTGGTTGCATCTCACCTCTAAAGGTGCATAAATCTTTTAATTTGAAAAGAGAGGGCATGAAAAAACAAAGGCAGGGCAGGTATGGAAAAAAAAAAAACCTTACCTGTTGTCTTTGTGGTCATGCGTAGTTGTAATTCTGTTATGGCAAGATTTCAAATTAGGCTGCGTGCAATAAATCACTGGAACTCAAAGTAAGCTCAGGTTTCTCACGTTGCTGTGAAAAAAAAAGAAACACGGTTTGTTTGAGCCAAAAAGTTGAAACTGCTCTTGGGGAAAGACATTATTCCTTGCTGAAATAACAACGCAGAAAGCATTCAGGGAGGCTGAGCAAAGCACGAGAGGCTAGATCTTTACCTTGTGTCATAACCGCCGTGCATGTATATGACACATTCATGTGTTTCTTAATGGCTCCAGTTGGAATGTTTCAAATAACCAGTCAAGCTGTATACAGCAACTCAGAGGGAGTTGAAATTTACTGTGCCGCTGTGAACGAAGGAAGACGGCCCCTTGAGAAAAAGGTTTGAAAGACTGCACCCAGGGGAGTGCGTCCCTCCTTCAAGAGAGAAACCCACGAAGAAAGGCCATTTAAGAAGCCAGAAGAGAGTGCGCAAGACTGACCTTTACCTTGTTTCATTGCCGCTGCCCGTGAAGATGAAACATCCATTTGTTTCTGAAAGTCTCCAGGTGGAATATTCAAGGAGGATTTTGGTCGCCTTGCACTCGCAGTTTGTAAAGTATTGGCGCCTTTCATGAAAAGTATATGCGGCATGGATATAGAAAGAGAACTGATCCCTGAGTGAAAGTTGCTACATAAATCATGGATGGAGAAAGAGGACTGAAGTCAGTTAGAAGCTGAATCACACTGTGCCTAACACAAATGAGAATTAGAACAGTTCAGCAGTGTTGTTGCATACTTGCCAACATTCTGTGACCAAAAAGATGTAGGATTTTTAAAGTTTCATGAATAATAATTCGCATAACAATTACATCACAGCAAAATGCAAAACATACATTGTTGGCACCACTGAAGCATTCTAAAATACACAACCCACCAGACAGCACATGCAAAGATGTTCAAATGTTAAAAATGCATAATTCTGAATGGTAAGTTAACGTACAAATTCAATTACCTAACTTCACAGAAGGCAATCAGAGCTGGTAGGCAACGTTTCTACTGCTCTGAAGCAGCAGCCTGGGCAATACATTTGTATTCCTGGAGTGCAAGTTGAACACTGAATGACATGGAGACTGATACCCCCTCAGTCTGATAGCATATATGCCATAGCTCCCGATTTGGGTGGGAGACTCCTGATTTTTCTTTGAAAAATATTGCAATTTTTTACGTTCTCCCGCCTAAAATAGTTATTTCTCCAACGCATTTCTATGGGGAAATTGCTGTCTCCCGATTTCTCTGTAGAAATCTCCCTCTCAGTCGTGTCAGAATGTTGCCATGTATGTTATAGACACATGCTGTGTGATGGTGTTACGCACTGCCACTTGCCTTCGCTGGTGGTTCACTCTGTGTGTGGTTCTTTCTAACCGTCATACAGCGACGTGAAGTATATTGTACACATGAATTCATATTTGCGTAGAAAAAGTAGCAAATCTTAAATGCTATCTGCTGAGCATAAAGCCCTCTCATTATTATTTAAGTGCATAGTCTCCTGTGCATCGCAAAGCGCTGTCTCTGTTACAGTACTGGGCGCAATTCGGTGTTAATATGCGTTTAGCTGAAGCGTCCTTGGTGACAAGAGGAGGTGATATGAAGTTCTGAGCAGAATGTTGTCTGTCATTTACCTGCAGGAGTTGTCAGGCACTATCCCCGCTAAGAACGCGGCTGAAAAATGCTTTTAAAAGGCATACCTCTCAACCTTTTGAGACTGCTTAGAGGGTGAGAGCCTGGGTTGGACACCGGAGGCGGTGCCCAGGGTTAGAGGAAGTGACATCACAGGAAGGTGTGCGAAGAAAATACCACTATTAACTTACTACACTGCTACAAAACTAGGCTCTTTTGCATGCAACCATTGTACCAAGTAAATGCAGTTAAAAAAACAGTTCACATGTTATTTCTGTACAGTTTATTTTTTTCCCCCAGAAGCAAACCTGCCTGCAAAATAAATGTAGAACTTTCACAAGAAACCAACTGTGCTCACATGATGTTTAAACTCGAAATAGTGGAACAGAGGCAGTACATCAATCTGGAGACTAAAGCCTCAATTTGAACAATTATTCATTGGTCAGTTTGCAATTCAAATACCTTAGTTCTTATGCTTCAGGTTGTATGCTCGTGTAGCCTTTTTGGCTAGCTCTATCAAATCATCATTTGGCTTCAATCTGTGGCAAGGTTGTGAGGCTTCATTGGTGTGTAATTTTACTCGTATAATTGACGATAGTGTTCTGGACAGATCTAAGCTGCTTCTAAATTCTGTTTTGTTCTTTCTTATCATGGAGAACACCCTTTCTTCCTGAGCATTTGAATGAGGCAAAATTAAAATTAGGAGTGCCAGTTTACAAAGATGAGAGAAGAGTTTTAATTTAGCAAACCTTGCCCAGATTGTGTCCATCCTTTCAGGTGGCTCATCAATGTCTCGTATTGCTCAACATATTTCTATGATGACGTATATAATCTAAAGCTAATTATGAAAGGCATTTTTACAAATAATGTATTAGTGAAGCACATGAAAGGCAAAGGGGAACCTTAATAAATATCTATATCAACTAAACTTGTGAAGATGTGGTCTGTGGCTTAAATTGTCAACATCCCAGGTCCACCATTTAACCAAAGTGTGTGATCCTGGGCAGATCTGCAGCTCTGTGTTTTACTCTGTAAGTGTTTGACTGCAGAGCGTATGTTAAAATATCATGCTATTATTTAAAAAAGGCCTGACTATAGAGTTGCCCCATATATAACAATCGTGCAATTTAGGTATTTTGAACCACAAAGTTATTTGCCAATTGGCTTACTTATTGGAACGTATTCTAAAGTCTACTTCCATCGTGCCTCCATATAGCAAAAACGGATGCAAAGCACTTTTCTGTGAAGTCACTTCTGTTGGTGTAATGCATATACAAATTAAGAGGTTTATATGAATTTTGCCCCACAGAGCATGGACAGAGCTCTAATAGATGAGTTCCATGCATCTGTAATGATTTGAAGTTTTCTTTTTTTGTTGTGTGTCAAAATGCCATGTTGTTCTGTTTTTATAATTGTGGTGGTAGACAGGCACAGTCCTGCCGCTCCTATGCAGTCTACCCACGACAGAGAAATAATCTATAGCACAGGATGAAGGGCAACAGTGACAGCAACTTGTATGAAGACGCTACATAGAGAGGCAGCTGGCCAGCAGCAGGCAAGACTTTCCAGCACTCCACAAGTGAGGGACATTCTATTAAAGTGACATAACTTTGATATTATTCATAGATGAGTATTTCACTTATATATCTCTCATCCATGAGTAATATGAACCACCCTGCTCAGCATGTGCCCTTGAAGGGTGGACGGGGAATGCTCAGCACAAATGTTAATTCCGTTTCATGCTCTTTCTCGGCCTCCAAATGGCTGTAAAATGCCTGGGAGGGTCAAAGTAAACACACCCGGCTTGTACACCTTACTTTTGCACTTGGGGGCTTTGGTAAAGGCCCAAATGTTTGCAGAATTAGATTGGTGGTCACCCTGGCCTAGTTCCAAACTGAGCCACGCCCTGGGCCCAACAGAAGATTGGCCAACCCACTGTGCCCAACTCCATGCTGGAAACACCCTGTGCCATTACTTGGTACAACAACACCTTCTGCCAGCACCAGACTGAGCAACATTTTGCCCAGTAACAGACTGAACAACTCCCTGTCTCAAACAACCGACTGAACAGCAGCCTGTGTCCAGCACCACAAAGGGCATGGAGGTATGCCCAGAACTCATGCAAGTCTCTCTCTCTCTCCCCCCTCTCCCTCTTCATTTCCCTCTCCCTCTCTCCATCTCCCCTTCCATCTCCCTCTCCCTCTCCCCTCCCCCTCTCACCTCCCTCACCCTCCTACTCCGTTTCCCCCTTCCTGTTTCTCTCCCCCTCTCCCTCTTCCCTTCTCCCCTTTCTCCTCATCTCTCCCCCCTCCCTCTCGCTCTCCAATTCCTCTTTCCTCTCCCTCTCCCTCCTCCCTCTCCCTCTCTCCATCTCCCCCTCCCTTTCCCTCACCCCTCTCTCCCCTTCCCTCTCCCTCGCCCTCTCGCCTCCCGCTCCCTTTCCCCCTTCCTGTTCCTCTCCCCCTCTTCCCTCTCCCCCCTTTCTCCACATCCCTCTCCCCCTCCAAATCCTCATTCCTCTCCCTCTACCCCCTCCCTCTCTCCATCTCTCCCTCCCTTACCCCTCCCTCACCTCTCTCCCCTTCCCTCTCATTGTTCCTAAGTAAACTACACTACGAAAAATATGGTTATGATTTCACTAAGGTGATATACATTTCATACAAGAATGGATCACCATACGTATCATTAATATCTGTGTGTATAGATCCATATTGTCAAATTACTGTGACTCCAAGCAGACGTCCAAGGCCACATGATAATATGGTATTATATAGCACTTACCCTTAAGCTCTTTTTTATAGAACAAATATGCATACAAATATCATTGCAGTGAATTATTTTTGAAACGTGAAAAAATCCTACATTTTTTTGGTCACAGAATGTTGGCAAGTTACGCAGTGGGGCTGACAGCACTTTTCTTACCTGGAGGCTGGCTTTGTTTTCCTGAAGTAATCCTCCTCGCCTCCACGACGGAATTCAAAGGCGGCAGCAGTGGCTCAGAGTCCTTGGATCCGAGGCTGCAGCAGCAGGCAGGCAGGCACTGCCACTCCGAAACGAGGTTGTCTGTCTCAGGCGAAAAAGCTTGCAGGATGCATGTCGCACACAAGAAACCAAACGACTTTTGTTTCCCGCGCACTGGCTCATTAAACATGCCAGATGCCAGTGCCCAGAGCCAGCAGCATGCATGTGCAGTGCTACTGAGTCTTGTGAGGTGGGGGCTGGCGGGTGGGCAGGTGTGTGGATGCTTTTGGCGGGTGTCACCCGCCAAAAGCGGGTGAGTTGAGAGCTATGAAAAGGGTTGGGATGCTGTCAGAAAATGCTATCCTGGTAATGAATGACTGAGCATGCGCAGACACACTACGCATGCTTAGTCAGCAGGAAAAGCATTTTCTGACAGAAAGCAAAATCCGACCTTACACCAGAACTTCTTTTTTAGAAACGGCAAGAGTTGCACTTTACAGCTCCTTTCCACACAAAAAAGAAGGATGATGGTAAAAATAACACATTTCAGACACACTGTTGGGTCCACGTGCTTCTCGAATAAATGTGTTCTTCATACAATCAATGTTTTAAAGTTTAGGGAGCCCGAGACAAAAAGCTGAAAAGGTACATCAGTACGTTAAGTGACGTTATCATCTCACAAGCAGCTCAACCCAATAACCTCTTACCACCCAAACTCGCCCAATATCTCAACCACATAACAACATCACCCATGGTGGCTGGTTGTTTATAACCAAGAACACTGGCCACAAACTAAAAAGTAGGACTACACTCCCAATATACACCATCCTCACAACCCCCATGTCACTGTGGAACCCCACAGTAAATAATGTCTTTTTCCACCACTGGTCCTGGATTCGAACAGTGCTTATTTGAATGTGAAAATTGCTTACTCATAATCCGTATTACTCCGAGGCATGTTCTTCCTCGTCACAGTACTTACTCATTGAGGCCCCGCCTCCATTGGCAGGACCCTTCTATATTTTTTGTTGTTCCTCCTCTCTCTCTCATCACATGCATTAGTGTGCCCACCCATACACCTGTAGTTCCATACTTCATAATCATATGGGCCCAGACATCTCTACTGGGCCGTACGCAGTGGGTTATAAGTACTGTGACAAGCCAGGACAGGACTAGGAGTAATAAAGAGTATGGTGGTTGTGATGGATGTGATGTGGGTGTGATTTTGATGAGGATACAATGTTGTTGTAATATTGATGTAATGTCTGATGTGGTTTTGATGTGGAATGAGAAATCAAGGGGTCCCCTTGAAATGTGTCTTCAAGGGACAATCAGATAGATTAGACAAAGGCAGTTGACCTAATTATTCTCTCACTTAAACCTCCAGGGCACATACTGCACACAGCCCGGGGGGCAATGCAAACGCTTCCCTGGATACGTGATTGGGCACAAAGCTGATCAGGTTAAGATGCATGGGGGCTTGTGGGAGGACATTTAAACATGATGTTTGGGGCTTCCTTGACTAAAGATGGGAAAACCCACATGAGGCGCCTGTGGGGTGCGTACACTATAATGGAGATATGTTCCAACCATCAATCCCTCTGTGTGGTTTTATTCTGTGGAAAAATCTTAGATAAAACAAAAGAGCAGCTCAACATAGGAGATTTGTATTGGCCTCTGCATGGCAAAACAAAGATAGGCGGCCAGTGAGGAGCTTAAACACTAAATGTCCACATGCAAAAAGTGAATAAACTCTCTTTGTTAGCAAGATGGTAGTGTAGTTGAAACCGGAGTAGAAAGGCAACAAGGTGAAATGAATGCTGCTGGATACTGCAAGGCCGGAGGGAGTGGATAGCCTGAGGTTGGCAGCTTCTGTAATAATAACAATCTTTTACACCATATCACTGTTTTAAACATACAATCAGTCATGCTCGCTCAGGCACACTGTCACTCAGTCATGCCCAGTCACTCAGTCGCGCCCACTCAGTCACGCTCAGGCAACAGCCAGCGTAGCAACCCCACCAAGGAGACCACCACCACGAACCATAAATGCTGCCATTCCGACACTGCTTAATTCCCTTCCCCTTCTTGACAACAACGCTGACCCAGTGACTTTTTCTTCTTGAGGGGGTCCATCCTCGAAGGGTATCGTCGAGTAAAGCTGAGAGACTCCACTACTTCGCCTTCCAATGGACCCAAGGTACTAGGATGAGGAAAAGGTGCTTCTTCCTGCAGGGGTAACACAAGGGTCCTGGATTTGTTTTGGGCCTGACCCTTATGCTACTTCCCAGGTACTTTGTGGTGGTGGGACCTGTAGAAGCAAGAACAGGCAATTATTGAACATATAAGGACTGGGCTCTAATATATAAGCAAACTATTAAAAATCTGGGTGTGTTTTAATATCTCTGCACCCCACTCTCTCACTAAGTACACTCCCTGCAGATCTTTACATCCCTTGGGTACATGTCAAGCGATTCGGCAAACAGCGGGCTGGTGGACAATCTCTTTCCTCAGCTGGCACCCTCTTATGAAACAGCCTCACCCTTCCTCTTCCTCTTGTGCCAGATCTCCTCAGAATTCAGAAGCTCCTCAAGACTCTCCTTTTCACCTCTTCCCCTCTGCCCCTCCCTCCTTTGCCAAATCCCACAGTCACTGAGATTGGTGACCAGGGCCCTTTTGTGTCCACCTGGGTCCTGGCCTCAACCCACCATTCGCTTTCAGGCTCTGCCTACCCCCAGCACTTGCTTTAGGCGCCTACTGCCCTGTGCTATCACAGGCCTGCACTTATTGATTGGCAGTCGCTCACTCACCAAATGATCCATGCCAGTCACTTAACAGCTTTCAAGTTACTCCCTAGCACTTCCCTCCTTATTACTCCTAGCACTTGCCCGCTCAGCTCTATCTCTCTCTGCACTTGAACGCTCTGAGTGCTCACAAGGCCTAGTAGGACCTCCCTCTTTCATTGTTATATTTGCCTTTCATTCCCATGTTCCCTCCCTGTTGCCCTGTGGGCACTTTTAAACACCATTTACTTAATGTATCAGCACCTTACAAATGCACAATAAATAAAATAAATGACTTACCTTTTATTGTTGGTTGCCCAGGTTGGCTGCGGGGGATTCACACAGTATTGCTTTTTTATTGTAAAAAAAATTCTGCAAGTGTTCCAAAGTAATTGCCTACATTTCTACATTTGAGGTTTGAAGTTAAACAGTGCTTAATAATTTTAGTGCATTTTATGATATATGGCATATGCCCATTTATGCCTATTGCTTACGATTAGAATAACCATGGTACCATATAGTATTGTATCTATTGTTTTAACTATTGAAGTAGAGTGTTTCTGAGTGCAAAGTGATTCTTATTTATTTGTATCTATTCACCTAACCCTAATGTTATCTATTAAAAGAGCTGTGTTAGCACATAACAGTGTGTAGACATTCCTATGTGGGGGCTTGGGGATTCACTGTACTTAAGAACCAGCCTGCATCACTGCCCTTGATTCTCAGCCTTGGTTGCACGTCCATTGCCTCTGTGCCTCGTGCCTAACCATATAGGTGATAGTATCAAAGACACCCCCCTCCATTCTTTACACCAATATCATACTGCAATCAATTCTACTAGATAACCAGACAAATGTAAAGAAATCAATAAGGGCATATGTACACTGGGGAACATTTTCTGGAAAGAATTAAATGAAGAGCACTTCAAGCTACTGCAAAACATGTACGGATTAAATGAAAATAGAGTAAAGTGCTTCCTAAGAGCAAACATGTACAGAAGGGGTTTTTATTTGTTCAAGTGCCCAATGTGTAGTGTGGGTTAAAATCCCAGCATCACTGTTTAACCAAGCTTCATAAGCACCAACATTCATGTTTTTCCTCTTTTGCTGCCAGTCACCAAAGTGGCATGAGCCATCCAAAGTACTGCCCCACAGGAGAATAAGTGAAACCATTTGCCAAACCATGTGAGGCTATGTTTGCAACATTGTTGTAAACTATTTAAATCTTTTATTAATATTTTACAGAACATTTGCAAACCTTTCAAACCATAGGTTGGGTATGGTTTACAAACAAGCAAACCATTGTAAACACAAGGTTTTGCACATAGTTTACATTGTTGTAAAATGTTTGCAAACGTAGTGTACACTCATTCAAATGTTGTGTAAACTACAAGTAGACATTATGTTAACAAAATGTTTACAATAGCTGTGCAAACTGTTGCAAAGTTGAGGTTACGCAATGGTTTACCAATCTGAGAACATTGGTAAACTATCGTTTTCATGCAGTGCTTATAGTTCAATGATGTGTTGATATCCTTTTGATATCATGGAAGGTGGTTTTACAAGTAGGTCCTGTAATGCAGGCCAATGAATGTCCTTGTAGTCCTGTGTACTTGCGCACTGGACAGGTATCCATATTGTGCAGTAGTTTAATTTTGATTTTGTCTTTGCTTTTTACATATTGATTGAGGAATTGGCGTAAAGACTTGAAAAATTGTTTGGGAATGTTACACATTGACGTGCATGGCCATTTGTACACTAGATGTTCTGATTCAGTTGAATGGAGGGGTAATTCTAAGTTTTCACGGCATATTTTTGTAAGGAGTACTTCTTGTTCCAATATGGTATTATTCACTTTTTCATAACCTCGACCACTGCTATGTATGGCAATTGTATTTGTTTGCTTTTGTTTGTACGTTTCTTCATTAAAGTATGGTTCTGTGCTCGTAGTGTGATTCCATTTACCTCCGCAGATACTTAAGAAGTTCTTTCTGTTGACATTTTGTTTATTGAGAAGTCTTTTTTGTAATTTAGTTATTAGTTTTGTTAGTGGTTTCATTTTGTTTAACACTAAAATAAATAACTTTCTTTTGAGAAGAATTGCACTGTCTATCATTGCTTCTAAGATTAATTTCCTACGATAGGTTTTAAGCATTGAACCTGATTTCTCTCCTGTTTTTATAAGATTTTGAAGGACTTTGTGACGGTACATTTTGGCTAAAATACTTTTCTTGCTATGCTTACCTTGCACTATATCAAAATGTAAAGAAGCAGTTTTATCTGTAGTGATAGCTGATTTTCTGTTAATTGTTTTTTGGTTTGTTTTACATTTTGATAGAGGAGGCAATGTTTTTGTACTTGAAACTTCTTGTGTTTCACTAAATGACTGTATTTGCTGTTTTGTTTCAACTTTTTTTACAAATTCTGCTAGAGATGGATGCTTATGTTGGACACTTTTATTTTCATTTGCTCTATTTCTGCGTTGTTTTCTACGGATTTGATTTTTGGTAGGCATTCTTTAGGGTCTGTTGAAAAAAATAAAGAAGGTATGGGTTGGGGTGTTCTGCAATGTATGTGTGCTGTGTGCATGAGTGTTTGAGTAAGATGATAAAGATGTATGTAATGGTATGTGATTGTGCATTGGGAACTACAACTAGTAGGGATGGGTATTCTTGAATTTATGTGCTACTAAACTGGGGTTCAGATGACAGAAAAAAGTAAGCTAGTGGTGTGGAGAAGTACAAATAATAAATCTAATGTATACAATTAAAAAATTGTTTGTTTTATAATATCAAAATTCTAGCGGTTGAGTTGGGTAATTTGTGTGTCCAAAAATAGGAATTTGTGGGCCATTATGGCTGTAAATCGCTGTTTAAGACATGGGGATTTTTGGACTGAATGGTGCACAATCTCTATTTTTAGGCACATAAATAGCATGAATTAACTTTACAGTGTGTTTGAGTAATAATACAAATATTATGGTGATATTCTACTTACTTTTTTTTCTAAAATGAACAGGTTACTTCGTAGTTCTTCTTTGTTCTTCAAATTCGGCTGCTTCTTTTCAGGAGAATGGTCTTCACTGCAATTGTAAAAGAAACAAATTAGTAATTTTGTTTGTATATAGCACTGTTTCTAATTTAGACATTGATTTTTTTAATTGAAATCCTCAGCGCCTTCCTCAAAACCATTGAAACTATCTTATTTACATAAAATATGTCGCACCAGTTCAATACATATGATATTTTCTTAATGAACAAATTGTATTGCAATGACTAACTGTAGCAAACAAAATATCTTTACTATGTCTTGTGAAATTCATAATGTACCACTGAATACCACTATTTCTGTAACTAAGCTCTTCCAGGTAATAGTGCCTCAATGTCATGCTTAAATTAAAGTAATTAAATAAATAAAGAAATAAAAAAAATATGTAATTGTATAAGTATTATTTTTTGAGATTTGAACATAGAGTGTGCATGCATGCAATTTTGTTTGAATATATGTAGTCTATATATTTCATTTAAAAAATGTTAGTTTAACATGATCTGAGTGTGTGTGTATAAAGAAAGTAAATAGTATGAAGGTTTATAAGTGACAGTTGACTTTAGGAGATTGAAAAAAGAACAGAAGATTCATTTTACAGATTACACAAGCTAAAGCCAGTTTGAAAATGTGTTCATGTACTGTACAGAAAATATGCATACCTGTAATTTGTGTTCATGCATATGGATATGCATGGAGCTGCAAGTAGAAATCTTGGAGACTTATACAGTATTTCTTGTAGATGGTGCTTGCCAATGATATGACACTTGTACTCAGAGAGATTTACAGTACATTTGCAGTGCTGATCTATGATGATACAGTTAGATGTAGAGGTCTTGAATGTGATTGGTGGATGGTCATGTGACTTCATAGCTACATCCAATGAGGGAATGGCACAGAGAGTGAAGTGGAAATGGTAGAAGGGCTGTTCATGTTACAATATGTCCGCGGACATGGCGGTAGTTCGCGGACATCGGGTGTTACATCCGGGGATCTTTGGGTTCAGAAGTCATGCAAATGAGAATGAGCACTGAAAGGGATTGGTCAGGAAAGTTTAGTGGGTGTGTTGTGCCAGGAGAGAGTTTCTCAGATACTCTTTTTGCTGAGAGAACAACAGATAGCTATAGCTGTGTGTTTCAGAAAACAGATTGTTTGGGTTTTGGGAGATTCGTGGATATATTGGTTGAGGTGCATGCAGAAAGCTGTGGAGTAGCTGTAGATCTTGGATTTCCACATGTGGAAGTACACTGGCATGGAGTACGTGGAATGAAGTGGTTGGAATTGCTACCTCTCTGTGCTACTTTGGAGACAGAGCAACATCCAGACATAATTGTAATTCATTGTGGAGGGAACAGTTTAGGACATGTGTCTGGAATTTCTTTGCGATTTGCTATGAAATAAGGACTTGGGAATGTCATGGACATGTTTCCTAATTCTCAAGTAATATTTTCACACATTGCGCAGAGACAAATGTGGCTTTGTTCTTCTTCATTTGGTCCACAAATGGAAAAATCAAGGAGCAATGTTAATAAGGCTCTTTGTGCCTTTTTAAGAGATTTTGGCATGTCCTCTTTTCAGAATGAAAATATTATGTTTCGTAGTACATACATTTTTCCCAGAGATGGAGTCCATCTTACTTATGCTGGCAATCAGATTTTTCTAAAAAATGTACAAAATGCATTGCAACCTTTTTTAGAATTACAGCATCCATTTTTAAGTAGATATTAAGCATTTACAATTTTTGACATACAAACACCTCCCAAAGGCTCTTTTTAGAGCCACACTTCCTCCCAGAGAAAATTGCAATGGTTATGATAGGGTAGCACCCCAAATTTTTAGATGTCCGTGGAGGGCCCTGCTTCATTTATTTTCACTTCTATTTTTTAACTGTGAAAGGCGGCTCTGAAAAGAGCCTTATTTTTTTTTTTGTTATTTTGTATTTTTTTGTTTTTTATACACAACACAATAGGAGAGGAGGGGAAAGGAGGGTAAAGGGGGGGACACCAACCACAGGGATAAGAAAGGGCGACCTGAGAGAGGAAGATGTAGAGTGGGTTTTATTTGGGTAGTGAGCAGGTCTTCTCATGCTCTGAGACGATAGTCTCAAAAGCACTACGAAGTCCCTCCCCCCTGCAGAGTACTGTGTCGCAGTACATACATACAACTGTGACCCTTGAAAGTTAAGGGTCATCAGAATTATGTATTGCCTGTGAGGCAGCTTGAGGAAGACGCTGTCCCACAGAGGTGGTCCTTGTGGTGACAGGATCGGAAACGGAGGATGAAGTAGAGGAAATCAACCTACTATGCTCCTTGCAAGGTACAACCTTGCGAATGGCCCCAGAGTGAAATGACCTTAGGTGTTGGTTCATTGTAGTGGTCCCAAAGCTGTACGAACCATGCCTCCCGCGACTGAGTAGCACTCATTGCAGGTGACACGGTTCGCACAAGACTTAGGGCCATTCCCATCAATGGTAAACAACCGCCACACCCAAGACTCACGCCTAGTGTGGGTGGTAGGGATTTCCTCTACCTCATTCTCGTCATCCTCTTCTTCCTCCTCTGCATCCTCACTCCTGTTTCCCTCTTCAGGCCCTTGGGAAGGTGGTGGTGGTGGAGGGGGTTGGGGGTGGTGCTGAAGCAGGTGACAGTAGTGCAGCCATGGATGCCATTTCCATGATGGTGTTATCTGCAAGTTGCAGAAAAAATAGCTGTGCTCTGAAGAATAGCCAGAAACACAATGAGAATAAGCTCTAAGGCGTGGTCTTTTATAGGGGTGCTTGTACGCGGTTCGCTGACATGCGCGCTTTCCGCGGACAGATCGAACACAAAAAAAGGTTCAAAAACTTCCAAAAAGTATGTAGAAACTCAGTATTAGTATGTGGGACATGTGCTATGGTGAATTTTTATTGAGAAATATTGTGGATTACTTGAAAATGGACTTTTAAATTGTTCGGGGACACGAACAGTGTCCGCATTCAGAACACGCGATCAGCATGGGCACGGTCACATGATCCCTTCGCGAACATGTTCGCGAAGGAAGCGGCTGTCCGTAGGACACCAAATGCATGGACATTGGTTTGCGCATGCGCTTTGATGTTCTACGGACACTGTTCGGGTCCTAAAATAATTAAAAGTGTGTCACATGTCAAACAAACCTTTCTGGACACCGCATGTGTTCTAGAACAGTTTGAAGTTGGTAGCGAACAGTACGGACAGGTAGAGTGTTCTTCAGGACACCTCCATTTTTGTATGTTTACGAACATTTCAGGACACTACTTGTATTCTTAGAACAGTTTCCACTTGCTATAGAACAGTACGGACAGTTATAGTGTTCTTCAGGACACCTTCATTTTCGTTTATTTACGAACATTTCAAGACACCAATTGTGTTCTTAGAACAGTTTTAACTTGCTAGTGAACACTACAGACAGGTATAGTGTTCTTCGGCACACGTCAATTTTCGTTAATTTACGAGCATTTGAGGATACCGATTGTGTTCTTAGAACAGTTTCAAATTGCTAGCGAACAATACGGACAGGTGTAGTGTTCTTCAGGACTCCTCCATTTTTGTTTATTTATGAACATTTCAGGACATCAATTGTGTTCTTAGAACAGTTTCAATTTGCTAGCGAACACTACGGACAGGTATAGTGTTCTTCAGGACACTTTAATTTTCGTTTCTTTACGAACATTTCAGGACACCGCGTGTGTTCTTAGAACAGTTTCAATTTATAGCGAACAGTACGGACAGGTATAGTGTTCTTCAGGACACCTCCATTTTTGTTTATTTACGAACATTTCAGGAAACCAATTGTGTTCTTAGAACAGTTTCAACTTGCTAGCGAACACTACGGACAGGTATAGTGTTCTTCAGGACACTTTAATTTACGTTTCTTTACGCACATTTCAGGACACCGCGTGTGTTCTTAGAACAGTTTCAACTTGCTAGCGAACAGTACGGACAGGTATACTGTTCTTCAGGACACCTCCATTTTCGTTTATTTACGAACATTTCAGAACACCCGCGCTGTCCGCAGACATCTACATTGTTTTTTTTTTAAAAAGGAACCTAATTACAACAAAATATATAAATGTAACTTTATTTAACATATATTAATAATTTATGATAGAGAAGGTGAGGCAGAAACGGAAACAAAAACAGGAGAATTAGGGGTTTCAACATGATTGTTATCAGGTGAAGAAGGGATGGAAGTCTCATCAACACATTTTGGGTTATGGAGAGGGTTTGGGTATAATTGACTGGGATATGGTGAGGGGGGCAAGTACATGTGGGACAATGGTATGAGGTTTTTGTTTTAAAATGATCTTCAACAAAAGCTTTCAAATTATTAAAATTGGTCAACAATAAATCTGTTTATTCTTTTATGCTGTCAAGAGTGTTATCCATAACAGTTTCTTAAGAGGTATTTTCTATTTTGGTATGCTCTGCACAAAAAAAAATATATATGTTAAATGTATATAAAATAATAATAATTACATGGTTTATATTGTAAAGTGTTTACCAATAGTTTCACTATCTTCTGGCATTTCCTCATGTGGGAAATGCTCCTCTAGCCATTCCAGAGTACTAGACATTTCTGTGAGATAAAAAAAGATATATATTTTTTTTAATCTAATACAGAAAGTTTATACATATATGAGTAAAAGGAAGTACAATTACTATTTCAGTTAAGATATGTTCTAAGTACTCTGCAGGTCTGGTCTTGCTCTTAGTTCTGTATTGTTTGTGAGGTAATTATGTTGGAAGCCAATTTATCTTCTTTTGGTATATTCCATTTTAGAACATATTGTATTTAAATGAATGGTTAGTGTGTTACATATATGGGTTACATTTCTTATGTATTACTATATATAATGTGTATGTGTGCTGCTTTTTGAATTTGTTAAATGTTCCTATGTTATGATATAACAATCAAACATACCCCCCCAGAGTTTTTAGGTAGTGGTGCTGTTCTCTGAACATGTCCGCAGACATTAAAAGAGTTCACGGACATCAGGTTCAGTAGAAGGGGTTCAGTATGTTCCATATTACATGTACATAAAGTCAAAGTTATTATTGTGAAAAAACTTTGTTAAAGGGACGTTATGGTTAAGTTGCGTTACTAAAAACCTATGAAATTCAGTAAAAAAAACGTTGTTAAAGGGACGTTATGGTTCCAAGTAAAACTGAAAAACCCTTGAAATTCGCTAGTTATGGTAAACTAAGCAACCATAATTCACGCCACCACCGTGCGCTGCTAAGCCTATCACCCAGGACATCAAAGATGACATTCAGCATTATAGGCAAAGGTGTCTTGTATGAAAGTCCAAATTAATTTCATACTGGGCAGGTTTTTAATTACCAGTATCTGCAATGCAATTACACGGGTTTTAAAAGTATTCTATGAAGTACACACCTGACCTTGTTCAACGTTCCAAATGTGCATGTTGATCTTTAATCCATTAGCCTCTTATCTCTTCAACATTAATATCAAATCATTTTAAAACTTTAAAATCCATAATATAGACAGGAAATCACCACCAATACTCGGTGCACGTGACGTCCTGGCAGGCATTGCTAAACAGGTTACAAAATGACATACTTTTCTGATCACGTATAAAGGAAATCTACAGGTTCCACTTCTGACGGCTACAATATCAGTAAACATACACCCACTCACAAGGCATTCCAAGGAGAAAATCCATTAGAACACACTATGTGCTTCACCTCAATCATCCCTATGAGAAATACATTAACATCCTTTTAGGAGTTTTCTGACAAATATAAACAATACAAATATAAAAATCCAAATACAAAAATACTGCATCAACAAGATCATGAATTGAGGATGCACTGGACACCAGATTAGCCTTTGGGAAATTATCTTCACACCACAGAAAGTATACTATGCCATGGTTTTGACTATTTGGAAATAGCAATGTGCAAGATCAAATTACAATATCGTTCAACACCTGAATCTATTAAAACATGTTTTTTTTTAAAACGACATTCTGCAGACTGGTGTAATGCTATGACACATTTCTGCCTCTCAAAAAGTACCAGTTTCTACAGATGTATTTTCACACTTGCTTCTTCAGACATCATTGTAATATGGATCTCGCCGTGGCACAGGGTGAGGTACTAGACTTAATGGGGCACATACCGTGCACAGACATGATTGTATATTAGATGCACATGATGGCTTCTCAAATGAAATCAAGTTTAAATCTGATAATTGTCATGCAAGGAACAAGGCAACATAAAAAAAAAGTCTTCCTTAAAGGCAGTGCAACCTATATCAACATTTGACACAACTATACTCAAACTTTGTGATATGTAAATAGTTATTGCAAAGGCATAGGGCCCATTAAAAAATCAGACTCTACAGATTGCACACTGTCTCAAAGCAGACGCAAGAAATGCTGTTTGATCAATTGACTTCTCTTGTCAATCATGCGAGTATTAGCATTTGTATTCAATTCTGATGGCAGTGCTTGTCCGACTAAATTATCACTGGCCTTCATTGCAATTATATTTTCATTTTCAGTGCCCATCTTTGCAGAATTTAACCTTTCCCATTCCGCAAGAGTATGCATCAAGCAAGCACTTTGCATGAGTTCACTTATCCTTTAACACCAACATAACCACTGCACCAGTTCCTCTTTTATTTTAAATATTGGAAATTGTTTGATTTCATGATGCATTCTTCGCAGAATCTTCTAGCATTCATTTACATTTATTTTAAATTGATGCATATTTTAGATGTGAAGATTGTTTCATGCTATCATGTAACCCATAGTTTTAAAATGTAGCAGATCATCAAGTATGATCACATGGTTTCCTCCTATCAGTTCTTAAACCAGTAAAAGCAAAAATGTCAGGGAGCTATAGTATAACTTCCTTGACAATGATCATTTGCATTGTCTGCGTCCTCGGACAACATTGTGTGCCACAGTGTTCTCAATTTCAAATTGTTGTTATACTCATCTGATAGATGTACACTTCCTATATGAATTGATTCCAAGGATCATAGGGGGCAGTCTCCACGAAACATAGCGTGCAGCTAGTCTCTTGTTGGGCACAATCTCTCAGTGCAAAAATCAGAACATCTGTCCATGCGGCAGCAACACTGGAGGACATTATTGGCAAGAACAGATGTTTGTTGTTTTCATTCTGAAAACCATGCAAGCCTTCTTTATCAACATCGACATAAACTGCCATCTCTGCTTCACTGAATTTAGGAATGCAACTTCTGGATACTTTGTGTGTTGCATAATTTTCTCAACTTCCTCTATGTGACTTGTTTCTCATCCATCTGTATAACTGGGTCACCAAAGGCATTTGACTAGCACTGACACGCTTTAAGCTCTGTACAACAGTGGCATTTAACATCTCTGCTGACACACCCTATCCTCTAACATTTCCAACTGCACCCTCTTTAGCTTCTCTTCACCCAGACACTAAAACCTTAACGCAGCTGCTGAAGAGGACTGAGAACACTTGCACAACTTTTTTTTTAAAGCCCCATCAATTTAATTTGTTGTAATGGTTACCTTATTTTTCCCTTTCCTCTTTCTGTCAACGCAAATGTAAGATCAGTTTTTTGATAACTTTCCGCAGAAACATATTTTGGTATGAAGATAATGCAACTAATTCCCAACAACAACTTCACACATGTTCACCACTGCCCCCTTTTTGTAGGCTGTAGTTGGATTTGGTGGCAGCTGGAACATGAGCATGGTATAAAGTTCCCTGGGACACTTTTGCCTAGCAACCGTTCTTCAGTTTACTAAAGCACCACCAAATGGAAAAATATTTTGTGATTTCAACATGTCCACTGAAGTGTTCAGGAAATTAATCTCACCCTCACACCTGAACATACATCAGTACTGCTTGCTCTGCAGTAACTGGCTGCAATCTATCCACATTCTTCCAACTGAAAGTGAGGTAAAAACAGTATAACATTGCCAGCCACCAACAATCCACAGTCTTCCAGCTGTATACTTCCACCCCTTACATTAAAGTGTACTTCTTCGTCGAGGTGTCATCTAGTGACATCAAAACTGTGAAGAAAAAGGAAATCAACAGAACAACTCTTCCCTTATCCAAAAACCAGGGTCTTATCCAGAAACCATTATTAAATAAAATAATATGCCCCTTGCTCCTACCTCAGCCTTCCAGGACAATGGCTACCTAATTTATGGTTGCTTCCCCCAGGACATATAGACGACCCACATAAAGCACTTGCGAAGGTTAAGATGTTGAAAAATGGCTACGCAAGAGCTGATGTGCTACAATGAAACCTAGTAATGCATCCATTTTTGACAATTATATGCCTATTGCTAGCATCCCTTCCCTTAGTAAAATTGTTGAAAAAATGTTGCAAAAGAGCTGTTGTGCTACAATGTATCCAAACACTTGCTAAACGATGACCAGTCTGGCTTCTAGCCCGCTAGAGGGACAGAATTGTTGCTAATGTACATGAGAGATGCATTGCTTCATTCACTAGAAAATGTCTCCACTCTCATACGTATCCTTTTGGTGTTATCTGGTACATTTGAAACTGATAACCATACCGCCCTCCTTGTTCTCTTGGTTGGCATATTAAGAATCAATGTTCATGCACTTTAAAGGATTGCTTCCTTACTCCAAGGCAGGGAAGTGCAGGTGAGGTCTGCTCCGTTCCTCTCCACTCCGTCATACCTCAATTCTCAATCATCTCACCAAGGCCTTTGAATGCTTACCTCAAGCCACCAGCAAACCTCATTGCCCCTTATTGGCTTCCTTCCAGACCATTGCAGACGATATTCAGATAAAAAGAAATCTGAGTAAATGTTTGTTCAATGCAGCAGGTATATCGGTGTCACTATCCATTATCAATAACTGTATGATTGACAACTCCTTGTTACTAAACTCTGCTAATACTGAGAAAATGCATACTAGTTCTCAATTTACCCTGCCATGTAATACGGCACCCCATAACTTGGGTGTGCCACCTTTGGGTGTCTGCTCTTTCTTTGCACCACATATCCAAGACATCACAAGAAAATACCATTACTAATTAATGTTGAAATGCATCTTGCCCTCCTTAAAAAGTTCACATAAAAAGAAGGCCAAATGGGCACTGGTCATATAGAAGATTGATTATTGGAAAAGCTTGTATCCAGGTCACCCCATAAGCTTACTAGTTTAGCTGCAACTGATCTAAAACTGTCAAATCCCCTCCCTCTCCTTATACCAGCAGTTCTTCAAACTCCTACTTAAATCATATTTAGAAAAATATATTTGAAGGTAGGTTGCTGCATATTGCTTGAGCTTCTCTCTGGAATATTCTCCCCATTTCATGGACAATTATCTCCAGTTCAGAATACATCTTAAAATACTTGCTGTTAATCTCTCCTCTGGCTCTAATGCATGGTTCGCCTACATTTAGAGATTATGTAGCCTTACCTTTCTGTTACTGTACTTAAACGGTTGTCTGGCTCTGAGTGCACTTATTCACACATGCCTGGGGCCATATTAACTCATATTTTCAGCTGTGCAAAAAAATACCAGGGGCTGCTTTTGAGTGGCAAGGTGTGATGACGACCTAAATCGGAGATCCTGTCCTGGCAAAATCTAATTCAAATAATATCCTTCCATGTGCCATTGTGGCATTGCAGCAGACCGTAGAGCCCACGAAGGGTGTGCAGGACTCCGCCTGACAGACACCTCTGTAAACCGGCTGAATCTATGCCGGTTCTGTGAGGGACGTGGTGAAGCAGGGGCCGATTTCATCCATGCCCGAGATTCAGGTCTCCCGGCGACAGTAACTATTACAGGTCTGGTGACCAACGGGGAAACATTTGGAGTGCAGGACTTGCTGATGGTTCACCCCTCACAGCAGTCAGTGGAACTTCGCAGCGGGTTGTAGGCATGGACATGCGTGGGTGGGGCTGGCAGCTGGCGGCTTGCCACTCCGGAAGTCTGCAGAGCGATGTGGAGCCTGTACGGATCCCCCTGGGAGGTGCACATGATCAGAAGAGGCTGGCCTGCCCCCTGTGCATAAAGACGGTGCAGCCTGTGCCCCTGGGGGTGCCATTCAGGCAACTCCCTGCAAACTTGGTTGGTGCCCGGCTGCCATCCAAAATCCATGGAAACAACAGGTGGTGATTGGAGATCACTGGAGGCTGCTGGGGCTTGCTTGGATGCCAGTGGAGGCCAACATGAGGAGATGAGGAGTGCTGAGCCGTGCAGGGCGAGCACACAACATTTCCTGGTGGAAGGTGCACTCTTCAGCATGGGGCCATCCTGTATTCTGACCACTGGATGCGTAGTGACACTGGCACAGCCAAATTTGGTTGTGGGGCTAACATTGAGCTATTCTGCTGCTGCCTGGGGCTTGATTGGGCAACCTGGAGACGTTATCCCACTGGGACTGCGAGTAAGCAGGAGGTCCAGGAGAGGGCTAGCACATCAGCATAATCCAGGACCTCACTTCTTCACGGGCCCACGGTGGCAGTAGCAGTGGGGTTTAGCTGAGGCATAGTAATCCTGCTTGGCAACTGCTCTGGATTTGCTACACAACAGGGTCAATGTGCTGGGGCCCCAGAAGCGGGGGTCAGACTGCAAACCCCTGAGCTCCCCCCTTGTAGTGGGCGACACCTGAGAGAGGTTGGAGACACACAAACCTGCAATGTAGGCCTGCTTTGAGCTCCTGGTCTAACAGAAATTACACTGTCCAGCACCCCAGGCTACTAGCGGCTGGCCTTGAATGATTTTTGTTTACTGAAACTGTCAGCTGGGGATCTCACTTTCCTAGTGACCCCAGGAAGCACTGACTTGCAGGGACTTGCAGGGGCCATTAGATTCCTAACAGGACTAATTTTGCAGCTGTACTCGACATCACCATACCAGAGATGCCACCACCAGGAAGTGGCATGACAAAGGGTGCAGGGAAGAAGCACGGACCGATGGATCCCTTCATTAACAACCCACTGAGGACCCCAAGGTCCTTGGACTCTGGGCAAGTGAAAGCCCAGGGATACTACCCAGTGACACACAGGAGGATCAGCTAATGGCGGCCATGCAGAATGGCTTTATGTTCGTTTAATGTCAAACTAGACAATATTGTGGCGAACATTGGCTCGCTGAAATTCAAGTTGGAAAAACGAAGGGGACGCATCAAAGAGGCAGAGACCAGTATTGGTGAAGTGGAAGACAGGGTGGGCCAACATGACCGGGCCATAGCTAATCTACAGTCAGAACTGTCAAAGGTCTGGAGTAAATGTGATGACCTTGAGTAGTGCTCATGGCACAATAATGTACGCATAGTTGGAGTGCTGGGAAGTGGCGAGCTTAGGACCTATGCAACAATTAATGGAAAGACTGCTTCAGACCCTATTCAGGACAGATACATTTTCTCAACATTTGTGGTTAGTCAGAGAGCAAGGAACACTCAGCTATGAAGCAAGTGATGTGCATATATACCTGAACTTTGAAGCTGGGGTCCAGATACAATGTCGATCATATGATGCAGTGAAGAGGCTGCTCAGGGCCAGGAAAGTCCCATATGCCCTTATGCTTGTTGTGTTCCGCCCCTCCCTTTCTGCACCCCTCTCCCTCACCTTTTGTTTTCCTCCGGTTCTACTACTTGCACTATCTGAAATGTCTTCAGGCTGAGTACGATAGTTAATTTCACCTCCTTACTGTTCATGGCATGTTAGAATGTCATTGTATTCTCCCTTGTTCCCTCCCTTGCCTTGAAGTGCTTTGAAACACATTGTGTATAGGCGCTATATAAACAAACTATCATATCATATCATATACCCACACAGAGGAGGAGGTAAACCAATACCTGGGAGAGATCACCTTGCTGTGTCCCCTTGTAGAGGCTTGTGAGGCTCTTCATGGACCCATAACGACTGAAGAAATAGCTGAGGCAATCGGCTCACTGGCCCCCGGCAAGGCCCTGGTGTCCAATGGCTCGGGAGTAGAACTATAAGACATATTGTGGGACCCTGGAACCACAATTACTTAGGGACTGGGAGGAATCATTAGTGACCAGACAGCTCCCACCTATAATGTCGGAAGCCAATATTGCAGTAGTGCTGAAATCGGACAGACCCCCAGGCGATATGGCTTCCTATTGTCCGTTATCACTGATCAATGCTGATGCCAAGGACTTTGCCAACATTTTAGCAAATGGGCTGCTTCCATGTATGTTGTATCTTGTTCCTCCAGATCAGTCCGGCTTTATTCCTACCTAATCCACACCCCTTAATCCACAACACCTCTTTTTTTATTATTACGCAAATTAATCCCCATGCCCAGGCACTAGCAGTGTCTCCTGACACTAAAAAACTTTTGACTCCATGTCATGGAATTTTCTGTTCAGGGTTCTTCAACACTTTGGGTTGGGAGATCACTTGATCGGCTATGTGAGGCTATTATATACTAATCTGATGGCCAGGGTCTGAACCAGTGGGGTTGTATCCAAGGTATTCACTCTGGCATGGGGCACACAACAAGGGTGCCCCTTTTTCCCCCTTCTGTTTGCACTCATAATCAAGCCACTCACCCAACTGATGAGGGAACGCCATGGACACAGGGGAATACATATAGCGGGACCCCCTCAATTCATTACTTTATAAGCGGACAATACATTGTTGCATCTACACCAGCGGCTCAATGAAACCTGCATTTGGGGGTGGGGGGGGTAACTAGTGAGGGGAGGGACCACTTTCTAAACTGGGTTTGGCAAACTTCACGGCTCTTCGCCCTCTGTTGTTCTACCCCAAGGGATGTCTGGCGTGGGGTCCAAGTATCATATGGTAGCAGCCCAGCAATACACATAGGCACACACACAATTACACATGCACTCACTTAAACATGTTATGTTATGTTAAAGCTTATTTTACCATGCACTGTCACCACTTGTGTGGTTCCTTGGTGCTTACATCCCATTCATCATACACTCACTAATTTAAATATGCACTCATTCACATATTCTCACTCTTCACACATACATTACATATACACTCATTACACACGTGCATACATTATGAGATAACATGCAACACCCTTTAACACTGCTAGTCTCAGAAAAGGCTTCCTTCGCATCTCTGCCTTAACAAAAAGTAAGCGTGCACATCAACGCCTTCCCCTCAGATGTGAAAGAACATATAACGTTGGCTCGCATCTGTGGGGAGGGGGCTGATGTGTGCATTTGTTTTTTGTTAGCCATAGCGGTGAGGGAAGCCTTTCTTGAAACTTGCAGCTTTAAAGTTCTGCTGTTTTTGTGCAAATACATTTATCTGCACAAACACAGTAATAGTTCTAAGCTGCCGGTTGCAGGGGAGGCTTCTTTCCCCTCGCTAACAAAAAACGACGGTGTGCTATTCCATTCAGCTAATCGGGATTCAGACTTGCCCCTCAGCTCACATTGCAGGTGGGGGGTTTGAAGCCTGATTAGCTCAATGGCATTGCACGTCTGATGTACGCATACCCTGCCGAGAATATTAAACTGGTCCTGGAGGCGGTAACAAGGTTCACAAGGCATTCAGGGTATAACAACAACACTGCTATATCTGAGTTGTTTCCACTTACTGAGAGTACTGTCAAACCAGACGACCTAATGAGCTTTTAATGGGCCACAACTAGTTTCACATACCTGCGGGTGAAGGTATCCCTTACGCAACAGACACTGTATGAAGGAAGTCAGGACACACACCTCAATGCACTGGGAGATAAACTGAAGTTATTGGAAAGATTCCCCATGCCCCTATATGGTACTATATCCCTGCTCAAAATGGTGGTGGTACCCAAACTACTGTATTATAGGAATACTATACTGATATGGCCTGAATGTACGTTTCTTTAAAAACTCTGCTCTATGGTGGTGCATTTTTTGGGGGGAGGTGGAGAGCCCCGTATGAGATGGGAGCGGTTGGCAGAACCCTACAGCCAAGGGGGCCTTGCCACTCCGGATTTCAAATGATACTAGGCAACTAGGCAAGGTAGATTTGGCAGCCATCTTTTTGTGCTTGGTAGAGCGCAATTTCCTTAGGGTTTGGCGCGCATGGGGTTTTCGCAGCCATTTTGCTGATTCTGGTGGCCCAAGCACAATATGCAGCTCATTGGCGTGCACCAGCGCCCAGTCCACTGCATCGAACATTGAAGTGATATGGGGCAGCTCCAACAGATCTTAAAGCAGTCATTCTGGAAGACCAATATACAGATTAGTGTACATTCAACCTGGTGCGTACAACTGTAAAAGCATGGGCCCGAATATTTAAATGCCTGGGAATAACAACTCCTTACAATAGCAGGATTCTTCTGTTGAACTGTCCCAGGCTCCCCCCAACATGCAACTCTAGCATACAAACATCCAGGGACCCTTGAAAAGTGATGGTACTGCGGGATCTGTTCCCAGGGGTGAGGATGTGACACAGGAGGACTTTACTGCAAAACTGAGGACTAGCCCCGTTAGACTGCTACAATACTTCTGAATGAGTGCGTCTGCACGTCTGAGATGGCCATCGTTCCGCAGGAACTAGAATCATGCGACTGTATAGACGCTAAAACATCTGGTGGGATAATGAGGGGCCAAGTGTCCAGACTTAACAAACCGGAATACAGCAAAGGCTAAATGGGAGAGAGACCTAGACATGGACATTGATGAGATCCAATGGTGAATGTGCTGCCTTCTGTCAAAGGAGGTATCACTTAATGCACGCATACAGCTTATACATTACAAAGTGTTGAACAGGTTGAACTACACACCTGCAAGAGTTTTGCAATTTTATCAAGGCGTTGCGTATACATGTACGAAATGTGGTGGACGGGGGACCAGCACGGTACATATGTTCTGGGATTGCCTGAAGGTGGTAATTTTGTCAGAACATGCGGGAACATTGCATGTGATGACAGGGGTTCCTCCTGTGCTCTTACCTCTCAAATATCTGCTGTGTCACATATGTAAAGTGTCCACAAAAGTACATAGACTGTTTAATATGGGCGGTATTGTCACCAAAAAAAACGTTTTTATTGAAATGGAAGTCTAGAATGGCACCATCATGCAAGGAATGGCTCAGAGACTTAACGTATTTATATGAAAGGGAGGAGGTGACTTAACGTATGTAAATGAAAGGGAGGAGGTATACACCATATAAGTAACTGCAACAAGCAGGCCAAAGAACATGTGCGGACCTTTCCGTGATTACCTTAGTAATATACAATCAGAGTACGCTTGAATGATATACAGAATGTTAACATGGAATGCGATCCAATGTAAGAACTACTGCTGAACTTGACCATAGCAATGCTTACTCTCTTCCATAACCTGTCTGCCTGGTGTTTAAATAAAGTTTTTTTTTTTTTTTTAATGAGCATATGCTTAGATTATACAGAATGGAGCAAACTAGATTTGTCACAGTCCGTATTATATAAGAATGGTTCCATTAGTGCAAAAAATAATCAGGCAGTTTTTTTAGACTGTTTTGTACTATTTTTGTGGTGTAGGATTAAAAGAAATGTGTCTACTAGATTTCATAATATGCAGAAAACATTGTAAATAAAAAAAATCGACATAATTGTTTTCCTAGTGAAAGCCTTTCAGATAAAAACAGATTAGGGCTAAACCTCTTTGCTCTAGCCAATATTATCTAAGCGGCAAAATTGGTACAATACTCATTTGCTACATGGTATTGCACAAGGGCAAAGCTTCGATAGTCTGGCCCCAGTTCTTTGCTTTCTGCTTGTTTGGTGCCCCTTTTGTTGTAGAGTGCATTGCCCCACGTATTGTTTTGCACTCCCTAGGTTGGTGTTATTAGCCAGTGGCTTGATGAGACTTGGAGCATTGCCCAAACCTGGACAGACCCGGGTTTCTGTGTCAGAATTACACCATTTTGAAAGTACATTTAAATGTTCCTGCCATGTCCATGTAACATGGCAAGCATTTACATGGCGTTCTATAGAACCCTGCTGCTCTGAGCAGGTACAAAAAGCAGGCGGATTCCATAGAAATCCCAAGCATGTCTATTCACATCTAATTCTCATGAGGGCAGAGAGTCTATTGCATTCCTGACACATATCAGATTGGTTGCAGAATCATTCATTCGGATGTATGCTCCCGCTCCTTTTTAGGAATCGTTTTTAGGAAACCATGAACAAGACTGGCTCATGAATTCTTGCAAACAACTTTGTATGCTTTTTATGAACTGTTCAGAATGAGCTCATCGGGACACTCAACAAGCAACCCATAATTAGTGTAATGTACATGAGTAATACAAGTGGGTTTGTGGCACTTTTACCTAGTAAGTGGCACTTGACAAATGATGGCAGTAAGCTGGGTCCTTGTCCTCTCTAAAAATGATGCTCTGTAGCAAATGATGACGCCTAACAAGCATGGATTAGGCAGCCTGGTGGGCGAGGAAATCTGAAAGGTTGTACTCAAACCCAAAGGATACTCTGCAGACCAGCGAATTACACAAAAGAGAATCCTGGATGTCTGGTGAATCATATCCTGATGTATATCCACATTTCTGCTCCAATCGTTTGTCAAAACATTTTATTTGCAGGTTCTTATATAAGAAATCATGTTCGAGATTTTGAAATTCTCATTAATTTGCTAACAATGTAGAAACGTACCATGTTTGCAGTGTTGTCTAGAAGTAGAACATGCTGAATGTGCATTATGGATTGTGCATTTTGGTAGCCGAGTAATATTTCAGTTATGTTTCTTTTTGGAACGACAAATCCAACGTTTACTTCTTACCTCATATTCTGTTTTTTGTGTTTTGTTTTACTAACAGGGCTACAGGATCTCACAACAACATCACCTTTCACGCTTTCAGGTATGTCCTCTTAGTAGTCTAGTGCCTGCACATTGACGTCAGCATCCTTCATATCATCGAAATGCAACAGAAAAAAAGAAATGCACACCCAATTTACAATGCGCTTAATATTCACATAAATAATTGTTGAAATTCATCTGACTCATGGATTGTTACATGTCTTCTGTTTTTAGTAAATATGCATCCATTTATATAACCTATAGTAAAGTGAAAATGGTGAAATCCAGCATAAAAAGTGGTTGAAGTGGGTGGGAGCGGTTGAGAGCAGTTGTGGGATGTTTTAACCCACTCTGCTCTGCCCTGCGGCATCACTGTGTGGTGGTGGCACCAGAATCAGCAAAATGGCCGCGAAAACCCCATGCGCGCCAAACCCTAAGGAGATTGCGCTCTACCAAGCACAAAAAGATGGCTGCCAAATCTACCTTGCCTGTGTTAGTGGTGGAACGGAGACCTCACTGCTGAAACATGCCACTGGGCTGCCCAAAAAGTTAAAATGGAAACTGCATGAAAACCAGTGCTTTACTGAAGAAAACCCAGAAATTGTTCTTAAATCCCTTTTTCTTGGTTGCTGAAAATACAAAATACTGGTCCACAACACCACAAAACATTCAATATCCTTGCTGGGTGTTACCCATCACCTCCTTTAAGAAATCAATATGAACTCACAATGTCATGGAAAGCGGAATCTGTCATCAAAATATCCACAGTAAAAAGTGTGCCTGCCAGTGAAAAGCTGTCAAAATATGGGTGCAGTACCAGCGGCTGCCTGTATGACAGCTGTCATTAGTTTGCATCAGAAGTTAAGTTTAAACTTGTGCAATTGAAATCAAATTTCTGGAAATTAAGTGGCATGTTATTAAGAGGAACCTATGTTGTAACTATTTAATTTCCATGGTTTAGAAGCTGGAATAAGAGTTCTAGTTGCTTGTGTGAAAATTGCAAGTTTTGTTTTAAACCAAGAAAAATGTAAGAAAATGACATTGAATTAAGCTGACTCAAAGCCATCCAACAAGTTCCACAGCTTCCCCCCAACAAAAGGCATCTCTCTCCTGCTTCCCACCAAGGCCAGGAAGTTGCACCTTTGTGAGAAATAAATCAGGGGAGGAGATCTAGGGCTGCACCAGAAAGAGACAATGGACCTTCCTTGGCGAAAGGATATGCAGATTGTGAAGTGTCAACAGTGGCCTCTCCCAGAAGGAAGGGGGCAGATTGCTTCAGACTTGCCAGGAGGAAAGGAGGCAGGGACAGACAGTCACTTGTGGATTCACAAGCACAGAAAGCATATTTTTGAAAAAGACTGATAAATTACTGTACGAATTTGTAAAAATTATCGGATTAATATCACTGTTAATGTGATTTTTTTGGTGCACATTTTAAAAGATGTCAGAACTCTGTGAGATGTTCTGGGAAGGCACAGTGAAAATTCTGGTCTTGCAGCAAATGTATTTATGTCAGAAGCATGAAGCTTCACACACTTATGCCCATAGACAATGCACACATATGTACCAATTTTTGTACAAATTAGATATTGTGTCCCAGACAAAAAATGCACAATTCTGTCAAATCCAGACCCAAGATCCTACAGAGATGGGGCTTGGAAGAATATTTGCTCCACAAAGTATGTGATATAGATATGCTATTGTTATAAAGTTTGTAAAATTGTAAATATGTATTATATGAAAAGTAGATTTCATGTTCAAAAACCGAGGGGAGGATTCTCTGGCTCATAAAACCACATCATCATGGTGACACACTGTTTTCTCCTTCAATCAAGGGAGAGAGCTGATTCTAGCCAATAGCCTACATAGGGGGTGCACTTAGGATAATTTAGCATACACGCCCCCCTTTTATTAATTGCATAAATAGACACAGCTGAGGGCTTAGAGAGACACACACAGATTCACCCACCAACCGCTTGCTGGCAGAGCACCCTGCCAGAGGACCTGAAAACTCTCTTGCTCCAGACTCCAGAAACTTGGCCCATTTCCAGAGCTGAACCATTCTCAGCTTGGCCTTTAAAATTCCAGAAACCAAACCTCTAAGGGGAACCAAAGAACAGCCTGGCTGTGATGTAACTGCTTTCCTGCTAATAATTATTACCAGAATCCAAAGCCCCAACCCAGTAGAGCTGTGCTGTGACCAGGTAGCTGTGAACCACAGCCATTGCAGATCCAGTCCAGTCCTACCGTGCAGTGACCAGAGTGCCTTGCTGATTGCAGACCAGGGCGCCTTGCTGTCCAGTCCGGTGTGCCCAGCAGAATTCCTGTCCACAAATCTTGACTGACCTGAATCCCTGACGGTTCTGTCCAAACCTATGTACTGAGTATCCTTAGTATAGGACTATCACTAGTTTATGTACTGTCCATAGTCATCCCTATCCAAATTTATCATGTTATATCCAGAACTGCATTGTTAGAGTATTTTGTGAACTGCCTGACCTCTCTATCCTATCCCTATTATCTCCTTCTGTATTTGTAGTGTTAAACCAATCTTTGCAATGATATATTTTTCTGAAGGAGGCGAGCGTCTCGGCAGGCAAAAAACATCCAGAGATGTCCTGGACTGGTGGCTGTGCTGCCGTGTAGTTTGCTTCTTCATAGTACATCCCTAGTGTAAGAAATCCTGTTTGTCTTTTTAAAAGCGCATCCTTATTTTACAATTTGCCTCTATCTGAGAAAAGCGACCTCCACGAAAACGTCCATAACTTCTTCAATTTTCATGCTAGAAACGAAATTTAAGTGTCTGCTAGTAGCTTACACCCTACGCTTTCCATAGAACCCACCTCATAGTTCTCCCACAAGCGGAAAAGTTTGCCGCAAATGTTTCATTTTGGCAAAATCTATAACGTGTAAAATAGCTTTTCATTGCACCCGACCTTAAAATTAAGTTTTATCATTGCTATTTGCTATCAAATCATTCTTGGTGTTTGTCTGCAACCTTACAAAGCGGCTCCCATTAGTATTTTAACCATTTCAGTGATTTAAGCCCATATTTAGTGTTTTTCCTATTCCATTCAAAGCCAACTTTAAAGCCATTTTGACAGTTTGTTAATCAGTTTCATTTCTCTCTTGTGTTTGCTGAGGGGAAATTGGGATTGGCATTCTATTTGAATTCTGCATTCCTGAAACCTGTTTCTCTCCTTCATCTCTTTATATTGCATATTGGGGGGGATTGAGGGGTGTGCAGGGGAAAGAGTAATCACATTGCTATTTGATTTGAATATACACCCAAAAGTATTATTTCGGTGTTACATGGTTTTTGCTCATTGTTACTCCGTATGATTAAAGAGAGTGTTTGGTGTGACATCACCCCATTGGTGATTATTGTATAACCATTAAAAATAGTCTGATATATATTGTGAAATACATAAATAAATATTTTAACTTTGCAAACCAGCCTGCTTGCTGGTTCAGTGTGACCGGGGGGTATTCAGAGAGAGGGACGTGCTATAAGTGGTACATCGTTCAGAATAAAAGAACTTATAGACACAAATAAATAATTAAGGGCTTCAGTTGTGCATCCCACACTAGGTATTTACTCAGGTGAAGTGCCGGATTGAAATCACTTACAAGATTGGGGGCTTGTGCCGGGATTTCTGAATTAGACATACCACTTGTGACAGTCTAATACAGCGTGCTAACTGACGTGGTACATAAAGCTTGTCGGGCTACCGCACTGTGCTACACTGTGAAAGCACCCTTCAATAGGAACACTCTAAGGAATTTGGTCTGTTTGCAAAAATAAAATAACTTCTGTAAGTCAGAAAGGAAATTAATATTTCCGGCATGGCGAACTTAGTAGAAATTAATATGGCAAGGGAACACCTACTGCACAAATTATTTGTCAGGGGTTAATGGACAGAACAGGATCAGAATGTTTGGTTGCAGGAAATTAAAGAACAGGCCACTACCACAGGATTAGACATATGGAAGGATCAGGGCCCATTACACATGGCACTTAGTGAATTGTACATGGCCCCTAAGGTAAAAGAAGAGCAAAGTAAAATTGCCAAAATAGCGGCAAATCTGTACCTCCATATTGGAGCAATACAGGAAAAATATGCCGAAAATCTAGATCTGGCAAATTGGCGTGCACAATCACTAGAAAAGGTCCACACTGATCTGGACTCTGCAGAGCAAAGGCTACAAAAGAGCCTACAATCAGAAAATGAAACCAGGCAGTACCTGATAAAAATAAAAGGAGATCTAGATATCCTGCAGAAGGAGAAGGTAGGGCAGGATACCAAGGTACTGGCGCTGCAGAAAGAGCGGCAAGAAAGTTTGGACTCTCTACTACAGAGCCAACAAAAGCTGGAACTGCAAATACATTTGAATAGAGCATGCACAGAGCAGGTAGTCACCCTGCAAAACCGCCTAGATCAAGAAAAAGAAGAAAATAATAAATTAATTCTCAAAGACCTTGACGCCAGACAGAATTCGATGAAGAGCACCAGAAAGCTGCTGCACTCCAAAAACAAAGAGACAACCTGGCTGCACAGAGAGGTACTCTCATTCAGGAAAGGGACACCTTAGGCCAGAATGTCAGTCATTTAAAAACTAAGATGGAAGAAAATCACCTGGTCCTTCAGGGACTGGATGAACTCCAAAAAGACCACGGAAAACTGTAAGAGCACGCCAGGTGGCTGGAAGATGCTCTAGCAAAGAAGGACCAGGCCAGTAAGGACAGGACTCAGGAGATAACCCTCCTGCAGCAAAAATTGGCCCCATATTCTAAAATTACCCAGGAAGCACAGAGAGACAATGTGGCTCGATGTGAGAAAAATGACAGGCTCCAAAGACAGGTAGCTATGCAGGAACAATTAATAGAGACTAGTAAGGCATTGATAGAAGAGCAAAAGGGCCAGATTCTTGCATTGTAACAGGGAGTAGGGCCTGAGAGAGATGAGGTCTGCTGGGAAAGGGATACACCTGAGCATAACCTCAGGAACCCTAGTACCAGAGACTTTCATCTCTTCAACTCCATGGACTCTGCCACCCCCATGTCCACTGGCGCACATGAGCCAAGGGCCACTGGGATGGAAGACTTCAATCCAATGAGGAATATGGGGCTCATAGATCAGTGTTTCCCAGGAATGAATGGGGGGCATCTGTGTATGGGTTCCCAAGTGCTAGGGCAATCTTCTCTGATCAGGGAGACTCCAATGAGGGGAGGGTCAGAGAAAAGGATCCTCAAAAATATAATTTACCCACAGACCAGATGGTAAAATGTAGTGGGGAACTCCATGAGAGTAGGCCCACTAAGGGCATCCTGAAAACCTCTTCCCAGCTGGGACAGTGGGGGGTAACCAGCCAATCCTGGGAGCAAGGAAGAATCCGAAGACTCTTCTGAGCACCACAGGACTCAAGAAACTAGGCCCCCCACATTCTGCCAGCCATTCCCTAGCTCGCAGAATCCGGGAGAGCCTAGAAGACCAGACAGGCACCTCTGGTAGCAGTGCCTCTGAGTCAGAGGATGAGTGGACCAGGGTCACCCGAACCAAAAAAGCCAATAAGGTCAAGAGGGCCTTGCTCAAGGATCCCCTAAAACAAATCAAAGCCATTAGGAGCGTCATCACGCCCTATCATAAGAATGCCACCTATTCAGTTTGGGAGCACCTTGAGCTATTTGAACAAATGATGGCCACTTTCCATTTGAAGGACAGCCAAAGCTGTATTCAATATGTAAAGTGGACCTGTTCTCCCGAGTACTCCAGCTTCTTTGCGGGGCTGGAGGATCAGAATCATTCCAGATGGTCCACCTATATGACGGCCATCTTGAAACACTTTTCTATTCACAGGAATCCTCAGGAGGCTCCCAAGGTGGACTACAACATGCAATATGGGGAAGATCAGGCCCCACAAGAATTTGTTCAAGAGCTAAAATGTGCCTTTGTGCAGACCACTAGGAGGGTGAGCACTGACAGCAAAGAGTTTGCAAATACTTTCTTCCACGCTCTCCCCAGGTATATCATGACCCAGCTACTGAGGGACTTTCATGAGCAAAGATCACTAGACTGGGTCATTGAACAAGCCACGTGCATTTATGAGGTGCAAAAGCCTGTGGAAAACAAAAATAATCCAAAAAGCCCCAAAACAACCAACACCCCTGCTGCGGCTATAGTTGTTAACTGGGATATCATATTATGCCTCCTTTATGTATATATTGGCCTAAGCCCAGACGCTCTGTGAAGAAATCCGCGTTGCAAGATCCCAACCTTAGATCGACCTAGCCGCCATTTTAGGAACATCCGCCATTTTGATTTCCACCTCAAAGTCACTCTGTATTCTAAAATGGTGGACAGTGTTCTCCTGCTCGTAACCTTAGCTGTCCTGAACTTTACACAGGTTAATGCTTAAACTGCCTGTAAGCTAAATGTTTGGGTTGTGTAATAAGACCATGTCCCATGTTTGACCTGAAGATCAAAGGATTACTCGCGCCAACAAGTCTGATCCGTGGGCATACATTGAATACAATGTTGTTTAACTACTGAATGTGAGCACTTGTTGAACTACATTGTATAAAATATGTACTAATGCTTAAATGTCAAATTCTACGATACACTGTTGCCATTGTGATTTATTGTTTTATAAACTAGACGTAATCCACGTGCATATAGTTGGACTAACTAGGGGCAAACTTGGCACGAACCCTAGTCCGAGATTGATTGACCTGCAGAGGGGCTGGACATTGCGATTGAGAATTGTCTAAAAGATGTGAATATGTAGACGCCAAGTACCTCTCACCTCTCACATCGAAAGGGCTGGTATTCGTTGTGATCTACTGAAGGCCAGATAGCTATCTGATACTTTGTTTCTTTGTAAACTATACAGTTATTTGAATAAAGATCTGAGAATCTTTATAAGCCTGTGTTTGGTGTATTTCCTTTTCTGGCCTCGATATTTCTCTTTTTGCTTTTACAGATGGCGCCCAAATAGGGACCCTCAAGATTGATGCCAGCACTTTGAAGGTTGACGCGGCTATCGTACCGGGATTGGACGGTGTAAAAGGGGTGTCCTTACTTGGATGAGACGCGACACCTCAGCAGCGCTGCACGACCCGATCCCTGGACGGTGAGCCCGCGGTCCAAGTCGGCATCTTGACGAGGGTCCATATATCAATGCGGACAGATTTGCCGAAATCACCAACCACGAGTCACCTTAGTTAGAAAAATGTGTTTTCTGATCGGACTTCCTTAGGATTTGATCAGGTGAGTCGTGACCCGATTCTAAAGTACCCTGATAATTTGTTTTGGCGCATTACACTTGCAAGTGCAATTATTGACTAGGTAACACCAGTATTCTGATATGCCTGGGAAATTGTCTGCCTGCTTCAGGGCATTATTCTGCAGTGACAGACAATCTTTGGAATTTGGCCGACCAGCACCAATGGAGGGTTCGCTGGTGTGTATTATGTACTGTAAGCACGGCATTGGTAGTATAGTATTTAACGATATTTGGCACAGACAAACTAGACATTCTTCCGAACTTCAGTGGCCAATCAATGGTAGTTTTGAAATCCCTTGTATTGAATACTAAGAATCTATATTATTGAAGAAAAAGGCTAGACCTGCAGCATTCGCTGTATTACAAAATTGGAAGAAAGAAGCTTTGAAGCAGCTTAAGAGTAGAGAAAAGCACGCGCGCTGTCATATGACGAACACCGAAAAAGCGTTGTTATATGACCAGAGTAAACAGTCTGAGTCAGTTAGGAATATGGAAAGGGCTTTCTCACTTGGTATCCAGAAAATGTATCCTTCTAAAGACTTTCATGTATCTGATGAACTAATCGATAAACTGTTAAACGAACGAAGGCCTGGTGCCACTGCGCCACCTCCGTATGTTCCTCTTCCTGCTGTCATTCCTCCTCCCATTGCTCCTCCTGTTCCTCCTATTGCTCCTTTTAATGTTCTTCTTCCTCCCGTTGTTCCTCCCCTTGTCGCCACTCCTCCACCTGCTCCTCCACCTTTGCCTACTATTACGGGTCCGGTAGGCTTGCCTGCCGTGCCAGCGACAGTACCTCTGTATCCAGAGGTTCAAATTCTGCCTACTCTCCCTCTTCCAAGTGGTCCTACACCGCTGGTAGTAGATCAGGGAGCGGGATCGACGGTTGTAACTCGTTATACTGCCTCTTCAGAGAAACAATGTGAGTTAACTGCGTGGGCTAAGCATTGCATGGAGAAGGGTGACCAAGCTGATATTCTTGCCACACTTTATAATTTAGACAATTTTTCTGAGAAAAACATTTTTATTGAGGGATTAGGAATTCATTTATGTGCAATGTGGAACAAACTAAGTGATACAGATCTCCCACAAGGGTTAAGGGATCTGAATACTTTAGCATTTTCTAGAGATACTGCGGGGAAGGTACAAGAGCATGTTGAGAGGGTTTTTGGGTATAGAAAGGAATTGGAAGGGCTGAAGAATGAAGATGTAGATGGTGATAGCTTGGATGTTATGTTCATACAGAAACGTTTTTCTCCTTGTCGAAAATCGATAACTGAGGAAGCACGAATTTGTACGAAAGATGCGATTAGGTGGATCTCAGATACATCGATAGCTCCCGTCGAAGTGTATGACACATAGAGTCAGTATACGCCAGAAATGCAGAGGAAAGTGATACAGGTAATGGTAGAGTACCTACAGGATGAGTGCGTAAAAAGAAAAATGTGTTGTCCCGCAGAGCTATTGAGTATTTATAAGAGGGCTTTTTTGTTTGACACTTCTTCAGCTGCTTTAGCGCTCAATTTGCCTCTCTTGCTTAGTAAGCGTTCGGAGTTGCCTACTTCTCAGTTGCCAATGAGACAGTTTCCTCCAACATTTGACCCAAAAGAAGAGATTCCGGCTAATGTTGCAGCAGGTACTCCCGTTCTCAAGACCAGAAGTGAACACCATTAAACAGTCTATTCCCGATATTAGAAAGAATCTGACAGGGTTCTACAAAGAAATAGAGTCTGTTTTACAATCCTCAGTATTCACCTTAAGTGATATTGATCTGTTTTTTCCCGTCCTCCTGCCCATTGATTGGTGGAAACAGATTAGGACTATAGATGATGTACCAGGGTTAGGAGATTCATGGGCTACTATGACTAGACTCGATATAGAAAGACCAGCTGGTGAGAGACCACCACAGGTAATACTAACCTTACCTGATAGAATAGTTACAAAATTGATGACTATGATATGATATGATATGATATGGCATTTGTAACGCGCCTATACACAAGTGTTTCAAGGCGCGACGAGGCAGGGGGGGGACAAGGGGAGAGAGACAATGATCCTACTAGGCCAGGTGTCATTCAGATCGCACAAGTGCAAGGGTAAGGGAACTGGGAAAAATGCAAGGGGAAGGGGAGAGGGGGGAAAGGTGCTGTACATGGTTAGTAGAATACACGATAAATAATAGGGCCAGGTGGTGATAAGTGCAAGGAAAGTGCAGTACATGGTTAGTAGAATACAAGATAAATAATAGGTACAGCTGGTGGCAAGTGCAAGGTAAGTGCCAGGAGAAGGGGCTGAAGGATACAGAGACAGTCCTGTAGTGCAGGTAGGCAGTGCAGGGAAGAGTGGCTGGGCCAAGGACCGAGATCGGTAAGTGGCCCAGTAGCAGATTCAGTGCAGGTTCAGTGAATTTAGCAGGGGAGAGAGGGAGAGAAAGCGGAGGCAAAGAGGAAGGTTTTGAGGTGCTTCCGGAACCGGAGATGGTTCTCCTCAAGTTTCAGGGAGGCAGGAAGGCTGTTCCAGAGGGAGGCCCCTGATGCGGAGAGAGATCTACCCCAGCTCGTTGCTTGGAGAAGCGGCTGACCCTGAGGTAGTTGGAGGTGGATGAGCGAAGAGCTCGAGAAGGAAGATATTTCGGAAGAGAGAGTTGAAGGTACTTTGGCCCAAGGCCCCGGAAGGCTTTTTGGACAATGCAGAGGGTTTTGAACTTATACCTCCAGCCACTGGAAGCCACTGTAGTGATTTCAGACCTGGAGAGATACGGTCCCTGGGTTTGAGGCCAAGGACAAGTCACGCAGTCCTGTTCTGGATGAGTTGCAAAGGGCGGAGAGTAGAGGCAGGAAGATTTAGATAGAGGCTGTTACAGTAGTCCAGCTTCGAGAGAACCAGGGCTCTGGAGACAGTGAGCTTCTGGGGGAAGGAGAGGAAAGGAACGATACCCCTGAGGAAGTGTAGCTGGTAGTGTGCCTTCTTGGAGACGTCACATATGTGAGGAGAGAAAGAGAGTGTGGAGTCGAAGATGACCCCAAGGTTTTTTGCCTTGCAGGTAGGCGCAGGAAGAGGGCCCAGGGAGGCCGGCCAGAGAGCTGCAGGGAAGGAGGGAGTGGGTGTGCCGATAAGTAGAATCTCAGTCTTACTAGCATTGAGGCAGAGGTCGTTGGCGGCACACCATTCCTGGATAGCAGAGAGACAGTCAGAGATGAGGGAAGGGGAAGAGGAGGCCGAGGGTAGCCTGAAAATGAGCTGGGTATCATCCGCATAGCACTGAAAGTTGGGACAGAGAGCAGCGATGCGGTGAGCAAGAAGTGCCAGATACTGGTTGAACAGCCAGGGGGAGAGATTAGATCCCTAGGGGACACCACAGGTAGAGAAAAAGATGTCAGAGACGAAGGAACCCAGTTGGACCTGGGAGGGTCGATTGGAGAGGAAGGAGGTCAGCCACGCCAGAGCCTGACCAGTGATACCCAGGTTATCACGGAGACGGTTGAGCAGGATGGTGTGGTTGACAGTGTCAAAGGCAGAAAAGAGGTCGAGCAAAATGAGGATACAAGGGGTGTTAGAGTCAAGGTTAGAGAGCAGGTCCTCACGGATGTTCAGGAGAGCAGTTCCCGTGCTTCTGGCAGCTCTGAAGCCAGACTGATGGTCATGAAGACTACCAACAAATTCAGCATGGAGATAAGCTGGGAGATGGCCAGTTTCTCCAGGAGCTTGCCCAGGAAGGGAGTGATAGAGATTGGGCGATAGTTAGCTGGGCAGGAGGGGTCGGAAGAGGGTTTCTTAAGAAGGGGGTGCACAAGGGAGTGCTTGAGGGGGGATGGGAAGACACCAGAGGCGAAGGAGTGATTGCAGAAGTCAGCCAGGGGAGGCGCGAGGGAGTCGATGTGGTCCTTGATAGTTTTGGAGGAACAGGGGTGGACCTGTTTTGACGAGACTTTCATAGATCAGACTTTTCTCGATACCTCGTCAGCTGAAAAAAGGGGTAAGGCAGACAAGGAGAGAGGAGGGGTGGCTGCAGAAGGGCAAAGAAGGGCATTTCTTTGCCATTGTCAGAACTTGCTTCTTCTCGGCGCAGAGGCAGCACAACACAGGCCACCTTGACCCTTGGGGGAAAGAGGGTTAGGGTCCGATGGTTGGATGGGTAGAGGATGATTAGGAACACCGGGAAGAGGGAAAGGGAGAAGTTGTGGATGGGAATGGGGAAGAACAGGGTAACATGCTCCTCAGCTCCGGCTCCTGTATCCGGAGTCCTCTGCCCTTGCTCTCTTGCACTCACTTGCGGTCTCACTTTATGCCAGGTAAATTGGGTCTTTGTACTGGAGCCCCTGACCAGTTACAGTTTCAGTTTACATTCAATCATGCACACTGTATGCCAGAGAAGTAGGCCTTTGTACTGGAGCCCCCAACCAGTTGCTGTACTTGTCACTTTACGTTTTCATGTAAAACACAATCACAATCCCCACATTACATCATGGAGGGGAAACACTGTCTGCTTTTACATCATGCAGAAAGGAATACTTGTTATTACACTGTACCCCTGTTTCTATGCGTGCCCTTAAATAACAATTTAAATTGCACTTAGCTTCGGCACTGCTGGGTAAGTCTTCTGGCCTCTTCGTGCTGTTTGGACCACTATGGCATTCACAACCTCGTTTGCGCTGCAAGAGGTAAGATAAAAGTCAGTATTGGAGCGCACACATACGCGGACTCGTTGTCTAGGGCTTATCATTCAGAGTTAGCAATTCTGTTCTACGGATTCAAAGTCAAAAACACATGCGGAAGGCACGCTTCGTCTAGGATCACAATCGCTTGTTAATGGTGTCTCATGCTGGGTTATTTGAACGGAGCGCAATGCAATCCGAAATCGCTTCGGGCGCGGTTCCTGTACGGAAGTCCAAACGTGACTTCTTTAAACAACGCCTTCAGTAAATAACAGCCGGAACGTGTATTTGGTTAAGGCACTTATCTTATTAGTCACACGGGGCCTGGGGAAGGCTGACAGGTGAATATGTAGACGTCCAGTACCTCTCACTTCTCACACCGAAAGGGCTGGTATTCGTTGTGATGTACTGAGGGCCAGATAGCTATCTGATACTTTGTTTCTTTGTAAATTGTACAGTTATTTGAATAAAGATATGAGAATCTTTATAAGCCTGTGTTTGGTGTATTTCCTTTTGTGGTACGCAGCCGCAATATTTCTCTTTTTGCTTTAACAAAGTGGCGGAGGTGAAGGTTGCCCCCATTTTAGATTTAGAGATGGGGGCGGCCTAAAAACCTGCCCGCACAGAATCAAAACAACCCTAAACCCAGAAGGCCCTCAGGCCAATCACAAACAGGGAGCCAGGGAGGCAACCACACAAATGGGACCCCTAACTCCCTGACTACATCAGCCCATGCTACAAGGGCAAAAGACCCATCCTGGCTTATGTGTGGACTCCTCCAGCCCAAGGTGGGGGGGTCCAACCAGACAGCAGCTAACCCAGGGAACTTCCCTCCTCACTTCCCCCAGGAGGGCAGTAATCCCCCAAATACTGGACAAAATTGCTTCCCAAGATACCTGCAAAACTTTCACCCCCAAACAATCCATCCTTCTTTCCCCACTTTCCTGGGTCCAGACAACCCAATCTGGGAGAGGGGAGGCCAAGGGTGGAGGGGTACCAAAACTTCCCTAACCCGGGGTATTTTGGGAGAAGGGATAGCTTCCTTTCCCGGGATCAGCCCAGGGGAGACATGAGGACCCCGTACCAGCCAAAGCGGGTGTCCCAACTAGAGCGCCAGGTCCAAAACATGGCACATGATCTGGGTCGCATGTTGAGGGCTCAACAGAACCCTCAGATGAGCATGGTGGTGCAGAATGCCTCAAATCCAGCACCTGGTGCTCCAGAGTAATGATGGGAGAAGAACCTCGACAACCCACCGGTTCCCAGGGAGGAGGCTCAAGGGGAAGGAGGGTGTAAAGCATTGGAGGATACTTCCTTTCCCACTTGTAGAAAGCCCCCGGAAACCCAGGTACCGGAACCAAAATCTCCTGCCCGGGAAAGTTTGCAAGGAGCAGAGAGGGGGTAGGAGAAATAAAGAGCCCAAAAAGACCCATTTTGAGGAGGAGGTACAAGTCTTCCAGTTTGAAGGAGAGGGATCCCCAGAGGATCCTGGGAAAAGTATCTTCTCCTTCAGAGATGGGGGAACTCCTCCCAAAGAAAAATGGGTCCCAAAAGATTCAAATCCAGACTGGGTAGATGTGGGGACAGAGTTAGCACCGCCCATCATCCAACCCCAGAATCATCAGCATGAAAATCCCCGAGTTCAAACACATCCTGGTGACTGCCTCCAAAAGGGGGGGGAGGCCCAGAACCAGAACCAGGGGAACCCAAGACTTCCCCCATATCTCGCTGTCATATTTTTCTTTCAGATTCCCAAGACACCAAAAAGAATCCTGGCCAAATCACCTTCCTGTCAGTGTCCAAAACCAAGAAACTAACCCACCAGTTGTCCAAAAATGTACATTATCTTTGCCCCCTTGCGGAGAAGGGGGGGAAGATTCTATGCCCCAGTCCAAATACAGGGGCAGTGTACAATTTTGGCACTGGTGGACACTGGATCCCAAGCTACCCTTTCTGTCAAAAAGGGCCTTTGATAAACTGAATTCTGGAAGGGGGGAGAATTACCAAATTACTCTCACCCCTCTTCCTGGACAGCTTCAGAACTTCGACGTGAAGGAAATTCCCATTGAGGGGACTGTGGATTTGGACATTAAAATTGGGTGACACAAGGTGAAGCACCCGGTCATAGTTGTGACTCCAGAGGGCACCCCTTGTTTACTAGGGAATGACATCCTGCGTAGTTTGTCTCCCCTCATAGATTGTGTGAACAAGGTCCTCCGGACCCAGACTAACCAACCAATAAAATTGAAACAGAGTGTCAACCATGTTAGTTTAAACGGCACATGCCACATGGTTGAACAAAAATCTGACCAAGTAGAATTTCACTTCCAGAATAACCAAATCCCAGACATGACAGTAATTGCAATAAGACAACAAACTGGTGATGGCGGGTCCTCTCTATTTCTGGAAATCAACCTTCCTTCCAGTCTAAGGTGACATTCCACACTGGAAGGAAACACTCTGAGATTCTTTACAAATTCACAATCAGAAAATCCCACTCCTATAGTCCAGAATGATGAAAAATTAGCTCAAAGCCTGGCTGATATTCAGAAAATGGGAGAGTAGTTGTTCATCCCTATTCATTTAAATGAAGGGAAGGACTCTATTCTCGCCCTAGTGTGTGTGAGCAACGATAAGAGCTTCATCAGCGAAGCTATGTTGCGCAAACTCCCAAAATATCCAGCCATTCCCACTTTTAAACTGATAGAGAAATGGGAAATGGACCTGGAAACACCCAATTCCAAACATCTCCTGCCTAGCAGGTGTATGCTCAGAATTTCCATGGGCAACAAGAGCATAGTCCATAATTGTTGGGTCGTGCGAGATGTCCCTGCTGCATTTTACTTAAGCAGTGACATTCTCAATCGCTTTGCCATTAGTTTGGACCTAATAAACTTCAAAGCCTGGTCCCGATTAGCGGCCAATCCCATGGACTTTGATGACCCAGAGTAAGCATTTAGGTCAGCTCAACTGCTGCCTTATGCAGTTGAAATTCAGATTGGAGAGGAAGTCTCCATCTCAGAATGGACACCACAATTGTCTTTGGAAATGAAGGTTAAAAGAGGACAGAAACTGAAAAACCCTAACGCCTATATTCATCTTAATGCTCATTTCCAACAGCAAGGGTTGGGGGTGAACCCAACACCACTAGTCAACATCGAACATGACACAATTCCAATAGAGGTGGATAACAGCAACTTAAAGAGTATCACTCTAGCCGCAGGCACCATTATTTGAATGGCGGTTGATGACTGACATTTTTCCATAGATTTAGGTAATGAACTGTAAGGACCCATCCCCAAGGACTGTTTTGACAGTGATAGTGACGATGACACAACACCACACAGGATCTTCACCCGGCATGGGGGGGAATTTCCTGGTGTACACTTCCTGCCCTTATGGTAAGGAAGATGTGACCTGTGACTTCAGGAGGGATGAGATGATTTTCCAGGTCCGCGAGCACTGCCTTCCCCACCTAAAGCCACTGTCCAAATCAGCACTTTGACCAGGGACTTCACCCAGCTGGAGGAGGCTGCTGAGATAGCAAAACCGGAAGTCTTTCCAGGCTTCAGGCAGATAGTTGAAGAGAGAGTCAACCTAGCTGAGGCCTGTGAGACTCTGTAGCAGAAGCAACAATTGAAACAAGTTTTCTTAGATTTTCAAGACCTTTTTGCGGTGGTCTCATATGACTGTGGTCGCACCGACATCCACACAACAACAATTTCCATGGACCCTGGCATGACTCCAGGGTTTGTGAAGCAATATCGCTTGCCTCTCGAATCAATGGAGTCCCTTACTGAAATAATTAAGAACCTTGAGTTCCGTGGGATAATTCGTCCAGTGCACAGCACCTTCAATAATCCGGTGCTGGGAATTTTGAAGCCAAACGGCCAGTGGAGACTCTGTGCTGACCTAAGGGAGCTCAACAAACGGGTCCATACTTCCCGATGGCCTCTTCCCTACATTGACAAAGGGCGGGCCCTGATCCAGGGGTCACAGGTATTCACTGCAATAGACCTGAGCAATGGATACTGGACTGTACCTGTCAGTAGGGAGGATGAATACAAGCTGGCTTTCACCTTCGGGGGGCAGCAGTACACATGGACCTGGACTCCCTTCGGGTACATCAACTCCGGCGATTAATTTAAAAAAATTCTACACAAGACCATGCCCGACCAGGGTGAAAGGGGTAACCTGGCCTATGTAGATGATGTTCTAGTCAAGAGCTCAACTGTGGAGGAACACATAGCGGAGATCTGTTATTTTCTGACACAGTTGAGGGCTGCCGGAGCAAAACTCTGTTTTCAAAAGGCACAGTGGTGCAGAACCCGTGTCAATTTCTTGGGGCATGAGATTACTCCTCAGGGTCTCTGTCCCCAGGAAAAGAAAGTGGAAGCACTCCAGAAAGTAAAAGACCCCTCAACTCTGCGGGAACTAAGGAGCCTCCTTGGACTAACTAATTACAGCAGAAATTTCATTGAGGACTACGCAGAGATCACAAGACCCTGATCCATATTTTGAAGGGGGGGTCAAGTGGGTGTGGGGTCCAGAACAAGCCGAGGCAGTAAGACAACTCAAAAGAAGCAGCTGACAAGCGCCTTGCCTAGCTTACCCTGTCAAAAACAAGGAGTTCTTCTTGAACACAGGGTTCTCAAATGCATGCTTGACTGCAGTATTATATCAAAAGCATGACAAGGTCAATAAAGTAAATATCCTATGCGAGTAAGACTTTATCCTCTGTGGAGGAAAAATTCAACGATTGTGAGAAGGCACTACTGGGAACTGAAATAGAAACGAAATATAAGTGTCTGCTGGTAGCAAACATCCTAAGCTTTCCAGACAACACAAGATAAGTTTGCCATAAATGTTAAATGTTTCGTTTGGCAAAATCTATAATGTGTAAAATAGCTTTTCATTGCACCCGACCTCAAAATTAAGTTTTCACATTGCTTTTCGCTATCAAATCATTGCTAGTGTTTGTCTGCAACCAAACAAAGCGGCTCCCATTAGTATTGTAACCATTTCCGTGATTTAAGCCCATATTTAGTGTTTTGCCTATTCCATTCAAAGCCAACTTTAAAGCCATTTTGACAGTTTGCCAATCAGTTCTAGTTCTCTCTTGTATTTGCTGGGGGGGGGAATTGGGATTGACATATTATTTGAATTCTGAATTCTGAAACCTGTTTTCTCTCCTTCCATCTCTTTATATTGCATATTTGGGGGGGATTGAGGGGTGTGAAGGAGAAAGTGTAATCACATTGTTATTTGATTTGAATATACACCCAAAAGTATTATTTCAGTGTTGCATGGTTTTTGTATAATCATTAAAAATAGTGTGATATATATTGTGAAATACATAAATAAATATTTTAACTTTGCAAACCAGCCTGCTTCCTGGTTCAGTGTGACGGGGGGAGGGGGGGTATTCAAGGAGAGGGGCTTGATATAAGTGGTGCATCGTTCAGAATAAAAGAACGTATAGACACAAATAAATAATTAAGGGTTTCAGTTGTGCCTCCCACACTAGGTATTGACTCAGGTGAAGTCCGGATTGAAATCACTTACACAGTGCTTCTTTACTTTTTTTTAATTAAGTTTTACTGTTCCCATACTTTTATTATCAAATGAAACTGTTCCGGGATGGCACTGCACTGAACATCCCCTTAAACAGCATGTGCGTTTGTTTGGGGTTTGCATTGCACGTGCGAGGGGGCGTGGTGATGAGGTTTGTGGGGAGCAGGGAACATAGTTCCACTACTTCTTTCCTACAGTTGTTTGACCATTGAACATAAATATATACTGCTATATGTGTCTGTGTAATTGCTGACTTTTCTCGATGTGCGTGGGCTTGGGGCTTTACGTTGCTGTCGCTGCCACTGGTCAGCTGTGACTTCAGAGGGAACAAAGGTGCATTTAAAGTCCCAGAGAAAGTCCCCTACACTCAGCAATTGCCACAACAGTGATCCCTTTGAGCCTGGCCACAGTGCGTCTGGACAGAACAATTGTTTTAATATCAGAGGGATGGTCTTTTTGAGTGGACAATAAACAGTTCGACTGTATTTAAACACACCTTTCTGAGGGTGACAAACCAGTAGTTGCAAATTGGCAAAGCCAGCCCTCTCTTTTGATTGAAACTGTTACCTGTAAATTACAAAATAGGCAACTCTTGGTGTATAGAGAAGATTTGCAATGCGTTCAAATGAACACAAACCACTGGTATCGGCGAGCTAAATTCATTTTACGGAAGCCGCCTTTCACCGTACGTGTTGGCAGCAAGTTTTGGCATTACTTTGAATCTACATTCCGAAGTTATTAAATTATAAAAGCCGGGATATACATACATTATGTATGTTCTCTTGATTATACAGTAGGCCAACACTTTGACTGCATGCATGCATTATGCAGACATGTGCTAGAAGCTGCATAGTTAAGTTTAGAAAACGCTCCCATATTCATCAGACTAGACCAATTGCTCCAAGCATTTCCACTATTAAAGCCTTCTGTGGCAGATTTCACACATAAAGCGTTAATGCTTTAATGCAAGCCAACCTACGTTTGTCAAATATGAATATTGCTTCCGATTCATAACTTCCAAGTTTCACAAGTGCCTGACCAATGGTGTTTTCCGTTGACGTCCCATTCAAAAGATTTTCTCGTTGATAAAGAAAAACCCAGCTAACCTCAATCCATAACGGATTTTAAGCATGTTAACAGCTGATTACGATGATGAAAGTCATATTTTAATCATTATGGTAAACAACGTTGTCCCTCATCATGAGCTAGGAGGTAGCTATTTCATTAGTACTGGTCTTCGGTTCCATGAATTTACCAAGGTATCACACGTGGTGGTAAAGTGGTCTTTATATATTTCCTGGAGTCAATTGTACTGCATGGGAATTTCATCAGATATACTGAGTGGTAATGTAATGTTGTATTTCTTTGTTTTAGGTAACGTGACTAGTTTACATCTAGCTATATCATGCTGGTCGCAAATCCTCTACTTCACCTACAATCTCGGAATTCAGCATTGTCTGAAAGTGACAGTAATTCCATCGCCATCATTTTCCACCCCGTGTCCTGCCCCACCAAACTGATGACCATTAACACATCTTTTTTGCATTTGAAACACGAATCAAGGGATCATTCACAGAGCTATCACCAAGAAATCACCACCTTATTAGTGCAGTGGCACATGTTCCACATACCTGCCCTTTTGCTCACGGGGCAGCTGTGAGAGTGGATACTATGAGGAAAGCAGCACAAGGATAAAGGAGCAGGGATACAACATCCCACTCAGCACTCACACCTCTACAACCAAAATGCATACCCTGCCCCCCTCTCTACCTATCGCTACTGTGCAATAAGTGTTCAGACCATGGCCACAGTCTGCCCTAGCTCCCATACACTTCTTGAAGGTGCTCTTCACAAACACTGTTCAGGTCATCAGAGCCCCAATGCTGAACACACCACTGATGACATTGCTAGAGGGCTAATTAATGCCATTTCATCTATAATTACTGCCCAGCATGACAATTCTCTTAGAAGACATCCTACGGGCTTCTTAAAGGTTACTGATCCCTGGTTAAAACTGATTGGCTCTATATTATATTAGCGTTGTCTCTGTGGGGTTCACATTCTTCTTCTTTTACTGAAATTGTATCCGAAGCATATGCAGTGCACTATTATACATACTGTAATCTACAACTCATTTGAACACCTTACTCAGAAGAGCCTTGTAAATATTAACAGCTGAAAGGAGGGAATCGACTATCATTTCAGAATGGAACAATCTCATGATATTTCTAGTGAACTTTGGAGATACCTTTGTTGCATTAGAAGTAATTAACCGTTGGTTTCATTACTTCTAAAACAACCTGGCCTGGGACATTCGCGACTTCATGACTGAATTGGTCTGCCTTTAACTGTCCAAAGGTCCTACAACGCGGAAACCAATTTGTCACATTGATACTCCTGGATTTCGTAAAACTGCCAGTGAACAAAACCACCTGGCCTACATATGTCAATAAACATAAACAATTGGCCCAGATATGTGATGTCATCAGTGATGTCATCAATGACATTTGTGATGTCAACTTTGATGTCCTGGGTGCTAGTCTTAGCAGTGCACGGTGGAGCAAACCAGTTTTGTCACAGTCCATATTATCCTAAAACATTTGCACTAAAGCAAAAATGAATTGGACTCTTTTTTGTACTATGTTTGCTACATAAAATTATATGAACAGTGTTTATTAAAAAATGTTTAATGTTAAACAGCAAACATAGTAAATAAAGCAGCCTATTTCAATTTTGCTGTGGTGAAAACATTTTGATGAGAATAATTGGTGCTGATCTAAACTGCAAAATTGATGCTAAATTCGTTTTTCTACACAAGTGCAAATCTTTGATAATCTGGACCCAGAAATGCATATTTTACAATGGGTTAAATTGTAATCTAAGGCTGGAAACACAGCGGGAAGTGTAGAATGAATGCTGATAAATTATGCTACACTACGGTGGTCCACTTCTACTCTGGTTAGACGTTTTCTTATATCCTGGAGTACTCTACCCATCTTAAACCATTGGGATATGAGTGCACCCTAATTTTCTCCCCTTATGGGAGAAGATATCGACCAGTGGAACTAAGTGGAGACCTTAGTGCTCCAAGCCCTCCCTGTCCTCTCCCTCAACCTGCACTCAGTACACTGGCTGATCCTGTGACTGGGGGTAGCTTGTCGGAGGAGACGGGCCACTTGGCATGGCTCTCCAAGCTGGTGGCCTAGAGGCGGTCTACGAATCTTTAGCTCAACAACTGAGCTGGAACATTCACTGTCACTCACATATTTTTCAGGAGGGAGGCCTCATGGACACTTTAGATGAGTATGTACTGGTCGCCCTCCAGGAGACTTAGTTGGTTAATTCCCTTACAGTAGATGGGTGGCAATTTGTACATACACCGGCTATCCAGGGCCTTTTGGGACGCCCCAGGGGAGGCCTGCTATTAGGTGCCAAGAATTCTGTTGGCTTAGTGAGATTCCGACAAGCTCACCGAACATTCTGATGGCAGTGATTTTTTTCACCAATGGATCCTGTAGTAAAGAGGTTGGTCTTATTAACCTTTACAATCACCCTTATAGATAGCCTCATGCATCCGTTCTTAGTGAGATTGAGACTTTGATTGGAAACTTCCGTTCCTTCCCTTGTATTATCTGTGGGGACTTTAACGCGCAGATTCCCTCCTCCATTAATTTGATGATGTATGAGGTTGTTTCCTCCCCGATGGAAGGTGATATATTGTCTCGCTCTGTAAACGGGGGCGGGAGTGGGCATCTTTACTTTACTCCTCTGGTTATTCAATGATTAATGGTGCCATCCATTCAAACTTACCCCCAAAATGTGCGTGTTAAGGCCCTAAATCCAGTAGTATCTTGAACTACGTGTTCATTTCATTGGACTCATATTTGATTCTGAATTTGTTCATTTGTTCCCAGCTTGAAAGTGATCACATCTCCCTAATCTTTCCACTAATCCCCCTCTTCCTGAGATTACTGGTGTCCTTTCGGTTAACTTTACTCTTACTCATATCTCATGGAATGAGCAGAGGTTGGATGAGGTTTGTGCACACTTGTGTACTGTATTTTCCTCCTTTATGGAGCGGTGGGGAATGCACTGACTCACTCTAGGATTAATCCTCTGGTGGTGATTGGTGACTTTGGAGAGGCAATGGCTACTTTGGTCACTTTACCTTTTGTTGGAAAAAAATGGCCCTAGCATCGCATTTACCTCCTTGCTGCCCCACCGTCATCCTTACGACTGCATTTTGGTCGATAAGAGAAAAGCCTTGCGATGTGAACTCCGCTGGATTTCAGAAATGCACTTGGGTCCACCTAAGCATGCTAGATTATTGAACAAAGCCAAGCGCTTATTTCGTAAGTGGCTAAGGTCTCATTTTTTTGCCACAGAGTGTGCTGGTTGGCGTAACCTGGTGCACTTGACTTCTGAGAATAACCCCTTTACTTTCTGGAGGGGGAATAATCACTGTTGCCCCCACTGTAAGCTCTGTTGTGTTCCTTTGGTGGTCTGGACTGAGCACATTGTGAAGACTTTGGGAGGGTGTTGCATGTACTTCCATCCCGAATGTATCCCTGGGCAGATGGCACTACACCCACTCACCTAGATATATTTTGAAGATCATCAATGTTAGTAAATCCTCGCAGTCAGCAGGACCTGATGGCATTTGCAGTGCGGTAATTAAAAAGGACCCTGTTGGCTGGTCGACTGCACTGTGTTGTCTTTTTAGCTGGATTAGTGAAGCACAGTGTCTTCCAGATTCTTGGTCTGACAGTATTATCATGCCAATCTGGAAGATGGGAGACTATGCCAACGCAGGAAACTATCGTCTGTTGGCAATGCTCGACGCATCCTCTAAGATTTTTAAAGGTATGATTCTTGCTGAGCTGTGGACCTGGACTGAGTCGGCCAAGCTTATTGCATTTAATCAAACCGGTTTTCAAAAGTGCTTGAACACTACCACAAACTGCCTTGCCCTTCAAACAATTATTCTGCATGCTTGGTCTAAGCACAGTTGTACTGTATACACAACGTTTATTGACTACAGCGCAGCATTTGACTCTGTCAACCGCAACAAGCTCTGGGCTAAACTATCTGCCTGGAACATCCCTGCAGGACTCCTGGCCACTCTTGTTTACCTTCATTCTGGCACACGGGTTAAGGTTAGACTGGACCAATCTGGCAGTACCACCGGATGGATCCTGGCGACCCGTGATCTGAAACAAAGGTGTAGATTAGTTCCCACCTTGTTTAACTTTTATATCTGACAGATATGGATGTGGCCTTGTCTAACCTTGTGTCGATGCCTCCCAAATTGGATGTATCCCCACTCCAATGGATGGGATGCACAGATTATATCATCCTGCTGGACATGACTCCCTTTTTGCTTGCAGACTGCCCTGGAGTCATTGAAGCAATACTCTGGCTCCTTGGACCTTGTGATTAATATCCAGAAAACGTTCTGGTGTTTCACACCCCACCACCCCCCAGGCCACAAAAATCTCATGCCATGGCATTTGGGAGGTGAAAACATGGTATCTTATTTGGCAAGGCCTTACGTGATGGATCCCATTGTGATCAGATTAAATTGAGGTGCGCCCAGGCCATTTGGGCCCTGGGTAAAATGTTTCAAATTGGAGGAGGTTACTCTTGGGATCCTTGCCAAATTATTTCAAACTAAGGTTAGTCCCATTATAATGTATGGGGCAGTGTTTTGGCACCCAAGCAATTTGGCAGAAATCTCCTCCTTAAAAGGTTGTTTCGGCTCCCTACTCGCACCCGTGTCCAGTCCATCCTACTTGAACTCGACTCATCTGCAGCAAAGATTAAACTTTCATTTTTGAATATTCTATGGCAACTTACTAACTCTGAGGCTGGTACATTAAACTCCCTTATTTTAAACGCTGTTTTGACCAATGTTCATCGTATGCAGGGCAGTGCCGTTCATCGAGTCCTTTCGGCTGGCGACGGATGGCTGTCTCTGGCATTAGATGATGCTCTGCACTGACCTTGCTCACAATTTAAAGTGTATATGAAAAGGAGTGTACACAGCTTTTTTCACGAGCAACACATTATACAATTGCGCGTAATGTCAAATAGTGCCTTGTTCATTGGTCATATTCTTGCACGGCAAGGGCTCCCCAGGTATATCGACTGCTTTGTGGGTAACTCCTTGGTATGGGATTACCTAAAAATCAAACTCAATGCTGTTAAGACCTTTGAAATCCCAGGTGCCTGGTTTGTCATTGCAAGGCCTACCCACACGTGTCGTATTTGTGGTGATGGTGTTCTTGAGTCTGCTCAGCACTTGATGCTTTATTCCATATCATATCAACCCTTCAGGAATGTGGCCCATATTGCGGCTGGGTTGAATACGCAACTCACCCCGGAGGAGCTTTGGTACACATTCATGGAAGAAATCACAAAGCTTGCATCATGTACTTCAATATCTTTTGGAAAAAGTTGTGCCCATTCTTGAGAACATTCTATAATTGTGTGTTGGTGTATGATGCGTTTTTAGCTTGGAATCTGTTTCCGTTTTATTTTGTTGTCAAAAAGCTGTTATATATATCACTGTATGACGTGAACAAAAAAAAACTGATGGTATAGAAAGAGTGTCCATTTCCAACTTCCTCGCAATTGCTCAAGACTACATTCCATATGAGGTTCCTGCTTTTCATTTTAGTAACAAGATTGGTGTCTATAGGCAACTTACTTCAGTGATTTACAAGTTGAACGATGTATTTGTTTTGTAAAGGGCGTCATGTCACCTTGCACCTACTTTGCAGTGCTCTGGAGTCTTGATAAACACATCCAGAAAGCGGGTGAGTGGGCCTGCCAGGTCGCTGGGTTGAAGGTCTGGGACCCTGCTGACCTGTCTGATCCCTCTCTTCACTCGCTCACTCGTCATTTGTTCCTTTTCTGTGCCCCTTCCTTCTGTAATCATCCCTAACATTTTCTTCTTGTATCCTGCTCTCCATTTCTCTTTGCTCACCTCGTTAGTCCTGTGCATCACTCGCGTTGTTACTTTTATACATCCAGAATCCTACCTGTTTGTCTCCCACGCTTCCTAGTGTATGTCCTTCCTCTCTCTTACCTTTGTAATGTTCCCATCTCTCTCACCCCGTCCCTCCATTGCTCAATAACTTACTGTGCCTCTATTCCATTGTACTATCTCCCTCCCTCACGCCCTCCCTTTCGACCACACTTCCCCTCTCTGCCTCTCACACTTATCCCCACCTTCACTTATTTATTGTATTCCTTTATAACTACCGAGCAAACCTCCATGACCCTGATTTACAAACGCATGTTTCAATGGGAAAACCCCTTAAAAAAACGCTTTGCAAATCAGACCCATGAGTTGTACAGTTTAAAATACCAGACTACAAGATCCATAATGCAACAAGTTAAGGGCCCATCCAAAATCTTTTTTTTATTATATTAAATAAAACAGAGCTTCCAAAACCTTCAAATCATACAACGCAAGACCGACCCGCCAGCACTGCAGCCGCATGTCTCCATGCAGCATTTTCGCCAGTATTGACTTTGCTACAGGAGTACGGATCTGCACTGATCCATGCCACTACTTTCTTCGGCAGTGAGCGTCGGGCCTGCTGCCCTGCAGCTTGCATACCTTGCAGCCTATATAGTTGTCCTTGATTCGTCTATCATTGGCAATCCACTATTACAATTGATGTGTACAGAATGGCCTGTATTAAAGCACAGAACACTCTGAAGATTGTGGAGGAAAGGCGTGCCAAGGAGCTACCACCCTGGCAGGGTCTAGGTAGGCCGCCTGCACCATGAAGAATTCAGCTTGCTGCTTTACTGACCTCCTTTTTAAAAAAAAAGAAAAGAAAAACAAAACATTGTAGGAAAGATAATTCGTTCTCATTTTCGGGCCTAAACTAGGGCTGCCACGCTGTTTTCCCCTGTTCCAGCCCCTGGAATGGGGGATGAACGCCACATTGGTGTGCTGTTGGGCAGGAAGGTAGCATATAAATACATTCAAACCATATATGTCACATGTTAGTTTAGGTACCACAACAAGAATGGCATCCATCAATTGCAAAAGCACCATTTGAGATGTTGGAAACAACAATGTTTTTAGTCAAAATAACAACAAATACAGAACAGAATTTAACGTGCAACGTTCCATAGCAGCAATTCAAAATGAAATGTCAAATATAAATGTTTCCATTTCCCCATTTTTGTTTGTTTGATTTTTCCTTAATTGTGTTTTTTTCTATTTTTTTTCTAGCCTCAACAGTGCTGACTACAGGGAATGATTTAACTACTTCAGGTCAGAATGTGTATTCATTCTTAAGAAGAATATGGGATGTAAATGTCTAGTGTGTTGCATATGTACCATCTGACACCCTCATGTTGATAGTTCCAAAACTGTAACTACCAGAGAAATTAACGCTTTGACTATGATTTTAATGCAAATGCGTGTTATGGTTATATAATTAATTGTGCATGTGGAACTACTGCATGCTCAAATACCAGGCATTATTAGAACATTAGAGTCCAGGGCAAAGTGATCCACTACACTAAGATTAGGTACCAAATCATCAAACAAAAGGTTGCATCATTATCTGATCAACTGAAAAACATACAGGGCTGATTTTCAAAAGCATTTTACAATGGTTAATCCCATTAATAAAGTCTTTGTAAATGAGGCCCCATTACACATCTTGACAGCTGTGCAGAATTCACTGGGAGTCACACGACTGATACCATTTCCGCTAGCACTCCCTCCTCGTAAACATTTGGATAGGTCTACGCTCCACTCCCAGAAAAGATGGATTAATAAGTCACTGCATCACTGCATATATTCAGTGAAAAAAACGTTGTTAATGGGACACCATGGTTAAGTTGCACTAATAAAAACATGACATTCAGTGAAAAAACGTTGTTAAAGGGACATTATGGTTACAAGTAAAACCGTAAACCCCCCGCCCCCGGAAATTCACCAGTTATGGTAAGTTAAGCAACCATAACTGTGCCACCAACGTGCACTAATAAGACGAACACCCGGGACAACAAATATGACATCACTGATGACATCACATATCAAATTCATTTTGATGAAAAGTCTATACAAGGGGATCGGTTTACAATGTTGGTAGCAACACGTCAGGGATGATTGGGAGTACTCTCATGAAGTACTTAATGTATTAAAATATGTACTCATTTAAACAAAATGTTATATTGAAGTGTTCTTGTTAATAAAATAACCTAATAATACATGCAAATATGCAATGGGCGTGGCATGCGCCACAGAAATACAGCATTTTTAATCCGGTAATATTGGTCAGTAATCTAATTAATGCATGGCTATCATAACCTTAACTAATGTGAAACTTGGAATTAATAGCTAACAATACAAGACTTACTACACACTTGTGTTATCACAAACAATATATATGAAGATCCACAATGCATAGGAATCTGAGGCATTGAACTTAATTAGTTTTTCTAACTTTCACTAAAATCGATTTAAATAAAAAAGCAGGCTCATGTCGTGACCCAATCTCAGATCTACTAACATCATTATTGCTACCAACATCAGTCAGTTGCCTGATAGTTTCAATTCCATCCATCAGGAGAAGGCAAGGTAAGGTGGAAATGATCTTCCTCTTTCTTTGGATACCCACTTATGCCAATAAGCCTTAGACTTGATCAGACTCATGTGGCTGTTCCACCATGCACTGAATGACTGAAATACATATGAATATGTATTGCTTCCATGGGGTTGACTATTATTTACATGGTGGTCCATTGGTTGATTCTTGCCCTTAGAGTGATTTTACCTATAAGGCACTAATAATACTTTGTGCAACCTTCAATAACTACTTTTACAGAACTGCATCTCTTAATACAAGAGTTTATTTATTTATCTTCCTGGCAATGTCCTACCTGGTGTTCTGTGGTGTGGCTACCAGTTCTTAAATTGGTCTGCTCTTCAAGAGATCTAGCAGATCTCTGCATATGTAATTCATATATCTGCTTGGCTGAGAATTTCGCTGTCCCTAGAAGACAGTACAGAAACAGACATCATAACATTGCAAGGCTGGCAACACAGAAATGAAAGCATGTACAAATTTGGGAACAAGTATTTTCTTGCACTAAAACCTGTCTTTCAAACAATTTACCAATGAAAATAAGACTAGCCACCTCCATCGAACACTTCAGGAAGGGCCTGAAGAGCCAACACTTCAAAGAGCATCTCACCATTTAATGATGACTCATCTCAGACCTTCCTCCCCCTTTGGTGTTGCCCCTCCCCTGCTCATCTAGCCACTGTGGGATGTTTTTACCCATGCATCCGAGCCCTACCTCAAAAACTGTGCAGTACTGGCATTGAAAACATCATGATGGCCAGAGCTTCCCAGAAAATGCCCAGGGAAATGCATGAAGAATAGGCTGCCACCCATTGTTGCCGATGTTATGGGCACAGAAGGGCACTGCCTAAAACCCCATTGGACTACCCACACAGTAGCCTGAAACCATTCGGAATGGCAATGCTGATTGCCAAGAGCAACCTAGAATTGTGGGGAATTCATTTTCTTAAAACCCAAAAATGGGTGCATTACCAGTACTCACCACTATCAGAAAGCTGGCGTTTTAAAACAACACCAGACATTTGTGTAAAACTGAATAAATGAACCCAAAGCAGGCCAAAGAAAGACTTACTGAGAGGTGGATACAATCTAAAGTTATATTCTGAAGTGACTTGAAGGTTTATAACAAGACTGGCTGAGCTGTGGATTTCAGCAGTTTAAGTAAATTTGGACTGAAAGACACTAAAAATCTAAATGTTTAAAAGAAATGAGTGACCTACTTTTGAGTGTCACATAGGTTGCAATTGTTTAAATGTCATGGTTTTAAACTTAGAATCAGCATTCTACCTGCATATGTAAAAATGGTTAGTTTTATTTGAATGCAGAAAACTGGGTAACTAAAAGTGACATTAGCTGGGGCCTGGCTTAAGGAACTGAATTCTGCCCACCAGCTACCCCAGACAGGAGTTGAGACTTGCACAACAGCTGTGTTCCCAGGCCTAGCTGCCTTTTGCTGTTCCCACCAAAAGGGATATGACATTTCTCTGATTGAATTACCAAGGGACTGCTAGAGACTAAACATAGGACCCAGACAGAGGGTTTATTGAAGTGGCCATAAATGGCTTCCTCTTGAACAATGGGCCTTCCAGGGCCCAGGCAGATGGTTTATTGGGGGACCGTAAATCAGCTTCTTCTTGGCAGAAGCTGGGAGGGGCAGGGCCTCTGAGCCTGGCAGAAACTGGACAAACTGGTTTCTATACCATGTGACGTGGGAAACCACACCCCTGTAGCCAGAATATGGTTTTAGAAAAAGATGAATAACTCATAGTACGGACTTGTCCTAATTATTTAAATGATACCATAATTCTTGTGATTTTTCTGCCCACATTTTAAGAGGTTTTTAGAACCGGTGGTATGATCTGGGGGCAAACTAGCAGTTAAGAGGGTATTACTTAAAATGTATGCATGTTAAAAATCTGACACTTCATCAAGTAATGTCCATACTCCTTGCGCACATGTGTATAAATTTGGGGTAATGTCCGATATTACGAAACCAGTTAAAAAGTGCAAATGTTGCCATTTCTGAATGCAAGCTCCCAGGAAGAGCAGATTTGGACAGGGTATACCTCCTGTGATATGTGATGGGTGCATGTAATTTTAAACAAATGTGTACCTGTGCAAATTTGTCTTTTGGGTCAAAATATAGATTGTGTGCAATTTGACAGGGGTGGGTTCTCTGTACCATAAACAGACCTCATCATGATGACACTTCATTTCATTCCCCCAATCAAGGGGAAGGGGATGAAGTGGCCAATGACAAGTGGAGAGGGGTAGGGCCTAGAAAGCTGGCCTCTCCACCCATTTTCAAAACACATAAAAGCAGACAGACAGGACAGATAGGGACATTCAATTCCATTTGCTGCAACGCGCTCTGCCGGACCACACAACATCCAGAAGATACTAGATTCCACACTTAGACTTTAAAACTCCAAAGAACTTGATTCAGAACTCAAAGCAAGGGCCTAAACCCACAAACTGAGAACTCTTCTAGTGGGCCTCAGCATCCAGCAAACCTAACAGCGAGAGCAGCATCCAGGAGCCATGCAGATCAGCGCTGGGTCCAGAGAAAGCTGTGCAGAAAGATCCAGAAGCAGTGCTGTACCCAGAGGCAGAGCAGAGCTGACCCAGACCGTTGTTCGCAGAACTAGAGAGCTGACCCAGACGCTGTGCGCAGAAACCATCCGTGGCGAGTGAAGAAAACCTGACCAGATCTGTGGCGAGGCCCATTTATTTCAAAAATATATTGTGAGTACCTAGCAGAACTGTGCAGAACCAATCTCTTAGTTAAAATAATATAATTCAATCTATTTTAATCTAAGTAGAACTGCCTCCTAACTGTCACCTGTCATTTGCAAAGCTGTCACCTGTCATTTCTAGCTGCTAGCTGTCACTTGTCACTTTGAACTTTTAAAATTTCAAATCTGAAAAACGACCTTTACCATATCGCCCATATCTCCGTGACCGTTTGTCTTAGAGACTTGTAGTAACTTTCCTCTGAAAGCTGGGAATCTTGGCTTTTCAACGAACCTAGAACCGCTTTCCTATTCCCTTTACTTTTGCCGCAATCTAAAAACGCACTCACGAATTTTACCGCGATTTGCAAATTTCTCCACGTGTGAAAACAGCAGCTTCCTTGCTTTCCTTGCTAAAAATTTGTTTGCCTCTAAAGAACCATCCCTGAATCATTGCTAGAGTGAGCCTGGACTAATATTAACTAGATACCACTCACCCTGAACCTCTAGAGGGAATTAAACGCATTTTAGCATATTTTTCACTTCATTGCCAGCACATATATAAGCATTTTGGGCCTGTGTTTCAAACTTCTGTAGTCTAAGATTGCTGGGGTGAACTGAATCACATTTGATTGCATTTCTGAGAACTGTGTGCCTTCCTTCCATTTCCTTGCATTGCATAAAGGGGGGAGTGGATGGCCCGAGAAAAGTGATTACATTGTTTTGTTGAAATCATATTGAGTATTTTCTGTATTGCATTTTCATTCAACATTGCATCCATCTGAACTTATATAAAGCATTCTCTACCACCTTATTCTTCTGTTCCTATTCACAAGTGTGTAGTGCCAGACTATCCATTATTGATTACTGCTCAGATTAAGTGTGATATCCAATTATTCATTTATCATAAAGTGTGATATATATATATATATATATATATATATATATATATATATATATATATAGTTTAAATTCTCAAATAAACCTTTTAACTTGCAAAACAGAACTACTTCTTGGCTCAGTGGGGTCAGGGGGATTCCAAGAGAGGGGTGTTATATAGGGATAGTCATCCAGAACGCATGAACTGGACATAAAGATATATCAATAAGGGTTTCCATTCAGTATCCCAGACTAGGCATTGACTTAGCTGTAGTGTTGAATTGAATCCTCTTACACCACCTCAGTGCTATCCTACTCCTGAAATCTACTTGTAATATCTGAGTGCAACTCCCTGTTACTTTCTAGCTGGGTTTGTGTTTATATTCTACATACATACATACATACATACATACATACATACATACATAGATACATACAAAAATTGGATGTCTTTCCACTTGAGGTAGAAGCAATACAGTATCCAGAGAGTGTTTTCCATGTGCAGGAATTTAAATGATAATACTGGCGCACATGATCAGCTGTGCTACATTACCTGCTGCCTCTGCAGACATAGTTTATGGATGAAGGAGTAAACTTCAGTACAGTGAAAACATCCTTGGTTCCCACGAGTGTAAGGTGGATGGAGAAGTGGTTCATCTGTAGTGAATTGTTTGAAACCATAACCAATGTTATGGCATTAAGCAACAAAGGTTTGATCGCCGGGTCCGCTCTTAGAAACCTCTGGGTACAAATTCTTAACTAAAACATATTCCGGTAACAGCTCCTCGATGCCCCCAGGCTGTGTACGCGCTTTAAAAATGCAAAATAAAACATCTCTAAAATAAGTTGCATACCACAGATAAAAATCTCATTACTGTCAAATTTAGTGGAACTGATTTGCTGTGTAACATAGCTCACCATAATTGATCCAGATAGACCCGCTCAGGGTTCAAGACACATATTTTTAAATAATGAATTTGCTGCCCTCTAGGGGCTTGCTCTTCAGTCAGCAGGCGTGATAGCGTTTCCCTAGAGTCTATCATATTACAGAAGTGACAAATAATGATTTCATCACTTGCATCACCTCTTACTGCTAAGGCCTCTCTTGTTGGGAGTACATTTCATCTAACGCACAAAAGGTTTTGACGAATTCTTATTGAGGAAGCATTTAGTTAGGGCTCGGCACAGCCTATTTTTTCTCGGAACGAGATAATATGTGAGTATAGCTTCAACCCCAATGCTGCATCAATAGTAATGGCCCGTTGTTATACTGGAGCAGCCTTCTCACTTTAGCTGGGGAGTATAAAAGTGTTTCCAATACTGTCCCCAACTTCGTTAGCAATAATAGACATTCTTCATGAAGCTTAAAAACAAAGCCTTCTTGAGAGAGTATGTCCCTTAACCCTTACCCAATAGCACATATAGAGATTTGTTCAAGCTCACATGTAATTTCCGATACAAACTCAGTGTCTTCCATTCCACCAAACCTTGGATTGGTTGTAGACCCAATTTTTATCTGATTGCAGGTAATGGCACACACTTGGGTAAACAATACAGGACTGATCGCTAGATCAAGGCTTCGTTTTTGCACATCTCACTTACAGCCCATCAGGGGAACAATTCAAGGCCATAGCACAAACGGGGGATGATCTTAGAATAATAAAACCTGACTGTGGGAATAATCAAAAATGTTCCGTATTTCACATCTATTTTCTTTTTCATTTGTCTAACTTGTTTAAGTACTTTATCCCTCAAATAATTTTGATAGACATACGTTTTCTTTTTTTTTAAAACTTTGGTTTTATTAGCATTTTCTTGTTGTTACAGAAAGGGAACAGTGCAAAATCGAAATGAATACATTCAACTGATCCAGTAACCCCTTACCCCACCTCCCCCCATGCCCGCACCCCAACACCGACCCTCCCCCCATCCCCGTGTGCAAACAGGAGCTTTCGTCTAGGGAGACTTAGAATGTTTTCTTCATACCTTATGTTTAGGAGATGATGATGCTGATGGCCATATCGCCAGCTGATTTGCGGCCGCCGTTCCCTGGGCCATGGGCGCCAGGTTCGTTCGTAGCATGTCTCCAGACCCTTCCCGCCCCCCTCATGCCAGGGCCTTGCCCATGGGTCAGTGAACGTCCCATCCCCAGGACTGCTGCACCCCATACCAGTTCGCAAGGAATGAACCAGAGTCATTATTCACCATGGCAGTCAATTTGTCCATCAGGAACATATTCTTCACCTTCTTCAGCCAATCCTCCTTGGAGGGGATCACCAGGCTCTTTCATTTCTGCGCCAGGGCCACCCTGCCCGCTCTCAACATTGTTTCCCACATTCTCGGGTATCTGTGTATCTCTGTTTCCTCCGGGGGGAGCCCCAGCAGCATCGTTAGAGGGTGTAGTGGGAGAAGTTCGTCTGATACTTCCGCGATTCAGTCCCTCACTTTCCCCCAGAAGACTTGAACTTTCGAACAGTGCCACCACATTTGGCACTGTCTGGTCGCATCCCCTAGGGCAATTCGGAGACACCCCCGGGAACATCTTTGATAGTTTCCCTGGGTCTCTGTGCCACCCCTGCAGAATTTTAAAGTTATGCTCCATGTCCGAGGTGAATAAGTTCCCATGGAATGTTATTTTGAATATTTTTGACCAAGCGTCCTCTGAAATTCCTTCTCCTGCCAGGTCGTTCCAGAATGAGCGGAAACTCCTCCTGACCTGAAGATTGTTGGTGTTCAAGATTTTGTACATTCTGGACACCGCCCCCTTCCTTGAGGTCGCCGTGTCCAGGAGCTTCTCAAAGGAGGTCAATTGTCTCCTCAGATTTTGGCCCCATGACTGATTGCAAAGGAAGCCTTTGAGGTGGAGGAGACATATGTTTTCAGTGAATAAATAATAGGAAATCCCCAGTAGTTAATATACGTCTTCATGGTCAATCTTATGTTGTTCAGAACCCAGATGAAGCCAATCAGACACATACATTTACTTAATCTCATGACCACAGTCTTTTGCGGGTTTACTTTTAGATGATTTGTCTCTATATACCCATTAAAGGTAAGCATTAGTCTTTGACACCCAATTGGAGTATGGTCTATTAATATAAAATCTTGGTGTAGGCAGACCAGCAAAATCTTCGGCCCTCAATCTTCAGAGGTGCAAATGAGGCACCATCTAGTGCATCTCCAACAACTGCCATATATAGATTAAATAGGACAAGAGCAGATAAGCAACCTTGGCGAAGACCATTGTATGTACGTATAGTATTGGGCAGCAGCCCCTCCTTGTTCATATGTATCTGTATTTTAGACACTTTGTGTAAGTGGATTATAATGGAAATCAGGCCCCAAGGTAGTCCTAACTTATACAAGTTCGTCCATTTTGTGTTCCTGTCAACCAGGTTGAATGCAAGATATAGATCCATGGAGGCGCCACATATATAAGCACAGAGTTGTCCTTCCAGGCTAAATGTTGAAGGACACATAACAGCAGCCCACCACAATCAGTGCCCATTGCTTTCTAAAGCCTATTTGTTGCACAGATAAAATACCATTACTAGTGCTCCATTATTCTACATGTTTTAGGACAAGGGCTGCAAACATGTTGAAATCCACATCTAGCAATGCTATCAGGGTATAATTCAATGGGGCACCCCTATCACCCTTCTTATAAATGGGTACTACATATGAGATTTTCTAGGATGGGGGCAAGGACCTTGTTATAACTATGTCTTTGAGATAAAGATATAGAGCTTTGGACCAGAGGTTCACATTGCTTTTTAAGGTTGCGTTCCTAGGTTAATTTGATCCCACTACTCTAGAAGATTCCCAATATCCTTTATGGTAAACTTGAGGTTCCAGGATCTGGCTTGAAAGGTCACCCGTTCTGGAAATTCGAGTTCCTCCCTCCCTTATATGTTCCCAAATTGCCCTACCCATTCCCCTTCCAATATGGGATTACTTTGCACTGAGAACTGACTGCCCTCCAAGGCGTTTACAAGAAGCCAGAATTTGGGTCATTCAGATCATGCAAGTGCGGGGCGAAGGGTGGGGGGAGTGCAATTGGGCAGCATAGCTCTGAATAAGTGTGCCGGAAATGCCAGGGAGAAGGAAGGGGGGAGTGAAATCAGGGCAGCATTGCTCGGAGTAAGTGCGGCCAGGGCAGCGTGGCTTCGGGTAAGTGCAGGTGGCAGGGGGCTGTAGAGGTTACAGTTACAGCCCCCTAAAAGTGCAGTAGGCCCAGAGGCAGTGCAGGGGAGATTAATCATGGAGAAGCCTGTTACCCAGAGAGTCTCTGAGGTTAGCCAAGCAACACAGTTGTTGCAGCAGACAGGTAGGTCAGCAATGGAGGGAGAAAGAGAAAGCAGAGGAGAAAAGAAAGGTCTTGAGCTTCTTCCGAAACTTCAGGTAATTCGGCTCAATTTTGAGAGGGTCAGGGTGGCCGTTCTAGAGGGAGGCACCCGCAGAGAAGAGTGATCAACTACCCACTTTTTTTTAAAAAGGTAGCAGGCGCTCCTCTCCAGAAAGAACATGGCATGATAACCTGTTCTGAGATGAGAGTTTTCAGTACACGCTTTTTGCTCACTGCACCTTTCACAGATGGGAAATTTTGATTTGCCTTGTTGGGCCTCATCAGTGAGGTGAAGCTGTGCCTCTCTGAGCACAGTGAGCCGGGAGTTCACGTCTGGTTGCCCTAGGTAACTCAGGGTGACCAACCCCAAGTTCCTTGCAAATACTTCAAAAAAGTTAGCAGGCGCTCCTCTCCAGAAAGAACATGGCATGATAACCTGTTCTGAGATGAGAGTTTGCAGCACACGCTTTTTGCTCACTGTACCTTTCACAGATGGGAAATTTACATTTGCATGTCAGTCTTTGTCCCACCCACATGGGCAGTCCAGCCCCGAAATGCTATGGCAATTCCTCTCTGAACAAGAGTACCGAGAGCAACCCCATATACGTGTTTCAGCCTTGTTGGGCCTCATCAGTGAGGTGCAGCTGTGTCTCTCTGAGCACAGTGAGTAGGGAGTCCACGTCTGGTTGCCCAAAGACTGTTATGCAAATGGATATTTCCCATCTGTGAAAGTTACAGTGAGCAAAAAGCAGATGGGTGCGAACTCTCAATGTGGTTAGCAACCACTGAACAGGTTATCATGCCTTGTTCTTCCGAGAGGGGGGCACCTGCTACCTTTGTTGACTACCACCCACTTTTTGCCTGGAGAAGAGTCTGATCATCAGAGAGTTTGAGGTAGCTGAGCAAAGGGCACAAGAAGGAAGGTATTTAGGAAGAGAGAATTGGATGTAGTGCAGGCCACGGCCCCAGAAAGCCTTATGGATGATTCAGAAGGTCTTGAACTTGATCCTTGCTGCCACCTGGAGCCAGTGGAGAGATTTCAGGGCTGGATAGATATGGTCCCTGGGCTTGAGGCCAAGGATAAGTCTTGCATGCTTGTTCTGGATTAGTTGCAGAAGGCGTAGAGTAGAGGAAGGCAGATTGAGAAAGAGGTTGTTGCAGTAGTCCAGCTTAGAGAGAAACAGGGCTCTGGAGACGGTGACAAAAGGAAGTATACCTCTGAGGAGGTGCAGCTGGCAGTGGGCCTTCTTGTCAAGATCCGCGATATGAGGAGAGAAGGAGAGAGTGGGGTTGAAGATGACACCAAGATTTTTTTCCTCACTGTAAATAAAAGGAAGAGGGCCCAAGGAGGGCGGCCAGAGTGAGAGAGGGAAAGCGGGTTCAGGGGTCCAAATCAGAAGGATCTCTGTCTTACTGGCATTAAGGCAGATATCATTGAAGGCGCTCCAATCCTGAATCGCGAATAGACAAGAATGAGCGAGAGAGGAGAGAAGGCTAACGGGAGCCTGAAGGAGAGCGGAGATATGAGTAAAATCTGAGCCCAAATTCAGAATTTAGTACATTATAGGATAAACATACATAGCAAGCAGGGGTTGCAAAAAAAGAGGATCTTCAAGGGACGCCACAGTGAATTGACATAGATTTGGAGATGCACGGACCTAGGTTAATAGCTTTGTTCTATCAGACAGAAAATACCAGAACCAGGCAAGCACCAAGTCTGATACATCAGCTGTGATATGAATCAGAGAGAGCAAAATTGCATGGTATATCGTGTCAAATGTTGCAATGATGTTCAACATCACTAAATAGTGACAGATACCCCTTGTCGGCATTGTATGAACAGCACACCACATGGTCATTAAGGTGTTTTTCCCATGTTTTGGGTTTGCAGAGTGTCCAGTATTTTAATGATGGCCACTGGTAATGGTTCAGCAACTGGAAGGTGAGCACCTTTTCAAAAATGTTGGCCAGCAAAGGGCGACCGACAAACGCTAATAGTTTTTCTTAGTGGCTGGGTTCAGCAAGGGATTTTTAAGAGTGGTGGAATGATAGCCTCTTTAAGCAAAGAGCTGACTACTGCCTGGCTTACACACCAACATGTAATGTTGGCTATGGCAGCAGCCAAGATGGAGATTTGTTTCTCTGCCACAAAATTAGCGGCAAGCCTTTCTGCTTCAAGTTGGATTTAGGGTCCGTCTGAAATAAAGGAATAACATTGTCAGCCATTATTGAGTAAAAGTAACACTTTGAAACATCAGGCAAAGCTCTGCTGTGTGTTGGGGGGTCTGGTATATCTTAGTTTTAATCTTGCTTTCTGGATGCATTCTACCAATGGAGACAGCATTGCCAGCTATCAAAAATACAAATAATAAAGAAAATTCAATTTTAAACCATGCTTTTGGTATGCTAATTGCTTGGACAATGGGGTCTTGAGAAAAAGTACTCTTGTCATTTGAATCAGATTTTTTTGAAGATCGTTAGGGCCAGTTTAACTGCTCAGATAGAAGGTGCAAGCTGTACCACTTACTAGTTGTAAAAATGTCGGGCTGCTGCCATACCAGCGAATAGGCCCACAACCAAAAAGCCTAAACTAGAACATAAACTAACATGGATCCGTAGATAGAGGCACTTCTCCCAAGAATAAATCAATGCCATGCATCATATGTTTAAAAACAATGTATATTGTCATTGATAGTTTCAATTGTTTTTCACTTCCAAATTACAGTGTATTAGTAAAGTGTAACATTTACATAATTATTATGCCAACTGTATGGCCATCAGTTTCGCCCTCTGAGCTTCTTCATGGAAAATCACAATAATTGCAGAGTCTCGTAGCTAATCAAAGTGTCTAGTTCTGAAGTCTTAATGAATCTGCTCACATCTCTTGGACAATATGCCGTGACCAGTAAGTCGTTTGTTCATAGTAGTCTTCTTCGAAAATATTGACCAATAGTTTTATAGCTTTAATATGTGAATAGGAAAATGACAACCTGATTTACCGGGGATCCTTTACCAAACTTCAAACGTCAATGCTACTGATCCAATAGTCCTGCTTCGGCAATTAGAACAGTATGAAGCATTATTTGCCATTGTTGCATGTATCGGCGCAGGGGTTCCATGTGTTAACATTGTGGCAAAAATTGCCATGGACACAAAATACAGCGGCAAAAAGGCTGTGGTTTTGCCGCCGTAATCCATGTAAAGGATGCGGGGGACACCCCGTAACCCCTGGACCCATTATACCATTTAAGGGGAGCAGAGGACACCCCGTTCCCTTTCAATGGTGTAATGGGGTACACCCTTAACAGTTCAAACCACAGCATTTTCGCTGCAATGTTTTTTACAGGCAACATTTTTGCCACAATGTTATCACTGCGTACCCGCGCAGGGAGTTTCAAGATCAAAAGGAGAGAGATTGGAACCAGGTTACCCTGAATGGATCCTAATTCGTTTCTGTTTGCTCCATGATAATGTGTGTGAGGGTTGTATTAAAGGGTGATATGTGTGGCAGCGGCCAGTGCCAGCTTGAGACTACTAGCAACATCATCACTTTCGGGGTCTGGAATAGTATTTGTCACTTAATCAGGTAAACCGATTGAGTGCCACCTTAAATTAGAGGCAGTTTAGCGATGCTGTTATGATTGTGTCCTTGCAGCAAATAATTTAGCCTGGTGGTATCTAAATTATCTGGGCAGTCAGGTCGGATATTAAAATCAACTGAAGCAGGAGATTGTTATAATTAAGTGACCATGTCGACAAAAAGTCAAACTGCACATGCCATTGGCATATTAAGGGGTATGCATGACTATTTGGGTTACTGAAACTCAGCCGCAGGAAAAGTAAGAACACTTTTAGGATGCCTCTATCACTGTTCAAACATTTAACCAGTATGTTAATTAAGATGCATAATCCTGTAATGGTTTGAAGAGATCATATACAGAATGTATTGCTGGTAAGGCGGTAGATGTCACCATTATTCTTCAGGCATCAGTAGCCTGCAGTACTCTTGCACCGGATCATCCTGGTGGGAATCCGGATCAGATGGTGCCTAACACATTGCTCGTATCCTCAGAGTTATAATGTGAATGTAAACGCATGTTTAATTGCCTTGACTAAATGCAGCAGATGTTGCTGAAATCCAGTTAGCATCCCAGCCTCGTGGATGTTTGATGAGTTTAAAGCACACACGAAAGATGTTGCCTTTGATTAAAGGGCACTGCGTTTGTGTATCCCTTGCAAGGGAAGCTTTCCTCAAACACAATGGCTGCCAAAGATGTGTCAGTGACACAGGAGGAACACGTCCTTTGTCGTTGTGTACTGGTCAAAGACGTGGGCGGGCAATGGATTGAGTGAGGTTGAGGATGTGCAGGGAGGGGGCATGATGCCTGGAGAGGGAGGCTCATGGTGAGAGATGAGCGACACAAGGAGGAGGCAGGTGGGCAACGGCTGGTCTGTGCCGGGACATATCACCCAAAGCACGGTGGTGCCAGCAGCTGCCTCCCAACGTGGGCTTTGATTGACTGATTCCACTGCGCGTAGTGCTAATAAGAGAAGTGCATTGTATGATCTGTATTTGATGCACATTGCACAGAATAACATTTTGAGTGGGCGCTTCTCATTTGACGCAAAATGCTTAAATGCCTTTCTAGTCCCCTCGCTTTGGCTATTTTGTCATAGATGACCATTCCTGCACATCATTTTCCATGTACAGATCAATGCTGAGCACAGACGACATGGTACTGTGGATTTCACTTGTTTCTCATTGATATTGGCAATGACCGAGAACTTATGACTTCGGTGATGATGTTAGTGAATGGGGATGTAATGAAATGGACATATTTTTTTTAACAGGCAGACAGGGACTCATATGTCAAGGATAGCATATCACAATATATTAAGAGCACTAAAAATGAAAAATTAATACACATACCTGAATTTTAACAATAGCAAAAAGACAGAAGGAAAGGACAACGAGTGTACGGTTAGTATATGAGGCAGAAGAGAGGTAAGAAGGACATAGGAGGGAAAGATAAAACAGTAGCCTTTTATTTATATAGCCTAATAGTAACTTAGCCATTAAGGAAACCTTTACGAGTTAATCTTAATGAGGGCTCAGTAAAGGTAGTTGACATATCCATGAGACAGGAAATAAAGTTATCCTTTCGATATATAGTCAAAACTTTCAAAACTGAATTATTTGACCTCTTATGAAGAAGCTAAGTATTGTACAGACAGCGAATGTCGCAGAATGTCCCTGCTGCCACACTGATGCACAAATTCAACATTTGTGCAGTGTATTAAAGGATGTCTCACACGTACTTGGATAATTTCTGACCGAACTATAGTCCTCCATACAATTAAGCCTTCTTAAGTTGCGTGTTGTACGAGTGCACACATAATTTTAGACAGAAAGGTTGCCATCGAGTCGACGCAGAGCCCAATGTGCAGGGTGCCTCATGCAGACTTCTGGATTTCGAAACATTAACACAAATTTGGCATATTGACAGATGCAATTGATGTTACTTAAACACTGACTGTCTGTTATTCATATGCCCCTAACATTCATCATTTCATTTATGTGCTCTTTAATTTGCAAATGTGCTTCTTTCGAAATCAGTCGTATAATCCCTAATGGAAATTGCAATTTGGTTGAGTAAATGCAAATGCATTTTCCAAGGATGTTGAAGAGAGACAGCAGCACAAATGAAGATAATGGTTCCTGTGTTCTTATTGCAGATACATGGGCTACACTCTCTATTTACCTCTCTATTTACCAATTTAACTCATAGCAGAGTCCTTTAGAAAATACGTGACATTGCTTAGCAACCTTCCCACTGGGGCAATGACGTTCAGCATCATTTTAAATTAAAGATATCCATCAGTTTAACTACAACCTGTTTCATATAAAAAAAAAAAAAAGAATGATTATTGTTCTGCCTTTAGGGCTACTGGTAAGAGGCCTCATTTAAACACAACCTGTTACTGCTATTTCAATTCTAAGATGAAACACCTTTTGGGAGAATGCTTTCAGGAAGTGAATTGAATAAAAATGTTCTTCTTCTGAGAAGAAAAATCCAGTGTGGGGCTGAAGTTGTGAGTCCTCTGAATCTGCAGATGGGGCAGTATATTATCCATGAGTATACAAAGGGGATGATTTATGGATTTTTTTCACGGTGCAAAGTGATTTGATACTGGTGCAAAGTGACTTTGCACTACCGACATTCACAGTGATTAACAGAACAGTGCAAAGTTTAGTTTGCAGTGCACTGCAAAAATTAACTTCAGACTGTTCTGTAAATCACTGCCCTGAAAAGGTACACTTTGCACTGTGAATTAGCGCAAACAGTACTTTTTCAGTGCAAAGTGATTTACAGAACTGTGCAAAAATACACTGTGCACAGTTCTGTAAATCAGAGTGTTTGTTGGCACTGATAAGTCACTTTGCACCACACAAAAAATCTATTAATCAGTCCCACAGACTCAAAGCTAATGTATGGAATTATTTGCGTGTAAAACTGGGATTTGCGTGCCATCCTGCCCTCAATTCCCCATTCGTCAAACAGGGATTTGCGGGCAAAATGGCATGCCAGCAACAGGAATATATGTGTGCACGGTTTCAATAGCTGTCTGTTGCTTGCACTATCTACACTATTTGAATCTTGTCTTGTTCTGCCACTGCCACATTTTGTTCTTTTTTCATATAATTTGATATGTACCCTTTGTTATGTCTTCATTCTCTCACCCCTTTCAGACTGTAAGCTGTTTTACACATTTTGCTTTTCTTTGCTGCCACTCAATGTGAAATTGTACTGTAAAGTAACTGTAACTGTGCCTTTTACTCCATGTCTCTCATAGCAGTTGTGTTGTAATGTATGTGTGTACCTTTTAGTATCTGAGAAATGATGTGCAATGTAAATAAACCCTGGAATGACACATTTGAGGACCTAATAGACATGATATTCATGGATGGAATTACAGTCACACTGGACAGTTTTAACAAATTACTTTTAGGAAGAAAGATTAACTATTGAACACAACTTCGTTAAAGCTTCCTTTGAAAGTGCATGCCTGAGGATGCATCTTTAATCCTAAACCAGGATTGATTTTAATATCTGAAGTCACAATAGACACTGTTTTTTTTAGTGGGAAATTTGTTTGTTTAATGCTGGTTGCACACTTGAAAAAACATTATCCCCATGTCGGATTTTTTATCTCATAAGTAAAGTGTTGGTCACTTATTTCAGAGCAGCCTGTACTTCACAAGTTTCAATCCTAAAACAGGGAAGACATACAATGTAAAGCTCTTGCAGTTGATAAATCAAGTAGCACAAACATAGAGGACTAGGAACACATGTTATTGCAGTACTCAGAAGCACTTGTACTATATAAAAATACAAACAAACCATAAACTAAGAATAATTATGAAAAATAATCCAACATGTTCATCAGCTGCAGCACTTGTGGAAAGCCAAAGTCTGCACCCCGAGAGTTGCCAATATTTTAGAGATAATCTGGATAACTTGTAAAACATATTTGTGCCAGATTCTCAAACCATACCAACAAGCAGATATGCTTGATCCATCATAGCCATTTTGGGTGAGGACCACATCTTTCAAAGAACTAGAATCCATCAACAAAAAATAAGGCAATTTCCCCTCCACCACTGTTAATTTGAAAAGGCGTAGCACTCGCACCACTTTCTCAATGTCATCAATTCATCCCTCGTACAAATCACCTTCCCAGATGCACTGAAAATAAGACAGAGCCTCCCATGCTGAAGAAACCCACACTCAACCTGGATAGCCTTGTTAATAGTGCCTGTTGATGCATTTACCTTTGCTCTACAAAGTGATTAAGAAGACTGTACCCATCTAGTCCCATGAAAGGATGACTATGCACAATCTCATACCAGACTGACAATTTGGTTTCTGACCATGATGCAGAAAAGAGAATGTCACCACCCAAGTTATCGACATTTCAGGGACAAGGTGAAATCCTGCGTACTTGTCCTCCTTGACCTATCAACTGCCTTCAATACCACTGATTATGAAGACTTCCTCAGCACTATCACCATATGCATGGATTTCAAGGGAACAGCCCTGCAGTGGTTGGCTTCACACTACTCAAACAGTGACCAATTCTTGAGATGGGACCCAACAGATCTCAGCGCCACCCAGTAATATGTTCCACAAGGCTCCATCATGTCCACTGTCATATTCAATCTCCACATGGATCCTCTGAGGAAACTTCTTGACAGCACGTATGCACGAAGCATCAATATGCAGGTGATAAGCAATTTTACCTAAGGATCAAATGCACCAATGGCATCATCGACTCAAGGACTGTCTTCCCCTTATCCAAGCCAGGAAGTCAAGCACCTTCCTACAGCTCATCTCTACAAAGACTGAATTAATTCACTTAGGAAACCCCACCAATCATGCCCAAATACAGACTTGGCTGGAAGACATGAAACTCAATGGACTCACACATCAGCTCGGACCCAGTGCAAAGTCTCTCAGCTTTACTGTTGATTGTGACTAATTCAAAACACACATTGAGAATAAGACCCAAGCAGCATGGTGCCAGCTTGTGCTCCTCCACAAAGTCAAGCCTTGGATCCCTGCAGTGAGCTTCCAAACCGTGGTCATCTCCCGCATGTGGCAACACCCTACTCACAGGAGTCCCAGATGCCTCCTAGGCTCCTCCTCTTAAAGCTGTAAAGTCCACTGCAGCACAACTCATCAAAGGACTACACAAATTCAAGTACTACATCTCATACTGAAGGAGCGGGAATGGTATCCGCTTTAAGCACATATCATGTTAATGACTGCCTGCATCACCCACAAAGCAGTACCAATGAAAACATCAGTATACTTGCCTCAGAAACTCAATATTTCTGGAGGACAGTCCACCACCAGAAGCCACAACTTCTAGAGGCTCGAAACAAAACTCAAGAGGGAAAACAACTGAAATGATGTATTTTCCTGCTATCCAACATGGGGCATGCACCATGTTTATGCTCCCTGAAGGTTCTCTTGTATTTGTGTGTGCCACCACCCTGCTACATGGGGTAGGCACCATGTATTTTGCCTTTTTATTGCACTCTTTCATCTGTGTGTGCTGCCGCCCTGCAACATGGAGTAGGCACCATGTTTATGCTCCCTGAATTGACTCTTGTATTTGTGTGTGCTGCCGCCCTGCAACATGGCGTCGGCACCTTGTTTATGAACCCTGAATTGACTCTTGTATTTGTGTGTGCTGCCACCCTGATGCATGGGGTAGGCATCATGTATTTTGCCTTTATCTGGCCTCTTGCATCTGTATGTGCTGCTGCCCTGCAACATGGGGTAGGCACCATGTATGTTGCCTTTATTTGGACTCTTGCATCTGTGAGTGCTGCCGCCCTGCAATATGGGGTAGGCACCATGTTTATGTTCCCTGAATTGACTATTGTATTTGTGTGTCCATGCCACCCTGCAACTGGGGGTCTAAACATAAACATCCTCCCTGTTTCTGAAAAACTCACATAAGACTGAACTCCGCCATCTATAATTCAGGGTGCACCTTTTAAAAATGAAATATTTCCCATTACTGATTGCTCCACTCAATTCTATTTCTTCTGCTCTGGTCCCTCTCCCCCCCCCCACACACACAGCACTACGTTGCTCCCCTGGGTGGGTCAGACTTTATGAATCACATACATGCATGCATACATATTCAGGTCCTTAATGTAGACATTTTCACCACAACAACTGAACACGTGAAGTAGTTGCTTTGAGTGATCACTGAATGAACTGGGCCAGGTGTGAATATGCACACTCTGTCAGTGATATAATGCACCAAATGTCCCAATTCCATTCAGCCATTCTTGCTTAAGCGCACCTCCGGACCCAAGTCCATCTTGTTGTTTGGAATGTCATTGCTCTGGGCTATTTTAGTTTGATAAACCCCCTGGATATTGACTCCATCGTGATGCCTGGACCCTCATTGCAGTACTGACACTCAAGCATGAGGGAATCCTTTGGATGCAAAGCCAACATTTCTTATAATAATGGCAGTGTACTTTAGGATAAAAACCAACATTCCTCCACATCATCTTTTTTTTGTTTTTACTCCACATGACAATGGTGGATGTAATTACATGTGTAGAGTATGTGAGGGAGGCAGTTGTCATACCAGGGTGGAAACGTGTTTACATTTATGGGGGATGAGGGCTGCATGGGGTCACATGGATTGCAAAGTGCCCTTTCTATGAACTTGTTAAACTTGTTCTTCCATTGATAAGACTGTTTGCTCATGGCCCTAGACTAGACACAATGTAAAACGGTCTTTGTCAGATCATGAGGTAGGGATGCCTTCTTATTTAATCCATGGAAGATAGCTTTGTTTGAGCCAGTCCTGGTATTGTTCAACACTGAGTAAATGCTGACATAGAATGCCAGACATCTCACCCAGAAAAAGTAGACAGCTTCAGAAACGGACCTGCTCATCCTCTGCATGTCTATGCTGGTGATTAGCAAAAGTCGTACCTGCACTCTTCCAATTTTCAATTATTGAACATGGGGGAGAGACATGTGCGACCATGGGAAGATGCCATCATAGGTTGACATTCACTATAACAGTGTCATTCATCTTATTATACACTGCCATTGTGTCAATAAAGGCAGTCCGTAGAAGAAGAGTATCAGTTGGGCTGTCTGAAGCAGGAATAGATGTGTGCCAAAGCTGACATAGTGGTTTTGATGGACAAGTGTGTAGGGGAGAAGACATTCAAGGATCCATGTGGGTTTTCTTTGATGGTGCCAAACTGCATGATGCATTGTGGTCAGAACATAAATGCATTGTGATTTATTATAAGTAAGGATTGATTTATTAAGTGTGTGTGAGGGAGTATGCGCCTTACATGTGTGTTGGTGCCCTTCAATTGCTTTGTTTTGTTTTGTTTTATTCGTAATTATATAGCACACACCAGCCCGAGGACATTGTGGCATTTGTTACAGTACAAAGCTTAGCTACTTAGTTACATGGTCATCAGCAATATATATACAGGTTGCAATATAGTTACATAGTCATTAGCAGTATATATACAGGTTACAATATAGTTATATTACATTTGTGTTATATTACAATATACATGGCAGAAGTGGAGGAGGCAGTCCTCCACTTGTAGTAGAGGAAGTTTCAGCTCTAAGGGTGACAGGGAGTGAGTTCCAGAGTTTCGGTGCAATATAGGAGAAGCCTAGACCTCCCGCTGTGGCTCTCTTTATGAGTGGTATGTGTAGCTGGTTGGTGTACTGAGCTCTGGTGGGGCGAGTGGATGTGGTCCTTGATATTGCTTTAGATAGGTATGCTGGAGCGGTTTTGTTGATGCATCTGTGAGTGATGGTGAGGATTTTCAGGGTAATACAGTCTTTGACCTGGAGCCACCAGGCTTCACGTCTGGCGTGGGATATTTGGTCTCTTCTAGGGATGCTCATGGCATCTCTGAGGGCATTGTTTTGTGTGGTTTGCAGTCTGTGAATGTTTTTTGCGTAGGTGCCAGCTAGGAGGGCATTGCAATAATCAAGTTTGGTTCTTATAGTTGCTCTAGCTATTGCCAAGCGGTTAGGGGTGGATATGTAGGGTTTAATGGCATTGATGAGTTTGGTGCTGAACGCTGCTGCAGAGGCTATGGCGCTGACTTGTTTATTCATCGATAGATTTGCATCAAGCGTGAAAACCTAGAGTCTTGACAGAGGATGATGCGGGGATGGTTGAGTTGTCTATGTTGAAGTTGTTGTATTGGGGGCTTAGCTTCGATAATGTGTTTGGCCCAGGATGAGAATTTCAGTCTTCTCCCTGTTAAGACAGAGGCCATTGAATGCCATCCAAGCTTGGATAGTGGCATAGATGTTGTGAAGGGCCATAGTGTCTTGGTGATAGAGTCCAGATAGGGGTAAAAGTACTTGAGTGTCGTCTGCATAGTTTGTATATGCAACAACCATGGAGTCAAGTAGCCGAAGAGGGGTTTTGTCAAGAGGTTATAGAGGGTGGGGGACACCGCAGTTTATAGTGGTAGGATCTGCGTTAGCTGTGTCGGAGTAGACCTTCATGGCTCTTCCTTCAAGTAAGGAAGTGATCCAGGATGCTGCTTGATTAGAGAAATGGGCTGCAATGGTGAGGTGGGGGGTGAGTGTTTGGTGGTCTACCAGGTCAAAAGCAGCTGATAGATCGAGAAGGAGGAGCAAGGCAGGTTTGCCTTTGTCCATGATCTGTGAGATTTTATTTTTTGGGTCTAATAAGGCGGATTCTATTCCATGCCCGACACGGAAGCCAGATTGTCTTTTGCCAAGTATGAAGTTAGCTTCTATGTATGATTGGATCTGGATGTGAGCTGCTTTGTCCAGGATCTTTAGGAGGAACGGGACTGTCGTTATCGGTCTGTAGTTGTTTGGTTGCGCTGGGTCAAGTGTGGCCTTTTTTAGAAGTAGCCGCATCCAGGCTTCCTTGAGATTGTTTGGGACAGTTCCTGTTTGGAAAGATGCTTTAATGAAGGCAGTAATCAGGGGTGCTAGGTCATTGGTGCATTCCTTGATGATTTTGGGAGGGTAAATGTCTGCTTTGTAGAGGGATGGTTTGAGGTTTTTGATGAGATTAAGCACCTCAGGTTCAGTGACGTCTCTGAAGGAGAATTGAGCGTCATTGAGATTACTATGCTTGTCTTGTGTAGGGAGGTTGGTTTTATGGTTTGGGAGGGCTTTGCAGTGGTTTTGTATTTTGTTCTGGGGTCGTTTTATTTTGTTGAGCATGGCGGACAGAATGCTGGCACACCAGGCTTTGTCTTTAGTTATCTCGTCAGCCGTAGCCGGAGGAGTGACTAATTCATTAAAGATTGCGAATAGTTCTTTAGCTTGGGAGTTGACCTTTGAGATCCTATCAATGAAGGATTTGGATTTTGCTGCTAAAATGGCCTTTTTTATATTGGAGGGCTATTGTTTGAAGAGGCTCTTATTTAGATCACTCAGATCCGTTGGCCAGTTTTTAAGCGACTGACGCTTTTGAGCTTGCAGGGTTTGGAGTTCTTCCGAGAGCCAAGAGTTGCAGTGAAATGATTTTTTTTTTCCTTCTTGCTTTCAGGTGGAGCTATAGAGTTTATGGCATTGGTGAGAGTATCATTGAAGATAGCTGATAGTATATTTGGGTCCTGAGAGAAAGGTGGTGCTAGGCAGGGGCTTTTAAGTTGGGGACACAAGTTTTTTAGAACTTCTTATTGTGGCAGGTGGTGCGTGGGTGAGAGTCTTAGGTTTAGGGTTGGTGGGGATGAGGAATTTGATGCATGTGTGGTCCATCCATGGAAGGGCGGTGTTTGAGGTAATGTTGGATGCACAGTTGTGATCCATGACCCAGTCAAGGATGCAGCCTTTGGAGTGAGTGGGGTTGAGGACTCCTTGGGAGAAATCTAAGTCTGTGAGTTCTTTAGCTAGGGTTGCGGCAGATTTCTCCTTAGGATCATTGTAGCCTAAATTTAAGTCTCCTAATTGAAGGATTTTGGAGGACTTTTTAATGTGGTTGATGAGACAATGGGAGAGGTGCTCTTGGAAGTCAGCTGGGAGTCCGGGAGGTATACAGGATGTGGATTTTGATAAGATTATTGGGGGAGGACGTAAGCTTGGCTGATAGGATATCAGCATTACCACCCCATGAACTATGGTCTGCTAATCTAATGGATAGTGAGTCTTTGTGGATAAGTGCGACTCCCCGTCCATTGCTGTTTTCTGCTTTTACATGCAGTTACTACGTTTTTAAGGAAGTGTTTTCGCAGTGGAATGGTGACACTGTGCTGTCTCTTTTTCTGCCTGCTGTTGGTAGAATGGTGGAAGAGTGGCTAGGTGTAATCCGACATGATTTCTGGCATGTCTGGATCCTGGTACCTTGTCATCTATGAGCAGTGGCAATGATGAAACATTCATATTCCTGTATCATTTTCTGCCATCACGGCATCTGTTTAAGGAGATTCATTATGTCTTTCTATCCATGGCCCTTTATGTTATTTATTAAGTTATTGTATAGTGCCTACTGCCATTGGTATGGCCTCGAAATCCTGTGGTCAATGAAGACACTTCAGAAGACCATAGTCTGAGCTGACAAGTAAATGGAAATAGCGGCAACAACACTTGCCTACATTTATTGTCAAAATGTTGAATAGCAGAGAATGACTAAATCTAAAGCAGTAGTTTTAGTCATGCAGTGCATATTACAAAGGTTTTAGGAAGAGTGCTGTGCCAGAAGGGTATGTGAGAGCTGGACCACATTTTTTACTGGACTCCACTGTATTCTACTGGGTTGCCGTGCGAGAGAAAGTGCAGGTGAAGTAAGAAGTCTGTCAATCCCCATAGCAACTCTCTACACTTGAGGCTCTGCTGTGCTTTGTGTGAAGGACACCGCCTCTATTGCAGAAATGCAGTTGACATGCAAATTACATGCACACATGTAGGGTGCGATATGGGTACCATGAGCATGCTTCCAATTGTCTGTACCATCTTTTTTTGTTGAGTAGTAAATACTAAGGAGACTTCAAGCACAGAGGTGATATTGCATCATCTCCTTTGGTGCACCGAGCTGGTCATCAGTGCCATTTAAAGTCTTATTGAAGTACCCTGTACTCAAAAAATAAACAGCATGCTAAACCTCCCTCGATCATCCACCTAACTGAGTACGCTGGGTGTCCAATTCCATGTGTGGGAGGCTGGTGAGGGGGATAATGTTGTGTTTGGCAAAGAGGCCTGGATTACGCATGCAAGGGTGCAGAGGTAAAGAGCCAGGTTTTAAGTGCTTTCCTGAAGGTGAGGTACTCCTCTATGCGGCAGATGGTTACTGGCAGAGAGTTCCAAATTGTGGGTGCTTGTACTGAGAAGGAGGAACACCCAGCAGTATGCATTAATTTGGACACTGAAATGACAAGATGGAGTCCTGACCCAGATGTGAGATTTATGTTTGGCCTGTAGTGAGTACATTTGTGCTGCAGCATGCTATCTATTGGCTATGCTATCCTCATGTGGGCGTGGTCAATTTTTATCTTTTTTTTATGAGTACCTGCACCTGATAGTATCACTGCAATGTCTTGGTCTTGGAGTCGGTGTGAAATGCCAATGTCTGGGTGCAATGTTAGAGTTGGTATACAGTCTTGGTGCTGTAGGAGTATACTGTTACTGTGTGTTTCCTTTGAGAGGAGAAGTGTGGCAGTCAGTGACTGCTGTTGAGAGATTTGAATGAGGAACTGAAAGTTTGTGTGCCCGTGTGAGTTCATGCATATTTCTGTCTACTCTGTGGTTGTGTATGCATATCAAAGGATGGGGTGATTGTGATGCCACCTGCATGTTGTCATTGAATGCTGTCTCACCTGTGTTCCTTGTGTGACCATTGGGTGGTGGAATACTCGTGGACACTGATGCATATAGTTAAATGAAGTACTCACCTCAGGTCCAGCATGGTGCTGGTCCTTGGATGTGAAGATACGTATTGGTTGTCATTTTCAAGCACCTGTTATTGTTTGAACAACTTAACACAAGACACAGTTGTGATACCGTGTCAGTTGTACTTGCACCTAAGCATTACATCATAGACCACTCTTATTTGAAAAATAAATAGTGTTGCAAGACTGAATGAATACCCCCTAATAGGTCTACTGTGAACATCTACAAAATGTGACCTTATGTTGATATCAAGAGCCAACAGGTTTCTCTGGAGTCAGCTTCATCAGATGTCAGCAGTAATGATAAGTACTGTAAGATATTTGCAGATACATTAAAACGCAAGCCTTATCAGTGTCTAATGGCTCTCCCTATTCAGACTGCTGGCAGATGATTATAAGATAGCATGTGATTATACTTTACACATGAGAGGAAGTTCAGAAAGGATTGGAGGAAAGTGAAATGTATAATTAGAGTAAATACTTTTTTTTAATCGGAAACCAAGATAGTGACATGTGACATTGTTGTAGTTATTACAACTTTTCAAATATAGACATAATTGTCATAAGAAAGAAATATGTTTTCATATAATGTAAAATATACATTTTCACATAAAATTGCATTCAGTTACATGAGTTAAGTTGATACATTTCTTTCACATGCAATTGGATGCGTAATTCGGCTTCATTCTGATAATAGCATTAGGTCCATCCAGGCTTGGCTGACAGAAAATATAATTTCAGATCACCTGCTTTAGTTGCAATTTTAAAAGAAAACGAATGGTAGCTATACTTAGGGATACATATTGCACACTCAAAATCATAGTTCACATTGTGTGAGGAGTTAAGGTGCGATAAATGTGGAAAAACTTGTGGAAGTGTTCTATCTTTAAGTGCTAGTCATTGTACTGGTAGATGCTCCAGAGTTTCTACCTCTGTGCTTGAAAGTCTGCATGCAGTTGTATTGTTGCTTTCTTTAGATCTTGATGCTGTTACGGCTCTAGTCGGCCATAGGTTGACGCGTAATCTCATTATTTGTGATCAATGTGCAGCATTTTGGAAATCTTTGCAAGTATTTCGGTATCTGATTAATCATTTTAGGGGTAAAAATCGTATATTAATATATTTTGTATTTTTTGCATAACTCTTTGGTATTTGCCCAATCCTTATACCACATTTTGCGGTTAGCTCATTGAGGATTCAATATCAATGTAGAATCATCTATATTTGCTTTCTCCATATTTTCAGTGGATTTTGTTTTTCCAAGTGCATTTCTTGCTTTCTGGGCATTTCTCAAGGACATGCAATAAAGGCTGTATAATGGTTGTTTTAAATTCTTCTTTCATTAGGCACTTCCTGTAAAGTGACAGGGAAAGTGACAGGGAGTTCCATTGAACAACAGCCTTCAGAGAGATTGGCCCCAGTACATATCTTATGACTGAGATTGGAAAGCTTTTGGGCAATGAAAATATACTTTTCCAAATAAGCCTTCTAGGTAGTCCCAATTCGGCTGGTTTTCCAAAGATTGAGATTGTGCTCTGTATGTTAGTGCAGGGAGGACTTTTTGTTATAAAATATTAGAACGAGCAGACAGGTGTATTTGCCATATTTGAAATGGACCAGGGCTGCTTGAGAACATAGCGATGTCATTTTGAGTTTCATTTCTGCTTTATATGGGGCATCCATTTTGTTGTCATGTACATTTACTACTAGGCATTTGTATGTATGTACAATTGGTAGAGGAATGTTGCCAATAATCAAAATAAATCTTATTTTTTTTTATCTTGTTTCACGTCTCAATCTTCAAGATATTGGATTTGAGGACGTTTCTGTTTAGTTCATTCCCCAAAGTGTACGTTTCCAAAGCACCTGGTAGTCTTTGTAGGCCAATGGGAATTTGGTCCACCAAAATAAGATAATCGGTGTAAAGCAGCCAAGCTATCGTGTGTTTATTCCAGTTCGGTGGAAAATGTCTGACTGCAGCAAGATTTTTCCCAATGTCTTTTATGTAGAAATTAAACAGGGTGGTGGCAAGAGTGAATCCTTGCTTTAGTCGGCGATGTGTAGGGATAGCACTGGAGAGAAGCGCTTGGTTGTTTATTTTTACCCAATGGAGGTTTCACTGTAGAATTGCAGTAACAAATTCAGTATAAAAGGAGGGCATTCAGCTGATTTCAATTTCTTCCATTATAAAGAGTGTGATATTGACTCACACGCTTGTCTGAAGTCGATCAAAGAGAGATATAGTGGTTGTTTGTTCGCTAATGCTTCCTTTTTCAGTGTTGATATAATAAGTAGATTGGGTGCCATACCTATTCCACTGATAAAGCACGATTGATGGGGATCAAGCATATTCTTTGTCTTTAGCCAGCTGGTCAGATCTCTTAGGAGCCGTTTAGCATACAATTCCCCATTCGTGTCTAGTAGCACTAGTGGCTGTAGTTAGTTGGTTTTGATCAATCTCCCTTTTTATAAATATGTATGAGTATGGATTGTTTCCAGAATGTTGATATAATACTTATTCTTGCTATATTTCGATAGATTGCAAGTAAGATTTCAGACCATAGTTCCGGATGGGCTTTAATGGTAGCATTGGATATTCTGTTGGGACCCTGTGCTTTCGACGTACTTAATTTTTTAATTTGTAACTAAATGTCTATGATGTCAATAGCTAGTTTATCTGCATGGTTTTTACTTGGGGATAAGGTGGAGAGTGGTGCACAATCTTCAGCAAAACTGGATAACCATTCCGACTCACTTATGGTGTTCAATAAGTGTGATCATGTTCCTGCTTTGGACCATTCTTTAAGTAGGCTCCAAATTTGAGCACTCAATGTCGTTGTTAAAATTCAAAACATTTCTTCATTTTCACTTTGGGTATTTAGAGATATGTACTGCTTTATAAAGTTTTGTATTTTGTGCAGATATTGGTAGCCTTTTCCATGTACTCATCTACTGTATCGGCTTTTATGTTTTTTAAATCATGCCTTTTCTTTAGCTTTCTGTTCTTGATGATGGAATCCTATGTATGTGTTGCAGTGATCATCGGTCGAAGTGTGGGGGCGTTTTTTGGGGAAAAGATGGATAAATTGTCGTTGTATGTATCTTGCGACCTCTTTGAGATGTCTGTGGTGGATGCGGCTAGGAACACTCTGCTTAATAGATTTTTTAGTTTGGAGACAGTCCATTTGATTCGATTCCTGCCCTCATATATACGTATGGCATGTTTGTAATATTGTCTCGGGGCATGAGGAAAGGACATGCAAGTTATTTCTAGTATATTATCGTTGCTTTCTTCTGTTTTGATGACAGTAAAGCTTTTAACAAGATTTATAGTATTATTTGACACACATACATAATACATAATAGCTTGTGATTTGTTTCTCTTCTTTGTCAAGCATGAGGGAACGTCACCCTCTATATTTCCATTAAGTAGAGTCATATTTCTATCAGCCATGAGGTTCATCCATCTAATGACTTTAAGAGCGATCGATTTATCAGTTTGGGATAGACATCGTATGTTTAGATAGACTGCTATTATTGTCATTTGGATTTGTGATACACTTGCAATCATATCAAGACTAGTAGTTATGTGATTGAAAAAATCCTCATTAGTTATAATGGCAGAGTTCCAATAGATATTGATAATGGCCGTGCATGGAGCCAGAGGATGCAGATTATTATTAAATTCTAATTTTAACTTCTGTATGCTTGGGTGAGGAGAGAGCCATAGTGTTAGTTTTCCCAATGCATCTATCTTAAGCGCCATAAGGATCCCTGCCATGGGTCTCCCTATAGCTTGTTTTATTGCAGGGACTCAGCATAATTCGTAGTTCGGCCACGTTGGTTGCATGGTTATCCAGGTTTTCTGTAGCAATATTAGATCATATGTGCCTAGTAGGTGAGCTCGACAGGATTTCATAAGGTGAGTAAATCCTCTAGAATTCCATAACGCTATTCGCAAAGCTTGAGGGGCAGATGTGTTAAAACATTATTCATTCTTACAATGAGTGGCTTCTTTAATTGTTTGTTGTAGCCATGTCGATTTGGTTTCTTTAGGTAGTTTTGTTTCTCCTTCATAGTAAGCTTCCCTTTCTAAATGTCAAGTGGATCCTCAGCAATTGACAAGAAGAGAATTGGGATCTTGAGGAGTTAGTGAGTGGATGTTTTCATATGTGCATTCTCTCGTGTGGACTTTGGTCTCCGTTTCTTTTTCTTTTATAACTGAAACATTGAATCCCTGAGTTGATAGCCTTTCCTTTTCTTTCCATATTATTTGCTTAACAATCATTGATGGAATTGACAGTTGCTGTATCCATTCTTTTGTTCTTAGTTATGTATACGGCTTCAATGTACTGTGTTTGTATTTGTTTGAGGTTAGGGTTGTTTCCAAACAGCGCCAGTAATGTGGTTCAGTTGAGGTAATGAACTCTTCTTTCTCTGTCACTCATGGTTACGACTAGCTTATCCGATCCTTTAAGATTGAGGTCTCGCAACTTTTTAGGTTTGTCGGTGTGCGAGTGTTTCAAAATTTGTGTTGTTACCAACACCCTTTTTATGTTCTTTGGTATGGTCGTTTCTAACATTGCAGATTTTTGTCTCGGTCTTATCTTCTTCTATATTGGAGTTTTTGTCGAGTAGTGATCATCTGTGTTCTAGTGTTCGGAAAGAGATATTATCTCCACTATGATCTCTTGATAGGGCTTTCACTATGTTGATAGATATATCCTGTTTGGACATATCTTGTTCGTTCATTTCAGGAAGTGGAGTGATGGAGTATGCTGAGTAATTCAGCAGATCATTTGTCTCATCCTCTTTTAAGCATGAGTTGGTTGTGCCTCCTTGTTCAGAAATGATTTAGTTGTTATATTTGTTCCCTCCTCTATAGTTGTTGCTGGCTGGGGAAGTTTATTAAATGTGTTAATAATCTTAGAAGGAGGAGGGGTAGTTAATCCTTTGATGAATTTGTTTGCTCGCTTACCACTGGATTTTATTTTTGCTATTAAGTTTTTAGTTATCTTTTGGTTTTTGTTTTGATTGATGCTTGCTTGGTTTCATTTGACTTTTCTTTAACTTTTTGAATTTAAAAATTCTATGAATATCGATTCATGAGGCTCAGGATATTCATTCACTGATATTGCTATCCCAGAGGTGATTGTTTCCCCATTGCATTCTATTTCATCTTCAGCATTTTATTTGTGTACAGCAGAGATTTCCGCGTCTGTGGGCAGAGCATATTGGCATGGGCGTGATCGATGACGTTAGTGTTCGATAGAGTGAGCTGATCTTCTTCGCAGATCGTTAGAGTTATTGAAGTTTGGACAATGGTTCTTACAAGTACTGTACTTTTTTCATGGAAGATAACTCTCAAATTTCCTGTAGCCTTAAAATCTGTTGATTCAGTTCCTCAAATATGCAGTCAAATTGGGAGTTAATAGTGTTCTGGTCTTTTTAGTGAGAGAGAATATCCCATTGTTCATGTCCCCCAGTTTGATCTCATAGGCTGGTATATGTGAATGCTTAATCCAAATAATGGTTTTGGGGTTGGTCTTACAAATTATATGGCAGATGATACAGTTGAATTTAATGCCGGGTTGGGAGATGGAGGAGGCATTATTGGTGATTGAGATAGATTGAAATCTCGGTTTTCACTTGACGTGAATTGTGTTTCCATTACTGTGTTCATTTGATGTTCGTTTTGCATTTCTTTTTCACATAATCCATTGCTGGCAGTGTCGGATTTAGATGTCTTGTTTGGGTTGTCTCTATCGGACTCTTAGTACAATATTTCACTAATAGGTAGATTTTTTACTGTCTCAGAGTACAATCTTGGTATGGTTGTGAGATGTTCTCCATGAATCATGGCGTTGATCTTTATCAATGATGCAATTGTCGGTTGATCAGTCAGATAAGGGCAAACAGCTTTAAGAGGCTCATTACAAACTGGAGAGTTCTGTGTGCGACACATCAAAAGATCCTCATCTGATATTTGTATTGGCGGAACGTTCTCAGTGATGGTAGTAGCAAGTATAGAGACCTGAGTTGATGCCAGTTGTGGCTCTCTTTCCTGGGCATTAATAATGCCATTATGTGCTGCATATGTCAGCTGCCTTGCCATTACTTGGTGTTGATCTTTATTTGTGGTGGACCAGGAGTTTCTTATATCGGTACCCATTGACTTGGAGTGTGCGATCTTGGAGCTCTTGTTGTCATTGTTATGATGTGTCTCAACTCCTTCAGCATGAACACACGCTCCTTTAGTAAGTCTGTCCACATTCATGGGCATGGCAGTTTTCAGCATGTAAGTGAACATTTGTAGGAGGCTAAGGGGAAGTAACACAATGCAGTGAAGCAGGAGATTTTTAGGGTTCACCCGATATTGTGTGCCGGTGAGTGCTGTCAGCTGCTCTGCTGAACAGCAGAACATCACTCACCAACGCACTCACCCAGAAGTGTGCATGCAGAAGCGCGAGTGCCGAGATTTTATCGGGCCGCTGGGAAAGGAGGAGGAGCTTCTCACTGCAATAGATCAAAAACAGCATTTTAGTGTTTAGTAATTCTTTAAAAGTCACAAGTTCAATAATTCTTTAAAAGTCACAAGTAGCAATTTGTATTGACTAAGTCAGCGTACCAAGTGTGGTAGCAGTAGAGTCGCCAGAACGATGCTGTCCAGCAGAGTGCAACTGAAAATATTGAAGGCGGCTGTGGTAGTAGTCCAGCAAAGTAGCAGAGCATAACAGCACTCGCCAAAGCAATCACTGAGAAGGAAACTATCATGAAGGTTTGGTAGTGATCATTTCCTTGATTTAGTCATATTAGGGCACAATACATTGCATTGTTTTGATTGTAATCTCTAGTGTTCTACAGGTTACAGTGTGTAGGGAGAAACACGTGCAAAAACAAGTACAGACATATATATATGTGTATCATGCATAATATATAGGTGAACATGTTAACATATTTTAACTTTGCATGTTGTTGAAACAACAGTTTGGTATTCATCATATGCTTTGGACAGTTTGATACTTTTTATTTATAGGTGGAATAATGCGTATGGCATGATTATTTATGATGGCCTTGGAAATATATGTAAAAATATACTTGGACAAATTAAATTAAATTGAATTCATAAACATCTGCCAATGCCACACTACTTTTGATCTGCCCATCCTGTGGGGATTATGTCGATATTCATGTCCCACCAACCCCTGAGCTACCCAATGTGACTCATCCACTACCTCATCAAGAATCCTACCATGGTTTCCAGTCTCTGGTATACCAGATCTTCACTCTGCCTTAGGCTTGACTGTCTCCTCCATCCCTCAATCTCTATCTTACTCCTTTGCTCCTCCTTTCTGGCCTTTTTACTCCCTTTTTCTCCTCCTCTACTCCCTAATCTCTGCACCACTCAACATTCTCTGTTGCTTCCCCTTTTCTGTGCCTCCTTGCCACTTCACCATGTTCTATCCTTCTGCTCCAAATGCTCTTCTTTCTCTATTATCTACCCCCTCTGCTACTCTCTCTCCTCTGCACGTCTTTCTCTCTCTCTTGCTCTATCTTTTCTTTCATCTGCATCTCTCTCTCTCCTTTACTTGTGCTGCTCCACCACCATGTACATTGCACCTGCAGCTCCACACTCTGACTCCTAAATCCCATGCTACTCAGTTGGTTTGACTTGTTTATATAGGGCTTCAGGGAATGGGTCTTACTGAGCAATATTGCACATGGTGAAAAGTGCAAGGACGCTGGATACCTATGCCTGCATATTGGGCAGTACCTTGTGAAATACAAATCTGACAGTTGATTTACATTGGAGAACAGACCAAAGAGTGAATAGCAATCCTGGGCTCCCAGGGTCAACCCAGCCTAATTCCCAAGCCTCAATCATGTTGCACTGTGAAAACCTCAAGATGTGAACTGGACAAATCAAGAACCCTCTGGTCAAATCACCTCTTTTCTCTCAGAGTGGGCAGATCTCTCCTCTTTCCTCCTGGCCTCAACCACTCAACCCATCCTCCTTGGTAACCTCAACATCCATCTTGATTCTCCCTGTTCCTCATCTTGGCTCTTCGTGACCTCTGCAATTCACTCTCCCTCTCTATCCTCCCCTCTGGCCTGACTCACTCTGCTGGTCACACACTTGATGACTTGATCTCCTCTGGCCTCCCTCTCCCTATTACCCTCACCACTCCTTTCTCATGGAGTGATCACTACCTCCTATCCTCCCATGCTACCATCTCCTCCCCTCAAGGCAAGCCTACCACAAGACTGCCATCCACCTTCTTAGACATTTGACCTATGCAGCGTGTCAGTCGAGGCTTTCGCCGCCACCTTCTCTCCCCGCCCCACCACCGCAGGCTGACACAGCCCTGGCCCTGCTCTATTCCTCTATTTCTGCTACTGTTGATGCTCTAGCCCCTCTCATGAGGATCTGCTTGAAGTCCAAAGCCCAGTGCAACTCTTGGTATGACTCTGACCTAGCTACACTTAAACATAAGTGTAGGGTGGCTGAGAGGAAGTGGAGGGCTTCTTGTTCATCCTCTGACAAACTGGCCTGCCGTCTGCTCCAAAGCAATACCGACTCTCTGTGCGCACCAAGAAGAGAGTCCACATTCAAGCCCAAGTCCCTGCGGCATCTAACAACTCGGTTGAACTCTTTAAAATCTGTAAGGAGCTGGCCAACCCTTCTTCAGTCTCCACCCCTCCTCTAGCCTCGTAGAATCTTTGCAATGCCCTTTCCTCTCACTTTATCTCTAAAACCCAGGACATCTTGTCCACCCTCTTGTTTGCTCCCCCTCTCCTCCCCCCTCCTCTCTGCCTGCTGAAACTCTTTCAGCTACCCCCACCCTATTTCCACCCTGTTCCTCTTTTCTCCCCTGATGAGGTAGCTAGACAAATCTGATCTATGAAAGCCTAATCAAAACAGGTTCATCCCTGCTCCTCTATAACCATTAAGGACCACATTGAAACCCTTGCTCTGAACCTTGCCAATTTCTGCAACCTCTGCTTTGCCTCTGTCTCTTTCCCCTCCCTTCTGAATCACTCCCTGGTGCATCCTCTCCTTAAGAAACCTACAGCTGGTCCTCCTTGTCCGGCCAACTATCGTCCTATTTCCATTACTCCCTTTTTGGGTAAACTCCTTAAAAAGCTGGCCATCTCTCCGTTTAACCTTCATTCTGATTCTGTCGGTTCTCTCTATGACCACCAATCTAGCTTCAGATCTTCAAAAAGCATGGAAAGTGCTCTCATGAACATCCGTGAAGATCTGCTCTCCAACCTTGACTCTAACATTCCCTCTGTCCTCATCCTACTTGATCTCTCCTCTGCTTTCGACACGGTCAACCACACCACCCTGCTCAAACGTCTCCGTGACAACTTGGGTATCATCGACCAGACTCTGGCTTGACTGACCTCGTTCCTCTCTGATCAACCCTCCCAGGTACAACTTGGGTCCTTACTATCTTCTATCTCCCTTTCTACCTGTGGTGTTCCCCAGGGGTCTAACCTCTCGCACTGGCTTTTCAACCAATACCTGGCAACTCTCGCCTAATGCATCTCCATTTTCTGCTATAGTTATGCTGATGACACCCAACTCATTTTTAGGCTTCCTTCAGCCATCTCCTCCCTTTCCCTCATCTCTGATTGCCTAATCACCATTCAAAATTGTTGTGCCGCCAACAATCTTTGTCTAAATGCCAACAAGACTGAGATCCTCCTAATTGGTACACTCTCTGGCTGGCCTCCCTTGGCCCTCCTCCTACCCCTCTCTGTGAGGCCAAGCACCTTGGGGTCATATTTGACTCCACACTCACTTTCTCCGCACACATCTCTGACATCTCTAACAAGTCAAACTTCTTACTGCACCTTCTCAGAGGTACTCTGCCTTTCCTCTCCTTCCCTCAGAAGCTTATTGTCTCCCAAGCTCTGGTTCTCCCTAGGTTGGACTAATGTAACAGCCTCTTTCTAAATCTACCTGCCTCCACTCTCTGCCCTTTACGACTAATCCAGAACAGAACTGCAAGATTTGACCTTGGCCTCAAGCCCTGGAATTGTATCTCTCCAGCTCTTAAATCCATTCATTGGCTCCAAGTGGATGCAAGGATTACATTTTAAACCCTCTGCATTGTCCATAAGGCTGTCTGGAGCCTGTGTCCAAAATACCTTCAACTATCCCTCAGTAAATATCTCCCCTCTTGAGCCCTTCGCTCCTCTACTTCCAACTCCCTCAGGGTCAGTCGTTTTTCAAAGAAATGTGCTGGGGGTAGATCCCTGTCTTTGGCTGGGTCCTCCCTTTGGAACAGCCTCTCTGCCACCCTGAAACTTAAAGAGAACCACCTCTGGTTCCGGAAGCACCTCAAGACCTTCCTCTTTGCTTCTGCCTTTGCTCCTCTTCTCCCCTGCTGATCTGTTATCTCTCTCGGCACTGTGCACCTGGCCACCCTCTGTCCTTTGGGCCCGGTACCTGTTCACCCTGCCACCCTCCTGCACTGCCTCTGGGCCTCCCCTTTCACTTGCAGTCTGTATCTGTACCTGTACAGTCTCCAACCCACTTCTCTTCTGCACTCATCAGATATACCGTATCTGCTTACCCTAGCACTTGCTGGCTGCACTTCCACATTTATTTATTTATTTATTTATTTATCCATTTATTTATTTATTATGCTCTCTCCTTTGTTGCGCTCTTTCCACCTCTCCCCCTTTCCATGCACTTACCCTCTTTTCCCTTTCCCAAGCACTTGCTCGTTCTCAGTGTCACTGGGCCTAGTATGATGGTTGTTTTTTTAATCATTTTTGTCCTTCTCCCCTGTTCCCCTTCCTTTGCCTCGTCGCGCTCTGAAACACTTGTGTACGAGTACGATATAAATAAAACATTGTTTTATTTAATTCATTTGATTTCATTAACAGAATGCCTCTGCGTTGTGTTACTGAACAGGTGCACTCTTTTCTGAATCACCATCCTGTTGGAGCACTCAAGCATGATGAATATCTCTTCTGTTGAAATTACGTATTTGAAATCTTCACCTATGCAGATCTGCTGTTTTACTTTATGTTTTAAATGCAGCACCTGTTTCCCTGTTTTAATGTCAAAGATCTTAGGTGATGGCCTAAAACACAACAGAAACATGCCAACTGTGCACTGTACACACTGTGGCGATTCACTAGGTGTTGTCACTTTTCTCCAGGAGGGAAGCCTTTCCCATGAGGCTAAGGAGGTGAGACTGCTACCCAATATCTGTCATGGGCCTGCCTCCCTGGTGCTTATGGAACAGGTGGAGGCTTTGCCACCATTAGATTGTTCCATTGCATTGTTCACGCCGCCCCGCTCATCGGGCTAGTCTTTTTATCTTCCTCTTACTCATGGGTACTTAGCCCCGCATCTTACTTTCATTTTTGCGTTGCAACCCCGTCGCTACCTAGCTTTGGGTTCTGATGATAGTTTTCCTCTTTTGACTACCGCACCTGCTACCCGTTACTTTGCAGTGACTTGCAAGGTCCCTTGCTCTCTTTTTCCCTTCCTCTGCTTTGTTTTTCGCTCTGTTCCTCTGCAGGTTATGACTTTATTTTCTCTTGCGTCCTGTTTGCGGCTCTGTAATCCTGCTGTGTGCCGTATCCTGTGGCATACGATTGTCTTTCTTTTCCGCTCTTTCCTTTTCCTTTCCTGTTCCTACTTCTATGGTCCTCTACAGCTTTCTGTTGGTTCAAGGATCTCTCCCTCTTCCTGGACAATCTGGATTCCTTCTGGATTGTGATTTCCTTGTCCTCAGAGTCTCTACTGTGCACCTTCGCCGAGATTCTTGGACTCTGACCGTGCAGATTAACGAAAGTCTCCTGCGGCATCGCACGTCACTACATCAGACTACAATATACCACCCGCTCCAACAAGAGTTTTTTTTAGCTACAAGCTTTTTCCTCTCACTCCGGTGTTCTCGGGGGGGATCCATTGTCTGCCCTATTTTATACGCCGACATTGTGGCTTCCATCCGTGGAAGGCCATATCTCTTCACCAAGAAGAAGCCGAATTGGAGAAAGATGAGCAAGAAACCACAGTCTTCAACTGAATAATCAGGTTAGGAGGAAGGGGATACAACAGTGCTTATTGACTTAGAAGCTGATATAACTGACATACCTGACAATATCCCACCTTTGGGTGGTTTTCTGTTGGAGGACCTTCTGGGAAGGGATTCCCTCCGAGGGTGAAGGATGACTATCAAGGGTATAGCTCTAATGAGAACATCAGAGCCCCACACACTCTAGCCGCTCCTTCTTCTGCTAACCTGTTTGTAGAGACTAGGGCCCTCATTACAACTCAGGCGTTAAGGGTTAACGCCACCGTTAACCCTTAACACCTGATTCTGATTTTAACGCCTGCTTTTAGCAGGCGTTAAAATCCATGGCGCTAACCCGCCATGGTGCTAATTACGCCGCCGTAATTTACAGCGGCGTAATTAGCGCCTTCCCCACTCCCATTATGCCCTATGGGGCAAAAATGGGAATGGGGAAGGGAAAATGGGAAATGGGGATTTACCGCCCCACTCACCTTGGAATGGGGCGGTAAATCCACCATCCACCATGGTGTAAACAGAGTTTACACCATGGTGGTAAATTGGTGCACTTAGCACCAAGGTTGTAATGACCTCCTAGATCTATGAACTGTTATAAGGCAGATTAACTCAAGGATTTGGAAACTACTGAGATAAAGGAGAACCTCAGTAAAATAGGTAATCCAAATAATGGAACGAGTTTGGACACAAGAAAAATGAAGAGCAATACCAAGAAGGAACTGCAGTTGTATAGATTTCTGCAGAAGTGTGGTTCCTCCTATGCCATAAAAAAGAAAGAAGGACTGCCTATCAGAGACACACAACCAACCAGTACAAGAGACTGTGAAGCCCGGGAGGTAGGAAGGAGATGCAGAGAAGGCTGAGATGGAGCTAGAGCAGTCCACTCTATGAGTCAAGAGGACAACAGGACTTCTTTGCTAAATGGCATCCAGACGGTAAAGGGAGGCTGGCAGACAGTGATGGGAATGCAATAGGAAGCATCCGTACAGTCGTTACAAGGGCTGTGTAGGAGATCTGTGAGGAAAAAGTACTGAATTAAGAAGAAGCTCGCCCAGCACACAGAGTAGGAGAACAATCGCAAGAAGAACCGGTCACGCATTCCCATGAACAGGCAAGGTAAGGGGAGAGGAATGCAGACCGGTAGGGGCTGGAAGAAATGGGAGTCAAAAACCCAGACTGGGACCTAAACCAAGAGCGTGATATGAGTCATCAGTACGCAGAGATCCTGTGACACAAGGAGGATAATCACTTTGGTGATTTTGAAGCTGAGCGCTCATGCAGGCAAACTGCTATTGTATCAAACTTGGCAAAGTGGTGATGAATCCATTGATCAGGCGTCCTTGCTAAGAGGCTGAACTGGCAGATTAGATTAAAAAGCCAGTGAGGAGCTCCAACCGGCACAAAAGCACCTGGCCCACAGTTAAATCCTGTTGATTTTTCTGCACATAGTGTGTCTTTTGTCCCCTTTGATGTGGTCTACCCTGTTGAGGAAGTGGGAATACTGTACCATTTTCTCTACTAAGGTTAGCTTTTTGTAATTGGTTTTAGGTACCTGTCTTATTGAGTGAACCCTTCAATCTGCTAGAAAAGTGAAGAGCAAGAATTGGAATTGCTATTAAGTTTGAAGACATGTATCAAACTTGGCAAAGTGGTGATGAATCCATTGATCAGGCGTCCTTGCTAAGAGGCTGAACTGGCAGATTAGATTAAAAAGCCAGTGAGGAGCTCCTGTTTTTTCTAAGACCTCTCTGGTCTGTGCTTAGATAAACTTGTCGACTGCAGCAAAGTACCTTTGAGCCAGGTTGGGTTTATCAATTCATCTCCATCCTGGTGACTGCGGGTCCTGAGCCTTTGAGCCGGGGGGAAGTTCAACCTATAGGCCACTAGGCGACTGTGGGCCAGGTGCTTTTGTGCCGGTTGGAAGACCTAGCTAGAGCCAACTAGGTAACTGCCGGCCTGGTGCCTTTGAGCCGGTTGGAAGAACTAGCTAAAAGCCAACAAGGTGACTGTGGGCCTTGAGCCTGTTGGAAGTTTACCACTCCTCTTAATTAGGGGACCGTGAGCTGGCTGTATACCTTGAACCAGTTAGAGACAGCCCACGCTCCGTAAATATAAAAAAAGTGTCCTTCATTAGGAGGATAGTCCATCTCCCACATAGTACCTAAGAGCGCTTATCCAGTTATCTTTAGAGATACTTAGTAATGTCTTGATTATATTATTTTAGGAGTGGGCTCTTGGATGATGATTTAAGAGTCCCTGAAATTGATGTACCTGTGTTGCTTATCAACTGACAAAAGACTTTCTTCTCTGGGCTAAAGGGCTCATCCATCCCAGAAGGATCATCAGATGGAGCAAACTTGTCCATCAACTTAAAAGGAGCAACTGACACAATCTACGAGTTGCTGATCCACCTACTAACATCTCAAGAATGAAACTACTATTAACGGAAGGTCTTGAATTCGCCTTAACAGCTAGCACTATGAAAAAAACAATAACAAATGTCTTCCCCAAAAGGAAATGTCATAGTGCGGGTGACTTAGACATGTGTGAAGACGAAGATCAAAAGGCTGATTGTGCTTCGACTAGACATGTGGGGGACAATAGAAAGGATGGATATAGAAAGTAGGACTATATCACAATGACATCCATCCCCATAGCTTTAGGCCTAGCATTTAGCCCAATACAGACACAAGGAGGCTCAGGGACAAATAACTTGGTGAATGAGACCATAAATAGAAAGATACCAGATGGCGTGATGGCTGGGGAAGAGTCACACAAAGGGTCTAATGAGGCTACCCTGTCGGCACTACATTTTGTGCTAAACTCCTTGGTGAATATCTTTGAATCTCTAACACAGTCATGGGTGCTCCTGGGACTCACCTGGGAAGTAGGATCATGTGAAAGCTCCATGGTGGGATTAAAATCTCCATAAATGAAAACCTTCTCGCACATTTTGCAGATTTAAAATTAGACATTAAACAACAGTCAAAGGGAATGGATGAACTGCAAGGTAAATTGTCCAGTACACAAGGTGCTATTGATACATTCTCTACCTCAGTGGATTCAGTGTTGAAAGATGCCCAAAGACGGATGGGCGCATGGGGTTGGAACAGAGAAGACATTTTTCAATATCGGGAATTACATGAATTCAATGATACGCCACTCTCTGAGTCTGTTATGGAGGCAGAGTGCTGCGACCTCCCAAGGAGCAAGGAAGAGGGGGCACCCTTTCTATAGATCTAACAAAAGAAGGGCTAAGTGATCTGGTGTCTAAGCCATCCAAGATAAATGGGAAAACGAAAAGGAAGAACAATAAAAGAAATGTAGAAGGGGCTCTTATTGAACCTCCAAGTACAACCGGGATACACACAAAAAAAAAAAAAAACAGAAAACTCCAAAGGCAGAGAAATCAGCCACACTGACGTTTTTAAGATCAATTGCTATTCCAAACAACTCTGTAAGGTCTAAGTGGCCCATTATCAACAGAAAGAAAAACAGCAAAACAAAACATAACTTCACTGGATAATGGAGTTATGATGTTACAAGAAAAAGAAGGGTGGGTAGGTTGGAGTAAGGGTCTCCTTCCAAAAATTGACCTCCAAAAATCAGAGAAGGGCCAAACTAAAACACCCATTGTGGTACCAACTATGACCCCAGCAAAACCCTTAAGGAAAGAGAGACAATACAACATCCTCATTTGAGGCAGTGATGGCTCCTCGGGGGGCCAAGTATCCGGCCTATGTGGCAGCCACCAATGGTACTAGAAATGGGAAAGAGTGACAGATCATAAGGACCACAAGCTGTGGATTAAACAAGCCTCCTGAAAATACAGAAGATGGAGCCCAATACAGTGAAGCTTAGCTTCCTAGAATAAGAAGTCGACATGGCACAAACCCCTTCGCCATATACAAAATCTCGGTGAAACAAATAGATGTAAGGAAAAATGTAAAATCATTGAACAGAAGTTAAATCCTGTTGATTTTTCTGCACATAGTGTGTCTTTTGTCCCCTTTGATGTGGTCTACCCTGTTGAGGAAGTGGGAATACTGTACCATTTTCTCTACTAAGGTTAGCTTTTTGTAATTGGTTTTAGGTACCTGTCTTATTGAGTGAACCCTTCAATCTGCTAGAAAAGTGAAGAGCAAGAATTGGAATTGCTATTAAGTTTGAAGACATTTTTTCTACAGACTTTCGGTTCAGGTTTATGATTAACTGTATACCGTTCCACCCTATTGGTGATTAGGGTTTGGCTAGGTTGAATAATCAGACCCAAGATGCCCATGTAGTGATGTGTATGTCCTTTTGTGTACCCTTAGATAGATGAATCTGGTGTTTAGAGGAATGAAAAAGATCTACCTGAAGCACAAGACAAATTACTTCCCCTGAAGAATGTCCAGTTATTTGCAACATACAGGAAAGAAACTTATATAAATTGGGCTTTGTTGACATGGTGGGTAATAAGAGAAATTAAGTTGTCACTTTGTCGTTTCATCAAGCATTTTTTGGACTTGATTTTGTGAGGTGGAATACATTTATTATTGTATACTGCTATGTTGTTGTATATTTGTTTTTCAATGTGCTTTGTTTCTTGTGCTTGAATAAGAAAATGAATTAAAAAATGAAATTTTAGGAAACATTTTGTTTGCTATTGATTACACGGTACGCAGCCCATATTTGTTAAGTGGCTGTGTAAAGGTAGTTGTTATCTTAGGGTACACTAGTTTGTATTCCGGACTCACTCCTATCCATCACTATAGAGCTTCACAACAGTCTTTTTTGAGGATAAGTATGGATACAAGAGGAAATCTATCCATTCGAATCCAGACACACAAGGGAGTCAGGGTTGTATTGTGGCCCCATGCCTATTTAATCTATATCTAACAGATGTGGCCATTGGCTTGCAAGGAAAGGGTCTCTCTAGTCCAATGGTGGGAAAGGAGAGATTGAAATGGGTTGTGTATGCAGAAAACATTGAGCTGCAAGACCATACCCCCATTGGACTACAGAGACTGCTAGATGCATTCAGAGAATTTGTATGGGTTAACAATTTAAAGATAAACCCAGCATAATCTAAAATAGTATAATTTTAAATGTCTGTTAATTAGGGATTCCACCTTTACATGGGGGATGAACGGTCAAGTCATTGCTAAGGTTAAGGAGGTCGTATATTTGGGGTTTAACATCCAGTCATTTCCATCTAAGGGCTACATAGAGAGTATCTTGGAAGAGAAGCTGGTTAATCCAGGGAGCCAGATGAAGAAACTGAGTTTTCAATAGAATTATATGCCAGTAAAGTCATTCCCACTTTGATTTATGGCATAGATGTACTGCCAGCAATCATAACAATTATCTGGGAGAGGTTGGAAGGTCTATTATGGAAATGTGTTCTCTCGCTTCCGCAGTCTCACCCAGTCATTTCATTGAGGTATGATTTGGGTCTGCTCTCCCTCCAGTACCAGCTAGAGTGGAGATTAGTGTCCATGTTTAGATTGATTAGCTGCCCTCAAGTCAACACCCCCTAGGAGGACCTCCATACAGAACTAATGAAAAGGGTAACCCGTTTCTATCAGGTCTAACTGCATATTTCCATGACATTCTTATTTCCTGCGATTGTGGGGCGAGTGATCTTTGCGACAATCCTGTGTATCTTCAAAATGTATTAAAAAGAAAGGACTGGACAACAATGTATTAAAAAGAAAGGACTGGATAACAACAATCACAGAAATGAGATCCAGAAAATTGTCGCACTCTCCCTCGCTCCACGATGAACGTCCCGTTGGAAATGTAGGAAAACGACAATTCCCAGAGTTCCAGCCAAAATCAGGACTGATGACCCTTGTGTGCATGGCCATGGGAAACTTGAGAGCTCTGTTAAAGAGGTCTTTACATAGACAGGTTCCCAGCGTGAATGTGCTTTGTGTACAGTTCGCACCATTCCCAATCATAAGCGACAAAATGAAAAAGAAACAAAAACACCCAATTGTCACGTGGCTATATGGCCATTGTTCACCACATTAAAGCTCAAATTCAGCATTTGACAAACCGGTACAAATAAAGAGTTTCAATATTTCATTATATGAGGGGTCTCCCAGGAGTTGATCCAACAATGAGCAATGCCTAAAATATTATGAAGTGACTTACGGTACCATATGAGTTATGCAGTTGACTAGATATGTACATAAATCACTGATCAAGTTGTATCGTTTATCTTTTTCAGCAACAGCAATCTGCAGTTTTCTCATGAAGTGTATGGGAGGAAACCTCCCAGGTGAAGTACAAACCAAGGCTTGTGTCTGACTTTTAGAAGTGGTCATACAAAGCTTTGAGATTTCATCTCCCTTCATGAGGAAGCCTGCATGCCTCACATGCTCAGACCTCAACAATGGTACAATCTTGCAAAACTGAATATTACATTTTACATACATGTGAAATATAGACAATTTCATAATTAGGCAATTCCTCTCGCTACCAGGATGCAGTGGCAGCTGGTATTTCATGTTTTTTTTAATTGAAGTGACGTAAACTTTTCCCACAATCATGTGCGAGCAACCAAGCATAGTGAAGTAAAGGCAAACGCTTCTGTGATTTTACCATGATCATTATGTCTTTTCCCACAATATATGCACTGCTTTCCCACTGGCTCTGGCCATATATTCCCATGCTGGCCTCTTCAATATACATCGTTATTCCATATAAGAGCATACTCTTTTTGCTTTGCACATAATGCCACTAATGTTACTATAAGAAAGCATGTGGATACTAGCTCTGCAAATTTATGTAATATCTCCATGTAAGGACATACTCCTGTTGGCTTTGTCACGATAAATAGCATGCCATAATATGACAACATACCCAGACGGCTGCAGCAATGAAGCCATTATGAGCTTGTAAGAAAAATCATAATGTTGGCTTTATCCTTGATACCTAGTAGAAATACAAATTAACATAGTAAGTAAACATGTCCAGATGATGCACAAATATAGACCAGACTAGCCATGTAATAACAATGTTCATGTTTGTTTTACATTTAATGCTTTCATTAAGCAATAGACCCCAGTAGGGGGGGAATTACCACTTCAACTAATGCCCGGGTTCCATAGTTACAGGACTGAGCGAAGCAAGGGCCTTAATAAAGGCCCTGGGGCATTACCTGAAGTGGTAATGCCCACCCCTGTGAGGGTCGTGCTGTTATTAGTACCCCATCCCATAAGACCAGGGTACTAAGAGCATTTTTTTTCTGTTCCGAAATGATCCAGAGCTTCAGAACAGAAAAACAAAAATGTCACAATAATGGCTGCCCGGAAAGGAAAAACAAAGTCAGTTTTCCCTTCCCATGGTGGCCATTGAAAATGAAAATAAAAAGATAAACAAACAAAATGGCCACCATGGAAAGAGAGAAGGGACTACGAGTCCCTCCAAGTAGTCCCTTCTCTCTTTCATGGTGGCCATTCAAAAAATAGGAAAAATGTAAACAAAGAAAATGGCCACCATGGAAAAAGAGAAGGGACTATGTGTAGTCCCTTCTTCCTTTCCATGATGGCCCGTTGCAGATCGGGAGCAGAGGTGCTGTTGTCAGAAGTCTTCCCAGCGCGTCTCCTCCCGAAATGGACAAAAAGAAGGTAAGTGGGCATGATAATTGAAATGTATTTTAAGGACCACTGAGGCGTGAAGTCTATAAAGTAGTGCTGATGTTTAGAGTTGCTAGACTTCTTGCATGTAAGACCTATAGAAGGATGTCAAAATCTTTGCTCAGAATATTTATCACATTATTTCCTGCAAGCTCAAATATTCACACAATCAATACATTACAGAGAGGAAGCTCAGTGTGCCAACCAGAACACTGACTTCAGATAGTGGTGATGAAACCCCAGCAGTACCAAGATCTGGGTGTATGCTAAGGTGATAAGGTTGGTGGAAAATTTGCTGCAGAAATGAATACATGCAGATAATTACCCATAAATTAATGAGAGATGGTCAAGGTCCATGGTACCCCCAGTGCTACTGTATGTCTTAGTGCCACATGCTTCCAAACCAGGCTTTGTGGTAGCTATTATGCTGAGTGGTAGCAATGCAGTTCCCCAGAGTAGTCTATCTTGGGGAAGAGAGGCACATGTAGGGAATTCAAAATCATTGAGTTCTATTAGTGGATGAATCTTCCCTCAAATCTTTATATTTTGACATACAAACCAGTAGCCAGTGGGGGAGGGCCACCATAGGCTTGCGGGGAGGAAGTAAGGCAGCATCAGTGTCACATTGTGACATGGGAATTTGTTGTTACATGTATTTTGAAATGGTTGATGATTTTTGACAACACGTGATATACATCGAGCCAGAGAAATGTCATCCCCACTCGAGTAATGTAATTGGTCCTCTCTGATATGAGAATGTGGCAAGCAACATAACTAGAGCTTGACATATATTTTGGGGCAGGGAGCCACAAAAATCTTCAAAACACATTGAGGATGACATTGCTATGCTGGTGTGCTCGATGAGTTGGCGTGCAAAGTTAACGTGTTGACTGTTGAAGTGGAATGTTTCCAATACTTGAATTGATAGTAAGTATTAACTGTACACATTTATACTCTTGGAAAATACATATTCCATCCAAAAAAGTTCATCATCCACTCCTTTTTAAAAATTATAATGTAGACCTTCACAGGGTGAAAATGAAGTGCAAAAGTAAATGGTACGTGGTGATCCCTTGCTCAAAAACACTCTGTTTTTACCTCTTGAAGAATTTGGATAAATTAGCAAACTCTCTCTGATCCCACCTCATCGTGTGTATCCATTGTTTTCATTCAGCTTTTATATTTCTTCACTAAGTTTGTGTTTGTTTGATGTGTGCGTTTGCAGTGTTCCATATGCCACGAGAGAGCATTGTCCTTCCACTTGCCATCAAAGTAGTGTAAGCACACAATAATTCATCCTAATAAATTCATCCAATTCCAAAAACCTTTCAATACCTAGATTTTTGCCATGCTGAGGAAAGACGCTCAGTGTCAAGACCGGATTGTGAGGATCAATACCAACATGTTTGTCGCTCAAAGCATACATGATATTAGTCGCGTAACAATCTTGCTGTTTTTTTCTCACATTGCAGCACCCTGCTCAACTGTGCACAAAGTATGCGCAGATGGAACGACGTGTATTTTACAGAGTGACTTTTGTGATGGTGTACAACACTGTCCAGATGGTTCAGATGAAGAAGAAAAAACATGCGGTAAGCAATCAAAAAGTGGTATGTTCATGACATTCGTGTCAGTACAATTACACCATAGAGAACTGCATTGCAAACACAAATAGTGTTTCAAATATTGTCACGTACAATAGTGATCTATTGCATGCATATAGTATTTCATCTGCTTTGCATCTTTCATGAGCAGTTTACAAAGCTTTACACACACATCGAAGGGACATGTGTGATTGCTGCCACATAAAACAAATGTATTTTAGGACTTTCAAAACTTCATGGGGAACACATGTATGTTTCATCAGTGACGAGAAACCAAGGTAAAATTGTGCCCTGTAGTGTTCATTGTATAGGTCGAGACATCAGTAATTCAAATTATCAACATTAGTGTTTAATGCATAATCAGTAGCATAGTAACGTGCAACCATGATACCACTAAGTTGACCACTTTGCTGTCAATTAAGTCTTGCAGTTCGTTGAGTATTGGTTCAGTGAATTAACTTAATACTGATATCTGGTTTCTCTGGGTACAAAATAATGTAATGCTTACACTACTGTTCAGCTTCCAGCTTTTCAACTCCCTTATATTTGAAGAAAGAGCTTGTAGAATAAGGACAAACTAGTCCCATTTAAATTAAAAGGGTTTGTAATTTGATCGAAGTTGAATATTTGCGAGTGATCACAAAGTAGATCAGCAATTCAGAATCAGGGTTGATCCCTATTGAAGTTGCCCAGGACTTTGATAAGAAGTTCAGTAAAGGTATCTGAGGCTGACCTACGAGACCAATGGAAGAACTTGTAACAGTAAGATAAGGTAAGCAAGTGTCCAATTGATTCTTAAAAGAAACATGGGATTCTACTCTTGGAAATCGTTTTATGAATCAAACCCATGATGTATTAGTCAACCTGTGCCTTGAACGTGTCTCAAGTTGAAGAAAGGCATGCAGGCTTATTGCCCAAGAGACATGTTCCCCTCTTAGGTTTGTGCTGTGGGATGCAGTATCCAGGTGAATATAAATCAGTGACTTTGTAACATTTGAGGTCAGGTTCATCCACAGGAGAAACAGATGCAAACTCTGAGTGAGAAATGCGGAGAATCCAGGTAAATTATAAGGTTAATGAACAAAACCCACTACTAGTTGAAAATAGCATATTGAAGCTATTATGGCAATGTGTGTCTAATGCATCTGTCCTCAAATAACTTTTTCTTGTAATTATGTTCTCATGTTTAACGTACTCTAACATGTTCAGGTGTATCAATCACAGACAACACCACGTGCAAACCTGGGACACATATTTAATTTTTTTCTCTTATCACATTTTACATGGTTGCGAGTGTGACTTATAAAGGACACAGCAAAGACTGGTGTTTCAAATGCATGATTTTGTCAACCTAAACATCCAAAGTTCAGGCAACATAAAGGTATACTAAGTAATGTTAGAAAGGTTAGAAAATGTTTTTCTCCCATAGTAGTGTCAGCTTTACCAAACTTGAATTCTGTTCAGATACTCAATGGGGATTGCCAACAGGTAGTTTTGCAGCCAACATTCTCCTACAGAGAGTCTTTCAAAACACAGACTTTTTAAAAAAACCTGGGCCTCATTTACAAACATTTTTGTGTGGCGCAGTGACGTTGCGCCGTTAAAGTACACTTTGCGCCACACAAAACCCAACAACTGATTCACAGACCGGACTTTGCGCTGGCCCTTCGCAGCTTGCGCTGTGCAGGAGCACTTTATCCGCCAGAGCACAATACTCGGGAAGGGCCATTGCAAATAACTAGTTAGGGGCCGGAACATGCACAATCCCCTTTCAAGGAGAATAATGAGGAAGAACATGGGCCTGGGAAGGGAGGAAATTTGCATGCAAAAACATGCCCCATCAAGCGCTAAGGAAACCGTAATTACAGAAGATATTGCGCAAATGTCAGGAGTCCAAAGGAAAACAAACATCTCGCAATCTTACCACCACACGTTACATGTTGCAAAGCACAAAGCACAATGAAAGTTAACATATATCAGCGCAATGCAACCCCATTGAACATAGATTGCCACAATGCCGGATTCTGCATTGCTAGCACCGATACTATTATATGGAAGGTGGAGGAGGAGGATAAGGAGGAGGCCCAGAATATGCCATCCAAGAATAACTTTATTCGGGATGCCAGAAGAGAAGGTGCATGGAAGATACCACTTCCCTCCCCGTGTCATCCTTTATCTTGTCAGATGTGAGAGAATGATTTGGTAACACCCATCATGTGCTCACAGGCTGTGCCACCTCTGGTCAAAGTGCTATCGGCCTCATACTTCATGGCCACAGAATCAGTCCACCGCACCACAGCCACTATGGGGGTATAACAGAGCCCACACAATCAAAGTGCTTAAACTAGGTCCTGCGATTATCCTTGCACTTGTGGATAGGCACAATCACATGTCACACACACTGCAGGCAAGGCAGAGAGTATGCCAGGATTCTATGGATTTGCAGACTCCCCCTGGGTACTGGGAGCCATCGACTGCACCCATGTAGTACGGCAAGCCCCCAAACCCCCGAGACACTGAGCCCATATGCAGAAATAGGGAACATTAACATTCCATCCATTTGCTGGTAATCTGTGATGCCAAGGGACACATCATGCTTGTCATTGCCAATTACCTAGGATACATGTTTGACAGCTACATCTTCCTCCATTCCCTATATACCAAGCCCTTGCATCAGGAATCTTCAGATACACCAGACTGGTGGGTGAGTTTCAACTATCACACACACACAAGCAGTCACATGACACACAGAAACAAAACGAATTACAACACATGCAATTATTAACCATATACTCCTTTGCAGTGGACATTGCCTATCCGCTGTCAACATTCCTGTTGAAACTCATCAGGCATCCAGCCAACCCATGTGAGGCACCCTACAACACAGCACACATATGGTGGAGCACACATTTAGTGTGCCAAAGTCACTCTTCTGCTCAGGTGGGTATTGCTATATTCACCTCCGGTAATATGCAAGATCACTGTCGCATTTTGTGTCCTGCATAATATGGCTACACATTGTGCCACAGCAGTTGAGGGCCACAGATACAACCCATCCCCTTAGCAGGCCAACAAACACAGGAAAGGGACACACACACACAACCAAGTAGTACAAACATACTTCACATGAATACCAACCCCTGTGGAACACAAACAGTAAAGCAACATTCCTGATGGCCTTCAATGCTGCAATTGGACTAATGCAGCTTCCCATATCAACACGCTGATAATGTGCCATTTACCTGCCAAACTGTCTGTGCCCCATGACAAGTACAATGCTACCCCATCGACATCCATCACATGAAGTGCACAAACCACTGACAATACCCTCCAGGAATACCAGAAAGCAAACTAGCCAACCACAGGATACGCAAACATAAATAAAAAGGTAAGGCAACACACCCCTCTCCATCAACAGCCCTTGAGCATATCAATGGGAACAGATCAGCAACATTACACATGACACATGATAAGGACATTCGGGCCCCAACACCTGCAGCTCACCAGCAAGGCACCACATACTACATAAATCACCCACATGCAAACTTCTCAAGTGGGTATTCGACCCATGTGAATTGTGATAGTCAGGTGTTTTGCATCTCCATGCAACCTGGGCAGGGTTGGACTGGGAACAAAAAGGAGCAATGGAAATAATACTCAAACCGGACCCATATGACACTTCTACTAAAAGTACAACCCTAAACCCATGAGAACATGTGGAAACACCACTCAAAAGAGGCACACCTGATCACGGATGGGCGAATGGACATGACACGTGTATGGAGATGGCATCCAAGGCTGACATGCCAAGATAGCAAATGCAATGCCACATGAAAAATTAAGCTACTGAATTTATGTGCATGCAATTGATGGGTTCGGAGAATAACTGAACCAACTCAGGTAGATGGCAAAGTTCTGTTTTATTATCTAAAACAGGGAGTTACAACGAACAACAAACAGATGTGTGCTCTATTTCTCTCAGCAATCTTTTCACAAAACATACATTTCACACTAAAATAGGTCAGAGGTGATGTCATACTATGTGGCAAATAATGAAAAACCTACTAGTGATTGTAATTGGCTTAAGCGGAACATCTAAGTATACATTACATAGGAACTGGGGTTGTGATTGGCTGCCCACTGTCAGGTGGACAATACATACCTACGCGTAAAACATGTCATCCTTAAAATCATTAAGTACACAGTTTTCAATTGGTATTCAAACTATAAGGTCCTTCGTTATACGGGCCTCTACAATTGGTTGCCATGCTTGTGTCATGTCTGGAACATTCGGATCACTTAGCTTTACTAAAATTCATAATACCAATGTCTATCTTCTATACAATGGCAACTTGGTCTGCATTCTATTCACAACATATAGCAGCTTCTAAGGTGACTTATTCTACCTTGCGTTTCAGCATCTGTACAGTTATTGAATGGTTGATTCTCTTCTGCACTTACTGCACGTGTAATCTTCTTCTTCGTATTTAAAAGTTCACTTGACTCCTTACTATGACATTAGTTTCTGTAGGATCCATACATCCTCTTCAGCCAGTATCTTGAGACGTTTCACATGTTTCTTGTGACTACACTAGCTTCTCTCTCTGCTCCCTTTCATATTCCTTCAGGGAGTTCCTCCCTCATATTGCTGTCTCTTCAGGGATACATTCCACAGGGTTGTCTCAATGGGTATCTTCTTTCGGATATATGCTGCGGTATTGGCACAACTGCTGATGTCAAACACGGCACACTCTCAGGCTTCCAACATATAGGGAGGCAGGGGGCAGGATTTCCAGCAGAGGCATGCAACTGCTCGTCAACACTACTGCATCAGCCCTCACAACAAAAAAAACACTTGACCCTCCTGATGAAACTGACACCAAGCAGCAAGTTGCAGATGTGCAATAAGTAACCATTACAGTAACCAGTTACATTTACTATAAGTAATCCAAAAGTAACTATTGGTTTTAGCTTCCCTAGAACTAATATTAGGGGTTCCAAATTAGGTTATAGGCTTTGGTCTGTGTACCTGCAAGCATAGTGTTGTGTTTTTATAATGTCTTTATATATAATAAGATAGTTTTACTTACCTCGGATTTACTTTGGTCTGCTTGTACTTAATTAAGCCATTTATTTTTACAATACGTAGTGTGTCAGTGTTTCTTTGGACTATATTGTATTACAATTACTAACAAGTACTAGCCATCATTTTGAAAGCACCAACCTGCTCATGCTTCCCATACAAGGAAATGAATATGATAGCAAAACCAGTTCAAGTGTCTGTTGCCTTAGTGGCATTACAACTCACATGACAAGAAGCATAATTCCTTCCCGCCTTATATATCGTGCTTCTTAAGACCGTGTAGTGTGGTACTTACAGTTCAGCAGCACAATATTGTTGCGCAGTAGGTTTCCCATTAGCCAGTCTGATGTAGATCCTTCTAATCCATGGTGCAGCAGTTCCTGTTCCCTGTGGTGCACGAGAGCAGAAGAGGTGTGAGTTAGTGCTCTGGATCACTGTCCCTGGAGAAACTTTGCATCACTTTAAGATGACCTTCACTGGCATTTGTTGAGCTCGCTGCATCCTTGGTAACATTTTGCTTACTGGCACTGACTTCCTTATGGCTGCTTCCCCTGTGACTTGATGGGCTAACTGGCTCCTTTTCTTTTTTCACTTCAGGCTCAGAGCATTTTGGCTCCCAGGCTTCAATGAGTGGGTTCCCAGGGCGGGTGAGTGGATGCCTTCTGGGTGCAGTGTTTGTTGGTTGGGATGCCCCACACTGCAGCACAAGTTTGCATCATTGCCAAATTGTTCAATATCAAAGTTGCGCACTGAGATGACGACTCATGGTAGGGCGGTTTATTTATTCAGATTCCGGCAGCACATGGCACAGCATAAATTGTGCAGAGTTACACAGCGGAGAGTCTATTCATCCGCCAAGTTGCATCTCTTTTTCTGGTCTGACCGATCCAACTGCTGCTGATAAACCCTGCCCATAGGCGACACAGCTTGGATTCCATAATCAGTCCTGCTTCATGCAGCAGGCTGGAACATGCAGACTACAACAGTGCTGTGCCATTCAACAAAGAAAGATCCAAACGGAATAGCTTTAAGTCATCTTAATCATTTCAACCCATGTTAAAAAAGGAATGGGGCTAAGACACAGCCATTGTGCCATCCGATTTATCTGGAAACTGCACATTTTGCAAACACTCCAATCTCACCTCTTCAGACGCTTTCACATTTCCATTACAGACTGAAGTGATCTGAGCCAAAGGCCATTTTAAAATTAAAACAAACTAAAGTTAGGTTTGAATGTGTTCACTGTGACATGCTGTTCTATTATCACCAACAAACAGTGGCCTGTTCTATGGTGCCAATAGCTTGACTAAAATTATCCTGCATGGTGTGCTGTGACACCAGGGGCCAGATTAAAGAAAATGTACATCGGTGCAAGTGCAAAGTTCGGACCATGTTAGAAAACCTTTGCATGACAAGTGCAATTTTGCCTGGTATTAGAATTAGGGAAAAACGTGTCATAGTGCAAAAAAACATATACTTTCAATGCATTTTTGCACCGGTTTACTCTATTGCTAATACCATTCTGTAATAGCATTAAGGCAAGCTTTGCCCTGGTGCAAAAGTGCATTGAATGAATAGTGTGTTGACCAAAATAAAAATGTGCCCTGGTGCTAATATCATGGAAAATTGCACTTGTCATGGTGCAAAGGTTTTCTAATATGAGCCTGATGTTTTTTGCACCAGGGCAAAGTCTGCCCTACTGCTAATATGACACAAAATTGCACTTGCACCAGTGTGAAGTTTCTGTAATATGGCCCCAGATAGTTTTTTGATTGTCAAAATATGTAACACATTCCCAAATATATTTCCAATAGAATCAAGGAGGGAAACAGGGCAGTATTTGGCTGACTCCCCCCACACTCCTGTTGTCATTCTTATAGACGCGGATAATAGAAATGATCTCCCAGAAAGAGGGATCACCATAGTGATCATCACCCAATCACACTAAGCAGGGCAGGAGAACAAATGAGAACAAATACGTTAAAAGAAGGCATTCCTAAAAGCTTGAGTTTCAAAATAGCAAATCGACTTGCTCGCATTTTGTAACTCAAGCTTTTCAGAATGTCTATATTTGTCCCCGCTTTACATTTAATTTATGTGGGGGACACCCCTGCAACCACTGCAGCCCGTAATGCAGATCTCGGGGACTGCTGGATCCCCCCACACCCTTGTTTTGCCTTTTGGGCTTGGTTTTTATTTTTACAAAGCCAAATGTGCACTAAAAGCTGTTACAGGGATGATTTTCCCCCAGGAAGGCAAGACACTAATTCAATTGGAAGGAGTTAGACACCATTTTGACAGTTTTGAAAACATTGTGGTAAGGAATAAATGGTGCGGGACACTGATATGTACACATAATCAGGAGACAAAAGCATATACCAGCGCTCCCATCTCCTTGGCTCATTCGCATACTGATGGGATCTCCTGGCAGAGGCTTACAGTGTACCGCTAATAGCAGAATATCTTCGGGGCTCTGCGATTACATTTTCTGGTGCATCACTTGAGATGTGTGTATCCATACCCATCTCACCTTGTTTGCCACATAATACAACTACATTCTGAAATTCTGCAGTTTCCTGGTTCTATGGCACATGATAGTAATGTGATTAAGCATTTCTTTGGTTGGTAGTATTTGTGTAGGTGTCTCTTCATCGTTCTATCCTCTCATGGGTCCTGCTGAGGATTTGGATTGACATGTGAGGATGTCATATTTTTCATTGGTGTTAACAATGGCATTGGGTCAACTTCTCAACTGCTCCCTCGCCTTCCAATATCTATCGGTGTCCTGATTGTCCCAAAGGCATGATTGACTGTTTGTGACTGACCAGTTGGATACTAGTGGGTCTGAAGTGTTTTGGGTTATCTAAAGAAATATATCAATCAGTCTGGTGCTCTCGCCAAGCTAGCCTTACTGCCTATGACTTACAGTGGTCAACCTTCACATCACTGTGTACAGAGTGAAAGGTGAATCCCTGTACAGGGGTCTCCTGGAGAATTGTGTATTCGTTTCACCTATTTGTACTAGTCAGTTTCTATAGATGGATATTCACATGTGTGAATGCCATGCATTGGATGTTTATGGATTGAGTATTATGTAATCTATCTTTTCCAGATATTTAATCCAGCCCTCATTGCCATAGTCAATGTTTGCAAGAATCACTGTCAGAATCTTTGAAAGTAATGCATCTGAAATTCCTAACATGCAAATTAATTTCCTTGGTAGGTATTATGTCAGTTAGGCAGAATTGGTAAAAGGGGAACACTGACATTCCTCCTGTGAATAGAGTTGGTAAGGCAGGTCCATCTTTGGTTGGCAAGAATTGTTCAGCTTTCCACACCGCGAAGGACCTTATCCTTCCAGTGTTTACCACAACAGAGTTTCGGGAGCTGGTCTTGGCTCATTGCTTCCATGTGGCTCAGGAATTACTGATCCACAACACTGCTTTTACGTTTTATAGAACAGTGGAAGTCGTCCTTCTGTTTTATTGGTGAGGAAGCATAGCTGAAGGGCAATGTGTTTGTCTTGGAAGCAAGACAACGCAGCACAAATACAAGTTTGAATCCCGATCTCGCACTTAGAAACCCCTTGCTGGAAGTAAGCGTATTATAAAAGAACAATTATAATTGTATGGCAGTTAAATGAACGATGCCTTTTGTGACTTATAACATCCAATGAGTACATTCTGCTAGTATGACTACATATGGAAAATTATCAGCTACTGGTCATTGCACATTTCATGTGACACGTACTGGGGAGAGTCCATAGATTCATAACTTATTTCTACACTAAAGCTAACCATGGCAGTTGAAATGCAGCTGTTCTAAATTATTTCCACATACTTTATTTCATTAATAAATTAGTTGGTATACTTCAAAAGTGTGTTGATGGTAATTATTTTTGTATGTTCTGCTGTACAGTACCAGCTCTCGCCTAGTTGTTCCTGTAATAAGGACTGTAATAAGGAAGGTGGACAAGAGGTTTAGAAGTTGATAATATGCAATATTGATTCCATTATGCTATCCAATTCTCATTTGCAAATTCCATTTCTTATCCTGATTTTATCAAATTAATATGTATCTTAAGGCCGCATTATCTTAAAACATGTGTATGAGTAAATCCTGTCAGACCATAGTACCTTCTTCCAGGTTACGACTCAATTATGAATAGTTGGAAAAGAAAATACTGAGAAACCCATTCTGCATGAAAAGAAAATACAGTTAGTCCAACAAAACAATTAGAAATAACTTATTAACAAACTTAACTGACTAATAACAAAATTAAGAAATAACTCAATACAATAAACATAAAACAAAACAGAGCAATATCCGGCATTATTATGAAGCCTGTAAAGGGCAGATAGGCCACAAATGGAAATTGCTCTCCTGAACACCTGTGATAACCTGCTCTCAAGCCTCGACTACAACTCTCTCTCTGCCCTTCTTCTCCTTGATCTGTCCACTGCCTTTGACGCAGTCAATCATTCCATCCTCACAAATCAACTCCATGATACCCTTGGCATCACAGACTGGGCACTGGATTTGTTAACCTATTTCCTTTTGAACCGGCCCTCCCAAGTTCAACTGGGCCCCTTTTATTACCTCTACTTCACTCTCGACATGTGGTGTCCCCCAGGGCTCGATCCTCTCGCTGTGGCTTTTTAACATTTACTGTGCGCCTCTGGCCCACCTGATCACCACCTATTCTTCACATTTCCAGTTATGCTGATGACATAGAGATCTCATTTGAGCTTCCCTACTCTCCTCTCTCATTCCTGACTGACTGACTGCTATTCAGGCAAGGTGTGTGGCAAATGATCTCTGCCTTAATACCAGTAAGACTAAGATCCTTCTCATTGGCACTCCTACACCCTCATTCCCTCCTAACCTCTGGCCACCTTCCTTGGGCAGTCTCCCCTCACCCTCGTGTGAGCCTAAAACATAGGCATCTTCTTCAACTCCTCTCTCTCCATCTCACCTCATATTGCTGACCTTGCAAAGAAGGCCCACTTTCAGATTCACCTTCTCAGAGGCATTTTCCCTTTCCTGACCTTCCCCCAGAAACTCAGAAACTCAATGTCCCCAGAGCTCTGGTTCTCTCAATGCTAGATTACTGCAACAGCCTCTTCCTTAATCTGCCTCTTTTCTCACTCCGCTCTCTTCAAATAATCCAGAATAGGACTGCAAGACTTATCCTTGGCCTCAAGCCCAGGGACCGCATCTCTCCAGCCCTAAAATCTCTCCATCGGATCACAATGGTTGCAAGGATCAAATTCAAGACCCTCTGCATCATCCACTAGGCTTTCTGGGGCCTGGGACCTCACTACATTCAACCACCTCTCCCTAAATACCTCTCGGCTAGAGTCCTTCAGCAATCTAGTTCCAACTCTCTGCAAATCAGACATTTCTAAGCAGAGAGTGGGGGGTAGATCTCTCTCTTTGGCAGGTGCCTCCCTTTGGAACGGCCTCCCTGCCCCTCTCCAACTTGAGGAGAATCTCCTTAAGTTCTGGAAGCGACTCAAGACCTACCTTTTCTCTGCCTCCCTCCATCTCTCCCTCCCCTGTGTGAGAGGTGTCTCATCCGCTAGTCCCCAGGGATGTGTCATCCAGGTAGCCTGGACACAGCCATCACTTTTGGATTCAGTTCCTGGGAGCATACAAGTGCGGGATGATCACCTGGATGAGGCTTCTTCAGGGAGGTGAAGTGGGACACCGGATGGCGAGACGTGGTATCCCCTTCCCGCTAACACCTTTTCCCCATCCTACCAGGTAGTATACTTAGAAATGCAAATCCACACCCACTTTTCCTGCATGAACACTTTCTCATGGACAGCCCACTCTGAGAGAAAACAGACTAACACCCGAGCCACATGCCTGATATGTCCCAATACAATGGCTAGGCAGGGTCAGGCAATTCCTGATCATTACACACAGCTGACTTCCATCATACTTCTCCTCACGGATAAAAGACGGAGCACAAAGCACACTCTGAGCAATGCAAACCACATGAGGAATCAGCAGTTCCAAGATGGCAGTTTAATACAAGGAGAAGGTCGGAAATAATGAAGAGGGTTGCAAGGAGGGAAGTGCCTTTGACCTTTTCAGAGAAAGACTGTTACTTACATGAGCCTTCGAGGATAAGAAACATAAGACCAAGAATCAAAGCTGAAGAAACCTGCATTGTGTGTTGGAGTCACCCGGGGCTCTCCTGCCTTGATAGGCAAGGCGGGGAGGATTGTTTGCCGCTGGGGTACTGTCCTTGGCTCCTACAACAAAGCAGCAACAGTAAAGTCAGCACAGCCAGTGAGTTGGGGTGATTTATACCAGACCGGTCTGTGCTAAAGCCAATGTGCAAGCAGCAACACTGTATAGAGAAAATTGAAAAGAACAGTGTGTGAAGCGTATGTGACAAGCGATGCAAATATAATCAAACAGCAGATGAGTAACTGAACGTTTAAAGGCAAGACAGATACCGTAAACAGAGTAGTCCGCTGCCACATGGGTGCTCATTGAAAGGTCTCTGTTAGGTATTGAACTGAGAGAGTGGCAAATGTAAAAAGGGATCCGGAAATCAAAGTGGTCCTTCAACGAGTGAAGCCAAACCCTGTGCACATTTGAAATTTTTCGATAGTTGATGCAAACTGAAATTGGTCCGAACCCAGCTGAGGGAGACTAATTGTATTAAGAAGGGGATCTGAGCCCAGCTGCGGTGGATTCGGGGTAAACCGTGAGCTACCCGAGAAAGAATATCCTATGAACATTGTGAAACAGGATATAAGCCCGGCTGAGGGGGATCCGTGATGAATAGTGAATCACCTGAATTGAGTACTCATAAGAGAAAAATAACTTTTTGTTTGTCATATCAGGCCCTCTGCATGAAGAGACATTGAAAGGCAAAGAGACTTAGGCTCAAAAGGCCCTGATGCTAATGATTGAATTGTATCCTTGTGCTAATGAAGCCAGAGATTGTGCTATGCTTGAGTAAACCGCCTTGTCCTATGCTGAAAATGTGGGGAATGGAAGCCAGTGTCCTGAACATCCTAGCATATCATCTTCTTTCTTTTTCATGAACATTACCCCCACACTATTTGTATTTAGAGGTAAGGATTGACAAAAAGGTTTTTTGTATAGGCTCTATTATTTTGAAAAGAAACCACTAAGACAGATTTATTATTATTTGAAGGTTGTAGCTTGCTCCCATATGTAGATTTAGGATTAGATAGGTGTTTATCATACCCATGTTGAAATTCAATAAACACCCTTAAACTGTGGTCACTTGTCTCTGTCTTACTGTTGATACCATGCCTTCCTTACACCTGATAATCTCCCCCAGCCATTTGAAGGGATGGCTGTGTCCCTCATGAGTCTATGGGGTCAGGCCCTTCTTCGTACAGTCTTCCCCCTCTCACCTCATCCTACCAGCACTTGCCCTCGGGCACCCCTCCCTGATTAAGTGTTCCCGGGCTGTTCCCCTCCCCCACACCTCTCCCTTCCCCCTTCCCCCTGGCACTTGCCTTGAGCTCCCTTTTGCCCTAGCCCAGCCCTTGCCCCCAAGCACTTCTTCCTCCCTCATCTCCCCACCAGATTCCCACCTTCACCATCCCCCTCCCCCCTGCACTTCTTGACAATTCCACTTGCATGATCCGAATGTCACAAGGCCTAGTAGGACCATTATTGTTGTTCTCCTCTGCCACCCCCCCCCCCTTTTGTCTTGTGTCACCTGGAAACACTTGCTGCTGTTTAGGCTACCATACAAATGCTCAATCAATAAAATAAAATAAACCAAATTAAATACCAACCTTTAAAGGGTGACCAGGTGGCATAGACAACAGAGCACACTAACATGTTTGTCAATATTGTAAACTTCAAAAAGAGTTTGTCAGCTTCCACTAGTCATACAACTCTCAAGAAATTCATTAAAACGTTGCTACTGTTAAATTCTTCACAAAAAGGATTATACTATGGTGTGATATTGGTGTACATTGTTTAACCACTAATTAAAAACTTGCTCAGACTCTTAACTCTGGATCGCATCGCTTTGATGTATTGGATGCAAATGTTTCTAGAACTGCACTACTTCTACTGCCGTTGACTTTGTAATAGTGGTATGGTCTGTTGGTGCATTGTCTACTTGGTTTTGGTGATTGTTCCTGTGTTCGCTATAGTACTGTAAAATTAAGTGGGGAGACTAGAATACAAAATGTGCAACACAAAATTTCTACTGCACAATTGTAATCTTCTTGGAGAAAAAGCACTGAATAGGAAAAGCTGAATTTACATAAACCCAGCAATGTTGGTAGGCTGCTGGCCACTTTCCTCACCAAAGAACCATGCTCATTCAATCCAAAAATGGATATGTCCAGTGGTGACTGGTGAATTATTTAATGGATCAGGGAGGAAGGGTGTTTCACACCGTGAACGCTTTTTGAATAAGGGGTTAAAATGGTGCATTATACAACACACTTTCTGTGAAAAATTAGGTAAATAGCTAGACAGTTTGCAAGTAAATGTAGGGTATCTCATGAAAAAGTCCAATAGTTGCAAGTCACCAATGGTTGTGACCAACAGTGCGCAAGAGCATTTTTCTATACTTTTTCATTATTCCTTTTCCACAATATATGCCAGTATTAAAAACATATTCACGCAGGCTGTCCCCATATAATTCTATGCTGGCTGCACCAATATATGCCAATGCTAGTAATGATACTATGAAGAAACATGTCCAAGCTGGCGCCAGTATCCCCATTTAAGAACATACTCTTATTGACTTTGCCATTTAAAATGCCAACAGTAAGAAAACATGTATAAAACCGGTGGCACCTATGTAGGCCAGTCTAGACCCATAATAATACTTATCATGTTTGCTTTATCATAGATGCCTGGTAAAAAATGCCATGTTACTGTAACAAAATATGGCTAGACTGACGGCACCAAAATGCCAGTCTTGACACATAATAACACTTATCATGCTTGTTTTACGATTGAAATGCAGTAAACAATGTCATGCCACAGAAATAAATGGATACTTGCTGCACCAAGATACCAATCTAGCCACATAACAACTTTTACCATGCTTGCCTGCTTTAACATGCCATGCTACGATAAGAAATGGCTGGAATGGCTACACCAGTTTGCTAGTCTAGGCATGTAATAGCACCTTTCATGCTTGCTTTTTCACAGATGCCAAGCAAAAAATGCAATGCCACAGTAAGAAATGGCCAGACTGGCCGGACCAAAATGCAAATCTAGCCAATCAATGATATGTATTATATTGTTTTATCAAAGATGCCCAGCAAAAATGTCATGCCCCATTAAGAATTGGCTGAACTGGCTACACCAAAATGCCAGTATCGCCATGCAACAACCCCTATAATGCTTGCTTTATCAAAGATGGCAGCAAAAAAATGTCATGCTGTAGAAAGAAATAACTAGACTGGCTGCACCAAAATATCAGTCCTGCGACAACATAATGCATGTGCTTGCTTTATCAAAGATGTTAGTAAAACATGTCATGCAATAGTATCAAATGGCTAGACTGGCTGCACCAAAATGCCTGTGAAGACATGCAATACCACTTATCATGTCACTGTAAGAAATGGCTAGACTGACTGCACCCAAATTCCAGTCTAGCCACGCAATACACGTATCATGCTTGCTTTTTCAAAGATGATCAGTAGAAAATCAGTAGAAAATGTAATGCCGAAGCAAAAAATGGCTAGACTGGCTCCACCGAAAGTGCAGTCTACCCCCACTATAGCATTTGTTATTCTTGCTTTATCAAAGATACTCAGTATAAATGTCATGTCACTGTAAAACCTGGCTATGCTGGCTGCACCAAAATGACAGCCTAACCACGTAACAACACTCATAATTTTCCTTTATCATAGATGCCCATTACAAAGGATATATCCCTGCTCACTGGCCGCATACATTCACTAACGTATTCAAATAGGCATTCACACAGCATTCACTCATTCATTGACACAAACATTCACCGAGCATTGACTTGCTCGTTCACACTCACTCACAAACCCATACACCCACTCATTGACACACGTAACCAACCACCCATACATCATACATTTGCTCATTCATACATGCATACATACACACATAACAACATACACAATCAGACGTACGTGAGTGAGGTAGAATTGTTTTACTCTGTTGCTGTGCTGGTGAAATACGGGATTGGTGCAGTCTTTCCAAAGTAACTGTGGCAGTGGAGGAGGAGCCCAATACAAAACCCTTAGCCTCTCGCGGAGCGAGCATGGAGTGAGGCAGGAGTGTTTTACTGTGTTCTATTGTGGTCTAAGGAGACCGGAGAAGAAAGGAGTCCATTAACAAGCTACCGGAAGAAAAAGGTAAGCTGCAACTTGTGAATCACAGAACCTCAATCTTGTCAAGATCACTTGGTGAGAGTGTGGGATATGAGCGTACTTCCACTCCCTTGCAACTTAAACAGATACATCTGCCATAAATTACTTGGAGTCAGGGCTGGGGAGTTAGCACACATTACCTTCATTTAAGCCACTATGCCAGGTAAAGGAAGAGCACTAAAATAACTACAACCTGAGGAACCCTGCCCCCAGCAAAAAAGCACAGGATGCCAGTAACACAAGGACGTGTGCGAAGGAAAACAAGAATGCACAAATAACTAGCTCACCATGTAAAGCACAAGGGGAACAGGGAGTTGCCACCACTGCTGGATACTTCCTGAAGGGCCCTGCTAAGTGCTCTGAAGATGCCCCACAGACTACAAACACTATCAGTGTGTAAAATGAAGGAGGAACAAATACAAATGAGATCACCTTGTCAGACCCCTCTTTCTCTGCGATAGACAACAATAATTCACTGCTTGACCTATGTTATACCCTGAGAGACACTTTGACAGCAGAAAATGCTGAGGATAAAGATGTTAATACCGAAGCTAGAAGCAGGGAGCAAGACGTCATGGACAAAAATGAAACATAACCCTCTACAACTGTTCATAGTAGGGAAGAAGGAACAAGAAGGCTATCTCTAAATCCTAAGGTATGCCCCTCGACAAACAAGGAATCAGACACTGCGATTGGCACAATCCAGACTGAGATGGCCAAAATGGCTGAAGCAACTTAAGCAGACATCCAGGCGCAGCTATCAGTATTGCAATTTGCAATGAAAGTTCCCCTCTGTATGAATGGCAAAATCTTGGAGGAAGTGGGATGTGAGGCTAAGAACAGAATCATACCCCATGACACAAACAGCGATGAAGACCTGGTTGATTTCATCTCAGTGATGGCACAAGATCGGGCAAACACACTGTTGCAACAAGAAACATCTCACACAATTATGGAAAGAAGCAGGAAATCTCTGAACTCTGGACCAGAGTGTTATTATAAATCATAATCTGAAAAAATTGTCGAGAGGGCACATTTTTTATTACCACAAAGGTGTATCACATTTTATTAGACATGATATAAAAAATTCAAAAAAGTCAATTAATGACATATTATTACATAATTAATTATTATTTCACATAACAGAACAGCAAGGATATACATAAAAAGTGGCTAAAACTAGTCCACCACAATGAACATTCATAGTGCAGCATTCAAACCACACACAACAATCAGTGATGTTCAAACATGCAACAAATACTAAAAAACAAAGCAAAATTGATTGACAGTAGGAGGTGGGGTGTACAAACCTTCCCCACATCCAGTATAATTATATTTCATTTTTAGATTTTTTCAAACCAGCAATAGAGGGAAGTAAAACAATCTATCACAAGGGTGGATCTAAAGAAAGGAATTATATGTAGATCACATCCCTAAAGAATCAGCTCAACCGGTTTCGAGGTAGAATGTGCTTTGGACAACATCTTCATCAGGCGAAGGATAGCATAAAGCTGCAAGGCAAGAGCAAAACTGCATGAGTGTGTGGCAGTGCCCTGTCCCAGACTTAACTATAACAATAATGTGCACACCACTTGCCACCTATCCAGTGACAACAAGTTGTTAAAATGTTTTACATTTTAAAATTAAAATAGGGAGTCCAAGAAAACTAATCAAAGGCAACCCTAGTCCACAGGGTTTAGAAACAGAGCAAGAAGCACAGTGATTGTGGTGACAGGTGAATACCACCATGAAGGACCTCGGTGGCAATGAAAGTTGATTTTAAAAGATTAGAAGCCCCACACCAAAGGGTGACTGCAGACAGTAAGACTACACAACTCTGCAAACGAACTGACCTTCTGTGTGTAACCTACATGGCCAGATTAGAAGTAGGATGGAGTAACTGATGCCTGGCCCCAATCGGCCCACTAGAATCTTGAGTGGGGAAACATACGGAGGGAAAAGGGGGAGGGAAAAAACAAGTAGGCATAAAAATAGCCAAAGGATGCAGCCCAGGACCAGAATTTTGGGTGCCATGTATTACAAACATACTCACCCAAACCTTGGGCCCCACTGCTCTGGGTGATGCCCTCCAATAGTGGACATCCGACACTGTCCACTTAATAGGTTGTACAGCACAGCTTGCCAGCATAATATAAACTGGTATACTGCAAGACATAAGTAATCAATTACCCATGCCATATATGAGCAAGAGACTTAATGCTAGTCAGCTGATGTCCACTAGTACCTCAAAACCCTGCTCAAATATAGGGTTGACGCCCCCTCGGCTGGTTTGATACCGAATGGACCACTGCAGATATCAAATGCTATGCCAAATAGATCCCAAATGTCCTGCTGGTCGGCATCAAGCCCATCAGTGGGTAAAGGGTTATAAATTACACAGACCAGAGGCGATAAATATTGGGTAGTTTGGATCCCGGACGCACTCAGGCACTTATTAAGATGGCAATAAATCAGCACAACCGAAAAAGAATCTGAAAGTAAGTTCATTATAAACAATCGCCTGGTCCCGGCTCAAGACACAATCTATTTACTGCACTCAAGGTTACGTCTGACAACACATTGCCTGCCGTTATGAAAAACAGATTAATAAGGGACTCACATAAGTTGCAGTGTGTGCAATGCATGGTGGTTCCGGTGCTGCGAGTCTCCTTCGCGGCAAGCACAGATGACGTGGTAAAAAAGTGGAACGGCCTCATTAGGCTAAATTAGCCCAACGGTGTCACGTGCTGTATATTGCTGGCACGTCATGACGCTTAGAAAGCCCAGTGTGTCACGTGCTTTGCATCAATGTTACGGCAACATGTCATAACGTGCCGGGGTCAATACTGTACCGGAAAACAAAGTAACAAGCATGACTGCCCAATCCGGCTGCAGAACCCAAAGCGTGAGGCAAATCACATGGCTCACACTAAACCGAACAACCTCACAGAGATGTCTCTTTGAAAACAAAAGCAAAACAAATGCTAAGATCCCAAAGAATGTAAAGGTCCTTTAGCAATCCATTATTCAAAAACGACTAGACTTATTAGCAAAAAAATATATAAGTCTGAATTAAAAAGACTTGCAGGCGGCATCCAGGGGCATGTGCTGAATTCAAAATCTTCAAAAGTGCAGGGATGAAAACCAGATGTCAAATGATAAATTAAATTAAAGCTGGCTAACTGACATTAAAGTCCCATGATTCTAAGGAGTTCAGGCCTTTGTGGAGGGTTCCTAAATTAAAAATCCACATTTGTTCTTTATTGGCCAATTTATTAGCTGTTTCTACTGGCCCACTTGCTCGAATTGTTTCAATACAAAACCATGTTAATGTGTCTGATCATGACCCATCTCCACAAAATGTGAAACCAATGGGGCAGAAAGTGTATGCATGCTGGTCTTTGAGCGATGTTCATTGATGCGTACATTAATTTCTTTTGTTGTCTTGTCCACATAAAGCAACTGGCAGGGGCATTGGATGGCGTACACTTCATTCTTACTTTTACAAGTATTGAATGTACGCAAATCCCAGCATTGTCATCATTATAAAACTGTGTTATTTGTTTTAGAAAATGTGCAAGCCATGCATGTAGTGCAAGGATAATATCATGTGACTGGTTATAGATTGGTGTCTCTAACCAAATTCCATTGTAAAGGTAATCTACTGGCTCGTATAAGTTTCTGTGCCAACTTTTTATTCTTTTTGAAGGCAAAGAGTGGAATTCACGATCCTCCAGTTCTTTGAGATGATTCCTTTAATGGTCTCATTGTATTTGCAAAATGTGGAGACACAGAATATCTGTCCTTCATCCATGTTTTTAGATTTCGCAATGAGAAGAGCATCCCAATTGGTGTATATTGCTTAATCAATTTTTTGGGGTACCCTCGGAGTAAGAGCCTACCTTGTAACACATCTGCATATTATTAAAGTGGGCGATACTAGAACAATTTTGCTGTAGCCATAAAAACATGGCATACAGAAAATTCTGTAGGCGGCTTTTTGGGTGTTGACTCTCAAATTGCAAGGTGGTATTGCGTTCTGTGGGTTTTCTATATAGCTCTGTTTGTAAAAACCCTTCTTCGTCAAAAATGGATAAATCAAGAAAAGATATCCTGTAGGTAGAAAATACAAAAGTGAATTTTAAATTATGGTCCACCTGGTTAAGCCAGGTCATAAATCTCTCCAATGTGGTAGAATCCCCTTCCCAAAGCAGTAGAATATCGTCCATATATCGACAATACAACTTAATATGTTTAGCAAAGGGATTAATGGCATTCAAAACATTATTCTCCTTAAACAAGGACATGAAAATAATTGCCAAATTTGGGGCAAAGGTACAGCCCATCGCTGTTCCTTTAGTTTGTAGGAAAGAAGTATCCTTAAAAGTAAAGAAGCTGTTGGCCAAGATTAGTTCAGCACAATTGGTAAGGAATTCAGTTGGAACATTGTGAGGTAGAGGGCGTCTATCTAGCATGACACGTAAACTTGAGATGGCTATGTCCTGGGGGATATTCGTATACAGGCTCTCAACATCTAAAGACACCAATAATTGCTTTGAGGGATCAAAAGGGCGGCCCTTTACAAGATTAATCACATCCCATGAATCTAAAAGGAATGTGGGAGTGGCCATTGCTAATGGTTTAATGAAAATGTCTATATATTTAGACAAAGGTTCTAAAATAGAACTACACCCAGAAAGAATTGGGCGGCCTGGTGGTCTCAAAATATCTTTGTGAATTTTTGGAACGATATAAAAGAGAGGAGTTCTTTCTTCTGAAGAGCTGATAAACTTGAGTTCCTTGCTGGACAGAAAACCCTCTTGAAATGCCCTTTCACTAATTGCAAGTGTCTTCTTTTTTATGTATGGCGAAGGGTCATTGTTAATTTTACGGTAGTAGCCCGGTATGTCCAATAATCTGAGGAGCTCTTGATCGTAAAGCTCAGAGTCCCAAACCACAATACCTCCGCCCTTATCAGCAGCTTTAATCACTATAGATGGATCCTGGGTGAGAGAATCAATCGTGTGAAACTCTGCGAGTTTGAGATTAGGTTTCATTTTATTTCTTGAGTGCTCCATAATTTTTTTTTACAATTCCTTTAGGACAATTATTTCAAAAATATGAACTTCCTGTGCCAGCTTTGCTAAATTAGGCGTAAAAACTGAAGGTTTCTCCAGTCCAGAGTTATTAGGTTCACTGATATGCTCTTTATCGTAAAAAAAATACTTTCAATCTGATTTTTCTCCGAAACTGTTGGATCTCACTCCAAATGGGCTTTAGAAGGGGATCAGGCATGGTGTAATGATTACGCCTCATCGACATCATGACTAGCAAAGCAAAGATAAAAGGTAAGCCCTCCCTCTGTGTGGCCATGATTGACTTTGAATCAGTTTTGATACTGTGGACAGGGTAAAACTTTTGGCAAAGATGGAAGGATACGGCTGCCCGGAGCCATTATTAAACACAGTAAAAGGTCTGTACGAGTGAATCACCGTCCGAGTAAAATTGGACAGTGTAGGTACCTCTATGCGACCCATTGTAACACACAGAGGTGTAAAACAAGGCTGCATGTTAGCCCCAATACTCTTTAATATGTATTTGACTGACTCACCAATTTGTTTGAGTAAACTTAACATGTGACCCCCTAGAGTGGCCGGTGAAAAAGTCCACTGCTTGCATATGCAGACGACTTGGTTGCTGGTGATCACACATATGCAGGCTTGAAAAAAATCATTGAATTTGGTGGAGCAGTATGCTAAAACAAATGGCCTAAAAATAAACTATGGCAAAACGAAATTGATGCTTTTCACAAGCAAAACGGTAGCTATACAACCCATGGTAATTGCAGGTAAACAAACTGAATATGAACAGTAATTCAAATATTTGGGATGCAAATTATCTACTAAAGTTAATTATGTGGCAGCCATTCTGGATAAAAAACGGAAAGCTGTCGCCTGCACGCTAATGATCCAGAAGTGTGGCAATCAATTTGCTGTACATGGAATATATATGGACTCTATGTTTGGTAGATTTAACCTGGCTAAAAATAGTAGAAGGTACATTTTGGAGAAGCATTCTATCCCTAACCCCGAGCAATCCTGTAGAAATAATACCATTGGAGCTAGGCCTCATGTCTTTGACGTGTATGCTGATAAAAATGAGATGCTTATTATACATCAAGCCTTTAACTAAACTAACCCAGTATGCCAGTTATTAAAAATACTGGGTAAAGGAATTGTAGCACGCCCTGACGGGGCATTCAAAACACTTGTTCATAACGCATTCAACAAAATCGGGTGGAAGCCAGATTGGAAGGATGATCAATATGAAATAACAAAACAATTCTGCGTAAAATGGGACGGTGGGATTGGTGTGAAAAATATACCCACATGTCCAAACTAATAAGCTACAGTACTGTGATGCCACAACTGATCCACACATATAGTGCTCCCCAAAGGTATCTAAAACTATGTCCTTCCCCTGCCCTGCAGCGATTCCTATTATAATTGAGAATAAATAAGCTCCCAGTTTTGGAAGTCAACGGTCCCACATTAAAGATCACTAAGAAAATTAGATGGTGTCGATTATGTGGCATTTTGACAAAAAGAGAAACCGCACGGTATGTCTTAACTGAATGCAGATCGTATGGAGCCCTCTATATGTGTTTACTTGGTAGTATTGTTGCTAACATTGACATACAAACTGCAACTTGTGGGCGCTACTGCCTGAATACAGACAATAGACAATTGCAAATGGAGCTGTACAGGGTCTGGAAAGGAGTGAATGAATCATGGAAACTGAATAGACCAGAGCCTCGCTAAGAATGGGTGGCAGTGAAAGAACCACTCACCTAGAATTACAATGTAATGACATGGAAAACAGGAAGTACATGAGGCCAATGAAGGCAAATGCTGCCGTAGTAAATTAGAACTGAAACATTGGGGGAAATGTATGTATAAATGGAGTAATTTCATGCGTTTTATGATTAATTGACTACAATGAATTTTACTTTTATATGTTTTATAACTATTGTTGCATTAATTAATTGAATTAATTTAACGTTTTTGTTATATGTTACCTGATTGTTTTAAATCTGTATACAATAACTATGTAAAAGGTTTAAGAACTATATTCATAAAGAAAAAAAAACAATCATACATACAAAACACAATTCTGCACTGGTCCGGATTCTGCCCCTTCCCACAATGCCACATCCCATGGCAAAGGCCCACTGGCTCCAGCACACAATAGCAGGAACCAGAAAGCAAAGAGCACTTCTAGTTTCATGCACATGTGCACAGGAGCTGGGCCACTCAGTCAGCAATGCCACAGGCAGTCTGCAAGTTTGGGGTGGTTCAGGGGTAGCCCCTTCACATATTCAGAGGTGGAGCTCTCCAGCCTGCATGTCCAGTGAACCATGCAAGGCTGGGAAAGCCAAACACTCTGGCCCTTTGGATATGTGCACTGGGGACTTGAAATGTCACAGGGAAACCATGTTTTTGCAGCTCCTTCATGCTGTCCGAGGGTGCGGGTGGATCCGTGTCCCATCGCCTACTAGGGAAAAGCCACCACCAGATATGCCTGAGGTGATATACATCCTGTTCTTTTTCCTCATGCCATTTTTAATTCCTACAGCACACTTGTGGTGTAATTGTCCTATGATGCATATGGACATGGCACTGCAAATTGCTGTGAGATTCATAGTCAGGACTAAGGGATAACAAAGGAGCTCTTACATGTCCCTAGTACTTGAAATATGCTGAGTTACATATATAATCACCTGCTTTTCATTGTTCTTTGGCACAAGCATACTAATTGTTTTTTTAGGCATGAAGTATATTAATCTAGACTCCAGCAGAACAAATTCCAGCCCAGCATGAGACCTAGCTGGGGTTCTCCATCTGCCTAAGGTCTCACTAAAACATGGCACCCACCTCTACCGTCTTGCCAAAGATGAATTGAGTGCACTCTGTAAAAACGTAGGGGACTCCATCCACTCAGGTGTACTCTAGACTTGAGCACTGGCTTCTCTACTGTTACACAAGACTGACGTATTTTCTGCGATAAAGTCCCTGACTTTTATTTTTGGCACCATTTTGGGTAGAGCAACGTAATTACTGAATTATCCGTTGTCTATGTTTTCTCACCTTTTATAACATTGTTGGCACATCTGATCCGCGTGGTTGGTGATAGGTGCACGGAACCTTTTCTGGAGGCATTATGTCTGATCTTCAGCCATGTCTTCTGTGCACGTCATCTGGACAGAGCTACTGAAAGTCCTCTCCGTTCGTTTCCTTTCCGTGCTCCTGCAATGGTCTGTCTTTTGCAGTCTTATTTTGAGTTCGTAAGCATGTGTGGTTTCAACTTACCACAATGCTGTTGCCTCTCCAGGGAGATATGCCATTTAGATAGGTCTATTTATCAAAACCATGATCCGTAGTAAAGTGCCTATTTGATTGGCCGTATTCCAGCTCCGCTTCCTACAGTACTGCCTGCTACCAGACTTGCAGTTTTCTGAGCACACTCCAATGACCTCACATTACAATGCTGCAGAGGCGTTGCTAGGGGGTGGCTAAGGGGGCTATAGCCCCTGATCTTTTGGTTGTAGCCCCAGATAGAATCTCAAGAGCTACAATCAAAAGGTTAGCTAGCCCAGAGTCCCGACAGTTCCGACATCAGCGTAGCCCCGGGTCTTTTCCAGACCTAGCAACACCCCTGCAATGCTGACATAGCATGTCACATGCTGCAATCATTCACGGAAATGCAGCAGGGCCCCATTCTAGTGCTCTGAATGTACGCTCTGTTTGTCGAATATTTAGACATAAATAGTCATTTCCATCCCTGCACTGTTTTGCAAAGTCCGAAGTGCTCCTATAAGCCATCTGTAAATTGGGCAATCTGCCAAACTGCCTTCCTCTCGGAGTATTACTCATTGCAGTTCCCTGGAGTGACTTAAATGTACCCACACAGTCATATTGTTAAAATGTCCTGACTTCTTTAAGGCTGCTGCAGATTTGTACAGTGGGATTTACAGCCTCTTTTGGCGGAAGAGTTCTTGGAAAAAGAGAAGTGATTTCCATTTAAACAACTCGGTTCTTCTTCTCCCCCAGTTTATGATTCCCGGTGGTGCCCCTGCGCTTAGCATATGCGAGAGATTTAAAGGTATGATGGAAGATGAGGGAAATACAACAGTTCCTTCATGCTTCGGGTTTTAATCAGATGAAAGAATTTATGAAAACGTAACCTTTCAAATGTGTTCTTCCATTTCCTAAATACTATTCCCGAAGAAGAGATGACGTGACAAAAATGCATTTAGAGATCAAAAGATCACAAATTAGCATTGAGTTAATTATGGCAGTCTTACTAATTGTTCAAAAATGGTGCGTTTTTTTGCGAAACGTTTCAATGAATAATTTCAAGACAGAAAACAGAAACGTTCCCTGGTTTCATTTACCTTGTCTGTGACTTAACGACTGTGGTCAGTTGCAAAAGAAAAAATATAAGTATAGTAGCACATTACCACACGTCCCCACCTCACCTGGATGTAGAGGGGGGGTCAGGGGGTGGGGCATATACCATGTCAAGGAGCCTTTAAGTTCAGCTCAGAAACTATGCAGTGGCTTGTGGCGAAAATCAAGGGATGAACGCCACACCTTTAGGAATGGATTTGATTTATGTGTTTATTTAAAGAAAATGACAGGGGAAATAATGCATTTTTGGTACAACAATGCATACAAAACCTTTTAACATTGAATTACACATTGGAGAAACAGTGTCCTTATAAATGAGTGAGGGGATGTGGATATAAAACCAGATGATGCAGGGGAGGTAGAAACATGGACTAGGGAGGAGGACAGCCGAGCATGATATAGGAACTGAATAGTGGAAGAGGTGCTATGTTTTAGGATGAAGGGGGGAGGGACAAGTACTGTGGTGTTGTCATAGAGAGGTAGGGAGAGAGTACAACAGGGGATGTGGTGGCGTAGAATGCTATGCAAGTGGTTCTTCAGACAGGAGGGGAGCTAGGAGGTTGGAATTAAACAGATATAGAGTTGGAGTAGTGTGGAGGGTGGAAGGAAGACCATTCCAGATTAAGGGAGCGAGGCGAGGAAGAGAGTGGAAATGAGATGGAGTGAAAAGGGCACAAGAGGTGAGATGATGATAATTGTAACGAGGGAGCAAATACTTCAAGATGAGATGAGTTAACTTCAAATGGTTGACAATACAAATGTTGGTCCTCATCCAATATCACTTCTAACCATGAGAGTTGGACAAACAGTCTGGGTTAACAGAGGATCTGCATAGGAAAATGTGGCATTAATCACCAGTGTTGGGAGTTGAAGGTAATGATGACTGCACCTTGGCAGCAGCAGGTGTGCAATGCTAACACCACTACAGCAATACACTGCGGGCCCCATTATGATTGTAGTGCTAGTGGTATAAATATGTGCTTGTGCTTACACATGATATTAAAGGCAGAGGGTGTGTAGGAAGTAGTTCATGGGGTGCAGTACTTGTTATCGATGTCAGTTAAATGTGCCAACAGCTGTGTCAAACTTTGCTTCAACACAAAACCTGTTGTCTTGCTGAGCAGCCTTCAACATATGTATTTCTGTTTTCCCCATCGTTGAAAGGTGCAAAGGCAAACTAACGGGGATGATCCACTCTCTTCATGGCGTGGCACTACAGGCAAATGGCCATAAATATTTCAATTTGTTTTTAATGCCTTTTAAGTCAATTACAGCAGTACAATAAATTAAATGATCTCATTCCAGCAATAATCAAACACATAGGCTTAGAATTAAAACACATAGCATAACAATAGCTTCTTGTTATCTATGCAAACAGGTGGTATTGAGGCACATAATACATTCACCAGGTATTTCCTTTAGTATTAACATTTGTGTTCACCATGCATCGTGGACACTCTTTCACTTTCGGTTTGCCTTCAATAAGATACCACCCCTTATGGAGTAAACTATTACCTTACTTTTATCTGAAGGATGGGACAGAGTCTGTAGAAGAGTAATTCAGGACATTATGCTCTCAATCACCACATGAGGCTCCATGTGACCAACCCTATACCACACGTTGGTCTCTGCCATGGACCACCTCTTCATATCCTCCCACCATACAGCAACCAATTGGACCTGATGCATTCTTCCATGGCATCATATCATATGTTTTGCTAGTAAACAGACCAAATCCATCAATTTCGTCACATTTCTTGACTTTCTCGTAGGGAGTATATGCCCAATAAACACATCTTAGTAGTCCAATCAAAGCTAGCAATACCTGCCTCCTCAATTTTCCGACGAACGATCTGCAAAACATTGTATCACTGGACATACCCAGAGCATATGCATGGAGTCAGCAAAGGTCATTACCACATCTAGGGCAGTAGCCAGATGTCGACGGGGAGAACCTTCACAGCCTGTAAGGAGTTATATAGGTAATATGTTGGATATGATTTTGACAGGCATTCATTGAGACCTTCCTGACATATATCAGAGCCTTATCCCAATCCGCTTCATCTATCTCTCTACCCAAGTCCTTTGGCCAGACACCTTTTGTCTTAAATGTCTCCCCATTCAAACTAGATAACAGCCTCCCATATATCCTTGACACCCGTCGCCTCCTGTTTTCCAGCTCATATAACAGTGAGAGATTCTCAACTGCCTTTGGTTGCTCAGGCAGCCTTCACCCGAACCTTCCGACAGGAATTGTGCTGAATGTAAACGTAATCCTCAGCCACTTCCTGAAACTCCATTATCTTTTTATCGCTGAATCTGTCCCCCAAGGCGGCCAGCCCCAGAGTTTCCCATCCTGTCATATATCTTAGACACCCGGTGTCTCTGCAAAGGGTAGCCATTAATTGGATATCCGGAGAGTATGGGTTTTGTTCCCTAGCAATCTCATTGTGCAGCGGCATACCGTCCTGCCCAACATCCAAAGGTAGGGATGGAAAGATAGGCATCCATCTTCAATCCACAGAGCCTCCTTTAGTATTACAGTATGTATGGCAGCTTGCATTACATCAGTGTCCAGTGCAGCCTCATCACACAACCAACAATAGAAAAACTGACCCTATGAAACCAAATAATACATTTCGAACCGCAGTAGTTGAATTCCACCTATTTCATACCTCAGACAGAGCTTTTCCAATGCAATTGAAGTCCTTCCAGCGGCCCATCAAATTTCCCTCACCAAGTAAGTCAGCGATTTAGAAAAGGATCTTGAGGACATCTTTCACATTATGTCTGTATCGAGATTGAGAGTCAGAGTTGACTAAGCCAGCATGATCACACACACTTATTAGATGTACATCTCTCTCTAGAAACAGCTTCCACTGCCCTGCCTCCAACAGGCCCACATGAGGATTGTGTTATGGCATCTGCACCATAAACATGGTCCTCTCTTTTAAGGCCTTCTTGTTATCTCAATGGATATCTTTTGTAAAATGTTCTACTCTACAAAACAGTCTAAAAAGAGTAGCACACATCTAATGTAACCAGTGTTTCTTTCATCTTTGATTTTAGGCCATTCTAGTAGGACATTGCAGGGTGACAGTGCAGTAATGAAAATAGTCAAGTGTTCCCTGGTTAAGATATACAGTAACCTTTGATTTAAAAGATACTTTTATTTTGATTTAACTGTAAGACTTTATGAGCCCTTTAGATTATGTTGCAGGGAACAGCTGCTGTCAGAGAGGAATCTGCTATGGAAACAAATGTGCCGAGCTAAATGGTGGAATACTAGCGAGTATCCCTGCTTTTGCAGAAGACCTCCAAAAGTGGGCAGGATGGCACGGACCAACTGATGACAGAGGAGATGGCAGTGAATAATGCTCTGATCATAATTCCGCATGCCTGTCCACAGTCTATGGAAGCAGAAGAAAGATGCTCAGACCGCAGGGGTGCTGAAGCCATCAATGACCACTAGTGAAAGACTATGAAGCTTTTCTTTCAGCAAAGACCTCAAATGTGTAGCCCATTTCAATTGAAAGGGTTGAAATGCCCCAACACCAAATAATTTAAGTTATATAGTGTTGTTTTTGATGGTGACTTTTTATTTTGATTGTGAAGTCCATTGTGCACTAAGTTCACTACCCCAAGCTCATTCATTTCTGCTCTTACTTGTGTTGTCCATGTATGATCTCAAGCGAATAAATAATTGCCTTTGATGAGGGCGGAGATGATTAATAGGTCCATGTTCCACCATATAATACTGTGAACGTGAATCAAAAACAAAGTTTACACTTTTGACTGAGTGCACCCTGCATGTTAAATCGTAAATGAAGATTGACGTAATTTATTTGAAGGCCCTTTTGCAAATCTCACCCATTTTTTGTTTAGCAATTACTTGGAGCATGCATTCTGTGTCTTGTTGTCACATTTTGCTGACTCTTGCTCTTACCCAATTTTTATATTGCTGCCTCCTGCTCCTAGTAAGGTTTAACATGTTTGAGGTGGTGGGGGGGGCATTATTTGTAACTCCGTAAATCTGATTTTAGTCTCAGTTTTTCCATGACCAATTCATGATCCTAACTATGTCTATGGACCAATGATGATCAAAATCACTGGTGGATATTCGTCACAAAAGATTCTTGCATAATCCAATATTGTTCCATAATCACAATCCTGTACTTTGGTTATGTGGTTCGAGAAATGATCTATCAGTAATGATAGCCTAGTTGGATTCATCTTCAATCGATTTTCTACCTTGGGAGACTTCCAACGATACAGGATAGAATTCACAAGCAGTTCCTTTGGGAGTGGAACATGTACGTTTTGCGATGTTATGATCACTGGTCATAGTTGGTAGAACTTCTAAACTGGTTACCCATGGGTGTAAATTCTCAGAAGCAAAAATAAAGTCCAGAACCTTGCCTTGAGTCGCACATTTCCATGTAATTTGTGCCGGAATATCTCCCCTTGTGTTTCCATTTAGCTGATGTAAGCTCCTCATTTTAGTTTCCACTGCCCAAGCTAATACTTTTTTTTTCTGCCTCTGAAGACAGGGTGTTTCCTTTATAGGGTCCCCATCAGTAGATTTCATATTCAGATCACTGTATGAACACATGTGTATGAGCGCGATATAAATAAAATATCAATATCAATAGATAATTATGACTGGGTCTGGAAGAATTTCACAAAGATGGTCAAGTAAATTCAATGTCATATCTATAAAGGTTATGTCTTTAATTCCCTTCTAGTTCCAGTAAAGGTTACATATATGTAACGCTAACCTGGTATCCACGGGGACGTCACTCAGCCTGTTCTGACCTCTTACGACCTCAAACCCTTCCCTGGAGGCTATTTGACTGGAGACTGGGTCTGAAACACAGGATTGGTAGAGTTTAACTCCCTATTGTCTCTGTGTGCTTGAACCCTTTCTTCCACAGGGTCTTACCCTTCCCTTTCATCTACAGCTCACCTTGTTTTCTTGGATAGTGTGCTCTCTGTCCTGCTTTCAGCTCAGGGGCGTGTTTATTGATGCAGGCTCGTTGCTGCCTAGTTACTTCACTGGCAAGAGTCCGACAGGTAAGTATAATGAGTCTTTTGAACAGTTCTCTAACTTAGTTCCTTTCCTTCCTCAGATGATGGCCGGCGTCCGGGGATGGCGGCGTGCTGCTGAGATGAGTAGTGCTGAAGGTGAGTGAGAGCGCGATTTGCATTGAACGGAGTTATTTTTCTGTGTCCTTTATTTGCCGCGACATTTCAGCGTGGATGCCGGTTATGAAGAACAAATGTGGTGGGTAAGCGCGGTATGCAGCGCCTCGAGATGTTTCCACGCTAACCTGGAGTGTCTTTTCTCTCTTGCAGATGGATGAGAAGTTCCGGAGACAGAGTTCCCCAGAGCGGCTGGGATTCAGGTAAGCATTTGAAGCTTGTACAGTATTTAAAAATAAGCAAAGATTTGCAGAATACTTACTAATGCCTTTTTTCTGTTCTTTTACCTTTTCCTTAGGAAGCGGCATGCCGGGATGGGAATGACACCGCCGAAGATGCCTGCAGAACAGAAGGAGCGATGAATGATGGGCAGAAGCACTGCAAGGTAAGGCTGTTCCTAACAGTGTTCTTGTTCTTGCAGGAGATGAGCACAGAAGAAAGATGCAAAGCTTGTTGTTTCTCAGTCTGGGTGCAGCTTAAATAGTTGCTTGGTATCCCAGGTGTCTCTGGGCTGAACCACACCCAAAACACTAGACTGCACATGCAGTTCTGGGAACCGAAATATGCGGGGGCATCCATCTTGTCCCCATCAATGCACTACAAGTCCAATCCCCAATGTTATCCTATGGGAGTGAGTGAATCTGGTGCCAGAAGAGCCAAGTCTGACTCCAAGTGGTTCTTTGTAGGGATGGAGAGGCCCTTGAGGGCCATGTAGGTGATCGTGGCCTAGCTCCAGCCTGACATCGTGGAGGGCTGGGGACATGAGGGGCAGGAATCATGACAATATAACTATGAATTCTGGACCTTTAGGACTGACAAGTGCCATTTCAAATTTGGAGTATATGTATGTATGGATTTGGATTTAGCGCTACGATTACGTCCGTGTTCAAATTAGATACATGACCATCTACTATAGGTGCAGTACGGAACCAAGTTTCTTAAAGGCAGATGATGACATAATCATCCTATTTCAATTCAAAAGTTCCAAAGAGGTGCCCACAGCCTCTCGTGTTCCAAGTTCCAACTACCCAGTTGTTTTTCAAAATACAGTTGTGATTTTAATTGTAATTGTTTATTTTTAGAATGCTTATACCCAGATGAAGTGCTTCAAAGCACTTCAAGGCGGGGAAGGAACAGGAGAATACAGAGTCATTCTTAGGCCTTGAAGTTTCCAAATGATCTTGCAAAAAAGACTAGCAACTTGGCCTGACGGGCTTACAACGAGTGCAAATGTAAAACAAAAGGAATGAACAAGGAGGGGGAGGAGAGGAAGAAAAATACATGACTTAGTTAGGATTTCCTTTTTTATTAAGCACTAGTGCCTCTGCTCTCCAAGTCCAAGAGTCATCTTGTTTCCAGTTAAGAGTAGTCTTCCTAAAGAAGTTTCACTTCTCTGGTCACAAAATCAGTACACACTATGGTGATGGAGAAAGGAGTCTGAATTTGTACCACAGGATTCAAACTTCTAAAAGTGGCGGGCAGCTGACTTGTGGTCTCTTTGTTGTAAGAGCCATTCCTCTCTGCTCTAATTTTCTTTTTGGTGCTCTCTCTTGTACTTATGTTTTTCTCAGTTTTCTTATTTAATGCAGTTGCAGTTTCCACCGTCATTTCAAACATGTGCTTCTTCTAGAATTGCTTGCTGAATCAGATTAGAGCCAAAATGGATTGTTTCTTTATCCAAATACTGTACACTTCGAAAGTCAACCATTGCTAAATCCTTAGTTGTAAGTTAATGTAATCTTGGAATATGATGTAGGAGTCTTAGAACATTTGCCCTGTTCATCATTAGGCCATCATCAATATATAAGACTCTTTCAAGTGCAATACAGGTTTTCGCATCCAAGAACCTAAAGGAAGACAAAGGGAAGGAGCGTAGGGAGAGGAGAGGAAGAAAAATACATGTCTTAGGATTGCCTTTTATTTATAAAAATGTCTTCTCCTTTCAGTAGAATCCTCAAAAGATCTCATATCAGAGCCTGATGCTTTTCTTCCATCGTTGAGATCCCTGACATGCTCTTCTTATGTAGGTCCAGATGTTCCTTGTGATTTTCGTGTTATTGGTCTGTTTTGTAGAACAAGTCTCTTTTGTAGCCAGACTCATACTCTGGTGTGGGAAAAAGTGCAGGCGCTTCTGTTCTAGAGTTCTGAAGTCATCACCTTTTTTCACCTGCCCGGCCTCCAAAGTGTTCTGACAGCTTTTGTTTACAGCCAAAGCCATTTGTGTTGGAGCCTGCTCTTAGTCCAGTACTCGCTCTTGAGGGACATGGTTGTCTTCCTCTTCATTCTCTATGGAAAAAGTGGATAGGTTCAACATGGTGAAGTTCACACCTTCATCCAAGATCTCATACATCTGTTGGTTCTGTGAAGCTACAGTCACATTTTCGTCAATCTTATCTATTTGATCACACATGTCTATATCAGGTTGTATTTAATGTCTAGAGAAATGGCTATGGCTCTTTCTGTCTAATAGTAACCTATGTTGATGTCAAATTAGTTTTTATAAACATGTTAGCATTTGGACTAATTATAAAGTTCATATTTCTTAAAAACCTTTGGGAATCATTCTGTTTTCGCCTCAAATTGATCTGTGGATTTTAAGGGTTTTTAGAATTTTCCACCAATTATTTTAGTTGTTGCCTTCCGGATCCGGAGATGTTCTTTTTCTTTTTAGAGAATATTGGACATTTGAAAATGTGTTGAATTCTGGTCTGAGATTGTCGATTCAGAAGATTGAAGATACACTGGCCTTACTATATTGGCCAGTTCTGCATCCAGGTCAAAAGGTTTCAGTGATGATGCTTCCATAGCAATTTCAAGTACAGATTTTGGGAAATCTGTTTGACTCTCTTTATGTAGAGTTAGATAGGATGATCCTTGATAACCTGCACAACAGATTCCTTTGGATTCTTGACGCCACCTGCCAAAGAAACCAACACGGAAGATGTTCCCATGCTTCTTTGTTCTTCCACCTCAACTCTCCTTCTTGATTGTCACCTATTTTCTGTTCTTCCATTAATGATCGAGGATACTAGAAAATATATTAGCCATCTTCTCTAAGCTTTTGACCAGATTCTCCTAGACTGTTGTCACAAAACCTTTGCCGAAAAGCACCTTTTAACACAGAATTGCTAATAACGTTGTCTGAACTGTCAAGCGATCGCTGATGCTTTTGTGTAATTTTGTGAACAGTGCCATGGTCACTGGTAAAGCTGCCAAGGTGCCAGTATTACTATCTGTTTTTATGGGGTCCTTCTCAATGTCTTTTTGGGTCTCTTTTTGATTACTAATTTTGTGTCTTGTATTCAATATCTCTGTGTTTGGTGATTTACCTGAAGAAGTAGGTGATATATCAGAAGCAAATCTTCTTTACTTTCTACTGTCAATACCTTATTTTTTCTGAGGAGGCCCCTCTAGAATTTGAAATAAGGATAGGTTGCTTTCTGAGTTCTTTCCCAGTGTCACCTCAGGCTGACAATCCTTATGATTAATGCCATCTAGTGCCTTTTTCTATGCCATAAGATCATTTTCCCAATTTCTCAAAGATACAGGAATAGGTTTCAGTGTTTTTTTCCAAATGTACCTCTTCCAATTAGTTATTTACATTTAAGATATCCTTCTGATAGCAATCTGTATGGAAGACAACCTGCTCCAGTGATTCTGTGTTTTCCAAGAGTGCCTCATCATCCTCTTCCTCAGCAAGTTTTTTGGGAGATGAGAAAACCTCACAAATAGGATCAGATGGAGTTGGGATATGGTCATGGATTCTCTGTTTTAAGAGACTCTCTTTAAAACCCAAACCCGATGGTTGCCAACAAGCAAGGCTTTTTAAAAGGATAATCCCCTACAAATGTTTCAATTCCTTTTGAGGAGGGCTGTGGACGCACTCTGTGCCCTTTGAACTCACCTGGAAACAAATATCTAATGTTTCAGGTCCTCTTTCATCCCGACTGTTATTGCAATAGTTGTTCCCGCTTTAATGATATTTCATTGGGCGTCCAGGTACATAGATGATGTTAATTGATAACCTACTTCAGCCTTTCCCACAGTCCCCAGTGACAGGGGTATCTGTGGTCCCTCTAATCCTTGAGCCAATGGTGCATTTGATAACAATTTGTATTTAATAATTGCTAATAAAATAAGGCATTGATGCCTTGTATCCTGTCTGCCAAGGCCCTGCACCAGTTATCACCGGTATTATGGAATTCTTTCGGGCCCAATAGCCAAGCTGCTCCAGTCTGGGAAAGCCTCTCTTCCACTACAGTTTCACATTCAACAGTTGCAGGTGGAAATATTATTTTCACTAGATCTGTGTTCTCTAGGTGTGACACAGTAAAAGTTGTCACCTGAACTGCAACTGTAAACGGGGGTGGGTAGTTTGTACTGAGGCATATCGCATCAGTATTTCCCCCCTTCTCCCCAAGCATCAATTCTTTGATAAAGGCCAAGTCATTTTCTGCGTGATCAGCATAGTCAACATGATCAGCATTCACTCTGCTAATTAGTACATTACTCATAGGGCCACTGACCTCAATTTTATTGAGTTCATTTCCAAGACTAGACATAAATCCTAATCTAGGCAAATCCAGCAGAGTAGTTACATCTATCAAAATACCCTGAGGTGCCCAAGCCTTATTTAGTTTGCTGTCAAATTGCAGGGGATTGCGAGGGTCTGTAGGGTCTAATGGCAGATGAAAAGGATAAGCTCCTGAGTATTTCCAGAGACCCTCTTTCCTTCCGTATCCTCGGTAATCCACCAGCACAAAACTGGATAAGGTTGATAAAGGACCCACAAAAGAGAGGCACCGTGTTCAAGACATGGGTATATTTAATTATTATCCCCTCAGCGGGATTCTTATCAATGAAATTGAAATATTGTAAGACAAAATTGCAGGAATGATATTGGACTAAAATCTAAAGCTCCCAACCATACCAATCCAGCAAATCCAACTATACTATCACAGTTTGGCACTACTGGGTAATCCAAGCAATAACTAACTTTTGGCACTGTGAATAATAGACTTGAAAGTTTAGCCAAATTCTATGATTGTGACACAAAAGTCATACACAGGAATCCAACTCAAGAGGCAGTCCAATGGGCGTCCAGTAGAAATGCATAAGGGAACTACTAGCCATGTGACAAATGTGGAATTAGGGCCCAAATCTGAGTATGGCAATGAGGGAGGTTTATGAAACATCAGAAATTATCCGGTGACTGCTAACGTTTGCCACTTAGAAGCAAACAGTATTAAGTTATAGATTTGATTTGTCCCACTCATGGAGGTGACCAATGAAACCACTGGTGACCATTATGGGGTTTCTGGTAATATGGCAGTTAGTGTTGCAGATATTCCAATGCATGCCTGCACATATCAGGGCAAGAGAACCAAGACTCAGTTCTAGCATGTGCAAATTGTAATTTACTTGTCTAAGACATCAAAACTATACGATCACTATGTGAGAACATAACTAAAGTTGTAAGTACTCTTAGAAAATAAGTTAGTGACTTGAAAGGTGACAAGTGTAACGCTCACCTGGTTCCCACGGAGGCGCGGCGTCGAAGGCGCAGAACTCTGAAGATGGACAGGAAGGGCCCCTCTATTCTGGCTTCCTTGGCTCGTTGGATACCCTCCTTAGGGTTTGGAAGGATGAGCTCTCCATCCTGCTTCTGATGCAGGGGCGCGTTGAAACCCAGTTACTTCACTGGATTGAGGATTGATGGGAGTTCAGGTAAACTTGACTGTTCAGGTAAGGCGCTGTAAAAGTTCTGTTCAAAAGTTCAAGCTTAATAATAATGTTCGTTGTCTAATTGCAGCAAGCGCTAATGCTTATGTCTTTTTCCCCTTAGGGGCCGGGGTTCGGAGTGCCGGAGATATGGCGCCGACCCGAAGTGAAACAGTTCTGGATGAGCGCTCAGGTAATGTCTTTGCATTCGCTCATTCAATGTCTTTGTCTTTTTTCCCCATAGGGGCCGGGGTCCGGAGATGCCAGGAAGCGGCAGGACCCGAAATGCAGTGGGAATAATCCAACAGGTAAGACTTAAAAGGAAACTGAGCTTTCCTTATTCCTTTTCTCCCTCTCACCTTTGTTCTTGTCTTTTTTCCTCTAGGCGCCGGGGCGTAGCTGAATCGAAATGCTGAAACGAAATGCCTTTAAAATGATGTCTTCCTTTTCAGGGCCGTTGGAGAAATTACTCTGGGATGCAGATTTAGCAGGTAAGGGCTTTTCTTCTCCTATTCTCTTCCTTTCTCCCCTTGCAGGTGTTCCAGGGTGCTGGCAGGCGTGGCTGAAGTCAGGATGCAGGAGCTGACACAGTGAGCGTCCAGCTGCTAGGTGCAGAACAACGCGAAGCATGTGTGGCTGTTCGGGTGGGGTTTAAATAGCCTTGGAAGAAGTTCCTGGTATGTATCCTTCCACCAATCAGGTATGTATCCTTCCCCGACCACACCCGGGTGCTGAAGTAGTCCTACAGGTTAAGTAGTCCCATTCAGGCCTCAAGAGGGCCTGGATGAAGCAGCAAGGTCTGCATCAGGTAAGTGTGCACCCAAGCACTTAAACACATATCCTCTTCTATGAGCCTGGCGCCTAAGGCGCCAGGACTGAGTCCAAAGGGCCCCGACTTGGGCACGCTGAGACTTCCCTGGGGAAAATGATGTCTGCCTCTAGGGTTGCTGGGCCCGGCCTGGCTCCTTAGAGGTAGGCATCATGACAGTACCCCCCCTCAAGGCCCCTCCCAAGGTCTTTTCCTCCGGGGGTTTTGGTTTGTGCGGGAATCTTCGATGGAATCTTTGAATTAATCGTGGTGCGTGAACATAGTTACTGGGTTCCCAAGATCTTTCATGAGGTCCATATCCTTTCCAATCAACAAGATAGAAGAGTTTCGACTTAACTATCTTGGAATCTAAAATGTCTTTCACTTCGAATTCTAATTCTCCATCAATTTGGACAGGGCCTGGGGGCTCAGACAGTCTGGTTCCAGGTTGTACTGGTTTTAGAAGAGATGCGTGAAAAACGGGATGAATCCGCATGTTGGATGGTAAATCGAGTTTAAAGGCCACTGGGTTGATAATAGCTTTGATGGGGTAAGGCCCAATAAATCTGGGATTAAAAGTTCGCTGACCCTTGAGGGGTAGATGTTTAGTTGCTAGCCATACCTGATCTCCTACTTGGTAAGGAGGAGTTTTACTTCGGTGCAAATCAGCGTTTTCTTTATACTTTTTCTTGGCTTGCTTTAAGTGGGTTGTAGCTTCTTTGAAGGCTTGGGTTATTGTGGAATGTAGGTGATTTACTGCAGGCATCTCCAGGGTCAGAGGTGGATCTAGGTCCGAGTTCCGAGGATGGTGACCATACAGGGTATAAAAAGGAGTCTGTCCGGTTCCAGAATGCACTGAATTGTTGTATGCATATTCTGCAATCCAAAGGATGTCCTTCCAATTCAACTCGGATTGGTGTAACATGCACCGCAGATATTGCTCGAGAGTCTGATTGGTTCTCTCGATTTGTCCGTCGGTCTGGGGGTGGTGGCTGGTGGATAACCGCACGTCTATTTGTGCTAGTTGGCAACATTTCTTCCAAAAGTGGGAGATAAATTGACTTCCACGGTCTGAGACTAATATGGAAGGGAAACCATGTAACCGCACTATATTTTCCATAGATTCCTTGGCCAAGGTGGAAGCTGACGGCAATCCTTTTAAAGGGATAAAATGGGCCATTTTGGAGAATAGATCCACTATTACGAGAATCGTGTTGTAACCACCACAAGGAGGCAGGTCAGTTATAAAGTCCATTGACAAGGTGTGCCAAGGTGCTGGTGGAATGTCCAAAGGTTGAAGTAGGCCGGCTGGCCTTTTCTTTTGACTCTTATTTTGGGCACAGATTCTGCAAGACAACACAAATGACTTTCTGTCTTTTCTCCAAGAAGGCCACCAGAAGTGGCGTTTGATCTTTTCTTCTGTTTTCGCGATACCGGGGTGTCCTTCCATTAATGATTCATGATGACGGGTAATGACAAGTTCCTGCAATTCTTTACTTGGCAGAAATAACCGCTCTTGGAAGTAGGGTAAATCATCCTTAACGGTGTAGTGAGGACCCTTTTGACTCCATTCCAGTAAGGCAGAAGAGTCAAAAAGCTGTTTTACTTGAGCTTGGATGTCCTCAATGGTTTGCAATGAAGTCAAGCCCAGAATTCTTTGTTCCGGTATGATTGGCACAGGTTCTAAACTCGAAATGGGTTCTTCCATGCCTATCCGGGATAAGGCATCTGCCTTACCATTCTTGCAGCCAGGGCGATAGGTAATTACAAAATCAAATTCCGCAAAGAATAAAGCCCATCGGAGTTGTCGCGAAGATTGAGCTTTGGCCATCTTTAAATACTGCAAATTTCTGTGGTCCGTAATTACGATGATGGTGTGTCTTGCACCGAGAAGATAGTGACGCCAAGCCTTGAAAGCTGATTTAATAGCCAGTAGTTCTTTGTCGGTAATTGCGTAATTGAGTTCAGGTGGAGAGAATTTTCTGGACCAAAAGGCTACAGGGTGTAGTTGGTTAGTTTCTGGGTCTCTTTGCGACAGGACAGCTCCCATGGCCGAACTGGATGCATCGGTTTCCACGATGTAAGGGAGATCTGGGCGCGGGTGCTTCAATACAGGTGCAGAGGTGAATTTGGTTTTCAGGTCCTGAAAGGCTTGTTCAGCCTCAAGAGTCCATTCAAAGCGTTTGTTTTCTTTAGGAGAGCTGTGATGGGTTGAACAGTTCGAGAAAATTCCGGGATGAACCTTCGATAGAAATTGGCAAAGCCAAGCATGCTTTGCACTCCCTTCACAGAGCTAGGAGATGGCCATTTGAGAATGGCGTCCACTTTCCGCGAGTCCATTCGGATTCCTTGAGGTGTCAGGATGAATCCGAGAAACTCCACTTCTGTGGTATGAAAAACGCATTTTTCGAGCTTGGCAAATAATTTGTGCTGGCGCAATTTCTCAAGAACTGCCCTAACATGGTTTCTGTGATCAGATTCTGAGGAGGAATACACCAGGATGTCGTCAATATAAACGATGACACAAACATTGATAAGTTCCCGAAGAACATCATTCATGAAGTACTGAAAGGCGGCAGGTGCGTTGCACAAACCGAAGGGCATTACTCGATATTCGAAGAGCCCAAATTTGGTGCGGAATGCAGTCTTCCACTCGTCGCCCTCTTTTATACGTACCAGGTGGTAAGCTCCTCGGAGATCTAGCTTGGTATACACACGAGCATCTTTTACTTGGTCGATAAGCTCAGGTATCAGGGGCAAAGGGTAACGATTCTTAATCGTTATCTGATTTAGGGTGCGGTAGTCAATACAGGCCCTAAGGTCTCCTTCCTTTTTAGGTACGAAGAACAAAGCGGAAGAGACTGGTGACTTTGATGGGCGAATGAAACCATTGGCCAGGTATTGATCCAAATACTGGCGCAAATGCAGGTTCTCAGGTTCAGTAAGAGCATAAATCCTACTACAAGGTAGTTGTGCATTGGGTACCAAGTCGATTTGGCAATCGTAAGATCGATGGGGAGGTAAGGTGTTAGCCTGCTCTTTCTGAAAAACGTCTTGGAATTCTTAGTATTCAGATGGTAGCTGTACAGGGGTGGAAGTTACAGAGGCTAGACCCATAGCTGGATTCCTTGGGTAACAGGTTGGTTCACAATCAGGAAAAGTTATCTTCTTTGCTCGCCAGTCTATTCTCGGATTATGTGTTTCTAACCAAGGGATTCCAAGAAGTACTTGAAATTGTGGGGCCTTGATCACATCAAACACGATTGCTTCCCGATGTCCGTCCTGACCCACCAGAGTGATTTCAACTGTGGAATGCGTTACAGGCCCTGAGGCTATTTCGGTTCCATCAACTGTAGTAATTACATCTTGGGTTACTTTCGGGCGGAGAGGAAGCTTAATCCTGGAAGCCAATTCACGGTCTATGTAATTTCCAATAGCTCCACTGTCTATGTATGCTTTTATAGCATGCAACTGCTGAGGCTGTTTTGGGTTCACAAGCACCATTGGCATGACAAAATGCGAGGTCAAAGAGTTTGTTTTCAAGCTTGGCAAGTGGACCCCTACGCTTGTCGGGCTAGGTCGTTTCCCGAACCAGGTGTCAATAACTCGTTATCAGTGGCCCCAACCACCTTCTTGGGTGGTTTAACTGGACAACTTTGAAGAAAGTGACCGGAAGTTCCGCAATACAGACAAAGTTGCATTTGTCGCCTTCTCTCTCGTTCCTTCTGCGTTAATGGTCCTTTAACACTGCCAATTTGCATAGGTTCGGAAACGTCAGTACTCTTGGAGTTAACGTGGGTCTTGATAGGTACTCTGGTTTCATACTTGAGCCGATCTGCTTTTCTATTTTGAAGTCTGTGATCAAGTTGAACCACTAAGTCTATGTAGTCTGCGCAGGCCTGGGGTGGATCTACTATCTGAGCTATAACATCTTTAAGCTCTCCGCGCAGGCCTTGATGAAACAATGTGATCCTTTTGTTTTCAGGCCATCCGGTTTCCACAACTAGTCTATTAAAGGTGGCGATATAGGACAAAAGATCCTGATTACCTTGTCGTAAGGATAGCAGTTCGTTGTCAAGGGCCTGTCCCTGCGAGTGTCGAGCGAACAATCTTTCCATGCTGGCCTGGAAGCCCTGGAAATCCCGGAGAATGGGATCATCCTGATTTACCAATGGAATAGACCAATCGGCAGCACAGCCACTGAGGTAAGATAGTACAAAGGCTACTTTGGTCTGGTCGTTGGGGAAGGCCCCGGGCCTGCATAAAAAGTGTAAACGGCATTGGTTCATAAAAACGGCATATTTCTTGGGATCCCCCGCAAAACGTTCCGGCGGGGCCAAAGGCATGTGTCCAGGTAGATTGATTTGTACCGGGTTATTCGAACCCATTGTTGTAGAAATATCTCCGGAAACAGGTAAAGGAGTGTGCTCTGCCTGGCCCTGCAATAACCTTTTGGCCAGATCATCAGTTCTTTCCTTGGATAGGATTAGTTCCCTTCTGAGAGCATTAGTCTCCTGGCGGGCTGAGTGCACTTCTGCCCGTAATTCCCCTAAAAGATGGGCCAGCTGCTCTGTCTCGGAAGTCTCCATAGCGCCCAGGTGGGAAATTGTGGTAAGGCTTCGCGTTCTGTAACGCTCACCTGGTTCCCACGGAGGCGCGGCGTCGAAGGCGCAGAACTCTGAAGATGGACAGGAAGGGCCCCTCTATTCTGGCTTCCCTGGCTCTTTGGATACCCTCCTTAGGGTTTGGAAGGATGAGCTCTCCATCCTGCTTCTGATGCAGGGGCGCGTTGACACCCAGTTACTTCACTGGATTGAGGATTGATGGGAGTTCAGGTAAGCTTGACTGTTCAGGTAAGGCGCTGTAAAAGTTCTGTTCAAAAGTTCAAGCTTAATAATAATGTTCGTTGTCTAATTGCAGCAAGCGCTAATGCTTATGTCTTTTTCCCCTTAGGGGCCGGGGTTCGGAGTGCCGGAGATATGGCGCCGACCCGAAGTGAAACAGTTCTGGATGAGCGCTCAGGTAATGTCTTTGCATTCGCTCATTCAATGTCTTTGTCTTTTTTCCCCATAGGGGCCGGGGTCCGGAGATGCCAGGAAGCGGCAGGACCCGAAATGCAGTGGGAATAATCCAACAGGTAAGACTTAAAAGGAAACTGAGCTTTCCTTATTCCTTTTCTCCCTCTCACCTTTGTTCTTGTCTTTTTTCCTCTAGGCGCCGGGGCGTAGCTGAATCCGGAAGATCGCTGCTGAAGATGGAAGCGCCTTGCAAAGGTGAGTAAAATGCAGCGCTGCAGCGATCGAAACGAAATGCCTTTAAAATGATGTCTTCCTTTTCAGGGCCGTTGGAGAAATGACTCCGGGATGCAGATTTAGCAGGTAAGGGCTTTTCTTCTCCTATTCTCTTCCTTTCTCCCCTTGCAGGTGTTCCAGGGTGCTGGCAGGCGTGGCTGAAGTCAGGATGCAGGAGCTGACACGGTGAGCGTCCAGCTGCTAGGTGCAGAACAACGCGAAGCATGTGTGGCTGTTCGGGTGGGGTTTAAATAGCCTTGGAAGAAGTTCCTGGTATGTATCCTTCCACCAATCAGGTATGTATCCTTCCCCGACCACACCCGGGTGGTGAAGTAGTCCTACAGGTTAAGTAGTCCCATTCAGGCCTCAAGAGGGCCTGGATGAAGCAGCAAGGTCTGCATCATGTAAGTGTGCACCCAAGCACTTAAACACATATCCTCTTCTATGAGCCTGGCGCCTAAGGCGCCAGGACTGGAGTCCGCTATGAGCCTGGCGCCTAAGGCGCCAGACTGAGTCCAAAGGGCCCCGACTTGGGCCCGCTGAGACTTCCCTGGGGAAAATGATGTCTGCCTCTGGGGTTGCTGGGCCCGGCCTGGCTCCTTAGAGGTAGGCATCATGACAACAAGTAGGCAAACTGAAGGAACAGACATGCTTAAAAATAAGTGCATCCACTGCAGTAGAAATAAAAAAGATGTGGTTCCAATTTTAGAGAAGACATTAGAGTGGTTCTACTCCTTCAAAATCTTGGGCATGCAGAGTATGACCACATCAAAATAGGTTTCCTTGAGATACACATGGCCACAAATATTTTCACAATTGATTACAGAACCCTCCTGCCTAGGGTTTGCAAATTGTAGTCAGAGGGAAAACCCCAACCAAGGCAACCACAAACAAACTAAGTCAGTCTGGAGGAGGAGTAGCTTGATTGGGTAACCCCTCCAAAGACTGCCAGTTACCCACTTGACCGAGTCCACAACATTGGAACACACGTCCCCAAAAATAGAACATTTCTGGCCTCTTAAAAAATGCAGACAACATAGATTGGGCACGTTTGAGGAGAATTGGGTATGTGACCCAGTGAGTATGGAGGCATACTCAGATTTTGAGACCCCTCTTCTGAAACCCAGGGGGTAAAAAGGGCAACCGAGTGTGGGGTACAATGTATAGGTAAAAATGCAACTAATTCTCAGGCTAGAGTGCTTACATCATTTTACAATCATAGGGCTGCAAGACCTATCTTTGTCCTCAAGCCTAGGCACTGCATCGCACCAGCCCTAAAATCTTTCCACAAGCTCCCGGTGACCGCAATGATCATATTCAAGACCCTTTACATCATCCGCAAGACTGTTTGGGGGCTGGGACCTCTCTACATCTAGTTTTATCTCCCTAAATACCTCCCTGCTAGAGTTCTTAAGGCCTCAAGCTCCAACTCTGCAGGTCAGACACTTCTCCAAGCAGAGAGTGGGAGGTAGATCCCTTTCCTCAACAGGAGCCTCCCTCTGGAATGGCCTCCCTGCCCCCCCTAAAACATGATCTGATCTTTTTAAGATCTGGACATTTCTCAAGACTTCCCTCTCCCCCTCCCTTGCTAATCGCCCTCTGCTGTTGTGCCTGATGCCAGGTCCCTTATGAGTCTTACAGGGGCCTGGCCCTCCTTGACCAATCTCCCCCAGCATCCCTACCAGCACTTGCCTACGGGCAGCCTTCCCGAACTAGCCTGCATCTGGTCCACCCCGTCCACTGCACTTGTCCTCTGTCTCCCACTTTTCCCCTTGCACTTGCTCTTCATGGCTCCCCTCAGTACTTGCTCATCTCCCAGGGCCCCCACTCCTGCACTTCAATCCCTCCCACCTTCCCCTATCCCAACCCTGCCCCCCTACTTCCACCCTCGCCCGCACTTCTTTGTTCTTTGTACTTGCACTGGCCCTCCTTGACCAATTTCCCCCAGCATCCCTACCAGCACTTGCCTACGGACACCCTTCCTGAACTAGCCTGAATCTGGTCCACCCCATCCGCTGCACTTGTCCTCCCTCTCCCACTTTTCCCCCAGCACGTGCTTTTTGTGGCTCTCCTCAGTACTTGCTCATTCCCCAGGACCCCCACTCCTGCACTTCAATCCCTCCCACCTTCCCCTATCCCAACCCTGCCCCCCTACTTCCACCCTCCCCTGCACTTCTTTGTTCTTTGCACTTGCACTATAAGAAAGCCACATGGCCTAGTACGAGCGTTACTGTTTTTTCCCTACCCATTCCCATTCACTAACTTTATCTATTCACCAAACCTCCAACCCTAACTTTCATCACACTTCCTCGATCTACAACAGTACATCTCTACTTCATCGACTCAAAATCAGTATGCTTCTACATCTCACTCTCTTTATATTGCTCTTTGAAATGCACACACTGTTTGCAAGAAGACTTCCTTCTTTCTCCCTCTCTTGACCTTCTTACTATTTCAGAAACCTGTATTTCTCCCTCAATCTCTGCAGCTCTGCCTACACTTTCACCCACTCTCCCTAGCCAACTGATAGGGGTGGTAGTTTAGGACTGTTTGCATATTCAAAACTTCCTATCTTCCCTAATCCCAGACATCCTGTTATTTCTCCTTATATCAAATGCACTCCACAATCACGGTTCCCTATGGCATTCATATTATATCTATATTGGCCACCTGTCCAGCTGGTCAATTTATTGACCATCTCTCCCATCTGATTGACACACTTCCTCCCACATCATCACCACATTGTCGCTGGTGACTTTAACTTCCACTCTCTCTCCACTCTATTCACTGACTTTAGCTCTCTTATCCTTAACCACCCACTCTCTACTGTCCACTGTCTACCCATCCATTCAAATGGTATCTCCCTTGACCTTATTCACATCTCCTCTCAACTCTCCACCTCTAGTATCTCCACTGCTCCTTCTCCCGCTGATCATTCTACCACATTTGCCTCGATATCCACTCCTACTTACACTCCTCTCTATCGATCGACCACGTCCATTACCAAGTTTCACTCCTCCAAATTCCCTAACTAACTCTTGACCTATACCACTCTCCCTTATCCAATGCAAAATGTACTGTTCCATCCACTGATAAAGCATTCACTAACTTGAATACTGCTCTTAACACTCCCTTCTCCTTGCACTTCCATATTACTGCATGCACTCCTAAACCCTCCCCTCCATGGCATTGGATTACATCTATCATACACACCCTGGAAACAGCAATGAGGAAATACCTTTGCACTTGGCAAAAATCTAGACACTCCTCTAATCACGATCTCTACCTGACTGCTCTCTACAACTACTCCTCTGCTCTCGGCTCTGCCAAATGCAACCTACATCTCTTTCTCATTTCTTCTCATTCTTCTCAATCTAGGTGCCTCCAAAATTCTCTAAATTCAATTATCTCACCTGCTAACCCCGACTCTACTCTTTCTGCTAACAATCTAGCACTCTGCTTTGCTTCAAACATTTCCAACATTCAAAATTCCCTTGAAACATTCTCCCTCTAATGTATACTCTCTTCCTCTCCTCATTCCCTTACTCTGGAATGCTCTCCCTCTCCTTCCTAACACTACTCCCAAACTATCTCTTTCTCTCTTTAAATCCACCCTCCTTGCTGTCCACCTTTCTGAAGAACCACTTGCATAGAATTCTATGCCACCACATCTCCCTGTTCTCTCCCCTACCTCTCTACAACAACCTGACAGCACTTATCTTTCACCCTTTCACCCTAACACATAGCAATTCCTCCTCTATCCCATTCCTATATCTTACTGTCCTGTCTTTGTCCCTGGTTAATATTTCTACCTCACCTACATCATCTGGTCTTATGTCCACATCCTTTCACCCATTGTTATGGACACTGCTCTGCAACTCAATGTAAAAAGGTTTTGGGAACATTTTTTGTGCCAAAAATGCATTGTTTTTCCTGTAATTTTCCTCAAATAAACAAACAAATAAATGCTCTAGAAACAGCCCAAATCCTGTAAGGAACGGGAGTTATAGACTGTAATGGATGTGTGGCAAGTGATATACCACCATCTCCCACATGTAAGAAGCAAATCACAAAGAGTCATATTGATGATATTTTCCTAGATCTACTGGAAAATAATTCAAGAACTGGAAGTGCGTGTTGGAAGGGAAAGAGATCATAATCCAATTCCTATTGTAATGGTAAACGCAGTCAAACATAAAGGGGACTTATCTCCCGACAGCCATGTACTGGTTACTTCAAACAATAGAAATATGCTGAAATGGGAACAAATAGACTTTAATTTAATAATCCCACAGATCTTCTCTGATATCCTACCGCTCCTTTAGGTCATTTTTTCCCTATGTGTGTGCCAGTGATCAGGTTCTGTGGGAAAAAAACAAGATCATGACAGGGATATTTAGGAATCATTTGATCCAACCCTATAAAGCTATACAGAAAGGAGGAAGAACAAAAGAAATACTGACGTGATCAGGATTGTAGAATGAAAAAGGCTGAATTGATATCAGAATTAAAATAAACTAAACCCTGTCACCAGTGGTATTTACCAAGAATCAGGAAAGGATACAAATAAATGATTAAACAGGAAAAGTAAGTATGCGCTACTGATAGATTGGAAGACCTTATTTAAGCAAGAAGAAAAATAAAACAGAAAGCCTTATTGCATATTGATTTTTTAAGAGATAGGAATGTAGAGCGATTTGAGATACCAATCAATGAAGACATCTGATTCACTAATTTCTCTAATTTGTATAACGAGGATAGTCTAAAATTCTTAGACCCTTGTAGGGTAAAGGATTCACTGTTGATAGCCCCTGTATGAGCCGGGAAAGAGCATCTGGAGTTTTCACTTAAAGAAGTGTGTGAAGTTCTAGCAAACACAATGTGTGGCCAAAATACCTGTGGATGTATATAAGCTTGAGCCAAAAATCTTACAATGAACCTCTTCTGTAAAGTAGACAGAGTGCCTGCCTCCTGGACACAGGCAGAGATTGTTCCCATCTATGAGAATGGGCATAACACAGGGCCAACTACCACCCAATATCGCAGCTCAACACTACAGGGAAAATCTTTGGTAAACAAATTCTCAACAGGTTTGAGGAATAGTTTTCCAAATATATATCTATGACCTCCAAGCATATTTCAAGAAGGGAATCAGTATCATAGATCAAGCTTTTAGATTAGAAGTTCTGATAGAGAAGTATGTCTGACTGTTCTCTGACATGTTATATCTTTTATTCATTGATGTTAAGATGGCCTTTAATGGCATTCCTCACTCAGAACTCTGCAAAACTCTCTAAAGAAAGAAAATTCTTACACACATAATGAGAGTGATCGTGCAGCTATATACCGGCACATGCCCTAAATATCAACGTTTTGATCACCACCCGTAACTTCGGCATCCTAGTAACCACTGAAACTTGGCTTCATGCTGCTTCAGGCCCTGCTCTCTCAGTTTCTCAGTTTCAGTCGCTCAGTCACCATCCCCCCAGTCTTCATAATCTTGCACTGTGACCGACTGAACGCCTGGGAATGAGACATAGAAAGTTTAGCAAGGAATTCCCTTTCCATTAGAGTTTGCAACTCCACACTGTCCAACAATTGTGATTTATTATCTAACAAGTTTATGGTATCAGGCTCTGACACTGAATAGGACATCTTACATACGTTGGGCGCTAACATCACATCTACCTCGAAAATGATTCTCATGGGAGACTTTAATCTAGGATTTAATGAGCATGCAGATTTAATTGCTGTATCACTCACCAACTCTCTGAATGAATTAGGCTTCCAACAAACTGTTTACTCTCTGACGCACAACAAAGGAAGAACCACCCTTGACTGGATTTCTGATCTAAATTACGAGGTTAACATCCCTACCAACAGCTCTTGCTCATGGCCTGACCACAACATTGTGCACTTCACCATCTCACCCACCACCCACATGACACCATCAGCCAGCCCTTTGCATCCACCCTAGCTTGCAGCGCTAAAACTATTACTAAAGAGCTCATTAACCCCTTCTACCCACTCCTGTCGGAGGCACCCTTTACCACTGACCCCAAAATACTTGCTGACCTATAATGTCAAACTTTGATAGCTGCCATTTACCCTATCACACAACTAAAGCCATGCTAATCGAAACCATCAGCACACAGAAACCCTTGGTTTACCCTTGAATTCCTAACACTCCGCACTAAGAAATGGCTAGCAGAAACTAATTGTTAGAAATCTCCAACGGAGGCCAAGAAATTAATGTTTTCACATGCTGCCAAACAAAATAAAAAAACAATCCTCGCCTCTAAAGCCTTCACCTAAAATGCCTGCATAGCCAATGCAAAGTCAGATACTTGTGAGATATTTGGAATTATTAGGGTATTGGAATCCACTACAATCCCCCCAACCACTATCCTGAAAGATGATTCCTAGTGTAGCATGATTCAAAATGCCATGCTCACAAAAACTGAAACCTTACATAAAAAAATCATAACCAAGCAAACCCTCCACAAACTCTCACCCCCTCTAATATCTGTCACGACTCTCTCCGCCTCCAGTCCATTATCCCTGCCCATGTTCCATTTCTCTGATGTCTCAGAAGTCAATGTCAAATCAATTTTAAAAGGGTTAAAACCATCACACTGCAAAGGTGACTTTTGCCCTGCTACCCTCATCAAAGACTGGGCAGAAATCTTGGCACCCTTCATTGCCTCCTTCTTTAATGCCTCATTCACCACCGGCATTGTCCCTACCAGACTTAAGGGGTTAAAGAAGCATGGATTAAAAAACCTGCGCTAGACCCTAGGATCCCTACTAATTACCACCCATCTCCTTTCTAATAAACATTCTTGACAGAGCTGCGTATCTGCAAATACAGAGCTACCTGGAAGATAATCACATCCTTGGGATGGGACAGTCAGGGTTCCACCCAGGCCATGGGACAGAATCAGTGCTTCTTGATCTAAAGATACAGATCAATGAAATCAGGGCCAATGGAAAATTTACATTATTGTTTCTCTTAGACCTGTCTGGTGCATTTGACCTGTTGTACCAAAAAATCCTTGACCAGCACCTTTCCTCAGGATCTAACTTCTCCCCAGAGGGCACAACTTGGATTGACTCCTTCCTCAGCGACAGAGTCATTTGAGTATTATCAGAGATCGCTAGTGCCCCACCGGCACCCATCACCTGTGGTGTACCTCAAGGATCCTGTGTATCCCCGACACTGTGCACTATTTTCACTCAACCAATTTTTGTCCTTCTAGACTCCATCGGCATATCCTACACAAACAATGCCGATGACGCACAAATCTTACTCTCTCTCTCCGACAGCTACATCGAAGACTCCACCACCCTAAACCTCATAAACATAACCATCCAGGTATAGATGGCCTCCTACCATTAATGCCTAAAGGATGACAAATCGGGGATCCTGCTGGTGGGGTCCCCGTCAGGGATTAAGAGGCTTGATACACAATATGCCTCCTTCAACATTGATAGTATCCCAATACTAGTCTCGCCATGTGTAAATACGTTAGAAGTGTACCTGGACTCCACACTATCCCTTTCACGACAAGTAAATGCTATTTCCTCCTCAACCGCCTACAAAACTACATTAATCAATGTAGCTTGACTATCACAATGCCCTCTACACTGGCACTTCAGTAAACAACATTAGAAAGATGCAGGTTATACAAAACAATGCGCTCTGAGCCGCTCTGAACATAAACAAACTGGAACATATCACATCAGCAAGTAAAAAGCCTACTCGCTCCCTGTTCAGGAGCGAATTCTCTTAAAAACTCTCTCCATTATGCACAGATGCCTCTGTAAGGATGCTGCACCCTACCTTTCACAAACAGTTTCAAAAGTGGCCTTGTATGGAGCTACACTCACCGTCTTACCACATTCAAATTTAAACGGGCTAAAATTGGAGCCTCGAGCTTTCCATCCATTGCTGCAAAACACTGGAAGCTTCTCCTACCTGCTTTGTGAGCACAGTGCTCTTATTCGACTTTTTGTAAGGTGCTAAAAACATTGTTGTTCACTTGATGGTCCTCTTCCACGCGCACGACTACCATTATGGGCAATGTTCCCTCCAATAAGCTCTAACTCACTAGTGAAACTGAAATGTGCAACCTGTTATGATCTGTGTAACTGTTTTCGTAGCAGTGCCATGATGCCCCTGAGCTTAGCATGCTTTATAAATGTAAAATTAAAATTAAATTAAATTAAATTAACACAACTGCCACAGTTAGGTGTGGGAGTGGAGAAAAGTGTACAGCCAGTTCTCGGTAGAAAAGGGTCCGAGACAGGGGTGTGTTCTTGCACCAATACTCTAGCTATTTATTTTGACGACATTGTGAGTAGCCTGTCACTTGACAATGCTGATTCTCCTATGCTGGATGGATCAAAGATCAATATATTGTTATTTGCAGATGATGATGTTCTCACTTCTCGCATACCAAGTGGCCTCTCAAGAAATTCAGTCAGTTCTGTGATGGGAGTCTTCTTACCATCAATCGTCAAAAAACTAATGACACATGTATGTGCTGTGGGAAGAGAATAACAAATACATTAGTTATATGATACGAATTGGAATGATCTCAATAGACGAAGTTACGTCATTTGACTATCTGGGTTTATGACTGAGCAGCCATGCCAAATAGGATAAACATATTGAGAAAGTCAATCTAAATCTATTAAAAAGATCTATGGTAATATTGAACTTCACAATTAAATTTGGAATTAATACTGTTATCCATGCATTGGAATAATATAGATGTCAGGCTTTTTTTGAGGGGGCAGGGGCTATCTACAATGCCATATTATGGGGCCATAGAAGATTTGCAATTGTAATCACCATAGAAAATATTTGTCTAAATATAGTATTAATGCTCCCAGAAAGTGCACCAAACCAGCTAATACACTTTGAATTAGATTTGACGATCATATGCAACTGTTTGATATTGTTTGTTCACTATCATCTATGCTAACCGGCCAGGTGGGGGTTGCTGCCCCACTGTTTGTCTGTGAGTCTCTGTCCAATTTCTTTACACAAAAAATAATTGATATTTAGGATAAAATCGCACTTCGTGGTTTAATGACAGGTACTTCTGATTCAGATACCTTGACCTACTTTACAGCTCAGTCTTGGTCTTGTTTTCATTCTTTCTCACCTGATGATATAGTGGTTGCCACTAACAAAAAGTCTGATTCTCCTTTTGATTCCATTTCTTTAGTTATTTTTAAGGATATTATGTGAGCTACTGCTCCATGTATCGCTCAGATGGTGAATCACTCTTGTTGGTTTGGGCTTATGCCTACTGTGCTAAAACATTCACTGGTGATTCCCCTACTAAAAATAATCTCTGTAGATGTCAACATCCCGGCAAATTTTCATCCAATATCTTTATTAGCTTTTATTATGAAGCTTTTGGAATCCTTGATCTCTACGTTGCTAAGCTCATTTCTTAAATACTCTGACTTTTTTACACATTTCAGTAAGTTTTTCGCCCTGGCAGCGGTATGGAGAGGGTTTTGGTTTCTGTTGTAGATGATTTGGCCTGGCTCTCTGATCAGGGCAGAGTGTGTGCACTGATAGTATTAGATATTTTAGCTGCATTTGACACTGTTGACCACTCAATCGTGCTTGAGCACTTGGATAGGGTGGGCCTACCTGTCCAGGTCTTAGCCTCGTTCAAATTATTCCTGACTGACCAAGTTCAATCTCTCTTTCTATTTCTACTTTCTGGTCTGATCCTGTACCTCTGTCATGCGAGGTCCCCCAGGGTTCTGCTTTGCCCCCTATTCTATTTAAAGTCTATATTCAATCCGTGATTTAGTTCATCCACTCCATTGGCTTCCTCTGCTAATCCTATGCAGCTTAATCTTTCCGAGCCTGATACTGTGTCACAGATATGGGGCTGCTTGTAGGCGGTAGGATGCTGGATGAGAGACAGCTAGCTTAAGCTAAATGGGGATAAGATAGAGGTCCTGGTTATTGGCCCTCCTTCATCTTTGCCTCTTTGCACCTCTTCTGTCTAGCTCTTTGCTCTCAGCCCCTTTCCTACCCCGGTTTCTCCAGTGAGGGATTTAGGTGTTAAGATATCTGTCTCCCTGTCCTTTTGAAGGCCAGGTTGCCTCTATCTGCCAAAATGTGTACTTTGAATGAAAGGTGCTGTGGTACGTCTTGCAATAATTACTGATTGTATGTGATATTTCTGAATTTTAAGGGCTGAAGACAAAAAATACAGTGTTTTGGGCTGTTTTTGTGTGGCCTTTAAAATGGAGAAATATCACATATTGCCCTATCTCCCCCTCGGAAGGCAATCCTGACCCCGGCCCCACCCTCACACACACACTATCTGGGCATTGACTGGACGTATTTGATGGACAAATCAATATTTAACTGTGAGAGTTAGATAATGAATAAAAGTCACCTCATATCCGCTCACAGTACGTGAACATAAGAGTGAGCATTCTTCCACTAGGGCCTCTAAGAAGCGCCTGGTCCAAAACTCCCTTCTTTAACGGTGTGTATGTAACTCTCCTACATTTTTTATTTATTTGTCCCGACTGACTGATTATGAGCCCTTTGAGGTCATTACCATCCCTTATAAGAAAAAGCAGTGATGGAGTTTCGAACCAGCTCCCAAGGCTGCACTATCTATCTCTATCTATCTCTAGCTATACATTTCTTATATTATGCCACATTCTCAAAGGCCTCAGGGCGCTCACAAGACAACAACATTTAAACATTGAAAGAGAGCACGGGGAGATAGTTTTTCACAGGGCTAGAGAGAGAGCCCAAAGCTCAATCTATCCCCTATCAAAAAGGAGTGTCTTAAGCAGCTTCTTAAACCGAGTTCTTGAATCACATGCTTGAAGTTTCAAGGGCAGAGAGTTCCAGATAGTGGGTGCCTAGGCATTAAATGCTGCTCCACCAAACTTTTTTCAGGGTTGGAAGAGAAACAGATCATTACTGGGACGAAGGGTGTGTCTGATATGATATGATATGATATGGCATTTATAGCGTGCCTATACACAAGTGTTTCGAGCTTTATGAATTCTTGAGGAGAATTATAAGAGGGCTTGATCTGAGAGGCACTTGAACACCAAGACAGAACCCTTAAAGAATAATGGCTGCTCAACAAGAAGTCAATGTAGTCTTTATGAAACTCTGAGACCCTAGACTGTAGGCTAAGCCCCTATACCACACTAACAGCTCCATTTTGTGATACCTGTAGCTTCCTAATATTAGATTTAGAGGTGCCTACCAGGAGACCATTACAGTCATCCAATTTTTAATTCACTATAGCCGTGACAATCAGTGCACAGTTGGCCTCGGACAAGTAAGGGCGGATCTGCCATAATAGGCTACTGAAGAACATACATGAGGATTTGAGAGATGAGACATGTTTCTGGAAAGTGAGATGAGACTCAAAATAGACTCCCAGGGTTTTAACAGTTTCAGCTACGAAAATGACTGTGCCATTTATCGCAAAATATACTTGTATAGAGTGTCAAGATTTTTCAATTTGTGTTCATGACCGATAATGAGCAGCTCTGTTTTGGAATCGTTCAGAGCCAGAAAAATCAAGGCCATCCGTTTGTGTATGGCTTTAAACATAATTTGCTCGAGCAGAGTCTGAGGTATAGACCCCAGACAGTCTGAATACAATCTGGGTGTCATCTGCTTAGTTTTGAAAGTAGATTCTGAGGGATGCAAGGAGATCACATAAGTGCTTAGAGTAGACATTGAAGAGTAAGGGCGATAGGCAGGATTCTTGATAGACTCCACAGGTTAGAAGGGTTCTTAAGGATTTAGAATTTCCCTTCACAACATCAGCTGTCCTTGGTGCAAGAAAGTATCTGAACCAGTTTGCAGCCTGAGTGTAACATTTACCAACCTTGACCAGTCTTTCCTCTAAAACAGCATGATCAACCAGGTCGAAGGCTGAGGAAAGATCAAGCAAAAGAAGTAAGGCAGCATTACCATATCTCAATGGTTTCCATAATGTTACATTTTAAGTCCAACAGAGCAGTCTCTTTTACAAAATGTGTACGGAATAAGGACTGTTGATCAGCTAGAACAACATTTTGTTCCATAAACTGCTGGTACTGTGTACATGCTATTTTGTCAATTATTTTTTAGCAAACATTGTACAATAGTTATAGGTCTATAATTACCAGCCAGACTAGGGTCCAGATGTTCCTTTGTTTAATAGGGGGCTTATCCAGGCCTCCTTGTTGTTTACTGGAATAAAGGCCTCTTTGAAGGAACAGTTAACAAAATATGTAACACAAGAGGCACGCGTTGTGGCAAAGTCTTTAAAGAATGTTGCTGGAAAAGCATCTCCCCTGCAGGACGTAGGTTTAAGCTTCTGAATAACCTCCAAGACCTCATCCTCTGATACCGATTAAACAGGAAAGTGATGGTATCAGAAGAGGAGACATCACATGGTAATATGGTGTTAGTTGTAACTATAATAATAGAGGGCTGTGCTGTAGCCCTACGATCTTGTAAAACAGAAATAAAGCTCTTACAATTTCGATCTAGCTTTATCTATTCTGTCATTCAAACTTTTCTGTTTGGCTCTAAAAATGTAATTCTTAAAATTCCTGACTGCAGTTCTATATGTAGTCATGGATTCATCAGACGGGTTCTTACACCAGTAATGTTCAGTTTTACGTTTCAGGCTCCTAAAATGTAGAACATCTGGGGGAAGCCATTGGTTGAGGTTGGTTACTGTATTCTTATTTGTGTGTCTCGCAAGGGCTAGTAAATCAAAAACCTTGTCCGTAGCTGTTCTGAAAATTGATGTAAAATCATCAACAGGTAAACTCCTATACAGGGGTGGAAGGAGGGGTAACACTCTAGCTGAAAAAGATTCAGCAGATACTTTTTTGTAGTTACGCCTCAGTTTACAGTTTAGCAGTAGATAACATGATTGGCATTTCAAATAGAAGAAAGAAATGGGCAGACCAGGTGCAATGTTCCACTGATCTAATCTTCAGAGTTAGATTTTTTGCAAGGATCCAATCTAGGGTGTTACCCCCGGAGTGTGTGGGAGTATGAACACATTGAGAAAAACCAGTAGTGTGAAGTGATGATAGTCATGAGAGAGCCTCATGATCAACAGAATATCAGCCCACAAATTAAAATCACCAAGAATAATAAATGGAGTGTCGTCTTTGGAGGTACCTCCAATAAAGGATAATAGCTACTCTTCAAATAAAGGTGTTTGTTTGGGAGGTCTATATGAAAGTTAAATACTGAGAGAGTTTGTAGAGTTAATATTGATTTTCACAAATATAGCTTCACATGCATCAACAGAGGGGTGAATAGAAGTATGAAAGTTTAACTCTTGTTTGTAAATTATAGAAACTCCCCCCTACTCTAGTGCCTGTACGTTTTTTATGAAAGCACAGATAGCCAGTTGGAGTAGCCATTTGTATGGAATGAAAAGCTGTTTCTTGTAGCCAAGTTTCGGTGATTAAAAAGAATATCAGCATTAGTTTCTAAAAGATCATCCGTAATGTCCACAGCATTTACTAGGGAGCATGTCTTAATCAAACAGCATTTCAGCGCCTCGTTCAGTACATCCATGGCAGCTAGAGTTGCAGTAGAGTCGGGAGAAATGTTAACATTATTCTGCATTGTCTGATCAGGAGTACGTTGATAAGCAGTAACACTTAGAGTCCTTAGTAAGGAAGGACTACATGGACTGGTCAATATGTTATTGTGCTGGGGAACAGGCCGATTACTCTAGGTGGGAGTTTTCCCTGCATTTTCATATAGGTTAACACTGAGGTGAGCCTGGCGTTTCCTCTGGATCACTGCAGCAAGACTACATTGAGGCAACATAATTCAAAGCGGAAAGAAGAGGGTAAGTATTTACACAGGGCAGCAGAGTAACACACCTCACACACCTTGCATGAACCAGCTTGGAAGGGCCAGCGCTGATGCACCTGGCTGCATCTTGTTAAGGGTGAAAGAAATACAAGTTCTATGGGTACTGTAGTTCTAAGCCCCGATAACAGCGAGATAAGCTTTTACAAGCCGGCGGTGGCTTATATTATAAAAGCAAAGGTGCAACTGCTTCTTAAAAAGCTTCTGAGGAGGACAATACTCGAGGGTAAAAAACAATTAGCAGTATGCAATGGACCACAATAATTAATAAACATTTAATAATGCTAAAAGCAATTCTAAAGGCAGTTAATGTCAAATAATAGCACAGCAATGGGGTCTAGAACAGAAATACACAATTTCACAATTTTTAAAATAAGCAAGCTACAAGGAAGAAGCAAAGGAGGCTTCTTATAAGGGCACAAACGGGCTGGATGCATCAGCGCTGATGAATCTGGCTGTATTTTGTTAAGGGTGAAAGAACATATAAGTTCTTTGGGAGCTGTAGCTCTATGCCCTGATGACGGCGAGATATGCTTTTACAAGCGGGCGGGGGTTTATATCATAAAAGTGAAGCAGCAACTGCTTGTTAAAAAATGTCTGACGAGCATCATACTCGATGGTGAAAATTATTCATGCAGTATGGACTGGACCACAATAATTAGAAAATGTTAAAAATGCTAAAAGAAATTCTGAAGGTCGTTAATGTCAAGAACAGAAATGCACAATTGCACAATTTTTTAAATAAGTGCACTGCTCCCATATACATTTCACATTTTAAAACATCTACACTGCCAGTGCTGGGCCCAGGATGCACAAACACTTACAAACCTTTATATAAGATGAATCTAGCACAAAATGTCATTATGTGCTTGGCACCATCTCGAGGATGGCACTGAGTGCCTATTCTGCACAAAGGTAAAAATGTACTATGTGATGGTTTCACTTTGTTGGGTCATTTGGAGAGATATTAATAGAAACATTGACTAACCCCTTAAACACCCCAGTTTAAACATGCTATCTGTCGAGAGCACCTTTAAACGGTGAATTGTCTAGCCCGTCTTGATAGATGATGACATGGCTTCATGTGCTTATAACTGGTTAAGGGCCCAGAACATTAGAAAAGGCCCTAAATGAAAATGAAAATGTCTACAGCAAGTGTACAGTGGGGTTTATACAAAGAGAAACCTGGGGAGAATGATCAAACACAAAGCTCCTTAGGGCTCCAATGTGAGGGTTCTAACCTCAGGTCCGAGCAAACTCTGGTAATAAATAACCATGTTGTATGCTCATGTAACTATGATTCAGACAGAAGCGTGTGTATGCGTCTCTTTGTTGACACAACATGAAAACCACACTGCCCCTGCACATAGCTCTACCCATAACCAACTTCTTCTTGCCAGTTGTCCCATGCACGTGTGTGTTCGCAATGTCACTGGGCCTAGTAAAATCGCTGTTTTGTTCTCTCCTGTTCCCCTCCCTTGCCTTGTCGCACTCTAAAACACTTGTGTACGAGCACAATAGACATAAAATATCAATATCAATATTCAATATCAATTGCCTCTAGCCCCACCAGTAACACGAAGTGACCTTCATGGTTGTTACTGTTGCCTTACCCCCCTTTATTATCAAATGCAGGCATAAATGTGTGTGTGTGTGTGTGTGCGCGCGTGCAGGTTTGTTTTTTATGGGGGTGAGTTGCGGGGGAGTATATGAGCACTGATTTGCAACATATTATGTGAAAATGTTTATATTCCAGTAAATTGCAGTAGTTGAGTGAACCAGTCATTGAAGTCACCAGCATCTGCAGAAGTGGGTTCAGGCAAAAAGAGACAGAACAGTACAATAAACCCATTTTAAGCTGTTTAATAATGAGCACAATGTGGGCATGTGAGCATGTTTAATAATGAACACAATGTGGAAGAAATAGTCCACTCATTATAAATTATACACCTTAATTGGGTTATAATCAAAATGGTCTTTTGCCAATCTACATCACAGATGTTGCTCTTTAAATATTTTTTTGTCTCAATAACCTCTTGTTTTCATCATTGTCTACCATATCTTCAATGATTATTATTACATACATACAAGACATTGGGGGACATAATTTGAATGGGAAATGGGGACTCACCTTAGTGTAGGTATCAGTTAGCAAAAAGTAACAAATGAGGAAACATGTTTTGCAATTCAGTGACACCCGTAGTACTGTGGGGTAAGTAAAATGTGTGGAAAGGAATGGGGGAACTAGTAGAAGCAGGTGCCAAGTGTAAGATACAAATAATCAATTTATAATAACAAAACATTCCAATATCAAAGATTGTTTGAGATAGTGAAGGCAACATTTTGTGAGAATCTGTAGCCGTTGTGGTACACAATTCCAGCTCACGCATCGATTACTGGCTAGGCTCCCTAGAATACATTCCCCAGGTAAGGAGTATACCATCCTCCCAAGTATGCTGTTGGATATGGTTATGGCAGACTCAGAACAAGGTCCACGTCTGTGGCGAATGCCGCCATCCCTCCTGTGAGATGAGTCCATCATTGACCCCTTGTAAGTGGATATCACAGAATTTTTGGACCATAACATGGGCTCAGTGGGTCGATGGCTACCATGTGGGAATCTTTCAAGGTTTGACTACGTGGGCACCTACTGTCCCGAACAATTGGCATGTTGCAAGATATCCGAACTGAATTAAACCAAATGAACGGACCCTACGGTCCCATGAAAATGCACACTCACAGTCATTGGGGGCAGAGACTCCCAAGCTCCTACAAGAACAGTTGGAGAGGTACAGGGACCTTGCTGACCGAGGCATTCTGTACATCACATGCCCAATGAGGGCCAGGTGGTATGGTGAGGGGAATAAGGCAGGCAAGACCCTGGCAAATCTAATCAAGGTATAACACAGTTTTAGACAATGTCAAGTATTGTGGGAGCTGACGGGGCAGTATATACAGATGTTGAGAAGATCAACTGAGTCTTTTTAGACTTCTACTCAGCACTTTCCGCAAACTCATACCAAGCATCTATGTGCGAGCTACACCAGTGCATGGACTCATTCCCGCTCCCTACACTAGGGTATGAGGACAGAGAATTACTGGAACTCCCCCTTACAGTAGAGGAAATTGGGCAGGCAATAAAGGACCTGGTAGCTGGGAAAGCCCCCGGACCTGAAGGTCTCCTGGCAGACTTGTATAAAAGCTATACGGTGGAATTGCCCCCCCCCATTTAATGGAGGTGTGGGAGGAGGCCCTGTCAGTGGGTATACTACCTGTATCCATGAGGGAAGCAATTATTACAGTCCTGCTCAAGCCAAATAAACCCTCGAACAAACCCACATCCTACTGCCCCTTATCGCTGATAAATACAGACAACAAATTATTTGCTAAATCCATTGCGAATGGACTGCTACCACACATGAACAAACTGGTACACCCCGATGAGTCAGGATTCATCCCCACGAGATCCAGCTCCCTAAATGTATGCAAACTCTTTGCCATAATATCACAGCTGGATCCCAAAGCAAAGCTGATAGCGGTTTCATTTGATGCTGAAAACACATTTGATTTGGTTTCTTGGAGGTGCATGTACGCCATGCTGGGGCAACTGCGGTTCGGGCCATGGTTCCTGGGTTTCATCTGCTTACTATATAATGACCCCAGAGCTAGAATAAGAACAAATCACACTCTATCACCGTGGTTCGCATTACATAGAGGAACACGCCAGGGATGTCCTCTTTCCCCCCTCATTTTCGCTCTTACTATCGAGGGTATGGTGGCATACCTACAGCATGGACACAGAAGTCGAGGTGTCCGGTTCCGTGCCCCCCCAGTTCATCTCACTTTATGCGGATAATACCATTTTATACATAAGAGACCCTGAAACTAACCTGGCTCCGGTAATGTGGGATGTAAAAGAATTTGATAAATACTCGGGTTACAAAATCAACCAGGCTAAATCGTAAATCATCTCACTGACACAGGGGACTGCACGGTCAGATGCCACAGCAGACATTCGTTGGTACCCAAGCTCAGCCCGATACCTAGGGGTAATAGTGGCCACAGACAGACACACTCTGTATACCACTAACTACAAACCGTACATAGCACAACTTGAGACCAAATTGAAACTATGGAAAAAACTCCTGATATCAATGTATGGCCGCATTGCCCTCCTGAAGATGGTTGTTGTACCAAAACTTCTATATCTGTTTAGTAACATCCCAATATGGCCAGGTCAAATGTTCTTTGACAGGCTGGCCTCTAACTTTGTATGAGGGGGCAGTAAGATTGGATTTGCCTAAGCTATGCGAGAAATACGGCACAGGCAGCCTGGCCGCCCCAGATTGTGTACTCTATTATTATGCAGCTGAAGCGCAATTAGCAAAATACTGGGCCCAGAGCACAGAAAACTATTCCCACATAAAGGTGGAGAAATACGCTGCCGCCTACTTTGATCTGCATTCCGTGATATTCACAAAGAAATATGGAGGTGCTGGGGAGGTCGACACAGTGGCCTGCATGGTACGGGCCTGGCCTGCACTGTTTCAGACAGTGGAGTGCACAGAACCATATTGTGCCTCCTCCCCACTCTGGCACTACCCTGATATCACCCCACATTGGACACAATGCTGCAAAGCATATGGGATCCTGGGAGGGAACTGACAGAGGGTGTTATATTCCAGGGTGGAAGGTTCGTAAAACTGGAGGAGTTAAAGGGAAAAGTGGGTTCTGGGCTCACCATAACATTACAATATCAGTGACTAAAAGCAGCCTGTAGTCGCAGATGGCCTTCATTCCCGGCTGAACGGGCCCCCAATCCGTTCTTTCTTAACATCATGATACGAGAGGGGTTCAAAAAGCACATCTCCACGATATATAGTTTGGTGCAATCCCACTCCGCTTCCAAGAACACAATGAAAACAAAGTGGGTTAGGGACCTAGAAATAGCAATCGGGGCACACAATGTGCCAATTATTGACACCAAACCAAATCAATTTCCCTCAACACCAATTTCAGATTAGTACAATTCAAAATCCTAAACCATTTGCACATCACCCCTGGGAAAGTTGCAAAGTTTGACCGATCTAGGCAGGCACTTTGCGCCAAGTGTAAAACGGTGGACGCCAACTCCATACAAATGTATTGGGACTGCCCAGCTATCCGGCTATTCTGGGAAGAGGTGGCCACCATACTAAGAAAGATACTCGATATCCACATCCCTGCCACCCCACTGAAATACCTGCTCGGGGACATAGTGAAAGTACCCATCAGGACGTGTAGGCTCTTCTCTGTGGCGGGGGGGTGGAGCCAAATGAAATATTGTCAGAATCTGTAAGGCGAGAGTGGCGCCCACGGTCCAGGCATGGCTTAAAGACTTGATCGAAGTGTGAAAAAAGCTATGTTTTGGGGATCAGGCCCACGAGTCGGCCAAAAGACATATGGGTCCCATTCCGCCGCTATGTGGCAGACAACCACAGTGAGGCCCAGACAGCAACAAGGGCCGATCCACTTTTAGCAGGTCAATGACACCATCCATGATATTGTATGGATGTACGGTTGTAACTCACTCTGTAACAGGTTATTTGAAAATTGTATTGAGTTGTTGAAACCGTCAGTGAAAAATAAAGTTTAAAAAACAAAAATCGTTTCACTTGTAAGTTTGTTGTAATGCATTACCTTACTTTAGTAATCCCAATTTTCACAATTACAAGCTGCAAATAATATGATGCAGTCATTATCAGAGGGCCAAGGAGGAATAGTGTGACTATTATTATTGTTATTATTATTATTATTATTATTACAGGTACAAAAACCTCAGGAAATATGAGTTATCCATGTAATGCGATATCTAAGGGCATATTGATTTGTTCAGGGGGCAGTGTAGCAATAAGAATGTCTGTATAGTGTGCAATGGAGGGGAGACCAACATTGAGGGGGACTTTCGAATCGAACTGTGCATAAACCGGTGTTAGTTGATATCAGGGTGCATGTGGAGGACCGTCAGGGTTTCATAATGTACATGCCTTAACCACATATCAAGCACACTTTGGGTGGGTGCATTTGACATGTAATCCACATGCAAATTAAGAGACTGTGTTCAGCAAACAACATTCCCCCAGGCCACCTCGTGAATACCTTTTAAATATTTCCAGCTATTGGTGATAATCCTGAGGGCACATGCCACAAATAGCTTGAAGGGGCGTGTTTGTATTTCAAGTCTGAAAGTAATGCTGACTTGAGGTGAAGATACTAGAAGAACCACGAGGGGCTTAAGCCCAATTCACATTGCAGCATGTCACAAGATTTACCCTGATTATTGCACAACTATATGCAAATGAATGATGACACTTAACTTCCCAGGAAGGACAGTAAATACCACTGACATCCACTGATTATTTTTAGTGCCCAAGAATGAGAGTGCCTATTGGAGAGTCTGCCCCTCTGACACAATGTCTAGAAGACTTTTATCGAGAAATAACTGACCTAATTAGAACAGGTGCGACAAAAGAAACAAACTGAGAGGTGGAGAATGCCTCTCCAGAGCGAATCCGTGGTATGGGTCACATGAATGTTATTGAACAAAAAGAGAGACCTGCCTCGAAAGAAAATATTTGTAATAGTTTGAAAAGTCTGTATCTTGCACCTTCACATCCTAGTTTCAACTGTATGGAACTAATTGTGATGCTAAGTGTTCACTGCCACACACAAAATAGAGAAGATCTCTGTCTCAAGCATTAAAACGTGTTGGCAGCAGGGTAATGAGTGTCAAAAATATTAAGCACCAACAACATTTTAATCAATTCCAGCTATCCTCACCAAGTTAGTTAGGGGTAATTAGGGATTGGTGTCGGAAGCGGCCTCGATAGCTAGTGTTGGCGTTGCTGTTTAGAGGTGCGGCTTGACACGGTATAGCAGGACAGAGGGTCCTTTCCTCAGAAGTGGACATGGAGGCTTACTGGAAAGCTGACTGGAAAACTGCAGACTACATTGTGGAAAAACACAGCAGTGTTAAGCTGCTAAGCTGCTGAGATGTTAGGTTGAATACACCATACGTGAGGCTGCTGTAGCTGCAGCTGTATATGCAGCACTGCAGATTTGATGCAGATTATGTGCGCCTACCAGTGACTATTGGTGGACACTGGTGCCGGTAAACAGTGCAAACCGCACAAGACTAGCAGCTCCCTTCGTTAGCTGCAAGGAGGTTCTGGCGACCGGTGAGTTTGCGAGTGCTGGTCTCCCACATTCTAAGTTCTCTTTCTTCACATTTGGAGGGTGCATAGGGACGGTTTTGGGGGGAACCTGCCCATAAAAACTAAAGGGAGATCAGTTCAGTTTGTTTATCACAATTGTATTACAATTGTCTCTACTTTTTAGTGCCCTACTGCCTCATCGTGTGACAATAAGGCATAGTGGGGTTGCATACAAGTCTATGTGTCTCTATGAATATAATAATGCATGACATATCTGGCCCCTAAGAAATCCCTTCCTCACTTAATTGTTAGTGCATTGTTTATAAATACCAGACTGGTGGCTGTGGAACTTAATTTTTAGAGCCAGCCTGTGGTACCCGAGGAAGGGGGGAAGGATTATAGTTATAACACAAGGTCCTCTAAGGTCTTCACTGTTTGCCGCTTGTTGCTTGCTACTTGGAGGAGAAGGAGGAGGAGGAGGAGGTTTACTAGCTGCAGAGGAGCTACAGCTGAGTGTTTTGGCCCCTCTTCATCCCTTCCTGGAAATGGGGGATGAACAGATCAACGCAGAAGTTGAAGAGCTAAATGAGCATCATAGTGGTTTCGAGGAACAATTGACAGAGAGCTCGGAACCAGCCGAGAGCCTGGGAGTACAGGCCTGTAATAAAGAAACATCTAAGGAAGCTGGTGAGGGTCTAACCCACAATTTGACTCAAACAAAATATTCATGTTGTCCAATAAATATTTGTGTTGAGATCAGCGCAATGACCACCTCATCGATAAACACTTTACAGATTGACCGAGGTCCAGATGAGTCTAACAAATCTGTGTGTAAAGAGGCAAATCAGTCCCAGAATAACCCAAAGCAAATTCCTAAACTCATAGAGGAATTTGGCGGAAATGTGAGAACTGAATTTGAGAGGGGGGACAAAGAGCATGAGGGTCTGGGGAGCCCTTAAAACGTGTCATAACTGTCTTGCTCCTCACCTCCGAAGGTGTACAAATTTGGAAAGAGAAATAACAGGTCTCAATCACCTTTAAAGACCTCACCCCATATTAAGAACGGGTCAGATTGGAGACCGACTACACTAACTCTGACATGCTAGCCTCTCGACAAAGGTTTTTCTTTCGAGAAGCTGGTATAAATCTAAATCTGGATCAAGCTCAAATATGGACCAGTGAACCAATGGTAACCACAAAGGAGGGAAAACTCTCTAACAATTCTTTGACAAACTTAGAGACATTAACAGCACCAAAGGCCACATCAAGGACCAGCAGGGCAAGCCAGGTGAAGACCTCAACTCCTTGCCAACCACTTACAGAGGGAAGTGGCATTATCAACAAGCAGGCAGGTGCAAACCAAAACAAGCAACCTGTGCTGGAGACAGAAAAGCTTTATGGAGCTTTGCCTTTGTCAGATGAGGATATTTGAACTGCAATGGAATTCATAAAAGCGGATAAGCGGTGTCAAAAAAACTTGTCTGTTGATCCCGAGCTAATTGCATCTTTGACTGTTACTTTAACTCCTACATGAAACTACACAAAACCCTCAATGACCAAATAAAAGATCATTCAACCTTATTAGCTATGCTGCTGGTTGTATACGAATTGTTCGTATTACAATTGTCCGAATGACAATTGACCTTCTGCACAATTGACCGAATATAAACGTTCAATTAGGATATATATGCGGGGGGATAACCCCCCGCAACCCCACCAATCCACCCCTCCAAAACCCCACACCCAATCCCCTTATATTATTATTACCCCATCCCAACCCATTATATATATATGAATGACCATGTGGTCAATTGTGCAAAAGGTCAATTTGGACCACTGCAAAACGGTCAATTGTGTCATTCGAGCAATTGTACTCAAACAATTTGGGTAATACCATGCTGCACTCTAAGGTAATTTGTATTGAGGGCTTTGTGACAGCTATTCTTAATAAATATGAGGAACGAATTACTAACATTATGCATAAGATTAGAGATCCCATAATAGAAGATAAGATCAAACGGAGATCTGAAGTTGCAAAAGCTAACCAAGCATTTAAAACCTCTGGAAACAACCATGGTACGGGCTTACCTTTGATGGCAGACACATCAGCCCAGGCTCAGCAAGATACTATTCAGGAGGGAATTACAGATTCCTTGAATATGATAAAGAACAGTGGAAAAGCTTTGCACTTTATTAAAGGTTTGGAGACACCTGGTCGAAAGACAAAAACAAAGGCAGCCGGGAGCGGTCCACCTATACCCACAGTTGCCCAGGTGGAAGATGGCAAGGAAAGGGAACTTGAGGAGGCTCAAAATAACAATGAGGATGTACAAAACGACGCTGACAATGAAGACAAAATTGAATCGCTTATGAGCTTATCTACATATACAATTACTGACAAGGATGATCCTGAAACTGAGAAGGAATATAACAATAGTATACCTCAAGGTAGAAATGGACAACAAAATAACAGCATGTTTACTGACGAAGATTTGGGTCACGATACTTCATTAAGAGAGTAATCACTGCAAAGAGTGATCAACTTGTCCAAACCGCAAAATACCACTCAGGAGTCAGGCCAGCGTGGTCTGGCATGGTTGAGACCTCAGAGAAAAAAAGTGGAAGCTAAAACTGATTTGCCTCGCACAGAGAAAATAGTGACATTTAAACCACTAACAGTTGTGAAAGTAATTTACAAGGGAACGCTCCGGAAGTATATAAGGAGACAGACTAAGAGGATGAGGATCAATCTTTAAAGTTTATTCCTCTTAAACAGAATAGAGCATATAGAGGATGATTTTGTTAAATTGGTAGTCAATATTATGGATGAGGCAAGTGAACTGAGACCAGGCCTTGAGTTCCTGATGTTTGAGATCTAAACATCCATAGTTTTGACAAAGATTCCTGAGTTATATTAAATCAACCTATAAATCTGTCACCTCATGTCGTGAGGGGCTTCTTTTGGAGAGAAGAAATGGAGGAAAGACATATCTCTATGGGTAATGGACATTGGCAGGTAACGTACCAGCTAAACCTATATGGAGAAGAGGGGAAAATAATCAAACTCTGGACTACCGATTTGCTTCAGAAGATCTAATCCAGAATTGTAGGTTCACAGAAACAGATGTGAGTGTGAGCTTCGAAAACTGGCCATATAAAGACTTCAACGATGTTGGACTACACATATGTGTATAGCAGGAGAGAAACATATTGCAAATGTATATTGGAAGTCATCATTATGCTTCTACAGATTTCATTTTACAGAACTTTAAGCCAAACGACAATGGAACATCGAAAGGCGGTTTTAATAAAGCTCACGCTTTTAACGTGGAGATAAATAAGATAAAAACTATCCTGAAAAGAGAGCTGCTTCAGGCTAAAAAAAAACTCAAATACATTTGATTATGAAAACATTGAAACAACAATGGAATAACTGGCTAAAAGGCCATAAATGGCTTCTATTCCAACGTGATGCAGAAGAGATGTTGCAAATAAAAACATGTCGGAAATCTGGAGGACAATAAAAGCCTTAAATGCACCTCAAGAATCTCTGGTAACTAACGGAGTATCGTTTGATGATTGGAGAAAGCATTTTGAGTAATTGTATAAATCAACGATTGGATGGAAAAGAATGTACAGTTATCGACCCATAACTGGTCATTTTTAACTGAAAAAGATTAAATCAAATCTTTGATCCTTTTGGCAAGCAATTCAAGGGCGCCAAGCCCTGATGGCCTCACTAATTTGACATTAAAAGAGGATACTGAATACTGGGCAGAAACCATGTTTGAATTGTTTATGGAAATTATAAAAAAGAAGATTATCCCTACATCATGGACCTCCGCCAAGGACGATAGGTCAGAACCTACCAACTATAGACCTATCACCCTCTTCAACGTAACACGAAAGATCTTTGGAGCATTGATCCTTAAAGCTTTTAATACATGGAGGAAAACCACAGGCCATTTTGCTAAAGGGCAAGCCGGATTTGAGAAAGACATCGATCGTAAACGGCACTGAAATTCTTTTTGATTAACTATATGAAATTCATAGTAAACAATAAACCTGGAAGAAGGCTATATTTAGCATCTGTAGACCTTGCTCAGGCCTTTGACCTGGTAGAAAGATCCAAACTAAGGAGACGCTAAAGCTATGGACTTGTCCAAAAGACCTGAGAGAGGCATTAATGAGCCTGCATATGAATACGACCACAAGTAGGTCTCAATAAAAAAGGCCAATTGTCTGACCCGATAAGGACAACGAATGGGCTAAAGCAAGGATGTACATTGGCCCCTGCAATTTTTTATCAGTCTATTTCGGACATTCAACTCGCCTATGTAAACATCAGAATCTTTCCACCTAGACTGATGGGGGATGCCGTTGGTCATCTGCTATATGAAGATGACCTTATTTTACTTGACCAGACTCCTGGATTTGGACTGGATCTCTGCAAGAAATAAGGTTGGAAATCTGAAGGTATATGGACTTAAAGATCCTGCCCAGAGAGTTTGACGTGAATTGCAGCAATATTTGATACAATTTCCCTGCCACCGTAGAAGACAAGATTTTATGAGATTTCGCATTAACCTGTGGCCAACAAAAGAACCTTTGGAAGCACGAAAAGAAAAAAGCTTACGCGAATATAGTTGTAGATTGTGCAAAGGGGACAAAGAGACTCTCTTGCATCTGACCATGATATGCCCTACCTTAAACCATGTAAGAAACAAATGGCTGAACACATTTTTTACGTTATATATGACAAGGACAATAAAGGACTGGTGGGCTGAGTTATTGTCAGGAAATCATATTTCACTAACGCTTGCCCTCTTAACATATTTGAAGGAAGTATTCTTAAAGCTAGAAGAAAATGGATGTTATATCCTGAATGAATACAGTTAATAGGTGTCCCTGATACAGATAGTATGGAGAAAAGTTTAATAATTTAGAAACATAGCATTTCGAGGTTGATTTCTTGTATGCTTGTTTTTAGTATTCTGTAACCTGTAAATTGTGTTTTTTTATTTTTCTTCTTTTTTTTCTATCACTCTTTTCACCATAATTTATTTTCTTGCTTCAATTGCAAAGTGCTTTAATATCAGTTTTATAATTTCTTTTATTAGTTGGAGTGTGATATTCACTCTGTTTCCTATTAATTTGTATCTTCTTGATCAGCATTGCAGAGACTTTTTATGATTAATTTCTTTTTCATGTATGATTCAATTTTGCTTAAGGTTTTTGATTGTTTTAAAACCAAATGCAAATTTTAAAAAATATATATATAAGGAGGACTATTTCTTGGTGGTTTATTTAATCCTACTAAAATGGATTATGTATTTACTGTAGTTATCTGGGGAAGAACATATGTTCATTTGACAGTCATGTATTTAAGTTGTTTGTAGGTATGCATCTGATTTGTAATGCACAATAGCATCTCACCACCAGAAGGGGCATCAATGCACATAATATTGTCCGATACAGCATACAACAAAAAACAGAGCTTTCCTAAGCAGTTATCTGGGGAACAGCAACAATGGCAGAGATTCCTTAAAGAGCAAGCGATATTTTAGGGCAGTGGCAGAGAATTCCACAGCATGCCCACCTGAACAGAGAAAGAACGTCCATTACACTTCTGAAGTTCAAATTTAGGAACTATCAGAATCCCGGCATAGCCTGATCTTAGATGACTATTGGGGACATAATGATCAAAACACCTTGATAAAAAAGACAATCCTTTGCAAAAAAAATGCCCTGTGGACCAGACTGAGGGCCTTAAATGCAATGTGCTTGATTACTGTGAGCCAATGTCGCTCGCACAGTGCCTGTGAGATGTGATAAAACCACTTCAATTGAAAAATTATCATAGCAGCTACATTTTGAATGAGCTGCAATTTCATTAAGGATTTTTCCTGATAGGACCAGATAGAGAGAATTGCAATAGTCTAACCTACTCACCACAAACACATCATCAGTTGCACCTTTGCAGGAAAGGTAAATTATTCTAAGAATCTTTTCAAACTTTTCAGCCTTAAAGAAACAGCAAATGACTATTTCCATTGAAGCCTACAGTTGGAATCCATTGATTAATGACACCACTTGTTTTATAGATGTATTTTGGTCTTTTCCTAATTTGCTTTATGTCCCGTCAAAGTGGAATATGAATCTATCAAAGACATTAGCCCTGGAATAGATTTGGATGGTTGAAAGAAATAGGGGGGCATTCCGAGTTCGGCGGTAAGTATAGGGGAATACCGTAAAAATCGGCCTATTCTGACTTTGCGAGCACGCGCTTACCGCCATGCCGGTAATGAACGTTAGCGCCATGCTGCAAAAGTGCCCCTAAAGCCCTTACCGCCAACAAATGCACCGTACATAACACTACCGACATGGAGTAATCAGCGGTGACCGTAAATAGCGGTCCCCGCTATTTACGGTCCCCGGTAAAGAACGGAACCGGAAAAAACGTCACCGCACAGGAACCGCACCGCACCACCAAGGATTGCCGGAAACGGTGGGATGACCTCCGTCGCCGGGTGCAGGCCATCCTCTCTGCAAACCGAAGTCAGGCCCTGGAGGCAGGAGGAGGGCCAGGTTCCCCCATCAAAATGATGCCGTGGGAGGAAACGTGCGCGGCCATGATGGGCACAGAAGCCATGGAAGGGGTTGGCGAAATGGAATGTAGTGCAGCGTCATCCGCTGATGGAGGTGAGTGTCATGATTCAAGACAGAACATGCATAATGTAAGTCACTGCCAAGGGCTGGGCAAGGTGTCACGTCATGGTTGGGCAAACCCCCCCCCCCAATGAAATCATGCCGTAACAAGTGGGACCCAGTCTGATGTCAGGTGTAAGGCTGTAACCCATATGGCCCATACCACACAAAGAGGCCAAATCTGTGAGGCACACGGGGCAGTGATTGTAAACACTGTGAATGTGAGTCATCACAGTACGCCGCCAATATGAGTGACCCAGACATCTGCATGCATTTAGCATCCAAGCCCAGATCACTGTCCCACTCACCACCCAAATGTCCACAAAACGCTGCAATCCAATTGTGATACCATAGGCATGTACAAATGCTGACACCCAAATCATTGCTCATGCCATCTCTCTCTTCCCCCCCCACAGGCAGCGGGCATGACAGCGAGGACCAGGAAAGCACCCGGGCCAGTACCTCCAGGGGCAGAGGCCGGGCCAACGTATACCTGCAAGCAGGAGAAAAACACAAGCAACACCACCTGCTCCTGCAACCCCCATGGAGGGTGCACAACCCCCACCTGCACACCTACCCATGCCTGCAGTGCCGCTGGACACGTGCCCCACGCTGCACTCAGAGGAGTCCAGTGTGGCTGGGGAGCAGGCAGCCATGTGCCTCCTCGATGTGCCAGACAGCCCACCATCAATTTCCGGAGCCAACGCGGAGGATACCAATGACATTGCCCATACCCCTGACACACCATCATACAGCCAGGTGGCACACAGCGACTCCGAGGAGAGTGACACCCCAGGGCTCACAGGGCAAGGATTACAACCTGCCTGTCCTGAATCCACTTCCCCTGCAGACACTCCGGAAAGGCCTGCAGGCCCAATACCAAGCCTGCCAAGCACATCGGCCACATCGGCCACGGATGTATTGCGCTCCCAGCACCTCACAGGCCTCATTGAGGAGTTCATCAGGGACAATCGTGATTCTAGGTTGGAGTGGCACAATGACCTTCAGGCTCTGGGCAAGGTGAACACGGCAAACACAAACCGGCTCTGCGAGGTGCTGGGCCGGATCGCAGATGCCCTGGAGGCAGCACACCCCACACCACAGCCCGAGCGGGTGGACCCACCCTCCCAAAGCTCGTCCACGCAGACCAGCCCGGTCCGGCGTACATTGCGCCGCCACGACATCGATCCCCCTGGCTCTGGGAGTGCACATTGACCATGCTGGCACACACATGTTGCCTATGTTGTACCAACGGGACTATTGTGGGGTTGTTGTGGGGGGAGGTGTTGGGGGGTGAGGGTGTGTGTGGGAGTTGGGGGGGAGGGAAAGGGGGGTGACGGTGTGTGGGAGTTGGGGGGAGGGGGAGGGGGTGAGGGTGTGTGTGGGAGTTGGGGGGAAGGGGGTGAGGGTGTGTGTGGGAGTTGGGGGGGAAAAGGTGAGGGTGTGTGTGGGAGTTGGGGGGGAGGGGGAGGGGGGTGAGGGTGGAGGTTTTGTTGTACAAGTTTGAACATTATTACTCAATACACTGGTTGATCATCCCTAAGAAACAGAGTGGACATTGATCATTGTGCATGTGTCCTTTAATGTCTCACAGTGCATGGTGTACATGTATCCCCACACCCAGTGCCCAATGTCCTGTCATCCTCACACCCTCAGCTGACTTGTGAGTCAGAAATATTGTCCGATCAATGATTGCCGCACGGAACGTCCCTCCTGTGCATTGGCACTGTGATGCTCTCCTGCCATTCCTTCCTCCTCCCCCTCATCATCATCTGGTGGTAGCAGTTCCACGTCAGGGGGCAGTGGCACGTTCCGACGGATGCACATGTTGTGCAGCATTACACATGCCATGGTGATCTTGGACACCTTCTCGTGGCTGTAGATGAGTGCCCCACCCGACCGGCTGAGGCAACAAAATCGTGCCTTCAACAGGCCGAAGGTCTGCTCTATCACCACCCGTGTACGGGTATGGGATCTATTGTAGTCCTCCTCGTGCCTGTTCTGTGGGTTGCGGACCGGGGTCATGAGCCACGGCTTCAAAGGGTAGCCAGCATCACCTGCATGAGAGTGGAATGAAGGTAAGTGTTTGTACATTCATGGTGCAGAACTGTACTAGTCTTACATGGCAGCAGGTGATTACTGGCCATGCACACATGTCCCAGGATACAGTCACCCCATTACTGACCCAGGTATGTATCCTGTGCAATGGAATGATGGAGGGGGTAGCTTCTTCCTGATGGGTCATGGTGTGCACTCACGTCTTGTTGCATGTGCGTCGTATATGCATGCAGCAGTGTTGGACTGCATTCATTGATCTCATGCGCGAGATTTGGTGACAGGGGGGTGTTGGCTGTAGTTGGTAGCATACTCGTCATTCTGCACTGATCCCTACCATGGTGACTTGCAGCAATCCTATGGGGGTGCAGGACCAGTGACACGCTGTGGGATCCCTGTTAGACTCACTTCTATGCACTCCAAGGGATGACTGTCCTGTGTTTTGTGATGCAGGAGTCAGCGACATGGTGCTGTTGCACTGCATGGTGCAGGATGCCCTTATGGTGTGTAAGGGCCACCGATGAGTGGTGCATGTGTTGTGGTATTAGGACAGGTTTCCTGTTGGTCATGTAGTGTTAGGTGTCGCCTCGGATTCGGCACTGTGTCTTTAGGTGGTCATGTGCCGTGTCACTTTTCTTAGGGCACAGTGTTCTGTGAGGTGCACATCGTGCACTGGCGTGAACATTCCCACACAGGTGGAGTATGCATCCCCCCCTTTCCCACACAGGTGGAGTATGCATCCCCCCCTTTCCCACACAGGTGGAGTATGCATCCCCCCCCTTTACCACACAGGTGGAGTATGCATCACAGACAACCTACTCACAGCCCTAATGCACTGCCATGGGCCATTCAGGTTACTCAACAAGTAGCCAGGCACGTCATCCAGTATGTCGCTCCATGTAGCGTGGTAGTGTTGAGTTCCGCAGGACCAAGGAGTCATGAGTTGATCCGGGGTATCGGGCATTGCAATGTGTGATGGCTTTACTGACATTACACACCATCTGGACGTTGATGGAGTGGTATCGCTTGCGGTTGCGATACGGCACCTCCATGGCATGTGGGACCACCAATTCAACGTGGGTGCAGTCGAGGGCACCTACGCAATTTGGCATGCCTGCCAGTGCATGGAAGGCAACTTTGGTATCATATATCTCCAGGGGAGTCCGTGGTAGGGATATGTAGTCCCTTGTGTGGTTGAGGAGGGCATCCAGCACTTGGTTGAGTGTCCGGGAAAATATGGGCTGTGAAATGACATGCATGTGCCCCACTGTATGCTGGTAGGTGCCTGTGGCAAGGAAGTGGAGCACAGACACTACCTTCAGTAGAGGGGGGATGGCAGTGCAGATTTCTATGCGGCTCACTATGTCGTCATGTATCAGGTTCACTATGGTGGGAATGCTGTCCCGGTCAAGCCGGTACAGGGTGTGGATCTGCTCTGGTGTGAGGTTGAAGGGCGTGGTAATGGTGGCTGCACCGGTAGGGCATGCTGGGCCTGTCTCACCCTCCTTCTCCTCCTGTGTATCCTCTGTTCTGGGGGCTGTGGTTGTTGTTGTTGCAGTTGTTGTAGTTGCTGCCTTGCAAGCAGGGCCTCCAGCTCCAGGAATGCTGCTACAATTGGTATCATCTTGGTGTGGGAGGGGGTGTGGGTGTGCTCCTTTTGTGCTGTGACAGACTCCATTGCCTCCACCTGTGCTGATTGAGTGCACCTCTGTCTCTTTGAAACACTGCTCATGGTTCTTAACACATTCTCGGCGATACCGGTATTTACTCCATGGCGGTAAGGTACTTTGTGGCCTTGTGGAGGCCGTTTTTTCCATTTCCGCTTTACTTTGGATCAGCTCCGGTTTACGCCATGGCACTATTTTCGGTATGGAGTCTCGGGCACGCGCCACTAAACCGCTATTTACGGCCTCGTAATTTACGGCGCCGTAAATAACGGTCTGGTGGGTCAGAATGGGCCGCAAAGGGAAACGATGCCGGTAATCCTTTACCGGCATCGTTTTACCTTTACCGCCCAACTCGAAATGACCACCATAGTCTAATATGTCATTGCAGTGTTCCGAAATATGTGTTTGTTTGCTCATTTACAAAGCACAACAGTTGAATATTAACAGCTTACATGTATATAGAACAATGCACAGCTAAAACAACATTGAGTTCCCGATTAAGTCCTACCAACAAACAGCCTCTGTCATTGGTAGCCCAAAACATGTTTAAGTAACTTGTGAAAAAAACAAATTATTTAAGCTTCTTTTTCAAAAGGCATAAGTAGATCCATTCTAGAAAGATTTAAATAAAGAGTTCAGTAGATTTAGGCAAGATATCTGCATACATTTCCCAACTGAATGCACTCCTCTGAAGCAGGCCCTTTTTGGATTAGGATAAATTTTGGAAGGAAGATTCCTAATTGATATAGTGTACATTACAGGATCTATTAAATACATCAAAGCTAAACCATGACACACTACTTTAAAAGCAATAAGACCATTCACAGGTAGCCAACTAAGTCTCCACCCGCCCTCTTAAATATGATCACGTTTGATTAACTGACATAATCAGAGCAGCTCTGAACTGCAATCTGTCCTGCAGTTTCTTTTGACAAGTTGAGACACATTTCAGAACTAAAGTGCAACTATGCTAAAGCAATAACTTGAATTAGTATTTTCCCGTGAGCCATATTTTAGGCAGATTAAAAATTGTAAGTTGACTGACTTTACCATTGTCTGAACATGCCTTTCAAAAACGTGCTTCTGTTGAAAAATGACTCCTTAGGTTAGGGAATTCATTGACAGATACAGGAGTCATTCCCAACTCTTTGGTTCAAAGAAATTGCAAGGGCATATTTGTAGGTCCACCCTCCAGTAAAGTCTCGGGAGGATAGCTCAGTGGCAAACGTGCTCGCCTTGGAAGACAGACAACATGGAGCAACCCAGGTTTGATCCCCGGGTCCGCGCTTAGAAACCTCTGGGTATTAAGCGCGTTATTAATAACCAATCATATCATATGATACTACAATACCTGCTAGTCTGAGGACCTACCCACGGACTGCCATGGTGCCCGTGGACACCACGGACACCACACTGTCTTCTTCCACCTAAAGAAATACATCATATGAACCATCTTTCACACTTCCACTTTTTGCAGCCCCTCTACCCAACACCAGATGCCCCAAAACATGTTTTCCAGCCGTTTTCACCACTGAGTCATTGACGCTTATCCGCCAATACAACATGACAGTTATTTCAGGAAAATGTGACGCACATCATGCTTCCCTCCAGCCAATCAGCAAGCGCGTTGGTTGTCCGTGGACTTGACACCGTCCTCCCAACCAATTGGAGTCTGGTCCGCAGAGCGAACAGGGAAAGAGAAGAGCTAGATATCACTATTTTCTTTGCCTGTTAAAAAATAAAATACTACTGGATGGATTTTCACCATCCATATCGAAATGAGGTGCATTAAGTCAACTACAAATTCAAGAGATAACAAAGGTAAATGCCAGAATTGTCACCCCAATAGATCTTTAAATTGGTAGTTTTGATGAATTGATGCATCTAGTCGAAAAACGGCTAATGCACATCTTCTTCAGGACAAAGCACTTGAATGGGTTACATACCACAAATAACGACTCAATAATGGCTGATGTCGATCATTGGCTGCTCATTCTGAGATGAATGTTGTTCTTAGATTTCTAAGCCCATTAGTAATGAAACACACAATTTTCATATTCTGTCAAAACAAAGAAAAAAAGCAACAACATTACATTAATATATTAAAATATATAGTGGATGGGAGAACTATAAATATCATGCTCTCAACCCTGATGTGGGACCTCATCATACGATTGCTTCAAATGTAGGGTCAAAACCACAGCAACCAGACTTGAATTAGTAAGTCTGTCGAGACAAAACTAGGACAATAACCGAAATGGGTCAGCAAAAGAACCCCTAATTCAAAAAGTCAGATAATCAACTAATGCCCCCAGGGTGCAGAACTAAAATGACCTCAAAAAGGTGAAACCTCAAAAGATGGAGACTACTGAAATATAAAGCTCACCTGGTTATAGGGGCATAGCAAGTCTTGATCTCTCATGAAGAACTGGCATTGTCTGTGATGAGCTTCATGAAAATGAAGTTATGCGGTTCAGTTCATAGAGCGCCTTCCTTCTGAGAATGCAACATCATGCATGGAAGCTACAACAAGACAAGATGGAACACCCAGAAGGTATCAGGTTTAAAATTCTAAAAGCCATACATGTTGTCCCCCTTCCCTTTCTGAATACTCGCTCTGAATGTGTGCTAATAAAGTTTGGTTTATTAATTTGTACTGATTGTGTATGTCCCTTCTTTTTCGTTTAACAAGGCCAGTGTAAGTGTGAAGAGCCTAGCACTAGTGTGGATGATTGCAAGTGAGAAAAATGGAGGAGGCGGCGACCGTCGCACCTGGATGCCCTATGCGCAATCACAATAAAAGCATCCGTAGGACGCCACAACGGGCTGCATGTTTGCATGCACACAACCATCTGTAAATAGTTATCTGTGGCACAACTGTGCACATGCGTATATCATCCTGTGTCGCCTGGTAACACTGTCCCTGGTGAACATATGCGAATAAACGTGTGATGTAGTTGTACTAGCTGCAAGCGTGCACCCACGTCCTGCGTGTATTTTTGCATGTAAACATCCCACCTACTGTATCGTGCTCACAGCAAGCGTTGGTAGAAATGTGCAATGTACGTGTGCCATATGTTAAAGAGGTCCAGGGATGGCAAGTATATCAGTAGGTGAACTAGGCACATGGCCACAAAGTATAACGGCTAATATACGTCCGGCAGAAAAGCTTGCAAATGGAGAACAATGGCGACGTCACCATGGTAACAGATCAACTGTGCGTGTGGTCCCTTTTTTTCCAGACACGACCCAGATCAGTACACATCGAAAGAGGACATTTTTCTGCAATATATGGAGCGTTACAGTGACAGTACACCCTTACAGAGATCCTCCACTCTTCCTTCTACATGTAGATATTGTAGGGAAAGAGTTAGTGCCACTTTGCGGTGTCACATGATCCACATCAGCCCTATAAAAGGGCACACCCCACAAGTGCTCTGTTTGGCTTTCTAGAGAAGAGCACCGGTGCACATTGGTTCAGGCAGAAATTGCTTTCTCACCAATTGTGTGCCTGCAAACTACTTCTCCAAGTAATGGCCACCAGAGCGTCTGCTACTACCTCTGACTCAGGAGCACCCACACCCTCACCACCAACATCTCCTTCTAAAAAGTCCTGAGCAAGGGGATAGGCGTCATAATGTGAAGGGACATCGAAAAGGAAACGTGAATAAAGTAGAGAAATCCCCATTGCCTACAGCCAGCGTCAATCCTGGGTGTGGAAACTATTTAGGACCACTGGAGATGTGCCAAAGTCTCATGCAAACCGGGTGCAGTGCACTGAGTGCAACATAGTACTCAATCGTGGAAATCCTGGCTTGTATAGCTATGGAGCCACCTCCATGCGGGGGCACCTGAAATTGAACCACCAGGCAGCTATTCGTAGAGTTGTCCTCTTCCAAGCAGGCAGTAGATTATTGTCCTCTACAGCATCCTCCGCGTCTGCTCCTGTCACCACTAGGGACACTCCAGTGGGCCACTGTGTCCCGCAAGCAGCCTTGGAGGACATACACAGTGCAACAGACCCCTAACTTTCAAAGGTCACTGTATTGTGCATATACTTTGATGCAGTACTGTGTAGGGGAGAACATTTGCGCAGTGCTTTTTGAGGCTTGGGTCTGGGAGCATGACATTCACTGCCCCCTTCCAAAGTAAGGTGCACCCAATATCTTCTGCTCTCCACGTGTGATTTCATATCCCTGTGGTTGGTACTCTTTGCCAAATCTCCCATCCACTGCTGGCTTTTCTGGCGTGTCTAATGCTACACGGCCACGAGGTGGTGGGAACAAAAAGGCTCTTTTCAGAGCCACCTTGCACTGTTCAAAAATAGAAGTTGTATGCAAGCATGCAGGCGGTGATGCTGCCTAAAAGCGCTGGCAACAATGGGCGGCGGGACACCGTCAAAAGCATTGTACGCATTTGCAAAAAGAAGTGGTGGCTCTGAAAAGTGCCTTTTTGTGCTGTTCGTATTTTCAACGTTAAAAGTGGTGAACAACCACAGGGAAAACGCTTCCTACACTTGCAGGAAGCACTGTATGGCATTTTGGATATTACGCAGAAAGATCTCATTGCCAGCATCAGTCAAATGAACTCCATCTGAACGAAAAATGTTCCTACTACGAAATGTAATGTTTTCATTGTGGAAGGAGAACATGCCAACGTTGCGCAAAAAAGTGCAAACAGCCTTGTTCACATTGTGCCGTGCTTTCTCCGTTTGTGGGCCACAGAAGGAAGTACCCAGCCACATCTGTCTCTGAGCAATGCGAGAAAAAATGATGTGTGATTTTGGAAACATTTCCATTAGTTGCCGAAATGTCAACTTCACTGCAATCTGCAGTGAAATGCCGGTAAAATGCCCTAAACTGTTCCCTCCACAATTAACAATAATGATGTCTGGATGAGCATGTGTCAGCAAACTGGCACAAAAAGGACCCATATGGAACCACTGCATCCCACGTATTCCGTACCAGTGCACATCGACATTATGGAAACCACGGTGTGCTGCTAGTGCACAACGTTCTGCGTAAACTTGTACCCAATGTATCCATGAGTTTCCCAACAGCCATATAGTCTACCAACTGAATGGCATACCCATACCCGTAGTCATGTCCACTCCTATTGGCAACCAAGATGTTCTGGCACAATATGTTGCTACACACCATGCCCACAAATTCATATTAACCAATCCCAACTTCTGCACAGTCCCATTTCCATTGCAGCCACCCTCAAAATACCTGGATGTAGCACGTGCGCACCCCCAAAAGGCACATCTTTCACCAACATAATGCCCTGTGTAAAGGCTATGCAAACACATTTTAAGCGTCATAGAAAGTGGGCAGCTTCGTAGAAGTTGTGCAAAGTGTTTTTTTTCTAATTTTGCTAAAGGGAGGTCTAAAGAAACACCTTTTTGTGTGTTCCTTGGTAGGAGTTGCTCTCGGCTTGTCCTCCGTACATTACTACACATGTGTCTGCAGCGTACAATGTATATAGTCCAACAGATTACTAATTGCAATAGGGGGAAACAAAATGTCACCGTTGCTGACAAATGTCACACTACAAGCACTAACGTTGTCATGGGCACAAAAGAACATCCTACCATGGAACACGAAAGCAGACATACACGTGAGTCGCTGAACCGTAGTGCCATTTCCATAGCAAGCACATTACGAAGGACAGCATGTAGAATGTGCGATTTCCCCAACTACCGCGAGGGCCACAGCCCAGTAAAGCATGGCCAGTCTTTCTTCCCTTTCAAGTACTCTTTCACCAGCACTCCTTGATTGGCTACTGTTAAAGTATTATATACGCATCCACCAATTACATCCAAGAACTGTGCATGTAATGCTATCACATCTAATGAACAGTGCATAACAGCTGTTACACATGCAGAGGTGAAGTATCCTGTACATCAAAAGCTCCTCCATGAAAAAGTATTGCACAATGATCTATACGTTCTGCACCCACAAACATCGCCATCGCTACCCATCACCACACCCAGTAGGTATTACTATTTTTTCTAAAGTATAGTGCCAGCTGTGTTATATGTGCACACACCTCTCAACTCACACGCTTTTGACGGGTGTCACCCGCCAAGCTCCCTAAACACCCATAGGAATCAATGGGCTTTCACACGCCAATTACAAAATCAGGTGTCTTCACCCACCCAAGGGCCATGAAAGGTTGAGAGCTATGCGTGCATAGCAACCGTGTAGCTAGGACTAAATCTCTATAACATACTCAAAATTTGTAATGTTTTATCCCCCATTACCTACCATTAAATCGCTCCTACAGTGCTAGGTGGTGCCAAAGGTTCCATTTGCCCACAATAGGCATTGGTATATGAACAAGTTTACTCTGATCTTTTGTGCCGTCATTTTTACAATGCTTTCCCCCACTAAAGCACCTCCTAGCAAATTTGTACAAATCGCGCACAAAGCTATCAGGAACCCTTTCTGACCAAACTGTGCAAAGTGCATACATTTCAAGCATGACAACAGTTTCCATCCGCACATCATACATAACAACAGCAGTTAAGCAATAACATAAGTTATCACCACATTCACAACAGTAACATTCATGAATGTGCATAATGAAATTAAAACCCAAAAGCAATGCCTGCACTCATGTACTATGCATACATATGCAAAGAGCTGCACGCAAATGGATGCCCAAAAACATTGTGCTTTGCACTCTGTACATCTTTCTGCACCTTTTCTCTCATCCTTCCACAATGTACAGTACTGCATTTCCCAAGTAAATAGGTCTACACTAATACACACACACACACACACACACACACACACACATACACACACTAAACTCCCAAATAGCCCACCTACTCCCTTAACAAACATGCTTATGCTCCCAAGCACCCTTAATATTGTACACTTTCCATTTATACACACACACTTAGTCTTCCAGCCAAGACATCCCCTATAGTTTTGAAGAATGCAATTTACAAATGTACGCACTATGTCATTAGCCAACATATTTTCTTACCATCTTCTTATACAGGAGCAGTACCAACCTGTATCTGGAAAGCTATTTGAGTGTGCACTTCAAAATACAGCCTACAATAAACCTACTCTCTCCAATTAAAGAAGTATAATACCAGCATACTCTTGTGTGTTTTACGAAACAAGTGCACTATTGCTTAACTGTAACATATAGATGTGTGCCCATCCAGCAGTATGTACTTCACTGTTACTGATCACACCTCCAGATGCTAAGTGTTAGTTATGTTACCACCATTAGATTAATGCCCACATACTAACATAGTGTCCCCAACCTAACCTTACACACCACTGCACAACCACACATCTGCAGTTAAATAGCTGCCTACCCTCCCATTCACCCATTGACAGACATTGCACACATATACATGTGAACATGTGCACACTCACTCATCCCTTTCTTCGCCAACAGCTACTCCACAATGCCTACCAAATGGCAATTACATAGAAAGCAGTGCAGAAAGAGAGCCAAGCAACCTACAAACACAGAATGTAGCCATTCACTTCAAGCTCAACGTGAACAGAAAGGTGAAGGAGAAGAGCTAATTCAGTAATTAAGGAAAACTGATGCATCTACCAGTAAAGACAGTGTAGGTGATCTGGAAAGTTGTGAGAATATAAAGAAAACCACAAAATACAGTTCAACACACACTACTGCTAAGAGAGCACATACAAATGTTAATATAATCACAAGCAAGCATTCTAAAAAAGTCATTTTACAAAAAATGCTCCACCACAGAGTCCTTCAGATCCTTACAAGTAGAGGGCAGAAATCACTCTCAATCCTCAAAACCTACCATAGAAATGTCATCCTAGAAGCTCTTGTATACAGTGCTATAAGCGTGAAGCGGAAATTGTTTATAGTCATTTTGAAGAGATTGAAACCACTAACAAGATTAATTGGTAAATTGCAAGCACTACTTCAAAACAAACGCAATATGACCATAGATACCTTTGGCCACATCTGTACAGGTGAGTGGAGTCATATCACCAACACAGAGCCATACAATGAAGAATCATACAAACAACAACAAACTAACCAAATTGCCTTACATCCGAGTGTACAAGGGTATGAAAAGATACAAAATACCATAATGCAAGAGGAAACACTGCTTTCAGAAATATCCCCATCAAAATTAGATGTCACTCTCCAATCCACCAAACCAACACGCCTCACCTACAAATCTCCTTGCACATCAATGTGCAACATTAGCCAATGCCTACTCAAAAATTTGCAGCAACTCCACAATCAGTATGTCAAAGGCAACGACAAAATAAAAATAAAAATACTACAAACTATGCACTCTTGTCCAGTGCACAACTAAAGTGGAATCTGAGGACAATCCTTAGCCTGTATTTCTGGACCCGCTTGCAAAAGCACCTTCCACTGTATTAACATGTGAGCAACCCACCATTCTCCAGTCAGAAATCTAGTGTACAAACTGTACTAGGAAAAAACTTTAGCACTCCAACATTTAAATGATATTCTCCTACACGGTACAGCCAAACAAATGCACAATGAAATTGAGCACATCCAAAGGATATACTGTGGAACTGAAGAGCACTTACACACTCTAACATTTTCAGACAACAGTACTGACAACAGTGCATCTATCATCGCTTTATATCACACATACAGAAAAGAAATACAAAAGTTCAAAAGCACTTCTGTTGAAATGCCAAACCAAATATGTGTGTGTTTTCGTAGAACTTTCTATAAAAAGAGCACCAAAACAATAACCAAAGGCCTACACTGGTAATTAGTAATAATGTTGAACTATTGCCACTGCCAAACGTGCTGCAGCAGCTTAATTTGTATGAGAGCATTATAATACAAACAGTGCTCCCAAATCAAGCAATAATACGCCTTCAACCAAAACTGCAAAATTACCTCCCACCGAATTACTGAAAGGCATTCATGGCAAAGCACTCTATTTACCATTAGATCTCAAAGAAAATGTAGACACCCTATGAGTGCAAAGGCCAGTGCACAAATCTTTGATTATCCTGGTACATGGTGTACCTACAAAAGATAAAAGAAATTGGCAACACATAGTGGACTTAACCAAAGTTAGAAAGGCGTTGCAGTACCTTAAAGAAATCAATGAATACTACAAGGAAATAAAGGTTCAAGAAAACCTGAGAGAAACAACCAAAATAATTCAGGACTCCTCAACAAGTGGCCAATTTGAATGTCTAGATCCTAGTGCAGCCGCCAGTATTTTAGACCACTATACAATTCACCCACTGCACTCCAAAGACACCATAGACAATGCACTAGAAACATATCAAATGCTGCAAGCCAAAGGAGCGCCAATCAGTATATGGGAAAAAAGTGTGGAAGCACAAGCCTTTCCTCTACTCTTCCCCACTGGAAAAAGTGAAAGATATGATGAAAGAAGCACACAAATAACAGCATCAGAATACCGCTGTTTACAAATGTATTCTGAAGGCCCTAGATTTCGACAGAACGCGGAGTACATATTCCACCTGCTCTTTGAAAGTGAACTAGCAACGCTATGTTATTGAGTTACCCACACATTAAAAACAGGTTCCCATTTCCAAAACATGTCTGTTACACAACTACTTCAAAAGGTGCAAAAGAAGGGCAAAGTTTTACAGTCAGGTGTTACAAATCTCTTGGCAAACATGTGTGGTACGAAAGAGTACTGTTTCTGACAGCACACAGATGTACGGTGTATGCTATGCAACCTTGGCCCTCCCACATGGTTTGTCACTTTAAGTTGTGCTGAGCATGTATGGGAAGAGTTGCACACTCACCTACTCATAGGAAACAAACAAAAAAACAGGTGTAGACATGAAAAGACTAGGAGAGCTGTGCTCTCTCGATCCAGTAAATGTTTCACGGTACTTTCATCATTGCTTCCTTGCCATGCTGCACTTCATTTGAAATAAAGCACTTCCTCCCCTTGGAGAAGTGGAACACTTCTTTTGGAGAAAAGAATATCAAGCCAGAGGAGCACCACACATCCACATGCTTTTGTGGATTAAAAATGCTCCTCAATGTGGTGAGGAAAGTGATGAAACTGTTTTGCAGTTCATTCACAAATATGTCACTTGCGAAATCCCTTTGGAGAGTACCCAAAGTATCCTATGAGCACACATTTTGCAATTCCAAAGACACAAGTGTGGCAAGTATTGTCGATTGCAAATATAGGAACAGAGGCAAATACACCAAATGCCACTTTGGTTTCCCTAGACCAGGTTCAACAACAGGCCTAGTAAACAGCTTCATGTCTTTGGTTTAACACAGTGTGAAAGTAAAATCTCTTAAAAACACATACTGCATAAAAAGGAGCAAAGCATCAAAGTAAATCAATGATTACAATGCAATTATTGCCATTTTATGGAATGCCAATGTTGATGTACAGTGCATTGCAGACAATTCCACTGCTGTTGCACGATATGTCACTGCCTACTTATCCAAAGCAGAGAAAACAGAGCTCAAAGACTTCTGGGATGACATATCCTCTGACAAAACACTGGCACAAACATTGTACAGCTTTGGCATTAAAATACTGTGCCATAGAGAATGTGGCAGCTATGAACCTGCAGATACTTGGGCATGCTGCATCCAGAAGAAGAGTACTTAAATTAAACGAAGACATACAAACAATATCCAAAAGCAATCCCAGGAGCCAGGACATTTTGAAGAACAACTTCTTGGACACATACTCCCAAAGAGAAGTAATACTTTACAAGCCTTGTGCTTGTACCCGGTAGCCCAAAGCCTCTCATCCAAAAACAACATTACACCAAATGAGGAGAAAGGTAGATACATAGTGGAAAGTTGTGAAGGCAGACTGGTGAGACTTATCAAATGCAGCCTAATTAATCATATGAAGTCCTCAAAATAACAAACTGTACTACATGGCTCTACTGCAACTTTTCAAACCATGGAGAAAAGAAGAAGATTTATTAGCCACCTACACCTCCTATGAAGATGCTTTCGGAGCCACTGAAAGTACAATTTCAGATGAAACCCTTACACGGTACAAAACCATATTGAACAGTGAACGCCAAGAAGAAGAAGAACTTCAAGTACAACTAACTGTAGACACGTCTGAAAGCAGTGAACCTTCACAAACAGGCAGACAAAAACCTCTTGGAGAGCTTCTCATAGACAGAGGTAACCACCACTATGCTTCAGTATGAGCACTCTACAGAAGAGTTGGCAGTACTTAAATCCCAACGAAACGATGAACAGCATGCCATTTTTGTAGAAGTAAGTGAAACCATTGAAGATGGTATACAGCATGAAAATAAAACTTGCACATGTGACAACTATAAAGCTGTACTGCTCTATGTAAGTGGTAAGTGGTGAAGCTGGGTCAGGTAAAATATTCTTAATAAAAATGATCAGTAAATGCCTCCAACAATTAACAAACAACAACCTTTCTGCAGTTATAACCGCCCCTACAGGTTTGGCTGCCAACAACATTGGTGGAGTAACTCTACACCGATTGCTACTCCTTCCAGTAGAACACCAAAGCAAATTAGAGTACTGTAAACTTTCAGCAGAATCTGCTATGGAGCTACGCCGACTTTTGAAACAAATGCAAATTGCAAATGCTACTAATAGATGAGGTGAGCATGGTCTACAAACTAATATTGGCTTTGATTCACCTCAGATTGCAAGAGTTACTCAAAACAGACTACGAAGAACTCTTTGGAGGAAAACATGTCATTGGCCCTCATTACAACACTGGCGCTAAACCATTACGCTATTAGCACCATGGTTGCTGCCGGTATTGTAACGAGTCCGCCATGGTGAAATGGGGAAGTACCACCCCATTCCAAGGTTGGTGGGGCGGTACTTCCCCATTTCACCATGGCCCTTGCCCATTTCCATTTTTGCCCCATAGGGCATAATGGGAATGGGGAAGGCGGTCATTACGGTACCGCAAATTGCGGTACTGTAATTAGCACCAAGGTCCCTTTGCAGGTCCATTCCTTAACGGCTGGTAAAACCAGCCATTAAGGTGAGAACCCGCAAAGGGACCTCATAATCAGGCGCTAAGGTATTACCGGTACCGGTACCCTTACCAGTACTGGTAATCCCTTAGCGCCAGGGTCGTTTTTTGAGATCTCCTTCAATTGACACTAGTCAAAGGTGAACCTATCTTCAAAACCATAGGACACAAACAGTGCCGTAAAAGTCTTGGAAGCATCAGGAATGTAAATATTTGGCAACATTTCCAATACAGATAACTAACTCAAAACATGTGTCAGTCTGCAGACCTCACCTATACCAACATTTAAAAAAACATATGGATTGGTGTACTATCAAAGAAGGCACAGTCTTCCCTCAATAGTAGATGCATCCATCAGCTGTAGGGGAGTAACGCATGTGCTACTGATGTCATGGAACAATTAGCTCAGAAGAAAATCAGCTTTATGGCCTAAATGCCAACGCTAGCAAGCTGCGCACAATGTAATGCAACAGTGCTGCAAAAAGAAAAACAACCACTTGTGCAAATTCATGCCACAGACAAACTGGACGTACACAGTATGGCAATACCTATGTGTCAACAAGGCATATGACTACAAGCCTTGGAGAACTCCATCTCCAACACAGATGGTTTGGAGAAAATGTTAACTTTATGTGTAGAGTTATGCTAAAGCGTAACATTGACGTAGAGAAGGTTTAGTTAATGGAGCACTTGGTACAGTTGTTAGCTTCCAGACATACCCATGGGACAACAGCATTCAGTTTGTAAACAACAAGTTTGATACACTTTCAGAAATCAAAAATATATGACGCACAACTGCGAAATTCCTTCTTTTCAAAGACATTTATGTACGTAGAGAACAGTTTTCTCTCTCGCTAACTTATGCAGTAACTATTCTTAAATCGCAAGATGTAACCCTAGATCAAGCATTGATTGATATTGGCAACACAGTCTTCAAAGAAGGCATGAGTTACATAGCACTGTCACAGCTAGGTACACTGGAAGGACTGTATCTAGTTAATTTTGATGCAACTGAAGTCAGTGCAGAAATTCCTTGCATCATAGAGTACAATAGAGTATGTGCACTCTACACACCCCATCTAAATATGTACCCTATTCCTCAAAAACCAAATGGTTTGAAAAGAAGGCTCATTCCATCAGACGTATTAAATGATTTCGCCACACTACCATCAAATAAATTGAAAGAAACTCATACTACAGCAACTACCAAAAGCACATACAAAATAAGTAAAATAGACAAACTGTCATGACCACTGTGAGGGGGCACAAGTTGTGCCACAAGCTGGTTCCCACAAGAACCCTGAGGGCCTTAAAAGCACTGCAAAAGGGCTCCTGGAGCCAGTCCTGGCACCTTTGGCACCAGGCTCATATGTAGGAAGGAAGGGCTGTTCAAACTAGGTCCCATTTATGTACATGGGACTTTAAATCCAACATGGAAGCACCCACACAGTCTAGATCTAAGAACCAAGCCATGTGATCTAGTGTTTTGGGTGTGGAAGGCCAGGAACTACTTTCCCTGGTACTACTTTACCTGGGCTATATAAACCACACCCTGACTGCAGTACACACTTCGTGTTACTCTGCCACCAGCAGTGTGACGCTCACAGTATCCAGCTCCTGGTCTTCAGCATCTTCCTGTAATCCTGCAAGAACAAGAACAAGATTATTCTGTCTTACCTGAGAAAACACCATCCAGCACTCAGCATCTCAACTGGGCTGCAATCTGTAGAAACCAAGAGAAGAAGAAACATCACTCACCTGTGAGTACTAGCTTAAGTACTTCCGTCGAACTGCTACCACAGTTGTTGTTCGAACATTGCAACCTGCAATAACGAGAAAGGGAAAAACAATATTAGAACGCACGCTTCCAAAACCTCGAATTCCATCAGTCTTACCTGAATTCCATCGCGCAATGCCACGCTTCCATCCGGAGCACCATAGCAACATCTGCAAATGAAAAGAGACATATTCAGGTTCGCTTTCAATATTAAACAACTGCACATCGCTGTACTTACCTTAACGGATTCCAGCAGCCTGTTTTTCATCGCGCTCTCATCCACTCACAGCACCACAGCGGCCTGTGAGGAGAAGAAGAAGAAAACACAGGTTAGCTTTAAAAGACAATAAAGGCGCTGCGCTTCGCGCTTTCTCTTACCTAGAAACACACTCTCCATCCGGCATGCCAGCAACAAGACCTTTGCACCTGAAAAGAAGGAGATAAAGACATTAACAAATTCCCACAATAAATAGTACAAAGACTTACAATTAACAAACCTACCTGCCTACCAGCAGATTCGGGGTCACAGCAGGCCTGGGCCCAAGGAAGGCATACTTCACCAGTGAAGCAACTCGGGCAGCTCGCCAACAATCGTCAAGCGCTCCTGCACAAGAAACGCAGGACGGATAGCTCACCCTACAAATAACTAAGATTCATTATTCAGCACTGGGCAACTACGCATCCAGGGTTCCAGATCTCAGAGCCTTCCAGACACCCCTGGGGATATCAGGTGGGCGTAACAGAACACATAGCCTTTAGACCATATCCACCTGGGCATCATGGAGACATCTGAGACTGATCAGTTAGACCAGCTTTTGGGACAATTACGCACCGAGGTACACGCAGCCCGGCAGAAAACCAATGCCTTACAATGAGAGTTAATAGTCACAAAAGAATGTACTGATGAACTAAGCAAACAGCTACTACAAACACAGGCGGGGCAGGCTCCATTACCCTGATTCGCCCCATCCGTCGCTACACCATCATCAGTCAATTCAGTACAGATAACATTGCCGGGAGCAGTACCCCTGGAACCACCAGCACGGTTTAATCGAGACCCCAGAAGGTACGCAACATTCATGAACCAGTGCTGCTTCCATTTTCTTTGGAAGCCTGGGGCTTTCCCAAACGACCAGGCGAGGGTGGCCTTTGTGTTATCATATTTGAGTGGAACTGCCGCAGAATGGTCGGTACATTTAGTGTGCTGGGATGACCCATTACTGCAGAACTTCAGGGGTTTTCAACAATAGATGGAAAAGTTATTTGCTTGACTCTTGCATGGACAAGCTCTTGATAACAAACTCCTGTCCCTCCACCAATGGAATTGAGATTTGCTGACTTATATTGCCACCTTTAATAGACTGGCTGTAGAAGCGGGGTGGCCAGAAGATAAAAGAACCATGTTGTTTCATTGGGGCCTATGAGGAGACCTGAAGGATGTCCTTGCTCAAGTGGTAGACCCACCTAAAGACTGTGCAGAGTTTATCTACCTGGTAGTTCAGTTGGACCACAGATTACTGGATTGAAGAACAGACCGAAGTAGACTCGAAAATCGTGCCATGTATGTACGTTCAAAAGATAATGTTCAATGTCCATCAGAAAGTACCACAGAACCCATGCAGAGTGGAGGAGTTCGAGCACCTTTAACCAAGGTTGAAAGAGACAAGAGGAGACAGCTACAGTTATGCCTATATTGCGGCAAATCGGGTCACTACCTCAAAGAATGCCCAGCGAAACCTCCAAGGAAGGTGGTAGGCGCTACAGAGAAAGAAGATGATGTAAAGGAATCGGAAAACTACCAGGCACAGCAAGCATAGAGGTCCGCTTGTCGAGCGAGAAGGATGAGTCACAGACCTCACATTTCGCCTAGCAGTAACCTTGATCAATCACCAACGACCGTCACGGATGCATGCCATAGAGACATACATAGACAGCGGAGCAGTTGGTAATTACATAGATCGAGATCTGGCAAGAGAAATGGGACTTCCCTTATGCACAAAACCAACAACTGAAAAGGTAACTACTGCTGACGATACAGAAATTGCTTCGGGACTAGTAACCCAATGCACAACAGAATTAACCCTTCAGTGACAAGATGGACATCAAGAAGCAATCATGTTTGGCCTCATCAAAGCTCCTCAGTTCCGGTTGATCTTAGGGATGCCATGGTTAGTAACTCACAATCCCCACATAGACTGGCGTGCAAAGAGACTGACCTTTTCCAATGAATGCGCCCACGCTTGCTACCCAAAATCTATACCACAGCCAAACCTGAAATCTGTTCAAGGAATAGCATTGGGATCGTGGAACCAATGGACACCTTACCAAAAGAATATAAGGTTTATCAAGATGTTTTTCAGAAGGAACAGGCTAACACATTACTGCCACAAAGGCCCTATGACTGTCAGATCGACCTGATACCTGGCACACAGGTTCCTTGTGGTTGAATTTATGCAATTACGGAAACCGAAAATCTCCACTTGAAGTCCTATCTGGATCAATACCTGGCTAATGGGTTTATCCACACCTTCAAAGTCACCGGCAGCCTCTCCCTTATTCTTCGTACCCAAGAAGTAAGGAGATTTGAGGACTTGCATCAATTACCACGCACTTAATCAAATCACAGTAAAAGACTGATACCTTTTGCCCCTTATCCCGGAACTGTTGGTCCAAGTCAAGGATGCCCGAATCTACACCACACTAGACCTCAGAGGAGCATACCACCTTGTACGTGTTAAGAAAGATGATGAATGGAAAACCGCATTTCGCACCAAGTATGGCCTGTACGAATATCAGGTAATGCCTTTCGGGCTGTGCAACGCTCCTGCAGCGTTCCAATACTTCATGAATGATGTATTACGGGACTTAATCCATGTCTGTGCCCTGGTCTATATTGATGACATCCTGGTGTGTTCCCCCTCTGAAAGAGATCATGTGGAATATGTTCGCTCAGTCCTTGCAAACCTTTGCCAGCACAAACTGTACGCTAAACTCGAGAAATGCTCCATCCATGTCACCGAAGTTGAGTTCCTCGGTTTTGTTCTCTCGCCAAAGGGAGTCAATATGGATTTACACAAAGTAGATGCCATCCTTAATTGGCTGTCAGCTTCTTAACTTAAGGGAACACAAAGCATGCAAATTTATATCGCCGATTTATTCCAGGTTTCTCATGAATAGTCCACCCAATCACATCGTTACTGAGAAAAAACAAAAACAAATTCCAATGGACTGAAGAGGCGGAACAGTCCTTTCAAGAACTCAAGAAAAGATTCACCTCTGCGCCAATTTTATGACATCCTCGCCCTGATATCCCCTATGTTGTGGAAACTGATGCTTCAAGCGTAGCTATGGGAGCAGTTCTCTCTCAAAGAGATCCAGAGACAGGCCAATTACACCCAGTGGACTGAAGAGGCGGAACAGTCCTTTCAAGAACTCAGGAAAAGATTCACCTCTGCGCCAATTTTATGACATCCTCGCCCTGATATCCCCTATGTTGTGGAAACTGATGCTTCAAGCGTAGCTATGGGAGCAGTTCTCTCTCAAAGAGATCCAGAGACAGGCCAATTACACCCAGTGGCCGTTTGGTCACGTAAATTCTCACCACCAGAACGTAACTATGCAATTACAGAAAAAGAATTGTTAGCAATAAAATAGCCTTCAAAGCCTGGTGGCAGTATCTATTAGGTGCCAGACATGCCATCACAGTAATCACAGATCACCGAAACTTTCAATACCTAAAGTCAGCAAAGCCCAATCGTCACGACAGTTGCAGTGGGCTCTATTCTTCGCAGAATACGATTACGTAATAACATACCGACCGGGAGTTCGGAATGGGTGAGGCCGATGCCTTGTCTCGTATGGGTGTTGAAGAGAAAACAAACAGTACCCTGGACCCTGTTGCCGTTATCCCAAGTGAGAAACTACTGGGACTCACCACCACATTGACTCTGAGTGAACTTCAAGATAAGATTCGAACCTTAATGAACCCCGAGATCTTGCAGAAATGGAATTCCCAAAATGAACATCACACAGTTCTGGATTGATTACCCTACTTCAGGGAACGATTATATCTACCAAGTAAAGATCTGCAAGAATTGGTCATGTCTGGTTATCACGATTCCCTGATCGGAGGCCATCCCAGAATTGCTAAGACTCTAGCCAAGGTTAAACGGAATTATTTGTGGCCAACTTGGCGTAAGGTCATTGCTCGATTCATTCTATCCTGTGGGATATGTGCACAGAATAAATCACAAAAACAGAAACCAGCTGGCCTCTTACAACCATTGGATATTCCACCGGCTCCCTGGCATACTGTTTCTTTGATTTTATTACAGACTTACCTCCCTGTCAAGGTTTTAATACCATTCTGGTGGTTGTAGACCTTTTCTCTAAAATGGCATATTTAATTCCATTCAAAGGACTTCCTAATGCTACCGGTTTGGCAAAAGCATTTCTTGAACAGATTTTAAAACTGCATGGTTTCCCCTCAGTCCTAATCTCAGATCGTGGAAGCCAATTTGTATCCAATTTCTGCAGGAAATGTTGTACCATGGAACAAATTGATGTTCGATTATCCACTAGCCATCACCCCCAAACGGATGGACAAACAGAAAGAACAAACCAGACATTAGAACAGTATCTACATTGCATGCTGCATCAAGTGGAAGATAATTGGAAAGACTTGATATGGATAGCGGAATACGCATACAATAACTCCATAGACACCAGCACGGGACAAAGCCTGTTCTACACAATATACGGAAGACATCCACATACCTCTAAACTAGTCTCCACCACAACCTTGAAAATGCCAGCAGTGAAGACTCTACACACAAGCATAATCCACGCCTTTAAATGGGCAAATTAACATTTACTGCAAGCCAAAGACAGACCAAAGAAATTCTCGGACCGGCATCGAAAGAAAGCTCCCGATTACCAAGTTGGAGACGAAGTCTGTTTGCCATCAAAACATGTGCTCATGAAAGGTACCCGGACCTTTCGTCCAAGATATCTAGGACCCTATACCATAGAATCAGTGATAAATCCAGTGGCTAACAAGTTAGCCTTACCACCAAGCATGCAAATTCATCCGGTGTTCCATGTGTCACTTGTAAAACCTGTACAACCAGGATCCCGAGTTTTAACACTAACAAAACCTGTGCTAGTTGATGGAGAGTCTGAATTTGAAGTTAAAAAAATCCTGGATTTGAAACGTACCAGATCTAAGCTATACTATTTAGTGGACTGGAAAGGGTACGGGCCTCAAGACAGAACTTGGGAACCAAGTGAACATATTCACGCACCACGTCTAATTAAGAGGTTTCACCTGGATAACGCCACCAAACTTGGACCGGACAGGAAGGATACCATGAGAGGGGCCTTGGGGGGGAGTGCTGTCATGACCACTGTGAGAGGGCACAGGTTGTGCTACAAGCAGGCTCCCACCAGAACCCTAAGGGCCTTAAAACCACTGCAAAATGGGCCCTGGAGCCAGTCCTTGCGCCTTTGGCACCAGGCTTATATATAGGAAGGAAGGGCTTTTCAAACTAGGTCCCATTTATATACATGGGTCTTTTACTCCAACATGGAAGCACCCACACAGTCTAGTTCTAAGAACCAAGCCATGCGGTCTAGTGTTTTGGGTGCGGCAGGCTACTTTCCCTGGTACTACTTTACCTGGGCTGTATAAACCAAACCCTGACAGCAGAACACACTTCGTGTTATTCTGCCACCAGCAGCGTGACACTCACTGTGTCCAGCTCCTGGTCTTCAGCATCTTCCTGTAATCCTGCAAGAACAAGAACAAGATTATTCTGTCTTACCTGAGAAAACACCATCCAGCACTCAGCATCTCAACTGGGCTGCAATCTGTGGAAACCGAGAGAAGAAGACACATCACTCACCTGTGAGTACTAGCTTAAGGACTTCCGGCGAACAGCTACCACAGCTGATGTTCGAACATTGCGACTTGCAATAACGAGAAAGGGAAAAACAATATAAGAACGCGCGCTTCCAAAACCTCAAATTCCATCAGTCTTATCTGAATTCCATCGTGCTACGCCATGCTTCCATCCAGAGCACCACAGCAACATCTGCAAAGGAAAAGAGACATATTCAGGTTCACTTTCAATATTAAACAGCAGCACAGCGCTGTACTTACCTTAACAGATTCCGAAGGCCTGTTTTTCATCGCGCTCTCATCCACTTGCAGACCACAGCGGCCTGTGAGGAGAAGAAGAAGAAAACACAGGTTAGCTTTAAAAGACAATAAAGGCGCTGCACTTCGCGCTTTCTCTTACCTAGAAACGTGCCTCTCCATCCGGCACAACAGCATCAAGACCTTTGCACCTGAAAAGAGGGAGAAAAAGACATTAACGAATTCCCACCATAAACAGAACAAAGACTTACAATTAACAAACTTACCTGCCTACCAGCAGATTCAGGGACACAGCAGGCCTGGGCCCAAGGAAGGCGTATTGCACCACTGAACAAATGAAAAGCGGCCCTGCACAAGAAACGCAGGACGGATAGCTCACCCTACAAATAACTAAGATTCATTATTCAGCACTGGGCAACTACACATCCAGGGTTCCAGATCTCAGAGCCTTCCAGACGCCCCCGTGGATATCAGGTGAGCGTAACACAAACCTCTGCAATGAAAACATGTATTTAAATGGCGCAGACCAGTTGTGTTTGCAAATGCTCGAACTTCACAGAAATGTAGTAAGTAATCCTGACACCATTTACAGTGTCTCAGGAATAAGGCAAGAATTGGACTACAGTGCTGGAATGGTGAAATTCACTTTAAACCAACATGAATTTCCACAGGAATTTCTAATGTACTTACTACAAATACTGAAAAGAATGAACATACTTATAAATGCAATGTTTCACATTTCCTACATGTGGAAAGATGCATGCACTCTTTGCAACCATATCATTCAGGAGAAAGTCCCTCACACATTCTTTGTAAATGTATCAATACCTAACTTGACTCCATACCATTTCAGCAACTGGTGCAAATTGCAAACCATAGCATGTGGTGTACGTTGTGCAATTCTGATATTCTTTCGACGCTACATAAACACCCACATAGTCTACATGTGATAGTAATGCTCTTAAGATACAATGCCGACGTTGCCAAAAACAACTGCAAACTTATTACCTTTACACTAATAGGTATCACTTGGCAAAAAAAACCTTCACAACTGTAGCCATAATCTACCACACAGGGGACTCCACCAATGGAGGCCACTATACAGTTGTATACGAATTGTTTGTTTTACAATTGTTCGAATTACAATTGACCTTTTCACAACTGACCAAATTGTGAAGGTCAATTGTAAAATATTGGCGGGGTGTTTAACGCACCCCCCTACCCAATGCAAACCCCCCTAAGACCCCTTATACATATTATTTATATTATATTAAACCGATTGAACAATTGTAAATTAACAATTTGGGTAATACCCACTATACTGCATACATTAGAAAGCAATCTTCATGGTGGAAATGCAATGATACTTCCACCAGTGCAAAGCACAGACTACCTGCAAATATTGCAAATGCCTACTTAATATTCTTGAAGCCAAAATGTACTCATTGATGTACAAACCTAGTATACCTTACTCCCTACCACCAACCAGTACCTTCATAAGTAGACAAAACATGTCTTTCCTTCCACACTATCGACCTAAAGCAACATACCATACTGGAAGCATTGACGAAATGTGCTACAGTTTGTGTTGGACAATTTTATCCCCAATGAACCCAAGGAGTACAGTCACACAAATAGTACCTAACGCACAGTACCAGTATTTTCCACTGGATATGTGGAAGGGAAAGTATGAGGGTTCAAAACTATCCTCAGTAACCTCTAAAATCACCATTTATGCAAATCAGTCATCATCTATCTGAGAATAGTCATACAACTCCAACACATATGGACGTATCACCACGTAAATCTGCAAATGGACAGTACCACTTCAAAATGTACACAAATGTCCAAGTAACCACAGGAATGCACAAGCTTATCTGCGTACCCTTTACGAACGGGACACTGTAAACAGTTAGAATACGCCACCTGATATCTAACTGCAACCTGAATACGACAATGTTATTTGCAGCATCACAACTACCCAACTAAACGTTCAACAACTACTGTGCTACAAACATAGCGTCAAACACTTACAAAGTATGAGCAGTTACAGTATGCCAACAGGTACGTAACTACTGTCAGAATTCTGCACTAGCACAGAACAATATTGTAATACTTGCAAACCACCAGCAGCAAGCAAACACATTAACAACAGTGGTACAAAAAGGAAGCAGGTGAAGATTTCCAAATCACCACCTGCTATACAATGCCATCCATCCTACCAACATGTATAGTTCAGATAGTGTGCACCATTACATTTCCTCCTACTTCAAGAGTACACCTTAAACAGTGTTGTAACCAATCCAAACGTCACTATCATTCATTGCGCACCATAGCAGCAATTACATTTTGAAGTTTGTTTTTAAATCCAGCATGGATTTATTTTCCCCACAGACCCAATGATTATGCAAAGAACCACAGGAACTGTGCTGATTGCACAAAACACTGGTTCAAAGTGTAGTATTTAGGAAGTACTAGTTATGAGAGTCCACATAATAAAGAAATGTATGCTATGTAGTGGACTGCAAACTAACGAAATACCTGCGCTAACATATTCTGTTATCTTTCCCAAAGATTATGCAGCAACCAGTACCACAACATTTTACACTCCATACACAAAACCCAGTGCAGGCCTTCCTCAATCAAAACAGTAAGTTTGCAACGATTGATATTATACTTCTCTACCATATCCACAGTACAATAAGTGCACTTATTTCTGCTATACACATACCAATACCACCATATACATTGCACACCTATATTACACTATGCAGCTTGTGCCTAAGCCCTACACGCTGCACTACACCTTGTACATTGTAGGGCCTCCAGCCATTCACTAAACATTGTACACCCTGACCACTATTGCCACTGCACTGCAGAACTATACATACAAACATCTGTCCATGTACCTCTAACCCCACACCCACCCCTCTAACACAGCCAACTACCCCCTAGCCGCTACAGTTGACATTGGCTGCTATTTCTTCCAAAAAATACATAACCTGTTTCCTACGTGCACTGGTCACCTAAGCCTATCATAAGTGCACACATTGAATTAATAACACAACAGTCACCTACCCTACAATCTGCACAATCACAACAATACAACTTCATGCATGCATCAATACATCTTACGTAACTGTTGTAACTGCTGCAACATTTGGCTCCTTTCTTTCCACTGGCACTGTGTAGGTCATTAGGTCATTTTCATTGTTATCTACACCATTTCCAAGAAATAACCAACCCATATTTCACTGCTGCGCATAGATCGTAGCTCTTCAGCCATATTGCAACCACTGCCTGTTGCTTAACTTTTTAAACTTCTGTTTCCCTTTTTTATTGTGTAAAGAAAACACCATTCAAAGCCTATAACTGCCTTATAATGTTAGACAAACATTCACACTAACTGCTTTCCTTTCTAGAACAGTAGACCCAAACAAGGTCATGCAGCACGGCGCCAAACTGCGTACGATGGACTACCCACCCACGTCTTCTGAAGCAGCAAACACAGTCTGACATCACCGACAGTTGCCTCATAACACACTGCACATATAACTGGTCCTTACCCACTGTAAAAGCAGATTTTATACATGTTTCCATCTGTGCATTCATGGCACCATGTGTACGGCACCATCATATCAACTTGTACGTTGCACTACCGTCACCGTAATGACACTACCAACATTCCTAAATACATGCTAGAATCGAATCACGTTGCCAGCTGATTCCCTCCTTTTCTACCCGCCTCATCTCTGTAAATCGAAACCTAACATACCTCTCTTTCAACAGGACACACACTCATTATAAAACAGCCTTGAGGGGGAAGCATGTTTAGCTCCAAGGTCAGATATTGAATAGAGGTCTAGCAAAAAAAGATACATAACTTTCACTAGAGTTGCTCTGTCCATGTGCCTCAAAGGTAGTCTGCAACGCTTCCATATGCCGTACACTGCAATTTCATGCCCACCCAATAGAAGCATGGAATTTGCTGAAATTAAGTAAGTACACCTTTACATCACATGTGTATTACGATTAATATTTATTAACATGCTCCTCAGTATGCATATTTAAAAAAGTACTCTACCGCTCACTTTCTCTCTGTACATTACACAGACCTTTGTGACGGCAGTAAAACAACGCTGTTACACTGCCATGTCTCCACCATTCCCAGAAAATTGCAACTGTCATTGTACTTTCGAATGCTGCCCTTCTTCCCAACCCCCCAAATGCATACATACAGGGCAAGACGAACATGGAACACAAGTCGTACACTAAAGCACCACACATTCTGTGCACTTGCACACTGCTACATTCCCTGATCTGCCCTTTGTATGCCCTTTCACACAATTACTACGTCTACATACCCCCAGTGCACTGTACGTTATAACGACCACTGGTGTATGCAGCGGTCAACCGGCACACAAACATCTACTCACATTTCATTGACGCACTTCTTACCAAAGCAGCTCCTCCATTCTCCAACAATCCGAGGTGACCCCCATTAGGTTTCTTGCTGTATTACTTTCTTTGCAGACACATTGTGCCGTGGGTCCAACTACACTCGCTACCTCTGTCAACTTTTGTAAAAAGGAAATACATGAAAACAGCATCTAGTCCCAAACGGTTCCAAGACATTTTCTTGTGTGCAGCCATACAATCACAGTATTACCTACAAACCAGAGACCAAGGCATATGGAAGCGTCATAACATATGACGCTACGCACTAACACACAGTTCATGGTGCATTAGGCAGGTAGCTATTGCTACATTATCCTTCCCGCAAAATTTTGACCTGTATGCTGCAACTAATACCTGCTACTTACATCTACTCTAATTCCTCTTTCTACTCAGCTATCTTGCACCTTACTGCGCGTGCCTCCCCTTCCATGTTCCAATAGACGGTGGGTGGACCTACCATTGGAAGATTACCTTAAGCAATTTCTTTTCCATCTTTATTATCTGGGCTGACCGATAGGGCCCGGTATGTCCACTTTCATTTCCTGCTATACGAACCAACCTGCAAACCTTTATTTGGTAAGGCATCCCAGAGGCACCAAATGCTAGCTTCTCTACCTTTCAAAGCAAATGTATTCTTCTACACAGGCCACCAAGCACCACTTTGCTAGACGAGAACAGAAATACAGAAATGCACAGATGGCATTGGTCACTGGATTTTGTTTGCAAAATAAAAGAGCGGTGAATGCACCAACTGGCAGTTTGTCGTTTACATTCTGTGGAAAAATAAAGCACTTCCAACCACTCACTTTATTGTTACTAAAGTATAGAATGTTCTGGAGCCGTATACTCTGTGTGCTCATGTCTGCTTTTGCTTTTGTTTATGTTGTTCCTTTCCAGAGGTAGGTGCTCACATGACAGAGTGCACTACGCTTGGCACGCACATAAAATAATAAGTGGAGTGCACACCGTGAGGAACGACTCTCCACAAGTAAAGTCACTGATGCCAGTGACTGCTGCAATGGTGTATGCGGCACACAAGCATAGCTAACGGAAGTGATGCACACATTAAAATTACACACACTATAAGCTCCAACCGCTTCTGTTGCCCATCTCAACAAGTACGCCAAACAAAGGTAACAGTCAGATGGCCTGCCGGCGTTCATGATGTTGTCGGCTGCAAATGTATGTGTGTTGGACTGTACATTATCCATACTTTACATGTGTAATGCTTATTAACTCATGTCATGTCGCACTACCTTCCTTCGCTCTCAAAGTACAGGGTATTATCAGAGGTATACCATACTGCACATTAATTGTGACATCTCAGTACGTGAATGGCAACAAGGCCAATGACGTTCACCATATTCAAGTGCAGTCACTTCACGCCACCTCTACTGGTGTGCCATCCTTCACAACCATGCTATGACAATGAGCACCCACAGGAGACATAAACATTTCCAACCGTGTACGCTGGAGTTACATATCAGTATAAGAACTGACCCAAAGAAGGCAACATTCTGAAACCTACTTCTGAACAATGTCCACATTGTTATGTCAAAGGCCCGTAGCCATCCATACATGCCAGTAGGCGCTTGCCACTCCCAACACAACATGGTACACCGATTGCAAAAAATACACTCCCCATCCTCATTAGACTCTAAAGGTTGTTACCTGCACACCTAACCCACAACGCTTCATATGTTAGTATCTGTATACATGGGCCATGTTGCAAACGTTACGCATTAAAACAATCCTTTCATGTCCCACTTTCTTACCACACTCCCTGAGGCGAAGCTCTGTGCATGGCCACACCACTCCTAATGCAAATCTTGTCTTATCTCACCAATGCTCCTTTACGAACTGCACTATGTCCTCCACAGTGATTCTGCAAAGGCGCAGACCTTAGGACACTTACATATTTACAAGTGTATTGTATGGCACAAGGTGTGCTTATAATAACTCATGCAAATGATCTAAGGCAAAGTGAACATACTCGTTGTACATTTGTCTGCAATCTACATACCAATATCACAGTTCTCCCATACATAGCAGCATTATGGTGGAGGTTTGTTAGCAGCAGCCTACTCCTTTGCCACACCCACTGCAAAGCAATAGACCCATGCATGGAAAAATGTCACCACTTACCTTTTCTGTCTACAGGTACATATTGGTACAGTAATGAATCGAATCGAGGCAACTTTCTGTTACCTACTTCCAACTAGTGCCCACCCTGTTATGTCCAAAGGACCCAGCCATGCACACATGCCAGTATGGGTTTTGGAGGCACAATACAACATAGCACTCTGACTGCAAATATTCTCATATTCTCTCCAATGCACTCCCCATCCCCAATGGAGTCTGCCTACACTCACCAAAAAATGATAGTCGCCTCTACAACTACCCACCGATAAAGTATATGTGAGTACCTGCGTACAAATTCCTTCCATGTGCCAAGTTTTGACTGCCCTCCCTAAAACAAGGCTGTGCCCAACCCCCACGCTCTTGGGTACATAGGCGGAGGCCTATGTCCTCCGCCCATCCAACAAATAGCCTATTCCTTCAACACACCCACTAAATGCAATAGAAGCATGCATGCTACCATGTGGCCACGTACCTTTCCTGACTATCGGTACGTATGGGTACACTAACAAACTCACACAACGGTACATTCTCCAACCTACTTCCAACCAGTGGCCAAACTTTTACATCCAATAGCCCTAGTCATGCACACAATCCAGTACACCTTTGCAGGCACAACACACCATAATACATCAACTGCAAATACCCTCATATTACCTCCAATTTACTCCCCATCCCCAATGCATTCTACCTGGACTCAATTCACTCTTTCTAGGTATTTGTGTGCAATTCGCACACCATCATTCCGGTCCTCCCATATATGCCTACATTGCGTTTCAGGTATTGTGCCGAACACCTATGCTACTCTTTGTACAAATGTGTGCAATCCACATACAAATATCACAGTATTCAGATACATTGCAGCATTTTGTTGCAGATTTGTTGCCAGCAGCCTACTCCTTCGCCACACCCACTGTAAAGCAATGGAGCCATTCATGGAAACATGTGACCACTTAGCTTTCCTGTCCACAGGTACATATTGTATAGTACTGAACCCAATCAAGGCAACCTTCTATAACCTACATCCAACCAGTGGCCACCCTGTTATGTTCAAGGGCCCCAGCCATGCACACAAGCCAGTATGGGTTTTGCAGGCACAATACAACTTAGCACTCGGATGGCAAATATCCTCATATTGTCTCCAATGCACTCCCCATCCCATATGGAGTCTGCCTGCACTCACCAAAAAATGATAGTCGCCTCTACAACTGCCCACCAATAAAGTATATGTGAGTACCTGGGTACAAATTCCTTCCATGTGCCAATGTCTGACTGCCCTCTCTAAAGCAAGGCTGTGCACAAGCCCTAGGCTCAATTGCCTAGTCCTACTACACACCAACTGGAAGGCAATAGATGCATGCATGGTAACATTTGCCAAAGTGCTTTCCTGCCTACAAGTCCGTATAGCTACACAAGCGGACCCAAACAAGCCACGATTCTCACACCTACTTCCATCAGTTATGGCCAAGCGCCGTAGCCATGCACACAAGGCAGTAGGGCCTTTGCAGGCACAACACAACATAGTACACCGACTGCAATATCCTCATATTATCGCCAAAGCACTCCCCATCCCCTATACAGTCTGCCTACACTGACCAACATAGCATAGTCCCCTGTGCACCTAACCACCAATGCAGTGTATGTCAGTAGCTGCGGGAATGGTCCATATTGCAACAGTGTGCTGCCAAACAATCCTTCCATTTCTCCATGTCGGCATGGCCTCCCTTGCAGCAACGGTGTGACCAAACTCGGCCGCATACCTTAACGCTAAGTGCCTCACTGCTCTCTCATGCATGGAGGCATTACATTGGGGGGGTGGTGCCCAAGCCCTACGCTCTTTCTGCATGCCATGCCCATGCAGTAAAAAGGCTACGCCTTGCCCACAACCACTACAATCCAAGTCAGACAAGCATGGGAATATTTTAGCCACAAACCCACCGCCACAAAACATGCAAATGCATGTCAACATAACCACCTGCAGCCCTAGCATACAGAACAAAACATTGCCAATATCTTCGCTTTGCCCTCTTTTACCCAGCCGATCCTGCAAACCATGTTTTCCAATGCCTTTCGGAGTGCCACTATCCTCCGATACACTATGGCAGCGTTTCCCAAAACCTTTGATGCACAGCATGCTTCTCTCCAGCCAACCACCAGCCGCGTCCACTGTTCGCTGACAGCACAGCATACTGCAGGCCAATGACATTTTGGTCCGCGGAGCGAACAGGGAAATGAATCTGCAGAGCGGACCCATATATCACACATTATTTGGGATGTAAATTTCAGTATTTTGCAAAATAATTACTGGTCAGATTTCCACCAAACAACCAAAAGCTCACTTTGTGACCCAAGACCAAGCTCCTGCTGCAAATATGGTGAAAATCCATCCAGCCGTTCGGGCTGCAGCCGTGCCCAAAGTTTTTCCCCATTCTGTATATGGAGAAAAACATTTTTTTTGGGTCACCCCGTGCACAAAACCTCACCCAACTTGGCGAAATATTTCAAAGCTGGCTATATACATGTTTTGCAAAGTTTGGTGAGGATTGGTCCAGGGGTGGCGAGGTTATAAGCCGCTGAAAAAGTGCTCTTTCTATGAGTTTAGCAACTTGACCATAACTACACACCGCTACCGCGGGCCGTATAATATGGCTTTAAAGTATATCTAAAGATCATTTATAACTATAGTATTATGCAATGTCACTAGGTGATCAAAGTTTTAAATTCTGAAAACTAACAGTTGGTTATCAATTAAAGGTTTAATGTCATCTTTCTACCTGGCACATCGGTATTAAACGTACTGAAAGAATGATCAGATCGACATATTAAGCTATAATGGCATTCATTGGGAGAAGTGCAAGGATGAAACTTGAAGCCCTGTCATGTGAGTGCTCTCTCTCTTTCACATCAGAATTAGTTTCAAGGCTCAAATAAGTCCCATGAGATAATAGAGAGCGGTTGAAGACAATAACTTTTATCTCTATGGGGTTTTCCAGACAGGATACAGATGGCTGATCAGAGTAAACATGGCATCGAAAGCCAATCTCTTCAAGAGCTATTACCATTCAGTGCCACTCCACATGATAAAATGCCTTCTCAGCATTGATCGATACAGTGGTGGCAGGGATTCCCAAGGAGATTATACATTGAATTAAGATGCAGAGTAAACTATGCTTTCAGTCAACATTTGCCAACTGGCAATCCCACTAAGAGACACTACATGTGTGATTTCACAATGAATGAGTTATCAATCTACTGGAACTATGCCTAACAACATTTTTATATGTTCTTTGCTTCCTCTATGTATATACTATGCTCAACAATAGTTCCACAGAGGCTTCTGAAGAAGCGGCTTGTCCTCGAAACGCGTCAAGCCACCCATAGTGGAATCTCTGTTAATTATGATTATGTAGACAATGTACTTCCTTTCGTGATTGCTTCTGTTTCTATAATCATTTATGAATACATAGGAGATCCTTCTCCTTCATGTTTTAATACCATTAACGGTACCCTTGCTTTATATCAATAAGGAACACCAAAATTTAACATGTCAATTTACAAGATTCTTTACTAAGAACATTGAAACTTAGTCCTAAAAAACTACGTCTTTGCTGCGTATTCCAAGAGTGTGCAGGGGACGGGAGAACTCCAATCTTGGGTCCTCTTTTCCTGTTCTTGTTCACTATAGGGTTTTTGTGCCAAAACCCTCCTTCCCTCCCCTGCACCTCATGAGAAACAAAGAATACTAAACACTGCATTGGCAGTTTCCTTCATAATATTTCTCTATAAATATGTCAAATCCTGGTGTGCACCTACTTTCCTGTTTTAATCCCACTCTGTATCCCTTGCTCTCTCTCTTTCTCTGTCTCTCTCTGTTTCTCTCTCTGTTTCTCTCTCTCTTTCTCTCTCTTTCCATCTTTGTCTCAAATAAATACATTGTATCCATTAGGAAGAAAACAAGCATCTGCGAGTTGGCAGATGAGGGAAAAGGGTAGTGGGTAAACTCACACCTTACCATGAGCTACCTTCTAAGGATTAATGGAGGCAAGAACCTTTTATAAGGAGGAAGGGTTGCATGAAATTTGAGGACCACAATCACCTCTGTATGACATGCTCAGATCTAATGCCCAGTGGCCTTTTGGGACTTTTGCTCATCAAGCACAGGCTATGCTGAGGCTGGGCAAGGTGTTTTCATGCATTCATCAGACATTAATCGGGGCAGGTCCATAATCCCTGCTTGCTTTCCAAAGAAGTCTGCCCTTCTGATCCCTACATCTCCCATACTATTCTCGATTAGTCCAAAATGAAATCTCCTACACATCCCTCCCACCCCACGATCAACTAACCAGTTTGACGGAGCACCAGTACTGAAATGTACATCCCAAAAAATGTGTGATATCTGGGTCCGCTCCCAATGAAATAAGGAGCAGAAAGCTAGACAGTGAAGTGGGGATTCCTTCAGAAATGTGCATCACCTTGGCCTAAAAAAGAGGATGGGGAGGTGCAACAGCTGCAGGATGGTGACAGAAAATAGTTTTGGGGTCGAGTTATAATGGGCATCCCAATAAAACTGCAATCTTAAGTTTGCACTCTCTCTGGCCCCTTGCTTGCTAAGGATAACAGGGGAGATTTCTTTACTTTTGCACAGCTAAATAGTTATTTGAAATATTCATACATAAGATGATGTTGTTGGTGTTCTCCTATCACTTATATACTTAGATACTGTAATTTACTGGAGGAACGTAAAACCTATAACAATTCATTAACACGTTGTTTGAGATGTCATAATTGCAAACACATCATATGTATTTGATAAAATGAACAAACATTAGTGATATATCAACAGAGCAAAATGTACTTTGCCTGCCACTTTTTATTCAAATATTAAAATAAAATCAAAGTAAAATGTGCTTTCATTAAGTATGGATGTGTATTACTTTTTTGTCTATGAAGATATGTCAACAAATCAAAACTGTCCATTCTACAATATTCTAAAGTATTCAAACCTTTGAAGCACATTTAGTTTATGTGTCCGTGGCCTGTCATATCAATTCCTCAGATGGATATAATTCGGGATCATGATATTGTCATTTTTAGAAATGTATGGCAGGCTAGATCTTCTCAGAAGAGCACTGCAATCAGTTTACCAATGTTCTGCCGTCCTTCTTTGTTCCATGCTCCCATTTTTACAGTATTCGAAGGTCACGACAAGTCATGTTTTTATCAGCCTTAGACAGACCGCTAGTAACAATCTATTGGTTCAATTTCATTGTAGTCTATTTTCTTCCATCAGCAACAATCATCTGGAACAAAAAAATTGATAACTTTGACACCAGATAGGTATCTACCACCAACCACTGTCACTTTAGAATTGTATTGATTTTCCTTTTTGGAACTTGCTTTGTTTAGGTTATACTTCACGACCCCTAAGTACAACTCCATGACTGATTATTGTCACAGAACATGTTTGTAGGAGTACATCATTTTGCTGTTTTTGTGTACTGTAAGTGTCCTGTCAAAAACGTATTATTTTTCCTCTCAATCATTACTTTTAAAAAGTTCAATTGTGCCTTGTCTTTTTATTTCCCACAAAAGCCAAGCTCCACAGAAGCAATAGTATGATCAGACAAAGGCAGGATTCTGTTGCTCATGTGTACTGCTTTTAGAAGACAGAATATCTGTCATGATTGTTCTTGCTATTGTTCTATGTAGGTTGTGGTGACATCTTTTTTCAGAAATGACTTTCCTTCTACATTAAACAATCGCTTATTGGTATTACTTTGGTTTTGCTCCAGCATCACAACAAACGTTTTGCCCTTCATCTTTGCCAACACTATCTGTTGCACGCCAGACCTAGCCACCTACTTTACAGAAAAAGCATTTTGAAAAGTGCTGCATGAATCAATCTCATATTTGGTGCTTAAGATAAAATCATATTCTGGCTGCATGAATTACAAGGTAGAGCAAAACATTCTATGCACTTTTCACAAATTTGCATTACAACATATGCTTCTATCACAAATGTAAATAGACAAAAGCTGATAGTATACCTACTTTGAGAGTCTTTGTATATGGGAGCAGAGTGCAGGCTATTATCTCCAGAGAGGTGGGCTAGTAGAGAATTAACCATAATATGGTACATACTAAAATAAAAGGAACGCTTTGTATATAATCACAATTTTCTAAGAACACACAGTAAATGAAAAACAACAACCACCCATGGAAGGGGAAAACAATAAATAGATGCTGAATGTATACAAAACTTGGTGACTGGGATTGTCCTTCCTGAGCGATAACAAAAAATAGAAGAGTTATAAAAGACAAATACACAAAAAATAGTATCTTTGCATTCTTTCAGACCAAGGTAGGAAAAGGTGGATGTACAAGTTCTCTAGGGCCAAGTTAAGGCCTCCGGTTCAGGGTATCTTGTGTACCTTAAATTGACTCCAGAACCAGGAGTTCTGTACCTCATCCTCTTGATATCTCTGCAGTGTTGATGTGGTCCTCTGGCACTGGAACAATCCCATCCTTTGTTCTTACCACGTGCAAGTCAATATGTATTCTGAAGTCATGAACACAGCAAATCACTGTGCAAATTAAATAATAATAATAATAATAATAATAATAATAATAATAATAATAATAATAATGATAAAAGCAGCAATGTGCAATAACTTTCTGCATGTACTTTATATTTGGAAGACATCATGGTAAATGTCAGCTCCTGTGTACTCAAGCACTAAAGACAGGCTTGTTCCCACAGCCTTATAAGCAGCCAGCTGCGCACCTTATGTCATATTTCCCATTTTAATGTGTTTCCAGCATCAGCATTACTAAGCGAGTTTGTCTCCGGGTATTTAGAAGAATATCTTTTCGTATGTATACCTTTTCATATTTTGTGATCTAGCCTGTCCAAAATATATGTGTATAAAAAGTAAAATACAGTTAATAGCCCACGTGTTCAAACCTCATGAGAGTGGGTGCAAATAGAAATGAGTATTTGAAATCCCTCTGCATTTTACTAGTATTACAATACTCGCAACAGGGTCTGAGGTATGGTGCCTGACTTAGAATGCCCACAAATTAAACGCAACCTACATTAAGTCTCGACAACATCTTTCCTAGGAACAGTACACCAAATATTAATGGGAGAGTGTTGTCTTCATATTTTGAAGTTGGAGTGATCCGTTATCCTAAGGTGACAGATAACACCAGCAATAAACACATTGTTTAATCTTCTCCCGCCTTTATGTTAGCCTGTCCAAGTCTTCTGCTCTGTGATTAAAATATGCATTATGATAGCAATATCATTTTATTCCTTCAATTTTCGGTTGCATGTTTCTTCTAGATAAGCTAGTAGATAATGGAACCAGATCACCATGTAATTTGACTCAGTGAAACAATTGTTTTTGCTGCAAGATACAGGCTGAAGAGAAAAAGGTATTGTTTTTTTGACCAGAGAATGGGTTGAGAATCATTGAGCGTGAGGCACATAACAGTTAAAAAGGCTAGGCTCCTCTCCGCAGGGACAGTAAAGGCTCAATAAATCACATTACAAATGTCCCTTGGGAGCAAAGTGTACAAATGAGCCTATTTTTACATCCCAACTATATATGGAATAATATATAAGGGTCCACTAAATGCTGTGCTGCCCATGGATAATCGGGCAGTGTTTATGGGATGTTTCCATGTCCTGTCTATGAGCAGTAGTTTGTGGCAATGGAGAGTCCTATCAGGCATTGCTTAAGCCTTTCAGCGACCTTCCATTGTGAGGAACCATGATGCACATCCTCATGAAACAGTGAGTGAACCAGCCACCCATGTCAGAGTGCTACACTCTCCACAGGCACCACAAACTGTCAGTTCGAAGATCCTCAGACAAACAACATACTTGATTCGCAGAAGTGTTTTGTAATGGCGCATTCCCATAGGATAATGCTCTGTGAATCAGGCCCATAGTTGTTTGGTCTGGCTGGAGAAAGTTTTGTTCTCTACCAGATCTCTTGAAGACGCAACAGTCTGTCATAAAACGAGGGACAAATCACCTATTTTTTTAGACTAAGTTTACAGTTTATATAGATGATATATGTATTAAAAAATGTTATGGCTTGTTCAGTTGTCATGCTGCTTTGCGTAATTATGTGTCTCACATGTTTGCTGAATTTCTTTTTGGTATTATTATAACAACATACGATGTTTAGTTTAACAAAACCAAGATGATCGCACTAAGAACCTCCAAAACTGCTGTCCTCCTTTTGTTTCCACGTGAGCCTCCTTCATCTGTTTTAGGCTACAGGGATAGTTGTTTTATGTAGAGTGAGTGGGCTGCATAGAGTTCAGCAAATCCACATGGAGTGTGACAGTGTTTGAAGGAGCAGTGAAATTGCGAGTGTTGATCTATGGGCTGGAGGCAGCTGCCATGTTGCCCCACCACATTTGATCCATCTACCGGCGTTCAAAGGGAGATGTGGTGACATCCTGTAGGGTGGGTGATTCAAATGCCTGAAGGAGTTAGTGGGATGTTGAAAATGCTACTGTATGAGGTGGATACCAGGTCTCATGAGGCACCTATGTATGCATAGTTTGGCTTAAGGTTTTTAAAATTGGCTTAGATGCATTATGTTTTAGCATCTACAGTTAAGAGACCCTGGATGAAATTAGGACTTGGTTTAACACTTTCTAACTTTCTATCTTTCTTGGGGCTTTCGACACGTTGGACAGAGAATGCCTATGGGGTGAATTACAGGAATGGAATTTGAAACCAATGGTCCTTTATTTAAGGAGATCATTTTATAGAGATACTGTGGCTCAAATCCATCTGAATCAGGACAGACTTTTGAGCATGTCAACTGTGACTAATCTAGGATTGAAACAAGTGTGCTTGTTATCTCCAACAGTCTATAATTTGTAAGTGTCGGAAAAGGGTAAGAATATAGACAGATGCAGGAACTTCTCCCAAAAAATGGGGGTGAGCACCTGGCTTAGATTGCCTATGCAGTTGACAATCTACTGCTGGACACCACCCCTATTGGACGACAGCATAGTATGGACGGACTGTTAGAATACTTCAAAATGAATAATTTTATAGTGACTTTTTTAGTGACTTTCAACAAAACTAAGATCATGTTGATTGGTAATAAAAGGAAAAAGACATACTAAATTGGAAATTATTAGAGGGCTATGTACGACAAAAATTTGATAAAAGATTTATGGCAGTACTTAATTTTGTAAGAACTAATAGTGGCTAATAGATTGAAGGCGTAATCAAATTGCATAACACCTGTCTTGTCCCATGTGCATATTATGGTTTGGAAGTATTTACGGTCTTGAAAAAAATAGAAGGTAAAATCTGGAAGAAAGCCATAGGCTTGCCCAGGAACACGCCTGTAGAAGGATTGGATTGGACTGTGAACTGGGTTTGATATCATTAGCTACACAGACGAGGATAATGATGATGGGTATGAGAAATAGAAGTGACGAAAAGACCTGTATATATTCAAAATATTAAAGAGAGAAAGTAAGTGTGTTATACTGAAACAATGAAGGGTTGATGTCCTACAGTTTTTTGAAGAGATTGGTTACAGGCGTATAACAGTAAAGTAATATATTTTTAAAAGTTAGCCAACATATGGGATAGAAATTCAAATGTTAGTCATGTGGGTAAATACAAGAAATATAGCCAGTATATCAGGCAGAGTTTCCCAACTGAGCATCTGTGTAACTACCTGAGCCACACTGGAGCTAGAAGATTTATAATGTCATTAAGACTTGAACTACTTTCGACAATTTTGTGAAGGAGGGTATGGAAAATTATAACATACTCCCAACGACTGTGTAGGTAATGTGAATGTGAGATTGAGACCAGTACACATCTGTTCATGAAATGTACAAATCTAAAAGAGATAGACCAGAAAGGTAATTTTAATATGAGATATACGTTGGATAATTACAGAGAGATCAGATCTGGAGTTTATTGTAGTCAGGGAATTGCACAATTCTGAACTTTACTATATACCATATGTGGTTAAAGATTTTAGAATACCTTAATGAAATTATATAAAGGATTTCATTTTTATATATTTTTATATTACTTTGGGTTTATCTTAAATTAGAGTGTAATCCAGTGTGTATTTATTGATACTATTCTTATTTGTTATGATTAATATGCCATGTGTTGTAAGTGCTGTTTTTAATCTGATTCAATTTTGTTTAACAGTTCATTTAACCATAACAACAATTTATATTATTTTTAAATAAAAAAAACCTTCTAACCACAGTATGGAACAGAGCAGGCAATAATACTTGGCATGTGTTAGACTTTTCGAAGTGTTGCATTATGCTTGCTGTGTGAAAACTAGTGAAGCCTCTAATTAGCTTCAGCACAGGTCATTCTAAGGATGTACAAGTGTTTTGTTAATGTATGGAGCTGCTACTTGATATGATCATTTATTTATATAGCGCCTATACACAATGTGTTTCAAAGCGCTTCAAGGCAAGGGAGGGAACAAGGGAAAATACAACCACATTCTTACAGGCCATGAACAGTAAGGATGTGAAATTAACTATCGTACTAGGCCTGACGAAATTTCAGATAGTGCAAGAGCTAAGACATAGATAAGGAAGAGAGGGGGAGAGTGGGAAGGAAATGGAAACAGACAGGCGACTATCGTACTAGGCCTGACGACATTTCTAGTAGAGCCGGAGAAAACCAAAAGGTGAGGGAGAGGGGTGCAGAAAGGGTGGGGAGGAACAAAACAAGCGACTATCATACTAGGCCTGACGACATTTCAGATAGTGCTGGAGGGATGGTGGGGAGGAAAAAAACAGTAATGGGAGGGTGGAGGAAACAGACGAGGTTGCTATCATATTAGGTCCAGGGACAATTCTGATAGAGTAAGTGCATAGAAGAAAGTAAGGGGAAGAGATAGGAAAAGGGAGAAGGGAAAGGAGGAGAGAAAGGAGAGTAAGCAGTCAAAAAGAGTGGAGAAGCAAGAGTGGAGAGCGAATACAATTTCAGAAGTCAGTAGTAACACATAATGTTGCAAGCCAGGTACAAGATGAAGATGGGAACAGCATGATTCAGGGCCACCATGAGTACAAGATGCAAAGGAAGTCCAGCATGAGAGTTGAGAAAGAGTGACACACCGTGAATGAATGAAGTCCATAAAAGTCAAATCCAGCATTGGCCACAAGACAGTGATGGTGAAGGAAGGCACCAGGTGGGCGGGGCTTGCTAAGTGGTGAAAAAGAGCAGCAGGTAGGAAGGTACCAGGTGGGCGGTGCTTAGGCCAGGTGACGCAGATCCACTTGCACCTGCTCCCCATCTGCAAAGGAAAAGAAGCTGGATGGCTCCTTACGTAGGGAAACAGAGCGGCAAGCAGGAAGGCACCAGGTGGGCGTGGCTTGCTAAGTGGTGAAAAAGAGCAGGAAGCAGGAAGCCACCAGGTGGGCAGGGCTTGCTAAGTGGTGAAAAAGAGCGGCAAGCAGGAAGGCACAGGTTGGGCGGGGCTTGCTAAGTGGTGAAAAAGAGCGGCAGGCAGGAAGGCACCAGGTGGGCGGGGCTTAGGCCAGGTGACCTAGATCCACTTGCACCTGTTCCCCACCTGCAAAGGAAAAGAAGCTGGAGGGCTCCTTAAGTAGGGAAACAGAGCGGCAGGCAGGAAGGCACCAGGTGGGCATGGCTTGCTAAGTGGTGAAAAAGAGTGGGAAGCAGGAAGGCACCAGGTGGGCGGGGCTTGCTAAGTGGTGAAAAAGAGCGGCAAGCAGGAAGGCACCAGGTGGGCGGGGCTTTCTAAGAGGTGAAAAAGAGCGGCAGGCAGGAAGGCACCAGGTGGGCGGGCTTGCTAAGTGGTGAAAAAGAGCAGGAAGAAGGAAGGCACCAGGTGGGCGGGGCTTGCCAAATAGTGAAAAAGAGCGGCAGGCAGGAAGGCACCAGGTGGGTGGGGCTTAGGCCAGGTGACCTAGATCCACTTGCACCTGCTCCCGATCTAAAAACAAGCATTTGTCACATCATATACCACATTAGTCCAGCAAAATAATTGTGAAACGTACTCAACTACTGTTTATATGCAACTGCAAGGTCCTAAATGTAAAGGGAAATACAGACTGACACAATTCTCAAAATGTGAAAGTTCCATGTTGTTTTAGTGACTCTGCCATGTTTTCGATAAGGCCTTGTTTCTGCTTCATCCAAGAGAACTTGTAAAGTTGCCAAATGCATAGCTGATGAACAGGCAGCACACATATTAATCATATTAGTTATTGTTTCAAAAATTGAAGATCCTGTTATCCTTTCTCATGATGTTTTTCCCAGGGAAGTCGAACACACACATTAATAATAATTTATGAATTTAGCATTAACTAAACGGAAATACAATAGTTACAAAGGTATGTCTTGGTGTGAATTAGGCCTCAGGTTGAGGAACTGCCATACAACTGCATCATGCTTTGGATTTACTGCCCTCCAGTGCAGTCTTAGGACTGTTGTGTTCATGAATGAGTGATCTGGTAGCATAAAATAATTCAATAAATGATTTCTCAAAAGTGGGGTTTCTGTTGCATGGTTTTTCTATGGGCTCCCCATCTCTTTCTCTCGATCTCCCTCTCTCTCTCCTTCCCAGGCAAGGTGAAAATTCAGCAAACTAACAGTTTCTTTTGTTGGTCTAGCTAAGCAATGGGGATCATAACATGTATCAATGTGCTAGTGGCAAAAGATATGTTTCAAAGTGAGGAAGTTGTAAGTCCTTGGAGCAGGCTAGAGTACCAAGCTGTCTAGTGTCATGAGAATGGATGTTAGAGTATGTAATATTGTTGCCACAAGGAGTTTATTTCACTTTTGCTAATTTTCTATTAGATCAACTGCCTGGGGATGGGTTTGGAAATTTCACATGTAAAGTACTAACCCATGGAGTAGGGCAATGTATGTTCATTTTTAGATTTGTAAATGGTCAGAGCCAGTAGGAGAATAGGGATTTGCATTTAGCTAATGTCTGGAATATTATTGTAATTTGGTGGCTTCTGTCTATAAAAACCGAAACACGATGTGGGCGATTTGAGAGTTCTCAGCCTTTTGGTTACTTGAGACTGACTGACCTCCCAGCTTTTAATTGCATGACTTAAAGTGCTGTCTTTTTGCAACTTGTGCACCTCACTGCAAGACCTGGGCAGCAGGTTCCTGCTCTCAAGAGGTGCAAACGTAGTAAGTGAGCAGACACTGTGTTTTCTAAATGTCTGCTGGGCTCTATTTTGGGAGCACTATGCCAGGCCTGTGCAGGAAGTTAACGGGGGCACAGCATCAAGGGGACTCAGAGAACAGATAGTAAATGAGTGCACATTTTGTATGAAACACAGTGTTCTTGAATTTCTTTTCTTTTTTGTCTTCTTATTGCTTGTGAATAGCTATTTGTTATGAGTTTATGAAACAGTGGAGTAAAATGTTGGCATAGGTGAGGTCTGCAGACTGATGCATGTTTTCAGTTAATACTTTGTATTGAAAATATTGCCAAAGATTGACATTTCCTATGCTTCTAAGAGTTTTACGGCATTGTTTGTGCATAGTTTGTGCCCTAAAGTTCTAAAAAAAGGTCCACCTTTAACTGATGTTAATTGAAGATGTTCTCCGAAAACAATAATGTGTTTTCCTCCAAAGAGCTCTTCGTAGTCTGTTTTGAGGACCTCTTGTAATCTGAGGTGAATCAAAGCCAACATTAGGTTGGAGACCATGCTCACCTCACCTATTAGTAGCATTTTCATTTGTTTCAAAACTCTGCGTAGTTCCCTTGCAGCTTTTGGAGAAAGTTTGTAGTATTCTCAATTGTTTTGTTGTTCTAATTGAAGGAGTAGTAATCGGTCTAAAGTGACACCACCTATGTTGTAGGCAGCTCTACCCGTGGGGGCAGTTACAACAGCCGACAGGTTGTTGTTTGTCAATTGCTGGAGGCATTTGCTGATGATTTTTATTAAGAATGTTTTGCCTGAACCAGCTTGACCACTCACATATAGTGGTACAGGTTTGTAGTTTTGGCAGGTACAAGTTTTAGTTTCCTGCTGCATACCATGTTCAATTTGTTTTGTTATTTCTAGGAAAATGCTACGCTGTTCATTGTTTAATTGTGATTTGAGTATAGCAAAGTCTTCTGTAGACTCTTCATACTGGTACATGGTGTTTTCTACTTCAGTCATGGCTAATTCAGCCTCGTTTGCTATGAGTGGTTGTCCAAGTGGTTCTTGGCTTCCTGTTAGCGAAGGTTGACTGCTGTCTGGAGTGTCTATATTTAGTTGTGCCTGGAGTTCTTCTTGTTGCTGTTCATTCTCTAACATTGTTTTGTATTGTGAAAAGTTTATGTCTGTAATAGTGCTTGCATTTGATTTGAAAGCATCTTCCTAGGAGACATGGGTATCTAATAAATCTTCTTCTTTTCTCCATGGTTTAAAAAGTTGTAGTAGAGACATGTAATACAATTCTTTATGTTTAGGAGTTTTCAATGACAATTTCATACGATTAATTAAGTTTTGTTTGGTAAATTTCACTCGGCTGCCTTCACAATGTTTGACTTTGTATCTACCTTTCTTCTGATCTGGTTTAATATTATTTTTGTATCTGAAATGTTGGTCTATGTGGTATAGACACATGGTTTCCAAAGTGGTACTCCTGTTTGGGTAGTATGTGTCTAGTAAATTGTGTTTCAAAATGTCTTGGCTGTTGGGATCATTTTTGGCTATTGTTTCTATGTCTTCATATGATTTGAGAAATATTTTCAGGATTTGGCAGATCCAAGGCTTAGCCATACTATGTTTTCAGATTTTCCATACGTAGCAGCCACATTCTCTAACGGAAAGCATATTTATGCCTAAACTGTACAATTTCTGTGACAGTGTTTTGTCAAATGATATGTCGTCCTAGAGGTCTTTGAGCTCTGTTTTTTCTGCTTTGGTTAAGTAGGCTGAGACGTTTCATGCAACTGCAGTGGAATTGTCTGCAATGTACTGCACATCTATATTTGGATTCCGTAGGAGGGCGATGATTGCATTGTAATCATTTATGTACTTGATCCTTCTGTTCTTTTTATGCAGCAAGTGTTCTTAGGTGATTTACCTTTGACACTATGTCTAACTGAAGACATGAAGTTGTTCACTTGAACTGTTGTTGAAACTAGTCTAGGGAAACCAAAGCGACATTTGGTGTAGTATTTCCCTTTATTTTTATATTTGTTCCGACAATACTTCCCACACTTGTGTCTTTGAAATTGCTAAATGTGTGCCTGTAGGTCACTATGTGTAATTTGCAAAGGGATTTCACAAGTGACATATTTCTGAACAAACTGCAAAACAGTGGCATCACTGTCCTGACAAATTTAGGAGCTTCTTTAATCCACAAAAGCATGTGGATGTGTAGTGCTTCTCTGGCTTGGTATTCTTTTCTCCAAAAGAAGTGTTGCACTTCTCCCAGGGGATGCACTGTTTTATTGCAAATGAAGTGTAGCCTGGCAATAAAGCGACAATGGAAATATCTCAATACATTTACAGGATCTAGAGAGCAGAGTTCTCCTGGTGTTTTTATACCTATATTTGTTTTGTTTTTGTTTGCTATGTGTAGGAAATCGTGTAAATCTTCCCATGCATATTCTGCACAACTCAATGTTAAAACCATGTGGGTGAGCCAAGGTTTCTTATCATACACTGTACTTCTGCGTGTCGTCGGAACCAGTATTCTTTTGTACCACGCATGTTAGATAAAATGTTTGTAATGCTCGACTTTAAAATTTCATCTTTGTCTTGCACTTTTCTTTTTTTCAAATTTGATTTTATTTGTGTTGTACAAGAAAAATTAAGTAACATACATTGGCATTAGTATCAAGTGCAACCACTTATCGGAACTTGGTCCGTTCTTAATTCAAGAGATACTGTACCAGCACAAATAGTTTATAGTCCCCACCATCCCTCCCTCCACCCCCAGGACAGGTCATCAGCACATTTAAATCACATTGTCATATATGCATATTTGTTCCATGTGGGCCATCTTTCCGATGTGTTCGACAAACTTAGTGATACAAAGAGTCTCAATGTTATTAGCAGGGTAATTCACGAATTGTTGGGCTATCACAACACAGTTTTTCTAGAGAGTGTTACTGGCTCCGTCCACCACCATTGTGACTTCACGTAGGGTTCCTTATAGGGTTAGGAGCGTACATAACCACAAAGTCATTCCACAGTACTTTATGTTGGGCTGATCTTTCGTGGAGGGCAGCAGTGATTCTTTCCATTGTACATATGTTTGTGGACACTCTGATCCACTCTTTTTTTGAGGGGAGTTGTTGTGCCTTCTACCTAATTACCAGGCAGGCTTGTGTGGCAAGTAGTAAGGGGGCCACAATTCTGCCTACTTTCGACACTCTGTCATCATCTTCTTCTAAGCCAAACAATATGAGGAGAGGTGTGACCTCTCGGAAGATTCCATCAATCTGCCTAATCCAGCCCAGGATTTCACTCCAGTACACCCGCACCCAAGGACATTCCCATCACATGTGCCAATTATTGGCCGCCACTCAACACTCTCACCAACACATATGACTAGTAGTCTGAAATATTTTGGATAGTCTGTGGGGATCATATTGCCACCTATGCAAGAATTTAATAGCATGTAATTTGTACTGTGCAGCAATCGATACCTGTACATATCTTCACCCATGTGAGTTGATCACATTCTCTACCAAAATCTAGTTCCCACCTTTGTTTGAGCTTTGTGACTGATCTTGAGCTGTTATCTAATAATGCTCGATACATGTACGTAATCAAACACTTAGTGTGACCCACCGTATCGAGGAGCTCCTCAAACGGTGTGAGTTCCCTTTGTACCTATACTCACCGGCTTTCTCTAGTTAGTACACCTTTAAGACGTAAATAAAGGAAGACCGGGATTGGGTTTATTTGGAGAGCCTCCTCGGGTTCCAGGACTGTCAGAAATACCCCTCCATTCCAAAGCTGTCTGACCCTCTCGAGGCCTGCATCAAACCAAGATTGGTATCTCGAGTGGTCTGGAATCTCTTCCCAAATCCCCAGGGCCCATATGTGGCTTAAGGGTGATGGCCACATTGTGACACCTGCCATGTCCTCCCCTTCCTTCCATGTATCCCATATAGTGCTGAGTATGGGGTGTTCTTCGCAGGAGTTTGGGTCTTGGAACCCATAACCATTCTGAACCTGTGGCCGGGGCTAAATTATTGTTGTCTAATTGGACCCATTGTAAATCTTTCCTATCCCTTAAGTGGGGGATCAACACGCGCAGTTGGACCTCTTGATAGTACAATTTGAGGTCTGTTAGGCCCACCCCTCCTTTTACTTTGGGGAGTATGAGCACATCATACGGTATTCTCGTTTTCTTTCCCTTCCACAGGAAATGTAGCATGGCACTTTTCAGTTCACAGAAAAACCCATCTGGAATTTTCACGGGGAGAAGCTGGAATGGATATAAGAAAAACGAGGGAGGCAAACCATTTTAATGGCATTCAACCGCCCCATCCATGAAATAGTGAGAGGCCACCATTTTGCCAAGTCTGCATGAAATGAGGAAAGCACCTGTGGGAAGTTTGCCTTATACATATCATCGACATTTCTTGTTAGATTGATCCCCAAGTAGCGTAACGTTGAACCTCTCATCACCAAACCTATCTAAGTGAGTTCTCTGGAAAAATCGGGAGTGGGTTTGTGTAACGAAAAGAGAACAGATTTGGACCGGTTGATTTTAAACCTTGATAATGGGCCATAGGTCTCAATTAGTTGTATGGCTCGGAGTACTGAGGACATAGGATTCTGTATGTGGAGTAAGATATCATCAGCATATCGGGCTGGTTTGTATTCTCTTTCCTGTACCCACAAGACTTCTACCCGACTATCAGCTCTGAATTTTTGGGAAAGGGTTTCGAGAGAGAGAGCAAACAATATTGCTGAGAGGGGGCAACCCTGTCTCATGCCCATCGCGAGGGGGAACCACCTAGAGTATTTTGAATTTACCATAACCGACGCTTGGGGCAATGTGAACACTGCTTTGACCCCTTTTCTAAGTGTCGGCCTGAGCCCTATTTTGCGTAACACTGCTTCCAGGAAATCCCACTCCACTCTATCGAACACCTTCTCAGCATCAATGGACAGTAGTGAGGGGACGTTTGGCATTTTGTGTGCCTCATGTATTAGGTGGAGAGTCTTACGGGTTGTGTCAGCACCCTAGCGACCCAGAATAAATCCGACGTGTCGGTATGTATCAAAAAAGACATATGGTTTTCCAGCCTTGCTGCCAATACGTGTGTGTACATTTTTGCATCGTTATTAAGGAGGGAGATGGGACGGTAAGAACCGCACTGTTTGGGGTCTTTGCCGTCCTTAGGAATTACTGAGATTAATGCCTGTGAGAAGGACTTGGGCGCTACTCCTTTTTGCAAGATATGATTAAATAGATTGACCATAAAGAGGAGGAGGGGTCAGAGGAAGGTCTTATAAAACCCTGTGGTGTACCCATAATTTCCAGACACTTTCCCCATCGGCAAGCTTTTAATGGCACTCTCCACCTCATCGGAAGTTATGGGAGACTCTCGCATCTCAACCTTGTCCCTGGAGAGTATTGGCATGTTTACCTAATTCATATAACGATTGATTTCTGCCTCCCCCTGTATGGTCTCAGACTTGAAGAGGTGCTCATACAAGTCACTAAAGGCCTCAGGAACACTCTTAGGGTCCCTTGATAGGGGGTTATGTTCACTTTCTATAGCTGCAACCCATCACCCGGCTCATTGCACTCTTAGCCTAGCGGCCAGGAGTGCATCAGCCTTGTCTCCTTTTTCATAATGCTTTTGCTTAAGAAATTGGAGCTTACGCAGGACTTGGCCTTCTTCCAATCACCGAAGTTCCTCCCTCTTTTGAACCGCTTCAGCTATTCTGTCTCTTCTCTCCTCGTCACTGGACTGCGCTACAATGACTAATTGTGCAATCTCTTTTCTGAGTTTATATTCTATTAAAGCCGTCTCCCTTTTCTTATCAGCCCCCCTCCTTAACTAATATTCGCTTCCAGATCACCTTCCCAGCCTCTGACACCATGTTTTTAGATACCTCCCCTGTGTCATTTCGCTCAAAATACTCTGTGATCTCCTTAGCCATTTGTTCTCGAAAGTCAAGGTCCTTCCACAGAGACTCCATTTTGAATTTTTATCCTGAAGTGTCAGGAGGCTCATAACAGTGGTGACCTTATCGTGGTCCGACCAGGAGATCAGGTTAATCAAAAGCCAGCGGTAATATATATGTAATCTATTCTCGTGAATGTGTAGTGTGGGGCTGAATAGAACGTGTAGTCTTCGTGGATAGGGTGGAGTGGCGCCATATATCCTGTAACCCATAAAGGACTATCATTTTAGTGACCTCGGCACGGATATCATCAGGCGGTTCATTAGACTGTGGGTTGACAGCTTGCCTATCCAGTGCGGGTTCGGCCCACCTATTGAAATCTCCTCAGAGGATGACCTGTCCCTCAGCCTTGAGCATAATCTTTGGGGTCATGTGCTGAATGAAGCAGGACTGCCCCGTATTAGGCACGTAAAGTGATGCTAGAGTGAGAGTGGTGCACCAGGACAATGGCTCTTCCTCCTAAGTCCGACCAAGTCTTTATTTGATTAATTTGAGTCCCTTTCTAACCAGGATACCCACTCCTGGTTTTTGTAAGGGGCCCGATCCCCAGTATTCAAGTTCCATTTTGCCATAAAGTACCTTATGTTCTTCCCCTAATATGTATCTAGTCTCATGAAGGAAGAGTATGTCCAAGTTGGCCCTCCTGAATTCTCGAGAGACCAATGACCGTTTAGTAGGGGAGTTAAGCCCCTTAACATTCAAGGTACCAGCTTTAAGCGATCCAGATTAACCTGCTAAGCTGTCAATTGTCTTGGGCATGATTGAGAACTAGGTGTCTCTTTGTAGGCCCCAACCAGTAATCGTTCAACATCCAAGTTATGACTCTGCATGTACCAATGTAATGACCTGTCTCAATCACCCCCCCCCTCCCCCTTCCCACCCTCCATCCCTATGCAGCGTACAATCCAGCTGGGTTACCCTTACCCAGTCATTCTCGGACAACCAGTGAAGACCATACCCCTTTTGGTTCTTTAATATAACAATTCCAACAACAATGAGCCCCCTTTGTTTCCCCCTCCCCCGTTTCATACCACTAGTATTTCCATACAAGACATACTTTCTGGTATCCCTGTCTTCATCAACCGTTGCTTGGTTGTGGTCGACCTCCATACAGGAGTTTCTTATATGGAAAAGTTAAGTGAACTGCCAACCCGGGGAGACGCTTCAGCAACATCATCGTTTAATAGCCGAAAGTTCAATGTTCCATGTCGGGGGATGCATTCATCCTCCTAAACTTCCTCGAACATGCTATCTTTCTTCGCCTTGGTCCTTTGATCCTCCACTCTCTAGCTCTGTTCCTTCCATCATCTGGGACCGATCCTTCCTCTTGATCTCCGACCAAGTCTGTTATGCAACTACAAATGTCTTTATCGGTTTTCAGCTTTATCACACTCCCCTCCCATTCAAATGTCAGCGAGAAGTGGTATCCCCACCGGTATCGTACAGCTTTTTCTTTCAGGAATTTGGTGAGTGGGAGTAATTTCCTTCTCATGGCCAAAGTGAGAGGGGAGAGGTCTTGGTAAATAGAAACACTCACTGTGCCCAAGGGGATCTCTGTGCCACGTCTGGCCATGTGGAGGACTTTGGCTTCGTCCGCATAATTATGGAGTCTAGCCAATATTGTTCTTGGGCCCCCAGCCGAACCGCCGGCATGATGAATGCAGTCATGTTTCAGTTCATCTACAGAGTCGTCCTTGAACAATAGTTTCATCAGTGTATACAAAGTTCTTTTTAGGTCGAGCTCTATTTCCCCTTCTTTTTCCGGAATGCCAAAAATACGTATATTATTGCATCGTTCGCGGTTCTCCAAGCTGTCAACTTTCAGGCGAAGTGCCCCGTCCCTAGTTTCAATATCTGTAATTCTCACGCCTATCTGTGATTCCAATGTTGACAAGGAGGTCTGGTTGTGCTCTACTTCCTGCAGCCTCTCCTCCATTTTGTCGATCATATGAATTATTCTATCTATTTTCCCACTTTTAACGGCTCTCATACTCTTCATTTCAGACAGCAGATCAGCTATGTCTGCCTTGGTTGCAGCTACTTCTGGTCCTGAGGATGCCATTGTGGTGTCAGGGGGGAGAGCATTGTGAGTGTGATGTGGGGAAAACTTTTACTTAATGTTCATGTGCACTAGGCTCAATAACTTTGGAAAGGTGGTGTTTGAAGAGGTGTGCGAGGGCACTACACAACCCTATCCGTTACGTTCTCTCCGCTTGGAGAGAAGAGGGCACACGCCCCAAAGAAAAGGGGGCCCAACCTTCCTGGTATAGTGTGGGATTCAAGAGCAGCACATATGGTTATTCTTCCCTAGTATACTGCATCGGATGAGAGAAATAACAGGTCCTGATGCCCAATCGTCGCGTCCCAGTGAATGTACGTCAGTTATAGCTAGGGAGTGGGGTTTGACGATGTTACGGGGGATCTCCAGGAGCGGGGAGAAGAGTTATTTGTGGTCTCTACTGATTGGAGTGATCAGTAGTGACGCCGTCACTGGGTTGTTTCCTGCATTCACAGGATGCTCAGTCATTGACGTCCAGGCTCCTGTGGTGGCGTGGGAATGTCTTTATGTCTCTGGGTGAGATGCTGAACCCATGTGGTCCACCCTTATTGTCTGTTACTCTTGCAATATGCGAGAAGGATCTTGTTTCACAACTTGTGGAGTGATTCTGGGCCGGCTGGCCACGTCGGCAACGCTCAACAGTGAGGACTGATGTGTCTAGAATGATTTCAGGATCAAGAGATCTGGGGAGTGCACTAATTTGAGTGTGCAGTGGTTCATCAAGGCAGGGGAGCAGCAGTGCTATGTCTGGGTCTCTCAATAGGGAGTATTGTGATGCAGCGGAGCTCCGCCCTTCATTTCCATCTTTGTTCTCAAGGAGTCTCCTGTTTGCCCGCACAGATGGGCGTCCGAGGTAGAGCCTGCAGAATAGTGCTGGAGTTCACTGAGGTAGGGGTCTTTGTCTGTCCAGAGGGACGAAACGAAGTATGTATCCAACAGGTTACCAATTCAATGACGCGTTCCTATGAGAGGCAGGAATTACTAGTTCTCGTGCCCCAATTCACTCGCTTTGCGTAGTGGACCAGGGGACTGTGCGTGTGAGGGACAGTACTTTTTGTGGCGGTATCAGTCAGGCTCAATTTCAATGTTGCATATTCTAGATGACTTCAGAGCGATTCCGGGGACGTATCATATGCTTTGTCCCGTGCTTGCCAAGTTCATATGCAGTGCGTAGGACACAGAGTTCTGTGCTGTGCTTCTAATTTGCATCTGTATGATTGGTAGTTTCTATATGTAGGTCCAGGTGACTAGGTCCTTCACCGGAGTGTATGGTACAGTGCAGGTCTGAAGCCTTTGCTAGCCCAGCATGTCTGAGTTCAATCTGGTCCCACTTATATTTTCCCCAGGGGTTAGTGGTGGTCACTTACTGCATTCTTCACTGTTTGCATATCAGATTGCTGTGAAACAGTCCATATTTTGGCACTTGTCCGGGGTGTCATCTGGTCAGTGGACGCACCGTTTCCCGTACTCACGCCCTCTCAAGGGTGTGTGGCACAGCTTTGTTGGGGTTGTTCAGGCAGTCAAGGGTCCGCTGAGCCCCCGGGACATCTCCTCGGCATCTCCGTGTGCACTTGCGGGCGAGGTAGGGCCCCTTCTTGTGAATGATAGTCGATATTGCAGTTCTCCAGGGTCCACTTCCTCTTGCACAGTTACAAGCAGTGTGCCACTCGGGCCCCCGACCATTCACGTCAAACCAGCCCCCACCAAGGGAAGCCTGAGGTAGCCCGTTCGAGGGAGGTTTAACAAGCCGGTATCCAAGAGAGCTCACCTTCACCGCTCCAGAACATTTGTAGGATGTCTTTCTCTCCCCATTGGATTCACTGCACGCCCCTCAGGGGTTGTGCGGGACGGCTACAAGGTCAGGTCTCCTTCCGTACTTCTGAGAGTTTCTTCACTTCCGTTGCAGGACCTGTAAGAATCTCCCCAGGACTAACTCACACCAGGTTCAGTTTCGCTTTCAGTTAGCCACAACATGGAAGACCGTCATGTTCACTCAGTCATTTCTTCCCAAAATCTTTGGGCCTCATTACAAATCGCCCGGTATGGAAACAACGGTGGCGGTAAACCTGCACCACCATTGTTTCCATGCCGGGAGTTCACAACTTCTGCAGGCGGGAGGTGATGTTCCCACCAGGTCTGACCTGGCGGGTTTAACACTGCCCGCCTGCAGCGGACGAGGAAACACCGGCAGCATTAAGAGATGCTGCCTGTGTTTCCATGATCCCCATTCTCATTGAGTCTCATAGGACTCAATGGGGATTAACACCATTCCGCCTCCGTGATTCCCAGGAAACCAGGGTTGTAATGCCCCGGTAATTCCGGGAATCACGGAGGTGGAATGGTAATACGAGTCCGGCAGTAACCAGGTGGTTTTACCGCCTTGGTTACCGCCGGACTCGTAATGAGGACCTTTGTCTTTTTTCGACAGGTTTCTTTCTACAGGGGGGGGCACAGTCATGCAGCCTGCCCATGAAGGGGTCCAGAAGTGGGGGCTCAATCCGCTCCTAGGACCCATGTGGGCAGAGCTCACACGGAGGCAAAGATCATCCGTGCACCCCCTGGTGGCCAGTTGTCTTGCACTTTTTTGTAGCAATTGTCTAGCAGACATATTTTCAAAATTGGTACTTGATTTTTTCAAGTGTGTGCAACTCCGTAGCATAGAGTTGCTACTTCACTTTCAAAGAGAAGGTGGAATATATATTACACGTTTTGACTGAATCTGGGGTCTTCGGAATACATTTGTAAAGAGCGGTATTCTGATGCTGTTATTTGTGTGGGTCTTTCATCGTACCTTCCTCCTTTTCCAGTCGGAAAGAGTAGAGGGAAGGCTTGTGCTTCTACACTTTTTTCCCCTATACTGACTGGAGATCCTTTGGCTTCCCGCATTTGGTAAGTTTCATTGCATCATATATGGTATTTTTAGAGTGCAATGAGTGAATTGTACAATGGTCTAAAATATTGGATTCTGTCGTAGGATCTAGAAGTTGAAAACGGCCAGTTTCTGATGAGTGTTGAATTATTTTAGTTGTTTCCCTCAGGTTTTCTTCAATGTTTATTTCATTGTAGTATTTGTCATATTTTACATATTGCAGGGCTTTTCTACCTTTATGTAAGTCCACTAGTTGCTGCCAAATCTTTTTGTCTTTTGTAGGTACGCCATTTACTAGGATAATGAAAGATTGTTATATTGGCAGTTGCACTCCCAGAGTGTGTACATTTTCTTTAAGATCTAATGGCAAATAAACTACTCTGCCACAAATGCCTTGTAGTAATTCAGAGGGAGGTAGTTTTGCTGTTTTGGTTGAAGGGGTATTATTACCTGAAATCGGTGCTCTGTTTGAATTATAATGCTCTCATACAAGTTAAGTAGTTACAGTGGTTTTTTGTATGTGTGTAGTAGAAAGTTGCCATCTATAAAGTTGTTGCTAGTCTGTTCTAAAGAAATTGGATTTTGTAAATGGCTTTCACTTCCAAAATATTATCTCTGGATGTGTTCTATTTCTTCGAGTAGTTCTTTAGCTGTACCATGTAGAAGATTGTTATTTTAATTGGCCATCATTTGTAATAGTTTTATTTTCAATTTGTCATTGCCTTTCACATACCCATTGAGGAACCTGCGTAAAGATGTGAAAGATGTTTTGCCTATGTTACACATTGATGTGCATGGCCTTGTGTAGACTGGATGTATTGGTTCAGTGAAATTACGAGTTGATGCTAAGTTTGTTTGAGATATTTGTGTGAGCAGCATTTCTTGTTCCATGATGGTAATATTCATATTTTCATACCCTCGTCCATTGATATGCATGGCAATTGGGTTTGTTTGCTTTTGTTTGTATGCTTCATTGAAATGTGGTTCTGTGCTGGTGATGTGAGTCCACTCACCTACACATATGTTTGAGAAGCTATCTTTGTTGATTATCTGTTTGTTCAGAAGTCCTTGTTCTAGTTTATTAGTTAGTTTTGTTAGTGGTTTCATTCTGTTTAAAATTAATATAAATAATGTCCTTTTAAGAGGCATTGCACTGTCTATGAGAGCTTCTAGGATTAGTTTTCTGCGGTCGGTTTTAAGGGTTGAGCATGATTTCTCTACTGTTTTATAAGGTTCTGAAGGACTCTGTGGCAGACATTTTTTGTAAAATCATTTTTTTGCTAGGCTTACTTGTGGCTACATCAAGATTTATAGGTGCAGTGTTAGCACTAGTGGTAGCTGCAGTATTTTTAAGAACTGTCTTTTTAGTTTTACATTTTGAAAGAGGAGTCAAAGTTTCTTTACTGGAAGCTGCTTTAGTTTCACTTAGTGACTGTATTAGCTGTTTTGTGTGAATGTTTTAAATATATTCTGCAAGAGGTGGATGCCTATTTTGTACACTGTTATTTTGATTTGTTCTATTTTTGTGTTGCTTTCTACAGAGCTGCTATTTGGTAGGCATTCTTTGGTGCCTGTTGGAGAAAAACAGAAAGTCTGGGTTGGGAAGTTGTACAATTTATGTGTGCATTGTGCATGCGTGTCTGAGTATGATGGCAGGCATGTATGTAGAGGTGTGTGATTGTTGAATGGGCTGTTACCTGAGGTTGGGAAGGCGATTCATGTATTTTTGTGTTACTATAGTGGTGTTGAGATTACAATACAAAGTGTGCACCTGTTGAGGTGCAATTAGTAATATTGAACTTAATACTGTGGGGTTGATAACATAGTTTGTTCTACAATACTACACTTTTACAATGTTTGAGTAACAGTTAGAGCATTATGACAGTATTTCCCTTACTTTGTTGGATGCAAAGAGTATTTTTCATCTGAGTTCTGTCTTTTACTTCAGACACTAGTTTTCAGGAGTGTGGTCTTCAATGGAATTGTGAAAGAAGGAAGTTAGTACATATGTGTGTTAATGTCACAGTAATTTCACTTGAAGAATAGATTAGTTACATTTGCAAAAGGAATTCTTTCAAGGAAGAGGTACTGTATGTGTTAAATTGCATAGCTTTGTATATGAATGGGGATTTGGGAGCATCAGCTTAATTTCTAAGGGGATTAGTGAAGTATTTATAGGTGTGTTCTATGAGGTCCACTTTTGAAAGTATGTGTTGCTGTTGCACTGTTTAGTGTGGTAATAGATTAGTGGAAGTTGTAGTAGGGTGAGAAAGAAAACAGATTGAAAGGGAGAATGTTTTTGTGTGTGTAATTCCATTTTTTACTGCATAGATATTTCCTACATGAGTGCTGGAAACCTTTCAGTTCTTTGGGCCTCATTACATGGTAGGCGGTAACCATGGCGCTATTAGCGCCATGGTTGCCGCCGGTATTTTACCGTGTCCGCCTTGGTAGATGGCGGAATTACCGCCCTACTCCAAGGTGAGCGGGGGCGGTAATTCCCCATTCACCAAGGCCCTTCCCCATTCCCATTTTTGCCCCCATAGGGCATAATGGGAATGGGGAAGGCGCTAATTACGGTACCGCAAATTGCGGTACCGTAATTAGCTCCGAGGTCCCTTTGCGGCACCCTACTTTAACGGCTGGTGAAACCAGCCGTTAAAGTCGGGTCCCGCAAAGGGAACTTGTAGTAAGGCGGTAAGGGTTTACCGGTACCGGTGCCCTTAACGATACCGGTAAACCCTTACCGCCTAACGTGTAATGAGGGCCTTTGACTTTGTTATCCACATTCCTATTAGCACTGTTCTGAATGTACAATTGTATTTGTTTGCTTTTGCAAATATGACAAGTGTCAGGCATTCTGTTTAAAGAAATGTATTTTCTATACTTGCAATTATTTTGTAAGATAAAAGCTGCTGGTCTCCTGTATTGTGTGCATTCTAGGAATTTATAATAGTGTGTTAAGGAGTAGGTGGTTGTAGAAATGACAGAAGGTAATAAGAGAATCATAGGTTGGACATTGCAATGAGTAATTTGGGTAAATTAAAATTTGGAAAGTATACAGATGTGTAAGAGAACTTGATTATAGGAAATGGAAGAAAGTAGAGTATGCTTTTTTGCAGATTATGCAGGGTGAATGGCAGGTACACTGTTCAATTGAATGTATAAAAGAGTTGCAAGTTTACTGTAAACAAAATATTCATACCTGTAGCTTGTATTGATGTATGTAGATGTAGTTGAACCTGGAAGTAGAAATCTTGAAGAGTTTTATAGTAGTTTTAGCTGTACGCACTTTGCAATCACAGGGCACTTGTAGTCAGAGTGATGAACAGTTCATCTAAAGTGCTGAATTGTGATGACAGAGTTAGATATAGAGTTATTGGATGTCATTGGCAGAGGTTTGTGTGACTCTTTATGTGTATCCAATGAGAGAGTGGCGCAGACAGTGATTTGGAAAGGGAAAAAGGCTGCCCCTGAGTTGTGGGGTCCGTGGACAGCATGGCTGTTCGCTGACAGGGCGTGTCACATCTGGTATTTCTCAGCAAATCCACCATGGAAAGGGGACTAGCCAATCAGGTGTTGAAGTTGTTCTTTGCAGGAAGAGAGGTTGTGTGTGTAGTGAAGATGACAGAGGTGAAGAAAGTGAGGGTGTTGGTTGTTGGAGATCTGTTTGTAAATGGTTTAGAGAAATATGTTATGTATAAACATAAGACTGCCAGTTTTGGTTTTGAAGGAGTGGAGGTTTTCTGGTCAACTGTGCCTGGTTCCAATATGCAGGCAGTGGTTGGAGCTTGTACGAGTTTCTGCATTTGGAAGAGTCCAGATGTAGTGGTACTGCATTGGGGTCCTGTCATTTGGGATATGTCAGTGCTCCTAGTTTGTTGAGTGCTCTTGAAAACTTGCTTCAGGCAGTGATGGAGGTTGTTCCAAATGCCAAGGTTATTTATTTCTGAAATATTGCCTAGGGTACTATAGGAGAATTGCAATGTTTTCTGTCTCCAGCAAAATGGTACAAGGTGTTTGGTGAACAGAGGGATGTGTGCTTTCTTGTTGAGAAGTGGAATGTTGTCTTGTAACAATGACAATATTGATTTTGTTAATGGTGACTATTTTAAAGCAGATGGCATTTCTTTATTCATATTGAGAAATGATATGTTATTTCAAAATGTAAGGAGTGCTTTACAGAGGGTAATGTGAAGACATCAGGAAGAAAATAAGTTAAAAAAATAATAAAATGAAAGGGTTTTTTCTATAATCACTTTCCAAAAAAACAAAAAAGGCTCTTTTGAGAGCCACCCTCAAAGCGGAAGAGAGGTACACTATTTAAATTTTCATTCTTCACTCTGATTTTACGATTTGTCTGCGGACACCGCGGCTCTCTGCGGACAGCGCATATTACATACAGGGATTGTGAGGCTGAGAGGCATGCAAATGAGACTGTGCAGGCCAAGGGATTGGTCAATAAGGTGTACTGGGTGTGATGTGTAAGGAGAGACTTTGGCAGAAAGTCTGTTTCCTGAGAGGTGAACAGATAGCTATGGCTGTGTCTTTTAGAAGGCAGATTGTCTGAATCTTGGGTGACCTGTGGATAAATTGTTTGGAGGTGCATGCAGATCGCTGTGGAGTGGCTGCAGATCTTGGGTTCCCTCATGTGATTGTGCACTGGCATGGAGTGCGCAGATTGAAGTGGTTAGATTTGGTTCCTCTTTGTGCCACTTAGATAACACACTGTCATCCAGACATTATTATTATTCATTGTGGAGGGAACAGTTTAGGACATGTCTCTGGAAACTACTTGCAATTTGTAATGAAAGACGGACTTGGGAAAGTCATGGACATGTTTCCAAACACCTGAGTAATTTTTTCTTGTATTGCACAGAGACAAATGTGGATGCGTTCTTCTTCATTTGGTCCACAAATGGAGAAAGCGAGGCTCATTGTCAACAAGGTTGTTTGAGCTTTTTGGAGAGATGTTGGTATGTTCTCTTTTCCCAATGAATATATTATGTTTCGTAGCATACACATTTTTCACAGAGATAGAGTCCATCTTAATCACGCTGGGAATGAGGTTTGTCAGATTTTGGAATCGTCGATGTCATCAATGATATTTGTGATGTCATCTTTGATGTCATGGGTGTTATTCTTAGCAGTGCATGGTGGTGGCGCGAGTTATGGTTGCTTAGCTTACCATAACTGGTGAATTTCAGGGGGTTTTCAGTTTTACTTGTAACCATAACGTCCCTTTAACAATGTTTTTTCACTGAATTTTGTAGGTTTTTAGTAGCGCAACTTAACCATGACGTTGCTTTAACAACTTTTTTTTCCTGATATATATATATATATATTCAGTGAAAAAAAACTATGTTAACGGGACGTTATGTTTAAGTTGCGCTAGTAAAAACCTATCATATTCAGTAAAAACAGTTGTTAAAGGGATGTTATGGTTCAGTTGCCTTAATAAAAATCTATCAAATTTAGTGCAAAAACTTTGTTAAAGGGATGTTATAGTTACTTTGCACTAATAACAACCTATCCATATTATGGTTACAAATAAAACTGAAAAAAAACTGAAATTTGCCAGTCATGGTAAGCTAAGCAGCCATAATTCGCGCCACCCTGTGCACTGCTAAGACTAACGCTCATGACATCAAAGATGACATCACAAATGTCATTGATGACATTTGTGATGACATCATATGTCTGGCCCCTTTTTTTGTTCACTGACATATCTAGGCCAGGTGGTTTTGTTCACTGACATTCAGAAACTGGAAATTCAAAAGATACTATATTTGTAGATGTTACCCTTTTCATATGTACGTCCAGTCCTTACCTTAGGGTTCAGTGGCATATTGTGATGCATATACATAGGGGAAGAAGCAGGCCTGCAACTAAGCATTCATTTTGGTACATGAAGATAACCATTTAGGTCATCAATATTTTCTGATGATACTGCTTCTTTTTTGGTTAATTTGCTTTCCCTGTATATGCCCCAGTTTTGTATGCATTATGGTCTCTTTATGTTTTCTTTGTAGAAGTGCAAGTATGTAGTTAGTGACGAAATATTAGCTAGTTATTACATGTTGCACAGTATGCAAAAGTCTGATACGGAAGCATTCACCATTTTACTATCCAACATTGCAACATTATAAATATTGCACCTTTGTGGTGCATGTTGCAGTCAATGCCTATGTTTCTGTATGCGTAGGTTGCTGTAGTAAAAAGAACACTACAATGGAATTTTGTTTATATCAGTACATTTCATATTGAACTACGTGGTTCATAAAACATCTCCCAACCACCCCTTTTTTGCCAACAAGATACTCATAATCTCTTGTAGGGACTTTTCATGAAAAATAACTGCACATGTGATGTCATCAATGTCATTTGTGATGTCATCTTTGATGTCATGGGTGTTAGTCTTAGCAGTGCAATTAGTAAGCCTGGAGGCAAAAACTGACCAATTAATGAACACTTTGCTGATTGAAAAATGTTGTACAGAGCCATATAATGGACAATAGTACATATCAATGCCACACCTGCACCTGTACCCATTCCCCCTGTCCCAGACAACTATCCCGACAAATTTGCTATAAGCAAAGACGTTATGATGAGATCTCAACCCCTTCCTCTCCTGATACCCAAACTGTGGTAAAACCTAATTAACCTGACTATGTCTCCATGCCTGCTATCCATTCCCTTTCCTAATTTTGTTTATTTATGTGTGTAAATAAAGTTCTATGTGTATACTGTTGCTGTGTGTGTTTTCTTTTTTAAAAGCCCCGTTATGATCCCGCGGAGCGCGGTACTGTCCGGGATGTCCACAATTAACCGAAATGGAGTTGTCCTGCGGACAACGCGTCGGACAAAGATGACTGAATTCAAAATGGAGGTGTCTGTAGGACTCCGCTCCTGTCCGCATGTTTGCAAAGTTGTGACATACCTTTAATTACTTTGTGGACCCCAACCCTGTCCAGTGGACACTTGGGGGCATGCGCATCACTCCCCCTAAGTCCTATGAACATCCTGCCTACCCGACATGTCTGCAAAACAGTGACATACTTTAATTAGTTTGAGGACCCTAGTTATGTCCAGAGGATACCTGCGCGCAGGCGCATGTCATCCCCTCAGTCCAACGAACACTGTGCCTGTTTGGAACTGACCACTGCATGTGTGTTGCACTTTTAATTAGTTTGAGGATCCCAACCCTGTCCGTAGGACACCTATGCGCATGTGCACAACGGATCCCACGCAATAGGTGACTGCACCCACAGTGAGCATCAGTCCTTTTTACAAACACTGTCCTGGCCCCCGGACACCTAAAACATACTTTTTTGAGCAATGCAAGGTGTTTAACTATGAAACCTCACCCTTGCAGAGGAAACATTTTTGACATTTTTGAGCCCAGCTTGGGGATCTAAGTGTCTGGGGAGCACACAACTGTCCTTGAAGCGCTCCCCAGGACCCCTATAAAAGGCCACACCCCAGTGCTGCTCCACATTCTGTTTTTCGATTTCCTGAACAGAGTACTCTGCCAGATTGCTGGATAGCTACCTCTCTATTGCACATTGCTGGATTGCTGCAGTACTCCTCCAAATTGCTGTATTGCTGCATTGCTGGACTCCTGAGTTGCTGGATTTCCTGAATAATGGCATCCACTGCTAATGCATCTGATGCCTCAGCACCACCCCACCAACACAACCACCTCCTCCCTAAGGGCTTGGAGAGGGGAACAGGCATGGAGATGCAGAGGAGGAAGAAGAGAAAGAAGAGAATGAGGTAATGGAAGTCCCCACTACCTGTTTCCCATGTGAGTCTTGGGTGTGGAGGCTTTTTACCATTATTGGAAAAAAGTCCAAGACTAGTGTAGTCAATGTTTGCTGCAATGAGTGGGGCATTGTACTCAGTCGTGGAAAACCTAGGCTGTACAGTTATGGGACTACCTCAATAAGACCCAGCAACAAAGGGTCAGAGGATTCCTCAAGCAGCCTTGCAGGCCATACACACACACCATACACACTGTTTAGATCCTTACCTTTAAAAGGTCACTGTTTTGTGTGTGTACTGCGACACAGTACTCTACAGGGGTGAGCAGTTCCGGAGTGCTTTTGAGGCAGGGGTCCAGGACCACAATGGAAAATACCCCTACCTCGATGAGGTGCACCCAGCATCTTCCTATCTCCATATGCCCATTCTTATCCCTGTGGTTGGTGTCCCTTCCCTCCTTTGTGTGTCATGTTTAAAAAATACCCAAAATACACAAAACCGAAAAATAAAAAAGGCTCTTTTCAGAGCCACCTTCCACAGTTTCAAAATAGAATTGTCAATGAAATGGTGCAGGGCCCTGGGCAGTAAGAGATGTTTGCAGACAGTGCGGTGGTCCGCGGACTTCCAAAAATGTAGGGGGGGTGCTATCAAGAATATTACATTCTTGTCCGGGGCAAAGTGGTGGCTCTGAAAAGAGCCTTTTTGGGGTTTCTTTGTTTGTGAAAGCTTTCAAGTGGACAACACCATTTTGGATATTTAAAAAAAAAAGCTGGTTACCAGCATCAGTCAGTAAGATTGACTCCATCTCTGCGAAAAATGTTGCTGCTATGACATATGCTATTTTCATTGTGGAAGGATGATGTGCCAACATCTTTCAAAAAGGCGCAAACAGCCTTGTTGACATTGGATCTTGCTTTCTCCATTTGTGGACCAAATATGGGCAATGTAAGAAAAAAAATACTTGGAAGTTTAGAAACTTGTCCATGATTTTCCCAAGTGCCTCCTTCATTGCAAACTTCAATGAGATTCCAGTAACATATCCTAAACTGTTCCCTCCACAATGAACAATAATAATGTCTGGAGTATGCTGCGTCACCTAAGTGGCACAAAGAGGAAGCAAATCCAGCCACCTCATGCCATGCACTCCATACCAGTGCACATCCATATGAGGCAATACAAGATGTGCAGCCACTCCACAGTGCTCTGCATGCACCTGCAATCAATGTGTCCACAAGTCCCTCAAAATCCATACTCTCTGCCTTACACTCTGCCTCCTAAAAGACACAGCCATAGCCATAGCCATAGCCATCTGCATTCCTCTCAGCAACAAACCTTCTGCAACACTCTCCCATTGCACACCATACCCAGGAAACGTTATTGACCAATCCACTAGCCTCTGCAGTCCCATTTCCATGCCTGCCATCCTCAAAATCCCTGGATGGGCCGTGTGCAATCTGTGGACTGCCGCAGAGTCCACGGACATAACGTGCAATTCATGGGGGTGGGGAAATAAATTTCAACCAGGGTAGGAGATTTCCTCTATAGTGGTGGCTCTGAAAAGAGCCTTTTTTTTAAAGATGCTTGAAAACAAACAACTTTTATTTTGAATTTGTTTGGGGGGATTCTCTCCTTTTCCTCCTAACTCCCTTACACCAACCTCTGCAAAGCATCTCTTAGATACTGAGAAAAAAAAAACATTTACAAGAATGGACAACGAAACACCATCTGCAGTAAAATAGTGTGCACTAAGAGAGTCAACGCTGTTGGAGAATACAGACACCTCAGCACACCACATAACTACACCCATGTCTCTATTCACAAATCTCCTTGCAATATTTTGCTGGGGATTGAAGACATCGGTGTTGTTCCATTGTGCTCTTGGTAGCATTTCAGAAATAAAACACCTTTGCATTTGGGAAAAGCAGCATTAGTTCCTCCACCAACAACTTCAATACAAGAATCAAACTTGTGGCACTGATTAACCCCAAATGCTCTCCTCCACAGTGCACCACAAAAATATTAGGACTACCAAAAGTAGCCATATTTCTACAAATAGCAAGCAGTGCCTGCACATTTCGTCCAGGCACACTCCACCATAAAGCCTCCAGGCCTGGAAACACAAGATCTGTAGAAACACTTCTTGCCTTTGCATACCTCTTCAGATCAGAAATAAAGCAATCTCCCACAATCCACACAATAACTCCAGCCATCTTCACTACACAACCAACACAGCAATGAAAGAAAGTATTACCTTCCCTTCCTGTACAGCATACCCTTAATACCTGATTGTCTAATCCGCAAAGTACACTCCAATTTCCATGCCAGGCATGCTGAGAAGCCACATATGTAGCATGTGTGATCTGCAGACTACTGTGGTGTCTGTGGATCCCATAACACAGGTGTAGCCCTTCTTCCCTTTCTACTTCACACTTTACAGCACTTTCTCATTGGCTACTGGTAAGCAGTCCCACAACCATCCACCAATCACATTGAAGATCTCTACATCTAACTTTATCAACTCAGTACAACATTGCAGATGTACTGTTCAACACTCAGAGCAGCGGTCTCATATGATTCCCAAGCACCTGCAACCAAAAGAACTGTAAAACTCTCCAAGTTTTCTACTTCCAGATTCATCCACATCTACTTCATTCAACACAATCTACAGGTATGCATATAGTTTGTAATGCAGACAGAAAATGAAAACTGCATTTATGTTACCAAAGCATAGCAAGTACATATATTTCATATATTTCTCATGTGAAAAGGGTTCCTGCCAATTGCCCTGCATATCCTACTCAATAATCATACTCTCATTTGTACCATTTCCTAACATCATCTGACAGTTCCTTACAATGTTGTTTGCTTTCACAGTTTTCTTGTACTGCCCACTAGCATAACAGCTGCAAAACACATATTTCAATTTCAGCACCACTGCCTGTGATTTTTTTTTAATTTTTATTAAAAAAAACAAATTCGGAACATTTGCTCAGCACATTCAAGTGTCAGATCCTATGTGAAATGCCCAGAATGCACACAAAAAGAAAACTGCATGCATGTTAGGAAGCATGGCAAGTACATACATTGCACAATTGACAACATGCACCATTAGGACGAAAGCAAAGACATGCATGTGTACATTTGAAACAGTGCTATCTGTACATTTGGATAAATAAATAAAACAACAGATTTCTGCACTCATGTAGAAAGCATCTATATGTGAGAAAGTTAAAAAAAAATCCACACACGGTAACATTCTCCTTTACAATCTCTACATCTTTCTGCCACTTTTCTCACTCGACTATGACTTCCACTAATCCATTTCCAAAACAAATAGTGCAAAAACATCTTGCATACTTCAAAAATGCAGCCCCATAGGCCACACTTATCACTGCAGCACTGACCCCATTCCAACACAGCTCATACTCCCAAGTCCTTACTCATATGCAGTGCTGTAGAATTGTACACGCACACTAACTCATCCTGCCAACAAATCCTCCTACAATCTAAAAGAATGTGTTCTCCTACTGCTATTACTGTACCATTAACACACATACTCAATAACTTCCTTTTTTTCAATTGCAGTGAAGAATCACCCACTGAAAGCCAGTGATGTCTCTGTTGGAAAATAAAATCCAGAAGAAACCTGCTCTTCACATCAAAAAAAGTAAATGCAGTACTGTTGTAGTGTTCTGCCTGTTACTCAGACAGTGCAGTGTTGTTGTATTGTAGCATAGACAATGTTATCCAGGCCCACAAGACTCACTTCACCCTTAATCATTGCACCTTGCCAGGTGAACTCTTTCTATTGTCATCAGAACACCAGTATGTCATTACATCTTCAAGCACATTACACCGTCATGCACACTGAAGCAAACCTTTCCGACAGGAACACACACATATAACACTGTAACCTTCCCAACCAAAGCGAAAAGCCCTTTGCACAGTCACACCCCTCAATGTATACCTAGCCTCATATTCAAACACTCATGCACAGTACACACAAATACATTGCACAACTTCCAAACACAGACTTTTCTTTTTTCTCCAACAGACACTAGACAATGCCTACCAAAAAGCAACTCTGTACAAAAAAACATAGAAATAGAGCAGATCAAACTCAAGCCATGCAAAATGCCCATCCACCTCTAGCAGACTTTGTACAAAAAGTTCAAACAAAACAGCTAATACAGTCACTAAGCAAAACAGAACCATGTAGCAGGAAAAAAAGTGTGACTTTGCTTTCAAAATGTAAAACTAAAACTAAATGTATTAACTAGAATGCAACTAGCAGTAGTTCAAACACTAGATCTACCAACAGTAACATAGCCACAAGTAAGCATTTCAAAGAATTAATTTTACAAACAAAAATTTCCACCATAGAATCCCTCAGAACCTTATAAAAACGGGAGAAATCAAGCTCCACCCTTACCACAGAAAAGTGATCCTTGAAGCTATCATAGACAATGCTCCTCATAAAAACTACACAACTATAAAAAGTACTTCGCAACAGACACAATATCAGTGTAGAGACCTTTGAAAACATATGTGCAGGTGAGTTGATTCCCACAACCAGCACAGAGCCATATTTCAAAGAAGAAGCATACAAACAAGAGCAAACAAACCCAATTGCCATACATACCCGTGGGTGAGGGTATGAAAAGGTGAACAACACCATAATGGGAGAAGAAACTCTGATTGCGAAAACAATCTTTCAAATGTTTGCAGGAGTTCCTCAATCAGTATGTGAAAGCCAAAGAAAAATTAAAAATTAAAATATTACAAACTATGGACTCCTGTCCAGTGCACAAATACACAGGACTACGAGGACATTCATTAGCCTGCATTTCTGGACCTGCTTGACCAAGCACCTTCCACCACATCAACATGTTAGCAACACACCATTCTACTGTACAAAATCTAGTTCAGAAACTGTACTATTACAAAAGTCCTGCAATTTAAATAACAATCTTCTACATGGTACAGCCAAATAACTACTCGAAGAAATAGAACACATCCAGAGATAATATTTTGGAAGTGAAAGCCACTTAAAAAATCCAATATATTTAGAACAGACTAGCAACAACTTTACAGATGGCAACCTTCTATTACACACGTACAAAAAAGAAATGGCAAAGTTTAAAAGCACATCTGCTGAAGTACCAAACCAAGTATGTATGTGTTGCCACAGAACTTTTTATACAAAGAGCACCAAAACTGTAGATATAACTTAAAAAATAGAAGACAATGAGGAATCACAATGGTTCCAATTAGCTTTATATCTTATAGCAGAAAACAAGTATGAAATTACTAACCCCTCAATACTTTGCACATTCTGCACTGCAAAACTTGACAAATAACCAAATGCCTTCATGGGCTTTCACTGATAACTTGGAAATATTCTCACTGCCAAAACTACTCCAACAGCTTAATTTATATGAGAGCATTATCATCCAGACAGTGCACCCATTTCAAGCGATAATACGCCTTCAACTGTAAACAGCCATGTTGCCTTCTTCTCAATTACTAAAAGGTATTTATGGCAAAGTATTATATTTGCCATTAGATCTTAAAGAAAATGTAGACACTCTAGGAGTGCAACAACCAATAGATCAATCTTTGATTATACTAGTGAATGGTGTACCTACAAAAGACAAAAAAAATGGCAGCAACTAGTAGACTTAAACAAAGTTAGAGAAACCCTGCAATATCTTAAAGACAACAACGAATACTACAAAGAAATAAACATTGAAGAAAACCTGAGAGAAACCATCAAAATAATTCAGGATTCCTCATCAACTGGCCAATTTGATCTTCTAGATCCTACTACAGCCTCCCATGTTTTAAACTAGTATACAATTCACCCACTGCACTCCAAAGACTCCATAGACGATGCAGTAGAAACATATCAAATGTGGCAAGCCAAAGGATCGCCAATCAGCAGATTGGAAAAAAGTGTAGAAGCAAGAGCCTTTACTCTACGGTTTCCTATTAGAAAAAGTGGAAGGTATGATGAAAGAAGCACACATATATCAGCATCAGAATACCACTGTTTACGAATATATTTCAGATTCAGAAAAAATGTTTAATACATATTCCATCTCCTCTTTGAAAGTGAACTAGCAACTCTATGTTACGGAGTTGCAAACACATTGAAAAGAGGCTCCAATTTTCTAAACATGTCTGCGATCCAGCTACTTCAAAAGGAAGAAGAGAAAGATGAAGTTTTACAGTCAAGTATTACAATTCTCTTGGCAAGCATGTGTGGTACGAAAGAATACTAGTTCCGATGTCACAGAGATGTATGGTGTATGCTACGCAACCTCGGCCCACTCACATGGTTTGTCACTATAAGTTGTGCAGCGTATGCATCGGAAGACTTGTACGATTTCCTACGCATAGCAAACAAAAACAAAGCAGGGATAGACATCTTCCTGTTTTCATATTATGGCATGGGTGAGTTCTAAACACAAGAGCATTCCTCCCCCGTGCAGTAGTGACGTTCACATCTCCCATTGTGTGGGAGTGGTCAACGATCCTCCAGAATCTGGTGATGTTTACGCAGTACTGTAAAATGACCAATTGCGAAACTACGCTGATCTACGCAATTCCATATTTTAGGAAGCTGGAGGGTCACATGACTAGACACTTCGGGACCCAGACATACCAGACTCCGGTGTACGCGAGACAGAGATCGCGACTCGGGTAAGCACGGTTTCGGTTAACTCATGGTTTGTTTGTCTTGTATCTCAAGTAAGGCACAGACACATAGAGCATGGAATTAGATTACGGCTTAGAAATTGCATTCCCCTCCAATGGTGTAAACTCTCTCTCATTTCCTTGTAGCGTGCTGTCTTGCCGAGCTGCTCAATAATTTGAGGCAACAGCTACCGTACAACTCATTTTGGCTGACTGACAGCACACAGTGATGCCACTGCGGGATTACTCTTTTTCCCGGGCGCCGCGTAATCAAACTACTGCAAACCACCCTGCATGAGAATTCTCCTTCTTTGAACGAAGGTAATAATGTAAACGTGCTGTGTCACAACTTGGTTAAATTCTCCTTACCCTGTTCTGGCTGAACTGATTAGACAACTTGAGTCAGCTCTGTGACTAGCTGCACCATGTGCTCCCTTCTAGATTGCTCATTTATCCTGTTTGGGAAACCATCTGCAGCGTTCCGCTGCCTCATCTTTTCCACCCCACTAAATGAAACATGTGTGATTTTCCTGCTCATTTACCGGTCCACAGATGATCGCTGTGAACCTCTACCATTCACAAGTCACATGGTAAGCTCTGCCGTCAAGCCACCACACCTCTAGTGCCATAACCGCTTATGTGGCCATTGTATATGCTTCAACATTATGTGTCAAGTAATACAACTTACATTAAGTGTATATTAAATCTCAACCAGTCTGTTGTGGTCAATGATGCTGCTTTAATATGTAAGCTCTGAATGGCTCTTTTTGCTCTAGCCCTTACCTTCATGTTCCTACCTATGCATGCCCTAGTACCAATTTAGTTTTTACACAAGTAGCTCCATCCCGAATGATGTACCAATTTGGTGTGTGACACTGTTGATTGATGGACAGTTGGTCTGAAGACAAACAGACATTTATGCTTTTGTCTTCTCTTTTGCAGGTGACACGTGGCATTACCAGGTGCCGCGTCTTGGACGCACCCTCAACCTTGCATTCATTGTTGTAGGTTTCTGAAGTGTTTGACTATGGCACTTTTCAAGTGCCCTGTGTAATTTAGATTGTTTAACCATTAGACGGGTTATACTCTCAAAAGCATTTTGTTTTGCTTTATTGCATTTTACAGTGCCTAACTTTTACCCTGGACAGTCCCTGATGAATTTCCTTGCACTTTCTTGCACTTTGTTTATGGAAAGAAACATGTTGGATGAATCTTATTGTCAGTATGTGGATGAGTGAATGATGTTGAGAATGAATGGAGTATTGAATGTAGTTCAACCTGCGTATTTGCTCAGCATACGACACTTTGTTGACACCACGGACATTACAGGGCTGTTGATTTGAAAGCCCAGTACACCAACCAAACTACTGTCTGACCATATTGTTGCACTGTTTTATTGGTGTTGAGTAGAAACTCCAGTAGGAGGAATACATATTGTGATCTGGTCATATCCGTACTGTGATGTGTAAGTCTAACTCAACCCTTTTAATAATTATTGACCATTGCATGGCGCTAATTTGCACATTAATAAAATTGTTTATTTTTTTACATTTCTGATCTGCTTCATAATTTAATGAACTAGAGGCAGATGATTCTTGGGGCATACTGGTTTCTCCTTGGCATTCACCTGGTAGCAATAGAGACTGGTGCCAATCTAACCTTGTTGTTTGTTTCTAAAGGTGGTGTACCTTAATGTGGGTCGGTTATAAGTGGGTTCCCCACTCCCTCAACCTGTCGATGTGTTGCTGATAGACATGAAATCACCAGGAGAACTCTGTTCTCTTGACCCTGTAAATGTGTAGAGGTACTTCCATCATCGCATTATTGCCTCCGGCCATGCACCCAAGAGTCTAGTAGCTGGTCACAAACACCACACCAGAATACGGCATACACCCAACAATCTATACACTAGCCACCACCCACACACATAAGCCAGCAACCTGCTGCCCTGTCGACTTCTGAACACATACTACTACAGTGCATCCAACTAGTTTGCACACTCTTGGGTGCAATAAGCCAGCCGCTGAGGATCTGTTCACTTCTCTACATATACTATTACAGTACATCAACCACTGGGCAGACTAGTACCAATCCACAATTACCACCCACTACACAGCCTATCATACACCCAAAAATCTCACCTGAGGCCCTGTTCACTTCTATACGCATACTATTAAAGCACTTCAACCAGTGGGCAGACTCTTGGACTCTTGGGTCCATGGCTGGAAGCCATGCACCCAAGACTGTAGTACCTATCCACAATTACCATCCACTACACAGACTATCATACACCCAAAAATCCTGGGGCACTCCAATAAGCCACCTGCCACACACCCTGTCCACTTGTGCACACATACTATTACACTACTTGAAGCCAGTGGACAGACTCTTGGGTGCATGGTCTCCGGCCAAACACCCAAGGGTCTAGTAGCTGGTCACAATCACCACAGCATAATACAGGCATGCATCCAGCAATCTGTACACTGGCCACAACCCACACACATAAGCCACCACCTGAGGCCCTGTCAACTTCTGTACACATTCTACTACAGTACGTGCAACCAGTCACACCACTCTTGGGTGCAATAAGAAAGCCGCATGAGGCCCTGTGCACTTTTCTACACATAGTATTACAGTACGTCAACCAGTGGACAGACTCTTAGACTCTTGGATGCATGGCCAAAGGCCATGCACTCAAGACTGTAGTGGTGGCCCACAATTACCTCACACTGCATAGACAATCATACACCCAAGAATATCAGGGCACTCCAACAAACCACCTGCTACACACCCTGTCCACTTCTATACACATACTACTACACTACCTGCAGCAAATGTGAAAACTCTCTGCCCATGCACCCAGGACTCTAGTAGCTAGCCACAATTACCACAGCATAACACAACCATGCACCCATAAATCTGCCCACTGAAAACAACCCTCTGGCCAGTCCAATAAGCCAGCTGCCACACACCCTGTCCACTTCTGTACATATACTATGACACTACTTACAGCCAGTGGGCAGTCTCAAGAGTGTAGTAGCAGGTCACAAACACCAGAGCATAATACAGGCATACACCCAACAATCTGTACACTGGCCACCACCTACACACATAAGCCTGCCACTTGCCACCCTGTCCACTTCTGTACACATACTACTACAGTATGTGCAACCAGTCAGCACATGCTTGAGTAGCTATAGTAGCTATCCAAAATTACCACCCACTGCACAGACACACCCAAAAGTATCATGGCACTCCAATAAGACACCTGTCACATACCCTGTTCACTTCTATACACATACTATTACACTACTTGCAGCCAATGGCAGACTCTTGACCAGGCACCCAAGAGTCTAGTAGCTGCCATCATTACCACAGCATAATACATCCTATACAAACATCCTCATATCATCTACATTCCACTCCCCTACACTAATGAAGCCTACCTGAAGTCACCACATGCCTGCCTGAAGTCTTGGGAGGATAGCTCAGTGGCAAACGTGCTCGCCTTGGAAGCAAGACGACACGGAGCAACGCAGGTTTGATCCCCGGGTCCGCGCTTAGAAACCTCTGGGTATTTAGCGCGTTATAAATAACCAATCATATCATATATCATATCATACCACAATACCTGCCAGTCTGAGGACCTACCCAAGGACTGTCATGGTGACCGTGGACACCACAGACACCACACTGTCTTCTTCCAGCTAAAGAAATACATCATATGAACCATAGTTTGCACTTCCACCCTTTTGCAGCCCCTCTACTCAACACCAGATGCCCCAAAACATGTTTTCCATCCGTTTTCACCACTGAGTTATTGGCGCTTATCCGCCAATACAACATGACAGGTATTTCAGAAAAATGTGACGCACATCACGCTTCCCTCCAGCCAATCAACCAGCGCGTTGGTTGTCGGTGGACTTGACACCGTCCTCCCAACCAATTGGAGTCTGGTCCGCGGAGCAAACAGGGAAATGGAACCGCAGAGCAGAGCTAGATATCACTATTGTTTTTGCCTGTTTAAAAAAAATATACTATTGGATGGATTTTCACCAAATTTACAAAAGCACACTTTCGGGACCAAACCCCTGCTCCCGCTGCAAATTTGGTGAAAATTCATCCAGCGGTTTGAGCTGTAGGCGTGAGCAAAATTTATTTCCATTCAGTCTATGAAAAAACATTTTTGTGACCCCCCCATAACATTGCCCCCCCCCACTTGACGAAACCTCACCAAACTTACCAACAACATTCAGAGCGGGCCATATACTTTTTTTGCAAAGTTTGATAAGGATTCTTCCTGGGGGAGCAAAGTTATAATCCGCCCAAAAGTGCTCTTCATATGAGTTAAGCAACAGGCCGTGTAATATGGCTATACAGTGATATCTAAAGTTCACTCATAACAGTAGTATTATGCAAAGGCACTAGGTAAACTAAGTTTACAATTCCAAAAACTAACATTTTGATTATCAATGAAAGGTTTAATGACGTCTTTCCACCTGGTACATCTATATCAAAGATACTGAAAGAATGATCAGATTAACATATTAAAGCTATAATGGCATTAATTGGGAGAAGTAGAAGGATGAAACTTGAAGCCCTGTCGTGTGACTGCCCTCTCTATTTCACATCAGAATTAGTTTCAAGGCTCAAAATAAATTAATCCCGGATTGGACACAAACTTGCCATATTCCATATAATAATAGAGAGAGTTTGAAGGCAATACCTATAATCTCTATGGGGTATTCCAGACAGCAGTATAGATGGCTGATCAGAGTAAACATGGGATCTAAAGCCGATCTCTTCTAGAGTAATTACCATTCATTGCCACTCCACATGATAGAATGCCTTCTCTGGATCAATCGACACAGTTGTGGCAGGGAATCCCAAGGAGAGTATACATTGAACTATAATGCAGAGTAAACTGTGCTTTCAGTGGAAATGTTCCACCTGCCAATCCCACTATGTGTCTCTTTCTTTCTCTCTCTCTCACTTTCTCTTTCTCTTCCCATCTGACTTTGTCTCAAATAAATACATTGTATCTTGGGAACAAAATGGGCATCTGCGAGTTGGTAGATGAAGGAAAGGAGTAGTGTGTAAATTCAGACATTACCATGAGCTACCTTCTAAGGATTAATGAAGGCAAGAACCTTTTGTAAGGAGGAAGGGTTGAATGAAATCTGAGGACCACAATCACCTCAGTCTGACCTGCTCAGATCTAAGGCCCAGTGGCCTATTGGGACTTTTGCTGGGTATGTTGAGGCTGGGAAAGGTGTTTATCATGCATTCATCAGACATTAGTTGGGGCAGGTCCATAATCCTTGCTTGATTTCCCCAGAGGTCTACCCTTCTGATTCCTACATCTCCCAAACTCTTCTCAATCAATCCAAAATTAAATCTCCTACTCAACCCTCCCACCTCACCATCAACTAACCAGTTTGATGGAGCACCTGGCCTTAGGTGTCAGAGTTATGCCAACCTTGCAGGGGGTTCTTCACAATCAAATGAGGAGCAGAAAGCTAGAAGGTGAAGAGGGGATACCTCAAAATATGTGCAGGATCCAGGCCTAAAAATGAGGACCGGGTGTTGCAACGGCTTCAGGATGGTGAAGAACAGCCCGTTGGCAGTGGCAGACAAGAGTTTTGGGGTTGGGGATATAATGGACATTCCAATAAACATGCAATCTTGAGTTTGCACTCTCTCTGACCCCTTGCTTGATAAGGATATTAGGGGGATTTCTTTACTTTTGCAGAGCTAAATATATATTTGAAATATTTGTATATACGAGGATTGTGTTGGTGTTCTCTTATCACTTATTTACTTAGATACTGTCATTTACTGGAGTAATGTAAATCTATAACAATTCATTAACAAGTTGTTTGGGATATCATGCTTGCTAACACATAATATGTATTTGATAATATGAAAAAAACATTTGTGATTTCACAACAGAGCGAAATCTACTTTGCATTCCACTTTTTATTGGCATATTAAAAAACCAAAAAACAAGTATGATTTGCTTTCATAAAGTATGGATGCTGTGCACCGAAATTTGTGGGGCAAGCTGGAGAAAGCATGAAAAAGCCAGTGCATGGCTGCGAATCGCACGTGTGCGATTCATGTTTGGCCCTTCATGTGTTTTTCCCCGGGATGTGCAGCAAATCCACATGTGGCGCACACAAGCACATGTCACTACAACATCCCAAACGCCTATGCACAACGCACACAGCGAAAGTGCACAACATTAGCGCACACACCAAAAAGAGGGTAGAACATGGGGCGTAACACGCGGAATGGGGAACAACGCGTGAAAATAAGGGCGTAACTGGGGAAGTGATGCTGGGAAATAAACGGAACGCCCACACGCACGCAAACTACACGTATTCATGGAATGGAATAGGGGAAACACGTGCATTCCAAACGACACAAACAGGCCTAAACACGTCCGCCACACAAATGCAGGTGGAAGCGTCCATGCGCAGTATAAAAGAGTGCACAAACAACAAACACGTATATACAGCTACGATGAATGTCCCATTCTGTGGCCCCTTAGGAGAAATGATGTGTCACACAAAGGTCAGGCCTCCCAAAAAAGCAAGAAAAAGAGATGCGCGACCCCTGTAGCACATGTGCATGTAAAACACATGCAGTATGCTATGGCAACCAGGAACGCAAACAGTGCGTATGTGATCAACACGCAGGCCAGTATGCCCAAACAAAAGGGGTACGTTTTTAATAGCGACACCCGTAGTAGAAACAATAGTGTGTGCAACTCACCCTCTGTCTTGCTTGTAGAAGAAGAACGCATAGCCAACACCCATGCCAAAAGAAGAAGTATGCACTGTAGCCACTGTGAACTAATCGCGTGTGAACCCCAACGTCTGGAAAACACACCCCTTTCCACGAAAAGCAGATACAAAGTGATGGAAACCCATGTGGGACCTTCAACCTGTACCGAGCGAAACGTCCAGGCGCACGTTACATCACCTACGCGCTGACGCGCTAAGGGCCTTTCCTCAAATTCACACAAACGTGCTGTTTTCCACGTGCCAAATCACTCCATATCAAGTTGGCCATGCGACAACACACGGAAGACCACGCTCCCGCCCAGAAGGCCGAATTACTGCCCCCAGAGGCCCGAGCAGCCTCCCATGAGCCATCAGCTGCTGCTGCCTGCCTGCTGCCACCGTGCCCTGCCATTTGGTGCCTGCACATCTGCCATCTGCAGGGGTCCAGTTGCTGTGACCACCGCTGCTGGAACAGAAGACTCCCGACTGGTGTTCCATCACTCCGCAGCCCAGTCCCAGGACCCAGTTGCCCACCCACACCTGCCTTGGGGGTTGCCATATCCAACACAACACCTTCCGGCACCAATGGCAACCACCCAGCAGAGAGGCTTAGGGCTACCAGCTTCAGTGAAAAGGAAGTTGGTATCCTGGTGGAGCAAGTTCTGGGACATTATGATGCCCTCTTCACACCATTGCGCGCCGACAAGGAAGGACGGAAGAGAATCTCGAAGGAAATAGTGGGTGCCATCAACGCTGAGGGGGTGGCACCCCGCGACATCAAACACGTCAAGACGCGCTGGGAGGACTACAAGTCCAGGACCCTCAAGAAGGCCTGGCGCCTCTTGGAAGCAGTGGATGCAGTGGGGCACCGGGTCCAGCTTACCACCCAGCAGATGAGGGTCCTGGAGCACATGTGCCCAGTGCTTCATCACCAGTTCCTCAGGATGGAGTCGAGCAGGAAGTGGCCATGCATTCATGTTTGAAAAAGGGCATGTTGCAGTGTGCTGGTAGTTAGCTACTTGGCTGCATGTGTGACAAGGGTCATGTTTGGATGTATGTGTGCAGAGACTTGATGGTGTTGCATGCAAGTCCAGTCAGGCGTGAAACACATGGATGGTGTATGTGTTACAATGCATCATGCGGAGCAGCATGTGGAATTCACACATGTATGCATTCCTGTGTCTGTACTTTGACATGTTTGGGGTGTGAGAGATGTGTTCTGCTGTCATGGACATGCATGATGTACATGTCCATGAGTCTGAGTAGTGTGTGCACCATGGATGCATGACACATGTCTGTGACCATGTGTTGATTCACTGATACAGCCTAGTCATCCTTGTATCCACTGTGTCTGGGGGTATACAGGGCCAGATGCATGACCGTCCGGTGGTGTGTGCATGTGACCAGCATGTCCCATGATGCATGTGAGTATCAGCCCCCATTGGATGAATCTACGGTGCCTTGGACATGGATGTCAATGTTTGTTGCACGTGCCATGCCTGTTCCTGCATGTGTGTTGCCTGCAGTGAACCATGTGTTGTGGAGGGACATGATGGAAGAGACTTTCGACAGTGCAACTCATGTGCTATTGCTTTGTGTCCAGGGGACTATTGTTCAGTACCCTGATCCTAGTGTTCAATGTCTCCCTTTACACAGTGGTGAGTGAAGAAGAGGGCAGAGACGGCGCTGTGGAGGAAAGCCGCAGGGATGCCTCCACTGGCAGGCAACGCAAGGCCCAGTCATGCTCCCAGGAGATTCATCATCCGGGAACAAGGGGACTGGTGCCGCGTCTGCCACTACGGCTGCAGCAGAAGGGGCTGATGAGCCCCCACATGGGCTTGCAATGGCAGAAGACGGTGTGGAGCCATCCAGGTTGGTGGTGTGTATAGAGGAGGAGGAGGCCGCTACAGAGCCGCACATGGGGCCTGGTGGGGGTGGTACCACTGGTGCAAGTGGTGCAGTGCCTGTGCATGTCCCTGTCCCTGGCACTGTGACTGCATCACCATGCACCAGCAGGGATGCCCCATCCCAGGCCCGTCCGCAGGTAGGGGTGAGGTCCACATCATCTGGCACTCCTCTACCTACGGAACTGGGGACCCGTGACTGCATTGAGTCCGTCCTGATTGGTGTCACGTTGCGCACATGTGACATTCGTGATGACATGCGTGCTTCCTGGGGGGACCACGCATGTCATCACGAAGTGCTGTGTGCCAACGTGGCCCCGTTGGGAGGGACCATGGTCGGGGGTTTCCTCCATGTGTCGGTCAGTCTTGTGACCCTCTCCTCCTCTGTGCAGTCGTTCTCTGTACCGTCTTCCGGCCCAGATGCCACCAGGGCCCCCTGTGGATCTGCCCCAACCAACGCAGCCAGCCTGCTGGAGATCCCATCCCTGCCACAGTCAAGAGTCGGAGGTCCAGCAGGGGTGGCCACCCCACCAACTGGACCCCAGCAGATGGAGGATGTGCCAGCATCATCAGGCAGGGCATGTGCACGATGGCGCCAGTGGATTCCATCAGCCCAGAGGCTGTTGTGGTGGCAGAGGCAGTTGTGTGAGAGGCAGTAGCAGGCTCAGTGTGGGAGGCATCATGGCTCGGGCCCCTCAACACCCCAGGGGCAGGCATCAGCCGAGGGGCAGGAGGACCCGGGACTGGGAGTGTCTTCTGTGTGGCAGCGGTTGGGCCGGCAAATAGATGCGGACAGGCAGCGGGCAGAGAGGGCACAGCTCACTATGGTCAGGGCGGAGAACTCCATGCACAGGGCATTGAGGCGGGCTGAGTGCCTCGAGGCAACTCGCAGGGAGTTGAAGGAGGCCATGGATGCATACTGCGAGACCTCAAGGCCAGGGAACAGGCCCGCCTCCAGAACATCGACATGGAGTTGGACTAAGTCCATGCGCACCCCTGGAATATGCGCAGGAAGCCCATCCGCCCTCCCCATGGCCCGCAGGCAACCCATCACCCCTGGGCATGGCCCACAGGCAGCCCATCACCCCAGTACATGGCCCGCAGGCAGGCCACACCACAAGGTGGATTTGTCTGGGGGTGCGCGTTGACTTTTACATGCGTTTTCGCTAGCGCGAGCAAGGTACATGTATTCCGGGGGTGCACGGGGAGTTTTACATGCGTTTTTGCTAGCGTGAATGGGGTATGTGTATTCCGGGGGTGCATGTGGACTTTTATACATGTTTTTGCTAGCACGTGTAGGGTACGTGTATTTTGAGGGTGCGCTGGAAGTTTTACACATGTTTTCGCTAGCGCGAGCGATGTACGTGTATTCCGTGGGTGTGCAGGGAGTTTTACATGCGTTTTCACTAGCGCGAGTGGGGTACGTGTATTCCGGGGGTGCCTGTGGATTTTTACACACGTTTTCGCTAGCGTGAGCAGGGTACTGTATTCCGGCGGTGCACAGGGAGTTTTAAACGCATTTTCACTAGCGCGAGCGGGGTACGCGTGTTCTGAGGGGTGCGCATGGACTTTTTTATGCAGTTTCGCTAGCGCGAGCAGGGTACGCATGTTCCGAGGGGTGGCGTGGAGTTTTCCACACGTTTTCGCTAGCACGAGTGAGGTATGTGTATTCCGGGGGTGCATGTGGACTTTACATGCATTTTCGCTAGCGCGAGCGGGATACAAATATTCCGGGGGGGAGCAGGGAGTTTTACACGCATTTTCTCAAACGCGTGCGGGATACGTGTATTTCGGGGGTGTGCGGGGAGTTTTACATGCATTTTCGCTAGCGCGAGCGGGGTACGCATGTTTTGAGAGGTGCGCAGGGAGTTTTACACGTGTTTTCGCTAGCGCGAGCTGTGTACGTGTGTTCCGAGGGGTGCGCAGGAAGTTTTACACGCGTTTTTGCTAGCGTGAGCGGGGACCGTGTATTCAGGGGGTGCGCGGGGAGTTTTACATGCGTTTTCATGGTTGGGGGCTGTATGCTGGTCCACTGGCCTTTGCGCCATGTCGAGGATTTGTGCAATTTCTTTGGCACACGGGCAGGGTTGGGGGCGTAACTGGCGCTGCCGCAGGGTCGCTGCACCACTCTGCACCACGACTGGTTATGGATGTTAGTATCCATGAATACGCTGTGCACTAAAATGGGTTTTGGCGCACGCGGCTAGCGCAGACTGTCGCACGAGCACTCTGTACACCAGCCGAGTGTGCCACTTGTGCGCTAAATTCTATGAATTACCCCCTGAATGTCTACAAATCAAAACTGTCCATTCTACAATATTCTACAGTATTTGCACCTTTGAGGTGCATTCATTTTATGTGTCTGCGGCCTCTCATATCAATCCCTCAGATGGACATAATTCAGAATCAAGATATTGTCACTTTTAGAAAACTACTGCATGGTACATCTTCTCAGAAGAACACTGCAATCACTTCACCAATGTTCTCCCATCCCGCTTTGTTCCATGCTCTCAATTTTACAGTATTGGAAGGTTATGACAAGTCATGTTTCTATCAGCGTTACACTGGACCGGTAGTTACAATTGCTTGGTTCAATTTCATTTTAGTCTATGTTGTTCCATCAGGAACAATCATCTGCAACGAAGAAATGGAAAACTTTGACACCATATACTTATCTACCCCCAACCACTGTCGCTTTAGAATAGTATGGATTTTCTTTTTTTTTATTTAGGTTATACTTCACGACCCCTAAGTACAACTCCATGACTGATTATTGTCACAGTATATGTTTGTAGGAGTACATCATTTTGTTGTTTTTGTGTACTGTAAGTGTCCTGTCAAAAACGTATTATTTTTCCTCTCAATCATTACTTTTAAAAAGTTCAATTGTGCCTTGTCTTTTTATTTCCCACAAAAGCCAAGCTCCACAGAAGCAATAGTATGATCAGACAAAGGCAAGATTCTGTTGCGCATGTGTACTGCTTTTAGAAGACAGAACATCTGTCATGATTGTTCTTGCTGTTGTTTGATTCCTCCTTATGGCTTGTTTTATTTAGTATCTGTACAACAACACACGTTTGACAAGGGGAATCTGCAGTTTCACACCTCGCAGTACCAATCGATATGGTGTTGACATTTGTTTTTACAATGTGAATTGAGTTAATCAAATTCGGTTTTTACAAAATATACCTTTGGATAAATCTATAAATTGCCTTAAAAACATTTTACATGTGTTTTGCATGTGACATAATCTATGTAGGTATCTGGTGACTCTTTTTTTCAGAAACGATTGCTTATTTATGAAATAATCGCTTATTGGTATTACTTTGCTTTAGCTCCAGCATCACAACATAAAATGTTACAAATATGTCACGCCAGACCTATACACCTATTTTACAGAAAAACACATTTTGAAAAGTGCTGCATGAATCAATCTCATTTTTGGTGCTTGTGATAAAATCATATGCTGGCAGCATGAACTACAGGGTAGAGCAAAACATTGTATGCACTATTCACTAATTTGCATTAGAACATGACTTAGATACGCTTCCATCACAAAGGTATATAGAAAAAAGCCAATACTATGCCTACTTTGAGAGTCTTTGGAAATGTGAGCAGAGAGGAGGCAATTATCTCCAGAGAGACAGGCTAGCAGAGAATTCATCACAATATGGCACACACTAAAACAAAGGAATGTCGAGTAAACGCTCTGCAAAAAATCACACTTTTCTAAGAACACACTGTAAATGAAAAAGAGCAACCACCCATGTAAGGGGAAAAGAGTAAATATAGGCTGAATGTATACAATAGGAAAATTTGGTGAATGTAATTGTCCTTCAGGGGCAATAACAACAATATAGACGTTATAAAATACAAAAAACACACAAATAGTATCTTTGCATTCTTTCAGACCAAGGTAGGGAAAGGTGGATGCGCATAGTCTCTAGGGCCAAGTTAAAAGCTCTGGTTCAGGGTATCTTGTGTGCCTGAAATTGACTCCAGAACGATTACTTCTCTACCTCTTCCTCTTGATATCTCAGCAGTGTTGATGTGGTCTTCTGGCACTGGAAGAATCCCATCCTTTGTGCTTAGCACGTGCACGCCAATATGCATTCTGAAGTCATGAACAATGCCAATCACTGTGCAAATTAAATGTGCAATAATCAATTGTCTGTCAGGGTAAAGGTTAGCTTGTGAGTGCTCAAACAACAAAGACATGCGTGTTCCCAGAGCCTTTTAAGCAGCCAGCTTCACACCTTATGTAATATTTCCCATTTTAATGTGTTCTCAGTGTCAGTATTACGCAGCGAGCTTGTCGCACGGTATTTAGCAGAATATCTTTTGCTATGTATATCTTTACATATTTTGTGATTCTAGCTAGGCTAGTAGATAATGGAAGAAGATCAGCATGTACTTTCACTCAGTAAAACAATTGTTGTCGATGCAAGAAGCAGGCTGAAGAGAAAAAGCTATTTTATTTTTACCAGAGAATGGGTTGAGAATATTTTTTGCATGAGGGACATCTGGTTAAAAGTACCAGGCTCCTCTCCCCAAGGACGGTAAAGTCTCAATAAATCACATTACAAATGTCCCTTGGGAGCAAAGTGTACAAATGAGCCTATTTTTACATCCCAACTATATATGGAATAATATATAAGGGTCCACTAAATGCTGTGCTGCCCATGGATAATCGGGCAGTGTTTATGGGATGTTTCCATGTCCTGTCTATGAGCAGTAGTTTGTGGCAATGGAGAGTCCTATCAGGCATTGCTTAAGCCTTTCAGCGACCTTCCATTGTGAGGAACCATGATGCACATCCTCATGAAACAGTGAGTGAACCAGCCACCCATGTCAGAGTGCTACACTCTCCACAGGCACCACAAACTGTCAGTTCGAAGATCCTCAGACAAACAACATACTTGATTCGCAGAAGTGTTTTGTAATGGCGCATTCCCATAGGATAATGCTCTGTGAATCAGACCCATAGTTGTTTGGTCTGGCTGGAGAAAGTTTTGTTATCTACCAGACCTCTTGAAGATACACATTGGAGGGACCCAGGCACTCGTCACAAAACAAGGGAAAAATCAGCAATTTCTTTCGACTAAGTTTACAGTTTATATTGATGACCTATGTAATAAACATTGTTTTATTTATTCTTTAGTAGTCATGCTGCTTTCAGGCGAAATGATGTGTTTCACATTTATGCTGAATTTCTTTTTGACATTTTTATAACAACGTACCAGGATGACAGCTCTAAGAACGTCCAAAGCTGTTGTCCTTCTTTTGTTTCCACTGTTTATTTGTAAACAGCATTAAAGAAATGTGGTGTTTGTGCTTTGGGGGATTAATGAAGTTAATTGGTCCACATCTCAGTGATCTGACAAGGAAGACTGGTCCTTGGTATAAAACATCCTGGGGATGGGTGATATGCACATGTTATTGTGGCTGTTCTACAGCAAATACGTGAGCCTCCTTCTTCTGTTTTAGGCTACAGGGATAGTTGTCTCATGTAGAGTGAGTGGGCTGCATAGAGTTCAGCAAATCCCCATGGAGTGTGACAGTGTTTGAAGGCGCAGTGAAATTGCGAGTGTTGATCTATGACTTGGAGGTAGTTGACATGTTGCCCCACCGCATTTGATCAATCTTACGGCTTTCAAATGGAGATGTGGTGACATCCTGTAGGCTGGGTGATTCAAATACCTGAAGGAGTTAGTGGGATGTTGGAAATGCTACTGTTTTAGGTGGAGACCAGGTTTCATGAGGCACATATTTATGTTTAGTTTGGCTTAAGGTCTCTAAAATTTGCTTAGATGAATTAGGTTTTAGCATCGACAGTTAAGAGACCCTAGATACCATTAGGACCGGTTTTAACACTTTCTAACTTTCTACCTTTCTTGTGGCTTTCGACACTGTGGACAGAGAACACCTATGGGGTAAATTACAGGAATAGAATTTGAATCCTAAGGTCCTTTATGAGGGAATTTTATAGAGATAATGTTGCTCAAATCCGTCTGAATCAGGAGAGACTTTTGAGCATGTCAACTGGGACTAATGTAAGATTGAAACAAGGTTGCTTGTTAGCTCCAATGCTCTATAATGTGTATGTGTCGGACATTGGCAAGAATATAGACAGATGCAGGGATTTTCCCCAAAAAATTGGGGGTGAGCAGCTGGCTTGGCTTGCCTATGTAGCTGATTCACTACTGGACAAAACCCCTATTGGACTACAGCGTAGTATGGATGGACTGTCTGAATACTACAAAAAGAATAATCATATATTGAATTTCAACAAAATTAAGATCATGGTGATTGGTAATTATCGTATACAATAAATAGGAAATTATTAGAGGGTTATGTACGACAAACATTACAAAAACGATGTATGGCAGCACTTCGTTTTGTAAGAACTAATAGTGGCTACTCAATTGAAGGCGTAATCAAATTGTATAAAACCTGTCTTGTCCCATGTGCATGTTACGGTTTGGAAGTATTTATGGTCTTAAAATAAGGAGAAATCTGAAAGAAATCCTATGCTTGCCCACAAGGACACCTGTAGAACGATTTGTTTGGATTGTGAACTTGGGTTGATATTATTAACTACACAAAAAAGGATAATGATGGGTATGAGAAAAAGAAGTGACGAGAAGACCTGTATATATTCAACATTTATAAAAATATTATAGAGTGAATGTAAGTGTGTTATACTGAAACAATGAAGGGATGATGTCCTACAGTTTTTTCAAAGAGATTGGTTTCGATCTTGAAAAGTACAGGCATATAACAGTAATGGATTTTTATTATTTTTTTTTTAGTTAGCCAACATATGGGATCGAAATTCAAAAGTTAGTCATTTGGGTAAATACAAGAAATATAGCCAGTATATCAGGCAGAGTTTCCCAAGTGAATATCCGTGTAACTACCTGGTAACTGTTAGCCACACTGGAGCTAGACGATTTATTATGGAATTAAGACTTGAACTACTTCCGACACTTTCAAGAACGACGGCATGGAAAAATATAACATACAACGACTGTGTAGGTTATGTGAATGTGGGATTGAGACCCCTAGACATTTGCTAATGAAATGCACACATCTAAAAGAGATACTCTTTAAGGGTTATTTTAGTATTAGATATATGTTGGATAATTACCAGAGTGATCAGATCAGGAGGTTACCGTATTCAGTGAATTGCACAATTCTAAATTTTACTATATAGCATATGCGGTTGAAGATTTTAGAATGCCTTAATGAAATTATATAAGTGATTGTGATAGGGAAACAGTAGCGGCCACTACGGAACAAAACAGGAGGGAGGGGTATGAGTCTAATATCACACCGGACCATATAATGACAAGTTTAAGAGACACGCGTGAATAATTAAAAACCCAGACTACGTGTCCCAGAATGCCCCACCAATTAACTATCACACCGGACAAAACAAATCTAAGAGACACAAGGGAAAAAGAAAAGACACAAACTACATATCCCAGAATGCCCCAACAGATACACCATCAAAACAAAAGCCAGAACATGGGAATAGAAATCAGACAAGGAAGGCGAAAAACCACGTTTCCATATAAAGGGGGATTCCGGGTAGTCGGGGGTTAAATACAAGGCTAACTCTGTGAAATTGAAGCTGGGAGGAGGTGAATTAGCCTCAGGTGTAAGGAGCCCAGGGCTGGGAACACCAGACGCTAATTGCTGGGGAAGAGGCACACCGGGGTTAAAAGCATCAGAAAACAGCTCAACTTGTCTCTCGTTTTGCAGGAGTGGAAGGAGGCTGACAGAGTGGACTCGGAATTTTACGATGCCAGTACCCCATGTCGGTGGGCGTATTAGAAGGAAAAGGAAATCTCACCGGAGTGTCCCATACCGGTCCTGTAGTCAAATCCGACTGCACAGCAGATGAAGACGCCTGCGTACAACAGCGTAAAAAGGAAAGTTTGTTTATTTACTGAATTCCAGCCTGAGGCCAGTGTGGAACTGCTGGCTCCGGGAACCTGCAGCAGAGCTTGGACAAGAAAGCTCTGAACCATTCAGGCGTGTGGAGTAAAAGCGCTCGAGTCCTGAATACATGATACTTTAAGAAGAGGATTTTACTCCAGGGGTTTTCAAGGTACAAACGGCTGTTTTCGGACAAAGAAAGGCTGCCATTCCTGTGTTCTACACGTTATGAACTGCATTTAGTTGGAATAATACAAATTTGAGTTGAACTTTACGAACTTCCTTTTGTGGACAAGAAAGATTGCAATCCTTGAGTTTGTTTTTTTGAGCAGCCTGGAAGACCCTTTATTTGTTTTGCGCTATGAACTTTAACTGAAGTTAATTGGCTAAGGAGAAGACCGGTTGCACCCAACCATTTAACCATTGGTGTGCTGTAAGAATAAAATACTATTGGTTACCTTACCTTCCTGTCTCTGGCTCACTACTTTACAGTGATGTATGTTTTACTTTTTTGTGTTGATTAGGCTTTATCTTAATTTAGAGGGGCCGATTCATGGAACAAACGTGCGCCGAAAATCTACGCGCAAGCAGGCGCAAGCAGGCGCAAGCAGGCGCAAGCGGAAAAAAAGAGGCGCACGCGCACGCGTGCGATTCATGGAAGTCCCTGCGCGTGTCTTCCTCGGGATGTGCGCCAAACCCGTGCATGGCGCACACGTCACTGCAACATCCCGAAAGACGTGCGCGACGCGCACCGTGAAAGCGCACAACCTCTGCGCATACACTAGAAAGTGGGCGGAACACGGGGCGTAACGCGCGGAATGGGGAACAACTTGCGAAAACAAGGGCGTAACTGGGGATGTACTGCAGGGAAGCAGAGGGAACGCCCACACGCACCCGAACCACACGTATTCATGGAACCGAATAGGGCAAAGCCACGCACAGCGAAAGACACGCACAAGCCGATACACGTCCGCCACAAGAAGGCAGGCGGTAGCGTCCCTGCGCATTACAAACGTGGCAACATACAGCAATTGTGCGAGTGGGGCACGTGTATTTCGGGGTTGCGCGGGAAGTCACACACGCGATTGAGCGGGGTACGTGTATTCCGGGGGTTCGCGGGAAGTCACACACGCGACCTGGCCTGGGGGAGCGGGCTACGTGTATTACAGGGGTTCGCGTGAACTTTTACACGCGATCGGGCCTGGGGGAGCGGGCTACGTGTATTACAGGGGTTCGCGTGAACTTTTTCACGCGATCGGGCCTGGGGGAGCGGGCTACGTGTATTACAGGGGTTCACGTGAACTTTTTCACGCGATCGGGCCTGGGGGAGCGGGCTACGTGTATTACAGGGGTTCGCATGAACTTTTTCACGCGATCGGGCCTGGGGGAGCGGGCTACGTGTATTTCAGGGGTGCGCGGGAAGTTCCACACGCGAATAGCCTGGGCGCGTGTATTTCAGGGGTGCGCGGGAAGTTTTACACGCAAATAGCCTGGGCGCGTGTATTTCAGGGGTGCGCGGGAAGTTTTACACGCGAATAGCCTGGGCGCGTGTATTTCAGGGGTGCGCGGGAAGTTTTACACGCGAATAGCCTGGGCGCGTGTATTTCAGGGGTGCACAGGAATTTTCTCACGCGATTTCAGCAGGGTACGTGTATTTCAGGGGTGCGCGGGAAGTTTTACACGCGAATAGCCTGGGCGCGTGTATTTCAGGGGTGCGCGGGAATTTTCTCACGCAATTTCAGCAGGGTACGTGTATTTCAGGGGTGCGCGGGAAGTTTTACACGCGAATAGCCTGGGCGCGTGTATTTCAGGGGTGCGCAGGAATTTTCTCACGCGATCGGGCCTGGGGGAGCGGGGTACCACTCACCGTCTGCCTTGCGTGTAGTAGAACGCGTAGCCAACACCCGCTGTGAAGTAATAGCGTGTGAACCCCAACGGATGGAAAACACACGCACCGCACGAAAAGCACGTACAGAACATAAAGGCACGCGGGATCTCAAAGCCCTGCCAGGGCAACGCCCGTGCGCAAAACGTCACAGACGCGCTTACGCTCTAAGGGCCTTTGGTCCAATGAAATCGCGTACGCGTGCTGACGCGCTTACGCGCTAAGGGCCTTTCCTCGAATTACACGCTGACGTGCAGATTTTTCACGTGCCAAATCACTCCGTATCAAGCTGGCCACGCGAAAACACACGGAAGACCACGCTCCTGCCCAGAAGGCCGAATTACTGCCCCCCAGTGCCCCGAGCAGCCTCCCACGTGCCATCTGCTGCTGCCTGCCTGCCTGCCTGCTGCCACCGTGCCCTGCCATTTGGTGCCTGCACATCAGCCATCTGCAGGGGTCCAGTTGCTGTGTCCACCCCTGCTGGAACAGTAGACTCCCGACTGGGATACCATCGCTCCACAGCCCAGCCCCAGGACCCAGTTGCCCACCCACGCCTGCCTCGGGGGTCGCCATGTCGGGGCAAGCACCATCTGAGACCAGTGACGACCCCCAGCCAGAGAGGCAGAGGGCCACCAGCTTCAGTGAGAAGGAAGTTGGTGTCCTGGTGGAGCATGTCCTGGGGCATTATGATGCCCTCTTCGGAAGACCACGCGCCAACAAGGAAGGACGGGAGAGGATCTGGGACGATGTAATGGTTGCCATCAACGCGGAGGGGGTGGCAACCCGCGACATCAAGCACATCAAGAAGCGCTGGGAGGACTTGAGGGCCAGGACCCTCAATAAGGCCCGGCGCCTCACGGAGGGGGGGCGGGCACGCCTGAGTGACATCCAGATGAGGGTCCTGGAACGCGTAGACCCAGCGCTCCACGCCCAGATCCTTCGGAGGCAGACCCATCTGGAGTTGGCCGGTAAGTGGCCAAGCATTACTGTGTGAGACAGGGCATGTTGCAGTGTGCTGGTTGTCTGATACCTGCCTGTATGTGTGACATAGGCCATGTACGTATGTGTGTGTGCAGGGACATCATGGTCAGGCATGTGAGTACAGTGATGTGTGAACCACATGGTTGGTGCATGTGTTCTATTGCAACATGGGGGGCTCTGTGCGGAATGGACACATGGAAGCATGGCAGTCTCTGTTCCTGGACATGGGTGGGGGTGAGGGATGGGTGCTGGTCCCATGTACACGTATGGTGTCCATGTGTGTGTGTCTGACCTGCGTGTCTGTGACTTGTAACTGCCATGGATGCATGACACATGTCTGTGACAATGTTCAGATTCACTGATGCAGCCTAGTCATCCTTGTATCCACTGCGTCTGTGGTGTACGAGGCCAGATGGATGGAACTACGGTGAGGTGTGTGCATGTGATGGCAAGACCCATGATGCATGTGAGTTTAAAAGCAACATTGTATGAATCATGAGTCCCTTGGTCATGTATGCCAATGTCCATGGCATGCGCCATGGCTGTTACTGTATGTGTTTTGCCTGCACTGACCCATGTGTTGTGGAGGGACATGATGGAAGTGATGTATGACAGTGCCACTCATCTGCTGTTGCTTCCTGTCTAGGGGACCATTGTACAGTACCCTGATGCTTGTGTTCTATGTCTCCCTCTACACAGTGGTAAGTGAAGAAGAGGGCGGAGAAGGCGCTGTGGAGCAGAGCGGCGGGGATGCCGCCACGGCTGCAGCGGAAGGGGTGGGTGAGCCCCCACAGGGGCTTGCACCGGCGGAAGACGGCGTGGAGACATCCAGGTTGGTGGTTTCCACAGAGGGGGAGGAGGCCGCTACTGAGCCACACATGGGGCCTGGTGGGGGCATCCCCGCTGGTGCAAGTGGTGCAGTCCAGGGCCAGGGGCAGGAGGCAGCACAGGTCGCCGTGGAGGTGCCTGTGCATGTCACTGTCCCTGACACTGTGACTGCACCACCATGCACCAGCAGGGATGCCCCATCCCAGGCCCGTCCGCAGGTAGGGGAGATGTCCATGTCATCTGACACTCCTCTACCTGCGGATGAGGGGACCCCTGGCCGTGTGGAGAGGGTCCTGATTGGTGTCGCGTTGCGCACGGCTGGCATTCGTGATGAGGTGCATGCTTCCCGGGAGGAGCATGCACATCATCACGAAGAGCACCGTGCGTACGTGAACCATTTGGGAGCCGCCATGGTCGGGGGTTTTCTACATGTGTGTGGCCTTCTGGCGACCCTCTCCTCCTCTCTGGAGGCTATGCGCCAGTCGTGCTCCATGCCGTCTTCCGGCCCAGATGCCACCAGGGCCCCCTGTGGACCTGCCCCGACCAACGCAGCCAGCTCGGTGGGGACCCCATCCCTGCCACAGTCGGGAGTCGAAGGTCCAGCAGGGGTGGACACACCAGCAACTGTCCCCCTGCAGATGGAGGATGTGCCGGCATCATCTGGCAGGGCACGTGCACGACGGCATCAGTGGATTCCATCAGCCTGGATGCCGTCGTGCTGGCAGAGGCAGTGGCGTCGGAGGCAGCAGCAGGCTCGACGTGGGAGGCATCATGGCTCGGGGCCATCAAGATCAGAGGGGCAGGCATCGGCCGGAGGGCAGGAGAACCCTGGGATGGCAGTGTCTTCCGTGTGGGAGCAGTTGGTCCAGCGGATAGGTGCGGAGCGGCAGCGGGCGGAAGAGGAGCGGCTCACCATGGTCAGGGCGGAGTTCTCCATGCGTCGGGCGTTGAGGCGGGCTGAGTGCCTCGAGGAAGCTCGCAGGGAGTTTGAGGTGGACACGGGGTTGTCCCTGCGAGACCTCGGGGCCAGGACAGAGTCCCGCCTCCGGGACATCGACATGGAGTTCGATGATGCCCTGGCCGGCAACATCAGAGAGTGAGCCGCAGGACTTGCCCGCTGCCATTGTATATAGTTCTTTAGTTAGTTAGTGTTAGGTTTCCGTTATTTTTTAAGTTTTTTTTGGACCGCTCGGACAATGGCCACTTTTCTGTATATATTTTTTTTATTAGTTAGTAGTAGTAGGTTTCATTTATGGTGTTGGGCTCATGGACCCTGGGATATTCTTGTACATAGTTTGATGTTTGGAAAACATTTGTTGGATTTATATTTGTGTTCACCATGAGGCAATGGTTTTTCCTTATTTTTTCACCCCATTATTTTTCTTTGGACTACATTAGTTTTTGGATTCCTTTGTTTTTTGATTTTTTCTATTAGTTCTCGGACATGGACCATTTGTTTTGTCATCCCCATTGTTGTGTGTTTTATTTCTTTACTTCATTTTCATCTTTAATACATATATTTATTACTTACATTTGTGGTATTTTCTCATTGGTTTCATGCATGTCATGATATGGGTTTTGACATTCACTTGCACCCATTGTGTATGTGTGTGTGACGGACATGTGTTCATTTACATACTTGCCATTGGGGTTGTATCATGTAATTGCATCTACTATGTGGGTGGATGCAATCCTTGGCTGGGTGTTTGTGCTGGGTATGCTGCCCATTACTGCCATGATTGCGTTTCGTCAGGACCTGGGGGCAGGGGGACATGAGTGGTGGCCTGCAGGGGGGTGGGGGTGCAAGGGGACATGAGTGGGGGCCTGCTGGGGGGGTGGGGGTGCAAGGGGACCTGAGTCGGACATGGTTGGGGGCCTGCTGGCAGGTGCCCCACAGTGCTGGGGGGTGGGGGTGCAGGGGGACATGAGTGGGGGCCTGCTGGGGGGTGGGGGTGCAAGGGGACATGAGTGGGACATGGTTGGGGGCCTGCTGGCAGGTGCCCCACAGTGCTGGGGGGTGGGGGTGCAGGGGGACATGAGTGGGACATGGTTGGGGGCCTGCTGGCAGGTGCCCCACAGTGCTGGGGGGTGGGGGTGCAGGGGGACATGAGTGGGGGCCTGCTGGGGGGTGGGGGTGCAAGGGGACATGAGTGGGACATGGTTGGGGGCCTGCTGGCAGGTGCCCCACAGTGCTGGGGGGTGGGGGTGCAGGGGGACATGAGTGGGACATGGTTGGGGGCCTGCTGGCAGGTGCCCCACAGTGCTGGGGGGTGGGGGTGCAGGGGGACATGAGTGGGGGCCTGCTGGAGGGTGGGGGTGCAAGGGGACATGAGTGGGACATGGTTGGGGGCCTGCTGGCAGGTGCCCCACAGTGCTGGGGGGTGGGGGTGCAGGGGGACATGAGTGGGACATGGTTGGGGGCCTGCTGGCAGGTGCCCCATAGTGCTGGGGGGTGGGGGTGCAGGGGGACATGAGTCAGACATGGTTGGGGGCCTGCTGGCAGGTGCCCCACAGTGCTGGGGGGTGGGGGTGCAAGGGGACATGTGGCTTGGCTGGGGGCATGCCCATGGTGGATGGGCTGCCTGCGGGACATGACCAGGGGTGCAGGGTAGTCCCCTGTGGTGTGGGCTGCCTGCAGAGGTCGTGGAGGGGGTAGAGGGGAGACCTGGGAGGACCCACACTGGCAATTGACCTCTTCAACTTCCCGCACACCCACGTAATACACTGCCCCACTCGCACAGGCCCAATCGCGTGTAGAATTTCTCGCGCACCCCTGAAATCCACGTACCCAGGCCAATCGCGTGTAGAATTTCTCGCGCACCCCTGAAATACACGTACCCTGCTGAAATCGCGTGTAGAATTTCTCGCGCACCCCTGATATACACGCGCCCAGGCTATTCGCGTGTGGAACTTCACGCGCACCCCTGGAATACACGCGCCCAGGCTATTCGCGTGTGGAACTTCACGCGCACCCCTGGAATACACGCGCCCAGGCTATTCGCGTGTGGAACTTCACGCGCACCCCTGAAATACACGCGCCCAGGCTATTCGCGTGTGGAACTTCACGCGCACCCCTGAAATACACGCGCCCAGGCTTTTCGCGTGTGGAACTTCACGCGCACCCCTGAAATACACGCGCCCAGGCTATTCGCGTGTGAAACTTCAGGCGAACCCCTGAAATACACGTAGCCCGCTTGCCGTGCTGGTACAGGGTTAGCGCAGCCCTTTGCGCTGGATTGGGGATTTTGATGGCTTTTCCCTGCGCGGAAGGCGTTCTTGGGGGCGTAACTGGCGCTGCTGCAAGGTCGCTGCGCCACTATGCGCCACGGCTGGTTTCGGTGGCTGGAATCCATGAATACGCTGTGCGCGGAAATGGGTTTTGGCGCACGCGGCTGGCGCAGGGATTCGCACGCGCACACTGTGCGCCAGCCGCGTGCGCCACTTGTGCGCTGGATTCTATGAATTACCCCCAGAGTGTAATACAGAGTGTATTTATTGATACTTCTCTTATTTGTAATGACTGTAGTATGACATGTTTTGTAAGTGCTTTTTAAAATCTGATTCGATTTTGTTAGATGATTTATTTAACCATAACAACATTAGATTTATTTATTTTTTATATTAAAAAAACGATCGAACCACAGTATGAAACAGAGAAGGCCATAATTCTTGTATTAGACTGTTCAAAGTGCTGCATTATGGTTGCTGTGTTAAAAATAGTGAAGCTTCTAATTAGCTTCAGCACAGTTCCTTCTAAGGATGTACAAGTGTTTTGTTAATTGATGGAGCTGCTACTTGTGTTTGAAAGCCTTAATATTAACGAGTTAAAATAGGTTGGTATGGAAGAGACTTGCATGAATATTTTGTGACTGGCTTTAGTGCTGCAGCATGCACAATATCCCTCTATTCTCACAAATATGTGTCCATCAGTTCCAGGCGCTGTTCCAAGCGGCCAGCTTCCCTGACTACTTTGCAATAACACACCTGGAAAATTAGAAGATGGCCATGCTGGGCTAGAGATACAGGGGCCGATTCATGGAACAAACGTGTGCCCCGAAAATCTACGCGCAAGCAGGCGCAAGCAGGTGCAAGCGGGAAAAAACAGGCGCACGCGCACGCGTGCAATTCATGGAAGTCCCTGCGCGTGTACACCCCGGGATGTGCGCCAAACCCGTGCATGGCGCACAAGTCACTGCAACATCCCGAAAGGCGTGCGCGACGCGCACAGTGAAAGCGCACAACCTCGGCGCATACACCAGAAAGTGGGCGGGACACGGGGCGTAACGCGCGGAATGGGGAACAACGTGTGAAAATAAGGGTGTAACTGGGGATGTACTGCAGGGAAGCAGACAGAATGCCCACACGCACTCGAACCACACGTATTCATGGAATCGAATAGGGCAAAGCCACGCACAGCCAAAGACACGCACAAGCCGAAACACGTCCACCACACGAAGGCAGGCGGTAGCGTCCCTGCGCATTACAAAAGTGGCAACATACAGCAATTGGGCCTGTGCGAGCGGGCTACGTGTATTTCAGGGGTTCGCGTGAACTTTTCCACGCGATCGGGCCTGGGGGAGCGGGCTACGTGTATTTCAGGGGTTCGCGTGAACTTTTTCACGCGATCGGGCCTGGGGGAGCGGGCTACGTGTATTACAGGGGTTCGCATGAACTTTTTCACGCGATCGGGCCTGGGGGAGCGGGCTACGTGTATTTCAGGGGTTCGCGTGAAGTTTCTCACGCGATCGGGCCTGGGGGAGCGGGCTACCTGTATTTCAGGGGTTCGCGTGAAGTTTCTCACGCGATCGGGCCTGGGGGAGCGGGCTACGTGTATTTCAGGGGTTCGCGTGAACGTTTTCACGCGATCGGGCCTGGGGGAGCGGGTTACGTGTATTTCAGGGGTTCGCGTGAAGTTTCTCACGCGAACGGGCCTGGGGGAGCGGGCTACGTGTATTTCAGGGGTTCGCGTGAAGTTTTTCACGTGATCGGGCCTGGGGGAGCGGGCTACGTGTACATCAGGGGTTCGCGTGAAGTTTCTCACACGATCGGGCATGGGGGAGCGGGCTATGTTTACTTCAGGGGTTCGCGTGAAGTTTTTCACGCGATCGGGCCTGGGGGAGCGGGCTACGTGTATATCAGGGGTTCGCGTGAAGTTTCTCACGCTATCGGGCCTGGGGGAGCGGGTTACATGTATTTCAGGGGTTCGCGTGAAGTTTTTCACGCGATCGGGCCTGGGGGAGCGGGCTACGTGTATATCAGGGGTTCGCGAAAAACGGGCCTGGGGGAGCGGGGTACCACTCACCGTCTGCCTTGCGTGTAGAAGAACGCGTAGCCAACACCCTCTGTGAAGTAATAGCGTGTGAACCCCAACGGATGGAAAACACACGCACCGCACGAAAAGCACGTACAGAACAGTGTAAAGGCATGCGGGATCTCCAAGCCCTGCCAGGGCAACGCCCGTGCGCAAAACGTCACACACGCGCTTACGCTGTAAGGGCCTTTGGTCCAATGAAATCGCGTACGTGTGCTGACGCGCTTACGCGCTAAGGGCCTTTCCTCGATTTTCACGCTGACGTGCAGGATTTTCACGTGCCAAATCACTCCGTATCAAGCTGGCCACGCGAAAACACACGGAAGACCACGCTCCTTGCCAGAAGGCCGAATTACTACCCCCCAGTGCCCTGAGCAGCCTCCCACGTGCCATCTGCTGCTGCCTGCCTGCCTGCTGCCACCGTGCCCTGCCATTTGGTGCCTGCACATCAGCCATCTGCAGGGGTCCAGTTGCTGTGTCCACCCCTGCTGGAACAGAAGACTCCCGACTCAGATAACATCGCTCCACAGCCCAGCCCCAGGACCCAGTTGCCCACCCACTCCTGCCCCTGCGGTTGCCATGTCGGGCACATCCACATCTGGCACCAGTGGCAACCCCCGGCCAGAGGGGCAGAGGGGCACCAGCTTCACTGCCACCGAAGTTGGTGTCCTGGTGGAGCAAGTCCTGGGGCAGTATGATGCCCTCTTCGGATCGTCCCGCGCCAACAAGGAAGGACGGGAGAGGATCTGGGCCGACTGTGTGGTTGCCATCAACGCGGAGGGGGTGGCAACCCGCACCATCCAGAAGGTCAAGAAGCGCTGGGAAGACATGAGGTCCAGGACCCTCATGAAGGCCCGGCGCCTCGTGGAGGGGGGCCGGGGCCGCATGAGTTCCATCCAGATGGGGGTCCTGGAACGCGTACACCCAGCGCTCCACGCCCAGGTCCTTGAGAGGGAGACCCGTCTGGAGTTGAGCGGTAAGTGGCCAAGCATTGCTGTGTGAGACAGGGCATGTTGCAGTGTGCTGGTTGTCTGATACTTGCCTGTATGTGTGACATAGGCCATGTACGCATGTATGTGTGCAGGGACATCATGGTAATGCATGTGCGACCAGTAATGTGTGAACCGCACGGTTGTTGCATGTGTTTAAATGTGACATGGGGAGCCCTATGCAGATTGTACACATGAGAGCATGGCAGTCTCTGTTCCTGGACATGGGTGGGGGTGAGGGATGGGTGCTGATGCCAGGTACATATATGGTGTCCATGTCTGTGTGCCTGACCTGCGTGTCTGTGACTTGTGGATGCCATGGATGCATGACACATGTCTGTGACAATGTACAGATCACTGATGCAGCCTAGTCATCCTTGTATCCACTGTGATTGGGGTGTATGGGGCCAGATGGATGTGACTGAGGTGAAGTGTGTGCATGTGATAGGCATGACCCATGATGCATGTGAGTTCCATTACATTGTATGTTTCGAGAGTCCATTGGACATGTATGGAAATGTCCATGGCATGCACCATGACTGTCACTGTGTGTGTTTTGCCTGGAATGACACATGTGTTGTGGAGGGACATGATGGAAGTGTACTTTGACAGTGGCACTCATATGCTATTGATTCCTGTCTAGGGGACCATTGTACAGTACCCTGATGCTTGTGTTCTATGTCTCCCTCTACGCAGCGGCTAGTGAAGAAGAGGACGGAGACGGCGCTGTGGAGCAAGGCGGCGGGGATGCCCCCACGGCTGCAGCGGAAGGGGTGGGTGAGCCCCCACAGGGGCCTGCTACGGCAGAAGAAGGTGAGGAGCCATCCAGGTTGGTGGTTTCCACAGAGGAGGAGGAGGCCGCCACTGAGGCGCACATGGGGCCTGGTGGGGGCATCCCTGCTGGTGCAAGTGGTGCAGTCCAGGGGCAGGGGCAGGAGGCAGCACACATCACCGTGGAGGGGCCTGTGCATGTCGCAGTCCCTGACCCTGTGGGTGCACCACCATGCACCAGCAGGGATGCCCCGTCCCAGGCCCGTCCGCAGGTAGAGGAAATGTCCATGTCATCTGACTCCCCTCCACCTGCAGACGAGGGGACCCCTGGCCGTATGGAGAAGGTCCTGATTGGGGTCGCGATGCGCACGGCTGTGATTCGTGATGCCGTGCGTGCTTCCCTGGAGGAGCACGCACGTCATCACAAAGAGCACCGTGCCGACGTGGCCCAATTGGGATCGTCCATGTTCGGGGTTTTCCTGCATGTGTCGGCCAATCTGGCGGCCCTCTCCTCCTCTGTGGAGAATATACGCCAGTCGTTCTCCTTGCCGTCTTCCGGCCCAGATGCCACCAGGGCCCCCTGTGGACCTTCCCTGACCAATGCAGCCAGCTCGGTGGGGATCCCATCCCTGCCACAGTCGGGAGTCAGAGGTCCAGCAGGGGTGGACACCACAGCAACTGTACCCCAGCAGATGGAGGATGTGCCGGCATCATCAGGCAGGGCACGTGCACGATGGCGTCGGTGGATTCCATCAGCCTGGATGCCGTCGTGCTGGCAGAGGCAGTGGCGTTGGAGGCAGCAGCGGAGTCAACGTGGGAGGCATCATGGCTCGGGGCCATCAACATCGGAGGGGCAGGCATCGGCCGGAGGGCAGGAGGACCCAGGACGGGAAGTGTCTTGCGTGTGGCAGCGGTTGGGCCAGCATATAGGTGCGGAGCGGCGGCGGGCGGAAGAGGCGCGGCTCACAATGGTCAGGGCGGAGAACTCCATGCGGAGGGCCCTGAGGCGTGCCGAGTGCCTCGAGGCAATCCGCAGGGGGTTGGAGGAGCAGATGGCGTCGTCCCTGCGGACCCTCGGGGCCATGGAACAGGACCGCCTCCGGGACATAGACGAGGAGTTTGATGATGCCCTGGCCCGGAACACCACGGAGTGAGCCGCTGGACTTGCCCGCCGCCTTTGCATATAGTTCTTTAGTTTTAGGTTTCATTTGTTTTTTCTTATGATTTGGAGTCGACGGACACAGCTCCACTTTTTGTATATAGTTGCATTTTAGTTAGGGTTTTTTGTAGGTTTCCTTTGTTCAGTTGGGCTCATGGACCCTTGGATGTTTTGTACATAGTTCTTCATTGGATTGATTTTATTTTTAATGTGACTTTGAACAACTTTTTTTTTGATTTGGATTTGTAGTTTTGATTTTTTTGGACGGACATGCAGCTTATCTTTTTTTCATTGCCATTGTAGTTTGTTTCATTTCATTTGCATTCAATTTTTTTTAATACAATTTTGTTTTCATACTTCACTGTGTGGTATCATCTCATTGGTTTCATGCATGTCATGTTGGGTGTTTTCCCATTCATTTGCAACCATTGTGTGTGACGGACATGGGTTCATTTGCTTTATGAACTTTGGGGTGTAACATGTAATTTCCATTTCCATGTGGGTGATTGGGTTACTTGGTAGGGCCTTTTGGCTGTGGAGGCTGACCATAACGCACATGATTGGGGATTGTGAGGACCTGGGTGCAGGGGGACATGAGTGGGGGCCTGGTGGAGGCTGCCCCTGGTGACTGGGGGGTGGGGGTGGTGGGAGACATGGGTGGGGGCCTGCTGGCAGGTGCCCCACAGTGCTGGGGGGTGGGGGTGCTGGGAGACATGGGTGGGGGCCTGCTGGCAGGTGTCCCACAGTGCTGGGGGGTGGGGGGGTGGGGAACATAAGTTGGACATGGGTGGGGGCCTGCTGGCAGGTGCCCCATAGTGCTGGGGGGTGGGGGTGGGGAACATGAGTTGGACATGGGTGGGGGCCTGCTGGCAGGTGCCCCACAGTGCTGGGGGGTGGGAGGGGTGGGGAACATGAGTTGGACATGGGTGGGGGTCTGCTGGCAGGTGCCCCACAGTGCTGGGGGGTGGGGGTGCTGGGAGACATGGGTGGGGGCCTGCTGGCAGGTGCCCCACAGTGCTGGGGGTTGGGGGTGCTGGGAGACATGGGTGGGGGCCTGCTGGTAGGTGCCCCACAGTGCTGGGGGGTGGGGGTGCTGGGAGACATGGGTGGGGGCCTGGTGGAGGCTGCCCCTGGTGGCTGGGGGGTGGAGGTGCTGGGAGACATGTGTGGGGGCCTGTGGAGGGTGCCCCTGGTGGTTGGGGGTGCAGGGGGACATGCGTTGGTGGGCAGTAGTGCAAGTTGACATGTGGGTTGGCTGGGGGGCATGGCCATGGTGGATGGGGTGCCTGCAGGACATGTGCAGGGTAGGCCCCTGTGGTGTGAGCCACCTGCAGGTGCCGTTGAGGTTGTAGAGGGAACACCTGGGAGGACCCACACGTGCAATTCACGTGTGGTGCTCCCCGCGTACCCCTGAAATATGCGTACCGTGCTTGCACGGGCCCAATCGCGTGTGGAAATTCCCGCGCACCCCTGAAATACACGTACCCTGCTGATATCGCGTGTGGAACTTCACGCGCACCCCGAAATACACGTACCCTGATGGAATCGCGTGTGGAACTTCCCGCGCACCCCTGGTATACATGTACCCTGCTGATTTTGCGTGTGAGACTTCCCCCGCACCCTGTAATACACGTACCCTGATGGAATCGCGTGTGGAACTTCCCGCGCACCCCTGGAATACACGTACCCTGCTGTAATCGCGTGTGTAACTTCCCCTGCACCCTGAAATACACGTACCCTGCTGATATCGCGTGTGGAACTTCACGCGCACCCCGAAATACACGTACCCTGATGGAATTGCATGTGGAACTTCCCGCGCACCCCTGAGATACGTGTACCCTGCTCGCACGGGCCCAATCGCATGTGGAAATTCCCGCGCACCCCTGAAATACACGTACCCTGATGGAATCGCGTGTGGAACTTCCCGCACACCCCTGGAATACACGTACCCTGCTGTAATCGCGTGTGTAACTTCCCCTGCACCCTGAAATACACGTACCCTGCTGATATTGCATGTGGAACTTCCCACGCACCCCTGGAATACACGTACCCTGCTGTAATCGCGTGTGAGACTTCCCCTGCACCCTGAAATACACGTACCCTGCTGATATTGCGTGTGGAACTTCACGCGCACCCCGAAATACACGTACCCTGATGGAATTGCATGTGGAACTTCCCGCGCACCACTGGTATACACGTACCCTGCTGATTTCGCGTGTGAGACTTCCCCCGCACCCTGTAATTCACGTACCCTGATGGAATCGCGTGTGGAACTTCCCGCGCACCCCTGAGATACGCGTACGCTGCTCGCATGGGCCCAATCGCGTGTGGAAATTCCCGCGCACCCCTGAAATACACATACCCTGATGGAATCGCGTGTGGAACTTCCCGCGCACCCCTGGAATACACGTACCCTGCTGTAATTGCGTTTGTAACTTCCCCTGCACCCTGAAATTCACGTACCCTGCTGATATCGCGTGTGGAACTTCCCACGCACCCCTGAAATACACGTACCCTGCTGTAATCGCGTGTGAGGCTTCCCCTACACCCTGAAATACACGTACCCTGCTGATATCGCGTGTGGAACTTCACGCGCACCCCGTAATTCACGTACCCTGATGGAATCGCGTGTGGAACTTCCCGCGCACCCCTGAGATACGTGTACCCTGCTCGCACGGGCCCAATCGCATGTGGAAATTCCCGCGCACCCCTGAAATACACGTACCCTGATGGAATCGCGTGTGGAACTTCCCGCACACCCCTGGAATACACGTACCCAGCTGTAATCGCGTGTGTAACTTCCCCTGCACCCTGAAATACACGTACCCTGCTGATATTGCATGTGGAACTTCCCACGCACCCCTGGAATACACGTACCCTGCTGTAATCGCGTGTGAGACTTCCCCTGCACCCTGAAATACACGTACCCTGCTGATATTGCGTGTGGAACTTCACGCGCACCCCGAAATACACGTACCCTGATGGAATTGCGTGTGGAACTTCCCGCGCACCACTGGTATACACGTACCCTGCTGATTTCGCGTGTGAGACTTCCCCCGCACCCTGTAATTCACGTACCCTGATGGAATAGCGTGTGGAACTTCCCGCGCACCCCTGAGATACGCGTACGCTGCTCGCATGGGCCCAATCGCGTGTGGAAATTCCCGCGCACCCCTGAAATACACATACCCTGATGGAATCGCGTGTGGAACTTCCCGCGCACCCCTGGAATACACGTACCCTGCTGTAATCGCGTTTGTAACTTCCCCTGCACCCTGAAATACACGTACCCTGCTGATATCGCGTGTGGAACTTCCCACGCACCCCTGGAATACACGTACCCTGCTGTAATCGCGTGTGAGACTTCCCCTACACCCTGAAATACACGTACCCTGCTGATATCGCGTGTGGAACTTCACACGCACCCCGAAATGCACGTACCCTGATGGAATCGCGTGTGGAACTTCCCGCGCACCCCTGGTATACACGTACCCTGCTGATTTTGCGTGTGAGACTTCCCCCGCACCCTGTAATTCACGTACCCTGATGGAATCGCCTGTGGAACTTCCCGCGCACCCCTGAGATATGCGTACCCTGCTCGCATGGGCCCAATGGCGTGTGGAAATTCCCGCGCACCCCTGAAATACACGTACCCTGATGGAATCGCTTGTGGAACTTCCCGCGCACCCCTGGAATACACGTACCCTGCTGTAATCGCGTGTGTAACTTCCCCTGCAACCTGAAATACACGTACCCTGCTGATATCGCGTGTGGAACTTCCCACGCACCCCAGGAATACACGTACCCTGATGGAATCGCGTGTGTAACTTCCCATGCACCCTGAAATACACGTACCCTGCTGATATCGCGTGTGGAACTTCACGCGCACCCCGAAATACACGTACCCTGATGGAATCGTGTGAGGTACTTCCCGCGCACCCCAGTGATACACGTAGCCCGCTTGCTGTGCTGGTACAGGGTTAGCGCAGCCCTTTGCGCTGGATTGGGTATATTGATGGCTTTTCCCTGCACGAGAGGCGTTCTTGGGGGCGTAACTGGCGCTGCTGCAGGGTCGCTGCACCACTGTGCGCCACGGCTGGTTTTGGTGGCTGGAATCCATGAATACGCTGTGCGTGGAATTGGATTTTAGCGCACGCGGCTGTCGCAGGGATTCACACGTGCACACTGTGCGCCAGCCGCGTGCGCCACTTGTGCGCTGGATTCTATGAATTACCCCCACAGTGTCTATGTAGCATTTAGTGCATGATTATACTTCGAGGAGCTATAATGAAGATGGAATGCTCAGTTGGTATTTCTGGTAATTTATTGTGGCGAGTGCAAGATGTAAATAGATGATATATGTTATTACTTAACCCGTTTTGCTACATTATGATATGATATGATATATTTGATTTATAACGTGCCTATAGACATGTGTTTCAAGGTGCGATGAGGGAGGTGCAAGGAACAGGGGGCACAAGAACGATCTTACTAGGCCCAGTGACATTGAGATTGCGCAAGTGTGGGGGAGAGGGAAGGGGAGAAGTACCAGGGGAAGGGGAGGAGGAGCAAGTGCAAGTCATGGGATCAAACTTTGAAAACAAGAAGTGTGGCCAGCAGGTAGCAGTTAAGGGTTAAGTGCAGAAAACAAGTATTAGATGAGTGCAAGTAGGGGGAAGATACAGCCCCAAGTACAGGGTTGCCAGTAGGCAGTGTAGGTGTGCAACTGGGAGGGCAGGGACCTGGGCCCATGGTTCAGAGGATAGCCAGGTAACCAGTACATGGTCAGGCAGGAGATCAGCAAGGTAGTGGAAGAGAGAAGACAGAAGCAAAGAGGAAAGTCTTGAGCTGCTTCCGTAACCGGAGATGGTTCTTCTCAGGTTTCAGAGAGGCAGGGAGGCTGTTCCAGAGGGAAGCACCAGCCAAAGAGAGAGCTCTGCCCCAGCTCTTTGCTCAGGAAAGTGACAGACCCTCAAGGAGTTGGAGGTGGAGAAGCGAGGAGCTTGAGTAGGAAGATACTCCCGAAACAAAGCTGGAGATATTTTGGTCCCAGGCCCCAGAAGGCCTTGTGGACAATGCAAAGGGTCTTAAACTTGATCCTTGCAGACACTAAGAGCCAATGAAGAGATTTCAATGCTGGAGAGATACGAACCCTAGGCTTGAGGCCATGGTCAAATCTTGCAGTCCTGTTCTGGATGAGTTGTAGAGGACGGACAGTAGAGTCAAAGAGGTTGTTGCAGTATTCAAGCCTAGACAGAACTAGAGCTCTGGAGACAGAGAGCTTCTGTGGGGGCTGGGGGGGGAAATACCTCTGATGTCCTCCTGGTAAATGGTAGTTACGGTAATATGAGGAGAGAAGGAGAGTGAGGAGCCAGAGATAATCGTGAGGTTTTTAGCCTCAGAGGTAGGAGCTGGAGGAGGGCCAAGGGAGGCCAGCCAGAGAGTGGCGGCAAAGAAGGTGAAGGTGTGCCGATGAGGAGGATCTCCATCTTGCTGGCATTCAGGCAGAGATCATTGGTGGCACACCACTCCTGGATTGCCAACAGACAATCTGGGATGAGAAAGAGAAGAGGTGGCAGAGGGGAACCTGAAAGCAAGCTGATGGTCATGAGCATAGCACTGGAAGTTGGAGTAGAGAGCAGCAATGCGGTGGGCCAGAGGTTCCAGGTATTGCTTGAACAACAGGGAGAAAGGTTGGATGCCTGGGGAACACTGCAGGTGGAGAGAAAGATAGAGGAGAGGAAGGACCCAATTTGGACCTGGGAGGGACGGTCAGAGATGAAAGAAGTCAGCCAGGCCAGAGCCTGATCAGTGATACCCAGGTTATCACGGAGCCTGTTGAGCAGGGTGGATATTGACCGTGTCAAAGGCAGAAGAGAGATCAAGTAGGATGAGGACAGCGCAGAGATTTGAGTCAAGGTTAGAGAGCAGGTCTTCACTGATGTTCAGGAGAGCGGTTTCCTTGCTTCTGGCTGCTCTGAAGCCAGCGTGATGGTCATGGAGACAACCTAGAGTTTCAGTGTGATGATTAAACTGGGAGATGGCCAGCTTTTCTAGGAGTTTGACCTGGAAAAGAGTAATAGAGATAGGGCAATAGTTAACCGGAAGGGAGGGGTAAGCTGAGTGTTTCTTGAGAAGAGGGTGCACAAGAGAGTGCTTCAGAGGGGAGGGGAATGTTCCAGAGGCAAAAGAGTGGTTGCAAATGTCAGCGAGGGCTGGAGCGAGGATGTCAATGTGGTCCTTGCTGGTTTTGGATGAATAGGGAAGAACTTGTTTTGATGACGTTTTCATAGATCAGACTTGTCTAGAAACCTCGTCAGGGGAGAAGAGCTGGAAGGTAGAGAAGGGAGAGGGGGGCTGAAGGAGGGCTAGAGGAAGAGGATAGACTGGAGGGAGAAGCAGGAGTAGTTGAGAGGGTGGACAGGATGTCCTGGGTTTTAGGGATGAAGTCAGGGCCAAACAGAGGGCCTGGGAAGGGACAGGAGAGGTAGACACTTTGTCAGATTTTCCAGTTCCTTGCATATTTTGAAGAGTTCGGCCGAGTTGTTAGATGCCGCAGAAATGCAAGCTTGGATGTGTGCCCTCTTCTTAGTGAGGACAGAGAGTCAGTATGTAAAGCGGGGGTAGGATACAGAGGTGCACAGAGGAGGGGTACAGCTGTAAAGGGTGGACGGTTGTGTGAGGGGCAAAATGATGGCCTATTTGTTGAGGATGAGAAACTCCTTTAAGAGGTTGGTCTTGAGTTCATTTCTGAATTATAGGAGTGTGGGGGCAAATCTGATTCTGACGATGAGAAAGTACCATAGTCTTGGAGCTTAGGCAGAGAAGGCTTGATTCCTGGTCCTTTCCTTTTTATAGCAATGATTTTTAAGTCTACATGTGTCCTGGCTTCTGGTGGTGTGCTGTCTGTCAGGGAGGTCACGTTTCTCAGTGAGGTAGTTGGGTGACTTGAGGGTGACTGTCTTATAAATGTTACAGCAAGATTTAAAGGTGATTGATGCATGAGTGGGAGCCAGTGAAGGTTAATGGGGCCCAGGTGATGCAGTCGTATCTATGCAGTCCCTTGATAAGGCAGAGGGCCATGCATAGGACATATGGCAGGGGCACAAGTGAGGACGACAGTACGCCTTTGATAAGGGAATTGCCCCAATCAAGGTGGGATAGGACCATGGTGGATGTACAGCTGTCCAGAGCTAGGGAGGGCTTGACTTTCTGCAGGAGGGGTATTTATTTTCTATGTGTGTCTTGAAGGAGAGGTGTTTGTTGATGTGGTACCTGAGCCACTTGGTGCAGCAGGTGAGCTTGGGTCTGAAACGCTCAGTGATCTTGGTTGATAGGCAGGTCTGTATGTCTTGGTGTTTGGTGCTCTTGGTGAGGAGTAGGAATTCAGTCATGCAGGAGTTGAGCTTCAAGTATGCACTGGACATCGAAGACTGGATCAGTGAGAGGCAAGTTTTGAGACTGTAGATGTTCTTGATGCAGTCAATCTTGAGGTATAGCTGTGTGTCATTAGCGTATTGATTGATGTGTACGTTGCATGTGACTAGGAGGACTCCCAGCAGCTCTATGCATAGAAGATCATTGGGGTGAGGATGTAACCCTGCAGCACTCCACAGGTGATGGGTAGCATTGGCGATCTAGCGGAGTCGATCTGAACAAACTGCTGGCATTTGGCGAGGTAGGACTTGAACCAGCGTAGGACAAGGTAGCAGATCCCCATTTGCAGATATATGGTATCTGTGATCACCTGGTGGTCTGCTGTGTTGAAAGTGGCTGAATGATCAAGTAGAACCATGAGTCAGGGGTGGCCGCCATCAACGATGTTGGGTGCATCGTTGACACCCTGTATGCTTGCCATCTCCATGCTGCTTCTTGGTCTGAACCCAGATTTGTAGGTCTGGAGGAGATTGTTGGCACAGCTACCACTTTCTCAATGATTTTACCTAGGCAGTGAAGATGGGTGGTGGAGCAATAGTTACTTCGGGCATCAGGATCCAGAGTTGTTTCTTTAGCAGAGGGAGGGAAGGTGTCTTGAGTAAGGGAGCTGTTGATGTTCATCTCCATGTAGGGAAGGAGAGCTTCTGCAAATCTCTCCTTGAAGTTGGATGCTGGTAGGATGTCACCTGTATACAATGTGGCTTTGAGGGCAGCCAGGGTGTCTACCAGGTCCTCTGTAAAGAGTGTCTTGAATGTTGTCCAGGGTTTGTAAATTTCACGAGGAGGGACGTGCAGTGGGTCTGTAGATGCAGATCTGGTGTCTAGGTGCTGGTGAATCTTGCTAATTCTGTCGATGAAGAAGATGTTGATGAGAGTAGATTTTTTGATGGAGTGTGGCATGGCATGGTCGGTTATTAGCTTGACGCAGTGCTTGATCACTTTGAAGAGGGCTCTGCTTTTGTTGTGGGCTTCTGCTATGGTGTTTTGATAGTAAAAGGCCACGGCTGTGTTGATTAGTTGTCAGCGGGTTGCTTGGGGTTCCTTGAGGAGTGTCAGGTTGGATGCGGACCTGGAGCGGTGCCAGGTTTTCTCTTGTTTCCTGATGACGCATTTGGTGAGGTTGAGGTCTTGTGTGTACCAGGGTGCTGACGGTTTTAGTTTGCAGGTGCATTGTTTCTAAGGAGTGTGTCAGTCGTTGAAGGCTGAGAGGGTGGTGTTGAGTGCTTTGAGTAGGGAGTCGGAGTTTGGTTGGTGGTGTTCAGTCCATGTGAGGTGAAGGTTGGTGAGTTCTTCCATGAGGGCTTCCACCTGGAAGTTCTTGAAGGAAATGAACGTTTGTGTGATGGATCTCTGCTGGGAGTGCTAGGGTTGTGTGCATGATGTTGAAAGGCATAGCCAGGTTGTCAGACCAGTCAAGCAGGAGAGGCAAGCTCTAGTGAAGAAAAAGCGGTGTGGTGATAATTAGGTCAAGGCTGTTACCTTTCTTGTGCGTTGGATCTTTTGTGTGCTGTGTGAGGCTCCGGGTGTTGAGAAGACTGAGGAGAGCATCCTTCATCAGGTTGATGGCCTTGGACTGGGAGGCTTAATTTGCCTTGGAAGATGTTGATGGTGTCCATGAGGGACATGGTGGTGACCAGGTCAATAAAGTGTCTGATAGATGTGGTGTTGGGTTTGGGTGGTCTGTAGATGAGATGGAAGGTGACTGTGTCAGTCAGGGAGCATGGAAAGTGTCAGGAGATGACTTTAAAGGAGCCAATGTTGTTGACCTCATGTCTTGTTTAGGGCCTGAAGGTTTTGTGGATGAGTGCGAGGCCTCCACCTATATTGTTTGACTGGTCTCTGTGTTGGATGCTGTAGCTGTCGGGCACAAGGAAGTCTAGGATGAGAGTGGAGTTGTGCGCCAGTCAGGTCTCAGTGATGAAGATGGCATCAAGGTAGTAGGGACAAGGTCGTCGATGTCTGCTGCATGGATGATAGCTGAGCGGACATTGGCGAGCATTAAGTTCCAGGTTTTAGATGGTGAGGGCATGCTGATGGGCTTGCGGCTGATGTGGGTGAGGCTGCCTCATTGGAGAGTCAATGCCTTAGAGGAGGGGTGATGTTGCTGGCGTGGCATTGCCTGGTGATAGGGGATGGCCTGTTGGGATGAAGGGGGGAAATACATGTTGGCGCACGCTTACCTGTTGTCTGAGCAGGAGTTCGGGCCCTGAGTCCTTACGGCCCATACAGGTCCAAACAGGAATTGTCCTTTTCTTTGTCTGCCTTTACTTTGGACACCCGATTAAGACAAAAAATAATTCTTCCTATTCTCAAATTCCAATGGCCAAATGATGATTGCTCTCCTCACCCCATTAAAGTCAATGGGAAATAAGCCTTTGGCTTATTACAGTGGGTCCTAGCCCCAGTTGTGCAGGGACACTTTCGATGCTAGCAAGCACTGTCAGCAGCAGTATTCACAATACCAAAATCCTCCATCATCAACATGGGGTGCCCGGTAATGCCCAATGTAGAGCATGCTGTTTTTGCAATCATAGAACAATCAAAATCAACTCTCAGTAGTAATCAATGAACATCAGGGTATGAACTCATTTTGTCCAACCCCCCATTCACATTGTCAGTTGCCACACTGTCAATCCAGCATCATTCATCACAGAGCCAGTACAGCAAATTTGTCAGACTTATAACTGTGCACCACCAAAAGGAACATGCCCAAAAAGTGCTGAACTCATCACAACTGTAAGAATCATCACAGCAACCGCCACTACAGATCTTCAAAGGCGATTGTGCGTAAATACAGAACTTTGTGTGCAAGTGGAAAGAGCCAAAGTTTGAAGGAACATACAATGTCATCTATGCCACAACCACAGCCATCAAAGTTGTGGGACAATGACCAGGGATCCACATCAGCGATGTCAGGAAAGAGAAGAGTGCCCCCTCCGTCCTCAAGAGCAGCAGGAAGGAGAGGGGAATAAAAGGAAGAGTGACATTCATTTAACTGTTTTAAAAGTAATACGTCATTTTGGGTGGACGATAATAATATTTCTCAAAAGCCTCCAAAGGCTATGGTAGTATGGTAGTATGATAATGTATATGCCCTACATTGTCCTTCTCATTTGTCTTATGTCTATATCTTTCTTCATGGTCGAAATCATATGGTTTCTTTCTAGCGAAGAGTCCAATAATGATATTAACATTGCAAAGGCACCAGTAAATATTATAGTTTCCATGATTAAAATTAGGACCATGACTAAAATTTGGAAGGATATTTGTAACACAAGTGTTACTCCAGGTAGATTTAAGGATGGCCGATGACAACATGTGGTCCCGCTACATGAGGGGGAAAGAAAAAATCGAGTGAACCTTGTTTTGTTTGTTCATTGATCTCCCATGCAACAGCCGCTTCCAGATTCTATATACTGCAAGTAATGCCACCAGAGGTGGCACAGTGTTTAGTGCACTTGGTCTTATGTAGGGTGCAAGGATGGATTCAGGGACACAAGTTTCAAGTACAGTGGGCAGATGTTAATGTTGCGGTTTATGAAGATAAGTAGTTTTCAACGTGTTATAATCAGCTATCGAACAAATGGAGAAGGGAAGAATAGGGTTGTTTTTATGTTACCAAACACATTCCGGTGTTCTGATGAAATAGGACAGAAGCTGCCTCACTGCAGAAAAAAACCTTGATCACAGAAAAAAGGTGCTATTTTAAAATGAATTGGTCGAACAGGCTTATTGGGTTTAAAGCATGAGGAATGTGTTACTACAAATACATTAAACATGTTTTTATGTCTGGTAAAAATATGTTAGGTGCTGGATGTGGATCGATCAATATAAACCCTGGACAAATATTGTGATACAAAGATGATTTTCCTAGTGTTGCAGAGGCAACCACACTATTTTTGTGGGCCCTAACAAGCAGTGTGATGAGATGATTGATCTCCCAGACATCCACCGTGTACAGCAACACCCATGGACATTTATTGTACCTGTGGAGGGACAGCTATTTTGCAATTACCACCACACTGGGAAGGAATATGTTCAGTGACAATGATACACGGCCCCGTTTTGGTGATCGCAGTGGGTAACATCACAGCAATCAGTAAGCACCCCACACCAAATCCTGTGCCCTTAATGCATCAGTTGGTCCAGCAGTCTTTTAGCCTGCCATGCCACTGGTGTAGCAACTACTGGTCCCAGGACTCAAGCAACAAGCTCAATGCTATACTCAATGAATACAGGTTTTTTAGCAAAGCAGAGATATATTTGGCCTCAATTTGTATACCTGCGGTATGAAGAGCAGCCAATGCCAATTGGCTTCAGATTCCATGTTGTTAGTTAATACAGCTTGGTAAGGAAACCGAACATGGACTGAATGCCATAAGGGTAGAACTGAAAGCAATTAGGCTGACCACTCTACAAAACTGCTATGTTTTGGATTTGTTAGCTGCAATGGAAGGTAGTGTGTGTGCAGAACTGGGTGATTTTTGCTGTACTTATACACCTTCCAACAACACGGTCAATGGAACACTTACCCAGACAATACATGCAATATACAATTTGCTCACCACAATGGAGAAAGAGGGTGGGGTGAAGGAAAATGATAGGGCCATGTAATTGTTTTTATGGGTGCCCACAGGGATGATTAATATTTTCAAGGTGATTATTCCTGTTATTGTTTTGCTGCTTTTTCTTTTCTGCACCTGTCAATTGATTGTGGGAGGCTCGAAGATCATGTCTAAAACAATGCCAATATTGTCACTCACACCGAAATCTGTCAATGACAATGCACTTTTGAAAAATATTCACACACAAACAGAAGAATGGACTGGGTAGGAGACGCTTCACATGGCTATTATAGAGAAGCCAAGTGACCCACCAGAATCTCCCTTTAATTGTCCAAATGACATTTAAAATGACTGATTAGTGGATGGAGATTGTCATTTTTTACCTTGCAGCCAGAATATTGCAGAGATTTGTGTCAGTAAAATATGGGTACTAAAAACTCCTTTGGCAAGATGAAAGAGAGCAGGCATGTAGTGTATGAATTAACTAGAGGGAGGAATGTTCATATGCAAATGCTACATCCTAAATGTAAATGGAAATACAGACTAGAACAATACTCAAAATGTGTAGGTTCCTTTTTTAGTGCACGTTTTCGATTAGACCTTGTTTCTGCAGCATCCAAGAGAACTTGTAATGTTGCCAAGGATGTGACTGGGTGAACAGGAAGCACAAATATGGATCATATTAGATATTGTTTCAAAAGATGAAGTTCTTGTTATCCTTTTCCATGAAGTTTTTCCTGGCGAAGTGAAACATACAGAATAACAATATATGTTTTTAGTATTAACCAAACGGAAGAGCAGTAGTTGCAAAAGATGTGCCCTGCTGTTAATTAGGCATCTGGTTGAAGTACGTAGTGACGATTTAGGACTGCTGTGTTCATAAAAGAGCAGTCTCATAGCAGAATAATACAAGAAATTAGTTCTCAAAAGTTGGTATTTCTATGGTGTGGTTTTTCAATGAGCTCTCTCTCTCTCTCTCTCTCTCTCTCTCTCTCTCTCTGACTCTCTCTCATTTTCTCTCTCTCTTTCTCTTTATCTCTCTCTTTCCCAGACAAGATAAACATTCTGCAAACTAACAGTTTCTGTCCTTGGTCTAGCTAAGCAATGGGGATCGTAACATATATCAATGTGGGCTGCACATAACATATTTCACAGTGAGGAAGTTGCAAGGCCTGGGAACAGGCTGGAGTGCCAAGCTGTGTGGTGTCATGGCAAAGGATGCTAGTGTATATAATATTGTTGTCACAAGGAGCTAATTTCACTTCTGCTAATTGCCCGATTACATCATCTGTAGGGAGATGGATTTAGAAATGGCACATGTAACGTACTAACCCATATAGTGGGGCAGTGTATGTCAATCTTTATGTTTGCAAATGGTGAGAGCGAGTAAGAGATTGAGGATTGGGGATTTGTATTCTCTTAATGTCTGAATATTATTATAATGTTGTGTTTCTGTCTATTCAAATCTGTAACCCGATGTGGGTGTGTTGAGAGTTCGCAGCCTTTTCGTCACTTAAGACTGACTGACCTCCTGGATGCAAATTGTGTGCAATAAAGTGCTCTCTTTCAGCAACTTCTGCACCTCGTTATTCTTTCATGGATTTATACTACCCTAATATACTACCCTAATTAAAACCAAGGTGGAATCAACCCAATAATACAAAAAGGTCTTCACTGGATTTGAGGGTTAACATATTAGGACTTTGTTCTCCAAGAAAATGTATAATGACCCAATATAAAGTAAACTGCTTTGAATTACAACTGAGTGCCAAACACCTTAAAACAATTGTAATTATCCCTCAACAATAAGAGAGGTATATTAACTGCCAACCACTACACGTGCTTTACTGCATCAATTGCTATAAAGAACACATTCATTATAGACTAAATACAATTTTATTTCTAAATAATGTCATTACACCTGCTCATTCCTAAAATAACATAAATGATTTATAGATTTGAGAATAGTCAGTTCCATGCCTTCTATTAATTATTGTGATCCACACATGTCCATGGACGAAATAGACTGACTTACTAAGAACTTTGTTATGACTGCAACAGAAACAGTAGCTGCACAGAGACCATGTAGTTGCATGTTAATAGGGGTCATTACGAGTCTGGCAGTAAATGTTAAAAGTTACGGTAATGGAATTCTCACCACTTTTACTGTTCTGCTGAATTATGAGCCAGCGGTAATACTTGCAATGGTAATTCAGTCGCTGTATTACAGTCACCGGAATTAGAGTCGGCAGAATTATCGACAATATAATCTTCACCTAGCCGCTAAAATATGATCTTGCTTTCACAGGCTTCCACTACTCTACCAGCATTGTTTTGAGAAATCTGCAGTCACCTTATTTCTCCCTAGTTAGCTCCCTGCAGCAAGCTAGAGTCACAATCCAATTTAGTTCCCATGACTGACCTGGAGATTGTTGCACAGTTCTCTCATGACAGGAATGGTCTCAGCTGTACCATGAGCTATAAATAGTAAGAAGTGGTTTTCTCCAGACCACTCACATGTGCCCTCATGCCTAGTTCCTGGTCAAACACTACCCCCAGTGTCTTAACTTTCGCAAGGGGAGCGATAGTGCAACTTGCTATCTGGAACTTCTGATAACCGGGCTGAGTTTCTTCAAGTGTGCTGCTGTGCCAATGATCATCAGCTCAATTTTTGCATCGTTAAGTGTCAAATCATTCTCCACCATCCACATTTGTATGATGGAGTAAACAGAGTTGATTGTCTGAGTGTCCCTGATGTACTCTCCTATAAGTGGGATGAAAAACCGAGTATCATCCGCATAGTTTGTGTATGGCACTCCCTTATTGTCCAATAGTTCGAAAAGTGACATGATGAAGATGTTGAACAAGATCGGTGGCAGACAGGAGCCTTGTGGAACTCTGCAAGATTCCACAAAGTCATCCGCCTTGTGGCAATCCGCAAAGATCCTGGCTGTGCAGTCTTTCACAAACGATTTCACCCAGCTAGCTGCTGAGGTTGAAAGATTAGCAGATTGTCCGAGCCTGGCGATCAACTTAGTGTGATCCACCAGGTTGAAGGCCACTGAGAGGTCATCAAGCATCAAAAGGGCTGTGCCTCCTTGCTCTAAGATGTCTAGCATATTCATCTTAAGGTCCAATTTGGTGGATGCCATAATATGAGCTTTATAGAAGCCAAACTGCCTCTGCCCCAATATTCGATGACTGTCTAAAAAACTTTGTACCTGTAAATAAGCTGCTTGTTCCAGCATTTTAAGCAAAAAAAGGTGCTTTAGAAATTGGCCTATAGTTGGATGGGACATTGGGCTCCAGTGAAAGCTTCTTTATTAGTGAAGAAATCCACATTTGCTTGATGATGGTTGGTACCACACATTCCTGGAATGATGAGTTTATACGTTTTGTGATTATCAGAGATACTTGCCGAGAACATGACTTAACCACTTTTGAGGGGCTCCCATCACCTTTGCAAAAAGTCAGTTTGAGACTGTCTATTAAGGTAAGTACTTCACATTCCATAAATCATGACAACTCAAAAGTACTCTTCTTAACTTCGGCCAGACCTTTGTAATAGTCCTTCCTAGCATTACCCTTTTACTTTGAACATCTTCCTGTATCTTTTCACTTTCTTAATCATGGCGTTCTGAATGGCGGTACACCAGTTTTTGTCTTTAAAGATATTAAGCTTGGGGGGACCTGGGTCCTCCAGTTGTCTTAGGACTTTAAAAGGTTCCTTAGTGTCAGATTCAGCACTTTTAATTTGTTGATCATATGCGGATTTAGTTTTCCTTCAGGATAGCTTCTTTGTGTTCTTTGGCTGCCAGTGTATACTTAACTTTATTTATTTCAGAGATATCCATCTTCCAGCACTAAAATGTGTTGCGCTTATTGATTTCAAAATTTTGAATTTCGGCAGAGTGTCTGCTTTTTGATTCCCTCTTCACTGTGTGCCCTGTTTTTTCAGGTGCTATCGAGTCTACTGCATTCTTAAATATAGTGTGTTATGCACCAGCTAACATATTTGCAGTGAGCAGGTTGGGCAACTCAGTCAGAGAGGCTTCCAAATAAGGGGCTAATGCCACTTGGGTAGGTTGTTGAATGTTGTTATAAGTACTAGTTATTCTTTCTGGTTTTAGTTTCTTATATTGTGAATCACAGACCAGATTAAAATGAATTCGCATATGGTCTAACCATGGGCAGGGAGTTACGTTTGTGTTGTCTATGAGGACATTGAGAGCAGACAGCCAGTCGATCATTCTACCCTTAACATGGGTTGCAGTCAGAATGTGTTGCTGAAACCCCAAGCTAGTGAGCGGTGCTTCTGTACTGGTTGTCATTTTGTCAGATTCATCATGTAGTCCCAGATTAAAATCTCCTAGGATCACCATTTTCATAGATGGCTTTACATGTGAGGCTAAAATGTCTGCTACCTGCATGGGAAAATCTTCCATCGCGATACGTGGGCGATAAACAAGCTCAATGTCAATAGTTGTGTTAGGGTTCACTAGCACCTTGGTATACAGGATGTCACATGCATTCCTCACACCCAATTGTACTAGATGTATTTTAATTCAGTCCCGGTGTATCAATGTGATTCCCCCACCACGGCCTAGTGAGTGATCCACTCTTAAAATATTATACCCACTGGGTATGGCAAGCATCAGAGCAGGACATGCTGCCTCATGCAGCCAGGTCTCAGTGATTGCATATAGGTCAAGGTGCTTAGCAAATGTATAATCTGATATGTTGGTGGCATGTTTAACCAGTGACCTTGGATTAATTAGTAGGCACGTGAACGAGGAAACTGGCTTCCATTCCTCCATCGCAATGTAGAGCCAGTAAGTATGTTAATGTAGCCCTGAAAGTAGTAAGGTTTGTATGCATGTGGTAAACACCTGTGTATGGAAAGACTATCTCGCTGTTTCCAAGCCTTGAGCCGAAGTGCCTCACCCTGACTCGATCTGGACGAGACCCTGGCAAAACCAGCCCTGCTCACACTCTGGCACTGATGTGCCACCGGCAGAAAATGAGCTGTCCAGATGAGGTCAGACCAGGATGAATGGTTCATTGGGAACTCATGGACAATAATTTTGCGTATTTCTTCCTACATTTCATGCACCACTGTATATATAGTGTCGCATTAATGATTAAACACAAGTACACAATAATGAATGCTCTGACATTGCTCCGGGTGAACTACGTTTTAATGTGAAAATGTTCAAACCCCCCTCCATTCAACAATATTGCCAACACACCATCCCCCTTCCCCACAACACCATATCCAACATACCATTCCCCTCTCCCTCACAACAATACCCTCCCCAACACACCATCCCCAACACACCCTTGCGTCTATCACCAAGGTCAAAGTCACTTGCATGGCCTCTTCCACTTACTAGTTTCCCCCAGCAGCTTTGGGTACAGAATATGCTCAGAATGGCACCCTGATGTGCTTGACAATGAACCCTCCATTGGGGTAAAGTAACTGGATTTATTGACCCTGGCTCCCGGATATGTTGCATTTTAAGCTCCATGTTCTGCTGCATGGTCTCTGCAAAGACTGAGATGCCTTATGTCAACTCACATACCCTCTCCCCGTAGACAGTCAAGGCGGAAGATGTAGCAGCTGCCTGAGCCTGGTCATGCTCCATAGACAACAGAATCCAACATGTGGCACCCTAGATGTAATCCAGTATTGGCCTGGAGATAGAGGGACTTTGTCAGCAATTGCTGTCAGGTTCACCTGCCACCTTTCTATCGCCTCACAGCTCTGCATGAGGGTGGCATCCAGTGTGGCCTGGGGAAGGGGTTGAGGGCTATGGGAAGGGCTAGGACTGCAATAAGGTGAACACGGGGATGGTGTGTCCAGGTCTGCCTCAGATGATCAGGGTGTGTCATAGGTATGTCAGGTGGGTGAAACCACAGTGGCTTCTGCACGCCTGCCAGCAGCTGGATCACCGGTCATGACCACTTTGGCTGGCTGTCGGGGAGCAGTTGGGGTTGTCATGTGTGGTTGAATGGGTGCAGTGTCTGCACTGGCAGGTGTGGTGCTGCTGGACCCTGGCATCCCATATGCCTGCCCTTCCCATAGGTTGGCCCTTAAGTGGTGGGTGAGGTTGTCCATTTAGAAGCCTGGCCATCGGTCATCCATGAGCCTTCACCCTCCTCCTCCTCTGGCTTATCGTGAGTTGGCTGAGACCCTGCAAATGACATGCTATGCATTCTTGTATATTGGCTTGCTAGTCACACGTGCTAATTGTTTGAGGGGCATTCCACAGATGTAGGCAGAAGGGTACTGCTGTTCATGGGCCATTACATGTTTAGTTTAGTTTAGTTTATTTTCTTAAATAGCGCGTCTAACCCAAAGGTATCTGGGCGCTTTACTTGGGTACCGATCGTGGGTTACAGATCACCATACAAGTCAGTCACAGAAATGTAATACAATTAGCAAATACAAAATATTACAAGTCATAGGAGCAAAGATATATACACAGCAATATACAGTATGTATTTACAGAATAATACAAAAAGATGACTATTACAGCAACACATAGAATATACAAATTTTACAGTTGATTCAAGATCAGAATATGGGCCTCATCATGACTTTGGCAGTAACCCTTAAATCCAGCGGTAGTGCGATTACCGCCGGATTTAAGGGTCCGCCAAATCAGGGCTTCAGCGGATTTCGCCCCAGCTCTGAGCTGGGGGGAAATCCGCTGAAAATTCGCACTCATACCGCCGGCGGGAAATCCACCAGCGGTATGAGTGCGAAATTTCCCCATTGAGCCCAACGGGGAATGGGGCATTCCAGAATGGGCTCAATGGGGAATGGGGAATACCATTACCGGCAAACTCGCTGGTCTGCCAGTGTACAAGGCCCAGCCTTCAACCATTAGGCCACAATGGCTAGGTGCTTCATGGGGCACACATTTCATACTTAGCCTATAATTTAATATGTTCAATGATAAAAAAGCTAGGTATGAAACTTGTGAAAATCTAAAGAATGACATTATTGTAGCAAATTGGTTAAGTGCTATGTCTTGAATTCCTACAGGCCAGGGTTTTCTGATAGCAGAGTTCAGCATGAATGTGATTTTATTTTTATTACATTTCTTTCTGTTTTATGAGATATTCAGGACCGTAGTCTGTTTGCCATCCATGCAGTAACCGGGACCTACACTGCTTAGTTTCAAAGCGAGGAAGGATCCAGCAAAAGGTAAAACATTTTCTCTGAGTGCAAAACCTTCAAGGACAGACAGTAGCACATTTTGTTTTAAAAAGTTATTAATTCAGATGTCCATTCGGTTTCCCATCAATGCAGTAACCAGAACTGACCCTACTTAGCTTCAAAGCGCCGCCCCATTCCTCTAAGTGGTCTTTAAGATTGTGAACTGTTGTACATGTGGAAAAGAGCCTGGCAGGAAAGTATACCAGGTGACCTACAAGTCTGGGAACCACACCCAAATTGTAATACAGCAAAAAGTGAGTCTCAAAAAAGACATATGCCCTTAGAATTTTTAACTGTCTTAAACGTGAAGAGAAACATGGGTAAGGGTGCCATTTCCTCAGGACCAGTTAACCCACCAAGAGGAGGGAGTTATTATCTTGGGTTACAAGGAACCTGCATATTCTTTGTATGAACTCTTTGTTTTTGGAGATAAGGAATCTGGGGAAGATATCCATTCCCTAGAACTATGAACATTGTCCACTTAGATCTTTCTGGTTGGATTTCTACTCTTGTGTTGGATTTGAACAATTGTGCATTATGAGAACCAGAGACAATATCCTTCGCACCTTAGATTTCATTTTAGAGAGTGGGTGCCAGGATAGGATTTCAGACACAGGATATATTTTTGCATTGGCCATCTTGGCAAAGGACAGACCCATTAGTTTCGGTTGAGGTATGGAAACTCTTCCTAGATTAAGGATAGTGAGGCATTTTCAAGCCCCTTTATCATTTGATAAATGTGTATAACCAAAACATGAGTCCTCTGTGCCCTTTTCTCATTCCTGAATTCCTTGCACTGCTTATCAACACTGTCACAGGAAATGCAAAGAGGCTATACCAGAATTTTCAGGAATGCCACTTATCTTCACAAGCACCATGTAGTGCTATCCCCCACTTCTGTAATCCATAACAGATCCTGCAAATGTGTAATTTCTTGCAAGATGTAGCCTCAAAGACCCCAGACAATATGGTACCATTGACATGTTGACAAAGAAAAATGGCTCAAACTCACCACTTTTAAGCCATCATTTGAGTTGGAGCAGTTCATCCTCACAAAGACACTCTGGCAGCCTGCAATCACAGCCTCTACCATAAGCATGTTCACATATGCTGCTCAGCTGTAAAGATATTCTTTAAAGCCAAGACTTTTACTCTCTAAAACCAAGCAAATATTCCCAACTAAATTAAATACTCCAAAGATAAACATTAGAAACAATTGAGCCCCTACCACGGATATCTTTTGGACAATAGCAGGGACACAGTAATGAGATTGAATATTATTGTTCTGCATCTTTTAATTTTCATGAATTACTAGGTCCAAAGTAATATGTTTTTCAAAACAATATTTGTCTTAGAGTTAATATATATTTTTCTTGATTAAAGGATTTCTCCTTTGTGGAATCTGAATCATTTAAACCTTCCCTCTAAAAATTAATTCAACAGACATCCTCAAACATATTGAGTACAATACACATGAATATAAATCTTAGTAGGATCATTGACACTGCATACTTTGAAGGCATCATGAAACAAGACACAGGGCCTCATTACACGGATGGCGGTAAGGATTTACCGGTACCGGTAAAATACCGGTACCGGTAAATCCTTACCGCCTTACTACGAGGTCCCTTTGCGGGTTGGGGAATTTAATGCCTGCTTTTTGCAGGCGTTAAAAACCAACCCGCAAAGGGACTTTGGTGCTATTTACGGTACCACAATTTGCGGTACCGTAATTAGCGCCTTCCCCATTCCCATTATGCCCTATGGGGCATTGGGGAAGGGCAAAGGTGGAAGGCGGAATTACCGCCCCGCCAACCTTGGAATAGGGAGGTAATTCCTCTTTCCACCAAGGCGGTGCCGGTATTTTACCGGCATGAACCATGGCGCTAATAGAGCCATGGTTCACCGCCATCCGTGTAATGAGGCCCACAGACAACAGATTCAAGTTCAAAAGAAAAGGGTTTATTAAATCAAATGTCAGGATGGTAGAAGGCATAACTTTCTCCCTATGCAAAGGTGATATTTTCATACCTGAACAAAAGAATGTCTGAGTCGAAGAGTTCAACTTACAAGTCTATCTGTCCTTGCCCTCACAACTATATCTAATCAATGTACGGATTGTCAATAATAAAAGGAATGGTGATCAAGACAAAGTTCCAGTGATAGAAGTGTACCAAAAAAGTAGTGGATATGTGACTCCGCCGGGTGACAGAGTAGGAAGGAAGGGAGCAACGTGCATCACATTTTTCAAGGGTTGCAGTCATGCTGGTTGACAGCCAATACACTTGAAACGGATTTCAGTTTAGATGTAACTGAAATCCATTGGTAAAATATAGAAGTGTGCTTTAATTTCACAACAGTTCCAGAATGGCGAAAAATGGTTGCAAAATGTAGTGGAGCTGTTAACAGTAACAAATAAAAGTAGTGGAACGCAGCTGCCTATCATTCACATTCACTATGGCGACTGCTAACTTCTGAGCTTCTTCCAGCGCTTAGCTTCCTCTTCACCTCCCCTTCCCCAAGTTCCACAAAAAAGTCTCAGGATTAACTTACCCAAGTTCAAGGTAATATAGTTCCTCACAATTCTCAGGTTCCCTCGTCCTAGTTTAATGCAACACAGTTCACACATTAAGTGATCTTGAGACTCCATCCTCAAGACAATATTTGCAGTTCATCAAATCTCAGGGTTCCCTTCCCCAAGATTTCAACCTAGCTACTCGTGCTGGTTTTACTCTTTTAAAGTTCAACACAAATCTTGGTCCACTTGACCCTCCTTCTGGCTTGCATTACGAGTTCTCTCACAGTGCTCCTTCTTGGTTTATTTCACAACGTCTTTGAATTTCACCACGTAGGGCTCACTGGTCTAAGCGCAGTTGTCAAACCACATGGTCCACCCATCACAGGTCATGCAACCAGGAACCCTAGGCTATCCATCCCACATAGGTTCTTCTTTAGTTGTCCCTGTGTACAGATTCACATTCACTTAATTTCTCGTTTAGGGCTTCTTCATGCTATGTCCAGTTTCACACTCTCCTGGTTTCTCCTGGTTAGACTTTTGGCTTTGTCATAACGTGTTCCACACTTCCTGCCAGTGCTTGGCTTTGCCATACTGTACCCATTTATAAAGTTCACTTTATTGTGGTCTTTTCCATGCCCCACATTTCGATTGCATTCTTTCACGCTTGCACTCTTTTCATTAAAATGCTTGCAAATGGGCACTTTCACTTTCAGTCTTCATCCGTTATTAGCTTTGCCCATAATATTTTATTCAGTTCTGTATACAATAAGCTTACTTTAGCTCAGTTTCAAAGTTATCATTCAGTTAGATATTCAATATACCTAATTCAGCTTTTTTTCAAAGTTTGATCCAGTTCAGTATTCAATAAATGTACTTCAACTTTGTTTCAAAGTTTCATTCAATTCCGTATTCAACAAATGTACTTCAGCGTTTTTTTTCTTCACATTTTCATTCAATTTGGTATTCAATACAATTTATATAGCACTTGATTGCCGATGGGAAGCCCGCTAGGAGCGCCCCAGTGCTGAGTGACTTTCCCCGACACTCACTGGTCCTCAGCGTCCCTCTCCGGTGGCTCCCCTTCTCCTCTTCTGCATCTCAGGTCAGCGGCCCAGCCTCTGCGAGCCTCGGTCGCATTCCGGATGCTGTCCTCCACACACCTGTGGCTCTGTTGCTTCGGCACAGACATGTACAGAGTCCATTCTTCTTCTTTCCAAGTTCACAGCTCCAGCTGCTTTCTCTCCAACATGGATGGTCCCAGCTTCACAGGTCAGCTTGCCCCGGGCTCCATCGATCCTCTGGAACATCGGCCAGCATCTTGGCTTCCTCTAAGGTCCCACCACGGCTGCATCCTCACAACACGGGTCTCCTGCTGGTCTCTCCCACACAGGCCTTCCTGTTGCTTTCTCTGCTGCTCCTTTGGTCTCCATGTATACACCTGCAACCCCTTGACGGTTTGCAGGTGTGGATTTTCAATTGGGCTTGTCTGACCATAATTAAAAGGACATGTCTGACTTTTAAAGCACTATACATGCATCTTCTTTGTCCTAGTACTAGAGTGGTAAAGTGAGGTGTTCGTGTTCATCACTCCTAGTTCCCTCTTCCTCGTCCGAGTACTTTCAGAGATAATGGGTGGGGAAAAAAGGGGAGAGGTTTTACAATAGCTTACAACGGCTGGAGGAGGGTTAGGTTGGTCTTCAACAGGAAAAGGGGATACCATGTCTCAGCTAACTTACCCTTAACCCCTCTCATTTTCTTGGTCAGTGGGATAGGGATAGCAATATCCCATAACTGCCTCTGGGATAGAGGGCTCTTCATGAAAGGAAAATGCTGAATACCGTGTCTTACTTGAGAACATCTTGTCCCCAATCTCCAAGGATCCTCTACACAGGTGATCCTCCTTTAGTTTTCCACCCCCAGGGTCAGGATCCAAAAGTGATGGCCTTTCCCTGGCCACCTGAGAAGAGGACCCAAGAATAGTAGATGTGAGGATGCCCTTAGGTTCCACGCACTACACCCATATTTGTGAATAATTTGGTTCTACCGCATGCTCAAAAATCAAACTCCAAAATTTGGTCTTCCAAAGAAAGAATAGTTGAAGTTGATCTTGCATAATTCAACTCTGTATTTTTGTTATTCAATTGACCTAAAAGTCGATGTGTATATGTTCACCCTCTCCAAATCCATCCTGCAGCTTTCCTTTTCATCCTGAAATCCTGTTCACCTTCCTTATTCATCATTCACGTAAAAGTAAAATTCACGCCTTGAAACACTTGTGTATAGACGCGTTATAAATGCCATATCATATCATATCATATTCTTGATGGGTGACCTACGCCTATGCATCTTCCCCATCTTACTCAATCCTTCGTCCTATAAAGACTGGGGAAACTGCTCATGCCACCTTTCTTACTTTCTCCCTCATTTCCAACAACCGTGTTGAACATTTATTCTTGTGTCTTTTATCAACACTCTATAAAAACTTCCTGTGTCATTTTATGGGGAATTTTATATAAAATACATCACATCATTAAGAATAAATAAACAATAAAGGTAAACGGGATCTTAATTAGTTTGTAGTGAAAGAAGAATTGCATACATTGGGCCTGATTCACAGAAGCATTTTATAGTGGCACAATCACACTGGAAAATGCTGTGTGAATCAGGTCCATTATGTTCAAGCATTTTCCAGCATATGGTCATTTTAGTAGTTCATTGCTGTTCCCATAAGTAAGGGGTTTTCTGGGAGTTACTCTTGACCGACCTATATCCCAGGTTTGAGCAGTGCTCAAGGTATGACAAGAAGTAGTGGAACTATACTCCCTGCTGGCCTGTCTGCATCCTAGCAAACCCCATCACCACGCGCAACCCAAACCCCGAAACAAACACACCTGCTCTTTAAGGGAATGGCAAGTGCATTGCACTAAAGTGCAAGTTTAAAATTCTTCATACATTTTTATTTTAAATGTAAACCATTTCTTAAAAGTTTCTTTTTAAAATAAAAGTATAGGAACAATAAAAGGTAAAAGAAAAAGGTAGAGGAGTACAGCTCCCAATCGCTCCCGCCCACTTCGACCACTGGGTTTGAGTCACAACCATAGTCTTTAGCTCACCATCCTTTCACAGAAGAGAAACGTCCACTACATATCAGTCTTTGGGCCTCATTCCGACCCAGGCGGTAAGGGGTTTACGGCAGCGTAAACAGCGCCGACCCTTACCGCCTGATTCCGAGGTCCCTTAGCGCCATGGAGGATTTAACACCTGCTTTTAGCAGGTGTTAAAATCCATGGCGCTAAGGGACCTTGTTGTTAATTACGCCACCGTAATTTACGGTGGCGTAATTAACGCCTTCCCCACTCCCATTATGCCCTATGGGGCAAAAATGGGAATGGGGAAGGGTAAATGGGGATTGGGGACTTACCGCCCCGCCAACCTCAGAATGGGGCGGTAAGTGCGCCAACCACCATGGCGTAAACGTAGTTTACGCCATGGTGGTAAAGGTACGACCCAGGCGGTAACTTACCGCCTGGGTCGGAATGAGGCCCTTTGTCCAGCACCAAAATGCCAGGCAATACTCTTCTGAACAAGACTACCAGAAGCAACCCCAGACACGTGTTTCAGCTTGATTTGGCCTGTCAGTGAGGTGGAGCTGTGCCTCTCTAAGAACAGTGAGCAAGTGTTCCACGTCTTGATTACCCTAGTAATTTAGGGTGAAAATCCAAAGCTACTTAATATGCATAAGTAAGGGGGAGTTCTGGGAGTGTCTATCATTGCTTTTCCCATAATGATCTGCGTGTATTGTTTCAGCTAAAATGGACAATTCGGTCTATATAGAGTAAGAAACCCTAATCAACCACATAGAAAAGTAAAAAAGCACATTAATGCATAAAAAAACAAAGACAAGTCAGCGACCCTGTTTTTTTCTTGTCTGATTTAAAAGTATGAAATAATATGTTACGTCTGGTTACTTTGTCTTACGGTACGGTTTTGCTTTCTGTCTGAGACAAGAACAGTTTCAACCATTCTTCCTCAACTACATTCTGCAATGTTTTTATTTTTCTTGAAGTATTGCTTCCGCCTTACACCAGAAGTATATGTCCTCCCCACTTGCACACGGATGTTCCTCTCTCTGTTTTATTACCATTGTTTTCTCGAAGGATCTACCAGTGTGAATTATGTTTCAGGCCCTCATGTGAGGCTGACGACCATGCCATTTCTGCTGGCAAAAAGCCAACTGGAATTGTACAAGTCATGTTTGAGAATAAGGTGACCTCATTATTTCCTAAGATCAGGCATCTAAAAACGCACATTCATGGCCATCTTTTTAGATGCCAGTTTATTTTCAGAATCAGGCCCTTTAAGTCCAACCCAAAGAATGGACAAAGAGGTCCTTGCTGGATCGCATCAAGAAATGTCCATTGTAGTTCAGATAGGAACCTACCTTTTAAAACTATCTACAGTGACATCCTCACCACAGAATATTAGGAGATAATAACAACATTTAGCCTATATTCATTGCTTAAACACACGTGGATCTGAAAAATGAGTGAGGTTCTTCATCTTTGGGATGTAATGGAAACTACACATTGTCATTAGCATACATAACACATTTCCATGAAACATCAGGTTGTATGTGTATGGTAATCACTTCTTGTTGTCAATAACTGTATTGTTTTAGTGTTTACCACTCTTACACACTATTGTATTTAAACATACGTAAAGTTGTTATAGACTTGAAACACATTCCCTTTCACCGCATCTATTTCACTCAAGGAATGATTTATTTGTTGTTACAGCTACATCTTGTGATAATCAGTTTCTATTGACTGGCGTGTCTGGTTCTTTTCAATCAAGAAACACCAAACCTCAGAGCTCAATGAACGTTTGCCGTTGGATAATAAGGTAGGATCTGGAAATGCTAAACGTTATAATTTATAAACAAAATAATTTTTGAGTGTGTTAACACATATTTAAGAAGTACAGATTTAACGTTGATTTTGATCAGCAGAAAGAAATCTAAAGCCTTGGCATAGTGTACAATATCTCAAAATGCATTTGCTCCATTAGCATTACTAGCCATGACAACTGGAAATTGTTTAAAGTGGCTGCATTTACATGACACAATAAACCATATTATCATGGGCTCATCTACATTGCTGTCTCTAAAAATCTGATGCCTATTTATAAAAAAGGTCATGCCAAGTCATGCCAGTGCTGCCATAGGATATATGTGATTTTAACGACGGACATTAGAGTGGTACATCTCAACACAGACTTTTTTGTATATTTGTAAGGGGTCCCCTCCCTAGCCCCCTGTTTATTTACCATTATAACGCCACCCAAACCCCATCCCGGCCTATTTTAACCCCTTAACCCCACTACCCTTTATATATTTATTTAATATTTTCAGTGTTTTTCGGTATTATGGTCTGATCTGAAATGTACCACTCTGTAATGTATTCGATATATTGACTGGGTACCCTGCCATAGTACACCACATTATTCTGGCACCTAAATTGCAGCGCAAATTAATGATGACATTCTGAATACAAACTTACAGGCTTTCTATAACAAGACACACCATCACAGCAGCCGGTGATATTTTTCAGTGGGGATAAATTGCAGTACATTTTTAAACTGATGTTCGAATTGTCTGGGGCAATGTTAAAACAAGTACAATTCCCCCCGGAAAATGCTAATTTGATTCCCAAAAAATCCATGTCAATGTTGTTACTGTAAAACAGACTCTCATACAAGAGGCAATCAATGTTGTCCTCAGAAAAATGATGGTACATGTCCAAACATTGAAATGTCTCACTTGCCACAGTAAAACCAATTACCTTGCTGGAATCTACATTGAACCTAGATAAACACAATTCCAGCATCGTCAATGTTATGCCAATATTGCTGCAGTAATAAGTCATTATCATGATGGCCTCTATATTGCCTGCAAAATTCATGGAGCCAGTCTCAACAAAGCTGCACAAGTGTTGTCTCAGTAAAACATAATTTCGCAACAGCACACTATTTGTGTTACATTGTCGCTACCAGCATGGCATTAACAGAACTGGAATCACAATTTCCTGGGGACAGTACAGACACAACTACTATGTCTCTATGGAATTATGATATCAGTGTTCAAAAACCCATGCGTGTGCTGCCTTTCCTCCATTGATGTGTGATATCTTGATGACTTGGACCACCGTGCAAAATTAATGGATGAAGGGGTTGATTTTTAGGTGTGTTAAGATTTGTGGCTAGGTTTTTTTCACTTTTTTGGCTATGTGATTTTGGAAGGAAAAGGCTATAACCAACAATGAAGACCAGAGCTGTGTCTGAGTTTGAAAGCTGCAGGATGAATACTCCCATGAACATTTTGTCCAGCAATTCTTTACACGAGTTGTTGGTTGGCCAGGGGACCAATGAGGGCGAATTCAGAATTGTAGGGGTTTAGTTTGAAGTAGGAATTTGAGGATGGCTTTGTGCTATGTCACTCATACTTCCACATAGCTATCCAATGCCACATCACATTATGCCGGATTGGCAATGTCACTTAAATCACTCACATATTTCCCTGATGTTATGTTATATTGCTCCATGATTTGTTGCAGATCAATTACATTCCTCCCATATTTACCACATTGTCCATTCAGCTTGAGCATCATACAAAGCAACTGCATTCCAAGATGGCACTCAAGTTTGGTAAGCAGCCACTCCCAGGCAAGGTGTGTAAGGAAAGTTAAAATATGTGATAAACAAACAAGGAATTGATTTTGTTCTGCACTGCTGTGGGTTCTTAAGGCTTCTGCATCCTTGTTCATTTTTGTAGGGTGTTGTGCCCCAGGCCATGCTCCCCATTCCTCCCCCTTTCGCCCCTTTCCTACCTCTTTGGCTAGTTCCCACGTATCTTTTCATTACTGTTTGCCTCTTGACTCAGGCTTGGTTGCCTCTGTTGTGAAGTTACAGCTGGGCACCATTCACGTGAGGATTGAGGGTCTTTGTCCTTTGCGGGGCATATTGAAATGTTGTTGTTTTGTAGACATTGTGTCCTATATTTATATCATGCCGTTTACGCTTTCAGGGCTGCTGGGCAAATACCATTTATTTCTGTTTTTTCTCCCATCATTGCTGTGTGTGTTCTATGCTTGCATGCGTGTGTTGTTCTAAAGGAACTCTTAGAATCTAGGGGCTTTGCCTCAATCATCAATAGCTATACATGTTTGGACTTGCAGACAAAACAGTTTGCTGGCCATCAGGATAGATGAAGACTTAAATGCCCTCCTTGCAACGGCTTAGGTTATGGGAGGATTAAACGCGGAGGTAAGGACTTCCTGGTCAGAAAAGGTGAAAGTGGTATTCGCTAAGATCACAGGACGTATTTCTACAGTGGGTGGAGAACGAATGATGACCATGCCTGCTTTTGATACGGCCAACGTTTTTTTTAGTTGACCCAAAGACCTTCTGCACAATGTAAGAAACCTTTTTTTTTAAACACAGAGTGTCAGACTGATTAATCTAAAGTTGCATTCATGCTTGTCATTTTGACAAAGCATGCCTCAAATTGGGCTAAATCCTAACATTAAATGACCAACCTTGGCTACAGGATTAAAAAATGTGCAAACTCAAGCTTGTTTTCGAAAGAATCCATATTGAACAGTTATCACAGAGACATTATTGGATAGAACAAAAAAGGGAAATAGGGCCTCTTTACCAGTTGGGCAGTATGCATTAAAAATGCCAGTAATGGAATTGTCCACCACTTTTACCGCACCGCCAAATCAGGGGTACATGGAAATGGCCACTAATACCACTGGCAAAATAGCACTGGTATCTGCCATTATTCCTTTTTCAGAACTGATTGGTTCGGATTTACATCATGAAGGCAGTGTGGCTAAATTTAATATTTTAGCCCTGGGTTTTCTTTGTTTTACCTTTTCGACAGACATTGTATGACATTGGGCAGAAGATGGGAAGGAACATTTTGGAGAATGTTTCACCTACTACAGCAGTCACTGCAAGCATCACAACATCTATGATAGTGTGTGGGTCTGTGTGCCGGTTCAGCTTTCAATCAGTAGTCACAGGTATCTTACTCTGCAATGAACATTGGCATTTGTTTCAAGCGAATCTAGAGTATTGGGCAGAAATTAAATTGTGCATGCACTATTGTTGCACTTACATTCAGGGATAGAGGATGAAATTCGGGAGGAGGAACATGTTGAGCCCTAACATCTAAGGCAACAAATGGAAAAAAAATGACACCACCACATCGGAAAGGAGAGAAATCCACAGATAATGAACACTAGGTGATTCCTGGATATTCTGCAACAATTATTTCTTTGGAAACAATTCAGAACATGGCAAAGATCATGCTCTGTCCCTGATTCTCAGTTGAGACTCAGTCACCTCTTCTTTGCTGATACCATAGATGGTGAAGGAGAACAAGGGGATGCAGGCATTGATGAGCCCAAGCCAGGACATTTCCAACATGCACGCTAATGTGAATCAAAAGAGGGTGCGCTGTCAACTAATTATATTGACCATATACTTAAACCAAAATATGAGGAAAGAAAGAAGCTCACCATTTTATGTGGCAACATTTAATGTTTAAAGGAAGCCATCCATGAAAGAAGAAACCAAACATGAAATATGAATATTTATTCATCATTAATAAAATCATGTACATTTTAAAACGTGTATTTATTTATTTATTTCTATAGCGCTCCCAGTCTCTGAGCATCCAGGCACATTTCTTACATAGGGTTTTGTAAGGTACAGTGGCAAATAAAGTAACATAATTTACAGAATACATTTTACATGAAGAGAACAGCAGTTATCAATGTGTATCTCATAACATTCTCAATTTGTATCTCATGTGTACATGTGACATATGACATATCACTGAATTCAGTAGGGTTAGGGGAATCTAAGATTCCACATCTCATTGATAGGATCCATTATTGTCAGGCGTTATGGGTGAAATATTAATGTGAATCCAAGTTGTTCTGAACACCCTCTATGCTGTAGGTCCAGTATATTGTGTTCCTCTTAAATTAAAGGGTGTTTTTTTTTTCTGGGAGTGTAAACCTGGGGCCAGATTCGTGCATATGGGTCATATTAAAAATACTGCTGCTCAGTGACAAGTGCAATTTTGCATGGTTTTAGCACTGGGACAAAAATTGCCATATTGCAAAAATATATACTTTCAATGCATTTTGCACCAGGCAAAGTTTGGTCCAGTGCTAATATCATCTCATTTCAGCACTAGTGCACACTTTTCCCTGGTGCAGAAATGCAGTGAAGGAATAGTTTTTTTTGTTGTCCCAGGTTAAATGTTGCCCTACTGCTAACATCATGCAAAATTGCACTTGCCATGGTGCAATGGGTTTCTTATATGGCCCAGGTATTTTATTTTTGCACTAGAGCTAATACCTTGCACATTTTCAGTTTCACCATTGTAAAGTTTCTGTAATCTGGCCCCATTTGAGCAATCAGAAATTGTGATGTCATATGACATTGCACCGGTTCCTTTAACGTCTCTATAAGTAGGAACCCACACTACATAGAGGGCGGGCTCTAGTATACTGCAGGTCTGCATAGAGGAACCGGTTTCTGAATGGAGGGTTGCTGGACTGGGATAATATTTTGGGAGAAGAGAGAACAAGGGCATTGTCCAAGAGGAAACCTCAAGCAGACTTCATCTGAAGTGGACTTTTTTTTCCCTGAGAATGCTGTATCAGAGACCAAATGAGCCTTGCTGGCTTTGGTGAAATACCTGGATGCTGTGCGGTTCCAAGCTGGTTCTGTGCTTTAAAAAAATACTTTAGAAGTGAGTATATGAAAACCCCATTGTGATTTGAGATATTTCCTCAATAATTCTTTATCAGTAATTTCACAGAGGAAATAGCACTGAAAGGGAAATCAGAGAAAAGGGGGTGGGGGGCTGGTTCACAAAAGAATTTAAATAGCCTTTTCCTGAGCAGCGAGAGAGCATTCAATCAACTATAGTTAAATGAATGATCAGAATTAGAATGTTGTAGTATTTTTAATGTGAAAAGTACCTTGATTTCTCATCATATTCAAATCAAAGAGATGACTTATTTAAATTGGAACCTAACCATGCATCCACAGAAAACAGTTGTTGGTGTGCAAACTTAGTCAAAGAGGCATTCCCCGTGTTTTTGCGGGGGTAGTCAGAGACTGGGGTTATCAACCGGTTCACAATGCATAATAGACTGACAGTGAATTAATAAATGAAGACCTACAAAGGCCATAGTTAGTTACAAAAGCAACACATTTGGAAATCCCACTTAATTTTAGGGGAGTGAAGGAAGTTTAGCTGGGCAATCTTGATTCCCTAAAAAATGATGAAACCTCAAATGAAAATGTAAATCTTGCCAATGACATTGTGAAGAAGTGGAAGGAATCTTAATAAGATAGACCTAAATAATCCAAGGTAATTGAGGGGGATTGTTGTTATCTGTGACAAATCCCTAGATGGTGCCACTTCTCCCCGAGGGAGAGCCAGGGAGCTGAGGCTTCTACCTGATAGTCCCTCTGGGGGTGGTACTCAGTGGAAGGATGTCATGAGGAGAGACTCTCCCTCTGAGGATGAGAGAGGACATCTCGGGGGAAAGCGATACAACACCCCTCACCCTCTACCCACTTAAAGTACCTGCCCTCAGTTTACGAGGCTCACCTCCTCCACCTCCCCTTGTCCCATGCCACACATATTCATGGTACGCTCTCCCATGTATGTCTGCAAGGTTGATGAGGCAGCAGTCACTAAAACGAGGATGAGTAGAGCTGACTGCACTAACACCCCCAAAGGATGCACTCAGATGAGGAGGAGATGCAGAAGCATGCTGAGCCCTCCAGGGAATTGGAAAGATTAGTTCAGATGACTTCATCCAGTACACATACAAAGTAAAGGAGGACTCACATGAGAGTCAGATCATCCCTGCAGGTACCATAAATGAGGAGGATGACTGCTTGGTAAGCAGACACAGCTACTGGCTGGGACGTGAGAGAGAGAATCCAGGTGTCCATACCCGGCCCGCTGTGTACAGGCACACTAGGAAGGAAGGATGATCGTGTTCTGGAAGTGTCATGATGCCTACCCCCGGAGCACCAGGCCAGGCCCAGCACCCCCGGAAGCAGGCATCATGCCCTCGGGTAAAAGCCCAGTGGCCCCTTATAGGGGCTCTTTGGACTCAGTCCTGGCGCCTTTGGCGCCAGGCTCATGTTGGACATCAGTCCTGGCGCCATAGGCGCCAGGCTCATAATGGGAGCTGTTTTGTGCACTTAACTGATGCAGACCATGCTGCACGCTTCAGGCCTCCCTGAGACCTGAAAGGGACTATTTTTTCATAGGGACTATTTGTTCACTCGGGCGTGGCCAGGGAAGGATACATACCTAGTTGGGGAAGGATACATACCTGGGACTTCTTTGGAGGCTATTTAAGCCACGCCCAGACAGCAGCTCATGCTTCGCGTTGTTCTGCTTCCTGCAGCTTAACGCTCACCGTGTCTGCTCCTGCTCCTGGACTCCAGCCACGCCCGCCTCGAACCTGGAAGACCTGCAAGGAAGGAAGAGAAGAGAAAGGTGAAAACCAAGGAATATTTCAAACTTCTTACCTGCATCCGGAATCTTCTCGCCAGCATCCCTGAAGAAAGACCTCCATTTAAAAGCATCGCGTTGCTCGCTGCAGCGCCACGCTTCGCTCACCTGTCCTCGAGACATCTCCCGGCTCCATCGCGGCTGTCAGCATCGGACGCCACATCTCTGCACCTAGGGGAGAGAGGAAGAAACAAAAGGTGAGCAGAAGGAACACAGAAGGAAAGCCTGATTAACAGCCATAATACTTACCGGCTTTTCTTCCACATTTCGGGTCGGCGCCGCCCCGTTGGCAGGTACCGTACCCCGGCCCCTATGGGGAAAGGACAAGAGACATTTCTGGGGAATGATAAGGACATTTAGAGGGATCGCCCTCATCACTACTCACCTCGGCAGTTTAACCCCTCGACGCATCGCCTTCATTCTGCACCTGAAATAAAGGACAGATCACAGGTTAGAAAGACAACATAAAGGGGGCCTCACTTGAACTTTGAACTTTCATACTTACGGCGCATCGCTCAGGAAAGTCAAGTGGATTTTGCCAGCGCCATTCTGAAAACCAGTGAAGTAACTGGACGAACGTGCGCCCCTTCACCAGAAGCAGGATGGAGAGTTCATCCTTCCAAACCATAAGGTGAGCTTAAACCGGGGTTTGGAGGAAGTTAGAGAGGAACGAAGGAGGAAAGGGGGGAGCTAGCACACTATTCTGCAGACTGTTAATACCCTTTCTCATCTGCAGAAGGATATTACTACGGGCCAGATTTGGAGGTCCTGTCCAATCGGTGTTCCGGGTCCTGCGCATCACGCTAGAAGAGGTTACAGCAATCCAGACTAGACCAGCGCCCCCGTGGGAACCAGGTGAGCGTTACAGGAAGAGAGTCACATTGATTCATGCAGCCCACCCTACAAGAAACACTGCAGACCCCCTGCAGGCTCTGCAAAATCAGGAGAAGAATGAGTAAATTGTCAGAGACAACGGAAGGGAGCAGTCAATAGGATCCAGCACAAACCCATAAGGTACATTGGTTGCCTGGGTCTTAGAGGGGAACACGATAAACTGCATTACCAGGGTCTGGGACCCAGAAATAATAATGCACAGAACATGGAATTATTGTAATACCTAGTAGGATAGTGAACTGGGTAAAAGGGAACAAGATTCAATGATAAAGTCAGGTCTGGTCCCTGCAACCTGAGGAGGAGAAAAACCTCACTGCTCATCTTCTTTGTGGCAGTACCTGGTGGGTAGTGAACCAGATCTGCCCAGAACGAGCTTCTAAAGACTCTTGGATCTGGCATCCACAAGAACTGCCTTGTTAAGCCTGTGAAAGACCAGGGGAAGGGACATATTCCCCTCAGTATTGTGAATTGTAAAAGAGAGCCTGAGAAAAGCCAGGGAAGGTAAGGCATAAAACTGAAGCCGAGAAAGGCCAGGAGAAGGGAGTCATTCCCCCTGGTGTTGTGAACTGTAAGTGTTTAAGCCAAATGAGTGTGAAAACAAAGGCGAGGATAGCTAGGGGAAGCAAGTCTTTTCCGTGGCATTGTGACATCCTAAAACCAAGTGAACAGAGAGTCCAGTGGTAAGGTGGCGGCATTCCCCCTAGCTTTGTGTGGAGAAAAAGACTAAATGCCAGAAACCTGTAGAGGGGAGGGATTCCCCACAAATCCAATAGTGAAGAAGCAATTATGGGCAATGAGGAATGTTGATGTTTCAACTGGAACATTACGTTTTGAGTTTGAATTCAGAACGTTACTTTTTTTGTCATTAGAACCTGGAACTTTGTTTTGTGCCTCCTTCAGGTAAAGATTCCACCTAACAACTGGAACTGTGATCTGCTCTCCGGAAGAAGGAGGCCCTACTTCCTGACTCCCCTATTTAGTTTAGTTAAGTGTGAGGGACAAAAGTAGGCTTTTGACACCGGACAGTTCACTATTGATTTATACAGACATCTTGACAAATACCTTAGCATTGTTGATTGAGATAGGGAAACCCTTTTTAGAGTTAGTGAAAGTTAAATGTTCTCTGTATGTTCATAACTAATCAAAGTGTATGCCAATAACCATGCCACTAGAGTGACAGTCTCCTCCTTCTGCGCACTTACATATCCTTTCAGAAATGCATAATTGTGTGTTCCTATATAGTGTGCATAGATTGACATTCTGTGCAATGTAAAATGAAAATACAAATTCTCTAAACCCAAGCCTATATATTTTGATGCAACCTACCATAACCTGCATTTTTCTTAAATGTTTATGCTGGAGCACTACATCCCCTCATGAAAAATCAACACCAATGTGGAATGCATGTTAAATACAATAAATGGGAAATGTAATTTTCTGTTTAACAATTCCCTGATACCAATACCTTGTAATTGACATTAGACAAATCAAACTGATTTAAAAAAAAATTGCTCTCCACTAAGAAAGTTTGTTGGATAGCTTGGAAATTTAAAATAAAGCTTTAATACAACTTAATACACTGCTCGACAATCCACAAGGTATGGATACAACAACATGGTGGAATTCAAATGGGGGTGAGTCAGGGTAAATGACATGGCTTGGTTGCATGTCAGTTCAAGTTACGTTTTATGTCGAAAAGCAGTTAGTCTGTACCCATTATCAATATAGTGACCTTTCAGAGCCAAAGATTGGTTACATGTAATTATAACTAATGAAAAAATAACAAATACAAAATAACAAATCACAAAATAACTAATTCATTTTTCATTGTTTTAGGGTGCTTCTCCCCCAAAACCCCTGATAATACTTTCCCCCCACCGCCAAAACCCCTGTTCCCTCTCACAACCCCATTTTCTTTTCAGAATTTGTTCATACGTCATTTTTTCATTCGTTATGTTTTCATTAGGTGTTTTGGATTTGATACAAACACTGCATACTCCGAAGGTTGCCTGACAAGGTGTCTAATTTTGTCCACACCCGGGCAAAGCTGGACCATTGTCTGTCGAAGGAAAAGTTGAGAGAAAAGGAGAGATAGAAGTAGATACCCATGGGTGGAAAAATGGAAAGCAAAAATGATTTTGAAGCAGATGGAATAAAGTTGTGGCTGTTTCAATGTATGTGTAGTCATTTTGGATTGATCATAAAAAGTGCTGATCTTAAGATAGCTGTTAACATCTGTTAAACTGTAAAAATCACAAGGGAACAGAACAGCAAATGCCCTTCCTCGTAATCCCTATGAACAGTTATGAAGGTTCAGGTTGTAATGACAGTTAATCTGGGAGGAACTATCAATGCTCTTGACTGAGGCTAGACTTTGATGTCTGGCTTCTCTGGGAGTAAAGCTTCAGACCAAGCTGCTTGGAGGTTCTTGCTTGAGGCCTAACATGAGTATTTTGGGGATGCGTATGATATTGTGCGAAGATGGAATCTTCGGAGTGTTTGTCTGTGTGATCCAATCTTGTCTGACCTTTTCAGCGCGGGCATCAGTTACCTTCTCTTATTCAGAAAGGGCAGTAGGGAGCATATAGGAAAAAGCAGAGGTGAAGAGTTTTCTTCATAACCTGCATTGGCAGGACTTTTTTGGAGCTATGATCCTTTTCATGAACTGAGTGCTGCTAATTAGGGGTGGGCTTAATGGACGACATGTGTTCATTGGAGAAAATCGAGAATTGTGGGAAAATTCAACTGCTTTACCAATTCAGTCCAAGGAGGGAGACTGTCCGTTTTGGAAGGCCAGCCTTCTCTTGACTAAATGCTCTTAAATGAAATTCCCTCAAAAAAATCTGTTTGTCAAAAAAATGTATTTCTGGGAAAAAAGCTAAATTCACCTACAAGTTACAAATTAACACATGATTCACTCTGCTGGCAAATCTAAGTTGGAAGACATTTTCAGCAATTTTGCGTTGCTGGTCTTAATTTCACCCACCCTCACTGCTAATGTGTATTTTCTATGTATGTATGTATTTTGTCGAGTTCCACATGTCATCATCAGCTGATACCAGATTAGAATTGGTGGCGGAGAAGTACATGAAAAAAAACAGGGGGCACCAGTATTAGGAGTCAATGGAGTGATGGAGGTAGTGAAAGTCCAAGACAGATGTGTGGGGAAGAATCCCTCTAAAAGTAAGAGGAAAGAATTAAAAGCACAACTTAATCTTTTCATTTCTGGCAAAGATTTGGGGACAACATACATAGATCATTGTAGAACATGTATCATTCTGTGGCTTACCCCACTTACTTTTTTGCTGGCACAAGATGCATATTACAATGCATTGCACCACCCTGACAGACTTTTACTCTATGGCATGCTGATGCAGTCCTACCCCTCCAGATGAGATGGATAGTGCAACGGGCGGGTGAACATTATGATGTGCATTCACCTTCAAAGGGGAAGACTGAGTCTACCTTGCCCCATATGCTCCTAGTGCATGTTCATGCATTCATATATTTACCTCTGTCTTCTCCTGAGTTATCTGCTGCAATACTATCTCTTGCTCCTGTGCATGGTACACCTCTTCGTGGTGCGGCTGGTGTATCACCACCTCCCTGCAAACTGCAAGATCCCTTCAATTAGTCACAGTCCTCAGCAGCCTGTGGAATGACTATGCAGCAACCACAACATACTACTAATTGGCAGCCACACCCTCCCTGCCATGTACATCTCCATTCCCTCAACATGGGAGTCTCACCCATGGTCTCCTTGTGCAATAATGGCCCTCGACAAGGAACAGGCTGCTTCCTTCTCCCGGCTCCATAATCGTTCTGCCTTTCTCAAAAAACGGGCTCTCCCTCCACATGCACCATCAGTGCATCCCTCTCCTCAAAGTCGGTCACCACTTGTAGATGACTATATTGACCTCTGACAAGGAGGTAGAGGAGTAATGCAGCTCCTCATCCCCCCTACCACTATCTCGCTATAAAAAGACGTGTGGCTGCCTTACATGTCAACACAAAAGAATATAAATGGCACAAAAATTGAGTCACAAGAAGACTCAAGGGTAAAGGTATTTTGCAACACAGAACGATATAGGAAGACAACTGATGAATACACATAGAGAAATAGGTTTATTTATTTATTTAATCATGTTTTTATAACACACCTAAAACCATACCTGAGTTTGGTTTCTAAGCGCGGATCCGGGATTTGAACCTCTCTTACGAGTTCATGCAAAGATACTATAAACCTAGAGAGGACTGTTGTGAGGAAATGTGTTTATTTTCTTTTGGGCGTGGGCATAAAAGGAACCATTGCAGTGAAAGTACAAGAGGACATTATGGGGATAATTCATAGATTTGCATGCAGAAGTAGCACACGCGGCTGGCGCAGAGAGGGAGCGTGCGCCAAATCCCATTTCCACGCACCGCATATTCATGGATTTCAACATCCATATCCAGCCGTGGCACAGTGACCATGCAGCGCCAGTTACGCCCCCAACCGCACCCCTTGTGCCAAAAACAGCCACACAAATCCCTATATGGCTCAAAGGCCAGTGGACCAGCATACAGCCCCCCAACAACGAAATCACGGTAAAAATGCTCACTCACCCCTCACGCGCCAGCCTAATTGTGTGTGAAACTCATTGCGCACCCCGGGAATACACGTACCCCGTTTGCGCTGGCCAAATCACGTGGAAAGCACACTCCCCTACCCCAGAATATGCATACCCCGCTCACCCCAGCCCAATCACATATAAAACTCCACGCGCACTCCCGGAATACATGTACCCGGCTCGCGCCAGCTCAATCGTGTGTAAAACTCCACGCGCACCCCTGGAATACAGGTACCCTGCTTGCTCTGGCCAAATTGCGTGGAAAGCGCATTCACGTACCCCCACAGCCCACACCACAGGGGACCACCTGCACCCCTGACCATGGCCCACAGGCAGCCCCTCACCCCTAACCATGCCCCACAGGCAGCCCCTCACCCCTGACCATGGCCCACAGGCAGCCCCTCACCCCTGACCATGCCCCAGATGCAGCCCCTCACCCCTGACCATGCTGCAAAAACAGCCCCTCACCCCTGACCATGGCCCGCAGGCAGCCCCTCACCCCTGACCATGCCCCACAGGCAGTCCCTCACCCCTGACCATGGCCCGCAGGCATCCCCTCACCCCTGACCATGGCCGGCAGGCAGCCCCTCACCCCTGAATATGGCCCGCAGGCAGCCCCTGACCCCTGACCATGCCCCACCGGCAGCCCCTCACCCCTGACCATGGCCCACAGGCAGCCCCTCACCCCTGACCATGCCCCAGATGCAGCCCCTCACTCCTGACCATGCTGCAAAAACAGCCCCTGACCCCTGACCAGGGCCCACAGGCAGCCCCTCACCCCTGACCATGCCCCACAGGCAGCCCCTCACCCCTGACCATGTCCCACAGGCAGCCCCTCACCCCTGACCGTGGCCCACAGGAAGCCCCTCACCTCTGACCGTGCCCCACAGGCAGCACCTCACTGCTGACCGTGGCCCACAGGCAGCCCCTCACCCCTGACCATGCCCCACAGGCAGCCCTCACCCCTGACCATGGGCCGCAGGCATCCCCTCACCGCTGACCATGGCCCACAGGCAGCCCCTCACCCCTGACCATGGCCCGCAGGCAGCCCCTCACCCCTGACCATGCCCCACAGGCAGCCCAACACCCCTGACCATGGCCCACAGGCAGCCCCTCACCCCTGACCGTGGCCCACAGGCAGCCCCTCACCCTTCACCATGACCCACAGGCAACCCCTCACTCCTGACCATGCCCCACAGGCAGCCCCTCACCCCTGACCATGGCCCACAGGCAGCTCCTTACCCATGACCTTGCCCCACAGGCAGTGACTCACCCCAACCTTGAGCCCTCCTAGCCGGCTCACATTGGCACACATCTGTTCGTGATGACGTGTTTGGTCCCCCCAAGAAGCATGCACATCATCATGAATGTCACATGTGCGCAACGCGATACCGATAAGGACGGGCTCAACCCTGTCATGAATCGCAACGTCTGCAGGGAGAGGAGTGCCAGTTGACGTGGGTCTCCCCCCTACCTGCGGACGGACCTGGGACGGGGCATCCCTGTGGTGCATGGTGATGCAGTCTCACTATCATGGAAAGGAACATGCACAGGCCCTTCCGCTGCGACCTGTGCTGCCTCCAGCCCCTGCCCCCCCTGGACTGCAACACTTGCATCAGTGGAACCACCCCCACCAGATCCCAGGTGTCGGTCTGATGTAGCCTCCTCCTCACCCACCACCAACTTGAATGCCTCCGCACAGTGTTACGCTGGGAACAGCCCCTGTGTGGGCTCACCTGCCCCTACCGGGGCTGAGGAACCCACTTCCAACCTCTGCCTCTTGGTCATCCCCTCGGCAGGCCCAGCCTTGTACGCGGCACCAGTCCCCATGCACCCAGAAGAGGACATTTCCTGGAAGGGTGACTGGGCCATGCGTTCCGGCCTGGTGAAGGCATCCCTGCCGCTCTGCTCCACAGCACTGTCTCTGCCCTCTTCCTCAGTCGCCGCTGTAGACAGTGAGAGATTGAACACAAGCACCAGGGTACTGAACAATAGTCTCCTAGACACAAAGCAATTGCACATGAGTGGCACTGTCAAACGTCACTTCCATCATCACCCTCCACAACATATGGGTCAGTGCAAGCAACACACATGCAGAAAGAGGCATGGCACATGCAACAGAAATTTGCATCCATGTCCAAGGCACCGTTGGAACGTCCGATGAGGGGCTGAACCTCACATGGATCATGGGGCATGCTGATCACATGCACACACACCACCGGACAGTCATGCATCTGGCATTATCTAGCTCCCGACACAGTGGATTCATGGAGAACTAGGCCACATCAGTGAATTCACACATCGTCATGGACATGTGTCATGCATCCATGGTGTTTCCCAGTCACATACACACTACTCAGGCACACACACATGTACACCATGCATAACCATGACAGTGACAGCAGCATCCATGTCTCACACCCCAAACATGACCAAGTACAGACACAGGCATGCAAACATGTGTGCATTCTCACATGCTGCTGCACATTATGCATTGCAACACATACACCATCCATGTGGAACACACCTGACTGGACTCACATGAATCACCATCATGTCCCTGCACACACAAATCCATTCATGGCCCGTGTCACACATACAGCGAAGTTGCAAACTCCTCCCACACTGCAAAATGCACTGTTTTGTACGAGAATGAATGGGCACTTACCGCTCGACTCCAGATGGGTCTGCATCTCGAGGACCTGGTGGTGAAGCACTGGGTGAATGCGCTCCAGGACCCTCATCTGCAGGATGGTAAACTGGCCCTGGTGCCCCACTGCATCCTCTGCGTCCAAGAGGCGTCGCTCCTTCTTGAGGGTCCTGGATTTGTAGTCCTCCGAGCGCTTCAGGACGTGTTCAAGTTGTGGGGTGCCACCCTCTCCGCGTTGATGGCACCCACAATGTCCTCCCAGATCCTCCTCCATCCTTCCTTGTCAGTGCACGATGGTCTGAAGAGGGCATCATAATGCCCCAGGACTTGCTCCACCAGGATGCCCACTTCATTTGCACTGAAGCTGGCAGCCCTTTGCCTCTCTGCCAGGGTGTTGCCACTGGTGCCAGATGGTGCTGTGTCGGACATGGCCACCCCTGAGGCAGGTGTGGGTGGGCAACTGGGTCCTGGGGAGGTGTAATGGTTGTCATTAGTTGGCTTGGTGTATTTGTCTGTGTGCGCAGGCATTTGCACTCACCAATGAGCCATGTGTTGCCATGCTTCCCAGGTTCCAGGTCCTGCCTCAGGGCACACATTCTGCATATGAAACTGTCATGGGTGGACCCTGGATAGTGTGCATAGACAGAGGTGATGATTCCCTTGGCATTGCATACAACCTGCACGTTGATGGAATTCCAGTGCTTGCGGCTGCGGTAGATGTTGTCAGTGGTCCTAGGTGGGCGTAGGGCCACATGGGTGCAATCTATGGCACCAAGCACTTTGGGGATGTGTGCTATTCTGTAGAAGTCCGGAACCACACCCTGCCTTTCTGCGGGTGCTCTGGACATGTATAAGTGCCTCTGGACTGAGGGGCGCGCAGTCATGATTGCCAACACATGGTGTAGGCAGCGTAACTACGTGGGCTGTGAGACGCCCCCAGCTATGGCAGTTGTCCGCTGAAATGATCCAGTGGCCAAAAAATGCAGTACATTAAGCACTTTTTCCAAGGGGCTCAGCGCTTGGGTGCACAAGGTGGGTGATGTGAGGTCATCCTCCCCCCTCAGTGACTAGGTCTAGGATGATATGAGGTGGAAACCTATGTCATAGGGCATCCCAAAAAGGCTGGTCCTGGCCAGAAAAATGTGGGGCCTGCCTATTATCCTCCTGCGGTGTCCCACGGTCACAGCTGCGAGAAATGAGACATTCATCGTAGCTGTATATGCTTGTTTGTTGTTTGTACACACTTTTATACTGCGCGGGAGTGATTCCTCCTGCTTTCGTGTGGTTGACATATATACACGTGTGCGTGTCTTTTGTCGTGCACAGATTTTCCCTATTCGATTCCATGAATACATGTTGTTCGCGAGCATGTGGGCGTTGCGTGTATTTCCCAGCACTACTTCTCCTGTTACGCCCACATTTTCACGCATTGTTCCCCATTCTGCGTGTTCCGTCCCCTTTTTAGGTGTGTGCGCTAGATGTTGTGCACTTTCGCTGTGCGTGTCATGCACAGTGTTTGAAAATTCGCCGTAATGTGTGAGGTAAGCGTGGATTTGGCGCAGCTGTCGGGAAAGCCAAGCGCACAGCCTTCCATGAATTGCTTGCATGCGAATCACACGCGTGCGCTGGCTTTTCAACGCTTGTGCCACACATTTCGGTGCACAATCATTCCATGAATTACCCCATAAGTTTTTTTAACATTTTTTACAACACTGTAAGGGTTAACTGGAAAGATTAGGGATGTGAATGAAAACACACAAAAAAACAGAAAAAACAGGATGTAACAGAGATCAACTGATTCCAGGAACACCACAGACAACTGTAAACAGATCACAGAAATTCAACCTGGGATCAACAAAAACCACACACTGTCCAACTCTCAAAAAGCACACCAAAACTTCGATAAAGAGCAATTTGTGTGTCTTTAATGTTCACTGTTATCAAATAAAGCTGGTATTTATATCATATTTCCCAGATGTGTATTATGTATGTAAAAAAAAAACCAAGCATCGCTATCATTAGACTTTTAGATTATATCTGTTGATTAAATCATGCAATGGATGTGACAGTACAACACTCTAGTCAAAGTTAGATTCTAATCAATGAGAACTGCCCCAAAGTTGCAATTGTAAAATCATACTTGCAAATGCCATGTTTACTGTTACTCACACAATGAATTGCAGATGGTTCTTGCTCATTAGTTCTCAAGAAATGAGCCTTGGTCATTTCTTTAAGAAAGATATGCTGGTTGATATATACTTTTTGTATCCTATGTTCCTTTCTCTTTGGAAGCTGGCTATTGTCAATAGTACATATGTGCATATTGGCCTGGGGGGGCATCCCCTCATAACTGCTTCTCAACATGTTCACATATTGTTTAAAACAATCTCAGATATGAAAATTAACATTTTTTGCTGATCATTGAATCAATTATTTATTGCCATTCGTATGTAATACTGAGTTGGAATTTGGTGTAAAAGCAAGGAAATATCGAGGCTGAGTACCACAAAAGGAAATACACCAAACACGGGCTATAAAGATTCACAGATCTTTAATACTGCGCAGTTACAAAGAAACACAGATCTGATACAGATAGCTATCTGGCTCTAGACACCCCGCAATGAGTACCAGCTGTCAGAGTGAGGAGGGAGAGGTACTGGACATCTAAACATTCACATTATTTATACATATACTGCAATATTGTCTAGCCCCTCTACAGGTTAATAATCTGTGGTCTAGAGTTTGTGCTGAGTTCACATATGGCTCATAAAATAATATGCACATGGATTACATAGGTTTCCGTTTCCAACAAGTTACAATGGCAAAGTGTATTCCTGGATTTAACAACAATGAGCCTTAGCACATATCCCTTCACAATGTAGTTCTGCCAGTGTCCACGCTCGACATTTGCATTACATTGTCCTCGATGTGTGTTCGTGGATGAGGCTTGTTACTGCAGACAGTCCTATGACCACAAGTCATGCTCGGGCCAAGGTCTCATTACCTAGTCTAAACATTCGGCCCTCGGATAGTCTAACCATTAACAAGATTCAAAGGTCGGGAAGGCTTGCTTACAAGTTAGAAACACAGTCCACCATTTTAGAACAGAGAATCACATACAAACAGAAATCAAAATGGCAGATGATTCTAAAATGGCGGCGAAGTCGATCCAAAATCGGAACTTTGCAATGTGGTTTTCTTCGCAGAGCGACTAGGCTTAGGTCAATATATATCAAAAGGAGTCACAATAATTTCCCATTTAACAAACCCTCCTTTTGGCCTAAGCCAAGCGCTAAACTACTATTAGTCACTTTACAAATTACTCCATGTCTCAATGTCCATACACCCTGAATCACAATCATCGGAGATATCGATCGCCATAAGGTCTGTGAAGGAAATTTTCTTCAAACACAAATTCATTGGTCATTCCTTCCGGTGCGCATTAACAGTAACACTATCGGTAAGGTGTCCCGCCATTTCAAATTGGTGCCGGCACTCGTCTTAGCGAGCTTGTGCTTCAAAATTCCATTATGTCTCTCTACCAATTCAGCACTCTGAGCATGTCTAGCCGAATGGAACCGTTTATCGATCTGCAATCATCCCGCACATATCTGCAGAATTACAGCAGCGATAAAATGTGGACCATTGTCTGACCAGATGACTCTTGGCAAACCAAACCTAGGAAAATATTCCTTTAGCATGGTTTTTGTGTTGTCATTGCTGTGGCATCTTTCACAGTAAAGGCTTCAACCCATTTACTAAAGGTGCAAATAACAACCAAAACTAATTTTAAATTATTACAACGCTCCATTTCAATAAGGTCAAAGTGGATCACTTCAAAGGGGACAGAAGGTGAAACAAAACTACCCCTTGGTGTCGATGTACCCTTTCCCATATTACGCAGTGGACAGATCATGCAACTTTGAACAAAGCGCTCAGCTGTTTTTGAGATTTTATGTCACCCAGACACTTTCTAACATTTTGAAAACCTTCCTGGCACAGATGTGGGTGGGCCCATGAGCCATTGCGACCATCATAGTAATGTGTGCGTCTGGCAGAATCCATTTTCCCTCTAACGTATCCACCCAAGACCCATCATCATCCAACCTTGCCAAACCCTCAGCCGATTGCTTAGTTTCTTCTAAAGTGGCATCAGCTTGGATATTCTTTACAGGTTTCTTTACAGGTTTAATACCCTCATCTATGTGTACATTTCTGAGCAGAGATAAGTGGCAGTTTGTTTGGCTATCTGGTCAGCAAAAGCGTTCCCCTTACCTACATCATTTATGATTTTCTGATGCGCTGCGCATTTCATGATCGCTAACTGAGTGGGAAGTGCAAGCGCTGAAAGTAACCGCACTATCAAGGAGCCATTTTGAATCTTCATTCCATGTGAGGTCAAGAAACCTCGTTCTGCCCAAAGTCTACCGAAGTTGTGAACTACCCCAAAAGCATACTAACTATCAGTATATATATTTACTCTAAGCCCTTCAGAAAGTTCACAAGCTCGAGTCAATGCAATAATCTCTGCGGCCTGCACAGAGTTATGTGAAATTCTTTTGGTTTCCACAATCGTGCTTAGTGTGGTGATGGCATAAGCAGCCGTGGATGTACCATCCGGAAGTTTGAAGCAAGAGCCATCGCAAAACAGCTCCTCTTGTGGGTCGTTCAACGGTGTATCTTTCAAGTCAATCCTGCCTTTAGTCTCTTGTTCTGTGGTATAAAGGCAGTCATGTGACACTTCGTTACTGCAAGCAGTATCTTGCGGGAAAGGTAATAGTTCAGCCGGATTCAATACACAACACCTCTTTATTTTTATATGCGGTGCAAACAAGATCAATTCATATCTCGTTAATCGTGCGTAGGTGAGGTGTTGTGTTTTTGTTCTATTTAATAGAACATCTACAGATTGAGGTACCAACAAGGTTAAAGCCTGGCCTAGGCCCATACCCTCGCTCTGTTTTACAGACGCAGCAGCAGCAGCGACAGATCTCAAAGATTTGGGCAAAGCGCATGCAAAAGGATCAAGGGCGGAAGAAAAGTAACCGCACGGCCTATTCTTCCCTCCATGTTCCTGCGTTAATACAGCCAAAGCACATCGATCACGTTCATGTACATACAACTCGAAGGCCTTTTCATAATTTGGTGTGCCCAAAACTGGCGCTGAACACAGTGCAGTCTTGAGCATATCAAATGCTTTCTGGTGTTCCAAGTGCCACGGCAATGACAAAGAAATGCCCTTCTTTGTCAAAGCCAACATTGGTTTAATCACTAGTGAGAAGTTCGGCATCCACTGCCTACAGTAAGATGCCACTCCTATCAAGGCTCTGACTTCCTTCTGTGTATTTGGGACAGACATGCTAGAAATGATTTTAATCCATTCAGGAGTCAACCTTCTTCCCTCCTTTGACAGGAGATAGCCTAAATAGGCGACCTCCCGTCGACAATATTGAAACTTTTTGAGTGAAGCTTTGTGTCCATGTTTTGCTACGTGAATAAGCAGCACCACAGTGCCCTCCTTACAGGCACTTTCTGAATCAGCAGCTAAAAGAAGATTATCTATGTATTGAAGCAATGTACAAGTGGTAGGCAACTCGAGTGTGTCAAGCTGCTCTTTCAAAGCCCTACTATAAATGTTCAAACTTTCCGTGTATCCTTGTGGCGCATGGGTGATTGTAAATGAGCATCCCCCTAGGGTGAACGCGGACAGGTATCTGCTATTTTTGTGTATAGGAATGCTAAAGAAAGCATTCTTAAGATCTACAACACTAAAATGAGTAGCAGAAGCTGGGTTCATAGTCAATATTGTCGTTACCTCAGGCACAATAGGAAATTGTGGAGCAAAAATCTTATTGATAGCACGTAAATCAATGATGAAATGAAAAGGAATTGCATTATCGCCTTTCTTATACACAGGCAAAATCGGACTATTGCACAAACTACCTGCAATTTCTTCAATTACCCCGCGGTGGACAAAATCGGAAACTATACACTTCAAAGCTTGCTCACCATCAACCGAGACCTTATACTGAGGAATATGTGGCAACTTTACTCCAGGTTAACAAGCTCAATATGTAAAACACCGACATCATTGTCATGAATTGGCATAAACACTCCGGAACATCACTAAATTACGGCGGCAAAGGTCTAGTCAGGAACTGTGAGGCGGAAAGTTGCTGTGGTGAAATCGTCAAACGCACTCCGTCCGAAGAATAATGAATGACCACATTTAATTCCTTCAACAGATTCAACCTCAACAAATTCTCTCCACAGTTCGATGTCAAAAGAAACGGACAGTGATCCGTGAAAGGACCCAGTGTAATCGGTACTGGCGAAGAAAACGGACTAACCACTGGTGTACCAGAAAACCCAACAGAAACATTGGTTTGCCCTGACAGTGGAATGTTTGGAACCTGTGAATGGTCAATGGAACACTTTTGCACTCCTGTATCTATTAAGAATAGATGTTTCCTATTTCCCACTATCATTTCAACGTAGGGACCTTTCTGATTGACAGGAATAGGAGTTGGTTCCAAACCCTGCTTCTGGCAATCCTAGCAAAACAATATATTTTCAAAGGGAAGGTCTTCAGAGAGATATACAGTAGAAGGATGATCAAAAATGTTTCTATTATCCACACTCGGTGACTGACTGTCTTGTGAAAAAGGCTGTGAATTCTGAGAAAACGGACTTCTACCAGGACCCCCTGCCCCAGGGCAGCCTCTGGATCATCTACCCATAGTACCAAATGTGTTATTCGACCTCTGCTGGAGGATTGGGCATTGTGCTCACCAATGACCCTCTTGTCTGCAATAGACACATTGGTTCGGATGCACAGGACCCATCGTCGCAGTACCCTGTGGAACATACTGTCCCCTAAACCGTGTACTACCCCCTCCAGGACCTCTAACAATCTGTTGCAATAGAACTTTAGTTTTCAGCTCTCCCTTTCTCTTTTCGATCCTCTCTTTTTCATTATTGACTCGGTTTTCATAATACTGAGCCATATGCAATACTTCAGACTGAGACTTAGCTTGCCAAGCGCTCTCAGAAGTCATAATTTGCGACTGGATGTCAGGTAACAATACACGCACAAATGTGTCTACAAATAGTCATTTTCCAGACTCTGTGCTCAAATCTTGTCCACTGAAATCTGAAAATACTTGTTCAAACCGATTAAAGAATTTGGTAGCACCCTCAGACTTCCCTTGGACACAAGCAGTAAGTTTGTCCCAAACAATCCTTCTCTCAGGAATTATGGCTTTTAGTTTTGTCACTATTCTCTCAGGCAAAGTCAGTATTATTTAGCATAGCTGGTCTATCTCTATCTTGTCTAACGATATTATCCCATGTGTCCCCTAACCCTGCTGCATCATCTACAGTCCTAATTTGTTTCCACAAATCAATGGGTAGGAGTACAGGAAATAACAAATCTATATCGCTCAGAGTGAATACTGACGACTGCAAGACATATTCTATCTCTTTATAGAACCCTGTTGGATTTTTTCTAATATCTGGGATGGATTGCCTAATAGTGTTCACTTCCTGTCTCGAGAACGGGACGTGAATAAACTGTGATACATAATGTGCAGAAATGTCATAAGCAGCAGTACCTGCTGTGGCATTAGCTGGAACCTCAACTTTTGGGACAAATGTTGGAGGAACCTCTCTCATAGGCAACTGAGAGATAGGAAACTCCGAACGCGTACTGAGCAACAGAGCTAAATCGAGCGCTAAAGCAGCCGAAGGAGTGTCAGACGAAAAAGCTCTCTTGTAGATATTCAATAATTCTGTGGGATAACAAATCTTTCTTTTTATACATTCACTCTGTAGGTATTCTACCATAACCTGTATCACTTTCCTCTTCATTTCTGGCGTATACTGACTATACGTGTCATATACTTCTACGGGAGACATCGACATGTCTGAAATCCATCTAATTGCATCTTTTGTGCAAATTCGTGTTTCCTCACTCATCGACTTACAAAGAGGAAGGAACCGTTTCTGTACAAAAATAGCACTCAAACTATCACCATCAATTTCTTCATTCTGTAACCTTTCTAACTCCCTTCTATACTCAAAAAACCTCTCGACATGCTCACATACTTTCTCGGCAGTATCTCTTGAATATGCTAAAACATTCAGATCCCTCAACCCTTGTGGGAGATCTACATCATTCAGTCTGTTCCACATTACAGATACATAAATTCCCAATCCTTCGATAAAAACATTTTTCTCTGGAAAACTTTCTAGATTAGAGGGTGTGACAAAAATATCAGATTGTTCACCCTTCTCCACGCACTGTCTAGCCCATGCAGTCAAATCACGCTTTCTCTCTTTAGACACTGTACTGCAAGTTGTGATCTTTGATTCCGCTCCCTTATCAGCTACAAGCCAGAACCACTTGGAAGAGAAAGAGTAGAAGAATCATGTACAATAGGTAACAAAGGTACTACCACTGGTGGAAAAGACAAATCTACCAGACCCGTAACAATAGAAAAAGGCAGAGGTACAGGTGGAGGAGCAGCGATAGGAGGAATAACAATAACTGGAGGAAGAGGAGCAATAGGAGGAACGATAGGAGGAGTAGGAATTACTACGGGAGGAGGAACAACAGCTGGAAGAGGTTAAGCAACAGGAATAGGAAAATACAGAGGTGGCGCAGTGGCACCGGCCTTTGTTCATTTAGAAGTTCGTCAATTAATTCATCAGAAACATGAAAATCTTTAGAGGGGCATATTTTCTGAATGCCAAGTTGAAACGCCCTATCCATATTTCTAACTGACTCTGATTTTTTGTTTTGATAATATAATAATGCTTTCTCTGCATTAGACATATGTCGGCGCACATGTTTCTCTCTACTTTTAAGTTGCTGCATAGCTCCATCTTCCAATTTTGTAATACATCAAATACTGCAGGTCTCACTTTTTTCTTCAATCATATAGACTCTAAATATTCTATACGAGGAATCTCAAATCTACCATTGATTGGCCACTGGAGTTCAGAAGCATGTCTAGTTTATCTGTGTCAAATATCATTAAACAATATACTACCAATGCCGTGCTTACAGTACATAGTACACGCCACTAGCCCTGCTGTGGCTCCGGATGGCCAAATTCCAAAGATTGTCTGTCTCTGCGGAATAATGCCCTGAAACATGCAGACAATTTCTCAGGCATATCAGATTCCTGGTGTTACCTGGTCAATAATTGTGCTCGCGAGTATATTACACCAAATCAAATTATTAGGATACTTAAGAATCGGGTCATGACTCACCTGATCAAAGAACTAAAGGAGGTCAGATCGGATTACAAAGGACAACAAAGGACCCTTGTGGTTGGTGATTTTGGCAAAACTGCCCACCTCGATATATGGACCTTTGTTAAGATGCTGTCTCAGACCGCGGGCTCACCGTCCAGGGATCAGGTTGTGCAGTACTGTTGAGGTATCGCGTCTCATCCAAGAAGGGACCCCCTTTCTCACCATCCGATCCCGGTCCGATAGCCGCATCAACACTTCAACGAGATGGCATCAATCTTGAGGATCCCTGTTCGGCGCCATCTGTTAAAGCAATTAAATATCGAGGCTGAGTACCACAAAAGGAAATACACCAAACACGCGCTATAAAGACTCACAGATCTTTAATACTGCGCAGTTACAAAGAAACACAGATCTGATACAGATAGCTATCTGGCTCTCGACACCCTGCAATGAGTACCAGCCCGTCAGAGTGAGGAGGGAGAGGTACTTGACTTCTAAACATTTGCATTATTCATATATATCCTGCAATATTGTCCAGTCTCTCTACAATTTAATAATCTGCGGTCTAGAGTTTGTGCCAAGCTCACATATGGCTCATACAATAATATGCACATGGATTACATAGGTTTGCGTTTCAAACGAGTTACAATGGCAAAGTGTATTCCTGGATTTAACAATGAGCCTTAGCACATATCCCTTCACAATGTAGTTGTGTCCACGCTCCACATTTCATTGTCCTCAATGTGTGTTTGTGGATGATGCTTGTTAGTGCAGACAATCCTATGACCACAAGTCATGCTCGGGCCAAGGTCTCATTACAAACATTCGGCCCTCGGACAATCTAACCATTAACAAGATTCAAAGGTCAGGAAGGCTCGGTTACAAGTTAGAAACCGAGTCCACCATTTTAGAACAGAGAATCACATACAAACAGAAATCAAAATGGCGGATGATTCTAAAATGGCGGCAAAGTCGATCCAAAATCGGAACTTTGCAACGCGGTTTTCTTCGCAGAGCGACTAGGGTTAGGCCAATATATATCAAAAGGAGGCACGCTATGATTTCCCGTTTAAAAGCGGAGAATAGTGATGGCTTATTTTTTATTTTTATGTAGAGAAGTCTTGGTCTAGGAGCAGAAAAGAAATCTATGAAAATCTATCCCTGTGACTCATTAATGTATGTGTGGTTGTGCAAATGATTTTCGGAAAGCACACGTGAATTTTGTATATATACAAACTGTGTTTATAAACAATTGCATAAACACTAATGATAATATAGCACCAGGGAACTAGTGCTAATGCAATTGCACCCTACACTATGTGAGATTGCCTGACAGACTTGTGCATAAGAAAGACAAAGGTGTATGTGGAAGAGTAGTCAAATCCTTGCATACGTCAGCTTCTGCGCCCAGCTCTCAAGTTTTCCATTTTCTGGTGTGTGTCGCTACTCCATTCCAGTTTTTGTTTTCTTATTCTATGATGTTAAGTCTTCATTCACAGTGGTAAAAAATTACAAGAACCAAAGGTACTGCCTTGTTTAGCAGTGTCCAGTTTTCCCTACATGTCTGTTCCTTTGTATGGATTTCATTTAATTGTGTTGTGTACTATTATTTCATATATCTGCCATTTTATATTTGCATTCAGATAATTTTGACTTTCTCAGAATGGGGCAGAACCAAAGACGGGGTATGCATTAAAGTAGATAGGTGAAAGGATCACTGCTTCCCTGGGGTACCTGAATTGCCCTGTTGTACCTTCATTTGCTTGGAAGAGCCAAAACCTAATGCAGAATCTTCATTTTGTGTGCATGGTACTAGGAGTTGGAGAGTGGCTTTGCTGATTGGTACAGCCCAAAGAATGATGATGAAATAAAAAGAAATGTTTTACTTTTGCAGTGCGTTCCAACACTACTGTCAGTTTCAAAGTCTCCACCGCCATCCCACTGTTGTGCCATCCGTATGAATGCGGCTGACCTGCACCCTGATCTTCAAACTGTTTTATCATTTTACAAGCAACAGTCATGGTCATCTAATCACCTGTAGTCCGTGGCATTAAGATGCGTGTGACTGTTATCAAAGTAAGCACGCGCATATGCGTCATTAAGGCATCTTTTGTGGCCTGAGATAATAGCCCAAGAAGTGTTGAAAACATTATCATACTGTACAACTTATACATATTCCATCTAATTGAAAAGTACAGATGGTCAAACTGACCATGGTACAGTCCATAAATGAAGTGGATCATCATCCCAACCCATTTGTCATGTGTTGAGAACATAGATAGCAATGATCAGGTCTGCAGTGGGCTCACTCAAGTCTTACGGGGACCCCAATACTCATAGCATGCTAGACTGTTGTGGACACTGTCCCATACCCCTTGCATGTTTCCACACTCTGGTTCTGACTGAACTAATGTCAGGAGTAGGAGAGAGTGAGTGCTCACTGTTCAATTCTTTTACGTCCCTCAATGGGCTGATGAGCTCTGACATTTCAACCATTTTTCTTGTGCCAGCTTTGTTTTTTAATGCCTCTTTATTGTATCATTACACATGATTGGCACATCCTCTTGTGAATCACAATGCCTTGTATTTTCCTCGACCTCATGTGCATGCTATTTAAACGTTGCACCCTTAGCTTTAAACCAAGGATCAAGAAAAGATACCAGGAGATATTCCTCATTCCTTCATCCCAACAATGTGTGAATTTATAGCATTTTAAGATGGTTTTAAGATGGTTGGTGTCCATGTATTATGTTGAATAGTTCTCATTCCAACATGTACATCAGTGCCAGCATCCCGCTGAGTGGTGGACCATACAGGATAAACCACTGGGAGGCCTCGTAAAAAGTCAGCAGCAAAGAACAAATATTGTCCAACATTTGGCACTGTGTGATGTTTTATTATGCATCATCCAGTTGCTAGCTCTGGCATGTGCATTAGTCAATCATTGCATTACACTTTTCTCACGGAAGTTCCAGCACATGGGGTGTTGCATTTCCCTGATTCTGTGTTTCAGTTTTCATCTGGTTTTAAGGGAGATGGTGGCACAGCTGCAGGTTTGCTAACATATTGTGGGCACTGTAAGAGTGCAGATTTACAGTGATATACGTGCAGTCATCTATTGGTGTGTACTGTCACATGAACTGGGTGACCACAAGATGGACCACACAGATGAAGCAGGGCATGAACATGAGTTTGCCAACCCTCGGGAGAGCTACAACATTAGATCAATTTTCAGCTGCTAGAAAGCTCATGTCCCCACAAAGCCCACTTCCCTACAAGCACATTTTCTACAGCCGATTTTACTCCCAGAAATCAACTCTCATTTGAGACCAGCTGTCAAACCCTTCCATTAACAAGTTACCTTCTGTTGAATTACATTTGGCAACAGCTGTCCTGGGCTTTGTTAATGAGAGGAATTGGAAGGAGGCCTGGTGGTCAGTAATGTCCATGAATGTGTGTCTTGAGCCCTGGTCTGTATGCCATTTGTTTGGTTGACTCTGTTCTTATCCGACATAACAGCTATGTTCCTCCCTCTGACCCGTACCATATGACCTACAAGATTTGGGTGCTACAGTGGATTCAGACATGTTTATTTCATTCACTTTCCTACTCGAAAACTGCACATGAGGAGCTCAGTGATTTGATTCCTCCTCTTCCTATAAAATGCAAATTGGTCTCTCTTTGCTTTGACCTTCTCGTCTGCCTAGAAAATGCACATGGGATTCAGGGTTCTTTGTCCTTCTTCTCTGCCTAGTGGATGCATGAGGGATTCTCAATACTTTGATTTCTCCTCTGGCTAAAACATGGAGGTGTGGTTTCTCAGTGCTTTTACCTTCTCCTATGCCTAGGATGCATGTGAATGGCCTCCCACGCCTCACTCTGTGATGTGTCGCCCCTTCTCTGTTTACAAACGGCCGTGTGTGCTTGTCTGTGTGCATTTTGTGTTTATGTTTGCATTATTTCTCATCCCCTTGTTTCCCTTCCTGTGTTTGACTCCTTCCCCTCTCTGCCTTTAAAACCACTTAGTTGTGCATATGTATTTGCATTTTGGCTCAGTATGTTGCTGAGTTTACCTGCTCCTGTGTATACTATCTGCATCCTCTCCCTGCCTCTCAGTGGCTCCACCCTTCTCTCTTTAAAATGCTTCTTACAAAGTCATCCATAGCAAAGGACTGGTGGAGACAAAGAATTAACCAGTACAACACATGTTATGTCATGTTTAGTTAGGCCTTGAAAGGGCCATGGGCCAGAACCACTGTGCAACAAGGCACAGATAACCCTACCACGATGCGCTTCACTTCGTCAACACCCCACCCTAATTCTCACATTCAAACACTCAGCATGAAACAAGCACCATCTGAGCTCTAACCCACACAACCCCATCAGCATGCCACAGAAAACCACCCAACCTCGCATGAAACCTCATGTTCATCAATGCTTGAAACTGCTAAAAACATCAGCATGCATAAACTTGACATACTCTTCATAGGAGAAACATGTGTTACCCTCACCTGCTCCCACACCCTGGACATTCTTGTCCCTAAAACCAAACACCTATTAGAGACACCAGTTTCTCTGTTTGTTTGAGGCTTTTATTCCTCTGTCACCATTTGATAACATTCTCATAACTCACATACCGTATGTTTCAAGTCTTTTGCTACTCCAACTCTGAAACATGGGAATGAAGGTAGTGTAAACTTACAATGAGGACTTATTATGCTTTTGTTTATAGGAGCTGTCACTGATAAAGCGAATAAGAAGGCTTGTCGACCGTCTGTCCAGAAGCACTGTCTGATATATACAGAGTTGGGGCAAATATTTGTATCTGTCCTGATGAAGGCCTGATTAGAAATTGTGGGAGGAGCACTCTGTTTTAAGAGAGGTGACCCCTAATCGAGAGGCCAGAACACACATGTCAACATGTTTTTGGTTGAAAATACATTGTACCACGAATTAGAATAGGTCTGAGACAAGAAATTCTGAGGCCAAGGATTTTCTGGCCCTAGGGTATTTTGCAAAAATAGGTTTGTCCAAATGAACTATCAAGGTGGTTTTGCTGTATGAGAATGGCCAAACACATTTGTTAATCAAGCAATTGTAGGTCGAGACCAGTGCTTTGTTTATATAAGTGAAAATGTGCCAAGGGAAAATTTACAAAATGAACCTGTTGAACAATGGTGCAGTGTACTAACCCCACCACCTAGCTTCTGTGTAGTTATTGATGTGCATTGTATGAGGTGTTAAAAAAAACGGCTTCTTTTCGAATTTAAAAACTTTTTTATGACGTATACATATATATGTGTACAGGGTTGATTTATGAATAACATTTCTTTTTGGGATATGACAGGCTGAGTCTGATCCTAAAAAAACATATTTTATGCTACGTATGAGAACGTTTTCAAATGGTGACAGAGGAATACAAGGTCAAACAAAGTGTGAAACTGGTGCATCTTATAAGTGCGTTGTTTTTGTTTAACCTGCATATATCTTGGACACTCTATACATCATATAGCTGATCACTAATACCACCAACACCAAAGGAACTACTCTCAACCTGATATTGAAATGGAGTGACAGCCTCTTTAGGGACCAGCTGCCTGGTTGGCACTGTGGAGCCTTTCAAGGAACAGAATGGAATGGTATGCAATGTAATGAAATGTTGCTATGTTATGTTGGGCATCTTATATACAGTGCCGAAAATGATGTTATGTTAATATGCTTTTCGACTGCACCAAAACACCACATTGGTAGTATTGGAAAACAGAGGCTTGTCCATGGAGTGGCATACTCTGCCGCATCCAGGTTTATTCAGACCTTACGTCTACTGGAAACAGAACATTATCCAGGGGAAGAGAAGAGGATGGGAAATCTGGAAAACATGCGATTTGCTAAATAACAGAGGTTAAGGCTTATTAATACACAAACAAATGAATCGATAAATGAATGAATGTGTGCAATCATGAACGAATGGACTTCTCTAGACCAGCTTTGGAAACTGAAACATCCAAAGTCACCTCCGTGGGAAGTAGTCAAGCACGCATCAGAAAAGACACCGGAAATAGCTAAAACACACGCAATACTGTTCCGTGACAATATGCTAAAGGCATATATATCTCACATGATTTCCCACTAAAAGGGAGTCCTTTTCTTTTTTCTTATTAGGTTCTGTTATGTCAATTTTAAAACAACAAGGATATCTCTCAGTAGTTAGCGTTTGGTTTGTCTGGCTTTTCGAATCATGCAATCAGCAAAGAAAAGACTTTTCTGATACTGCCGTAATTTCGCACACAGAAAAAGAAACCCCTTTTGTTTGTTATTTCGCTGTTCTTTTCGGCAGCACAAATTGCTGTCTATGGCATGAGCCATGAAGAATACAATTTTCACATTCTGAGGGTACTTATCACATTCAGGTTTGAACAAAAAAGACGATACTTCAACAAGCCAGTGTCAAAATAACATCTACAGTACATTACACAATGTCATAATTATGGTGCTGCCAACAAATATAATTACACAACAAGCTTTCAAAATCGTGTATACGCTGTTATTTGCTGCCTTGTCATTTTAGACCATTATTTACTCATCTATTGCAGGTCCACATTTACAGAGAGGGGACAAGAAACCGTGTTTTTTCATGCATATAACTGGAACATGACACGCATCTTAAACCGAGAAAGGCTAACTTACACTCGTGTATCAATTTCACTCTGTGTTTTTACTCAGATCCTGTCTTGCTTCCTCTTCGGGAATGGGAACATTATTTTGACGTGAGTGATGCACGAAAGCATATTGTCCAGTTCGTGTGCTCTATGTTCCCCTTAGACTATGTACGGGACAAATAAATAGCATCTCATTTTCAGTACATAATTGTGAAGTTCCATAAAGCCCAAGGCTTAGGTCGCGCTGAATTTCAAAGGAAAATATCCACAACCCAAACAGTAGCTCACGCTACTCTTGTAACCTGAGCCCGGCTCGTGCAGTGTCACATGATGCATGACAATGTGGCAGACTAAATAAAAGAAACAAGTTGCTTCCGGCTCTCCACTTGCCTCCCACACAGACCAAGAAGAACACTAACCACGGCTACATACTCAACCCAAGAAGATGGAGTAATGAGGCGCAAGCCTCGGTATCCAAAAATCACTGCTGATGGATACAAATCTATCAGCAAGAAGAAGAAGAAGGAGCGCTGGCACTTGCCTCCCAACTCTGTGTATGAATGAGTCCTTGCTGCCCGGCTGGGTGCAGGGTGTGCGAGGCCTCCTGACATGCCGCCCTGCCTCCCAGAGCACTTCATCACGGTGGGGTGGGACTGGCAGCCCCCCTAACAACTGACGACATGGATGGATTCCGGGCCCCCACCAATCCTGCAGCAAGGGGCACCGCTTGCTGCTACCACACTGCTGGGGTGCAGCAAAGCACACTCCTACATGGGGGAGATGAAGCACGGCACCGGTATAGTGACGCTCCCTCTACTGAGCCAGTCTTTCCCAGCCAACCATGGTCTGCTCCCACATGGAGAGGCTTCATAGTCACACGGCGCAGACCTCTATGACATGGAAGACAAATGGTAACTTCGGCCCGGGGGAGCAAGGACTTGGTGTGACGCACCACAGACTCCCTTTGCTCATGCTCGGGGGAGCCTGGCACGGCATGCACTGCCGCTGAAGTAAAGGAACTTCACCAAAGGAAGTTGGTTCAATCCCGCCTGGGGAAGAGAGAGGCTATGTGGTGCGGACCACATCGCTGCCTGTGATCCCTCCCATCTGTCTGAGCCTGATGGCCTGATGGTTGTGCAGAGAGGTCCACTGACGAAGTTGGTAACTCCCAACAGGGGTAAAGAAAAGGAGGACGGCACAGAATGGACACGCTGTCATCCGAACTGCCGCCAGAGGAGAGAAGACAAAGAGTGGCTTGTGCTGCATGTAGGTGAGCACCTCCCATATGGGGAAGAGGGAACGTGGCCACGGCCATTGCATCAATTGGGTACGCTCCCACCTAGGTGGGCTAGACCATTGACACTTTTAATGTGCAAACTGCCGCCTGCGGGAGAGAAAGTGTGCAGTGGCCCTGCCACTCTGAACTCCTGCCCGAGGGCCTCCTAACATGCTGCTCTTCCTCCCAGAGCACCTCATCACGGTGGGGCCACACTGGCCAGCCCCCTAACAGCTGCCACCAACCAACAATTCGACTGAGTGCCCAACTCCTAAAATATTTGACGTTACACTACATATCAAAGGCAACATCACTCAGATCCAAGCCTATACGAGTCCCGTATGTCCTCCTGCCCGTGTGAAATGTATGTGCGTGATTGTTTTAATGTGCATACCAACAGTGTGAGACTGGGAAAAGAAAAAAGGAAAAAGCCAGATCAGCTAAAGAAAGTGGCCCATATCTGCGACTTTCAGTGATTCACGATTTTTCCCTGCACAGTGATTGGAAGATTGAACATTTTCGGTTATTTCATGTAATCCTTTAAGAAATGATAAAAGAGAAGGGTTAAAATGTATTTAGATCAGGGTTAAAGTCGAGGGTACACGCAGGTGGACTGAGTCCACCCAGTTTTTTTCAGAGGGTGGACTCACTACCCCACCCCCTGCTAAAATGAGAAACATTTAAAGTCTTCCTTGATGCATTTACCTCGGGATCGAACAGCAGTCTCAGGTTTGTAGGCTGGATTCTTCTCCACTGCACTATATAGCCTGATGAAAAGCAACGAACAACTAAAGGTGAAATGTCCTATTTCGGTACTGCAGGTTCCAGCCAAAACATTTGTATTGGTTCTTGAAATTTAAAACATGCACTCTTGTTAACGTTTTCAAAACACTATGATAAGAGCATATCCTCTCTTGGTGTTGTGTGTGTGTTGATTTTATGAAAGGCAAATCCCTTTAGTCCTGTGCAATTTGGGTGGTTATGCACAGCCAATTCAATGAAATGTGCATGTTTCACCTTGATATGCTAATTTATGGCGACGTCATATCCCATTGCGTTTGTTGATGAGTCCCCCCACTTTTATTTTTAGGACTTCACCCCTGATAGATGATTGTTTCAAGAGCGTTCCATGACATAAGGTAACGACACCCAGGTTATCACACTCTCCTGTTTACCATACCATGCCTGAACAGTTATATCGAGAACATGTGCTGGTTTGCTATGTAGCCATTATTCTGACAGTATGCATTTTACAATGGGGGTTCAGATGCCCAATCAGTATTTAATATTGCAGATGAAAATGATAATTTCTCCATCCAATAGAGATTACCGGATGAAAAGAGGCATGCAAACAATTCATACTAATCAAACCTACGAACTACAAAATGAATGCTCACCTAAAGAAGTCAACTTATTGGTTTTAGTGAGAACACCAAATATTACAGTAGTGTTTTCTAAAAGACATACATAATAAACAAAATCCCAAAGGAAAGTTGAAAATGGGCCTACGCTCCTTTTGCTAGAAATACACATAATCTATTAAAATGAAGTTAGGCATCATATGTGTATGCTACCTTGTGTTTACCCTGCCAGAACCATGCAGTTACAAGTTCAACTCCTAATGAACATATGTTTCTCATATAAAATATCTGACCTGATGTGGGAAATCCATCTCACAAAGGGTGGTCTGCTAACCAGACCGCATATCATTAAACTCCATGCCAAAAGAATAGTGTACACCTATGCCTTGCTGCAACAGTATAATGACCTGCAACCCCTGCTCTATAGTGACACAAAACAGGTTTAAAAGTCACAAGTGTCCAGTTTTACAGGTGTTCTGAAAGCCACGTTACTGCAATGCACAGCTTTCATTAAACTGCACACCTCTGATCCAAAACCATCATAATAATGGTAAATTACCCAACCTGGCAGGATAATCTGGAAATATAAACTATACTTATTAAAATATCGTCTTATTTGTGGCATACCGGTGTCATCCCTGTAAACTCAGACAGCTATGGGAGACTAATTGGTTTTCAGCCACCTCCCTGTCTGCTTGCCAGTGAATAATACAAAAGTCATGATGAATTCCTTGGTTGTCTCTCTTGGAGGCAAAGTAACTTTGCCCTTGGCAGTCCTGGGATCTCTCAGCGGGAGATAAGCTAAGAGCCAATTCCATAACAAAGGCCTGCCTCACACTGGAGGGATGCACACCAGCGAGCCTGTCAAGCTACAGGCTGGGAAAGGGCCGGGATTAGGATTGTCAGGGAGAATAAGCGGTTTTCAGGAAGGATTCCTCCATCGTACTTATCTATGTGCTTTTCTCTTATTCCTGTCCCCTCTACTTCCTCTTAAACAATGCACTTAAGGAATGACATCAGAAGGCAGTGGTCACTTGTTTCAAGGAATGGATTGGACCCCTTAAAGAAGGCTTGCATTCGTCCAAATTCCTGTGTCTTTTCAACTATAAAACAAGGGGTACCCCACATCCTCTTTGATACATGTTTTGAGCTTCAATGGCATCAGAAAGAATTTATTTGGACCTCTTTTTCGAGATTTGATCTTTCTAAACAACTGAGTCATGCAGGTGAAAAGGGGGTGTTCTAAGGCAGAAGTCATTTCTGTTCCCTACCCACTCCCAAGGCATATTGAGGGAGATTCTTGCTGAGGACTATGGCCAATTTTCTTGGAATGCTTCCTAGGATGGGAATGCAGCAACCTAAAAGGACTCATCGTGTCGTGAAGTTGGTTTCACAGCTTCCCGATAGCCAGAACAGTCAGGATCCCTGTTTACGGCATATGTACCAATTTGAGCCACATTAGTGCATTGTTCGACACATTCCAACAAACAGGACCCACCAATGCAGGCTTTGGCACTCATTAAAGCTACAAAAAAAACAATGTTTGCATCATCAAACTGGAAATAAACTTTGTGGACTTCACACCATAGGGAATGGCTTTGTCTTAGAATGATTCAATAGCTCTGCTATGAAATTAGCTCTCACTCATACCCACTGAAGAAAAAGCTTTGCTCAGACCAAACCATCCACCCAATGTGCCGCCCCAAGCTTGATAACAACAAACGCTCAATCACAGCCTTAGAGAAATGCTGACAAAAATACTGTAAACCTCGAGATCTCCTTAACCTCAAATCTCTCTGCGCCAACTGCAGGATTCTGATTACTGAGGGAAAAGCTGCATACTTCTCCACCACCATCGTGGCAGCCTGTAACAGGAGCAAAGCCCTTTCGTAGTAGTAAACATGTCCCACAGCTTCAACTGACCCTGTGGTGACAGAAACTCGGGATGAATGCAATGAAATCGATTTTATTTATTGAAACAACAGACACAATCTGATAAATCATCAAATCAACCTTGCACAGTATTTGTCCCCCATTAACTTCAGCATAACACTGCTTTTCTAGACTGAATTATCTGCCATCTCTACCAAGACTCCAAAAAACAATTGCTGGCAATATCATCCCTGCCTCCATCATTTAAAACTAATGGCCCTGGTGCCCAAGGTACTCCTCAGCATCATTAATACCTGTGTGAATGAGGGATCATTTGCGGACGCTCTCAAGACTGGTTTCATACAACCTCTCTCTTGAAAAATAGATCCTAGACCCAGATGCCCTTGCCAACTACTGGCATCTCTGGGATATCATCATGCTATCCTGCCTCTGTGGCACTGAGACCCCGCGGCACCTAGCCCCTGTGATATCCAGCTGCAGCCCCATATTTCCCACTGTAATATACATAGCCTGCAATATCCAGCTACTGCAGTATACAACCCCCACAGGTCTACATAACATTGAGATACTGCACCCCTCTGGTACCCTTCCCTGCAGTAAATTGTTCCCTGCATTATCCTGCCCAGTGGCACTGAAACGATCTCCCGTAAACTGAACAAAACGCAATTAAATCTATTGAGAGCCAGACAACCAAACATGGAACATTAACTTAATCACATGAACTCAATCAAACCATATCACATCCAAAGAAAGAACCGACCCAACAACAAAGACCTCAACACAATGCAATGCAACAGTAACGACTGACACACATGAAGATGCCATAAGAGAACAAACCAAACAAAAGTACACCCATCATCTCAAACCACCATTTGAAGGAACAAACACACATAATTAAACAATGCATTAAACTGCTTACTGGAATAAAGTCCTTTCACAAGAACATGACCAAAATCACTTTATTTGTCATGCTACCGTTCAATGTACAACACAACTCAACAACCAGCGATCCATGAACATTAAAGCAACACAAGGAAGGACAAAGGAAACACAAGGGTCACAGACGTGAAATGGACAGATGAACTACAACTGAACCAAGTATTTACAAGACACTGTTCATCACTAAAATCTAGCAAAATAACAAGTATGATCAATACAAACCTAAAGACATCCCCAAAGAACACATCAATCTAAAAAGCATACTTCTTGAACTGCTCAGCGAAGAAATGTAACAAAAGTCTCTCAAAGAAATCACAAACCAAAACCTAATGGAAAATCACAAGGAAAGGCATAGCAATTCCCCACAATATTAACAACACTGCCCCTAAAGTACAAACTAACCCCAAGTAACAAAAACATTCCCTCCAACCTATTCAATGCCAGATCAATGTCCAAACCCAGCACACAGATATACAATTTCTTCAACGAAGGTGGAACGGATTTCCTAATCCCCACTGAAGCATAGCCAACTGAAGATTTGAAGGTAGTCACACATGAATATAACACAACAACATCAAACTGGAAAAAAGCAAACAGAGAAGGAAAATGAAGAGGAGGTAAATCCATTTCACAAAAAGACCACCTAAATTTCACAACAGCACAATCACTAAATATCCCAAACTCCCAAAATGTGAATATCTCTCCCTCCACGAGCCAAGGACCACAAAAGAAATCTTTAATTCCTACTCATCTACAGACCAACCACATACAACCCATCTTTCACAGACAGGTTTGTACATGCCATAAGCAATATCACAATAAAATATGTCCAGCTGATAATATTAGGAGATTTCAATATATTGTTCAAGAATAAAATATCAACTCAGCTAAATCACTAACATCTCAACTATCAACAATGCAACTACAGCAAAATGTGAAGAGTGCCACCCATCCATAGCACAGCCTCAGATGCAATTTTCTGTGAAAGAAATCTGGTAACAACTGTACCTCCATGCACATTCTCTTGAGTGACCACTTTACTATACCCTTTGTGATTCACATGCCAGCACAAATATAATCCAACCTACTGAAATCTCTGACAAATCAGAAAAGAACTAGAAATCACTAAACACCATGGACCTCAGCACCAGTCTAGTATACACAAACACCACTGAGTGGAATCCTAGAGACACTTCACTTAGAACAAAGAAATGAGACACTCAAAAAATGGATTACGTAAACACTAGAAGCTATCGTACCAAAAAGTGTTTCACCATGTCACAAAAGAAAATGATGGGAAGATAGTTCACACCTCACCTCAGAGCCCTTAAGAAAACAAAAAGGAAACTTAAGAAGCGTGGAGGAAAGAACAAAAATAATTTGGCCAACCCCCTTCGAGTCAGCACCACACACAACAACCTGTGTGGTCTCTGATGAATCTGATGATGTCATCACTCCTATCCCAGAGATCACCTCTCCCCATGTGGCCGGGGACGGCAGCTGCTACCTGATCCTGACCATGGGGGTGGCTATTTGCAGAAAACCAAATGGGGGATGTGACCCTCAGGGGAATGCAGCAAAATCATTGGGTGAGACATGGAATCCCCTATTCCCTTTTAAGGAAGACCCATTCAGTACCTCAGACCCTCATGGCATATTGTCGGAGTAACCCTCAATATTCTCCAACACTTCATCATAAAACTTTTAAACATCACATAGTTACATCAGTAGCAAATACTGACACGTGGAAGAGAGCAACCAGAATGAGGATTGCTCAGCTAGATTGAACTAAGCATTCTAGCTGTTGGAGAAATCTGATTGGCTCCAAATGGATCCCTTTAGTAACACAGGAGTTCAAAGATGGAGCCATGGAGAAATTCAAAGATATCTGACTGCTTAGTGACTGCCGGAGAAGCCATTCTGTCAGGTGGACACACAAGTGAGGAGACGCGAGAGAATCAAGCAGGTGGCGAGTGAGGCAGAGAAGATCGATGGAGTAAGGGGGAGGCAGTATATGAACCAGACATGCATTCCAACAGGCAAGAGAGACTCCGAAGTTTGATGTGAGGAAAATGAGCTTCACGCCAGCAAGGAAGGTCACAGCGACACACAGAATGCCACCAGCCTCAGAGACACGCCACCTGAAAAGGAGAGAGAGAAAGGGAGCTGGTGAAGACCGGAGCAGGGTCAAAGAAGCCAAGGGAGCTGTCCTAAAGCCGGTGTGGGTACAGTGTAAGGTAAAGTCCCCGGGAGGGAACTGGAAAAGTCATTCCTGGTCCTCAGATGGAACGGGAGGCAAATTCCCTAAGGCTTACATCACAAACTGAGTTTCATAGACCCTCTGTTTGGGGAGATAAACCAGTGATAAGAGGAACTTGGAGGAAAGCATAGGCCCTCAGATCTTGAAAACAAATGCACATAGGGGAGAACCTGTCACGAGAGTATACCAGGTGTTTTGCGAGTCAGAGAATCCCAAGGAAGATTCATACCCTTAGGATTTTTAATTGCATTGAATGGTGAAAAAACCTGGGGAAGTGGGTGCCATTTGCCCTGGAGTGAATAACAACACAAAGAGGAGGGGGTTATCCTCTTGGGCTACAAAGAACTTGAATATTCTTTTGAAGTTTTGTTTTGGTGGCGAGAAACCTGGGTAAGGGAGTTGTTCCCTGCAATTGTGAACATTATCCATTTGGAAATGTTGCTGTATTTCTATCTTTTTGTTGAACTTTTGTGCACTTTTCAAGTCAAAGACAGATATCCTTACCGCCTTAGAGTTATTTTTAGAATAAGATGTCTGGGATAGGATTTCCGACATAGGACATATTTTGCTCTAGACAACTTGACACAGGACAGGCCCTTAGTTTTTGGTTGAGGTAGGGAAATACCTCATAGATTAGGGATGGTGAGGCATTTTCCAACTCCTCAATTATTTAATAAATGTTTATACCAATCACCATTAGTTCTCTGTGTCTGTGTCTCATTCCTGGTTCCTCGCATATGGTATCAGTAGTGGGATCATGCACAGTTGACACAAACTGGGGATCCCGCTTGAAGAATAAGATAAAAAATGTGATCCCTACCCCCTTGATTGCTACCTCTGGAAAAGAGTGGATAAACATAATCAGTTACACCAGTGAGTCATGTACTCAACAGATAGAGACAGATCAACCTCACTTCAATGGGCCAAGACCGTAATGTGAGAGTGGGTTGAGAAGCAATGGGCCCTTAACTCATCCAAGCTCTATAATGGTGGTGACATTTCAACCATTAACCTCACTGACTATTCTTCCAGTGAGCAAAATTGTGGAAGGGAATAGCTACCATCTATTTAGCCCCCAAGATTATCTGGTACCCAGGAAAAGATAAAACCATATACTAGTTAGGGTTACAGATACTTGTCCCCACCGATTTGGCCATCTATATTATTCCTCCTAGAAGACAGGAATTGAAAAGATTACCACTCTTCTCTTGTTGATTTTCAATTGAAACATACACTCTTGAATTTCTTTTCAACTGCAGTCAGGTTCAGAAAGGGAGAGTTGGTTGGAAGTTTTGTGTATGAAGCTATGAAGCCTAATGTGGCCATGCCACCAATGAGACCTTTAGAGGAACAGAAGAAGGAAATCACCCTGATAATCTTAGTAGGGAGAGTAGGATACCAGAACATTTTTTGTCAATCATTTGGAAGAGGAAGCTGAGTACTTGTTGGAAAATAACAATCTTCCCAGTACCAAACATCTTGGGAAAAGTATGTTCCCCTCGGGGTAGAAAGCCATCAGTCAGGTGTCTAAACATCCTCCAATAAGGGTGACATCAACATGGGATTGCAAAGTAAAAATACCACTTCATACCCTGAGAAAGTTAAAATCCTCAAATCAAAAGAGAAAACCCGGCCCACTCTCCAGACATATTTGTGATACGTGCATGGGAAAGTCCCAGCCACCCCATCCCTTACTATCCTGAGTAGGGAGACATATCCCTAAAGGGAGGAGAAATAAAAACAGGAGAAAACCCCATACATTTCTATGCTTTGGGGGCAAAACTAGCTACAGAGATCCTGCTACCCTAGGTGGAAAGACTAGGGGTGTGCCGTAAGTACAGGATTACTTAGAAGTATTTCCCCCAAGGATGGAAGAATATTGGAAAAGAGAGAGTAAGCTGTGTCCATAGACACACTAAAAGACACCAACAAACTCAGATCACCATCTTGGGAAAATAATTATATCTTATAGTGGTTTGATCCCCAACCTACCAGCCCAACTACTTGCAGGAAGTGACATTGCCCAGATTGACCAATGGTTCTCACAAGTGGCACAGATGAAAATAAGAACCCACAGGGGTGGACCTTCCTGTCCAGAAGAACCATCTACCCCAAAGGTGGGAAAACCCCTACCTTATTTTATTTTTTTAAACTCCCTGGGGAATATCACCAATTCTCCTGGTTGTTATTCACTTGTAGATTAATGGGAAGAAGGGGGGAATGCCCATGATGGTCCCATCTGGAATTGCATTACCCACTATAAGAAGGAGTCTCAAAGTGCTGAAAATCCTTCTCAGAACAAGGGGGTCGGGGACCCTTCTCGCAGGAAGCCAGAGAGTTAGGGGAAGGATATGTGATGAATCGAATTATGTCATCTCTCCTTTTCTGGGAATAGCGTCTCCCCATCTGATCCTGACCCCCAGAGTGGCTATTTGAGGGAGGACCACATGAGGAGAGGTGACACTCAGGGGGAGGAGTGACATAATTGGGCGAGACATGGTATCCCCTATTCCCTTTTAGGGACACCACTTCAGTGCCTTGTGGCAGTAACTCTCAAGATTCTCCAAAACTTCATCATAGAACTTTAAAACATCACATTGTTACATCGGTAACAAAGACTGACAGAAGGAAGAGAGCAACCGGAATGAAGATTGGTCAGCTAGACCAAATTAAGTGGTCTAACTATTGGAAAAATCCAATTGGCTCTAATTGGCTCCCTTTAGTAACACAGGAGTACAAAGATAGAGCTGTGGAGAAAAGCAAGGCGACCCGACAGGCCAGTCACTGCGAGGGAAGCCTAGCTGTCAGACAGACACTCGAGCAAGGAGACAAACGAGAATCCAGCAGACAGTGAGCGAGGTAATGAAGCAGCACGAACAAAGGGGAGTTAGTGTCTGGACCAAACATGCATTCCCGCAGGCTTGAGGGACACTGAAGCAGGGAGTTGGGCAGAGGAGCTTTGTGCCAGCAAGGGAAGCCGGAGCGACACGCAGATTGCCACCAGCCGAAGAGACGTGCCACCCGAGCTGGAGTAGTGGCCCTTGGTAAACACTCTCTGCTGACTTAGTACCAAAAAAAGGAACCATGATGGAATGGTATTATTTTAAAATAAAAATGTAGGAAGTAGTTAAAACGTGCACTTCAGTGCACTGCACTGAACGTTGCCTTAAACAGCAGGAACATTTGTCTGGTGGTTTGTATTGTGTGCGGGAGGGGGCATGGTGACATGTTTGTGGGCAGGGAAGGCCAGCAAATAACATAATTCCACTACATCTTTTCATACACTTTGACCACTGTACATAACATAACCCTCTGTGTTAGCGCACTTGGCGAGATTGGTGTATTTAAATGTTGACTTGTTGCCTTGTGTCAAGTGTCAATAGCTGTAAAATAATCAGACATTAAATAAAAAGCATTATTTTTTTATTTCAAAGCAAACCACAGATATGGACTACAGATTGTTTCCCGTCCCCCACGCATCGGCATGTAAGAGCCACTATATATTACATCCTTATTCTCCATTTAACCTGGGCTTTAACGATGCTGAAGATAAACAAGCCCAGTCTATCCAATCCATTCTAGTCAACCACGGCATTACCCAAAATGTCCAAACTCCTACACACACAAAAGGACGCACACTAGACTGGATAGCCAACTACAACTGCGACATCACCATCTCTAGTGTCTTACCTCAAATATGGACAGACCACTATCTGATATGCTTTACAGCCAGCATCGAGCCTCCCAAACCTAAAAAGAATAAAATAGCACCCCCCTTGCCAACGAGAAGCAAAAAAAGAAATCACAGCTGAAAAACTACTCCCACTTCTCCTACCAGTTCTCACAATCAGCTCCAATGAACCAAACCCTAGCGAGTTAGTGAATCATTTAACAACTCCATGGCCAAAGCCCTAGACCTGATTGCCCCTATCAAATTCCATAAAAGTAAACATGAAACCCACCTTAACTCCTGGTTCACCCCCCACCTCAAAGAAATGAGTATCCAAAAACGCAAACTCCAAGCTATTTGGAGGCACATTCCCTCTGCTGACAACAAAACTACACTTGCCAACTTTGCCAAAAAATACAAGAAGGACATAATCCAAACTAAAAAAGAATCATTCAATGATAGAATCAATAAAGCCAACTCGAACTCCAAAGAGCTCTTCACCATTCTCCGGGAACTAGAAAACCCAATAGCCCCTACAGACAATGTCCCCAAGGACAAATCTTGGTGCACTAGCATCCAAAACGCCTTAGCAAATAAAATCACTACCCTTCAATTGAAAATTGCTAAGAAAAAAGTGTCCCTGATCCCTAGCGGAACTCATACCACCCCATTGAAAGAGATACCCAGCACATCCACCCAAAGCAACTGTAAACCCTTCAGGTTTACTAATATTTCTATATTAGAAACTGAAAAGATCATTCTCTCCCTTAAACCGTCCAACTGCCAAGGCGACAGCTGCCCTGCGCAAATCCTCAAGGTTGCAGCCAGAGATCTAGCATCTTTTATCTCGAAACTTATCAACGCCTCCTTCAATACGAATACGGTACCTACTAACCTTAAAGAATCCTGGGTACTGCCCTTACTCAAAAAACAGACACTTGACCCAGCAATCCCCACTAACTACAGGCCCATCACTACAGTCCCATTTCTCCTTAAAATTATAGACAGAGTAGCCTACCTCCAAATCCAAAATTATTTGGAGACACACCAACTATTAGGCTCACGGCAATCTGGCTTCAGACCTCTGCATGGTACTGAAACGGCCCTTATCGACCTCAAGACACAAATCGACGAGTTGAAGGATAAAGGTAGTACAGCTATGCTCCTCCTCCTTGACCTATCAGCAGCCTTTGACCTGGTGGATCATGCAGTATTATGCAACTACTTAGCGTTGGCCGCCCATTTCTCAAGTGAAGCTATAGCATGGGTACAATCCTTCCTAGCTAACCGGACGATGAGAGTATTCTCCCCTGTAGCGGCAGCGGACCCAATCCAGATCACTTGTGGTGTCCCACAAGGCTCATGTGTCTCCCCGACAATGTATAATATCTTTACTAAGCCTCTCTTCGACAAACTTGACAGATTAGGGGTAACTTACACTAATTATGCGGACGATACACAGATCCTCCTACCATTATCAGGCAACTTTGTCGAAGACACAGCTTTAGTAAACAAAATTTACCACCTCAGTCAGGCATGGATGGCCTCCCACGGCCTCTGCCTAAATGACGACAAAACTGAGTTATTGATCCTGGGCTCCGACTCCAACTTAAAAAAACTGAGTCCCAACTATCGCAATTTCAACATAGATGGTAACACAATTAAGGTGGCTACTAAGGTAAAAACGCTAGGCTTCTACCTCGATTCTACCCTATCCCTAAACAAACAAGTTAACACCCTGGCATCCTCCACAGCCTACACCTGTAAATTAATCAGGACCTGTAGACCTTACCTCTCTAAAACCAACTGCATCTTGCTAGCCAACGCATTAGTAATGTCCAAGCTGGACTATTGCAACGCCCTCTATGCAGGTGCCAACAAATCCATTTTAAATAAAATGCAAATCCTTCAAAATAACGCTCTCAGAGCAGCCCTTGACATACCCCGTAGAGCACACATTTCCAACATCAGAAAAGACCACCACTGGCTTAAAATCAGCGACAGAATCCTGCTCAAGACACTGTCGCTCACCCACAAAGGGCTCAACCACGCAGCACCCCCTAATATTTCGGCTAGACTTACCAGAAAAACCTTTAGCCACCACACTAGGGCTACCAACCACTTCTTGCTCGAAATGCCTAGATTTAGGCGATCTAAAGCGGCTGGAGCAAGCAGGCCTGGGCAGCTCTGACTATTCCCTGTCAGAGCTGCCCAGGCCTGGAACGCAGTGCCCACTGCACTGAGAGCTAGCTACCCTACTCTAACTTCAGATGGAAGGTAAAAAACTGGCTCTGGTCCAACGACAATTAACTCACGCGGCACCCTACAGCTATGATATCCTTGTACCCCAATCTAAGACAATGCTGATGCTGCTTTCTCCCTTCTTACCTTGTACATTCTTGTAATACTGTAATATGCTAGCTCTTCACTCCAACTGCTTGTACTGACTTGTATGTATTGTATTGGTTTGATTTTTATCCTATGTATGTAACCTAAGCTTAAGTAACCTTGTACCTGCTGCGCCCGGCTACCCACGGGTTTGGTGCACATTATCAAATAATAAACTAAACTAAACTAAACTAAACTTGTGCTTTAGCGAAGACATTGACCACATTAAGACAAACACGTCTCCTTGCCACGTAACTTGAAACAAGGAATAACACCCAAGTGTTCCTGTCACATGTTCCTGAGAGTTGATCTGCATCACACAATGTTAATTACTCCTATTGTATCTGACCAAACCCAAACTCTTCCTCTAACTTGGAAAGGGAACATATTCCTTTCAGCTGCTGAAAATGAGTCCAATATTCTAGGAACATTTTCTTTTTCAAGGGCGTTTGTTTGGTAAGCAAACAATATACTGTGTAAATACATTACAGTGAAAGTGGAACTAAAGAATACTCCTGCAGCCTGAACCTTCTCTACAGCTGTTTCTTCTCAGCTCCGAGTCCAGAGGCTGAGCACTGTGGGGCGCTGTATGCTCACCATGTCCTAGGTCTATAGAGCTCTGACCTGCACACTGGAGCCCTTTCTCCATAACCCCAGTCAGGATCAAACACTTGCGCGCTGTGTGCTTTATTTTTCAAAATATCTGAAGGCCTGGGCATTTTATGCAAGATGCACGGAATGAGAGTAATATACCAGAAATATGGGTTCATTTGAGGTTCCTGCTTTTAGATCTATGAACATCAAGTACAAAAACAATGTTCCTAATGTTAGATATGTTTCTATTAGTACATGTAATCTTAGGCATTGCTCAATTGTTCACACCTGTAAATAGGTGGTGTATGACCCCATTATCTTCTACCCGTGTTTCAAAATGATTTCACTCTCTACTTGAACAATTAAATGGGTTGCAAGTTGGTTGGTTCCTCACGACCCCCTTTCTTATAAATGGGCATGGTCCATGTGGGAAGAGCTACATTCAGTGATGTGATTGCATTACGCATGAGTGTCAAGGAGTGAGCCCATATGCCCAACTGGGTTTTGAAAACATCTGCGGGTATTTTTTCAGGGATTTGGGCCTCATTTAATATTTGGGCCTCAATGGCCCTCAGCACTAAATTCACTGAAAAGATCATTGGAACATGACCCATATACATCTTGCAACTGACTGCTACTGCGCAAATGGGTCATTTGCCTCTGCTCTAAAGAGGACCTTGAAATTATTGGACCGCATATTCTCTCTGATGTTTCCATGGATGGTTCTCTTTTCTTGTTCTAGGTTTACAATTCCCCAGTTTTTGGCACTAATTGTGTTTTTGATTGCTTTGAGCAGGATATGCCATAGTTTAGTAGAGTGAACATTCTTTTTTCTTATAAGTAGGCTCCTTTATTTCTCTGGATTTACGTTGTTTTGATTGTCAATATCTTTAGTGCACTGTATCAGATAAGACTTGGCCTCCCTGCCTGCTCTATCAAACCCTAATAAAAATACAAGTTCTGGTGAAAAGGTGCACACCTATCAATTGCGAGAGTAGCACTGTAAAAGGTGAGGGCTTTCCTTTTGTTCGTTACACAGGTCAAGCCCAACATATAAATACATTACATAGAAAAGAAATGCAGGGGCACTGGTAATACAACCAAACTTAGAGGTAGGCTAAAATGCAGTAAATAGGCCTTATAGAATGCCTTTGCAGCAAGCGTGTTATTTTTTAATCTGCAACAAAGCCACAGTGGCTGGTAACACATCGCAGGTCCCACAATCCCAAGCTGGTATGGTAAGAAACAAAAGAATAGTTGTTATTCTTTCAAGGTCACAATTTAGAACCCATGGGTCCCAATGACAGAGATGGAGAGCTTAACCATTTTAATAATTTAAAGTGATTTGATAAACATGATTTTTAGATGTGTTAGAAGAGTCATTTCAAATTGCCCCTTAGTACTTTTCACCTGGGAAGAAGGTCGAAGAGTTCTCAATATGCAACATTTGTATAGTAGTATGTCCGTGGTTCAAGGCTCAGTTATTGACATTGTAGGAAGAACTTCTAACGAGAACTTCTCAAATGTTTCCATGAATTGTCATTACGATGTGGGAAGTAGGGGTTGGATTGTGACGTCACATATTTTAATTGTGGGCGATGTGGGAAGGTTTGTGGACGCAATTACAGAACATAATGTATGTTTTTCTATAAGGATATAAGGATATAATGTGTGAACACCAATCAGCTTGTTGTGGGGAACGTTTAATGTTGTAAAGTTACTAACGTTATTTAGCTCAGTTGTTGATTTATGGGTGTTTCTTTGACAGCTCCTTTTCATGCAGTTCTGTTCTGTGACCTGTTTGAATATAGCTGTCTCAAATGCATCTGGGACCTGAAAAATCATGTGTTACTTCTTGCCTGCGTACATCCTATTTTTATACTACTTTTGTAATTTTTTATTGGTGAGTTCCGAGGCGACCCTTGACACCAGATCAAGTTTTCTTCTTGATTGCGCAATGGGCCACAGAAAAAGATTATTTGGTTACCAGTGGGCAGATTTTGTCCATATTTGCTTTGTATGAATTTAGGACCTCTATCATTGATGCTTTGTGTTCCCCACAGATTAATTTGAGATATTGTAGTTATTCATTGTAGATGTTATGTACGTCCCCTTTCTAATTAAGGGCGTCCAATCACACCGCCATGGTAGCTGATCCCTATATCGTTTTCGGCACACCTTTAGACAAGTTTATATGAAGATTCAGGGGGCTAGTGGCTAGATATATCAATAGAACTAGGGAAAAGTAAATGCTTGCTGCTCCACTAATTCTTTCCTCATCCAAAGATAAATCAAATGGTACAGTCGAGTTGCCTTATACTGCTATCAATTTTAATCACCAAGAGATGACTCTGTTTGTAAAATGCAGAGCAAAAGTGTAGTTGATATTTGCATTAGTAAGATAACCTTCAGATGCCCCATTCCTAGAAAACCCATTGTTGCTATTTTTGAAAGCAAAAAAAAAGAAAAATATCCTCTTCAACTCTGGATTTACCTTAAGACCTTAAATCTAAAAACTCACATAGAAACCCCAATACGAGATCTACCCTTCCAAGATGATCCTAGCAATTTTATAGTTAGACATAAAGAATGGGTATCTCCCTGTCAGGAGATGGTGGCACAGGCACTGTCTGGTGAGGATTAAATAAGGCAGACTGAGAATATGGAGCCAGGGTGCCAGGTACCTGGGTGCTCTGGAACATGGGCACCTCACTCTGCAACACGAATCTCTAAAGATGCGAATACTGTCCCACTATCAGCACCTGACTCCTGATGTCTGCACTTACCCTTGAACTTGCCACCAGCTGGCCATACTCTTGTTTATTCTATTTATCCCATGTACTGCACTTTTCCCCCCTCCCCACCACTGTTACCTCCCTCATTCCCCCCACCCTTTCCCCCTTTCCATGCACTTGCGCGATTTGAATGACACCTGGCCTAGTAGGATTATTATCTCATCGTCCCTCTGTTCCCCCTAAACTGCCTCGTGTGCCTTGAAACACTTGTGTATAGGCGCGTTATGAATGCCATATCATATCATATCTTTCCCTTTCTATGCCACTTCCGTTAGATCTGGGCGAAGGCACCCTCCAGGAATTTCATACCTTGACGTACCTGATGAGAGCTCAAAGTAAAGCCTATGCTTATTGGAAAATATCTTCGTGTAAGATGAAGCACTACTTAAGAATCATTCACCCATGGTGCACTGGCTTTAACAGGCTTGTGTCGGTCTTACCCATGGGAGACACAATTAGCCCAATTCGACATGTGGAGAGTCTTACCTTTTCCTGCTTCAGTACCTTAAAGTCGCGTTTTTCAGAATCCTGTTATTTTCCATGGGCTTGACTGCTGGTACAGATGCTGCTGTCTACTCCTTGTTATCACCCTTGAGCTGCAATTTCCAGGGCCTCTATGGAACTGATTACTGGCAGGTACTAGGGTATAGAGTATATTTAAGATTACCTGCTTGCTTATTGGACAGGGTTTAATTGTAATAGTGAACACCTCTTGCCATGCGTGTGTGGCAAGCAGTGTTCACAATTGAAATTAAACCCTGCCTGACATGTTGAGCAGGGATTTATTGTAACTGTGAGCGCCACATGCCATGCGAGTGTGGCAAGCAACGCTTGTGTTAGGCGGAAACCTGTGCAGTTCCCTCTGGGACCACTGCAAAAGATTTAGGACTACAGGTGTTTGGCAGTAAACCCACTTGGTAGCAGTCTGTACCCCACAGATTCACTTGGTAGCTGTGGCTGAGCAGTCAGACTTCCCTCAAGAAGAGTTAGGCAGTATGTGGAGTATACAAAATAGGCACATTTACACAGTAGAATAAGTAAACACGGAACAAGGCTTCGGTGTAAAGATATATAGTTATTTATTTATAAAAACACATCTATCGAAAACACACTGGCACTAATACGGTAAACAACTTCAATCACAATTAGTATAAGTCAATCAATCCCCCTAACAATAGTTCGACAAGTCTAGGTTCAACGGCACCACTTATTTGCAGACAGAGGTGAATGCTTTAACCTAGATGGCACTCTAATATTCATTAGGACGGGAGAGAAAAAGGCAGGGTATGAAATCAACTCGGTACCAACACTTTTACGAACAAATGCAAGGCAAGTAAGGCAGGGTCTTCTGTAGATCGAAAAGTTCAGAGGCCAGACCCACTCGGAGAGAGGCAAGGCGATATGTCCCAAAAAGTATCACAGCGGAAATGCACTTCAAGTCTTTGTTGCAAATTGTTATCGAAATGTTGGACCAGTTCAGAACAGAAAGTTAAGAAGGCTTAGAGGCGACCCAATGGAGAGGCGAGGATTAAGACACCTCACGCTAACCGACACAAGGGAAGCCAGGCGGACACAGTACCTTGTTTGTGGAGAGACAGCTCCGGTGGGGGCAGTTGTTCCTGGTGGTGGATGCAAGTCGGGGCTTTGCCAAGAGAAGAGAGGATCTCGTTGTCAAAGGAAAGTTGAAGACCATTGCACCACCAGGCAAGAGACCAGCCGCGGAGTGCTCCATCACAAGGCACCACCTTTTGGTTGCGGTACAGTGGTAGTGGCTATCCGGTTGCCGGGGTGCTCTGCACGGGCAATTCGACCACTACGTCCTGGAACGAAGAAAGAGCAAAGGGGACTGGTTGTTCCCACCAGTCAGGGGAAGAAGACTCTCCGGCGGGGAGATCTCCTCTGTCGTCGGGAAGTGGTGAGTCGGTTCAGCAGGGCTCCACCGGAGCTGTCGTCGTTGCACGTCGGCTCAGCTTTACCCTCGTCGGATTCTTAGGTCCTGTGGCGACTTCTCAAGATCCAGTCCCAAAAGCCCTGCTTTTATGCAGAAAACCCCCATTCATTCAGACTAGCTGTCAATCAAAACACGCTAAGTGGTGAGCAGGGTGGCTCACCACTTGGACCAATCACACCGGAATGCAACTTGAGTTGGCAAGGCAACTCAGTCCGGGGTGCTTACACCCCCTCCCACACCCACTGTGGTACCCAGACAGAATGGCACCACTTTGGAGGACTTCTGTGTAGAAGCCCGCCAAAAGTGGAACAAAGGGCTCGACCTTTGGTTTAGGAGTCACAGAGACAAACACAGACGCCATTTTAAAAACCGAGTTCTGGCAGAAAATACCAACCGATAGATTTATTTAAGATAAATAAACCGTTGGTATGTTAGAGATTAACGAGAAAGAGTATTAACCTCCAACAATGGGAAGAATCCCATAGAGTTATATTCGGGGTCGAATATAACAAGTAGTTTCCACTGCCACCAGCCAAAACTCGACGAGGGGGGACGGGCCAGTGCCCCCTCGAGTAAAAGACCCAGGAGTAATCGAATTACCCCTACTAGTACATCCACAATAGGATGGTTTGTACTAGTTCTGTTAGTAAATTTAGGTCTAGTAAAGCCAATGGTGACTTTACATGCCCGGGGAGACAGTAGTCAGTCCCCGGGTATGGAGTCTATGGTGGGGATCCTCTAGGACGCCCCAGTGTTACGGCACGGAGGGTGCGGTGTAACACACATAGAAAAACATATGAGACCCTATGGAGTAAAAGACCCCATAGCCCATAGAACACATTGGCCCTCATTACGACCCTGGCGGAAAGCAACTGACCTGACCGCCATAGCGTAAATAGCGTTTCCGCCATTGCACGACGGAGCAAAGTGCGGCTAATTCTGACCCATCGGGCACGAGCACTATGCCATGGCGGAAGTGCAAAGTCCGCGATGGCGGAAATGTCCCCAAAACGCCCCTCACCGCCGTCGTACGGCGACCTAGGTGCAATTCCGCCACCCATCATAGCAGTCACCGTAATGAGCGACAATCGGAAAATACGGTGACCGTAAATATACGGAAACGGAAGCAAAAACATGGTCCCGGAACGGGAAACAGCACGCCGTACACCTATAAAATCAGAATTTCCACACAACCATGAAAAACACTACCCTGAGACACATCCCAACCTGTCATCCACCCTAGTGAAAACAAAAACAATGGGAAAAGTAGCGAAAAAAGCGTGCGACCGCAAGCAGCAGGTCCACTTCTCCCGTGAGGAACTCACGGTGCTCACAGAGACCCTCCAGGAGAATGCTGCCGTCGTCTTCTCGACGCAAATGACCAGGACGGCACTTGCGAACAAGAAGGCCATATGGGCCCTGGTGGCACAGCGGGTAAGTGCGGTGGGGACCGCACCCCGCAACCCACAGCGATGCCGAAAGCGATGGGACGACTTGCGGATACGCGTACGGAGCATACTATCCGCCAACCGTAACATTGCCACAGCTACCGGGGGAGGATCGGAATCACCCATCAAGTTGACCCCCTGGGAAGAAATCTGTGCCTCCACCATTGGAATGGAGACCATAGAGGGAGTCGGAGGAATGGAGAAAGGAGTGCACACATCCGAAGAATCAGGTAGGTCTCCCAAATAAAACAATGCTAAAACCACAATGTCCAATCATGTGAAGTACCATGTGTCCACATAGTGCAACAGAAACACATGTCCAGGAGAACGTCCACATACATTGGCCTGATAGCGCACATTAAAAGTCACATTAAATAAATAAATAATTAAAATTCCTAAAAACACCCTCTACACGTGCAGCAGGCACCCCCTAACTGCAGGCTGCAAAACAACTGCATCCTCAATCCACACAAAAATGAAAACACCTCCAAGGCCCTGACCCAAATCACCCTCAGGTACCACCCCAATGCATGTGATACATTGCCATTCCAATTTCCACAGACCCATTAATAACGCTCGCCCTCCTTTACTCCACCACAGGGTCCGATTCAAACGAAGAGCTCCAGGACACCCCTACCAGCACACCTGCAAAGAGGGCCAAGACCAACGGCCAAAGACCCTCCACCTCAGCTGCACGGATCAAGACACGGCAGCAGCACAAATCAAGTGGCAGCACACAGGAGGGGACTTCAACAGGCACCCCAGCACCCAGCATGGCCACAACAGCACCACCACAGGCCCCCCCAATGGATTCCACAGAAGGCACTGCTTCTGGTGGCAGCAGCACCATAGGTGACACTGCATTAATGGCAGCATGCTCCGACACAGAAAACGGTGATGTCGATGTAGGATCCATCCATGACCTGTCTCAATCCCCCTGTTTGTTTCATCCCGTACACCATGAGGATACCACGCAGGGGCACCCACAAGACGACGACTGGCCATCCCCCACAAGCCCTGTGTCAAGGCAACATGAGGTGATCAGCCCCTCTGTGACACCACCGCAAATGTCCATGGCCCAGCAGAGGCAACAGTCCCTCGACCAGGTGATCGTGCAACAGCAGCAACTGGCCACGCTCCTCAAGGACCATGCTGATGAATGTGGGGGTACTAAGGCAGCCATAGAAACATGTACAGAGACACTAAGGGCACAAATGGAGAAAAGCACCGAGAGCCTGAGAGTACAAATGGAGAGAAGCACCGAGAGCCTGAGAGTACAAATGGAGAGAAGCACCGAGAGCCTGAGGGGGGAACTGCATGCGACGTCCAAAGACGTATGTGCTGAACTTGCCGCTGTGCGCCGTGTGCTCACTGAGCTCTCACAAACCCTTAGGGACATGCATGGACGTGAGCAGGCAGAGACATCATCCGTTGCAAGTTCCGTCCAATAGCGTCTGCCCACTGACAATGAGCATCTTTGGACACTGGTTTTCGGGGGGGAGGTAGGAGGGTGGAGGGGGTGTGTTGGGCTTACTTGGGTGGCGGGTCGATGGGGTGTGTAACATAATTTCACATATGCGATAAACATTTCACTATCATCCAATGAGATGTGTGGACATTGATCTTTGTGTACGAGGCCATTATAGGCGTACAGTCCATATTGTGCATGTTCCAGACACACACAGTGCCACAAGTCCCGTGTCCATGTATCAGCCACCAGGCGTGAGTGCTAGAAGCATGAATCTATGATAATCTGACGAATTTCACGGCCCTCCTGTGCCTCGCGGACGCCTTGAGGTGCTGCCTCATCCCCACCCTCATCATGACCATATTCAGGTGCTTGCAGTTCTGCGTCAGGGGGCATGGGCACATTTCTACGTACGCACATGTTGTGTAGCATGACACATGCCATGACCATCTTTGCAACCTTCTCATGGCGGTACAGGAGTGCCCCGCCAGACCTGTTGAGGCAGCGGAAACGACCCTTCAGTAGGCCGAATGCCTGTTCTATGACTACACGGGTACGTGAGTGGGCATGGTTGTAGTCCTCCTCATGCTGGTTCTGTGGGTTCCGGAGTGGTGTAAGGAGCCATCTCTTCAGTGGATACCCGGCATCACCTGTATGTGGACAATAAAGGATGTTTGAGGAATGCCATTGCTACGTAAGCACCCCCCCCCTTCCTGCCAGGTCATTGCCGCATCACATACCCCACATTATCATGCATGAAATGAGACTCACCGAGTAGCCAGGATCTGTTCCCTGCGTGTCGCTCCATGTAGCGTGGTATTGTAGAGTTCCGTAAGACCATGGAATCATGGGTTGATCCAGGAAATCGGGCACAACAATGTGTAATGATCCTGTTGGAGTCACACACCATTTGTACATTAAGAGAATGATATTGTTTTCGGTTGCGGTACTGGGCCTCTATGGCATGTGGGACAACCAATTCCACATGGGTGCAGTCGATGGCACCAATGCAACCCGGTATGCCGCCAAGTGCATGGAATCCCACTTTTGTGTTTGTAATCTCCTGCTCCGAGCGTGGTAAAGAGATGTAGTCGTCTGCGTGCTTCAGGAGGGCATCGAGCACTTGCAATAGTGTCCGTGACAACAGTGGCTGTGAAATGCCATGCAACTGTCCGACTGTGTGCTGGTAGGTGCCTGTGGCCAGGAAGTGGAGTACAGACACCACCTTCAGTAGGGGTGGGATGGCGGTTGGGCTATCTATCATGCTGACAAGGTCAGCCTGTGTCATGTCCACAATGGCGGCTATGGTGTCCCGGTCCAAACGGTAGAGGGTGTGGATCTGCTCATCAGTGAGGTTGAACGGATGTGCTCGGAGGCGTGGGATTGCGGGCTGCCTGCGTGGTGGTAGTGGCTGTGCTGGTGGGCCTTGCTGGCCCTGCCTTGCCCTCCTCCTCCTCCTGCGTCTCCTCTGTGCGGCCGGTTGTTGTAGTAGTTGGTGTTCGTCTTCTTCTTGAAGTTGGAGTACTTGCAGTGCTATCAGGTCCCCCAGGGCCAACATCGCTAGTCCTGCCGGTAGCATTTTGGTGTGGGTGTGGTTGTGGGAGGGGGTTGGGTGTGCAATTTATGTGTTTTCAAGCTGTATAGCCTCCACCTGTGGTGATTCATTCCACCTGTGCAAGCTGCAATCCCCTTTGGCCGAGCACGTCCCGCACACAACGCTGCAATTCGACGCATGGCATCTTGCTATTACAATCATGTATTTCATCCCGATGGAAGTGAGATATTGGTTCATATGTTCATTATGCTATGGTCCCATTGTTTCACATACTATCTTTGCAGTCGCGAACAAACTTGTGAAGGGTCAGTGGAATGTAGTACTCGATTAACGGTGGACCCTCATGCAGCACTGTACCGCGGTTCACCGACGGACGGGGCGTCCCATTTGTGAGTGAAGCCAGTTGCCATTTTCACACACTGCCGCACTACATGGATGAATTTCTGATTTCATGCGGTCACAGATGCATTTTCGACGTGATGTTGCAAATGAGGAATTCGAAGGACAGCGCTTTCGGTTTCCAGCTAGCGGCGAGGAGACGCCCACAGGTCTGACTGCAGATATAAAGTTCTATGGTTTAATGTCCTTGGGACAGGGGCCATGGCGAGAATGCAATGATTGATATGAATAGTATGGGATGCGCAATAGCGTAGTGGAGGATAAGGCAGGACGTTCCCAAATACATGTTACTTCACAACACTAGAATTCCGGCCTGGAGCACAGAGGATTTTGCAGACTGCATTACGCACAGACTCAATGGAAGTTTCACATGTTATGTGAGTAAATAATCAGGCGTTTTCATACAGGATGAGGGAATGATGTATGGATGCATGGACAGATGATTTAATAGAGAGTCTGCCATGTACATGGCTTTTTGGAATCTATCCACTTCCCCTGCGCTATGTGATGCAGGGCTGCCATAGTGGGACCATCGTCTATCTGCCCTTGTTGAACCCTCCCTGTCTCGACGCGCCTTCGGACACTTGTGTCTATGCACGTTACTAATCCCATCTAATGGATTCTGTTTTAACAGACGCATGCACACAAACACTCGTTTGTAATAGTGTTTTCACGTCGATTTATATAGTTATGATTCGCAAGTGATTTTTGGGTGCGATTAATCCTTTTGAGTGGGCTAGCATGCATATGGCTGTGGATTTAGTGTGATCATTGAAGTGAGTAATTCAAATGGAGTTCTGATGCCCATACTATTCTTTTTCATTTCATTTGGGTGACAGGTATCTCCTCCCCTTTTGCCGCTGCCATCTGTATGCCACTCCTGCAGATGGCTTTTACTCCCGACACCTGCTGCTTCGTGTTAATCAGTGGAGCACCATTACGATCTTGTGGGACGATCGCCAATGGCCCACATGCCCTTACGCAGTACTAGTGGCTAGGAGCAACATTTCGACCTTTCAGCTGGACTAGTGCCTACCTAATGGGACGGCCCTGCGGTTCTAGGCGCTTCCATGTTGCCTTTCTGAACGTGAATGTAGCCCCTGTGTACCATGAAGGAACAGGGCGTCACACAAGAAGAAGCTGGTCATTTATTGCGGATGCAGCCCACAATAATGAAATATATTTTGGAGTTCATGACCTAATGGCTGTATGGGCCTGGTGATTTTGTTGTGCATTAAATTTTGATTGTGATATTGACCGTGTAGCGTTATTCTTTGCAAGTAATGTAGCATATTCCTATTTGTGGAGCGATGTATTGTGAGAAGATCTGCTTTGGGTTCCGGCTTCTGAGTATAGTTGCGTGGTACTGTACTGGGCGCGTTTGCCTACGAAGCCCAGTGAGGTCAGGGATAGGGCCTGCCATTATGACTATTTTAATGATGTCATGCTCATGGGAGGGGGATTAGCTTTTGTGTAACAGATGCCGGTCAGCCAGGTGGATTGGTGGAATGATGTGATTATCAGAAAATGGCTGGTCACAGGTGCCTGTGTTTGCGTGCGTTTCTTGGAGGGAGACTGAGGTCATGTCCATTGGAATAGCTTCTGTATTTATGCCATCTGTGCCCTGCAGCTCCCATTGGCCCCTCTTGAGATGAGCCTGGCTGCTCAGTCACTCTGCCAACTTGTGTGGTACATGCTTATGCTGATGGTTGGTTTGTTTACTGGCAGGAGTACAGGGCTGGTGCAGTCTCACTCAGGATACTGCTTTGAATGTTGCCTTACACTGGTGTCAAGCGATGGGGGGCCTGTTTTTGTTTGTCTCAGTTTTCAGTTCATGTTGCTGTACTTGAAGCTTCACATGCCTGTGCTGCATCAGTACGGCAATGGTGCCATGGCTAATATGGATGGCCACTCACATGGCACTTGGAGCCCCTACATTCATTTGTTCGTTGGCATGCATGGGTGACTTGTACATTTCACTGGTTGCATTGTGTGACTTCATTAAACCTACGAGGAGTTGTGCAATGTGGCCAGGGAGTGGTGTACAGGCACTCTGTAGGGCCTTTTACGGTTGGTTCGCGATGCCGTACTTCTCACCATGGCGGAATGGTACTTTCCGCCATGCTTGATGGCGTTAGGTACATGTCCGCTAGGGTCAGAATTCCCGTACCGTTGCACCATGGTGGTAATTACAGTTTCGCTTGGCGCGCGTGCGCGTACTTGGTGCAGTTAGCGTTGGCGTTCACTACGGTGTCGCTAATGGCATCGTACTTTACGGTGACGGGTCATAATCGCACCGAGCGCTATTCGATGGCGGTATTGCATTTCCGCCATCGTTTTTCGATTTCCGCCAGGGTCGTAATGAGGGCCATTGACATTCAAAGGAATTAACCACATTCATGTCCAAGAGTGGGAGAAAAGAGTCTCACTCTTGGCAGGATGGAAAAAAAAACAAACTCCAGAAATCCAGTAAAGCTGCTGGGGGACTCACTAGGTTAGGAAATTCAGCCTAAACAGAGAATTCTCCCTAACAGCTTGCAATTAAAACTAAAAGTAAACGCTGCCTGGCATACTCACATGTTTACTCACTTTGTAGGGTGGAGTGCAAAAGTGCAAGACAAAAGGCTGCACATTGTGCTCCTCCGTGCAAATGATGGACATTTGGCATCGTGGACTTGGCTAAGCCTGAGTGACAATGTACCAGGTTTCTGCCGTCAAATAATGCATAGGAACACAATGAGGTCTTTTTTTTCTAAATTACTCACTTTTAAAAAATTGACAAAACAATTTCATATTTAGTTGGACTTCCTTTTATATCTTACTTCCAAATAATACGGTTTTTAGATTCATGTATTTACCTTTATGCCATGAAAGGCATGTCATGTGCGGCTTTCTAGTTTAAAGTAATGAGAATGTTTAAACTTGTCTTTTGCTTCTGCTGCTGTGCAGTGTTTCCTCACCCTACACAGGCTTCATTCTATGGATGTACAAACAGGTAATGATACTGCAGTCTGGCTGAACAGACCTCTTGTATAATAAATCCCATGATCCTTCATAATGTACTTATTGGCTATGCACGGTGGTAGTTGTGGCTGTCTGCTTTTCGCCGACAAACCCTTAGCAATAGGGATCTTTCTTGCATCTCGGTCTTCTATTCAAACTTTCAAGGACACTTCCATCTCACTCGCCAGTGACTAATTCTTGGCAAAACCGACTATACTCACGAATGCTAGAACAATATGGCAGTCAATTATCCGTTACTATAGGGACTGTCCTTTCGAGGACTTTTCTCACTGTAGAGTATTGCTATGTCATTCATTGTTCTGGCTTTTCTGTGGCCCATATTCTCTCCAGCCTTGTGAAGATTTGATGAATAATTGGCAATTAGGCCCAAGGATATGCGATATATGACTGAAATGTCATCGAACTTGAAGGTATCATTTTATGCATGGTTACATTTATGTGTTCACTCCTTTGTAGATCATTAAAAAGAGGAGAACATTCCTGAAGGCTTGGCATGCGTTTCCATGTGAGGCCTAATTATTCTCACTGCCACACATTTAATGCTTTATTGCTTCAGTAACAGACCGATTCCGACTCCATATTGAACAAAATGTCGGTATCTTTTCTCAAAAAGTGGCAGATTTCTCCATATTACAACCTTTATATATGCTTTCACTTGTATTTTATCTACACGTGTGTCTATTTTGCTCATTCGTTTTCATTAAGAAGCAGTATCTTTGGTTCTAAAAACGTAAGAATCCCCATGTATCGTTCTTGGGGTGCATTTGTGCCCTGCCAGAATGTCCATCTTACCCGAATAAGCTACAAAGGACTATGTTTATACCTTGTCGAATACAGGGTTTCACGAAATAATGTAATGGCAGTCTGACATTCCTGCTTGTGTAAAGACTCAGTTTGATGTTTAGCCATATACTTCATGTTTGGTGTTTCTTTTCAACTAGTTCAATTACGTAGCATTCTGGGTCTCTGAAACATTATGATTACAAGATGCAAAGACTGAGGTGATAATGCCCGCCGATCGGAGGGCACTGCTATTTGTGTGCAAGTGAGATTCTAGTTCAGTGGATTAGGGCACGTGGGGTCTGACTTGCCACAGAGAAATGCCAGGTCTTGATTCATTCTGTTTATACTAACTCTTTTTAATTCAGTGTTCTTGGGTGGTTCTGAGAGTTGTGCACTGATGCAATATTTGACAACGTGAGGAGTGGTGAATTTGTGATAGAGCATTGTCCATGTGGATAGACCACACATGCGTATGATCCCTGTTTGATGAATGCTTTGGAATGTGGGAAGTGGGTGCTTGATGAGTTGGTTAGTTGATGGCAAGATTAGGTGGTGAGAAATGTCAGAGCTTTTCAAATGGACCCAGTCTACCCCTAGACCTAGATGAATGCAGAATATACGTCATTAGTTTTGCCACAAGCCTTGTGCATGTAGTAGGTTTCAATTTTGTGGGTAGTATTTGTAAGGTTTATATGTCACAATGGGGTGCATAATCTCAGATGATTAATTATACACACCCAAGTTATAACCTGAAATAATGGTGCAGGAAGTGAATTGGGGAAATGTACTTATGCCAGGTGATCATGACTCTCGCCGAGGTCGAAGAGCCCATTATAACCCCTTTAATCATGTTTGAATCCTTGATTTTCTCCTTTGTGGAACAGTGAGAAGGAGCAAAATGAGGAAATCGATCTCAACCATAACTCCCCTCCAAGCAACTGACCTGGCAACCGTTGCTAGGGAAGTAGCCCAATGCAAGATGGCCAATTAGTGACTGACACTTGGCGCAGAGTCAGGAACAACCAGTTTTCGTTTTTGTGTGTCGTTTGGGAGCAGATTTCAGGAGCAGACATGGAATTTGCTAGCATATTTTGAAGGATCCTACCTGGAAAGGGTGTAAAGACCTCGTATATATATTTTTTTTAAATCTTGAACTGATGTTCGTAATGCATCTGCAAAAAAAAGGACCCCCATTTCATAAAACTCCATGCCAAAAAGAATGGCGCCGTTCTCCTGACACCTCCTGTGGCACAGAACAGGTTCAAAGGCCACATGTGCGATTTTGAAAGCTGCTGGAACAGAAGGCTCCTGCAGGCAGAGGCTGCATTAACTACCACACCATTGGTGTAAATAATCCTGTCTCTATCAGTCTGGAGGCAGGTACACTATAAAAATAAATTAGAATGCTTTTAGCATGGTGACTGATAGAAACATAATTATAAAACACACATCAAACTGGTTCCATACAAGTGTGTACCCTGTCAGGTCAGAACAGCATTGAGAGGCTATGTGGAGTCCAGGCATTCTCCAGAAGCATGGATACATTCTCCCTGCCAGGCCAGGAGACATTTTGGGAGCCTGGCTTCAAAAAAACACTTTCATATGCAAGGTCTGCCTCACAATCTAATAGAGGGTTGCACAAAAGAGATCCTGACACTTCAGGCCTGACAATGGTGCACTGTTAAGGCAGCCCGAGAGGACATGTGGGATGGAGTAAGGGTTCCCCATCTTACTTTTCTCTCCTTCCTCTCCCCTCCACTTACTGTGGAAGAAGGCACTCTGAGGATGAAATCAGGAGGCAAGGGTGACTTGTCCCAAGGGCAATAATTGGACCCCTTAAATCAGGCTTGCTTTCTTCAAATCCTCTGTAACCTAAAAGAGTGAGTGTCCCACTCCTTCATGGAGTCGTTTTTACACTCTGGACATCAGAAAAAATTAATTGTGGACCCAGTTGTGAAAGCAGTCATTTCAAAAGCTTTCTGCATGAGGTGAAACCACATGCCCGAAGGCAGAGGAAAGTTCTGTTCCCTACCCATTCCCAGGTCACTTTGGGGGTGAATTTGCTGAGGACCAAGTCCTGCCATTCTGCTATCAAAACTCCCTCGGCTGGGAGAGCAGACAATAAAAAGGACTCACCTTGTCCTGGAGCTCCCTTCCCATGAGACTAACATCATCCAGAGAAGCCAAAACAGCCATAATTCATGGTTTCATTGCTCAAACTAATTTGAAAAGAATGTGAACTGTGTTCTCTGGTTTTGAACCACCTGGACGGCGGTGCTGCCTTCGGCACCTACATTTGAACTTCAATCCGGGCTTGCACACAACAAAAAGGTTCAAATGCTGCACCACCCCTTCAGAGCATAATTTCCCATCCGGCTTGAGCACCAACTCACCTTGCAGACGTCTTTGAACCGGCACATCTTTGAACCAAGCATCGAACCACCAGGACTTCACATCGCAGCTCGACTTGAACCGCTGGATCATGCCATCACCTAATGACCCGAGTCTGCTGCACTAATTTTTTCAAACCATGCCTGATCCTCAAACTGCACCTATTGACCCACTGACCAGCAGCATTCAATGCTGCTTTAAACTGTACGGAGCACATCTCGAAAAGGACTCAACACTGACTCACCTGCTCGTAACACGGTTTGACTAGCAAGAATGACATTTTGAAGCCTTGTTCAACACTGTCAAACCACCTATAACTGGAACCAGGTGATATTGAGGTTCCCTGTTCCCTTGGTCCATGTTTGGGGCCTTTGTGTATAATTAAAGCTCTTGTAACATATTTTTCGTGAGGAACATGTCGTTTAAGTGACATTGTTGCACCTTTTCCCTCCCTGATATTCAGAACTCATACCTGCCTGTTCTGCATTTTATTTATCCTGTTACAGAGGTAGGATTTTATATTGTTTTAAATTAGTTTCATTTAGTTGAATGTTTTTTTTTTAAAGTAAAAAATATATTTTATATATGTATATTCAATGATTTTCTTTTTTTTTTTTAAGGGACGTTATGGTTAAGTTGCACTAATAAAAACCTATGAAATTCAATGAAAACACTTTGTTAAAGGGACGTAATGGTTAGAAGTAAAACTGAAAAACTTCAGAAATTCACCAGTTATGGTAAGCTAAGCAACCATAACTTGTGCCACCTGCATACACCGCTAAGACTAACACCCAGGACATCAAAGATGATATCACAAATGCCATTGATGACATCAGAAATGACATCATATATTTGGCCCATTTCTTTGTGTTCACTGACATATGTAGGCCACATGAGTTTGTTCATTGATAGAGACACTTTAACCAATTAAAAGTTGTTACATATGTATACCTTCTTGTATGTTGTTAAGGAAATTTCCATAGGATTTGGCCTCAGTTCATGGTGCACATACAAAGCGAAATAAGCAAGCCTCAAACACACAAATCATTTGTGTACTTCATGATGAAGTCTAATGTTACTATCATTTTTGGTGGTTGTTTCTATCCTTCTTACCTAAGTTTCCTTGAATGTGCCTCAGATTTGTATTTACTGTAGGTCTTGATGTGCATTGTTTGTACTATGCAGTAAGTCTTCAATTAATAGCTATTAGCTATGTATTCAATATTTATCATTACTGAAAACTCTGATAAGGTTTCATTCATTATTTTACTATCCAAAATGACCAGATAAAAAACATTGTACTTCTATAGTGCACGCTGCAGCTATTGCCTGTGTGCATGTATTATTAGGTACCTGTATTAACAACAACACTCCAATATTATGTTTTGTTGAGATGAGAACATTCTGTAATACATTAAGTAGTTCTTGAAATATCTCCCGATCACCCCTCACATGTTGTTACTAACATTATAAACACAACCCCCTTTAGAGACTTTTTATCACAATTAATATCATATGGGATGTCATCGGTGATGTCATCAATGACATTTGTGATGTCATCTTTGATGTCCTGGGTGTTAGTCTTAGCAGTGCACGGAGGTGGCGGGAGTTATGGTTGGTAAGCATACCATAACTGGCAAATATGAAGGTTTTTTTCTGTTTTACTTGTAACCATAATGTCCCTTTAACAAAGTTGTTTCACTGAATTCCATGGGTGTGTGTGCTTACCATAACATCCCTTTAACAATGTATTTTAAGTGGATTTCATGGGTTTTTGTTGTGCAACTTAACCATTAAGTCCCTTTAACAAAGTTGTTTAAGTGACTTTCAAAGGTTTTTACAAGTAGACCTTTAGTCTGCTACAAGTTCCTTATATTGTACCCCCCAGCCTCCCCAATATGGCAGATATGAAGTCTGCAGACAGCGCAGTTGTCCGCAGACATAGGAGAATATTCACAAAGCCCAGAATCATAGGGGGGACCCAAAAAAGAAGTACCGATCAAGCAACAAACAGATGTTCATTAAACCAAAACTAATGTTTACAACATGGCATGCAAATATATCTTTTTGTACAAACACTTACATTAAAAAATACGAATGATTTGTATATTTAGCACACATTACAATGGACTGCCCTAATCACATCCCACAACTGTACATGTCATATAATCTCCACACTACAACTCAGGTGCTTATTGAACAACACATTCTCACTAAACAGTAAGTGAATTGTATTTATTTCTCTTTCATTAGCTTTCATTATATGAACATGTGCCGTTAGACAGAAAACTTTTTTTCTCACAGAAATGGCAAGCACACATGAATGTTTAGAGGAGAACTTCCCAAAAGAAGAAATGAGTGACGATAACATCTCCAATGGTATACAACATATATTTTAATGTAAGCAAATAATGTATATAATTTCTATTTTTCTTGCAGTACATAGTTTTGATGAAGAAACCACGCCCCAGTTTAATAAAACACAATCCTAAGAATCAGAAAGAGAAGTCTGATCCCCAACTGTAAATAATCAAATCATGAACTTGTCTACAATATTGGATAAATCAAGTAATGTGTTGATGAACATTTACAGGTGGTCAAAAATCATGTCATTGCAAATGTTCCCTATCACTGTCCTTCGTGCACCTGTCCTCCTTGTCCCCAGCAATCATCGCCATCAAATCAAAGGTGCTTTGATGAAACCTCACTCCCTTCCTCCCCTCGTGATTATTGTACACAAATTCCTAACTCTCCCATTTATGTTTCCCATTCCGATACCCCATCCCTTTCTTGAATAAATATATTTTTTATACTATAAATGTTTTTTATACTGTTGTGCAATATTTCAATTTTTTTTAACTCCCATTATGAGGCCATGGACAGCACAACTGTCGGGTGTGTCCACAATCTAAATTGAGGAGCCCCCGGACAAGCACGATGTCTGGACATATTTTCATGTGATGCACTTTTAATTCGTCCTAGGACACCGTGCCTGTTCTACGGACACCCGGCGCATGCGTACTGCATATCGCGCCAGATGGGTGTGCGCGGACGACCGTCAGGGTCACGGACGTCTGCAGACGTCATCATGTGACCGCACCCGTGCAGCATGATGGGGTGTCCGGGAATGGTGTCCATGACCGTGGACAGTTTAAAAGTACTTTTCCAGTCAATTTATGGTGTTTCAAGCAAAAACTTTTCCCTGAAATGGCTCCCAGACCCATTCTTGGTTGACCTGGCAACATAATACAACTTTACAATGCCTACTTTCAACTCGGCAGTCTGAGGACAGTACAACTGTCCACACATGGTTCCCCTAAAGGGACCCACTCATTACTTTCTTCATTCTCAAGCTGGCTATCCAGGAGAGAGCACCTGTTTCACTGCTTTGTAGATTTGTTTTTCAGAACCTGTTGTTGTAGACCATGGCATCTGTTATGGCCATTGCTTCTTCCCAGCCACCCACACCACCACTACCATTAACGTCTGACGGGCCTGGAGAGAGGAACAGGCCTGGTGATAAAGAAGAGGAGGACCAAGAGGAAGAAGAGGATGAAGTGGAGGAAGTCCCTGACACCAGTACTCAGAGTGAGTCCTGGGTGTGGCAAATTTTCACGACCGTTGGAATTGTCCCAAAGGCTTGTGCAAACAAGGTTCAATGCACTGAGTGCATTGCAAGGTTCAATGCAATGTTATTCAATGCAAGATTAAATGCAAAGTTGTACTCAGTCACGGGAAAACTGGCTTGCATGTCTACCAGACTACTTCCATGAGGCATCACCTCAAATTGACCCACCAAACTGCTCTGAGAAAGGCAATACCTTTCTCAGGTAAGAGCAGGTTGACTTCTTCCACCCCATCATCTTCATCTGCTCCTGTCACCAAAACGCATACTCCTGTGGGGCAGAGGATCCCAGTGGCAGTTTCACAGGCCATACAGAATGCTGTTGACCCTTACCTTTGGAGGGTCAGAGTACTATGTATGTACTATGAAGCACAGATCTGTAGGGAGAGCAGTTTTGGAGTGCTTTTGAGGCAACGGTCAAGGAGAACGAGAAACACTGCAACCTACCTGATTAAGGCCAACTCAACAGCTTCCTCTCTCCACCTGCCCCTTCTTCACTGTGGTTGATGCCCCTTCCCCCTCTTCCCTCACCCACATTGCCTCTGTTAAAAAAATGCCCAAAAAATTACAAAGAAACAGTTCCTTTATGACCCACCTTTCACAGTTAAAAAATAGGCATGAGAAAAAATGTCACAGGCCCCTGTGCAGCCTGCATAGTCCGCGGACAGTGCCGTAGTCTGCAGACTTCAAAAAAACTGCAGGGGTGAGACAATTGAACTCATTTTAATTGTTTTACGTTCAAAAAGGGGTGACTCTTAAAAGAAACTTTTTGTGTTTTTGGCTTTACATTTTTTTTTTACATTTTTGGTTTTATAAACTGAACCAAGAAAACTTTTTACTGAATTTAATTATTTCTCTCACTTTCACAAAAACTGATTCAAAGCATTTTGAATGTGTTCCACAAATATGGGATTACGCACATCGGTTGAGTGGACTTCATCTCTCTGAAACATATTGGCCCTATCAAATGTAATGTTCTTATTACCAAACAATGTCATGCCAACATCTCGCACAAAAGCACACACAGCTTTATTGATGTTGCGCCTTGCTTTTTCCATTTGTTTATCAAATGAACTTGAGCGCATCCACAACTGTCTCTGGGCAATGCGGGAAAACATAATTTTCAGTTTAACGAACATTTCCTTCAACTTTCCCAATATCTCCTTCATTGCAAACTGCTATTACATTCAAGTCACGTTCCCCAAACTGTTCCCTCCACAATGAACAATAATAATATTCTGATGTTTCAATTCAACCATATTTGCACAAAATGGGAGCAACTCCACCCACCTCATGACGTGCACCTGTAAGGAAGGCATGGTATCTAAGAAAGACAGACACAAGTTATCACAGTTCAAGGGTGGTTATGAAACTGTAAAAATGGGTGAGATAACCACCTAATCTAAATGTAAATCTAAGATGGGAGCAAGCTACGACCACCAAATAATAATAATACAGTCCAGGTGGATTATAGTCAAATAATAAGTGCCTATACTAAGAAAAACCTATTGCCAATCCTTACCGTTATGCCACAAAATAGTGTGGGATAATGGAAAGAAAGAAAGAAAGAAAGAAAGAAAGAAAGAAAGAAAGAAAGAAAGAAAGAAAGAAAGAAAGAAAGAGAGAGAGAAAGAGAGAGAGAAAGAAAGAGAGAAAGAAAGAAAGAAAGAAAGAAAGAAAGAAAGAAAGAAAGAAAGAGAGAAAGAAAGAAAGGAAGAAAGAAAGAAAGAAAGAAGGAAAGAAAGAAAGAAAGAAAGAAAGAAAGAAAGAAAGAAAGAAAGAAAGAAAGAAAGAAAGAAAGAAAGAAAGAAAGAAAGAAAGAAAGAAAGAAGTGTTCACAAATGATATGTCAGGATGTTATGGCCAAGGTCCCCCTTCCCTACGTTTGAAGCATGGGACAAGGCAGGACTATCGATCACAGCACACTCTGCGCTTCTCTGCCCCAAATTTACAGTTCCTTTTTTCAATATCAGGGTCTTCAGTGCCCAAGTCTCTTTTGTGCAATGTCTCTTGCGTCAGAGCTCCTGCTGTATCCACATCTAATGTATCCTTCCTTTGCCAAACTGGCCTGTCGACTACTCCAAAGGCAATACCGTCTCTCTGTCCGTACCAAGAAGACAGTCCACATTGAAGCACATCTCTCTGCGGCATCTAACATCTCAGCCGAACTCTTTAAAATGTGTAAGGAGCTGGCCAACCCTGCTGCAGTCTCTATCCCTCACCTTGCCTCTCAGGCTCTTTGCAATGCCTTGGCCTCACACTTTATCTAAAAAACCCAGGAAATCCTGTCCACCCTCTCCTCGACTCCCTCTCCTCTCCCCTCTCTGAAAGTACTCACTGACCCTTCTCCAGCCATCTCCCCACCCTCCTTCTCTTCCTTTCTTCTCTTCTCCCATGATGAGGTTGCAAGACAAGTCCGATCTATGAAAGCCTTGTCAAAACAAGTTCATCCCTCTCCCTCAAAAAATCTCAATGACCACATTGATATCCTCGCTCCGGCCCATGGCAACTTCTGTAATCACTACTTTGCCTCAGGATCCTTCCCCTCCCCTCTTAAGCACTCCCTTGTGCATCCTCTCCTCAAGAAATCCACAGCGGATCCCTCTTGTCCGGCCAACTATTCCCCAATTTCCATTACTCCCTTCTTGGGCAAACTCCTTGAAAAGCTGGCCATCTCTCATCTTAACCTTCATTCTGATTCTGTTGGCTGTCTCCATGACCATCAGTCTGGCTTCAGATCTGGCAGAAGCATGGAAACTGATCTCCTGAACATCTGTTTAGATCTGCTTTCCAACCTTGACTCTAGCATTCTCTCTGTTCTCATCCTACGCGATCTCTCCTCTGCCTTCGACATGGTCAACCATACCATCTTGCTCAACCGTCTCTGTGATAACCTAGCATTACCGATCGGGCTCTGGCCTGGCTGACCTCTTTCCTCTCTGATCATCCCTCCCAGGGCTAACTTGGGTCCTTCCTATCATCTATCTTCCTCTCCACCTGCGGTGTTCCCAGGGGTCTAACCTCTCACCCTGGCTTTTCAACCAATACCTGGCAACTCTCGCCTGCTGTATTGTCATTTTCTGCTCAAACTTCCAGTGCTATGCGGACAACACTCAACTCATTTTCAGGCTGCCCTCGGCCACCTCCTCCACCTCTCTCATCACTGATTGCCTAACTGACATTCAATATTGGTGTGCCGACTACTATCTTTGTCTGAATGCCAGCAAGACGGAGATCCTCCTCATTGGCACACCATCATCTTCCTTTCCCCTCACTCTCTGGCTGGCCTCCCTGGGCCCTCCTCCTATCCCCATATGTGAAGCCAAGAACCTTGGCGTCACCTTTGATTCCACACTTTCCTTCTCTGCCCACATCACTGATGTATCAAAAAAGTCAAACTTCCTACTGCACCTCCTCAGAGGTACTCTTCCTTTCCTCTCATTCCCCCAGAAGCTCACTGTCTCCCAAGCTCTGGTTCTTTCTAGGTTAGACTATTGCAACAGCATCTTTCTTAATCTACCTGCCTCTATTCTCTGCCCTTTGCAACTTCTCCAGAACAGGACTGCAAGACTTGTCCTTGGCTTCAAGCCCTGGGATCGTATCTCTCCAGCTCTGAAATCTCTCCATTGGCTTCCAATGGATGCAATAATTAAATTCAAACCCCTCTGCATTGTCCACAAGGCTTTCTGGGGCCTGGGTCCAACATACCTAGAGCTATCTCTCTGCAAATACCTCCCATCTTGAGCACTCAGCTCCTCTACCTCAAATCCCCTCAGGGTCAGTCGTTTCTCAAAGAAACATGCTGGGGGTAGATCTCTGTCTTCGGCTCAGGCTTCCCTCTGGAACAGCCTCCCTGCCACTATAAAACTTGAGGAGAACCATCTCCGGTTCCGGAAGCACCTCAAGACCATCCTCTTTGCTTCTGCCTTCTCCCCTCCTCTCCCCTGCTGATTCTACTCTCCCTCGGCACCATGCACCTGGCCACCCTCTGTCCTCCGGGCCCAGGTACCTACTCATCTTGCCACCCTCACGCACTGCCTCCGGGCCACGCCTTGCACTGGGGTCTGTATCTGTACTCAGCCCTCCGCTTTTCTTCCTGCACTTTTCAGACCTATCCGGCCTGCTGCCAGAAACCCAGCACTTGCCACTTGCTGGCTGCACTCACATTGTTTGTTGCCTTTTTATTTATCAATTTATTATTATTTATGTTTTTTCCTCCTCGCTCCGCATTCTCCTTTTTGTTCCCCCTTCCATGCACTTCTACCCCACCCCCTTCATCCTGCACTTACGCATTCTCAATGTCACTGGGCCTAGTAAGATTGTTGTTTTTGTTCTCCCCTGTTCCCCTTCCCTTGCCTCGTGACACTCTGAAACACTTGTGTATGAGCGCGATAAAAATAAAATATCAATATCAATATCAATATCAATATAATAAACAACAAACAAAAAGTTCTTTCTATTATTCTTCACGTCTGGCGGGTTACTCTTCACCTGAGGACCCCCCTCAGCAGGGCTCTGATACCCTTCACAACATCAACCACCCTCTATTGGGCTCAGACCAACAACTCAATGCGGACATACCTTAGTTGAGTTCACATTAGTCACCACAATGCAGTTCACTTAGCTTTTCAATTCACAACATGTCAAAGACTTTGAACTGTACAAGGGGTTTTGACTTGACCCTTGTATGACCACTTTGACATCTCTCGGTGGCCTCTCCTAGCACCTCTTGGTTCTTGTAGTTTTCTCAACACAACATATTTTCCTTGTTCAGGAGCAGGGCATTCATTAGAGTCTTTCAAATGAGTGCCCATACGGCACCGGCCCACTCTAACCATGATCAGACTCACCGGCTTTGCTGATCTTCCTCTGGAGTCAAAGATGGTACCACAGTGCCAATCTCTTTTCCCCACCTTGGCTATCAATGCGAGAGGGCCCCATGTACATTTGACATCTACCACACCAATCAGCAGATGCACTTCCCAGTCTAACCGTTCTTTTATCAAAGGCTTTGCGGCTCTGGGTTGGAAGGAGCAAGGGCAATTCCCTCCTTTCGGGTTCCACCACCTTTCTCCTCTGTTTGAACTGCTGTCCCGGAATAGCTGCTTCCTCATGTGTACAGTCTTGCTCAAAAGGTGCTATCATGCTCCTCCTTTTATCCCTGTGGAAGGGAAAGGGCCATCAGGTGTGTGTACTTATCGGCGATTGCCTGACTCTGCCTGACCCTTGAGTTTCGACATGTCAGGTAAACAGGCTCTGGTGTTAGTCCATTGTCGTTCACAGTGTGAGAAAGTGTTTGTGTAGGAAAAGGAGGGGGGGTAGAATTTCTAAATATCCTACGGGGTAGGATGAGAATAAGCTGTTATAAGGAAGGGGGTAACGTGTCTCACCTTTCGGTGTCCCACTTCCACTCCCCGCAGACCCCACATCCAGGTGATCCTCCCACACTGATCCACCTCCAGGAAATGGATCCGATAGTGATGGCCATGTCCTTGCAACCTGAATGACAGTTCACAAGGAACTAGCAGGTGACGCACCATCAGGTTTCTCACATACCCTTCCTCCATGCGATGTTGCCCCATGTGTTTCACAGGGGAATCGAGAAAGGAAATCTACATGCCCTTGGTATTTTCCTTCTCAGTATTCCACAGTCAAACAGCTGGGTTGCATGTCTAGAAACCATTGCATAACATGGGGATTGAAGTCTTTATGTTGGCTAATCCAAACTATGTGAGACTGGTCTGTGACTAATGTGAAATTGCCTTCGTATGAGGTAGTATCTAAGGTGGATTATGACCCACTTGAGGGCCAGGGCCTCTAATTCCAGCACAGAGTAATTCTTTTCATGTGGGAAAGGCTTTGCGACTTGTTAACAATATGGGATGTTCTAACCCAATGCAAACTTGCGATAGGACAGCTCCTAACTCTGTAAGTGAGGTGTCTGTTTGCAATATGAAATCTTTAGAGAAAGCTACTACCTTTAGGATCAGGTTCTGGCACACAAAGAAGCCTAAGCCTGCACCTATTACTCACTTGCGATATTTTGTACTTATAATTATAGATTTACAGATATACATAGCCACTTCAACCTGTAAAAACCCACCTCTCAAATATTTCTGTATATTTCTTACACATTTCTCACTATTGTCGGCCCACAACTGATTGTACTTACTTGGCATATCATGTACTACAATACTACAATAACTAGGTATATGTATATCATATCCTTCAACTGCAATAACTTTGTATATGTATATATTATCTGTAACCATGTAACTATGTCAAGCGCCCAGATGCCCTAGTGCCAGGCCGCACTATACAAACAATAAACTAAACAGGGTTTGTTTTAAGGTGTTATAGCATATATCATCCTCGTCAGTTCAATGAAGTTTCTTTGGTTCAGTGTTCTTAACTTTATCAGTCAATCGGGCTGTTTTGTCCAAAAAGTTTGGGATAAACCTGCGGTAAGATCCTATTAATCATATAAAGGCTCTAAAATCCCTTTTTGGTTTTGGGTGTTGGTGCATCCAAGGCGGCTTTCACTTTCTCATGTTGAGGGTGTACGTTCCATTTCCTACAAAGAAGCCGAGATATTTTACGGTTGATTGGGCCAGTCTGCACTTAGATAGATCAGCAGTCAAGCCGGCCTCTCTGATCACGTTCATAATAGTATACAAATGGAAGAGATGGTCCTCCCATGTTTTACTATAAATGATGATATCCTCAATATAAGCTCCACAGAAATCGGAATACGGATACAAGATTTGATCCATAAGGAGTTGGAAAGTGTCTGTAAGCTGAAAGGTGGTACTTTGAATTGAAAACGTCCCAGGGGTGTTGAAAACACTGTCTTTTCCTTATCTGGCCCATATACTGGGACTTGCCAGTAACCTTTTGTTAAGTTATGGTTGATAGAATGGTGGCAGATCTGAGTTTATCAATTAGGTCATCGAAGCATGGCATGGGATAGGCATTGAATTCGGAGATTGTATTTACTTGACAGAAATATATGCAAAACCTCCAGGAATGACTAATACAATAGGGGAGGACAAGGGGCTCCAAGAAGGCTTGATAATGTTGGCTTTCAACATTGTGTTTACTTCCTACACCACTATCTGTTTACAGGATTCTGGGAGTCTATGTGGCTTCAAATGAACCACTTTTCTCTTAGGTGCTCTTACATAATGGTAGGTGCCTTTTATTATTCCTGTTTTTTCTGAAAATACACCGGGAAATTAGGTAACTACATCTTTTAGATCTTCTTGTTGTTGATTGTATAGCTCTGGAGGAATCAACTCAAAACTGTCTATTTCTCCTGGAACCAAACAGGATAGAACTTTGGCATGGGTGGCTGACAGGTTCTCTTTCCACTGCTTTAGGAGATTTATGTGATATAAAATGACTTTGTGTTTCCTGTCCGGTTGGGCTACTTTATAAGTACAGGTTCCTGTGCGTGTTCTAATATTTTGTAGGGCAAATGCCACTTAGAGACAAGCTTGTTTTCTGAGGTGGGTAATAGGACCAGTACTTTCTGTCCTATGGAAAATGATTTTAGACTCACTTACTTGTCATAAGTAGATTTTTGTTGGCTCTGAGCCATTTCCATATGAGTACAGACTAGATCTTGAACATGTCTCATATGTTCTCGTATTCTAGTAGCGGTTTGCGAGATGGGAATGGGTGCCTCCTCTCATTCTTCCCAGGTTTCCCGGAGCATATCCAGGACATCTCTGGGCTCTCTACCATAAAGCAGGTCAAAAGGAAAGAATCCTGTTGAGGCCTCTGGGGTTTTCCTTACTGAAAATAGTGCCCAAGCGATCATTCAGTCCCAGTCTTTCCGGTCCTTATTGACCAATTTCCATAGGATTAATTTCTGAGTGTTATTGAATCTAACCACCAAGCCATTGGTTTGAGGATGGTACACAGAGGTTCTTATGGTGGTAATATGAAATAGCTATTTGACTTCCTCCGTAAGCTTGCTAATAAAATTTGAAAACTTGCTTGGTTAGTCTTTCCTTGGGGAAACCGACCCTGCAGAAATACAGTTTGAGGTGTTTAAGGATTTGATGTGTGGTATTATTTCACATTGGAAAGCATTGGGGTATCTGGTTGCATAGTCAATCAATCACAACCTTCAGGTTTCTCACACACTCCATACTAGAACACTTCCAATTCTGGCAATCCAAGATTTTTGGCTTTTCCACAATGCTCAGCATGCACCTTCCACCAATGGACCCAAGAGTCCCCCAACATCCAAACACTCTGCCTGCTAAAAGACATTGTCATGGCCATTTCTAATCCTCTCTTCCTATACACCACACCCTTGAAACCTGGTTGGCTAATCCTCCAATGTCAGCGGATACCATGACTGTCCGTGGTCTCCACAGTCTCCTTTTCATGCCAAGCACCCTTAAAAGACCCGGATGTGGTATGTGCCATCCACGGACAACTGCAGTGTCTGTGGAGGCCGCAGCCAATGAAAGGGGTGGGAGGGAAAATTAAACAGAATGTAAGTTATTTATCTTTAGTGGTGACTGTGTAAATTATATTTCTTTTATTTTTTGGGGGATTTGTTAAAAAAACACCTTTTCTTTCTTTTTTTATTGTTGCTTTTATGTACAATAGTACTGTACAGTCTACATCTTCCTTTACAATTTACAGGAACTTTTTCAATGCATTCCTAACATTGTAAAGGAAATTCGCATTTCCAACATGTGTAAAATGAACTCCATCTTGACAAAAATAATTCACACCATTAGATCTTATATTGTGCTTCTCAAAAGATGGCTTTCCGTCAGGCTATACTAATGCAGATACAGCTTTATTGACAAGCTGCCTTGATTCTTCCATTTGTGGCCAGAACACGTTTGTCGGACATCTCCATGTTTGCCTCTGATTTATTTCAGAAAAATAATCTTGGCAGCAGGAAACAGTTCCATTAGCAATCCTTCAGGACAACCTGCAAAGACACTGGAGTCACAAACCTCAACCTTTCCCCACAATGCACAATCACAATGTCTGGACATTTAAAGTGAGCCATACTCTCACAGAATTAAAACAAGCTTGGCCAGTTTAAGCCACAAACTGCATGCCACAACGCTTCCACTTCTGCCAATCCAATATTGATTTTCAGCATACACCTTCAATGACATAATTGATGAGTCCTCCAGAATCCACACAGTCTGCCATCTCAAACACATAGCCATATCCATTGGCAGTGCTCTCACAACTCCTGCAAACAAAACTCCTGCTACCCTCTCTTCCTGTACTCCACACCCACCAAACCTGATTGGCTAATCCCCATAGTCCCCTTTCCATGCCAGGCATCCTCAAAAGACCCAGAAGTGGCATGTGTCTTCCGCAGAATACTGCAGTGTCCACGGACCCCGTAACGCAAGGGCATCCCTTCTACCCTTTCCACTTCTATTTTCTCAACACTCCCTCATTGGCTGATTTTAAAGAGTCACGCGTTCATCCACCAATCACATCCAAAACCTCTACACCTAACCCTGTCATCTCACTTCAACACTTCAGATGTACACTTGAACTCTCAGAGTACATATCTCCTGTTAATGAAAGGCATCTGTATGAACAACTACTGTGCAACTGTCCAAGATTTATATTTCCAGATTCAGCAAGATCTGCATCTAACAAAATATGGTACAGGTATGCGGTATGCTTATATTTAAAAAAATGTTTTCTTCAACTCTTTCATATACATATATATATATATATATGTATATATATATATATATATATATATATATATATATATATATATATATATACATATATATATATATATATATATATAGAGAGAGAGAGAGAGAGGGAGGGCCCCTGCTACTTCCCCTCTAATGAGATACTCAATGCAGCATTCATCACCTGCTCACATGAAGCCGCCAACAATTTGAATACTCTGTGCTTCAAAATGATTCTTTTTACAAGCATTGTGATGAAAGTTAACAATGCATATGTGCTTTTATAGCTGCACTGTGTCACTGTTTCATAACATAAAGGAAAAGCAGATAAAATAGATCTTTAGAGCAGTTTTAAGTGCCACTTAGTGTCTGCAGTTTAACATGTTGGCAGCACATGCATACATCCCAACATCACCCATTCTAATCTATAGGTGCTTATTAGGTTTTTATTTGTTCCTCTGCATTCTGTCACTTACAATGAACTTAGCCCATTATACAACTCAAACTAGAATTCCCAGAATGCACAGAAAAAAAACACACTGAACTTCAAGATTCAAAACGTAACAAGTATATCAAGAAAACTTATACAATTCTGTGCTTTTCGAAATGTCTTTTGTGTGAAATATTGTGAAGAAAGTTAAAAAATGCATATCTGCATTACAGCAGCACTGTGTCACTTTTTCATAAAAGAATGTAAAAGCAGATACAATAGATTTGTAGACCTTTTGTAATTGGAAATCAGCATGTTCAAGTTTGATATATTGACAGTACATGGATACTTCCTAGCATAACCCATTCAAATCTTCAGGTGCCTATGCAGTCTTACTTTTTTCTCTACATTCTGTGACTTGCACTCCAACTTTCACAATGGGACAGATGGAACTACAAGTCCCAGAATGCAAACAAAACATCTAGGAATACATAAACACCTGCAGATTAGAATGCATCATATTGGCAAGTATACATGTTCTCCTAACATATTAAACTTCCACACACAACTGCCATTTAAAAGCATACTAGAAATGTTTTCCATTAACTTTTCTTCTCTTTTCCAAATGTTACAGAGCTTCTATAAATGCAAATACACATTTCTTAATTTTCATGACAATGCTCCTAAAAGCAAGAATTTGTAAACTTCCACCAATGTTATATACCACCTCACAATCAAACAACACTCTATTCATCTCTACAGTCACACCCACAAACCCATTTACCATACATGCATATACATTACACAACTTTCCATTGCAAACATTCTCTTTTCCAAACAGACACAATATGATGCCTTCTAAAAAGCAACTCCATACAAAAGAAAGAAAAAAATGGAGCAGATAAGAATAAAACTACACCATATAGTCATCAGCCTCTAAAACAATGTATAGAACACATTAAAACAATAGTGCTAGTAACCTCACTACAAAAAAAAAATCAGCCGTGACTAAAAAGGTAAGTAAAAATATATGTACAAAGAAATGCTACTAACAAACCTAAGCCTCTATATAACAGTGTTAACGTAGTCACGGCAAGGCAATACAAATATGTATGCTACAGAAAATGTTCCACCATAGAGTTCTTCACAGTCTTAAAGAAACAGCTATACCGTCACAATCTGCCCTTAAAAACTACTGCAGGATACTACTTCTACAAGCTCTAATTGACAGTGCTTTTCTACTAAAGAGAACATTGTTTGCATTGATTTTAATATCAATATATAAACCTTTTCAAAATGCTGTAATGGTGACTGGATTCACACAAGCAGCACAGAACCACATTTCAATGAAGAAGCTTAGAAACAAGAAAAACAAAAAACAATTGCCATAGACAATAATGGTCAAGGGTATCAAAAAAACACACCATGAAGGCAAAAGAAATCCTTACAGAATAAAAGTCCCCAACACACTTTGAACCAAATTCTCCTATCACCCAAACAAACCGACCAGTGCACAAATGGACATGCAGCTCATTGCGTAATGTTTGCCAACAATCCTTTAAATCTTTATGACAATTCCTCAATCACAAAAGTAGAATGAAAACTTTGCAAACCATGGACTCCTGTCCAGTGCGCAGCCACACTGGTCTGCAAGAAAACTCATTAGCCTGCATTTTAGGAACTGCTTATAAAAGCACTTTCCACCAAATCAAAATGATAGCAACACACCATTCTACCATACAGAATCTTGTGCATCGACTATACTATGCAAAATGTCCTGCTCAAGAACTACATTCTCCTACATGGAACAGCCAATGAACTGCTTCAAGAAATAGAGCACCTCCTATGTATACACTTTGGAACTGAAGTTGACTTAGGAAATTCTGTACCTTCAGAAAACATTACCAAAAACCTCATGAACACCAACGTCCTAATAAAGACATACAAAGAACACATATCTAGGCTTCAAAACACATCTGCTAAAATACCAGAACAAATATGTGTCTTTAGTCCCTGAACGTTTCATAAAAAGAGCACAAACATAGTCGACGTAGCCTACAAAATAGAAGACAATGAAGAATCCCACTGGTTTCAATTAGCTTTATATCTAACAGCAGAAACTAAATACAAAATAACTGACCCCTCAACAGTTTGCACGTAATGCAACAGAAAGCTTGACGATAACAAAATACGATGACGTGCTAGCACTAATAATTTAGAAATATTCCCACTTCAAAAAGCTCTCCAAAAACTCAACTTGTATGGGCGCATTATAATACAAACAGTGCACCCATTTCAAGCTATATCAGCCAAATTACCTCCATCCAAGTTACTAAAGGGCACCTGTGGCAAAGTAGTATATTTGCCATTAGATCTAAAATAAAATGTACCAACTCTATGAGTACAATGACCAATAGATCAATCTTTGATTATACTAGTTAATGGTGTACCAACAAAAGACACAAAAATGTGTCAACAACTAGGGCTGTGCCAAATAGCATACTCGGCCAAATACCGAATAGTTTTTCAACTATTGGGCCAAATTCAAATACGAAGCCGAATAGTTGCTTTATTTAATAAATCATGTTCCAAAACGCACTTATTCAAAAATAAAATAAAGCACTATTTTAAATGCATTCTTTACTTGTATTTATTTTCATTGTAATCAATGCAGCATCTTTAAGTGAAGTATAGAAGCCAGCAAAAAAGGTAGATTTAACCATAATGAAGGGACCCAAATGGATAGAAGGTTGCTGCTTATTCAAAACCAGTGCCAGTCAAAGTAGGAGGCTTCACAAATGCAAAAGGACTAGGTTGCAATGAGCAAAAATGATATTGCAATTTGCAACTGCCTTTGTGAATCAGACGCATTACATTCTCTTTCCAGCAGCAAAGTCGCTGTGGTGGACTTTCGAAACTTCTTTGCAGCTCACATTGAAATGTATAAAATGTTTCATGTCGGCTCATGCAGGACACAAGTCAAGAGGAAATCTTAAATGCGTGACCTCCATCTCATAACTATTTACCCCACCCCTTCGAAGGCCAAACAAAGGAGAGGAATATCCCAGAGAGGCTGTTGGTGTTTGGTGCATGGATAAGCACCCGTTCATTTATTCCAATTGATTTTGCACTTCGGGTCTAACTATTAATTGCATTATAAAAATCTACAAAAAATATAACAATTCTGGATCATACATAGGGGAAGTTTGTTTCTGTAACTCTGATGCCCACCAAAACAATTAAACAAATTATAGCAGCACTAAAATATACTTTAACATTTACTACATACTTATCGAAATATAGTCCTATTCTCAACAATGTATTTGCTGCAGTCTTCCTCCAAATTTGCTGTTGCTTTCGTGAATTAAGTCTGTTTTCCTGTGTAGTGCTGTTTTTGTTTTGTTTTGATTTCCTTGGGCAATAAAGAAAGCTGCTTGGATAGTATGGTGTGTTAAAGAAGTGGCGGTCCTGAATTAATCTGAGTGGCTTACAGGTGTCACACAATTCAACCTTTCATTCTTCAAAGGGTAATTTCACAAGCAACACATTTTACTACAAAGCAATATTAATTCATTTACTTTTAACATCACGTTACGAGGAATCGAGTGCAAGTTGACTCAAATTCCTTTGTTTGCATTTTCCGCCTGACTACAAAATGGCCGTTTCTTGAGGATGCCGAGATTGAGGCTGTTAGTAGGTTGCTAGGCAACCTATCCCTTCTTCTGCAAATCTGATGAATGCCGGCCCACGAGGAAGGCCACAGAGTAAGGCCCTGTCTGAGCTCTGCGCATTACCAGCACCATCTGCCTGACGAAGAAGAGAGGGCAGGAGCCCTTCTCCATCCCTGCAACTCGCAAGGAAGAACCAGCTGCCTGTGGAGCCGCATGCGATACTACGGAGAACCTCAGCCCCTTCCACCTCACCCACAACAGCAACGCAGAGCAGACGTACTGCTTGAATTAAACGAGTGAATCCAGGGCTATTCATTCATTTACTTTTAACTTCACGGTACGAGGAATCGAGTGCAAGTTGACTCGAATGTCTTTGCATTTTCAGCCTGACTACAAAATGTCTGTGTCCTGAGGATGCCCAGATCCAGGCTGTTAGTAGGTTCCTAGGCAACCAATCCCTTCTTCCTGCGAATCTGATTCGCCAGCTGGTGAACGCTAGCCCACAAGGAAGGCCACAGAGTAAAGCCCTGTCTACGCTCTGTCCGTGCAATGGCCGTGCTGGCCTGCCGTAATCTTGTGTGTTGTACTGACGATGCTCCCTTCCCAAATTGATTGTCTCCAGACCTCCATCAAGGGTCCTCAGGGCAAGTCACTGACTTTAGCATATGTATCAAGGAACATTGTTACAATGCCCCTCACCGGCGTGGCCCTGAATGTACTCTAAACCTGTCTCCTGCTGAGATTTGCCGGGATGCTATGTATAAGAAACCTGACGTAACACTTGAGTCACTGAGTAAGGGTTAGCAATACCGCTGTCAATGCACCTGATTTTGTCCACAACTGTCCACAACTGTGCCTGTTATATATTTGTGCTTTTGCTCCAAACCCATATAAATCAATACTCTACTGCACAATCTATTTCATTCTGCAACATATCATGCACTTTGTATGCTGCCTCAATTGAAATGCTGCACCAGATCTGTTTCCCTATCTGTTTCCCTATTTTATTTGTCTTGGCCCTAAGATTATCTAGCATCTTACTAGAAATCCAACCTTGCACTATACACAATGGCATATTGCAAGAGGCTCTCCTTTATGTGGCTTGCCAGTAAATGGCATTCAATAACCTATTAACTAGCTGTTGAAATAACTTTTGTTATTCTGACACTGGTCCCCTCTCATAATTGTCCCAGGTCATTGTCACCTAGATACACTAATTCTACCTCTACTTATTAATAGCAGTCCAAACTAGCCGTACACTTCTTGCAGCTTTCAGTGTAATTGACAGGCGTGCTGCCCCTTAACCTTACCTGACCAACTTACCTTTGTGCTGGTGCTGGCACAGTGTTGCTCCATGAGCTCACCTGACACTCTCTCTGTCAACCAATACAGCCTTACTGTACTAAAAGGCTCCATGCCTCGCCAACTCAGATCCTAACATTTTCATCTCCAATCTCCAATTATTTTAGCCTGCTTCAGCGTCTGATGACCAGGCCGCTGCTAACATACTAATAAAAACACCCAACTTTGGTTAATGATATATCGCTTCAATCGCTTAAATCTAACGCTCTAACACCCTCATGTATGTTTCTATGGGCCTCATTAGGACCCTGGCGGTAAGGGGTTTGCGCCAGCGTTAGCTGCGCCGACCCCTTACCGCCAACTACGAGTTCCCATAGCGCCATGGTCATTTTTCCGCCCGCTTTTTGCGGGCGTAAAAATCCATGGCGCTATGGGACCTTGGTGTTAATTACGCCACCGTAATTTACGGTGGCGTAATTAACTCCTTCCCCACTCCCATTATACCCTATGGGGCCGAAATGGGGAAGGGTAAATGGGTCAATGGGGACTTACCGCCCCGCCGACCTCGGAATGGGGCGGTAAGTCCACCATCCGCCATGGCGTAAACGGAATTTACGCCATGGCCGGAAAGTCCGTCGATGGCGGAAAAAATCCGCCAGGGTCGTAATGAGGGCCAATGTGTTTTACCTCTGTGTTTTCTTTGGTTATGGAGTCTAACCAACTCCATAGGCATCATCTTTTTCAATTGTGTCACACAGCACCCTAGGCTTTTGAACATGTAACCAAATTCTTACTTTTTTAGAACCTGTAACCTGCATCCCTTGAAACTAAGCTACTTTAGTATGCATTATTTGTGTTCTGGACATACTATAACCAAACTTGCTTGTACAAGTTGTAACCAAATTCCTAAGCCTGTTGAATGTGTAACCAAATTCTTAAGCATGCAGAACTTGTAACCATGATCGTATGCCTGCTGTTACTGTTACCAATTTCTTTAGCCTGCTCTACTTGTAACCATATTCTTAAGATGATGTGCCAGATGCGTGAGGGCTAGGAGCGCAATACAAATGTAATAATAAAATAAAATAAAACGTATAAGGACAGCTGACCCATATAGTGAACTTTAGAACTCTGGTGGCTTTAAGAGTGAGCTTTGCAAGATCGTCCTGTCTCCATTCCCTCGTCCATTTGTGCACATGCTGAAGGCTACCCAAAAAGGCTAGTCTGAACTGGCCCCTTCTACCGAGCACTGACGATATCCTTCTTGCCCCTGCATTAAAATGCTGCTAGAAGTGATTAACCAGACATTATGACCTTCACCCATTTCTGAGTAAACAATGGTCCGCAGTCACTCATGCTGATGGAAAGGCGTGTCTCAGCCTGGCCTGTTCCTTTGTCAACTTTGCAGTACATAGACTAGCTGTTAATATGTTTGTCTAAAGAGTAAAATGCTCATTTTGAGAAACAAGCGTGTGAAAGGGCTTAACATTTAGGAGAGCCAAAGCACACATCCAAATCCCTTTCATATATTAACTAGTCGGAAAGGCCCCAAATGCACATTTTCATTAGAAAATTGTTTTATGGCAGAGTTGAAACCACTGTCATTAGCCAAACTAAATTAAAAACTCTTTAAAGGAAACATTTCAGGGGAATAGTCCTGTGTTTTGAAGAACAAAAAGGCACATTTATCACTACTACCTGATAGCTCATTTTTTGTGTTCCTTGTTAAAGCAGAATCATGTTCTTTTTCTGGTTGCCTTCATTGCCTGATTGCTCTGAAAAAGGTGTGTTGTCTCTCTGCGTGGTCTGGGGAGGTGGGAAGCCATGCAAGTATTTATGTTTAGTAGAGGGCAGGCAGTACTCCAGGTAGGGGATTTGTGTTGTTGGGATGGGAGGTGGAATGCAACGTATGGTATTTGTGTTAGTGGTGGCAGACCCCAACTAGGAAGTTTGTGGGGGTGTTGTTGAGGCAGGATGCCAGTAATGGGGGCTTGCAAAGTACATCGGCTGAGCGTCAGCAATTGTGTCTTTGGTTCCAAGACTCACATGCGAGTTTTGCCAATTCAGCCCAGGTTTTCCACCTGGAGCCAAGCCGGACTCTAAGGCTCAGCCATGACTTGCCCCATCCCAGGAATTCTCTGGCTCTCCCAACTCTACATCCAACAAATTCCACCAACAGAGCATTGCTCTCTGTCTCATACAGAGTCCTCACGCCTATCTTTACCCACTGTCACACACTGGCCCACTTTGTAACTGGAGAGATTACCCAACATAAATTCCTATGAGAGGCCTGTTAGGTGGAGGCATTTTACACTGCCTGACATAACCGAGCCCTTCTAGTCTCCACTACCTATTATGAATTTTTTATGTTTCTCCATGGGCATGTCCCATAGGAACAAATGCTGATCAATTTCACTTATCCTCACCACTCCTTCTCACCAATGCACAAACATATGCACCTTATAATTCCTGATTAAATATCAGATAATTTTAGACTGAGAACTCAAGTCCTTAAAAAAAAGAAACTGGTGGACTATAACATAGGCAATGTGAAGTGACAAGACAGGAACTGAATGTAGCCTAAAGTGAAATATGCACATTTATTTCAGTTTATCTTTTTCAACTGAAGAAAGTGCACATTGCATATAAACATTCTCCAAATGAAAATATGTCCTGTAATGTTGTTGGCAAAGTATAAAAGGTGAGCACCCTTTATGTCTAAGAATCTGTTACAAAACATGCCCTACTGAGCAGATTAGAATATAAGATATTTTACAGCTTTGTGATAGCAATTTGTCTAGTCCTGTGGCTACGTTTCTGGTCTAATTCGATTCAGTTTTGAAAACTGAAGTATATATTTGCCTTCCTGAGTTCTTGTTGCATTGTATTCAAATGAGAATGACAAAGTATTCCGCAAAAGCCGAATAGCAAGAAACTATTCGACCGTAGCCAAATAGCTTTTTTTCAGCAGGAATTCATCCAAATACTTACTCGAAGCCGATGTTTGGTACACCCCTAGCAACAAATAGTCGACTTAAACAAAGTTAGACAAGCCCCAAAATATCTAAAATAAAACAATGAATACTACAAAGACATAAACATAGAGGAATACCTAAGGGAAACCAACCAAATTATTCAAGACTCACCAGCAACTGGCCAATTTGAAAGTTTAGATCCTGTTACTACAGCCAACATTTTAGAATTTTAGACCAGTATAGAATTCACCCACTAGACTCCAAAGACGCCATTCATGATGCATTAGAAACATATCAAATGGTCAAGCTAAAGGATCCCCAATGAGCATATGGGGAAAATGTGTAGAAGCAGGTTCTTTTCCTCTACTCTTTCCTACAGGAAAAGGAGGAAGATATGATGACAGGCCAACACAAATTAGTGCGTCAGAATATCAGTCTTAAAGAATGTATTCTGAAGACCCAAGATTCAGACAAAAGGTTGAATACATTTTCCACCTTCTCTAAGAAAGTGAACTAGAAACTCTATGCTATGGATTTGCGCGCACATTAAAAACAGGCTCTAACTTTTTAAACAAATCTGCTACCTGACTGATTAAAAAAATAAAAGACAAAGATGTAGTTTGGCAGTCAAGTATCACACACCTCTTGGCAAACATGCGTGGTACAAAAGAATACTGATTCCGACGTCACACTGATGTACATTGTATGCTAAGGAACCTGGGCATACCCACATGGTTTGTTACTTTAAGTTGTGCAGAGTACACATAGAATGACTTGCACAACTTCTTACGCACTGTAAACCAAAATAAGGATGGAACAGATATTAAAACACCAGGAGAACTCTGTTCTCTTGACCCTGTCAATGTATGAAGGTGCTTTCACCATTGCTTCATTGCCATGCTAGCCTTTATTTACAATAAAACTACCCCTCCGCTCAGAGAAGTGCAATACTTCTTTTGGAGAAAAGAATGTCAATCCAGAGGTGCACCCCACATCCACATGCTTTTATTGATAAGATATGCTCCTAAATTTGGCCACGATAGTCACACCATTGTTTTATAATTTAATGAAAAATACATTACCTGCAGCATCCCTTCAGAAACCACAGATAATGACCTACATACACAAGTTTTATGCGTCCAAAAACATAAGTGTGGCAAATACTGCCGACGTAGATCTAAACAGAAAGGCAAATAATATACCAAATGTCTCTCCAGCCTCAATAGACCAGTTTTAAAAAAGGATAAGTAAATACATTAATGTCTTCTGTTAGACACAGAGTAAAAGGCAAATCCCATAACAATGCAAAGAACATTAAAAGGGACGAAGCATCCAAGTACATCAATGATTACAATGCAATCATTGCCCTCTTGTGCAATGCAAACATGGACATACAATACAATTCCACTGCAGAAATGCCAAAGCTGAGAAAACAGAGCTAAAAAACCTCTTGGATGACATGTCATCTGACAAAAAACTATCACAAAAATTGGACAGCTTCAGTATAAAAATGATCTCCCATAGGGAATGCGGGTGCTACTAATCCTAATATGGCAAACCTGAGCACATTGTCTGGCTAAACCTTGTACCAGCTTCATTCCAAAAGAAAAGAGTACTAAAGTCCTAAAAAGATAGAAAACATAGCCACAAATGATCCCAACAGCCAGGACATTTTAATAAAACTGTTTAATTGACACATAATACACAAACAGAAATACCGCTTTGTTTGTTTGTATTTTTTATTTATTTGTAGAGTGCACCGGGCCGTTAGGCAACTGGGCACTTGTGAAAATCTTAGGTTACAGTTACATAAATATCTTACATTTCTTATGTTACAGTTACAAACATATCTTACATTTACATACAGGGTATCAGTTGCAATTGAGGTTATGTTTGTATTAACAAAGAGAAACAGCTAGAGGCAGCATTAAGCGGTGGAGACCGGTCATTCAGAGTTAAAGTGTCAGCAGTCGTTAGTGAGTAGTTAGAGTTTAACAATGGTTTTGAACACGTAAAAGGGGGAGTGGCTCTTAGAGAATCCGGGATAGAGTTCCATAGTTGAGCTGCTAATACTGTGAAACTTGAGCCTCCAGTTCTTTTCAGATTGAAGTTAGGGATTCTGATACTGTTGGTTTGGGCCTTTCTGATGGGACATTCGGATGTATGCTTTGTGAATTTCTCTGTGAGGTATGAGGGTGCTTTATTATTGAGACAGTTGTGTGTAATATTCAGGGTTTTAAGTTTGATTCGGTCATTGATGGCCAACCAGTTGGCAGCTCTTCTTTGGTCAGATATGTGTTGTCCTTTAGGAATGCCTAGTGCTGTTCTAAGGGCGTTTTTTTGCAGGGTTTGGAGTTTGTTGGTGTTATGTTTACTTTTGCCTAAATAAAGTGTGTTGCAATAGTATAGTTTCAATAGGATAAGGGCTCATGCAATGGTGATGCAATTGTCCGTAGACAGAAATGGTTTACATGCATGAATTAGTTTACAGGTGTAACTGGTTGCTGACGCTGTGGCATTTACTTGCTTGTCGATGTTGAGAGCTGAGTCTAAGTAGAATCCTATAGTTTTAACTTCCTTGGCTACATTGATTTTGATACCATCAATAGTGATTGATCTGTACATGTGGGATAGTTTGTTTAGTTTACTGGTGGATCCAATGATTAAAAGCTCAGTTTTCTCGTCGTTAAGAAATAGGACGTGTGTGGCCATCCAGGTTTGAATGATTTGATAGATTTTGTTTATGAGGTTGGTGTCTTTGTCATAGTCTCCTTGGATTGGGATGAGGATCTGGGTATTGTCAGAATAATTAGTATATGAGACACCCACTTTGTCCAAAATATCAAAAAGTGGCTTTGTAAAAATATTATACAAAGTGGGGGAGACACATGACCGCTCAGGAACACCACAGGTGATGGGAACTGGATCAGCAGCTTAGGTGGGCGAGAAGACTCTTATGGTTCTGTTATTGAAGAATGAATGTATCCATGCAGTGGCTTTAATAGAGAAGTTGGCAGCCGATTTGAGATGGTGACATAGTACTTTGTGATCTACCAAGTCAAATGCGGCTGACAGATCTAGGAGTAGAAGAATGGAGGTGTGTCCTCTATCTTTACGCTCATCTAGTTTGTTTTTGCGATCAAGGTGAGCCCTCTCGGTTCTGTGTCTCGGACTGAATCCTGATTGTCTTGAGCCCAGTAGGTTATTCATTTCAAGGTAGGATTGAATCTGTAGATAGGCAGCTTTATCTAAGATTTTAAGGAGGTACAGAACTGTCGTTATGGGCCTGTAGTTCGTTGGGACATTAGTGTCTAGGTTAACTTGTTTTAGGAGGGATAATATCCAGGCATATTTAAGGTTGGTAGGCACGGAACACGATTTAAAGGATGAGTTCATAAAGGAGGTGATGAAAGGGGCTAGTTCTTGTGCAGCTTCTTTGATAATTGGTGCTGGACAGGTGTTGCCAAGACAACAAGAAGGATTAAGAGATGTAATGATGTTCTTGGCTTCTACAATTGAGATGGCTCTAAAGTTGAATTGGTTATGTGGTTTAGTTTGGTTGCCGGCAACTTCCTGTAGGGTGGCTTCTTGAGTAGAGAGCACACTGTTGTGGAGGGAGGATCTTTTGGCTGATATCTTTTCTTGTAACATGGTGATTTTATTGCATAGGGCATTTTGAATGTTGGTGCACCAAACTTTATCTTTGGTGCAGGAGTCTACAGGTGCGATAGGGGTTCTAATTCTCTGAGGATGGAAAAGATGTCCATAGTGTTAGAGTGTGCTTTTTTGATTCTGTCATTAAAGGTCTCTTTGTTTGCTTGAATGATTTGTTTCTTGTGTGAGGGCAGTGAGGAGATTTTTGTTCTGCAGAGAAGGGTTTTTTTTTTTTTTCCAGCAGGCTTCTGCTTGTCTTTTCTCTTTATGTAGGGCTTTTAGGCTTGGGGTGAACCAAGTATTGAGATGGGGAAGAGGTTTATATTTGCTTAGTTTCAGCGGCGCACTGAACCAAGTATTGAGATGGGGAAGAGGTTTATATTTGCTTAGTTTCAGTGGCGCACTGGCGTCTATTGCTGAGTTGATGGTGTTGTTGTACAGGTCAAACCAGATCATTCAGACTATTGATCGAATTGGAATGATTAGTGATGGGCTGAATCAGATGGAGGAGATTTGTGACTGTTATGTTTTTTTACAGCGGGTGAAGGCTGGAGGTGCTGGTAGTTTGGTTGTCTTAGATCGAGGTAAGTCTGAGATGGTCAACGAGATCAAGTAAGGATCAGTCCACATGCATGGTTCAATGAGGGAGGAGCAGTTGATATCTGCCACCCAATCCAGTGTGCATCCTTTGGCATGCGTAGGGACCTTATTTCGGATGGTCGGGCCTGCTTCCAATATTGTGTTGGGTAGGATAGAGGCATTAGTGTCTTTAGGGTCATTGTGGTCTAGGTTGAAATCGCTGAGTAGGATGATTTGTGTCCCCACTTTGGCATTAGTGTTTAGAAGGGTGGTTATGTCTTCTCAAAGGTACCTAGTGGGCCCAGGGGTCTATAGATAAGGTGCACAGTAATAGTACGTGAAGCAGAGATTCCTAGTTTTAGGGAGAGTAGTTCTGCTGAAGGCATAGTCATATGATCTATTTCTTTGATAGTGAGATTGCCTCTACAGATGAAAGCTATGCCACCTCCTTTGGAAGTTTCTCTGTCTTTTCTAAAGATGGTGAAGTTTGAGGGTATGGCTAGTATTAGGGCTGTGCCAGCCGCTTTGTGTAGCCATGTTTCAGTCACTGCTAAGAAGGATCTAACGTTGATGAGGCCACCCTTAAGGTTATGTATTACTTTTAAGGTATCACTAGTGTAGTCATTGTTGATCAGGGTTTCGGAGGATTTAGTGCAGTATTTCTGGATATGGATAGGTTTAGTTTTAGAGGTGTTACAAGAGGCTTGTGTAGGCTCCGTCTTGGAGTAACTATGTGACAGGTAGGCTTGTGGTGGCTTAGGCAGTCTAGATTCTAGTCTATAGTTTCTTAATATGGTAGGACAGACCTGACTCTGGTAGATCTGGTTAATGGGATCTAGTGACTGTTGGGGTGGAGGCTTGGTATGTTTCTTGCTAGTCAGTTCCCTTGCAGACGGGTGTCTATAGTGGAGAGCTACCATTCTAGATAAGGCATGAAGTGTGGTAAGGATGGCTAAGGAGCATGTGGATAGATTGAACATAGGAGATGTCATATCAGTGTTGGTAGGGGAGTTTGCCTATTTATCGGCAGGTGTAGGGCATAGGAGTGTACTAGTTCAGGATGGCAGCAGTCAGGATCGGGCCGGGCTAGTACAGTATAACAACAGTCAGAATAGGGCCAGGCTAGTACAAAATAGCAACAATCAGCATAGAGCCAGGCTGGTACAGTGTAATAACAGTCAGTATAGGGCTAGGCTGGTAGAATATAGCAGCAATCAGCATATGGACAGGCTATTACAGTGTAATAGCAGTCAACATAGGGCCACGCTAGCAAAAATAGCAGCAATCAGCATAGGGCCAGGCTAGTACAAAATAACAACAATCAGCATAGGGTGAGGCTAGTACAGTGTAATAACAGTCAGCATAGGGCCAGGCTAGTACAATATAGAAGCAATCAGCATTGGGCCAGGCTAGTACAGTGTAATAGCAGTCAGCATAGGGCAAGGCTAGTACAAAATAGCAACAATCAGTATAGGGCCAGGCTGGTACAGTGTAATAACAGTCAGTATAGGGATAGGCTGGTAGAATATAGCAGCAATCAGCATATGGACAGGCTATTACAGTGTAATAGCAGTCAACATAGGGCCACGCTAGCAAAAATAGCAGCAATCAGCACAGGGCCAGGCTAGTACAAAATAACAACAATCAGCATAGGGTGAGGCTAGTACAGTGTAATAACAGTCAGCATAGGGCCAGGCTAGTACAAAATAGCAACAATCAGTATAGGGCCAGGCTAGTACAAAATAACAACAATCAGCATAGGGCCAGGCTGGTACAGTGTAATAGCAGTCAGCATAGGACCAGGCTAGTAAAATAGCAGCAATCAGCATAGGGCCAGGATAGTACAGTGTAATAACAGTCAGCATAGGGCCAGGCTAGTACAATATAGCAGCAATCAGCATAGGCCCAGGCTAGTACAATGTAATAGCAGTCATCATAGGGCCAGGCTAGTACAAAATAGCAGCAATCAGCATAGGGCCAGGATAGTACAAAGTAGCAGCAATCAGCATTGGGCCAGGCTGGTAAAGTGTAATAACAGTCAGCATAGGGCCAGGCTAGTACAAAAGAGCAGCAATCAGCCTGGGGCAAGGCTAGTACGCATTAATAGCAGTCAGAATAGGGCCAGGCTAATACAAAATAGCAACAATCAGCATGGGACCAGGCTAGTACAATGTAATAACAGTCAGCATAGGACCAGGCTAGTACATAGTGTGGCCAGTGGGCAAAGGTTGGATACAGTGATTGAATACTTTGAAGACCATTAATACAGTGTACAAGACAATTAATGCAATGTGCAGTCAGGCTTGTGAGATCCGACACAGAGAACAAGTACTTCAAAGACAGTTAATGCAGTAGTTAAGCAGTAATGATGCTAATCGCAGGTGACTATGACTCATATGAAGCTGCATTCAAAGCAAAGGAAATCAGTACAACAAATGACAAATTCAAACAATACAAACAAATGTTGGACAATGAGCACCCACAAGAGGAAGAAAATGAAGCTCAACTAGATAATAACACTGCTGAGGGGAGTCAACCTTCCCTTACAGGCAGTCAAGAACCACTTGGAGAACCACACATTCTAAATGAAGCAGAGATAGCCATGACTGAGGTATACAATGCCATGTATCACTATAAACAATCTGAGGAAGCCCTTTCAGTGCTCGAATCACACCTAAATGATGAACAACTCACCATTTATCTAGAAGTCACTCAAGACATTTAAAATGGTTTTAAACATGAACCTAAAACCCATAGCTTTAAAAATGATAAACCTCTGTGCCTGTATGTAAGTGATGAAGCTGGTTCTGGTAAAACAGTCTTAATTAAAATAATCAGAAAATGTCTACAGAACCTAAGAAACAATAACCTTTGGCTGAAGCAACAACCCCGACAGATTTAGCTGGCTACAACCTATGAGGTGTAACTTTACACTGACTACTGCTCCTCCCGTCAAACATCAAAACAAATTAGAATTCTACAAATTATCAGCAGCAGCAGAAGCCGCTACTGAAGTATGCAGAATTCTAAAACAAATGAAAGTGTTCCTGATAGAAAGTAATTGTGGTTTCCAACCTCGTGTTAGCTTTAATTAATCTCAGAATGCAAGACGTCTTAAAAACCAACTAAGAAGAACTGTTTGGAGGAAACACAGAATTGTTTTCGAGACCATTAGGGCACAAACAATGCCGCAATACCCTCAGCAGCATTGGAAATGTAAATCTCTGGCAACATTTTCACTACAGAGAACTAACTCAAAACATGTGTCAGTCTGCAGACTGCACCTATGCTAACATTTTAAAAAAAACATTTGAACGGGTCTGCTTACTAAACTTTGAAAATCCATCTTAAATAGTAGTCTAATCCGTGTGCTACATGGATGAAACACATCTGCTGCTGATGTCACGGAACAATAAACTCTACAAAATCTAAAATGCATGTTGTTAATGCCAGCCCTTGCAGCAAACTGTAGTCAATTAAACGCCACAATGTTGAAAAAAAATGCAAACCATACTGCGTATCAGCTTCACAGACAAACTAGATGTTGACGACACGAAACTTCCTATCCATCAACAAGCAACAGCACCACTAAATAGCTTAGAAAAATGTATCTCCAACACAGCTGGATTATAGAAAATATTGACTTTGTGTCTAAACTGCAGAGTAATTCCAAAACATAACCTTGACGTAGAACAAGGTTTAGTCATTGGAGCAATTGTACAGTTGTTGGCTTCCAAACATATCCATATGACAAAAACATTCAGTTAGTCAACATCCACTTCGACAAACTTGCAGAAGTTAATAAAATTGACTGGACAATAGCATTTTTCCTCCTTTTCAAAGACATGTACGTACGCAGAGAGCAGTTTTCTCTATGTCTTGCATATGCTGTCACTATTCACAAATCACATGGTCTAACCCTCGATCATACATTAATTGACATTGGCAGCACAGTCTTTAAATAAGTTAGGAGTTATGCAGCACTTTCACGCCTGAATACACTCAATGGTCTATTCCTACTTAACTTTTATGCAGGCAAAGTCAATGTTGACATTCCTTGCATCCTGGAATACAACAGGCTACACACACTATACACCCCCATCTAGATATAAACCCTTGTATCTCAAAAAAAGAAAACTTTAAAAAGACATGTATTACAAACAGAAGCTATAGCAGATCTCCTAACAATACAGCTAAAAAACAACAACCAACTCCTTCTGCATCAAACAATACAATCGCAAAACTGTTTAGTACAAAGCCAACTGCATGTCCATCACAAAAGAAAGACACAAATGTCTCTTCTCCAGAAAGATCTGCAGGCCCATCAAACAAGCCAAAACAGAACTCTCTGGGCCATTTAAATACAGAAACACAACTGGTGTAAATTGTAATGCTAATTTGACAATGCATCTTCTCTTTCAATTACCACCAATTGTTCACAACATTTACTTAAATGGCTCAGACCAGTTGTGTTTGCAAATGTTCATCCTTCATAGAAAGGCCACAAATAATACTGACACCACTAACAGTGTCTCACGTATAGGTCAAGCACTGAACTACTGTGCAGGAATGGTAAAATGTGCCATATACACAAAGGAAGATCCACAAGCATTCCTAATATACTTACTACAAATCTTCCAGATTCCATACATGTGGAAACATACATGCCCTCTCTGCAACCATGTTTCACAAGACCACATCCCTTATGAATGAATTGTATATGTATCCATACCAAATTCTGAATCCATTCCATTTCACCAGCTTCTGCAATATGCAAATCATGGCCTACTATGCTCTTTTTGAAATTCAGACAATCGGCCATGCCCCCCAAAATCTGGCCACTGGTCTCAACCACCACAATACAATTAACTATATAAAAAGTATGTAGCATACACCATCAACTAATAAAACTCACTCTGACCCCCTGCAATCGAAATATTATCCACGGACACCGAAATAGACTGCAGACACGGTGGCATTTCCAAACCATTTTTTTCACCTATAAAAACAGCTCTGCATTACCTTCATTCCACTTCCATATCATTTCCACACCCTCTTTCAGCCATCAAATAACCCAAAATGAATTTCCCAAGCTGTCCATTCACAGCACTGTCTGTGAACTACCGTAGTGTCCACGGACAGCTATGACACCTGTCCGACCTTTTTCAATGTACAAAAATAGCCCCATATCATTCTCCACTCCCCCATCCTTCCCAGCCCCTCTTTCCATCACCAAATAACTAAAATGTACTTTCCGGACTGTTCCCTCAGCATGGTGTCCATGGACACTGGTGGCTGTCCATGTATCCAACATGGCAGGCATTTCCAAAAATAAGAAGGACCTCACGCTTTTCACCATCCAATCAGCGAACCCAGATATCACTAATTTTACAGTTACATTTAAGTACACTGTTGGGACCAAGCCACCACTCCTGCCACCAATTTGGTGAAAATGCATCCAGCGGTTTGGGGTTTAGGTGTGAGGAAAATGTTTTGCCTTTGTGAGTATGGGAAAAACCACACATTTTGGGACCCCCTACTGCCCTCCCTTAACGAAACCTCACCGAACTTCACAGAATCAATCTGATGGAGCCAGATACTTTTTTTTTGCAAAGATTTGTGAGTATTCATCTGGGAGGGCAAAGTTATAAGCCACCCAAAAAGTGTTCTTCCTGTGGGTTGAGCAACTTAACCATAACTACAGGGCTGCTACCGCTGCAGGCCCTGTAATATAAGTGAATACACTTTATTTAGGTGAGTTAAGGTGATCAGATTTAATGCAACCTTTGGAATTCTGTAGATGTGGGAAGTGATGACCATCTTAACTGAACATGACCCCGTATATTTCCCGTATTATGTAATTTTGAATGGTATTGTGAACCCCTTCTGTTATCTTATGTATGTGCTCATGGGCATTGCAATGGGAGGGAAGACACTGAGCTAAGATGGTCATCCCTTCCCACATCCCCTGAATTTTAAGGGTTGTGTTGTGTTGTTTAAATCAGATCACCTTAAATCACCTTAAATCTCTCTTAACTAAAGTTTGTTCACTGAATTTCAAGGGCTTTGTCATATTATAGTTTCTTCAAGGTCACTAGCCACGGCCTATAGCAATGGCTAGTGGTGAAGGCCTTTGGCAACTGTATATGTTGCACCAATATGTTTCTTTGGGACCTACTAGCCATGGCCTTTGGCCATTGCCACTGTACATGTTGCATCAATATATTGTTCCCATTAACTTTTATTCCCATCTTATTAGATGTGATGGCTTCTGGTGTCAAATATTTTTATTTACATTCCTCATCCCCTGAAAATTTCCCAGAAATAATGTCTGATTATGCTGATTGCCATGCTAGCATAGTGGTTTTCAAATTCCTGTCATAACAGAAAACATGCTTGAAAATGAAAATGTCTTGACTGTCCTCACAGGCACCCAAAATGTGGGCCCACCCTCTTTTCTTTGTCTCTCTACATCCCTCAATTGTTTTTTCCAACCCGACCCTTTATCCCATATCTCTCTTCGGTTCATGTGTGCACAGTTTCTTTTCCTGAGCGTATCTTGCGGCTTTGCCGCTGTAATCTCGTGAAATTCTGCTGGTATCCACTGATAAAACAACATGTTTCTACTTGTTACTGTCTCTCCAGCCCACCCCCAACTCCCCAACTTCACATGGACTTCTCTTCCTCCATCCATCCTTTAGCCTGATGCTATTGCATCCTTTTTCCTCCTCGAAAAAGGGTTGTATGCACTTTTCATTTACAGTTTCCCCCAGTATTATCGCGGACATCACTTGCATCGAGGATACAAAATAAATGGCTGCTTTTAATTTCTGAAAAGTATCTCAGCCACTCTGCTGCAAAGCACCATGAACAATATGTAAAATATTTTTTGGAGAAGGGGACACCTCATATTTTAAAAACTACTGAACAAATTTAGTCCAAACCAGCAATATACGTATCTGCTATGCTTTGTGCCCAGGTTGTTTCTTTATTGGTACAAATCAGTCCAGTGGGTTTCGCGCTACAGGTGTTTAAACAATGCACTTTTTCTAAATGGGGAAAATGAATGGGACTAGGCCGAAAAAAATAGTTTATTGTTTTCTTTACAGCTTTTGCATATTTTAACACATTTTCCCAAAATGTCCAATTTGGGGGGGGGTCCATATACATGTATATACGTTTAGAAAACCTGAATTGAACATTCTCTTATTTGGGAAATGTTCTGCTATAGCTGTTTGGGTTGCTACTCTTACATGTGCATCCTTCTAGGAATATAGCCTTCACTTGGCTGAGGTTACCACAAAAGGCAAATTAGTATATCCCTTGGCTTTTCCCATTTCACCTTCATGACTGGGATCACTGTTGGTCTGCAGAAGTGTGAGTGCTGAGTAGGCAGTTTAACCACTACTCATCTATGTACCTCCGCAGACAATAGTACTTTCATCAGAAATGCCTGGTACGCTAACTGTGACAGTGGGGGTTGGAGTAGAGGAGGGGTCTGAAGCAGCAGGTACATGTACAGATTTTAATGCATGCAGACACCAGTGGCCTGGAAGAGTCAGAGTGCTCATATGTGGTCTACACCAGAGATTAGAGACTGCAATCTGCATATTCTTATTGATTGCCCAGTAGCCAATGAAAGCTGACAGGTGTTCATATTTACATAGAAACATCACTATTCATCTCCATAACCTGTACAACTCCCGTTGGGAATACTAAGGACCTGATTTACAATTTTCACAATGGTGCAATCCTATTGAAACATGCTTTGTAAATCAGGGGCTAAGAGTATTGTAATCCAGAAATTGAAACATTGAAAATAAAGGTGGACCAGGGATTCCTTTGAGACAAATCCTGAGTGATGTTGGGAAAGGTTGTGTTGGCTTTCCGCAGGTTGGAGATTGACCAGCTAAAGGATTCTCTAACTGACAGTGGGGGAGCACCGACTTTGCTGATATTTATATAAGGACAAATAATACAAAAGGCTTTGTGGAAATCATTGAGGCACTATAATTGTAAGGAGAAGCATAGGATATGGTAAGGGAAATGAAAGGGTGAAGGAAATCAAGTTGGGGGAGTCACAATCACCAAAAATGTTTGGAGAAATAATACACCATTTTCAGCTTAACAACCATACCCCAAGCTGGGGGTCAATCAAAGGATGATTATTTAATATGCATAAATGGTCGGGTGCTGCTGTCAATTCAAATAATAAACAGTCATGGACATGGTCAGAGTGAGGTTAAAAGGTACAGTAAAGAGTTGAAAAGGACTATCAAATTCTCTCTGGAGTGTGATTATCTTAGAGAGTTAGAGAAGGTGACAAATGTGATAATTCAACTTGAACTAGCGAATGCAAATCAAAATAGTTATTCTAAAAGATCCTGTTTTTGATTATTGGCTTGCCAGAGGACATCACATGTGAAAGGTCGGTTGGCTTTTCACAAAAAACATTATCTAGGATAATGGATTTAACCCTTGGAAAGAGCCTGTATATGTAGATGGCACATCACTCACTGGCCCAAAAACCAAAGATCAATAACTCCTGAAATTATGCATCATCAGATTCCTAAGGTTTCTGTATAATAAATGGTTAACATTAAATCAAGAGGAACAACAGTTGTTTAGAGACATTATTTTATTGAGTCTTAACCAAGGGAAAACAACAAGAAATCTCTCCTTATGTTGATTACTAACCTTCCTACAAACTGGTCCTCGATGATATAATAGATGCCTTCGTTGATCAAGAAAGTTATTCAGTTATTTTTTATGATCTGCTGCCAGATATATTGGTGTGTCTTCTCCCTCTGTTGAGTTTTAAACTGTAATGGGTGCACTTATTTTGTCTTTATGTTTGTTTGTTGTTATTATTCATAAAGTGCAACACTGTTATAAAACATGTTTCAATGCTCTGAGAGAAAGAGGTGCACAAAAAAAGTAATATATTTTTTTTAAAAAAGTGCAATACACAGTGGCTCAAAACAATAATCAGAACATTATCAGCCAAGACCATAAACCAGCTTGAGAATAAAAACATTAAACAAGACCAAACTGCTTCACTGCTTTTTGAGTATCTAGCAGCATTGGCCATAGCCCAACACATGCAAGCTGCTGAGATTTGCGTCCATGGCATACCGTATTATAGCTACTGACTACAAGTTCAGTGTATGCAGCAGATCGTAATGATGTAACCAGATCTAGGAAGGTAATCCGTTTGGTTACATTTTGATGCTGCTAGATTCATGATCATTTTCCTAATTAAAATGATCAATTTATGTTCAATCAGTGATTTACTAAAAGTCAGTTCTCTAGTACTATGAGGTCAGAAATACAATTAGGTTTCTTCAAGCATTAGATAACTCAAAGAGTTCTATTCTGTACTGGTTCCAATTTCAACAGAGATTTCTTTGACACATTCAGGTAGATGCCAGAACAACACTACCACCTGTACCTGAAGATTTATCTGAGCATTGCTTAACCGAGTGAACACTCTTCATAGAGGAAAAAGATGTCAATGGCAACCGTTTACCTCTGATTGCACCAGGGCATCGAAAAATAATATATTATCAAACAGTATGGCTAGATTCAGAAAAGTCTTGACTGTGGTAGGCAGACAACCAACCTCAGTGTTCCCAGGAAAAATGGTAAAAGTGAGGTTTCAGAGCAGTGAAACAGAATAATCTAAGCTTTTGAGCCATTTTAACAGAGTCAGTTTGCTTGCATTCAACCATACACTTCTATCAAATATTCATCATTAATCTTATTGGGTTTGCCTGCGTCATGAAGATTGGCCTGGCCAGGAGATGCATATAAAGGATGAAGAGAAAGAAGCAAGAACTATGTTAAAACCAGAGTTACTCCACATATTACTAGGAGGAAGCTGATGAAAAGTAACCTCATTGTTCTTGCCAGCCTATCGTTCCTAGAAAGGATATGAATCAATACAGGCACTTTAGTCAGAACACTGTGCAGAATGTTATGGTCCATGGTGTCCAAATAAGCACCTAAATCTAAAATTATAAGGGATGCTGCACACCCTCTATCTTGTAATTGAGGAATTGTATGTTGGATGCTCATAAAAGCAGTGTCAGTACCTCAAGGAAAATGGACATCAGTTAACAAAGGCAATCTTTAAAATGGAATTGTGCAGAATATTTAGAAGATAAACACGTTTGAGTACTTGCAATCATATCTATTTGGGTATTCTCTAATACATCTTGAATTCAGCTACTATAAATAAGTACAGATGTTACATTTAATAGGCCAATGGAGCATAATGATTTGGACATATATTTTATGGGAATGGTGGCAGCAAGACCTTAAGGTCATCAGCAACATGTTGCACTCCACAGGAAACATGAAGAGTAATGCCCTGTTTTGTTCATTACATTGACATAGTAATGCTACAACGAAGCTCTATCTTTCTCCAGCAGACCCAAACAGACCAATAATGAAACTACACCATCCTTGTATTGCCACACTTTAAAAGATGCCCTGGCGTTTGTTAACTCTTTCACTATCAGGCCTCAATTATCTCCTATTCATATTCGGAAGTATACTTATACCTTAAAGAGAGTATTTCTTTAGTATACTTACACCTTAAAGAGAGTATAAGGTTTATCAGGGAACTGTGTAATTTTTGCTAGAATTTGGAAGCCTGACAAAATAAAATGACTATCCTGCCATGTCCCATTATTAGCCCTCAATTGCAAATGAATTTTTATTTAGAACAATATCATTTAATTTCCATTGAATGTACAGCATGGCACAATGGCCTCGGTTATTTTCTCCAACACAACTCTGTAAAAGGAAGTAGGAACGTGTGCATTGTGTGTTAATCTAATCTCAGGATTTCTTCCGCTTATGACATACATTGGCTCCTGGATTTCAGCCACACATGGAATCAGTTGGTACAGTCAAAGCAGAGGGTACCTACCAGCAGAGAATGTGCTATAACGATTAGAGTAACACAAGTGTAATATCAACCCCTGTTGATATTCGCTGGTGCTAAACATATAATACAGACACAAACCCTGCATTCATTCAGTTTTCAAAGCTGCTAATAATGTGCTCAATAAGTTGAGGTGAGAGTGGTGCCATCTCGGTATGGAGGCTGTGCCTGATGTTCACACATGGACCTCTTAGATTGAACAAATGCCTTGTGTTTTGGCTCCCCAGGCTTTGATGCAAATATCCCACACAATGGGGGCCTTTTTTGCGCTTTTCAAGAACTATTCCACTTACCCTGGCCATCCTTCACCCTTTCAGAGATGGTTTTGGGTTTAAGACCAGTGTAATGTTGTGTTAAGTGCACTAAAGGTAGAGTTTCCCGAATGTCCATGAAGAAACATGGTGTCCTTTCCAGAAATGGATTCCCAATGATGTCCATGGACACAATGGGCGAACCTGACAAGTTGAAATGTCTATGGATTACTATTATTATTATTATTATTATTATTATTATTATTATTATTATTATTATTATTTAGCCAACAATCGACTTTTCACATATCAAAACATACAAAAACATACAATTCTTTTATATACATTTCTGCTAAAAAAAGAAAAAAGGATTCATTTTTAAAATAGAAAGTACTAATATGATTAACAAGACTGCATTTCAGAAATGAACTCCAAGATTCTTAATACCTCCGTCTCCATCCAATATTGGTTGTGCACAAATCTAACCAAGAGGTGGCTTCTCAAATTAAAGGTACTCTTACAGTCAATCAATATAATCCTTAAGGATTGGACAGCCATTTTATTGCACATACAACAGTGGCCATAGCTATTTGTAGACTTGTCCCTGAAGGCTTGAATTTCCCCTGTAATTGTAAGATTTTTGTCAGAAAAAGGTGTCAAGTATCTTGGGAGATAACCACATTCATCGTACTGTGATAGGGATGTTTCCCGCATTTGGTTAATGGTTCTATACAATACATACAATACATATACATCAATGGAATTTTAACACCTGTTGGATTCACCACCAAATCATCATGTGTATGATTACATTGATGTAATCTCTCAATTGCATATTTTCCTATCTTTGCCAGTACCGAACATGAGCCTGTCATCATCTTTCAATTTAGTTCTTTGTGCAGAGAATTGTCCCTCAATATGTACAGGGAAATGATTTGCCAGTCTATGTAAGCTTTCAAGGATTGAAGACCCCATTCATAACTCAATCAAACTATTGGAAGACTTCTAAGGAGATTCAAATTTTTTTTCCCAAATCTTATCCTCTATCTTTGACCAATTTATTACCTGCAAATGCTTCCATGTTTCCATGCCATACAATATTGAAGGGGTTATCTTCATTTGATAGTATCTAATTAATGGTACCAATGAGAACTTACAGTAAGCACTAAGTAGCTTTTTCATTTGCGCTACAAGAGGATACAACTTGAGTTCTAAGTCTAGTTCTAATTGAGATAATGTTTGAATGAAATGCACCTTCAAGCCCAAATAATTTATACATGGTTACCTTGACACATGGTACAAGTTGGTCTAGCAGGTACCAGTCAAATTTTGCGGCTATTCTCGGTGGCATTTTGAAAACATTTATTTTCGATTTTTGGGGGTTTACCAACAAATCATTATTTCAAGCGTATGTACCAAGGCATTCAGGAGACGTTGAAGATCTACTGGCTTATGATCTAAAAGTGTAATATCGCCGGCCTAAGCTATCCAATTAATTGGTTGCATGCCGATTTTGGGACTAGCTAGGGAATGAGAGCTTAGTGAATTTGCCAAATTGGCAATACAGTGGTTGAACAATAAAGGGGCAACAATGCAACCCTGTCTAATTCCTCTTCCAGTGGGAACAACCCTTGACAAATCACCTTTTTTGTTCACCCTTACTCTTAAGTTTGTGTCTTTAGGAATACATATTGGGATGGCCAATAATGGTTTTGGCAGACCGCAAGAATCTAGCTTCCCCCACAGGCATTCTCTATTCACCATATTAAAGGCCTTATATACATACAACCCGGCCCCAAACATGAGTGGACCATTCCTCTTCGATGATTTATATGAGACAAGTGAAATTACCAAGCTGTTAAGCGAGGTAGACAGGCATTTCTGGAAACCTATTTGCAATATGTAAATGATCTGGCTCTTTTTCACCCATTCCTCCAACTCCTGCACCACCAAACCTGCAAAAATCTTTCTGTCCACACCTAGAAGGGCAATAGCACAGTCATTTACTGAATCCACCATGTTGCCCTTCTTGTAGATCGGAATGATTACAGACAACTTCCAGGAAACTGGAAGCGCCCTCGTCTTCAGAATGTCTCTGAATAACATGAACAATATTATAACGTTTGTTAAGCCATCAGTCCTGAGGCGATCAAGCTGGATTACTTTTTAATGAGGTCTGTTAATAGTTCTTTATTTAAAGTTAACTTATACTCCTTGACACAACCTAGCTTCTAGATAGCATTCATTGATGTTTTATACAAATTACCAAAAATAAATACCAAACTGAGTTACAGATCACGTTACATTGAGTATGATTTTGCAGACAGCCCGACTGGTTGACTAAAATCTAGAAATGTCTGGATTTTTTGCCAGTCAATACTTTCAACATCAACATTGTGCTGCTGACGTAAATACCGATGGGAGCAGATCCATCCTCTATAATTAGACCCCAACCTTTTTACCTCTACATTATATTCTGTCATTGATATATCAATGCATGCCAGATTTCTAATGGTTGCCCTCAAGTCTCTCTTCTTCTGTCTAGTTTCCTTGTTGAAGGCATGTGAAAGTTTAAGCAGTAACCTTGTAGATCCAGCTCCGAAAAGTAATCAACAAAATTTAGAGGGGTACTCAATCTAAATAACTCCTCTTCTGTCAATGTCTCTGTAACCGTTACTTATTTGGTACCTGTACTTGCCTTGCTATGCTTTAATTTAACAACTGTGTTTCTCGAATAATTCACTTCTACCGCCATATCGTAGACTTTCTCATTCCCTCCTTGAATTATACGGATGGAACCAACCAGCATTTGGGGTCACGGAAGCCCCTGTTTTGTACCTGAAAGTCTGTACATCTGACAAACAGGGGCTTAGAGAGAAACAGACAGTCAAGTGTTGATTCTGAGCAGCCCATGTCCATGTACATGCTGGGGCCATATGTCCATGTATATTGCCATTGGCCATTTTTAGATCCCAGCTAGTGTCAAACATTTCTATCCATTAACATTTGGTTCTTTGTATTTCCGAGAACCATCAAGCCTTAGATTCTTAATGCACTGTGAATTTAAATCACCAGATAGTATGATATCTGCTGGACCATATTGAGTTTTAATTCTTAGTAGAAGTTCCGACAGAGACTCAAAAAAATAGTTAGAGTGGACCCGGCAGGGTTCCAATATACAGTTATGAAAGCAGTCGTCCGTAGTGATTGTGGGCTTCTAAGTGTTTTCTAAGCAGCCAACAAACCAGTTGCACTAGTTGGAATTTATTCTAAGTTTAGACTTATTGCTGATCGAATGCTATTCAAAGACCGCTAGCCAGACAGCCCTTAAGCCTTTTGCGGCCAATTGCTGAATTGCCAAAACCCATCTAGATTTAATTGATAGGTCAACAATATCTCCTGGAGCAGTATAGGATCAGGTTTGTCAAATATATACTCTCTCATTTCTTTTGTAGTAAATAAAGCAGAACCCTGTGTGTTCCAGTGGAACATTTTAAAATCACAGTGCACCAAAGAGCATTTTCCAAAGCCCTTAATTTCTTGACTACTTGGCTAATTATTTTGGTAAACTTGGGCCACACTTTTTTTTTAGCCACAGTAGCAAAAAATCACTTCTCCTTATATCAGAAGTGATGTTGTTGTTGGTGCAGTTTGTTTTTTTGCAATGTAATCATATGAGAAAAGTAAGCGCTCCCGATTGCTGTGGTGACATCTCCCTCTGAGGGGCTCCCGATTTCTCAGCATTGTGCTTTTAATTTGCAAGTAGAACATTTTTCCCCATCTACTACTGTGCCCTATCGCTTACAAACCTCTCTCCTATACATAGTACACCGTGTAGAAAACAAGGCATTTCCATAAACTTAAAATTGTAAGCAATTCTGAAGGACTTTCAAGTACCATATTGCACATACCATGCAAAGACTGCACAGAATGAAGTGAAATGCACACATGCACTGGGTTGAAATATGAAAGTAGAATGCTGTGAAGAAAGAAGCACAATTAATGTGTGCAGTATCATCACTGCTGTAAACACACAAAGTAATTGATTTTGTTTTTTTGCACCACAGTGAAGACTACTCTCCTGAGAATCAACAGCATCTACACTGCAGACGACATATCCGAAGAAACCTGGTTATTTTGCAAAAAAAGTAAGTACAGTACTACCTTTATATTGTAAGTACTCCTCAGAGAGGCTGTGTGGGTTATTTGTTTATTTTGGGCACCAAAGCAAACATTGATTTCGAAACAATTCTACCTAGAAATATCCATTTATTTAACAAAGAATAACAGGGAGAATGGCTCACAAATCCCTGTGTGTTTGGAACTCAAATAACGTACGTAAACCTTAGAAGGTTAGAGTTAGAAAAGAAGTTGCTGTTGCAAGTTTATGGCATTTCGTTTATTAATAATGGTTCTCGTCACAAGTAGCCCACTTTGTACTTCATCTGAAGCACATTGTAGTAGTATACAAACAATAAAGTAGCCTTACCAAATCATTGCAAGAGTCCAATGCACATCGGCACACCATGACAAAGAGCTTCCCCATCAGACTCATGCACACATGCACACAGCACACAGACATTGGACAACAGACCAAAGTATACCTTTTTTTTCAACAGACACCAAAGAATGCCTACCAAAAAGCAGCTCCGTAGAAAGGAACGCAAAAGTAGAGCAAATAAAAATAAAAGTGCCCAATGTAAGCATCCACCTGTTGTAGAGTTTGTGGGAACAAACCAGCTAATGCAGTTGGTTACCAAAACAAAGGAAGTCTCAACTACCGACACTTTACCTCCTCCATCAAAATGTGTCACAAAACACCAAAATATTGTCAAAATAACGACGACCAGTACAGCTAAAAATGCTCCTAATAATCCTGATAGTGTAGCAAGAATGCATAGTAAAAAAAGTATTTAATCAAAAATGTTTTGTCACAGAGTCCTTCAGAATCTACTAAGAAGAGGACCGAAATCATCCTCACCCCTTAAAACCTACCATAGAAAGTTAATCCTACAAGCTCTCGTGGACAGTGCAATCCTTCTCAAAAGGAAGTTGTTTATTTTAGTGTTAAATAGGATGAAATCACTAACAAAACTAAGTACTAAACTACAAAAGAAACTCAGTAATAAACGGAATGTGAACAAAATAATTTCTTACATGTTTGTGGTGGTGAACGGAGTCACACAACAACCACAAAACCATATTTTAATGAAGAAGCATACACACAAAATCAAACAAACACAATTTCCATCCATAGCAGTGGACGAGGGATGAGAAAATCAATACTACCATCATGGAACAAGAAACACTGCTTACAAATGTATTCCCTGAAAACTCAGAATTAACCCTCAATTCAACAGAACCATACCGTCCAGAATACAAATGGCCATGCACATCAATGTGTACCATTCCAAAAAAAAGTGTTCAAATCTTTACATCAGTTCCTCAATCAATATGTAAAAGGTAAAGACAAAAGTAAAATGAAAGTGCTGCAAAATATGGATATTTGTCCAGTGCTGAAATACACAGGACAAAAAGGACTTTCATTAGCCTGCATTTCTGGGCCTATTTGGAAAAGCACCTTCCATGATATCAAAAGGATATCAATATATATTCCAATGTAAGAAATCTAGTGTATAAAATATACTATGCAAAAAGTCCAGGTTCAGAATTAGGCAACTTAAATACCACACTTCTTCATGGTACACCCAAATACTTACAAGAAGAAATTGACCGTATTCGGAGAAAGTATTTTGGAAGTGAGAGCCACTTAACAAAATGCAACATTTTTAGAACATAGTAGCAACAGTTCTGCACATTGCAACCTTCTATAACACACATACAGAAAAGAAACAGTAAAATTTCTAAGGTCATTGGCTGAAGTACCAAACCATGTGTGTGTGTGTTGCCGCAGAATGTTTTGCAAAAGGAACACAAAAAATGTGGACATAGCATACAAAATAGAAGACAATGAAGATTCTAAAGGGTTTGAATTAGCTCTCTACCTTTTAGCAGAAAACAAATATGAACTAACTGACCGCCTAATATGTTGCAGTTACTGTACTACAAAATTAGAGAACAACCACACTCCTTCACGTGCTATTACAAATAATTTGGAATTGTTTCCATTACCAAAAATCCTGCAACGGCTCAATTTGTATGAGAGCATAATAATTCAAACAGTTCACCCATTTCAAGCAATTATACGCCTTCATCCAAAAACAGCAAAATTACCTTCCTCTGCATTGGTGAAAGGCATTCATGGCAAAGTAGTTTATTTGCCATTAGATCTAACGGAAAATGTACACCCTCTAGGAGTGGAACGTTCAATAGAGCATTTTTTAATAGTCTTGGTAAATGGAGTACCAACAAAGGACAAAACATGTTTGCAACAATTAGTGGACTTACACAAAGTTAGACAAGCATTGCAATATCTAAAAGACAATAATGAGTACTACAAGGAAATAAATATTGATGGAAGCTTAAGGGAAACAACTGAAATAATTCAAGGGCCATCAGAAACTGGACAATTGGAACTTCTGGATCCTGCTACAGTATCCACTCTTTTGGACCATTACATAATTGATCCATTGCATTCCAATGAAAGCATAGATGATGCACTAGAAACATACCAAATGCGACAAACCAAAGGGTCACCAATGTGTATATGGGAAAAAAGTATAGAAGCATGTGCTTTTCCACTGCTATTTCCTACTGGCAAAGGTGGAAGGTACGATGATAGACCCACTCAGATTGGGGCGTCAGAATACCATTCATTATGAATGTATTCGCAAGATCCCAGATTTAGACAAAATGTGGAATACATATTCCACCTACTAAATGAAAGTGAATTAGCAACACTATGTTATGGAGTTGCACACATTCTTAAATCTGGTACCCACTTTCAAAAAATGTCAGCTATGCAGTTAATACAAAAAGTAGAGGAAAAAGATGAGGTTTTACAACCAAGTATAAGAAATTTGTTTGCAAGCATGCGTGGTACAAAGGAATACATGTTCTGATGGCATGGAGATGTGCGTTGTATGATCAGAAACTTTGGACCACTAACTTGGTTTGTTTTGCTAAGTTGTGCCGAATATGCATGGGAAGATTTACATGAGTTTATATGCATAGCAAACAGCAACAACATAGATATATTAACACCGGGAGAACTTTGCTCTCTAGATCCAGTTAATGTGTCAAGATATTTCCATCATCGTTTCATTGCCATGCTACACTTTATTTGCAATAAAACTGTTCCTCCCTTTGGAGAAGTGTAACACTTCTTTTGGAGAAAAGAATATCAAGCAAGAGGAGCACCACATATTCACATGCTGTTATGGACCAAAAGTGCACCGGAATTTGGTCACAACAGTGACAGCACTGTTTTGCAGTTTATCCAAAAATATCACTTCTGAAATCCCCTCTCAACAGACACATAGTAAGCTGCATGGGCAGATTTTACAATTTCAAAGACACAAATGTGGCAAATATTGTCGCCGCAAATAACAAAACAATGGTAAATACTACACCAAATGCTGCTTTGGTTTCTCTAGACCAGTTACAGAAACAGGTGAAGTAAACAACTTCATGTCTTCAGTTCGACATAGTGTTAAAGGTAAATCACCTAAGAACACGTATTACATAAAAAGAAGGGAAGAATCAAAATATATCAATGATTAAAATGCAATAATTGCCCACTTATGGAATACAAACATAGATGTGCAGTACATTGCAGACAATTCAACTGCTGTTGCATGATATGTTACAGCCTACTTAACAAAAGCAGAAAAAACAGAGCTTCAAGACCTCTGGGATGACCTAGCATCAGACAAAGGGGGTCATTACGACCCAGGCGGTAAGTACGCCAACTTTACCACCAGGGTGTAAACTACGTTACCACCATGGTGTAAACTATGTTTACACCATGGTGGATGGCGGATTTACCGCCCCATTCCAAGGTGAGTGGGGCGGTAAATCGCCATTTCCCAATTTTCCCCTTCCCGATTCCCGTTTTTGCCCCATAGGGCATAATGGGAATGGGGAAGGCGCTAATTACGCCACCGTAAATTACGGTGGCGTAATTAGCACCAAGGCGGTTTAGCGCCATGGATTTTAACGGCTGCTAAAAGCAGCCGTTAAAATCGGAATCAGGCGTTAAGGGTTAACGACGGCGTTAACCCTTAACGCCTGAGTTGTAATGAGGCCCAAAACATTATCACAGAAATTGTACAGCCTAGGCATAAAAATGCTCTTCATAGAGAATGTGGTGCCTATGAAGCAGCAGATCGTTTAACCGGTACTGCTTTGTATGGAAAATCAGACAACATAGTATGGCTCAGTCTTGGTCCTGCAAAATCTAGAAAAAGAGTGCTAAAATCATATGAGGACATAGACACAATTGCCAGAAATGATCCCAAGAGCCAAGACATTCTAAAAAAACAATTAACTGGACACATACTATCTGAACAGGAGTTGCACTCTGGAAAGCATGTGTCTATACCATATAGCTCAAAACTTTGCATACAAAAATAATGTAAAACCTGATGAAACCAAACGTAGATATAGAGTGACCGATTGTGAAGGGAGCTTAGTGAAACTTACCAAACGAAGCTTAATTAATCATGTAAAATTGTCATTATAAACTCCTCAACAGAAAGATCTATTCAACATGTCTCTGTTACAACTTTTCCATGGAGGAAAGAGGAAGACATACTAGATAACTATGACTGCTATGAAGATGCTTTCAAAGCAAATGAAAGCGCTATCACCGATGTGAACTTTACGCAGTACAAAACAATGTTACATAATAAGCAGCAACAGGAAGAAGAACTTCAGCCCCAACTAGATAAGGACTCTTCCGACAGTAGTCAACCTTCTGTAACAGGAAGTCAAGAACCACTAGGACAACCACTAATAGCAAATGAGGCTGAAGTAGCTATGGCAGAAGCAGAAAACACCATGTATCAGTATCAAGAAGATACAGAAGACTTAACTGTACAACAAGCAAAACTTAACAACGATCACCGCACCATTTTTGAAGACGTAACAAAACAAATTGTACATGGTGTACAACATGAAAATAAAGAATGTATGTGCCAAAATTACAAACCTATACTGCTGTACGTCAGTGGTGAAGCTGGATCAGGGAAAATATTCTTAATCAAAATCATCAGCAAGTTCCTTCAACAATTGACAAACAACAAACTGTCAGCTGCTGTAACGGCCCCCACAGGTTTAGCTGCCTACAACATAGGCGGTGTCACTTTACACCGATTACTACTGCTTCCAGTAGAGCATCAAAATACATTAGACTACTACAAACTTTCTGCAGAAGCTGCAATGGAATTACGCAGAGTATTGAAACAAATGAAAATGCTACTAATAGATGAAGTGGGCATGGTCTCCAACCTAATGTTGGCTTTGATTCATCTCAGATTGCAAGAAGAACTTAAAAGTAACAACGAAGAACTCTTTGAAGGGAAACTCATTATCATTTTCGGAGATCTTCTACAATTGACACCAGTGAAAGGTGAACCGATTTTTAAAACCTTAGGCCACAAACTCTGCTGGAAAACTGTTGGTAGCATAGGTAATGTTAACCTTTGGCAAGATTTCCAATATAGAGAATTAACTGAGAACATGCGGCAATCTGCAGGTCTCACTTATGCCAACATCTTTAAAAGTATTAGAGTTGGTGTATTATCGCTGGAAGCACAAGTTGTATTGAAAAACCGGCACATACATGCACTTTATGGTGACAATGCATGTGCAACTGATGTTATGGAACAAATAGTGCACAAAAATGTCAATTGCATGGCCTTAATGCCAACTCTTGCAAGCTGTTTCAAATTCAATGAAAGAATGTTAATAAAGAAATGCAACCAATACTGGAAATTAGCGCCACAGACAAACTAGACGTACATAGTATGATAGTACCTGGTTTATAGTGAAAAGACCGAAAAAAATATCGAAAAAAAAGGTTGAACCAAAAAATCATTTTTTTTTTCAATACGTTTTTTTTTTTTAATGGGGGTTTTTTACTTACCTGACCCCAAAAATACATATAAATAAATAAATAAAAAATTTGATTTGTTTTTTTTTTAGCTTTTTTTTCTATATTTTTGTCATTCGATATTTTTTTTTCTGCCTTTTGACTGACCACCATAGTACCCATGTGTGAGCAAACCACAACAAGACTAAATAGTTTAGAACATTCAATCTCCAACACAACTGTGTTGGAAAAAATATTGAAATTATCTTTAAATTGTAGAGTAATGCTTAAACATAACCTTGACGTAGAGCAAGGGCTAGTTAATGGAGCACTGGTCACAGTTGTTGGCTTTCAATCATACCCACGTGATAGCAACATTCAGTTTTTCAATATTTGCTTTGATAAAGTGTCAGAAGTGAAAAGGATAGGGCGCTCAATTGCTTGATTCCTTCTCTTCAAAGACATGTATGTACGTAGAGAGCAATTTTCTCTAACTCTTGCATTTGCAGTTACCATTTATAAATCCAAATGGTCTTACCCTAGACAAAGCATTGATAGATATAGGAAACACTGTCTTTAAGGAAGGCATGAGCTATGTAGCATTATCACGCTTACGTACACTTGACGGTCTATTGCAAATGAACTTTGATGCAAGTAAAGTCAAAGCTGATATTCCTTGCATTCTAGAATACAATAGATTGTGTTCACTGTACACCCCTCATCTGAAACAATACCCTGCTCCAGATAAAGTAAAACATGGTAAAAGAAAACTAAATGAAACAGAAATGCAACAGAATCCAACAGCAAATTCCGGAAAGAAAAGAAAAGAAGCTAAAGTTTCATCAATTACCGCAAACATAGAAGAACCTATTAGGGAATGTAAACCAGGGACGTCGGCAAAGAAGCAACAGAAATTCCGAAAAATGCACTCAGATACAGAACTTGCTGGACCATTCAAATTTTCAAATGAAAGTGGGGTAAGTTGCTATGCAAATGTAGTAATGAATATTCTATTTCAATTGCCACAATATTTACCTGCACAGTACAGTCCAATTCTGTTTGCAAATGTTGGTGCTGCATAGAAATGCAACAAGCAATCCTGACAACACATACAGTGTTCATGGAGTAAGGCAACAATTGGACGACTGTGCTGGAGTGGTGAGATTCACTATGAACTCACAAGAAGATCCACAAGAATGTCTAATGTACATACTATTAGTATTGGAAAACAAAAGCATACCTGTAAATTAAATCTTCCAGATTTCGTACATGTGGAAAAATACATGCACTCTCTGTAACAAAGTGATACAGGAAGAAATCCCAAATGAGCGATTTGTGTATGTTTCCATACCAAATTGTGAGCACTTTCCATTTCAGCAACTTGTACAAAATGCAAACCATGGCAGATGATGTACTATGTGCAATTCAGACAATCGCTCCACCTTATTGATACAATCACATAGTGCCTACATAATACTTATGCTTCTACGTTATAAATCAGATGGCACCAAAAAACAACTGCAAACTGACTGGATTCACACACGGTCAAGTGTCACTTGGAATGAAAACCTTTACAACAGTAGGTATAATCTACCATGCAGGAGTTACAACCAATGCAAGTCACTACACGGCATACATTAAAAAAAATTGTGGATGGTTCAAATGTTATGATAGCACCATTACTCTAAAGCAGAGATTGCCAGCTAATCTTACAAATGCATATTTAATGTTCTTAAAGCCAAAATTAACGAAATCATGTGTATTTCAGGATTTTAAAAAGAAAATATGTGAGAGACTACAAACAGTTAGAATACACCAACAGGTATCTAACTACCCAAGAGGATGTAAGAATGACACAAATAAATTAATATCACAGATCGTTGGGAAACAAATGCACAGGTAGAATACACCTACAAGTATCTAACTGCTGTTAAAAATCGGCAGGAAGGCAACAAACATAACATTAATGCGAAAGATGAAGGAAACAGGATATAACAACAACACAAATGAATGAATATCACAAAGCTGTAGGAACAAATGCACAGTTAGAATACGCCTACAGGTATCTAACCATTGGTAAAAATTGGCAGGAAGGCAACAAAAATAACATTAATCAGAAAGATGATGGAAAAACTCAAAGAAAACAAGGAAGTAGTTAGTACCATAGTAAATGAAGGTTTTCTCCCCAGACCCAAGGATTAGAAAAGCAAACACAGAAACTGAGAGCAATGCGCAGTACACTGGTTTGTAAACTAAATATGAGGGTAAAAAAAGATAAAATGTCTATTAAGCAATGTAGTAAATTTTCAAAAAATGCAAAGACTAATATACCTGTTTCTTTTATCACAAAATGGAAAAAGGGATACTTCCGCCAAGTACGATAAACATTTAAAAATTGTATGTGGATTCTGAACAAAATAAGGAGTAAGTATATTGGCAGTCATTTTCTACACATGCAAATCTACATGTCTAATCTATGGTACTAATATGCTGCAGTGCCTGTAGGCTGGCCCTTGCATCTTCGGTGTGTAACCTACCATCTACGCCTTACGACCAAGGTACAAGGACTATAGTTCCTAGCCACAACCATCGCTGCATACCAAAACCATGGTCTTTGTAAATTATCTACTTATAAATATACTTTTCAGATCATCATCTGCAGCCATGCAGGCAAGACACTAGGGCATCCACACAACTAGCGCATTACACCACACCCATATTCACTTGTAACTCCACTGCTTATGACTTCAGTCTTGGGTGCATGGCCTTTGGGCATGCAGTCAAGAGTCTGGGTCCTGGCTAGAAACACCACAGCATATCAGAACCATTGTGCCATTTTACTATGTACAAACTTGCTTTTGGGAGCATGGCCTTTGGCCATGCTCCCAAGCATACGAATAGCTCTGATATGGTGCAGTAGTTTGTAGCCACAGGCTACAGAGGTGAGTTTGATGCCATAGCATTATGAATGTATGGGTATACAGTATTTAAAATGCATAGTAACTTACAACTGCAGTGCTTATTACTTTGTTCAAATACTCTGCATCCTGTCCACTACTATCACACCATATGACATCTATTGTGGCATATAAGTACACTACCAACAAATTTACTTTTATGGGCATGGCCTTCGGCCATGCACCCATGATTGCAGCCCCTTCCCCACAGCCGCCAGAGTTATGCACTATCACACCATATCGTACCCATTGTGCCTTGTAAGTACACTACATATAACTGTGCTGTTGGGTGCATGGCCTACGGCCATGCACTCATGACTGCAGACTCTCCCCACAGCCACCTGACTGATGTTCAATACTAGGGGTGTCTCTGTAGCTCTGAAATGCTGCACTGTTTGTGCAGAGGGCATACAATGTTAGGTGTATGGCCATACATTTCAATATATGGTTGTGAAGTGTCTTATAACTCCAGTGCTTACAAGTTTCCTGTTGGGTGCATGCTTGGGTGTATGGCATACAGCCTGCAACCATGCACCCAAAAGTACACATCTTGGGCCTCATTACGAATCAGGCGTTAAGGGGTTAACGGCGCCGTAAACTGTGCCGACCCTTAACGCCTGATTATAAGGTCCCTTAGCGCCATGGTGATATTAACGCCTGCTTTTTGCAGGCGTTAAAATCCATGGCGCTAAGGGACCATGGTGCTAATTACGCCACCGTAATTTACGGTGGCGTAATTAGCGCCTTCCCCACTCCCATTATGCCCTATGGGGCAAAAATGGGAATGGGGAAGGGTACAATGGGAAATGGGGATTTACCGCCCCACTCACCTTGGAATGGGGCGGTAAATCCGCCATCCACCATGGTGTAAACATAGTTTACACCATGGTGGTAAGGGTACGACCCAGGCGGTAACTTACCGACTGGGTCGTAATGAGGCCCCTTGTCCGCAACCACTGCACTACATGAAACCCATGTGGGCTTGTAAGTGAAGAGGTTCTAGCTTTGTTGTTGGGGGCATGGCCTTCAGCCTTGCACCCAAGAGTACACACACTCCCCACAACCAGGCAATCGATATGCATTATTAAGGGGGTATCCATGGGTGTGACATGCTGAAGTGTTGGTGGCCAGGGCCTAGAGTTTTGGAAGTAAGGCCTTCGGCCAACAGCCATGCATCCAAGACTCTAAGCCCTGGCCACAACCACTGTAGCATGTGACACCTATGGTGGCGTACTAATGAATATAATAATAGCCATCGGGATAAGTAGTGCAATCACGGCATGTTGTCAATTTCAATGTTGGCTACCACTACGCGTGTGCTTTCAACAGTTAGAAGTTTTCTGTCCACTGCATGGACTGAAGTGCTATCGTTATTACACCCCTCATTTTCTGTGCGTACAAGCTCTCCATGGAAAGTACATCATGAAGACCGACACCCAGAACTAATGCATTTATCACCCATGTCTTACTGTCTGAAACTTTCCCAACGGTCTGTGACACAGCAAAAGAGTTTTATAAATAGAGCATATGTACGCTGGTTGTTGCTCTGCTTTCGGCGGATCCAAGATGTCGGCCGCATCCAAACAATCTAACGCAGAACACGTCTCGCAGCAGCCAATGGGCAGAGACGTCGCGTGCCGCAGTCATGACGCCAGCCCCTTAGCCAATCGGTATCTTGTCCGTGGACCGAACATGGAAGTGTGACCGCGAAGCGGACATAGATATCACTCATTTTTTCAGACCTACTTTTTGATAATTTTAAAGAAAAGTTCTGCACGGAAGGTCACCAAATTTACAAAAGCACGCTTTCTGGACCAAGCCCCTGTACCTGCCGCATATATCTTGAAAATCCGTCCAGCGGTTTGATCTGTAGCCGTGCACAAAGTTTTTCCCCCATTCAGTCTATGGGGAAAAAGATGTTTTGGGACCTACCCTATAACTTTTGCCCCCCTGGACCAAACATCTCCAACACTCAGAGTGGCCCAAATACTTTTTTTGCAAAGTTTGGTGATGATTCGTCCAGGGGGAGTGAAGTTATAAGCCGCCCAAAAACTGTTCTTCCTATGGAAAAAGCAACTTAACCATAACTACACGGCCACTAATGTGGCTGTGTAATAAGTATATTCTTAATATACACCGGCCTGGTTCTTAGTCCATTGTGGCACCAAGTATTTGTTGGGGTTGTGTGCGAGATGGGTTGGAGGATTCCCTAAAAGAATCTGAAATAAATCATAGTGATTTGTTATGCGCCACATCCATTGGGAGAGAGGCACTCCCTGAGTTCAGTGTGACCGCGTAATAAACCACGACAAAACTGGGGGATCGTCCAGGACTGGTAGAGAGTTTTCACTCATGACAGTGCAGAAGCAGCAGACTATTCATTGAAGGTGTTATTGCATTTAGTGGATAGAAAGTTGTGTTACATTTTGAAGGCACCATTCGAACATGTCCCCTGGGTTTCAGGGCGGTGTGTGTATGTAAAACGAATCATTGAGTTGTAATTGTGAATATAAACTAAGCAGGAACAGGGTTGAGATTTTGCCCTTGCATAGAGCGCATATTAGGTGCAGAACACATTTCATAATGAGCACCGTAGAAATCAATATGGCCAGGAAGCAACTTCTATCCAAAAAGGGTGAATATGTAGAACAGGAGCATGACATGTGGCAATCTAGAATGATGCAGGAGGATACATATTTAAATGTTGATATGTGACAGGATAATAGCCTGTTGCATCGGTCCTTGACAGACATTGATATGACACAGACCACCAGAGATGAGCAAATTAAAATGGCTCAGCTCACAGCATATATGTACTTCCATATGATGATCATGGAAGATACCAGGTTAGTGTAGCCTCTGTGCAGAACCAATCTGAACTGTTGGATCAAGCACAGAGAGAATAGAAACAATTAGAGTAATTTAGACTGGGGGCCTCATTACAACTCAGGCGGTAAGGGTTTTACGGCGGCGTAAACAGCGCCGACCCTTACCGCCTGAGTACGAGGTCCCTTAGCGCCATGGCGGATTTAACACCTGCTTTAAGCAGGTGTTAAAATCCATGGCGCTAAGGGACCATGGAGTTAATTACGCCACCGTAATTTACGGTGGCGTAATTAACGCCTTCCCCACTCCCATTATGCCCTATGGGGCAAAATGGGAATGGGGAAGGGAAAATGGGAAAATGGGGATTTAACCCCCGCCAAGGTTGGAATGGGGCGGTAAGTCCGCCTACCACCATGGCGTAAACGTAGTTTACGCCATGGTGGTAAAGTCACGGCCCAGGCGGTAACTTACCGCCTGGGTCGTAATGAGGCCCTGGGTGAGTATGGATACTGACCCAAATCCACCAATTCCTGAACCTCAACAATGTCATCCAGATGACTCTGAAAGCAATGAGGGATCATCCCCCCAAACAGGTCAACTGTCTCCAGGAAAAGGGGGTAAGTGAAGAATCAAGGGCAAAATCCCAATCCCACAGATATCTGGATGCAACAGTTTCTTTACAGATTCCCAGACTCCAACACAGAAAATTGTCCAAGATCACAGTGTCAGAGTTCAAAATTAAAAAAAATAACCAGCAAGCTGGCACAAAATGCACATTTTCTGTGTCCCCTTGAATAGAGGGAGGGGAGATTGTATGCCTCTGTCAAAGTACATGATCAAAGTGCATTATCAGCGCTGGTGGAGACTGGATCCCTAGCCACCTTCCTGTCTAAAAAAGCCTTTGACCAAATGAATTCAGGAAGGGGGGAGAGTCACCAAATTCCCCTCAGATCCCTTCATGGCCAACTCCAGAACGAAGGGACTGCGTATCTGGAGATCAAAATTGGGTGACATAGGGTGAAAAACACAGTGATAGTCGTCACGCCAGAGGGTGCAGCTTGTCTACTGGGGAATTACCTCCTCTGGTGGTTTAAATGGCACATGCCACATGATTGAACAAAGGTCTGACCAAATCGAATTTCACTTTTGGAACAATCAAGTCCCCTACATCGCTATTATCTCTGTAGGAGAACAAGCTGGTGATGGGAACCCTTCTCCATTTAAAGGTGATGAAAAACCAGGTCAAAGCTTGACCAACATCCAGAAAAAGGGTGAACAGCTGATTTTTCCCATTCAGGTAAATGAGCGGGGGCCTGTTCTCGCCAGACTATGCCTGAATAATGGAAGAAGCTTCATTAGTTTAGCATTATTCAGGAAACTCCCAAAAGCGCAGACCATTCCCACATTTAAGTTGATTGATAAGTGGGAAAAGGGCCTGAAAACTCAAAATTCCAAACATCCCTCACCTAGCAGGTGTATGCTAAAAATGTCCATTGACGGCAGAAGCATAGAACATCATTTTTGTGTTGTGGGAGATGTCCCCTCCACCTTTTACTTAGGCAGTGACATTCTCAATCGATTTGCAGTTAATTGCACCTAATTCATTACAAAAACAGGTCCCGACTGGGGGGTAACCCCATGGGCTCTGACAACACTGGGAAAAAATTGCAGTCAGCTCAATTGCTGCTGTATGCAGTTGAAGTTTAAACGGAGGAAGAGGTCACCATCCCAGGACAGATACAACAATTCATAATTCCCCTAACAAATTGAGCTAAGGCAGAACCCCAAAAACTAGTACGCTTATTGAAATTTGAATTTTCACTTCCAACAGCAAGGTTTATATTTACATCCGACGCCACTAGTTGACCTAGAACAGTACACCATTCTAATATTGGTGGATAACAGCGACCCTAGAAGTGTCACTTTGGGCGCAGACACCTTTATTGGAATGGCGGTTGATGCCCAACATTATTCTAATGACTTAGGGAATGAGATCATGGGACCAATGCCAAATGACTGTTACCATTTTGATGACGATATCCCTCCGGAAAAGATGTTCACCTGGAAAGGGGAATTTCTTGGTGTACTCTTCCTACCCTTATGGTGGGGAAGAGGTAACCTGTGACATCAGGAAGGATGAGGTGGTATTTCAAGTCAGCAGTGACTACCTCCCTTCCTTGAAACCTCATGTCTAGGCCAACACCATAACAAGAGATCTCTCCACTGAACTGGTGGATGCTGTTGACATCACCAAACCCGAGGTCTTTAAGCAGATGATTGAGGAACTAATCAACCTCGCAGATGCCTGTGAGACCGAGGAGCAAAAGCAGAAGCTGAAACAGGTGTTTTGGGATTTTCAGGAGATATTTGCTATGGACTTGTACGACTGTGGGTACACAGAGATACATTCAACCTCCATACCAACGGACCCTTAGATGGCTCCCATATTTGTGAAGCAATACCGGATGCTTCTATGGAGCCACAGAGATTATAAAAAAACGTAGACTCCTGTGGGATAATTTGTCCAGTCCACAGTATCTTTAAAAACCCGGTACTGGGGATACTCAAACCCAATGGCCAATGTAGACTTTGCGCAGACCTTAGGGAGTTAAATAAAAAAGGTCCACATGTCAAGATGGCCTGTTCCCAACATTGATCAGGGACTGGCGCAGATCCAAGTGTCAAAGGTGTATAACATCATTGACCTGACCAGCGGTTACTGGACAGTACCCGTGAGTAAGGAAGACCAGTACAAGCTTGCATTTACATTCGGGGGAAGCAATACACATGGACCTGAACCTGCTTTGGATACATAAACTCTGGCAACAAATGTAACATCTTCCTGCATAAGGCCATGCCTGACTTGGGTCTAAGGGGAAACCTAGCCTATGTAGACTTTGTTTTATTCAAGAGCTCAACTGTGGAGGAACATACAGCTGAAATACGCTATGTTCTCACCCAGTTGCAGAAAGACGGAGCAAAACTGTCCTTTCAGAAGGCACAGTGGTGTAAGACCTGCATTAACTTCTTAGGGCATGAAATCACCCCTGAGGCTCTCAGTGCCCAGGTGAAAAAGGTGGAAGTCTTATTAAAATGAAACACCCTACCACTCTGCGTGAACTTCTATCTGACCTCCACAGTAAAGCCTTGCCAGGACAGAATCCAGGATGTAATTCTGGAATGACTCACGTTCCCTGTTCAGATTCAGTCATTGTTCTTTTCTGTATTGGCGGATGATTTGAAGGATACAATTGTAAATGCATATTTTAGTGTCATCTCTGTGTTGGTATTTCACGGAAGTTATTTTGTTTTTCTGTGGCTGATGATAATAAATAAATTAATAAATGCATTCTTAATACACACCAGCCTGTTTCCTAGTCCATTGTGGCACCGGGTATTTGTTGGGGTTGTGTGCGAGATGGGTTGGAGGCCTTACCAAAAAGAACCTAAAATAAATCACAGTGATATGTTGTGTGCCACATACATTGGGGGAAAATCACACCATGATTTGAGTGTGACCGCGTAATAAAGTGTGACAAAGCTAATTTGAGGATGTCTAATGAGACTCATAATAGAGGTATTAAAGCAAATGTCTGGGCCCCTTAACCTTGTTACGCTTTGTGAAAACAAGGTATCATCCACTGCTCGCTCAAATAAGTCAGTGTCACCCCAACTCCATTACTTTTTCGATTTAAAACAAGCATTCTTTTTCTTCTGTATGTTTGTCATTGTTAGCGCATATTCAAGGCTGCCTGATAGTGCCGCCTTCAGACCAGTTGTTTCACCAAGTCTTTCCCTGTTTGATTCCATGAATATGTGTTGTTGGCACGCATGAGGGCGTTGCGAGCATTTACCTCCTGTACTTCACCCGTAACGCCCACATTTTCACGCGTTGTTCCCCATTCCCCATGTTCCGCCCACTTTTGTTGTGTGCACTGCGCTATGTGCGCTTGCCCAATGCGCGTAGCGCAGGCCGTTTAATGACGTTTGCACCCGCGTGCATTTTAGCGCACATCCCAGGATTTACACGTGCACTGAATTCCATGAATAGATGTGCGCGGCTTTGGCACACGTGCGCTGCGATTTTCATGCTTGCGCTTCCCTTGTCGGTGCACATTTATTCCATAAATCGGCCTGTATGTTTGTTTTTACTTGATCGTAATAAAGAATTAGGATCGACATCCAAATAGGATCAGCTACTAGATGAGGTTGATGGTGGCAGTGACGGGCCATAATTTTTCTCGATCTATCAACAGCTTTCAACACTGTTCAGCATAAAATACACATTCTAAGGCTAGAATACCAGAGTATTTGAGGCATAGGCCCTCATTACGACTAATTGCGCCATGGTTAACGCCAGTAACTTACCGATTCCTCCAATGGTAAATGGGGAATTACCACCCCATTCCAAAGTTGGTGGGGCGGTAATTCCCCATTTACCATTGGCCCTTCCCCATTCCCATTTTTGCCCCATAGGGCTCAATGGGACACAGGGAAGGCGGTTTTTACGCTACCGCATATTGCTGTACCATAATTACCTCGAAAGTCCCATTTGCGGGTCCCTACTTTAACGGCTGGTCCAGACCAGCCGTTAAGGTCGGGAGCCGCAAAGGGACCTCATAATGAGGCATTAAGGGTTTAACGGCGCTGAGACCTTTTACAGCGCCGTTAACCCCTTAACACCAGGGTCGTAATGAGCCCCATAGACTTGAAAAGGTTACCATCTGTCTTCACTAATTTTACACAACTAGTGATACTGGGCACTTTTCCCATCATAGCCCGATACACGTAATTGTGGTGTACCACAACGTTCAGTGTTGTCACCCTTGCTTTTCAATGTATACATACACCCACTGCATAGGCCCATTGATGGACATAATTCTTCAAAGTGTAATTCTCCAACGCTTTCTCAAAGTATTGACGTTAACATGAGACAGTTGGCTCTTGTCTATAAAGAAATGGCTGGGTGAGAACTATATAAAGATAAATCAAAACAAGAAACAATGCCTAATTGGATTTCAGGACTCATTAGGCCCCGTACCCATTCAATTGTCAGATGCAGAAATCAGGGAACATCATTTGATGCAAAATGTACCTTAAATTGATAGGTGGCGATGGTACGTTGTTTTTCCAGATAAAAAGATTAAAGAGTTTGCTTCCTTTGCAAAAAGTACACTTTTTGAACACCTTTGTTTGCACTCACCTGGACTTTAACAATACCATTAATTTTGGATTCTTAGAAAAGCTGCTTTTACATCTGCCAATAGCTCCGAATTCAGCAGCAAACATGTTGTTTAAATCGGGAAAATATGAACATACATCATCTGGGCTGATCACGCTCTAATGGTAGCCAATACAAATAAATAAAAGTAAACTTTAAAGTCATGTGTCTTGTAAGTAAAACTCTGGAAGATCTTAAATTGTTCCCCCTCTCATATAAACTTGAAGTGATAATCAAATTGAGTACCCACCAATAAAAGACACAGGGCCTCATTACGACTGAGGCGGAACGGGTGAACGGGCTCCGCTAATGGAGGCAGACCCGTTAAACACGTTCCGCTCATTACAAGCTCCCCTCGCGGGACTCGGCAAGTAACGCCTCGTCAAACCAGTCGTCCTTACCGGGTCCCGCGAGGGGAAGAGGGAGCAAACAACGGGCCGCTCATAATCGGCCCGTTGTTTGCACCCCCTCCCATTCCCATTGAGCCCTATGGGGGCTCAGATGTGAATGGGGAAGGTCCGCGCCCGGGTTCCTGGATGGAGGAATTATGGGGCCCTCCGAACTCGGAATGGGCCGGTAATTCCCCATTCTGGGAACCCGGACCCGATTTCAGCGGCAGCCATGCCGCCAATGGCAGTATGGCCACCGCCGAAGTCGTAACGAGGCCCAGAGTGTTGGGGCTGCGCTTTCTCTATGCTCTTTACAAAACAGTGGAAAACTCTCCTTACAGAATGAGTGGAATTTTCTGCCTTTTCCTTAACAGTGTATTGTATATAACACCTGCACTTCTACTTCTACAGCACCAAGATGGTTTTTGGGTGAGCATAGGCACTTTATTCAACTACCAGTACCAATGCCAATACCATAATGCAATTGCTGGAACCAGTGTGAGCTTTTCTTTCTGAAATATGATATCTGCTTATAGAAATAAAAAATGTTTAAAGTTATTAAGGTGTACCGTTGTGTGTTGACCCCCACATGATATGCAAATAAACCACACATGGTTTTATTCTTTTTCTTATTGCCCTAACATGGTATATAAATCATCCATAATACTTATTCTTCTTTAAATTGTCTTTTCATTTGTTGAAGTCTCATTAAAGTGTATATCAATTGTGTTGGAACATGTGGGGCCAGATTACAGAAACTTTGCAGCGGTGCAAGCACAAAGCTGCATGGTTTTAGCACCAGGGCAAAGTTTGTCCTATTTCTAAAACCACTGGGAAATATTAGAAAGCCATTGCACCATGACAAGTGCAGTTTGGCATGGAATTAGCACCAGGGCAGAAAGTGTCCTAGTGCAAAAAAGATACATTTTCACTGCATGTTTGGATCAGAGCAAAGTTTGCCCTAGTGCAAACGAAGCTTTGCCCTGCTGCAAAAATGCATCAACATGTGTCATGTTTGCACCAGGGCAATATGTGCCCTGGTGCTCATCGTGTTAAACTGCACGTGTCATGGTGTAATGGTGTTCTAATATATTCCATTGATTTTAGAACTATGGCAAACCTTGCCATAGTGCAAATACAGTGCAACTTTTCAGTTGCACCAGTGTAGTGGATGTTGGTGGCCAAGCTATGGGTTAGTTGCACCAGTTCAAAGTGTAGTGGATGTTGGTGGCCAAGCTATGGGTATTTATGATGGTTAAGTATTTTTTGCCTCAGAAACCAAAACTGGCAATTTGTTGGGGGTATCTTTTCTTGTTCTGCAACCATATTGTCCTTTTAACAACATGTTTTATTATGACACTGTACCCATAACAACCATTTAAAATGATGTTCTCACTCATTACATTTTTCTAATGACATACATCATCATACCATATCTTATCTACATTACCCACTGGGCATTTCCTGCCTCAGACTCCTCCAGTCCAATATCTATCCTATAATGAAATCCACCACATATTCATACCTAAAGCATTTATTTTTGGTGACAATATTAAACCCAAAAAAAGCATAAGGTCACCAGCTGTGACAGTACACCTCCCAGATGCACGGGCAGCTGTGCTTGGAGTACCAGTTCTCTGCTGGTACTTTCCCACTACTTAGCTTGGAAGCTTTTTAACAGTGTGGCCTTCTTAAACGTATAGCCATTAGGGAGTCTCCTCTCTTGACAGAGTTGGTGCAAGGCGCTTGATATCAAGTGCTGCATAACACTTGTGTTGAGCTCCATTACAGCAAAAATGCCTTGGCAGTACTTCTAATGGTAACTGCACACTTTTATTTTGGCTGACTAAGCTGTAGGCACCGTCTTTCCCAAATCTAATCCACAAAACAGCTACTACTCTGTAGGAGTTCAAGGATAAGTAGCAGTGAAACCGCTTATTCAGCCCTCAAACTTCTGAAAAATCAACAGTGATCCCAATCATAAAGGTAAAACAGACAAAGTTAGGAGATATACCTCGTTTGCTTTTTGTGGTAACATGGGCAGACGTTAGGCTATGCCCTATAGAGGGTTGTGAAATGTTTTCAGTAGTAACTCAAACAGCAAAGTATAACAGTCAGAAATAAAGGGGATGTGAAATCAACGTTTGATGACTATATATAAACACATCATCTGCAAGAATCCCCAAATAGAAAAGCACTGTACACAACCCACCCCCTGTGGAAAACCGAGAAGATGCAGAGAAAGAAAGAATGCATCAGTGTGGATATGAATAAATGGATAAAAAGGCAATTTAACAATCACAATGTTCTATGAATATGATATGTCTTTGAGGAACCAAGGTGCACACATGACTTAACCAGTCTCTAAGACCAACATGGATTAGGGGGGCCGTTATGGGTAAAAGTACCGTTTTTGGTGATTCAACAGCAGGAGTTAAGCTTTGAACTGTCGTCTAAGCTGGTTGAGCTAGGTTCCAGTGAAGTGAATTGTGTTGGCCCAAACAGCAATTTGGCAGCAAGTTTGATTGAATGTGGTAGATGAGAGCACTTCCTAGGCACTTTCTAGGCATTGTTGGTTGGATTACTTACCAGGATCCATTTGAAGTTCAGCCAGTTCGCAACAGGTTACAACCACTGGGTGGGGTTGATGCGTGATGATCCAGCTGTTTGAGTTGAAGGTCAGGGATGGTTTGATGCAGTGATCCTGATGATCCAGTGTGTCGTCTGATGAGGCTGCGATTCAAGGTCGAGCCCGGTCAAGTGGTTCAGTAACTGCTGGTTCTAGTCAATGAGTGACACTCCAACCGCCTAATTGCTGTACAAAAGTTATACGGTACAAAAAAGGACACACATGTTACACATTAATGACCATTATGAGAAAGAAAGAAAGTGAGATTTAAGCTAAAAACGACATGAAGAAAAACAAAAAATAGAATAAATAGAAAGAGGGAGACAGTGCCAAAGCTTAGGCTTGATAATCGCTGATCTTAACTGGGAGCTCAGGCATTTGGTCTTGAGGAAATGTGGTCAACCCTTTGATGAATCCATGCTGTTGGGAGAAGAAGAGACGGGGTAGCTTCCCGATATAGGGACAAATGAATGGATATCATTCACAGTGGGAAAACCCTGAAGGAGTTCAAGGTGGTAAATTGGTCCAGATGAAACAAGAAGAAAAAGTCAACAAGAGTTCAGCAGAGCAACTCCAGAAGAAGAAATGACTTTGAGTAGAGAATGGGACCCATCATAAGATTCAAGGATTGGCAGGGACTGAGTGCAGAGGATGACAAGGTGGGAAACATGAGTAACATGAAAGGAGGATTCCAGGGCAGGGTTGAACAAGGAAATAGCAGGACCTTGAGTAGATCACCAGGCACAAACTCATGCATTAAAGCGCACCAATGTCCTCCTTTTCCTTTGGTGCATTGAAATAGCTGATGAGAAGCTAACCTGAGCAGGAAAAAGATGCATGTAATTTGATGTTACAGGTGCCATCTTGGAATGAACAGCAGGTTCAAGTGCATTTTGGGGAGGGTTTCAGGTCCGGACGCAATGTTGGGGAGGGCAGCAGGTCTGGGTGCCATGTTGGGGAGAGCGGCAGGTCTGTGTGCCATGTTTTGGAGCACAGGATGCCCAGGCACCATGTTGTAGGGACAGACTGGGCAATGGAATCCAAGGCACTCTAGATGGTACACCCCATACACGGGAATAACTTTATAGCCCTGACCAACGCCAGGCACACCAGGCGTGAAGAAACGAGAGTGATAGAACCATTGAGCAAGACGAGGAGCATTCACTTGAGAAGCGTTTTCCCATGGCCGTTCACATGGTTTATAGCCCTTCCAATTCACCAGGAACTGCAGCCACCCTCTACACAAGCAAGAGTAAAGAATTTCACATACTTTGTATTTCAGATGGCCACCCAGAAACACGGGAGGAAGAAGGGAAGGTTCTCTTTTGCCCTCTATGTGAACATAGACCTTGAGTAATGATGCATGAAACATGGGATGAATGTGACTACAGGAGGTGTCAGACGCACAAATATTCTGAAAGTCACAGGTTTGATCATCTTGTCAATAAAAAATGCACATGCATACCTCAAGGCCAACTTAGAGGACATTAAGTGGCATTAAGTGGTGAGGTAAATGTTTGGTGGATAACCATACTTTGTCTCCTGGTTGAAAACGTGGACCTGCTGACCTTTCATAATATGCAAACATTGTGATCTTCCCTCCCACTTCAATCCGGTATTGAGCAGCAAGTTGTTCTTCACTAGTAGTTGACAAAGACACTCATATAAGAATAAAGAAACAACAGCAGATGACTTGGACTCTGCTATCAGACTGTTCTGAAGATTGTGACTTAAACATGTGTTTAGGGCCGCCTTTTTGGACTCTGATCAAATGAACATACATCCAAAGAGAATGACTGAGTCAGGCTTCACATCTTTGGCACCGTCAGATGGCTTGTGAGGGGTTAAGCTTGTATCAGCCTTGACTCTGAAGATGTCAGAGAAGTTATGGTACTTAGCCAGTGCGAAATGAAGGTGAACTACGGTAGCCAGTGATGGATTCAGGTTTTGTGACTTAGACAGCTTCTGGAAATTACATACTTCAGTAAGACAGTGGTTCATGTAGAACTTAAAACCCAAGAAGAAAGTGTTTGCCACCCTTAGCCAGAGCAGACTAATTATAAAATGGGCCATTGTTATGAGGTCGGAGAGATTCTCCAAGTGTTTGGCAATCCTCATGCCCAGTGAGCTGGTATCCGTAGAAACGGAACCAGAAGCTGAACCAGAAAGCAAGTCACATCCTTATGCTTTCTTTTAATAACATGTGTATGAGCCCAGGAATTGTCCATAAAATTGCCAGAAGCTCCAGAAACTACCAGGGCAGGAATCAATCCTATTCCAGTAGAATTTCAGGTAAGGTCTATTTGAATTACCAGAAGAGCCGAGAAAGAGTGTGGTTCAGTCTCGATTGCCCAGGAATGATTATTCATCTTCACAGGCAAAGATCCCATCACAACTGGGAGAAGGCATTTCTCTACCACCTTTCTGGGGATAAAGGCCATTCATGTACTAGGTGTATTTACGCTCAACAGTACATGCATAGCCCAAGAGTCTCCCAATGCAATCTTTCCTCTGAAGACAATGGACCTCTCGTGGTTCACAATTGCAGAGGCCTGCACTGGTTATCACGAATTCCAGACAGGGTTTCAGGTGTGAATGGAATGGGAACACTGCTTGGTCTATTCTGTTTGTTTTCAGCACATTGTTAAAACAGATGATAATTCAACTGTAGGAGCATTGTCAATAATTCTTGGAAGGAAGACTGGCTGCCTTTGGTCAGTTCGTTTCCTCTGCTAACTGTTTGAAGAGAGTTATATATTCCAACAAGGAAGAAAGTTCATAGAGGTAAAACCCTGAATGAGATCAGGATGGTAAGCTGGTCCAGGTGACATGAACAACTCCAGCAGAGGGAAGTACTTTGAGTAGATAATGGGAACCAGCATAGGATTCAAGTTATTGGCAGGGACTGAGCGCCACAGGGATTGGCTCTCTCTGCCTTTCTGTTTAATCTTCATATATGCCCTCTCTTGATCCTCATTCAATTGTTTGTCTTTGGGGTCTTTTCATATGCAGACAATACAGAGATCCTATTTAGACTTGATGCAAAGCAGGATGAGGTAAAGGACAGGCTAAAAAACAGTTTGGAAGCTGTCAGGGTCTGGATGAAGTCAAATTGGCTCAAACTAAATGGTGGGAAGACAGAGATCCTGATTTCAGTCCCGCCAGAGGCAGCTGACAGTTGGACAGATTCTCTGGCCAGAATAACTCGGCACACTACCTAAACCAGCTAAAGTGGTGCGTAACTTAGGGACTAAGCTATCTGAATCTCTGTCCATGGAGTGGCAGGTTAACGCTGTATATGGTGCAGGCTTTGTTAAACTCTAACAAGTAAAAAAAGTTCTCCCCTTTATTCCAGACAAATTTCATGATCAAATAGTGGCAGCTTGTGTAAATGGGAGCCTAGACTACTGTAAAGCCATCTACTTGGCGCAACCTTCTTTCCTCATCCAGCGCCTGCAAGTGCTACAATATGCTGCAGTGCGTCCGTTTACACACATACATGTTGGAACAGGAGTAACTAAGGCCATACAACCGTCCACTGGCTTCCGATTGAAGCTCGATAACATTTAAGCGGCTGTGTATTATGCACCGTGCCTTAGGTGGGAAGGGATGCTTAGCCATCCAAGAAAAACTGAACAAATATCTCCCGGCTCGCTTTCTGAGATCCTCAAATGCAGCTCTGTACAGATACCTAAATATAGGAAAATATGATTGGGAGGCTATACTTTCTCAGTTACAGGGCCTAGGCTTTGGAATTCATTGCAAGGTTGAGGAAAATAGAGGATTTCATATCTTTCAAAGAAAATTTGAAAACGTTCCTTTTCAGATATATTCAGCCTCACACGGTTACCCCTGATTTCTTACATCTGTCCTATTACCAGCTGTTTTAAACGCCATGATGCCTTGGGTGAAAGAGCACTATATAATTAGCTGATTGATTGATTGATTGATTGAGAGATGGATGCCGGGACATGACAAGAGAGAAAGAATGGACACAAAGGGCAGAAGGGCTAGAAAACAAGAATTGAGTTTCTGATCATAGAGAATGGGAAGGCTGGTACCAGGAGATTCAAGATGACAAATAAGGAGGTGCCATGGCATAACAAGATTTAAACACAAGACATAGAAAGTGGAATTTAAGACCGGAATCACAAAATAGCCAATCTACAGCCTGAATAGCATCAGTGATAGATTCCTGGGGGGAAAGCCAGCAGATAAGGTGAATGGAAGAATTAAATAAAGGCCACAGAGGGGTGAGATGAGAAACAGGTAAGCCGAGAAGGAGAGAGGAACAGTAATACAGACAGGAAAGAATACAAATCGAAACAAGAATTTTGGTGGCATTAAAAATAAAAAAAAATCCTGGCTTTGCAGATGTTAAACAAATGAAGATGACACGACGTAGTGACTGCTGAAATATGATGAGAGAATGAAAGAGCAGGATGAAAGATGACACCAAGGTTATGGCAGAAAATAAAGAAGAAATGATAGAGGAAATAAAATGGATGATGGGCAGACAGATAGGCTATGCGAGAAGATGCAACAAACTAAATCTCTGTTTTGGAAGCATTTAGGTGTAGAAATTTGAGTTTGAGTCAGTTCTAGTGATTAGCAGTTGATTTGATTTGAGCTGAGCAGGTGAAGAGTTCTGCAAGGACACAATGTGGTGTCAGGCTGGCTCAGTGCTGCAAGCATGTTGTTTCTAGGCTTTAGTTCAGTGTCAAAAGCAGCAGAGTGGGTCCTGAGGTTTGAACTGTGGTAAACCTGATTGAAAAGCAATTTGATTGTTTAAAGTTATGAAGCACAGATATCCTTTCTGTCTTGCCTCTCAGGATGCTGTGAGTCCCACTCTGGGTTTTCAGGGACAAGTTCATTCCTTATTCTCATGTTCCCAGTGAGGCAGACCACATGTTCAGGAGTCCTTCACCATGATGATGTCCTGGGGATCAGTGTGACTGGCAGAGATGTAGTTCTTGCTCCAGCAGCAGGTTACTCCCAATGTGCCATTGTGATGATTTGACAACAGAGCACTGCCATGCCTTGGACACTCCACCTTCACCTAACTGGTGGAGTGCTTTGGAATCTCAACTCTCCCAACAGAGGTCCAATGAATTATTCCTTAAGTGTTTGTTCCAAAGCAAATGAGAGAAAGATTTGGAGGGTCCTTCTTTTAAAGGATAACGCCTACAGTTGATTTGACTAAAGAAAGCATGCTTTGGTGGTTCAGTCCCTGTTATTGGAACTAGTGGATTGTGCCTTCTGACATCATATTTAAATGTGTTGTGCTAAAGGAAGCAGAGACGACATAAAGGAAGAGAGATACATATTGAAAACAAGATGGTGGAATTTTCTTCCATAGGTGTGAGCTCACCATGTCTAAATGAGCTCTGCCCCTTCCATTATCAATAGCATCAAAGGCACTTTTGGTATGCAGCACCCTTGTGTGAGGTTAGTCCCTTTGGATTGGATGTGTCCTTTGATTCCTGTTTCTCCGTGCCAACTCCTGATGGGAGACTGGCTTAATAGAGAGGTTGTGACATAGCATCACAAATGATTAAGAAAACAGTCATACCTATCCAGTGTCCTTCCCTGCCACCTGTCAAACTGTCTGACCAGAATACACATAACCCTTCCACAGCTGAGCTGAACCCATACTACTGACACATATGATATCAAATCGATGTGGCTATGACAGATGCTAGCCACTAAATCCTAACTAAGGTATGGATTATATTTAACAAGTACAACTGCCACCAGGATAACAATTCTCATAGTTGTGTGGTTTTGGGAACAGGTGTGCATGTCTTAAATGCAACCTGTATGCTTGCTCGGCTCTCAGTGCAGCTGTCAGAGGGCACATCTAATCAGGTGCTGCAGGTCAGGGTACAGATTTAGCATATCACATGTATGCACTATGCTTTCGGCATGTGTTTTGTGGAGGGGGTGTCTGGTCAGCAGGCAACAGTCTTTGGGGGAGAATTGCCTGCATCAGGTAATATTTCATAAACATAAAAAAGGGCTCTAACACCCTTGCCAGGTGGCAATCCTTCTATTGAAATGACATGTGTGGAAAGGAGAACAGGGCTCTTATCTCCCATTGATGTTGCACTGCACAACAAACATGGATGTGGACATTTGTAAAACAAACAAAAAAAGCCTCCCTTAGACACAATTCCAAAGAATACACCCTATCTTAATAGTTGGGTTCAGATTAGTGAATTTGGATGAATACATTCAGTATTATATTATTGTTGAAGAGATGCACAAGTGAAAAAAACATTTCAGAGTTTCACTATCTATGAGGCTTGACAATGAAGAACGGAACATCTATGAATCACTAAATTAATATGAACATGGGCCTCAGATATATCTTAGATTTTCCTTGTTTCTCTCGTATCACTCTTTACTTGCCAATATCATATTCTTCTTCCTCGCTTACTAATACCATGTCATGTGACCTCTATATCCTCATGGGCTGCAAACATATGCATGCAACTTACTGAACACATCATGCATCAGTGCACTGTAATCCAAACAACCGTTTGCGCTCAGAAGGATTGTATTCCATCTAAAGTGATTCATGCTCTAAAGCTTACTTATAAATCCAAATGAAAATGCGTTGTGTGCAGTTTATAGTATGTTATAATACTATGTTTATTTGTTTCCTGTGGCAGGGTAAAGGATGGCTTCAGCATTAAACTCAATTTCAGTTCTTTTGACCTCCCATATTATTCAAGCGTTTTACATGTTTATGAGAGCATCGGAGTAACCAAGATTCTTAGAGGTTGGTGCAACATTTCTCTTTTAAGTGTAAAAATGTCACATTTTGTAAAAATCCATAAGAATCAACTACATTGCACGACAAACCAAATTCGAAACCTGAACTATGAACACCTCCACAAATATATATTAATAGGTCATCATGAAAAATGTTGATTCTTATGTTGTATTGCAAGTTATTTTAAGGCCTTTTATAAGCATGTTTTAGGTGAGTGATTATTCAACTAATTAAGATCCAAATATGTTCTAAAGGAATAGGTACATGCTAAGACATTTATTTGTATTGTACCAACTAATTCAATTTTGTAGACATAGGTTTGTGTTTCTTGAATGTGTTATTATTGCGTCTTCTGCGATAACATATATAACCATGCTACATCCATTACACCTCGTAGATGTGAAAAGATATGGTTTTAAGAGGGAAACCTTCCTGACCTTATAGGAGTTGTTGTGCATGCCCAAAGCCGTGTTCGATACCACCAGAGTAAAGTGCCATTTAGGTGACACTACCTCCTTTGGAGGCAACCAAAATTGACAGTGCAGAACTGATGCAAGGAACATTCTCTCCAAAGTGCAATATCTGCTTGAGTTGTAAACAGACTACTGGGCCAAATGGCAGGTATACAATGAATGATTATCTATATTGACAGAGTGACTATGCCACCTAATTAATACATTCAGTGAAAACAGGTCCGATACGAAAACAGAGTTAAAAAGATATGATATTTTGCAACAAAACCAATGAAATTCATCTTCTGTGCTAAGTGTTGATCCCCCCCTCCCATATATGTCCCCCATAATGTCCTTTTTTTATCTCATTGTTAATCCCTGCTGAGATGCCGTGCATGGGCTGAGCCTACCATCAAGACCAGTTGCCACATCCCTCGGTTGTTTCCTATGTCCACATTTCAACAATAATCCAAAAATACTGTGCGCATATTAGGAACACTGGCAATGGGCTTTGGAACGGAGGACCATGTGCCCCTAACTATTACATTATTCCCACTGGCCATGCGTACTGACCGATAGTTCAAGCCCTCTTTTCCCCTCCATTAATATCTGCAGTACATTCCGCGGGATTTCCCACTTTAACAAGCCATCCCTTCCGTCTTGTTTTGCTCCTCTATTTTTTCAAGATAATAATTTCTGCAGTTATACATAGTTTTGATATTAACAAACTCGACAATTCAAAACTCTTCTTCATACTAAGGGGGTAATTCATGGATTATTTGCGCAGAAAAAAACAGGATTTGTGCGCCATTCTACCCGCAAATCCCTGTTTAACAAATGGGGATTTGCGGGCAGAATGGCGCACAAATACCGATTTTTTCAGCGCAAATAATCCATGAATTACCCCCTAAATGTCATTTACCATGTGCACCCAACTTGCTTCCTTGTTCCCCTACACCCCCTTTGGTTAAATCCTCTTTGACCCTCTCCCAAAATCCAATTTCACTGGAAGGTGTGTGTGATACATTTATTTTTTTGCGCGTCTCGTAGTGTCTACATGAAATTGCCATGGAATCCCACAGGAATCCTCCAGTAAATTAACATATTTTGCCACAAACGAGCTCCCCAGGCCACCACAAACTCTACAACTACACATGTGGTGCTCTTTCCCCCTTCCCACCTCTACTCATATGTGAAATCACCCCTTTCCCTACTTCAAATCTAATTTTGAGAACTATTATTTTTCCACTTCCTCAGGCACTTAAAGCGGCTATCGCTTGCATCAAGGAAAGAAAAGGGTGGTTTCTCATTTCAGAAAAGCCTCACTGCTGTAAAACACATGAAACCTTTAATGGAAACGGGTCAAATAATATAAAAAATTACAGCACCTTTTTTTTCCCAAACCAACAAAAGACACTTCTACTGCGCTTTCTTTTACCCAAGTTGTTTATTAATACGTTTTGAACCGTTCAAAAGGTCCTCACAATGTCCAGTTGAGGGTTCAGAGGCAAGCAATTTCTTTGAAAAACTTCATCCAAATCGAGTCATTTTTTATTATTGTTTTTTTATTTAAAATGATATAGTTTATACATAGACTTTTCATTTAAATTGCATAAGACCTTTTACATTATTTACATATTAGAACACTATGCCCTATTCTCAGAAAAGCAACAGGGACCCAGAGGCACAGGAGTTACTTTAGGGAATTTGTGTGAGTTCCAAGATATTGTCAAGGAATTGTACAACTGTGTATATCACCTTATTGTTTTTGCCTTGAAGGAGTTTTAACCATTTTGAATCGCCTTGTTCTTGTTGTTCTGAGATCTTGAATAGATTTCCAAAGAGGGTTCTCTTGTCTGCTAGTGCAGGCCATATCATAATTAAATGGATGAGGGACTCTGTTATTTCTTTATTCTTGCAAAAGTGGCAAAACTTTTCCTCCTTTGTTATATTTCGAATTTGAGATAGTCTTTGTCTAGTAGGGAGGATATTTAGTCGTAGTTTCATGAAGCTTGTTCGAATGACTGGGTCTGGAAAGAGTTCCAAATAATGTGGGAGTTCATTCAGTGCTCGTATGTCAATTGAGCATTTTAAGTTCATTGAGTATGATGCCTTTTCTGCTATTGTTCTAGACCAATCATTGCACTGAAGCTTGATCTTTGCTCGCTGTGGCCGGTTTATCAACATTTCCTTCGTGATTTCTTCTTTTGTCAGTTGGTTGAGCAGCTTGTTCTTATATGCTTTCAAGCTGATATCGAGTCAATAAGTCAATTGTTGTTAGCAACAGAATTTTGGGAAAAGTCATTGCAAATAGGTCTTATGTTCACTATAGAGCACCAACTGTTATATATTTGCCCTTGAAACCCTTGAAATTCAGTGGATGTGGGAAGTTATGACCACCTAACTCAGTGTGTTCCTGTTGATGTCCCCCATAGTGCTATGCCCCCCATAATGCACTTGTGTATGTCATTGTACCCCCTTCCCTTTTCAGAGCCGCTAGAGAGCCAGGGGACCACTCCAGTGGTGATAGTGCGCAGTATAAATATCCTTTAACATTAACATTAACATTAACATTGACATTGTGAATCCCTTCTCTTATAATATGTATGTGTTCATGGGCTTTCCAACAGGAACGTGCCAAGTTAAGCTAGTCATAACTTCTGACATCTGTTGAATTTCAAGAGTTGTGCTGCATTAAATCTGTGCAAATTAACTGCACCTTAACTGAGTTTTTTTCAGTGAATTTCAAGGGTTTTATTATACTATATTATGTTTTATGGGCCATTAGCCACGGCCTTTGTATATATTTTAAAACAATACCACGGCATTAGCCATAGCCTTCAGCCTTGTTCAATGTGCATTTCCCCTCATTTGGGCCTACTAACCAGTGAGCATGGCCATGTACATTTTAAAACACTACCAAGCCAAAAGCCATGGCCTTCGGCCTAGTCCAGTGGCCCTGGCCTTAGGCCTTGTCCAGTGGCCACGGCCTTCAGCCTTGTCCACTGTACATGTTCCCCCAAAAGGTTTCTTTTGACCAAGTAGGTGGCTAGGGCCTTTGGCCTATAGCAAGGAGATGCCATTGGTGCTGTTCTACAGATATGTGTGTTAGCAGCAGCGCGTCAGAAAGCAAACCAGTCACAGTTAAAGGGCTCTGCACAGAGGTGTTTTAACAACTCTGCTTGAGGAGAACTTGTCCCCTAAGGGGGGCTACCCCCAGTTATATCCCTCTTGCCCTGTCCCTTAGGGGGTGTAAAGCGGAGCACTTCCCTAGTCCCATAGGAGGTAGTTCCTCGTTGGGCAGAAGGGGGGAATTCCTAGCATTTATCACAGCCCCCACCATATTTTCTCACAAACCCTGATTTACAGCCACAGGATTGTGTCATATTAAGTCTGGTCTTTTCAGTATACGCTGACCACTTATTAGAACTTCAGAATCTAATTCCTAGTTAATCAAAGGAGTACATTCTATTAAGAAGTTGACTTTAAATATGGAGCCTAACGTTCTGAATGTTATTCTATTATATACCATGATTTTTACTTTTGGGTTTTCTTCGTCATTTTCCACATATTCATACATTTCTCATACACCCTTGCAGAAAATATTGTAGAGAAGTGCTGTGAGTATGTTGTTTCATAACATCATCGCCCACATAGACCAAGTATGGCACACGTCTCCTGACAGGCTTGGGAAAATCAGCTGTTATTGATATGGGTGCATCCTGAAGACAGTTTAGGTATACATTAAAAAGGAGAAGTGTAATTACACAGCCTTGTTATAGGGAATTTCACAAATATATCTCATGGTTTCCTAGAAGTGACAAAGGCATTGGTTTCGGTGGGTAGTTGAATTAATATACCCAGATTGTCTTCATCAATACCTCGAGACAACAATGTGGTCCAGATATGTGCTGATTCACGTTGACAAGAACTAGGACAAGTCCCTGAAACCCAGCTACAGGACTTCCCTCAGATTCCATGTGCCCACAATTAATGACAGATTCACACTGTTCTAGAGGGTCAAATGTGTTGCAAAACCGTACCTGTACGAGAGAAATCCCAAGTTTACTGTCAACACTGACGGTAAACCTACAGAGGGCAATGCACCCATCAATTTAAAGGACACATCAGATAAAGAAATTGGCCAATAGCAAGCTGGATCTTAGAAACCACCCGTTTTGAAAATGCGGACTATTGAAAAGAGTAACCGTGTTGGGAGATTACTCAATAGAGCCTGAAAGACAATGACCAACAGGCTCAACATTTGATATAAAAGGACCACTAGGAACACAATCAGGGCAATGGGACTTAAGTGAGTACAGATCTCGAAAATGTTCTTTAACTTCAGCTAAGTCCAATAAATTATCTAAGCAGTGTAGTAGTTTAGCTGGATCAAGGTGTAAATCAAGACAATCCTGCTGAGAACTATATAGACCCAAAACAAGTGTAAACCACTTTGTTGTGCAACGTTTTGAAGTACATGCAAATGATCCTGCACAGAGGTTAAGGAGATATGAAAAGAAGTGACAAAGGCCACTAATTGCCAAAATCTTTGACAATCTTTAGTGGTACGAGCCAGTTGTAATTAAGCCCATTGCAATGTCTCTGCACCTGTTTTTCCTCAGGGTGAATATAAATAGTGTGTCATCCTTCAGGGTAGTATATACTCTCATCAAGATATAGTCCTTGTTTCGTTAAAGAAAAAAAATATATAATATGTTCCTCCTTTCACTTTCTGTGGTAAGATGTTTCAGCTAGCTGGCATTTCTGTTAGGCTACCTATCGTGTAGGGTTTTCTGTTTGAGGAACGTCCTTTGTCTATGCAGTTCCTCGTATATGCATGTAGTGTAGGAACTCTATGGGCCTCATTACGACCCTGGCGGAATGGGTTAAACGGCGCCGTAAAAGGCTGCAGCGCCGTTCAACCCGTTCCGCCACATTACGAGGTCCCCTCGTGGGACACGTTAGGCACGCCTGGGAAAACCAGGCGTGCATACCGAGTCCCGCGAGGGGAAGAGGGAGCAAACAACGGGCCATCTCGTAATGGCCCGTTGTTTACTCCCTCTCCCATTCCCATTCAGTCCTATGGAGGCTGAAATGGGAATGGGGATGAACCGTGTCCGTGTCCTCGAGTGAGGAATTACCGGACCATCCAAACTCGGAATGGTCCGGTAAGTCCTCATTCCGAGGACACGGACACGGATGCGGTTTTGCCGGCAGCCATGCCGCAAATTGCGGCATGGCTACCGGCATAACTTGTAATGAGGGCCTATATCTGCAAGAGCGGCGCATGATGAAAGTATAGGGACATGTAGTGCTATCCCCTGCAGCTGGCACTGACTGCAATTCTGTATCCTTTATTGGGGTGCTAAGTTGATAGGCATTGATTGGCTTTGTGTCCTCGTTGTTGCCACGTGAACACGTTCTTTTTTTGCATGTGAACTGTAAATAAATACACTTATTTTAGTGAAGGAAAATAAAACATTGTGCAAGTTTCAGAATTTTCAAATATTAAAACTGGGTACTTGTTGTTAATATTTACTACATTGACTGTTATGTCTCTTTCAGCTTCTCTCTCAGGTACTAACCCAGGCACAGTACGCATATTTTCAAATCAAGCAACAGCAGAGTTTGCTACCGACTCCTCTACATACTACACATTTCAAGCAATGTATACAACATTCATCAAAAGTGATATTAGCAGTGAGTAGATATTTTTCATAAGGGAAACATGTTTTCAATATGCATATGTTTCTACAGTGGTTTCTTGCATACTCTTTTAAATTGTGTTTTCTTTTTATTAGCTTAAATTCAAGGGACTGCAACCACTGTATTGCCAGATATTTCAGATTAGCACTATTTATTGAGTTATTTATGTATTCTTCGCTTGTTAGGCATACTTTAAAACTAGATACTTTTTTCAAATTGCCCACAGGGCAACAGGGAGTGGACAAGGGGATGAGAAACAATAAAATACATAACAAAAATATTAAATGCAGTGGGGGATACAAACCTACTATGCCTTGCTGAGTGTTCAGAATGTGCAAGTGCAGAAGGGAGTGGGAATGGGATAGCTGCTGGGGTGGTCATGGGTGAGCAACAGGTGAAGTGCAATGTAAGGCCTCTCTTGGCCCTCCTAATGCTCCCACCTGTGAGACCAAAATCTTCGGGGTCATCTTCGACTCCACATTCTCCTTTTATCCTCACATCTCTGACGTCTCTAAGAAGTCTCACTATCAGCTGCACCTCCTCAGAGGTAGTCTTCTTTTCGTCTCCTTCACCCAGAAGCTCACTGTCTCCAGAGCTCTGATTCTCTCTAGGCTGGACCTTTGCAACTGCCTCTTTCAAAATCTGCCTGCTTCTATTCTCCGCCCTCTGCAACTCATCCAGAACAGGACTGCGAGACTTGTCCTTGGCCTCAAGCCCAAGGATCGTATCTCTCCAGGACAGAAATCTCTGCATTGGTTCCCAGTGGCTGCGAGGATTAAGTTGAAAACCCTCTTCATTGTCCATAAGGCCTTCAGGGACATGGGGCCTCAATACATTCAACTCTCTCTTCCTAAATATCATCCTTCTCAATCTTTTTGCTCATCCGCCTTCAACTCCCTCCAGGTCAGACGCTTCTTCAAGCAATGAGTTGGTGGTAGATATCTTTCTTCGGCTGGGGCCTCCCTTTGGAACAGCCTCCCTACCTCCCTGAAACTTGAGGAGAATCACCTCGGTTCCAGAAGCACCTCAAAACCTTTCTCTTTGCTTCTGCATTTTTTCCTCCTCCCCCCTGCTGACTTCCTGGCTGATACTGATTACCTGGCCACCCTCTGATCTCGGGCCCAGGACCCCTCCCCGTCAGTCACACTCCTGCACTGCCTTCCTGGCAACCCCCGCACTTGGGGACTGTTTCTTTATACCTACAGTCCCACTACCAGCATTTGACACCTGTTGTCTGCACTTACCCTTGCACTTTCCACCTGCTGGCCGTACTTTTACTTTGTTATCTAATGTATTATCCCATGCACTGCACTGTCCTCTCCCTCCTCTCCCTCCGCACTTTCCTCCTTCCCCTTCCCATGCACTTGCGAGATCTGAATGACACCTGGCCTAGTAGGATCGTCGTCTGTCTTCCTCTGTTCCCCCTCCCTTGCCTCGTCGCGCCTTGAAACACTTGTGTATAGGCGATGTTATAAATGCCATATCATATCATATCATAAGGCAAGTGTGAGCCTCAATGGGTGAAGAGTGAGCCAAGGCAAGTGCTGAGGATAGACAGAAGCTGGAGACTATTCAGTGTTGGAGGTCGGGGCCCGAGGATGTATAAGGGCCCTGAGCACCAAACAAGCAATTGTGAGATTAGCAGAGGAGAGAGGGAGGGAAGGAGAAGGTAAAGAGGAACGTCTTGAGGACCTTCCAGAATTTATAAAAGTCCTGCTCAACACGAAGATGGAGTGGGAGGCTGTTCCAATATTTAGTAAGAGAGCGTTTCAGATAGTGTGGTCCCTGGTACAAGACAGCCTTGTGGATGATACAGAGGGATTTGAATGTAATCTGTGAAGCAACCGGGAGCCAGTGAAGACATTTTAGGGCAGGAGATATGCGTTCCCTGATTTTGAGGCCAATGATAACTCTTGCTGGCCTATTCTGGATTAGCTGGAGGGGTCACAGAGTGGGGGAAGATAGATTCAGGAGGAGCCTTTTGCAATAGTCAAGTCTAGAGAGAACCAGGGCTAGGGTAACATTGATCTTCTGGGGGAAGGTGAGAAAAGGTAGAATTCCTTTGAGAAGGAAGAGCTGAAAGTGGGACATCTTGGCAATGTCATGAGGGCAAGAAAGGTAGGAGAGAGAGGAGTCAAAGACGCCAAGGTTTCTGGCTTCAGAAGTGGGAGCAGGGGAGAGTCCATGGAAGAAGGCCAATGTCTCTACCTACTTATGGTGCTTGCTAGAGCTGGTGGGCATGTCATCTGGAGACACAGAGATGCAGACCCTTATTGTATGATTTTAATTATGACAGCTCTTTTCCCATGAAACATATCACAACACATGAAATTAATCATGTAACTATGTATCTGCAAATCCATGAAATTTAAGTTGTTCCAACATTTCACTGAATGTTTGGAGAGGTAGGGTTGTGTGTGTGTGTGTGTGTGTGTGTGTGTGTGTGTGTGTGAATGTTCAGAGAATTGGTTAAACATGTGTTTTACAGTTTGTGGTTGCCTTGCTGAACATTAACCAGGACAACATGTCAAAGTGGTTTCCAATGTACTACTAGGAAAACAATTGTGTTAATTTCAGGGATTGGAAAAAAGATTGTAGTCTTTGTCTGGGATGGTGTGATCCCTCAAATCCTGTACAAGGACATTGTAGCCATTTAATATCGGGAAACGGACAAAGAAAGGTTTCCTGATCCTCTGCCTTGTAATGTAAATATGTAGTGCAAAGCTGCCCCTAGTAAATACCTATGTGATGATGCAATGCAGAGGACAAGCAGGGGAATTTCCAAGTTCTCAGTGTGGATTATATTGTGGAGTGCAACGAGGAGGAAATGGGCATTGACAACTGCTCCATGTTTGCCCCTCCCCAGTTTCATCATCTTCAACTTTCGTGCTTGGTGAGATGGTTCCAGACCCTCTTCCTTTTATCACACCCTCAACCCTAGTCGAGAAAGCAAGAAAGGGACTTTGAGAAGAGAGAGGGAGGACGTTGTTGTGCACGAACGCCGATGGCGGCTCTTTAGTAGAGCATTGATAGCCAGATCCCGAGACAGTGGGTAAACACTCCTAGGCATCATTTTGACAGTCGCCGATTTAAGATCCTTGCTGCAGAGGAGGTGGTGGGCACTTAGCAACATATTTTATGCACTGATGCTCCTCGATTCTCCCATTATTGGAGCCTGAGTTCCAGCGGAGTGAGTGGGAAAATAGTGGGCGCCAGGTAAGTGCCACCTCTAGAGGGACTGTGATTGCCAGGCAGTGCTCAACTGCAACAGTAATGTGATTGGGGGGGCAGTGAGACCCATGGGACCCTCGTGTGGATCTTGTGCCTTTATATTGGGCCCCTACCCCACTGGAATTTTCATGCGAGTGCTAGCCACGAGATCGCGTGGGGAGGAGACATCTGTACTGTCAGTCTGGATCCTTGTGAGCTGCATCACAACCTCTGCCGCATGGGGTGCTGAACTTGTTGTGTCTCCCCTCTGGTGCTGTGGGGAATGGAGACTCGCTGAGATCTGCGGCAAGTGCTGGCTGGGCCAGTGACCATTCCAAATCATACATAGGCACTGCAGGACTATGCCATCTTGGTCAGTAAGGGCTCTTTATTGGAGTGTGGGGCATGCTGAAGCATTGATGGTGTTTCCCCAGACATTTGCCAACCAAACCTGACCCACTCATTTGTTTGCTGGTGTGCCATATGCCGCTGCTTCATTGCTGGTCTGCTGTGCATCAGGGGTCGCTTGCAGCCTCTATCCCATGTGGGGCTGAGCTATACTTATGTTGGCCACTGGAAGCCGTTGGCCTCAATTGTGCTGTTTATTGCCTGAAGGGATTGCCAAGGGTTGACCCGTACTTTCTGTGGTGCTGGATGCTTTTAATCCTAAACTGCCCAATCGAGACTGATTTGAACAAGTTGCTGAATCCCCACACACGTGGCACTTTTTATACTGTCTCCTCCCATGCTGGGAAGATACTCCCTGGGTAACTATGGTCAGGGCTGTGCTCCCTCTTGCATACTGCTGAGGGATGTAATACCTACCTCCAGTACTGTTGTTTGTCACCTCCTAGGGGAGGAGGCAGTAGTGGCATAATCCTTCTCTGTGCCTGCGGACTGAGAATACTGTGGAGGACAGAGATGACTTGGGGGGCAGGAAAAAGCAAAGTTCTATTAACATGTATGCTAAATCTGCACTGAAGACCCCGGCCACCATGACTAGTGCCACATCTACAGAGGAGACTGTGGAGCCTATTGAAATAACAGAGACTCAACGGATGATGGTATGCATGTAGGAGGGTTTGTCTGCCATCCATAGCAAACTAGATGACATCAATGGCATGATCAGCTCCATCAAGGCACAAATGGAGAAGGAGGACTTGCGCCTTCCCGGGGCGGCGTAGACCAGAGTAGCAGTGACTGAAGATGATATTTCCATGCTAAAAACTGAGATGGCAGCCCTGGCCAAGCAGGTTCAGTACGTGACCAGAAAGAATCATGAGCTGAAGTCTCTATCGCACCACAACAATATTCTAATTATTAGTGTCCCGGAGAACAACTTGGAGGGCTCTATGGAGGAGTTTGTGGAGCAAACTATTATTCCCTTGCTAGGCATGCCCAAGTTATCACCAGAGTTTTTGATTGAACATGTGCACCACTGATTGGCACCTAAACCGAAACCTGTGGTGCCTCCTTGACTGATAATTGCCAGAATTCCAAATTACCGGGATCGATACGCCTACCTGAGGACTACACCAGAGAAGGGAGGTGCACATTTATCCAGACTTGTCCATAGCAGTAGAGGAGAATATTTTTGGCTGTGAAACAAAGGCTCAGGAAATTCAGCACAAAATATGCGATGTTACACCCAGCTAAACTGCACATTGAACTTAAGGGCCAAATGATTCCCGAGGAAACCATGAAATTCCTGTATGAACGCTCTGATATGCCTTGAATCCTTGTTTCTCTACTGTTGGTTATAGTTGGGCTTCCTCAGGTAATAGTTCCTCCTGTGTGCTGTGATGTTGGAGTTTCCTGAATTTGAGTTGTCCTGCTTTGGCTGTATTATGGGTTTCATAGCAGAACTGTGCCCTGTGTTGGGTTTTCTTTTTTTCTCTTTGACCTTAGAGAATTACTACTGTCTGACATTATGGGATTCAATTGCTGTTATTGGGCCCGGGGTGAAGACAGCGCACCAGTCTCCCCACACAATGATGCAATGTTCTGTTGGGCTGTGGTTTAGGGGGAACAATTCACCTGGTTTGGGGTGGATGAGGGAGATTGGTAGGGAGTCATAATGGGGATTCAAAATGCACTTAGTTGGGATGCTGAAGCACTTCAGCTACATGGATGGTGTGGGGGAAGCAGTTGGTTAAGAACTTATTTGGTAATGACATGCAGACTGGGGATATTGCCTGTGTTAGTGCGTGTGGATGGGTGAACCCATGTGTATGAGATGGAACGTGCATGGGCTTGGGAACTCGATCAAGTGGCAGAAACTGATGCTTTATGTGGAGCGCCACAGAATTAGTTCTACTGGAGACTCATGCTCTGGCCGCTGTGCGTGAGGGGCTAGCTAAGAATTGGGGCAGGAATAGGTTTTACACCATGTACTCTACACAATCCAGGGGGGTAATGATTCTGCTTCAGAGATCTGTGCCCTTTCAGCATAAGAAGATTCATTCACACATGCAGGGGTGGTATGTGTTGGTATATGGGGTGCTTGCTGTGGGGAGGTGATTTTGCTGAATGTCTACAGTCCCAATGAGGATGAGCCTGCATTTTATACTGAGCTTTTTGACATGCTGGCCCTCCAATGCTTGGTGCCCTTATAATGGGGAGGTGACTTTAACACCATTTTAGACATGTATCTAGAAAGATCTGGCCGGTCTCACAGGGTGCTTACTGGAGCGGCGCTTAAGGTACGTCGGGGAATGGCTCATCTGGTTTTGGTTGACTCTTGGAGGGCTAATCAACTTGGGGACAGGGCCTACTAGTGTTACTCTTCTGTACACAATTCTTTCAGTCACATAGACCTCTGGCTTGTCTCTGATGCCCTTCATGGTGGGATCTCTGATACAACCGTACTGCCCAGGACATATTAAGACCATTCTCCTGTTTTGATTGTGTTACGGATGTTGCAATGTGGATAATCTTACCGAGCATGTTATTTTGAGATGAATATGGGTTCGGTCTCCTTGGGGGGTACCCTGTGGGAGGCCTTAAAAGCTTATATTCGGGGGGTTGTGATGGCCACAGAGTTTGGGAGTCTCTGTATCATTAGGCAGGACATTAGGGATAGTGAGAATAACCTCTGCTGTTTGGAGCAGCAGCAGTCGTCTCACCCCCACCCCCATTTTACAGATAAAAGAAGCATTAGATCACTTTAGGGACAATGCAGATAGGGAACTGTGTTTTATGGAGACCCCAGCGGCAGCGAGGAGATACAGAGAAGTGGAGAGACTGGATTGGCTGCTCGTTCGAGCAGCTTGCCAGGTGGTTTGGGGCCGTTGTATAGCAATCATTAAGAACAGGGTAGGCTGCATAGTTCATACACTGGCTGAAATTAATAAAGAGTTTGAAGACTTTTATGCAGAACTATACACAAACTACAATACTTGTACTGTGACTGACATTAATATATTTCTGGAGAGTCTCCCACTCACGCAATTATCGCCAGTTGCCAGTGCCCTACTGGAACTCCCCATCTGCCAAGAGGAAATCTGTCAAGTTATCGATTTTCTACCTACAGGGAAGGCACCTCACCCTGATGGCCTGGTTGCCGAACTTTATAAGCATTTCAAAGCTTCTCCGGTGCCCTATCTGCACAAGGTATGGATGAATCCTTAGAGCCTTCCAGGCTCCCCAATACCATGTGAGAAGTGGTTATTACAGTACTGCTGAAGCCTGATAAATCGGAAGAATGTGGTTGATATTGTCCTCTCTCTTTAATCAACTCAGACATTAAGATTTGTACTAAGATTTTAGCCACTCGCTTGACGCCTTTCATGCCTCATGTCATTCACCATGACCAATCTGGGTTCATTCCTGGGTGCTCTACTACACTCAATTTGTTCAATATACTGTCTCAAATTGACACTGAAGTACAGACAGTAGTGGCCACCTTAGATATCTGAAAGGCTTTTGATTCAGTCTTGTGGTGCTTCATGTATGCAGTATTAGAGAAGTGCCAATTAGGCCCCAACTTTGCCTCATATGTTCGATTGCTTTACACTTCTCCTTTTGCTGGGGTCTGTTCAAAGGGGATGTTGTTGTCCCCATTACACATAGCCAGGGGCATGCATCAAGGCTGCCCATTATCGCCCTTATTGTTTGCCATAGTGATAGAGCCACTGGCCGACCTTATCAGACACAAGCACAGACATAGAGGCATTTGGCTCTCTGGGAGCTGGAGGTCATTTCACTTTTTATTTATTTTTATTTTACTTGTTACAATTTACAAAAAATGTTTACAAGAAAGAAAAAGAAAAAGAGAATGTGATGTAATTCTCAGCTTCGACTGTCCCATCATTTCATCTGCTAGATTACGTCGGGAGTCCAGAGTAACCCCCAGACAGATCTTTTCGAGTCACAGCCCACGGCATGGTTCCATTTTAAACTCTTAGAGTTTCAAGTTCATGAACTGGGAGACCGCTATCACATAACTGATGTTATCCCCCTCAATTAAGCGGTCAACCAGTCTTCCTTGTTGCACGTTCTTGACTCCTTGAACAGATGCCCCAAGTGCGCCATTCTCAGCCTTGACAGGGAGGAACAGGCTAGTAATAAATGTCGAAGTGTCTCTAGTTGTGTTTTGTTTTTACAAAATCGACAACTAGTGTCAGTTGTTAATTTCTAATCGTTCTAATCTCGTTTGTTGGAAGGAGATTCATTCGCACTCTTAAGAAGGTATCTCGCAGCATCTTGCTTGGGAATTTTTTTAAGTAATTCGGTAAGTCGTTTAAGCCTCTCGTTATTGGTGGCAAATGGCTTATCAATTTGCTTCTTTGATCCAGAGATGTAGTCTGTATCCAGTCTTGTTCCTGCAGTTTTTGTTTTACTTTATTTGGATTCTGAATGAGTTCCTCCTCAGAGCTGTTTATTTCTACAAGGGTTTTTTGATGTTCTTTCATCCAACACATCAGAATTTTACTTTTCTGATCTTCGATTTCCGTGTGAATGATGGACATTACATTCGGGCAAGTGGTAATCAGGGACTTCCTATATAACATTAATGGATTTCTGTCAACCATCAATTCCAATGATTGCAGACATAGTTCCTGACGTATGGTCTTTACTGCTGTTGATTGCAGTAAATTCAAGGTGTGTTTCCAAAACAAACCTTCTAGGTGTTTCCAGAAATCTTGCGGAATCATCAGCAATGCGTCTGCACCGTAGATCAAAGACGGGACCACCTTCCCCTTATAAAATTGGATCAGGGGGATAGTTGTAAATCGGCCAAATCTTCTGTCGATTATTTTAGCTTGACTTGCCAATTTTTTTGCCTTTTCCAAAAGGTGGAGTTGCATGGGACGCTCTTGTTTGTTATTGCTGAGGATTAACCCCAGATATTTGAATTGTACCACTTGTTCTATTTTCTCACCTTACAGGTTGCAACTAAAGTTCTCAATGCGGGTAGTTTGTTTCTCCATGGTCATGACTTTAGCCTTGTTAATCTCTAAATTCTTCTTCTTTATATATAACGCCAACTCATTTAGTTGGCGTTGAAGACCAATCGGAGTGTAGTCCATTAAAATAAGGTCATCCACACAGAGTAATCTTGGGATCTTAACCTTCCCCGCTGTAGGTGGGAAAGACCGGATCTCCTGGCCGCTTTCTTCAATGTCCCAAAGATATGAGTTAAAGAATGTTGGTGCAAGAGGGCACCCTTGCTTCACTCCTCTTGCCGTTGGGATTGACTCAGATAACATCCCCCCTTGATTTAGACACACTCTGATAGTAGTGTCTTGATGGAGGACTCTAATAGGCCCTAAGATCTTTTCCGGGCAGTTTCTCAGTATTAATTTTCCCCAGAGTGTTTCACCATTGACCTTGTCAAAAGCCTGGACCAGGTCAATAAAAGCAAGATGGATCTTTGGGTTTCCTTCTTGAATCTTACTTTTTAAGGTGGTTAGTAGGAGAATGTTGGGTGCAGTTCCCCATCTTTCACAAACCCTGATTGTAGGGGGTCCTCGTGTCCAGATTTCCTAGACCATTTTTGAAAGTTTTCTAGCAACAGTGAGCCAAACACTTTCCCAACTACATCTAGTAGTGCGATTGGTCGGTAGTTCTTAGGTTGGTCTCTAGGTCCCGATTTGTAAATCGGAACTATTGTTGCTGTGGTCCATGAAGCAGGTATCGATCTTGTTTCAATGCAGTTTTTAATTACCTCATGTATAAAAATTGTCCATTCAGTAAAATGTTCCTTCAAGTCTGCATTGGTAATGCCATCGGGCCCTGGGGCCCTTGAGTTGTTCAGTTGGACAAGTTTTCTTTTTATGTCCTCCAAATCCCAAGTATTCTCCCATGATGATTTTAGCAGTTCATGGTTATGAGACAGATTTGGCCATTCATGATTGGGAGGAATGGGATATCCCTTTTTCTGAAATACTTTCTTGAAGTAGGCCAACCAGGCTTCTTCTCCCACAAAATGATTTATGGAATTATTTTGTGGGCCTGAAATAGTTCTAATTTGAGTCCAAAATTCTCTGGTTTTCCTACTGCAGATTATCTTCAGCATACCAGCACCATCGGCTTGATTCATGTTTTCTCTGTGATGTATTAGCCAATTTTTGTAGGTCCTTGTTACTGTTTTTAGTTTGTTCAACAATTCAGGAGTAGATGTTTCTTAGCTTTTCGCTTTAGTTTCCTCCATTTTTTTCTTTCTTCAACAATTCTTTTGTTGAATTCATGTAGATGGATTTTTGACATATCGTTTGGCCAAGACTTTCTTTTAACTTCATAGACTTCTAGCAGAGGTTGATAATCAATGTTAATTTTCATGACTACTTGCTCATTTGTCCTGCTGATGTTTATATATGAGTCTGTAAGTTCCACAACTGCATTGGACGTCAGTCTTAACTTTGTACCACTGTTACACACCTCAATTTTCACTTCCATTTTCGATCTTACTTTTCTTGTACATGCCCATTTTACCTTTCCCATGTCGGTATTCTCGGGTTATTTCTATGTATTGATGTTTCTAAACTCTGCAGATCCCAAGAGGTCATTGCCTTGATCCAAAGATGCCCACGTACCATGTTCAATGGTACCTTTTTATCAGTCTCGTACAACAGATTAGTTTTCGGGCAGACCACGTTAAGGTCTTCACATAGAATGCCAAATTTCGGCGTCCACTCCAGATGTATTCTTTCTAAGATGTTATCTGCCATTTTCAGATAGTACTCTTTTTTTATCGCTGCAGGGTTCCAATATGTATTCACCACAATTATTGCTTCTTCTTTTACAGTGTGTTGACTATTTTCTAACAACTGCTTTGACCAATTCAAAAGAGACACTTGAAAATGGCTGTTTGAGATCACTGATTCAGCATAGTGTAGTCCCGATCCAGATCTAATAGCGGTCAACAGACCTGAGGAGGGTTGTCCCTTTTCCAAACGATCAGTGGGGGCCAGGTGGGTTTCATAACCCTCCAAAAATGCTTTCTTAGTTAGCCACGTCTCCTGGAGACAAATGATGTCAAACTCACCCAAGTTAACATCGCTCTTTGTCAAGAGATGGCTAAATCCCCTGGTATTCCAACATGCCATGATGATGTTATCCTTTCCTAAGGCCTTCAAATCCTCAGTCCCAGATTCTGCCTTACTGTCCTTCTGTGTCTTGCATGGCTAACTTCTTTTCCCTGGTGCTTTCCCCGCACCATTTGTATACTTCACTTCTTCTCCAACCTCAGAATGTTTTCTTGCCGCTGCTCGCTCAGTGTCCATTTCAATAACTTCTTTGGCAAATGTGATTTTTATTTTCCGCAGGGGACCTTTTGGGTATCTGTCGTTGTTCAAAACATCCTGATAAATATTTCCATCTTCACTCGCTTTGTTTGATTTCGCTCTTTGATCATCTCTTTCTAGGGCGCTTAACTGCTTCTCATTCCTGGTAGTTTCCTTTCTTTGTGTCCGCCCTTTAGTTGATCAGAGAGCGGTGTCGTCCTGACAGGTAGATGATTTCTTTAATCTTGGTCTCAGGTTGTCATTTTGCACCTGGTGTTGCAATGTTTGTTCTGCGCTGGCACCACATTTTCAACAGTTCCACAAATCGTAACCTAACATTTGAAAACTTTCTTGTTCTGAGATCAACATTAGTCTAATTATAGGGGAGGGAATATGCAGATAGACACAGTCTCTTTTACCCAAGCTAAACTCCACGATCTTTATGTCTTCCGTATTAATCTGCCTCAATTTTGGAATACAATTTATTAGTGCCATGATGTTTTTCCAATTCAGCATCAGATTATCTCTGATCTCCCCTACCCTTTCCAGTTTAAAAGTCCTTTCACTGCCTATCTTTTTGCTGTATGGGATATGGGTATCTTGTTCTTTGACTATAGCTTGCTTTCGGTCAGCTCTTATGTTATGTCCCCTATTGTGATCCAATGTGAATCTACTCTTTTCCTCTTTATTAACATGAGTTACTGAATGCGACTTTTCCCATTTCCGAGTATTGATCTCTCCCTTGGTGTATGGGACCGTAGGCCTTAAATTTGTTACTGAGACAGTCCTACTGCTCCTTTTGTGATCATTCTCCAGGTTCTCAGTTTCTAGAGGGTGCAGGTTCAAGAGTTGTTCTCCTGCATGTGCCTTTACTGCTTTTTCCCGTCTTTCTGCCAAAGTAAGGAATGGGCTCAATTGCTGTGAATCTTTGTTTACTTCATTTCCACGGTCCTTTCTCAAGATCTTCACTTGTTGGATCTCTCTTGGGGATTCTAGCTCCGAACTTACAACCCAGTATACCTATAGGTCTAGTAGGTCAATACTCTCTTCGGAGTCATCGATGATCTGATGCTTCTTAGCTAAACTATCGGCCGATCTCGCTTCTTCTGAGTTAGATGGTTCCGAACCTGAAAGACCACTGATCTGTTTCCAGCCTCTTTTCTCACCCGGGCTTTTATTCTCTGGTTTTCTGTTTGGTCCTTTGCTAAAACTGGCTGTGGGGGCTGAGCTTCTTCTATTTTTACATGTTCCCCTCGCTTATTCACTGGTCTTTTTCCCTTTACAAAAAGCGGATATAATTTCGAGGTCATCCCTTGATTTTCAATTTATTTTTGAACAGAGGTTACTTTGGACTGTGACCCCCGGGGATTAATTTGTGTCTCTGTTTCCAGTTCCTCCACAATTTCAACCGTGGCAAGTGTGCTGTTTTCACCAGTCGTGGTTACAGATCCATTGGATGGTTGTTTCTTGGATGTAGACGGGGGTGGGGGGAACCTCTGTTCTTTCTGTGCTTTTGATTGCGGGACCGTTTTCAAGACTTTGTTGGAATCCCCTAAATAATTCAATTTGACTGTTTCATTCCAATATTCACTCAATGACTGTCCATCTTCTACAGCAACTATATCTGGAGCTACTTTTGCACGTTCCTCCGACTGTACGACAGTCGGGGCGTTCCCTGAAGTCGTTTTATTCTCCTCTACCACAGCTAGTTTCTCTGGGTTTCCTATGATGTGACCCTGTGATTTATTAGATGGTGCAAGCCCACCACCTCTCGTTTCTAGGGCCGTAATATACCCTTCGATGTATGCCATTTTTGTGTAGAGCATTGCCACCAAAGTTGTCTGCGCCTTTAAGGTATCATGAATAGATTCATATAATTTACAAAAAGGTGTCAGGGCTATTGTTGAGGCTGTCATCACTGTTATGATATCCCCTTTTTTTGTGGAAGTTTCTTTTTCATTACTAAAGTCCATGATTGAAGATCTTCAGCTTCGCGAAGGAGAATGTAAGTGAATATTGGGCATGATGTTCGGTCCCTGCTCTACATTCTGTATAGACTTCTCAGCACCACTACCCCCGTCCAGTGAGACTCTTGGCGGTACCTTCCTTTGAGCCTCACTCATCATTGGTATTTCCCTTGAGTTAGGTCTCAAATTTGTTTCTCTTAAAGGGAGGTCTTTGCCACATACCATTGTGTCAGTTGCTTCTTGACTTGGGGTTACCTCTATGCTCTTGTTTGTGTTTATCTTAGTGGTTTCACACAGGCCCAAGACACGGCTAGTTGCTGTATAGTTTTTACTCGCCACAGGGATAGATATCCGGGACTTCGCTGTTTCCTCCTGTAGTTGTTTATTTAGAGTGAATGTAGTTTGTTAATTCCGTTAAAATTGTAATTCGGGTTCCTTGAAATAACGAATCCCTGTTCTTAAAGATGTGTGGGGGGTGTACTCTATTGTTCCTGACCAAGCACAACCCCCCTCCCCGGGTGACTTCTCATTCGGGGGTATACTTACCCCATCTAGTAAGTCCGCATCAGACACTTCCTCAGTCTGCATTTGATTTTCCCTTACTGTTTTTTGAAAAAATCTTGCCACAGGATTTAGACTACAAATGTTGTCCTTCGTCCCAAGATAGTTTTACGGGTTGCTCTCTTGTTTATTGACTTTGAATTTTCCTGCTAAGACATATTACGTGGCGATATCATTGTTCTTTTTATGCTGCCTTTTCTAGCAGGTTTTTTCCGAGTGTGTTTGTCTGAGGAATCCAGAGTCATAGGTTCATCCTCTGATAAAAGAGGGTTATTACTTTTGACTGCTTCTTCAGTTTCACCCCTATTACGTTCTCCTACTCCATTTTCTATGCCTGCATTTATTTCATTTTCATCGGTGGTCTCTGAGACTTGGATATCACCTGGTGATATTGAGTTCTCTTGTCGAGTTTCTTCACACGGGCTACTCAGATCTGGCCCTGACGTTAGAGGGTTGATCTGTATGTTGACTTTTATCAAATTATTTAAATTTGAATTCACTTTAGCTTCAGTCATACTTTGGACTACGTTGGACATTTCCAAACATGAGTCCATTGTCAACCCCTCCGAAGGCAGGCCCTGTAAGCTTGTCTCAGGAGCCACTCCCCCCACGGCTCCCGCCGACATCGATCCCCTCCCTCATCGACGCGAGGCAGCTCCTCACCACCCGCTGTCTGCTCCGTGGCTCCCACTCTCTCGGGGCCCCTCCCCTCGGAGACCGCAGGAGCGGCAGCGGCTCCCTCAGGAGGGGCAGGGATGGCCCCTCGCTCTCACCGGGCAGCTCCACTGCTCCGACTCCCCTTGCCCCAGTGGGGAGTGAACCAATCTCTGCCTCCCCCGCCCCCTCTCCGGATCTGCTGCCAGGTAAGAGGGACAGCAAGGTTGGGGGGAAGATTGGGGAAATGTTTGCATTTCGGAGGGAGAGGAGGGAGAAGCCGAGTCGCAGTCGTCTTCCGCATTCTCTTCCTCAGATCCGGTCAGAGGACTTTCAATTGTTTTATCCAGGTGTGATGGTGAGACAGAGCAACTTGGATTACCAATGCTAGTGGAAGTCATTTTTGGAAATAGAACATTTTTTGTTGCATACCCGTCTCGACCTGTATGTTTATTGGTGACGCCGATAGTAGTCGCCGTTGGCGCAGTCAGGGTAGCTGCTTCAGCGGGCTTCTCTTATCCAGGCCAGAGTCCTCACGACTAGGTCGTTTGCTCCGCATACTCCGGCCAGCATCCTCCATATTTTATCACCAGCGGGTGGTCCCCGTGCAGCCCCGGACTGCACCAGACTGCTTCCACCTCAGCTTCCAACTCTGCGCCCGCTCCACGGTGTGTGGTGGTTTTTCAAGGGTGGGCTCCTCCTCCAGGCACCAGTAGCAATGGACAACAGACTGCACAACACAGAGGGACTGCACCAGACTGCTTCCACCTCAGCTTCCAACTCCGCCGGTCATTTCACTTTATGCCAATGACACCTTACTGTATGTCCATGATCCACAGGCACACCTAGGGATCATTACGCAAAATGTTGGTATCTTTGGTGAAATGTCTGGTCTCCCGGTTAATTGTAGTACATCTGAGCTGTTTACCCTCACAGATTCTGTAAGTAGGCCTCCTGGCCTACTTGCTTTCTCATGGGTTCCAACTGGAATTTAGTACTTAGGGGTCAAGATAGCTAGACACCACATTGCACTACTAGATGGTAATTATACTAAATATCTAGTGTGTCTCACATCTCAATTTGGGACTTGGAAGACGTTGCTTCTGACTATTGCTGGGGAAATAGCCTTGCTTAAAATGACAGTCAGAAGAGGGCCCTTATATATGCTGCCAGTATATCCTGTATTGTGTCCGGCCAAGCACAAGCTACCCTTATTATGACCCTGTAGATCCCTGCTCTGCTTACTGCATCAACTTTATGTCCATACCTACAGCAATGGCTACTGATCGTGTGGCACCCAACCAGCATCAATTGCACAGAAGTTCGTATTTAAAAGTTTACGCCTGCAACCATTCTAAAATAGCCAACACTGTGCTCGGCATATGTTGCTAAGCAACGTGTCCTCTGCTGTACCAGCATGTTCCCATTGGCCCAGCTCACCCAGTTGATCCAATCAGGTAGCCGGCCCACACCAGAAGGCCACACTAAAAGGCCAGATCCTGATCCTGCCATAAAGCTCGTCTTCGATGGGAGGGTAGGAGCCCGTGCTGCATCACCCCAACATCTGCTTCTGGAGAAGTGCACCCTCATATATGCTGCGGTATCTCCTGGATTGCATTCGGGTAAGCACAAGCTACCCCTATTATGATGCCGTAGATCCCCGTTCTTCTAACTGCAACAACTTTATTGTTGATACCCGCAGCAACAGATACTGGTCGTATGGAACCCCTACAGCATCAATTGAACTGAAGTTCATATTTGAAATTGTACTCCTGCAACCATTCTAAAATGCCAGACACCGGGCTCTGCATATGTTGCTAAGCAACGCATCCTCTGCCATCCCAGCACGTTGCTATTGGACCAGCTTGCCCATTTCTGACCTAAACAGGTGTGCCGGCAGGCAGAAGCCGGCCCACACCAGAAGGCCACACTGACAGGCCAAATCCTGTCTGGGACTGTCCCGGCCGCAACTGTGTCGTAGGGCCGGTTACACTGCCAAAACCATCCCATCCTCAGTAATATTGCTGCTATTACATTGGAGGTAAGCTTTTCCCAACTTTCTTCACTGTTTATTGCCAAACATCTCCAATTCACCTTGCGTAGCAACCTATTCACCCAGTGACCAATGACATTTGCGACTGCTAAAACCTTAATTCTGCTCTCCACACGTGTGCACCGCTACTGCAACCATTCTAACCTAGATACGATCCCTGTCTCCTGCAACCTGCGTACTGGATGAGCCTCCCTTAAAGGAGCTATTGCACAAACTGACTAACCATACTAGTGCCTACTTTTGCAGCTACTACCATACCTACTACTATATACTGCAGCCCTAATAGAGAAACTTAGACCATGATATCTTCCTGTTCTCCAAGCCTTCTATTACATTGCCCATGACCGTCGACTAAATATTTGTCAGATCCAGTCTAACATGTCATTTTAGGAGTACTGTTTATTCAGATGTCATCTCACATAACCGCTCCCCCTATGATTACATACTCGTTCTTATACTGTACATATGTGCCTGCCAGAAACCGGTAAGTAATGATTGTCAATCGCATGTTACTTAGGATAGTAAGCATTCCTTCGACATTGCTGCCCTTTCTTTTGCCTTGCAACTGTGAATAACTTAAATGTACATGTTTGACACTGTATACGACTGTGCTTCTCACATGAAATTGTTATGATTACCTTACATCTGACTAACATTTAACTGACCCTAGATTCCACATATAGGTTACTCACCTTAGATTAGCACATCTCACATAGCGCAGCATACCTTATGCAAGTCATGCCTCAGTACAACGCCAGACCATTTTGAAATTCACTTCCTCTACTAAGTGCAACCGTGGCTATACAGACTACACTATTTCTACTAGCGCTAGTCACCTACATTAGCATTATGTGGCACAAGACTCCTATTAAACTGGACCCATCAACTGATATGATAATTGGAACTATGTTCATGTCCTCTACACTACCTCACCCTAATGCTATATTAACTACTTACTTCCTACCACAATGGCCACCACAATCATACAATAAGATACATACAGACAATATTACTGCTACTGACACTATAGACCTCTCACCGTTATAATGGATCCACCGTTTCGCCTCCCGACCTACTCCTAATCAACCATGTGATTCAGTAACCAGAAATGTGAGACTAAGATCGAGAGTCATCCAAGCTCACACTTCAACACTGACCACCAAAACCTCAATCAAGCCTACAATCACCACTACCACTAGAAAAACTAGGAAGGTCCACAAGAATGCCACTAATAGGTACACTCCCCTCACCATGAAAGTCACTGCTAGCAGCAGGCGCCCTACCATTCCTAGCATGTCCATCAAAGGCACCCTTATCAACGCCAGGTCACTGACAGCCCACACACTAGAATTGGCTGACCTTATCACCGCCAATCAATTAGACTTCCTTGACATTACAGAGACCTGGCTGCATGCTGCAGCAGTTCCATCCCTGACATTAGCCATCCCTGACAAATACACCATTACGAGATACGATATAGAATCGTCCAAAGACGGTGGTTACACCATCATTAGCAAAATTGACCTTGGAATCAGAGCCCTCCCCCACCTCCAGTCCCCCTCTGATGAACTCTCTGTGAAACTCCCTCTATCTGCCTCACGCACCCTTAGGATCTATCTTATCTGCAGACCACCTGGTCCTATCTCCATACTTGAGGAAGATTTGTAACAACTTCTTGCCACAGACACCAAGCCTGGCTCACAAATCTTACACCTTAGCAATCCTAACCTTGGCTTCCTCGACCCTAAAGACAGACCAGGCACGTCTCTAGCTAATGCAATGACGATATTAGTCTTTTCCCACCGTATTAACAAATCTACCCATAACAAAGGCAGAATTCTTGATTGGATAGCTGACCACCAACACCCTCGCCAATGCACCATGCGCTTGGACTGACCATCATGCCATCACATTTACCATTCAGCCCTGCTCACTCCCTACCCCAACCAGATTCCTGGCTCCTCCCACCTTAATTAGAAATAACAAAAACATCATGATTCAAAACATATTACCCTTATTACAACCTCTCCTAAACTACTCTAACACTAATAGAAACCCTTTCACCTTTGTGGAGCTCTGCAACCTTATGCTCCTCCAAGTCATAGATAATATTTCCCCCCTGAAATTACGGAAAGCCAAGCCTCAAGATCATCTAAATAACAGGTTCACCTCTAACCTTAAAACTCTATGCGATAACAAAAGAAAGTCTGAAATTACCTGCAAAAACCAACCATCAACCCTCACCAGAGATGCCTTCTTAAAAGCTACAAAGGGATATACGCTAGCCATCCTCTAAATGAAAAGCAAAATCTATAATAACAGAATTTCCAATGCTAAAAAGATCCTCCGAGAGCTTGAATCGCCCATTCCATCCACTGAGTCCTGTGCTAAAGATGGCTTGGTGCACCAAGATTCAAGCAAGCCCTACTTGATAAAATCTTGCAGCTACAAAGCAAAATTGAAATGAAAAAACTTAACATTAGCACAAACGTAAGACCCCCTAAGGCCCATCGCCCAGCAGAGATTCCTTGTAACCTACTCAAATTCTCTCCACTATCCATCACTGAAGTGGAAAACCTTATCACTAGCCTAAAACCCTCCCGCTGCCAAGGCGATATATGCCCTGCAGCTGTCATCAAAGAGGCAGCTAAAGAGCTCCCACGGCCATCAAAGCCTTCATCAGCTCATCTTTTGAATCCAAAACAATCCACACCAACTAGAAAGATGCCTGCATCCTACTCAACATTGACCCAAAGGTCCCCACAAACTATAGGCCCATCCCCACAGTGCTGTCTCGTTTGAAAATTCTCGACAGGGCAAATACAGACCCATTTGGAAACAAACAATCTCCTGGGCCTGCGGCAATCAGGGTTCCGGCCTAGACACAGCACGGAAACATTGCTTATAGACTTAAAAACGCAAATTGATGAGCAAATAGACAAAGACGATATAACGCTCCTCCTTCTTCTAGATCTATCAGCCACACTTAATCTCGACAGTCACAAAGTCCTTTGCAACCACCTCTCCTCTTCAGCCCACTTCTCTGAAACTGAAATGATGAGAGTGTTCTTGCCCCTGTCCTCTGCTTACCCTGCTCCGGTGACATGCGGAGTGGCACAAGCCGGCCAATGAGGTAAGGCCCAGAGAAAAGGCCATCCCCTGACTGAGCTGAGCCCCCAGTCCGTTCCTCATGATGTCCAGTAGCCACACCGTTGCTGAACCCGCTGTAGGAGCAGCCTGCGCTGCCCATGAGATGCAGAGAGGAAGAGGTAAGCTCCAGGCATAATAGCAGCTGCCTCAGAGCCCTCGTTATCCTCACAGCACATCTTCGCCTCATCCACTCTAAAATCGCTTTTATTGAAGAGCACTTGTCTGCTATACTCTACAAAGGCTGCTTACCTTACTTACCTGCAGCCTCCAAGCACATATTGCCCATGTGTTTGCATTCCACTCGAAATTCGTTTGTCAGGCAATTTAAAGATGGCTGCCGTAATTTAAAGATGCCCGCCGCGCTTTGGTCCCCCCGTGCCTGACCTTGTCCTGAATGCCTGCCTGACCTGCACCCTGCATCCTGCCTCCGGATTGGTGCTGACTGGCAACACATTGTGCCTCCAATCACCGGCAGGCGAGAACCGGCCAATGAGGTAAGGCCCAGAGAGAAGGCCATCCCCCTGACTGAGCTGACCGAGCGCAGCCACGCAGCCAGGTGACGTCCTTATGCCCAAAAACTTCTGCAATTCATCTTGCCTCTAGTGCCCCTCCGGCTAACTCAACCAGCAGTGCTTGACCACCTGCAGTGGAAGATAATCCACGCTACCTGCACCACCTTTAATGTACTTTATTGACTCTGAGATACAGCGCTCTCCTTACCATCTATAGTGCTCGCCCCAGTTTGCTACCAACGTGCTTACCTGCAGCACCCCTGTTTAACACCTGCCATACTGCCTATGCTTTTCCTGCTATGCTCCCTTATTGTGCCTGCCTCAGACTAATGTGCGCGATTCTTGAGTTAGTCTGCCTACCTCCTGCATTATCCAAACCTGCTGCTCACATATTCTGATCTGCTCCACATGTATGCTACATCGCTCTTCTGCCTGATAATGCTCGAGGTGCAATGCCTGTTTGACGTGCCACACTTTTGAATGGTGCCTTGTGTACTCTGCACTGCTCCTTACTTGACGTAAGTGTAGTGTACTTGCATAACATAACCTCCTGTGCCTCACTACTGATTGGTGCCCCATGTATGTTGCATTGCTCTTTGCCTGATATGCCCACATTTGCTGCAAGCCTGGTATCTGCTTTGCCTTTTGTACCTCTGCTATGAATGTGCCCACTCATTCACCCAGTACTGCCTAGACTGCTGCATTGCTACAACTGTACCCTGTGACCTTTGTGTGACCCTTTTGATTCTTTTGGTCGCCTACCATTGCACCCTGTGACCTACCCGAGACCCTTTTGGTCGCCTACCATTGCACCCTGTGACCTATCCGAGACCCTTTTTGTCACCTACCATTGCACCCTGTGACCTATCCGAGACCCCTTGGTAGCTTGCCACTGCATCCTGTTACCTATTTAAGACCCTTGGGTCGCCTGCCTTGCACGTTGCTAACTACTCTAAGTCATGCATTTTAGTTCATATTGTGATTCTTGAATATCATGATCCACATCACTAGATGAACCCCTGGCTATAACTAGTCATCCGCAATCGATATTGCGACACCCTAGCCAGACATCCTAGCGAAGTACTCTAACTACCATGTGTAGAAACCTGACCTCCCTGATCCTCCTAACTACAATCATGGCCTTTGCTACCTACAGTACTAGCCCCCCCACAGACAGAAACCTGAGACTTAGGGCAAGCCTACCTTGCATTTATGAACCCAAAAGAAATAGCACAAACAATACTGTTAGATCCCCCAACTATACAGACGCACTTGGATAAGCAAATTCAAGCCACGAAACCCTCAACTCCGACCCCGAATCCCACTCACTTTCATAAAAAGAAACACCCGAGTCGAAACAAGCACACAGATAAATCTGCAAGCTATCCTATTCAAATTGCTGACATACTAAACAACAGCAGCTTCAACCTCCTTGCCGTAACAGAAACTTGGCTCCACGAGGCAGCAGGACCCTCCCTGATGCTAGCCGTACCTGACAATTACCAGATCCACAGAGTAGATAGACCCAATGCTAAAGGTGGTGGCCTAGCCATCATCGCTAAAACTACTTTGCCTATCAGACTCACCACCTGACCTCCCTCTGCTTCCTGCGAAGTACTCTCAGCTAAATTGCAGCTCTCTAATAACCGCATGCTAACTATTCACTTGATCTATAGGCCCCCAGGAACCTTCGAAGATGACCTTACCACCCTCATAGCTAACAATACCCAAAATCACTCGCAAACGCTGTTGCTGGGCGACTTTAACATTGGCTTCAATGAGCCAGATAATAAAAATGCCCTCTCTATACCAGCTAAACTAAACGACCACGGCCTTATCCAAAAAGTCCTCACCCCCACACATGTTAAAGGTAGAACCCTTGACTGGGTATCTGAACTTAACTGCAACCTAGTCATTACTGACATCATCCCTCAACCATGGACCGACCACTATCTAATAAATTTTACTGCCAGACTTGACCTCCTCAGCCCTAAAATTATCAAAATGATACCACCACTCCCCTCCAGAAGTGAAAAAGACATTACTACAGAAAAACTCATCCCCCTCCTCCTGCCTACTATCAATGGCCTGGAGAACAATACTGACCCAGACACCCTAGTAGACACCTTTAATAAAGCTATGTCTCATGCACTAGATACTATTGCACCACCCAAACTACGCAAAGCTAAACAAGAAGCCCACCTTAATGCTTGGTTCACACCCCGATTTAAGGACCTTAGAAAGCAGAAACGAAAACTCCAAACTATCTGGTGCAATTCGCCTACTGACGACAACAAAGTTAACTTAACCCAATTCACCAAATATTACAAGACAGAAATTATCAATACAACATTTTTTTTATTCAATGACAGAATTACTAATGCCAAATCTAATACCAAGGAACTTTTTGCCATCCTCCGGGAAATGGAATCCCCCACGAACCAACTGACACGGTCCCCAAGGACAAGATATGGTGCACTAACATACAGAACGCCCTATCGAATAAAATTTCCACCCTCCAGCTTAAAATAACTAATAAAAAGGATGCCCTCTCTCCTACTGATCAACAAGCACCTCTAGTGACTGAACCCAATACTATCCCCCCTTTTAGCTTCAAACCTATCTCCATCATCGACACTGAAAAGGTTATCCTCTCACTGAAGCCTTCCAACTGTAAGGGCGACAGTTGCCCAGCTCAAATAATAAAGGACGCAGCCAGAGATTTAGCCCCGTTTATCTCGAAGCTCATTAATTCCTCTTTCAAATCCAACACAGTGCCAGCAAACCTAAAAGAATCCTGGCTCCTCCCCCTTCTTAAGAAACAAACCCTTGATCCATCCATCCCAACTAATTATAGGCCTATCACCACTGTACCTTTCCTACTAAAAATCATCGATAGAGTAGCCTATCTCCAAATTCAAGATTACTTAGAAGCTAACCATCTGCTAGGCTCGCGCCAATCGGGCTTCCACCCTCTCCATCGCACTGAAACAGCCTTGATAGATCTTAAAACTAAAATTGAGGAATTCAAGAATAGTGGGAAAACAGCGCTGCTACTCCTACTGGACTTGTCAGCAGCTTTTGATTTGTTGGATCATGCAGTTTTATGCAACCACCTCAAGCTCGCTGCCAATTTCACAGGGGAAGCTATAGCATGGGTCCAATCCTTTCTAGCCAAACGGACCATGAGAGTCTTTTCCACCTCTACCTGTGCCGATCCCATCTAAATTACATGTGGAGTCTCACAGGGCCCCTGTGTCTCACCCACTATGTACAACATTTTCACCAAGCCATTGTTCGACAAGTTGGACAGACTGGGTGTCACCTACACAAATTATGCAGATGACACCCAGATCCTCATACCCCTTTCGGGCAACTATGAAGTGGACCTGGCTTTGGTGAATAAAATATACATCCTCATTCAGGCATGGATGGCCACCCATGGCCTCTGCCTGAACGACGATAAAACTGAAATCCTGCTCCTCGGATCAGACCATAACCTAACTAAACTCATAGTCCTTGGGGACTATGCCTCATTTAACATCGACAATAATACTATTAAGGTTATGCGAGAGGTTAAAACGCTAGATTTTTACCTCGACTCAGCTCTCACCCTTAAAAAGCAAGTGAACTCCCTCGCCTCTACAACCACTTACACGTGTAAACTCATCCGTGCTGCCAGACCATTCCTGTCCAGTGCCAGCTGCCTCACCTTGGCCAATGCCTTTGTCATGTCCAGACTGGACTATTGCAATGCCCTATACTCAGGTGCAAATAAGTCGGTCATTGACAAACTCCAGAGATTACAAAATAATGCCCTAAGGGCAGCTTTGAATATCCCACGTAGAGAGCATATCTCCAAACACCGGACTGAGGCCCACTGGCTAAAGATAAAGGACAGAATCCTCCTTAAAACTATTTCTCTCACATCCAAATGCCTCAACAATCAAGCACCCCCCTACCAAGCTGAAAGAATCAACTGCAGACCCTCAAACCGACTGACGAGATCTGCCAACACCTTCTTACTTGAAGTCCCGAGATTCAAACTTACCACAGCAGGTGGATCTAGCTTCCCTGTTAGAGCTGCACAATCATGGAACATACTCCCACCTGACCTCAGACGCCCATTACCCTACACTAGATTTAGATGTAACGCTCTCAAATGGCTGCACAACAATTATATTTAACAATATTCACCCTTATCTAGCTGATCATGCTATACATATGTTAAGACGGTATTCTTCTACACTTAGCCATCTTGATCCTATATGTACTGTATCACTTGTATCATTTGTTGTAAGTTACCTCTGTTTTTTATAGCCTGTGGCAGGCACTGTTACTAAGTTTCGAGTCTACTTGTACTGTTGCGCCCAGCTGCCCAAGGGCTTGGAGCACATTATCAAATAAACAAACAAACAAACAAGGCTCCTACATGTCACTAACACTATATAACATATTTACCAAGCCATTATTCAATGACTTTGACCACTTGAGTGTCACCTACACTAATTATGCAGATGGCAGCCAATTCCTCATCCCGATTTATGACAATCATGACACAGACTCTAAATTACTACATCATCATTCAGGCGTGGATGGCCACAGATGGCCTCTGCCTTAATGATGAGAAGACAGAACTTTTATTAACTGGCTCACAAGCCAAACTAAACAAACTTGATACTACCTTCAACTCCTTCCGTATAGACGGCAATAACATCCCAGTCTCCAAAGTCGTTAAAACCCTAGGCATCTATCTTGACTCTTCCTTAATGCTGATGAAACAAGTGAACGCCGTAGCCTCCGCCACAGCCTACACTTGTAAATTGATAAATTCCTGTCGACCATTTCCCTCCCCCACAAGTTGTTGCACCTTAGCTAGAGCGCTGATCCTATCCAAATTGGATTATTGTAACATGCTCTACCCCAGAACCAGCAACAGAAATCTAAACAAAATTCAGATCCTCTAAAACAACGCCATTACAGCATCCTTCAACATACCCCAATCCCACCACATTTCTGAAACGAGATGCAGCACCGGCTGGCTGTCCATCAATAACAGAATCTCTTTAAAAACACTTACCCTTACTCATAAGTGCCTAACAAACTCAGCACCTAATTACCTGGTCTGCAGATTCACCAAAAATCATTTTTTTAGACCCACCAGATCAGCCCAACTACACTGCCTTAAAGTCCTAGGAATAACTGCCAGAAATGTGGAGGCACTAGCTTCCCCGTACTAGCGTCCAAACTCTGGAACTCTATACCTATAGCCATGTCTCGGGAGGATAGCTCAGGGGCAACGTGCTTGCCTTGTAAGCACGACAACACAGAGCAACACAGGTTAGATCCCCAGGTCTACCTCTGGGTATCATATCATAAGAACTGTACCTGCTCTCTCCCAATTCTGGACAACGCTAAAAAATGGCTTGCCACCCTTGAAACCAACTAACCTATTATGGCTCTGCTTGTCAATTTCCCTCCTGCTTGTACATAATGTCATGTATTATTTCCTGCTCATGTAAAATGCCAATGTTGTAAATATTATCTAGATGTGTTTATATAAGTACCTTGTAACCTGTAACTATATCTTGTACAAATGTAACTGGAACAATGCGTCCAGATACCCGAGGGTTTGGTGCGCTATACAAATAAACAATTCAAATACAAATACAAATGGCTGGGTACACATTTTTTTGACTATTTACAAGCTGCCGTTAACTTTTTTTTATGACGTCCGATAGCACAGCAAGTAGAGCTCTCACTTTGACATCTGTATAGGGCCTGCTGACGCAGGTTCAAATCCCAGAAGGCCAAACTCAGCCTTTCAACCTTCCGAGGTCGATAAATGAGCACCACACACTGTGGGTAATAATAAGCAGTGCTCAGATACCTGAGGGTTTGTAGCGCTATATACATGCTAAATTATTATTATTATTATTATTATCATTATTTGGGTGTGGTGCGCCTGAAATGGGACACCCTGATGCTTCCCTACACACATGGAGGGTTTTCATCTGCAGACTTCAAGATATACTGGTTGGCAGCACAGACGCAAAATGCAGCCTACTGGTTTGCGCTGGGGGAATCGCTCCCACATGTCAAGCTTGAAAGATACTTGGCTGGATGAATGATGTTAGGTCCCTGCTGCTTGCCCCAAGTTTGCAGACGCGTGCCCATCCGATCCTGGGAACGTCACTGCTCGAACCTGGTGTATGTTGTGGAAGTTGGTTGGGGTTGGCCACCCTTATCGTGAGAGTTACCCAATGTGGAATTTTACACCGACCTTTCTCAGTGTGCATATAGTGTTGGTGCACAGGTGGAAGAGGGATTTGGCACATTGGGGAGCGTGTTTCGGGATGGGAATTTCGTGCTAGCGGGCAATGTTGCCACACTAACACATTCTAAATCTTCACAATGGCTGCAGTACATAGGAATTCAAAGAGCCTTTAGGAGGAGATGGGCGTGCTTCCTAGCAATACCAGAGAATGATACCCTGTTGGGGTACATTATAAACTCATGGAGCATGGTGTCTTCTCTATACAGCCTAATCCAGAACCAAGCACTGTTGACCTTGGTCCACTCTAAATGGGCACTGGATTTGGGTCTGACATCACAGACGAGATATAGGGTGATATGTGTGCACAGACTCGAGAGGTTTCTTACAACTCCCGGTTCCGCCTCATTCAACTTAAGGTCTAGCATGGGTACCATTATACCCCCGCCCGCCTGAAACTTTTCGCCCATACAAACACAGGCTGCTTCCCAAGATGTGGTGAGGATGATGCTGGGTATTACCACATGGTGTGGGGCTGTCCTCAACTGGACGTATACTGGTGGGATGTTTTGTGACTGGGTACAGGCTGGATGCTACTGTCATGCAATGCCTTTTCCATGTATTTGATGGTCAAATCGGGTGAATGCTATACTGGTGAATTTGAGTTTAGTGCTTGCAATGCGATGTCTATTATTACACTGGTCACAACTCTCTTTACTGACTACAGATCAGTGATGGGCCCCTGTGCTGCCAGTGGCAGCCCATCCGAGGGACATATGGCAGCCCATCAAGAACTACCTTGCACGCACAATGCCCCTGCATAGACTGAGGAAGGAATGCAACTGTGTTCTCTTACATCGTATCCTGCTCTCAGTGGGCATGAGTATTGCGCTCAATGGCATGCTCTGTGGCATGCTTCCCTAGTCCTGCATGTTGTTTGTTTTCTTAATTTTAAAATTGTTATGGTGCCTTTGTTTCTTGTCACTCCACCGGTTCACAATTGCGATAGAAATGATGCCGATGGTCTTCATGTGAATGTGTAATGCTTAGGTATTGTTTTGAACCAAGTGCTTTAATAAAGTTAGTTTAAAAAAAAAATAAAAAAAGAAGAGAAAGGAGAGTGAGAAGCTAAGGGCCTGTTCCAAACCTGTCCACCCCCCAAGACGAGAGAGATCTCCAGGTGCAAAGTGTAACAGTGAGTGAGAATTCAAAAAGACAAATATGATACATAGGTGAGTGAGAAAGACATTACATGTATAGAGGAAATAGTGTGAGAATGCCTGAGGAATATGATAATGACTTAGGCAAAATAGAGAAGGTGAGGAGCTGTGAAAGAGGCATAGGGGACAGGTATGGATGTGCTAAATCGCAGGCCCTTGAATTCTTGCTCAGAGGCTAAGAGGCATACTGCCAAAGTAAAACCAGTTGCAACCAATAGTACTGACTTGTGGGCAAAAACCACTATAACAAACCTACAAATCGACGCCAATTATTTCTTTGTAGTTTAATTGGATTGCCCAATGTGGCTTATTCAAACGCTGCTATCATTGAACTGGGTATGACATTTCATGTTGGAGAGATACGTTTGCAACCTGTCACGCTCTGGCTAAGGGCTTTGTCAAAGGCACCTCTCATACATATTTTGCCATCAGAAGTCAAATCGTCACATATCCCCTGGTATTCTTATGTGAAGACACAGCTTTCTCTTACAAACGCCATTTGAAGTTTCTCTGATCCACTAACCACTTCCATCCTCTGTAGGAAAATTGTGGTAAAGAATGTGGACCTACTGCTGATTATGGAACGAGAACTGGGGGAAGTGGCCAAGCCCTGAAATTGTCTATGCTCACCTTGCTGCCTCTCAGGGCAGTTAGCAAAAAGTGGTCACCTGCGCCCAATGGTCTGTCATCTTGCCCATTACGCAAATCACCCCTTGACGACATAGTTCATTTTTTTTATTTTTCTCTCCTGTATACACTTCTTTTAGGAGACCACCCCAAAAATGTATTGTGCAACTTGATTTTACACAATGTAGATGGCCTCTAGATTTTTTCTTCAAGCCAACACTCTGCTAGTGGCCTGGACCTTGTGGTCTCTTATTGTCATGATACACTGAAAAACCGAGAAATCTTGTTGAAGCTGTTGTTGTTGCTTGTTTTATTTTTTTCTTATTATTTTACTGAATTACATTGATTCTTGTTATTATTGTATTTTTCTACGGAATGATCAATGTATTTGGTGTATTTTCTTTGTTCTTTTATTATTTTGCCTTTCTAGTAGCACACAAAGCCCAAGGGCATCTAGGTGCTAGTTACATTGGATCAAGCCAGGCAGGTATGTTGCAGACACGTTCAGAGTGCATGTGCAGCACATGGCTGCAGATCAAAATCGGTATTTTGCAGACAAGTTAACATTACATGTGCAGCACACGGCTGCAGGACACATAGGGTGAGCATGTGCAGTGCTTGTGTGTGAGAGAGGAAGAGAAAGGCAGCAAAAGAGTGTGTGTGTGTGTGTGAGAGAGAGAGAGAGAGAGAGAGAGAGAGAGAGAGAGAGAGAGAGAGAGAGAGAGAGAGAGAGAGAGAGAGAGAGAGAGAGAGAGAGAGAGAGAGATCAAAAAGGCACAGACAGATTGGTACAGCGGGACAGAAAGAAGAGAGTCATGTTCCAATGGTAACATAAATTGAAGGCGTAAAAGCCTTGAGTAGGGCTGTAATGCCTCCCATGCACGCCACAGCTCATTTTTAATCCTTTGTATGGTGGAGAGGGGGGAGGGAGTAACTACACTTGCATTTCCGGTACCTCTCTTCCTCCCCTCCTTACAAATGATAAAAAAAACTAGCTGTGCAGTCATTAAAGCCCCACTCGAGGCTTTTACGCCTTAAATGTATGTATGTAGTGTGTGTTGCGGGGGTAATAGTTACCGCGTCCACGGCTGCCTATCTTGGAAAGTACGGCCCTATTAATGCTTCCTCTCTGCTCCAGCCCACATCCCAGCTAAATGTCTTGCGGGTAACACCGGCTGATTCAGAGTGTGAGAGGGAGATGGTACCTGTTTACAAATGGACGCCGACAAACGAGTTTGGCTTAAAAAGGAAAGCAAACCTACATGAAGATAACATTCACCAGCACGCCCACTCTGACCAAATCCTCCAAAATAACGTTGTTCATGGCAATTCTCTGATCAGTGAGAGTCAGTGTCGTACAATTGATGGAGCTCACGTGGAAAGCTGTGAACATCAATTAGGGCCTCATGGTAAACTGGAAAGTGGGAGAGACTTGCCACCCACCCACAAGTGGAACGGACACTTTTATTTTTAATCATGGACTGAGGATACAGAGCTGTATGAAGTTCTTTCACAGTTAATCTCCTCCAACAGAGGATTCTACAGGTGGGTCTGGCAGGCAGTTGCAATGCCTAGCATTACTCTCTCTAAAAGGACCAGACGCTTTGGAAACCAAGAGGTCTACGAATCAGTGTGGCAGAGGGCAGCCAAAGATTCCATTGTAACTGCCGGAAACACATGGCATCAAGGTCTGTGGCACTGGATACCCAGGATACTTACAAATTGGTCTGAACTTGAAGGGTTGACTAAAGAACTTTGTGCCCAGAGCTGACCTAGCCCCAACGCAATCAGTGAGAAAACCTTGAACCCGACTTTCCCGTAACCAGGAAATCAATCTGGGTGTAAACCCCAACAAAAAAGCTCTGAACAAACAAGGCCAATGATTCAAAGGTGTATCAGGGAGGTCGTGGAGCAATGAATCACCACAATTTAGGCCAAGCATAGAGGGGAGCAAAAAGAACAGATTGGAAAAAGCCTTCGTAAGGTCTACAGAGGGCCTGACAATGATGCAATCATCCTTTTCAACTCTTGACAAACCAAATGGGGTTGCCCAAAATGGTATGGAAATAAAGGAAACTCTGAGTCTCGACAATGCAGCCATAAACGGCAGCACAGTTGCTGCATTGTCACTTGTGATGGCACCCTTCACTAAACTTTATGAGGCAATTAACGACCAGTTAAAATACCAAAACACACTGTTAGCAATGTTGCATTCAAAAACGGTCTTTGTTGAAGGTTTTATAACTAGACAGAAACAAAGAATGAACTTCCTTCATCAGATACTGGACCTCATAATTGAAGAGAAAATCTAGAGGAAGAAAGCGTATGTGAATTTTGAAAGGCCATGGCTAGGGGTTGCCTAGAGTAGTCATGGCCGCCACCTAGACCCTCTGTCGCAAGTGTATGAACGAGGGGTCCAGCAGGCGAAGAAGGAAGTCTCAGGGCACACTCACAATAAATTCAGTGGAGCCTCTGTTGCAACAGAAAAAACGATTATTGTTGTTGCAGAAAACAAAAACGACGAGCAAACACCAAAGGTAACCTGTGGTGTGCAGAGAGATCTGGGATCGCTGATTGAGGAAGAGGACCTGGAAGTAGTGGAGGCAGTGGATGAACTGATTGGGGGTGCAGATGGGGAGGCTGGCCTCAAACAACAGACACTCATCCTCAAGGAACCTTCCCCCACACACGGTCTTGCTGAATATCCCCTTTTTGAAAGGCTAAAGAACTCAAAAAAGAACCTAGGGGACAAGTTAGTGGCCACAAAAAATCAACAAAGGGTAAACCACACAGCATGCAAACATGCTACAAAACCAAAATCAAATGACGCAAGACAATAGAAAGTAAAGGGCCTGGTTGGAAGAAACTTCAGACCAAAAAACCAAAGCGAAATGCAATTGACTCAATCTTGTCCCCTGGTCAATTGAATAGCAAAATGATTGTAGAAGACAAACCAAATTACCATCGATTGGAGATGTCAGTCTACTCAGTGGAGGACGACAATGACTAACGCCAAGAAACTCTATACAGACTGTCAGGTGGGGAACAGGAAGAAGAATTCCTAAGCCACTCGATCACTGATGCCAAAGCAAAGGCGGCTGAACTCCAAAATTGATTGGAACTTCTGCAATGTTGTGAACAGGGATAACGGCCCCAGGAATATTTTAACAACTTCAAGGAAATACGATGGAGAGCAAATCATGACAACTGTGGTTGGAAATGCTGCCTGAGGGGGCGAATACCATTGAGCGGAGGAAACCTAAGGAAAATATGGATCAGAGCACTTCAATTGGATCTTTGGTGCCACGCTGGAAAGCGTCAAACAATCAGATGATAGTCTGACATTAAACAGAAGTAATCCATTTAGAATACTGCACCAAGTCCCAAGACTGCAATAGATAACAACAGGTGGTATTCTCTACAGAATGGAGTTTGGACAAAGTCATTGAGCCTCATTATGATGTTGGCGGTGACGGTATGAATGGTGCCGTTAAGGCACCGGCACCGTTCATACCGTCCCGCCGCATTACGAGTTCTGCCTGTGGGTTCCTGACAGCCCGCCAGGCGGCGGGCTGTGCAACACCCGTGAGCAGAACTCGTGATTCTCCGGCACCGGTATCAACGGTGCCGGTGCAACCATGCTCCCCACCCCCATTCTGCCCCATGGGGCGGAATGGGGATCGGGAGCACGGCAATATTGCCACCCGCAAATGGGCAATTACCGGCTCATTCAACTCGTAATGGGCTGGTTATTGCCCAATCGCAGGTGGCGGTGCTGGTAGCGAGCACGGTGGTAGCCGTGCCTGCCATACAGGCACGGCTACCACCATGCTCGGAATGGGGCCCATAGTCTATTTTAAAGACAAGCTAATTAGGGAAGCCATATTAGAGGAAACATCAGCATGTTCAGCCCTGGGATTCACTCTACATGAGATATCTGATCCAAAGAGCTAAAGCCATCCACGGGCCTGAAGCAAAATCAAAATGGGAGGAGAACGTTGGAAACACAAACACAACTCATAAAAGAGGCTGACCTCCTGGGAAAAAGAAAAAGAGCAGAAGGAGGAGAGGGGGAGCTTATACCTCTCTGTATAACAGTGGGAAACTTGCACAACTTTGAAAGGAAAATAACATTTTGCAAAGATCCTGAGTGTGAAACGTACCAAAATGGATCTTGGCAATGGTTGGAAGAAGCGTTGGTAGTAAAAAAAAGAGCCTAACTATTAATTGAAGAGGGCTCAGCTAAGTGGTCATTGGATAGTTGGAATACCAGATGCTTTAAGCACCTCTTTGGAAAAGAGGAGATCTTATGGGATAATCACAACATTATTTGCCTGCAGGAGACGTGGCTATGAGAGCCTCCTAGCCTTGATAGGTATACTGTTCTTCTTAATCCTGCTATGAAGGGTGACAAGGGAAGACCAGCTTCGGGCCTCCTGATGTTGGTCAAAAATAGAGATTCATTTGAAATCAAGGAAACGTGGAATCTAAACCCATATATTCAAATGACGAAGCTTAGATGCAATGAGCTAAGGTCAAGCAAACCTGGGTGGCTGATATTGTGCAACATCTATTGGAACTCAGCAGGCATTGGAACCCAGGACTTTGTTAAGGCTATTTTGGGTAAATTGGACAAACTGTGGCACGATCTTGAAGTTCATTTGGTCATCATTTGTGGTGACTTTAACATTTCACTGACATTAGAAGCCAATAATCCCAACTTTCACCAGGAACTTCGACTCCATGGAGCAATGGATAAAAGCCAAAGCTGGTTGGAGGAAACAAATCAATGAGACCTACACATGCTAAATGGACAAACTGCAGAGGACATCCCAGCACACTGCACTTGGTATTGAGGCAGCTCAAGGAAGGTGTAAGACTGTCTTTGTCTCAGGAAATCTTCAGCCATGGAACTCTTCTTTACAAACCACCCAAATATCTAGCAGTGACAACAAAATAGTCAATATATTGACTAGTAGAACATATTGGCCACAACAAGTGAACATTCATGCCCTTTATCCATCACACATGGGCGGAACCACTGAAGAATTGACGCTGCAAACATTAAAATTATGATGAAACAGCTTAACATCTTAATATCCGCTGAAAAGAATAACGTGGAAAACACCTCACAGTGTTCTAAACTCATTTTGGCCTTTACTGAAATTAGAACTATGGGCTCAAAAGCATCTTATCAACACAAACATTGCTATGATCGAGATATTAGAGGAAAAGCGTTGGCTGAGGCGAGACTTAAAGAGACTAAAAATAGCAAACAGCCCAGATACCTTTGTGTTCAAGAGAATTAGAAGGCAACGGTATAAACACTGAATAAAGGGAAAGGAAGCTAAAATGTTTCAGGAGGACCCCGAATTGATGATGCAGAATATATCAAGCAAGCAAATCGGTGATATCTGGAAACATCTTAACACCCTTGACACCCCTCTAGATGCTACTCTAGAAAACCCTGTTGTTGAACAGGATTTGGTGCAACACTTTGGAAGAGTCTTTAAGAGGGACAACATTATGTCAACTGAAGGGTAAAAAACCTGGGGCCCCAAATGGACATTCCAAACTGAGGAAGATGATATTCTGGGAATTATCCTTAAAGCAAGTGGCTTAAGAGTCCTTGGGCCGGGTGGGCTGACAAATTCTCACTTAAAAGAGGAACCAGAACTTTGGGCCACATTTCTGGCAACCCTGTTTGACCATCTTAGGAAGCAAAAGAGGGTCCCTCTGTCCTGGAAGGCCTCCATAGCCGTCCCCATCTTTAAAAAGGGAGACAGAAAAGATCCCAGTAATTACTGCGCCATAGCCCTTTTGGACGTTGGTGGCAAGGACTTTGCTAGACTAGTTCTGGTGGGTCTGGAAAATCTTTTGAAGAAGTGCCTTAGAAAGTCCAAACGCAAACTTTTGGTGGCATTCATACACTTGGTGCAAGCCTTTGACACAGTGGACAGAATACAATTATGGACTAAACTGTCAAAGAGGGAATGCCCAGGAGACCTACTGTGCCATTAAAGATTTGCATACAGACACACATCTTCGAATAAGGCTGGACCAAGAGGGGTACCTGTCAGCTTGAATACTATGAGCATGAGGTCTAAAACAGGATGGCCCGTTGGTGCCGGCCCTGTTTAACTTGTTTCTTTCAGACCTTGCTAATGCTCTGAATAAAACTCGGAGCTTCCCACTTGATATTGACGGGCTGAAGATTGATCATCTATTGTATGCCGACGATTTGGTCCTAATAGACCAAACCTACGTGGGCCTACAAAGACAACTAAAAGCTTTAGAACAGTACACTCTTGAGAACAGATTAAAAATAAACATTAAAAAATCCAAGATGCTAACCCTGCGTCAACCCAGGGGAGGAGACTAAGAGAAAAAACTTGGCACACGGAAAGTGAAATATTGATGGCAGTAACTTCAATTGTGTACTTGGGAGGTTGCATAAACACCACTCTAAGCGATTCCCCTCAAGAATGTATGCTAAGGAATACAATCAAATCATGAACGTCCAAAGGAAGATGGATTTAAAGAACATGTGGAAAATGTTCTATTATCCCAGCACTAACATTCTACAAATCAAAGGTAATGCCTACAGTAACATATGGAGCAGACACATTCTTAACACTAACGCCAAAAATCTGGGACTCCCAAGAAAACGCCTATTGGAAAAGCTTGCTGAACCTTCCAAAGTATGTCTCTATGGCAGTAGTAAGACAAGAGCTGGGTTTAATCTCGCTCCAAGCGCACGTCACTTGGAAAAATCTTGCACTCTTGTGGAAAGTGACAGCACTGGACCTGATAAGAGGGTTTGGGGAAATGAAGAGGCCATTACAAGGTGGAGGCGACTGTGGGTTGCAGGACTGGAAGAGAACATGTATGGGGGCAGTGGATCTTGAAACATCAACAGAAGACCATCTGATGACCAACCCAGACTCTGAAAACTAGGATCTGGCGACAGGAGTGGATTCTGATGCAGGACAAAGCAAGTAAAGCAAAACTATGTTTCCAATATGGTGTAATAAGGGGTCCTTACAACGTGCTTCCCAAATGTTTGTCAAGGTGCCCAAACTGCGCAACAAGAACAACATGTTAAAAAAGGGACTTGCTAAAGTTGTGCATTTTTATAAGAGAAGTCAGGAGAAAGAAAAAGAGAGCATGGAGCAAGCACAAAAGGCAGAGGCCAAGCTTGTTGAGGAAAAGCTAGCAAAGATCTGTTTGGAGGGAGCAGGGATTACCAGCACGAAGGGACAGCAGGGACATATTGAATCAGGAATGGCAGAAGGTTTTTGAATTTTTTTTATTGGGTATTTGTAAAACGCCTATACAACAAATCAATACCGTTCCTACTTGGCCTTGTACCATATGGATTGAGCAAGTGCAGTCACAAGCAATGCAGGGGAGAGGGTGCTGGGGTGAGTGCCAGTTGGAGCGGAATGGGAAAAACAAAGGTGGGAAGGGAAGCACAGGGCGGAGTACATATCACACAAATACTGGGAGGAGGGGGAAGGGAAGAAGAGGGCCCCTGGGGCTAGGTGAGTGGTAAGGGAAGGCTAGGGGGGCAAGTGCCATGGAAATGCATGGACATGCAGGGAATGTAGGGAGTGAGCATCCACCTGCTAAGTGCAAGGACAAGGCTATACCGAGATCGGTCGGGATGCAGACCCTGCTAGGCTAGTGAGAGGCAGGCAGTCAATGCAGCAGAGTGGGGCATTGGCAGGGGAGGGGGAGAGGGAAGGAAGAAGAGAAAATGAGAGTCTTGAGGAGCTTCCAAGCCTGTGAAGGGCAGGGAGGTTAATCTAGAGGGGGGCTCAAGTGGAATAGAGAGATCTACCCTCCACACTCTGCTTGGAAAAGCATCACATCTGTAGAAAGTTGGAGATAGAAGACTGAAAGGGCTTTAGCAGGGAGGAATTAGGGAAGAGGGAGTTGGTTGTAGTGAGGTCCCAGGCCCCAGAAATCCTTGTGGATGATCCAGAGGATCTTCAACTTGATCTTCGCATCAACTGTGATCCAGCAGAGTGATTTTAGGGCTGGAGAAATGCAGTCCTTAGGCATAATGCCAAGGATAAGTCTTGCACTCCTATTCTGGATTAGTCAAGGGGGCGAAGGGAGGATACGGGCAGATGGAGGAAGAGACTGTTGCAGTATTCCAGCCTGGAGAGGACCAGAGCTCTGGAGACATTGCATTTCTGGGGGAAAGTGATGAAAAGGAGATTGCCTCCGAGGAGGTGCAGCTGAAAGTGGGTCTTCTTGGCATGGTCTGCGATATGAGGAGAGAAGGAGAGAGAGGAGTTGACAATGACACCAAGGTTTTTAGCCTCACAAGAGGGTGGGGGAGGGAACCCATGGAGGTCAGCCAGAGAGTAGGAGGGAAGGATGGAGCAGGGGTACCTGACAAGGTTTTTTGTCTTACTGGCAATAAGGCAGTGATTGTTAGCAGCACACCAGATCTCAATAGCAGTCAGACAATCAGGAGACGAAGAAGAGGAGAGGGAAGCTTAAAGGAGAGCTGCGTGTCATCTGCATAACACTGGAAGTGAGGAGAGAAGGTGGAGATCAAGTGGACAAAGTAGCTGTTGTAGAGCCACGGAAAGAAGATAGAGCCCTGAGGCAGGTGGAGAGTGTGATGGAGGAGAGAAAGGGGCCCATTTGAACCTGGAAGGTCATCCAGAGAGGAAGGAGGTCAACCAGTCCAGTGACAGGTCCATGATGCTAAGGGTATTGTGAGCCGATGTCTAAGGGTGGCATGATTGACCATATCAAAGGCAGAAGATAGATCAAGAAAGATGAGAATGGAAGGAAAGTTGGAATGGAGATTTGAGAGCAAGACTTCACATGTGTTCAGGAGCGCAGTTTCATTGCCTCTGACTGCTCTGAAGCCAGACTGGTGGTCGTAGAGACAACCACCATATTAAGTGTGGTGGATCAGTTGGTAGATGACCAGCTTCTCCAAGAGTTTGCCCTGGAAGGGGGTTATTGAGATAGAACAGTAGTAAGCCGGGCTGGAGGGGTTTTCCGAAGGTTTTTTGAGGAGAGGGTGCACATGGGAGTGCTTGGGGTGTAGATGGAAGGAGCCAATGACAAAGTTGTGGTTGCAGAAATCAGCTAAGGCTGGCACAATGGAGGCAATGGTGTCTTTGATAGTTCTGGAGGAGCAGGGTAGCACCTGTTTGTAGGAGACTTTAATGGAGAGAACTTGTTTAGTGACCTCATGTGCTGCTGCTCGTGAAAGCAGAAATTAGGAGGGAAGGAGAGAGGGGGCCGATGGAGGCCTGAGAGCAGGTGAGAGAGGAGAGATGGGAGTAGAAGAGGGTGGGCCAGGATGTCCTCACATTTGGTTGTGAAGTGGGAGTCCAGTGCAGTGAAGAGGGTCAGGGATGGTAGAGGAGAAGTGGAGACTGCAGTGGGATTGGTGAGTTCCTTGCAGATTTTGAACAGTTCATCCATGTTGTTAGTGGCCCCAGAGATGCATGCTTGCATATATGCCTTCTTCTTCGAGCGGATGCAGAGTATATATTGCCGTTGTAGCAGGCTTAAGGCCATTCTGTCAGTGGATGTGCTTGAAGCTGCCACTTCGACTCAGCAACTCTGCATTTGCAATTCACAGAGGCTAGGTTGGAATCATATCAGGTGTTGCACTTGGAGGCAGGCTTCATGCGGATCCTCAGGACAGCGGCAGGGGCAAGGATGTCCAGGGTGTTGGAGATGGAGAGGTGAAGGTTAGCAAGGACTGTGTATCTGACACTCACTACATCGATCGAATGATGGAAAAGGAGACTGGCAGTGCGGTCGGATGCTTTGCCGGGGGACCTAAGAGATCTAGGTGAGAGGACAGGAGAGCTGTTGCAGTAGTCCACCCTACAGAGGCCTAGTTTTGGTCTGCTGAGTTACAGGAGATGAGACAAGGTACTATTGTTACGAATCTCCTAGAAACAATATATATTGAGAAGCATAGGGTGGAAAAAGGAGAGTGGGGAACAATTTTGTGCATTGATCGGACCTTATCCCTAAGGGGCTTGTCAGACAACCAATTGTTCTAGGATACAGAAGACACAGGAGAGATGTTCTTTTAAGATTGGGGTACCTTGCCAGATAGCAAGAGAAAAAAGGGTAGTACCACAGTCCATGCTCATCGTTAAATATACATAATCATATTGGAATGATGATTTGGAGAAGGTGCAAGACCATTTGTGGACCAGCAATCCTCATGATGTGGGGCTGTTAAAGAGTGTTGGAGCAGTATGGATAAAAGTTCAACCTGATGTGATATTACCATGTGTTAAGCAGTACCCCATGTATATAGAGGCTGACAAAGGGATTTATGAGGCCATTATGACATTGTTGAAACAAAATTCTGTGTCTCTATGCAACACAGCCATGTACCCTGTGAAAAAAGCAAACAGGTCCGATCGGAGGATGCTCCAGGATTTGCACCCTATGAATAACATTGTTAAGGCAGAGTTCCCGGTAAAACGAATCCTGCTACGATTCTCTGTAATATATAACTTCATGGTGATCGATTTAAAGAATGCATTTTCTTGCCCCGAATGCATCTTTAGTCCCCGCCTGCCTAAAGGAAGCATGGGTCCGACCCCTCATAAAGAAACCCACACTTGACCCCACCTCCCCTAATAACTACCGCCCCATCACCACTGTCCCTTTCCTCCTCAAGATTCTAGACAAAGCAGCCTACCTGCAGGTCCAGCACTTCCTCGAAGAACAGAACCTCCTTGGACTGAGACAATCCGGCTTTCGCCCTAGGCATGGGACAGAGACCGCCCTACTCGACCTAAAAAACCAAATGGATGACGCAAGGGACCAAGGCAAACCTGCCTTGCTCCTTCTCCTGGATCTGTCGGCAGCCTTTGATCTTGTAGACCACGACATCCTCTGCCACCACCTCTCCTCCACAGCCAACTTCTCTCAAGAAGCCATTACATGGATTGCCTCCTTCCTCCAAGGCAGGACCATGCAGGTCTTCTCCGACCTAGCCACTGCATCACCCTCTATCATGCTATGTGGGGTGCCCCAAGGCTCCTGCCTCTCCCCCACCCTCTACAACATCTTCACCCGCCCCCTCTTCCTCATCCTTGACGCCATGGGCATCTCTTACACCAACTACGCCGACGACACACAGATCCTTCTCACTCTGACAGGCAACTATGACACGGACTCTGCTACCCTCAACAACATCTACAACACAATTCAAATGTGGATGGCTATCAATGGCCTCTGCCTTAACTCCGACAAAACTGAGCTCCTACTCGTAGGCTCCCCTGACACCATCAAGAAACTTGATGCTCAGTTCAGCCATTTCACCATTGACTCAATCACGATCCCAGTACTTGACACGGTAAAAACACTAGGCGTCTACTTAGACTCCAATCTATCCATGACCAGACAAGTAAACGCCATTGCCTCCTCTGCCGCTTACCATGCAAAACTCCTTAACGCAATCAGACCTTATCTGTCAAAAGACACCTGCACTAACATAGCCAGGGCCATAACCGGCTCGCGACTTGATTACTGCAATATTCTTTTCCTTGGGACCTCCAACAAAAATCTTGAGAAGCTCCAAGTAATACAGAACAGTGCCCTACGCGCTGCACAAGGCATTGCCAAGAGAGAGCACATCACCGCTGCCAGAAAAGCTTCCCACTGGCTCCCCATAAAGGAGAGGATCCTATTCAAGGCTCTAAGCATCACCCACAAATGTGTCCATCTTGCCGCCCCAATGTACCTTTCGCAGAGGATCCACCTGGTCTCCTCCACAAGACCCACTAGATCACCCTATGCCAGCATGCTCTCAGTACCCAGGGTAAAAAGGACCAGAGCAGGGGGCTCCAGTTTCCCGTACCTCGCTGCCGTACACTGGAACACCCTCCCTAGCTCCCTGCGCTCTGAACCCTCACTGACCGCCTTTCGGAAAACCCTGAAAACGACCCTGTTCATCTAACAATTACATGGCCTAGCCCTCATAATTGTATTGTATGATGTATTATGTGATATACCTGATCACAGGTCACTGCCTTACTGTAACCCAAGGCACAACCTGCTCACATTGTAACTAAGTCTTCCTGCAAGTAACAGTGCCACAATGCCCCTGGGCTGCCTGCGCGCTATATAAATTTAATAAATAAATAAATAAATAATTTTTCTCTGTTAACTTATACCCCGATTCTCAGTGCTCATGGCGTGTACATATCATGGTCAGAGATTTGAGCACACAAGGTTTCCCCAGGGGTACTGTGAATTTCCAATTGTTTTCAACAGGATGATTCAGTTGGATTTGGGAAATTGTGATGTTTCCAGTATAGTAATCCAATTTGTCGATGTTTTACAAGTCTGTAGCACTTCAGAATAGCAATGTCGATGAGATTCAATAACACTCCCCACCCTGCTTGTGGAGAAGGGGTAAAAAGTAGACAAGGAAAAATTGCAATGCTGCTATACAGATAAAGAATATTTAGGGCAAGTGATATCACTAGCCGGAAAGGAAGGTAATGCCAGAGAGAGGCACTGCTGTTCAGAATATGCCCCAACCAGTCACGGTGAAACAAATGCAGCAGTTTTTGGAATGCTGTAACTATAGTGGATCATAGATCTTTGAATAAACTAGTTACACAAGGCTCTTATGGCATGGACTCAAGGGAGCACATAAGGTGACGGGGGAGATAGAATGGTCTGAACAGATGGTGACCTTATTTTAGGAACTCAAGGCTGTGATCAGCAATGCTCCGGTTTTGGTGACCCCGAATTACAAGAAGCCATTTTATCTATTCTCTCATTCAGATGGGCAAGTGATGACAGCGTCCTGGACCAGCAAACCTCACTAGGCCATAAACATTTAGTGTCTTTCAGTGTGCTCATACACCTAGTTATGTAAGGACAGTTTCCTTGTGAACAATCTTTAGCAACCACAGCTTTTTTGATTTAAAAATCTTCAACCATTACTATGGGTTTCCGTGTGATATTGGCCTCATTACAACTCCGGCGGTAGCGTTGCCGGGTCATGCCGAGTTCAGTGGACCCGATAATTGCCCATTTTCGGGTGCCATAAACAAGGACCTCCCCATCCCCATTCCGCCCCATAGGGCTGAATGAGGGTGGGGCCGTCAGATGCACTGGCACTGTCATGAACGGTGCCGGTGCATCCGTCGAGTTGTGCTTGCGGGTGCCGCAAATCCTGCCAGGAAAAACATGCTGGGCTGTGTGGCACCGGCGACCACAACTCGTAGTATGGCAGTCCGAGAACTGCAGTACCGGCATGCTTACCAGTATCATAGTTCCCTGACCACCAGGGTCATAATGAAGCCCATTGTATGTGGAGCATGCAGTCTTTGTTATCTTGGTAAAGTTCAAGTCAACTTTGATGACCCAGAGAGTCTCACGGTACGAGGTTATCCTTTCAAATGCATCCATACATCGAGTATGGTGTCACCTAGTCAATTCTGTGACATTTGTAGCTGAACCAGTGAAACCTTATGATATTGTCCATTACTGTGTGTGGTACTCTTTGTAGACGGGTTCTCGACAATTAATCAAGACACTGCTGAGAGACATACAGGAGCAGCCAGTGTGGGCTTTGTGGATGGGAATATCAGATCAGGATGAATAAATGGTTGCCTTCGCATTACTCTGTGTAAGCAGCAGAACTATTGGTACTTATAGAAGTGCTGTAAATGAGTAAGGGGAAGGGAGTCACTATTTATTCTGACTGCGCATGTAACCTCCACTGTACACTTAGGCTTGTCAAGATGGCAGAAGAGATGGTTTAGGAGATCTGACAGGACTGCCGTCCAGCATGCTGCACTGTTATCCAGATTAATTAAAGGGCTAAAACTGTCCACAGAGGTCGGAGTAGTTAGGTGTGCTGCGTGTACTATCCATACTGACCCAGTAGTGCCTGGAAATGAGGCTGCGGACAGACAGAGCAGTCAAAGAAGCTGCTAATTTGCAATTCCCAGAAAATGTAAACTGTGTCCCAGCATGTACAGTTGCCAGCCTCGTACATTGCGGTCCCTTTTCTTCAAAGTGTGGAAATGCCAGCGAGAGCACGCAATGATAAAACATTCTGGGGAAAGAGGGGATGTGCCGTCTCGCCCATGGATTAGCTGTGTAGACATGAGTTTATGGGGAAGGTAGTAATGCCTGTAGAGCTTCCTCTTGTGGCTCTGGAGCAACTACATTACCCATCACACCCTTACCTGCAACAAATCACAGCAGAGCTCCAGGAGGAATGGTTTATACCAAACCTCCAAGAACAGGCAGTAGATGTGTAGGGAATTGTACAATTTGTACGGAAATTACTTCTGGACACACTATGAAAACAATAAGAGGAGTCTCTTCCCTGGTGCCCTGGCCTTCTGGGCCTTTTTAGGAGCTCCATATTGACTTCATAGATATGATACAGAGATTTAATAATGTTTGCTACCTCATAGTTGTGATTTGCCCATTTTCCTACTTCGTACTAATGGCTGTCCAAGTGTGCACCCTGATGCTAAGTTTGCAGCAACATTTTGGTGAAGGAGGTTTTTCCATGGTGGGGATTTTATGATGTCCTACAATGGATGTCCCTAGTGCCCCTTGCATCCCCTGTGACTTTGCTTGATTAAGATGAAGAGGAGCCATTGAAATGGACCAATCAGTCCAACAACATCTCAGCGACATCTTCAGAAGCTCTGATGAACATTCCTGAGCAGTATGGACTGTTGAGCAGGACTGAAATGTTCTTTTCTTCTCTCTTTGTGCCTGGTGTTCAAGCCATCGCAAATGCAAAGTGACTCGAGGTACCTGGCTGAGTCCATTTTTAGTTCAATCAAAGAAGAAAACAGGCATTGAGGCTCATAGCTCTGCAAAATAGTACATCTTTAAAATCTTGACAGCTATGGAGGGGGGAGTTTACCAGAAAATTGGAAGTTAGTTTTTACACTTTCAGACCTCCTAACGATTCATAGAATGGAAATCTGACCCAGACTATTATCTCATTGCATAAGCTTAGGGTGGTCATGGAGAACAAAGCAAAAATTACAAATGACCCTTGGTTGGATTCTATTTCTCATGGGTGCCGTCTTGGATGACCTTAACAGTCACAATCACAATGCCAATTATTTTCTTTTTCCTCATTATGTTTTGTTCTTGCCAAATGCTCTTACGATGCTGATCAGTCAAATAAGATACCAAAAGCAGCTGCCATGATGACTGTGACCCTGTTCAAGGCTGGAACCACTATCATTTCATCTCACATGTGTACTTAGACTGAATTTGTATTGTGTCCTCCATCAAAATGGGATGATTGCGTGGATCAGCAGGTAGATTTAAAAAATGTTGGAGGGACGAGTTGGGTATGTTCAGCAGAGGAGTATGATTGTAGGCTTTTACTTACATGAGAAGATGAGTTTGAAGAACAAGAAATTAGTTTATTAGTTAATGTGTTAACTAAAAGGGGAAAGTTGGGGTGGTTGATAAAGTTTCCATTGAGAAAGAGGGGTTTGCCTTGCGTGCACCATATTGGTGACCAGGGTGAGGCAATGTTTCAATTTAAAATGTATCTTGTGAAGCTAAAAAGGAGGGGATAAGTGTTACTATTAGTGTAATTTTGTGTTTAAGTTGATACATTTTAGATTCACATGCGCACAGAAACATAATGTCAAATCTGTTGATGGAATACAAAAACAATGTAGAGGTGTAGTGTGCCACATTTTGCCTAAAAGTTGGTCAGCAAGACGTTTGTATGCAAGATAGGAGTATGTGAGATAGTAGATGTGCAATGGACAAACTGCTGTGATAGGACACATTAATCTTGTAAATACATGCACAGATATTCATACATTGGGTCTTCAGGGAAATCTATTTTGGACCGTTGGGGTACATGGTGAATACAAATATGTATGCCACAAGTCCTCTCAAAGCTAGCAATGTTGCAGGCCCAGGAGCCTGGGGTGGTGAGATGAACTCATTTTGACCAGGAAAGCTGGTTGAGCATGTTTGCAGGCTGGGGAAATGCAGCAAGCTGCTGCAATAACAACAGATGGTCAGCTACGGCCAGGCTTGGGCATTTACAAATTGGTACTATTTTGGAGAGGAGATGTAATCTTTTTAAGTGCAGGGGCACCTGTTATTCATTGTCCAGGTATATACGGCCACCTGGTAGAGTTAGTTTGCGGCAGAGTAATAAACCCGGTGAGCAGGATACTTAAGGGCAGAAGAAGCAAATGGTTTATGGCTTTCAATCAGGTCCTCAGGATGTGCCAAGAGACCATGAGTGCTGAATTGGTAGCCATATAGATCAGTGTGAAATAAGGATGCCAGCAAGTCTGGGGGGATACAATATTCATCACTGGTTCAAAGAGAACGTGTTTGTCCTTCACCTCCTCATTTTGATGAAGTGCCCTTGCAAACACCATGTGTATCACGTTTGGGGTCAGTGGTCCCCGGCCAGTTGTGCCTTCTAATGAATTATCTTTGTTGTGTGAATGTCTAACTATGGAACAACGTCTTCACCTACCATGGAAAATCCCAAAAATGCGTGTGCTGTGTCAAGAATGTTGACATGGGTGCCATATTGGGTTTGCAATCTGTGTCCATGGTCTACCAAAACTGTGATAGGAAAAGGTCTGAGACAAGTTTGGTGCGGTTTCGTCAAGAGGGAGTACAATCCAGATAGACTTGAATGGAGAAAAAAACAAGTTTGCTAGTGACTACAGCCCTAACTGCTGGATAGACAAACTTGTACAAAGAGTGGTGGCCCAGACCCAGAAGTATGGTTTTGTAAATTTAGTGTTAGCCTTCCCAGCCATCCAGAGGATTTTGAAAATGCAACAAAAGAAGGTACAAAAAAAGTGTGATATCTTGGTCCAGTCTGCAGACTCACTTCCTAATTTGGTGTCTGCGGGTGCATATGGACTGATAAGGGAGCCACGTAATGCTCTCTGACACTAGGAGGGAACTGATCAGTCAAATAAGAAATGTGAGGCACAACAAATATTTTATAATTGGTGACATGCTGGGTTTGCAATCCATGCTCATGATTCTCAGACACTGCATAGGATAATGTCTGAAAACGCACACTGTCACTGGTGCTGCTCATAAACAAATACATGAGAGATGTGAGGTGGGGACAAAGGTGTTGATAATATGTTGTAAAGAGCATAGGAATTGATTTATTTGTTACATATTGTTTGCATCCTTGGTTTCCTAGTGAGGAACACATATGTGTGGCTCAGTTTTTATAAGGGAGTGTAACATTTGTCTGGGGCTATAGCTTTGGAAATGAGGGACTAGCCATGGGATGAAGTTGACAGTGAGACTGGCCTGTCACAAACACAATTTGATTTCTGAGATGCTTGGTTGGTGGACCCATCTGTACCTGGTCCTGTTGTCGGTGTGGGTTAGTGTAGTTGTGAAGTTATTGCTGGGAAGTTTCAATATTTAGGTCATTGCTGATGTCTCAATTGATGTTGTAGTCTTAGACTAATAATTGTGGAAAGGCAATATAATCTTGTGTACATCTGAAAATACAATACAATATAATTAGAACATGATATGGAGAATGTAACAAACCATAATTTATATTGTACACTCATGGTTAGTAAAACGATTGTACAATGTTCACAGTGCATTGAATGTACCATTTGCCGTACAGCATTTAGGCGTAGTTCACTGCTGTTGTATTAGCATGTTTCTAATGATGCATTTCTTGATAATAGTAGCTATGTTTTTCACGGTACAGTTAAAGCAGTTAGACACATGGTGGCACATTCTAACTACAATTTGCTTAAGATATGGATAATATTAATATATATATAGTAGTTAGATACCCATTGCTGGTTTCTAAATATAACATTATAGAAAGTATGCATTCCATGTATATTGTAATTATTACATTTTGGTTTAAGGAATATTAAGTAGGCATTCTATAGGTTTGCAGGTAATCGTTTCCTTTGTGTTACCAAACTATTATTACATATAAACCAGCCATGTGTTTGTGTGAAAACCTCATCAGGGCAGTATAGTGGCCTGAATTTATTGTGGTGCCTTTGTGATGCCTACTGTGGTGAAGGTTTTGTCCCCAAGAGGGACTTGTCGTAATGGTGAGTTTGCAGTTATTTTTTGATCCATCTGCTCTGCTTTAGAAGGATTATTATAACATGTTGGTCATGTGTATGTATACTTGGAAGAATGTTTGAATTGCAAAATGATAACAACATGTTGATTTTATATAATAGGTTGTTGAAATGGAATAGAATGACAATTTGGTATAGCTGCATACACAATTGATAATTGGGAATATGGTATTGTGAAGCATGGCTTCAGAGATGTCAAGTATGTTTCCAAGTGTATGCAGTCTGGAGTTTATTTATTTACGGGGATATTTACGCTATCTATACCTTATAGTAAGTTCATATGGTGAATTTAACAATTCCAGCACATCGATCCACTTGTTCTCTTACACCTGATGCAGTGTAAATAGTATCTGGATTATTGTGGAATTTTTGTGCAAGATAAGGGGTTGCAAACATAGTTGTTCTGAGCCTAGCAAGAAAAATTTTTTCACAAGTGGTCACAATTGGAACAGCAGATTGATTGCTACATTTGCATAGTAATTCACTCCAGTTGTGTTATGACAACATGTAATGTGATAGGTTTGAAGTCTATGGGACTCATTACGAGCATGCTGGTCCGGTAACAAGGGTGCTGGTAAGCCTACCAGGACCCTTGTTACCGGACCAGCCCACTCTGAGTCTGCGGACGGCACCTGCCTGCAGATTTTCCGGGAAGCACCAGCACCATTATTAATGGTGCTGGTGCTCTGTCATCCCCATTCCCATTGAGTCCTAAGGGACTCATATGGGAAGGGCGATTTACATTTTTCTGGTGCCTGACTTCCAGGGACACCGGGGTCATAATCCCCCTGTGTTTCCGTGGAGCCAGGCGCCGTAAAAAATCACAACTCTGGCAGCAGCCTGCCGGATTTACCGGCACGGCTACCGCCGGAGTTGTAATGAGGCCCATGTTTTGCTTTTTCCATGAAGTCTATAGTGAAGTCTTTTGGAATTTCATTTAGTATGAATTCTATTTTTTAAGGTTTCTATTATTCTGGTACAGTCTACGTATCCAATTGTGGGATGTACAATGCACATAGTCTGTTATATTAAAGGATGTAAGGGATGTCTCCTGGGACTTTGTTTGCATCGTGGTTTAGTAAAAATAGACTGTAGGAACATGTGAGTGCTACATAATGAATACTTTCTTTGAAGAGTTTATGGCCAATTTCTACAAGTACATGGTCATGGAATAGACCTTCTGACGTGTACATTGTTGCAGCATATGAAAGAGGAACAGGTTTGTTCTCTGCATACATTCATGTCTTTAAAAAGAAGGAAATGTGCTGGAGTGTAGGCCATTTTTTAAGTTTCTTCACATTTGTCAAACTTGATGAGGACAACTTGAATATTATGTTCAATATTTATATGTTTGTAAACCATTCACTGTTCCCATTGCTCCATTAACTAAACCTTAATCTATGGCAAGGTTGAATCTTATAATTACTCTGCAGTTGAGGCAAAGAGTTAATACTTTTTCCAGCCCAGCTATGTTGAATAAAGCTTCGTCTGGGATATTTAGGCATGCAATGGCATGTTGATACATAGGGAGTGTCATGCCATAGACTTCTAATTTGTCTTAGCAGTTCATGTGGACTTTGGGTTGTCTTATTGAATTGTGCACAGTCTACACACACATTATGGATTGTGTCATGCTAATTGCATTATTACTTGCGGGCCTGATGTGTTTTGTCGATACAGTTCATGTAAAAGCCTACTTTTAAAGGATTCTTTTGCATGGTCAATAAGTACATCAATTCTTATGCTCTTTAGAATTTGAGCTCATGTTAGGTCTGCTGACGGATGTATTTTCTGTAGTAGTTCTCTGTAGCAAATAACATGCCATAGATTAATAATGTTCTAGTATTGTTCAGCATTCTTTTTGAACTAATGTTTTGAATGTGGATTAGCCTTTGACTGGTGTTAATTTGAGGAGATCACTAAACACAATGATAGGATTTCCTTCAAACAATTCTTCATATCCATTCTTAAGAAAGTCTTGTATTCTTAAATTAATTAAGGCTAGAATTAAGTTAGAAACCGTGCTTTAGTGATCTATTATTAAAAAAAAAGTGTTGATTTGTCATCACATTCCTCCCACTTCAAATGCAGCTTCTGCAGACAATTTGTGATACTCTAATTTGTTATGATTCTCGACTGCGTGCAGTAGCAGTCAGTGTAAAGTTACCCCTCCTATATTTTAGCAGCTAGACCTGAGGGGTGTGGTGGCATGGTGAACAAAACCTGAAAGGTTGCTTGTCTGTTTTTTTCTTGCAAACATATGTGTGCTGTTTCAAATGTAAATGATTTTACAGTTTCACCACTAACACACAAGAGAAGATATTTGTAATTATTGAAACATCATATTTTCTTTTCATGATGTAATCCATGTTTGGTTTCTTCATGGACCTCCAGGTAAATGCTGAGTTGTTCATCATTGTTCATAACTGTGATAAAAGCACTGACAAATCTTGTTCAGATTGCTTGGATTGAAGTATGGTGTTTTCTTCTTTGGTTATTGATATTTCTGCTTTATTTTTGATAAGTTGTTCTCTGAGTGGGTTTTGACTATTTGTAAGAGATGATTGACTCCTTTTGGGAGTTTGTTTCACCAATTTCTCTTTCTCTCTGTTCTTCTTGATAATGTTATTTTTTTAAAAAACATTTTTAAAGTGTGGACCTAGATTGAGAGCAGTGGAGTGCTGTACAGAGTGTGGGTAGCCAGCCTTTGAGCTGGCGTCTTTTAACAGTGGCAGCATACTGTGAGGTATGTGTGTTGATATGTGCATCCATTAGAATGATTCCTTGGTCATGTGTTGTTGAAAGAGTCATGTTTTGAGAGATTTGCGAAGTTGGAGAATTGTGGGGGCATTCCAAACCAATACCAGGATCAAGTTCGAGAAGGAGTGATTGCAGATCCTCTCTTTATGAATGAGTTGCGATTCAAGTTGTTGGTCAATTTGCTGAGCAAGGAGCATGTGCCACCAGATATGTGGAGCTAAGCCACCAGGTGCCACTTGTGACTGCTTTGTAGATGATCCATGCAGTCTTGAACAGTGTCCTGGCTTGGAGTGGAAGCCAATGTAGTTTGCATAGAATGGGGGGTAATTCAGTCAAATCTCTGTGCTTTTGTAGTAAGATGTGCTGCAGCATGGTGGACTGCTTTTAGGGGACACAAGTGAGCATCTGGGAGCCCTCTCAGGAGAGCATTTCCCCCATTGATGCGCAAGAGAGTATGGGCCTTCATTTTTCAAAGGGTATAGATTCTGAGCCAGGCTATTTGAGCCTTCTTGGATATGTGTTTCTGGAAAGACAGATTGCTGTCAATGGTGAACCCTAAGGATTTTGTTGAGCCTGAGAGTTGTGGACCACATTATTCTAGGCGCGTAACATTGCACCATTGTTGGACATGTTTATTTTTAGCTTATGACCGATGAGTTCATCATCTAACATTTCTTTGTGTTGTTCAAATTTGTCCTTTGTATTGCTGCTTCCAGTTGTTTAGAATGCAGCTTTGAATGTTCCATGGACACCTAATAATTCTTTGTATATTTGCCACAGTTTGAATAGTTGAAGTACATCAACATACTGAAATTCTTTATGGTATGCTAATCTGAAGTACAGTTGAACATGGTTAATTTGACTCTGTTCGGAAAGCATTACTATATTTACTTCAAAATATACAACTGAATATCTAGCAGCTGCTTTATTTGGTATGACATTGTTTTTGTATGTGAAGTATTGTGCTATTTCATACAAACTCATACTTTCAAAAAAGGCCTTCTTTTTGAATATCATTTGTCAATGAGAATATTTTGTATGATGTTTTAGTTTTCGAGATTACTCAATTTGGTACTCCTTTATTAAGATGAAGCCAGACCAAGGTTTAGCTAGGGAATATTATCCATACAGCGGTATGCCTGTGAAATGGTCTGCAGTTTAGAATAATCCACATTCTCTATGTGAGAGCATTCTTATACCAAAGTAGTACAGTTTTTTGAGAAATAGTTTTTTTTTCAGATGAATTGTCATACCAGAAGTATTTTAGATCAGGGCTGTGAACTCCCATCAATCCAGATTTAGACTAAGCTTTGGCACAAATACCTCACTTCTTGAGCTGACGTCTAGACTTATGGATCGGCTAGACAAGGGCTCTCTCTCTTCTTCTTAATATCGTTGTACAAGTCAGCTGCATACAACCTAGTTGAACATTCCATCTTGATGTCCAGACTGGTGGAGGTTGCAAACCAATCGTCTCTAGCCTTATCCTGGATTGCTTATTTCCTGGAGAACAGACATAGCAGAGTCAGGAATCAGCTTCCGGCAGCTCTAAGAAGCCAAAGTTTGCCGACAGAAAGACCTAAAAACTCTATTATTCTCCTAAAGTCCATGCTTTTGAATCCCACCTGAATTCTGCCACTGCTACTTGGTCTTACATTCTGCCTCTTCGTGTGTTTTGTTTGTCTGTATTATTGTCCGCAACCTAATGCCTCTGGGTCCATGGTGCGCATTACAAATAAAGTAAAGTAAAAAAGTAAAGTAAAGTGACATATGTTGCAACTGCAGTTGAATTTTCTGCAATGGGTTGAATATCTTTATCATCACTCCGCATGGATACAATGTTGCGTTTGTAATGATTTATGTACTGTGTACTTGAAAGCATCCTCTTTTTTAGTGTTATATGTTTTCTTTGTTTTCAAAGACTTACCTTTGATGCTTTATCTAATGAAAGAAATTACTACTCGGCCTTTGGTGCAATTTTGGTGTATTCATATCGAGTTATTTCTCCAAAAGGGCTACTTCCTTCCTTTCACAAGTAGCTACATACATATAATACAAATTCATGTATAATCATGCTAAAATAATTCTATTTTGAACTATGCCAATAATACCCTACCCTGCATAGTTCAAAATGCAGTAATAACTCACAACACAACTTGTAGTACCAAGCTAACCAAGGGCTTAAAACAATATGCCAGACCCATTACTTTCATATGAAGTTCACTCAGCAGGTTCAAATTAATATTAAGGAATGTCTAAGGAATCAAAACAACATTGTGTGTAGTATTTCCATATGTCCACATCATCAATATTTGTTTAGTGGAACAGCCAACTGCCTCTGCAGGAAGTCCTCCCCCCCGACCTACTACCTGTATGCTGGCAGCCTGAAATTGTGCATGTTTGACACCAGCACTTCTGATTATTTTACGTTGAATCTTCGTGAAAAGGTATCCACTAAGAAAACCCTATCAGATGTATTCCCGAAGATATGATACGCAGAACCCAAGGGAATATGAAAAAGAGAGAAAGAGAAGCTGTTGACCTCACAAGAAACAAGTGCGACACACTGAGAAGACTGGGAGAAGAAGAACATTTATGGACCTTATAGGAACTGATGACACAGTAAAGAATCGAATAAACTTTCATATGCAAAATGAAGATTTCATATGACATACCGGGTCCGGGTCCCGCAAAAGGGAATTACCAGGCCCTCCAAGGTCAGGATGGCCCGGTAAGTCCCCTTTTGCGGGACCCGGCCCCGAGAATGGGGGTAGCCATGCCGCTAAAAATGGCATGGCTACCTCCAAACTCATAATGAGGCCCAGTGTAAGGAGGAAGGTGTTGAGGCCTCAGTTCCCCTTACCGCGCCTGAAGTATAAGGTGCTTCTGTGTAAGAAATATGGTTGCACCATCTAAAGGAACTGAAAGCAGCGATGGAGTATAATAATACGATATAGTAACCACCCGCTTATAGAAGTGACGATCGTCCAGAGGAGAGTAAGAGAAAAGAGGAGATCTTTAAGATCACATAGAATGAAGAAGAGAAGAGTGAGTGATCAAACCTTTCAACAGAATTAGAAAGTGAGATTAAGAGATGGAAAGGGGAAAAGAACAAAGCTGATGAGGTAATGCTTGTGCAAAATGAATGGATGGGAGGACAGATATTACTCAAGGTAGATGGGAAAAGCATTGAGGAAATAAGGCATAGAGAAGATAAGGATGAACAGGATAGAAAAGACAGAGAGCAAGAAAAGAGGATGAAGGAAGACAAGTATACAAGAAAGTGCAAGGAGCTACGAGAACAGATGTATCAGGAGGAGCAGGAGAAGACAGAGGAGTGAGCAGAGGAGCAAATAAAGTATGACAAAAGGCAAAGAGCAATAGAAGAAAGGATAGAAAAGAAAGCAAGAATGAGGAGGAGAAAGCACAGAAATTAAGGGACACAAAGATACAGAGACAAAGAGAAGAGGAAGAAATGAGAGCAAGAGAGAAGAGAGAAGAACGGAAGCAAGAGGAAAGAATTAGAAGGGAGGGAAGAACATGAAGAGAATTAGATGCAGAGTTAGATTGAAGAAGGAGACAGCAGGACTTTGATTTTAGCCATGTTTGTAAGGAAGCAGTAGATCCAAGGCCAGGAATACAATTGGACAGAAGTGTTTTTTCCATTAAAGGGAGCAACGTTAGGGGCATCTAGAGTAGCATTATAAAAAGAAAACTTTGACATAGGAAGTATCGGAGACAGTATTGATAAATCCTATCAACAATTAAAGGAAGGTAGCAAATCTGGAAACTGAGGGAAGGGAGAACAGTCCCTAGCATTCCAATCACGAAACAAAGAAGAAAATCCATTTAGCCTCGAGCACAGAGCCTTATCCAAAAGCAGACTCAACTTAGATAAGAGTGAAATGGATGAAAGTCACACTAGTTGGGAACTACACATGTCAGATGAGGAAAGAAAATCCTTGGCCGAAAAGGGAGGAAGCGCGTGTGTCCCTGATGGAAGTCTGCAGATGGACAAAGAAGTTAGAAGGTCTGATCTAGAGCAACCTAAGGATAGGGTGCCAGATCCAATGGCATATCCAGAGTGTTTCAGAGGACGATCATGTAGCAAAAAAAGAGAATCACCGCTATTTGTGAGCAGGTTAAGATCGCTACCAATAAGGAGACGGACAGGGACAATTGCTCCTGCTATGGATAGGCAGACGATAGGAGCCGACTGCGGGTTAGGGTTTACACAGTTTCCCTTATTGGATTAAGGGGGAGTGGGACCACAGTATATTCCATGGCTTCAGATGGATAAGGATAATTTAAGGTGCAAGCTCCTGAGTTTGACATTTGGGCCCTGGGAAATCATATATAAGTTAGAAAAAATGACAGGAAGAAACACACTGGCGATAGAGGACCTTAAGGGTTTGTTGGCAGCTATTCTTGGGGAGAGATCTCATGACATATGGAGGAGAGCAGGCTATTTAAGTGTGTCAGCACAAAACACAGCGCACAACGCAGCACCATTCAATAATTTTAGAGCAAACGTTTGGAGGGCTCTTAGGGTGCAATATCCCAACGCATCAGATATGGGTGCAATCGTAACACGTAAGATGAAGGAAGATGAAGACCATATTGCTTACATTCAGGACATTCAAGAGCATTGGCTAATTGAAACGCGCAAGTCTTTGGAAAAAAACAGTGGCATTATTTTACCACCTTTTATGTCAGGGGTTGCCTGAGCAAGTACAGAGGCAAATGAAGAAACACGTGGGAATGGAGGCGAAGCCGTGGGCTGAAATACAGTTGATGATAGTGCATCACTGTCAGTTAATTTTAGGAGAAAAACAAGAAGAAAGATGAGGCGAGGAAAATCGATAAAGCCGAATTGGTTCAGAAAATGTTTTTAAAATGTGCCATGGAAGGTGCGGTATTGGTGAGGAGAGAAGGATTGGGAATGCAGCAAGCATTGGGTGCATCGTAGGTGGATAATCAGTGCCCGATGGACAAAGGAGGGAATTATTTCATGCCACCAGGCAGAGGTATGGGCTATAGTGGAAGCGGTGTATTCCAAAACATCGCTATACAAAAGCTGTAGTAAGACATACCTGATTGACACCAAATGGGCCTGTGCCAGTGAAGTAACTCGGCCGCACACGCCCACACAGACAACGTGCCCCTGCCAAGAAAGCAAGATGGAGAGCATGCCTAATTCCACAACAAGGTGAGGAGAGGGCCCTGAGGGGTTGAAGTCACAGGGGTGGTGGGAGGATATTTACCTCAGTCGGCCAGTCTTGAACACAGTTGTCCTGTATTTTCAGGCAGAATCTTCCCCGCAGGCCATACTTGGGAAAAAACTGAGAACAGGATACCAGCAACCAACCCGGCTGAGTGGCGTCCCCGTGGATACCAGGTGAGCGTAACAGAATGGAAAGCCTACCATAAGTAATCCACCTGGGTGCCATGGAGACATCTGAAATCGACCAATTGGCTCAATTGTTGGGACAACTTTGTGCCGAGGTTCATTCTGCCCAGCAAGAGACTAATGCTCTGCGGAGAGACCTAGTACTGACCAAAGATCGCACTGAAGAGATCGGTAGGCAGTTATTGCAATCACAGGCAGGACAGACTCCTCTGCCCGGGAACAATTCAGAATGACCCAAGGAAGTATGCAGCATTCATAAATCAGTGTCGCCTTCACTTTCTTTGTGTAAAAATATTTAAATAAATGAAATTAATAAACCAAGACCTGTGTTACCATTCGACTTATAGAGGTGTAAAGAATGAATTTAGCCAACAAGGGCAACAACCACTACTTCTGCCTAAAATCTATAATATTCAGCAATAACAATCCTCTAAATCATTATTCAAACTCTGAATCATTGATCCTGTCCAGAGTCAAAACATTTATGAAATTAAAAGTTGCAATTCGAATACTCATTCCTTTGGTTTCCAAAATTGTTGGCCATCGATTTTCAGGAGACATAAGCCCAAAGTAAGCCTAATGCCGATTGAAAGAAGTTCTTCACAAGTCCGTATGAGCAGGGCAGTCCACAATAATGTGTTTCAGAGTTTCTTTTACATTTACATCATCACAAAATCTGCAATAGTTCTCTTTAGAATCAATGAGTCTTCTTCTAGCCAGAATGTCCCTTGTTGAATATAGATTAAATCGAAGCCTCAGAATCACAGTTCTAAGTTGAAGAGACAGTGCTCAGCACTGATACGCTTCCACTACATTAAGACTTTTTGGATGAAAACCATGGGACTTAAAATCCTTGTATGTGAGACATTTAGTTCTCGCTCTATCCGGATTATTCAACAAGGTGTCAATTGTCACATCGGCCTTAGCCAGCACTTCAAGAACACTCGCAGTCCATGTTCGTACAAAAACATGGGAAGAGGAAAGCATCTATTTCGAGAGACATGCTAGAATGGTATAATTTTCAATATTCACTATACATTTCTGATATAAGGCACATAGGCGCCATTTATACACAGAGAGCAGAGAAGTAAGACCCCGCAGTCACAGCCTGGGAGCACATTGTGCAATATGGAGGACACTCCTCCAAAATTCCGCCTCCAATTTGTTCAGAAAGGATGCCGGTATAATATTTTTGGTCTCTAAACCATATAGTATGGTAGGCATAACTTTCTGCCGCCAATATGTTACTGCAGGCCCGACATAAAATTTGCCAAATTTAAATATAATGAGCCGTGTTTGTGATATGGCTGTGTCAAGCTTGGGTGCAATGATTTTCAACTAAGAGTCAATATTAGGTTGACCATCAAAAACAAGACCTAAATATAAATAGCTTGGAACAATCTCAACCGTCACATTTTTAATTTTCCAGTCCATTTTCGATCTACGGGTGAGCCTGGGCGCGTAAATCACAATTTGTGTTTTTTTAAAATTAATGACTAGTTCATTCTCGTCCAATAGGCACTTAAAACTGAAAGTAAAGTTTGAAAACATATGGGGTTTTTGAAACCAGAACAAGATCGTCAGCATACCACTTTGGTGAGTCGGAGCAGGCCATTGAGAAGGCAAGAATCACATTGTGAATTTAGTTGTTTGTGCATGAACTTTTAAAGCATTTAAGGTTAGAAGGTTAACTACCGTCCCAAGTCCCGCTACAAAGCCTGTTTGGTTAGGGTCACGATGTTCACATGATCGAGTCCACAAAGAAAAGTCTCTCAGGACAAGCCTGGCGAAGATCTTACCAGGGGCGTCCAATAATGCAATCAGGTGATAGCTATTAGGGGCCCCACAATCGCCTTTTTTAAAAATCGGCACTATCCAGGATGTACGCCATGAGTCCGGCAACTGTCTAGACAGAAGTATTTGATGGAAAACATTATTTAGAATGCAGGCCCATTTTTGGTGATTTCCTTAAATATGAAATTAGAGAGACCGTCAGGACCTGCCGCACGGGAGGCTGAGGATTTGCATATAAATTCTGCAATCAATACTGTAGAGCACTCTAACTGCCTGTCACAGTTTGTCTTTCGTATCTATATTCTCTGAAGCCCCATTGGCATATAAATGGGCAAAATGGGCCATCCATTGTGCTTCTGACACCCCATTCAGTTGACTGCTTGCTTGCGTGTGAATTGATACATTACCAAGCAAGGCCCATACCTGAGCCAAATTTTTGTTCTGGGTCGCATTCTTAAAAATCTCACTATCTAATAGAAATAATTGTGCTTTTCTTGCACGTGTCCAATTCCTATATTTGCACTTCAAAGCTCTACGGGCTGGGTGACGTTGTGTTTGAGGTAATTTTAATGTCCCTCTTAATTCTTTCCTGTACGCTATTTTTGTTTGATGTAACAACAAATCAAACCCATGAGTATGAGCGGACCGGTGCATGCCTTTGTCAATGTAGATGTTTTAAAAAAATGACAGCACCTCTACATAGGATCCATGACTAACTTCCCTATGATAATCCATAATAGCCTTATTAAGAGCCACTAATGAGTAATCGGACCACCTGAAGCGGGTCTTGGCATTGTTAATGGCCAATGTTTGCTTGTGCCATTGTGATTTATTCTCCGCAGGCATCTGATCCCAGAGCCAATTTAAGGAAAGAATATGGTGATCGCTAGCTGTCTGTATAATGATTTCCAATTTTGTGGCTTTTTGGAAAAGGGAGTTAGACATGTAGATGTAATCTATTGTAGATTTAGATGTTCCCCTTTGCCATGTGTGATGTGATGGAATGTCCCCCCTCAATGCACCATTCGCCATACGTAGGTTGCAATCTTCAACAAATTTAGTCCACCTCTCCTCAAGGCAATCCAAATTGATGTCTCCTGCCAGTAGCAATTGTTCAGATAGGGCAGCGCCCTCAAAAAATAAATGTCTGCGGACAGTCCGCGGACTGTCCACAGACTTCTAAAAAATGCACAGGGACCTGCACTATTTATTTGTCACTTCTATTTTTCAACTGAAAGGCAGCTCTGAAAAGAGCCTTTTTTTTGGTTTTTGTTTTATATTTTTTTGGGGTTTTTTAAACACGACATACAAGGAAAGGAGGGGAAAGGAGGGTAAGGAAGGGACAACAACCACGGGGATAAGAAAGGGCAGGCGGAGAGAGGAAGCTGTAGGGTGGGCCTTATTGAGGTAGGTCACAGACCTTCTCATGTTCTTTGACTGTAGTCTCGAAAGCTCTCCGAAAGTTCTCCCCCCTGCAGAGTACTGCATCGCAGAACATGCACAATATTGTGACCTTCGAAAGGTAAGGGTCAACAGCAGCATGGATTGCCGGTGAGGCAGCTGGAGGGATGCACTGTCCCACAGGAGTGTCTTTTGTGGTGACAGCAGCGGAAACGGAGGATGCTGGAGAGGAACTCTACTTGCTACATTTATCGCAATGTCCAATTTACGAATAGCCCCAATCGTGGAACGACTTTAGGTGTCGATGCATTGATGTAGTACCATAGCTATACGAACCAGGCTTGCCACAACTCAGCAACTCACAACTCAGCACCATGTTGCATTGAGTGCAATTCACCTTGCTCTCATCAGCTTTTGCCTTTCCATTAACAGTGGTAAGTAAGCGCCACACCCAGGACCCACAATGAGTGCTAGTAGTAGAGACTTCCACTACCTCATCCTCTTCATCCTTCTCCTCTGCATCTTTACACCTGTTCCACTTTGCAGGCCCTTGGGGATGTGGTGTTGGTGGTGGAGGGGTTGGGGGTGCTGATGCTGAGGCAGTAGTAGCAGAAGCAATTTGGGATGCCATATGGAAGGTTAATAACCAGGAACCAGGAACCAAGAACAGCCACCTGCACAATTGTCCTGTTGTAAATCTTGGAAATCCAAAACCAGAATGAGGATCAGCTCTGTGATGTGGCCTGTTATAGAGGTGCAGGTGCACGCTTCGCAGACACCCGCGCTGGTCACGGACACATCAAACACCAAGAAAGGGGTCAAAAAGTTCCAAATGTAGATCAGCAGGGACATTGTCTTGGATATGTGCAATGGTGAACATTTACTGTAAAATACCATTGATTTCTCAAAAAGCACTTTTTAAATGTTTGGGGCCCGGACAGTGTCCGCCAATAAGGACACACACCACATGATGATGTCGCGGACACGTTCGCGAACGGGCGGCTGTCCACAAGACATCAAATCCGCAGGGACAGTTGTGTGCATGGGCGCAGGTGTTCTACGGACAGTGTTCGGGTCCCCAAACTAATTAATAGTGCGACACACGTGTGGCAGACAGTTGCGGACAGCCTCGATGTTCGTAGGACCCAAGTGTGTGATGCGCATGTGCGCAGGTGTTCTAGGAACTGTGTTGAAGTCCCTGAATAAAATACATGTGCGTCAAATCTTTGCAGACAGGCGCACAGGATATGTGTTCTATGGATATATTCATTCTGGTTGCGGACATTATGAACAGGGGGGTGTTCTTAGGGCACACCCATTTTGGGTGATTGCGGACAGGCGGACATCTCTTGTGTTCTAAGGACACCTCCATTTTAATTATGAACAATACGAACAGGTATATTGTCCTTTGGGCACCCCCATCTGGGTTAATTGCGGACAAGCGGACATCTTGTGTGTTCTAAGGACACCACCATTTAAATTACAAACAGTACGAACAGGTATATTGTCTTTAGGACACTCCTATTTTGGTTAATTACAGACAGACGAACATCTTGTGTGTTCTAAGGACACCTCCATTTTAATTACGGACAGTATGGACAGGTATAGGGTCGTTAGGACACCCCCATTTTGGTTAATTGCAGACATAACTGACAACCAGGCTGTCCGCGGACACCCTAACTGCCTTTAAAAAAAAATAAGACACAGGCATATACTAAGAACACACTTAAAATGTTATTATTGTTTAACAGTATAAAAATTACGAAAGAGAGGGGGAAGCAGAAACTGAAAAAAATATAGGGGAATAAGGGTTTTGGACATGATGTACGGGAGGGGAGGAAGGGATGGACGTCTCATCATAACGTTTTTCTTGCTAGGGAGGGTTTGGGGATAGGTGGCTGGGACATGGAGAGGGGGAACAGGTACATGTGGGACAGTGATATTTAATCTTTTCTTTAATGTAGTCCTTAACAATCTGTTTTAAAAGATTGACATTTTTCATTAACATATCCATTTTTAGTTCCATTTGTTTCAGAGGATTTTCTAATGTCTCTCTTGGTATATTATACTTATTGTCTGTATGGTCTGTTAAACAAATATAATGGTACAAAAAGTAATGGTTATTAATGGTTATTAATTGGCTTATATAGAGAATTGTTGTCTCTACCATTAGTATCACTGTCTTCACTCATTTCATCTCGTGGGAAATTTTCTTCCAGCCATTCCAAAGTACTGGACATTTCTGTGTAAAAAAAAATATACACTTTTAGTGTACCCAATACAGAACATTTATAAATATATGAAATAAATGTAGTGTATTTACTCGTTTCTTACAAACTTTTGGTGTTACTGCTTTGTAGGTATGCTCTTGCTTTTTGCTGTGTAGTTTTTGTGAGGTAATTCTGTTAGAGGCATATTTTTTTGTTGTTGGTATTATCCATTATATTGCAAACACTATTTCAGCGGATGGTTGGTGTATACAGTTTCCACTTCTTATTTATTATTAAATGTAATGTATTTGTGTGGTGCTTTCTGAACATGTTTTGAGTTTTTATTGTATGATACAATAATGTAAGATACCCCCTGGGTTTTTGCAGTCTTGATGGTGAGCGTGTCCGTCCGTGGACATGCTCCCGGTCCACGGGCATCAAAATCACTAGCGGGGCAGGGGGTTCAGTATTTTCTATGTTATATGTATGTAAGCTAAGGGAGTCTTAGTAAACATTTATAACATTTACATTATCTATATCTATATTCAGTGAAACAAACTTTATTAAAGGGATATTAGGGTTAAGTTGCGCTACTAAAAACCTATGAAATTCAGTTAAAAAACATTGTTAAAGGGACGTTATGGTTCCAAGTAAAACCAAAAAACCCTTGAAATTCGTCAGTTATGGTAAGCTCAGCAACCATAACTCACGCCACCACCGTGCACTGCTAAGACTAACACTTAGGACATCAGGACATTTTCTTTCCCATAGACTGAATGGGGAAAAAACTTTGCTCACGCCTACAGCCCAAACCGCTGGACGGATTTTCACCAAATTTGCGGCAGGAGCAGTGGCTTGGTCCCGAAAGTATGCTTTTGTACATTTGGTGAAAACCCGTCCAGTAGTTTTTTTTAAAACAACCAAAACATTGGTCACAATAAAATGAGTGATATCTATATCAGGTCCGCAGACACACTTCCCTGTTCGCTCCGCACACAGGACACCGATTGGTTAATTGACTTGCGTCATGTCCGCGGACATGCAATGTGTTCGCTGATTGGATGGTGAAGAGCGTGAAGTGTGTCACACTTTTGGAAATGCCCACCATCTTGGATTCGCGGACAGCCGCCGGTGTCTACGGACATCGCAGTAAAAACATATTAAAAAATAATCTCTGGGAAGGTGAAGGGTGATGAGGATGGGATGGGATATGGCTGCTCCGCTAAGAGTTCGGATGTTCGCGAACAGTCCTGAAAAGTTCACAGACACCTCAGCATTACAGGGTTGGTGAAATGCAGTTCTTGGATGGCTTATAACTTTGGCACCACTTAATGGAACTGCATGAAACTTTGCATATATATTTCCGACCTGCTTCTGAGTAAGTATGCAAAGTTTGGTGGGATTCTGTCATGAGGGGGCAAAATTAGAGTGGGGTCCCAAAATAATGTAAAGGCTTATAAATGAGGTGCCATTTGACAAATCTACACTTAATTTGGGAAACCGATGATACATTTGGATATGAATGTTTTAGCAAAATTTGGTGGGATTTTGTGAAGAAGGGGCAAAATTAGAGGCGAGGGTCCCAAAATAATGTAAAGGCATATAAATGAGGTGCCATTTGATGGATCTACACTTCATTTGGCAAACTGATAATAGATCTAGATATACATGTTCAAGTGGGGGCTAGGTTATATGACAATTGTATGTGCATACATATGAAACTTTTGAAAAAATAAAACATGGTTGGATTTCCAGCAAACTTGTGTAAGGAGCATAGGCAAGGACCTACAAGCATGGTTTTGCAAATGTTCCAGTGTTTTATTATTTGACAAGTGTCATAATGTAGCTACAAAAAATAGTGATATACCTTTAGTGACTGAGGGGTAGCCTGTGGCCATGGGCAGTGGCCAGATTGTCCGGGTCATGGAATAAGGTCATGATCCGGACAATGTGGCTACTGGCCATGACCACAAGGGACAACACGTAGGATTACAGTTGGCTTGTCCACCTGGGACTGGCTTTGTGGTAAAGTTATTCGAAATTAGGATATACCTGAAAGGTAAGAAAAATATGCTTGTGGTAATATGGTCATAGGGTTCCTTTTTTGCCTTCTGCAGGTTGCCATGGAAAGCGAAGAGTGGCCCTGTATTGAACCCTCGCCTCCCCTTTCCTTGGTGGCCATCTTGGAAAAGGATTTTCCTTACTACACCGGGACGCCTACCCCTTTTTGGTATTTAGTTGTAAGGATTGGCAATATTGACTCAATTGAAACAAATTGGGAAACCCTACAGTTTCAACAACTTAGTAAAAGAGCTTATAATCCTTCCATTGCCACCAAGGAATCAATATGATGTGACATCTGTAGCAGTAGGGAAGCTATGATTCCCCTGGGTAAGAGAGGAATGATTTCTGCAGACCACATTTTGATACCCCTTTCGGAGTGCTACGTAAGACTGGTCCCGAAATCCGGCCAGAGTGTGGAAGTGTAGGATAGATTTTTTAGCAGATCTTATTGATCCCGACTTACAGGGAGATGTAAAATTTCTCTTATAGAATCATGGTGAAATCCCCACTGAGGTACGCCAGGGAGATCAAATTGGGAATTTGGAAAGAGCTCTATTTTCTCAGTTTTAAGAATTGAACCAGACAAAACTGAATCGGGTAACTTAGGCTTCGGAGAAGCTGACAAACTGCTTAACATCGAAGAAAGGAAGCGAGAAGAACCTATGGAGGGTGTCATTAAACCCAACTGGTAATACCCAAAAGCCACCGAAAGGTTGTACTGGAGATTGCCCATTCCCATCTTACTGGGGGTCATTTAGAACAAGGTAAAACCCAGGCGCATATTAGGGGGAAATTTTACTGACCCATATTCACTCAGATATAAATACCTCTATCCAGACATGCCCCTCTGAACCCTTTACTGATCATATAAATCCCTGTTTCAAGAATTGGTATGGATATAATTGGACCACTAGAAACATCCAGAATAGGCAATAAATATATTCTGGTGATCGTAGTTTATGCAACCCGATATCCAGAGGCATTCCCAATGTGAAACAACACTACTCATAAGATCCTAAAACACCTAATACCGTATTCCTGCAGGGTCAGCTTTCCAAAGCAAATACTAACGACCCAGGGTTCAAGTTATATGAGTAAGGCTATGGCCAATGAAGTTTCTTCCTAGCATGAGAGATATGCCTTCGCCTCGGGATGTCATGAATGATACGCACAGTTTCATTCTGAAGTACCTGTAGTCTCCTAATGCAGTTGACCACACAAAGAATATTGGGGTACAAGCTGATTATTTCTAACCCCACAAGTAAAATAGTTAGATGTAAGACATTAAATACATCAATGTTTATAGCAGAAGCAGTAGGAAAGGATGACTATGTACATGTTAGGAAAGATTTCGTAATTGTAGGTAATTTTCCTTCCATGTGGCAACCCCTAAACTTTTTGCTGTTGTTTTTCACCTTGTTCTCGACTTTGCCAGAGAAGTGCAGCCTTCTGCCGCACTCCTCTGGGCTTTCGCTCCTTTCTTACGGGGAAACTGACATGCCCTTAAGACAGTCAGTACCGGGGAACACTGTTTCCCGTAGTTTCTTTTATCATGTTGCGGCTTTCGTGCAACATGGCACAAGAGGGCCCTGTAAGCTAAGTTACAGCTCTCTTGGGTCTCTAGCCTTCTACAGGCCTTAGATACTCGTTTAGGATTGTATCTGATCGGTGCAAGTGATTCAGGGACGGGAATGGTGGCAGCGATCGTTTCTTGTGTTTTGAGCTCCTTTTGGCGTTCTAAGCGCGTTTCTCGCGCTTAACCCAAAATGGTGGCCTGGCTCCCAAAATGGCCAGACCACGAGGCTCCTTTGTCCTGTCCGCTGACCGTCTTGCTCCCTTCACCTTCCCCAGGTCGAGCCGACCCGGGGCCTTCCTTATTTGGGCATGTACTTTCCCGCGAAACACGGATGCTTTCGCGGGCTTCTACATGTCTTGTGTGTGCCTCCAGGATGTGGGCTGGGATGTCTGGTCCCAATACACATCCTGGGTGCCAGAGAGTCTAGGGTGGTGTGAATGCCTGGGACCACCATGGTCCGTGATTGGTCAACGAATGGTGTGAGTGTTGATGAGCGGATCTCCCATTGAGTCCCCTCCGTTTTGGCGCGAAGGGAACCGTGGATAAGAGGGGGCTGGAAACACCACTACCATGTCGATCTGCTGAGTTCTCACGAACAAAGGAATACAGGAGCCAAGTATCCTGTAATCAAGAGGCTGGACCGAGGAATCGCTGGTGACCCGCTGAAGGACTTCTCCTCTGCACTGCTGTCGCCTTGTGAAACCCTTTTCACCTTTGATCGAACCAGAAGGCCTGTACTGGTACTTCGACCCTTGGAATAGCGGGAACAGCTATTCTCGGCATCTTCACCATCTCCTGCCAGTAAGCCTTCGAAAGCGTCTCTGGGCCATCCAGCTGACTGACCAGCTTACACGGGAGTCTTGCTCTGTAACCGCCGCCAGGTTGTGTAGTATTTCGAGTCCTTGTCACTCTCACACGCTTCGTACACTTGGCGTTCGCAGGTCTGAATTGAGTAGTGTACATTTGGCTCAGATACACCCAGCCGCTCTGTTGCCCTGCTGTGGTAACAAACTGTGCGGGTTTCTTCGATTGGGACGTCTTTTTTCTCAACACGACGACGAGGCGTTCCCTGCTCTTCTGAACCTGCCAGCTGCTGAAACTGACGCGGAGATGCCTGGGTCTGCTTGCATCGGGGACCGGTGAGTAGCATAGCTAGGATCTGGTCGCCCTCCTGCAGGAGCCCATTGCTTTTCCCGCTGTGTCAAACAGCACCCTTTTCCGTACTCGCGCTCTGCTTCTGCCCACTGTGGAGGCTGCGCTTGAGTCGCGGAACTTGTTCTTCTTTTGTGCACTAAACTGAACTGCCTGATTTCCCTCGAAGAGCTTCTCCTTTTGCCCGTTGGCACCAGCGCGTGCAGGTACTTTTGAGCACAAGGCTCCACCCTTCGCAGGGCTCGGACTTCCATCTAGTTAGGTGCCTCTGAAGGCGAACTGGGTCTAAGCATTATTTCGCACTGCCTGTCTTCCTTCCCTTTTAGGTGGACTACCCATTTCGTGCATCTAACGCTTGAGTCTGTCGTATTTGTATATATATTGTGTTGATATGGTATGTGTTGGTTTACTATCGTTATATTGTGATTTTCTCGCTACAGTCATTGTTTTAAAGGCCTTGGAATAAATGTGTATATATTTTTAATATAACAACTGTTTGGAGTAGTTTGTAAGTGATCTTGCTTTGTGTGCTCATTGCGGGCTTTCAGTCACCCTTACCCCTCTTGAGACCTAGTCTTGACCGCCGCGATCGCTACCTTGATTGGTCTGGCTCGTCCAGAGGTTACCCTGTTCCAAGTAATTAGTTTGGCCTTCTGAACTTCTGCGCCACCAGGACAGAGTTCAGAAATCCGTCTTAACAAATTGGTGTACAGCGGTGGGATACGACTGAAGGTATCCAGTGTTGCGCACGAACTAAGGCATTTCAGGTTATTCCAACCAGGACACGTAGTGAATTGTTGTAGTATAACTTTAAAAAGGCCATAGTCCTATCTAACAGTATGGAAACAAATACCTTGTTACCTTTAAATGCTTCCAAATCAGAAACATTGAAAAAGATGTGTGCGGAGAGAGGTGTTTCCTCTCAAGGCACAAAATTGTAAATGATCCAAAGAATCGTGGCGTGGCAAGAAGCGCAGCTTGACGCTATAACTTCTGAGGACAGTGCGGAAGGAGGTGGGGCTGCTCTCACTGGTAGAACCGACGGTTCGGCCGCTGCACTGATCCATCGCGACCACGAGGACAGGGAGGACGAGATGTCTAATGTTTCCTCTGCCAGTGCTGATGGGGAGGCTATGCTTGAATTCAAGAAGCAAGAGCTGCGGTTTAGGCAGCAGGAGCTTGAATTCAGCATAGCCAAACTAAAAATCGAACAGGCAGAAAAACAAAAAGACAGGGATCACCAGTTGGAACTGGCCAAGCTTCAGGTTGCAAATGGGTCCAAGGGTCCTGGACATGGGTCTGGGGCCCCCTCTCATCCAAGGTTTCCGAAAGATCTGCTCAGTGTGTATGAAGAAAGGAATGACATTATGGACTGGCTGAATGCGTTTGAGTATGCATGCGAAGTTCAAAAAGTTGACAATGCTGATAAGATTGCCTGGTTACTCAGCAGACTGCCCCATTCTGGCTATAGTGCCATTATGGAAATGTCGAAGGCTGAGCGAGCTGATTTCGCAATGTTAAAGCAAACTCTCATTTTAAAGTTTGGGAAGACTCCGGCCCAATATTTGAAACGTTTCAGAGAGTATAAGAAAAAGGAAGGTGGTACTTGGGTATCTTATGTCACTGAATCCTTGAAAAACTTAACTGGCTGGGTCGAAGGTTATAAGGTTTCTACCTTCGAACGCATGATAAATCTTGTCATGCTGGAACACATTTTTGCATCTTCTTCCCCGGAGCTTAAGCAGCATTTGGCCGATTCGAAGGAGATAGATCCTAAGAAGCTGGCCATTGCAGCAGACTTATGGGTGTCACATCGAGTGTCCCATAAGGACAAAACTCATCCTGGTAAGCAGGAGGAAGGGAAAAAGTCTGAAGATAAGGAGTGTGGAGAATCTGATAAATCTTCTTCTCATAAGGGCCACAAAAAGAAAAATAAGGGTAAGACACAAGAGAACTCACAGGGTAGTGGAGGTCAGCCTCCGAAACAGAACTCTGGTTACAATAAGCCTCCCTATGTAAACAGACCCAATGGATCTTGTTTTGCTTGTGGAGCAACTGACCACGTAAAGGGGGATCCCCGGTGTAAGGTTAGACCTTTGGGGGTCCACTCTGCTAATCTGGCCTTCTCCTCCTACGAGGAAGAAGAGATTACAGGAGCATCCTTCTCCTCAGACTCATTTCCCAGCGGGATATAGGCTGAGGTAGTTTTAGTGTCCCTGGGTTCCTGGGAGCCTAAAGTCGCAGAGGCTTATGCTAGGATTCCAGATAATACCAAGCACTACTTTAAAGACAGTGTGCTGATCAATGGAGTAGATACTCCAGCTCTTAGGGATAGTGAGTGCAGTCGCACTGTAGTGGATTCTACCTTGGTAGACTCAGAGGAAGTTGCCAGAGTTACTCTGATGCCCACTAAGTTGGCTGACAGCCCACTCCGTATGTTCCCAGTAATACCTGTAAATCTTACTTTAAATGGTACAGCAGTCAGGATTTCAGTGAGCATTCAGAGAAACGTCCCGGGAAAGGTCTTGTTAGGTAATGATCTCAGAGCTTTAGGGCTCGTAGGAGACACTGCCGAAAGACCCTACACACGGTCTCAAGCACGGGCAGTATTGGCCAAGACCAATGCGCCGCCCCAGCCGAAGGGGAAACCCAAGGCGAAAGGAGTCGACAAGTCAAGACGAGGGAAAGAGAATATTCCCCCGAGCTCGCCTACCACTGCGGTGGAGGAAGTTGGTCAATCGCCCGGGCCTGACGAGGAGGTGGCGAAGCCTGAAGTATTTGACCCCAACGATCATCCTGAACTAAAAGACTTGTTAGTTGAAGAAGGTCCTGATAGGGACAAATTCAGTAAAGGCCAACGTGAGTGCCCATCTCTGGAAGGCCTAAGGAGACAGGCCTGCTCCCAGCTTGAGGGTGAACCTCCTGGGACGCATAGGATTTATTGGGAAGGTGGACTCCTGTATAGTGAGCCCACAGAGTCTGCAGAAGGAGACCATAGGAGGTTGGTGGTTCCCCTTGCTGTTAGGCCCTTCCTCCTGCAGTTGGCGCATGAAGTTCCCCTTGCTGGTCACCTTGGTATGAAGAGGACCAAGCAAGGGTTATCCAAGCACTTCGACTGGCAAAGATAGGGGTGCAAGTAGAAAGTCACTGCAGGAGTTGTGCCTCCTTCCAGTTGTCTGGTAAGGTTGACGCCACAATCCAAGCTACGTTGGTACCGCTCCCAGTTGTGGGGGTACCATTTGAAAGGGTAGGGATTGACATAGTTGGTCCCCTTGACCCGCAAACATCCTCGGGCAATAGGTTTATCCTGGTGCTGGTCGACCATGCAACCAGATATCCTGAGGCCATCCCATTGAAAACTGTAACTGCCAAGTCAGTTGCAAAAGCTTTACTTTGGCATATTTACTAGGGTTGGCTTCCCTAAAGAAGTTGTGTCGGATCGTGGCAGCAACTTTATGTCGAAGTATATGCAGGCTATGTGGAAAGAATGTGGGGTCACCTACAAGTTCTCTTCTGCATACCACCCCCAGACCAATGGTCTGGTGGAACGTTTCAACAGAACGTTAAAGAGCATGATTGGGGCTCTGGAGGAACCTCAGAGAAGAAAATGGGATCTTCTTTTACCATGCTTACTGTTTGCCTACCGAGAGGTACCATAGAAGGGTGTTGGCTTCCGCCCCTTCGAACTTCTGTTCTGTCATCCCGTACGGGGACGCCTAGCCATCGTCAAAGAGGGATGGGAGATGCCCACTCCCCCTGTTACTACCAACGTAGTTGATTATGTGCTAGGGCTCAGAAAACGGATGGTACTTCTGATGGGCTTGCTAGTGATAAATTGAAGGCAGGACAAGCGCTGGTGAAACATTGGTACGACCAGAAAGCTTCCCTCATCAGCTTTACACCTGGTCAGCAAGTCCTGATCATGAATCCCATAAGGCCTCGAGCTTTACAGGACAAATGGTCAGGCCCTTACACAGTGGTGGAGCCCCTGGGTGAGGTTAACTATTTAGTGGACCTTGGAAGGCTTGGACAGGCTCCAAAAGTGTTTCACATGAATAGGCTGAAGGCTTTCGTCCCAAGAGTCGAAATCGCAGCACTGCTACTGGCTTCAGATGTTGAGCAACAGGAGTCTGAACCTCTCCCCGACCTGTTCCAAAGCGGTCCTTCAGATAGCTCCTTTGAGGGTGTCCGAGTGGCCCCTCATCTGACTTCTGATCAGCAGGCTGAGGTGAAAAGCTTGCTTAGGCAGTTTTCCCCCCTGTTTTCACAGTCGCCTGGTTTGACATCTTGGTGCAAACATAACATTGACACAGGAGACAGTGTACCTACCAAAAGTAGGGGATACAGGATGTCAGACAAAGTACGGTCTTATATTAAGACCAAGGTCAACAAGATGTTAGACCTTGGGGTGATTGAACCCTCTAGTAGTCCTTGGTCCAGCCCTGTGGTTTTGGTTCCAAAGGCAGGCACTTCTGAATTGAGGTTCTGCGTGGATTACAGGGCTCTGAATGCTGTCACCAAGACAGATGCACACCCCTTGCCTCGAACAGATGAGCTGGTGGATACTTTGGGTGCCTCCAAGTACCTCAGAACGTTTGACCGCGCTGCTGGCTATTGGCAAATAGCTTTAGCAGAACATGCCAAGGAGAAGACAGCATTTTCTACTCCAGACGGCCTTTACCAATTCTGGGTAATGCCGTGCGGGTTGAAGAATGCACCTGCCACTTTCCAGAGGCTTGTGAATCATGTGTTGAATGGGTTGGACGAATTCTGTCTTGCATATCTGGACGATATAGCAGTTTTCAGTGCCACCTGGGAAGACCATGTGAAACACCTCGGGATTGTGCTCCAGGCTCTTCAGAAAGCACACCTGACCAAAAAGGCTAGTAAATGCCAGATTGGACAAGGCTCAGTGGTTTACCTTGGACATGAAGTAGGTGGAGGGAGGATACAGCCTCTTCCCAGTAAAGTACAAGCAGTACAAGACTGGCCTACCCCCACTACGCAAACCCAAGTGAGAGCCTTCTTTGGACTCACGGGGTATTACCGCAATTTTGTGGCAGACTATGGCACCATAGCTGCCCCTCTGACTGCCCTCACAACTCCGAAAAAACCCAAGAAGGTAACTTGGACCGACGAGTGTGAGAAGGCCTTCAATGGCTTAAAAGACTCCTTATGCCAGGCCCCTGTCCACAGGGCCCCTGATTATCAAAGACCTTTTATCGTGCAGACGGACGCCTCTGACACTGGGATAGGAGCTGTACTATCACAAGTAGATGAGAAGGGTAAGGAACACCCTATTGGTTTTATTAGCCACCAGCTTAAGGACAGAGAGCTCAGATGGTCCACGGTAGAGAAAGAATGTTTCTCTGTTGTGTGGGCTCTAAGGAAGCTGAGGCCCTACCTCTATGGGACCCACTTCACTGTGCAAACTGGCCATAAGCCCTTAAAGTGGCTAATGAACATGAAGGGGGAGAATCCAAAGTTGCTTAGGTGGTCCATAAGTCTACAAGGCTTCGACTTCACTATTGAGCATAGGCCAGGTGTCCAACATAGCAATGCTGATGGGTTGTCCAGAATGTTTAACCGACCTGAACAAGAGACTCATCCAGGGGTGGATTAGTTCCCCTTTTCCATAGTCTGGGAGGGGCAAGTGTTAGGAAAGATTTCGTAATTGTAGGTAATTTTCCTTCCATGTGGCAACCCCTAAACTTTTTGCTGTTGTTTTTCACCTTGTTCTCGACTTTGCCAGAGAAGTGTAGCCTTCTGCCGCACTCCTCTTGGCTTTCGCTCCTTTCTTACGGGGAAACTGACATGCCCTTAAGACAGTCAGTACCGGGGAACGCTGTTTCCCGTAGTTTCTTTTATCATGTTGCGGCTTTCGTGCAACATGACACAAGAGGGCACTGTAAGCTAAGTTACAGCTCTCTTGGATCTCTAGCCTTCTACAGGCCCTAGATACTCATTTAGGATTGTATCTGATCGGTGCAAGTGATTCAGGGACGGGAATGGTGGCAGCAATCGTTTCTTGTGTTTTGAGCTCCTTTTGGCGTTCTAAGGGCGTTTCTCGCGCTTAACCCAAAATGGTGGCCTGGCTCCCAAAATGGCCAGACCACGAGGCTCCTTTGTCCTGTCCGCTGACCGTCTTGCTCCCTTCACCTTCCCCAGGTCGAGCCGACCCGGGGCCTTCCTTATTTGGGCATGTAGTTTCCCACGAAACACGGATGCTTTCGCGGGCTTCTACATGTCTTGTGTGTGCCTCCAGGATGTGGGCTGGGATGTCTGGTCCCAATACACATCCTGGGTGCCAGAGAGTCTAGGGTGGTGTGAATGCCTGGGACCACCGTGGTCCGTGATTGGTCCACGAATGGTGTGAGTGTTGATGAGCGGATCTCCCATTGGGTCCCCTCCGTTTTGGCGCGAAGGGAACCGTGGATAAGAGGGGGCTGGAAACACCACTACCATGTCGATCTCCTGAGTTCTCACGAACTAAGGAATACAGGAGCCAAGTATCCTGCAACCAAGAGGCTGGACCGAGAAATCGCTGGTGACCCGCTGAAGGACTTCTCCTCTGCACTGCTGTCGCCTTGTGAAACCCTTTTCACCTTTGATCGAACCAGAAGGCTTGTACTGGTACTTCGACCCTTGGAATAGCAGGAACAGCTATTCTCGGCATCTTCACCATCTCCGGCCAGTAAGCCTTCGGAAGCGTCTCTGGGCCATCCAGCTGACTGACCAGCTTACACGGGAGTCTTGCTCTGTAACCGCTGCCAGGTTGTGTAGTATTTCGAGTCCTTGTCACTCTCACACGCTTCGTACACTTGGTGTTCGCAGGTCTGAAGTGAGTAGTGTACATTTGGCTCAGATACACACTGCCGCTCCGTTGCCCTGCTGTGGTAACAAACTGTGCGGGTTTCTACGATTGGGACGTCTTTTGACTCAACACGATGACGAGGCATTCCCATTCTCTTCTGAACCTGCCAGCTGCTGAAACTGACGCGGAGAAGCCTGGGTCTGCTTGCATCGGGGACCGGTGAGTAGCATAGCTAGGATCTGGTCGCCCTCCTGCAGGAGCCTATTGCTTTTCCCCGCTGTGTCAAACAGCACCCTTTTCTGTACTCGCGCTCTGCTTCTGCCCACTGTGGAGGTTGTAGAATTACAAACAGGCAATATACAATAAGGCAGTCACAGTGCAAGTCAGGCAATGGTATTTATCAGGGTGTTGAGTCTTAGGAAGCGCGATTGTCTTGAGCAGCAAGCCACAATTTGGCTTTGCTCTTAAAGGATTGAAAGGAGGGTTCAGCTCTAAGAATGTTGGGGAAGGTGTTGCACAATTTGTTAGCTAGGACCGGGAAATGTACTTTCCCACGAAACACGGATGCTTTCGTGGGCTCCTACATGTCTTGTGTGTGCCTCCAGGATGTGGGCTGGGATGTCTGGTCCCAATACACATCCTGGGTGCCAGAGAGTCTAGGGTGGTGTGAATGCCTGGGACCACCGTGGTCCGTGATTGGTCCACGAATGGTGTGAGTGTTGATGAGCGGATCTCCCATTGGGTCCCCTCCGTTTTTAATCATCATTAAATCAAATAGTAGTAAACAGATGTCTGAAATGGCCACATTTGTGGTCTCTTAACACGTGACTCAGAAGTCAAAACCAAAGGCTATTAATTAGAGCCTTAAGCTAAGATAGTGGTGTACTCACACTCCCTTGAATGTTCCTGGACAGCGAGTAGGCAACAAGGTCAAGTACAAATGGAAGACCTTTATTTATGGCCTACCAATGAGAGATGTTGGTTTAATTTGGAAAATGGTGAGTAGTCTGATGGGATTCAATCACCTATGTTTCATTTCATTTATGTGCTGCTAGGGAGCCAAAAGTCCAAGGTTGGGATAACATGCCAACCAATCAGTGGAGTTGAGGTACAACCTAACTTGCAATGTAGCATAGACCAATCCACTGTAGTTTTGTCCGATAAAACCAGTACTTTGTGTATTTAGAGGTAGTTCAAGGCATGCCCTACAGATAAGAGTAGCCAATGATCTACTAATCATATATATGTTCTTTAAGTAGATATGTTCGAGTTACCAATCCCTTCCCTTGATAGGTTTTGTATTTTGCTACATAGAATGACATCATAGATGATGCCTATTGGGTTATAAAACATAAATGTAATTAAGCTTCTACACAAGAGTGCATGCATCAGTCCGATGTCTGTGAGATCACCCTACTTTATTAAATTTACAATAAAGCAGTACTTTGACATATTCTTTGAGTTTGTCTGATTATTTGCTTTGAGATTATTTTTGTGACCTCACTTCTACCTCAGTAGCTATCTGACTCCATCTTCCACCTTTTTTATCTCTTCTTGTATATCTTACTTCGACCAAAACTTTACATATGACAACGAAGCACATGGCTTATAATGTTTCATATTGGCGACCCACTCCCTATGATATTTCATGATGTTGTCCAGTAGAGTGGCACTGTACACATGTATTCGAATGGGGTCAGGGAACTCATAGTCATATCAGATCTTCACTTGTAATAATCTTTTGTTTCCTAGACACCGATCCAGCAGTGCCAATCTACCGTCCCCCTCCCAACGTCGCCCACACTCCCCATTACCCCTCCCCGTTCTCTTCGCCACACACCCCACACACTTATCACATCACACTTCTCTTCACACAACTCAAACACCACCAATCCACACTATAACAACTCTAAACAAATATTAAATCACAAATCAATAATAAAACAAACACATACACAATGGTTTAGATCCTGAATCAGTCTCCTCTTTGAGATGAGGGAATTCACCTCCTTATGCCCCGTTAAGCCAGGCAAAGGGATCCCAGTATCACCATATAATGGGCCTACACAACAAACTCACCTTTATATGCAGAATGGTTTAGACACTTCTTCTATCCCCATGCCTCGGGAACATGGAATTTACCTCCCCACACTCCCTTTTACCGAGTGGAGGGATCACAGTTCTTCCATTTATTGGACCTCACCTCTATTTTATTTGCAGTGCTGCGTTTCCTCTGCAAAGGAGAAGATCCCATTTCCCCTCTCATCTCTTGTCCTCACAATATTTACTGCGATATCATGTTTCCTCTCTGCAGAGGAGATCCTTCTAACAACTATATAATGCCATATGTTCTTTTACAACCATACACTCACCCACATCTCACTCCAGACAAACACACTCCAAAGAACAGGCAGGTCTTCTGGCAACAAGGCACCTGCAAGCCTCTCCAAGTTGAGCACAGGGAACTGGTCACTGCAGATGGGCACCACACTCCAGGATGTGTGTTTGGGACACCTCCAACTTCACAGAGTTTCTAGGATCACATTGAGGACACCAATGTGTAAAGAAAATAGCAACCCAAACCTGAACAGTAAACATGATCCAAAAGGCCAAATAACCACTGCACCTCTTTACACAGGAAAACAATGTTTATTACATGCATAAGATATCCAACGGTCCTGTATAACCTTTCTGACACAGAGTTTGTTACTTCCCACAAAGCTGCAGGTTATACAGCGGTAAAACACAGATTTTGCATATCTAGGTCATATTGTTATCACACCACCCTCTATGGCTACCAACTATAAAACATGTACTATAGGCTCAGTCTCCCTATAGTCCCTGGACTGATTTGCCACATCTTATCTAAACCCATTCCCCTAAACATGTAGTCTACTACGTTGTCACTATTGAATACAGGTACAGGATTTGTAGTTTAGACTTACTGATATACGTTGAGGCTGCCAAGTGATGTGAACCCTTCTAATCTAGATATGATCAAAGTAAACTGGTGAGGCCAACTCTGCTTTGATAAGACAATAGGCCTTCTAATTTCTTATTATCTCAGATGCCATGGTGCACACAGGCCGCCTCCCTGACCTTGTACTGAATGTATTGGCATCACCTTTGCTCCTCCTATCCCAAATCATGGAAGGTTCCAGACACGACTCCCACCTTATCTTCTTCAAACCTCAGGTGTCTAGTAATGAAATGACTTGGGCACTGTGCTTGAGTCTGCATTTTAGGGATTTATTTGATTTAGTTGTTTGTCTACTTGTAATTCATATGGGATGACCGCTCATTGGGGAGGGCAGTAGGGCTCTAAATCATCTCCTTTTTCTCCTCCCCCATTAGCATCAAACAACCTTATACCATAATCTCATGAATTGTTCCTTCAAAGGACACATTCTTACCAGCTCTCCCAGCAGCTCACATTACGTTCCCACCACGTTCAGGCCCTGCAGCTGGATACAATTATCATTTATCTGGGCACCGCGGCAGCCTCTGACATTGACTTCTTTCCTTGGGAACGGAAAAGGGGATTTGTTTTTGGAGCTGAGCTACACAGAGCTGCTGCTCCACATCAAGGCCTGTGTTCTATTCTGTTCATGGTGTACTAGACCTTAATATCCAATATTGACACTTCTGCCATGTTCATACACTGACCTCACTTCGACCACAGTACCTGTATGACTCCATCTTCCACCAGTTTGAACTCTTCCTGCACACCTCCCATCGGATCACACCTATCCCTTTAATGCTGAGCTCTATGCAAGTCTATGCAAATAGGACAAGCATACTCACCCTTATCACTTAAGGGGTTAAATATGACAAATTAAGCACATGGCCTCTATTGTTGCCCTATCTTTAACCTCTGCAACCACAACAGTAGTACATTTGTTTCTCTTTCTGCATTGCTATATGTGAGTATCTAATATGCACCAAACCTAATTAAAAACAATACATGTTCCTGCTGCTGCACAAACCTCAGTCTGCTCCCGTGATAGTATGTGCTAATCGTTTTTTCTCAATCTAAAACTTTTTAGCTGGCTAGGACTCTGTATGTGCATCCCAACACCTAAAATAAATTAAATGCACACGTGATTGCAGAACATACATGATGCATGGTGCCACATTCCCTCATGCATCATACTTCATCGAAACCACACAGCACATTGTGTTACACACCTTCTAACAACCCATCTTATGGAAGCACACTGAGTTAAATGGCAGCTGGACGGAAGCTGCATAGCATACAAGAACACTTTCATCATCTGGTGCAGCACACACACATAGCTCACCACATTATATTGTTAATAGGCATGTGCACCTTTTGCTTTTGGTAATTTTAGAACACAGTGTGAAGCACATGACACAGCATTATTGTACCTTGTTCCTGTAGGGATGCTAGTTGCCATGAGCAAGAGCTTAACCACTTTGAATAGGCCTCAGTTAGAGGCAGTAAACTGGTAGTATAGTGCATTAGGCCACAGTTGTTAGCTGAGTTCACTTGATTGAATGTAGGCCTGTCCTGCAAATAGTCTGAGAGCTCAGGGACAGGCACAGAAGGGTGTGAGGTAGTTGCCAGCTCTTTATTGTGAGGTAAGCATTTCTCAAGGGACGATTGCCTGATCCCAGACAAGTGCTTCCTCATCAGAGTGGAAAATAATACAAAATACTTATGAAGGCTGCAGTGAGGGTTCTCAGGCAGCCACAATATGAAATGGGCTGAATAATATGGAGACATTAGCAGAAATGATGGTCCAGGAGCAGTGTTCAGCAGTGAACCGGTCACGTTTTTTCTAGAAGGCCATTAATTGCAGGGATAGTACTACAAGGTGGTGTACCGGAACTGGCAACATGCAATAAGATAGGGAGTTACATAGTGAGCAGGTGCAGATGGTGGGAATGGGAAATTAGTACAGGAGGTATCTGCCATGTTGTTTTGCTGATCATTGGTCTATCTTGGTAGGATGTTGTGGCCCCAATTGTCTGAGGTGGCATGGTTCAATTAAAACTAAGCCCTTCATCAAACTGTTTTCCTGAGATGGAAGTGGTGCATTGGGCGTGTGACCATGTTGGTTGGGTGATGTTCTTTTTGTGATGAAATGGTAACTGCAAATAGTTTTTCAACAATGTATAGGGTTGTTTAGGGGGCTGGTGACGACTAGCCAATGATAATGTTAGAATGATTTTTTGCTATATTTCTGCTTTGATATGGTCTGTTTGTGGATATAAACGTTTGAGCCTGCAAGGGGTGGGTTGAAGTTAGCATGTACTGTTCACTTTCCCGGCCTTGATGTACAAATACATTTCAGGTTTTTCCTTCTTGCAATGCATTCCTTTTTGTGTTGTTGAGGTTTGTTTTCTCCCTGCTTTTGGACCTGCGTTGGGAGCGGCCCAAGCTCAGCAGGGTTGTGGTAATATCCAAAAGTGTGTTAATACATGAGTGTAGAGAAATTACACATGTTTTCAGGCTTGCATCTGCTGGCAGTTGAATGTGCTTTTGAAGGAGGATTTTCTGTTGTTTTTTGAAGTACATGATTAAGGTTGGGTTTGAGATCGTACATAGTGTTTTGAATGTGGAGGCTCCATCTTGTCAGCGCAATGTTGATAGGCCAACAAGTGAAATTACACAGATAAGACATTGCAGAATGGCAAATATCTAGCACATTTAGACTTTGTGAATCGGCTAAAGGTAAGTGATGTTGTGTGTAAGGTGTGGTGTTTGTGTGAGGTATGGTTGCAGTTGGGTATGTATATATGAAATGCATAATGTGTGACCAGTCATATAGTAACCCCACCTAAGGCTGAATAGTTCTGTGCTGGAAATCTGTCTGGGGCCATAAAAAGGGGTGTCCAGCCCAATGTACTCCAAATTGCAGCCCCTAAAATCATGCTCTTAAATCGCATAACCTGATATGACATGTTATGGCATGATATGGCATGACACAGGCTTACAATGCATAATCCAAAAGCATAATAGGCCATGCTGGACATATGAGTGCATAACAGGGCAAACCAACTGCACCATACAAGTATTACCGCTTTCTGTCGTTGGCCCGAATCTTGATGAGTCTTATGTAAACAGCACTTTAATAACCTGATATTTGATTTGTGAAAAATAAAAATACTAATCAACACATTTCCCGACTAATACCTGGGATCTCGTTTCACTTTCCTTTGACGTAGTAGAGTCTTTTTTTTTCTTTCCTAGGAGATTTGCCCTTTCCTTCCTCATTTACATTGATGTTACTGTGTTCTTCACGCATTGCAATTAAACTCAGCTTCCTGTCGGTTTGCAGTGAAATACAACAAGAGCTTTAAGATACAGAGATGCGGCCTGCGCATCTCAATATTTGCCAATCAATAACATCATGCAGAACATATGCTGGTCTACTGTGCTATGCATATTCAGTTTCAAACTATACATTTCTGTTTGTAAATGTTCCTGACTGATGAGGAACCAGTAAAGCACTGGTAATGTACCCTACTCATAATCCTAAAACCGCTTCTGTTTTCTAATTGCTCAATATATGTATCTACAGATGAAGAGAAAATTGACTGCAATTTTGAAAACGGATTTTGCTACTGGATACAAGATCTAAATGATGATGGTGAATGGGAGCGATTTAATGAACCTTCCTTTCCTCCCACGTCGGGACCTAATGTTGATCACACGTTTGGCAATGAGTCAGGTAAGAAGAAATAGCGTGTGCAATGCTTCAAAACCATTCAATACTTTTCTCCAGACGATTGAGTGCATAGGAAACGTGTAATTTGTCACTGAAGCCCCGGTTAATGTATTCCTTTGCATATTAGAGGTAGGCTGTCAGGTTCATTTGCTGGACTTACATAATATATATATTTTTTTTCTTGAAAAATATGCCTTTCAAATTTTTGTGTGCCGATAGTATATTTACAGTTGTGCATTTCCGGAACAATTAACATGGAGGGATTTCGTTTTAGGATGCTGAGAAACTGTAATCCCCCATCTCTTTCGTCACTTCATATTCATCTTTTCCAATAGAAAAACGAATCCCTGAACAGGATCTCATCAGTTCTTCAGAAAGAGGGCAAGAACTTTCCCTGACCTAACTTAATAGACTATCTGTGGAAATCTTGCTTTCCTCTTGCCAACATGCCACACTTGTGTCCTTAGTTAGGATAATGGGGTAAAATATGACAGCAGGGTACCCGTGAAAAGGTGCCTGCTGCTGAAATGTCTCTGCAGGCTATAACCAATGAGAACATCACGCTGCAAGCGTACTAAGGCAGAAGGTACATGGGAAGCAGTCGTGCATCTGGTGAGGCAGCTGCAGGATGGGGTTATCACTGGGTTACATGAAAACATAGGTTCGGATAAACGGGCCCAATGGAAGAAGCTGCACGCACAACTGGTAAGAGTCAGGCATCAAAGCTCTAAAGCAGAAGGCAAAGGACATTATGGATGTAGGTGATTTGGCCGAATTCATGTTTTTCGAAAGAGTGAAATGACCACATTTATTTTACTGCGGGGAAGACCCCCAGAACCCCTCCTCCTTCACCCTACCTTTATGAATATCCCTTACCCCACCCCTACATATATTTTATTAAAAACTTTTTTGCTGTAAATAAATTAAAAAAAACAATTCTGTCACTTCTTCCCCGAAAATGTTGGATTCGGTCACTTCTACGGTATTGGAAAATGATACATGTCTCTCTCTATGTGGGGCAGATATATACTAACTTTGTTACAGGCCTATTACTTATGTAAATATAAACTCTCTTCTCTACACAACATGTACGTGCCTGGCAGCCATTTTAGTCACCGTTTTCTTCATGTAGCATCATAAAATAGAAAAGGCTACAGATCCTTTCTAACATATTGAATGAACCCCGCACAAGCTTCACTTTAGGATTCTTTAGTCCATGGCCAATCAGGAGGCTCAGAGCAGGGTTTTTACCGCATGGTACAACCCCCTCTCCTAACCTCCTTGGAGCTGGAGGCCACCACCTTCCCCCACCGGTACAGAGGTGAGTGTGCCTCGGTGCTTCACCATTACCCTTTTCCCCAGCCCACTGCCTCCTTTTCCTCACATTTAACTCCCGCCACACCCACCCCACTTACATGTTTCTCCCTTATCCCTCACCATCGCTGGGAACACTAATGCCCCTGGCTCGTCCTCAACTTGGCAATAGACACCATATGGAAAAGGAGAAGGGAGTATGTGCAGTTCCCTTCTCTCTGATCCATGGGAGCCATCTTGATTTATAGTTTTTTTAAAGTTAAGAAACAGCAAGTGCGCTGTTTCTCAACTTGGAAAAAAAAACATGATTAGTATCCTTTTACAACATGCCAGGCTACTAATAGCAATAAACCCCTATGAGCAGGGTCATTACCGGAGTAGGTAATGCTCAGACTAACGTTAAAGCCCGAGTGAACTGGGCCGGGGCATTACCTGAATTCTTAATGTCCCCGTCTGTCTGGGTTTATTAGTTAATTGGCACATGAAGCAGTTACAAAGTCATCTAGAATCCTCAATGAATTCAAAATAAAAAAACTGTTGAATATCAGTGGAGGCTGTGGTATGGGTAAAGAATTGCAAATTACTGATCAAATAAAAGTGAAGATAAAAGCTATCAGAGTTTGCACGGTTTAATGTTGGAGAATCATGAACAAATTACAAACTATTTCTATATGTTGCTAGGGAAGAAAATATGTTCATGACTCCCTCAGTATTTTATCAAATCTGTTAGTTTTATTGCGAGAAAGCAATTCTTAAAATTACGATTGAACCAATTACGGCCAAGAGAAATGTTTAATATTTGTACTAGACCAAGCAATATGGAGCCCTTTTGACAGTTATGTAATAACTCGAGCAAGAGTGAATCATTGTTTCACACATGTAGATTTTACATTTACAGAAAATCATACAGAAAAACATTTTTTTAAATGTTGATATGCTAAGAGAACAAATAAGTTTGTATTTTGGTCTGGTATTTTGGAATGGAATCAAACATCATTGATTATTGCAGTACTTCCACTTGTATAATTAATTTGTGAATATGTTTATTTAGCAATGAACTGTATATTGGCTAAGATTAGATGTTTAAAGGTATTCATTGATGAAATAATTGATATGTGTAATTGTGTGTAATCTGTTTTTTATTGGAAACATTTGTTGTATTTATTTTCAGATACAGGCTTTGGTTGCATGGTATTGCCGATAAATATGTGGAATTCATCCTCCTAGCTCAAATTCAGTAAAGGTTTGGTGAAGCACATGCATCCGGAAGAAACGTCCATAAGAAATATATTGAAATTCATTGACCCTGACAATAAATCATGAAGTGTTGCCTTGATCGTAGACAGAGAAACCCAACATGAAAGTGTAATTCATTGAAACAGACTTAGCCCCACATATGGACATTGGGTGTGCTTTGAATTAAGAATATGTGTCCATCACTGCATTATTAAGCATATGCAGATTAAAGAGCTCACTCAGGATTCTTTTTTGATTAGCCTCCTGCACGTGAACTATGCCTAAACTAGCATGTAAAGCACTCTTTAGCACATACACTTCAGAAAGTGTCTCATCTCGAGTTGGGCGGTATCCCGGTGCTAATTGAACGGGGATACCGCCCAACACAAATAGCATTATCACTACTTGGTCCGATGATATTAGTGCCGGATCACGAGTAGCGGTAAGGTGGTAAATCCCCATTCCCCATTCAATCCAATGGACCCAGGGGGCTGTGGGGCGCTATTAGTGCTGTTGCAAATACGTGGCCAAACTCGGGATTGAGCTAACCCTTGAATGAGATGGTAATTGCATTGCGGCCGCATTTAAGGGTTACAGCCAAACTCGTGATGAGGCCCAAAGTGGCCTGATACACATAGCTCCCAAAGACTCATCTCTTGCAGCATGGATTGACATTAATAGCACGTCGAAGAAAGCTTCAACTATCAAATGTCAAAAAATAATTGAATGTGTTGCCTTGGTGCAACCATCCAGCTTATAAATGGCTCACATTGTGGCATCTACCATACTTTAATAGATTAGTACATTTGCAAGTGATATGTCAATACCTATAAAAGGGGTATTGACACAAATAAACAAAGTTAGCTCAAATGGTTGGAAGATTAAGAGCAAGTAGCTGTGTTCCTGCTCTGATAAGTTTGCAAAATAACTGTGGAAGATCACAGCTGATGAGGAAAAGACTCAGAGGTTCAAATAATCTCAGAAATAGCAGAGAATAACACAGGCGTGAGACCAAATGACAAATCCAGACAAAGTCCCAATCCTGCACATCTCCCACCCTAATTGTCTCACTTTATATAGGTTTCCTAAAACATTGGAGTCCTTGAACAAATAAGACTTAATTGTAGGCGGTCACTCTTGCTTCTTAATTATTTCCATAGTGTTTTCACATGAGAGCAATCAATTCAAGATTTCCCCACAGCATCGCCTGAACCTCCTGTATATTAATAGAGCAGCTATGGGCGCTCATTATATCTTCATGTATAGCTCCTATTAGGGCTCAATTTGAAGCAGAGTCTGCATTCACTGGGCTGCAAATTAACATAATGAGCAAGAAGATATAATAGAATGTGTGTAACTGCTAACACGTTGGATAACATATTCACATTTTCATGTAATCAAACAGAAGTTGTGAAGGGTCAGCAATGTGAGACTGGCAACTTTGTAAATGTTTTTCAGCAAATGCCATTTTTATTAAATGAAAGGGTGGCTAAACGCCTCACTATTCGCATCCTGACAAGGATTTCCCTGCCTAAAAAAACCCAAAAGGAAACACTTTAACAAAGGATAGCTGTGCCTCACACTTATACATTCAATAAAGAAATGAGGTAATTCATGGCAATGCAAAGACAACAACAATAGTATAATTATTGAGTTAATAATGTGCCATACAGTCTCTCCTTATAACCTAGGCCAATGGCCCTTCTCCAGATTTAAGCAGAATTCTGCTTCACCATTCCAAAAAGAAAGAACATCCTGATTTGCAAAAAGGTTTCAATATAGTTCTTTGCAACTTCCACTTGTCAACAGAAAGTTCCAACACTCCAGTGATTCAATCAAGAAAATAGAAGGTTCTTTCTCTTCCTTGAACCAGCGTAAGATTTATCCTCTTCAAATGAAGAACATTTTTTTAGTCTGTCAATAGAAACAACAATTTTCCTGGTCAGGATGATTTTCCACAACTGAGGAAGATCTGAAGAAATACAACTCCTTTAAAACAGTTTTACACAATTATTTCTTCAGCATCCCAAACAACATACATTGACTTTGTCAGGACCACTTTGTAGCACTTTGTCAACTTATATCTGATTTACTTCCATGCCAGGCCTACTACCGCAGCTCACACCTGGTTTACTCCCATGCCAGGCCTACTCCTTCAAAGGTTTGCCATCCTGGTATACTCCACTACCCGGACAGCATTTCACAACAACAAGTGATTTTGTGGTTATGATCAACCGACAAGAGGTTCACCACAGCTTCACAATGTTCAACATTTTGCTGCTTCAAACTTTTAACATCTATTTAGGGCAAACAAGATTCGCATTGGTGCTATTTAATACTCTCTGCAAATAATGTCCCTCTCCTTCGGAATAGCATTTTCCAGAATGGCAGCCTTTTTAGCAATCTTCTTTCACCATGCACAAGTATCCTAATACTGAAAAGGTCAGGGTTGTATTCTGCTTCTCCCTTGGCTTTGGCAATGTAAGGTTATATCAGCTTTTGCAATATGGTGTATATAGTATGGGCAACAAGTTTAATAATTTATAAACCTTTCATGAGCCCTCTTTTCCTTTGGCAATATCTGCTGGATTGGAATTACTTTGACTGTAGTCTCTCTTGCCTTGGAAAATGCTTGTAGGTATGTCTTCTTAACAATATCGCCACACGGGATTGCTGGGAATTCCACAAACTCACATGTTTAAGGATACAGTCATTTGGATTTGTCATATAAGTTTTTTGCTACTTTTCAATAGTTTGATATTCAAAGAAAACACTTTTAGGACGCATTCCCTCATATGCGAGTGCTGCTTACTGGCTGAACACCTGCCTTCAAAAGATAAGTAAATGCAAAGACCTCTCAGGTCCCTGCCAGCTTGTGAACTCACCGGGAAAGGCATACGCATCCGATCTTCTTGCTGCCCGCAGGACTTCTGCTTCTGTAACTCCTCACAACCCCACAACCAGCTTCTATTGGTCCTCTGTTACCCGTGTCAACTGCAACCAGAGCTCATTCTGCCCCCGAGGCCCTCTGATGCATGCCAGGGACTGGAGACAGCCTCATGGGAAGGAGAGCTTCCCCTGCTTTCACTTCATGCAGCGCAGCCTCTGCAGAACAGGTCCCTAGAGGGCAAGCTTCCCTCTTGCACACTTCCCGCTGAGCAACCTCTGCACTTCAGGCTTCTGGAGGCACAGAGCCTCTCAAGACTGGGGTTGATTCCTGCCGAACAGTGGTACCAGCGTCTTCTCCCTCGTCCAGTTTCTGTCCTGGCTGGCATCATAAATCATACTGTTTCTGCTCCTTTCTCTTCTTCCCCTGCTTATGGCCTGCACCTGAGGGGGCCTTTTAAGCCTCTCAGGCTCTGTCAGGTGTGGGTCATCTGAATTAATGATCTTACCACTCCTGCAGCATTGTACCATTTTAGTCCTCTTCTTCATCCCAGTACCTAGGGAATTTTGACGTCCATAATGCCAAATGTGGCTTTTCTTACTTCTTAAGTTTTACAATAAGCCACTAGAAGGGTGGGGTTTTTGGTGAAAGTTAAAAACGGGGGTTCCCATTCCTCTTGACCTGTTTCCCCCTCATGTGATCCTCCCACAGAACACCCCCACACCTCCCAGGGATTAGAAAGCGTCTGCCTTTCCCTGGCCACATGAGAAGGGTCCAAACTTTCTGGTAGAATCATTGCTGATTCATCCCAAGGCCCATCTTGCAAGCATGTATAGTTTCAAGATGTTTTCCTCCTGCTATATCAAGTCGGTTAAGGGACTATATATGGTCTAGTATGGAAGTAGTACAGTAGTTCACCATTTTCTATTCTCATTGGTTTACATTTCTTAAATCATTGTATCCTAACATCCTCATGACCCCATATTTCGACTTACTTGCCATGACAATACATCCCACTTTGAAATCAGTACTGTTCATCTCACCCCTACAATCATTCTGGGTAAACAGCTCAAATATGCCTAACTCTGTGCCAAATATATCTTCTAAGGTTTTCATCAGAAATAGCATTTCTTGAACATTCAATGCATTTTCTATTTTCTTTACCAAACGATTTAATAGCCATTTGCCCAGCAGGACTAATCATTACAAACCCAAAAGATCTGTAAAAGCCCAAATACTGAATACAATAAAGACACTCCTAATTAGCTAATTGAACGTGTTAACCTAGACTCTAGAGAGCATCAATCTTTGGGATTGTCTTGGTTTATTATAGTCCTAGTCCTTTTAATGTACGTCATAACATCAGTGAAGTGTGTTCCATAATTTGGGATGAATGAAAAGCATTCTGATCCGGCAAGTGCACAAACACCACCATTAGAGTTCAATACAGTGAAAAGGGGCATTTGACTTTGCCATTTGATTTTGCAGTTCCATTGTACTTACATACACTTGCTCATGAGTGATCAATGAACGCAATATGGTGGTATCATTGGCCACACTCTCCAGAGATAATCTTATACATTTCTTACATTTAAATGAGGCATCTATTCCAAGCATTATGGAGCCCATGATATCAATGAAAGTTGTTCAACCCCTTTCTCTCTTTCTTATTTTTGTGGAAGGCAATATCAAATACTGGGCCTCATTACGAGTTTGGCAGTAGCCCAAGTCACTTGCCTTAACACAGTTGTCTGGGTGCTAAGCAGGACCTGATATGGACCTCACCACAGGACCTACAGAGCTAATTTCCTATAGATGATCCTCAAGTAAAAATCTCCTAGTTGTAGAGAATGGCATGGTCAGACAGGTTGCTCTTCTAGTTCCTTCTTATCCTATAATGGAGGGATTGAATTGCCCTCACAAATGAAGTGCAATAGTTTAGAAAAGTTTCATCCTCCATCTGAATGCACAAACAAATTGCTTACACAGTGATGTATCCAGATCCATAAGGTGTTCTGTCAGCATTTCATCAGGTGATAGTCCATGTGTTTTGTTAGGTTAATTGCACATCTGCAACAGTACTAAGGGAGGAGCCTCGGGCCATATGCGGACACTGTTTTGAAAGGCTGATTTTCTTGTGAGCATTACGTGTAACTGCTCTGCTAGATTGGGTAGTGTGCACAGTAATATTGCTGGAGAATGTTTTGAGCCGTACAGATAGCCCTAATTACTTGCCCAGGGATGCGGCATCCACTGCCACTGTCAATAGAATTGGAGAGACCAAATCTGTAAGGAGGTTCTTAACTCCCACAATTGAGTCAGCCCTTCGACAGTGGTAGGCATCAACCTACCCTGTAAATAACTGCAGTGATCAAAACATTCAATATCAATACATTGTGGCGATGCATGAAATCAATATGCACATTCAGAAAATGTTCTTAAAAATTGGCCTTATGAAAATAAAATGAATATTATCATAAAAATAAAATACCATACAATACAAATGTGTGAACATGTAACTATCCCTATGAAGCAATCCGAGTTTTCTATGTTAAAGTACTTACTTTGAAGAAGTAAGCTTTCTTTTGTAACTTGTAAGCATACACCCCATAGGTAAGACAGCTCTTAGGAATCTCTCAGATGGAATACAGAACCCATCAGATAAGACAAAAAACAAATGAGTAATTGCAGGCCATTAAGTCCACGATAAAGGGCAGGGCTTTGTGCAGCCCAGTTAAGGAACTCTGTTCAGCTGCAAGATGTAATGGGCTTTGTTGCCAAGTCAACAAGCCCTCTTTAAGCGTACTTGGCAACACTCCCAGGGCAGGTCTTCACTTGTCCATGGGGGGGGAGGGCACAGAGGTGGACTCACCAATTTGAAGGGGAGGTCAGTGCTCCCCAGCTCTACTCTAGTTTCACCACTGCTTAGAGTTAATGTTATACTGGTTTGCCGACACTTGTACTGTATGAAATGTTATTATAATAAAAGCTTCTATATGACCTTCTGTATTAAAGGAGAAATCCAAAAAGGACTTGAATATTTATCTATTTTGAATTTGTAAGGCACCTATACATCAAGGAACTGTGTTTCAAAGCGCCCACAGGGCAAAAGGGGAGCGAACAAGGGAACAAAACAAGACAATGGAATACAATAACAATGATGAGCACCTGCCTTCAACGTCCCTTTAACAACGTTTTTTTCTTTGAAATTCACTCGGTTTTTATTAGTCCATTTTAACCATAACGTCCCTTTAACAGAGTTTTTCAGTGAATTTCAAAGGTTTTTTATTAGTGCAACCATTACCAGTGCCATTAAACCCATTCCGCCAGCCACGTAATGAGGCCCAACATCTTTTTCGGAAATGGCACCCACCACCCATGATAAAAACACATGTTCATACTAACAGTATTTGCACTCTTTTACTTTGGTTAAGTTGAAGCCTTCACATTGAAATTGAAGCAAGCCAAACTGGTCAATCCCGCCGAGTGCTCCTTTAAATGCAGCCCATGCATTCTTCGTTGTATTCCGCTGCAGCCCTTGATACATATGCTCGATGAAGACATTGCTCGTCGTCATACCCTCATGTGCTCCTATTTCAGATGTAAACGGCAAAAGCGTTCCTGTTTTGTGTGTAACTTTTCGGTCCGAGTGGCTTTGCAGTTTTCAGTAAACATTAAGGACCACATTTCTTTTAATCCATGTCCTGCATTTAAATATCCCAGATTGAGTTCAGAGGAGCTAATTACATTTCTTATACAGTGTGTGCTCCATATGGTAGTGAGTATATGTCTAAAAAGTATAGATCAAACAAACACCGCAACCTGCATATACTATGCCCTGATTTAAATATCCCATATTAATCTCTTAGTCCTCTTACTGTGTATTTGCCCCATGTATGCTATGTCTGCCTTTCCAACTAGCAGAGGCAGAGCCTGAGCACTTAACGTTCAAAACACTGCATCTCCTGCAGTTGTATATCGCAGACCGAGCTTACTGCATTGCATAGTCTGGGTTGAGACATTAGCCCTGATGTTCTGTTTAAATAGCATAGACCAAACAGAGCCCCTTGCTTACGCTGTGCTCTGCGTTATAGCGTCCCACACAAACCATGCTGTACATCTTATACTGTGTTTGCTGCATTTATAATGTGTACGCGTTTCAATAGCAATGACTGAGGACATTACATTGCTTATAATGCACACCCAAATATCCCAGGTTGAGCTCATCATATTCCTAAACGGTGCTGTAGCTTTTACTCAACTCTGCATATTAAATGGACCAAGCAAACGACCTTAATACCCCTGATTTGGCTCGGTTTCCATTCTCCTACACTGTCTGCTTTAATAATGCGATCATACTGGGTAGTTGCTTTAATTAGCATAGACGAAGCACGTAACATTTCATTGCGTATTCTGTACTTGAGTCTCTTGCACACATTTGTTTTATGTGCTACGAGTTGCCTTTTAGGTGTTTCAAACAAGACCATTGCATGATATGCACACATGTTCTCTTTTACCTTTCCCAGACATTGAACTGTCTGATCTCACATATGGGGCAAACCTATGTTCTCCTTAATCATGTTTAATGTATCACACTGCAGAATAGCCTCTATACAACCATAAACCCATCACAAAGCCAGCTTGTGTCACTGTTCTGATAGGCCCTGCACCACTGAAATACCACTATTTAATACCAGATATCCTGATTGCATTGTTATTATTTCACTCGCTTCCTGCCATCTGACTATATTCCCATGCTGATCCATTGGCTCCAGGCGAGAGATTCACTGGAAAAGCAGTTTAATTTCGTGTGATGCCCGAGCCCTGGCAACAGCTAGACGGTTTTATCTTACTGCCTGACAAACTCAAGCCATAACTATAGAGGAGCCTAGATGTTCTCAATACCCGATTTTCAAAGACAATATTTTAAGAATCCAGCCACATCTCACTCTTCTAAATCATACACAAACGTACGTACCTGCCCTCTAACCTCCCCCAGGTCCTATTTAATTGATTTTACCTTCACCAAATCCCACCTCTCCACCACAAGAATTGCCAAACATGACAAGCAGTTGCAAAGACAAGGGAATCGTAGCAGAAGAAAGGGTAGATAAAGCATTGGAAACCACATCTGCAACTCTGAGATCAGTCACCCAGAAAACCCAGATCCAACTCATGCATACCTTTAAAGACCATTAACAAACTTTGCACCCAGATATCTACTGAAACATACACCAAGCCACTCTAGTTTTGCCAGACCACCATACTCCAGATAAAAAACAACTCATGGAGCAACCCCTCACAACCTTAGCCCAATAAGCATAATTACAAGCACCCCACAAATCACCCAATCGGACACAAGGCTACAACCAGATGGCTCTTCGTATATCTCACATTTCTTGACAAGCCAACCTGTGACACCAGTAATTAACCCTCCAGAACATGAGGAAGAGAAGCCTCCTGACCCAAATGAGAACCTACTCACCCTTTTCAAAAAGTGAAGTTGTACCCAAGACCAGGGAAGCCACTGAAAACAACAAACACTCACCTGCTCTTCAGACATCACCAAGACCCAAGAAAAATGTTGGCACCAGTTTCTCTTATATTAAGGCTCTCCCAATTGGCAATAAGTTATCTGATGCTGTCGACCTCCAGATAGACCTGTTCTCTAAATGAGACATGTCTCCAGATGATCAATCATCAGTTATTCAGACATGTCTGGAATAACAAATGTGCAAATAGTTCCAATAGTATGGCAGTAGGGAAAGCTTAGTCTAGAGATTTGTTTGAAGTTTGAGTTTATTATTTGAGTTTGAGTTTATTATTTATAGCGCGCGCCAGACCCGAGGGTAATCGGGCGCGTTGTTCAAGGATACTTTAAACTTTACAGGTTACATATGATTACAAATAGTGATTATACATAGTAGAAATTACATAATGCGGGCCAAGGTGTATACATGTAACATAATATAAACAGGAAATATGCAGTAGGGAGAAAGAGGATATATAATTATGTACATAGTCCATTACCATTGTTCTACAAACGTACTATCGGTCATTTTCTTTGATCCAATTGATACAGTTGGATCTGAAGAGAGCGTAGGATTGGGGGGATCTCAGGCCGGGTGGGAGGGAGTTCCAAAGCTGGGCAGCTTTGACCGGGAAGCTGTTTCCTCCGGCCGTACTTAGTTTGAATGGGGGTATCATTAACTGGTTAGAGTATGCTTCTCTGGTGGGTCTAGTGGAGATTTTTCTGTTGAATCTAGCGGCTAGGTATTTAGGTGCTAGATGGTTGATGCTTTTGAAGGTTAGAGAAGCTGTCTTAAGTTTGATTTTGTCCGCTGTGGAGAGCCAGTTAGATTGTCTTCTAGCTTCTGAGATATGCTCCCTTTTTGGAATTCCTAAGGCAGCCCTAAGGGCATTGTTTTGTAGTGTTTGAATCTTTTGCACCGTGTGTTTGTTGGCTCCTATATATAGAGCGTTACAATAGTCCAATTTCGACAGCACTAATGCTCGGGCAAGGGTTAGGCAGTTGGCAGTGGATAGGTATGGTTTTGCGGCTCTGATCAGCTTGCAGGTATATGCGGTGCTGGATGCCATTGCGCTCACCTGTTTGGTTAGGGAGAGGTGGGAATCAAGGTAGAACCCTAGTGTTTTTACCACTTTTGCCACCTTGATAGTGTTGCCGTCTATGACGAAGGATGAGTATTCTTCTTTTAGTCTTTTGATGTTTTGTGTGTTCCCCAGTATGATGAGTTCAGTTTTGTCATCATTCAGGCATAGCCCGTGGGTGGCCATCCATGCCTGAATGATGAGATAGATCTTGTTCACCAAGGCCAAATCTTGTTCATAATCCCCTGAGAGTGGTATGAGAATCTGAGTGTCATCCGCATAGTTAGTGTAGGTGACACCCAGATTATCTAGATCATCGAACAAGGGCTTCGTGAAGATATTGTACATAGTGGGGGAGACACAAGAACCTTGTGGGACTCCACATGTGATGGATAATGGGTCTGCAGCAGCAGAAGTAGAGAAGACTCTCATAGTTCTACCGGATAGGAAAGATTTGATCCATGCGATGGCATGCGTGGAGAAGTGGGCAGCTGTTTCTAGGTGGGTGCATAGCACATCATGATCCACTAGGTCGAAGGCTGCGGAGAGGTCCAGCAAGAGGAGTAAGGCCATCTTTCCGGAGTCTCTCAGCTCATCGACCTGAGTTTTAAGATCGATAAGTGCGGTTTCAGTTCCATGCTGAGGTCTAAAACCTGATTGTCTTGTGCCTAGAAGGTGGTGCAGCTCCAGGTGTTTTTGGATCTGCAGGTAGGCTACCCTGTCTAGGATTTTTAACAGGAACGGTACCGTTGTGATAGGCCTGTAGTTAGTCGGGATGGATGGGTCCAATGTTTGTTTTTTTAGAAGGGGGAGGACCCAAGATTGCTTGAGGTTATCTGGAATAGTGCCTGAAGTAAAGGAGGCATTAATAAGCTTAGAAATGAATGGTGAGAGGTCTCTGGCCATGTCTTTTATTAGTTGGGCTGGGCATAGGTCACCTCGGCAATTGGATGGCTTGAGTGAAAGTATTATCTTTTCGGTTTCAAGTATGGTTACTTTCGAGAAGTTAAATATATGGTTTAGTTTAGTGCTAGTTGGTGGTTTGCCTCTTAAGTTAGTTGAGGGTGGAATATTCTGTTTCTTTATCTCAATTTTTGTTTGGAGTGTGGCAATTTTGTCAGTTAGTGCTTTTTGGATGTTCGAGCACCATATTTTATTTTTATCACAGTTATCCTGGACAGGAATAGGGTTTTCTAGTTCCTTTAGTATAAGGAATAGTTCCTTCGTACCAGATTTGGCCTGCAGTATTCTGTTGTTGAAGTTCTCTCTTTTTGCTTTCTTTATTTCATTTTTATAAATCTTGGAGGCATTGATGAGTGTAATTTTATTTGTCTCTGTTGGGACTAGTCGCCAAGCAGATTCACATTTACGTTTTTCAAGTCTTAGAGATTTGAGGTGAGGAGTAAACCAGGTGTTTAGGTGGGCTTTGGGCTTACTCTTTCTGAGTTTCAGTGGGGCAATAGTATCTAGAGCTGTAGCCATAGAAGAGTTGAATTCATTTACTAGTGATGAGGTGTCCGATGAGTCAGGTAGAGAGTTTAGCCTAGGGAGGATGAGTGGTAGCAGTTTTTCTGTAGTTATAAGTTTTTTGTTTCTGGTTGGCAGGGGGGGAGCCAGAACAATTTCAGTAGGTATGGTCAAGTTAACATTTAGGAGGAAGGTTATCAGTGCATGATCTGTCCAAATTTGTGGTTTGATGTCGACAATCGTAGTATTGCAGTTATAGTCAGCAACCCAGTCAAGTATACGGCCTTTTTCATGTGTGGGTTGTAGGATTTTTTGGGAGAAGCCTAGTTCTGAGATGATATTAGTGACATTAGTTGCTTGCAGGTCTTTAGGGTCGTTGTAGCCTAGGTTTAGGTCTCCCAGAAGGATAACTTGGGATGAAGTTTTTAGGTTGTTTGAGAGGATCGTGGAGATGTCCTCCTCGAACGTGCCAATAGGGCCAGGTGGTCTGTAGATAAGGTGGATATTAATAGAATGAGAGGGAGATGCGAGGAGTTTAGCAGTTAATGATTCGCAGGAGTTAGTCGTTGAACTTGATTCAATTTTTAGGGTGAGATTATTTTTAGCAATAATGGCTAGGCCACCTCCTCGAGAGTTGACTCTATCTTCTCTAAGTATGGTGTAATTATGTGGTAGGGCAAGCATTATGGCAGGTCCTGCAGCTTGGTGCAGCCAAGTTTCTGTTATGGCGAGGATGTCATAGTCTCCTATTTGAATGAGATCAGCAATTTCGGTCGCGTGTGCTATTAGTGACCTGGCATTAATAAGGGCGCACTTCAGTTGGAGGTTCGACTTTGCTATGGCCTGGGTGGCATTGCTTTTCTTTTTAGGTAGGCTATTGTTAGCATTGGTCTGCTTATTTGGGCGGTTATTGCGATGGGGGTCAGTTTTTATAGGAGGAGTGTTTCGGAAGTTGGTGTTACTTCTGTTGCAAGAGGTGTTGAGTCTAGCTAGTGGTTCGTAAATTTTAGGTAATCTAGAGCGTAGTTTTGCGTTTCTACTTGCAGTGTCACAGGGGAGGTATGTTAGCAGTTGGTGGGTAATAAGTGAATGTGAAGGTTGATGGCTGGGCTCTAGTGGGGGAGTTAAGAGTCCTTCGTCCACGGGCGGTATGCCCTGTGGTGTAGGCCTCGGTTGCTGGTTTATTTTTGGCATTGTGGTCCAAAAGGCTGACAGGTAAATAAGAGTTAGTATCATTCTAACTTAGTTTTAGGCACGAACAGTTGGTTTGCGGGAGTCAGGTACCTCTAGGTTGGACAGCGCAATCCTATGTAGGCTAAGTGCAATCGGGGACAGGCTAAATGCAGTTATAGGCAAGCTAAATGCAATCAGGGACAGGCTAAATGCGATTATAGGCAGGCTAAATGCAGTTATAGGCAAGCTAAATGCAATCAGGGACAGGCTAAATGCAATCAGGGACAGGCTAAATGCGATTATAGGCAGGCTAAATGCGATTATAGGCAAGCTAAATGCAATCAGGGACAGGCTAAATGCAATCAGGGACAGGCTAAATGCAATCAGGGACAGGCTAAATGCAATCAGGGACAGGCTAAATGCAATCAGGGACAGGCTAAATGCAGTTATAGGCAAGCTAAATGCAATCAGGGACAGGCTAAATGCAGTTATAGGCAAGCTAAATGCAATCAGGGACAGGCTAAATGCAGTTATAGGCAGGCTAAATGCAATCAGGGACAGGCTAAATGCAGTTATAGGCAGGCTAAATGCAATCAGGGACAGGCTAAATGCAATCAGGGACAGGCTAAATGCAGTTATAGGCAGGCTAAATGCAATCAGGGACAGGCTAAATGCAATCAGGGACAGGCTAAATGCAGTTATAGGCAGGCTAAATGCAATCAGGGACAGGCTAAATGCAGTTATAGGCAGGCTAAATGCAAGTCTGGGTGCAGGGTGGCTCTGGGCTAGTCAGGGCAATCATATGTAGGCCAAATACGATTATAGATCGGCAAGAGCAGTCAAAGGATAGGCTGTCAATAGGAGTAAATGTACCTTTGTGGAGAGAGCCATGGGGTCTGGCAGACGGCAGCCACGGCACCGAACAGGCACAAAACAGGTGCTGGCCTTGCCTCTCATGGGCCTTGGAATGAGGGGGCCGGCTTCGCCTTCCGGCGGCCAATGGGCCAAGAGGTAGGCCCGGCAGCCAATCAGCTGGCTGCTGGAGGCCTGGATTAGTCGGCTGTGGATGCTGCTTTTAGGGGGCGGCCATCTTGGAGTGGGGGAGAGCCTCGTGGGCTGCAATGTCGGCAATTGGGTTAATAGTACCCTTCTGGTGTGGGGCAGTGTGGGCAAAGCCTCCACGATCGAGGTTGTCATTAATATAAATTAATGCTGGAGCGCGGGCGAAATGCGCATTTTGCAGGCGATTTTCGGCGTCGATCGAGCGCTTACCAGAAATGCTGCGCTTGGGCTTGGGGACAGCTGATGCCCTCGTTGGTCCTCTGCTCCTGCAGGGACATGGTCCGGAGCTCCTGCTCCTCTGGTGGGTGGTGCCTATGGTCGACAAAATCACATACTGTGAATCACTTGGCCTTATCTACTCAATCTCAAAGACCACATCACTAAGCTTCCTTTTTACTTAAAGACGACTGACCTACAGCCCAACCTTCACCAACAAACGTGGAGAAGCCTTTGCATACCTATTCATGGATCAACTATACCTCACATTGATCTGAGATTTCAACATCTGGCACGAACAAGATGACAATTCTTCCACAAAGTCACTCACAGAAAACGTTGCAGCTTTACATCTCATAAAAATGGTTACGGGTGCCACCCAAATAGCTGGTCACACATTGGATGGCCTTTTTCTTTAAACATGACATAATTACTCTCTTCTCCCCATTACACATTCCCTGAACAGATTACCTATCCATCCTGTTTACAAATCTCACAAAGGCCCCCACTCGTAGGACCATCCCAAATACACATCCCCCAAATTAGACCCTGAAAAGACATAACGACCAGTCAGTCAAATGGAGAGACACGAAGCAAACAGGCACAACTTTACAAGGTTCTCCTAAACTTGAGGAGAACCATCTTCGGGTTCAGGGTTCTCTTCCTCTCCCCTGCTGATCTCTGTCTGTCACTGCACTTGGCACCTGGCTAACCTCTGAATTTGGGCACAGGTCACTGCCCACTGTACTGCATACCTGCACTGCTTCCTGGCAACCCTTGCACTTGGGTCTGTATCTGCAACCCTGCAGTGCCCTTAACTGCACTTATTAGACACCCGTTGTCAGTGCTTAACTCGTGCACTTGCCACTTGCCGGCTGCACTACTGTTGTTGTTTTGATCCCATGTTCAGCACTTTCCACTCCTCCCCTCCCCCTGCACGTTCTCCCTTCCCTCTCCCCTGCACTTACACAATCTCAATGTCACTGGGCCTAGTAAGATTGCTGTTTTGTCCTCCCTTGTTCACCTCCTTTGCCTCTTAGCGCATTGAAACACTAGTGTATGGGCGCGCTATAGATAAAATATCATATAATATCATATCATATCAAAGAAGCCAATTAAAAGCTCACTTAAGAATAAGCTTATGAATTGGTTGACTCCAAGATTAAACAGCATGAAACAGATGAAACATTAAAATGGAGAGACCTGAAGTACACAAACCCACCATTAAACTGGTTCCACAAATTACAATACCAGAAGAGCAGCTGCCCAACCTTCACAACCCAATTAACTTCTCCTGGAATTTCATATACCATAGTAATCATTTAAAAGCTCACAGAAGAAGAACAGCATTTGTTAAATTGTTCTCTCTGAAATTAAAGAAGAAACAGAACTTTGAACATTGGAAAATATCTGAAAGTTAACCAAACTACAGGCGTGTCTACTACTAGAGATTATTTTTCTACAGGGTCAAACGTTTCAAAGCCAAGAAAGAATATTGCTCTGTACATGATGAAGTGGCACACACAGACAAAAGGAAATGTCTAAGATCATCCAAGAATTCTAAGACCTAGCATACTGCAACAACCCCAACATTGACTCAATCGATCTGTGATCAAATGACTGCACATTTCGGAATAAAGGTAATTCAAATCCAAGAACACTTCAAGCACCATCACTCCACCTCACCAAAGAACCAAAATCCACTGCACTAAGAGCCTATTCTCTTACAATCTTCGACCTCTTCTCCAAATGAGAGGTATTTTCTACTGTCATTTTATGCAACCCACTCGGATCCCCAGAAGACACATGCCTATGAACGCATACACAACTATCATGAAAGACCAATTGGTGCCACCTGTTGTATCCTTCCTCAATGCCAGGATCACTACTGTGTGCATCCCATTAGCTTTGAAGTCAGTTTTTGTGAAGTAACTGCTCAAAAATCCCACAGCTGAACCCAACAATTTGTTAAGCTACAGCCCCACTTCAAACATTCCTTGGAAAAGGTCAGAATACATGTATGAATAATCAGCTCCTAGATTATGAAAAAATAAACAACCTACTTCTTGATGCACAACATCATTCTTGGCTGATGAGGGCTACAGAATGATTCCCCAGCCCAATATGGGAATTGCTGGAGAACAATACAGATCTCAACTCTGAGAGCTCTCCCATCCTACTGACCCCTTGGCAGAGTTTGAGATAATCAGTCTCCCATTTCTTCTAAGAACATTTGAAGGCATTGGAATAAAAGGAGCTGTGCTTTGCTAAATAACCTCCGTTCTCACAGGGAGAAACAAAATCATCATCATGGCACCCTACAGATCTCAGTCACACCTGCTAAAGAGTGGACTACCCCAAGGATTCACTATTTCGTCTTTCCAGTTCAACATTTTTATAATGCTCCTACTGGACCTCATGATGTCTCATCTTTGAGAATTAGGAAGATAGCAAACAGATAATCTACAAACTCAATACAACCTCTCACCAGAGCCACCGGACCTAAAAATGTGCAACAAACAGTTGGACTCTTGGATGACAATAAACATGCTGAAGCATAACTCCACCAAAACAGAACTTATGATTTGCAGTGCAGCTACATCAAACACAACCTCAATCCCTTGGTGCAATGAGACAGGCTAATTACTTTTTTCAATTTCAGTCTCAAAGGATTCTGGTTATTGTAGTGATGGCACAAGTGTTTCATTCAGGAGACCAGGAACCAACTCCCCTCCAAACACAAATCTTACCCACAATTGGGGGAGGGGGGAAAACCATGAATATGGCTCTCCAAAGTGGGGGCATAATAGCCCCGGTGTTGCTGCCTCTGGAGCCCGGGTCTCCTGTAACATTAAGTAGAAAAAGAAGGTCAGGCGCGCACTCTGGTTCCAAGTACTTTCAAGACTCAAACTCTCATCAGGGAGGCTGTGTTTTCCCCCCTCCCCCAATTGTGGGTAAGATTTGTGTTTGGAGGGGAGTTGGTTCCTGGTCTCCTGAATGAAACACTACAATAACCAGAATCCTTTGAGACTGAAATTGAAAAAAGTAATTAGCAACACATGAAAAGGAACACAGCTAACACAGCCTCCCTGATGAGAGTTTGAGACTTGAAAGTACTTGGAGGAGTAGAACTAACTATTGTGCTTTGGAACTGTAGCAGTTGGGATTTAACCCTGGTAATTTTTGAACATTGTTGGGACTATTTGCATCTGGGATTCAGCCTTGTTATTATTTTTTGAACTGTGTTGGGATTCAACCCTCTTATTACTTACATCAGGATTAAATGACTTGGAACCAGAGTGTGCGCCTGACCTTCTTTTTCCACCTCTAGGGAGACTTGAGGTTGCTGTGAGAAGGGGGAAATGAAATATGATTGCTCTTAATGTGGTATGCCTCATCTCTCATGTATTTTGACAATTTTTGTGAAGGGGTTTGGCTGTCCACTGTGCTTGGGTTGCAACAAGCAAGTCCTCTTGGATGTTCTTATGGTCTTCCCAGTATCTTGGTGTATGTACATGTCTGGGTGCTGCTCCTGTGTTTCTGCAGTGGCAGCTTGAATACAGATTAAAGGTGTAAGGGCTGAGCGGCACATTGCCAGTAAATCCTCCCATAGAACAATAGAGATGCTACCCAGGTGCATTACCCGGATGTTATCCAAGTCCTGGTGCAGCATGGGGCTTCACCTGTAGTTGCTGGGGAACCAGGATTTCGTCCCTGCCTGTCACGCAAGGAATGAAGGGAAAATACCACTAAAAGCTCTCTTGTGGTAGGAAGGGACTTAGTGGCTTCCACTAAGAGGTGGTGGTATCTCTTTGGGACCAATTGACTTGTGAAACAGCACCAGTAATGTTTGGTGGAAAAATTGCCTCTTATTTGCTACTAGCAAAGCGTACCCATTCTCCAAATTGTCTTTTTGGATAGACGTGACACTACTCTCATCAATTATTGGCAATAAATGTTCCTGTAGGTTGCTGTTCCGATTCGTGCACAGAAAATATTTCATATCCCCAGCTCATGATATGAAGAAACATTACACACTGAAGGACAATTATGTGCACAAACACGCAGTCAAACTGAAGCAAATCCCTCTTTATGGCCTTGTATTTAAAGAAAAACCATACAAGAATCAACATAATAAATGAATGAATGATTACTACACAAAGAAAGAATGTAAAACGTCTAAACATACTTCACCTTTGTCGCAACTGCAAAACAAATCCTCATCTCACCAGGCTTGCACTGAAAAGCTCTGAAAACATGTAGGCAGAGATTTTAGCATCAACAGGCATGGAAGTATGTCCACTCTTCCCAGAAGACTTCTGCCTAACCTTACTCCTCATTTTAAGCCTCCATGCTTCACCTTGCCTGTGTCTATACCCACCTCGCCATAATCCTGCCACAAATAAGCCGCCATAGGCACAGCCGCTATAATGTATAGCATTGCGGACAGTGGGCATCCCTGCCTTGTGCCTCTTTACAGTTGCCATGCATCTGAGTACATGCTCCCCATCTGGACTCTGGCCATTGTCTTGGTATATATCATCCAAAGCCATGTCATGTATTGTGGACCTATCCCCATCTTTATCATTGTGACGTATAGCCAATCCCAGCATACTGAGTCAAATGCCTTAGTCGCATCTCAGGAGGCCACTGCACATTGTGCTATAGATCATTTGGTGCAGTATCCTGAGGTTCTCCGAGATATTCCTCCCTGGTACATACCCAGTCTTATCTGGGTGGATCAGCACATGTATTAACTTGCAAAGTCCATTTGTTAAGATAGCTGTAAGGATCTTGCTGTCTTGATTTAGCAGTGACTTTGGTCTATAGGATCCACAATCTGTGCTTATTTTATCTAGATTGAGAAGCAGAACTATCAGGGCTTCCCTCATGCTTCCTGGTAGTATATTTTCCATATATGCTTCGTTGTACACCTTGGCTATCAACGGCACCAGTGTTGCAACACAGGTTCTGTAGAATTCGCTAAGGATCCCATCCGTTCCTGCTGCTTTCCCCGTTGGCAGTGTCTTAATGGTGGCCATCACCGCCTCTGGAGTTATGGGTGCTGTTAGGCAGATTCATATGCAGTACCCTTTGGGACCACTACATACAATTAAGACAAGTGTAAGTACAATTTCACCTTTGGTGCAAGCCTGTACTACACAGTAAAGTGGTAGCGATGGCTGAGCAGCCAGACTTATCTCAAGAGTAAAGTGAGCAGTACAAGATTTTACACAAAGGACAACAATTATTATCATTCAAATAAACACTGAATCAAGGTTTCTGAGTAAAAGAATATACATTTATTTCCACCATCAGTTATAAAACTGTTCACTATCATAAAGCAGCAGAAAACACAGTCTTAATATACTAAACAAAACCCAGTCAATTCTGCACAAGTTAAGCTCAAAATGAAGTTTGAGCAAAATGGTACTCCAGCAATTTAAAATGGAGAAAAGACAAGTTATAGGCAGGGATATCTAGAAAAGTGTACTACAACTAGGATTTGAGTCAATAGGTCTGGGCCAATGTTAATGGCTCAGAGTCTTTGCAGAGGATCACACAGTTCAAAGTAGTTTGCGGTTAAGTCTTTGCCAAGAGTTCAAAAAGAAGTTAGTCAGAGGAAAAGTTATTTAAAGGAGAAGAGAAGGACAAGACTTCGGAGAGGCGAAAGGTTTCCTGCACTTTCACTATGATTCAAATAAACACTGATTCAAGGTTTCTGAGTAAAAGAATATACATTTATTTCCACCATCAGTTATAAAACTGTTCACTATCATAAAGCAGCAGAAATCACAGTCTTAATATACTTCAACAAAACCCAGTCAATTCTGCACAAGTTAAGCTCAAAATGAAGTTTGAGCAAAATGGCACTTCAGCAATTTAAAATGGAGAAAAGACAAGTTATAGGCAGGGATATCTAGAAAAGTCTACTACAACTAGGATTTGAGTCAATAGGTCGGAGCCAATGTCAATGGCTCAGAGTCTTTGCAGAGGATCACACAGTTCAAAGTAGTTTGCGGTTGAGTCTTTGCCAAGAGTTCAAAACGAAGTTGGTCAGAGGAAAAGTTATTTAAAGGAGAAGAGAAGGACAAGACTTCGGAGAGGCGAAAGGTTTCCTGCCCTTTCACTACGGTCGGACGGAAAGAACACATGAATTTGCACAGTACCTTAAAAGAAGAAGAATTCTGTAGCTTAGGCAGTTGTTCCTGGCAGTTCCTGCAGTCTCACGGTTCCTGAAGCTTCAGTCGTGGTGACAAGAAGGAGGACGGCTGGAGGGTCCTGCACTGCCCGGGGATGAAGCCAGCAGCCGAGCAAAACAACAAATAAAAGGTGTGCTCCTTAAAACCCAAACTGGTTCTCTTCCCACTGGCTATCCGATCTACTCCAGCGATGCACAGCAAATTCGACCAGTGTCTGGTGCTTGGCGAGCTGGTTGTTCCCACCAAGCTCAAGGGGAGAAGATTCCTTGCATATCTCCTCTGTCATCAAAGTTTCAGGCGATTCGGACCTGAAGCAGGGCTTCACCGGGTGTCCAGTAGTTGTAGCAGTCGTCTTCCTTCAGCTTCTAATTGGTTCTCTCGTTCCAGTGGCGACTTTGCCTTCCAGTCCCAGAGACTGACTTTGTATGCACCAAATCCCTGATTCACACAGCCTGGCTGTCAATCACACAGCAGGGTGGCTGTCCTGGCAGGGCAGCCACCTAGCCAATCAAACAAGAGTGCGACTTGGGTCTCCAAGGAGACCCTGTGCAGGGGCCTCAAACCCCTTCCTCACATCCTGCCCACCCAGACACTCAGGTGCCTAAGGCAGGCTTCTGTGCAGAAGGCTGCCAAAGGACGGCGAACAAAGGAACCAAACCTCGTAAAACACTAGAAAGACCTTTACAAAATAATATGGTGAAACAATTCGACCGGAAACAAGTTAAAATAAAAGTGGATTACCAGGTTTGAGTTTGAGGCTACTACCATAGCCCATAACGGTACCGAAGGCTATTTTAATAGTCTGTGGTAGAATAAAAATGGTAGATACCACTGCCACCCGCCAAATCTTAGAGAAAGGGGAATATACTAATGTTGCATGAGAATCAGACAAAAATGGGATAACTATTAACCCCTCCAATACTCTATTGGAAGATAGGTTGTACTGGGTCTGTAAATTTAAAAAGACTAGTAAAGTCAATGGCAACTTTACATGTTCTGGGAGACAGTAGTTAGTCCCAGAAAATGGAGTTTAAAGTGGAAAGTCTGAAAAGACAAACCTGTGTCACTGCCCTGAAGGAGCTGTGTGACACACAGGAAAAAGATGATGCCTATGGGGTGGGAGAGACTCCATAGTCCATGAGCATAAAAGTAAAACACATTGAAAATGAAAAGTTCAAACCCCAAAAATATAGCAAAAGAGCTGGAGGGCTCTCAGGTAGAGGGAATGTAGCACTTGTGTGCAAAATCTCCCTAAGAGGTGCCTCCAGTGACTCTGTCTGGAGTGCATCTAACCGGGACAGGAACATGAGTTCCAGGACATCTTGTATGCCTTCCAAATCCTAACTTTCTAGCCAGTCCGCATAGTGTGGTTTGTAATATTCTTAGAACACCTTGTTTATGCCTATTTGTGTGTTCACCTCCTCTAGGTCTCTGTTCAGAATGGAGCATATGGGGATATAGTGTTGTTCCATTTGTACAGCCAGGCTAACACTGTACCAGGCTTATCTCCTTGCGCATGGCTCCTTTCCAGATATTTTGTATCATTAAACTTCCCATTGTGTTAGACATGCCTGTTTCAGTTCAATTACTTCATCTATGTGTTCTTTGTTTACTTTAGCCAACCTTTCCAACACCCTCAACTTCCCTTCTATTTTCTCGAGGTCTTTGACAATGGCTTTCTGTACACCTCCCGATTCCGCTATCATCACTCCTCTGATAACCACTTTGTATGCCTCCGGAACTGTGCACACCTTCTGCACACTCCCCTCATTTACTGCAATATTTTTTACTGTGCTTTTCCGGATATGCTCTGTGAATGCTTTATCTAACAGTGATTCACTCCTCAACTTCCACGTGGGGATGGGTGGTCTCAGAGCAAACACTCACCACCTCACTATGAGTGGGGAGTAGTCTGACAGGACCCTGGCCAGGTAGTCTAACTATGACAATTCAGTTTCATGTTCCTCACCAGTGAACAAATAATCTATTCTTGTGTATACTTTATGTGGGCTGAATGATGAGAGTATTTCCTTTCTTACCTGTTTTTTACCCTCCATAGATCTCATAGTTGCAAGTGCTTGAAAAGTGAGTTTAACACTTTGGCCGGGGGAGATGGCCGCTTGTATTTCGCATCCGATCTGTCCACGGTTGGGTCTAGTGTACAATCGAAAACCCCCAGATCAATGTTCCATCCCTGTAGAATCCCAAACTTGCATACAATGATTTGAAAAACACTGTTGCATCATGGTTTGGGGTATAGGTATTCACAATACAGAGCTCCCGGTTTTCCATTACACTGTAAGATTGTCACCCTACCCTCGTTGTTTATCCCTGCCATCAAAACTTTGAATGGTATAGTGGGGTCCACCCAAATGAGGACCCCTTTTGCATACGTTGAGTATGTGGAGCCCACCATCACTCCTCCCCATGCACCTGTCAGGTTCTTCTGTTTTTGTGTATCTAAGTGTGTTTCCTGTAACAGTGCTAGCCGTACTTTATTCTGTTTGATATACATGCTCACTCTTCTCTGTTTCACATAATGATTAAGCCCTCTGACATTCCATGTCATGATTCTAACAGTACCGGCCATTATCGTGCCTTGTCTAGGGTATCAGCGAGGCCACCAGCCTGTCGCCAGCCTCAATAATAGTTTGATGCAGCATGTGATCATTCATGCTAGGCTCTTCTCTGCCATCCCTTGCCCCTGCCCCGCCGCCAAACCAAACAAACTGCAATCCTAACTAGTCCATCTATGCTAGGTATGCCAGGACTTTCCAGTTTCTGCTCCATTTGACCTGGTCACTAGACAAGTCTCCTGGTGCCCTAGGGGTGGGCCTTGTACAGTAGCCCTTAAACTACTTCCCGGGTGGTAGTGGGTCTGGTCTCAGTGTTTCCTCTACCAGGTTTCACAACTCTCCATTTTGTTCCTGCAACTTAGCAACAAATCCTATCGCTTCTGTTTTGCTTGCAACTCCTATTACTGTATAGACTGAGTCTGGCTTCGCCCAGTTATATACATTTGTTCATTGACTGTACTGCTGTAGCAGTCCACTCCAGGACCTCTCCTTCTTGCCTATGTATGTTGGCTCTGTTCTGCAGCTTCTGGTATTTGAGCACTGTTCATCCACTCCTGCGCTTCTGTTGTAGTCTCAAAGAAGAGGAGTTTGCGAGTATATATCACCTTTAGTTTCACTGGATGCAGTAGAATGTATTTTAGGCCAGCCTTCTTGAGCCTGGCCTTCATCGCGATGTATTGGGCTCTCCTCCTCTGAACTTTAAAGGTGTAATCAAGGTATATTGGGATCTTTGCTGATGCCCTTTGTATAGTCCCTCCAAACATGGAGAAGGCCAAGATCTTCTCTTGGTCCCTGTAGTTTAGTACCTTAGCTATCACAGGTCTTCGCAGAGCACCTGGCGGTGGTCGTCTAATAAAGGAACAATGTGCTCTTTCAATCGTAAACCCTTGCGTAAGTTCTCCCACCCCTATTTCTTGAAGCAACATGTTTTCAATATAAGTTGTAGGGTCCGACCCTTCCACTCCTTCCGGCAGCCGCACGATTCTAATGTTATTTATGGGCGCCCAACCTTACATCTCCTCTGCTCTGTCTTCTACTAGCTTGACTTTCTGTAGGAGGATGTCAATATCCTTGGTCGTTCTCTTCCAGCTTCCCGGTATGCTCTGCTATGGCACGGACATCTTGTCATAGCAGTCCTACGTCGATACCCACAGCACCTATCTTGCCTTCTAGCATTGCCTGTAGCTCCGCGATGGCCTCAAGGATTTGTTGGTTCCCCACATCTGCCACATCCTAGGGGAATTCCCTGTTCCTTTTCTTTGTTACCACTGCTTCCTTCATGGTGACTGAGTGGGCATTTCTAAAGGTTTCCAATGTGGATTGCTTATGCTTAGTCTTATTACTCTTGGTCGCCATTGTGGTTTGCTTGTCTTGCAGTGCCTCCTGCGCGCTCCTGTTCCTAAGAGGTTGCCTTACTCCTGCAGCTGTCAGCACTCTATTATGGTGACCCAGGATCAGAGTGTTCGCTTGCTGAGTGGCCGCAACCCCTTGCCATCCGCACGTGTGTAGTGTTTTATCAGTTAGTGCCACATCTCTGTAGGGTCCTCCCCAGGCCTCCTCGTGGCATACATTGGTTTTTATATCTTTGAGTTCTGGGACCAAAACTGTTTGTGGTCCCCCTTCCTGTTCTGCAGTTCCTATTGTTGAGAGCTACCAAGTCTCTCAGTTATTTTGTGTGGTCTCACCACTAGCCAGTGATGGCGTTCTCTAGTGTTCCGCCTCTTTGTCTCGTCTTTTTGCTTGAAGGTGTTTTAAGCCAGGATAGGGGGAAGCCCGGGGCCTGTCTGGCATGTTAGTTTGGCCCGTCTGCTTACTCTGTTGCTTTTAATCTTCTCTTTCTGCCGGGCCGTTCATAGGGTTACAGCCCCGCCCCCCTGTGTGGAATCGCAGTGATTGTTGTCCCCTACCCAAGGTCTGCGATTTCAGGTGTAGCCCGCTCCCAGCTTGCACTTTCATGACGGCATCATGTGGGAGTATTTTCTCTGGGATCCTTTTCGTGTGTCTTGCTTCTCCGCTGTTATCGTGGTGGTCTGCCCCCTCTGGTGTCTAAACAAATGACTGCGGGCTTATCTTCCGCTCTCTCAGTCTGAAAGTTCAGTTTGGTGGGGGAGGGTGTTGTCCCTTCTGGAGCTTGTGCCATTGTGTGCACTCCGCTGCGATGCCACGCGCAATTTCCATGCAAAGTGTAATCTTGAGGGGCTCTGAGTGACCTCCTCACTAGGATTCTCTTTGCTCCTAGTTTTTTGTGGCCACCGGTCTGCCCACTATTTTTGTTATATTTTTTGCTCCCTACTCCGAGCCTGCAAACTTGTCTTCCTGTTCCAATGTTTACCAGGGGGGTAGTCTTCCTCTGCCTCCAGGTGGCGTTGTCAGGTTTAGTGATCTGCCTCTGTTTTGGGAGTCATGCCCCGTTGTTGCCCTAAGGATGGGGGGGTGGTCGGTTCCAATAAAGTTGTTTAAGCGACTGATCCGCTGGCTTCCCCCTCCCTCCACTTCTTACCGTTTTCTCCATTATGTCCTGGCCTCCCTTCTGGAATCTGCACAGCCCTCTCTTATTCAGCGGTCACCACAATCACTTCCGGGGTGGAGGGGTCACTTTTTCCCCTCACTCCACATCTTGACTTCATCCACTGGCAGTGGTATACTTATTGTCTATGTCTCACTTGCCAAACCACCCGTTCACGTCTGTCGGGCTGCTTCTGGTGCGCCTCCTTGTCTGTTACCTCTCCTCTCTGTGCACTCTGCGATGTTGCTGCCATGGTCTGGCTACTCTGTATTTCAGCCCGCAGGTTTGTTTGTTCTTATCTCTGTGCTTTGTATTTCCATCCGCCTACTTTTGCACCATAGCCACACACAGAGATCCTATTGTCCGGCAGCCTGCTTCTCGGATCAGTAAGGAGTTCTGGTCAGTCACCGCTCCTCATTAGCTGGTGCCACAGCTCCTCACACCCAGCAGCGGTCTCTGGCCCTTTTCTTTCTCCTCACACCTCAGTCCTCTGCCGCCATCTTCTTTTCTATTTCCTTCACCGCCGCACTTCTGTTGCACGGCAAAGTTCACTTTGGGTGATGTTTCAAAGCTTCTCTCCCGGTCCATAGCTTCACACATGTTTCCTGCCATTGCACACTTATTTTCAGCTGTTTTTGGCTTGTTAGGAATGTTAAACAGAGCTTCTCTTTGTCGGATCAGCAGGTGCTCCAAGTGAGTGTGTCCTCCTGACATGGCTGCTGGCTACGCACCCCAACCTTATGAGTCAGTACTGCAATGAGGAAAAGGACCGTGTAAGTAATGCTCATGTTACTTACGTTAATCTTCTTGACTCCTAGTCCAATTCTTTCTCTTGACAGTCCTGACACATGCTTTTCCTGCCGCGGTGGTATGGTTGTCCCAGTTCCTTTGGTATGGGCAAGAGGCTGGTAAAGGTCAGGTGTTTTTTACCCCATTGTAATGGGAAGGGGCTATAAAGAAAAAGTAGAAAACATTCTAAGGTAAGGGTTCTGTCATCAGGCAGATCACCTTGATTAGTAAATACTGTGAGAAGGGAGAGTGGGGCTGTGATTATGAAGATTACTAAGTAGTTGAAGTAAGTAGTAAGTAAGTAGTCGAAGCAGTAAATGCACGGAAGGTGCACATATCAGACCACATCAGAGGGGCTATTTTTTGTTGATGCACACAGTCCACGCTCAGTAGCCTAGAATCCAGCAAGTTATCCTTCTGAGGCTGCTGATTGAAAGCCTGGTCTGCTTCCCCCCTAGAATCCGCGTACACGAATTAGTTTTCCCAGAAAGCAAACTCTTCAGTCAGACCTAAAAAGTCCTTAGTTGCTGTTTTCCCGAGTAAAAAACGACGACTGTACGGCATTCAATAATCAAATGCAATACTTAATTATGAGTTACCTACACAGTTTAAATGGCGAGAAAGAGCTGCCAGGAAACTCTTTAATTCTAATAGGAAACACTAAACAGTAAGCTGCACAGGCAATTCTACCAGCAACATGCACGTTGCGTACGTCCACCCCCGTTTCCTGGATACATTGACCTGAGTAATACAGCAAAGACATTTCATAGCAGCCTCATGCGTCTGAAATATGAACAAATAATGGACATGGGAGAATCCTTTACAAGACTCGGGCAGCTCGAGCTCATTTGTAGAATCAGAGAACAGATTTCCATTCCAGCATTGATTACTTTTAGATCGTGTAGCATTCATTTGACACCATCCAATGTTGCATACAATGTGCGAAAATGACACCTTCTGAATCATGCAAAATAATTCCATGCATTTTGAGTAGTTATTAGAGTTTAAATTACCTTGTGATGACTGTGTAAAGATTAGATTTACGTATTTTAAGAATGATTTGTCTCTTCATCTGTGATAACCCATTTAAGTAATGTGTGACAGTCAGATATGTGTCCAGTAAAAGTTATGTCATTGGTTCCAGAAATGCATGTTCATACACAGTATTTCATATGTTTAATGAATCTGTGAACATTTGTCACTGTTTCTAAAATGCATGACTGATTTTTTTTCTTCCAAACAGGACATTATATTGCAACTCCTTTCGGACCTGGAGGCAGACAGAGAGTTCGCCTATTTAGTCTGCCGTTAATACCCACCTTTCAAGGCGCGTGTCTCAGTTTTTGGTATGTTGGATATTGTTAATTAAAGACTGAAATAAACCTAATACAAAGGAATATAGTCTGTGAGTGTATTGGTGGTTGGAATTTCTGTTTGAAAAGTCTACAGTCTCCGATCGTTCCTGTGCTTTTTAATTAATTGTATCAACAGACGCGTAAATGCACATTCAGAGACCAGAGATAACACAATCATAAGCAGCAAAAACTCCTCACTCTTCTCTTCAACTGTGCCCTCACAAGAGTCTCTGGAGCGAACATGGAAATGAAAGTTATTTCAAGCTGAATACTAACTTGTGGCTGAGGTTTCATCAGTTATGGCAAACTGTGCCAACATTACATTCTCTGCAGATCATTATTTATCATATTGGAATTCGTCATGGCATACTGTGCATTCTGTGATTGCTGTGCATACCATTATTCATCATACTTCCAGCAGTTATTCTATACAGTGTCTACTTTTCATTCTCTGCATATCATTAGTCCTCATACTTTCTTCATCAGTTATGGCATACTGTGCACGCTGTACATTCTGTACATTTGATTATTCCTCAGACCTTCAGCAGTTATGGCAGACTGTCTATTCTGTCCATATTACTATAAAACCTACTTTCAGGATTTAGTGCATAGTGTGCATACTGTATATTCTCTGCATATCCCTATTCATGGTCATTTGAGCAGTTATGGCATTCTGTGGATATTATTATTCATCATACTTACATTAGTTAGGGCTTGGATGGATGCAAGCCGGAGTTGCCCTTGCTGAGATTCCATCCTGTAACCTTTAAATCACACAGATCAGAGCAGCCACCGCTCAACCCACTGAGCTACCTTACCGACAATAGTTATGTCATACTGTACATATTTCATATTCTGTGCATATCATTATTCAGCATACTTTCATCAGTAATGGCATATTGTGCTCTCTGTGCATATCTTTCAGCATACTTTCATCAGTTATGTCATATTGTGCTCTCTGTGCATATCTTTCAGCATACTTTCATCAGTTATGGCATATTGTGCTCTCTGTGCATATCTTTCAGCATACTTTCATCAGTTATGGCATATTGTACTCTGTGCATATCTTTCAGCATACTTTCATCAGTTATGGCATATTGTGCTCTCTGTGCATATCTTTCAGCATACTTTCATCAGTTATGGCATATTGTGCTCTCTGTGCATATCTTTCAGCATACTTTCATCAGTTATGGCATATTGTGCTCTCTGTGCATATCTTTCAGCATACTTTCGTCAGTTATGGCATATTGTACTCTCTGTGCATATCTTTCAGCATACTTTCATCAGTTATGGCATATTGTGCTCTCTGTGCATATCTTTCAGCATACTTTCATCAGTTATGGCATATTGTGCTCTGTGTGCATATCTTTCAGCATACTTTCGTCAGTTATGGTATTCTGTTCATACAGTACATTCTCTGCAGATCATTATTCAGCAAGCGCTGTCAGATATCTAGGCAATCCATCCTAGTTTGACTGTTTTAAATACTTGTTCTTGTTAATAAGAGAATTATCATTTTCATTTTCATTAACCTGTTGATCTTTACAATCCTATAAGCTCTTAGCAAGCAATGCATATGGTTTAAAAGCAAAAGCATATTCTACCCGTATACTTCATTGTTTTTTCTCAAACTTGTATTTGTTGGCCTGCACCCCGGCAGTGGTCAGCATATGGTGGGAGAGAGACATACAACATATCCCCTTAACAGTACCATGTACCTGGAGATAATATTGTTTTCCATGCATGAAATTATCGTGAACTATGAACAAGTGTATAATTTCCAAAATAGAAAAGGACATGTACTAAATTTACTTGATATCATTATTTCTCATATCATGCATGCTTAGTTGAATTGTATAAACTGCAAATATGGTGCTTCCTATGACATGTCATTCAGCATATCCCACCCATCTACTGAACACTTCATGTATGCTGTCCGCTAATGTGCAAAGGGACAAATACTTGAATTTACAGAAATTGAAAGGTGTTCTGCTAGAGAGCTATAACATGGTCGTTTTTGTGTGTATTAACTTGCAGAACTCTCAGTGACTAATGTAATCACGTTTTGCCCGTAGCCGTACAACATTTTGAAAGAAAATGGTCGTATGATAGAATTGTTTGCATTTCTGCGGTACTAAAATGATGTACCACCAGACATGTTGAACAATTCTACCATGCATTCCCATTATAGCAAAAAAGGGTAGCAGGGTTGCAGGGGTGCCTCTGCACCTTTGTTCGTGGCGGGATCAGAGGTTGTGGGATGTCCTCCGCTGTCTATAAAATAATGTTATACAAAAAAAATAAGCCTGCAGCACCGGTTCCCATCCACACAAGTGAAGGGAACTGGTGTCTCAGGGAGAAAGGGGAGTTGGCCGCACACAGTGAAGTGTGCTGCCAAAAGGTAAGGGGGAGGCGAGTGGTTAAGGCGATGCAGGTAATACAATGCGCAATTACACTGTGTCCTGCTTGTTGAATTCGAAATTTCCGAATGTGTGATTTCACGCCACAATGTAATCACGCATATCCGTTTTGGTGACTATGGCAAATTTCAAGGGTGCTTCCTATCAAGTGCTTTATTAGATCAGACTTTTTTTGTATTGGGACCAATAATAATTTCTTCTTCAAGGTTATTCTTGGGGCAGGGTGTGATTGCAGCAAATCATCTGGTCTTGCATGCCATTTTTGGGCTGTGCATGTGGTGGGCTTGTGCAGAGTAGAGGGCTTTGTTAGGCAGTATTGGAAGATATATGTTCCTTTAGTATGATCTGGAGATTTTCTTATATCTACATGGACCACAGTCTGGGATATTACTTGTATATGAACTTTACCTAAAACATGATGAATTCTGCCGGCCCAAAACCTCTCAGTATCCACAGTGCACAGTCTGGTGTAATTGTGAATTCCATCATATCACTGCAACTCCAGATAAACAAAATAACACACTTATAACATCTCCAGCTGCTCAAACATGTCAAGTGTCTAACTTACTTCTGAAATGTTGAAGTTGCCATTTGCTGTTAAATCACTCCTTTTTCATTGGTGTGCCCTCATTGATCTGAAAGGGATGACAGCACTTCTCAAGATGGCAAGGCTTTGCCATCAACAGCCAGTAACTTCGCAATCCTATCCCTTTACCATGCAGCAGCAAAACAAGCAAGAAAACTGCCACCTCAGATACTGAAGCTTCTTGAGTCCACTTGGTAGGATGCGTCTGCGGTGGGTACTAGTAGATTTCTGTCCATCCCAGCCTCCAAGCTCATCAAGAGAAGGGCAACTGTATCTAGTAATAGTGTTTTTGCCATGGCAATTACACACAAGATTTGTCTTTCCATTTCTTACTTAAATATTTGGGCATGTTACCCAGGTTGGTTGATCTTTAAACAATCTAACATTTCAGATCGAACTTAATGAGGTGTTTGCCCCATATTTTAGCTATCTCTTCTTCTTGTTCCTGCATTTTTTAGCACCTTCAAAGAAATGTCCCTTCTACTGACAGAGATGCAAAGGAAATCAAATGTACCCCTATAATTTCTCTGCTCAATGTGTAACAACAATCTTTTTTTCATCACATGGCTGTATATTTTGACAGTCACAGTTAAACTAAAATCTTTCTTCCAGAGTGAGTGACAAGAGGGTCCTACAGTTTAGACAATGCAACCCAGAACACCTTGCAGCACTTACTCTAGCTTTCGGTCTGGGGGATAATTCATTTGAAAGCAGGCTGTATGGCTCATTCAGCTTTTACACATAATGCATTGTCATCTTTCCTTCATCCCAAACCTACCCCATATTGGTGTGTTCATGCCTGACACTCCAGGAACATATGTCTCCTCTCTGTTCCCGAAATTTGTAGATTTGAGGTAGTGGGATGTTTCTACACTGTTATGATACCAATCATCTAAAACTTCCACTCGACAACAAATCCACTTTTCCTCTTTTGAGCTTCCAAAGAAATTAAAAATCTATGTTCCTCTTTTGGTTGCAGCTTCCTCATATATTTCTTCTCTTAACATGCAGCATCTTGCAATCGATATAACACCCAGAAACATGCTAGTCAGGCAGTTTGCAAGTAGGTCAACATAAGATAATATACCACCCACAAAGTGAACTTAGTCTTGAGAAGATGGGAAGACATCCATGTCCTAAACCTTGTCTGCAAAGGAACACGTGGCAAATATATCTTTTTCAATTTTTATTTTTGTATTGTGTTTATGATTAATTCAAACCTTATACACAGTGTTATTACATCCAACACATTACGATTAATCCAAACCATTGTTAAAACATCAGTATTACAATTCACAAATTCATCAATTCCTTAATTCATCAATCCATAATCATAAAAACCAGTGTCACATGTGCTTCTAATTCATTAAACAACATATTCATAAAAAAACATATTGAATATAATTCTTTTCCATATAAAATAAGCAGCACCAATATATACTTGCGATAGTGCCGCATAAATAGCTGCCAAAAATGTATCCGAGGCTATCATGTCCAGATTACACAGCAAATCTTTATAGCCCCTATAATAGTAATTGCTCAGTTTGGGGCACATAGTTAGCAAATGTCTTGCTGTTTCAACCACATTTTCGCCGATAACAACATTTCCTACTATCATACGGTATAGATTTCCATTCACCCACTCATTACATGGGAACATCTTAAAACAAAGAAACAATTCAAATCTTTAAAAATCAGGATTCCCATTATTAAAAAAAAAATCACATGGTTTACCTATGTGAAAACTTTGCATAATATAAAATGAATACCTTTTCTTGGTACTTAAATATTCCAGTTAACTAGTCATATCCCATTATGTGGCTTTCTTCTTCAATTGCATATTAAAGCGGGGGTCATTATAACTATATGTTCAGGCATTTAAATTAATATTCAAGAGGAAAGAATTCACAATCAATTGCAATTGGCCCATACGAGTATTATTATGATCTGATTGAGTGGCATTAGCTATAATGCCAGGGAGACTTTCTTGATTAGTTGATCACATTATGTTATCATATACATTGATACATTGTATCTTCCTCAAAGTAATGAGAGAAACAATTCCTTACCCGCAGCTAATGGCTTCTACTGGTGCTGCACTTGGGAGCTTAAGAACAGGTCTCTGCAGCCTCCTTTCAAGTGTATCCTGACACGCAACAGAACTTTCTTCAAGTATCTCTAATGCATGGATAGCACCAGGAATATACTATAGTTGTAGATTTCAAGTATGCCCTCAATAAAATGCTCCCCATTTTCGCCAGATATCTTTTGATTATATTCCATCTGTTTACCATCCTACCAGATAGTATGTTATCATACAATTGTATAGAAGGGTAACTAACTTTGGGCATCCAAAGCTATGGATAGGTATTCACCACCTCCAGAGGTTGGTTGTTAAACCTCCATGAGTATGGTTTTCTTTTTGCCCTTGCTTGTAAACCAATCAGCATTACCTTAGTCTTTTTAATATTGATAACAATGTAATTACTTACGGCATATTCACCCAACGCATCGAACAATATTTGGATGCCAATGGGGGTTTTAATAACCGTGTCATCTGCATACGAGAACCAACTAATTCCCAAATTTTTGGGGAAAACTATTAATGCCCAACAGGCAGGAGTTCATATCAGCCCCATACAAATTGTATAGAACAGGAGCGATCACACAACCTTGCTTTAAACCTTTATTTCTATAAACCAGAGCGGTGAGAGATCTGCGCCTGTCAATACAAAAATAGTAACCCAAGTATCGGAGTACATGGCCTTGACAAAATGAAGGATAAAAGGACAAATGACCCATCCCTGAAATTTAGCCCACAATCTTTCATGATTAACACAGTGAAATGCCCGATGTAGTCAATAAAGCAAAAATATAGACTTTTTTCTGGGCTGCATAAAGTGTCAAATATGACATAATTCAGCATAGATATATTATTCAAGGTGCTATGTCTTTGCCTAAATCCAGTTTTCTGAAAAGGAATGATCTTATTCTCCTTAATCCATGGATTAATAATTTTCAGTAGCAATGAACACTGATACCATTAACTTCATTAGAATTGTCCTCTGTTAAATACTGTCTATAAAGGTGCCAACATGCTTAGTATCATTGCTTTTCAGGACATTAAATATAATTCTCCAATTAGCGTTATTAATGTCACACTTATCAAAATGAAGCCAATTCTTATGTGTGTCCGAAGGGTAGATACCGCTCTCATTTTCTGCAAATCACTCATGAGAGGAGCTTGTTTAATCATTCGAAATTTCTTTCCCAAGATCTTTTTCTTTGCATACATAACACTATCATATTGATTGTCATGCTTTTCCCTCGGAATGTTGTTTGATCTGATGCTTAGGAAGAGACACAAGAATAGTCTCAAACATCTTGCATATGCCATTAATATTCATATATAGCAGGTTAAGAGCTTCCAGATCTAACGGCAAAAATAATCTTTCAAATCTATCAATATTTTGATCAGTCCACATTATTCTGTTGCCACCTGTGTTAACCTGAAAATTCATATCCTTTAATTGTTGTGCCTGTTTTACCTAACCACACAAGGTTGTTTTCAATAACTCATGATCATTAAGATCATAAGATCAGCGCAAATCTGAACCATATCTTTGATAACACGCAATACTCCTCACTTACAAAAACATAGTCCATCTGGAAGTTGCAGTACCATTTGACCATGTATCCCAATTTCCCTTGATGTCAGCTTGAATGGGATTAATAAACCTCAGGCCTAGATTTCCAAGAGTTTCACGCCATCTCATGCAATTTTTAAATATAGTCTGATTATTATAATTTTAATCAAATCAATAGGGCAAGAAGGTACAAGAGAATCACAAGCTTCCCTCCAGACATCCATTATAGTGGCTGTCAGTTGGCAGTAGGAATTAAAATCTCCCACTACTAGTATAGACAATTTAGGAGACTCCTCAATCCAGCCCTCCACGATATCGTCTACTAACTTCAAAATGGCCTCTGCGTGTACATCCCCAGGTGGAGAGTGCACATTGATAAGAAGCAGCTTTCCAAAATTGCTCCAACCAGACATAATTCCACTAAGGACATAAGGAGATTTACCATATTTACTATACTCCCTAAGCCCAAGCACGTTTTTGACCCATATACACAGTCCTCCTAACAGTCATCCTATGCCAGTATGAACATTATCATCCTCATTTAATAACATGCTGTCACTGACCCAGGTTTCATGTAGTGCAAATATTTCCCAGTTAGAGATTTCACAGCTCCCCTCTGGGCTAGGAAAGAAGTGATAACCTCTAGTATTCCAGGACAATAGTGTAAACGTTTCACTAGCCGATAACCTTCACTGAATATTGTGATGTGATCTTTAAATGAACCAAGATCCAAAATGTGTCGATAACTGTTACAAATTACTCATATCAACATTAATAAATATATATATTTCAAGTTATCATCTCAAAGCCCCACCTCTCAAATAGACAATTCCTACTATGATAGGCGACACAAAATGAACAATGGCCCAGTTTTACTGGCTATAGAGGTCTGGCAGATGAATGATCTTACTATCAATTGAAGTCATTATGCTTAGTTCAGATATAAGATGGAACAATTCCATAACCCTTTTACGGTTGAGAAATGGGCCTTCAGCCATTTGCATGATCTCCACAAGCTTTATAGAGATAGCCAATATGAATTAATTCCTATCATTCTTCACTTCATGACCAATGTGAATATTATCTATATGATGATCCCCATTATCTTTGGCATCAACATCAGTATTATTCTGTCCACCAATTTAAACCATCCTGCCCCTAGAGGCATTCACTAGAGTGGCTGGTGGCAGAAATAATGTACTCACAATTTTAGATTTTAGGCAAATCAAAGACCCAAGACTAGCATTTTGTAAGGGGACTTATTTGTCTTGAATCCATCTATCCATCGGTCCTAAGACCTTGTCATCGGCCATTTTTACCTGAGACTTTACTAGCAGAGGACACCTCATAGCTGTTACTCACACTAATACAAACAATATCCTCAGTGTTCATTTTGGCCAGGCATGCACTATTCTTTTTATACAACTTTACATTAGTCTCCTTTGATTTTTGTACTTTATTTTCGGCAGAACTTTTCTTATTGCATTTCCAACGTGTTATCTTACTTGAAATAGAAGCCCCACTCATTGGTATATCATTGGTATTAATGAGGACCCTATCTTTTTTTACAGTGTTATTCTGTGGAGACTCATCATTCATTATTGTGGCAAATCAATTTTTGCCAAACATCAAAGCAACAATGAAAGCAGCAGACATATATACCTTTATAAACCTTGTCTTATAACACCAGCCTTATTCACTTCATGTTGACTCTGGGTGAAACATAGGAAAAACAAAATACATTGTATATATTTGCATGTCACTGGATTTGTTTTATGTATAAAAAGTGTAAAAAAAAGTTTAAAATATAAACTTCATACACTGTATCAGTTTACATACAATATATCAAATTTCATATAGAACAGATATAACACTAAAAAGCAATAATAGCAATTATGAGTTCATTGATTAAATACTCAACAACTGATAATTAAATGTAACTGCTTCCTTCATTACATTTCTCTCATAATTTCATTATTCAATACGCTCTATAGCAAGTATGATTTAGATCCACATCCCTGCGAGATGCTCCCAGCACATTTTTTCTTATTACTGGCTGCTCGTATAACAATCCATAGTTTCATAAGTGCTATCACCAGAGATATTTGTCAACCAGCGAGGCAACGCGTCCAGGACTAGCTGTGTCCGACAATGTCTTTCCACTGGTGGTATGCCCAAACTCAGGTCCAGTTTTTCCATACATGGTAGTTGGTTAAAATTGCAGTGTCAAGAAGAAGAGCCTAATGAGCGGACTAGGGAACTTTAATATATAAGGCTGCCTCTTTCCTCCAATGTAAGTGGGGACTATCGAGTCCTGTGTGTTTTTTCTTTCTTTTTAAGGGGACTATGTACCAGTTATATATGTTATGCCTGCATTTGGCTCTGGTTTTTAATCGACAGCCCAATTGCTCGTAACTAAGGGTCCAATCAATCCTCCACTCTATGCTATCTATGAACGCAATGATTCATTCAGTGAATGCATTGATCCACACATATTTTCCAGGAAAGGCTATGTGTCCTAGAAAGTCCTATACAGGATGATGAATACTTTTACATATCTATAAAAACAACTTGACTTCTCTAATCCGGGTTTAAATGTACAGGGATATACTTAATTCCAGTTTCTTACCGGCTATGGGACACCTTTGGGAAGTCTCAGAATGTTCCTCCATATTTTCCCTTCCAACATATCAAAACCTTTTCTAGGATAATGAACACCTGCATCCATTACATAGAGTAAATAACACATTTGAGCTCCATTATAGGTTGAATTATACCATTCATACTATACCAACCATAGGGATGTGCCACAATGCACGGGAGCATTATTTATGTTATGATTTTGTTGGCTACGAAATCCCAGCTTATATCTTCATTATATATGTAATGAAGGTCATATCCTAAATGTACTGTAGAGAAGGAGCTGAGTACCCACACCTCAACCATCTCGCCCACAGCACCTGTATGTTGGATGCCGGAGTGTGAAACACGTGCAGTACCAGTCAAAATACCGATACCTAGGAGAATCTGGGAGGCAAGGTACCCATTGAGGAAACTATACCTACATACGAGAAAATATGATGGTCGTCTGAATGAAATTCCGGAAGAAACAGGACGGTTGAATGATGAAGATGAATGGTGACGTCATCACCATCAATGTCATGCAAAGCAAAGTTGACGTATAGGGAAGAGATGCAGAAATCAGAGAATGTAGACTATTCTACAAGGCATCAAGAAAGTATTGGGATGAATGAAATCTTGGGATCAAGATGAATATACTTATGCTGCAGACATAATTAAGAGATCAGGCTATTTCACACGTATATACATGCAAAGAAACATTGACTGATGAAGTATTTGTAAAAAGGCGATCTAAATAGTGAATAAATTGTGGCATGCGCCAACATGAACATGTACATATATATATATATATATATATATATATATATATATATATATATATATATATATATATATATATATATATATATATGTATATATATATATATTGGAGTCAGTAGAAGATGGATGTTCCCACTACGTACAATAGCAGTGCTGAGCAAATGAAGGAAGGCCGCTTTTCCCAGTATCCAAGTGTGGCGCAGTTAGAAAAGAAGTGAATTAACAAGGGTGAAAACTCAGAAAGGCTAGGTTGGATGAGCCAAGAAGCCAAGGCCATATCATACAGGGGTGAGCTCACATTGGATGCAAAATTGTGTGAAAGAACAAAGCTCCTTTTCAGAAGGCATGGACAAAAACAAGAAGAAGTCAGAGGTCTATTTAAGATTAGCATTTTAATACACTGAAAGCTCAATTTTGTGGTCTCTAGTCACATGGGGAATAGAGGTTGGACGAGCATGATGGTCACACCTATGCACGAGGGCAGAGGAGCATGCTTTCACTCCCCTGAATTTCCCAGAGTAAAGAGCATGTTCAAGGCCAAGTTCAAAGACCTAATTGACACTGGACCACTGATGTGATGATGGATGGATTTGCTAATTGGTGGGAAGCTATTGTTAGGACAAGCTCATCTGCACCTGAACTTTCAGCCTGCATACCTACCACCAACGTAGGTTGGGAGGGTACTGATGGAGGTTGGAAGGTAACCAATGATAGAGGACCACATGATCAAGGGTCCTATAGTTGTGTAGCCAATTAGACATTGTATATTTAGTGACGTTCATAGTGACATATTTTAAGGGAAGGGCTTAGTTGCTCCACCTGATGATAAGAAGCCTATCATTTTATTCCACTACCCTAAAGGAGTATGGATCATATACCTAGATGATCCTTGTAGAACCTATCACACTCACCATTAGGTTTTTGTAGTAATACACGGGTTAAATGTTGATGATGTTTTACTATAAGAATGTTATTATTTATGAACTGTTTTGAGAAGTCTCGAGAGAGATCATGATGAGGGATGTCTGTTGATATTCGTTGCACTCCCTGTTTTAGATAATTGATATTTAAACAGTATATTTTGCCAACTATCAGAGTTGTTTCTATTACTGATGTTTGAGTAAACTCTGCATCCCCCATCCATCTCTGAGGTATTGCTAGCCCATCTTAAAGGGCTGTGAAGAAACCTCAGTTCACTACATATGAATAAACACATTCCAAATTGGTCTCTTAAAAACTCCAATTCATTCACAATCTTTTTCACTGATTCCGCATTGCATAGGTTTGGTTTTAGCCACATTATTTGTTAGTTCATCCTGCTGCAAAAGTTCCATAAGTGCTTTCAGAGATTTTCTTCAGGCCTATTGGAGTGTGATCAAGCAGCACTAAATTGTCCACATATTCTAGGCAGCAAATATGCATACTACCGACCTTGGGAGGAAAGGCGGGGAAAGTTGTGGGTAGCATTAATATAATCAGGGATAAGTTGAACAACAGGGAGGCTCACAGGCAACCTTCAGCCCTCTATTTGGTAGGGATTTTCCTCAGTATCGTACCCCTGTTGTCCAGTTTGACTGCCACTGATGTATCTGTTTACAGTCTAACCAACATGTACAACAAACTCCTAGGGATATCCCGTTTTACAAGTTTTGCCCATGACAAAGAAAGTTCAGTTAACAGAGTCAAAAGCGGCTGAGTAGTCATCTCATTAGTATATTAAGAAGTAGAACATTTTGCGCCGTAACATGTACCTTTGTAAAGCCTGCTTTAAAGCTGTGCAAAAGGTGGTTATTTTCAGCCCATCTGGTAAGTTCCCAGAGTATGATGCTGGCAAAAATCTTGCCCGGGACATCCTGAAGCGCCAATACGCCATAGTTTCCTGGAATGGCCCAGACATATTTCTGATAAACGGGCACTAGACATGACTCTCACCATGACGCTGGTATTTTATTAGCCCTAATTATCCTGCAAAAGTATAATGTCAGAATTTCTGCCCATGTATGCATGTTCTGCTTTAACACCCCATTAGCTAGGCCAGGGTCCTAGTATTTAATTATAACAGAAATTCTGCGTAAACCACCCACAATCTAGGTTAGCCTCTACATAATCAGATGCCCGCCAAACATGTAACAGGTGAAACGATTTTCATAACCCTTTTTTACAAATTCCTTTTGGAATGACTTAATGAAAGACCCTATGTGCACAGAGCCACAGCGCAAAATAGAACTCATCGTTTCACAGCAGTCCAATTGCTCAACCCCACTCAATGTTAGGTGAAGACAACACACTTTAGACTGGGATTATGTTTAATGAAGAGAGGACATATGCTCAATTGAGAGACTGTCCTTCTTTGGAGCAAAAAAATTCTTGCAATAAGATATCTTTGGATGGACCTTTTCAATATCTTACAGTAGACCCTTTTCTTTCCAACCAGTCTCCCCCGGTCCCTGACTTAGTTTTCACACGAGAGAAGGCACAGTAATTATTAATGGTCCCAGGGAGAGAGAGGTCTCTGACATCCTGGCTGAGTAACCACCACTATCCTATATGATATGGTCCTCTATTACTGCTATGTTAGTATTCTCAGATGCATCCTTACACCAATTACATCCAACGGTTGAAGTGTCCTTGATTAAGCGGTAATGTGAGTTGTCATTCAACGTGGTCTTCAGTTGCTTCTTTAGCTTTTTCTCTCGGTTGTTGCTCTTCTTCCCACAGTGTGAAGCATGTAGAAGTTTATTTTTTCTTTTATTTCTTTGTGTGCTGCTGTTTTTTCCTGTTTGCCCCTCATATCATCTCTGCAAGTAACATCAAAGTTATCCATGGTTTCCGCAAGGGCCGCCAAAGGACTGACTGCTGAGAAGGGAGGGTGACCCACTGCAATAACACTGTTATTATTCAATTGCGGTGCATTTTCGGCACCCTGCAAGACACGGGGACTTCTTGATTTGGGGAAGACACATAAACAACCATTTGTAATTCTTCCCCTTGTGTAGCTTTCATGACTGAAGCAATACTCAGGTTTCAAATGGGCTCATCTTGCCTATGCCACTGTCTAACCTGCACAGGCTGGTGAAAGAAATCAATCAATAGACCTTCTATGTTTTGTAAAGTTGCATGTTGTGCCACTTGCACATGTCCAGGCAGATAGTAATTGAGCTCTCTGGCCTTGATTCCTATTACTGTCTTCTTGCGTGAGTGCTGGTGCTCTTTATCAAGACGCCTGAACAGCGACCCATTCCTTTTCCCTGAAGCATCCATTTGGTTGAATCCATCATTAACCAAACAGGGAAAAGTCTTATTTTGGCCATACTGGTACCTAGACCGAATTCAGTACATAAAAGACCTTTTTGAAAATGGACTTGGATACCCTTTACATGTTTACACAGGGAGTTCAGTTTGAAAGACTGCATTTATGCCGAATATAGACAACTCAGAGGACTAATTTCTGCAAAGTTTGAGCTCGCATCTCGATTACAATGCAGGGTGCTGCCTGGTCAATGCTGGAACTTTGTACCCGAGCAGCCCAACTGGCTGCAACTTATACAATGTCCTTGTATCCAATCACAAAGAGGACTCTGAACTTGCTAATGTCTGGACTGGTGAACTGGGCAAGGAGATTAGTCCCGGTTGCTGGCAGAGGTGTTGTAACAATGTGTGCTTGACAAGCATGGATTGGGTTCTGAGGGTCTCTCAGGCTGAACTACCTTTTAGGGCTTATTGAACGCCAGAACAAATGTTTAAAAGACACCTTTCAGAGAATGACCAATGCTGGAAATGCAATCAGTCAGGTGGTACTTTGAGCCACTTACTTTGGTTGTGCACGAAGACAAGAGACCTCGGGGAAGGGTGAGAGGATGGGCCTAGTGTTGGAGTGTTTGATTCCTAGAAAGGCTACCCTTTTGGCTTTTGGGGATGTCACTCAATTAAAAGATCTGTACTTTTCTAAAAAAAAAAAAAGTGTGGGTACTAAGAAGCTACATGCTTACTAAAAGAATTATCCTGTGTGCGTGGAAATCCCCCAACTGCTTCACCATTGATGATTGCGTGGAGGAGTTGCTGACCTTGTCTACATATAAGAGGGACATTTTCAAATGTAGAGGAGAGCCTGATAAATTCAGTGATCTTTGTGGTTTGTTCCTGGATACCTATGGCTAATTGATGTGCTATTTAAATGCTCCTTGAAATGCTTCACAAATATGTTTGTGGTTGCTTTGCTGGTTTTACAATAGTATTCTGTTGTGTGGGTACTATACATGACACTTTTACAACATGTTATATGGGGAATCTTTTATTTATTTGTTTTATGTTTTATTTTTTATTTATTTTTTCTCTCTCCTCTCACCTTAGTTTGATGTTGCGAATGTACTACTTATTCTGCTTGGATTGTCCCACAGCTGATCCACACTGTTTGTATTGGTTGTGTTCCTTTAATTGCATTACCCTTGTTGAATATTGGTGTTACAATAAAATAAACATTTTAAAGTAGTAATTGAACTCTTCATTGACACATCTAAAGAGAGGTGTGGGGGCACAATTACTCCTTCTCCGATGTGAGAAGACGTGAAGACATGTTTGGACTGACAATGGCGGTGTACCGCTGATATTGGATCCCTTGATAATTTGCTCCGTTTTGGCAGAGTCATAAGTACACATGGGCATGCTCTCCCTCACTGATGTCGCCTCTGCCCATAAACTAATAGAGATTGAGAAGAGAATTATTGTCAAAGGCTAATGACCACTGGTAGTCCAATTGTGCAACACCTGCCCCCTCTTTCATCAGCTGACTGCTCTGTGGGGGAATGTATTGAATAAAATAATAATAATCAGGGATTTTCTCACATATTTTTAAGCAGTCATATTCAACAATATCATGGAGAACTGGCTGGCAGCTGTCTCCGTAATAGTCCCGCTCTCGGAGTAGATTTGCTGTGCAGGTTATAAGCCATGTCGAGGGTTAGCAAAGCCTATTCACTGGGAGTCTGGTGCAAATGCAGAATCCACACTCTTACCTGGGCCGCTGGTTGTACTTCACAGCCACTGGCCGCAGACCACCAACTCTGGTCACTTGGCCGTGTACCACAGGCAGGTATGCCACAAGAGACGGTGCCTCAGGTGCAACAACCCACGCCAACGATTTCACAGGGCAGATAATACCGAAAATAGGAGCAGGGCCACATGGTTATTTTAATGTTAAAGGGCATTTGTACTGTGCACTTTCACCACCAGTGGGGTCTCCTGGCACTGTGGTGGATCTGAAAAGGGAAGCTGGTAGGGTGAGTTAGTAGGATCGAGCCGGAGAAAGAGCAAGAAAGCTGTCATGTGCTGTTGGCAGCTTCAGTTCAGCTAACATCGTTCATTGAGCTTAGTTGTGCTTTTTGGTTGGTATCCATCGTGTTCTGTTGTATGAGGCTGTGTGATTTGTTTTGTTGTTGCAGAGGAGTTATGTGCATGCGGTTTGGTGTGTTTTAAAGTGTGATTGTGTTTAGTTATAATTTGGGAGGTGTGTGCAGAGTAGTGCGATTTTTAGTCGGGATGGTTAGTGGCATCGCTATCTAGATGTGTTGCATGCTAACCTTCACATTTCTTTCACTGCTAATCTCCAAGATTAATCTAGATGCAGCTCCTGAATATCCCCCACATTTCCGTTTAAATTCGATGCCGCACAACATTCTCAATTCTGTCTAGATGTGGCACAAGCTAATATTCACAATTCTGTCTAGATGTGATGCAGGCTAATATTCACAGTTCTGTCTAGATGTGAGGCAGGCACATATTCACAATTCTGTCTATATGTGACACAAGCAAATATTCTCAATTCTGTCTAGATGTGATGCAAGCAAATATTCACAGTTCTGTCTAGATGTGACTGAAGCAAATATGAACAATTCTGTCTAGAAGTGACGCAGGCCAATGTACACCCTTCTGGCTAAGTGTGATGCTGGTCAATGCTCACAATTCTTTCTGGAGTAGCTAGCGCATTTAAAGTACAGCTCACCTAGTTGTGAGGCATCGCCAACCAACAGTTCTCCTAGATGTGATACAAGGCTAGGCAACAGAGTCGGCAACTCAGTGTATCTATATGGTGTAACACTTGCTAAATAGAGTTTGTGTACATGGAGGGTACAAGCTAAAGGGAGCTGGGGAAGATAAAATGTGAGAGAGGTGGACCAGTTTAGTGTGATGCAGGAGTACTTTGTCAGTCGCTGTTGGTTGAAATGTAACAACTGTTTTAAGTGTGAATGTATCCGTTGGAACTCCTGGAGCACCAACGCCACCTCTGCTTAGCGATGGATGGCCACAATCTGAACTAGAGCAAGGGGCTGTTACTGTAGTGTACTTAAGCTCGGTGCATCATCTGTATACAGCAGAATGCTCTACTTCAAAATGTGCCTGCTTTAACTTTCCTTGTAAGTTTAAGTGATGAAAGAATTGACGTAGAAATGCTGGCATGCAGGACTATTACCATGGCATGCTTCATTTATAATTCCATTCCGCCAGAGGAGAAATGATCTGTCACTCATTTGCTTCGTATGTGATTAGAGACACGTAATGTTCCATCTGAAAAAATAGAACATCATTAAAATGTTGTGCAAGGTTAACTAGCTCATGGAGGCTACCCACAAAATCAATCTAAGGGAAAGACATGGGCCAACGCGTTACGAAATGGAATGCTAATAACCGAGGTTGCACTTTTTTCCCAATCTTTTTGTTTGACTAGCTCCATAGTTCGTTCAAAGTATTTTTAAATGTCATGTTTTTAATAAACAAATCCGGCATACGCAGGCGACCTTTCAGATTCAATAATTGAAAATACTGGCAATTCCATTCTATAACACCCAGGGTGTAAAACAGACAACAGCATCTCTCACACCAATCTAGCTCCCCTCATGCTGCAGTGCATTTGCTGAATTGGCAGTGTTTAATTTAATGTGCATTTTTTTGACATTCACGTTTATTTTTTACTATGTGTTATGACCTAGCATAAGCAAACCAATAGCATTTGCCTTGTGATTATTCAAATCTGTCTCTGAGCACACACATAGTTTTGCATGCATTACATGTGAATTTAATTGTCACATAGTCTAATATGTTCATAATGGCCCGCATAGTAATCATGAGCTTCATTTTGAGTTTGTTCTGTAGCCACTGAATGATATGGAAGGCGATAGCGAAGGACAGATATTTCTTGAAAGATGTATGTATACTGCTCATTCTATCATATATGAAAATTATGTTTAATGCATGCAATGTTTTATTCTAAGAAACAACTCTGACCCTCCAATTTACTCCGCACATTTGTGCCTGATAATGCTTTAATGTTTATAAACCATGAAGGCTTGGCTCAATTGGAGGTCAAGTTCGTGCATGCATTCCATGCAAATGTGAAATGTAGTTTTGTGAAAAAGAAGTTAACATTTGAAGTCAAATATATTTTCCCCGGAGGATTACAGATCCCAGCTATGATCTCAAGGTGTGTCCCAGAATCAAGTTAATATATCCATGCCACGTGAGTTATTGTATAAAACAATGATAGCATATGCCCATGTATGCCACCAAGTGAGTGGTAAGGCAGAACAATATTTCCCAAAAGTAGCACACATTTATTTCTGGATCACAAAGCTCAAAGTTTCTTGAGCAAACAAAAAGACAGTTTTGTGTGGGGGGGACAAGTCCACCTGGCCCTCTAGCCGCGCTGTGCCGCATGGCCCTGCTCCCCCAGCACACAAAGTATAATTTAAACTTGCATTTTATTTTCATTGCTACTCTAGAAATAGAAAAATAAACATGCCACCATACTTGTAGCCCTTGAATAATACTCTACCTACAAAGAATTATACGAATATCTCTATGCAAGCAAAACATATTCTTCTCACAAGAACAATATGCCTCACCCACTATCAGCCACTGAATATAACCCCCTTCTGACATCAAAGAATTCCACTTTTTTCTTTGCAGCCATTGCATATATTCAATAGTGACAAACACATGGCACATTCATTTACAGACAATGATATTTGCTGCCTCTAACCACTAGACATGTTTCTACAGAGTAAACTAGTTTGTCTCATTACTAAAATATTCACAGATGCAGCTAAACACATCTTCGTGCCTGCACATTTTTTTTTAAACGTTGTCTTACAAGCAGCAAATATTTTAACTTGTCTCACAAAATGGCACACTCAGTACATCCACTGAATTTATCAGTTCCCTGTCACTAAACAATTCTATTAGCTCTTCTCGTTCTTGCAAGAAATGGCAAATGTGTTTATGTCATGTATGTCAGCCACTTGTACGTTTTCCTCCACAGTACAAGAAGCTACTCAATAATGGCATGTGTGTTGCACAAAGATTCCCTGCCACTAATCTCCTAACTGGAAAGAAGCATTAGACATGTTCTAAACAAGCAACACATATTTTGTCTCACCAAAAAAGATAACACACATATTTTCAACAACTCAATATAATCTACCTCTTCATTATGAGAATTCTAAGACATTTTCTTCGCAAGAAACACGTATTTTCTCTTGTTACAAAAAGATGCCACACTCAGTCCCAGTCACTGATTAATATCTGCTGCTTGCAATCAATTCAAAGACTTTGTCTTCACCAGCAACACATACTGTCACTCAGTTGCAACCACTGAATGTTGTTATCACCTGCTAGCCTCTAAGCAATTATGTGAGTTATTATCCTCAATCTGACAAAAATCTCACATTTCCTGGCCATGCAGGTTGGTAAACGATACATTTCCTCCAAAAAACTAGTTGCCATTAGATGATGTCAATTAAGCTGCACACATAATTACAGCCACTGCTTTTAGTCCCCTGATCCGAATGAATTAGGACACGTTTTCTACACAAGCATTAAGTATTGTGTCTGGTTAAAAAAACAAGGCTCTGTCGCTTCACTTCAGACTCTGATTGCATTACTCTCTTCTCAAAATATGAAACAGCTGTTTCTCTGCAGGGAAACACACATTTATCTCCACACAAAAAGATGATGCATTAATGTGATGCCACCGATTGTAATTTCCTCATCTTTACAAAGAATTGTAAGTCTTGTTCTATGCCAAGCATCAAGTATTTTGTCTCCTCTTCTTAAAGAAGATTGTACATTAATTTAAAGCCACTGAATATCACTTTATCCGGTTTGCAAATAATTAATAGAATTGTTTTTTCAAGAACAAGTATTCTTTTGTTACATATAATAGCCCATTCATTCACAGACATGGGGCCTGATTTACAAAACGTGTTTAAATGGGATTGTTCACATTGAAAAAAAAACCTTTGTAAGTCAGTCCCAGGGAATACGATATTCTCTTGGCACCAAAGAATTCTTAACATTTCTCTCTGCAAAAAACACATATTTTCTCTTTTCAGAAAAAGAATGTACACTCAGTTAAAGCCATTGAATGTATTCTTCTGCCTGTGTCTGAACACAGTTTGTGGTATTTCTTTTCAGACTGAAAATAAACAATACATGTGTTTCCATCATGCAGGTTTGTCATTGGGGCTCTCTACTCTGTACCTTTAATCTTCACTAGATGATAGAAAATGTCTTGCACAAAGGATTACAGCAATTGAACATAATCCCCTGACCACAAGTCATTATTTGAGATGGGGATTGATGGCCAGTCACATAAGAATAAGTGCTTTATTAGAATTACTTGACAGACCAGGGGCAAAATAATATACAGAGAAACAGACAACTTCTACTTAATTGTAAGGACATGTCTGACGCCATAAAATACATTTTCAAGGGTAGCTAAAAAATTACCAAGCCTTTTCTACATCTTCAAGTGTCTCCCAGGATCCACTTGCTGTAGCAGATCCCAAAAGCTGAGATATGCGCCAGGAGAGGGTTCTAGGATGAGAGGCTAGTCAACTACACTGTTCCTCTCCTTGTAAAGGTTTATCTGCATCCCGATACCCAGCCCTCTGTTGTCTTCTGCCTTCTGTTTGGCCCTTCTTATCCCTCTCCTGCTTTCTGGCCCTTTCCCTTACTCTTTCCACTTCCCTTCTAAACCATTCACAAAGGTCCTCATTTTTTTGTCTGTTCTCACCTTTTGCATGCTCCCCCTCTCATCTGAAGTTGTATTCCTTACTCCTTCCTCTCCCCTTTCACTCCCGATCTGCACTTACAAATGAAAGGTTTGCCTCCACTTCAACCTCCTCTTGGTATTTTCCTTTTATTGCTTCCTACCTGATGCACTTCTTTTTACCACTTTCCTCTGTGCTATCTTTCTCACTTACAACGTCTTGTATCAATTCAAGCTCCTTCTCCCGATCTGGATTCTTTACCTCGTTCAGATTCCTCTCCATACAGTCGGTAAACTCTCACTCTCTCCTGGTCCATAGATCATCCTTTCACCTATTAACCTGCTCTGGCTCTTCTGACCAAATTCCAAGATCTTGCACCAATGTGTACTGACATTCCATTCCCACTTCCTGACATTCACTATGGTGGTGTTCACCTTCACTAACACCTGCTGGTGTTCTGTTTCCACTACCATCTCCTACTTTCCTCTTTCTGCTACCACCTTCTGGTATTTACTTGTCTTACCAATTTCCAGTTGCTGGGGTCCCTTAACCTCATCTCCACTCGAGGTATTGATAATTTCCTCTCTTGATAATGTTTCTATTTGGCCAGCAGTCTCACATCGCTTGCCTCTGGATCAACTGTGTTTGCTTCATCTAGAAATGTACGAGATTACTTCTCCACATATTGTCCTCCGGGTAGTGCATGTATTTCCCATGCTCATTGCCTCTCTCCTGATTGACATAAGCACTATCCCCAGCGTTGACTCTTGCTGTTGTCTCTCATGCATTATGAGGTCATTCCAGCATTTGCTCCATAGACCCACACTGCCACACCAAGCTTGTGAGCTATAGTGCTTCATCCCCAACACCAAGCATCTCTCTCTGTTTCTCGGTCTCTCTGTCTGTCTGTCTGTCTCTCTCTCTCTCTCTCTCTCTCTATCTATCTCTCTCTCTATCTCTCTCTCTTTCTCTCTCTCTCTCTCTTTCTCGTGTGTTGAGAGGAGATTTATGTATGACTGTTGGCATGTTGATGGGTTGCTGGGCTTCGTCCCTATGGACAGCTTACAGATATGGTTTAGGACTTTGGACAGACTCATCCCTCGGGAGGGACAGTCCCATCTCTGTCTGCCACAGCCTTGCCCTGCCACTCACCCTCTCTCTGTGTTAACATGAGCAGAGGTTTGCTGGCTTGGTATGGGATATGCGGGATTCATAGTATTCTGTGCCTCAGTGGGTCTATAATGTCTGCTGGACCACAGTTTTCAGAACCATGCCTGCCATCTTGGAGTTCCCAAATCCCTCTTCTTCTTTGGGTTGCTGTTTTAGAGACTGGATTGTGTGGCCCACACCTGTGGTAGCCTTCCATTTTTGATGTGGTTCTTCCGATTTGCTAGTCCGCTCCTTGTGCAAATCTGCCAGTGGCTGTCACCCTCTGGCTATGTTCTTGGGGTGAACTGCCTTAGCCTTTCTATATTTAACTGTATATGAGTGCAGACGTGCATGAGAACTGGTGGACTGTTTCTTGATTTCTAAAGATCAGGCACTTCTTTTTATTTCTGTAGATCTGGGAGACATAGAAAATCCTGGTGATGCTTCCAGGTGCAAGGAACCACCATTCAATGATTCCCTTAATGGGGCAAGAGTCTCTGTGGTGGCAATGCAAATGTCCCCTGCCCTGAGAGGGGGGTTCAGTGTGGAGGAGGGGATCCTTCACATTCCATCATCGGTCTGATCATCTGCTAGCTTGCAGAGATACTCAGCCAGTGGTCACAGCACTGTATGTTGCAAGAACCAGTCAGGGGACTTTGGCAGACTAACCCTGAAATATGTTGTGTCCTACCTGAAAAGATCGTGGCACTGATTTAGACCCACTGAATACAATCTTTTCACACCTACGTCAAATTAAAAGACTTTCTCTTTCAAAGCATCAAGTATTTTCTCTAATCACAAATCCTGTTTCTCTTTTCTACCTATCCCTAAACTAAACCATATTTTTGTTGTCTACCTCTCTCACAACTAAATCCTACTTTGGTTTTCTGTCTCTTCGTAAAAAAAATACTTTAATTTTTTCTGTCTCCCTCAACAGCTCTAACATCCTACATCAGCATATTCAAGGCATATTCTAAAATTGAAACTTGCATGACATAGGGCCTCATTACAACACCAGCGCTAAACCATGGCTCTATTAGCACCATGGTTGGTGCCGGTGTTGTAATGGGTCCGCCATGGTTCAATGGGGAATTACCACCCCATTCCAAGGTTGGCGGGGTGGTTATTCCCCATTGAAACATGGCCCTTCCCCATTCCCATTCCCATTTTCGCCCCATAGGGCTCTATGGGAATGGGGAAGGCACTAAATTGCGGTACCGTACTTAGCACCAAGGTCCCTTTGCGCGTCCCTACTTTAACGGCTGGTGTAGTTAAAGTCGGGTCCCGCAAAGGGACCTTGTAGTAAGGCGCTAAGTGTTTAACGGCGCCGCAGCCTTTTACGGTGCCGTTAAACACTTAGCGCCAGGGTCGTAATGAGGCCCATAGTTATACTATTTTGACCCCTAACAACCAAAACACCCTTTCCAAGCCACAGAGTTTGGGAAACCTGTTTAGAGCAGAACCATCAGTTTGTTGCAGTTCTGGCTATGTATGTCAACGCTTACCATCAACCATATTTCTCTTCTTCATGCTTAAGTCCTAGTCAAACATTTTAATAGCTTGGAATTCTACCTTTCCAAAGGGTGCTTGGTCTTGGGTATGTCTTTTGAATGTTTTGTATTTCTAAATGCATCTTCATATCAATATTTATTTATTTTCAACACGGTTGCTCCTATATCCTCAACAGACTCCATTTTCTACCCGGCTGCTTGTCATTCCTTGAAAAATCTCTCAATGCTTGCCAAATGTCCTCTGCATCCATGTCTTCTCCAGAGTATTTTCATCACAAAACAATCTTGAGACTATCATAAATGACATTGAAAACATGCAATGAATTCTCTCTGAAGTGAAGGATTGCCATCAGCCAGGGTTTAGATGACCTATATTTAATCAATTTTTAAATTGTAAAATGAGCAGGTAATTCTATCTAAGAAATAGTGTCCTCCTAACCACACCACCCTTTCAGCAAATTCCATGCCAAAAACATAGTGTACACCTCCTAATTCAGTAGCCTCATCTGCAGCGCCTGCAACGCCTGCTCTCTTAGTTTAGAGGTTGAAGGTGTCATCTTGATCTTCAGTGACAACTAAGTCAACTAAGTCACTTCAGTTCATTTAAGATGTGCACCTTGTTCCTCAAACCACATAACTATGAAAGTTACTTTCCTATTGGTATTTGTAAATGTTAAATATGAGACATATCTGAGTTTAAATCAAGAACAGGCTATGTGAATACACCCTAAAATGGCTGTCTTGCTGTACACGACAGGAGACAGTGGTAGCTCCCTCCATTTAATTCTTTGTGAGGCCAGGTAACACCTCTCTCCAGCAAGACAGACCCTCAGCGGAAGCAGGGTTACTGTAGACAGGTGGAGCTCAGCATAGCTGGAGGAAAGTTCCGCCATTGTGTTTCTCTCTGTATATTTCTTTCCTTCATGTCTCCTCCGCTTTCTTTAGCACTATGTACTTTGGGTATGATGCACGTAGGCAAAACACACTTGTCACAGAACATGGAGTGAACACGTTAAATCAGGATTTCTTTTGTCCAATCATTTGTGGACATTTGCCTATAAAAGAGTGGTCTCCACTCCTTCTTTGATTCACTTTTGGACTGCAAGATTTATGAAAGAATTAATTTACACATCTTTTCTGAGAGTTGGCTTTTCCAATGCCCTCAGGCATTGAGATGAAGTAGCAGTCCAACGCATCGAAGGCACCCAAGGCAGGGGCATGCTCTACACCCTTCCTACTCCAGGGTACACTAGGGTTACTCTTGATGAAGACCAAGACTTTCCACTCTGCACAAAACCTTCCTAAACTGGGGGAGCATTTCCTGAACTGACTCATCCTGTGCTAGAGCCACTGGAGTTGGTCTGACAGGATCTGGAGGCCCAGATCAGCCCGAACTACCAGTTCTGCTGCACTGAACCAATTGAACTGTATTGAAAGCATGATCACCACACTTGGCCCAGAGGGACTCACTAGTGCTGCTTTTGGCAATGCATCAAACGACCACTGCATTTCACCTGTTGAACCAGCTCACTGCTGCATTGTGCGAAGTGTAGCACATCATCTGTTCTTCTCAAACAACCCAATCACCACTGCAAATACACTCGAAATGCTGCCTCTTTGAACCCTTATCTGATCACCAAGGTCACTGCATCCAAGTGACCGACCTCGTCTCAAACCACTGTAGCATCACGTCACATGCTGATCCGAACAGTCGGATGCCTATGTCTTGAATTGACGCAACTCCCAATCCTGCCCTGGTGAGCCATCTGAACCGTGTGTCCAGAACATCGCATTCAATCCACACCAAGCTCCTGATTTGAACTAACTAGGTGCCAGTTTGCCGCTTGAGCTAGCACAACTCTGAGCACCCAAATTTGGTGTGACCCACAGCACAGCTCGAATTTTGGCTTGATGCTGTTGAACTGCCTAAGAACAAAGAAACTGTACCATTGCTTTATAACTGGGATTCTGGTCCATATTTGGGTCCAGAAGATAGGTTAGGTCACCCTAGCACTGTTTTCCACTGAAATTAATTGTGCTTACTAATTGCCTTTTCACTTCGTTCCCCAGAGTGCTTTCTTTCTATATATTGCATATTTTGTATTGTCTATCACAGGGGTGTGTATTTATAGTGTTGTCAATAGTTATTTGTATATTATTGTGTTTGCTGAAAGGCTATATATATTTTCTAGAACCTTGATTGGACATTACTTATTGTTTTGACTGTTGCACTTTGCTGTTTGGGTTGCTACTGAATCACATTCACACCCCTTCTAAGAGTATGGCTTTCCGTTACCCCATGTACCGACAAAAAGCGGAGGAGGTGTTGCTCCTAGCTTTGCAATATTCTACCTTTATGTTTGGGATCCTTGTTGGTTTGAAGAAGTGCGGGGGCAAGGTAAGTTTAGCCAATACCCATCCTTATACTCCTGCAGAACAGAAGTAATTTCATCACAATTATATGTCACTGTATGTGCCCATTTACTTTGGGCCTTATTATGAGGGTGCCAGTGAGGTAATAACATGCCGGTGTTACCGCATACCGGCATATTGCTGCGCTGGCTCACTCCATGTTTGGTGGTGGGGTGGAGAGATTTACCTGCAGCTCCGAGCTGCCGGTAATTCCAGCAAACCACCACCATAAATGCTGGTATTACCAGTGCCGGTAACACTGACAATCCCCCCTATGGAGTCCTGGTGGACCCCATGGAATGGGGAATTCCAACACACACCACCACTTGTAATCTGCTTGTAATTCCGGCAGACAAAGTGGCTTTAATGGTATTACTGTCTGATGGCATCCCGCCGGATTTACCGGCGTGATACAACCAGCCATGGAAAGAGGCCCGTTACCTACTCAGTCTCTACTTTACAGTCAATTTCCTTTATTGGCAAAACCTTTCCTCTCTCCTCATATCTCTATTCATGCCAGCCATTTCCATAAAATGTGTGCATGCATGTTCCTTTTAAGATCCCACAATTGCAAGATGGATCACCTTTGAGCTACAACTTTTCTCTTATCATCTTGCCTCTGCAACATAACAAACTGATTTGTGATCATATTACTCTCCTGTGTTTCCAAGATTAAACGTAGGTGTATGTTTAAATTCAAGTCATGTTCATTCATTTCGTGAATCAACCGATTCCATCAGTTTCTTCCTCTTTCAGCTCTGACTCATTCTCATAGATGCTTTAGCCTTCCGCACCTAAGTAGCTTATTAATAATAACATCCTCTTAGCAAGAGAAAGTTATGTTGACCCATAGTCCCGGTTATATAATAGCAAATATGTTTTCCATGCCTTATACCTGATTATTGATTCCATGAGCATTGTCTGGAAATAAGTAATTGGTAGGACTTTTTGTTTGTTGTCAGCATATCTTAAAACGACTTATTGCATGCACTCATAAATAAACCACATTTAAATAATACAAATCAAAGCTTTTCTTCATTGGTTTTTTTTCTCCCTGGGACACATTGGCCCTCATTACGACCCTGGCGGAGATCATGGTGCAATATGCACCATGGAGCATGGCGGAAAGCTGCCAGCACCGCCATGGGGGTTGGCGGATTTACCGCCCCATTGCGAGGTTGGCGGGGCGGTAAATCCCCATTCCCCATTTTGCCCTTCCCCATTCCCATTTTTGCCCCATAGGGTATAATGGGAGTGGGGAAGGAGTTAATTACGCCACCGTAAATTACGGTGGCGTAATTAACAACAAGGTCCCGTAGCGCCATGGATTTTTCCGCCCGGAAAAATCAGGCGTAAAAGGCTCCATGGCGCTACGGAATCTCGTAGTAAGGCGGAAGGGTACGCCATGATTTACGCTGGCGTAAACCCTCTCCGCCAGGGTCGTAATGAGGGCCATTGTTAATCTTGGCACAGGGAATGTGTCTCCAGGTGCACCAAGGAATCATCCTTCACGCTATAGTTGCTGGTCATAACGTGTCTGGATTTCCAGCTGTGTTGCAGTCAATACATTAAGAACGAAGAACCTTTGCAGATCTTTTTGCGATATGCCACTGAAACTTTAATGACCTTTCCACTGCCATTTATATGTTCTGGTCATTGTCAGCACACCAAGGAGAGCCATGGTGCTCACTCGCAGTAACTTTAAAATATTTTTCAATTTTTATAATTGTTTCCGCTCACATTTCTGTCTGTTTATCTTTCACTCACCTCAGCTACAACAGCTGCATCATCCAATTTTTCATCAGGCAATTGAGCCTGCAATATCCTTACTCGGCAATCACCTGGATTCGGGTTTCCTAGGAACCCAGTGCCTTGTTAATGTTGTTTTATTGTTTTTGTCTTTTTGTTGCTTGAATGTGACTCCTACTCAGGCACATCATTGATGCTTGTGTTATCAGAGCTTGGGCATTTGTTGTTGTTTCATATATATCTACATTTCAGCTATCTCATAAGAAAGGGACCGCTAATCCATCACTACATCTACTGTCCCCTAATCCACGTTCTTGATCGGTCCCTATCAATGTTTTTGTATTACACCTTTAGTTTTCCACAAGTACATATACATCACAAAACGGTTGAAGCATTTGCATAAGGACCACATTTAGATAATAGTGTGAGTTTGAGAAAAACATGTTTAGAATGCAACCTTCACCTGGGTTGTTGATTGATGCCCAACATGTGGCTGCTGTTTTAGATTGCTCATCTGCTCAGTCTGCTAAGGACAACCTGGGGTTTGGGAGTTATTTATCAGCAGTTTTATTTAGAAATGTTCACAATCAGGCTACAAACATATTATTGAAGAATGAGCACTTGGTTAATGTGTTGTTAGAGTGAAGCGAGATGTGAAGGGGTGTTACAAGACAATATGGGGGTAATTCATAGAATTCAGCGCACAAGTGGCGCACGCGACTGGCGCACAGTGTGCGCGTGCGGCAGCCTGCGCCAGCCGCGTGCGCCAAAACCCATTTCGGCGTACAGCGTATTCATGGATTTTAACATCCCTAAGCAGCCGTGGCGCAGAGTGGCACAGCAACCCTGCAGCAGCGCCAGTTACGCCCCCAACCCAGCCCCCTGTGTCATGAACAGCGCACACATCCAATAGATGGCGCACAGGCCAGTGGACCAGCATGCAGCCCCCCAACCACAAAAACGTGTGTAAAACTCCCAGCGCACCCCTCGGAATACACGTACCCCGCTCGCGCTAGGCCAATCGCGAGTAAATCTCCCCACGCACCCCTCGAAATACACGTACCCCACTCATTCACGGGAGGTTTCACACACGGTAGGCCCTGTGCGAGCGGGGTATGTGTATTTCTGGGGTTCGCGGGGAGTTTCACACGTGGCAGGACCTGTGCGAGAGGGGTACGTATATTTCTGGGGTTCGCGGGGACTTTCAGACGCGGTAGGCCCTGTACGAGCGGGGCACGTGTAATTCTGGGGTTTGCGGGGACTTTCACATGCGGTAAGCCCTGTGCGAGTAGGGTACGTGTATTACTGGGGTTCGGGGGAAGTTTCACACGCGATAGGACCTGTGCGAGTGGGTACGTGTATTACTTGGGTTCGCGGGAAGTTTCACATGCAATAGGCCCTGTGCGAGTGGGGTACGCGTATTACTGGGGTTCGCGGGAAGTTTCACACGTGATAGGCCCTGTGCGAGTGGGGTACGTGCATAACTGGGGTTCATGGGAAGTTTCACACGCGATTGGCCCTGTGTGAGTGCGGTACGTGTATAACTGGGGTTTGCGGGAAGTTTCACACGCAATAGGCCCTGTGCGAGTGGGGTACGTGTATTACTGGGGTTTGCAGGAAGTTTCACACGCAATTTTGGTGTCAGAGCGGGGTACGTGTATTTCGGGGGTGCGCAGGGAGTCCTGCATGTGAATTGGCAGTGTGCCCTCTACCCCCTCCACGGCCCCTGCAGTCAGCCCACACCACAGGGGACTACCCTGCATCCCTGGTCATGTCCCACAGGCAGCCCATCCACCGTGGGCATGCCTCACAGCCAAGCCACATGTCACCTTGCACTAGTGATCACCAACTCATGTCCCCCAGCACCCCCACCCTCCAGCAGTGAGGGGCACCTGCCAGCAGGCCCCCACTCATGTCCCCCAGCACCCCCACCCCCCAGCAGTGAGGGGCACCTGCCAGCAGGCCCCCACTCATGTCCCCCAGTACCCCCACCCCCCAGCAGTGAGGGGCACCTTCCAGCAGGCCCCCACTCATGTCCCCCCTACATGAAGTAAAAATACACAATCATGGCCCACTTCTACACCAAAATACCACAGCACGCCACCCCATTCTTGAGACGCAATGATTTCCCAATCCACCCCACACTGACATGCCTATCTCAAGACACAAACCAAAAGTCAACTATGTACATCAACACATGTCCGTCACACACACACACACACTGGTTGTCATTGATTGTGTAAACCCACATTTTCACATGCATTAACCCAATGAGCGAATCCCACACATGGAACTAAAATATGAAAATGTATTATGTACAAAAATAAAGCAATGAAATGAAAGCATAACAAAATAGCAAACATGAAATGAAAACCATGTGCAAAAGATGAGTACATGAAAGGTATAACCAATCCAAAGTAATCCTAAAGAAAAATAGTCAAAACCCTCCCTCCACCAACGCAAATCCAAAGGAAACGTAAAAAGAAAAATCCATTGATCCATGGTGAAATCAAAAGAAAAAGTTCAAAATAATCAATTGTCCAACTATGTACAATCCATTGTCCAAAAGAAAAAAACCATGTTCAAAATCAAATAAAAAAGTTCAAATAAATCCATTGTCCAACTATGTACAATCCATTGTCAAGGGTCCATGAGCCCAACGAAAGAAATAAACCTGCCAAAGAAACTACCTAATAAAAAAACTATATACAAATAAATGTGTGTGGCATAGTCCATTCACCACAAATCAAAGGAAAAGGAAACCCAACTCTAAAAACTATTTACAATGGCAGCGGGCTAGTCCAATGGCTCACTTTTGGATGTCCCGGGCCACGGCATCAACGAGCTCCCGCTCAATGTCCTGGAGGCGGTCCTCTTCCATGGCCCCGAGGGTTCGCAGGGACGACAACATGTTCACCTCCAACTTCCTGCGAATTGCCTCGAGGCACTCGGCCCGCCTCAGGGCCCTCCGCATGGAGTTCTCCGCCCTGACCATTGTGAGCTGTGCCTCTTCCGCCCGCTGCCGCTCCGCATCTATGGTGTGGCCCAACCGCTGCCACACGGAAGACACTTGAAATCCTTGGTCCTCCTGCCCTATGGCCGATGCCTGCCCCTCCGATGTTGAAGGCCCTGAGCCATCATTGCTCCCACCATGTTGCTGCTGCTGTGCCAGTGCCTGCGCCCTGGCTCTTGCTGCCTGCACATCCTCCTCCGGCTGGGGTGCAGTTGTCGTGGTGGCCACCCCTGCTGGACGTCCGACTCCTGACTGTGGCAGGGATGTGTCCTCCGCCAGCCTGCCCGCTGGGTCAGAGGCAGCTCCACAGGGTACCAAGGTGATACATGGGTGGGAAGATAGCATGGAGGACGACTGGTGCGTAGTGGGTTCAGGTGAGGTGGGGGTCACAAGAAAGTCCAGCACACGGAGGAATCCAGCACCGGTGACCCATCCCAGTAGGTCAACATGGTCAAAGAGGCATGCAAGACGACGTGCAGTCTCTCCACGAAAAGACTGCAGGTCACCTTGCATGCCCCGTTGACGCAACGCTATCCCAGCCAGGACAGGCTCAACATGGTCCCGGATACCCACGTCCACAGGGAGAGGTAAGCCAGTTGTTGTGCGCTCATCCCCTCCCTGAAAACGGGTCTGGATGTAGGCATCCCTGCTGGTACCAAATGATGCAGTGACAGGATCAGGGACAGGATTACACACAGGCACCTCCGCGGCTGCTGTGCTGCCTCCTGTCCCTGCACTGCACCACTAGCACCAGTGGAATCCCCACCTCCAGACCCTGTGTGTGCCCCTTCAGCGGCCTCCTCCTCCACCAAACCCCCCACCAACCTGGATGACTTCATGCCATCTTCCTCCGTCGGACCCTGTGGGGTCTCAGCTGCTCCTTCTCTGGGGGGCAGTAATTCGGCCTTCTGGGCAGGAGCGTGGTCTTCCATGTGTTTTTGCGTGGCCAGCTTGATACGGAGTGATTTGGCACGTGAAAAAATTGCACGTCAGCGTGTAATTCGAGGAAAGGCCCTTAGCGCGTAAGCGCGTCTGTGACGTGAAAAAACTACATGTCCGCCTGTGAATGCGTGTAATTCGAGGAAAGGGCCTACGCACGTAATTGACATGACACGCGCGTGTGTTTCCCTCAGCACGGGCTAAAGGTGAGCAGGCTAGCAGTTTGCTGTACGTGCCTTTCGTGGAGACCGATGTTTGTTGCTGCTTCGTGTTGTTTCGCACGTCATCACAACTTCACAGATATCAAGGACGTATCTCTTCTTTTGGCGGGGGTATTGGCTATATGAGTTTTTCTGCATCGCGCTAGTCAGACAGTGAGTCGCGCACACTATTTTTCCCACTGTGGGTACCCCTGTTTATCGCACCCGTTTACGAGGTCATAGTAGCCTGCGTGTCCCACGCGTACGTGTTTTTCCTGTTACTGGGTGCCACCGCGTACTGCAGGAGGTTGATTTCACGCACGTAGGCTGCAGGGTTGCCTGCATGGTTCTACTGCAGTTTTGGGGTGCCTGAGTGTTGCGTGACCCGTCACTACATCACCGGGGTCATATACAGCCTTGCAGGTGCAGGGAGGCTGTTAACATCTTGCATCCCACCCCCTTAACCCCATTTTCCCAGGTCAATTGTGGTGTACACCTCCCATTGGAACTACTCCATCTGTGCCGGCACTACTACATCTGTGCCATGGTTGGGAGGCCACCAAAGGCGAGGGGCGCCTCAGCTGGGCGTCCTCCTCGTGGTGGGCGTGGTCAGGGACGTGACCAGGGTGATCAGGGAGTAGGGGGACTCCAGGGTGTACAGAGGGGGAAGAGGCAGGGGTGCGCCACTTGAGCACGATGTTGTGCCATGTGTCGGTGCAGTCATGCCACCACCCCTTGTGGTTCCGGGAGATGCAGCTTCTGCATCTGGCACTGGTGCCCGTGTGACCCGGCAGTCTGTTTCATCGACTGCCATGGGCCCAAGGGTAGTGGTAGCTGCAGGTGCAGCTGTGGACACCACCACCCAGGCTCAGGGTCTGCCAGTGCAGGCTGTGTTGGCACTTGAAGAGACCTTGGAAGATTTCCAACAGGCCAGGAGTGAAACCGTAGGGGCATGCAGGGCTGCCCTGACCAAGACACGTGTCCCTGGAGCAGTTATGTCATCTGCTGCCCCGAACAGCCGGGTGTTGGCAAGTGCAGGGGCAGATGCACCCAACAACACCCCGGTTGTGAGTCTGACAACCAGGACAGTTGCGGTCAATGACCCTGCCACAGCAGATGTTGCTGCGCAGGGTCCATTAGAGGGCAGCCAGCTGCCACTGACACAAGTCAGGCCTTTGGTCATCCCTCCACCTGCCACTCCCTTGGCTCAATCCACCGAACCCACTGGCCATACTGATCAGGGTGGCATTAGCCAGCCAGGGTCTGTGCCACAATCCAAGAGAAGGAAGGTTGCACCTGCAGCACAGGCTGGCACCCCACACACAGCCACGACCTCCTGCACGTCGAGGAAGAAGCCTTTCTGCAACCAGGAACTGGACTTCCTCGTGGACTACGGGTGGGACCACAGCCGTGACATGCTAGTGGGTGCTAATTGTCAGAATACGGCTGCCCACCGTGATACCCACTGGAAGCAAGTTGCATAACATATGAGTGCATTTGGCCATGAGGTGCGCACGGCGCAAGAGTGCAAAAAGCGTTGGAATGACCTCACTCCGCATGAGTCACTCGTTGCGGAGTTCATACCATCTGAATCGGTCGAAGGAGTGAGAGAGATGACGGACTTTGATGCCCAGTCCAGTGAGTGTTGATGCGTGTTTTTGGAGGACGTGTGTGTTTTACTTGTGTGATGTGTTGTGCATGACTGCCACTACATGTCACGTGTACATGGTTCTGATGTGCAAGTAATGCAATGCTTCCCTGATGCATGTCTGCTCTGCTGGATGGTGGACATGTGGAGCAGACGGGGACTGTCCGCATCACCAATATTGCACCCTACTCACATGCTGGTTACCAGTATGCCCCTCCGGTCCATGTTCCAGCTCACTGGCCCTTCTGATTGTAGCGTGGAGTGACCTTCCTCTCAGTCCAGGGACAATGTCATAGGCATGAGTGATGTGCATGTGTCCTCTGCCTGCATGCGGGTACTCCATGTAGGCATACTCCCTTGCCCCTCCATCCCCCGCTCTGCACCCCAATTCCACCTTTGCACTGGTATGCTTCAATATTGCCGGTACTTCCCTGTTCATGCGTCCTGTGTACATGCTTACTTCCAGCGGCCAATCTGCCAGACATATGCTGTGTGGTACATCCTTAGTACATGATGCAGGTTATCTCACTTGTACTGTGCAGAGGTCAGATGCCCCGGAGGGACATGAGTGCCCATTCATGCTCCATGAGCATTCCACGCATGCCCCTATGTGTCCTTGACTGGATGATCACTGTAATACAAGTCCTGGGTGACATACATCGCATGGCATTTCATCAGCCTTCCCATGTCCACTGTGGCTGAGTACTGCGTTGCACACATGTTTTGGGCCTGACAGTCTGTGTGTGTCACAGGCCTTAGCCTGTTTAATGGCCAATGACTCTGTCCAACTGGTGTAGTGTCTTCTTCACACGTGGGTGTACTCATGTGTCCTGCTTACTGTCCCATCATCATTTGCTGTGTTGTCACTTGATTCACATGATGCTGTTGATGCTAGTCAACACTGTCTGTCAATACACAGTTCTATGTTCGGCCTTTTGTTACCATGCTAGGCATCCCTGCATTTGCACTTGGGGGGAGGGGTGGTTTGCTTGTAGACATGCTACCTATTGAATGCACATTGCACGTGATGCCTGGAGTTGACCTTGCACTGCCTTCACATTTTATGACACACATCATGAAGTTCTTGTACATGTAGATAGTGAGCAACGTACATATTTGCTGCACTGCATTGACCCACTTCAGTGCAAACTGACAACTTTTGACATGCCTAATCACAGACGCAATTTCAAGTTGACCCAGCATGCATGGCAGGTTCTATTTTGTGTGTGACATGTCTGCTTGATGTGTTTGGTGTCTGTGTGTGTGTGTTGTGTGCTTCTAACATGTGTACTGACCTTATTTCTCTCTACATTTCAGATGATGACGCAGTGGAGCCAGAGGATGGTGTTGTCATGCCAGGCACAGGGTTGTTTGTTATCACTACAGCAACCCGGCACAAGTGGGGGTCGTGGGGTGGTAGGCCACGAAAACCCACATGTGCTACAGTCCATCTTGTCTCTGGCTGGCAATGAGTCCAGCCAAGATGACCACTCTGACGTTCATGTCGAGTTGGACGAGCATCAGGTCCATATGTCAGGGGTGAGTGATTCTGATGTGGACACTCCTCTGTCCGCGACACCTGCACTGAGGGGTCAGACAGTCTTGGAACCTCCGCCTGTGGTGGATCGGGATGCAGGGTCATCCTCCACACCAGTCACTGATGTGCCTGGGCCATCACATTGACGGGGGCATGTAGGCGTGCAGCCACGGGCGGTGCCAACACAACGAGGACACGCAGTCGTTGGGTCCCACAGGGGTCAAGCCCAGCAACGCAGTCGCTGTGCGCAACTGCACTATACTGAGTGGGAGAAAGACATGACTGCCAATTCTGAATGGCAGGGGGCAGCAATGGAGAACATCGCTGAGAGCATGGAGCGTGTTGCCCAATCCATGCTCCCCGCTGCTAGGCAGGTGCTTCTCCAGCAGCAGGCGGCACGGTCCACGGCCCGCTCGCTCAGGCTGAGCACGGGGGCCTCAGACAGGGCACGCCAGGCTGAAATGTTGTCTCTGCGTAAAGCAATTGCTGCTCACACAGAGGCACACATGGAGGTCCTGAGGCAAGAGTATGCTTCCCTCAGATCCACTCTGGGTGTCCTTATGATGTCCCAGAGGGAGCAGGCAGAGGAGAGGTTTGCGCAGCTTGAGCGTACCATCTAGGCTGAGCTACATGCTTGCCGGGAGGTGCAGCAGTTGTCCAGCCAGGGCTTGCAGGAGGAACTCCATGTTACACGTGCTACCTTGCAAGAGGAAGCACGTGTATCACGGGAGGTTGTGCATGCAGACCTACGTATGATCGCCGCACAGAACCAAGCTCACCCGTCCGGCAGACTTGCTGCCGATGAGGGGCAAGCTGCGGCTAGGCGTGGTCAGGCTCCTGTGCCACGTCCTCCTTTTCAGGAAGAGCCAGACACAGACGACAGGTCGGGCTGTGCAGGCATTGAGCCCACAGAGTTTTTTTTTCCTCAACATCATCGCATGTGGATATTGAGCAGCACCCTGTACCTCCCCCCTCCTGGGTGCCTCCCCCCCCCCACCGGGTCGTATGTGGCCATTTTTTCTTTTTTCTTTTAGTTTAGTTAGTTTTGTTTCAATTTGATAGTTAGTTTAAATAGGTAATGTAGGTTTTTCATAGTTAGTGTAAAAAGTTAATATAGTTTAAAATTATTTGTCTATTGTGCTTTCATGTGACGGTGTGGTGCTTTGAGGCTTTTGAGAGCATCCACTGTCTGTTCCAGCTGGGCCCTTCAAGCTTGTCTTTTGTATGTGTTTGCAGCTTGGGGTCCTTGACTCACATATGCCACTCCTGCTTCCCTTATCCATGGGCTCGCAAGGATGGTTCGGTGTAACAGCCTATTACACAAGGGCTCTGGACTGTCATATATGTGGCATGTCTGCTGCTGTGAAACTTGTGTTAACACCCCTAGTGGAGATGATAGGGGTGTTATTGACCACTGTTCTTCATTTGCTAGATGGGGGGTTTCATGATTGATGTGTACATTCATTGCTATTCATTGTGTAGTATGTTTATTATCTATACTGTACATGTGCTTGTTGCAATTCATGGCGTAGATGGTGTGTTCAACAGTTTGCCTGTGAAAGACGGACTGATGGTGTGATTTGTGATGTACGTCTCTGACATGTTCCAGTCATGTAATGCCTGAAGAGACACACACAGATGATTTTAAAGCATTAATCATGTGTTTCATGCACTTTCTGCAGGGGGATGAGCCTCCAGACCACCTTTGCCAGCAGACATGGGCCATTGGACGTCTGGAAGCTGGACACATTTGGTGGTGCCAACATGCGCATGCATGTGCAAGCAGAGGCACAGGCATTGCGCTCATGCATCCGAAAACAGCTGACATGTTTCAAGGGACTCCAGGCAAGGAGAGCAGCACAGGGGGGCCACAACGCAGCAAGCCTTCCATCTGGCCAGTTGCATATGCATGCTTAGTAGCAGCACTGATGGTGGGCTTGGACAAATATTGGTGTTGAAGCGCACAATACAGCTGAGATGCGTTGGTGGACTAATGGCTAGTTGATGGGAAAGTTGTCTGGGGCACCTGCAGCGCCAGTGGCACATACCTTCCGGTCCACCATGGTCTATTGAGGCACTTGTATTAGCCATGTAGCATTGCAAGACATGGAAAGAAGCAGCTCACAGGGACAGACAGCAAGGGACAGACTCGTGGGCAGTGCATTTCATTACCATGTAGAATTTGACACATGCACTACCTACTTTATTTGGGTCATGGTGGAACACGACTTGTTCTGAAAACATACCTTGCTATTTGCAGCTGGCTGCTTACCCGGGGAACATTGCATGTTGTTTGGTTCGTGACACATTGGTCTTCCATTTGCAATGCACCCAGTGGTGCATGACTTACTGCATTGACTGTGTATGAACCATCATAGGGGTAATGTTACGTATGAGTATTTTGTTACTTTGGGGCATATATGGTGGTGTGTTTGTGTGTTATGGGCACGCACAGATTACTAACTTTGGCTCTCTTTGCAGCATTAAACTGCTCTTGTTACCGGACCTGAGAGTGCGCAGGCAGGAGGCCAGCACTCACCCCAGAGATAAGTTTCTCTTTGTCTTCCATTTGAGAAATTTGTTGCTATGTGCATGATGATCAGGTTTGGTGTACTTGTGTATGTGTAAATGTGGGGAGTACATTTTTGTGCATTTCCTACCTTCCCGTGTGAATCCTACTCCCCTCTCCTGCCCCTCATTCTGGTTATCCAGTATAGCAATGTCTTTCGCAACTGCATATCCCTGACCCTCCTTCCCCACCAGGATCTCAGAGGCCGGTGTGAGTTTGACCTTGCAGGCACCCCGGCAACAGTGGGGGTGGGTGGTTTGTGCCACTCCTGCACCTGTACACGGGAGCTGTGACAGTACACATTAGTTTGTGGTGCGTTATTCTGTGTTATGTACCACACATGGTACACATCCTGTTGTGACATTGTTTTACTGTGCTACCCTGGTTGTTACGTCATTGTGGTAGTACTTGGGTTTTGTGACGTACTGCTACTTCAAGTCATCTACTGGAGGCTCTTCTGGTTTGTTTTGCTGCCTGCAGGCTTTTTGCTTGGCTTCTGTGTTGGCCTGCTTTCAGTTCTCTTTGATTTGGTGTTTTTGCAGGTCAAGGTGGCCTCTGAGGGTGCTGGACACTTTTTGCACACAAGGTGGGAGATGTTGACAAAGGGAACGGGTGATCCTGTGGCCAGGTGAACTTCAAGAATGAAGGCTACATAACACAGGTGCTGTTGTTCAGTGGGTCATGGTGATTTGTGAGGGAGGGGGGGGTTTGTTGTTGACAGTTGCCTTGCCCTACAGTGTGATGCACACCCTGACATTGTAATTGTATCCTATGTACATGGGCAGCACCTGCGCCTGTGGTTGGGGATGTGGGGGTACCACCATGTCCACCAGTACGCCCTGCCGTGTTGCAACATTGTGCAGGACACATGCTGCCACAATGATCCTGCACACTACTGGGGGTGCATAGAGTAGCTGCCAGTCAGAGCGGTCAAGGGAGCGGAAGCATGACTTGAGCACTCCGAATGTGTGCTCCACTATGGCCCTGGTTGCAATATGGGCCGTGTTGTATCTTACCTGGGGTGGTGTGGTGGGATTGGCGTCATCATGTGGTTGCTCAAAGGGTAGGCACTGTCCCCTGGAGAGATGATGGTTGCGATTTTGGGGTTTGTGTATTTGTGTGTGTGACATGCATGTGCACGGGCATTTGTACTCACCTAGGAGTCATGTGTCACCATGATGCCCAGCTTCCAGGGCCCGGCTCAGGGCGGACATTCTGTATATGAAACTGTCATGGGTGGAGCCAGGGTAGTTTGCATAGACAGAGGTGATGATTCCCTTTGCATCGCATACCACCTGCACATTGATGGAATGCCAGTGCTTGCGTTTTCGGTAGATGTGCTCAGTGGCCCGAGGTGGACGTAGGGCCACATGGGTGCAATCTATGGCACCGAGAACTTTGGGGAAGTGTGCCACCCTGTAAAAGTCCTGGACAACGGCCCGGATTTCTGCGGGTGTTCTGGGCATGTATATGTGCCTGCGGACTGAGGGGCGTGCAGTGATGATTGCCAACACCTGGTGTAGGCAGCGTGACTGCGTGGACTATGAGACGCCCCCCACTATGGCAGTAGTCCGCTGAAATGACCCAGTGGCCAAAAAATGCAGGACATTGAGCACCTTCTCCAAGAGGCTAAATGCTTGAGAGCAGAGGGTGGGGGATGTAAGGTCATCTTCCCACTCCCTGACCAGGTCTAGGATGATACGAGGTGGAAACCTATACCTGCCGTAGACCTGGTTGTCAGGCATCCCAAAAAGGCTTGTTTGGGCTGAAAAAATGCAGGCCCTGGCTATTCTCCTCCGCCTGTGGTGTCCCACGATCAGTGCTGCAACACATGGGGCATTCATCGTAGCTTTATATACGTGTTTGTTGTTTGCACACACTTTTATAATGTGCGCGGGACGCTTCCGCCTGCCTTTGCGTGGCAGACGCGTTGACGCCTGTGCGCGTCTTTTGACATGTGCGGTTTTCCCGTATTCGAATCCATGAATACGGGTTGTTCGCGTGCGTGTGGGCATTCCGTGTAGTTCCCTGCAGTACTTCCCCAGTTACGCCTTCTTTTTCATGCATTATTCCCCATTCCACGTGTTACGGCCACTGTTCCACCCACTTTTGTTGGGTGCGCCGCGCTATGTGTGCTTTCCCTGTGCGCGTAGCGCACGCCGTTTGATGACGTGTGCACCCGTGTGCACCATGCACGGATTTGGCGAACAACCAGTGGAAACCACGCGCAGCGCCTTCCTTGAATCGCACGCATGCCTGTGCGCTTGCTTTCTCACGCTTGCACTGGGATTTTCGGTGCACATTTGTTCCATGAATCGGCCCCTAAGGATTTGGCCACTATTATTTCATTTGGATACCACTAGGAGCTTTATTGTAGAAAATTAAGCTACACATAGAACTATTGCTACGGTCTAGTCAGGGGTTCTAAATGATGACCGAGGATAGCATGCAATGTGATATTTTGATCTTTCACCTCTGCCTGATTTTATTGTTTGGTGATAGAATGTGAATTATTTGCCATTAGGATTTCTGTTTAAATTAAGAAATGTATAAATAGAAGTATGGTCTGTTATGTTTTATGTGTAGTCTCTAACATCACATAAACAGACCAGCTATATATATATATTCAGTGAAAAAAACTTTGTTAAAGGGACGTTATGGTTCCAAGTAAAACCGAAAAACCCTTGAAATTCGCCAGTTATGGTAAGCTAAGCAACCATAACTCGTGCCACCACCGTGCACTGCTAAGACTAACACCCAGGACATCAAAGATGACATCACAAATGTCATTGATGACATCACTGATGACATCACATGTCTGGCTCACTATTTTTTCTTTTGCTGACATATCTAGGCCAGATGGTTTTCTTCAGTAACAGTCAGAAACTAAGAATTTTATTTTATTTGTAAACGTATCCTTCTAGTAGGTTCTTACAGTAATTCCCTTAGAGTACAGTCACATCATATGAAACATATACATATGGGAAAACACAAGCTTGGAAGACAGCAATCCTTTTTGTGCATAAAGATAATCACTAGACTTATGAGCACTTTCTGATAGTTCTGTTTTTTTTATGGCTGTACTTTCCCTGTATATGGTCATATCTGTATACATTGTACTCACACTACTTTCCTTAGGGTCCAATCACATCAAGTGATACATATAGGTAGGGTAAATAGCAGCTTTGAAACAGAGCAATCATTTATTTGCATGAAACTAATCAGTTAAGTTATGAATTGTTTCTGCTACTACTTGTGCTTTTTTGCTAACTTCACTTTCCCTGTATATACCCATATTGGTATGTGTTCTTGTGTCTTTGTGTTTTGTCTATAGTAATGCAATTATGTAATACATGTGTTGTATTAGCTACTTATTACATATTTCACAGTACACAAAAATCTATTAAGAAAACAATTATCATTTCATTATTCAACATATCAACATTACGAATATTATACCTTCACTGCACACAATGTTATGTTTCTGTATCAGTAGCTTAGTGTACTAGATAGAACCCCATAATAGAAGGCTATTTATATCAATGCACTGTTCAATGCACTAATTAGGGTATGATATTTATTGCAATGATCCTTGACACTTGTTTCGCAACATTATAATAAGAATCCCTTGTACACATATTTCATGAAAAGTACATACACATGTGATGTCATCAGTGATGTCATCAGTGACATTTGTGATGTCATATTTGATGTCCTGGGTGTTAGTCTTAGCAGTGCACGGTGGTGGTGCAAGTTATGGTTGCTTAGCTTAACATAACTGGCGAATTTCAAGGGTTTTTTCACTGAATTTAATAGGTTTTTAGTAGCGCAACTTTACCATAACGTCCCTTTAACAAAGTTTTTTCACTGAATATATATATATATATATATATATATTACACAGCCACAGTAGTGGCCGTGTAGTTATGGTTAAGTTGTTGTTTCCATAGGAAGAGCACTTTTTGGGCGGCTTATAACTTCGCTCTCCCTGTACGAATCCTCACCAAACTTTGCAAAAAAAAGTATATGGGCCACTCTGATTTTGCAAAGTTTGGTGAGGTTTGGTCCAGGGGGTGCAATGTTATTGGGGGGTCCCAAAATGTTTTTTTTTCCCATAGACTGAATGGGAAAGAAATTCGCTCACGCCTACAGCCCAAACCACTGGACCGATTTTCACCAACTTTGCGGCAGGAGCAGTGGCTTGGTCCCGAAAGCGAGCTTTTGTAAATTTGGTAAAAATCTGTTCAGTAGTTTTTTTTTTTTTAAATGACCAAAAAGTAGGTCACAAAAAATTAGTGATATCTATGTTCGGTCCACGACACATTTCCATGTTCGCTCCGTGGACAGTGTCCTGATTGGTCAAACGGCTTACGTCATGTCCACTAATTGGATGGTGAAGAGCGTGAAGTGCATCAGATTTTTGGAAACGCCCGCCATCTTGTATCCGCGGACAGCGCAGTGTCAAATGGTGGGGAAATAATATGTTGCCAAGTGTGTTGGTCTTTAAGATTGTTTGGGGACGGTGGGGGGTAAGAGATGGTTCAAATATTGTATCTATTTAGGTGGTAGGCACCGCGGTTGTGTTTATTGTGTCCGCGGACAGTAGCGCTGTCCTTGATGTCTGCAATCGTTCCATATGGGAATGTTCTAAGGATGCTACACCTGTCCATGCTGTTTGTAGACAAGTTGAACTGTTCTAAAAATAGAAAGGGTGTTCGGGATGTCCACAATGAAACGGAAAAGGGGGTGTCCTAAGGACAGTATACCTGTCCGTATTGTTTGCAGGCAAGTTGAAACTGTTCTAAGAACACAAACTGTGTCTGGGATGTCTGCAAATAAATGAAAATGGAGGTGTCCTGAGGCCGTAGGCCATGCACCCAAGACTCTAAGCCCTGGCTGCATCCACCGCAGCATATCACACCCATAGATCACACCCATAGAATCAAACATGGGTGTGATGTATGGGTGTGATATGTTTTGGAGTTGTGGCCAGAGTGTACCCAAGACTGAAGTTATAAGTACTGAAGTTATAAGCTACTATGGGTGTGATATGTTGTGGTGGTTGTGGCAGAGTGCATGGGTGAATGGGTAAAGGCTGTAGGCTGTATACTTAATACTCGAAGTCCTGACCACAACCACTGCACCATATCACAGCCATAGATCACACCTATAGATTTGATTATATTTCAAGTGGTTTCAATTATACTTACTGCATGATTTGTTGACATTCAATACATTTTTTACATGAGTTTGGTACCTGGAGGAAGTATTCTTTTTCAAGTTCTGTGATAAAAGAAAAGAACAGGTTAGTGTATGTATTGTATACAGACTTATTACATTTCATAATAGATATGTCAGCTTTTTTTACCCTCATATTTGGTTTACAAACCAATGTTCTGTGCATTTTGCTACGTTTCTGTGTTTGTTTTTGAAATCATTGGGTCTGTGGGAAAAAATCTAATCCTCGTCGTATTAAAAAACCCTTTTTTGTTATGCTGCAGTCTATTTGTTTCCTTTCAGTGTTTACTTCTTGTTTCTGGTTAATGTTCTATCTGTTGTATTGTTGCAGATTTCTGAAGCAGTTAGATACTTGTTGGCGTATTCTGTCTATTTTTTGTTACAATGTATTAGTATTCATTTATCTCTTTGGTTGTTATACAATCTTGGGCTAGTTAGATACCTATTGGTGTATTCTAACTGTTTATAGTTTTTTCATTGAATTTATTTTAATGTTGAAGTGCAGATTAAATTTTAGTTTTAAGAAGATTACAAAAGCGTTTGTAAGATTTTCTGGTAATCTCTGCTTTAGAGTAACCATCCACATTTGTGTTGCAGATTTCTGAAGCAGTTAGATACCTGTTGGCGTATACTAACTGTAATTATTATTTTTTTTAATTTAGTGATATTAATTTATCTGTTTGGTTGTTGTAGGCCATGCACCCAATACTCTAGGGTCTGGCCGCAACCACCGCAGCATGTCACACAGATCTTGTTGCAGATTTTTGAAGCAGTTACATATGTGTTGGGGAATTCTAACTGTCTATTTTTTGTTATAATTTAGTGGTTTTGATTTATCTGTTTGGTTGTTCCAAAATCTTGGGGCAGTTAGATACCTGTTGGTGTATTCTAACAGTTTATAGTTTTCTAATTGAAGTTTTGTTAATGTTTAAATACAGATTAGTTATTAAATTTTGGTTTTAAGAAGATTAAATAAGCGTTTGTAAGATTTGCTGGTAATCTCTGCTTTAGAGTAATGGTATTATCATTACATTTGAACCATCCACAATTCTTTTTTATATATGCAGTGTAGTGACTTGCATTGGTTGTGGCTCCTGCGTGGTACATTATACCTATTGTTGTGAAGGTTTTCTTACCAAGTGATACTTGACCATGTGTGAATCCAGTCAGCTTGCAGTTGTTTTTGGTACCATCTGCATTGTAACATAGAAGCATTAGTATTAAGTATTTGCTATGCGTTTGTATTAGTAAGGTGGAACGATTATCTGAATTGCAGGTAGTACATAATCTGCCATGGTTTGCATGTTGTACAAGTTGCTGAAATGGAATGGATTCACAATTTGGTATGGATACATATACAAAGCGCTCGTTAAGGATTTCTTCTTGTGTAACATTGTTGCAGAGAGTGCAGGTATGTTTCCACATGTATGAAATCTGGAAGATTTCATTTATAGGTATGTTTTTGTTTTCCAATACTTGTAGTAAGTACATTAGAAATTTGTGTGGGTCTTCTTGTGAGTTTTTAGTGAATTTCACCATTCCAGCACATTAGTCCAATTTTTGTCTTATTCTGTGAACACTATACGTGTTGTCCGAATATTAATTGCTACATTTGCGTAACAATTCACATCAGTTACATTTGAAAATTTGAATGGACCAGGTAGTTCTGTGTCCAAGTCATTTTAACTAGTCCTTGCTCCACGTCCAGGTTATGTTTAAGCATTACTCTACAGTTTAAGGATAATTTTAATATTTTTTCCAAGCCATCTGTGTTGGAGATAGAATTCTCTAAGATATTTAGTCTTGTTGTGGCTTGTTGACACATTGGTAGTGTAATACCATGTACGTCCAATTTGTCTGTGGAGCAAATTTCAATTATTGGTTGCAATTCTTTTTTTAACATCGTTTCATTGAATTTTGAAAAGCTTGCAAGAGTTGGCATCAAAGACATACAATTGATATTTTTGTGTGCTAATTTTTCCATGACATCAGTAGCACATGAGTTCTGGCCAAAGAGTGCATGGATGTGTCATGTTTTTAATATTGATTGTGCTTCTTGAGATAGTACACCAACTCTAATACTTTTTAAAATATTGGCGTATGCGACGTCTGCTGACTGGCGCATGTTTTCTGTTAATTCTTTGTATTGGAAATGTTGCCAAAGTTTGACATTTCCTATGCTGCCCACAGAATTACGACATAGTTTGTGCCCTAAGGTTTTAAAAATATGTTCACCTTTCACTGGTGTGAATTGAAGAAGAACTCCGAAAACAATAATGTTTTTTCATCCAAAAAGTTCTTCGTAGTCTGTTTTGAGAACTTCATGTAATCTGAGGTGAATCAAAGCCAACATTAGGTTGGAGACCATGCTCACTTCATCTATTCGTAGCATTTTCATGTGTTTCAAAACTCTCCGTAGTTCCATTGCAGCTTCTGTAGAATGTTTGTAATAATCTCATTTGTTTTGGTGTTCTACTGGAAGGAGCAGTAATCGCTGTAAAGTGGCACCGCCTATGTTGTAGGCAGCTAAACCTGTGGGGGCATTTACAACAGCTGACAGTTTGTTGTTTGTCAATTGTTGAAGGAACTTGCTGATGATTTTTATTAAGAATGTTTTTCCTGAACCAGTTTGTCCACTGACGTATAGAAGTATAGGTTTGTAGATTTGACAGGTACACTTTTTATTTTCATGTTGTACACCATGTTAAATTTATTTTGTTACTTCTTGGAAAATGCTACGCTGCTCATTATTCAGTTTTGATTTCAGTACACTGAAGTCTTCTGTATCTTCTTCATAGTGAGACATTGTGTTTTCTACTTCTGTCATTGCTAATTATGACTCATTTCCTATTAGTGACTATCCCTGTGGTTCTTGGCTTCCTGTTACAGAAGGTTGACTACTGTCAGGAGTGTCCTTATCTAGTTGGGCCTGGAGTTCTTCTTCGTGTTGTTGTTCATTGTGCAACATTGTTTTGTACTGTGTAAAGTTTACATCTGTTATAGTGCTTTCATTTGCTTTGAAAGCGTCTTCATAGGAGTCATAGATACCTTCTAACTCTTCTTATTTTCTCCATGGTTTAAAAAGTAGTAGCAGGGACATGTAATATAGTTATTTATGTTGAGGAGTTTTTAATGACAATTTGATATGATTAATTAAGCTTCATTTCGTAAATTTCACTAAGCTACCTTCACGATTTGTCACTCTGCATCTACCTTTGTTTTCTTCTGGTTTTTTATTATATTAGTATGTGAAGTTTTGGGCTATGTGGCATAGCACATGGTTTTTAAAGTGGTACTCCTGTTTGGGTAGTATGTGTCTAGTTAATTGTCTTTCGAAATGTCTTGGCTGTGGGGATCATTTTTGGATATTGTTTCTATGTCCTTGTATGATTTGAAAACTCTTTTTCTAGATTTAGCAAGACCAAGACTTAGCCATACTATATTTTCAGATTTTCCATACAAAGCAGTACCGGGTAAATGGTCTGCAGCGTCATAGCAGCCAAATTCTCTATGAGAGAGCATTTTTATGCCTAAGCTGTACAATTACCGAGACAGTGTTTTGTCCGATGATAGGTCATCCCAGAGGTCTTGAAGCTCTGTTTTTTCTGCTTTGGTTAAGTAGGCTGTAACATATTGTGCAACTGCAGTGGAACTGTCTGCAATATACGGCAGATCTATTTTTGCATTCCATAAGAGGGCAATGATTGCATTGCAATCATTGATATATTTTGCTTCTTCTGTTCTTTTTTGGTAATATGTGTTCTTAGGAGATTTACCTTTAACACTATGTCTAACTGAAGACATGACGTTGTTTACTTGACCTGTTGTTGTAACTGGTCTAGGGAAACCAAAGCGGCATTTTGTGTAGTATTTCCCTTTGTTTTTGTATTTGCAACGACAATATTTTCCACATGTGTCTTAGAAATTCTAAAATGTGTGCATTAAGGTCACTATTTGCTGTTTGTGAAGGAATTTCACAAGTGACATATTTTTCGATAAACTGTAAAACAATTGCATCACTGTCTTGACCAAATTTAGGAGCATCTTTAATCCATAAAAGCATGTGGTTATGTGGTGCTCCTCCTGCTTGGTATTCTTTTCTCCAAAAGAAGTGTTGCACTTCTCTGAGGGGAGGAACAGTTTGATTACAAATAAAGTATAGCATAGCAATGAAGCGATGATGCAAATATCTTGAAACATTAACAGGATCTAGAGAGCAGAGTTCTCCGTGTGTTAGTATATCTATGTTTGTTTTGTTTTTGTTTGATATGCGTAGGAAATCATGTAAATCTTCCCATGCATATTCTGCACATCTTAATGTTAAAAACCAAGTGGGTGGGCCAAGGTTTCTTATCATACAGCGTACATCTCTGTGACATCGGAACCACTATTCTTTTGTACCATGCATGTTTTCTAACAGATTTGTAATGCTTGATTGTAGAACCTCATCTTTCTCTTGCACTTTTTGTAGTAATTGCATAGCTGACATATTTTGAAAATGGGTACCTGATTTCAATGTGTGTGCAACTCTGTAGCATAGAGTTGCTAGTTCACTTTCAAAGAGTAAGTGGAATATGTATTCCACATTTTGTCTAAATCTGGGATCTTCAGAATACATTTGTAACAAGTGGTATTCTGATGCTGTTGCCTGAGTGGGTCTATCATCGTACCTTCCTCCTTTCACAGTAGGAAAAAGTAGAGGAAAGGCACGTGCTTCTATGCTTTTTTACGATATGCTTCTATGCTTTTTTACGATATGCTGATTGGTGATCCTTTGGTTTGTCCCATGTGGTACGTTTGTAGTGTATCATCTATTGTGACTTTAGAGTGTAATGGATGAATTGTATAATGGTCTAAAATATTGGATAATGTAGCAGGATCTAGAAGTTGAAATTGACCAGTTTCTGGTGACTCTTGAATTATTTCAATTGGCTCCCTCAGGTTTTCTTCAATATTAATTTCTTTGTAGTATTCATTATTGTCTTTTAGATATTGCAAGGGTTCTCTAACTTTATGCAAGTTCACGAGTTGTTGCCAAATTATTTTGTCATTTGCAGGTACACCATTTACTAAGACAATTAAAGATTGGACGTTGCACTCCCAGAGTGTGTACATTTTCTTTCAGACCTAATGGTAAATAAACTACTTTGCCACAAATGCCTTTCACTAATTCAGTGGGAGGTAATTTTGCTGTTTTTGCTTGAAGACGTATTATTGCTTGAAATGGGTGCACTGTTTGAATTATGGTGCTCTCATATAAATTGAGTTGTTGCAAGGGTTTTGGTAGTGGGAATAATTCCAAGTTATTTGTGATAGCACATGAAGGAGTTTGGTTGTTGTCAAGTTTTGCATTGCAGTAACTGCAAAGTATTAAGGGGTCAGTTATTTCGTATTTGTTTTCTGCTATAAGGTAGAGAGCTAATTCAAACCATTTGGAATCTTCATTGTCTTCTATTTTGTAAATTATGTCTACAGTTTTTGTGCTACTTTTATAAAAAGTTCTGCGGCAACACACACACACACATAGTTTGGTACTTCAACGGATGTACTATTACATTTTAAAGTATTTCTTTTTTGTATTTGTGTAGTAGAAGATTGACATTTTTTACAACTGTTCCTAGTCTTTTGTAAAGCTATTGCATTATGTAAGTGGCTTTCACTTCCAAAATATTTTCTCTGGATATGCACTATTTCTTCGGTTAGGTCTTTGGCTGTACCATGTAGAAGATTGTTATTTAAATTGCCTAATGCTAAAGCAGGACTTTTATCATATTACAGTTTATGGACTAGATTTCTAATAGTTGAATGATGTGTTGATATCATTTTGATATGATGGAAGGTGCTTTTGCTAAAAGATCCTGAAATGCAGGCTAATGAATGTCCTTGTAGTCCTGTGTATTTGCGCACTGGACAGGTATCCATATTTTGTAGGAGTTTCATTTTGAATTTGGCTTGGCCTTTCACATACTGATTGAGGAAATGGCGTAAAGATTTGAAAGATTTTTTTGTCAATGTTAAACATTGTGCTACACGGCTATTTGTACACTGGACGTTTTGGTTCAGTTGGATGGAGAGGTGATACTGAGCTTCCTGGGGATATTTTTGTAAGCAGCATTTCTTGTTCTATTATGGTTTTATTAAGTTTTTCATACCCTCGTGCACTGCTATGTATGGCAATTGTTTTTGTTTGCTTTTGCTTGTATGCTTCTTCATTGAAATATGGTTCTGTGCTTGTGGTGTGATTCCATTCACCTACACAGATATTTAAGACGTTATTTTTGTTGACATTCCATTTATTGAGAAGTCTTTTTTGTAGTTTAGTAGTTAGTTTTTTTAGTTGTTTCATTCTGTTTAACACTAAAATAAATAACTTCCTTTTGAGAAGGATTGCACTGTCTGTGAGAGCTTCTAATATTAATTTTCTACAGTAGGTTTTAAGGGTTGTGCATGATTTTTCTCCTATTTTCATAAGATTCTGAAGGACTCTGCGGCGGAACATTTTTTGTAAAATACTTTTTTTGGTATGGTTACTTGCCACTACGTCAAGATTTATAGGAGCAGTGTGTTAGCAGTAGTGGTAGCTGAATTCTTGTTAATCACTTTCTGTTTCATTTTACATTTTGAAAGAGGAGGCAACGTTTCGGCACTGGAAGCTTGTTTTGTTTCGCTTAAGGGCTGTATTAGATGTTTTGTTTGAACATTTTTTACACATTCTGCTAGAGATGGATGCTTATTTTGGACACTTGTATTTTTTTATTTGCTCTACTTCTGCGTTGCTTTCTACATACTTGCTTTTTGGTAGGCATTCTTTGGGGTCTATTGGAAAAAAAAGAAGGTATGGGTTGGGCTGTTCTGCAATGTATGTGTGCTGTATGCATGCGTGTCTGAGTATGATGGTAAGGATGTATGTGGAGGTGTGTGATTGTGCAATGGGCAGCTACAACTAGTTGGGAAGGCTATTCTTGTATGTGTGTGTTACTATACTGGGATTCAGATGACAAGACAAAGTAAGCTAGTGGTGAGGAGAAGCACTAATACTAAATCTAATGGTATAGAATTAAAACAGTTCTTTTGTAGAGGAGGTCCCAGATATGGCCTGCACTCCAACCACCCATGTTGAAATACCAGGAACATACTCATCGAGATATTTGACATATGAGGAGCAAAGAAACCAACAGAGAGCTACACTGGGGCTCTGCCCAGTGCCCATCAGAAGAGCAATACAAGTTGAAGTGCCAATAACCAGACAACCATGGGCAGTACGGTATCCATTGAGACAACCGTACCAGCAGCTGACACGAAATGAAGACTACTTGCAAACTGTCCCAGAAGAGGCCCAAAGGCCCCAGACAGACATTCAGATGAACAAAACGACAATCAAAAAATGACACGCAAAGACGAAATGGAAGGAATAATGATTTAATAGACTTAGAAGAAAAAACAATGTTTAAATATATAGAAACGTAACCAGGAAGTGGGATGAAAATATGCAACTAGCTAACGCCTCTAAATAGGCTTGAAACATAAGAAGCTAAGGAAACAGCACTGCTTGCTATGCGTAGTAGAAGAATAGAGTGGCAAGCGCCACCTATATATCTACCTCAAAGAAGCACATTATACAAGTGTGACTCCATTTTACAAAGCAGAATTAAGCCCAAATTGGTAGGGGTCAGCTAAGCCAGGATTCATATACCAGCACAAAGCCAGACGAAAGAGCGGAATCGAAACTTTGTAAGAAGCAGCTCATGTCTGGGAATTCGAGGTCAACCTATAGAACGGAGGAGAGCGGCAACTTTGAAGAATCGAAAACTTAAGAGCATAGCAGCCTGCCAGTGAAGGTTGAGATAAAGAGGCCCAGGCAGATGGCAAGGCTAAAGGAAGAATCAAATACACAAATATAGGGAAAATGAAGCAGATTCACGGTGTACTGACATTACCAGCCAAACGCAAAGATGTACCAATGTCTGATGTCATCCAAAACCAGAGGATGCCATAACTTCTCCAGATAAGAAGCTACAGATTCGAGGCCATCCTCTGCCAACTAATTGGCACATAGCCCTAAAGTACTGATTGATGGAAGGGAGGCAGGGTGATCATTCTGCATGCTGTTAATTAAAGTGGAGATTTATGCCTAGGGGTATAACCCACCCAATCACAAAGGACCAAATGATCAAGGGTCAAAGTTAGTAGAACCAATGAGATGTCATACTTTTAGTAATGCCTTATACATGAAGTGGAGGGAGGGGCGTAGACGCCCACCCAATAAGAAGTTAGACAATCCTCACACTCTGTTACCATATACAGATATAGTACCTATACTTAAGTTTCCCTTTTCAACCAATAGAATTGCTTGCCAAACTTTTGAGTGTTACACGTCAATGATGACGAGAATTTGCTATAACTATTGCTGTCTGAATGAAGAAGTGGAGTTGAAGTGAGACGGGCGATCGCCTCACTGATAATCTCCTATTGTTTCCATGTTTTTTGTAATTGTCATTAAACGGACTTCCCTTTGCCAAACTATTGAGTTGTCCTTATTGATTGGTGATGGAGTAAGAGAATCCCGCACCCCATCCACCTCAAGGTACAGCTATCTCGTCTTAAAAGTACTCGAGGGTGGGTTCTGATCCCATGGGCCCGTCAGAGGTCGCTCCGCCCTCCTGTACACTTGGTAGCAGAGAGGATGGTTATGACCATCAATTATTGACTATTGATTAAAATAAGACACCTATTGACCGACGACACGAAGTAACTCTAGGTCTTCTGCAATATCAAAAGTCCTTGTCCTTTGGCCGAGTAGACTGTGAAGCTTCCCGTGGACAAAGATAGTTTAAATCTATCCAAAACTTCAGTGGGTTTGAAGGGACCCATTTTATAAACATAAACCCTTCCATTCCTACGGGCAGCGGAACAGACGAAAGACTAAAGGAGGCAGTAACGGAGGCGGTGATCACAAGGATCCAGAGAGGAACCATGTGAGCGGTGAGTGAAACAAAAATTGAATGCTTTGGCAAATGTCATAGGCATTAGAACAAGTAAGGGACAAGGTAACGGAAGGAGGTATAGAAAACAAAATAGTCAGAAGTAGAGAAGACTATATATATAAGGGGATAATGACTCGAAAATAATGGAATAAAAAGAAAGAATACCAGGGTAGACACCCGAGATAAGGAAGAATACAGGTATAAGAGAGAGGATCCCAGGGCGGACACCTGAGATAAGGAGAGAGGATACGCCTTATTCCTGCGCTTTAATGTAGCGGTCAGAAGAAACGTGATCTCAGATCCCACATAATAGCGGACGACTAGGCTACTGCCACGTTTAAAGATGCCGTAAAAGGGATTCGTTCAACTCCATGTCGGGGTACAATTATGTTATGTTGTATGTCACATGTAGGAAATGTTGTTGTCTTGTGTTGTTTGAAATCCAATAGGGTTTATATTTGATTCTATAGTTGAGAGGGAATCGCGCATGGATTTATGTTCTTGAGTAAATTGGTGAAAACATTTTTGCGGGAAAAGATTGGATTGGAGCTTGTGGTATTTGGCCTCGCTCATATTGTTGGGAGTGTTGAAGTTGCATGAAGGTATTGTTAGAGACAGATTTAAACATGGAAGACATTACTCCATTAGCACACCTATGTAAACAACTGCCAAAACATGCACCCAAGCTTAAGAAATATAGCACTGAGTGGGTTAAGAGCACCGCCCACAAGATGTTTATGCCGTGGCCACAAAATGGGTATTTATCTAAAGCCATTTTACAGCATATGACGACTTTCTTGCATGCCACATATACAGGAAAAAAAACTAGAGAAACGCCTTGCTGTTCTAGAACTTTGGAAAATGTTTGACCAGTAGAAGGAAGAAGAGCCATGTGCTGACTTTGTATTAAACGAATGCACAAAGGCGGGTAAGATGCCTACCTCGCCAACTGCCCCGCCTGAAACAGAAATCGAGGGCAGTAAGCCCGAGAGACTCTACACATTAAGAGAGCTTAAGGCAGCCAACGGGTATAGCAACCCCGCATATGAGTCACCTACATACAGTAGTGACAAAAATAAAGGGAAGGATCAAGATAAGAATCTTGTCTTTGCAGTCCCAAGGGACAAGGAGAGACGCGATGATGAGAGGAAGGATCAGGCACAGATTAGTGCATCTCTCGATAAGGAGAGAGAGGGAAAAAAATGGAAAGGAGGTGAAAGCAGAACTGATGAGATAGCATTCACAAAAGACAAATGGATGGGAGGACAGATATTGTTGAAACTCGATAGAAAAGGAAGTAATGATGTGAGACCTAAACAGAAGTCGGATGAGGCACAGAAAAGGGAGAAGGAGAAGGAAAAGGAGTTGAGGGTTGAAAGGATAAGAAGGAAGGATAGGCTGAGAAGAGCTATATCGCGAAGAGCAAGAAAAGCAGCTCGATCGCAAACATAAGGCAGCCTATGACCAGGACAGACAGAAACAGACAGAAACAACTAAGGTTGGAAGAAGTCAAAAGGTATGTGAAAAAAGGATAAGGAGACGAAAAGATGAGGAAGTTCAAAGGGCAGATGAACGTAAAAATGAAAGGAGAAGGGAAGAAGATAAGGTCAGAGAAGAGGCGAGGAAGCGCAAAGAATTTGATGATGACATTAAACATAAGCGTAGACAGAGGGCACGCAATCTCGAATATCTGGAGCGGGAAGTTAAAAAACCCTATCCTGTTGTAGAATGTGAAGACATTGAAGAATTATTTCCTGCGTACGACTCAGTACCAGGCATGAGCAGGGCAAATATTGAAGATGACTTCGACACCAGAAGCATCGGGGAAACAATCGATAAAATATATGATGAAATGGGGCTAGAACAAATATCCCAAGTGGAAAGGGAAGACAAGCACTTGGAGAGCACTCAGCTGTATGACACTGAGGATGTCACCCAAAGTAGTGGGAACAGGAGACTGTCCCTGGACAGACTAGAAATCAGTAAAAACGACGATGACACAAGGAGTTACGTGAATTGGGAACAATCAGTGTCCGACTCTGGAGAAGAGACAGAGTGTGAGACAAATAAAGAAGGGAGACGGCATGAAAAGTGGCTCCCAATGGACAAAGGGGTAAGATGGTCAGACGCTGGCGAGTCCACACCGAAGACATCCGAGTCTACCAAGCAATCCGACCAGCATGAAGGGACAGCCCGTGGTCAGAGGGGGGTGTCGGCACCCGTTTATGCAGACAGGTTGAGGACATTGCCAGGCAGACAGCGGTGCAGGAATATTACCCCAGTGGTAGACAGGAGAGCTATGGGGGAAGAGAAAGAAGGCTGCACATTCCAATGTCCACTATTAGAAAAGGGAGGAGCAAGACTGCAATATATTCCATGGCCACAGATGGATCGAGAAAACCTGAAAAACAAATTCCAATGCTGACATCGGGAGCCAGGAAGTGGATACATGAGTTAGAAAAAATGACAGGCGGTGTCACATTAGCTATAGGGGACATTAAAGGTCTCTTGATTGCCATACTTGGTGAGAGAGCAGACAATGTGTGGACATGGGATTGGGTATCCTGGCATAACCTTAATCAACACTGCACACGACGGAGCGCCATTGAATAATTGCAGAGCAGCTGTATGGAAAGCGTTACAAGAAGATCTGTTGATTTATATCCAGAATTTACAAGATGCGTGGGTGCTCAAAACGCATGAAGCTTGGACAAAATCTATACCCGTGTTTTACCACATTTTATGCCAAGGGTTGCCAGAACCAGTGCAGAAACAGCTCAAGAAATTGGTAGGGGTTGAGGCTAAACCTTGGGCTGAAATACAGTTAACTATCGCACACTATAATTGTTATAAGAAAAGAATCGGAAAAAGGAGGCAACTCGAAAGGGTGAGAAAGCGAAGCTGGTGCAAAAGAAGTTATCAAAGTATGGTCTTGAAGGAACCATGCTAACAAACCCAGCTGAACAGAACATACAACAGGTGGCTAGTCCACAGCAGAATAACCAGGGTAACATAGGACAGTACCCAAGGGGAAGAGAATTTAGAGGAAGAGAATGGCAGAGTAATCTAGGAGGTTTCCAAAGTAATCAAGGAGGTTTTCAAAATGTGCAAACAGGCAGCCTAGATATGTCAAACGGACAAATAATCCAACCTCCGCCCATATATTGGCTGTGTGGAATGACAGGACATTTAGTGCGCACGTGTAGAAGCCAAGACGCGTGGTAGAATAGCCAAGGAATGGGGGGAGGCATGGCAAATCCACCTGCGATCTCAGGGCAATGCACAAAACCAAACAGTGTTGCAGCAAGCACCAGGCATGCAGCAGGGTGCGCAGCAAGGGGTTCAACCCCCAAACATGGGGAATTTGTCACAAGGGCAATTTCAACAGGTACCACTACAATTGTCTCAGGACACAAACTCCAGAAGGGGAGGCAGCCCAGGGAGTGGAGAGAATCCACAAGTGTACAGTGGGCAGAACTTGTATATGAACTAGGACAGCTCACTGGGAACCCTGATGTGCTCTATCCTATCAGTCACACCAGACCCTAATAGGGAACCTAGAGTGAATGTTGTCACAGGGGGTAAAGAATATTCCTTCTTAGTTGACACGGGTGCAACACGCTTGTGCATACGAGAAGGCAAGTTTTCCTTGTCCAGCGAGGCCATAGATACTCAGAGTTTTACAGGAGCTCACTGTCGACATCCCTTTACAGACGCACTCCCAGTCTCCGTAGGAGAGTTGCGAAATGAATGTACCTTTATTATATTCATATCAGACCCCAGTAAACATTTTGGGTCGAGACTTAATGACAAAATTGAACAGGACGATCTCGTTCACGGAGGAGGGCATAGTATTCTCCACTCCAGGAATGCATTATTCAAACGTGTGCAAAATGATCAGGGCATACTCAGGACATATAGCCATGAGAGCAATACCATTAGAGACAGAAGTTTTCACCTATGGCAAGCATGTCCTTATGGCAGGATTACCAGGCCTCGCAGATAGAACTATGAGAACCCCTGATTAGTTTCTATTCAGACCAAGAATACCTATGCATGAAGAGGAGGGACAAGTATTTCCTTTGATGATAGATACTGCATCCGTGTAAGTGAATGTAGTATTGGTTGAAGGCTACGATGATGAAGGCAGACAATGATGCACAATTATCGCCATTGAAGAAGGCTGTTGAGTGACTGATGTCACCGATGACGATCGGTTTGAAGAACAACCAGACTCAGAAGAGACAAGGGTGGAAGTGAGTCTCATATTTTGGGTAAAATTGATCAAAAGAGAAGTGCCTCAGAGAATGATGTTGGCACTGACACGTCCGGAATACTTTGATGACGACATGGCCAGGTGCCTGTCTCAGTATGGACTACAGGACCATATGACGTAGGCCTCCTGAAGGGGGTGAGAGAAGTGAAAATTAAGCTGAAACCAGGAGCAATTTTACCGAGAGCGCGACAATATCCCATGTCCAGAGAAGTGGATGAAGGGATCATGGACACAATTTCCGCCATGATGGATCAGGGCATCTTAGTGACGCCAGTCACCCTGTAATATGGTGATTTATCCCTTCAAGAAATCAAAGGGAGGGTCTTGGTGTTTAATCCAAGATTTAAGAACATTAAACAATATTTTTGAAGCTGAATTCCCTCTAGTCCCTAATCCATCTGCAATCCTATGTAACATACTCATCGAGGCAAAATATTTCACAGTGATTGATTTGAAAAATGCCTTTTTCTCAATCCTGTTGCACCATGACTCTCAAGATCTGACGTCCTTCACTTTCAGACAAATGCATCTGAAAAGCACAAGGTTGCCACAGGGGTACTGTGAGTCCCCGTCCATTTTTAATAGAGTCCTACAGATGGGCCTACGCAATATTGCATTAGAAAGTGTTGTCTTGCAATATGTGGACGACATCTTGACCTGCAGCTCCATGGAAGAACAATGCAGGCACGATTCTATTCAGCTATTGACTATACTGGCTGAGAAAGGTTTTAAGGTTGACAAGGAAAAGTTGCAATATTGTCAACAGGAGGTGCTATAGATAGGCCAGCTAATCTCATATGAAGGTAAAAAGGTGACCCCAGAAAGGACTGAAACCATCATGAGCACGGCTAAGGCACTCACGATAAGGCAAATGCAGAGCGTTTTAGGCCTATGCAATTATGTTAGAGCATGGGTCTTCGATTACAGCTCATATACCAAGCCCTTGCTCAAGGCCCTGAAGAAGGCCCCGCCGACAAAGGAAAAGATTGAATGGACTGAAGCAATGGAAAGGGGTTTGCAGAACTCAAGAGAGCGATTTGTATGGCTCCAGTTCTCGGGATTCCTAATTATGCAGAGAAATTCTACCTGTTCTCGCACACAGGTGGCAGCGTTATGATGGCAGTGCTTGCGCAAAAAACCTTGTTGGGGTACAAGCCCCAGGCATATTACAGTGGGAACCTGGACCCAGTAACGAGAGGCCACTTCCCATGCAAACAAAGCTTAGCTGCCGCAGCGTTCGCCATAGAGAAAGCGACAACCATTGTGATGGGATGTTCTATGACGTTATACGTCAAGCACGCATTATTCGCCATTTTAGAGAAACCAAAGGGTACGTTGACATTTTAAAGAGCTTCTGCCTATGAAGTGATTATATCTAATCCATCGATCAAAATAGTTCGATGTAAAACAGTGAACCCAGCTACGTTCATAGCTGAGCCAGTCACTGAAGGAGAGCCGATACATGACTGTGCAAACTATGAAGAATTCTATGATGAAATCCCCAGGGTGAAAGAAAATGCTCTGGCGGGAGGAGAGATCGTTTTCATTGATGGCTCTTCGTGAATTGACCAAGAAGACGAACAAAGATATACAGGCGTCGCTGTGATGAAACACATAGCAAACTGAGAATTTCGAATACTCGTCAGCGCACGAATACCATCTCATTATTCAGCGCAGGCTGCAGAACTACTGGCGCTGATTCTCGCCATAGAGAATCACGCAGACCAGGAAGTTATGGTGTACAGTGACTCAGACTATGAGATGTCCACAGTGCATGCAGGGCTAGCACGCTGGAAAAGGAGAAGCTACCTCCGAGCAGACGGCACACCAGTGCAGCATGCAGCCTTATTGGACAGGCTGATTAAGGCACTGCAGCTCCCAGTGGGCATAGCTGTCGTGAAATGCGCCAGCCACACTAAAGGGACAGATTTCCTGTCACACGGAAACCACACAGCAGACACGGAAGCCAAGCATATGGGCTCCAAAAGTTAGCTGGTCATGGAAGTGGAAGTGGCGTGCAGCCATGTGAGAATGATGATGATGGCACGTACCACACCCGAAGCCTATAGTAATATGGGGTAGTCACAATTAATGGAGCTTCAAGGGGAGGCACCACAGGATGAGAAGAACCTGTGGAAACATCAAGGGTGTTCTTTAAACCCCTCTGATGGATTGTGGCAGCAAAACAGCACTGGTAAACCAGTAATGCCTGTAGCCCTCATGAGAATAGCATTGGAGCAATTGCATTACCCATTACACATGTCAAAAGAGAAACTAGCTGCAACGCTCGCGGAAGACTGGTTTATACCGAATTTAGCTGAGCATGTTGCCATCTTTATGGTGAACTGCATAATCTGCCAGAAATTCACTGCTGGGCACACATTAAGCGTAGTGAGAGTAGTCATCCCCCGGCCAAATGGGCCTTTTCAGCACTTACATATCGACTATGTCGACTTGATTCAAGTGTGCAACGGGTACAGATACTTAATTCTAGTGTTGTGTCCATTCGCTAGATGGATAGAAGCAGGTCCATGTACACACTCAGACTCTACTTGTGTGGACAAATTCCTAGTGAGGGAAGTGTTCCCTAGATGGTGGGTGTGTGAAGTGATGAGATCAAATAATGGGGCTCATTTTGTAAATTCAGTCTTTGAGCAGATTAGCTTGTTGCTTGGTATAAAGCACACGTTCTCATCGATGTATCATCCAGAAGGTAATGGTGTTTGTGGAAGGCTCAACGGCTTGTTAAAGGAAAGGATCACCTAGTTGAATCTTACTCTGAAGAGGGGATGGTTGCACTGCCTTCCACTGGCATTGTATGCTCTTCGGAACCAACCAGGCTCTGACCATCATCTAACGCTGCACGAGATAGTCACAGGAAGGAGAATGAAGGCTCCCCTAACCCCTCGAGACAGAGCTAGATGTGATGCCCAGTCAACCCAGGAGGTCCTAGGAACCGAAATGATCAAATATCTGAACTGCATGACATCCAGCCTTACTGTAATTTCAGACCAACTGCAGCGGCGACGAAAAGGGTGCAGCACTGCACAAAACACATCAGGAAACACTGAAACAGATGCAGTTCAAGGTCTACGTGTTACACTCGTCTTTCCTGGAGATGCAGTGTTAGTAAAAAACACATGAGGAAGTGGTGGGACGAGCCAAGATTCAATGGCCCTTTCATCATAGAGGACTGCACTCCTTCAGCTGTAAAACTGCAGGGCAGGAGAGCATGGATTTTTCTCAATGACATTAAGCCCTATGTCGGAGAAAACCCTTTAACTGCACCCCACCTTGAAGAGACCACAGACAACGGGGAAGAACCACAGCACGTGCAGACAAGATCCATGACGAGGAAGAAGGACACATGAGCAGCAAAGCCAAGACAGAAAGAACTCTCTTGCAAGTTGTGGCTTAAACTGGACATTTCCTCTAAGGAAAAGTTGATAAGGACATAACCGGACACTCTGTGCATACTAGTTGCAGGGTGAAGAAGAACATTGCGCATTTAAGCCACAACATGTTTGTTGACACAAACTTGTAAAGCAAACCACACTTAAGCATTGTTGAGAAACAAGACTCTAACAGACAGTGATCAAGGACTTTTACCTTAAGAGCTAAACACAGTATTCTGAATCATCAAATATCAAGACTTTATTTGGCAGCACTCATGGTGTCCCCCAGCAGAGACATCACAAAGGATGTGCTCAACTACTTCCATTTGTATTGACAAGACATCCGTCGCTGGTAGGGAGGGTCACTAGTGTCACAGACTTTATCCAAGATCCTGCCAAAAAGAAAATAATCTGACAACTACTTACCGTCATCGTGGAAGCCTTCATAGTACTGCCTGAATACAGTGATAAAGACACAAATGCTTCCACCGCAGGCAATTCTAGATGAACTCATAAATACACTCATATCATATCACTTTTCTTTCGCATCATAGAAGAGTGCCCAGCTATTGTCGGGAGAACCACAGACACTCTCACGTTTATTAGAGATCCAGCAAACTCTGAACATTTGAGCCAGCTGGGGATCAAGCTAAGCTATTTGGTTGCAATCCATGCGTCAGGAAAGTGCAAGGATTGTTCATGTCAAAGGAAGGGCCTGTAATCCTGAACCCAGCAAGGCAGGAGAAATGTCCCTGTCACCCGAGGACAGCCGACTGGCGCACAACGTCCTCTTTCGCCTAGTCACTGACTTTCCCTAAATGGTGGGGAGACCTATTGAAGGCAAGCGTCCCCAGATAGCACAACCCTCCCCGCAATGAGAGGCAAGAATGGACTCTCCCACGAATGGGAATAAGGCTAGGACCAAGTGCGGGTGAGCTTAAGGGAAGCTTTATCTAAGTCAAAATAGGGCATGCAAAGAACTCTGCAAACTCCTAGAGCACTCTGTCTGACAATAGCAAAGACAGGTGTTTATATTTACAAAAAGTGTCATAGGCACCTACACACTATAGGGAGCACATGTACATGGGGATTGGTTGGCGTCGACTGACTATATGTGCAGCTGTGATGCGTCTCTCCGTGGTTGGTGGACACCGCCGGGTGCCAACGTGGGGTGGGCAGGTCAGCTGGGCTCATCCGGGAGGCGTTGTCCGGTCAGGCGTGGACAGTGTCATTGATGGACGTCTTTCTTGGCTTTCTGCCCTAAGGGCCAGGCACACCCCATTCATTCAATGCTGCAATGTCAGTTGTCCTGTAAATCCTACAATAGGTTATTCTACAGGTTAATATAATACAGGAGGAATGCACATTAGGTGGGGTACTTTGGTGAGACATCAACACAGGGTTTCTGTTATCCTGTTGACTATGTATCATAGGCCACGGGGTCGGGTGTCAGGGCACAGGGTAAGCTGTCCGGGCTTTGGGTCTCGTTAGAAGTCTTGACGGATGCTTTTACACAATGTTGGTGCAATATTAGGTGTCTTCTTTTACAAGCGTCATTAATCTGGGGTGAACTGGTGGGTCGTGGGACCTATGAGGGGGCACCTCTGGCCTCTGGTTATGGCCGGATTTTTGCTGCTGGGCTGTAAATAAATCAGGTGGCTGTTCATGGCCATGTGGGCTGCGGGGGGATCATGAATGCCTGAAGCGGCTCCAGCCGAATTGGGGGAGGTGAGGCGCTGTCGCTCGGGCCTTGCTTTCTCTGGCAGGCTTCAATGAGAAGGGAGGAGAGGTGGCCTTGGACATGCCCACAATGATAGTCTTCTCGCAAGCGGCAAATTGTAAAAATAAGGAATTTGCATTATGTAAAATGTCTAAGGGGTTACACATCTATAGCTTTTACATCAGTACATATTAATTTCAAAATATGTTAACAATACCTACAGCTCCATTAATCACTATAGGGTAAGTATTTGCAATATTGGCAGTTTTAGTATCACACTGTAAACACTATACGTGAGGTAGCATTAGGGTTGGTGGAGCACGCAGGAGCAACAGACCAATACAGTTGACAGCAGTAATACACATTAACCCTGTGCATTTGCACTTGATGGCATTCTATGTATCTTATTTACATGAGCTCACAATACTGTCGCGCTTGCGTTCCACTCTAGCAGCATCAGGGTAGTTATGGCATAAGCATTTGGTATCACTCAATTTACATTACCCCTAGAGAAGCACATAGTAGGAGGCTAGGGGCCCTGAGTATATGCGCATAATGAGGGGGTTTGAGTATTGTGACGATGTGGTCACACAACGACACATCCTTCGGTTCGTACAGTGTTTGTAGATTTCTGACACGGAGGTCGTGCAGAAGGGATATCATTGCAATACATGTATATATGTGTGTATGTATGAGCAGTTTCTTGGTGTGGGATTAAGGCTTTTGTTTCATCGAGAACGATTTACAGTTATTTTCCAAGCCAGCCCCGCTCTCCAGGTCACGCTGAGGATAATGATGCATTGTGGAAGGTGAAAGATACAGTGTTTGTTCTAACACTAGCTCATGTCCGACTGGTCGTGGGAACGGGCTTTCAGCGAATCTGCCAGGAAGCGGAGGCAACATGGTAGGCGAGGACTCTCTGAAGGTGGGGGCCGTGTTGAAGCGCACAAGGAGTCATGTCTTAAGATGGTGTTCTGGTTTTCAAAATGGTTTCCTAGGTCTGGCCTAATACAGTACGTTTGGTCCATGTGTCGGCCAGTGGTCCACCCACCACCTGGGCCCTGGTGGCAGGGGGTCCCCTGACGAGTCAGACATCACAAGGAGGGGACTGCAGTGGAGGGGGGTCTCTTTGACCTGTCCTCCCATACACTATCGAGGTTGACGTCCTCACATTCATAAGAGATCCAGCTAACGTTGCACAAATGGGAACGCTCCTCCATGGTATCAAGCTACAAGTGGAACTGTCCAACTTTCAGAGAGAGTATTTGAGGAGATTCCAGTGACTCCTTCCAGAGTCAAGCACATCATCATCCCGCCGAGGGACAGATCGAGGGAGCAGAAACAAGAACTTCACTTTTTTTTGTTTGATTGCCATGTTCCCATTTCTTCACAGTGACCAGTGTCCAGTATGTCCTCAGGACTGAAGCAGATTCGGGGGGTGGACTGAGAACTCACCTACTTTTAATATACACAGTAAAAGTGACTCATCAATGTGTTAGTCTAACCTATTTTTCCATATTCTATCAAGGTTACTGCATCTTGTATCAAGAGACAATCGTCACCCGCAAGAGGGGGGACACTTGTGAAGCACTAGACACTTTATGACACAAACTGGCCGAGAACTAAATCGAATTGAGGAAAACAGTAACGTTGTCGTTGAATAAATAATCAAGATGGGGGCCCAGAACAGTAACCCGGTCCTCCCACAAGCAGAAGGGCACCCTCGCCTCTATGGAAGGAGATGCTGCTGTCTGACCTACCGTACTATCATGTATCTATGTATTGTGTTTATCATTATTTTGCTATCATTTTTCTTTGGTGCGCGGAGCGGTCCAATTTCAGTATGGTGGAGGGATAGTGGTGGGGGAATATGAAGTTCCAATGCATGTGTACAATGTCATGTATGCTCAGGTTTTGAATGCAGAATTATGCAGCATTATAGAAAATCATCCATGTCAATGATATAATTAACCACACTGATTTTCTCCAGCACAGTTTAGTGCCCAGTCCACTGATTCGGAAGTGCCAGGCTGGCAGGTGTACCAATCCAAACCAACTAGATTTTCATTATATTTATTTGTGCTTATATAGCATTATCACCAAAACGCTGAACAGTAAGAAACAAAAACAGTACAAAAAGAAGTAATAGTAAAAGCAATCATTCATTTAAGAGAAAGAAAGAAAATGCATTTTTAGATACGAGAGAAAAAAGGAGTATGAGGTAAGAGAGCAAATAGAAAGAGGAAAGGAATTCCAAAATGTAGGAGCCAAGATGGAGAAACAATGATGGGGAACAGGGAGGGTCAAGAGAGGGAAAGAGCAACATCGTAATTGGGCCCATGTAGCAGGAGGGACAGATAGAAGAAACAGTGATTGAAAATGTAGAGTCTGTGATCGTTGGTACCTGGATATAAAAAAAGAAAGATAGGGAGTAAACAACCCAAACAACCATTTGAAAATTATACAAACAACCTGGTAGTGAAAATTGAACTCCAAGGATAACCCTTGGAGTGCATAAACAGAATCACAAGATAACAGATAAGGCAAACAGATGCATTAAAGTAAGAGCAAATAGAGATAATTTGATATTTAGTTACAGTAATTAACACATTAAAGAATGATGCCAGAGACCAGGAGTTTGGTTTCCCTTCAAGTTTGAAATGTCTAACCTTGCGAACATTGAATAGTTGAAAGCAAGAGAAGATACAATCTGCAAGGAAGCAGATAGTGAATGGTTGAATATCATACCAAGATTACAAGTAGAAGTTGATAGAAAACAAAAAGAAGGCAGAGCCATAGGAGGTGGAATTTGAGGTGACAGAAAAAACTAAATCTTAGTCTTTGATGAATTAAGATGAATAAAGTTTGATGAGAGTGGATTGAAGAAAGACCGGCAGGAAGATTAGAATGGAAGGACTCAGAAAAGGTAAACAAAAGAAAATACAAGGTGTATTCTTTGCAAAGAGATGCTAGGAGAAGCATCAATTACTAAAGCAATAGAACCTGAGAAGGGGGGGCATTACCGATTGGGTAATGCCCCCACGTCAATAGTTACAAGCCTGAGCGAAGCAAGGCCTTTAACGTAGCCGAGGGGGCATTACCCAACCGGCAACGCCACCCTCCAAGCGTTCTATTGCTATTGGTACCCCAGCACATCATACTAGGGTACTAATAACCGGTTTCTACAAAAGTTGAGTAACAGCGCTGAAACCGTTTCTTAACTCGAGAGAAAAAAAAAAGCAAACAAAAATGGCCACCAGGGACTGGGGAGAAGGGACTGCATGTAGTCCCTTCTCCCTATCCATGGTGGCCATTAAACGGATAGAAAAAAAGTCAACAAGCAAAATGGCCACCATGGAAGGGGCAAAGGGACTACACGTATGACCCGTCTCCTTTTCTATGGTGGCCTGACAAGGAAAACAAAGGAACTCCAGTTTGTTTGAAAAGGGTGTGTGCATTTGAGTGACAGAGTGTGTCTGCCTGAACAAGCGTGTGATAATTCACTGTACATGTTCTTGGTGTGCATGTGAATGATTGGTTGAGAGAATCTGTATGGGTATGTGACTGCTTCTGTGAATGTGTATGTGTGTGGAAGTGTGGGGCCTGTTGAGGGGCAATAGTGCACACAGCCTAACATCTTTGTAAAATGCCTTGACAAGTTTTCTTATTATGGTATAGCATTTTACTAATGTGTTAAGTGCAAAGCCAACATAATGGGCCTAATTAGGAATCTGGCGGCAGCCCTGACGGTAAAACCGGCAAGGCTGCCGCCAGAGTAATTTTTTTTTCACCGTCCAGGAATGGGCAATTACCGGGGCATTACAGCCCCAGAGGACCTGGGAATTGCCGGAAAATATTCGTCCCCATTCCCATTGGAGTCCCATTGGACTCAATGGGAATGGGCAGGTTGGATGCACCGACACCATTCGTGAATGATGCCGGTAGATCCGACATGGTCTGCTCGCAGGTGCCGGTAGCCCGCCAGGTCAGACCTGGCAGGCTGAAAGGCACCCACGAGCAGAACTTGTAGTTTTCCGGTCCGTTAACAACGGTAATGGCAAGCTTACCAGTACCATTGTTACCGGACTGGCAACCTCATAATGAAGCCCAATGTATGCTTTTACCTATGGGGTTTGGTCATTTGTGCAGAAAGCACGGCAACAAAAAGAAAACATGCCTTTTCAGAAAGGATGGCCCTCATTAGGACCTTGGCGGAGGACCATGGTGCAATTTGCACCATGGTCCATGGCGCAAAGCTGCCAACTCCGCCAAGGTGCTTGGCGGACTTACCGCCCCATGCCGACCTTGGCGGGGCGGTAAATCCCCAATCCCCATTTTACCCTTCCCCATTCCCATTTTTGCCCCATAGGGTATAATGGGAGTGGGGAAGGCGTTAATTACGCCACCGTAAATTACGGTGGCGTAATTAACATCAAGATCCCGTAGCGCCATGGATTTCTCCGCCTGCAAAAAGCAGGCGTATAAATCTTCCATGGCGCTACGGGAACTCGTAGTCTGGCGGAGAGGTACGCCATGCACTACGCCGGCGTAAAACCCTCTCCGCCAGGGTCCTAATGAGGGCCGATGTGTTTTATTACCGTGGCATGGCGTCTTATACTGATGTTATGGGCAAATCCAACATGATGAGCGTTCGCACATAAACAAATTTGTGCAGCTAGAAAAGTCATTTTTGTTCTCACTCTGGCATGACAGTTTATACTGCTGTTAAGGGAAAAGTCAACATAATGACTGTTATTACATATGGGGGAGGGAACATGTGTGTAGCTAGCATGCCACAGTACAAAAACATGTCTATGCAGCAAACACATGTTTTCTTACTGTGGCATGGCATTTTATACCTGTGTTCAGGGCAAAGCCAACGTGGCGAATGTTCTTTCATGTGGGGGAGTTGGGCATTTGTGTAACAGGCAAAAACACATGTTCTTACTTTTACATGGGATCTTATACTGGTATTAAAGGAAAACGATGCTGGGTGTTCTTACATGTTGGGCATTTGTTCAGCCAGTAAATGCATATGTTCTTACTGTGGTTTGGCATTTTATTCTGCTATTAAGTGCAAAGCCGACATGAGTGCTCTTACATGGCCATACAAACGTGCAACCATTCCAGACAGAGTTTCTAACTGGGGCATTGCATTTTTTTCTGGAATTAAGGGCCAAGCCAACAGGAGTATGTCTGTGCTTGGGGATTTTGGCATATATTGTCAGAGCTAGCACGGACATGTTTCCTTACAAGATACTGACATTATGGTATGGACAAAGCAAATATGATTATGTCCTTATTTGGGAATAGTGGCATAGAACATGTATGGGCACAGTTACCATTAAAATATTGACTTTCCATTACATAATATCAGCATATAACAATTTAGCATTTATATAGCGCTACGCCGGGATTTGAGCCTGTGTCAGCAGACTCTGCACAGATGTCAAAGCGAGCACTCTACTCGCTGTGCTATCAGACCAGCTGTCTTATGGCACAGGTTATAGCCTTATAAAGGCTATGGATGCCTTCATCACCATATAGTGGGTGAAGGCATCATGAAAATGCTCCTGTGCACTGTTGTTGACTTGACATCTAATATATTTTACGAATTGTGAACTGTGTGGCTTTTTACACAAATGTTCGGAGAAAGTTTGGAAAGTACACCATTTTAACAAATTAGTTAAAAAATAAATTCCTAGGGAAAAACCCCACCCCTGTGCCCCTCTTCATTGGTTTGGGCTCACTCAATGTGCTTGGTCAAATGATCACACACACCTTCAATTGATAAATTCACCAGCCACCACTGATGGTAATGAGTGTAGTCTCCACTGTGCTATGAATAGTTCAGATCAATCCTTTAAAATCAATCTTGCCGAGCTGTTTTCTGGCCAGTAATTTAATTTAATTTTTTATTTTATTGGATATTTGTATGGCACCTATACACTTGTGTTTCCCGGAGCAACAAGACAAACATGGGGGAGGGGTGGAGCATGGGAAATAAGAAGAATACAACACAAAGAGACGGTTTTAACGGTCTTGTGACAATCCTACCATGCAAGTGCATGAACAAGGTGATAACTGCAAGGCGGAGGGGGGTACAGGGAGAAGTGCAGAAGTGGGGTGCCCCCATCGGGGGGACAGGCAAATGATGGATGGGCCGAGGTGGTGAGTGCAAGGGGAAGGAGGGGAGGGGGCGAGGAATGCAGTGGTTTGGAGGACTAAGTTGAGATAGTCTGGGAAGGGGATCCAAAGAGCAAGTGCTGGCGGAAGATGCTGGGGGACTGGTGGGGGTGGTCTGGCCCTTGTATGACTCTGAAGGGAAAAGGCCCCAGTCCAGCAGCAGATGGGGAGTTTTGCAAGGGATGGGGAAAGGGAAGGAAGAGGAGAAAAGGAAGGGCTTGAAAAGTTTCCGCAACATAAGGCGATCCGGTTCAAGTCTGAAGGGAGGAGGGAGGCTGTTGCCGAGGGAGGCGCCAGCTGAGGAGAGGGATCTACCTCCCACTGTCTGCTTAGAGAAACGTTTGACCTGCAGAGAGTTTGAGCCAGAGGACTGCAGGACTCTGGCTGAGAGGTATTTTGAGAGATGAAGCTGGATGTAGAGAGGTCCTAGGCCCCCGACAGCCTTGTGGATGATGCAGAGGGTCTTGACTTTGTTTGTTTGTTTGTCTATTTATTTGATAATGCGCACCAAACCCTTGGGTAGCTGGGCGCAACAGTACAAGAAGTCTCGAAGCTTAGTTACAGTGCTTATCACAGGCAAATACATGCGTGTACATACATACATGCAATACAGTGCATGTAATTTGCATGTCAGGGAACATATAGATATACATACATAGCAGTACATATCATTGTGTATGCTTTATGGGCATACCTGTAACCAGGGATTGCATGGTCAGATGCAATGGTTGCAGTAGTCGTATCTGGTGGGTCAAGTAGCAATAGGGATAAGGTGGAAACGGTTATGAGTCGTTGAAGCGAAGCCATTTGAGAGCATTATGTCTAAATTTGGCATTGGGTTGTGGTAGTCTGAGGTCAAGTGGGAGCGTATTCCACGATTGAGCAGCTTTAACTGGGAAGCTGGTTCCTCCCGCCGTGGACTGTTTAAATCTAGGAATCTCAAGCATAGATGTGTTGGCAGATCTCGTGGGTCGGGTGGCTGTTCTCCTAGTGATTTCTTCCGACAAGTAGGGAGGTGCTAGATTGTTCAGACATTTGGAGGTGAGGGAGACTGTTTTAAGGAAAATTCTGTCCTTTATTTTTATCCAATGCGTCTCCTTTCTGAATTTAGTGATATGCACTCTGTGGGGGTTATTCAACGCTGCTCTAAAGGCATTATTTTGCAAACTTTGAAGTTTGTCTGTGACATAGTTGTTGGCTCCTGAGTACAGGGCGTTGCAGTAATCAAATCTGGACATTATGAGAGAATTGCCCAGGGTAATACAGCTAGCATTGGAGAGAAATGGTCTGGAGGCTTGGATGAGTTTGCAGGTATAGGCTGTTGTGGAGGAAAGGGAATTGACTTGCTTCTTAAGGGTGTGAGAGGAATCCTAAGGTTTTTAACATGGGCATCACCTTGATAATATTGTTATCAATGTTGAAGGATGAGTAGTTTGGGCTTAGTTTTTTTAGATTTGTGTCAGAGCCTAGGATCAGTATCTCAGTTTTGTCATCATTCAGGCAGGGCCATGGGACGCAATCCATGCCTGAATGAGGATGTATATCTTGTTCACCAAGGCCGAGTCTGCTTCAAAGTTGCCCGAAAGGGGTATGAGGATCTGAGTGTCATCTGCATAGTTGGTGTAGGTGACGTCCAGTCTCTCCAACTTGTCTAACAACGGTTTGGTGAAAATGTTGTACATAGTGGGTGAGACACAGGACCCCCATGGGACTCCGCAGGTTATTTGAATGGGATCAGCGGAGGCTGAGGTGGAGAAGACTCTCATAGTCCGGTTGGCTAGAAAGGATTGGACCTAGGCTATGGCCTCCCCTGTGAAGTCGGCGGCAAGCCTGAGATGGTTGCATAAGACTGCATGATCCACCAAGTTGAAGGCTGCCGACAAGTCCAGTAGAAGTAGCAGCGCTGTTTTTTCATTATCCTTTAGCTCCTCAATTTGTGTCTTGATGTCTAGCGGGGCTGTTTCAGTGCCATGGAGGGGGCGAAAGCCTGATTGCCGTGAACCTAGCAGGTGATTGGCTTCCAGATAGTCCTGAATTTGTGAGGAGGCAACTATATCAATAATTTTAAGTAGGAAAGGCACAGTGGTGATAGGTCTGTAGTTGGTTGGGATGGTGGGATCAAGGGTTTGTTTTTTAAGTAGGGGAAGGACCCAGGATTATTTCAGATTGGTGGGTACTGTATTTGATTTAAAGGAGGAGTTTGAGCTTCGAGATGAAGGGTGCTAGGTCCCTAGCTGCATCCTTTATTATTTGCGCAGGGCAACTGTCACCCTTGCAGTTAGAGGGTTTGAGGGAGAGTATGACTTTTTCAGTGTCAATAATGGAGATAGTCTTGAAGCTGAAGGGCGGAATTGTTCTAGTCTCAGTGGGCTGTGGTAGTTGTTGATCAGAGAGGGGCAGTGTGGCCTTTTTGTTAGCTATTTTGAGTTGGAGAGTGGAGATTGTATTTGATAGGGCATTTTGTATGTTAGTGCACCATATCTTGTCCTTAGGGACATTGGCCCTCATTACGACCCTGGCGGAGTGGGTTACCGCCAGCGGTAATCGTGGCGGACCCGTCCGCCCTACTACGAGTTCCCGTAGCACCATGGAGCCTTTCTCCGCCTGGTTTTACCGGGCGGAGAAATCCATGGCGCTAAGGGACCTCGTTGTTAATTACGCCACCGTACTTTACGGTGGCGTAATTAACGCCTTCCCCACTCCCATTATACCCTATGGGGCAAGAATGGGAATGGGGAAGGGCAAAATGGGGATTGGGGATTTACCGCTCCGCCAAGGTCGGCATGGGGTGGAAAATCCGCCAACCCCCATGGCGCTATCGGCAGCTTTCCGCCGTGCTCCGCGGTGCATTTAGCACCGCGAATTCCGCCAGGGTCGTAATGAGGGCCATTGTCTATTAGTTGGATTGGGGATTCCATTTCCCGGAGGATGGAGAAGAGTTCCTTAGTGTTAGATTTGGCTTTTGTGATTCTGTCATTGAAAATATTCTTTTTAGTGGTGATTATTTATTTTTTTTTTTATAAAGTTTGAATAGTTTGGTTAATTTGTCTTTGTTGGTGTCAGCAGGGGGAGCTGCGCCAGATAGCTTGGAGCTTTCTTTTTTGTTTTCTTAGATCCTTGAGTTGGGGTGTGAACCAGGCATTCAAGTGCGCTTCCTGCTTGCCTTTGCGCAGTTTAACTGGTGCGATAGTGTCCAGTGCTTTGGTAATTGCGTTGTTGAAGGTATCTACAAAGTTTCGAGATCGGCATTGCTTTCCAGTCCATTGATAGAGGGAAGGAGGAGGGGGGTGAGTTTTTCCACAGTAATGTCCTTGTTGCTTCTGGTAGGTAAGGGGGGGGTGCCATACTAATGGTTGTAGATCTGAGGAGATCTAGTTTTGCAGTAAAGGTTATTAAGTAGTTGTCCGTCCAGAGTTGCGGGACGGTGTCAGTGATGGCGATGTTGCAGTTAAGATCGGATACCCAATCGAGGGTCCTACCCTTAATGTGGGTGGGAGAGAGGACTTTTTGGATAAGTCTGATCATTTAGTAGGGCTGCCATTGATTGGGCGTGTTTGTTGTCTATATCATTAAAGCCAATATTAAAGTCTCCCATCAGCAGGGTCCGTGAGTGGTCTGCATATCAGGTGGATAGTCAGCGTACGGTTGTTGGATAACATCAGTTGAGCTGTGAGTATTTCACAGGATGAGCAAGGTGGTGAGGTAGCGAGTCTAATGGGAAGGGTAGTTTTGGAGATGATGGCTAGACCACCACCTCTGGCATTAGGCCTATCTGCTCTGAGTATCTGGTGGCTGTCAGGTGCAGCTATCATAGGGGTAGGTCCTGCTGCCTCATGAGGCCAGGTCTCAGTTATGGCAAGTAGGTCCAAGTTGGCATTGTTTAGAATGTCTGCAATTTCGGTAGCGTGGGCTACCATTGATCTAGCATTAATGAGTGACCCAGTTAGAGTCAGGGTGCTATTGGGTTTAGGTATAGGTGGAGGTTTGCTTGTAGGGGTATTTTGGCTCATGTGATTCTCTGTGGAGGTATGGGCAGGAGCAAGGTTTAGGGTATTTCATTTGGTTGCCTGTGCTCGCTTAGGCAGAGGGTCATTATGTTGAGTAGTGAAGAGTCTGGTGGAGCTATTTGTTTTGTTTCTTTTAGGTTCGTAGAGGCAAGGCAGTCTTGACCTAAGTCTCAAGTTTCTGTCTTTGGGTGGGCTTGTTCTGGTAGTAGCAATGGCCATGATTGTGAGGAGACCAAGCGTGAGTAGGGGGGTCTGGGTCTTCTGACTTTTACTCATATTAGGCAGGATGATTGCAAACAGCAAATGCTTTATGCAATCAGCTAGTTTTGATTTAGCAGTAGAATATCGCTAGAAGCTAGGTTTAGATTCAATTCCCACAGTATAGGCAGGAAGTGCTATGTGCTAACAGCTAGATGCAATTTATCAATAGGAGGCAAAGGTCACTTTCATGCTATGCCTATGTTCAATTTCCACAGTACGGGCTAAAAAGCTATGTGCTAGCAGCTAGATGTAATTTCAGCAATGGGAAGCAAATGTCACTTTCATGCTATGCCTAGGTTCAATTTCCACAATACGGGCTAAAAGTTATGTGCTAACAGTTAGATGCAGTTTCAACAAATAGGAAACAAAGCCGCTAGATGAAATTTCAGCAATGGGAAGCAAAGGTCACTTCCATGCTATGCCTAGGTTCAGTTTCAATGGTGGGAGGGCAGAGTGCACTTTCTACTATAACTAGATTCAGTTTTCACAATATGGGCTAAAATGATATGTGCTAACAACTATGTTATGTTATGTTTTTTTGCATTTATATAGCGCCTTATATACCATTGGTATGGTCTGAAGGCGCTGGTAGGTTGAACGCCCTTGGGAACCGAAGTTCGGATCAGTAGAAAGAGTAGAGGGAGTCAAAGATGCGTGTGAGCACCTGGTATGTGTGCAGCTCATGCGGTATTCTTGTATAGCTGCTTCTTAGTGGTAGGTGTGGTGGTTGAGAGATCAGGAGTATGTGTTTGTTCTGGCAGGATTTATCTAGACCGGATGTGGCTGCATTAGACCTGAGGAGAACTCCTGACTGGGGGTTGTGTAACCAGCGGTCTTTACTTAGAATGATGTGGAGAGAGCAGCGGATGTTGGTATGAGAACAGTTATACCGAATGGTGTCATAGTATCTCTGTGTTCTAGTTGAGTGGTGATGTAAAGGAGAGAGTAAGCGTGGTGCTATGATATGATGGCTTATATGCTCTTTAAATCATTTGCTGCATTCTAATCCATACTATATATGTCACGCTCCAGTACGTTCAGTGCACTCTATTCACTCAATGCATCCCAGTCTGCTCCATACACTCCGGTTCGCTCCACGCACTCATGCATACCAGCCTGCCTCGCGTTGCCCGGTCCGCCATGCGCGTTCCAGTGTGCCCTGCGTACTCGAGTCTGCCCCACGCATGCACTCTTGTCTGCCCCACGCATGCACTCCTGTCTGCCCCACGCATGCACTCCTGTCTGCCCCACGCATGCACTCCTGTCTGCCCCACGCATGGACTCCTGTCTGCCCCACGCATGGACTCCTGTCTGTCCCATGCATGGACATCTGTCTGCCCCACGCACAGACTCCTGTCTGCCCCACGCACAGACTCCTGTCTGCCCCATGTTCAATGTATTCAGCACTTCTACTTACTCATCTATTCTACGCACTCATCAGTACTGGATGTAATCTGTGCTTGTTTGTTCTACGTACTCGTTCGCTCTACGCAGCACATCATGTTCACTCTGGGCATTTGTTCGTTCAAGGCCCTCATCCGCTTTATGTCTTCACACATACTACGCACTCGTCCCGTCTACGCCCTCATCCCCTCTACGCCCTCGTCCCCTCTACGCCCTCGTCCCCTCTACGCACTCGTCCCCTCTACGCACTCGTCCCCTCTATCCACTCGTCCGCTCCACCCACTCGTCCGCTCCATCCACTCGTCCGCTCCATCCACTCGTCTCTTCTATACACTCATCTGCTCTATACATTCGCCTGGTCTGTACATTCATTTACTGCAGCGATCTACTTACTCTCTGCACTTCCCTATACATCCGCTATCCACAACTAAGCACACTACATGCTTCTCCTGCGGAAACCTGCGGATACGCTGCCTGGGGCTGTCACATGCTCTACATACTCATCCGTCCCATATACTCATCTGATCTACACACTCATCTGGTTTACACTCATCCTTTCTGCACATTCATCTGTTTTACGTACTCCTGCGTTCTACTTGCTTCTCTGTATTTACGCACTCATCTGCGCTACACGCTCGTCCGCTCTACACACCCTGCAGCTCTACACACTTAATCGCTCAGCATGTTCATCTAATCTATACACTCATCCGATCTACTTATTCATTCGGTTTCCACACACATTCGAACTATATATAAGGCTTCATTAGCGATTGGGGCGAAGTCGTCGGAGAACCAAGTTTCAGTGATGAAAACTAGGTCTGGTTTGTCAGAGGTGAGGAGGTCAAAGATCAAGTGTCTGTTTTTTGCTACGGATCGGGCATTAAATAGGATGCATTTCACATTGGCAGGGAGGTTAGTCTCGGAGCGGAAGGGGGTGGTGGCAGAGAGAGTGGAGGGAGAGGGGTAGGGTGGGTGATGCTCGATGGGAATAGTGGGCGAGCAGAACATTTTGCAGGCTTCGGGCGGGATTGGGTGGCTGTGTGTGTTTGGATGATTGGGTTTGGTTCAGGGGATTTGAGGGTGGGGTGTGGGTGGTTAGGACTTGCAGTTGGTGAGAAATCAAGGTAGAGGGGTTTTAGTAAGGGTGAAGTCACGGGGGAAGGAGGTGATTGCAGGAATGAGGTGGTGGGTCGAGACAGAGGAGGCGAAGAGTGCTGAGAGATTGAGGGGGACCAGGGACGCTTCATCTTTAGTTTCTTTGTTGCGATTGGAGTGTGATAGAGGGTAGGAAGGTCAGAGGGGGAGAGGGATGCAGCTTTGGTTCTTGCTAGGGCTAGGCGTGTAGTTTTTATGGAGGGGAAAGGGTGCGGTCAGGGGAGAAGGTGGTGAGGGTTTGTGGGCAAGGCGGGGGGTGGATGATTGCAAGGCGGGGTGTGCCTGTTATGATAGTGAGGGGAGGGGGAATGGTTAACAATGGCTGGTCGGTGGTGGAGTTCGGGGGAGGAGTGGTCTTAGGGTGGTTGGCTCGCCATCGTGCTCCTCTGGTTTGGTGTTTGGAGAGGGGAATGGTAGGGAATGGGAAGGGGGTTGGGATGATTTGGGCAGGGGCGGACGGGAGGGAAGGCAGATCGGGGAGTGGGGGCTGTCCACTGTGGATGTTTCGGACCCACTCTGGTGGAGTGGGTGTACTCATGCTTGGTACGAGCTTTAGGTCGAATTTAAGAGGCCTATCTGATTGTAGATCTAAATTCAGTGGGGGCACGCTTTGGCACACTTCCAAGTTCAATTTGCGCACGCAAAGATGATATTAGACTATTAGGTGAACTTCTAGGTTCGACTGTACATAGAGGTGCTATTAGGCTATTAGGTACTATAAGGTACACTTCTAGATTCAACTGGGCATAGAGATGATATTAAGCTATTAGGTACCATTAGGTACACTTCTAATTCAACTGCACACAGAGATGGTATTAGGTCTACCTCTAGATTCAATTTGTGTGTATTAAATGCACTTCTAAATTCGACTTTCACAGAGAGGCTATTGGTATATTTCTAAATTCGACTTCTAAATGCAAATCCAAGTCCCACTTTCACCTGGAAACTATTGGGCGCACTTCTAAGTTCAACTTCTAAATGCACTTCTAGATTCACTTTCCACAACGGGGATATTGGGCACACTTCTAAATGCAACTTTCTATGAGCGGCTATTGGGTACACTCCTAAATACAACTTTCACAGAGAGGCTATTGGGTACATTGCTAAGTTCAACTTTCCCAGAGGGGCAAGATTCAACTTTGCACAGAGGTGTTACAGGGCACACTTTTAAGTTCATAGAAGAGCCATTGGGCACATTTCAAGTTTCAACTTTCACAGAGAGGCTATTGGGCGCACTTCTAAATGCAACTTTGAGATAGAGGCTATAGGGCGCACTTCTAAATTTAGTATTCACAGAGAGGCTATAGGGCACACTACTAGATTCAGTATTCACAGAGAAGCTATAGAGCACACTTCTAAATTCAGTATTCACAGAGAGGCTATTGGGCGCACTTCTAGATTCAACTTTGCACAGAGGTGTTACAGGGCACACTTTTAAATTCACAGAAGAGCCATTGGGCACACTTCAAGTTTCAACTTTCACAGAGGCTATTGGGCACACTTCTAAATTCAGTATTCACAGAGAGGCTATTTGGCACATTTCTAAATGCAACTGAGATAGAGGCTATAGGGTGCACTTCTAAATTCAGTATTCACAGAGAGGCTATAGGGCGCACTTCTAAATGCAACATTGAGATAGAGGCTATAGGGCACACTTCTAAATTCAGTATTCACAGAGAGGCTATAGGGCACACTTCTAAATTCAGTATTCACAGAGAGGCTACAGGGCACACTTCTAATTCAGTATTCACAGAGAGGCTATGGGGCACACTTCTAAATGCAACTTTGTGATAGAGGCTATAGGGCACATTTCTAAATTCAGTATTCACAGAGAGGTTATAGGGCACACTTCTATATTCAGTATTCGCAGAGAGGCTATTGGGCACACTTCTAAATTCAACCTTTCACAGAGAGGCTATTGGGCCGACTTCAAAATTCAGTATTCACAGAGAGGTTGTTGGGGATATTTCTAAATTCAGTATTCACAGAGCGGCTATAGGGCACTTTCTAAATTGAGTATTCACAGAGAGGCTATAGGGCACACTTCTATGTGCATTATTCACAGAGAGACTATTGGGCACACTTCTAAATTCAGTATTCACAGAGAGGCTATAGGGCACACTTCTAAATTCAACCTTTCACAGAGAGGATATTGGGCACACTTCTAAATGCAACTTTGAGATAGAGGCTATAGGGCACACTTCTAATTCAGTATTCACGGAGAGGCTATTGGGACATTTCTAAATTCAGTATTCACAGAGAGGCTATAGGGCACACTTCTAAATTCAGTATTATCATAGAGAGGCTATAGAGCACACTTCTAAATTCAGCCTTTCACAGAGAGGATATTGGGCACACTTCTAAATGCAACTTTGAGATAGAGGCTATAGGGTGCACTTCTAAATGTAATGCTAGTACAATATGGAGATTTTACAATGAATTAGCTTCTGGGTTGAGTGGTAGGGTAGTATGGCGAGAAGTAATTGCTTCTGTGCCTGTCCTTACCACACTTACTTATTGTCGGCTTCTTGCTTCTCCTGCGGATACCTATCAGATATGACCTGGAGCCGTCTCTTGTAGGAGCCGTCCTTTGCCTCGGCCCTTAGCCGATGGGCTGCCAGGCAGAGGGCTGCCCATGGAGGACATGCAATGAAGGGGGGCTCTTTTGACTGCAGCCAATCAGGGGTGGTGTGGAAGGGCTGGGAGGCGGGAGGGCAGGCCTACACGGGGAGATGCGAAAGAGGGAGCGGGGAATGGAGATAACGGCGGATGCCTTCTGGAAAGGGCCTAGAGCCCGTTAACAATAATAAAAACAAGATATGGGCACAATTTAGGAGCAGCAACTGGGGCAGTCACACTCACCTCGCCTCGTGCGGATGGGAAAACACGAGTGCGAGTCAGTGCCGAGGACTAGGTCTGCAGGGCAGACACCTGCAGCCAATCAGGGGTGGTGTGGGCGGGCTGGGAGACGGGAGGGCAGGCCTACACAGGGAGATGCGGAAGAGGGAGCGGGGAATGGAGACAACGGCGGATGCCTTCTGGAAAGGGCCTAGAGCCTGTTAACAATAATAAATACAAGATATGGGCACAATTTAGGAGCAGCAACTGGGGCAGATACACTCACCTCGCCTCGTGCAGATGGGAAAACACGAGTGAGGGTCAGTGCCGAGGACTAGGTCTGCAGGGCAGACACCTGCAGCCAATCAGGGGTGATGTGGGCGGGCTGGGAGGCGGGAGGGCAGGCCTACACGGGGAGATGTGGAAGAGGGAGCGGGGAATGGAGATAACGGCGTATGCCTCCTAGAAAGGGCCTAGAGCCTGTTAACAATAATAAATAGAAGATATGGGCACAATTTAGGTGCAGCAACTGTGGCAGACACACTCACCGCGCCACGTGCGGATGGGAAAACACCCAACTAGATGCAGATGTAACAGTAAAGGCGGGTGTCGCTTTCATGGTCTACCTAGATGCACTTTCACAGTGAGGGCTAAGATGCTATGTGCTAATAGCTGAATGAAATTTAAACAATAGGAAGCAAAGGTATCTTTCATACTATGACTAGGTTCAGTTTCCACAGTACAAATGGTTTTAAGATGATAATAGTAGTGTGAGCATGGCGGTAACAGTGTGGATATTGTGATATTGCCCTTGATGGAGAACTGGTCTAAGTGGGTGCATATAGGTGACTGTAGTAGAAAGTGTGTAACAAAGCTTTCAGGGTATAACATTTGTAAATGAAACAGCAGGTACAGTGCCTAAGTTGCAAATGTAATTACATACAATATAATGTGGATTGCAACCGCCGTAATGAGAAAAGAGGCGAGGCTGGGGTGCCGAGCCTGGCCGGGTAGTTGCATATAGCTATTTAGAGTGGTGGCTGCCTAGGAAGGCTAGGAGGTGCTTGAGGGGATGGCACAAGTATGGGCACAAGAGCGGCAGAGTAAAATCGAGAGGTTTAATGTTGTTTCAGGTCAGGGGCTGCAGACAAGAATCGAAGTGGGAATAGTACAGCGTGGCACTAGGGCTGCAGGTTAAATGCACAGAGGAACAGAACAACGTGGCATACGGCTGCTGGCAGAAATTCAGGTGATCACAGTATAGCGAGGCATGAGGGCTGCAGGTTAAATGAAGAGTAGTTACACATCAATGTGGGCGCAGGTGCTGAAGGCAAAGACTTGTAGGGTTGTCACAACTTGGTCATATTCGAGAGCCAAATAAAATACTATAGGCAAATGAATATCCTGCATTTGGAGTATAAAGTACACTTTGACATTAATTATGCAGTAAGTAAGCAAGGAGCTGGGGGGAGATGCCTAGCCGGCTAGGACAGTATTTATAGTCAGCGAGCACGAAGTCTGCATGGTACTGGAGGTCTTATACCAGGTCACAAACTGGGCGGATGAGGGATGAAGTGTGGTTCCTGGTGGTTGCATGTCCATTATGGAGTTTGGCCCTGGGCTCTGTCCGGCTCGTGATAGGCTCAGGACAGGAAGCAAGGGGCTTCGATGTAGTGCCTTAGACGGCGTGCCGGCTTCTCACCTGCCGGCGAATGGGGTGCAGGTAAATAGGAAGGCTCCTGCCAAACCTATGGGGCCATGCAAGGCTGGAGGGCAGCAGTGGTTACAGGCACACTACTGAGGTTGAGCGGCCATCTTTGAGGGTCTAACCTCGTGGGCAAACTACTGCGTTTTAGCAGAGTTTGTAGGTAAAGATGGGGCAGAGTTCACAGTGCAGCGTTGCACGTAGCTATGATTTCAATATGCAAATAATGGCAAAAAAGTAAGCAATAATTCCGATATTTTTGGAAATTAGCCCTTCACACTTGATGGGGTTGGAGTGAAGCCCAGGGGCTTACCATGGGGGCTTACCATGGTGCTGGAGGCCCATCTGGGCCTGGGTGCTGCTCCTGCAGTGGGATAGTAGCTCCTGCTCCTTTGATCCCTGCCTTCAATGGAAGCCAGTGGAGAGATTTTAGGGTGGGAGAGATGCGGTCCCTGGGCTTGAGACCATGGATAAGTCTTGCAGGCCTATTCTGGATTAGTTAAAGGGAGTGAAGGGAGGAAAGAGGAAGGTGAAGGAAGATGCTTTTGTACTGGTCAAGCCTAGAGAGAAGCAGGGCTCTGGAGAAATTGGGCCTCATTATGATAATACAGGCACAGCTGCCACCGGTGTAATTATTTTTCCGGCATCCACGAATGGGCAATTACCCGTTCATTACGGGCCTGCCAGACCCGTAATTGCCCATTTGTGGGTGCCGGAATAAAAAATGCTCTACCGGTACCGTAGTTCCAGGACTGGCAAACTTATAATGAGACCCATTGAGCTTCTGGGGAAGGTGAGGAAAGGTAGAATGCCCCTTAGGAGATGAAGCTGAAAATTGAACTTCTTGGCAAGGTCTGTGATTTATGGAGAGAAGGAGAGACAAGAGTTAAAGATGATCCAAAGGTTTTTTTCTTCACATGTGGGTGAGGGGAGGGGAGCCAAGGAGTCTGGCCAGAGAGTGAGGAGGAGACTAGGAGCAGGCATCCCAATGAAAAGGATCTCTGTCCTGCTGGCATTGAGGCACCGATCATTGGCAGAGCACCATGTCTTAATAGCAGTCAGACAGTCAGGTTTGAGGAAGGAAGAGGAGGAGGTAGAGGAGGTGGTAGCGGAGGGCAGTCCAAAAGAGAGCTATGTGTTGCTGCGTAACACTGGAAATTAGGGGAGTAGGTGCTGATCAGGTGGTCCAGAGGGACAAGGTAGATGTTGAAGAACCACAGGGATAGAGTAGGGTAGGTTAGGATAGAGCCCAAAGACATTAAAACACATTGTACAAAACATTGGCGGAATCAGTAATTCCAAGATGGCCACCACTGTTGTTTCTCCTTCTGCTTTTATGAAACTACTGTAAGAGACAATAAGGAAACTAATTGTTCAGCTAGCAATATGCAGCTGATCATAGCCTGGAAAAGGACACAGTGGGCCAGAAGCTCAACATTTTTTTATGCGCTGGCACCAAGCATATGCAAGAGAACTGGACCGTGCATTTTTACTTATTGTCCAGCACCTCATGAAATTCTCAGGTCAATGTTAAGAATTGGGTGGTGTGGTGGGTCAGAGGAATGACGTGTAGTCTGATCAGACATTTCACTCTTCCCACTCTTCCTTATTGACTAGAAAAGAAATGCCTATCTCTGCCCATACTATAAGGCATCCCTACCTAACAAAACTAGCTAAGGTGCTTGTCAGTCGTCAGTGGTTGACTTAACAGACACTGTCCAAAGTCCAAACTAACCTCAACTGACCCTAGCACTGAGATGAAAACATAGGGCAGGAGACTGACTCCCTTCTCCTAGCGTTTGGCTTTCCACCAACTTTATAGTCGATGGAGATTATTTTGAACAGTCCATGCAGCTCTTTAAATATAGTAACTTGTTTCTGCTTCTTTTCTCTGTGATAAATGTTCTCTATCCTTAGAGGTTTCTCCTCTTGGTTCTTCCTACTGAGAGATAGTTCCCATTTACTTTGTTTGATAAGACCAATAGTATTCAAACATTGTTTCTCATCTACTTCTTTATGCTTTAGTATTCTGAACTCCTTATCTCTAATGGGATGAGTATGATTGTTCCTATAAAAAAACTTGTTATTAACTCCTCTGGGGTTTAGTCTTACAGTTTCTTGAACTTCACTTGAACGAGTATGACTTGTCCCATAATGATCCCCTTTCACTTCTCTGGGCTTTAGTGTTACAGTTTTTTGGACCTCACTGGGCTGAGTCTGACTGGTTGTGTAATGATGCTCACTCCCCCTCCCGGGTCTCCCGTTCTCCCTATTACTTGATGTCGGTAGGGATAATGTCACCAGGCTTTTTATTCACTTGGGGTTGCTTTCTCTCTTCCTGTCATTGTTCTGGGCAGCCAGATGGTATTTTCTGCATACTTTGTTGTAGAGTTGTATCAGCATTGTTTAAGAGATCCGCTGTCCTCCACTGGCTCGTAGTGATCAGGCTACTACTTTCTGTGTCTCTCTCTCTCTCAGTGCTATGGGATGGCAGACATTGAACTCTCTTTCTTTCATGCTTACGGTATGAAGACGCAGCACATCTAACTCAGTTCCTTGTGTCTTTCCGTTATGGGATACTGCACGTCCAGCTTTCCCTCTGCGTCTGACCTCCAGCCACTCGACAGTTTTCTCCTCCTGCCAATCTCCTCCCCTCTCATATATGACATAGCTGTGGGACTTCCCCAGTGTAAGTCTTGCTCTCTCCCTCTCCCTGTATTCTTAGGGTGTCTTTTAGAGAGTTCCTCACAGGAAAAGGAGTCCTTGTCCCCAAGCGGGAGTCTCTCCCGGTGAGGTCACACTTGCCTCAACCCCTAGGGAGGGTGTTGCAGAGCCGTCTCACTAACCCAGTCTCACGTGGGTGGATGATCCGCCTTGGGGAGAAGGGACAAATTCACACGATTGGTCACAGTGGCCTGAGCATTTCTGAAAGCAGAGCAAAAAAACAAGCACATTTTCTTCTCTCCTTTCATTTGCTCTTCTTTTTGAAAATCTGGCCCTTTGTGTCATAGCCAAGATAGCACATGCTGATGACAAGTAATGTATGATTCAAGGTTTTTGGTCTTCACCTATGAGGTTGTTGTTCCTGGTCTACACTAAGATAGGAATGACATTTGAAAACTGAAGGTTGATGGCTGAAAGGTTTTGAATTACTCACAATATCTGGCATTGGTCTTGACAACGCTGTATAGCATTGTTTTTCAGATTACATGCATTCACAGAAGGGGGAATACTATATTCAAATCAGGCTTGATCCCACCACAAAAACATGAGAAAACTGTTGTAAAAAGGGATTAATATGAAATAGCCGGTCATGGGCACAAAAATTGATCATGGGGCAGTTATCAGGCAATGATGCCTTTGAAGTGCCTTGGTGTCTCGACAACAGCTAACCAGGATTCTCAGTGTTGTGCGGCGCTCCGATTCAGTTTGAAATGCAGCAGTTGGGGTAGTCCAGTGGCAAGCAGGTGTCAAGCTGCGGTGAAACTGGAGGATGCTGGGATTCAAGGCGTTAATTTAACATTGCAGAGCATGGAGTTCACAAGGCTCAGTTTAACAGTCAAGGCTGTGTGATTGGCAGAGTTGAAGGTCTTTCTCCAGAACCAGGTCACCCCAATATGACCTGGGGATAGTTAGGGGACAGAGCGTGCCTCTGCCTTGGATTACCTGTCTTCACCTTACAACTGGAGTACCTTGGAAAGGACTGCTCTCCCAACAGGGTCCAACGTAATCTTCTTGAAGGCTTGAAGTCCAGGGGTGATTTAAAGAAGGAATGGGAGACACCTTCTTTTAATGGAAAAAACCTACATGTGTTTGGATAAAATCAAACCTACACAAACGTTCCAATTGCTGTTTTTGTAATAAGTGGACTCTGCCTTCTGACATCACACCCAAAGTGATCTGTGTTAAAGGAAGTGCAGGGGGCTAGATGAAGAGAGGAGTTGGTACCTTCCTCCAGCTGGTCTGAGCTCCATCTGCCTTCAATAACCCCACTCCCTTGCCTTGTCATTCACATAAAAGGCCCGTTTGTTGTGCATAACCCTGCTGTGAGGATAGTCTTTTTGTGAATGGTGTGCCCTTCAAAGGAACAAAGATTCCCCAGGGCTAAAGTCTTTCTGGGAGAAGCCGAGGCAGCCTGACTGGGGGAATACAGATAAAACTTCCACAGGTGAATATAGCTCACAGGGCTCACACATAGTTTTTGGAACAGATGTTCATATCTTAAATGCAGCCCCTGCTCCACAGAGACTTGTCTGTCACTGCTACTGTCAAGAGGGCAACCATGACCCCTGATCCTGCTTTGTGCTACTGGACGGTAGGAGCTGCAGATCACAGTCCTTTTCTAGTATTCCCACCACCTCGGTTTGTCCATGGAGTTGATAGACGATTTTCAATTTCTGGACCTAGGTTATGGTGTTCACCACCATTGACCATTCAAAGCCTGACGTCATTCTCATCTTTAGGAAGGCCCTAAAAATATAATTGTTATGTTAATGGACGTGTCTATTATCTTTTCTTCTTGTTACAAGTGCTAGGGATAGAGGTCTGTTTCAGAACTTAGAAGGTCTGCGCTTGGATGCAGTTAATACTGCCTGAAGTGTGATAGAAATACATCAAATCAAACCAGGTTACTGATTCAGTCGGATACAAGTATACTATGCTTTTGGTATAGAGCTTGGTATTTTGCACTGTTTTACTTGATGTGCCTAATATTTGAATCTAGCTGCGCTGTATTTTGCACTGCATTCCCTGATGTGCCTGATATTTGAATCTAGCTGCGCTCTATTTTGCACTGCATTCCCTGTTGTGCATGACAAATGCTGACTTCTCATTGTGCCGCCCTGGTCACTATATGATTGATATTGTTTAGTCAATGCTAGGCATCTGCACACTCTGTACACTCAGGTCACCTTATGTTTGCTGACATTTAGCCAAATCTAGGCACTTGTATTCATTGTGCCACTTTGGTCACTGATACCACAGTCCTATCTAATGAGACCCAATCTTGACTCGTGTGAACAATTTCGTAGGTATCCTACTCAGGTAGCTAGTACTACCATTATGCAGGTCAGTGTGCTCCTTCTATTATACTACACTCTAGCCCTACGGGCTGCCCCAGTCACTCAGTTACCCACTGCAACAACCTTCCCCCTTTGGGCTAAACCCGATCAGCCACCTAATAGTCTGGCCTGCCTGAACCTACACCACCAGGCACTGCCGACTGAGACTGTGACCCCTATAATGAGCCCTCAGCAACCACTGCAGGTTTACATTACTCCAGTAACCATATTAACCAATACCTTAATGACCCAGCTCTGTGGCTGGAACACTTCGCCAGGAAACCAACACCAAACCAACCCTACCCCCTCCTTCTTAGAAACAAGAGACTAGCCACTAGATTCCGCCTATGACACTCCCGCAACAACGCCACCAAGCAAACTTCACATGCACCACCTGGCTCATCCCCATCTACCACTACATGCAAATCCACTACCACAGGGTTAAACTGCCTGTGTTCAAGGGTGCCCTTATCAACGCTAGATCTCTCACAGCACACGCATTAGACATTGCTGACCTCATCACCACCTCAGACCTTGACTTCGTCGCTATATCCGAAACTTGGCTACATGCCGCATCTGGCCCCTCACTATCCTTGGCTTTACCGCCCGACTACGGCATCAGGCGATGTGACCGTACCACTGCCCAATCCAGAGGCGGTGGCGTGGCCTTCATCCATAAAAACTCTTGACCTAAGAGTGGTATCCGACTCCAAACTCGAATCAGCTGAATCGCTGTCAGTCAAACTATAACTAACGCCTAACCAAATAGCCACCCTCCACCTTATCTATAGGCCCCCACGTCCGGCACCGACCTTTGTCAGTGAAATATCCACCCTCCTTGACAAAACTAAAAGTAACTCACAAACAATCATACTAGACGACCTTAACTTAGGTCTTGGTGACCCAAAAGATCCAGTAGCAATAGATCTGGAAAATGTTCTAACTGACCTCGGCCTCACCGTGTACATTCAAGAACCTACCCATATCAAAGGCAGGACCCTTGACTGGTTAGCGGGCTCTAACTGCAATATCAAGGTTCTCGACAATACCCCTTGCTTATGGTCTGACCATCATATCATAACTTTTAATTTTGAAGCAACCCTGCAAGCCCCGACACTGATAGCCCCAGCACTCCCTACTAGAAGTAAAAAGGACATAACCAAGGAGAAACTCCTCCCTCTGTTACTCCCTTCCCTCAATGCGGCCACCACCAACACCTGCTCTGATCCCACCTCCCTAGCAGACACCTATAACCAAACTATGCGCACGGCCATAGACTCCATAGCACCCATCAAACTTAGAAAGGCCAAACCACGAGCACATCTTAATTCATGGTTCACCCCACAGTTAAGAATGCTCCGCAAAGCTAAACGCTGTGCTGAAAATCGCTGGAAAAGTCACCCTTCTGATGAGCATAAAGATGGTTTCCTTCTTACCTCACTCACCTACAAAGATGCTATCATCAAATCAAAAAAAGAGTCTCTTAACAATCGTATTCTGCAAGCTGATTTGAACACAAAGGAACTCTTCAGAATCCTAAAAGAGCTAGAAACTCCAGTCTCCCCCAGACACTTGCACGAAAGATAGTAAATGGTGTGCTAACATTCAAGCAGCCTTACTGAATCACCAGACGACCGTCGCCTCCGCCACTCCGGAACACATGTCTGCCAACCGGCTCAGAAACGGCTATCCAGCCCACTGGCACTTACTGGGTAGGACCAGTTCACCATTCTTTAAGCTCATGAAAAAACTCAATTGGCCTTGAAAAAGACTAAGGTTGAAACGCGCGTCGGCTGTGTAAAGTGTCAATATGTTAAAACTGGCACCTCTATGTCTAAGTGTATTTCATTAGTGCTGAATAACTAAAGAAATAAAACTAACCACTTGTCTAACACAAAACAAACCTGACATCCATTACCTGACAAAGCTGCCATACTAACAAATACCGGACTATCCAATCCCGCCAGCGCCTAGAGGTCCACAGTTTGTCAAACCCCACAATTTGTCTTCACAATCAGGAACCCTGGAGTTGGTTCCTTGACAAACCAGGACTCAGGCTGCAGGTTTGACAAAGGAATTAAACTAACCAGAAGTGCGCAGGAGTGAGGGAGTTCCGCCTTTCAAAAACTCCACCCATGCTCTAACATTCAAGCAGCCTTACTGAATAAAATCTCTACACTACAATCTAAAATTAAAGACAAGCAGGACAGTTTGAATCTCGACAACCGCTCACTCGCCCCTGCTAGGGCCCTCCCTCTAGACACTGCTAACACCAAACCATTTGCCTTCTCACTGCTCACCATTACCGAGGTAGAAAATATCATCCTAAGAATTAAACCATCCAACTGCCAAGGTGACCCTTGACCAGCTCCCATCATTAAGGACTCTGCACATGATCTGGCCCCATTCATTACTGCCTTCATCAACTCCTCCTTTAAAACAGGTATTGTCCCGGACAACCTTAAGGACGCTTGGGTGATCCCACTGCTCAAAAAACCATCCCTTGACCCAAGCATACCTACTAACTTCCGACTTATCACCAGAAGTACCATTTTTGCTTAAGATTTTAGACCGCACAGAATACCTTCAGATCCAAGATTACTTGGAATCTAACAATCTGCTAGGTCTACGACAATCCGGATTTCGTCCCAGACACGGGACAGAAACTGCTTTAATAGACCTAAAAACCCAAATTGAGGTATTGAAGGACCAGGGTAAACTAGCAATGCTACTAGTCCTCGACCTCTCTGCCGCATTTGATTTGGTCAACCACCAGATCCTATGCAGGCATCTCATCCTCTGCTGCGGCCTGGATCAAATCCTTTTTGAGCAACAGATCCATGAGGGTCTTGGCCCCATCCGCAGGTGCCGAGCCCTCCCCTATTCACTGCAGCGTACCTCAGGGATCTTGCGTGTCACCTACACTTTATAACATTTTCACGAAACCACTCTTTGATGTGCTTGACTATCTGGGTGTCTCATACACCAACTATGCGGATGACACCCAGATACTCATTCCCATCACAGGTGATTATCTAGCTGACACCAAGGCCCTTAACGACGTCTACCTGGTCGTCCAAGCCTGGATGGCCCAACACCAGTTATGCCTAAATGACGACAAGACGGAGCTCCTCATCCTGGGCACCTCACAACGCCTGAGCAAACTAGAGCCGTCCTATCAGTCATTTACCATAGACGGTAATACCATACGAGTCTCGAAAGATACCAAAACGTTAAGTTTTTACCTTGACACCACCCTATCCTCATCTCGACAAATAAATGCTGTCAGATCTGCCTCTGCATACACGTGTAAACTTATTGAAGCTTGCAGACCGTTCCTTACCACCCCTAACAGTGTCACACTTGCTAGAACTCTCATTATGGCCAAAATTGATTATTGTAGTGCTCTTTACTTAGGTACTAGCCAAAAGAAACTGAATAAACTCCAAACAACACAGAACAATGCCATTCAAGCTGCCCTAAACATCCCCCGCAACCACCACATTTCAGAATCCAGAACCAACCTAAAGTGGCTACCTGTCAAGCAGAGAATCTCACTAAAAACACTTGCCTTCACGCACAAATGCTTGGCTAACAAGGCCCCTATCTACCTCTGCAGTCGGCTGTCTCGCCACTCGACCTCCTGACCTCTAAGAACTGCCCAGACCCACTGTCTATCGATCCCTAGATTTAATCTTCAAAAAGCGGGGGGCATCAGCTTCCCTGTCCTAGCCTCTACACATTCAAGGCCAAAACCAAATCTTGGCTTTTTGACCAGCACTAAGACATGCTCTGCGCCCTTGACTTACATACTCTGGCCCGCTGACCGCCGTTACTATTCTCTCTACACCCTAGAGGTATATCTACTGTTAAGCATAGCGGCATTGTAATTACTGTAATGTTTGTAGATAGAAACACTGTTAGTATTCTGTCAATGTAATTTGTATGTCTGTATATATGCATTATTGTAACTTTGTACAAATTGCGCCCTGTTGCCTCCGGTCCTAATGGCTTGCACGTTATAAATAAAACAAATACAAAGGGGAATCTGATAAGCAGATTACCCTTTCTGAGATGGAATTACCCACATCATTTTATTAGTTAAGACAAATCAAAAACCCAGGGTTTACACACACTTTCCAGATGGCAATTTGTCACACCTACACATTTTAGATTAGAAAAAGAAATGAATGGTAGCCTAAGGCGTCAGTCTTAAACTATAGGTGGAATGACAGAGATATGAAAATATAAGCAGGATGGGTCTTGTTGTTAAGTATTGTGGGTGTATGTCTTTCCTTCTGGATGCTGTTTCACAGTATTGATGCATAACAATGCCATACCTGTTTCCTAGTCTTCTCTTTCTAGAACGTGTAAACTTGTATTTGTACATTCTTGTGATGTTTACAATTCTGGAATTGTCACAATTGACTAGATAATTGGATAGGTGAGTTGGTGCTGGTGTGGATTTAGCCTTTGCTAGAATGCAAGATGTTTCACAAATGATTTGGTCCCGGATAAGCAGGAGGTTATAAAAAAAGATGTAATTGTTCACATGTGTTAGCTGAAACCAATATGGCCAGTTTTAGCAATGTGAGTTCTTTAAACAATAGGTTGCTTCAGTGACTATTTGTGTTATGGACCCTTCAAGATTCTTGCAGGATGAATGTTTCCTTTGCTTGTCTTCCAAGGAGCACACGGTCAGTCTTGGTGTAATGTATCCTTAAATCGATGCTCGACATCAGATGAGTGGCAGACAGCATTTCAGCAGTATGATGTCTTCGGCACAACTGACCCTTAGGTATAATTGCTTGTCACCCAAGTATTGATCGAATAAAGATGTCAGGGTCATTGGAGAGAGCTTCTCAAGGCCCCATGTACAGATTTAAAATGAAATGGTGATAGAATGGAAACTTGGGGATGTCTGACATGACCACAGACACATCTATCTGAATGTTCTCATATAGACCAACCTGTCCAATCGTTAAGAGGTGGAGCAGTTGAGCCAGGAGCCCGGGTACCCAAAACATGTTGCTAGTAGTGTGTGTAGAGTCATCTAGTCCACTGTGGCAAAGCATGCGTGAGGTTTGCATAGGGTCTGGGTCTTATAGCTGGTATTCTTGTTTCGTGATATAGAGAGTAAACATCTAAAGTGACAAACACGCAAGATGATGTAGAGATATAAATGGAAAATGTTTCAAAGCTCAAAACGAAAACAACTTCCACGTACAGGACAGTTGCCCTGCTCAGCTACCATTGGATACAATATAAGTCTGTCTGCAGGGCGACTTGAAATGTGAGTGGAACACAGCAAGGTATTTATGTGTTTCTCAACTGTAGATCATTATGAAAAGGTAAGGTCTAATGCATGTTCAATTCTACTCTAGGTATCACTTGTATGGCATGAATGTTTTTCGTTTACGCGTTACCACCGTAACGGGGATCAACACAGAAGCAACTGTTTTCCAAAAGGAAGGAAATTATGGTAACAATTGGAATTTTGGACAAGTAACATTAAATAAAACCACCAATCTTACGGTAACAACATTTTTTATTTTCTTTCAATGCATTACATTGTGTATGATTCGTAATGATCTGTAATTGTCTTTATCACACTTACGATCAAAGTGTATGCTGATATTGCAGGCTTCCTTTGATATTAATGAGTGCTCATGGACACTCAAACGTAGTTCTTTGTTTTCTTGCTGGTTACAGCCAGCAGCTCAGGATAGGACATATACGGAATATTGCATATTAATTCATTTCAAACTTAACAGTTTACTGAAAGAATATAAGAATCGGGAGGGAGGAGAGGGGTCGAAGTGGGGAGAAAGGAAATCAAATCGTACAGCACAAAAAAAAAAAAGGGAACAGCCATCTAGTTTCATTCACATTTAAAAGTTAATTTGTAAATGCCAGCATTCTATATTAAACCAACCCCTGTCATTAAAATGGCAGTACCATCTTCTTGTAAATAATGAAGTCTCCACAAATATACACACGTTCCCAGCTGACTATGATTATGCAGAAAATTCACATTTTCGTAAGGCACGGTATATGTTGTCTTTATTAGTGTTTGCATTGGACTGGGGGTGGAGAGTCTAACCTCTAATTCTGGGAAACCAATGCTCTTACCACAGAAGGGATCAAAAACACTATTGTCTGAAAAGAATAAACATCATTCAACTCTCTCTTAAATTGACAAATTCAATGAAGCTCTGCAGTGAAGGGCATGTTTACTGTGACATCTGAAAGTACATGTTGAGACTATGCTTGACAAATAGAGTGCAACGATAGACAAGAGACATAACCTGATCATTTGCGTGAAAGTTTGATTAATGCCTAGCACAGAAAGTCCCACTCTACAGGGACACGTAGTGCAATCTCTTTGAAATGTAGCACACTTTTGTATGAAACAATACAGCACTGTTTTGGATACGTGCAAATGTAGAGTGTCATTCTGCATACATATTTCCATCCCAATATTCACGCTTGGGCGCACATTGAATGAAGCATCCTCTATCCTCTAAATCGACAAGGAGAGTACACACCTTCAAAATAAACGCAGCTGCTTTGCCTCATTCATCCATGAATACAGGCGAAACAAACAGCAGATAAACTGTTCAGTAGAGCTCACCATCTACCAATGTTTAAAAAAACAGCTATTTTGAGATATTGGGGGTCATTCCGAGTTTGGAGGCAGCCATGGTGCTATTGCCTCCAAACCCAGGTCCGGGGTCTCTGAATGGGGACTTGCCGGGTCATTCCAACCTTGGAGGACCCGGTAAATCCCCATTCAGAAAACCATTCCCCATTCCCATTTGAGCCCCATCGGGCTCAATGGGGAAGGAGCTAATAACGGGCCCGCAATTTGGGAGCCCGTTATTAGCTTCATGGCCCCTTAACGGGTCCCGCTAAGACAGGCTGGTAAAACCAGCGGGTCCTGGTGGGACCCGCTAAGGGACCTCATAATAGGGCGGTAGGGGGTTAACGACACCGGCATCCTTACCAATGCCGGGGTCGGAATTACCCCCATTGTGTTCCATTTGAAAATTTGAAAATGATTGAATGCCTCTACTCGCACTAACAGACTCTTTTCAATAACTAGTGTAGCTATGCAGTGTGGTGGACTATTTTTTCTCCCCAAAGAGTAATACGCATTTGACATGTGTTGAACCAAAATCACATGATGTCCAACACAGACCATATCTGATGGGAGGCAAGATGGTGGTTGAGTGGGTTAGCATGTACCAGGGGAAGACTTCAAAGAAAACGCTGCTTAGATGAAGGAGAATGCTGGAAGCATAGCAACTGAACATTATCTGAAATGTAACCACACAATGAACCAGTTTCCGCTCCCTTTTGGGTCCTTCTGCTAGGGGGACAGTGAATGCTTCAGAAGGCGAGGTAGCTGTGATGTCAATCCAGCTTATTAGAAGTTTGTATATGAATGAGCACCCACAGTGCAGGCGTATGGACATAGACATATGGGGACATGATGGCACACTTCACAGAGCCCACACAGATGAGCAATGGCAGAACTGGGCTGAAAGTGAAAGTGTTGAGGCATCAGTTCTAGTTGAGAAGAGAGATATTTCTTCACGGCGAGCACTCACCAGGGTTTCAGAATTATTCTGAAACTGAGATTATAGAGGTGGTTCAACATCAATGAGTATGGACTGTGTGAGGGAAGTATCAGGCTTGTGACAGACCAGGGGCTAAACCTCTGGAAGAAACAAGCAGTATTTTGTCCCCTGAGCAAGTTAGAGAGAAGCAATGTGTGACTCTCAAATTGCCAACTATCACAATGTACAACATAACAAAAGGTGCCTGGCATCAGCATATAGCCCTTTCTCTGAAACAAACATTAGTGCTTTCCATAACCCTTAGCACAAAGTGTGTGGTAGTGATTGGAGCCGCCATAATGTAATTCCCCCTATAATTCTCCCAATTCCCAGATCCTTGTTGCAGAGTAGATACAATGGATCTATTTGAGAGAGAAAGAGAAAGAGAGGGGGGGAAAAAGAGAAAGAGAGAGTGAGAGAGAGAGAGGGGGAAGGGGGAGGGAGTCAGCAATTGCAATTTGATGAAATAGAACCTGTCCGGAACTGGCAAGTAGTAGAAGTGAAGGGAGGATACCACAATGTTTTGCCTTGTAAGACCAACCCCCCACTTCACCCCGACTAACCAAGTCTACTGTAAAATCTCCTACGACCTTACACTAAATACATAAATCCCCCACACCTGTCCACCACAGGCCAAGCCTTATGCACAACAACACTAATCAAGCTATGCCCATACTTTTATTGTTAGTGAAGGCACACTCTCAATGCAACATGTAATATCCAACAGTTCCAATAATGAGGACGCTCCGCATCTGGGGAATAAAGCTCTGAGATAAATTGCAAGTATAATAAACTTTATATAAGATTGTAATGCAAGTAAAGAACACTGCTGCCCGAGAGAGCTCTGCCAAACAATACACAGGCAGGACATGTTAAGGAACAAATACGTCACTTGTGACAAGGGGCTATAGATACACAAATCTGGATAATAATTGGAGAAACAGAATGATACAGTTAGTTCCATACTGAATGCCCAAATTGGATTGGATGCTGCTCTGATTGCTCCCATAGCATGTGGGCCGGCTGGGCTCATCTTCAGGGTGAAGGTCAGGGCATAACAAGACACACATCTATCTGACTAAACTAAGAAACAGGAACTGATAATATGAGAATAATGGTGCACATACAATCCTATATGAATAGGGGTGCTTAGGTGGAATGAGCTAATTTAGGGGCCAATTCATAGAATTCGGCGCACAAGTGGCGCACGCGGCTGGCGCACAGTGTGCGCGTGCGGTAGTCTGCGCCAGCCGCGTGCGCCGAAACACATTCAGGCGCACAGCGTATTCATGGATTCCAACATCCACAACCAGCCGTGGCGCAGAGTGGCGCAGCGACCCTGCAGCAGCGTCAGTTACGCCCCCAAGAATGCCCCTTGCGCAGGGAAAAGCCATCAAAATCCCCAATCCAGCGCAAAGGGCAGCAGCAAACGCAGAGCGGGGAGCGTGTATTTCAGGGGTGTGCGGGTGTCCCCACACGCGATAGGCCTGGGTACGTGTATTACAGGGGTGCGCGAGAAAATCTACACGCGATTGGGCTGGGTACGTGGATTTCAGGGGTGCGAGAAAATCTACACGCGATTGGCCTGGGTACGTGTATTACAGGGGTGCGCGAGAAAATCTACACGCTATTGGGCTGGGTACGTGGATTTCAGGGGTGCGCGAGAAAATCTACACGCGATTGGGCTGGGTACGTGGATTTCAGGGGTGCGCGAGAAATTCTACACGCGATTGGCCTAGGTACGTGGATTTCAGGGGTGCGCGAGAAAATCTACACGCGATTGGCCTGGGTACGTGGATTTCAGGGGTGCGCGAGAAATTCTACACGCGATTGGGCTGGGTACGTGGATTTCAGGGGTGCGCGAGAAATTCTACACGCGATTGGCCTGGGTACGTGGATTTCAGGGGTGCACGAGAAAATCTACACGCGATTGGGCTGGGTACGTGGATTTCAGGGGTGCGCGAGAAATTCTACACGCGATTGGCCTGGGTACGTGGATTTCAGGGGTGCGCGAGAAATTCTACACGCGATTGGCCTGGGTACGTGGATTTCAGGGGTGCGCGAGAAAATCTACACGCGATTGGGCTGGGTACGTGGATTTCAGGGGTGCGCGAGAAATTCTACACGCGATTGGCCTGGGTACGTGGATTTCAGGGGTGCGAGAAAATCTACACGCGATTGGCCTGGGTACGTGTATTACAGGGGTGCGCGAGAAAATCTACACGCTATTGGGCTGGGTACGTGGATTTCAGGGGTGCGCGAGAAAATCTACACGCGATTGGGCTGGGTACGTGGATTTCAGGGGTGCGCGAGAAATTCTACACGCGATTGGCCTAGGTACGTGGATTTCAGGGGTGCGCGAGAAAATCTACACGCGATTGGCCTGGGTACGTGGATTTCAGGGGTGCGCGAGAAATTCTACACGCGATTGGGCTGGGTACGTGGATTTCAGGGGTGCGCGAGAAATTCTACACGCGATTGGCCTGGGTACGTGGATTTCAGGGGTGCACGAGAAAATCTACACGCGATTGGGCTGGGTACGTGGATTTCAGGGGTGCGCGAGAAATTCTACACGCGATTGGCCTGGGTACGTGGATTTCAGGGGTGCGCGAGAAATTCTACACGCGATTGGCCTGGGTACGTGGATTTCAGGGGTGCGCGAGAAAATCTACACGCGATTGGGCTGGGTACGTGAATTTCAGGGGTGCGCGAGAAATCCTACACGCGATTGGGCCTGTGCGAGTGGGGCAGTGTATTACGTAGGTGTGCGGGAAGTTGAAGAGGTGAATTGCCAGTGTGGGTCCTCCCAGGTCTCCCCTCTACCCCCTCCACGACCTCTGCAGGCAGCCCACACCACAGGGGACTACCCTGCACCCCTGGTCATGTCCCGCAGGCAGCCCATCCACCATGGGCATGCCCCCCAGCCAAGCCACATGTCCCCTTGCACCCCCAGCCCCCAGCACCGTGGGGCACCTGCCAGCAGGCCCCCAACCATGTCCCACTCATGTCCCCTTGCACCCCCACCCCTCCAGTCACCAGGGGCAGCCTCCACCAGGCCCCCACCCATGTCTCCCACCACCCCCACCCCTCCAGTCACCAGGGGCAGCCTCCACAAGGCCCCCACCCATGTCTCCCACCACCCCCACTCCCCCAGTCACCAGGGGCAGCCTCCACCAGGCCCCCACCCATGTCTCCCACCACCCCCACTCCCCAGTCACCAGGGGCAGCCTCCACAAGGCCCCGACCCATGTCTCCCACCACCCCCGCCCCCCAGTCACCAGGGGCAGCCTCCACAAGGCCCCCAACCATGTCTCCCACCACCCCCACCCCCCAGTCACCAGGGGCAGCCTCCACAAGGCCCCCAACCATGTCTCCCAGCACCCCCACCCCTCCAGTCACCAGGGGCAGCCTCCACCAGGCCCCCACCCATGTCTCCCACCACCCCCACTCCCATGTCTCCCACCACCCCCACCCCCCAGTCACCAGGGGCAGCCTCCACCAGGCCCCCACCCATGTCTCCCACCACCCCCACTCCCCAGTCACCAGGGGCAGCCTCCACAAGGCCCCCACCCATGTCTCCCACCCCTCCCACCCCCCAGTCACCAGGGGCAGCCTCCACAAGGCCCCCACCCATGTCTCCCACCACCCCCACCCCCCAGTCACCAGGGGCAGCCTCCACAAGGCCCCCACCCATGTCTCCCACCACCCCCACCCCCCAGTCACCAGGGGCAGCCTCCACAAGGCCCCCAACCATGTCTCCCAGCACCCCCACCCCTCCAGTCACCAGGGGCAGCCTCCACCAGGCCCCCACCCATGTCTCCCACCACCCCCACCCCTCCAGTCACCAGGGGCAGCCTCCACAAGGCCCCCACCCATGTCTCCCACCACCCCCACTCCCCCAGTCACCAGGGGCAGCCTCCACAAGGCCCCCACCCATGTCTCCCACCACCCCCACTCCCCCAGTCACCAGGGGCAGCCTCCACAATGCCCCCACCCATGTCTCCCATCACCCCCACCCCCCAGTCACCAGGGACAGCCTCCACAAGGCCCCCACCCATGTCTCCCACCACCCCCACTCCTCCAGTCACCAGGGGCAGCCTCCACAAGGCCCCCACCCATGTCTCCCACACCCCCACCCCCCAGTCACCAGGGGCAGCCTCCACAAGGCCCCCCACCCATGTCTCACACCACCTCCATCCTTCCAGTCAGCAGGGGCAGCCTCCATAAGGCCCGTTACCATGTCTCCCACCACCCCCACCCCCAGCAGGCCCCCACTCATGTCCCCTTGCACCCCCACCCCCCAGCACTGTGGGGCACCTGCCAGCAGGCCCCCAACCATGTCTCTCACCACCCCCACCCCTCCAGTCACCAGGGGCAGCCTCGACAAGGCCCCCCACCATGTCTCCCACCACCCCCACCCCCAGCAGGCCCCCACTCATGTCCCCTTGCACCCCCACCCCCCAGCACTGTGGGGCACCTGCCAGCAGGCCCCCAACCATGTCCCACTCATGTCCCCTTGCACCCCCACCCTCCAGCAGGCCCCTACTCATGTCCCCCTGCACCCCCACCCCCCAGCACTGTGGGGCACCTGCCAGCAGGCCCCCAATCATGTCCCCTTGCACCCCCACCCCCCAGCAGGCCCCCACTCATGTCCCCCTGCACCCCCACCCCCCAGCACTGTGGGGCACCTGCCAGCAGGCCCCCAACCATGTCCCCTTGCACCCCCACCCCCCAGCACTGTGGGGCACCTGCCAGCAGTCCCCCAACCATGTCCCACTCATGTCCCCTTGCACCCCCACCCCCCAGCAGGCCCCTACTCATGTCCCCCTGCACCCCCACCCCCCAACACTGTGGGGCACCTGCCAGCAGGCCCCAACCATGTCCCACTCATGTCCCCTTGCACCCCCACCCCCCAGCAGGCCCCTACTTATGTCCCCCTGCACCCCCACACCCCAGCACTGTGGGGCACCTGCCAGCAGGCCCCCAACCATGTCCCACTCATGTCCCCTTGCACCCCCACCCCCCAGCACTGTGGGGCACCTGCCAGCAGGCCCCCAACCATGTCCCACTCATGTCCCCTTGCACCCCCACCCCCCAGCACTGTGGGGCACCTGCCAGAAGGCCCCCAACCATGTCCCCTTGCACCCCCACCCCCCAGCACTGTGGGGCACCTGCCAGCAGGCCCCCAACCATGTCTCCCACCACCCCCACCCCTCCAGTCACCAGGGGCAGCCTCCACAAGGCCACCCACCATGTCTCCCACCACCCCCACCCCCAGCAGGCCCCCACTCATGTCCCCTTGCACCCCCACCCCCCAGCACTGTGGGGCACCTGCCAGCAGGCCCCCAACCATGTCCCACTCATGTCCCCTTGCACCCCCACCCCCCAGCAGGCCCCTACTCATGTCCCCCTGCACCCCCACCCCCCAGCACTGTGGGGCACCTGCCAGCAGGCCCCCAATCATGTCCCCTTGCACCCCCACCCCCCAGCAGGCCCCCCACTCATGTCCCCCTGCACCCCCACCCCCCAGCACTGTGGGGCACCTGCCAGCAGGCCCCCACTCATGTCCCCCTGCCCCCAGGTCCTGACGAAACGCAATCATGGTAGTAATGGGCAGCATACCCAGCACAAACACCCAGCCAAGGATTGCATCCACCCACATAGTAGATGCAATTACATGATACAACCCCAATGGCAAGAATGTAAATGAACACATGTCCCTCACACACACATACACAATGGGTGCAAGTGAATGTCAAAACCCATATCATGACATGCATGAAACCAATGAGAAAATACCACAAATGTAAGAAATAAATAGATGTATTAAAGATGAAAATGAAGTAAAGAAATAAAACACACAACAATGGGGATGACAAAACAAATGGTCCATGTCCGAGAACTAATAGAAAAAATCAAAAAACAAAGGAATCCAAAAACTAATGTAGTCCAAAGCAAAATAATGGGGGGAAAAATAAGGAAAAACCATTGCCTCATGGTGAACACAAATATAAATCCAACAAATGTTTTCCAAACATCAAACTATGTACAAGAACATCCCAGGGTCCATGAGCCCAACACCATAAATTAAACCTACTACTACTAACTAATAATAAAAATATATACAGAAAAGTGGCCATTGTCCGAGCGGTCCAAAAAAAAGTTAAAAAATAAAGGAAACCTAACACTAACTAACTAAAGAACTATATACAATGGCAGCGGGCAAGTCCTGCGGCTCACTCTGTGATGTTGCCGGCCAGGGCATCCTCGAACTTCATGTCGATGTCCCGGAGGCGGGACTCTGTCCTGGCCCCGAGGTCTCGCAGGGACAACCCCGTGTCCACCTCAAACTCCCTGCGAGCTTCCTCGAGGCACTCAGCCCGCCTCAACGCCCGACGCATGGAGAACTCCGCCCTGACCATGGTGAGCCGCTCCTCTTCTGCCCGCTGCCGCTCCGCACCTATCCGCTGGACCAACTGCTCCCACACGGAAGACACTGCCATCCCAGGGTTCTCCTGCCCTCCGGCCGATGCCTGCCCCTCTGATCTTGATGGCCCCGAGCCATGATGCCTCCCACGTCGAGCCTGCTGCTGCCTCCGACGCCACTGCCTCTGCCAGCACGACGGCATCCAGGCTGATGGAATCCACCGATGCCGTCGTGCACGTGCCCTGCCAGATGATGCCGGCACATCCTCCATCTGCAGGGGGACAGTTGCTGGTGTGTCCACCCCTGCTGGACCTTCGACTCCCGACTGTGGCAGGGATGGGGTCCCCACCGAGCTGGCTGCGTTGGTCGGGGCAGGTCCACAGGGGGCCCTGGTGGCATCTGGGCCGGAAGACGGCATGGAGCACGACTGGCGCATAGCCACCACAGAGGAGGAGAGGGTCGCCAGAAGGCCACACACATGTAGGAAACCCCCGACCATGGCGGCTCCCAAATGGTTCACGTACGCACGGTGCTCTTCGTGATGATGTGCATGCTCCTCCCGGGAAGCATGCACCTCATCACGAATGCCAGCCGTGCGCATCGCGACACCAATCAGGACCCTCTCCACACGGCCAGGGGTCCCCTCGTCCGCAGGTAGAGGAGTGTCAGATGACATGGACATCTCCCCTACCTGCGGACGGGCCTGGGATGGGGCATCCCTGCTGGTGCATGGTGGTGCAGTCACAGTGTCAGGGACAGTGACATGCACAGGCACCTCCATGGCGACCTGTGCTGCCTCCTGCCCCTGGCCCTGGACTGCACCACTTGCACCAGCGGGGATGCCCCCACCAGGCCCCATGTGTGGCTCAGTAGCGGCCTCCTCCCCCTCTGTGGAAACCACCAACCTGGATGTCTCCACGCCGTCTTCCGCCGGTGCAAGCCCCTGTGGGGGCTCACCCACCCCTTCCGCTGCAGCCGTGGTGGCATTCCCGCCGCTCTGCTCCACAGCGCCTTCTCCGCCCTCTTCTTCACTTGCCACTGTGTAGAGGGAGACATAGAACACAAGCATCAGGGTACTGTACAATGGTCCCCTAGACAGGAAGCAACAGCAGATGAGTGGCACTGTCATACATCACTTCCATCATGTCCCTCCACAACACATGGGTCAGTGCAGGCAAAACACATACAGTAACAGTCATGGCGCATGCCATGGACATTGGCATACATGACCAGGGGACTCATGATTCATACAATGTTGGTTTTAAACTCACATGCATCATGGGTCTTGCCATCACATGCACACACCTCACCGTAGTTCCATCCATCTGGCCTCGTACACCACAGACGCAGTGGATACAAGGATGACTAGGCTGCATCAGTGAATCTGAACATTGTCACAGACATGTGTCATGCATCCATGGCAGTTACAAGTCACAGACATGCAAGTCAGACACAAGCACATGGACACCATACGTGTACATGGGACCAGCACCCATCCCTCACCCCCACCCATGTCCAGGAACAGAGACTGCCATGCTTCCAAGTGTCCATTCCGCACAGAGCCCCCCATGTTGCAATAGAACACATGCACCAACCATGTGGTTCACACATCACTGTACTCACATGCCTGACCATGATGTCCCTGCACACACACATACGTACATGGCCTATGTCACACATACAGGCAGGTATCAGACAACCAGCACACTGCAACATGCCCTGTCTCACACATTAATGCTTGGCCACTTACCGGCCAACTCCAGATCGGTCTGCCTCCAAAGGATCTGGGCGTGGAGCGCTGGGTCTACGCGTTCCAGGACCCTCATCTGGATGTCACTCAGGCGTGCCCGGCCCCCCTCCGCGAGGCGCCGGGCCTTATTGAGGGTCCTGGACCTCAAGTCCTCCCAGCGCTTCTTGATGTGCTTGATGTCGCGGGTTGCCACCCCCTCCACGTTGATGGCAACCACTACATCGTCCCAGATCCTCTCCCGTCCTTCCTTGTTGGCACGTGGTCTTCCGAAGAGGGCATCATAATGCCCCAGGACATGCTCCACCAGGACACCAACTTCCTTCTCAGCACAGCAACTGGACCCCTGCAGATGGCTGATGTGCAGGCACCAAATGGCAGGGCATGGTGGCAGCAGGCAGGCAGGCAGGCAGCAGCAGATGGCACGTGGGAGGCTGCTCGGGGCACTGGGGGGGCAGTGATTCGGCCTTCAGGGCAGGAGCGTGGTCTTCCGTGTGTATTCGCGTGGCCAGCTTGATACAGAGTGATTTGGCACGTGAAAAATCTGCACGTCAGCGTGTAATTCGAGGAAAGGCCCTTAGCGCGTAAGCGCGTCTGCACGCATACGCATTTTCATTGGACCAAAGGCCCTCAGCGCGTGAGCGCGTCTGTGACGTGTCGTGCGAGGGTGTATCCCTCATTGCACGTGATGACAGAACACACGTGGATTTCAACCAATCGTGTGTGAAAGTTCACGGCACCCCGGAACACACGTACCCAGGCCAATCGCATGTAGATTTTCTCGCGCACCCCTGTAATACACGTACCCAGGCCAATTGCGTGTGGAACTACCCACGCACCCGGAAACACACGTACCCAGGCTAATCGCGCGTGTAATGCGCCTAATCGCGCGTGAAAAACTGCACGTCCGCGTGTAATGCGCGTAATCGCGCGCGAAAAACTGCACGTCCGCATGTGACGTGACGCGCGCGTGCGTTTCCCTCAGCACGGGTTAAAGGTGAGCGGGCCCAGCAGTTCGCTGTACATGCCTTCCGTGGAGACCGACGTGTGTTGCTGCTTCCAGTTGTTTCGCGCGCCATCTACTTCACAGCTCTCAAGGACGTATCTCTTCTTTTGGCGGGGGTATTGGCTACGCGTGTTTTTCTGCATCGCGCTAGTCAGACGGTGAGTCGCAAACGCTCCTTTTCCCACTGCGGGTGCCCCTGTGTATTGCACCCATTTTCGATGTCATCGTAGCCTGCGTGTCCCACGCGTACGCGTTATTCGTGTTACTGGGTGCCACCGCGTACTGCGGGAGGTTAAATCCACGCACCTAGGCTGCAGGGTTGCGTGCACGGTTTTACTGCAGTTTTGGGGTGCCTGAGCGTTGCGTGACCCGTCACCACATCACCGGGGTCACATACAGCCTTGCAGGTGCAGGGGGGCTGTTAACATCTTGCTTCCCACCCCCTTCACCCCAATTGCCCAGGTCAATTGTGCTGTACACCTCCCATTGGCACCACTCCATCTGTGCCAGCACTATTACATCTGTGCCATGGTTGGGAGGCCACCAAAGGTGAGGGGCGCCTCAGCTGGGCGTATTCCTCGTGGCGGGCGTGGTCGGGGACGTGGCCGTGGTGACCAGGGAGTAGGGGGACTCCAGGGTGTCCAGGGCAGCCACAGAGGGGGAAGAGGCAGGGGTGCGCCACTTGAGCACAATGTTGTGCCATGTGTTGGTGCAGCCATGCCACCACCCCCTGTGGTTCCGGGGGATGCAGCTCCTGCATCTGGCACTGGCACCCGTATGACCCGGCAGTCCGTTCCATCGACTGCCACGGGCCCAAGGGTAGCGGTAGCTGCAGGTGCAGCTGTGGACACCGCCACACAGGCTCAGGGTCTGCCAGCGCAGGCTGCGTTGTCACTTGAAGAGCCCTTGGTAGATCTCCAACAGGCCAGGGGGGAAACCATAGGGGCACGCCGGGCTGCTCAGACCAAGACACGTGTCCCTGGGGCAGTCATGTCATCTGCTGCCCCGAACAGCCGGGTGTTGGCAAGTGCAGGGGCAGATGCACCCAACAGCACCCCGGTTGTGAGTCTGCCAACCAGGACCGTTGCGGTCAATGACCCTGCCACAGCTGATGTTGCTGTGCAGGGTCCATTAGTGGGCACCCAGCTGCCACTGACACAAGTCAGGCCTTTGGTCATCCCTCCACCTGCCACTCCCTCGGCTCAATCCACCGAACCCACTGACCATACTGGTCAGGGCGGCATTAGCCAGCCAGGGTCTGCGCCACAGTCCAAGAGGAGGAAGGTTGCACCTGCAGCACAGGCTGGGACCCCACACACAGCCACGACCTCCTGCACGTCGAAGAAGAAGCCTTTCTGTAAGCAGGAACTGGACTTTCTCGTGGACTACGTGCGGGGACACAGCCGTGACATGCTAGTGGGTGCCAATAGTCAGACTACGGCTGCCCAACGTGACACCCACTGGAAGCATGTTGCGGAACATGTCAGTTCATTCGGCCATGAGGTGCGCACGGCGCAGGAGTGCAAAAAGCGCTGGAATGACATCAAGCGCAGCACTAAGGCTAAGCGTGTCTCAAATTACAACTTGACTCTGGTGACTGGCGGTGGGCCTGCACCAGAGGAGGAAGAACTCACTCCGCATGAGGCTCTCGTTGCGGAGTTCATACCACCAGAATTGGTCGAAGGTGTGGGAGAGATGCTGGACTTTGATGCCCAGTCCAGTGAGTGTTGATGCGTAGTTGTTGAGGACGTGTGTGTTTCACTTGTGGGATGTGTTGTGCATGATTGCTGCTACATGTGACGTGTACATGGTTCTGATGTGTAAGTAATGCAATGCTACCGTCATGCATGTCTCCTCTGCCTGCATGCGGGACTCCATGTGGGCATGCTCCCTTGCCCCTCCTCCGCCACTCTGCACCCCAGTTCCACCTTTACACTGGTCTGCTACATTCTTGCCAATGTGTAGTTTCTTGTTCATGTGTCCTGTGTAGATGCTAACTTCCAGCTTAGAAACTGCCAGACATATGCCATGTGGTACAGCCTTAGTACTCGATGCAGGGTATCCCACTTGTACTGTGCATGGGTCAGATGTCCCGCAGGGACATGAGTGCCCATTCATGCTCCATGTGCATTGCACGCATGCCCCTATGTGTCCTTGACTGGATGATCACTGTAATATGAGTCCTTGGTTACATACATTGCCTGCCATATTATCGGCCTCCCCATGTCAACTGTGGCTCAGTCCTGCGTTGCACACATGTTTAGGCTCTGACAATCTGTGTGGCTCAAAGGCCTCAGCCTGTTCAATGGCCAATGACTCTGTCCAACTCTTGTCGTGTCTTCTTCACACGTGGCTGGCCTCCGGATCTTCCATCATGTGTCCTGCCCACTGTCCCAGCATCATTTGCAGTGTTGTAATTTGAATCACATTAAGCTGTTGATGCCAGTCAACACTGCTTGTCAATACACAGGTGTATGGGCAGCCTTTTGATACCATGCTAGGCATCCCTGCTTTGGTACTGGGGTGGAGGGGTGCTTGGCTGCTAGACATGGTACACATTGAATACACAATGCATGTGATGTCTGAATTTGACATTGCACTGCCTTCACATTTCCTGGCACACACCATGGAGTGCTTGTATATGTAGGTAGTGAGTGGCGTACACATTTTCAGCACTGCATAGACCCACTTCCATGCAAACTGCCACCTTTCAACAGGTCTGATCACAGTAGCTATTCAAAGTAGACCCAGCATGCATGCCAGGTCATATGTTGTGTGTCACATGTCTGCCGGATGCCTTTGCTGTCGGTGTGTGTGTGTGTTGTGTGCTTCTGACATGTGTAGTGACCATTTCCTCTCTATTTTTCAGGTGATGACGCAATGGATGCAGAGGATGGTGTTGTCATGCCAGACACAGGGTTGGTAAGACCACATCAACCCGGCACTAGTGGGGGTCGTGGGGTGGTAGGCCACGAAAACCCCCAAGTGCTGCAGTCCATCCTGTCTCTGGCTGCCTATGAGTCCAGCCTTGATGACGACTCGGACGTCCATGTTGAGTTAGATGAGCATCAAGTCCATGTGTCAGGGGTGAGTGATTCTGATGTGGACACTCCTCTGTCTGCGACACCTGCACTGAGGGATCAGACAGTCTTGGTTCCTCCGCCCGTGGTGGATCGGGACGCAGGGTCACCCTCCACACCAGTCACTGATGTGCCTGGGACATCACGTCGACGGGGGCATGTAGTCGTGCAGCCGCAGGCGGTGCCAACACAGCGAGGACCTCCGGTCCTTGGGTCCCGCAGGGGTCAAGCCCGGCAACGTGGTCGCCGCGCGCAACCGCTGTATACTGAGTGGGAGCAAGACATGACTGCCAATACCGAACGGCAGGGGGCAGCAATGGAGAACATCGCTGACAGCATGGAGCGTGTGGCCCGATCTGTGCTCCCCCCTTCTCCAGCAGCAGGCGGCACGGTCCACGGCCCGCTCGCTCAGGCTGGGCATGGCGGCCTCAGACAGGGCACGCCAGGCTGAAATGTCGTCTCTGCATCAAGCAATTGCTGCTCACGCAGAGGCGCACATGGATGCCCTGAGGGAGGAGTATGCCTCCCTCAGATCCACTCTGGGTGTCCTTATGATGTCCCAGAGGCAGCAGGCAGAGGGGAGGTTTGCACAGCTTGAGCGCACCATCTCGGCTGAGCTACAGGCTTGCCGGGAGGTGCAGCGGTTGTCCAGCCAGGCCTTGCAGGAGGAACTCTGTGTTACACGTGCTACCTTGCAAGAGGAAGCACGTGTATCACGTGAGGTTCTGCATGCAGACCTATGTAACATCGCCACACAGAACCAGGCTCACCTGTCCGGCAGACTTGCTGCCGACGAGGGGCAAGCTGCGGCTAGGTGTGGCCAGGCTACTGTGCCACGTCCTCCTTTCCGGGATGAGCCAGACTCGGACGACCATCTATCTCCCACATAGGTCGTGCTGTGCAGGCGTTGAGCCCATGGAGGTATTTTTTTTTGGCTCAGCATCATCGCATGTGTATGTTGAGCAGCACCCTGTACCTCCCCCTCCTGGGTGCCTCCCTTCCCCCCGGGTCGTATGTGGCCATTTTTGATTTTTCGTTTAGTTTAGTTAGTTAAGTTTCTGTTTGATAGTTAGTTTAAATAGGTAATGTAGGTTTTCCATAGTTAGTGTAATTAGTTAATAGTTGAGTTAGTTTAAAATTTGTAGTCTATTGTGCTTTCATGTGACAGTGCGGTGCCTTGTGGTTTTTGAAGGCATCCACTGGCTGTTCCAGCTGGGCCCTTCATGATTGTCTTGTGTATGTGTTTGCTGCTTGGGTTCCTTGACTCACATATGCCACTCCTGCCTCCCTTATCCATGGGCTCGCAAGGATGGTTCGGTGTTACAGAATTTTACACAAGGGCTTTGGACTGTCATATCTGTGGCATGTCTGGTGCTTTGTGACTTGTGTTGACACCCCTAGTGGGGATGATTTAGGTGTAATTGTCCACTGTTCAGCTTTTGCTAGATGGGGTGTGTCATGATTAATGTGGACATTGATTGCTATGCATTGTGTATTATGTCTCATTTCTTTCCTGTACACGTGCCTGTTGCAATTCATGCTGTAGATAGTGTTCCACACTTTGGAAGTCAAAGACGGACTGATGGTGTGATTTGTGATGTGACTCTCTGACATGGTCAAGTAATGAGATGCCTGATGAGACACACACAGATCACTTTGATGCATTAATCATTTGTTTCATGCACTTTCTGCAGGGGGATGAGGCACCAGAGCACCTTTGCCAGCAGACATGGCCCATTGGACGACGGATTTCCTGACCCGTTTGTTTGTGCCCACATGCACATGTGTGCACGAGCAGAGCCACAGTGATTGCAGACCCACATCCTAGAACTGCTGACATGTTCCAAGGAACTCCAGGCAAGGTGAGCATCACAGGGGGGCCACGACACAGCAAAGCTTGCACCAGGCGAGTTGCACATGCAGGCTTAGTCACAGCACTGAGGGTGAGCTTAGACGAATATTGGTGCTGAAGCACACAATGCAGCTCAGATGTGTTTGTGGACTGATGGCTGTTGATAGTAGGGTTGTCTGGGACACATGCAGGGGCAGTGGCACATACCCTGCGGTACACCAAGGTTCATTGAGGCACTTGTATCAACCATGTAGCCTTCCGAGACATGGAAAGGGGCAGCTCACAGGGACATACAGCAAGGGACATACTTGGGTGCAGTGCATGTCTATTCCACGTACTTCATGATAAATGCACTGCCAACTTTGTTTTGGTCATGGTGGTACGCAACTTGCTCTGTAGTCATGGTTTGCCATATGGGTCTGTCTGCTTACCCAGGGAACATTGCATGTTGTGTGAATTGTGACACATTGGTGTTCCATTTGCCACGCACCCACCAGCGCCTTACTTACTGCATTGACTGTGTATGACCCGTCACAGGGGTGATGTTATATATGGGTACGAAGCATCGAGCACTGATTGTCTGTTTGTAGAGTAGTTAGTTGCTATGGGGCATGTTTTGTGTTGTGTTTTCGTGTAATTGGCACATACAGGTTGTTGACTGTGTCTCTCTTTGCAGCATTGGAGTGCTCCTGTAACCGGCCCTGAGAGTGCGCAGGCAGGAGGCCAGCACTCAAAACCAGAGCTAAGTGTCTTGTTGTTTTCCTTACAAACTGCCCTGCATAGGCTTGCTGGGGAGTGTACTGATGCATGGATGTATGTGTGGTCCTATTTGGTATGTTTTTTTCCCTATTCACCCGTGATCCTATGCAATTATGAAACCTGTACCCTCTACCCGGTGTTCCTGCTTCCCGTGCCTATCCAAGCAACGTTCCCTGACCCTCTTTCCCCACTGGGGTTGCGGATGCCTGTGTAAGCCCCGAACTTGCAGGCGCCAAAACCCTAGAGGAGGTGGTTGGTTCGTACCACTCGTGAGCCTGGACTACAGAAGGCCATGACAATGATGTCCAAGTTTGTTTGGATTGTGTATGTGTTCATGCAGGTTGTACATTTTCGTGCATTCCCTAGTTTCATGTGTCATTCCTCCTCCCCTCACCTGCCACTCATTCCAGTCATCCAGTGTGTATACTGGAGGGGTGGGGGTGGTGGGAGACATGGGTGGGGGCCTTGTGGAGGCTGCCCCTGGTGACTGGAGGGGTGGGGGTGGTGGGAGACATGGTTGGGGGCCTGCTGGCAGGTGCCCCACAGTGCTGGGGGGTGGGGGTGCAGGGGGACATGAGTGGGGGCCTGCTGGGGGGTGGGGGTGCAAGGGGACATGGTTGGGGGCCTGCTGGCAGGTGCCCCACAGTGCTGGGGGGTGGGGGTGCAGGGGGACATGAGTGGGGGCCTGCTGGGGGGTGGGGGTGCAAGGGGACATGGTTGGGGGCCTGCTGGCAGGTGCCCCACAGTGCTGGGGGGTGGGGGTGCAGGGGGACATGAGTGGGGGCCTGCTGGGGGGTGGGGGTGCAAGGGGACATGGTTGGGGGCCTGCTGGAAAGTGCCCCACAGTGCTGGGGGGTGGGGGTGCAAGGGGACATGAGTGGGGGCCTGCTGGGGGGTGGGGGTGCAAGGGGACATGAGTGGGACATGGTTGGGGGCCTGCTGGCAGGTGCCCCACAGTGCTGGGGGGTGGGGGTGCAAGGGGACATGGTTGGGGGCCTGCTGGAAAGTGCCCCACAGTGCTGGGGGGTGGGGGTGCAAGGGGACATGAGTGGGGGCCTGCTGGGGGGTGGGGGTGCAAGGGGACATGAGTGGGACATGGTTGGGGGCCTGCTGGCAGGTGCCCCACAGTGCTGGGGGGTGGGGGTGCAAGGGGACATGGTTGGGGGCCTGCTGGCAGGTTCCCCACAGTGCTGGGGGGTGGGGGTGCAAGGGGACATGAGTGGGACATGGTTGGGGGCCTGCTGGCAGGTGCCCCACAGTGCTGGGGGGTGGGGGTGCAAGGGGACATGAGTGGGACATGGTTGGGGGCTGCCCCTGGTGACTGGGTGGTGGGGGCGGTGTGAGACATGGGTGGGGGCCTTGTGGAGGCTGCCCCTGGTGACTGGGGGGTGGGGGTGGTGGGAGACATGGGTGGGGGCCTGGTGGAGGCTGCCCCTGGTGACTGGAGGGGTGGGGGTGGTGGGAGACATGGGTGGGGGCCTTGTGGAGGCTGCCCCTGGTGACTGGAGGGGTGGGGGTGGTGGGAGACATGGGTGGGGGCCTGGTGGAGGCTGCCCCTGGTGACTGGAGGAGTGGGGGTGGTGGGAGACATGGGTGGGGGCCTTGTGGAGGCTGCCCATGGTGACTGGAGGGGTGGAGGTGGTGGGAGACATGGGTGGGGGCCTTGTGGAGGCTGCCCCTGGTGACTGGGTGGTGGGGGTGGTGGGAGACATGGGTGGGGGCCTTGTGGAGGCTGCCCCTGGTGACTGGAGGGGTGGGGGTGGTGGGAGACATGGGTGGGGGCCTGGTGGAGGCTGCCCCTGGTGACTGGAGGGGTGGGGGTGGTGCGAGACATGGGTGGGGGCTTGTGGAGGCTGCCCCTGGTGACTGGGTGGTGGGGGTGGTGTGAGACATGGGTGGGGGCCTTGTGGAGGCTGCCCCTGGTGACTGGGGGGTGGGGGTGGTGGGAGACATGGGTGGGGGCCTGGTGGAGGCTGCCCCTGGTGACTGGAGGGGTGGGGGTGGTGTGAGACATGGGTGGGGGCCTGGTGGAGGCTGCCCCTGGTGACTGGAGGGGTGGGGGTGGTGGGAGACATGGGTGGGGGCCTTGTGGAGGCTGCCCCTGGTGACTGGAGGGGTGGGGGTGGTGGGAGACATGGGTGGGGGCCTTGTGGAGGCTGCCCCTGGTGACTGGGTGGTGGGGGTGGTGGGAGACATGGGTGGGGGCCTTGTGGAGGCTGCCCCTGGTGACTGGAGGGGTGGGGGTGGTGGGAGACATGGGTGGGGGCCTGGTGGAGGCTGCCCCTGGTGACTGGAGGGGTGGGGGTGGTGTGAGACATGGGTGGGGGCCTTGTGGAGGCTGCCCCTGGTGACTGGGTGGTGGGGTGGTGTGAGACATGGGTGGGGGCCTTGTGGAGGCTGCCCCTGGTGACTGGGGGGTGGGGGTGGTGGGAGACATGGGTGGGGGCCTGGTGGAGGCTGCCCCTGGTGACTGGAGGGGTGGGGGTGGTGTGAGACATGGGTGGGGGCCTGGTGGAGGCTGCCCCTGGTGACTGGGGGGTGGGGGTGCAAGGGGACATGAGTGGGACATGGTTGGGGGCCTGCTGGCAGGTGCCCCACGGTGCTGGGGGGTGGGGGTGCAAGGGGACATGTGGCTTGGCTGGGGGGCATGCCCATGGTGGATGGGCTGCCTGCGGGACATGACCAGGGGTGCAGGGTAGTCCCCTGTGGTGTGGGCTGCCTGCAGAGGTCGTGGAGGGGGTAGAGGGGAGACCTGGGAGGACCCACACTGGCAATTCACCTCTTCAAATTCCCGCACACCCACGTAATACACTGCCCCACTCGCACAGGCCCAATCGCGTGTAGGATTTCTCGCGCACCCCTGTAATACACGTACCCAGGCCAATCGCGTGTAGATTTTCTCGCGCACCCCTGAAATCCACGTACCCAGGCCAATCGCGTGTAGCATTTCTCGCGCACCCCTGAAATCCACGTACCCAGGCCAATCGTGTGTAGATTTTCTCGCGCACCCCTGTAATACACGTACCCAGGCCAATCGCGTGTAGATTTTCTCGCGCACCCCTGAAATCCACGTACCCAGGCCAATCACGTGTAGCATTTCTCGCGCACCCCTGAAATCCACGTACCCAGGCCAATCGCGTGTAGATTTTCTCGCGCACCCCTGAAATCCACGTACCCAGGCCAATCGCGTGTAGATTTTCTCGCGCACCCCTGTAATACACGTACCCAGGCCAATCGCGTGTAGAATTTCTCGCGCACCCCTGAAATCCACGTACCCCGCTCAATTGCGTATTTAACTTCCCGCGCGCCACTTTTTTGATGCGCTGGGACTCTACCGCCTGCCTTCGTGTGGCGGCCGTGTTTCAGCTTGTGCGTGTCTTTGGCTGTGCGTGGCTTTGCCCTATTCGATTCCATGAATACGTGTGGTTCGAGTGCGTGTGGGCGTTCCGTCTGCTTCCCTGCAGTACATCCCCAGTTACGCCCTTATTTTCGCGTGTTGTTCCCCATTCCGCGCGTTACGCCCCATGTCCCGCCCACTTTCTGGTGTGTGCGCTGCGGTTGTGCGCTTTCACTGTGCGCGTCGCGCACGCCTTTCGCGATGTTGCAGTGACGTGTGCGCCATGCACGGGTTTGGCGCACATCCCGAGGAAGACACGTGCAGGGACTTCCATGAATCGCACGCGTGCGCCTCTTTTTTTCCGCTTGCGCCTGCTTGCGCCTGCTTGCGCGTAGATTTTCGGTGCACGTTTGTTCCATGAATCGGCCCCTTAGTGACATTCCAACCCATACTCTCCACCATGCTTTTGATCTTTACATGCCCCATGCCCAGATGCCCACCCCAAAGTATGATCCACTGTGTGTGGTACTGGTATCTGTGGGCAAGTGTTTGATTCTAGACAATATATCGTGGTGCAAGATTATTACGTTAATGGAGGTTCTGGTGGGGTCAGGATGAGGTCGGGTCCGATAGGTATCTGCATGAAAAGAGTGGAGGGTTCAGAGCTAGTGGGCTGTGGTCCAACTGGGTGGGAGTCGAGGGGCAGAGGCATTTCCATGGAGATGGATGGGCTCAGGCACAGCAGCCTATTCTGATCTCATGCTCTGCGGAATGGACACTGTGAGGATGTGATATTAGACTATTTGCAACAAATTAATTGCCCCGATATGTGGGAAAAAGGCTTGTGCACAGCTGGCAGGGTAGGAGGGGTGGCGGTGCTCTGTGCTGTCTGTGCAGGCGCTGGGGAGCTGCTTTCCGCTGAGGGATGATTTCTGAGCCTAATAAAAGATGGCGTCTACTGCAGAACAAAATGGAGTCTTAAAACAGGTCTACAGGTTGTGTTATATATGCACATGTCTATGTTATGTCACATTGTAGGGCACCTCTATAAGGTATATTAATTCGGGAATGGTGAAAGGGGTGGGTTCGGACCACCTAATCCCCGACATTAGAGCTATTACACGTCACCATATCAGTGGGTAAGCACACCCAAAGCACTTTAACCTATAAGACCTTTGCATAACCTATCCCCAAGAGTCTCTGCCAAAACAGAAAACAGGTCAGCATTCATGAAGAGGGCATTTGTGGCCTGCACCCCTCAATGCCATATATTTTCATCTGCCTTCGGCTATCCCAATAATAATCCCATAACTCTTTCTTAGAAAGAGCTGTGCAGTGAAGTCAACAGAATCAGCTGATATATCAAAGGATGTTTTCCACTTGGATCATTCATCAACCTTCTACTAGAGGTGAATGGTGTCAGTCCCATGGTCAAAACTCAATAGAGATAGCAGTGGTAGCTTTGGACAGAGCTCTAACTGTAGCAGGGGATGGTGGAATGGGTGTTAAACAAAACAAATGCAAGCAAAATATATGTGGTTGATAACCTGATTACATTAATGCCTTTTGAAGAAAAAAAATTAAACCGTCAATTAAATGTGCATGTTTAAGTGAAAAGAAAAGTAGCACATTTTTCAGGAAGAGTGGGGAGTATAATCAGCCTCTGAAAATAATAGACCAAATGGAGGATGTGGAGGCGAACCAACTCCCACAGTTTGCCATTGTTAAGCATTTACATGGTGAGATTATTAAGGAAACCAGAGTTTTGTGGTTCATTTGTCACGTTATGCGACTGCATCCCCTGCCAATTCCCCCATTCACTCTAGATAAACATGAGATCATATTTTTTAAAAGCAACTGCCTGAACTTTGCAACATATTATAATTTCCTAAGAGCCTGCTGCAGTTTCATAGTACCTCACATAGATAGATAACAGGGTAATCCCCAAATGACCTTCCAATTGTTGAACAGTACCTCCATTTGACAACTCTGGATGCCCTAGAAGCAAGGGAGAAAAGGAATGTAGTGGAAGACATAAGGCTTCTCATTTAATGGTACACTCATGAAGAGGAAATGCCTGTAAATGTACCGGGAAAAGGAGAATTGGAAGAAAGGAAAGACCATTTGTAGATATGGAAACAAAAAACAATGAAGACATAATGACCAAAGAACATAATCAATTTAGTAAAGGCATCCCTACAAAGTGGAAAGGAAGAGCTAAATGGCGAAATTAGGTTAAATACAATCTATCAGCATTTGCAAAATTCTAGTTATGTGAGAAAACAGAAGCAAATGAAAGTGCCACTTGGTTGAAATAGCACTTGGTCATTAATCACGATTATGAAACAGATGCAGCTATCAGTCAATGGGAATGAACAGACATCTTCTATTGAAGCCAAGGTCAACAGCAAAGCGTTATCTTTGAAAATACTAGACACATAGAAGGAAACAATACATCTCTAGCACACAAGTATGGAATTAGGGATTCTTGTATATTAATGTCATGATCACATCATACATACTCAGAACATTCAGTAGCAATAGGAGAGTTCAACATATGTGTTTAATTTAACACATTTAAGGAAGGATACTAGGTGTACCTGCATTTTGTGAAAATAATGCAGATATTCCAAATTATATGAATTATTTATTATAAATTAAGTTACATTTAACGTTCAAAGACATTTATGTTGTATTGGTAATATAATGATTGAAGTGATATGCCTATGTTTTTAATACATTGATAAATAAATACACAAATAAACAGGAAATGTAATGAGTACACTGAGAACCTGTTTGGTGACTACCTACATTTCTTCAATAGTAGAAGAAGACCTTTTTTATTTACATCAAAATGATGACAGGTAGGCACGCCCCCTGTTTCCAGTCTTAGTCTCTCCCCTTTTGATATGCTTTAATATAAACCTAATATACATTTTATATACAAATTATATCAAAAATTGTTCATATTGATTTTATATTGTTTGGTATAAGTAAATATACATTTGATATAAAATCTTTGAAAAGATGGGAGCAGGAGTCGACAATGTTGCTTAGTCGAGCACTGGGAGCGAAGTGAGCTCTGAAGACAGGGTCTGTGAACCAACAGTTTTGCAGAGTGACGCAGTGATGACATAACAGAGGGGCTCTGCTAGAGGCCGAAAACAATGTTGATATATTTGTTAATATAAACATTTATATAAACATGTATATACAATAAATTTGTATAACAATAGTTATATACAAATTTATATTAAAAATCATATTAGTTTATATAGACATTTACATAAAAAGTATATGTTTTAATATAAAATGAATCTAACATGTTTCTATAAAGTTTCCCAAAATGTTGATACCAACAATGCTGTATATCACTTTTGAGCTAAAAATGTATATCAATGTTATTGCAACTGGTTTTGATAGAGTTTAAATAATGAACATCAGTTTGCTTTACAAGTAAAGTGTGCTTCACAGAGCCTGTATAAAAGTTCAAACTGTTGGCTTTGACAAGGCGTCTTTCTTTTAAATAATGAAAAACAGTTCACTTAGTAACTAAACTGTGTTTTACAGACACCTCTTCAGTTCTGTGTCCATGCAAACAGCATATGACAGGGAAACCGCTGTAGGATGAGGGCTTTCTACTGCCACAGATGATTAATAGACAATGGAATGCCAGGAATCCCAGCAATTCTGATGACTCACACCAAGGCTTGTGCGGGCAACAGGAAATACAGACAGTTCTTTATATTTAGCTTGCCGGAGTACATGCTGCTATGCAATAGCTGTGTAAACACACCGAGGTGAATACAGAAGGACATTTTTTTATCAAATAAACTCCACTGACAGAATGCTGGCACAGGAAACATCTGCAGGCTGAGCTTACATTACCAAGTATGCATGAAATAGAATGCTATGTTTTGTTGATAAGAAAAGTGGCTTGATAAGAAAAGTGTCTCTGGGTCCAGGAAACAGCTAAAATTAGATTGTTACAACCGCTGTTTCCCAAGTAAGCACAACATACATGATTTTGGGAAATGTGTATGTGTTGATAAGAAAATTGCCTATGGACCCAGGAAACATCCCAAATTAGATGTAGCAATGCAAAAGACCACACACATGGGTTCAGGAAGAACTCGTGTGTTGATACGAAAAGTGGCGCTGGACCCATGAAACATCTAAAATGAGATTGTTACAAAACCCATTTCCCAAGTAAGCATAAATACATGAATCTGTATGTGTTGATAAGGAAGCAGCAATGGTGAGAGGCTGTGTTTGCACTCCTTAACAGGGGGTCCCTGAATTCAGCAGGGGTATTGTGAACCCCACTGTCAGAGGGCTGATCTGATGACCCCCTTGTATTGACACTAATTGACTTGGAACAGCTGATTGCAACTCTGCGGGGACCTTGATTTTTGGTTGGATTTGATCATGATACCAGGAGACCCCTGCAAAGCCTTTTTAATAGGAAACTGGGTCTGCTATTTATTCTGAGTTTATTTCAACAACTTCAAAAAGGTGCGCTTGGGGGTATTTTAAGAAAAGTACTTTAATGTATTCTTTTTGTATTTTTCTTAAAAAAATACAATTTATTTGGTTTATTCACGCTTGATAAGGCTTTTTTAACTGTATTTAGACAGGCTGATTAAAGATGTTTCATTGTGCTGAGAATGCACTCAGTGGTACTAGGCTGTGCATTTTTAAACTAAGCAGCGGTGTGCTTTAAGGACGTCTTTATGAATGGACAGTTTTTGCTTAGAATCCTCAGTGGTTTTGCATGTCGGCCAGAATAATGTAAAGGTGTTTGTTGAACCAATTGTATTTCTGTGTGTTGTTTTTGAGATTTTGACTGCAGTATTCAGAATCTGGAATTTCTGCAATGAATGCATTTCTAGTTAATGTTACATTTTTTATGTATTTCTTTTTATGGGTTCACAGTTGCCCTTATAGCCGACCCAACCATTGCGTTTTTTGTTGTTGAAAAAAACCAAAGTCTTTGCACAAAATAAACCCTTACTGCATTTTTGGTACACTTGTCTTTTTGTGATGCAGCATATTTGCAGAAGCACAATGTAGTGTTTCTGTTTCACAGCGCAGATAACATATTTGTAGTGTAAAATATTCAGCACAAAGGGATCAGTATGTAACAAAGATCATACATGTTGCACAAATGGTATACCCGAGATTGTTGCGCATAAAGCACTAGAGTTGATATGAGTCAGGCCATGAGACAGGCCAGTTGAAATATATATATAAATCCAAATAAAACATAATTGTCATACCAATAAATAAGTTAAAGGCGAAATTATACACAGAAAATATATAACATTAATAATACTTAAAAGAGCTTAACTTAAACATGAAATCACTTTGCTCTTTCATAAAAATACGTTTTTTACAGCTCAAAGTAATAACTCCAGTAATACGAGAGTGAATAGGAACAAAAAAGTTAATCTTGCAATACTTGTCAAAGATCAAAACAGAAAGCGTGACCAACCCCATCAAATTGTGCTTGCAACTATAAATTATTAACTTAAACAGAAATGTGATGTGCTAGAACCATTGGGCCACCTTTAATAGATTCAGGCCTAATTTACAGAAGCGTTTTATAATGTGCAATCCCACGGGAATATACTTTGTGGCCCTTGATGTGTGAAGTAGCAAACACTGTTGCCTAATTTGATGTTGTTTTACAAAAAAGGTTGGATTCTCTAAGCAAGCAATTACACTGTACATTTAAGGGGGAACCAGCTGAAAAATTGTTGTCAGTTTCCTTAGAATTCACCATTGGAAAGCAGCAATGACCCACTTTAGAACAAGCCCCGAATATTGCACCAAGATACCAAATACCCAGTTCCACAGCACAGAGGCTGAAGTCTAGTCAAGCAGTGGAGCCTGAATGAAGCTGAAAATGTACACTAGAACTACACCATCGCAACTACATCTCCTTCCTGAATCCCAGAATAGGGAAGAGATCTTCAACATGCACTTACCTGTCCCACTGGAAGTGTATGGGTCCCTGGAAAAGAAACTATACATGTGGGCTATGAAAGACTGGTTGTCAAGTGTTAGACATGCAGGAATCTCAAGCATATTGCCTGTGCCAATTTGGAGAAACCTCAACAAGAGCCTATGCTATTGGTTAATCAAGGGGAATATTGGCTCAGAAAGAAAGACCCAAACAAAGATACAGAGCAGCCTCTTGTGATGCTAGTGCTAGGATCTGGATGAGTGGATTATGATTGCCAAATGGTAGCATCTTTGGGAATATAACGCCTGACATTTCCATGGTCGGTAGATCAATCCATCAAGAAGGAACAGTCCACCACCCTACTGTCCCAACCACATTCATGCTGAGGGTAGACATAAAAGTCTGGATGTCTGTGAATGAACGTATTATTTTATATGGGAGACCCTGCAAGAGACCTTGTAGAGAATAGCAAAACCAATGCCTGGGCGCAGGGGTGTTCCTAGGTCTGGAAAAGACCCGGGGCTAAGCTGATGTCAGAACTGTCGGGACTGGGGGCTAGCTAATCTTTTGGCTGTAGCTCCTGAGATTCTATCCGGGGCTACAACCAAAATACCAGGGGCTATAGCCCGCTTAGCCCCCCTCTAGCAACGCCTGGGCGGCTTCATTAAAGAAGGGTGTTATGTGATGAAGTTCCATGCTTGAGACTCGGGATGAGACTAGGTGTGTTGGTGCACTGGGATTTAAGTTACAGGTTAGATGATCTTTGGCCAAAGTAGTCATCAACGAGCCACTGTTAATAACATACTGGGTGGAAAATTGTACAGGGCTGGAAGAAATTGTAGCCGTGATACTGATTATGTTAAGGAATGTGATATTGTTACTCAACGGTTTCTGAACAGAGGTTAACGTCCAGATATTATTAAAAAAGCGTCTGATAAATTATCTAAGACAAAACAATCTGATCTTTTAGTGGAAAAGGACAAACCAAATGATCAACCCCAACATATTTCTATCATCACACGGCGTTCTAAAGACACCGCAACCTTATAAAAATTAGCCTTAAAACACTGGCATATTCTCAGACTGGACAAAGACCTAGTACCTTTTCTGTCCAAAAAAACCTAAATTCATTTTCACTAAAGTGTATATAATCAAACAGCAAGTGAGCCCATCTTTCCTTAACATCAATGATAAATGCCCCAAAAGAAGTTGGCTTAAGACAAATAATTGTTTTTTCAAATGTGGCAATTGCAATTTATGTAAATATGTTTATGATAATTGTCAATCTTTTACTGATACTGTTGGCACAATGAATAGGATCAAAGTCTTTATAAACTGCAAAACCTGTTATGTTGTATATGCTATAATATGTGTTTGTGGCAAGTTGTATGGTGGGAGTACCATCTGGCAATTGAGAGTGAGGATTAGAGATCATCTACCAAGCTTGATGATTAATGAACCTAAATCTACATTGGCTTTGCATTGGCAACAATAGCATCAGTTGCACAATAAAGCAGATCTTAGATATATTGGTGTTATGAAAGTTAAGAGGGGGAAGAGAGGTGGTATACAACTCAAATTGAGACAGTTGGAATGTAAATTATTTGTTTTCTATGATGTACCACTAGGGGTCTCAACACGGATCATGAAATTAATGTATTTTTATAATATCCGATCTCCGGCACCGAGAGCACAATACTGACTTGCATGCTAACTTCACACATATATCATATTCCTTTTTGGAATAAACTATTATCTATGAAAAATTATAATCAGTTCAGGCTCTTCCGTCAAATCTTGCAGACGGATCAGAACTACTCTTCATAATGGACCACCAACGTATCTGAAAGGAGATCTATTTGCGTGTCGCATGTGCAGTACCATACTCGTGTTATGACATTGTGTATGACACTCTACTTCATTCAGCTATGGCTTTGATTAGGAATACGTTTCCAATATATTTTGTTCCCATGATTTTTGCTCACTGGTATTATGACAACTGTGTGAGATGTCTGATGGACACTTTCCTTTATACACACAATAGCAATTGTCTTTCCAAATGGGGAACTTTATTATTTACTATTTTCTTAATATTACTTAACACTGTCTACTATATATGTTCTGCTGCGTGGATAATTGTGTTTATAACAGTATCCTGGTAAATCAAGATGATATATAACCAATCTACACTAAGTCTTATCCATAATGACATTGGGCCTCATTACAGGTCGGGCGGTCTGGAAATAACAGTGGCAGTAAACCCGCAGTCCTGCAGGTCTGACCTGGCGGGTTTAACACCGCCCGCCTGCAGGCGGACGTGGAAACACCGGCACCATCACGAGATGGTGCCGGTGTTTCCATGATCCCCATTTCCATTGAGTCCTATGGGACTCAATGGGAATGGGGATTTACCGAATTCCGCCTCCGGAATTCCCGGGACACCAGGGTCGTAATGCCCTGGTTTTTCCGGGAGTCACGGAGGCGGAATGGCAATACGAGTCCGGCGGTAACCGAGGCGGTAAAACCGCCTGGTTACCGGCGGACTCGTAATGAGGCCCAATGTGTACTTGTGACCTCCTTTATCGCCACAACGGCTGTATTTTGCAACTAGACAGTATGGCTCTGTTATGCACACGCTACAGATGTAACCTTTTGTTTAAATGTGATGTCACACGTTATTTCACATGACATCACCACGTTAGTACATGACTTCCGTGACGTACATCACTGGTTTACAATGTTTCACAATGGTGGTCTTTCACCTTTAGGACTACGGACGCGCTGTTAAGATTTCCCGTTACTTATTTTTCTTCACCTAATACAGGTGAGCGGTTTCATGCTTTCTAGATGACGGACTTTCCTGATTTTTAGGTTTTTAGGTTAAAGATGGACGGATAAGTTTGACTGCAATATTTTGCACGTTACGCAACCTCTAATGCTTAGTTGTTTTACTTTGGTTGTAGGTATTATATTGTGCATCTACTACAACTCTGTTCCCATTTGAAGGGTTTTGAAAGTATACAATATGATCGTTTGCTCAATGAAGGCTTGCTTAGCACTGGGACTAAGTGTTTCTCTACCAGGTCTCAGGTAGGAGTTTTGACCTAGTGAGGAACATTCACTCACCATTATATACAGATATATTAATGCCACTCACCATATGTATTGGTTTTATTGTAGATGAGGTTACATAACCTGGCGACAATTATTCTCAAAAATATTTTTGGAACCCACCAGCTCTTTAGAAACTCTTCTTATAGGACTGGCTAGTCCATGCAGGTATGTTGTCATACCTAATTCTAGTTGCCAATCTCTTCTAATTGAATTTAATCAATTCATTTTGTGGAAACTACACTTCTCGTTTAAATGGACATTTTTTATAATTTCAGAATAATGTACTCTAGATTTAAGAAAAAGGGTAAGACCTTCACTATATTCTCTTCTTGGTCTGATTGGGTTCACTTTCTGAATAATGGATTTTTTTTAATCTTAAAGGTTCACATGGGATATAACTTTATATCCATTGGCTATACACACATGGGTGACATTCTACTCATTACCCGGGCAATCTTTTGTTATGACAGATGAGACACTCATTGCTGGTATATTGGGTGATGTTAGAAGCAAGTCAGTTGGCTTGGTGCTGTTTCTGATTGGATACTACTTATGATGATTTAGAAACCAATGGTGAACTTGTATATCATGTACAGTTTATCTTTGATTATGTAATCTCATTTTTCCTTTTTCTTTTTTCTTTTAATTTTTATGTTCAATTGATTGAATCCTCAGCCTACAACCCGAGATGTAAAATCTAGGGTGGCTTAGCATTGTGATTTGGACACTCTTGAAGTGGCATGCAACCCCCCTCCACTTTTTGTGGCTACCATCTTGGTTACGGCCTCTACATTGTCTTACATAGAAAAATATGGCGCACCTAAATCACCTCCCTCCTTGTATTGGACTCTGCCTCCTCCCTTGCTATTACCTTCCCCCTCCTCATCCTCCTAATCCTCCTCAGCTCTTTTACAGCTACAAGAGTGAAAAGACTCACAAAATATGGAAGAGGAATTGAAGAAAGGGGTGAGGCATGAGAAAGAGTCATAAAAGGGTCACATGAGGAACTGTTGCAGCTGAAGGAGGAGCGCCCTAAATTAAACAGTGACCAGTATATTTTAATTGAAAACGCTATACCACTGCACCTTTCTCAAATACTGGAAATGGATCAGGTACCTTCGACGCTGGATTGTTACAGTTTACAGAGTTAGAAAGATCTGAAATGGTTGGCTGCCCTACAAAAAGACACTGTGGAGTCGATCCCCAGCCACACTTTTACTAAGGGCATCATGGGGAGCCTTAGGGGAGGTGATGAAACTAATGTTGCAACTACACAGCCCTTAGGGAATAAAAATGAGGGGGGTAATTCCTCTTCCCTACCAGCATTAACCCCCTGGAAATCAGCAGGATTAGAGATTGATATGAGTAATGGGGTCAAAGATTTCACTACAGAAGTCTTTCAACATTAGGTATAAGTGGTCCCTCACCAAGATCACATAGGACAGAAAATGTTGACGCTGTCAGGGAAGTTGAAGACTCAGCCCTTTTGGAAACGTGGTATCTGCTGGAACAACGAGCGGGCGATGCTGTATGCAGGTATTTGCTGGCATACCCAATAATGTCAGCATTGTTCCTTAGGAAGCACTAGGAAAGCTTGACACTGCTACATGGCACAAAGAACAGTTTCCATTAGTCACTGAGATAAATCCTCTGATCAAAGAAATGCAATGGTAGAATAACATCAAGATGGGATCATCAAACAAGTCTTGAACCTTTCTTGATGGATTGCCGAATGAGGTTGACAAACCTAAATCTCGGCAAACCCAGGGAGGAATGGAAGGGAGGAAATAGCAAAGGATTGAGACAGGGAGTGTAGGCTCCCACCCCTCACCTATTAATTCAGTAAACACGCTGGCCTATGACCCGATTAGAGTCCCTCATGTTCAGGTGGAATTGGAGGCTCATGGTGAGGAAGTAAAAAAGGGTGCATGTGGGTCACAGATAGATGTTGATACTGTGGTGGCCTATTCAATAACTGCCTCCTTTTACAAAACTTTATGAGTCAATATATGATGAATTGAAAGAACAAAAAACTCTATCTGCTATGCCCCACTCCAAGATGGTTTTTGTGGAAGGCTCTGGCACCACTATGCAAGAAAAACTGGACACAAATAGTGAAGAAATCATGGGTATGCTACATAGCATCTTAGAACCAATGATTGAGGAAAAGAAGTTGAGAAGATCATCAAGAGCAAGAAGTGACGTAGGTGTCTAGGGGTCTGCTGGCACCCTTCCTCAATTGTTAAATTGCTCAAACCTGGAGTCGAGCCTACTGAATTTACAGGATCACACGCAACTGGTTGTGATGATGGGTTTAAACACCAGTCACATGATGTACAGAATCAAATTAAAATAACCTCAACAACTGGTGCAAAGAGTCTGTCAAGAGATGTATCTCACAAAGCTTGTCAAACAGAAAAAGTGGCCATAGTCCCAAAGAAGATCGATCTTGGGTTCATTTTGGATTTAAGGGCCCTAAAGTACTAGAAAAATGTCTCAAACAAAGGGGCAGGTTGTGGCTTTGTGTTGGGGCAGGAGGTGGATGGCTGGATCATCATAGACCCCACACCTGTAAGAAAGATTAAAGAATACCCAATGTTTTCAAGATTAAAAACAAAAAAAAAAGAAAATGGCTACAAATTTACTTCAGCGACTGGAACCTCGAAATGCTAATTAAAGGAACTTTAAATTAAATTCTAATGATTCCTGTAGGTTTTTTAGGAACCTAAGTATCCATCTGACCCCAAAAATAAGCAGGGGCAATACGGTGGCTAAGCCTAAAGAGGCACAAAGAAGGAAGAGTGAAGAAAAATCGATGTACAAAAACTGTTTAGGGGGTAACCTTAGAGGAAGAAACAATGGAGAACACGTTAGAGGTAAAAATAAGGGAACACTAATTGAGATTTATATATATTCTTGTTAGGAGGCAATCAAAAAAGATCAGGAAATCCATAGTTTTTCAATGATGGAAGAGCAGGTGGAGGAGCAGAAGAGCTTGCCTAGAAATTACAAGGCGGAATCCAGGACAGTAGATGATGGTGAATATATTCATGAATTTAAAATGCTGGAGCAAATATGCCTGGCTTTAACAACTGAGCACAAGGGTCTCCAGGCAAAATTGATAAAAGCCAAACCCATGAAAGATTTTTATGCTCCTACCAAATTTGTGGCCGAAAGAATTAATAGATCTTTAGAGAAATCATGAGCCCTAAGGAGAAACACTGGAGACGGAAGAAAGAATTTAGTGGACGAAGATTTGAGAATCATTTTTGAAAGTATTTTCTACATTGATGATGGACTGATATTGAATAAATAAAATATCTTACGATTGTTACACCATATACTGAGACTTTGACTACTCAGATCCAGGGATGTTGCTAGGGTGAAATATCTGGGGGAGTAGCGACTGGATAGAGCAGCCATTTATCTTGAATCCAACCTAATTAAGCAAGCGATCTTGGATGAAGCCCGCTCGTCTTGCTCTTGGGTTTTGACTTGATGGAAAACTTAGAGGAAAGGGTGGTGAATAGCAGAGGGCTAGAGGATAAAATCCTCTGACCACTAAAATAGAACAAGACATTTTCATCAACTGAAGAAGAGACGAGACTGAAGATGGTGCTAAACCTCATTTGAAGATCTAACTCAGCCAAAATGGAAGTACCATCTTATCGGAACAACAATTTGAATATAGATAAGTATTAATCTTGGACCTGCTTGACTAAAGCTCTTGTAACGAAAAAGAAAGCACTCTAACTATGGCACCATCAAAAGCAGTACACGAGTATTCACAAACAAATTGCTAATTTGCGATGATTATGATATTATCTACCTACAGGAGAACCCCCCTTTATTGGACGGATTTGTAGCTTTCTTTTAATCCAGCTATGAAAAGGATTAGGGGTAGACCAGCTTCGAGGTTATTAATTCTGATAAGAAATGGAGCATCACTAGAAAACATTGAGATATGGAAACCCTTATACTCAGGCATTATAGATCCTGATGCCTGGTCAGTTGACAGAGACGTCGCAATAGCTGATTATATGTAACATATACCGGAAATCAATTGGAATCATCAATGGAAGTTTTGTAGATAGGATCAGGGATTTCATTGATACATTTTGTGAAACTCTGGAAGAATCAATAGTCAGAATATGAGGGGACTTTAATAGGACTATACAGAAGAAAAATCCCACCTCCAGTCAGGAAGAACATGTGATCCCAACAGAATCAGAAATAAAGGTGTTGTATGGAAAGAGGTAGCAGACCTGCAAGGCTTACAACTGCTAAATGGTCAAACTAGGGGAGACATTCCAAGACACATGGAAATGAGATGATGTAAATAAGGTTTTGAACCTTTGGTGGTTTTGTGGCTGGTAATACCAATAACACACAGTGATCATAATGCATTAAAACTCACCTGCACAATCCGTGACTAACCTCAGAAAGAAATTGACCCTTTGTTGGTCAAGATTGCCCAGGGACAAAATTGTCTGAAAAAAAAAGATGTCAAATGTATTGCAAGTAAAGGATCAGTACAGAAACCTTATATCAAATTGCATGAAGAGGAATGGCAGCAGTGTTTTAGACTACCCAAAACTCCTGAAGGCCTTCATAGAAATGAGGAAAGTTGGTATGAAACCCCAATTCTCGCACAAGAACTGCTATGGTGCAGAATTAGTTATTGAAAGGAGAAAATGAAGAGCAGACTTAAAGAGGTTTAAAACTGAGAATCACGCAATGCACCTAAGCATGGCCAGAAGTCGAAAACAACATATAAAAGTTAGGCCAAGGCGTTGAAATATACATTGTTTCAGGAAGACTCTGAGATAATGCTGCAGAAGATCTCAAGTAAGAAGACAGGAGACATTTGGAAAATATATATATTTGGTAAACACCCCTTTGGAGGCTCTCCAGAGTAATACAGTGGCAGAACCAGCATGAATATATCATTACACCAGATATTTTAACCCCGTAAGTGCCAAGGACGAGCTATCTCATCCTTGACATTACCTCTGTGTTGCCAAGGACGAGCTAGCTCGTCATTTTAGGCACTCTGTTTTGAGCGAACCCTGCAAAGCAGGGATCACTCAAAACATTAATCCAACCCTCAGGCTATGTGAGGGGGAGGTCCCCCCTCATTGCCTGGGGGCTGGGTTACCTTCAATTTCACATTGGCACGCCAACGTGAAAGTGAAATTAATTTCACTGCGGCAGCCATTTCGGGCTACCACAGTGAAAAGAGAAGGTACGCTCCCTTCTCCCTCTCCCTCGATCTCCGGCTGTATTTCAAGCCGTAGATCGAGGGAGGTGTCGTTGGAAAGGGGAGAATCTCTGCTTTCCAACATCTTGTGAGACAGCATTGCTGGAAATGGATCGGGCATAGAGCGCTCGATCCATGACTAGCAATGCCACTAGACACCAGGGATGTATTTTGAATGCCGAGGGAGGTGGGGGCTGCTTACATTAAGCAGCCCCCAGCCGCCAAAGCATGGGGGCACATATGGATAACCTTGGGGGCAGATGGTGATCATCTGCCCCCAGGGAAGGGGGCAAATTAAAAAAAAAAAAGAAATGCAATAGGGATGGGGTGGCACTAGGCCCCAGGGATATTTCTGGCACACAAAGGGTGGTGGCCCTTCCCCTCCCACACCAAGTGGAAAGGAGGGCCACCCCTTGTAGCCCTCCCTGGGGGCAGATTTCTCCCCCCAGGCAGGAGTACATGAGGTGGCCCCCCATCCATTTGGAGGGGGGCACCAGGAATAAGTATTCAGGTCCCCCAAAGGATGGGGCCTGCAGGTTAGGGCTCCCTGGTGGCAGATGGCTGATCATCTGCCCCAGGGAAAGGGGCAAAATGAAAAAAATAAAAGAAAAAACAAAAAATGAAAAACGAAGGGAGACATTTTGTGTGGGGGGCCACTAGCCACCAGGGATTTATTTTATGGAAAAGGGGGGTGGACGTGCTTCGATGAGTGGACAGAGGGAAATGTCTGGAAATTGGCTTGAAATAAAGACAATTCTCCACATTTCGCTCTGGCCACCCACCGAAACACACAGCCAACAACACATGGGGCCTCATTACGAGTAGGGCGGTAAGGAATACGGGGCACCGTTAAGAAGAACGGTGCAGGTAATCCCTTACCGCCCTACTACGAGTTCCCTTAGTGGGTCCCTCCTTCAACGCCTGGTTTTACCAGGTGTTATGGACGGGTCCCGCTAAGGGACTTCAGAGCTAATAACGGTACCGCAAATTGCGGTACCGTTATTAGCTACTTCCCCCATTCCCATTTGAGCCCTATGGGGCCCTATGGGGCTCAAATGGGAATGGGGAATGTTTTTTTCAATGGGGACTTACCGGCCCCGCAGAGGTCGGACTGCACCGGTAAGTCCCCATTGAACGAGACCGGTGTGGTACCCTTATTGGAGGCAGTCATGGCGCAAATAGCACCATGACTACCTCCAATCTCGGAATGAGGCCCATGGTCTCCCTTCCCGCATCCCCACATGTGCCCCGATGAAAACGGTACCTCACATGTGTGGGTGCACCTACCGGGGCGCAAAAGGAAAAGTGTAACCCACTGGTAACCCCAAGCATTTCGGCATGGCACAGCACATTTTGTTAATGTGGGCAACCTACAGATTTGGGTCTAGGGTGTCGAAGCCAGCAAGTAAAACAGGAAACCCCATGCATTTCGGAAAAGAGGACACCCTTAACCCACAAAGCATAAATCAGAAGCAAGGAGAGAGGAATCCAATGATCAAGGGAACTTTCGTGACTGAAGTAGAAGACATCTTGCTGCTTATTCAAAAACAAGTAACTAAAGAGTGCCTGGCCTGATGTCTTCACCAATTTTGGTCGGGTTTTCTGAGAATATTGTTTGAACAGATTAAAATGCTAAAGCAGGTTCTGAAATGCTGGAGGAACTCCATAGTGGTCCTGATTTTCAAGTAAGGCAATAGGTCTCACCCAGGGAATCACTGATCTATTGCTACCGCACTCCTTGATGTCGTAAGAAAAATATTTGCCAAACTGATCTTAAGAGACTTTGAGGACTGGACGAGTATGTCTGGTCACTTCGACCTGTGGCAATCAGGCTTCGTCAGGGAGATTGAAACCGATTCCCCTTTTGAAATGTCAAATAGTCAAGTCTAAGACCTAAATATGTCTGGCTTTTATCGATCTGGCTCAGGCTTTTGATTCTATAGATAGAGGCCTAGTGCAAATGAAATTAGAGAATTGGCAATGTCCAAAAGATATCTTGGAAGCCATTAGGGATCTTCAAACTGGGACATCCCTGCAAATAAAGCTGGATCACAGGGGCACATTGTCACATTCAATTCAGACATCAAGCAGGTTGAAACAGGGCTGTCCATTGGCCCCGGGTTTATGTAATCTATTGATTTCAGATCTACCCGAACCCATGAGGAAAGCAAGGAGTTCCCTGCCTTACATTGCTGGAGTACAACTAGATCATCTACTGTAGGCAGATTATTGGTCTTAATTGACCAAACTCGGGTGGGCCTACTATGTCAACACAATTCCTTACAAATTTATGTCCAGGACAATGCCTTAAAAGTAAATGTAGGTAAAGCAAATATTTTGAATTTACAGTCAGCTAAATGAAGGAAATCCAATAAAATATCATGGTACTTGAACAATGAAAGATTGATCAGAGTGGACTAATATATATGTTAAGGAATACTCATTAATACTGCTCTCATAGATGCTCCACGTGCAGTCATGCTGTGAAATAAATCACAAGGAACATTGCTTCAAGAAAAAGTGTGGCAAATTTTCTATTGTCCCGGTTGTGACCTTCTATAAAATGAAGGGAGTACTGATACTAACATGCAGCACTGAAGCTTCCTTGGTTCTTCCAACCAAAACTTTGCATTCTCTGGAGAGCCTCTTCTGGAAAAAAAGTACTGAACTTACCAAATTGTGTTCCGATGCAAATGGTGAGACAAGAACTATTCTTGATCTCGTAACTTGCTTTAGTTAAATGGAAGACGCTAACACTGTATAGAAAATGTCTACACCTGAGACCACCCAGAGGCTTTTTTTTACTGAAAGGAGCACTTGCAACTGGATTTGATCAGTCTTACGTGATTGGATATGTGCCTGTATGGAAGCCCTGAACAGAGGCCCAACTGTTGACTAATCCAGTATCAATTAAAGATACGATCTGGAGGCAAGACTGGATTGCGATACAAGACTATTGCCCCAATTTGAACTATACAGTAATGCTGTTCCGGCCGTAGGCCTTACAATACTGCCCAGAAATATCTTATTAAATGCCCAAAACATTTCTTGAGGCCACAATATGAGATTCCGAGATCTCTCTACTCTACACTAGAGGGTTTAACAAAAAGGAGGAAAATCAGTGAAAGATGTAGACTTTGTAAAGTGGACCATGTAAAAGAAACTTTCAAACATCTGCTGTTATTCTGTAGAGCTGCCACAGGATTTACAACAAAGAGGGAGAGTTTTTTTTAAAAAGACTAAAATGATCTGAACAGAATAATGGTGGACTGTGTTCATGCAGGTTGGAAAGGATATCTTAATCATTGCTTAGATATTTAACTTTTTGGGAAAAGTGTTCTAACTGATCAATATACATTAAGCAATGTTTGTGAAGTGTTCAAAGAGACAAACCCTGTTTCTCCTTAAAGATGTCTGGGCCCTCTGAGTGGTGTAGTCTGTGGACACACCACCTCAAGGGTTGATGACATATCCAAGACTGTGTTCCATTTCAATGAAAGACAATAGATTGTGAGCATTGCCCATCCCATGGTCTGGGGACATGCCCATACCTGCCTGCCAGCTTGGGAGCTTCCGAAGTCTGTAAATGAGAAGGCAGACTCTATGCTCCAGATGCTGCAGTGATACCCCCCATAAAGGGAGTGAAACAAGGATGGTGACAGGAGATTCAAAAGAGCTGAAGAAGTGCACTGGGACCTTCCCATTCCCACTATTCACTATTTCCAATTCCATGCATACACGTGATGCAACTGCATTTTCCGGGGATCCTGCATGATAACCTCCACCCAGAGTATAGGAAAGAAATAATTGTCAAGAGTGATGCATTTCTGAAGCAAAAATGTATTGCCTGTGTTTATTTGGACAAACCCAAGTGGAGCCTCTGGAAATTATGTATTACTTAAATCTCTAGCACTGATTAACCAAAAATAATGGTGGCTCAGAGAGAAAGAACTATACAAAGTTCTAGAAGAATATCTTGCGATTCTGGTGTAAAGAGCTGGAGGTGAAGATTATTTTATACCTCAAGAAGTTGATAGTCAAACATTAGAAGCCTTGCTGGACTCTGGCAGTCATCACATGGCAATTTGTGCAGGCATATTACTTCCTGACCAATTACTCCAAAAAGGTTGATTTCAATCACTTATATCTTTAGGGACTAGGAGACATATCCAAAGCTAGAGGTTGATGTCCAAGTCAAAAATGGAAGCAGAGGTAATGCTTGAATGGACCATACAACTTTTCAATGTTGAAGGATTGATCAAGCCACAGGGAATAGCTCATAACTATTTTCTATTTCCCCCATTGCACTCAAAAGACATTTATGTACTCATTCATTGGGCATTTGTAAGGCGCTTATACAGCAAGAATTGTTTTTCAAAGCACACACAAGGCAAAAGGGAAGGGAACAAACAAACAATACAAGACAATGGAATAATAAATGACAATGGAAAGCAAATAACAACAGCGGTCCTACCAGGCCTCGTGACATTTGGAGCGTGCACGTGCAGAGAGAGGGGGGGAAATGGGATGGGGTAAAGTCTAGAGGGTCCCGCAGAGGGGGGAAGTGCCAGACAGCCATTGGCAAAGACAACACGTAAGTGCAGGGTAGTTACCACCTGAAGAGGGAGGTCACCTGTCACTACAATAAGTGCAGATCTGAGGACACCTCAGGCTTGTGTGGGCCTGAAGGCAAGTGCAGGGGGTGATGGCAGTTATGGTGGATGACTGGACAGAAGGCCAGGACCCAGTAGGACTCTTAAGGGCCAGCCACCAATCTCAGTGATAGAGAGGTTAGCACGGGAGGGAAAGAGGGAATGAGGAGAAGAAAAGGAGTCTTGAGATGCTGGCAGAACTTTAGGAGATCCGGCTCAAGGCAGAGAGGAAGAGGGGGCTGTTCCAGAGGTGAGAACCAGCCAAGGAAAGAGAATGGCCACCCGCTCTCTCTTTGAGAGACACCTGACAAGCAGAGAGTTGGAGCCAGAGGATCGGAGTGATCTGGAAGGAGTGAATTTAGTGAGAGCAAGTTTGCAATACTTCAATTGTCACCTCTAAATGATTGTGCAATCATTTAGAGGTGACAATTTCAAGTGTTTGTATCTATTAGCAGTTTATGAGGTGACTGCTGGTCCCTCTTTCGTGCAGCAACCCAATCTTATTTGGTTTGTAAGGGTCTCATTGACTTTAGTTTGTCTTCTCAAATTTAGTTCCAACCCAGCGCCTCATCACACCGGCACACCTCAATTTTGTTTTTCAAGTTTGCAGATAGCATAGCTCCAGACAAACTTATGGATGACACAGAGGGAATTAACTTTGATCCTTGCAGCAACTTGGAGCCAGTGGAGAGATTTAAGGGCTCAAGAGATATGGTCCTTAGGCTTGAGGCCAAGGATGAGTGTAGCAGACCTATTCTGGATTAGTTGGAGGGGCGGAGAGAAGAGGAAGGCAGATTAAGCTCGAGGATGTTGCAATAGTTCAGCCTGGGTAGTTCCAGAGCTGTGGAAATATTGAGCATCTGGGGAAAGGTGAGGAAAGGGAGAATGCTTCTTAGGCGGTGACATTGGAAATTGGCCTTCTCAGCAAGGTCCAAGATATGACAAATGGAAGATAGAGAAGAATCAAAGATCACTCCAAGGTTTCTGACTTCCGAGGAATGAGAGGGGCAAGTGCCCATAGAGGATGGCCAGAGTTAGGGGAGGAAGGCAGGAGCAGGAGTCTCGATAGGAAGGATGTCAGTCTTGCTGGCATTGAGACAGAGATCATTAGAGGTGCACATAGACTGGATAGCAGGCAAGCAATTAGGAATGACAGAGGAAGTAGGAAGAGAGGCAGTAGGGAGTTTAAAGAAAAGATGGGTTTCATCTGTATAACACTGGAAGTGCTGGCAGAAGATGGAGATCAGGTGAGCAAGAGGGGCAATATAGATGTTAAATAGCCAAGTCAAGAGGATAGAGCCCTGGGGAATGCTACAAGTGGAGACAAAGGTGGGGGAAGAGAAGGAACCCAGGAACACCTGGGAGGGACGGTCAGTGAGGAAGGAGTTCAACCCATCCTGTGCACCACCCGAGATACCAAGGGTATCATGGAGCCGCTTTATGAGGATAGATTGGTTGACTGTCTCAAAGGCAGAGGAGAGATTGAGTAGAATGAGAAGAGTGGGTGAGTTAGAATCTAGAGATTCAAGCAATTCTTCACAGGTGTTCAGGAGAGATGTTTCTGTGCCTCTGTATGCTTGGAATCCAGATTGATGGTTATGCAATCAACCAATGAGATCAGTATGCAGGGTCAGTTGGTGGAAGACCCACTTCTCTAGGAGTTTTGCAAGGAAGGGAGTAATGGAGAATGGGCAGTAGTTAGCCAGACACGAGGGGTTAGCAGAAGGCTTTTTTCAGGCGGTTGTGCAGAGGGGAGTGCTTGCGAAAAGAGGGGAAAGACCCATTTTCAAGAGGGTGGTTGCATAAATCAGCATGTTATAGAAGAGCTGGACCAGAAAAGGAAGGCCTTTTCCAGTGTGTCGCAGTTGAAAAACAACAAAATTACAGAAGTGAATCTCGGAAAGGCAAGGCTGGATTAGCCCCAAGAAGCCAAAGTCTTATCTGACTGGGATGAGCAGACATTAGTTACAATCAAGTGAAAGAATGAAAATCCTGTTCAGAAGGCATCTACCAAAACGCAGAAGATTTTCATTAAATAGTAGTATTTTAAATGCACCAGAGCTCAAATTTGTGGTCTTCAGTCACGTGAAGGGATAAACCTGGACAAACATGAAGAGCCACACCTATGCATAGAGGCAGAGCGTGCCTCTACTCCCCTGTATTCTCCAGAGCAAAGAACATGTCCAAGGCCATTAATTGACGTGCAGACCACTGAGGTGATGATAGATGATATGCTTATTGGTGGGAAGCTATGGCTATGACCAACTCACCAGCACCTGGTAATCCAGCCTGTGTGCTGCTAACATGGGTGGAAAAGTACTGGTGGATGTAAGATTGCCAATCAATTGTAGGGGGCCGCATAATTAAGATATAACCAATATGATGTTGTGTATTCAGTGACGTTCATAGTGACTTGTTTGAAGGATGGGCTTAGTAGTCCCACCTGATGTTGAACAACCTATCACTTTCTAGACTGGTATAGAGCATATACCTAGATGTTCCCTCTAAGCCTAGGTTTTTTTTTAGTTTGCCATGTAGGATGATGTTAGTAAGTACGTAGGTTAACGTCATCAATGATGATTTGTTACTATAAATATGATGTTTTTTGTTAAATGCATTGGGAGATCATGCTATGAGCTGTCTGTTGATATCCGTTATACTCCCTGTTTTGGATAATTGATAATAAAACAGTACAATTTGCCAACTTCCTGGGTCATTTTGATGATTGATGTTTTAGTAACTTCTGCACCCCCATTCATCTCAAAGTATTGCTACCTCATCTTAAAGGGCAGGGTCGGCTGTTCCGGTTCACGTGGTAGCAGAGATTATGGTTAAAGAGCCCTTGACCTAGGTAAGATTTGGGGTCCTGGCAATATCGAATGTCATCTGCCATTCATCTGCCATTCAGCTAAAAGGACATGAAGCTCCCTGTAGATAGCGGAATTTTCTTTTAAACTAAGGCTTTCAAGCATAGGTGAGACGGGTCCCTTGGTTTGTACGAAATCCCCTCTCGACTTCTACAGGAAACTGAATGGACGGAAGGTTGAAGCGGCTGATAAAGATGCATCGATCCTGAGAGCCGGAAGCAAATGATGAGTAAAACTGAGTGAGGTGGCAAAATTGTGAATGGGCAGTGAGTGGAGAAAGTGATAAGGGGAAACAAGTAACAGAGGCAGTTGGGGTAAATAACTTGAGGCAATGAGCATCAAGTTATTAAGTAATTGACTTGATGAGAGGAGCCAAACAATTGAGAAAGTGTGAGATGAGGAACATCACAGTAGAGTAAGCCCAGTGTCCTGCGTCATATCACGTAATAGAAGGAGTTGTATCTAGAGTCCCATTAGCGGATGACACAGGCTACAGACCCGTTTAAAGACTTGTCTAAAGAGAATGATTCACATCCCAATCAGGGTATTTTTTAGGGCCAGTGATAAGTCTTGAGGGTCGCAGACTGAGATGTATGGGACCGGTCGAGTATGTTGGTTTGTCTGTGTGTTTTATGTGCTGAATGGGTAAGAAATAGTAAACAAATTAAGAGACGTAAAAAAGAAAACACAGATGTAAGAGTTAATTATTTATTGAAATTGAATTGATGCTGTTTAGTGAATAAATAGATTGGATATAAACGTGATATAAAGGGTTTGGAGCAGTGATGATTGGTGCATGCTCATATTGTATTGTTTTTCTGAAAACTTATATTTGAAAAAGTGCAAAGTGTAAAGGTGAGTATTGACAGTCAAGTGTGACTGGTTAAAATGGAGGATGTTACTTCACTTACACATCTATGCAGCAGTTGCCAAAACACGCACCTAAGCTTAAACAGTACATGTGGAATGGGTTACGGGCATGGCAGAAAAGATGTTCATGCCATGGCCACAAGAGGTATCACTTTAAAAGGCAGTTTTGCAACATCTGACTATTTATTTGCATGCAGCATATATGGGGAAAAAGTTAGACAAAAGACTAACGAGCTTAGAGCTCTGGAAAATATACCAGGAGGAACGAGAAGAGTCACCTCCTGAAGACTGGATACTTACCATATTCAAAGAGAGGGGTTAAGAGCCTTCTTCTTCTCCTCCCACTGCATCTGAGGTAAAAGGTTATAGTATAAAAGATGGAGTGTACCCATTAAGAGAACTCAAGGCAGTGGCAGGGTATAGCAATCCGGCATATGAGTCACCTGCACATAGCAGCGATGAGGGTGCAGAGAAAATTCCTGAAAGAGATGGGATCTCTAAAGTCCTGAGGGACAAAGAGAGAAAGGACAAGGAGAGAAGTAAACCAACTGAGTACATCCTTAAATATAGCAAGATAAATAAAGACGTGGAAGGGAGAAATAGATAAGGCTAATGAGGTAGCGCTCATACAGAACAAATGGATGGGTGGCAGATTTTTCTCAAACTTGATGGTAAGAGCATTGAGGAAATTAGGCAAAAGGATGATCAAGACAAACAGGACAAAAAGATAGGGACAGAGAGGAACGATTGAAAGAAGATGGGGCAAGAAGGAAGGATAGACAGAGACGAGAACAGTTGTATCAAAATGAACAACTGAGAAAGCAGGAAAGCACAGAAGAGGAGAGGAAATATGACAAAAGACAGAGGGCAATGAAAGAGCGAGAAAGGCTAGAAAGAAAGAGGAACAGGAAGAACAAAAATTAAGGGATAAAAGGATACAAAGACGTAGAGACAAAGAAATATGAAGGGCAAATGAGAGAAGAGACGTGAAAAAAGGAAGAAGAAAGGGTGAGAGAAGAAGCTAGGAAGCAAAGAGAGCTTGATGATGAACTAGAACGAAAGATAAGGCAGATAACATGCAACATTGAGAGCATAGAAAAATAATTAATGGATCCTAATCCTGTAGTAGCATGGAAGGACATAGAAGAACTCTTCCCTGCACATGAACCGATGCCAGGTCCGTCTAGCAAATCTAGACGATGAGTTTAACTCTAGAAGTATTGGGGACACAATTGATAAAGTCTATCATGATATGAGGACTAAGAAAGAACTGAAAGGGAAGGGAAAACAAAATTGACTCGAGAGTACACAGTTATATGACAGAGAGGGAGGTTTGTGCAGTTTTGAACCTAAAGAGTTGTATTCGGACAGACTAACTCTGAAGAGAGATAAAGAGGAAGAAGCCACACACGTTGGGGACAAAATATGTCAGACGAAGACAGAGATAACTTCATTTGTGCAGAAGGAGGTAACGCATATGGTCCCAAGGGATGTTCTTTTGGCGGACAAAGAAGTGAGATGGTCAGATCTAGATCTACCCAAATCGAGGACGTCAGAATCCCTGGCGGGACTAGATTGACATAGAAGGCGATCCCATAGTGAAAGGGGGGACTTGTGAGCAGGTTAAGATTGTTGCCAGGAAGAAGGCAGTGCAGAACCATTGTCCCTGCTATGGACAGCCAGACGATGGGGAATGAGAGTGTGGGTTTGAGATATCACAGGCTCCTTTGTTAGAAAAAGGAGGAGCCAGGCCACAATAAATACCTTGGCCAGAGATGGATAAGGACAATTTAAGGTGTAAATTCCTGAGTTTGACTTCTGGCGGTGGGAAATGGATACATGAGTTAGAAAAAATGACAGGAGGAAACACATTAAAGGGATACTCTAGTAAAAAATGTTATTTCAAAAATAGATAGGCCACATTAAAAAAAAAATACTAGCATCCTCCGTTTTAAAACTTCCTATGTAAAATTTTGAGCTATTCAAGCTCAAAATTCGAAAAAGCAAGTACAGGGGGGCCGCCATTTTGTGAAATGGAGGCCCTCCTGTGCTGGCTTTTGCTTTTGCGGCACTAATGAAGGAAAAGCCAGCCAGCTGTAGTAAACAAAGTCTACCGCTGGGTGGTTTTCCCTTCATTAGTGCCTGGACTCGGAGGACGCGGACCGGAGACCAGAGCAGGAAAGCTGCAGCTGAATCTCGGTAAGTGCTATTTATTTTTTTTACAAAAAATAAGCACTAGCTGCGGTTTTTTTCTAAGTTTTCCGGGCTGGAGGAGCCCGGAAAACTTAGAAATAAAACCGCAGCTTTAAAAACGTTGTATTTATGTTTGCAGTCACTTTTGAAGGGACCGCAAACATAAATACAACGTTATTGTGTTGGAAAACGCTGCGGTTTTTCGTTCCAAGTTTCTCAGGCTCTGCTGTGGCTTTCACTTTCTCAAGTGAAAGCCACAGCAGGCAGAAACACACACGGTTATGTTTACATGCCGCGTAGTGTTTCTATCTGCAGCTGATTTCCCATTTGGGGCTCTCGGGCTCCCCGTGGGGAGCCCGAGAGCCCCAAATGGGAAATGCTACGTTGTCTGCCTGAATCTTCTTTTCCATTTGGGGCTCTCGGGCTCCCCGGGAGCCCGAGAGCCCCAAATGGAAAAGCAGATTCAGGCAGACACAAAGCGGTTGTTTTCTGCAATGCCGCGTTGTGTCTGCCTGAATCTGCTTTTCCATTTGGGGCTCTCGGGCTCCCCGTGGGGAGCCCGAGAGCCCCAAATGGGAAATGCTACGTTGTCTGCCTGAATCTTCTTTTCCATTTGGGGCTCTCGGGCTCCCCGTGGAGAGCCCGAGAGCCCCAAATGGAAAAGCAGATTCAGGCAGACACAACGCGGTTGTTTTCTGCAATGCCGCGTTGTGTCTGCCTGAATCTGCTTTTCCATTTGGGGCTCTCGGGCTCCGGGAGCCCGAGAGCCCCAAATGGAAAAGCAGATTCAGGCAGACACAACACGGTTGTGTTGGAAAACGCTGCGGTTTTAAAACCGCAGCGTTTTCCAACACAATAACGTTGTATTTATGTTTGCGGTCGCTTCAAAAGCGACCGCAAACATAAATACAACGATTTTAAAGCTGCGGTTTTATTTCTACGTTTTCCGGGCTCCTCCAGCCCGGAAAACTTAGAAAAAAAAACGCAGCTAGTGCATATTTTTTGTAAAAAAAATAAATAGCACCTACCGAGATTCAGCTGCAGCTTTCCTGCTCTGGTCTCCAGTCCGCGTCCTCCGAGTCCCGGCACTAATGAAGGGAAAGCCACCCAGCGGTAGACTTTGTTTACTACAGCTGGCTGGCTTTTCCTTCATTAGTGCCGCAAAAGCCAGCACAGGAGGGCCTCCATTTCACAAAATGGCGGCGCCCTTGTGCTTGCTTTTGAGCTTAAATATCTCAAAATTTTACATAGGAAGTTTTAAAACGGAGGATGCTAGTATTTTTTTTTTAATGTGGCCTATCTATTTTTGAAATAAATTTTTTTACTAGAGTATCCCTTTAACTATAGGAGACATTAAATGTCTTCTAGCCACTATCTTTGCAGAGAGAGCAGACAATGTTTGGTCGAGAGCAGGATACTCGAGTGTCACTATGCAGAACACAGCTCACGATGGAGCACCATTTAAAAACTGTTGAGCGGCGATCTGTAAAGCGCTCAGAGTGCTGTATCTGGACACGTCAGATATGGTAGCTGTAATGACGAAAAAGATGCAGGAAGGGGGTGATCCTCTTGTGTAAATTCAAAATTTCCAAGAGCCGTGGTCTTTGGAAACTCGTGAGTCTTGGGGGAAATCTATACCTGTATTTTGTCATATGTTATGCCAAGGGCAGACAGAGCCAGTACAGAAGCAGCTAAAAAAAGGGGAGGCTTCCGAGGTAGAGGCTTCCAGAATAACCAGGGACATTTCCAGAATAAACAGTGTGGGTTTCAAAACACACAAAATGATAGTCAAGGCATGCAGGAAGGCCAAGCTAGGATACCTCCTATATGTTGGACATGCGCTATGTCAGGACACCTTGCATACATGTGTAGAAGCCAAGGGTTCATGCAAAACAGGCAATTCTCAAAAAGGGGGACTACATTCTTGCCTGCATGCACTCAATAGAATTGAAAGGGGTTCGCCCAAAATCAGATGGTGCAGCAACCACAAGCGCAGAGAATGCAGCAAGGTTTATAATCACACCAGACAGCAATGCATCTGCCACAAGGACAGTCACAGCATTCACCCATGCAGATACAGCAGCGCACAAGCACAAGACAGTTAATGACTCTGATGATAGGGGCTGTCAATGTCAAAGGAGGAAATCCTTTCACAGGTATGGGAATATGCATATACCCACAATAGGACAACTCACTGGGAGACTTGATGTCTTCGACACTATCAGTGACACCCAATCCTCAAGAGGAACCGAAGGTTGACGTCAATATAGGAGGCAAATCCTTTTCTTTTTTAGTAGACATGGGGGAAACACGCTCCTGTATACAAGAGGGAAAATGTACACTATCTGGGAATGTACAAGGTTTCACTGGAGCAACAAGAAGAGTTCCTTTTACTGAAAAACTGCCAGTCTCTATAGGAGAATGAGACATGTCTGTACCATTATTATATTCAAGACAGAAGCCTGTTAATATATTAGGTTGAGATTTAATGACAACATTGAACATGACAATTTCATTTACTGATGAAGGTATAGTATGTTCAATGCCAGGAATGCATTATTTAAACATGAATGAATTTATTATGGCATTCACGGGGCAAATGGCCATCCGAGGTGTACCGCTTGAACCAGAGGTTTTTTTTTATAATGGGTTATGCATTTTGTTAACATGGCTACCAGGTTTAGTGGGTAAAACTATGAAGATACCTGCTGAGCCTTTATTCAGGCCAAAGCTACCTGTGGATGGAGAGGGAGGATGCATTTTTCCCTTAGAATTACAAGCAGCCATAGTGCAGAGAGAAATGGTTTTGCTTGATGGAACTGATTATGAAGGAAGATGATGATGCACGTGATTGCCATTGGGGAAGGTTAGTTCAAGTGATGATTATTCTTGGAGAGAAAGGATATAAAGTAGATAAGGAGAAATTGCAGTATTTCCAAGAAGAAGTATTGTAAATAGGTCAGTTAATTTTGCATGAAGGAAAGAAAGTTACTCCTGAGAGAGCAGAGGTTATTTTGAAAATGGGAAGTAAACAGAAGAGTGGAGAGTCCAGTAAAATCTGCAGAAGAAATGTGTAAATGGAAGAACAGAAGACAGATGCAGATTTGGGGATCAGTGCTTTCATGAAATGGATGGGAGGCAGGAGTGGTCATCTGCAGAGGCTGGGTAGTCATTGGATTCTATCAGCCAACCATTGACATAGTGCAGAATGGATTCAAGCCTCTATGTCCAAAACTGGCTAAACTGCTGACATGGGTCAAAGATAAAGGAGGACCGTTGCAGATAGTGCCTTTGGAAAGTGAAAAACTGTGCTTTAGAAACAACGGCACAAGAAAAGTTGGAGAGAACCAGAACTCCAGAACTGTGGTCGAATCTGAGATGTACCAGGAATGAATACAGGGATAGCAGTGATAATGTATCACTACTGGCCATGCGGATCCAGAGCTTATATGGCACTGCACAAGAACAGTGGAGGACAATGTTCCATAGTAAATGTTCATGTTCCAGCGTTGGTGATTCCTAAAAGCGACTTGAACAATGATAGCTTTCCAAAAGCAGATGATCACATAAGGAAGAGGAGATCTGTGGAACTGATAAGTAGAAAGAAGAGAGAGAACTATTTCAAGTCAAGTCAATAGAAGCTTGTGATGCCATTCCATATGAACACAAACTTTTTAACCAGACTTCATTGATATTTAGGTTGATCTTTATGCCGAGTATCCAGGTTCGAGCAAATACTAAATGGTAGCAAATTACAGGATGCGAGGGAAGATGTTTCAGACAATCAACACTACCATAAAGGGATTCAATGCTATCAGAGAAGAGCTGATATGTTCAAGTTTCTTGGAGCCCTGATAGTGATGGTATTGCTTTGATTCTGTGTGGTTAGGATAATAATCTCACAATGCAAAATGACTGCAAAGAAAGCTATAGGGATGAAGATCATAATTGATGTTGAATCAGGATGGAAGGCTAAAGAGCTGACAGATGAAAAAATCAGAGATTTCGTAAAAGCCAGCATCCATGCACCTGAGGGAACAAAATTCCTGTATCCAAAGAACTATAAAATGTATGTGGGAAGATGGATCTATTGCAGTCCAAGTTGTCAGTGCATGCTCATGACTTGGAACAAGGATGAGTATGTGAAATCAGCTGGATGCTGAAAGGAGTAATCAAGATCTGAATCCCAAAGAAGCCTTGCTTCAGAAAAAGGATGTCTAGATATGAAGAATGATGGGGGAGTGGTTGATGAATCACCCAGAGGGGGGAGTGTGGGAAAGGAGCCAATTACCCACACCTCAACCATCTCGCCCATATTGCCTATATGTTGGGAACTAGAGTATGAGACACCTGCAGTACCAGTGAAAATACCAATACCAAGGAGAATCCTGGAGACAAGATTCACATAAGGAAAGCCATACTTGCATACCAGACAGTATGATGGTCAGTTGAATGAAATCCCAGAAGCAAAACTAATAAATGAAAGAACAGATTGGTGACATCGCACAAAGCCAGACTGATGTACGTGGAAGAGATACAGAGACGAGAGACAGTATCAAAGATAAGTGACCTTTCAGGCTCAAGATGAAGAAACTTATGCTACAGAAACTATGAAGATATCAAGTAATTTTGTACGTGTACAGATGCAAAGAAATGCAAGCAGACAAAGTGTTCTTGAGGCTAGCTATGTAGTGTATAGATTGCGGCATGCGCCAACGGTTACATATATAGGAGTAAGTAAAGGATGGATGTTTCCACAACGTGTTATAGCAGAGCTGGACCAGAAAAGGATGGCCTGTTCCAGTATGTCGCAGTTGAAAAACAACAAAATTACAGAAGTGAATCTCAGAAAGGCGGGCTGGATTGGCCCAAAGAAGCCAAGGTCCTATTGGACTGGGATGAGCAGACATTAGTTGCAATTGTGTGAAAGAATGAAATTCCTGTTCAGAAGGCATGGACAAAAACAAGGAAGACGTCAGAGTTTCATTAAATAGTAGTATTTTAAATGCACCAGAGCTCAAATTTGTGGTCTTCATTCATGTGAAGGGATGAACTTGGACAAACATGAAAAACCACACCTAAGCAGAGAGGATGAGCGTGCCTCAACTCCCCTGTATTCCCCACAGCAAATAACAGGTCCAAGGCCAAGTACAAAGCCTTAATTGAGGTGCAGACCACTAAGGTGATGATAGATGATATGCTAATTGGTGAGAAGCTATGGTTATGACCAGCTCACCAGCATGTAGAAGTCCAGTGTGCATGCTGCTAACGTGGGCGGAAAATAATTGAGCCCTATAGTTTGTATAACCAATAGGACATTGTGTATTCAGTGACGTTCAAAGTGACTTGTTTGAAGGATGGCCTTAATAGTCCCACCTGATGTTGAAGAACCTATCACTTTCTAGACTAGTATGGAGTGCATACCTAGATGTTCCCCCTAAGCCTATCACATTTGCCACTAGGTTTTTGTAGTTTGCCACGTAGGATGACGTTAGTAAGTACGTAGGTTAATGTCATCAGTGACACATTTTTACTATAAGTATGATTTTTTTGTTAAATGCATTGAGAGACCATGCTATGAGCCATCTGTTGATGTCTGTTGTAGTCCCTGTTTTAGATAATTGATAATAAAACAATCAAATTAGGGGACTTTAACTTTGGTCTCAATGACCCTAAAGACCCACAATCCAAAAACCTTAACAAATCACTGCTCACCTGGGGGTTCGCGCAAGCCATCTCCAGCCCCACTCATATCAAAGGACACACCCTAGATTGGGTTGCCCACCATAACTGCTCGCTAAGCCACCCTGTGATCATCCCACAACCCTGGTCTGATCACCACTGTATTCTGTTCAACATCCTCGCCTCAAGAGGTCCTCCACCACCCACCATCACTCTCTGCATCCATCACCCGTAGCTCCAAACCGCTCACCCATGACAACCTATCTAAGCACCTCAGGGTACCTGATCTACTACCTCCCTTCACTGCCGACCCTGATCGCCTTGCCAATGACTTCAAGACTGTCATCACCCAGGCTGTTCACCTTGTGGCACCACTCACCCTCAAAAAAGCTAAGAAATCCATACACTCTAATGCCTGGTTCACTCAGGATCTCCTCAAATTACGTGGTGAAAAAAGGACTGCTCTTAAAACATGGATCAATAACCCCACCGAGGCCACCAGAATCGCCTTCAAATCCATCTCCAAACAATACAAAACTGCCATCACCAATGCTTAAGCCTCTTCCTACAATACCAGGATAGCTAATGCTAAATCCGGAAGTAGAGAAATATTTGCCATTTTCAGAGAACTTTAGACCCCCCCCCTCAAACTCCCATCTCCAATAGTGAAGGATGAAGCCTGGTGTAACGCCATTCAGTCTGCAATGCTAAGCAAACTAGAAACCTTGCAAGCCAAAATCCTTGCACACCAACAAGAGCTCACTAAACTGATCTCCAGTACTCAAACTGACCCCACACCAGGAGACAAGCCCACCTGTTCCCCCATTTTCGACTTCAGAGATATGAGTGAGAAGGAGGTCTCCTCAGTCTCCAATCCATCACACCCTCTAATTGTAAGGGTGACGCCTGACCCGCACAAGTCATCAAGGACTATGCCCCCTCCCTAGTCCCTATAATCACCGCATTCATCAATGCCTCCTTCCATTCTGGCTACGTCCCAGTGGGACTTAAGGAAGCGTGGGTTTGTCCGCTCCTAAAAAAGCCCTCCCTCGACCCGTCCAACCCAGGGAATTACAGGCCCATCACCACCGTCCTGTTCCTGTTTAAAATTCTGGATAAAAGCAGCCTATCTGCAAATTCAGAAATTCCTAGAAGACAACCACCTCCTAGGACTCAGGCAATCAGGATTCAGACCTAGCAATGGGACCGAGACAGCTCTCCTTGACCTTAAAAACCAAATCGATGATCTCAGAGAAGCAGGCAAACCTGCACTTCTCCTGCTGCTGGACCTCTCAGCAGCTTTCGATCTGGTCGACCACAAAACCCTCTGCCAGCACCTTTCGTCAGTAGCCAACTTCTCTGATAGAGCTTGCAAATGGATTGACTCATTTTTAAGGACAGAATAATTAAAGTCTTCTCTGACTCTTCTAGCGCCAACCCCAGCACCATCAAATGTGGGGTCCCGCAAGGCTCCTGCACTGCCCCCACCCTCTACAACCTCTTCACGGGGCCCCTGTTCATAATCCTGGACTCTCTGGGCATCTCATACAAGAACTATGCTGATGACACCCAGGTACTCATCCCCCTCTCGGGTGATTACCAGGCTGACCAGAACACCCTCAATTCCATCTACACAAAGCCTGGATGGCAGAAAACTGGCTATGTCTCAACAGTGAGAAAACCAAACTACTGCTATTTGGTTCCCCTTCCACCTTGAGCAAATTGGATAACAAATATTCCACCTTCTCCAACATTCCCATCACCGTGTCACCCTCCATCAAAACTAGGTGTTTACCTTGACCCAGACCTAACCATGGAGAGGCAGGTCAATGCCATAGCCTCCTCATCTGCCTATTCTAAACTCAATAACACAGTCAGACCCTTCCTGTCACTCAGAACTGCCTCTCCATCGCCAGGGCCATAATTGGCTCCAGGCTTGACTACTGCAATGCACTACTCATCGACACTTCTGCCAAGAATGTCGCCAAACTCCAAATCATTCAAAACAACACGCTCAGAGCCGCCACCGGCCTCACGCGTAAAGAACAAATTTCGGTACTTAGAAGGCAGGTCCACTGGCTCCCAGTCAAGGAGCGGATCACATTCAAAGCCCTGTCTTTGACTCACAAGTGCCTTCACGACCTTGCCCTCCCTACTTGTCATGCAGAATCACCAAACCCGCTTCCCTTAACCTTCCAGATCCCATTACTCTAACCTCCTAGCTGTCCCTAGAACCTGCAAGGTCCAGGCAGGTGGCTCCAGCTTCCCTGCAGTTGCCCCCCTACTCTGGAACTCCCTACCGCCCCACATCAGGTCCATTGAATCCCAATCAGCCTTTCGCAAAGCCATCAAAACTAACCTCTTTGTCTGACTGTTTTAACCTGGATTCTATGACAATTTGCAACTGCAGGTACTCTGTGTTACGCTGTAAACACTTTCTCCGAACTGAACTGTAACAAGTAATACTGGGCGGCTTCTTTGTAACCCTTAATCAAGCCTTCTTAAGCTCTGACATAGCACCTCGATGCCTGCGGGTTGCCGTGCGCTCTACAAATTAAAATAAATAAATACATTTGCCAACTTCCTGAGTCATTTTGATTATTGATGTTTGAGTAACTTCTGCATCTCCATTCATCTCAAAATATTGCTACCTCATCTAAAAGGGTGAGTCGGCTGTCCCAGTTCATAGTGGCAATTAGCAAGGTTTCATTAAACTAGCTGATGATCTCACTGACCCCATTTGCCAATGTAGATTGTAGGTGAGTATCTAGTGGTATACTCTGTCAAATGATACTTAGAGGTCAAGGAAATCTAGGAGGTAAGGAAGGCCATCATCAAGGCTTTGATGTGTTAAACTGGATTTCTCCACTCTGGCCTGGTGGGCAGTGTTAGGGCGAATTCTCCAAAATGACTAATTTCCCTTACCTACTGAGGCCCTCAGCAGCTTTGCTGGATTTCTAGGATTTTTTTTTTCACCTGGTAAAAGTGTGAGCCTTTTTTCCCACTCTTACATGTGTTTGCTGTGTGTTTTACATGTTTGTGTTCATAGGGTGTGGAGCCTCACCTACTCCATAGGGATCATCTTTTTACTGTGTGTCACACAGCACCTTCAGTGCAGTGACACAGGGTTGTCTTTTTCAGACTTCCCAATTTAAACTCTGTATTCTGGGGCTGACTACTGTCTCTCAAAACATGTACAGTTGTCATTGTCTTTATTAGTGTTTTTCAATTCACAGACCCAGTACAACCTATCTTATATAGAGTACTGTAAAGGGTTAATAGTTATCCCATTTTGTCTGTCTCTCATGGAAAATTATTTGGTTCCCCTTTCTTTAAGATTTGGCTGGTGGCAGTGGTATCTACCATATTTCTCCTACTGCGGTCTATGTAAATATACATAGTACTGTTTTAGGCTATTTTAGTAGCCTCAAACTTAAATCCACTGGACCCCATGTACTTTTATTTGGTTCCGGCTGGGTTTATTCACCATTTCTTTTTATAAAGGTCTTTCTCATGTTTTACTCTGCGTGCCAAACCAGGTTTGGAACCTTTGTTCGCTGTCCTTTGGCCGGCTTCTACACAGAAGCCCTCCTTAAGCGCCTGAGAGTCTGGGTAGACAGGATGTGAGGGAGGGGTTTTAGGACCACTGCACAGGGTTCCCTTGGAAACCCAAGTCGCACTCTTGTTTGATTGGCTAGGTGACTGTCCTGCCAGGACAGCCACCCTGCTGTGTGATCGACAAGCAGGCTGTGTGAATGGGGGAAATCTGCATAAAAAGCAGGTCTCTGGGACTTGGAAGGCAGAGTCGCCCCTGGATCGAGAGAACCGAAGAGAAGCTGAAAGAAGAGGACCACTGGCACGACTGAACCTCCCAGTGAAGTCCTGTTGCAGATCCGAATCTCCAAACTTCGACGACAGGGAATATCTGCAAGGAATCTTCTTCCCTTGAGCTGGTGGGAACAACCAGTTCGCCAAACTGCAAGCCAGGCCTCCCTCCTCTGGTCGAATTTGCTGTGCACAGCTACAGTGAAACGGATAGCCAGGAAGGTCAGACCCTGCTTGGGTGTTAAGGAGAGCGCCATTTATTTGTTGTTTTGCTCTGCTGCTGGTTTCTTCCCTGGGCAGTGCTAGACCCTCCAGTCTTCCTCCGTCTTGTTAGTCCGACCGTTGCTTCAGGAACCGTGAGCCTGCAGGACCTGCGAGGAACGTCTGCCTCAGCTACAGCATTCTTCTGCTCTAAAGTTACTGTGCTAACCTGGTTGTTCCTTTCATTCAGCCGCGGTGAAAGTGTGTGAAATCCTTCGTCAATCTGAGGGCTTGTCCTTCTCTGTTCGTTAAATTAACTTTTCATCTGACCAACTTCGTTCTGAACTCTTGGCAAAGACTTAACCACAAACTACCCTGAACTGTGATCCTCTGCAAAGACTTTGGTCCATTGACTTTGGCCCTGGCCTCTTGATTTGATTTCCTCACTGTAGTTCCTTTGTCTAGATTGCCCTGCTTACTCACTTGTTGGTGCTGCTCAATTTCTGTCTATGTTTGTCTTTCCATCCCCTTTAAATTACTGGAGTGCCATTTTGCTCACACTTCATTTTGAGCCTTACTTGTCCAGGATCTATTGGGTGCATTGTAGTGTATTAGAAACGTGATTTTTCAACTGCTTGATAATAGTGGAATGTTTAATAACTGTTGTGTAAATAAATGTATATAAATGTATATTCTTTTACTCAGAAACCTTTAGTCAGTGTTTGTTTGAATCATAGTAATTGCTGTCCTTTGTGTAACTATTGATACTGCTCACTTTACTCTTGAGATAAGTCTGACTGCTCCTCCATCACTACCACTTTACTGTGTAGTACAGGCTTGTACCAAAGGTGAATTTGTACTGTCACTGGTAGTCCTAATTGTGTGTGGTGTTCCCAAAGGGTACTGAATATAATTCTGCCTAACAACACTCTGCAACATTCATGGAACAGGGCCCTTGAGTCTATTTCCATGCCTCCCATCACTGAAGCGACGCCACATGTGGGTGAAGGTCATCCTCTCACTGTAGGGGACAATGAGTCATAATTGTAGGTGTGAAACCTAATTGTAGGTGCATCTCATGAATATGAAGCCCTGGAAATGTGTCCACCCCACCCCAGTTTCCACCATTAGTCCTGTGTGAGCCTGACCTGTCCATCATGGTGTCTGTAGCCAAATTGGGAGACTAAGTATAGATAATGTAAACAGCACCACTGATGCAAGATAACTGCTTCTGCAGCCTGCTCCATTCCAATTTCACCTGTAATGTGATGTTAGCTGTCACACTGGGAGATGTGTTGGCAGTTTCAGACAGAAGGTTGTGCTTATTAAGACCCAGGAGTGCTGAGCCATCCCAGAAGGCCATGCTGATGCATCTTCTCTCGAAGAATCCCTGTATTTTTTTGTTAGTTTTTATTGTGCAAAGCACAGACCTACCTAGAGAGCAGCAGAGTGCTGTACAGAGCGTGGGTAGCCAGTATTTGGGCTCGAATCTTTTAACAGTAGTGCAGTACTGTGAGGTCTGTGCACCAGTATGTGTGTCCATTTGAATGAGTCTTTGGTCAGGTGTTGTTGAAAGATCTGTGTTTTGAGAAATTGGCAACAGTGGAGAATGCTAGGGGCATCCCGAGCTGAAACCACGATCGAGTTCCAGGGGGTGGGTGCATGACAAGAGAAGGATTGTTTGTGGGTCCTCTCTTTGCAGACAAGTTGTGATTCAAGCCGGTTGGTTGACTTGCTGCGCAAGGAGGGTGTGGCACCAGATATGTGGAACTTAGCCACCAGGTATGCTGGTGTGCTACTTGTGACTGCTCTGTAGATGATACATGCAGTCTTGAACAGTATCCTGGCTTGGAGTGGAAGCCAAAGTAGTTCGCGTAGGATGTGGGTAATTTGGTCAAATTTCTGTGTGCCCATAATAAGATGTGCTGCAGTGTGGTGGACTGCTTTTAGTGGAGCCAAGTGAGGATCTGGGAGCACTGTCAGGAGAGCTTTTCCCCCATCGATGTGCAAGCCCACAAGGGCCTGCACAACAATGTGGAAGTCCTGTGGGGGGATGAAGGGTTTGATTTTCCGAAGGTAGGGATTCTGAGACAGGCTATTTGGGTCTTCTTGGTTATGTGATTTTGGAAGGACAGAGTCTGAGGGTTGTGTATCAAATCCTTCTAGGCGCATTTCATTGAGCCATTGTTGGATAATTGTTTTTTAGTGGGCGGACCGATGAGGATGCATTCAGTCTTGGGTGGGTTTAGTCTGAGGTAGGCGCCAACATCCAGGATTGTATGCTCGCTAGAAAATCTCTGAGGCAAATGATGCTATTTGCTCTCATGCATAACTGAGTATTGTCTGTGTATTGGTGGATGGCTATATCGGGGTGTTTGAGCAGAGTGCCCACAGGATCCCTGTAATGGCTAAAAAGGATTGGTGAAAATATGGAGCCTTGGTGGACTCTGCAGGAGATCTGGAGTCGGCTAGAATGCTAAAAGCTCATCTGGACAACATGGTGTCTGCCTGAGAGGTAGGCGGTAAACCAATTCAGGCCATTTCCAGATAATCCCATCCTGTCAACAAGGAGGGAGAGAAGGATGCCCGCGTCGATGGTGTTGAATGCAGCCAACAGGTTAAGGAGGATGAGCAGGCATGAGTGGCCCTTATCTATGATTTGGAGAGCATCATCCACCATAACAGTATAATCACAAGCCAAGGAGGACAATGCCACCCTAATATATACCTACCCAGCCAAAAGATCCTTACCGCTATCAATCTAGGAAATCTTTCCGGGCACCTAGTGGCATCATGGGGGCCAGTTCCTGTGGTAGGAGAGGGTGTATGCTCATCATGTCTAATGATATCTCTCCACAGCACTGTCAATTTCCTGAGGACTGGCGCTCAGAGTCCTGTGTATCATCGAGAGTGTGGGATGCCTCAAGCGATTAAGCTGTTTGGCAGAAAAAGGGTAGAGATGTATGGGCCAGTGATGTTGCACATAGTGGTAACATATGGACTTCAGGTCCTTTCCGCCAGATTCTGGAGTAGTGGTCACAGCATAGCCCATGAATTTGCTGGATATTTTAGCACTTCAGGGGATGGTCCTTCAGGTCCAGAGGAATGGGGACATCTTTCCTGTGCCCAGAACAGAGTGGGGAAAGTAGTATACTCCATCCTCTTACTAGTGGCAAAGTCTTTGTGGGAGTGACACATGATGGTTTCAAAAGGGGACTTTATCATGTCTCGTGAACCTCATGGATTATTAAATGTACACCAGGGTTCCATGAAACCTCACAAAGAGCAGGGTAGTCATGTATCAACCACCACACAAATCTATTTGTGTATACACTCAATCACTTGAAAATATATTTGTTTCCATAGATTCATTTATCAAACATACAGCAAACATACAAGATGCATGGTCAGTTTCTTATAATGAAATATAATGGAAAAAAAATACATTATATTCATGCAGTGTATGCAATCGATGGCAACTCATTTAGAGTGCAAGGACGTAACTAATACATTTGCCTTAAACTAGATAAACATGATACAACCATACTAATTAGGTACAGACACTTTCATATATAAATATAAACCTGTATGTGACTACATTAAGGTCTGTTCTGCCAAGCAGATGCCAACAAGTATACTCAATACCACACAACATCTCTTTTATATTACACTGCATTAGTTTGAGTTGGTGATGATTAACATCTAGTATTATTGTCAATAATAACAAAATGTGTTCTTACCCAGGTTTGAACTGCTTGCCACATACATATTTGGCTTCTTGTCAGCATGGGTAGTCTAATCCGAAATGGTTCAGAGACTGCGGTTTTACAGAATTAGTAACCCGCACGCACGGTGCATCGGGATTCCAACGTGTTGATTGGCTCTTTTCCGAGCCATTCCACAATGGTATTCCCATGCACGCCATGCGTGCCGGGTACTCTGTTCCCGAAGAGGGGTGTGGCGGCCCCTGAGCCAATGAGGAGGCTCAAAACAGGGTAATGAGATGGTAATGAGATGGTTCTTTCAATTGAGGTGGGAAGAGTTCTAAGGGAATTAGAGCTAATAACAGATTGAGTTATTAGGGCTGATCTGAATGTTCTTCTTTTTCTCCTTTCTTCTCTTTTTTTCTCTGTTTCTGATCTTTAGTGATGTTTTTTTTATCTAATGTATTCAGAGTATGTATAGTGATTAATGAATTGTATCTGGTTTATCTTTTGTATGTATTGTTGTGTTTAAATGTGCTAAAAGTCATTTTATTTTGGCTATTGCACAATAAATTTAAAAAAAAAATCCATCTTGCAGACTTTTGCTTCATATAGAACATATGTCCTACTTGAGCAGTTTCACAATTCATGTTAATGAGGAACCAGGAATACTCCATTCAGAACGGATCATATTAATATAGACCAATCCAATTGTTCATTCAAACCTGCCTTATGTGCTAGTAAATTATAAATCCAAAATTGTTCCTGGGAAGACAGCTTTTGGTCAATTGAGCTACCTCTTATGTCAATGGTTATTTTTCAAGAACAAACCATTTAAAGTCATACTAAGTATAATAGAATTTCTTAAAGGGAGGTACCAATGGGGCACTGATAACTCCAGACTCTTGATCTATGTTCATTGGTCCTTACGCGTTTTGCCAATGTAACATTTATTACACGGTCAAAATCAAATTTAACAATATTAAGGATGAATTGGCTTGCATTACAATTACCACATGCATGAAGGCTTGTGTTTGGTTGAAGCCCTTTTTTGAACAGTATACATGAATTATTTCAGGATTTTGCTAACATATTTCCATAAGGCATTCATTAATGATCAATTACCTTTTGGAATCCAAACATTGGTTTTAAAAGAGCTGGATCATAAGCTTGCAAAATGTGCCTATTGCGTAGAACCAAGCTACGTATCAAAATATTATATGGACAAATGGCATTCACACATACCACCCTGTCCATTCTTTTCCTTTCCTTTTCCTTTCTTACTGCTGTACGTGAAGGTAGCGTGAAGCAAGGCATAGACAACAGATTAAAATGTTTACTTAAAGTAAATGTATTTAACGTAAAAGGCAGGATGGAGTAAGGCTTAACTTGGTGGGATTTCCCTACCTAAAGAAAACTAAGGGAAACCTGTGTCAGAATGTCCAGCTGAAGTTTCTGTGTGTGTCCAAAACCTATACTTGACTAACTGTATACAATGTGTAGAGATGTCACTCTCAAAAGAATAGTGTTAAAAGGAAAGTTCAGAGCTTCTTCCAGCTCTTGGCGTAGTATCTGCTTCCCCTTCCCCAAGTTCAATATAGTTCTTAGAATATTGGGATTCCCATCCCCAACAGTTCAAACATTCTTGCTTCCAAGATAACATAGTTCCTGGGACATCTCCCAAGTTGGGGTTTCCTTCCCCAAGAGTTCAAATTTCCAGCTGTCAAAATCAACACAGTTCTGTTTCTTAACTTCAGTTTCTCAAACAAAGATGTAGCAACACACAAGCTTGACTTCAAATATGCTTTAGTTGGCTTTTTCCAAATAGGGTGCTAGGTCTAGGAGCAGTTGTCAGACCACTGCCCATTACAGGTTACGCAACCGTAGCCCTTTCTGACTGTTTTAATCAACACTTAGCCACTGGTTCCATCTGACAGTGATACTTAGTTGATTACTCAATGTCACATTCTCCAAACACTGTCCGGTGGCTGCTTTAGCCATCATGCACTTCAATATTCTTGTTTGTATTTCTCTGGTACTTGCCAACACAAGTCTCTCTCAACTTGCGATACTTGGGCCCCCCTGGACTTTGGGCCACTATTTTGTTTTCCATCTTCATACAGCCTTAGTACTCTCTTGACGTTGCCTTCACTTGTTTCACACACTGTACACCTCGACTCTGATGTCATGCTACTTTGTTTTCAATCTGTTCCTGAGCATTCAACTGACTTGGTGTGGCATTCACAAGCGTTTTCAACACATTTTACTCTGTGCGGTATTCACAATTACCTTTAATCTGTTGCATTTCATTCAACAGCTTGATAATACTTGTTCCGGCATTCAACAGTACTTTTTTTTTTTTTTTTTTTTTTATTATTTTGGTTGGTTAAAATTAAATTAACCTTTCAAAACAAACATTTACAGATCAATAAAATATACAACTATATAATTTCTTTCTCATTATACATTAATTTGATTAATCAAAGGCAATAAAAAATGAAACAGATTTACGGAATTCTCCACAGGAAGAGACATACTTGCATAGATGTAAGTCAATATTACCTGCAATAAGATTCAATTGATTAGTTTGCAAAATCTCGAAAAAGCCATAAATAAAGCAATCCACAATAAGTAGCTGTTAGTTCTCATTATTATAGTGAGTCATCATACAAGAACGGTCAACTGATTGCATTGCCGATTCTAAGAACTGCATCGTGGCTATTCTTATTGAGATTTTAGATGTTGCAAATAATTCACGCCACAATCCATTATCAGAGCGAGCTATGTAATGCAAGTGTGTTAATTTTTGTAAAATTGTTTCTCTTTGTTTCTTTAATGAAACACAGACAATCAATAAATGTTTAAGAGTCTCTTCCATTCCGACAATTTTGCAGAATCGACAATGCGCGACTTCTGCTTTTATTATACCTCTCCTTAATAAAATCTGATTTCTTGGCCAGAGATTCATACGAAATCTTAAAATTTGAGTTTGAAGTTTAAATGAAAGACGTTTCAAAAGATAATCGGCTGCCTGTCGAAATTTTTTATGACCAAATAGAGTTCTGTCGAAGTCTTTTAGTCCCAGGCATTTCTGTTGTGTGTATTGCCAATCATATTGATGCAGCTTTAGTTTGTCCCTGTTCGGATTATTTAGCAATAAGTCTATTGAGATGTTTGCCACATTTAGATCATCAAAAACTGCAGTTCTCCACTTTTTCGGAAACAGATGTTCAGAGCGAAGTAAATAATCCGCCAATGTCGCCAGCACATTCTTTGCCGACAGACCCAAAAGACATTTCCGAAAAAGACTGCACCTTTTCCATACTACTTGTATGTGTAGCGAAAGATTACCCAATTCAAACCGTAACAGGGCATTAGGAGTGGAGTTAGGGAGATTAAGTACTTTCTTCCAGAATTGAGCTTCAATTCTGTCCCAGTATAGTCGGTTTTGGGGAATCCAAGTTTCAGCCCCATAGGCAATTACAGGAATTACCTTCTGTAAATAAAATGTTATAACATGGCTATACGAGAATTTGCCAAACTTGGCTAAAAGTATTTTGGCCTGCGAAGTCAGTGATAGAAGCTTCCCAGATATACTGTTTTGCTGGGGCTTATTCAAGACTGAATTGCTAAACATAATGCCAAGATATTTATATTCATTTATTAGAGTTAATTTCTGCTCTTGTAATAACCATTCATTATGTTTCCAATGTTTCAAGTTGGTGTTTTTCAATTCCATTACTTGGGTTTTTTCCAAATTAAGTATTAGGTTGTTTTTGGTAACATAAGATCCCAGCTGATTGAGCAACAACTGCAATCCGCTGGGCGTTTGCGAAATTAGAACCAAATCGTCGGCATATAAGAGCCAGGCAATAACCTGATTACCAAGCTTGGGTGCATCGTTAATTACTTTTAAGAATTCCACACCCAAATCAAAAATAAACAAGTTGAATAATGTTGACGCTAGAATGCAGCCTTGTTTAAGGCTGCGTCTTGTATGAATAGTTTCTGATAATAGCCCATTTAAGTTAAGTTTGACCTGCATTGAAGTATTAGTGTGTAGTAGCCTTATTAGCGAGATGAGAGAAAACAGACAGCCATAATTCATTAGTTTGTTGAGTAATAGTTGTCGATCAACAGAGTCAAATGCGACTCGGAAATCAACAAAGGCAAGGTAAAGAGGTTGTTGTTTGACTGCATAAGCTGTTTTAATAGCATTGAGTATAGTTATGTTAATAGCAGTACCTAAGCCCGCAACAAATCCTGTCTGAAAAGGATCACAACAATTTTCTTTGGAGGACCAAATATTTAGGTCTCTCAGAATAATTCTGGCAAAGATTTTCCCAGGAGCATCGAGAAGTGCTATAGGACGATAGCTCGCTGGGTCCGTGCGGTTCCCCTTTTTGTAAATAGGGACTACCACAGCTCTACACCATTGCTTTGCTTGGATAGAGAAAAATAAAGAGTATAAAATACTGGCCCACAGTTCCGGATTTAATTTCAGAATATAATTCGACAGGCTATCTGGCCCTGGGGCTCTAGATGAACTTGCTCTATTGATATAGAGCAATATGTCATCTCGGTCGAATTTAAGAAAGAACCTAAGGTTAGCCGATCTCAGTGTTGTATCATGACAATTATTTTGTGGTAGAGCATACATGTTTGTAAAATATTCGACCCAACACTTTTCAGGTACATCATTGCTTTGAGATGCAAGTTGAGATGACACTGTACCTGCATTGATAAACTTCCAGATCTGAGAGGTATTTTTCGTTTGTACTACCTGAAGCCATTGCTCACCGTCTTTTTGATACATCTTAGCTTTATACGCCCGAATCCAATTTTTATAGTCAGTCGTTATCTTTCTTAAAGCTAGGTCACGATATTTCGTCAACAGAAGCAATGACTGTCTTTTCTGTTTCCTAAATAGGGACTTTCTATTTCTGACCAATTGATCGAATACATGAGTAGGGCGCGTATTATTAGATAGTTTATGACAAGATGTATTAACAGTGGCAAACATATGTATTTTATCGTGATATTCTAATAAATCATGTGCTGCATCTAATGGAAAACACTGTTCTCTCATAAGATCTTTGTCTAACGCTTCCAAGTCAGAATGCGTCCAGCGTAATCTAGTGAGCTGTGAATTGACATTCAAATTTTTTATCTGATGTTGACATTGCTGTTTCCTGCTGTGACCATGGAGCCTAATTTCAAACGTCAGCATCAGATGATCACTATCTACAGTAGGCATAATGTCAAATTTTGGGATCTGATCAAATAACAATCTGTCTACATAAACATAATCAATAGTTGCTTTGTGTGATCCGCTTAACCAGGTATCGGAGGCTGGAATATCAGTTTTATAAGCACCATTTAACATTAGCAAATCCCAGGTTTTAACAAAGCAAGACCACTGAGTGACCCGTTCCGAATTTCCTTTTTTATTTGGAGAGAGGAGATGAATATTTAAATCTCCAGCAAGAATAACATGTGCAATATTAGAAGAGCCTACAATGTTCTCCATAATTGTATTAAGATCCTTTATAAAAGTAGAGGTTAGTATAGCTACGGGATTCCAATAGAGATTGATGATTGCTATTTTTACATTCCCGATTGAGATTATAGACCATTGCATAAAGGAATTCGGAGAGGGACAGTCAGCTTCATTGATTATAGTAGTGAGGTCAGATATTATTGCCAAACCAGACATTGGTCTACCTTTCTGACCTTTAAACGCAGGGACTAAATGAATGTGATGGTTGTCCCAAGACGGTGAAGTCATTAACCAGGTCTCTTGTAGAAGCACTACATCAAATTCTTTCAATTTACAATTTATGTCGTTCAATAAGTGCTTGTAACCTCTAGTGTTAAGTGTTAAGTGCTTAAGATTCTAATTTTCTGTGTCAAGGGACACAGTTCGTCATAGGCTAGTTATGCATCCTTACAACAACAACAACTACTAGCCTTAGCTACAGAAGCCGTACTTTCTTTATGAGTGGTGCCTGGAATATGTCCCCCAGCCACCGCTCTTCCTCGGTGTTGCGTGTCTTCTATTGAAGGACTTTCACCCTGGGTAGGAATTAATTTAAATCCTAGCTCAAAAAGCTCCAATCTTGCGGACCATATAATATTAAAAATTGCACACGATTTGATCCAAAGACAGGAGACAGTTAAGTCATTTTCATCAGGAAATTCTATCCAATCAATATCTCCTGAGGCCAGACACTCCAACATTGGGATATCCGAGAATATTTCCACAATACTTCGCCTGTTCATAATACATTTTGCAAAGGATCCTCCTCGACAACTAAGGAATACTGAATATAGTTGGGGCAATTTCTTCTGGTTACCAGTCCCCAAGGACATTGGGGTCACTTTCTCTGTGTGTAATGTTTCTAAGATAGTATTTGGTTTATCATTTGCTTCTGGCAGTTTGAATGTAACATTCCTAGAGTTCGCTCTCTGACCTGCAATTTTTGAGGAATCGTAACTAAGGTTAAAATTAGATAATTTCATAGCAGATTTAACTGTCTTTTGCTCTAAGGTTAGGGCCACCAAACAGTCCTTAATCGAAGATAGAATATCAGTTTGGATGTTTGTCTGTACTACCGGTATAACTGGTGTGACAGGCACGCTTTTTGTAATTTTCGCATATACTTCATCTTGAGGCAACAGACTGATTGGATTCGTAATAAGTTCAGCACTTTTAATCAAAGTTTTGGGCATAACGGAGGACAGCGGATGAGATACAACTGGACTTGATTGAAATTGACTCATATAGTCTTCTACTGCTTTCTTAATTTCTGCGTGATTAGATGGGTGAACACATTGGTCAAAGTTATTTTCAGAGACCAGCTTGGATGGTGCTGTCACCCGCACTTCAACAGACGGGGTCTCGCACTCACTTTCACAAGTCTCTACCACCTGCAGTAACTCATCTAATGGTGAGTGGTTTAAGTTTATCTGCGGGCGATTCCCCCCATCTTTTATATTTTTTTTCTTTTCTTGTACTAGATTGGTGTATTTTTTAGTTATAGCATTAGAAACCAATCTCAAACCACTAACTGGTTTTGGAAACGATTTTATAAACTGTTTAGTGTGAGCAGTAGATGGAACTCTTAGTTTTTTGATTTTTTGTTTTCTTAATAGATCTAATAAATTCAGATCCATGTTTCTTATTATTTTTATCAAAAATCATATATGCTTCTTTCTGTACCGGCGCATTTTCTACTATACAAGATGTCTTTAGCGGAAAAACCGTGGGTAGTTCAACTATTGGTTCCAATGGTATTGAGGGTACTGTGATAGGGACTTCAACAGAAATTTCACGAATTATTCCCTCTAAAAAGGGGACAACAACCTTGGAGCACGATTTGGACTTATTAGTTGTGCAACGAGTGCATTGTGACCCAATCTGATCAATAGTCACTTTCAATAGGGTTACAGTTTCCAGTATTTGACTTAAAGATGTCAGAGCAACTTTATCATCAAGCACTTGCCTTTGGGCCAGGGAATCAGCAATCGTTTTTTGCCATATAACGGTATTTTTAAGGTTATCAGTAATAAAGTTTACCTTTGAGTCAAGCACTTCGAACAGTTTAGCAAGAGATGTAATTGCAATATTCATCACCTCCAGCATTATAATTGGGGATTTTTCCAAAGGTGACTCTCTAGTTATAATAGGATTCACTCGATCAGGTCTTCGTGGTGTTGGGGGAATAAATGAAATGGAGGTTTCAGAATCAGAAGTACTTTCATTCTGAAATAATACAGGAGATTTGGAGAGATCATGATTATTATCCCCAGCCGAGAAGCAAGAAGCCGATGAATGAAGATCAATAATGGCATCATCCACAACATCAACAACAACTTTAGACTTTTTTACTAAGCTCATAACATTGCCTGTACGGGCATTCTGTAATATCATAGTGTCTGACAGTGAAATATTACAGGGCTGTTCACAGCCTTTGTTAATAGCATTTGTATCCAATATGGTTGGCGAGCTCATTAACGGTTGTTTTTTAGCTAAAGAATCTTGACTAACAGAAATCGGTTGGGCCTCCACATTTGATACACTTAAGTTTGTTAATTCTGGCATCTTTGCCAACAAACGACTAGCATGCAGTACTCCAAACCCAAAGTCTCGGATATCGCCAGCCGGTGTAGTAGAGCGAGTACGCTTTCTTCCAGCTCGTTTGTCCGACTGAAGGCCCTTTAAAAAAGGGCGAGTTAATTTTGAGGATGTCACAGGACTAGTTCTCTTTGAACAATCTGAATACACACGTAATCGTGAGGAGCATGGCATATCCGTACGCAAGTTATAGATTGTACTTCTTTTGTCCACCATAATAAAGTATAAAAAGGAAATATACTGACCATGTATACCTGATAAATTATTAAAAAAAGAGAGGGTGTGGTTTGAAAATAGAAGTTAAATTACACCTGAGAAAGTCCAATGCTAATGATTTCACGATTAGAAAATACTTTGTTTGTCAATAGAGCCCCCCCACTCGGCTTTCACGGGTGCGCGCAGTGCGTGCACGAGTCGGCTTATATAGGCACGCCCACTGATAATAGAGTGCAATGCCTAAACAAACAAAAAGAGATGGTTAAGTAACGTGTTACTATTTAAAGTCAATTTCTAAGCTTCTTCTGAGTGTCTAAACCCCAAGAATCCACATGCCACACGCCGCGACGAACGCGCCTAAAATGAGCTTGAAAGTGTGATCCTGCCGGTACTTTGATTTCAATATGATTTCCCAGGCAGAATGCTCCCAAAACTGTGAAGCGACGGTGGGTAGAAACTCACAGCCCTCTTGCAATATCGTACTAAGTATATAGTATTGTGATTTGTCTCTTTACCTCTTCACCGCCCAACAGCCCAACAGAAATACAGCGCCCTTTTCGCTGCCGGGCTTCTCGCCGCAAGGGTGCTTCACGGGTGTTTAAATCGTCCGTGTGGGTCACGTGATTCGTCACGTGTTGTCCTCGAGCCCAGCCTCCTCCAGGAAGCAACACGGAATGATTAAAATCCAGCAAGAGCAGAATCCAAGCTCGCAGTGCTGAATAAGAAAGTAAGCGTTTGTAAAGTACACACAGAAAAATGCACTCCAGCAGAAACACAGTACTTTTAATCACGTTGCCTTTCATTCAGCAATTGCAAATGACTTTGATATGAATTACTGGAGCACCCCGGTCAGAGTGTATATTGACTTTACACTCACTGGTCGCACGCAGCAGCGTTCTTACTCCTGGCGTCTTTTGTGTTGGGCTCCTCTAGGTTTCTGCTGCTTCCTGGCTTCTCCATTCTCCACCTTCCTCTCGTGATCTGCACCGCACATACCACCTGCTCTCCTGGCTTTCTTTGGTGGCAGCTGCTGTCACAGGGAGCTCCACGGCTTCTCCACACCAGACCCACTTCAGCGGATGTCAGGACCACAGGACCCTTTCACAGCCGATCATGGCTACAGCGTCCTCTTTGCCTGCGTAGTACTGCTCCAGCCACCTGCGTCTCCAGCTTCCTTTGTACCAGCCCTTTCATCATCCATCAGAATGCTGGGCATTTCTTATATCCATCAGGTGGGATAAGTGACCCCAGGTTTAGGTCGTTGAGTTCTCTGCCTCCCCAAGCTCCCTCCACCCAAGTGATTCTCCCTCGCATATCCACCCCCAGGATTGGGATCCAAATGTGATGGCCATTCCCTGGCCACCTTAAATGAGGAGTATGGGGAAAAAGATGTGCGGACACTCTTGGGTTCAACATATGTTACAGTCAGTGGGCCTCATTACGAGTGTGCCTTTTGTTAACAATGGTGCTGGTAAGCTACCAGCACCGTTGTTACCGGACCGGCACACTATGAGGTCTGTGAGCGGGTGCCTTTCTGCCCACCTGGTCTAACCTGGCGGGCAGAACGCACCCACTCGCAGACCTTGACGGTTGCACCAGCACCATTCAAGAATTGCGCCGGCGCATCTGTCCTCCCCATTTCCATTGAGTCCAATGGGACTCAAATGGGAATGGGGATTCATATTTTCCAGTGCCCGGCAATAGGGAATTACCAGGACCGTTGGGCTTGTAATGCCCCGGCAGGTCCTCCTTTACCAGTATGGAATCATAATGAGGCCCAGTGTCTTTCATAGAATCTGTCCTTTTTAAGTAAATGTTTGAGCAGTAGTTTTGCATAGCCTATGTTCAAAAGTCGATAGAAGATAATGCAGCTCATTATAAGTTTACTGGTATTTCACCGGGAAATCTGTCAGGATACCAACAAATGGCATTACTATTCCCGCCACCTGATATACCGGTGTTACAAACCAGTAAATTCCCATTCCATGGAGTTTGATAGGACTCCATGTGGATTTGCCGGTATTACCAGCACTGTAAAAATGGTAATGTCCACCGGCAAACATGTAGTTTGCTGGTCCAGAAAAGTGGCAGTAAGCGTTATTACCAGCACTTTTTTTCTGGACGGCAAACTTATAATGAGTCCAATGTCTGCTTATAGAGAGTAGTACAGTTTCCATGTGCCCTTATACATTGATTACATGGTATTTATTTATTTTTTTTGCAAACTCACCGGATGTTGACTATCATAGTGGAGCACTTCCTATCAGTGGTTTTGTGAAATAATATCATCTCAAACTGGCCCTTAGCTTCCTTAATCAGGAAGTCTAAAAACGAAATTTCGTTTTGGCTGTATGTGGCAGTGAATTACTGCGTTAATCCAAGTAAACAAAAGTCGACCTCATGCATGTATCCGATCGTATCTCCTCATACTGCATGTAACAGGATGTTTCCCGGATCCACTTAGGAGGCGGATCGCTTTCAGTTCCAAGCTTTATACTTTGGTCTATGTTCAGCATCCATGGCATTCACAAAGGTTATGGCCCCCCGGGAAGCCATGATAAATGTTGTGTGGATATGTCTCTATCTGCACCTGCATAACTGGCTGATTAATGCCCCTTCGTCATCCACTGCATACAAGAGCAACACTATTTTATGCTTCCTCTGGATTTCATTGGAGGGCTCTTCAAAATCAGTAAGGGAAAGTATCCCTGCCACCTTATCAGGGCAGGAAATCTACAGGCCAGACTCTCAGATCTGTTAAGAAATTATTGCACATTAGCTCATCAGTGATTGATAGTACAGTGTACATGGCTGCATCAATCATTCTTTCAGCTTTTCTGGGGCAGGAATCAAACTAGGCACCTCATTGCTTCATCCACTGTTCCACTCGGATGCTGCTTCAACAGATTATTCCAGGCAGATCAAGGTGTCCACCCTCACATCAAGGAGGGAATGGTGTGGTAGCTCATACATGATCACACTCGCTGTGGATTACCCCTGAATAACTCAAAACCTGGTTCTTGCTAGCCTGGTCCTAGCTAGCCTGGATCGTGCTTCTCCTTTTTTCACGTGTGGGTCGCCTGCCCCTCATCTGCATCCCTCTCCACTGAGCTTTCTGACTCTTTCATCTCCTGCTCTGTCACACCTTTTTTTAAGGGATAGTTGCTGAATGCAAAGGACCAAACCGTGATGCTCTATACCCTGATGCTGTCCTGTCAGTTCACGTTTACAGTCACCCGTCCTTCCTTATCGGCCTATGCTAAACAGCTTCTTTTTCATTTTATGTCTCAAGGCACATGTTGAGCCTTATACCTGTAACCTGGTTTCTGAGTTATATTTTCTTCAGGAGGGGTCTGAACTGGGCCTGGTTCAGTCTAACATGAGAGTTCCACTGACAGCAGTTGTGTCATTTAGGGTCTCCTGGATCTCCATTACCTATGTTGAGAAATGTATCCCATGCATTTCTAGAGGCATACATATTTCTGTTTCTGAACTCTACCTAAGGGTTGTGCCAAAGTCTATTTTCCTCCACACTCCCTCCCCTTTTGGACCCACAGTTATTTCCGATTTTCAACTCCACAAGGATTTACTCCTTCTTGTGCTGTGTCAGATTTCTCGGGATTATAGTGAACATCCTCCCCTCCCCCTTGATGTTGGTACAGTGGTGAGACTTTACCTGGACAGGATTTTGGTCATTAGCCAGTGTGATGAATGGCTTGTCACATTCTTCCTGCATAGGGATGGTTGAAGGCCAACAATGGTGACTCAAAGCAGGTTTATTGGGACAACATGACATATGAGTCATCTTGTATGTCACCCCTTGGCTCTCGTCACAACCGCTATACTCATGTTATATTTGCTTTCTGGATGTCCTTGTTGGGGGCTACTGCATGACCACAACCTGGGTGACACCTGAGAAATTGATCACTCATCATAAGGTGTATGTTGCCAAGACAGTCATTTGAATCGATGGTTATGTTTTACATCAATGACTGATGGACACATTATATTTTGGTTTGTTTTCAGTGCATTTTAGAGTTTGGTCTGTGTTTGTCGTGCAATTTACCCTTAAATGCTTCTTTATCCTCATTCTGTAAGGACTGGGGCGAGGTAGAGGGCCGAGAAGGTCATGTCAAGATTAGATACCAGCAATCTGGTTACTTTGAATCCTTCTCTTCTCTTCTCAGTCCAACTTTACTCTCCCAAGCAACCAAAGAGGTAATTGCTGGTTGGTACATTTATGGACTATAGACAGGTGGATCAATGGCTGAGTGTTACCTTTATAACCTCCCTGCATTAGGGCAAGGGTCGGGCGTCATCTCAAACAAGGGGGATTCCTATTGGAGGAAACATAAGAGAGTAACGTGTTTCACCAGATATAAAAAAAAAGAACTGGGCAAGAAAAAGAAGGACTGCTCGTAGTGGGATTACGGTAAACAACCTTGAGATTGGTTTGCTACATTGTATCCACACAGGGATGCCAAACACAGAGCTTCATGGACTCTTTCTAAACTATTTATTCGGTCTGCAGTACGGGCTCTTTTAGGTCACTCAGAATGACCTCAAAGTTGGAGATAATTCCTTCAAACGTTGGCCAGGAGATTCAAGTGATCCTTTGTTACTCCCAACCAACATTGTTTTCCTTATTAACAGCATCCCCTGCCACCTCCCCATTGGCTACACATGCTTCACTGCGGATCCTCCTCCATCATGATACTTTTCGCACTCCAGAAGATTGCTTATAGGCCCTCCTTTCATGATGAAAACGACACTTGCAGGGCCCACACCCGTACGGTTATGCACCTTATAGCACTGCAGACACCTCCTCGCAGCTACTGAACCCCCACTAACTAGTCCAGTTGCACCACCACTGTTCATGAGCAGGTGCATGACCTCTGCAGACCATCATGTTCATACCCCAGGTCTTCCACATCACCAACTCTACTTCTAAAAGGCGTAATCTCTTCAGCAACATTAACAATGTCATTTTGCTTCACTCCATTTGCTCCCAGAAAATGAACCTAGCAGACTCAAAGCATCAGAACATTGATACTGACTTTCCTTCACACTGATGTTGACTTAATTCTCTCGTGATTGTTACCTTTTATGGGTGCAGTATATGTCTTATCAATTTTCAGCACCCCCCATCACTTCCTGCTTCTTTGCTTAGATGTTGTTTCCAGGCTTACAGCAGGGGTTCAAGGCCAGTCATGTGGTACATTGGGCCAATATCTAGACACATTTATCTGCGTGTTTTATTCATACCAAATACATGCTTGAGATTCTGTTATGCGAATGTAGACACCCATGGAACACCCTAATGCTACTCTGCTAGCTTCCAACTGCCACACTCTTTCACAGCCTGCACCCAACACGCAAATCACATCACATGCAACCACTATTCTACTGACATGTTCATTAATCATTCAGGACAAACCATAATAAAGGTGCTACAATCAAAAAGCTTGTTGTGATGTGGAACATTGTGCACCAGTGGAATCCCAGTGTCTGGCACAGGGAATTGTTGCTTCTACGAAATGTTTTGTACATAGAGTAGCCCCAGAGGCAAATGTGTTCAAAGCTAGGCATGGGCTTCTGATTGTACTTGGTGTTCACCATGAAAAGATACAGGCACCTACAAATAATTCCAAACCCTATATAAACCCTGGTATAAATTATAATGTTAGTATCAAGCTAAGTCACTCTGAACTTTCTCCAGAAGGAAATTGGCCATGCAGAGGAGAAACCTGTCATTATAGTGTAAACTCCTCCATTTTGAGGATCATTTTATTTTTCAAGCCCTACAGTCAGTAAGTGATTGTAGGCTGTAAGTCGGGAATGTAACATTATAATATTATGAACACATGATTAATAAAATTGTAAGGACTACTGATGTCTCATATTGTATTACATTGCCTAGTAAATAGTCTGTTTAATCCTGTCATTTTTCAGATTGCCTTCGAGGCCTATACAAATGGATTCTCAAGTGAAATAGCATTGGATGACATCAAACTGATGCATGGATCCTGTAATCAAAGTGCTTATCCAGAACCAACCCCAGTGCCCACCATTCCCACAACCACACAGCTGCCTAGTGAGTATGCTGTGCTTTTCCAGCTTTATCATGGAATGCATTTGTGTTTACACCTGTTGACTCATGGGTTTTTTCCATGTATTTGATGCATTTGTGTACATGAGAAAAACAAAGCAATTCAAAAGAAACTATTTTGGCATTCAGTACATTCCCAATAGAATGTGGGTCCATTTCACCACTGTGCCAACAATATCACATGTCTCTCCTCCTGCCACCGCAATCTGTTAAATTAGCGGCATCAGGCCTCCAAATGCTCCTCAGGTAAGCATATATACTACTGCGTATTGCTACCGTCACTTATGTTTTTTTTTAATTTTGAATCATTGTTTAGAGATGTATTGCTCTGTACTATTCGTCTAACTAAACCTTTATCATAAGATATGCTTTAAGTTATTCTAGGAATACATTGACTACATATCTCATGCAATGTACTGTACTATACTGTTTCCTGTTAAATGTTATCCCTGCTTGGTCTTGAACCATTCCACCATTGCAGCTAGCATTTAACTGCTTTACTTTGCTGGTGCCGTTAAATTTATGCGCACTGCCTTTCAGACCTTACGTGGTAGTTGCCGCCATTACATTTTCTCACAGCTGCACTGTCACCATTAGCCACAACTCTTGTCTTTTGACTGCACACCACGGCAATCAATACTACCTTTTACACCCGTAGACCGCTTCACTAATAGAAGGCCAGTTGCCGCACCTTGCACATTCACTACTGCAGCCAAATTCATACACCCTAAATGCACCTATGCCGCTAGAGCCGTATTTTCACTGCTGTCATGCTATAACTGCCATATATTGTTTGTGCATTTGCTGCCTATACCTTAGCAATAACCTGGACTCATCCTGCGGCTAGACCATCACTGTCTAACAACTTTACTCGAATGTGCTGCAGCCACCAGACGTGACCCATGTTCTGCTCTTCGCCATATGAAGCCGGTACATAGTACCCTATACTAGTCTTACTCTACCATCCGTCATCCTAACATGGTAGATTATCACAACAACATACAGCTAAAGCAGTACATTGTTAGCAGCCCCCATTGATCACCTAATTTATCAGCTACACAACAAATACTGCCACCCAAAATTGTGAACATGGAAGCTCCTTTCCCACTAACTACAATCCCTCTACTACTATTGCTACTTACTTATTGCCTAGCCTTAACACCTTACCTGACTCCTACAATGAACCTACCATGCTCTGCAGGCACATTTATCCAACTTGGTCAGGGACTTGCCCGCCTCGACTGCGCCCGACACCATCCTATGCATCGTCCTACACCATTCCACAGTTAAACTGCACCTTTCCCCCAGTCTCCACCGCCTACCAACTACATATCCCCCATGAAGGATACTGCCAATCCTGACTCACTATTATATGACCTCCCTCCCCCTTCATTGTCTTCAGATGGACCCACAAGACTCTACCCACTATCCACAAGGACCCTCTGCAATCACCTGAAGAGTGCTATAGCTTCCATGCCTGACACTCAAATCCCACTGGCCCCTTAGCCTTCATATCATATCACTGGCCATCTATGAAGGTCCCGAATCTCATCTTGCACTCTCCGACCCCAACCTGGTAAACACCAAACGCCATGCCCTAACCAACACATATTTCAGACCAACACTACCACTTCTCTTCTCAACATACCGCATACACCTACCATCGTAACTAATCTTGAAAGCCTTGTGAATACTGCTACTGCCTCACTTTTAGATGATGCTCAAATCCTCAGGGCTCCTTGGCCCTCACAACTTATCATGGGTCACCTAAGAAGATCTCAATTATCCTCCTAATCATTTATACCTAAACTGAATAAATGCCTAACGCCTTTCCACAACCAACAAAAATCCCAGGCGAATACTACCTTCACTGACCATAACATCATAAACATAGATGCACACAGCACACCCCAAACCACACCAGGCACAACCAAAAACCCCAATTACAGGGGATCCATCACTCATAAACCTACCATCCCTAATACTATTGCTTTAAAAGGTGCCCTCACTAATGCAGATCTATTACAGCCCATGCCTTGGATATTGCAGATGCCATAAAAACTAATGACCTTGACTTTTTAGCAGTAACTGAAACATGGCTACACACAGCCTCAGGCCCCCTTCTTTCCTTAGCCATATCGGTAGGCTTTGCTATCTATAGGAAAGACAGACCCACCACAAGAGGAGGTGGAGTAGCACTACTAGCCAAAGCGACCCTTAACATAAGAGTAGCCCATGAACTACCATTCACGCCGGGAGAAGTCATCTCGCTAAAAATCATTCTCTCACCTACTTGAACACTTACACTCCACATTATCTACAGAACTCAGGTTCCATCTCTACCATCGAAGATGATGTCACAAAACACCTTGCACATAATATGAAGCCTCAGTCCAAAGTGAAGATTATGGGCGATTTCAATTTAGGTTTGTATGATCCTCTAGACACCTATGCAAATCTTACGGCTAACTCCATTGAAGCCCAAGGATTTACTCAAAGAATCACTGCACCTACTCATGACAAATGACGCATTTTAGATTGGTTAGTTGATACCAACTGCTCCACTAACATTCATTCTAATTCTCCCTTGCCTTGGTCAGACCACAACCTTATCATATTCTCCACCACCATTACTACAAAAACCTTGAAACAGCATCAATCTACACCTTTAGCCCCATCTAGAAACCTCAAAAATATCAACTGTGACAGTATGTTACCACTACTAACTCCTATCTTTGACCTAGTAAACTTGTACAGTGACCCTTCAACTTTGGTCAGCCACTATAATGAAATTATGCTTGCAGCTATAGAAAAAACTGCTCCACTAAAAAGCAAAAAGATCAAACCCTTAGCTCATGTAAATTCAAGGTTCTCCCTTGAACTCAAAGCCCTTAGGACCTTAAAAAGATCTGCCGAAAACAAATGGATCAAATCAACTTTGCAAGAAAATAAAATACTATTCCAAACCCTAGCTTCTAACTACAAGAATTAAATAATTAAATCTAAAGTGAAGTATACAATCAAAGTATATCTAAGGCCCAATCCAACCACGGAGAATTGGAATCACCAGCACCCACTTCAGATTTCACAACTAAAGATGATCAATGGTGTTCCAATATTCAGAATGCTCTGGCCGACAAAATCTCATTAAAACAAAGGAAAATAGAACAAAAATATCCATCCTTAACCTTACTCCTTCAACCACATACCTTTCACCTAACAACACTAAGGTAACTAAATTTACATTCTCTCCGCTTACAACTACTGATACCATCAACATCATAAAAAGCCTAAAGCCATCCAGATGTAAAGGCGATATTTGCCCTGCTACCCTGATTAAAGATTGTGCAGTTGAACTGGCACTTTTTTTCACCAGTCTCATCAATTACTCTTTCACCTCCAAAACAGTCCCTATTGACTTAAAAACAGCCTGGGAATTACCTCTACTAAAAAAGCCCATCTTAGACCCTAACATACCAACCAATTTTCGCCATATAACTACAGTCCCCTTCTTACTTAAAATATTAGATCGCGCAGCCTACCTGCAAATCCAAAAACATCTATAAGATCATCATCTCTTGGGCTTAAGACAATCAGGTTTCAGGCCAGTTCATGGCACCGAAACTGCCTTACTCGATCTGAAAACGCGAATGGATCAGTACATAGACAAAGGAGAACTCTGTATCCTTCTATTGCTTGACCTCTCAGCAGCATTTAACCTAGTCAATCATGACATTTTATGCCAACACCTTGAGACTGCAGCCCAATTATCCCCAACCTCCATCAACTGGATCAAATTGTTTCTATCTAACAGAACAATGAGGGTCTTTTCAGACAGTTCAGAAGCTCACCCTGCACGGTAAACTGTAGCATACCGCAAGGTTCTTGCTTCGCTCCCACACTCTATAATGCGTTCACCAAGCTCCTTTCGACAAACTTGATAAAATGGGTATCACATATACCAATTATGTGGATGATATGCAAATTCTAATACCACTATCTGGATGTTATGGTACAGACCCAAAAATCTCCACAAAATATACCTTGCAATCTAAGCCAGGATGGCCCTCAATTAACTATACCTCAATGATGCTAAGACAGAGATTATCATCATTGGAAATAAAACGAAACTCAGTAACCTTCTACAGCACTACAAGTCTTTCATCATTGATGGCAACACCATCCCAGTGGCCAACGAAATAAAAACCCTTGGAATCTATATTGATTCCACACTCACCTTAAATAGACAGTTCAGTGCTGTTGCCACTTCAGCCACTTACACGGCTAAACTGATAAGAGCCAGCCACCCTTTTCTCTCTACGGAAAACTCTATCACCCTGGCAAGGGCTTTGATGCTCTCCAGGATTGATTAGTGCATCTCTCTCTTTGCTGGGACCAGTACTAGAAACATAAAAAAAATTACAAACAGTACAAAACAATGTCATAAGAGCAGCATTAAATATCCCTAGTCACAATCACATCTCATCCACTAGAAGGAATATCCATTGGCTTCCTGTCCATGACAGAATAAAATTCAAAATCTTGACACTGACGGTCAAATGCAATGCTAATAAGGCCCCTAAATACCTTAGCAGCCTCATTTGTAAAGTCAATACTAACAGACCAACCCTCCCCCCCCGCTTATACTAAACTGCTCTACACCCCCTGTTACAGGAGACAGAAAGCAGGAGGCTCAAGTTTCCTGGTTAAAGCTCCAAAACTGTGGAACGCCATCCCCCACAATCTGAGAAATGGTATGTCCTTCTGGTCATTCAGAAAAAAAACCTTAAAACTCTGCTCTACAGATCTGCCCTTCTGCAATAGTCCCTAGGCCCTTCATTCTAGTACAAACTAGGACAAGGTTTAACAACAATTTATACATATGTACATTTTGAGATTCTTGCTCTTGAACATAATGTACATTTGCTGTTTAACATTTTATGCTTTGAGTGTCTAATGCTTTATACATAATGTATGATATAACTGGTAATGCAATGCCTCTAAGACTTCAAAGTTGTAACCATATCCTCAAGCAATAATCAGCACCTAGTTGCCTTTGGGCTATGCATGCTTTATAAATGAATAAATAAATCAAAATAAATATATAAATACATAAATAAATAAATTGTCGATGCTTGCACTGCATCAGCAAACCCATCTGCTTGGCAGTTTACAGATCCAGGTTTGTATACTCGAACGCCTATGCTATGGAAATAGGTGGCAGGCTGAAGGTTTGTACCCATAGTTACGATACAGAAGGGCAGTTTTTGCAGTTTCTTCTGGCAGAAACCACCACATATCTTACAACCATGAGCAGAGAACGCATGAGTGTGCAGGAAGTAGGACCTCCCTACTGAAAGATAATCTTGATTCACCCGACCGTGATTTACAGCCAGGCAGAGTGTCTTTGTAGCTTGCGGCGAGCAAATACCAATGGCCTAGAAGGATGGTGTTTTTCTGCAGCACGGCTTTCATCCACTAGTGGTTGATCCCATCAACTATGTCAGCCCTTTGGCAGATGCACATGTTCCACAGGTGTTCTCCTAAAAGAGCTACCCCACATTAGATGATGTACTGAAACTGCTTGAATCAGCATCCTAACAATAATCTCCTAATCAAGAGCAAGCTCCAAACATATCCCATTCCCACATCTTCTTTAATGCCTTGGAGTGATCGCTGATGTATTGATTTCCAACAGTGCCATACCTCCTTAACCACAAAACTCTGATTGCACCATAAGTGAAATAAATACAGACCAATACACATTGTCCAACTATTGACAAACTCTTAACATACTGTCCAAACCCACAGGAAGAGCAGTCGTGGCTCTGCTGAAGGCCTAATTTGAAGTTAATTATTTACCTGATGCGCTTCAGTCATAGTTCAGACCAGACCAAAGCACTGACCATGCGCGTCTACTTCACTGTCTAAGAAAGACACCTGAAGACAAACATATCTTCCGTCCATCTTGTCATGCCTGGTGCAAATTTAGACTAATACTCCCATTCCATGAATTCATTATTCAACAAAAGATACACGAATGGATTTCCTGCTTGGATCTCCCTCATCTATTTTTTTGTTTATTGTGTATGTACTTCCTCTTGAGAACCGTATTATGTCTTCAGATTCTCTTTTTACTAATAGTTGTAGAACACTAAGATAGCAAGCTATCAATGACTGTTTGGGTGCAAAGTGCCTGAAAAAATAAAACACACCAAAAGTGAAAGATGCTGAGTGAGGCAATATATAGAGAGATTGGGGTCATCCTGCATCTGCCAGTCCTCAAACAATGGTCATTTGCCTTCCAACATGAGAAAGCAGGAGGTTCTATTCCATGGAATTTTCATATTGCGCCAATATGCCCAAAGGCCTTAGGGCACAGTTTGTTGGTAGTTATTTTTTGTTTGTTCAAATTTCCTAAGTAGTAAAGACAGGCTTCAACCATTTCCAAATGTACTCAATGCTTCACATTATCTGCATTGACTGCAATAGTACCTCTTGGTCTGGTCCACACTGACAAAAGGCCTGGACATTCAGCTCCCAATAGTTCTCCAAATTTCCCTGCAATGGCTTTAGAATACCATGGCTATAACAATTGTTCACATAAAGTGAACGTTTTGCTTAATCTCTTACAATGTGTTTCGGGTGTCCATGCATGAGTTCAAGGCACTGTGCATGTTGTATCAAGCTTCAAATAATTTGTGTCCACACTTATTGCACCAACATTTGCATAACACTTCAGAGCATCAGTGTCTTGTCAGTCCATTGTCCCAAAACATGCAACATTCATTTTGGAGGACAATTTTGTTTCTCTATAGTCACAGGTTTGTGGAACTGTTGTTTTTCTACATCTTGCTGTATTGATTTGGATGCAACGGAACACAGAACACACAGAGATCCTTCAACACCATTATTTGTTGTCTATAAGAAGACATTGAAGGAGTGCCCATAGGAGTGGGAAACCAACTCAAAAAGTCAATTATTGGGCAACAGTGTCAGGATGGCTAATATCAGAAAAGGATTTTCTTCTACTTGTTTTGGTCCTTTTCAGGATTTACTAATTATGACCCCTCCCAGCCAAGATATGCACTCATGGGAGAATACTACAACCGTCCAAGCCACAGTTCATAAGGCTGCAAAGCTTCCTTTTAGCTTTGGTGGCATTGCTGCTAATACTAGGATCTGAGTTAGAGCACTGTCCAGTCTATGTTCTTGCTCCTTCTCTCCAATGTCTTCTTGCCCTTGCCTGGATCTGGGACAAGAGGCCCAGAAAGCCCCTTGCTCTATTCTCAAAGCACAGTCTCAATTCCCTCACAGCATGTCCTGTTTGGCTGAGCTAGCTCTTGCTCCTTGAATCGAAATGTGGCCTATTTGGCTTAGCCCGCTCCTGACCCAAAACACACTCAAAGTGTGGACTAATTAGCTTTGTCCTTTCCTGCATCCCCCACTACCTCTCCTTTCCCTCTCACTGCTAAAACATCAACTAACTAGAACAGTGTCATTACCTATTGTTAAATGGCTAAATCAATGGCAATATTCCAAGGGAAGAAACCAGGCAGCAGGGTGGAGACAAACCACAATAGATTAGTACGTTGCTGATGCTGGGCGTGTTGAATACTAACATTATGTGTTCTTGTCTCTACGTGTAGAGAGTTTTTGGACTAAGCAAACAGCTCCTTCAAAATATGGTTATATGGTGACTAATGACTTTGGCTCGAAAATGATTTGGTTGAATAAGAATATCTTCGCATTCACCGGATATGGCCTCTAAGAACTTATTTCCCCTCATTTTACGTAGAACATTGAGCAACATGGGAACATTCCAGAGCAGTGAGACTTAATTAGGTAAAGCATTCTGTTACTTCCCAAAGCTAGATCCACGTTAAATAAATACCTTAACAATAATATTAATGAAAGTATTGGTTCAGCGAGTATCTAATGCATAGTAACTACGTCATTACTCACACAAAGCCTGCCTCATTTTATATGGTGGCTTGGACATTAATTGTTCCAATCAACATTCAGAATGGCGGATGTGTTTCACTGTTAGCATAAGAACATATCATTGGTGTTTTACAAATGGTTTTAATTCCTCCCTAGTGGATACCGAGGGCCTGCATGAGTGGCCAGGTTTGTTTACCCCAATTACTTTATTTGTCTTTTTCCAGGGCTTCCACAGGCTGGGAGCTCATGAAGGCTATTTGCAACCTTGAAGTAAGGATGGATGGGTGGGTGGGTGCCCAGGGAAATGAGCAGCACCACCCTCGGCTGCTGAAGTATCCAGAAGGTGACCTCAATCTCTCAGAATCAGTTCACACATAAAGCATTTGACTTGCGTGGTCTGCTCTGGGATTTGTACTGCTAAGGTGGGCTTGATGCATATTCCTACTCTTTGAGTGGATTCACAGACCAAACTCAGATGAAGTTGCAAGTCTCCAGGTTCTCGCCATCTTTAGTACATATCCTCTGGATTTGATTTAACACAGTTTTTGATTATCTTTCAAGAAAATGTGCAGCTGCCGGCAGAAGTGCAAATGCACAATTAGAGAAATGTTGTCTGTGTTCTGCAAAAGCCATTTTAATATGGAGTTTTTTGTAATACATCAGAACGTTCTGCCAGTCATGTAGTATTTTAAGGCTTTTACAACCCAGTTAATATCTAGATACTATAATTCTATTTTAGGCCAGCTCTTCTCTGGGGGAAATATTAGCTGGATAAGGTACAGGAAAGGTTGGTAAGGATCAGGCCTGGGCTGGCCTCTAGAGGACTCTGGAGATGTCCCGGTAGGCCTCTGCACCCTGGGCCTCTTTTGTGTGGTATTTCCACATTTTTTCATAGGAAATGGTTTGGGCTTGCTTAAAATGTGTAATTTGGAGCCACTTTGAACATTATTTCCACAGCCTCTTTTGGCTCCCAGTCCACCCCTGGTACGGATCACCTCTTTTGTGATTTCACAACTTACAAATTCTACATAGAGGCACTGGTTTCTATTATGTATTATTGCATACAAATCAGGCGTTGAACTTCATCATCTTTCGACTGGAAGGGCTCATCATGTACACCGTTCTAAGTAAGGGCCAGTGCCATAATGCAATCGTTACTAATAAACTCCCTGCAATACCCAATCAAACCTAAAAAAGGCTCACATTTGTTTCTTGATTATTGGAAGGGATACACTGAGTACTGAGATTATCTTATTAGAAAAAATCACAAATAGTTTATTGTGGGCTGGGTGAGGCAACATTTTTTGGGATTGGTTGTAAACCAAACCTTTTGCAAGACCTGACCTGTCATATACACATGACACATCATATTCCCAGGTTTTGCTATGAATGATGATGTCATCTAAGAGGCCCCTGGAAAGTTCCAGTACAGACCTAGAACAGAATGCATATGTTACTGTAAAGTTCCAGGTGCCCTGTGAAACATAAACTAGTGAACTGAAGAAACCTGTCAGAGCGCAAAAAGGTTGTTTTCTCTTAGTAGGCAATTGGGCACTTAAAAAAAGAGATATTAATATTTTTCAAAGTTTTCTCTATTAATGTATCCATCTTCATCTTGGGGTATGTGTCTAACTTCAAAAGCTCATTGACTTCTGAACATCAATCTACTGTCACCAGCACATATCAGGCTTTTGTGCCAAAAAGATTGTGGAATGCAACGGTTTATGGGATAATTCTATGATTAGTAGTGTCAACATTATGTTTAAAATGTCCTCATTTATGATTCATCTTCTGTCCACTGTTCATCTATAGCGTCTAAGATTTATAGATTTTCCTCTTGGTAAATGAACATGGTGAAAATACCAACTGCCCCTTCCAGGCAAATCCGAAAACACATAAGGAACATGATTTAGGATTGTTTTTTTTAGCTCGTGTTGCTGTGGACCAGGTATATCCTTAGGTATTAAAGTGGAGACTAAGTGCTGCTGGTGTTTCTACGTTTTTTGGAAGCCATAGGCGTTACATTACTTTTCTTCTTGCATAACCATAGCCAATATGAATAATTGATTTGGTCTTTTTTGCAGTGATGACACTGCAGGACTTTATAGTTTATATCCCCTAAGGCCTTGCTGACAATTGTGGGAGCAGACCCCTAATTACCTAAGCCCAAACTGGGTACACTGCCTGAGAAACAAGTGCACGTTTTGTATGCAAAGCAAGGTTTATTGTGCAAACATCAGGGGAGCAGTTAGATGGTACAAAACTAACCCTTGTCTCAACAATCTACGTCAATTGATATATTTTCATACATTTTAGCAACAGTTTAAACACTCCCAGATGTTTTATGACCACCCACCCATTGGACAAAACATTTACAAATAACTTCCATCTTTTCCAAATTAATTCTTTCTCATTGGTCTTTGACAATCGTTATGACCATCTTCAGCTTGTGTTCAAAGTCTGCCTTTGCTGGTGATTAGTCCATGGTAGGTTGTGACATCATGGTACAATAAAACATTCACATATAGCATACTTTATTACTTAATAACAACAGGCCTAGAACCTTTTAATCTTAAGTGTGATTGTACATGCTCCGCTTGAATATTTTAGCAATATGAGGCAGGTCTGAACAAAAAATGCTCTCTTTGAACTAGCGGTTATGATCTCATCCACCTCCGACTCCTGGCTCCTCTTAAGACATTCTAATTGATGCAATGACTGCTCCAACACATACAGCCTCTAGTTCACCCTGGGAAAACAATTGAACACCAGAAACCCTGGCCTTATGTCCCATCTTTATTGCCGCCCAAACAAATTAGCATCCCCCTCTACGAGAGCTCAATGCAATGAGCAAAATAACATCTTTTCCTTGCAGAACTGCTAAACCATAAACCTATGTCCTGCTCGCAAGCTGACCTTCTACTTGTATGACTCATTCTTCCTCCAACAACCCCCAAGCAAAACCAGAATACCCCAGCTACCTAAAATTCATTGTGCAACTGCTAACTGCAAAGTCCACATAAATTCACAAAACCCCACTACATGCAGTTTTATGTAAAGTCTGCATGCACTGAAACCCTCTCTGTCTCCAAGGTTCAATGTACTTCAGAGAATCCTGTGTGTACATTTTGTTCATGTTGCATTTGCGGTTTTAGCATTGTATCTTTCTATGCAAATGCAGCTCTAATATGTATCAATTCTAGACAAACAGCAACACTAAAAGTAACATATCCCATCCATAATTAACTACACTCGCTACTTATGACATTGCAACATCCCGCCCAGTTCATCGCCACGCCCAGTCATCTATACGGTAGTCGCAACATGAACCCCTCATAAACATGGGACCCTTCCTGGCCACCCCAACAATCGTTTTAACTAACAAATCATAATCATCTTCTTGGTGAACTACCCTACAATCATCCCTCGGGTCTGTCCTAATATATATACTCCTCCACCAAACAACCCTAACTCGTCCCCCGAACAGTTCTGCAATTTACCCGCTTGTCCACGCAAGCATGCCAATTTGGAGCGGGCCACAATACAACTTCATTTTGAGTACCCATGTGGGATGAAGTAGTGGTGGCCCTAGCCCTGGGAAGGATTACATTCATCATGGCAGTAGCTGTTCGCACCTGGGCAGAGCAACATTGTGATAGCATTTGACAGGAACAGAAAAGAATGAGCAAACCATGATTCTGGTGTGTATTTTTCACAGTTCCGTGAAGCCTTATGCTTCACTACACTGGCCTTTGCTCATACATTATGGGGAAAATGATATGTCTTTCAGGCTGTCAGTACTGGGAAACTTGTTTCCCTTAGTGTGTTACTCTGTTACTACTTTGGTTACTTTTGTATCACTTCTGTGAAGAAACCTGAGACGTGACTGAAGGAGGCCTGGCAACCAACTTCTTCTGTCTTGCTTGTGATCTTTAGTAGTCCTGCGAAGGAGCTACAACTCTTGGAGTGGAGGGACAATCCATTCCCGACATCTGCTCAATGCCCAGTGCCCTGCCTATGGAAGCCTTCAGAAGTTCCCTGGAACTGTCCTATAGCAGGCAAGCTTTGTTTTTTGTGCTACCATGCTGCCGGCTTCACCCTACCGAGTTTCGGCCTGAACTTGGGGGACCCTCAGCTGTCCCTACAAGACTATCTCCTGTGGAATATTGGTGTCCTAGCATCAAGGGGACCCAATATAGGAGGGAAAATCTGATTGCAGCGGCTGTGTCCTTTTGCATCACCCTGCTGCAGTGACCACCATCCGAAATAGCTTAGCTGAACCAAGTCCAGTCTCGAGAAGGGTGCTGCATAGAGTTTTTCTGCATTCTTCGATCGAGAGTCCTTGGAACAGTAAAAGACACCAACCAGAGATCAGCGCAAACCTGCAACCATTGTCAATCGAGGACTATCACTTTTGGTGGGAAAAACAAAGTTGGACACTATTCCTTTGTTTTGTCAAGCCTGAGGAAGAATCAGAGTATGGGGAGTCAATTACAGAGTTTCTAACCTACCCTTATACAACCATTATAAGTCAATCGGCTTATAATAAATCAGATTTATAACAATATTGGCTTTGGCAGTGCTTGCCTGTGCAAGACATCTGACTGTATTTGGGGCTACTTGTGGGCATTAGTTTTACTTGAATCCTAACCCCAAGCAACCCTTCACTGGACCCCAGAGACCATACCTGCATTTTTTCCGGCATCCTAACTTCTGTGAACCTGTAACCTAAACTATTGGGCAAAAGGGCCCAGGCGACTTAGGGCTGGACAATTTTAGTTAGGGATCATCTCTGTGGACCTTTCTGTGCATAATACTTGTCTAACCTTTCCTTTTACAGGAGTTTCTGATATGTATTATGCCCTAAATCAAAGTGAATGTGTACATGTATTTAGTTTTATAGTGTTGTGTGATATATCTCTACCCTACTAGTATTAATTTTTCTATAGTGTGTTTTGGCCATAAATAAATAACAATTCTTCTGTGATTCCCATTGTGTTACCTCATTGTGGACCCTTTAAAAGCTCACCCCAAGTGAAGAACCTAGGCTAAACCACCTATCACTGCTACTTACACTGGTTTGGCTACAGCTTCCCAGAGTTGTTCCTGTCACAATATAGGTTGGCCTTCTATCCATTTGTCTACCAGGCCAGAGTATAGAAAATCAGTCCTAACAGTGGGGAATCCTGAGATCGCTGCAGGAAAGACCGGCAAGAGGTAACACTGCTCGCCAGAGCCCCTCTGGATTACAGGAAGAGTGATAGAGAACCCGCAAATGAGATCAATGCGCATGGAGGACCGGCCACACACCGAGGAGTGACAGGGAAGGTTCACCGAGGCCGGGGCTCTCCAGAGGCATGGTCTGGGTGACAGCGCAGGCTGAACAAACTGGAATGCAAACTAAATGGGTCTGGAGACGAGAAAAGGAAACTATTAAATACCGAACAATTTGCCAAGTACGAAGTGAGTTTTGAATAATAATGAATGGGTCAGAAAACCAAAGATGAACTAATGAATACCACACAAGATGAAATGCATGAATTCGTTTGAATGCTGAATTATAGAAAAAGATATGAGCATATCAGAGGAATTAAATGGACGTGAGCAGCATTTGTGAATGAAGCGAAGTTAAAGAAACAGCATTTGCAATTCAAGGGAAAAAGTGCATAAAGTAAAACGCTATTGGGTAGTGTGAAAGCAAGCTGGTAACCCGAAGTGAACTTATAAATCAGATGGAGAAAGGAAAACTGTGTTGTCAAGGAAGTCCTATGAGAAAGTATGAACTGTTCTAAAGTGCCACAGGTTATCGTTGCGTGACCTGTGATGGGTGGATCTTTTGGCCCGACAACTGCGGCTAGACCGAGGAACCCTTTGTTGGAATGAACCAATAGGAGTCAAGAGACTGATGCTGGGCAGCCTAAGCATTGTGCAAATGATGGCAATAAAAGGCAAACCAAACAAGTGGATATAACTGTGAATTTGATGCCTTGTGAAACTGTGTTGAACTTGGGGAAGCGATCCCCGGGACCTTCTTGTGGAACTGTGATGAACGTGGGGAAAGGTACCCCAAGGCCATTTGGTTGGAAATGTTTGAACTTGGGGAAGGGAGCTGAAAACAAGCCTGATGCTGGAAGAAGCTCAGAACTTTATTTTCAACACTGTTAAATTGATACATGACTCTTCTTCAATCTTTTTTCATGGGGTGAGGTCTAGTGAGAGAGTCTGCACTTCCCTCAATAATGGGGCTCAATGCATTTACGATGTTCAGAGCCATGTGTGCGAAGTGTGTTATTCAATGACCCCCCGAGCCTCCCCAGAACCGGCCCGTGTATGAAGCTTCCACAAAGCCCTTTCGGAGAAGGAGTTTGAGTGGGAAGGGGTGGGTCACTCCATGGCTCTCTCACTTCTCAGACTCTAAGTCCCACACTGATTTTCTTAAACAGTGTTGCACAAGAGCATGGTCCTGGTCGAGTTTGTCACCCCACTCAAACATTCACATTAAACTTGAAAGCATTCAAGCTGAGCAGAGCCCAATAAGTGTTGTAGCACAGAATTTGGGGGGCCACCTGTGAGCCATGCTGTGGGCCCTTGACCCAAGCTCCTTGACAGAGCACAGGGTATGCCGCATCGCAGGCCTGCCCAAACCACCATGTGCGTACAATGTCAATGATGATTATGTCGCTGCAGGGACATGCACTACTCCAAGTGAAAGAAGTAAAGAAGTAAATATGTTTTTTAATCAACGCGTATATGTTTTGCACAGAAAGAAGGGGGCAGTGCCTCATCCCAAAATCTACCAGCCACCATTGGTGGCTGGTGAGTTTGGAGGGTGTAAGTATTTGCCACGAATATGCGATTGCGACCGAGCATAGCGAGGGGGCCTGAACTAATGAAAACTGGTTGGGGGGCCAGGGGGATTCTTCCCCCTAAAATGAGAAAATATTTTGAATAATGGGTTAACATGGTGCATTACACAGCACACTTTCTGTGAAAATGTGGGTAGAAGGCCAGACCATTTGCAATCGTTTTTTTAAGGTATAAAGTAATGAATGAAAAACAAGTAAAGTAGATGCAAGTCACTAAAAGTGCACCAGCACATTTCCCAATGCATTGTCATGCTGGTCCCATCAATATATGCCAGTATAAAAAAAAATAATCTTGCTTGTTGTGCCCATACTTTTCCACGCTGGCTACACCAGCTTATGCTAGTATTCCCATATAAGAACATATTCATGTTTTGAGATGTTTTTTATAGTATGATTACTGGCACTAGGCACACAGCTCTGCCAATATATGCCAGTACTCCTATGTAAATAAATACTCCCTTTGGTTTTGTCAATAAAAGTGGCATGCCACAATAAGATAGCATGTCTTAACTGGTTCCAATGTAAGCCAGTCGAGACCCATAAGAACACTTACCATCATAGATGGTCAGTTAATAAAAAGTCATTCTACTGTAAGAAATATATAGGGTGCTACACCAAAACGTTAGTCTAGCAAGGTAATACTACTTATCATGCAATATTTATCAAAGATGATGAGTATTAAATGTCATGCCACAGTAAGCAATGGCTAGAATCGCTGTACCAAAATGGCATTCTAGCCAGGTAATGACACACATGACCATGGCTTTGCCAGAAAATACCGGTAAAACGTGCACAGTCGAAAAAGGATGTGTCAAAAATCCTCTAGTGATCCCTAGTCACCCGGGGCATTAAATACACACACACTCACAAACACACACACACACACACACACACACACACACCCCCCCCCTATTCACTCACCCACCATTTACTCACCCATGAACCTCTCACGTCTGCTTGTACTGCATTCTCCACACAGGAACGCACTCACCCTCCCAGAACATTCAAGTACACACTATCACATTCCTACTCGTTCACCCACCACTAACTAACCCATACACCTTCTCTCGTATCCAGTCACACTGCATTCTCCACACAGACACGTACCCATCTAGAATATTGAAACACATTATCACATTCATACTCTTTCACCGACCAGTCACTCACTCATACACCTTCTCTTGCATCCACTCTCACTTCATTCTCTACACAGGAACACACCCACTCACTCAGCCAGAAGCTTAAAATAACCCACACACACACACTATAACATATCATCTCATTCACCCACCACTCACTGACCCATATCACATACATACATCTGACACACACTTTACACATGCAAAATACACATCACACAAAAAAGTCTATTTACCTGTTTATCCAGCTTTGGTCTGTCCCTCCAGGCAACCCCTGGCTCTTCTGTGCTGCTCCCTCATGGGTGAAGACTCTGCCAGGGCACCCCAGACCCGGTGTGGCAGGGCCCTCGCTACTCCAGGTGCACATTTTTCTTTTACAGGGGTAGTAAGGGAGTTTACAAGGGTAGCAAGGGAGAACTCAGAGGTCACAGCTGAGACCCCTGGCAACCCCCAAATGACATACCTGTTTAAGTTTCTTTTTGAATGAGTTGAGTGATTTTGTTTCTCTGAAATCCGAGGCGATGGATGGAGTGAAGACTCTTGGTGCTCATATGAAAAAGGCACTTTTGCTGACCTTTGTCAGCTTAGCTCTAGGCACTACAAACACATTGGTGCTGTTGGGTCTGAGGGTTTTAAGAACAGTTTTCCTCTTTATAGTTTTGCCAAGGTATTGTGGGTTGGATCCATCCAGACATTAATCAGTTATTATCAGCAGGCAGTATTCTATCCTGGCATCCATTGGTAGCCAGAGTAATTTTTCTTGCCTCTGATAGGTGTTCATGTTTTTTTTCAGTCCTGCTATTGCCCTGACAGCACTGTTCTATGGGCCTTAATGTCTAGCACTGTCACCTTTTCCCATTCCCACCAAGAGACTACTGCAACAGTCGATCTTGGAGTTAACAATGGTGCTAGCCACTGTCTCCCAGCTTTATTTTGTGAGATATGGGTGGACTTGGGATACTCGCCTGATGTAGTAAGCTGTGGTTAACACAAGACTATTGACCTGGCCTGTCATGTTAATTAATTAATTAATTCTTTAATGTGATATAGTATGAAAAATAAATTCAAACTTTACACATATATCAATAGACATTAAAATAAAATAAAGATCATGCATATCAAATCATACATCTAGACTCGTCCTTACTGATATTTAACAGCAAATACAAAACAGATCTAAAATCTAAAATCTAAAATCCAAACATGAGGGGGTGGGAATTGAGGTGGGGGATCAGGATAAGCATAATTGCTGATGCAGCCTTCATATTATTTAAAACTAGTATTTGGCCAGCTATGTCAAGTATAAAAGCCTCTACAGATCATTATCCAAACATCAAAAGTAGAGTATACTCATTTTCCCATTTCATGTTCTATCTGTTGCCAGACATTATACAGGGCTATGAATAAATGCATGTTCGATGTGTTAGTGCAATATCGCCAAAACATAAGCTTGGGTATAGATAGCGGATCATGCACAAATTCTCCCAGATAGTGGACAATAGTCTTCTTGAGTGCTCTACATTGCGTTAATACATGTCTTGTCGTCTCCAGACATACAGGAGATTTGCACACTCGGCAAGTTCGCTCTGCTGCAGGTATGTTTTCCCTTACTCCTATTCTGGATAGGGTGGGGAGTTGTTCCAGTCTGAATAAGATGATAAAACGGTGGAGTCTTCTAGTAGGGCATAAGAGAAGATAGTCCTGTGGTTTCACGAACTTGTATATTCTGTAGGTCACAAAATGATAGGATTTAAGGGATTCCAAGTGGGCAAAGTTCTCTAACCAATCCCATAGGTCTACCTTTTTCCTCAGGGCATTTAGCATATCTTTGGTGACAGTTGCCTCATTATGCATCCAGCCGATTTCATTAAGAAATTTACCCATATCTTTATATAGGGATGCAGTGGTAGATTTTTTGTCTAATTCCTGATGGAGTATCCCTAATAGGGCGTTAGAGGAACCACTTGTCATTTTAAGGTAGAAGCCCGCTCTTCTTTTTAGAACCATAGCCCTGAGTGAAGGAAGACCCAGCTCCAGTCTTATCAAGGCCATAGGCACCCCCGGTGGTAGCCCCAGCATACGTCGCCAGAACTTTCCTTCCAATACTTGTAACCATGCCAAATTCATCGTCAACAGTGACTCCAAGCCATAAATGACCATTGGTGCGAAGACTTGCATATAGAGATGGCGAGTTCCCCACAGAGTAAAGCCCCCTTGTTTGTTGGTAAAGGATGCTATAAGCGAGATCACTTGGAGGGCCCTGCTGTTCCGATCCTGTTTGCAAAGTGCATAATCACCTCGGGGCTCTATCTCCACTCCGAGATAGCGATAAGAAAGGGCATACATAATTATCTGTTCATGTACTATCAGGTTCACACGAGTTGTTCTTTTCTTAGTGAATCTTAATACGTTGGTCTTCTGCAGGTTGATGGTCAAACCATTAAGCTTGGCATATTCCCAGAGGACATGTGAAGAGCGTCTGAGACCGCCAATAGTATTGTCTAGTACTACCAGGTCGTCTGCATATGCCAGGACCACACACTTTTCCCCACCAAGTTTTGGAGGACAATTATTTGCCTCCGCAAGTATCGCAGGAATGTCATGTACATACAGATTATATATGAGGGGGGCTGTTACACAGCCTTGCTTCACCCCTCTATTTTGGATAACCTTATGTGTTGAATGCCCCTCCAGATTAAGTCGGAGGCTCACCATGGTATCTCGATGTAGTAGTTTGAGATAATAAAACAAACTTATGGGGCAACCCAATGCTTCTAATTTATTCAAAAGCCTGGCTCTAGGAATTGAATCAAAAGCGGCCTTGAAATCAATAAACAAAGCATACAATGGTGGCTGATCTTTGCTGAGTGCTCTCGTACGTAGTATGTCCATTACAAGAAGATTATGTGCTGTCGAGAACTCCCGTCTAAAGCCACATTGAAATCTGCTAAGTATTTGCTTATCTTCCACCCATTTATGCAGTTCGCTAAGCAAAAGGGAAGCAAAAAGTTTGCCCGATACATCCAGCATCGATAATAGTCTGTAGTTGTTAGGATCAGTGCGGTTGCCTTTTTTGTACACCGGGATCAGAATCGCCGTTTGCCAGGTTCGAGGGACTTCTCCCCCTGCAAATACCTTATTGAAGAGTACAGAAAATAGTTCTGCCCAGAAGGCCGGGTTACTTTTTACCACCACGTTCGCCAGCCCATTAGGGCCAGGAGCTCTGGAGGACTTAAGAATCATAATTTTGTTGAGTATTGCCTCCGGAGAAATATCAAATAATTGAGACATCGGTGGTTTTTCCCAGGTCCTATTTGCTGACCCTTCTTCTTCCATATTGCGTTCTAGAAGGAATTTTTCCCAGACTTTCTTATTTATTGGGTTAGTCGTTGCGCCTTTGACCTTGGTTCTATTTTCATTCAATAACACCCATATGCTTCTCGAATTTCTAGAGCAGATAGTTTTGACCAAACGTTGGTAGCCAATGTTCTTCTCTATCGCCTTAATACCTCTCACCTCCGACCTGTAACAGTTTTTAATAGCTCTTAATTTCTGTTGGTATCGAATTACCGTGCTATTCAGATCTTTTAGGCTACGTATCTTTCTTCTCATTTCTCTTTTAGCATCTCTAATTTTCCTATTATAGGGAAGTGTCACTTTTCCATCTTGTATGGCATATTTCTTTTTGGTTACTGCATGTAGGCCAGAGAATCTGGTTATCCACTCTTCAATTTCGTTGGCGGACATATTGTGAAAGTCTCGCCCACTGTCTTCCAAGGCGCCCTTTAATGTTTCTGTGGCCGCTCTAACATTCTTTTCAGACCAAGCTATTCTGGTTCCTGTGCAGTTAGTTGCAATACCTCCAATGTTTATCTTGGGGGTGTCAGGAAGCTGAGTCCTGAATGAGCACAGTACTGCCGCATGATCGCTCCAGCTGTTGGGCTTTACCCACATATCGGCCACTCTAGTCTGCATAAGGGGGCACATGAATACATAGTCCAAAGTACTCCTTGAAGATCCGCTAGACCAAGTGTGTGTCCCCGGCCTATCACTCATGGTGCGGCCGTTGATCATAGCCAGGTCCCAAGACTCAAATAATTGCAGCCAACCCAGGCCTTCCTTTTCTCTTTTCCCATGGGTCATCTTACATCTGGTACTCAGGGCAGGATTAGTAGATATACTAGTTTTATCTTCCATATGACAGTTAAAGTCCCCCACTACCATCACTGCGGTGTTGTTTAATCCTAGTAACCTATTAACCTCTACAAACCCAGGGGGATTGTAGAGGTTAATAAGCAATAGCTTACCACTTCCCTCTTCTTGAGGGTACGTCACTTCCACTGCCAGTAATTGGTCCTCCGCCCGGCAACGGATTTTTTGTGACAGCATGGTATTAGAAACTCCCGTAAGTAGACCCCCATAAGGACGTCCTATACTTCCCCTCTGTGCCAGTGATTGATAAACAACATATCCATCCAAGAGAAGGGGTTCCCGAGCCCAAGTCTCTTGCAGGCAGATGAAGGTATGTTGGAGCAAAAGATCAGTCGAGCCCTCTGCCCTCAATAGATGGGAGAAGCCTCTACAATTCCATCATAGTAATGATAGGCTTCAATTCTTATGCACCAACTGCGGCAGTGACTCCAATAGAGCCTTAATTGCTTGTTGTACTTCAGCTAATAGTGGATTCTCCTCTGTCACCTGACCGGGAGCATTTCCAACGTTCGCTATTTCAATTGGGGTTTCCAGAATTGCTGTTAGATTTTTCTCTTGTAAATCCACATCTATAGCAATGTCTACTGCTTTCAGTTCTTCCTCATGTTTTCTTAAGAGTTGTGCAGTGTTCAAGAACACACAGTGGAGGGCAGAGACGTTGGGATTCGGGCCCGTTAAAGGCTCGATGAATAGGAAATCCTCTGATTTTAATACACGGAGTTGAGGTATATGGTATAACCTAGTCAATAACTCCGAACGTGCCAGCCAGGAGTGGCTGTCCCTTGGATATAAGTTCTTTATAAGGCAGATACGATTCATGTGGTTATCCGAGGCCCCCTTCGTTTTCTCTGAGGGTATAGGCTCTAATGGTTCTCTTACTGGGGTCTCAGGCAGAATTATCATGCTTGGTTCGCATTCTATTTCAGTGATCTCCCCGGTAGTAAGGTCAGGCTCCTCCTCATTTTGTTTCTCTTTGGGTTTCAACCAATCTTCCAGAGGACCTTTTTTCCCTGCCGTCCTCGCAGCTGCTCTCATCATCCTTTTCCGGGCTTTTTTAGAGCGAGTTTCGATCACAGGGCCATTGCTCCCCATATGAGGCACCCGGCCTTCTTTGGGAGGCTTATTTTTGCGAGCCTTTTTTGCCAGTCTTTGCTGTTTCCGTGTTAACGGAACCTGTGGACTGTCATTCTGCTCCCAATCTATTTCCTCAGTGGGGACTTCTTCATACGAGATATTAAGCTCCGGTTCCTCCATACCCACATTCGCCTCTCTCTCATCTGTCTTTTCTTCCATCTCCTTGGCAATTTGTAGAGCCTCTGTTAGATTTTCTTCTACATCCTCTTGCGGTGAGTTCTTCATTTTCAATGCCAATACAATGGCATCGGAATTTGCCAAGATACGGCCTGTCATCTGCAACAGTATTTTTAGGGCAAATTGGAGGGCCCCCACTGACGTTTGTAGCTCAGCAAGTTGAATGGGACCGGCTACCGATCTCTTATCCCCCATAATCTCCTCATCTGACTCGTCCTCCATCGAGACCATTACCAAATTCGGGGAGGCGGATAGGCGTTCACGGTGGCCTGCTGCATTATGCTCCTCCGTTATAATGTTCCTGCTATTGTCATTCAGGGACGGGGAGCCACTAGAGATGATCTGTGGGGTAAGTGGTTGCATTCCCCTCTGTATTGTAAGGCACAGGTCCAAGAGTGAGTTGTTGTCAATATCGTCATAATTTGAAGAGTTATTAGGCTGACTTTCTCTGGACATTTGCGCCGGCTCCTCATTCATCACAGGTTCTTCATCAATTATGGTGGAGTTTATTCTTGGGGGTGGGTTCACCGGGAAAAACTCTGTGATGGCACCATACACTACTGGGAGCTCATATTTGGTGTTCTTCCTGCGTTTAGCCCCTTTTTTTTCCAGCTCCATAGGCTCTTTCTGGACTTTTGCTTGTACCTTGTTCCTTAGATTATAAATTGGGTGCAAGGCTCTTTTCCCCCGTTGCATACCTAATGTGCTGGGCCCCTTTAATGTTTAGGGAGAGTCCCGGGGTCTGTCTGTTGTACCAGACTGCTCTGTTTATAGTGTACAGAAAGTGGATATAGCGCAGTTCAAGAAGTGTAATGACTCACAACAGCGCCCAGAGGACCGGAGAATATTAGCTACCCAGGCAAGGATACTGCTCTGTTAATTATCACAGAGGCAGCTCCTACAATGGACTCTCCTGAGAGAGTGATCCCTTTGGTCTATGCCCAGCGAACCATATTGGGTAGCCCCGTCTCCTCCCTCAACCTAATGGCCACTTCAATTGCTTACGCCTTGCTAGGCTCAATGCCACCTTTCACCGGAAGTATAAGTTCCAGTGTTGTGCTCTGAGTGCTGCAGAGGCTTCTCTATGCTTCTTTACTAGGAGCCCTCTTTCTACCCCCGGATATCACCAATACCCTAGGTAGGGGGTTGTCGCGGCACCAGGGGCACCAGGAGCAATTCACTGCGCTCACGGGCCGCGCTTTTCGCGGGTCGCCCTGCCGAGCGCAGAGACGCTCACACGCTCCGTCTGAGCACCGTCTGAGCACCCGGTGCCGTGTTCCCAGTGCTCACTGGCGCAGCCCGGTCTACTGCCGTCCCAGCCCTCCTTAGGGTACGCTGGCTCGTGTGTCCGCACTGCCCAGGTACCAAGGCAGCCCACAGTACTCACTGGTCTCACGGTCTCACGGTGTCCGACCGCCCACAGAGCGCACAGAGCGCAGGTTCTCTCGCCACGGCTCACTCGCCTCGTTTGCTAGAGGAAAGGACCCACGTGCGTGTCAAGCCGCACCTCTTCCCTTCCCTTCCGCTTCTCTGAGGCCACTTCTGACACAAAAAGCAATCCTTTGTCTCCTGTCATGTTAAGATTTATTTCCAGATATACACCTAAACTATTAACCTTTTTTGGTGGTGAGTTTGCAGTCTGCGATTTGAAAGTAAGAGTATGCAGGTCCCAGTGTTTGTACTCTGGAATGTGCCTATTACCATCAATTCGGTTTTGTCATTGTTTAGTGCAAGCCAACTTTCGAGCATCCAGTCATGGATCAGGCCATTATACATCATTAATGGCACATGTGCCCTCATAATGTTTTTCTGTTACAGGAATAACACACTGTGTGTCATCTGGGTAGTTCACAAAGCATATTCCCCTATCCTAAAGTATCTGGAAAAGAGGGGCAGTAAAAATATTGTATAGCGAAGGTGATAGGCAAGCCCCCTGTGGGACGCCATATTGTAATAGGGGTATGGTAATGTTTATTTGTAACACGCCTATACACAAGGCAAGTGTTTCGAAGTGCTCAAGGAGGGAGTTAACAAAGGGAAAAAACAACAGTCATTCAAAGCCCTTGACTTTCTGAACGATACAAGTCTACACAGGCAGAGTAAGTGCAAATAGGCCAGACAACGATTCTGCAGTTTTTACAAGTGCATTGAGGCACCACCATGCAGGGAGGGAAGACATGGTCCGTTCAGATCGTGCAAGTGCACAGATGGTAGAGGAGAGGGAGGGGAGAACAAGTGCAGGTGGGGGAGTCCAAGTGTGCCCAGTTAGTCAGAAACTGGGTTAAGTGCTGAGAGATGTCACTCTCTAGGGGCATTGACCAAGTGTAGTAGCAATGAGGCAAGTGCAGGCCCAGAGGCAAGTGCGAGAGGACTGTCAATGGTGCCAGGGACCTGTGAGTCTCTGAGGTACACCAAGCGGCCTGTCAGCAAGCTGTGTGAAAAAGGAGGGAGAGAGGGATAGAGCGGAGAGAGAGGTTAGCAGGTTGGAGGGAGAGAGAAGGAAGAGGAGACGAGGAATGTCCGGAACTTAAGGAGATCAGGCTAAAGACAGAGTGGCATGGAGGCTATTCCAGAGGGATGCCCCTGCTGAGGATGAAGATCTCCCTCCAAATCTCTGCTTGGAGAACTGGATCACTAGCAGAAGGTTGGAGGTAGATGAGTGGAGGGCTCAGGAAGGACAGTATTTAGGTGGGCATTGTTGCAGATAGGTAGGTCCCAAAAAGCATTGTCGACAATGCAGGGGGTCTTGAACTTGATCCTTGCAGCCACTGGGAGCCAGTGGAGGGATTTCAGCACCAGAGAGATGTGGTCCCTGGGGTTGAGGCCAAGGATAAGTCTTGCAGTTCTGTTCTGGTTGAGCTGCAGAGGGCATAAAGCAGAGACAGAGAGGATGAGAAAGACGCTGTTGCAGTAGTCCAGCCTTGAGAGAACCAGGAATATGGAGACAGTGAGCCACTGGGGGAAGGTGAGAAAAGGGAGGTGCAGCTGGTAATCAGACTTTTAGAAATGTCTGAAATTTGACTGGAGAAGGAGAGAGTGGAGTCGAAGATGACCTCATGGTTTTTTGCCTCACAGGTGGGTACAGGCACAGGGCCAAGGGAGGCCGGCCAGAGTGAGTGTGGGAAAGGGAGAGCAGGAGTTCCACTGCAAACAATCTCAGTCTTACTGGCTTTGAGGCAGAGGTCGTTTGCAGCACACCATGACAGAATTGCGGACAGACAGTCAGATATGAGCAAGGTATCGGAAGTTGCCTGATGGTAGCCTGAAGGAGAGTTGCGTGCCTTCCGCATAACACTGGAAGTTATAGGTGAAAGTGGCAACCACACGTGCCAAGGCAGACATACAGATGTTGAAGAACCAGGGGGTTAGGTTGGATCCCTGTTGAATGCCACAGGTTGAAAGAGTGATAGTAGAGAGCAAGGACCCGAGCTCCACCTGGGATAAGGTGGTCAGAATGGAAGCAGGTTAACCACACCAGAGCCTGACCTGTGATTCCAAGGGTGTCACAGAGATGTGCGATCAGGATATTGTGGTTTACCAAGTCAAAGGCAGAGGAGAGGTCCAGAAGAATGAGGACAGAGGGAGTGTTAGTGTTGAGATTTGAGAGCAGGTCTTCAAGGGTGTTCAGAAGAGCAGATTCCGTGCCTCTGGATGCTCTAAAGCCAGACTGATGGTTGTGGAGGCAACCAGCAGATTCAGTGTGGAGGGTCAGATGACAGATAGCCAGCTTCTCCAGGAGGTTGCCCAGGAAAGGGGTGATAGAAATGGGGCGGTAGTTTGCAAGAATGGAGGGGTCAGCAGAGGGTTTCTTAAGCAGTCGGTACACAAGGGAGTGCTCACCTGTTTGGATGAGGCCTTCATCGACCAAACTTGTCTGGCAACCACATGAGGTGTGATGGCAGTGAGAGAAGAGATGAGAAGTGGTGGAGGGGCCAAGAGAGTCCCTAGAGGTGTTGGTGTATGACGTGGTGTGGAAGTGAGAGAGGAAAGGATGTCTTGGGTTTTTACAGTGAAGTGTGCAGCCAGGGTCAAGCAAATATCCTGCGTGGTGTGACAGAAGAGGAGGCTCCTGCAGGATTGGCCAGTTCCTTACAGACTTTGAGAAGTTCAGCCGTCTTGTTTAATGCTGCAGAGATGCGGGCTTGAATAAAGACACTTTTCTTGGTGTGGTTGCCTAGTCGATATTGCCTTTGAAAAAGGCAGCAGGCCAGTTTGTCAGAGGGTCCGCCTGATGAATTCCATTTCCGCTCAGCCGCCTACACTTGCGTTTAAGGGCAGCCAGATCAGAGTCACACCAAGAGTTGCACTTTTTGGAAGGCTTCAGTCAGACCCTCATGATAGAGGCAAGATTATCAAGGGTGTTAGAGATAGAGAGATTGAATTTAGTGAGGGCTGTGTCAGGGTGGGAGTCATCCACAGGAGTCAGAGGCGGAGATTAGGTGGAGGCAAAGGCAGCCTCTGTCACTCTTTTCATGGGTCTGGTTATTATGAAACCGATTGGCCGCAATGGAAGTGCTGATGCAAGAGGAGAGGAGAGCTTCAAGTGTGAAGAGAGTATAGAGTGGTCTGTCCAAGAGAGAGAGATAGTGAGACGGAGGAGAGAGAGTGATGTTGGTAGATATGAGAGCATCCAAAGTGTGGCCCACAGTGTGCATGGAGCCAGAAGGTAAGATAGAGAGGGAGAGAGAATTGCAAAGGTTGCTGAAAGGTCCTTAGGAGTCAGGAAAGTCCAGATGGATGTTGAGGTCACCCAGGAAGAAGAGTTGAGAGGCGGAGGAGAGTAGAGAGGAGGCCAGGTGTGCCCATTCCGAGTGGAAGAGAGCGGACTGTCCTGGTGGCCAATAGAAGGTGGCCATAAGGAGAGAAGAATTAGGAGAGAGTGAGAGTCTGCAGACTAGGCACTCGAAGGAGGAGTAGGCCTGAGTGGGGATGATGGAAACAGGTATCCATTCTAGGAAAATTTATGCCAGTCCCCCTTCTGCCTGGGCACAACAAGGATCTTGTATCCTTCAGGGAGGACTGTGTCAAAGCTTATGACAGAGCTGTCCTTGAACCCTGTCTCCATGATAGCAAGCACATCTAGATCCATGCGTTGAAGGAGGTTGCAGATATCAGACAAGTGTTTTGACAGCAAAGCAAGAGTTAAGTGGCAATATGGTGCAGCTTGCCATCTTTGAAGGTCTTCCACAGGGGGCACAGGGGACATGGTCCCCCGGATGGTGACAAGAGAACCAGAGGGATAGTGGAGGGTGGCAGAGAAGCCAAGGCCGACAAGGGAGCCTGTGCAGAGGAGGAGGACGGCACAGTATGCAAGGGAGCCTGTGCAGAGGAGGAGGAAGGCACACCAGGCAAGGGAGCCTGTGTAGAGGAGGAGGAAGGCACAGTAGGCAAGGAAGCCTGTGAAAAGGAGGAGGAAGGCACAGTAGACAAGGGTGTCTGTGCAGAGGAGGAGGAAGGCACAGCAGGCAAGGCAGCCTGTGCAGAGGAGGAGGAAGGCACAGTAGGCAAGGGAACCTGTGCAGAGGAGGAGGAAGGCACAGCAGGCAAGGGAGCCTGTGTAGCGGAGGAGGAAGGCACAGTAGGCAAGGAAGCCTGTGAAAAGGAGGAGGAAGGCACAGTAGACAAGGGTGTCTGTGCAGAGGAGGAGGAAGGCACAGCAGGCAAGGGAGCCTGTGAAGAGCAGGAGGAAGGCAGGGGGGAAAAGGCACCTGTGCAGAGGATGAGGAAGGCACAGCAAGCAAGAAAGCCTGTCCAGGGGGAGAGGTAAGGGGTCAGAGGCAAGGTAGGATCTCCCATCGGGTGCCACCATTAATGGGAGAAGAGGCAATAGGAGATAGAAAGGGGTCCATGTACCGGGTCCATAGTTCTGGTGAGGTAACGACAAAGAGGATGTCTCTCTGGCGGAAGCCATGACTCTGGTGACAGTCATTAACTGTGGCAATGTTGGAAGGTTTAAGCAGAGTCATAAAAGTATAGCCCAACTGGCTTGCACTGTGAAAACATGGACATTATGTGCGCAAAACAGCTCGGGCAACATGGATTAAAAAAGACAATCTTGATCGTGATTAATAGAGAGAACGGAGAGCGCTCAATCGCCAGTCTTTCAAGTCGGCGCAATCACTCACAATGCCCACAATGCCAGGGAGGGCTTACCTTGCTGGCTGATTTAATCCCTGCTGCATCTGCCTCGTGGAACAATGGAAGTAGCAGCTGTTTCCCCTAGGACTGACAGTGGCAGAAGAAGCCGGAGAGGAGGGCCAGGGGGGCCTAGTTGTGGGCCCTGAGTTGGGGCCGGCGTTCACCTGCCGGCTCCTGTGATTGGTGGAGAAGAGGACCGGATGGCCCAATCGCTGCGACGCTGGTGAGGAAGGGTAGGCACTCCGGTGCCAGCAATTGACTGCAGCCATGTTGGAAGGTCCGAGCAGAGCCCATAAACCTAGAGCCCAACTGGGTTTCACAGTGAAAAGGTTTGAGCATTGTATCTGTTTTGTAGCATGCTGGACATGAGATCCGGTAGAGCAGGTTCAGTTCTGTAACCTGATCTAAAACATGATTGCCATTTGTTAAGAAAATGGCTATTGTTTAGGTGCTCAATAATTTGTTCATATGCCACCCTAGAAGATTTATAGCCAAAAAGGAGTATTGGTAATCAGTCTGTAATTAGTTGGTTTGAGGGGGTCAAGTCCAGGTTTTTATTAAACTGGCAGATAACTTTCCTTCAATGACGCAGTTGCAAACTTGGTAAGAATGCCTATCAGAGAAGTTGAATGCGCTTTACTGTAATGGATGGGCATATCTCTCCCTTACAATAAGTAGGTTTGAGATTGTTGATAATGAATGTTAATTCAATCTGAGTAATGGGTCTGAAACTAAAGAATTACCTGTTTGAGTGTGCATGGTATCATGTATCATCTGTGTGTTCCTTTCTTGTATGTCTTTGGGCGCCATTCCATTCCTTTGAACGCCTATATTCTGTTCGATTTTATCATGTTTGGCAAGCATGGCTTCCTGAACCAATGCGCACCAAGCAGTGTCTTTAGGTGGACCTTTGTGTTTATTTTCATAGGGAGGCACCAGCTTAAAAAGTTCTTGGGAATCGTGTTGTGCATCTGCTATCTGTGTTTAATGCATGGACTTTTTAGCTTTTATAGTAGCTATTTTGAAGCCTTTAGCTCCAATGCGATATACTTATTTGTCTATATCCACTCTCGTTTGTTTCCACGTATAGACGTGGTTCCTTTTATTTATTTTGAGCTTTTGTATCTCAGGTGAAAACCAGGATTTTTTTTCTTTTCATAGGGCACAAGTCTTTTCTTTAGTGGGGCTAAGGTTTATAAACTTTAGTAATTGTATTTAGGAATGCTTTTGTTATCTGATCAGATGTTTGTGAGTTAGCCAAATTGTTTGTCAGTGGTGAAATCCATGCTTCCATTGTCTCGGGCTTAAGTTCATGGATAGTTATTGATGCGGTCCAGATTTCTTTCATTTAAGTATTATTTATCTAAAAACAGGATTTAAAAGTGAATAAAATAGCGGTCCGACCATGAACAGAGGGAGATTATGGGTTTGCTTCTGGTGATATTGTGTAGCTTTCCAGTCCCTGCATTACCCTTTATGTGTGTAACCTCATCAATTTGCTGGGTAAAACCTAGACTGGAAAGAGCGTCCTCTAGTCCCTTGGCTGGCTGATTGCTATCTTTAACCAGCCATAAGTCAAGAACTCCCGAAATCATACATTTTAATGTATGTTTTACCAGAGGTAGGTAGTATCATATTACATATCTGTATGGTAAACTCAGGCATAGTTGCAAGTGAATGGTACGTGAAAATTAGGTTCGTTGTTGGGGTTGCATCGGTACAGACGTTTAAACAGAGTTTTTCACATCCTACTGGACCTGTAATGTCTATTTCCCATACTTCTAGGCTTGTTCTATGGAAGATGACAACACCTCATCCCATTTGATTCTGTCTATCCATATTCTGGATATTATAATCTTTGGGAATAGCTATTGCTACTGAGGGATCGGCTGTTTGATGTAACCAAGTTTCGTTTATGGCACGTATAGCCAAATTCCGCTGTAGAATGTAATCTGCCACCTCTGTAGCATGCTTAGATAGAGATTAGTATTCAGTAGTAATACATTAAGTTTATTGTTCTTTGAGTTTCTATCTCCATCTATGTGTAATGGTTTAGATGCGGTCTCAACCGTAGTTGATAACTCTGAGTGCAGTACATTCTCCGCCATAGTCTCTTCTGTTGCTTTTTATTCCATTTCTTGATCAGCTGTACACTCAGTCATAATGCCAGTCTCAGCTATCCTGGGAACATTTGTTGTATCTGCATTATCATGGATCATATCATTAAATGTCCCCGTAAGTATTACTGAAAGATCCAGGACAATAACTGCCTTATGCAACTGATGACTGCAATGTTCATGTAACGTGCACTGATCTCAGCCTGCTATATTGCTGCAAATGAGAGTAGTTGCTTTGATCAATAGTTCTCTTCATTAGATTTGATTGAGCTGTTTCTAATGCATCTAAGAGTTGCATGATATACAGAAGAAGGGGGGAAGTGCAACTCTTACCTTAAGGTAGGCAGATTATCTGGCAGAGATGCCGATGGCACAGAGCGGCAAAGAGCCGCTTGCCTATGATGTGCTTGAAGATTGCAAAATAGCACATGAAACTACACAACTATTGTGAGTTGTATTTCACTACACTGTTTTACTCATAGTCTGTGGGCTATTCAATTTTGGGCAGTCTTGCTAAAGATGAAGCGTAACTGGTCTGAGTAGGCAGCAATTAAAACAGCAACTTAGCAATTCTAAGAGCACATAGGTAGGGCGACTACACCCTGCTCTCCTTGCTCACCATCTCACTCCCCTTCCTCTTCATTGTATACTTCAGCTATCGCATTCCCCTGACCCTTCTATAGGCATGGAAGCATAATCAACACTACCATAGGGTGCTGTCTCCTGTCCTCCCTGCTCAATCCTTGTACATGTGACAGTATCCTCGTCCTCCATGTCAACCTTTCAAAACCTATCAAGCCTCACAAGAACCTGCCCATGCCTCCACCTTCCTTCTTCTAAAGCCTTTATCTGTCTTTCCTCCTTTCCCGGCTCTTCATGTCTTTGCCATCATAGCAGCACTATCTCTTCCTCTTCTAGCCTCAGAGCTTCCTAAATTGGTTCCTGCTCTTGCGTCTTGACCACTTCCTGCAGCCTATCCTCTAGCCTAGCACAAATAGGCCTGACCTACTCCTTCTGCATCATTCCTGATCCTCTATCCATGCTTCTAGCTGCCGGTCTCACTCTCTATAGTTACCCACCCTTAATCTATCTTCTAGTCTAGCAGTTGGGGGAGTTGCTCCATTCCCGCTCTCCATTCACAACCCCAATGCCGCCCTAACCATTAAAGGATTTACCTTCCCATTTCCTTCGAGAACCCAATTTCTAGAAATTGCAGCTGATGGAGGCGATACCCCTGGAGTAGCCACTGGAGAAAATGGATGTACGAACTCAGGGCATGTATGTCCCTCTGATGGCGATAAAGGATAGCACCCACATGGGGGCAGCGCAGCAGGAACTCCTACACCCTGCTTGTCCCTATGGCTATGGCCCTTCTTCCCGATTTTAAGGGTGTGGCCTTTTCTACTTTTTCCATACATCTGCAGAGTTCTAAGACAATAAGCCACTTCTCCAATGTTGTGCCCTTATGCTTCATAGTCAAGGAGATATGTACATTCTCCAGTATCCCTGTATCATAGGTTCCTTCTACAGGCCAAGAATTTATCATTTTACCCTTACTTTCCCATATCCATTCTCGAGGGTACTTTAAGATTTTCGCTTTATAGCTGGGCAACACATGGCACAAATGATTCAACTGAGTCTCCATACTGCAACCCAAGTTTTCAAAAATACTTTCACAAAGACCTGATACCAAGCTGAACCCACTGCACAAAAAAGTTCACCCAATGAACTCCCTTTTTACCCTTACACAATTCCTTAGTCACTCTCCACTCTCACTCAACTTTCTCGTTTACATCGCAATTACCTTGTTCCACTGTTTCCTTCAATTCTACGTTTCATTCCTACACAGAAGACAGCATCTTTATCAAAAAGCACTCTGCCAGACAATATCTATCTGATAGCCCCACCACTCAAGCATAGGAGGTGTGCTATGGTTTCCACTACAGCACCGCTGCTCTCGCGTCTCTCACTCTTTTCACTAATGTGGCCTTCTCTACTATAAGACTGTCTTTTCCTGACTACAGGAAGTTTTCCCTTCATTACTTTGACTAACCAAGAAGAGTAATGTGAGGGTTCCTCCCGCACAGCTGATACACCATAAAGACTGGCAAGCGTATACTTTAGAAAGTTATCTATGGATTTACCATAAGGTGCCCCCCCTTCTTTCGGTGAGGGCTCCAGCCAAGCAAACCAAAGGTTATCAAGACAACCCCTGCAGTGGGCGTGTCGGGTGGGTACTAACATTCTAAGGGTTGAATATGTTATTTGTGTTCCAAAAAAACTGGCATTTGTGTGCCATTCTGCCTGCTAATCTCTGTTTAATAAATGGGGATTAGTGGGCAGAATGGTTCAGAAATCGCTGTTTTTTTTTGGTGCGCAAATTACATGAATGAACCACACAGTGTCTTTGAGGAACAGTAAGAATATACTCTTTTTTGTGGAATGAGCAGGTTTTTTCGGATATGTTGATTGTAGTTCAGATGCTGATGATTTTCTGGAGAGTTGTCTTCACTGCAATTGTAAAAGAAAGAAGTTAGGAATTTTGTGTGTTTATAGCACTGATGTTTATGTAGACATTGATTTTTATGTTTTTGTGGTAGTATTCTTGTTTGATATTTGAACACAGTGTATGCATGCATTTCAATTGACTATGTGCAGCATTTATATTTTATTTACAATATGTTAGTTCAACATGCTTTGCAAATGAGTAGAATTTTAAGTGCATGAAATTCAATTGGTTTTCTAAAGGTGTGTTGTAGATAGCAGACAGGTTTGGAAGTGACAGTTGATTATAGTAGATGGGAAACATTTCAATAAGTCCATTTTATAGGTAGACATGACAACAATCGGGAGCCCCTGAGAGGGATATTTCACCACAGCAATCGGGAACATTTATTTTACCATAGGATTGCATTGAGAGTAGCATTCATTTAGGCGGGAGACAGTAAAAAATAGTGTGATTTTTCAATGAAAAATCGGGAGTCTTGCACTTAAATCGGGACGGTTGGCATGTATTTATAGGCTATACAGGTTTAATGGCATTACTCTGTTTATATGCATTCATAAGAGTTGTGCATTTACTCTGAATAAAATATGCATACCTGTAGTTTGTATTCATGCATGTGGATATGCATGGAGCTATAAGTAGAAATCTTGGAGACTTGTACAGTATTTATTGTAGATGGTGCTTGCCAATGAAATGACACTTGTACTCAGAGAGATTCACAGTACATTTGCAGTGCTGATCTATGATGCTGCAGTTAGATGTAGAGGTCTTGAATGCGATTGGTGCATGGTCATGTGATTTCTTAGCTACATCCAATGATGGAATGGCACAGAGAGTGAAGTGGAAATGGTAGAAGGGCTGTTCATGTTACTATATGTCCGCGGACATCGGGAGTTACATCCGGGGATTTTTGGGTTCAGAAGTCATGCAAATGAGAATAAGCACTGAAAGGTATTGGTCAGGAAAGTTTGGTGGGTGTGTAGGCATTCTGCGGGGTCTGTTGAAACAAAAACAGAAGGTATGGGTTGGGCTGTTGTGCAATGTATGTGTGCTGTGTGCATGAGTGTCTGAGTTTGATGGTAAAGATGTATGTGGTGGTGTGTAATTGTGCATTGAACAACTACAATTAGTTGGGAAGGCTATTCTTCTATGTGTGTGTTACTAAACTGCGGTTCAGATGAGAGTAGAAAGTGACCTAGTGGTGAGGAGAAGCATTAATAGTAAATCTAATGGTATAAAATTAAAACAGTTCTTTGTTTTGTAGTACTAACATTCTAAGGGTTGAGTATGTTATTTGTGTTCCAAAAAAACAGGGATTTGTATGCCATTCTGCCTGCTAATCTTTGTTAATAAATGGGGATTTGTGGGCAGAATGGTTCAGAAATCACTGTTTCCTTTGGTGCGCAAATTACATGAATGAACCACACAGTAAGTTTGAGGAACAGTAAGAATATTAAGGTAGTATTGTACTTACTCTGTTTTTTGTGCAATGAGCAGGTCTCTTCGGATATGTTGTTTGTAGTTCAGATGCTGCTGATTTTCAGGAGAGTGGTCCTCACTGCAATTGTAAAAGAAAGAAGTATTCTTGTTTGATATCTGAACATAGTGTATGCATGTATTTCATTTGACTATGTGCAGCCTTTATATTTTATTTACAATATGTTAGTTCAACATGCTCTACAAATGAGTAGAATTTTAAGTGCATGAAATTCACTTGGATTTTTAAAGGTGTGTTGTAGATAGCAGACATGTCTGGAAGTGACAGTTGATTAAAGTAGATGGGAAAAATGTCAATAAGTTCATTTTATAGGTAGACATGCAACAATCGGGAGCACCTGAGAGGGAGATTTCACCACAGCAATCGGGAACATTTATTTTTCTCATAGGATTGCATTGGGATAAGCATTAATTTAGGCAGGAGCCCCTAAAAAATGGTGCGATTTTTCAATGAAAAATCGTGAGTCTCGCGCTTAAAATGGGAGGGTTGGCATGTATGTATAGGCTATGCAGGTTTAGTGGCATTACTCTGTTTATACGGATTCATAACACTTGTACATGTACTGTGAATAAAATATTCATACCTGTAGTTTGTATTCATGCATGTGGATATGAATGCAGCTGTAAGTGGAAATCTTGGAGACTTGTAAAGTAGTTTTTGTAGTAGGTGCTTTCCAATGATATGAGACTTGTACTCAGAGTGATCAACAGTACATTTGAAGTGCGGAACTCTGATGATGGAGTTAGATGTAGAGGTCTTGGATGTGATTTGTGGATGGTTGTGTGACTACTTATCTGTATCCAATGAGGGACTGGCACCGAGAGTGATGTGGAAAGGGTAGAAGGGCTGGCTAAGAGTTACGTGCTGCGCGGACACCGTGGCTGTCCGCGGGTAGGTCGTGCCACATCCAGGGACTGTAGGAATCAGCCAATCAGATGATGATGTTGTGGATTTGTGTTGAAAGAGTGTGTGTAGTGAAGATGGCAGAGGTGGAGAAAGTCAGGGTGTTGGTGCTCAGAGATATGTTTGTCCATGGTTTACAGCAGTATGCTCAATGCAGGCATGTGGCAAACAATTTCGATGTTAAAGGAGTGGACGTGGTGTGGAAATCTGTGCCTGATTGCAATGTAGAGGGAATTCTACAAGATTGTGAAGATATGCGTAGGATTAACAGTCCCCATCTGGTAGTTTTGCACTATGGTGCTTTCCATTTGGGCTACGGGAGTGCCCCTACTTTGTTGGCAGATTTGGAACAGTTGTTTCAAGCAGTAATGGACATCCTTCCAAATGCAAAAGTATTTTTTACTGGATTACTACCATGGGCAATATGGGACAATAGTTCTGTTTTTTTGTCCTCAATAAAGCATTGCTAGGTGTGTAGTCAATCGAGGCATGTGTGCTTTCATGCTTAGAGTTGTTATGTTTTTCTGTAATAATGGGAATATTGATTCAAGTAATGCTGTTTATTTTGAAGAAGATGGTATTTCTTTATCTTTTTTAGGAAATGCCATGCTGTTTTGAAATGTAAGGGTTGCTTTGGAGAAGGTTATGTGAAGATTTTAGTTGTAAAAAAAAAAAATATTAAATAACAGGTGTCTGTCAGGCATATGCAAAAAAAACAAAAAAACAGCTCTTTTTCAGAGCCCTCCTCAAAGGGGAAATGGGGCACACTATTTAAATGTACATTCACCACGCTCATATCTTCGATATGTCCACGGACATGGCGGTAGTCTGTGGACAGCGCGTATTACATACGGGGAGTCTGAGGTGGAGAGGTATGCAAATGAGAATGAGCAGAGCTAGGGATTGGTCAGTAAAGTTTAGTGGGTGTGTTGTGTAAGGAGAGATTTTGTGAGAACGTCTTTTTCCTGAGAGAAGAACAGATAGCTATGGCTGTGTGTTTTCAAAAACAGATTATCTGGATTTTGGGAGACTCATGGATACATTGGTTGGAGGTGCATGCAGAACGTTGTGGAGTAGCTTCAGATCTTGGATTCCCTCATATGAAAGTGCACTGGGATGGAGTGCGTGGAATGAAGTGGCTGGACCTGATACCTCTCTGTGCTACTTTAGAGACAGAGCATCATCAGGACATAATCATAATTCATTGTGGAGGGAACAATTTAGGACATGTGCCTGGAATTTCTTTGCAATTTGACTTGAGAAGGTCATGGACATGTTTCCGAATTCCCCAAGTATTTTTTTCTCATATTGCGCAAAGACAAATGTGGCTGCGTTCTTCTTTATTTGGTCCACAAATGGAGAAAGTGAGGCGCAATGTCAATAAGGCTGTTTGTGCCTTTCTCAATGAAAATATTATGTTTCATAACACATACATTTTCACAGAGATGGAGTCCATCTTACTTATGCTGGCAATCAGATTTTTCTAAGAAATGTACAAAATGCATTGCAACCTTTTTTGGAATTAGAGTGACCTATTTTGCAGTAGATGTTGACGATTTCAAGTTTTTCAAACACAAAGAAACACCACCAAAAGGTTTTTTTCACAGCCACCACTTCTTCCCAGAGAAAAGTGCATTGGTTTTGCTAGGGCAGCACCCTAACATTTTATATGTCCTAGGACTGTCCGCGGTCTTTCAAAAATGTGCAGGACCCCGCACTGTTTATTTGACACTTCTATTTTTAAACTATGAAAGGCGGCTCTGAAAAGAGACTTTTTTTTGGATTTTTTTTTTGTTTTGTGGACATCATCAAACACAACAACAATATGTAGTTGACATTTGGTCACCACACATAACCCTTTAAACATTTATAACATTTAAACACACAGGTATACATTTCTTCCTGGCATCTGGTTTCTGTTTGCATATATTGTAAAGTTGTTACATCTAGAGTTTCTCAAAGTCGTTCCGATGGCTTATATCAGTTCACTGCTCGGCGCTCAGTGTCCCCATGTCTGTTCTTTACTTGCCTTCATCTGTCCTCCCATTTTTGCCATATCTTGGCCGCTTTCTCTGGGCATCCTCTTGTAGTGTACACTCTCACCTCCATTGGGATACACATGTCCACGTCTGCTACCCATTTGGTGTATTGTGGCGGTGTGGGCGAGCCCCATAGTTGGGCTATGTTTCTTTTGGCAAGACTCGTAGTCGTTGTAAACATGTGTTTTTTCATTCTGGATAACTCTATATCCGCAACTATTCCCAGTATCAGGAGTTTTGGGTCCATCGGTATTTCACGGTCAAGTACTGCTGAGAGCTTATCGCAGCATTGTTGCCAAAAGTCTTGTATCTGCGGGCATTCCCATAGGATGTGGAAAAAGGTACCCCTCATCTGGTGACATCTCAAGCAATTGGGGTCTGTCACTCTTCCCCACTGGTGCAGGGCCTCTCTAGGATAGTAAACCCTATGTAGGATTTTTAACTGTACTAGCCTGATCCTGGCTGAAATTGCTGATTCCCGGGGGTGCATAAGTGCCACTGTCCAGTCTTCCGCTTGTATTTGACCAACATCTCTTTCCCATTTCTCTTTAAGTCCTGTGAGTTCTTTCGTGGCAAACAAGTTGATGGCATGGTACATTGTGGAAGTTACTTCATGCCCAATCCGTTCCATCACTATGTTCCTCTTGATCGGGGTGCATTCCCGTATAGTCGGGAGATCTATTTCGCTTGCAGTAAGTGCATGCCTTATTTGTAAGTAGTGGAAGTGCTCCGTGATGGGGAGGTCGAATTCCTCCTCCAGGACTTGGAATGTCTTGATTTCGCCATCCTGTACCAGGTCTTCTAGTGTCTGTATCCCCGCCTCCTCCCAGACCGCCCATTTGGGAATGTCTTTAAGTTCCGGGAGGTGTTTATTCCACCGCAGGGGTTGTTTCAGAGTGACTTTCCCCTCCCATCCTAGGTATTTATGCGCATCCATCCAGATCTGTGTTCTCTGAGCCATCATTGTGGGTGTAGCTTGTCGGGTTTTTTTTTGATACAGGCTTTCTAGCGGGGTGACTCCATGATCCGCTTGGGCATCTGCTCTGTTGTGTGGTATCATTGGATCAGCATGCAGGCTATCATCCACTACCGACATTTGGGCAGCCCAATAATACGTCTGCAGGTGTGGCAGCCTGATTCCTCCCTCCCACACTGAGCGCTGAAGGGTTCTGAGAGCAATTCGTGGGTGACCCCCTCCCCAAAGCAGTTTCCTGAGCGATTCATCTATTTTATGAAATTCTGTTCGGGGTATATATAACGGTGCGTTCTGCAGGGCATATAAAAACCGGGGGAGGGCCAACATCTTGAATAAAGCAGCTCTTCCCAGTAGGGTGAGCGGAAGGGCCATCCAGTGTTTAACGTCATTTACAAATCTATCCCTTACTGGGTGCAGGTTCCTCCTTATATACTGACTTAGGTCTGTTGAGATTTGTATCCCCAGGTATCGGAATTGCTCTTTCTCGATCTTAAATGGGTTATTTGCTAAGGTCGCTGCATCTAGTCCTTTTATTGGAAAGATCAGGGATTTATCATAGTTTACCTTCAACCCGCTAAAGGCTCCATATGTAGTTAGTATGTTAGTCACAATGGGGCTGGAGATCACTGGGTCACTAAGGTAGATTAGTAGATCTGCGTATAGGGACACCCTGTCCTCCCAATCCTGTGCCCAGCGGAACCCCCTCCGATCCATGGATTCCCTCAGCATTATCGCCAGTGGTTCTATTGCGAGTGCAAACAACATCGCCAAGAGGGGACATCCCTGCCTGGTGCCCTTCCCAAGTTTAATGGTTCGTGAGGACCAGCCATTGACTCTAACTTCAGCCATCGGGGCATTATATAGGAGCTTAACCCAGTTTGAGAATTGCTCTCCAAATCCCATTCTACCCATAATGCACCACAGGGCCTCCCAGTGGATCGAGTCGAAGGCCTTCTCAAAGTCAATAGTGAGCAGTGCCAATGGGTCCTGTAGAGTGGCTGATCTTTCAATGGCAGAGTAAAGCCTGCGTATATTCATTCGCGTGGATCTTTGTGGCATGAAGCCGCATTGGTCTGGGTGGATTAAGGAGGTTATCACTGTTTGTAGCCTGTTGGCCAGTATTTTGGCCAATATTTTAGCTTCCGTGTTAATGAGAGAGATTGGGCGGTACGAGCTACATGCGTCTGGAGGTTTGCCTTCTTTGTGTATTACCACTATGCTGGCTTGTTTTAGGTCCGGTGGTAGGATGCCTTTCTCTTTTGCCTGCAGGAACATTTTGAGCATATGCGGCGCCACTTCTCGGGTGCCAATTTTCTTCCATATTTCTACTGGAAGGCCATTCGGCCCTGGGGTTTTCCCATCTGGAGCTGGGAGATGGCTGTCGTCAGTTCTTCTTCTGTTATTGGAGCCTCAAGATTCAGCTTCTGGGTTTCGTTTAGTATTGGGATGGTCACTGAGTCCAATGTGGTGGCGTCCAGCGGAGTTGTCGGTGGAGCATATAGCTTTTCGTAGTAGGTTGCAAAGGCCTCCGCTATGCCTGAGTCTGTTGAGGCCCATTCCGTGTCTGTGATGCCTATTCGCCGTGCCAGGAGGTGTCTATCCTCCCCTCTTTCCAACCATGCCAGCATTCTGCTGGCTTTGTCTCCCGTTTCATATATTCTTGCTCGTGTAGTTCTGTGCGCTTGTTTTGCGCATATCAGCGCCACAAGGCCTGATCTGAGAACACTCTGATGGCTCTTCCTTAAAGGAATGAGCAATCCAGGCTGTGGCATTGGTGGGAAGTGCACTGATGATGTGAGGTGATGACATAGAATGTTTTGGTCCACTAGGTTGAAAGCGTCTAATAAGTACAGGAGGAGTTGGGGAGGTTTGCCTTCATCCTTTATATCATCTTGTGATTTTTCAGGTGAAGCAGCGCATATTCTGTGGCATGGCCGGGGAGAAAGTTGGATTTCCGTAGGCCTAGGATCTGGTTGGTTTCAAGGAAGTGTTGGACCTGTGTGTAGGCTGCTTTGTCAAGGATTTATAAGAGGAACAGGACTGGAGTTATGGGTCTGTAGTTGTTGAGGGAGGCTGGGTCGAGTGACAGATTTTTTAGGAGTGGTCATACCCAAGTGTCTTTGGAGCTAGGAGGGCCCAGACCTAAGGCAATGGTGGCATTGATAAACGCTTCACGAAATGGGGCCACTGTGGTGGCACAGTCTTTAATGATCATCACTGGACAGTCATCACATTTGCAGTTCGATAGTTTGATGTGTTTCAGGAGGGTGAGAACTTAGAGTTCTGTGACATTCTTGAAGGAGAAGAGTGAAACGTCCTGGGCAGGGGGGTTAGTGGAGCGTGTGGCTGATTGTGGGGACAGTGTGTTCTGGTTGGTTAGAATTCTACTCTGAAGAGGGTGAAGTTTGTTGAGCATGGCGTTTTCGATGTTAGAACACCACGATTTATCTTAGGGATCAGCTGCATGGAAAGAACTGGTGATTCTAGTTCTCTGAAATAGGAGAACATCTCCCTGGTTCCAGATTTTGCATTAGTGATCCTAGAGTTGAAGGAGGTGGATTTGGCTGTGATGATTGCCTTTGTGTATTGGGCGTGTATCTTATTAAATTCAAGGTTTGTGGATACAAGAGGTTTTGTTTGCCAAATGGAGAGGGTGGTGTGTTTCCTGTAGTGGAGTTCCAGGAGCTCTGGGGTGAACCAGGCGTTTGTATGTCTGACAGTTTTGGCTTTCCTGTCCGACAGTGGCGCTATGGCATTGACTGCATTCTTTAGTGTAGAGTTGAATAGATTAGCTACAGTGGTGGGGTTGTTGGAGAAAGGAGGTCTAAGAGCGGGAATTTCGAGATAGGGTATTAGCCTCTCTTTGGTTAGTTTCCTTGAACTGTGAGCTGGGGCAGGCGGTATTTGAGTGGTGAGAGGTTTTTGTTTCGTGGGCATGGGGATGGAAAAATTGATGATATGGTAGTCGGTCTAGAGACAGTGAGGTACTTTGCACATTCTGCAACAAAGCTCTATGCCGTGGGACTTCAAATGTTCTGTCTCAAAGCTTGTTCACATTAATCATAATAAGTCATTTGTTTGAGTGTTCTTGAATGATATTGATGGTGTGTATTGGATATTGGACAAGATGGTCTGGCCCATACTGGGCTGTAGTCTTTTTTTTAACTTATATGTTGTCTTATATCTTTACTCTAGCTGTGAGCTGTGTGCATAATCAACTTCAGCAGCGGTGTCAACTGCACAGACTCCTGTTTTACCAACTCCCGATCTTTCCATGATGCAAGTCATGTGTAGATGATGTCTTGAACGGGTACTTAAGGGAGGTGCTACATTTGAGGAATGTTAGAAGTTAATCGCTGAATACCTGATTACCTATAATTATTATTTCTTGTTTTAAGTGGCAGTTCCCCCTCCCTTTTTTTCTAAAAAAAATATATATGTTGTTTTTTTATTTTAATTCCCTTTGTTAGGTGTTTCATTCTTTTGTGCTTTCCAAATGTATTCCATTGCCCTCTTTCCGTCCCCCGAAAAGGCCCTTTTAAGGGTCGCTTTTAAGTTGCAAAAATAGTTAAAGTTGAATACAGACTGCAAAATAATATTACGATATCTACTGTAATTTATTTTATGCAGTTTCAGTAATTTAAATCTCCCAATTGCTTGTTTGTTTCCGTGGTTAAATTGTTAACAGGGACAGTAGTATAGCTGTGAATAAAAGCACTCCAGTCATTGCTCGTGTTAGCTTCACACGTAAAAGCCTGCAATTCATTGATTGATGCTGTCTATAGAATAACAAAACCCTTGAAATTCAAGGAAGAAAGTTTAGTTTCAGGGACGTTGAGATGAGAACATAATGCAACAAAATGTCTGAAATTCAGCTAAAGCCACTTTAACGTTGTGCCTGCTGTTCCGCGGCCTATGCCCACAATGATGACATCACAGATCACATCACTGATGCCATCACTGGTGACAGCACTAATTACATTATAACAATAACTGGCCTTAAGCATGGCCTTCAGCCATGGTCAGTGTGCATGACCAAATATATTTTAACACATGAATCAGTACTAGTCATGGCCTTTAGTTATGGACAGTGGTGACAACCTTCACCCATGTGTACTGAATCTTATAAAACACCAACAGTCTAACAACTGTAGATTTTGAACTTTACCAGTGGTACTTATTTCAACAACGTATACTGTATATTATATACACTGGTCAGGCACTAGCCATGGACATTAGGACAATACAGGCCAGTGGCCACTATCTTTGTCTGTGCCTACTATATATTCTACCATATAAATGGGCACTAGCCATGGCCTTTGACCTTGAGCAATTTGTACATCCTTTGGCCATATCCACTGTATATTTTACAATAATAAAATGCAATAAGCGATGGCCTTTGGCCATGGCCTCTGTGTATTATAGAATATTAACCAGCCACTAGATATAACCTTAAGCCATGCCCATTGTATATTTTATACATTAACCAGCCACTAGCCATCACCTTCAACGCCACTTTTTTCAGCTATGCAGACGGTATATTTTAACATTTTAATGGGCACTAACTATGGCCTTTAGCCGTGGCTACTGACTACAGCTTTGAATGATGCCCACTGTATATTTGAAAACAGTGACAGGCTACTAGGCATGATTTTTAACCATGCACATTGAGATTTTTGATCACTAACCAACCACTAGGTATGGTCTTTGGTACTGGCCAGTCACCCTTGCCTTTGCAATGGTCAAGTCCGTAGCCTGAATTGTTATTAAGGTATTCAAAGTTTTCATGAGCTAACTTATAAATTATGTTATGTCTAATTTGATTTTTTATTGTAATCAGTTATATTCAATGTAATTAGTGTTGTCACCAGTGATATCATCATTGATGTGATTTTTAATGTCATCAGTGTTCTCATACAACATGTAATTATTGATGTCATCAGTGATGTGATCTGTGATGTCGTCATTGTGGTCATTGGCTGCGCAACAGGGGTGTGAAATTAAGGTGGCTTTAGCTGAATTACAGCGGTTTTGTTGCATTACTTTCTCACCTTAACGTCCATGCAACTAAAGTTTTTTAATTGAAAAATACCCCAAAGTAAAAAGGTTATTTATTCATTAAACACAACTGAATCCACAGCAGAGGCTGCACGTAACGTGTTTCACCACCTACAGGTGGCTTGATCACTCATTCATTTGATTATTAGGACACAACCTAAATACATTCTATATACATTCTCTAACTCTGATCCAAATACAATAGTCCTCTTTAAATGTTGCTGCCACATATCCGTTTGTGTTTACTACCTTTTACATGGCCACCATGTTTTAACATCACCCAATGTACTTTAGTAACTCAATGCTATGGCAAAAATATACATCGTTTGAGCCCAATTTCAACATGAAAATATGCAAATTTACGCAATAAAATTGATGATTCTGAATCATGGCATTTCTCCATCTGCATTGCATACAATGTAACAATGAATGTAGGATTATACAACATTGCGCTGCACGCACACCTTATGCCAAAGTGACTAGGTGCTGTGCAAAATTGCAATGTAAACATCAATTCGACATGGATAACACCCAATAATAATTTGTGCAAAAAAGCAAATGAGGTCGTCCATTTAAAGTGCCAGTGCATGTCTCAAATGCCAAGAACATCATTGATTAACTCATAGTGTATCTCCACATGAATTGGATACAATGTAAAATAAATATAAGGTTGTGCAACATTATGCTGCACATATACATCATATATACATTATGTCATAATTAATAGATGCTGTGCAAAATTACAATGTAAACATCAATTCGACATGGATTGCACCCAATAACAATTTGTGCAAAAAAAGTAGATGAGGCCATGGCTTCAATGCCGAAATTCATTGGTTGTGAACATGTTTCATTCCAGCTGCATTTTCCAGCTGGTGAATTCAATATCATAATATGTGTACAAGAAACTCGAGAGCCAATGGATAAAAAAGAGCAGTACCTTGTTGGAATGTCTTAAAATAGTATAAGAGAAGAATTCACTTCCTTTAAAATGCAATTTAAGATCCTTCATAATGAATGTATCACTGATATTGCTGACCCAGACTTTGTACACATATCACCCTTTACATTACCTGCATTGTTAATATGAATGTCAGAATGTTGTATGGTATTCTCCTTCACCTACGCATTGTACTAAAGTGACTCTATGCTGTGCACAATTGCAATGTAAACAAATTCAACTGGAAAGTGTCAAAAGACAATGCGTGTAAAAAGGCAAATGTGGTGGTTAATTTGTAGTACCTGGCTAACATGTCATAATAACCTATATTGTAAACATATAACACTCGATCTATTCCACTAAATGGAAACAATGTCTTAAAACATTGGTATTCAACACCTTACCACGAAACAGTGACCAAAAAAACGGTACCATGGACAGTCTTAGGGCATGTAATTATACCATGTAATGAATCAGCAAAGTGGCATATTATAATGACAAGGTACTATTAGAAGAGTTAGAAAGTTGTTTGCAAATAAACAGCATCATGTGTGCCCATTCATAAGGAAAATAAATCCAAATGTGAAAAAGAGTGATCTACAGAACAAAAGAAAGAAAAAGGGAAAGGAGAACGAAAAAGACCCAAATTGGAACAAGAAGATATAAAATAAATCCTCTGTAACAGATGTGCTAGACAGCTACTAATACAACTATGAATCAAAAGTAACCTTCAGTCTAAAAAACAAAAACCTCCATCAGAAAAAAACAATGATGATCAAATTCGGACTCAGAAAAGAGTCTCATGTTCCTAAATAAGTATACAGCCCTTCATCAATATTGTGGCCCCTTGCTGGGTCTCAAAGTCTATTATGCATTTAGTTTCAGTTTGTCTTAACTGCCTATCACCCCCTCTTGGGGATAACTCTATACTTTTCAACCCAAAGAACTTTAGGCCCTCTACCAAACCATTATTTTTCTCTTGATATTGTTTTGCCATGGGATATGCCTGGTCATTGTTTTTTATCGCTCTGACATGTTGGAGAATGCACATCTTTAATTTCCAAATGTGCTGCCAATATACCATTTCATACATGGACATATCAATGCATATACTACCAACTGGGTGTTGCATGTTATTTTTAAAACTCTCTTGACTTTTTGTCCCAAAATGGGATGAGTGCACTGAGTGGTGTCTAGTGCAAATCTGCACATTTTGCATTTCATACACTTATGAAAGCCCATGCTCGCTGTTTCCAATTATTTGCGGTCCTTAGTTTCAGTATTGCCATTCATATAGCTAGACACAAGCATATCTTTAATTGATATCGATCAACGATAACTAATGCTTGTTTGTTTGCCCATTAAGGGTGCTATGTGTTTTTCCAGCATCAGGATGTGCCAATATTTGTGAAAAATGTCTTATATTGTTGCCAGCTCTATTGAAGTACATTATGCACCTTACTGTTTCGTTCTTCCCCTCATGGATATGTAGCTGGTTATTACAAGATAATAGGGTATCTCTACCTTTTTTGCGTACTTTGAAAAAAGCCCTTTCGATAACCTTTTTAGGATATGCTTGATAACAGAAACCCCATGCCACAATTTTGCTCTCTTCATCATACATCTCCAGACTAGAGCAAATTCATCTAATGTGCATAAATTTGCCGTTTGGGATACTCCAAATTAGGCTTTTCAAATGGCAACTGTTTGCATGCAAGGGCATATTTAACCATGTATCTGTTCTGTATAGTGATATACTCAGACACCCATTAATGAGTTTAATGATGAGACCCATTATATATAGGACTTATCACACAGAACAATTCAATCACTCCATCAAACCATCTCTTTTTCAATTCCTGCAACCTCGACTAATTTCAAACCCACGTATTCCAATTCCACCTTAAAACGAAACCTTAAAACGAAACCTTAAAAATCAAAGAAAACACCCCTTTTCCCCTCCTTCCTTTACCTCCAAAAGTACACTTATGTGAGTCAAAGCACTCCGATGCGGTGCTCCGTCAAGTCGCCCTGCAGAGCTGGACCATGGCAACATGCCTCTCGGGAGCAGACAGACCATTTAACAATATGGCATTAATCGACCTCTCTTTCTCACTATGCATGAAGACTGGTCCTTGTGGTGAGGTGCTGTAGCTGAGTGGTGAGGACAGAAGACCCCCAATGCCTCAGAAAGCCTGGGGTTCCTTTGTGGTTGCCAAATTTGTGGGGGCACATCCCTAATTACCTCAGCCCAAAAAGGTTCCACCGCCTGAGGAACGGGCGCACGTTTATTTACACTAAGCAAGGTTTATTTCACAAATATCTGGGGAGCAGTTAGCTGGTACTATCGAAAGAAACTTACCGAAGTCTCAATAAACTACATCAATTGATACATTTTATCAACAGTTAAAACACTCCCATATATTTTATCACCCAGCCCTCAAACATGATTGGACAAAACATTTATAAAGAACGCCCATCTTTTCCAGATTCATTCTTTACGATGATCTTCAGCTCATGTTCCAAGTCCGCCTTTGCTGGGGATTGGTCTGTAGTAGGTTGTGACATCATGGTACAATGCAACATTCACACATAACATAATTCTAACAACTGGTTTAGAGCTGTTTAATCTTAAGTGTGATTGTTCATGGTCCGCTCAATTTTTTTTACAAACGAGGAAGGACTGAAAAAAAATGTTCATGCAGATTTATATAAATTCTTTATTAAACTCCTTCTGTATGTTTCTCCATTTGATCAAAAACTCCTTTTATGTATTTCTCTGCGCATATGCCTTATAAATGTTATTGCTTCTTTACCGTGGGATTTCAGGACAGGCCTCACTCCGCATGCACATTGAAACCCTGTCTGTCTCCTAGTTTCCAGGTACTTCAGAGCACCCTGTATGTAAATTATGTTCATGGTGCATTTGCGGTTTTAACATTGTATCTTTTTATGTGCCTGCAACTCTAATGTGTATCAATTCTAGAGAAGCAGTAATACTAAAAGTAACATATACCTTCCATAACTATTTGCTTCATTACAAGTTTGGCGGTAGCCTTGCTGGTAAAACCGGCAGGCTGCCGCCAAACTTGCGATTATTTCTGGCACACGCGAATGGGTCATTACAGCCCTGCTGGAGCCGGTAATTTCCCATTTGCGGGCGCTGGAAAAAAATGCTCCCCATTCCCATTTGAGCCCCATCAGGCTCAATGGGAATGGGGAGGTCGGATGCACGGGCACCATTCAGAATGGTGCCGGTGCATCCAATATGCTCTGCTCGCGGGTGCCGGTCTGCCCGCCAGGTCAGACCTGGCAGGCAGAGATTCACTCACGAGCACAACTCGGCACCATTACTACCAGACCGGCAAACTTGTAATGACGCTATGTCCAATACATATGACATAGCAACATTGAACACAGTTCACTGCCAGCCCCAACCATCAATATAACGGATGCAACATGAATCCCTCGTTATCATAGGGGCTCTTCCTGACCACCACAACACTAAACACAGGCCATGCCATTGGAACAGTAGTTTTTTTGCAGTATTGGATAATAACACAATTACCTGACCCCCCTACCTGAAACATTTTTGATGTGATTTTCCGAATGGTCAATATGAACCTTCTAAGTCAAAGTACTGGTCATCACTGGCCCTGTAATTTAAATTTGTTTAGTTTGTTTATTATGCTTTTATAGCACCTTATACCAAGGTGCTTTACAGAAATTATTGAATTGGCACAATAATTTACAGAAGAAACAGATAACAGAAGAAACAGAAAGAAACAGAGAGAAACAAACAGCACCAGCAATAATTGACTTGATAGACCGGGAATACAGGTGAAGTGCAAGTCAAACAACATAATGAAAATTGCAAGACACAATCTTTCGCTTACCTAAATAACAATATTGTAAGGAAGCCGATATTAAAAGATACTAAAAATAGAACACCACCAGGTTGATGCCATTCCCACGAATCCCGATGGTAAATAAGGGTTACCAAACCAGGTCTAAAGAGTCAATAAATAAGCCTGTCTGAGCTGCTCAGAAATGTTTAGAGTGTTTTGCTTAGCCGTAGACCACTCACAGTCACGAGATGTTGAGTATCATGAGTTCACCAAACCTTTAATTATATTTGTGTTGGTTACGTCTGCACCGTGACACAGTTCTCTGTTTGTCTCTTGCAACATCTATTGCGGTGAAGAGAACCAAAGCCTTCATCAACCACACCAGCTTTTGCTTCATGTTTGATGCTTTAATCCTACCGCACGTTGACAACTAGAAATCACTCCTTACTGCCTCCCCACATCCTCCCTTGGTCCCACTAACCCATCCTCCATGGCTCAGTATTCCTTATCACATGTCAAGGCACCTTTGACCACATCTAGCACACAAACACTCTAACTCATCGGGCCCACTAACTATTCAACTTTGCTCACATACAAATTAAATCTCTGCGCCTGATTAGTCAGGAATTCCATGCAGAAAAAAAACAACTACCTAGTAGAGAAGTGGTACAGCACATGATATTTCTAGGCACTCGTATTATTTATTTTTTTGTTTATCTCTTTGGCATAGGACAATTCTGCCTTCAACACCTCATTGGTGTCCATGTTTTATGCATCCCATGGTGCATGAGATGGACTGCCTTGAAGAGCAAACGGACATTGTGCCTGTCTTTGTTTTTAACTCATATGATTCTTGTGTTGCTACTTGAAGAGCAGGCATTATGGGTCTGTCCAAACCGATGCCTCTGCAAGTGCAGGCGCCAGCACTAACAACATGTTTACTGTTGCATGTATTGGAATCCACATCTATGCAGTTGTACAGATTTTAACTTGGTATTCTACATGACCCATTTCATGCCCCGTGCCTCGCATGTCCTCATGACACTCTAAATTTAAGATATATGCCATTTTACACACTGAGCATCTGCATTCATTATATGTAGATACAAATTACCCATCAACAATGAGCTAAATTAAATGGTTTACCCTTTGTACACATTTGAATATTGCCAAAAGTCAGCATCGTTAAATATATGAATCACCTGCTGCCTACACATTCTTGTTTCTGTAGGTGAAAGGATACTTTGTTGAGATGTGTGCGGTTGCAAATAGCACTTCTTTCAGCTTTGCAATCTATATTTAGAAAATTACCTCTTGTCAGAAACATCAAAACACATTCAAGTTGTGAGCTTTCTTCTGTCCAATTGGTGTGTTGCATGCTTGAATCTTACCTACAAATAACCAGCAAACACGTCACAAATAGTACATTGATACAAGCGGAGGGGCACAGTGCAAATTGCACTACCATCCAAGGGCCACTCACTGGCTCATGGGAAATGTGCAGGTCATCTTTGTGAATGCCGTGATCTGTACATTTCTGAGAATCAAATTGACAAAAGTGCATTCCATCGGCTGTAGATTGGTTTGGTCTTTGTGAAATGGGCTCTTGGAATATCTTCATGAGAAAACCCTTGGGAATAGCATTCAGTTTTTCTCCAGGAAATGCTTAGCAATTATGGTCACACACATTATGAAAGCTGCCAGAGCAATTTTCGATTAGACAGAATTTCAGATTTTAAAGCATAGTCCTCCTCAGGTTTGTTATTGTTTTGCTGCACATATAATAATGCACTGTGCATTTTAGGTGGGCGTATTGTCGGTTGTCAGGCATCACTAGGTGGGCAATGGCCTGCTTATAGTTTGTGCATATTTTTGTTGATGATATCACAGTCTCTTTCACCTGGGTATACAGGCAGCAGGCTTGTTATCTACATGTTTGATTTCTGCTAAGATTAACAATCCGTGAAGTGGACTAACAACCTCTCTATCCAGTGCATTTCTATATCTTGTCTTGGATCACGTGCATGTTCAACTGTGCAAGAAGTGGTACACACACGATCAGAAAAACGACTGAGCATAATGTAAAACTGTATGATCGTTTCAAAAATGACCTCTCTATTCCCTTAATCACAACCTCTTCACAATTCTCTTTAACAACAACAAACAGCCACTGATAGTTCTCTGATATTATTTCTTTCAGCTGACTGTGGTGGACCTGTTGAACTGTGGGAGTCAAATGGCACTTTCAGCTCGAAGAATTATCCACAAGCCTATCCAAATCAGGCTTTCTGTAAGTCGCATACTCATCAAATTCTATCATGGACGTCTTCAGGCTTGTTCTGTGTCGTGGGCCCTCATTACGACCCTGGCGGAGTGGGTTTACGCCAGCGGTATTCGCGGCGGACCCGTCCGCCCTACTACGAGTTCCCGTAGCGCCATGGAGCCGTTTTCCGCCTGGTTTTTCCGGGCGGAGAAATCCATGGCGCTACGGGACCTTGTTGTTAATTACGCCACCGTATTTTACGGTGGCGTAATTAACGCCTTCCCCACTCCCATTATACCCTATGGGGCAAAAATGGGAATGGGGATTTACCGCCCCGCCAAGGTCGGAATGGGGCGGTAAATCCGCCAACCCCCATGGCGGTATCGGCAGCTTTCCGCCGTGCTCCATGGTGCATATTGCACCACGATCTCCGCCAGGGTCGTAATGAGGGCCGTGGTGTTTAAGGAAGACGGAATGACAATACATGTCTTGTAATTCTGTAAAAACATGAGGATTTCTGGTATTTGCAATATCCAACGAAATCCAGCTGTACAGACTGTGTCGAGGTTGGCATTTGACCCTGTGACCTAATTTGCTGCTTCACATTTTCAAGGAAGTTCTTTGGATTGCACAACGTTTTTGTTGGAGTGTCTCTCTTTTCCCACTGATAACAAAAGGCTGCACCCTTTTCTGCATGTCGTTTGGTGCACCACACACAGCATCTTGAAATGTTCTCACCATGTCATGGGGCGATAGTGTTGATAGTAATCACGTGATACATCACTATTCCCATACATCAGTCAATTTTCTGATGGTTGTCACATAGGTTTGGCACATGATAGGCTTTGTTCCGAGTTCCGCGGAGCGGTAAAACAAGTGGTGGTAATTGCATTACTGCCATTTTTTTTGGGCGGCATTGGAATAGTTTGGCGTTGAAGTGGAGGACTTAACCTCCAGGATCATACTGGAAGTAAATCCTTCACTTTTTAAAGACAAAAATCACCAGAATTACTGAAGTGGAATTACTACCATGCAGTCCTCTGGACCCAAAAACGGAAAATGAGGACTAATACAGCCCAACCAATAATTGGAATCCTGTGGTAAACCCACAGGACCAAGTAGCAGCAACGGTACCCGATGTTGGCAGTAATTCAGCAAAATGATCACCGAATTACCGCCAAACTCGGAATGAAGCCCATAGACATTAGAACAATTCCTCATACTTTTCCTTTTCTGTTCATCTCACAGTTGCTTGCGCTGGACTTCCTAATTTAGCACCTCTTGACACTGTCTTATCTAACAATCTATGGGTTTGCAGTCCCAGGATTAACCTACTGGGGTTGTTTTGTAGGCAATATTCAGGGACAGACTTTAATATGTCTCAAAGCAATCCCCCAACACCACACTTACTATTTGAGTTCCAATACTCTGCCACCCAGCCATAGTCACATGTAACATTCCGACCTCTAGAATGGACTTACTCCTTTTGACAAATTGTATTCTGCTCTGCACAAGTACAAGGAAGAGTTGGGGTAAAATGGCCCTCTCTGCCTTCACACTTCTACAAACCAAAACACAACACAATTATAAAGGTAAAACAGGGACAGTTAAGAGATATACTTCCTTCACCTTCTGTGGTAACGTGGGCTGAGGAAAGTCTATACTCTAAAGGAGGTTGGAATGGTTAACCAGTAGTGACCCAAACAACACAGTGTCACAGTCCAAAGTAAAGGGAATGTCCAATCAAGGTTTTATAAATACACATACATATATACTTCATTCAAACACACCATCTGCACATAGAACAAATATAAAATACTGTTTAACAGCCAACCCAAAATGAAGAACAGAGAAGATGCTACATAATGGAGAAAGTAGCACTATGAGTGTAATTCCATGTGTGGTAGGTAATGTACTAACCACAAAAAGGATATCTTGAATAGAAACAGGAGCGATCATGACCTAACTCGTCTAGATGGTCCAAGTGGACTAAGGTGACAGTTCATAGTCAACAGTACCTGCATTCATTTCCGTGGAGGCTGTGGCAGCAAGCAGGCATAGAGTAGGGGTGAAGGCCGGGGCTCAGTTTGGTAAAAGGGTGGCTCTCAATGATACAGGTCAGTCCAGTACCAGGAACGCTTCGCAGTTGGCCAGGCCAATTTAGGTTTGATCTGCCAGCAGGGATCGACGAGTGACACTCAAGTGGTTCAAGTCGGTGGTGGACAGTTGTCAAACTTGTGATCTAATGTTCATCAATGTGCAATAAATGTGGTGGGATTTCAAGAGCCAGCTGAGTTGAGTCATGGTTGTAACCCCAGTTAGAGTCAGCGTGTGACTCTCTCGTGATTCGGTTCAGGTCCTGACATTGAGCAGTCGTCTTGGGCCTATCAGGTGATGAGCTTTAGCTCAGGCATGAGGCAGTGTCAAGCTGGTAGGTTGATGATTGGTAGGTCCTTATCCACAGCAGAGCTTACTTCTGATGTGCCCTAGGAGTTGTAGTGGACAGATCTTCCTTCTGTCGTAGAAGATTCCTTCTTCACCTCAGGCTGAGGTCTTTGGAGAGTGCAACCTTCCCAAAAGGAGTCAGGTGAGATGTTCAGAATGAATCTGCAGCCTTAAAGGATCCAAGAGGAACTGAGCAAATCTGTTGAAGTGGTGGGAGACCCCTTCTTTTAAATGCAAAACTGCTTTGTGGATTGGACTAAAGCTAGCCTACTTCAGGGGTCCAATCCCGGTCCGTGGATGAAGTGGATCTTGCCATTCTGATAACATATCCAAAGTGCTTTGCTATAGATGGAGTGTAGGGTTACGGGAACGAGAGAGAGGGACAGTGAAAATCAAGATGGTGGAAGTCCTCTGCCATTGCCTAGAACCCGCCCCTTCCATTCTCAGTGAGCACAAAAGACCTTTGAGATACTGCACCCTAGTGTGAGGCTACTCCTTTTGAATTGGTGTGTTCCCTTGATGCCTGGGCCCAGGACAGCTGTCTTTTGTGCATCTGTCTCAGGTGAAGGGTGTCACCTGCCCTAACAAAGAGATCAAGGAGAAGGCCTGGCCCTCTGGGTTCCTGTTCTGCCATTTTGCAGGCTATACTCAGATGACCAGAATACACATCACCTTCCACTGCAGAGCTGACTACACTACATGTGTGATATCAATTGGAATGTGGCAGTCGTGATCACAACTATTACCATGCACTATGCCTAAACATAGGGATAGCTTGTATTTAGAGTTTACCCTGCCACCACCACGGGTTACTTATGATCATCATAGTTTTGGGTACAGGAAGGGTGTTAGGCAAGAATTGATGCAGTAACCCTGTGGGAGACTAAACAACCTTGTCCTCTTGTTATTAGGTGAGCCACCCATTTGGTATAGGTCTGTACTACACAGGTTGGTAGCGTGACTGAGCAGACAGACTTATCTCAAGAGGGGTAAATGTGAGCTGTAGACACGCAGCAATGAAATCCACCAATACAATTAACCAAATTACACTTACACTCAAGGTTTTTAGTTTAACATACTTATTTATTTAACAGTTATTTTTAAATAAGCATTCTTTAAAAAAGGCAATGTGCAACAATCGAAATACACTTCAAAATATTTTCTCAGAATCAACCCAAAGCAAGTAGATACTCTTTAGAGATGCTTCATACACACTTCCTAAACCGTGAGGGGACTTCACTAACTAGGACAGTAATGGCATTTATATCTCGCTTGTACACTTTGTAAATTCTGAGGTTGGCAGAAAGGAAGGGTTAAAGGAAGGAAAACGCATGTGAGCAATTTATATCTTCCAATAAAGTCTAGATAAATACCTTTCCCAGCAATATTAGTTTAAAACCAATGCATCACCTATGAGGGAAAGTAAGAATCAAAGTCAATGGAATAGAAGAGTCTGCAGGGACCAGGACACCCAAAGTCAATTGGAGCAAAGTCTATGGATTTGAGGCACTTCTTAGATAGGAAAAGTCTTGCACAAAGTTACAGAATTTGTTGAAGAAAAATCACTGTAGGGTCACAAACTGTTACACTTGTGAAAGTTAGAGTTGAGGTCAACTCTAGAAAACGCAGCTACTGCAAGTCTCAACTGAGAAGAGCAAGCTGCAGACTATGAGGTAAGTACCCCAAAGTCAGAACAATACCTTTGATTAGAAGAAGCGAGTCTAGCTGGCTTCTGTCTGTTTGCAGTGATGCAGAACCTGTGTTCCTGGGCCTCAGTCGTGGGGACAAGTGGGAGGACGTCTGGGGACTCCTGCAGCAGCAATTTGATGGTCGGCGGCAGCTACATGCTCTTTTCGGATCAGCTGCACTTTGCTGTTTCAGCACTCGGAAAATAGCACAACCGCAGGTCTTGGACACTGGTTGGGCTTCCTTCACTGCTTGAGTCCAGCACTCTGGTGAGGTGACTCGAGTGTGGGTCATACTGGTTCAGGAGGATCCTCTGGAGGCTCCTGGAGCTCTTGGCCAGCTTACAGATATTGCACTCGACTATGGATTTTTCAACCCCTGGCACTCAGTTCCTGCAGCAGCAAAGAAGTACAGCAAGTTGTGGAAGGTATTCCAGCAAAGTTCATCTCAGGGTTAGCTGGTCTCACTAACCCAAGGGAAGAAGTTGTCCCTTCAGGAGCAGTTCAACTGTCCAGGAGGATGCAGCAAACTTTGTTCACGGTTTCTTTGTTGGGATGCCCTTCCCAGTGGTCGGTTCTGTCTTCAGTCCAAGAAGCTTTGCCTTTTAAGCAGGTTTATCCCATTCATGCACCGACTTGCTCCCATGCATACAGCAGGGTGGCTATCCTGCAAGGACAGCCAGTCACCCATTCAGTACAGCGTGCATTAAGGTAACCATGGAGACAAAGGACAAGGGAGTTTTCGGGCACCCCCCTCACTTACTGCCCTTGCAGACATACTGGAGCTAGAGGCAGGTTTCAGCACTGAAGCCCACCAAAGACAAAATGAACAAAGGCGTACAAACTGGTTTGGCACGCAGAGAAATGCCCAAGAAAGACCTCACAAACAGAACTTGGCCAATAAAAGAAGGTCCTGGGCCATTTTGACAAAATGATCACCCATGGGTGCTGTACTGCAGCTGAGGATTCAGCCTGCCGTAGAAAAGCACAATGGTAGGAAAATTAAACCACTGCCGCAAGCCATTTAAAGTAGTGAGGGTAACATAAAACATGTTACATGAGTAAGTAGGAAAAGGGGCTACTATGTAACCCCCAGCACTCCACATAACATGGGGTGTGCTGGACCTACAAAGAGAAAAAGGTAAGGAAAGTCAATTTCACTTTACTATTCTTGGGAACTGTAGTTCACCCAAGAAAAGGTAATTAAATCTTAAGAGAAATCGAAAGGATTTCTCTGTGACACTGCACTGAAGGTGGTGTGTGCCACCATACAAAAAGAAGATGCCTGTGGAGTTTGATAGACTCCAAAAACAAAGGAAATTTAAAATCCAAACCACATCAAAACACATAAGAGAGTGAGAAAAAGGGCTCACTCAATCCAGTGTTAAAATTAAAAAAGTCCTAAAGTCCAGCAAAAGAGCTGTGGGTCTCTAAGATTGAAGGGAATTAGCACAGAAATGTGAATTATCCTTAACAGGGGGCATATCTTAAATATCGCCTCTGTACTGCAGGGCCTTGTCCGTCTCTGTGTCTGTCAAGTGGGCATCTTGTGACCTTCGAATTTACTCTGCGCCACAGGTAGAGCAGGTACTACAGATCAAGCTACTGATGTGGCAGGGCACAAGTGCACTATGCTTTTGTCATGGAGTTAATGGAAAAGGGGTATCTGGTTGGCATATTACCCATTTTGGAGATGGAATGACCCTCATCATTCTATTGTTTAATAAAAATCAAAAAAGCTGGGGCTTTGCACCCTTGGCAGATGGCAATTCCTCACACTCCTTCTCAGCCTAGTCGGGTTGAATTAATACATTTGATAAACAAGCACTGTCTCATCTTGCACCCTACCAGATGGCCACTCAATAATTCATGCTGTGTTTCAGAAGATGCACCGACTTTGCCTTACTACTTCACCCTTAACTGCTTTCTTCTCTTACACTCCAGTCTGTATACCCCTGTTGATTAAACAACTTGCACACAACCCTCAATACTGGGAGAGTGGAAACCGGTGCAGAATTCAATGCTCATATCCCACTTTTCCCGCAAACTATTTTCCGACAACCCACCTTCCCCCGAATGGCAGACTGTCTTGAAACAGCGCAGGCACTGATTGCGTATGATTCAGAGGGAGCATGACGTGGCAGCAGTGGGGTTTGGGAGGTAAGGCGAAGACAGCATAAGATCGACAGTAGGAGGAATGATTGGATGTAGATATAGAAACGGGGGGTGGCAGAGTCATGGTAGAGAGCAGAGTCAGCCTGGCAGGAGACCGAGGTTTGTGGTTCTGTCGCCAAACAAGACCAAGGAGATTGGAGAGTGAGTGAGGCAGAGAGGACAGGAGATGCTTTGGGGAGTGGCCTACATTAGCCAAGAAAGCAGAAGGGAAGCGGGCTGCTCGCGGCCTGTAGTCAAACACCATGGAACTGTTTAAAATAAGACTGTTCCATGTTAAATAACATTTTGGGCAATTGTTAATTTCTTAAATTAACTTTACCTCAGAAATTACCTTTAAGCAAATGGCCGGCAGCAGCGTTGTGTCAGTCCAAAAACTATATGCACCCAGAAGTCATGTTTCAATTCAATTTTACTGACATGTTGTTGTTTATGTACCTATCATTTCCCCCCTTTGTACAATTTGTTTCAGTTAAAGTCATAACATCCCAAGATTAAAAATGTAGTAGTGATTCCATGTTTTTGAAAGACAAAATACTTAAGTTATATATTTTGGGGGAACACAACTTTCATGGGAAAAAGGACTTCAATAGTAACATGATAAAGGTAGAATTCTACTGGCTTTTCTTGATTTTTGTTTTAAATCTAAGAATGGCAGAGAAGAGAAAGCAGCTATTTAAATGATAAAAGTCTGAATCTGGTCACAGAGATCATAGGGATTGAGGGGGTGTGGGGAGACAGTGGCCCTCATTACAACTTTGCTGGTCTGGAAAAATAAAATGCCAGTAATTCTGGCACAGGCCTTTTTTTCCAGATTGGCAAAGTACAAGTCTGCTGGTGGGGGACACAGATCTCCCGGTAGGCCTGATAGCCCTGGTAATGCCAGGGCCTGTGATTCAGTAATTCCCATCTTATGGGATTTCATGGGAATGGGAACTTACTGTTACTCCGCCAGCCCTCATATTCCGGTAATACTGGGATATCGGACAGAGGAGATGGTAAGGTGGGCTTGCCGGTAACCCACCAGAGTTACCTGCGGCTTACCAGCAAACGCATATTGAGGGACAGTGTCAGGTAAGATTGTATGCAGTACCCTGTGGGATATTGCACCAGCCTTGCCCTTTTGGAAATAGTTAACCCAACCTTTGGTATAAGCATGTACTACACAAGTTGGTAGAGTGACTGAGCAGCCAGGCTTATCTCAAGAGGGTCAATGTGAGGTGTAGGGTTGTAACAGAGTTTCACAGTGACAAGTATCCAAATAAACACTTACACTCAAGGTTTCTTGATTAAACAATTATTTATTAATGCAACAGTCAGTTGAATAAGCCTTTTTTAGAAGGGAGCAATTACATGTAAAACAACAATATTTTTCAGAAATACACACTCAGTTTCTATAAATCAATAGATACCCATTTGGGATGGCACACAGACACTTCCTACATCCTGAGGTGATTTAAATAACTAGGACACTATGGACATTAATATATCACTGGTATTTTTAGAATACTGAGTTTGGTGTCAAAAGGAAAAGGTTAGGGAATAAAACAATGGTTAACAAATATTCTTAAGCAGGTAAGTACTTTTGAACCCCCCAATGCAAAGTAAATGAACCCTGTCCCAGCTACACAAGTTATAGAATGTGTGACATTTGGTGGGATAGTTAAAGCACAATGCCAGAGGCTAGACGAGTCCTTCAGAGAGCGAAGACAGCCACATTTCAATTAAGCAACATTCTAGGTGAGCTGAAGCACTTCTTGAAGGTAAGTAAAAAGTGTTTCACAATGTTTTAGAAATCTTTGTAGAAAATGAAATCACTGTTGGGCCACAGCCTGGGAGGCTTGTGAGGGGCAAAGCTACAAGCAACTCAGCAAAAGCAGCCAAGACAAGTCTCAACTGAGAGCTAGCAAGGCTACATGACAACAGATAAGTACCCATTAGTTTTACAGTACCTTAGGTCTGAAGAAATTGGTTCCAGCTGGCTTCTGTTCCAGTTGTAGTATGGCAGATCATGTTGTTCCTGCGCCTCAGTCGTGGGGACAAGAGAGAGGATGTCTGGGGACTCCCGCACTACGAATTGAAGTTCAGCGGCAGCAATGGGCATACTTCAGAACAGCTGCACTTTGTGGTTTCAGCTCCTCGTAAATAGCACCACTGCAGTTCTCAGATACCTTATGGGCTTTCCTCGCATCTGGGGTCCAGCACTCTGTTGAGGTGGCTCAGGCTTGGACAGTCCTGCTTCATTGGGGTCCAAAGGATCTTCCTGGAGCTTGGGTCCGACTTAAAGACAACACGCTCGATTCTGGTGTTCCTCCCCCTGGCAATCTGTTCCTGCAGCAGCTATGGAAGTACAGCCAGCTCCGAGAGGATTTCCAGATGAGTTTGTCTTGGGGATGTTTGGTCCCACCAACCCCAGGAGAGCAGTCGTCCTTTGCAGGGCTTCTCTAGTCAAGGTGAATTTGGAGCTTTGCCACTGCAGCAGGGCTTCACCGGGCAAACCAACGGTCCAGGAGTTGCAGCAAGCGTCTCTTCCAAGTTCTTCTTTGGATTCCTCCAAGGACAGCCAGCCAGCCAATCACCTTTGGGTGCATTTCTGTAACCAAGTGGATTAAGCAGAGGCAGTTTTGGGCACCTCCCTCACTTCCAGCCCTGCCAGTCACGCAGAACAAAGGGACCAAACCTGGTTTGGCGCGCAGAGTAAATCTCAAGGAGGACCTTTCCAACATGAAATGGCAGAAAAAGAAGAACGGGACATTTTAAGAAAATGGACACACATTGGTGCTTTAAGGCAGCAGCAATTGCAGCCCACGGTAGAAACACACAATGGTGGGAAAAGGTAAACTACTGCCACCATCCACTAATTGTAGAAAGGGTAACATAAAAATGATACTTGAGAAACTAAACCAAGGGGATACTAAGTAACCCCTCCAGCGCCCTATTGTAAGATAGTGTGTGCTGGGTCTAGAAAGTTAGAAATTTAAGTAAAGTCCATTTCACTTCACTGCTCTTGGAAACAGTAGTTTAATCAAGAGAACGTATTTAAACATTTGGGAAATCTGGAAGACTTTCCTGTGTCACTGCACTGAAGAAACACAGTGTTTAAATCAATGAAAAATACATGAGAGAGTGGGAAAAAGGTCTCACTCTCTCCAGGAGAACATTTAAAACATCCTTAAGTCCAGCAAACAGATCTGGGGTCTCTAAGGTAGAAGGGAATTAGCACATTTCTGAAAATTCTCCCTAACAGCCAGCATGTATGGAAAATGTTTAAAGAAAATATCGACATATTTAAGAATGGATCTTGTTCATCTGGACACATTGGACATCTCGCCCATTTTAGTACAGTTTTTGTTTATGGGTGGGGGATGAGCACCATACCCCATTTCTGCACCATATCTGCATTTTTGCTCACCTACTTTCCCCCCACCACTCTAAGTAACCTATATTTTTCCCAGCTATACCATAGTCTCACCTGAATCTCACTGCAGTATAACATGGCTGCGTTTCTGTAACTTAAAATGACTAAAAGGGGGTTGTTACTTTTTTCGGTAGTCAGCCCCTGGGATCCGAACATAGAGAATCGTGCATATGTATATCAGTGCACAGTTTCCATTGTTATAGTATTACAGATCTATTTTGGCCGTAACTCTGTTTAGGTGGCCTGATTTCAAATTGTGACAAAGCAGCAATTGCAAATACAATTATGCAGCATAGCTGAGTACATTTGATGTGAAAATAGCAACATGCAACATACTTAGCTGCCGTGGGTCTCAGGAGCTGTTTAAAAATGTGCTGCTCTTTGTATACCAATACTTGAAGTGTACTGCCTTTGGGTATGCTTTACGTTGCTTTACAGTACATACGTTATGTTATATTACTTTGCATTTATATAGCGCCTTATGTACCATTGGTATGGTCTGAAGGTGCTGGTAGGTTGAACGCCCTTGGGAACCGGAGTTCAAGTCAGTAGAGAGAGTAGAGAGAGTCAAAGGTGCGTGTAAGCACCGAATATGTGTGCAGCTGGTGTGGCATTCGTGTAATAGCTGCTTCTTAGCGGTAGGTTTGGTGGTTGAGAGATCAGGTGTATGTGTTTGTTCTGGCAGGATTTATCCAGACCGAATGTGGCTGCGTTAGGCCTGAGGAGAACGCGTGGCTGGCGGGTGTGTAACCAGCAGTGTTTACTTAGAGTGATGGGGAGTATGCAGCATGTGTTGGTATGAGAACAGTTATACCGAATGGTGTCATAGTATCCCTGTGTTCTAGTTGAATGGTGGTGTATAGAAGAGAGTAAGCGTGGTGATGTGATATGATGGGTTACATGCTCTTGCAAATGTTCCATGCACTCCATACCATTCTATGAGGTCACGCAATTCTACGTGTTCCAATCCGTTCCATGCACTCCAGTCTGCTCCATGCACTCCAGTCTGCTCTACACACTCCAGTCCGTTCCACACACTCCAGTCCGTTCCACACACTCCAGTCCGTTCCACACACTCCAGTCCGTTTCATGCATTTGAATCTGTTCTATTTACTCCGATTCGTTCCGTGTATTCTAAGTTGTTTTATGCACTTTATCCACATATTTCACCCGTACCATCTACATACTTCAACTGTTCCATCCACATATTTCAAACGTTCCATCCACATACATCGACCGTTCCATCCACAGACGTCACCCGTCCCATCCACATACGTCAGCCATCCACATATTTCACCCGTCTCATCCACATACGTCACCCGTCTCGTCCACATACATCACCCGTTCCGTCCATATACATCATCCGTTCTAATCACATACATCACTTGTTTTATCCATATACATCACCCATTCCATACCGGTACTTCACCTGTCCCGTTCGCTCTACACATTCGGCGGCTATACATACTCATCTGCACTACGGGATCATCCGCTCTACGCACTCGTTCGCTCTAGGCACTCATCCGCTCTACATGCACTCCGCAGTCATCTGCTCTACGCACTCATCCGCTTTATGCATTCATCCACTCTACGCAACTCATCCGCTCTACGCAACTCATCCGCTCTACGCAACTCATCCGCTCTACGCAACTCATCCGCTCTACGCAACTCATCCGCTCTAGTCAGGTCATCTGCTCTAGGCACTCGCCCGCTTTATGCCCTCGCACGCTCTACACATTCACCTGCTCTATGCACTTAGCCGCTCTGCACACTCACCCGCTCTGCGCACTCACCCGCTCTTCGCACTCATCTGCTCCATACATTCATCGGCTCTGCTTACTAGTCTGTTCTACGCAATCATCCACTCTGCACACCCTTCCGCTCTGCTCACCCTTCCGCTCTGCTCACCCTTCTGCTCTGCTCACCCTTCCGCTCTGCTCACCCTTCCGCTCTGTTCACCCATCCGCTCTGTTCACCCATCCCCTCTGTTCGCCCTCATCCGCTCTGTTCGCCCTCATCCGCTCTGTTCGCCCTCATCCGCTCTGTTCGCCCTCATCCGCTCTGTTCGCCCTCATCCGCTCCACGCCCTCATCCGCTCCACGCACTCATCCGCTCCACGCACTCATCCGCTCTATGCACTCATTCTTTCCACTCATTTGTCTGCTATATGTACTGATCAGCTCTACAAAGTCGTTCGCTCATACGCAGTCATCCACTCTATACAACTGTCCGCTCTATACACTCATCTGCTCTATATACTCATCCGCTCTATACCCTCATCCGGTCAGCACATTCGTCTGTTCCAGCGTTCTACACACTCTTCCGCACTTCCACACTCATCCGCACTATACCATTGTCCGCTCTGCACACTCATCCTTTCTACACATTCATCTGCACTACATATCCAACCGCTCTACACACTCGTCCGGTCAGTATACTCATCAGTCCTATACACTCATCTGATCTACACACTCATCTGCTCAGCGCATTCATTCGCTCAGCCCATTCATCCGTTTCACACGCTTCGTCCATTCTAACGATTTCATCCACTCCATTCACTTTGTTCGTTCATCATGCATTACATCCATTTCATTCATTTAAATTTTGTTACTGTTTTCGTACAATTATTCTGTATCATCCACTTTACTGCTTTGATCTACTTTACTCGTTTGTCCTTTTAGTTTATTTTGTTTGTTATTAGATGTCGATTTTTGGCATCTAGCAATTTGTTGTATTGGTGTCATTGAGATGCTGTTATTCGATTTGGGTTAGTTTGTGTACGGGTTGGTTTAGGGGAAGAGCCAGGTTTTCAGTAGTTTGCGGAAAGACATTAGATCTTCAGTAAGGCAGATGTGGGGTGGGAGTGTGTTCCACTGCGTGGGAGCCAAGGCTGAGAATGATGATCGGCCTAACCTGACCGAGTTTGTCTTCGGTATGACTAGGAGACCGGCTGAGCTTGATCTTAGAGTACGTGGAGGGTGATAGAATTTTAGCTTGTCTTGAAGATATTGAGGTCCGGTTTTATGCAGTGCTCGATGGGAGATCAATAAGGTTTTGAAAGTCACCCTTCAGGCCACTGGAAGCCAGTGCAGAGTCTTGAGGGCTGGGGAGATGTGGTCTCTTGGGCCGAGAGCAAGTAGCAGTTTGGCTGCAGCGTTTTGTGCCTTCTGAACTTTATTCAGTTGATAAGCGTGGATTCCGAGGTAGAGGGGGTTTGCATAGTCCAGTCTTGATATAACAATTGATTGGACCGCGTAGATTCTGTTGGGAAAGGAGAGATATGGAAAGATGCGCCTAAGGGTTTTAAGGTGGTAGTGGCAGGACTTTGAGACATTGTTGACTTGGCGCGAGAGTGTAAGGTCAGAGTCAAGGGTGCATCCAAGGTTTTCACCGAGTTAGAGGGGTTTGGTGAGTTGCCCATGGCGGATGTCCAGGGTAGTGGGTGTGGAAGAAGTTCAGAGTTGCCACATACCATGATTCAGTTTTGGAGAGGTTTAACAAGATGTGGCTTTGGGTAATCCGGAGCTCTATGTTGAGGAGGCGAGGTAAGGTCAGCAGTTGGGTTTTGAGTTCAGGAGTTTTAGAATTAGTTGAGTGTCATCAGCGTAGTTGTTACACAGGATGTTATGTGAACAAATTATTGGTGGGAGGGTGATCAAGTAGAGATTGAACAGGAGGGCAGATAGGCATGCTCCTTGTGGGACTCCCGTGTCAACTGGTCGGGCTTGGGAGAAATAAGAGGAGTGTATCGTTATTTGGTACCTATCTTTGAGGAATGAAGCTATCCATTTAAGAGCGGTTCCACAAATTCCTATGGAGTGGAGGCGATCAAGGAGGATTGAGTGATTGATTGTGTCAAAGGCGGCGGATAGGTCAAGAAGGATTAATGCAGCGCATCCCGCAGAGTCTGCCGTCATTTTAAGGTCATCCCAGATTGAGGTTAGGGTGGGTTCAGTTCCGTACCGGGCTCTGAAACCTGATTGTGCGGGGTCTAGGAGATGTTCAAAGGTACTGCATTCGGTCTTAATGTGTTGTGCATAATGCGCACACTCCCAGACATCCCTTCCCATGCATAGAGTAAAATAAAGACACCTTGAGCTCCACTCCAGAATTATGAGAATGCCAGCCACCAAACAAACATCAGAACACAGAGCCCCAGTGTTTGGACCAGGGGCATGGCTGTATCTGGAAGAGCATCAAGTAGCGTGACACTGACATTTACACACTTGGACAAGTGCAGACAAACTGGTGTTGCCGTTTTTCTCACGTAGATCCAAGCAATCAGCATCAATGAGCAAAAGCATTGCACTAACACATTTAAAAAGCATGTTCTCACTAACACATTTAACAATGCCTAACAAAGCAGTGTGTTCATACTATTTGGTTATGTAAGAACTGGCTCCCAATTAACACATACCAAAGCATACATTTAACAACCAAATTCAATTTTAGAAACAGTAACCAAGAGACAGCGTTCACAACAAATAAGCAAGCGTGTCTAATACAAAGATTCTACATTGAGCTCTTCCCTGTTCAGTATCATTTAAATGTGGTGCTGTGTGCTACGTCACACATTACTCAGTTCATGACATTAGTGGCAAATATATTATGATCATAATGTATGCAATCGATATCTATGACTAAGCACTAATCACTAATAATTATATTTGAACACATTACAAACAATGACACCTGATGATCCCCGCCATTTAAACTATCCCCTCATTACCTAGAAGACTTCTTATGTTAGGGACACGTACTGGATCATTATTTTTGCCTTAGTACCGCACCTCACCACCCAAACCACATCCGCCTGGGATCTCTTTGAGATAAATCTATCAATCCGAAACATCAAACTTTAGCTTGTCTGAGTAATTTCAAAGCAGTATGCTGAAAAATAATGATTTAATTGTAGCAGTAAATGGCTAATGTTGTAATCAACTTGTCTTAACCGAGCGTGCTGTCAGCCATCTCATTATTAGCTATTTCTTGTACTCAAGTCCTGTTAAAAATAAGCATTGACAAAGCCAACAGTTGGGGCTTATGTACAGGTATTAAATAGACATTTGCAAAGCCCTGCTATCAAATATCCAGGTAATCAAACCATTTGCCAGTTGCTGCAACCTTAGGCCAGGAAGTACAATAATATTGATACCCAGCACATGCCTATCACACACCTAAACAAAATCCCAAACTGTCGCCAAATCTTGTCTAATTTTATGGCAACCTGGTAGAATGAAAGAGTCACAGAGGGAGAACCAATCGAGCCTTCAAGAAACTACATGCAACATCACCCATGGAGACGTAAGATACACGTTATCTGGAATTTACTAGAGCCTCTCGGATAGCTAGCAGTGAGGCACAATAGATTCTATTGCCTGCAATCTGAGCCATCTGATTGGCTGAAATGTATTCCTGAGTGATAGTTATTCTTATCTAATATTGCTTATTCTGTGGTGCACACTGTGTTAGTAAAGGGAAATGATAAGGCCTTTTCTTTCCCTATGACTATGGATTGTCCCTACTTATGTTACTAACTAAGGTGTTCTTCAGTCATTGGTGAACATCCAAAGGAATAAGTCTTCTGTCCAAACTAACCTAACTGACCCTACCACTATGATAACAAACTTAGGTCAGTAGAATGGCTGCCTTCTCCTGAGGATACTTCTGGTACCACTCTAGGACACCTTATTAATATATAATCTTCAGACAGTCTCTCATTATTTCTTGTATCACTCATGGTAACTCTTCAAGTGGGCTATTAGCTTTTCTCTGCTCCATGTGAAAATCCTTAGTGGGTCTTTTTTCATGAGATCTGTATTCCTTGTTACTAGATTCGATGTATCCCTAAAAATACTATTTCTCTGCTAGGCCATTCCACTAGACAATTGTGGCTCACCTTTTTCTGATATATTTGATTTTGTATAATGTTCAGTGGCATAGTTGCTCTGGCTCATAATATACTCTTTCCCTCATGACATTTTCTTCTTGTGTAGAAAACTGGGGTACTTTCCCCTTTTCCCCAGGGTATTATTTTGCACTGTTCTTTTCTTTCACTCTCAGGATTTTCAATAGTTCTTTCTGTTACATCAAAACACTTTAAGTTAATAATTTTCACATTCGACTGTTCCTAGTGAATTGTACTGGGATCAGATTTTGTAATGGTATAATGATTTCCTCTTGGCTTCCAGTTTTTCGTGTTCGCCCCATTACCTTTATCTGTGAAGTAGAAAGTCTTTGGAATTTTGCAGTTGACTTAATTTTGCTGATGTTTCCTTCCTCAGACTGTCTCTTCTACCTGTGGTGTCCTGGTGTTCTGCTGAGACCAGACACCTTGTTGCTTTATGCTTCCAGTTCTATTGGCCATAGTTCTTGGGACGGCTGCCCATCACTGATCCTTTGAGGTCATGCCAGTACCACCCTCGGTCCTCCTGCCCATTTGGCTTCTCATGGTGGGGATTTGCTGCACCTCTGGCGTCTACCTGTCCAGTATATTGCAAGCTTTAACCTTTCAGATTCCATGGCTCATGCCTACTCTGCCTTCTCTGGATGCTACTCAGCTCAGGGCCATCCCTTTCCAGCATATTCATTCCTCTCTCTGTTGCTCGTCGAGTACTTGCTACTCAGCGTACTTGTTTGCTAGATTGGATACTTCCATTTAAAAGGACATGTTCTCTTTCTGGGTGATAATCTCCTATCATTTTTTTCTTCGTCCCAGTCTTGTTATTTTAAAGCCTCTAGTGTTTTAGAGAATCCCATGGAGGCCACGGTGTGCACAAATTTAGGGAGTTCCTCACAGGAACGGGAGTCCTTGTCCCCTAAGAGGGAGTCTCTCCTAGTGAGTTCCCACTTCCCTCAACACCTAAGGAGGGTTTTGCAGAGTAGACTTACCTCCCGAGCCAAACAGGGGGCAGGGGCTCCCCATTGGGGAGAAGGGACAAAGTCCCTCAAATCTTCACAATTCCCATACCATTCTTGATTTTCTTTTAATATAATGGTCCCTCACCATATACATTTCTTCGCATGCTGCTAGGTATCCCCTGCCTTGTCACTTCCAACAGGAACCTTATTTTATAACGTTTTTGCCAAAGAAAGTGTTGTTGCACTCTAGCAATAAAACATAAGCCCTAAATAATATAAAATACAAATTAAGACTTCAGTTTTCAGCAGGGTAACTGCAAGCAATGTCCACAGAGTAATACACCAATTACATGAACTTTGTTGTTGCAGTTTGCGTCGTTTTCAAATCCTGTGAAGTGTAATTTCACAATAATTGTGCTCAATTAACCACACTGCATTTGACAATAGTTCCAAGAAAGATTGTGCTGAATTAACCAAACTCTACTAAACATATACAGTCTTTATTTTTTTTTTATCAATGATTTACCTTTTCTTTTACTTTTCAGGTGTCTGGTATTTAAATGCAGATATTGGAAAAAATATCCAACTCCATTTCCAAGCTTTTGATCTTGAAAACATTTATGATGTTGTTGAAGTAAGAGATGGGAAAGGAGACAACTCCTTGTTCTTAGGTGGGTGCCTATTCTTCTATTTTGAATGGCTGATTGCTTTTCTGTATTTGCCTGCCCTGCTATATTCTGGAACTAAGGCTATTTGAAAATGTAATGAGTTTGACTACCAATTTTAGGACCATGCACATTGCAAATGCTATTAATGAACATGGTTATCACAGAGGAGGATCCTTTGCTAATCTTAACATTAATCATTACATAGAATATGTACAATATGAGACATCTTACCATCTTTTCAGAAAAAAACGAGACACATCTGTTTAACTAAACAACCCTTCCATTGGCCTGTATTACACCTTTCCTATGTATCTGTACGTATCTATGTAACTAGCATCTAGAGGCGAGAGGGGTTGGTGCACTGTTATAAATGCAAAAATAAAATAAATAAATAGCTTGTTACTATATAGAAATTCTATTTGAAAACAGCAGTTCAAGAACAATCATTAATGTTTGAATCAATCAATATTTGACTTCATTATATATTTTAATGTATATGAACTCCTACTGGGAATCAGTTCAATCTGTAAAATACATATTTTGGAAATGTTGTTAACATGGCATTAGATAGTTCTTGAATTTTATGCTAACGGATTCAACAATATCTTGTATTTCAAAAAATCTTATGAAACACATTTGAAAATGCAATTGTTCCAATATTGGGGACAAAATATGTAATGGCTCATCAACGTAGACCCTTATTTATTTTCAGGAAACAAATAAAGAGACGCTCGAATTGCAAGACAACACAGTTTAATGCAAATGCAAAACGGTCAGTAGGTCGGCCAGTCTCGTGAGACTGAAAAACTGAAAACTCGACACGCACACATCGGGCTGTAGTATTTAAAGACCAAAACCACAAAATTAGAATACCTTTGAATTCTTTCTAGACATTACATGTAAGTACCTTCTAACCATCCTACCAGCTCCTGCCTATACAAACTAATTACAAAAGAAATTGCCCTACCCTAATTGGCTACTGCTACAATATAAGTATCCCATCACAGAGGACAGTGCAGCCATTGAGGAGAGTGAGATCTGCCCCCTAGCAACAACTAGAGAGAGTGATGTTCCCTTCCGTGTGACCAGATGTATTGGCATACCAAGATATTGCCAAATCCTGCTGCTCTGCCGCATTCAAACAAGTCCTTGTTAATATTGCAAACTTGTCTGCATATGTCAAGGACACAAACAATTATTTCATAGAGTGCTCTACTCCCTGGGGAAGGTCTCATGAGAAAGTTCAATCAAGGTCTGATTTTTGGGAAAATAACTCATGCATATTTGTACTGCCCAGCCACCCTGCCCCGTACTTGGCAGTCCAAAGACTCTCTAGGATGTGGCAGAAAGGAAAATCAATTCAATAAATGGCAGTATTGTTCACCAGACATAAACTAAATGAATTAATTACACAGTCTCAACCCTAATCCAATATAATGGCCAAAATGGCTTCAATAAATGGCCGGCCTTCCATTTCCACATTATGCAATAATGTTCTTGTAGCTTGTATTTCCTCCTAAGTTTAGAACCTCGCACCAGGATGTTACCATTAATACTAATAATTGAAAAACTTTCCTATACCTACTGGACTATGGATTTACCACTTTACAGTCTTCCACACATGATTAGATCTTTCCTAAACATACAGACCTATAGGTACATGTATAATGGCACTTATTTACAGAAAATGAAATAAAATAATGCTGAGGTACAAGCAGACAGCTCTAGTGGGTAGACATGCCAAAAACAAACAACACAAATGAGAAATGGTTTCTTCAAAAGGGTGAGACGGAAAACCAGGGTGATTTGATACTTGTATATTTTGTAGTAGAAAGAGAAAGTGGAAACATAGTAATACAATGTGGCTTGCCTCTCCAGACATTCGGATACATTTGGAAAGTCCTTACACTGTCATGTATGCATGTGGAAATACCAGAACATGGATATTTTTCACCAAGGGAAACAGAGTATCAAAATAATTTTACAATGTCATGAATCCATTCTTTTCACAGTCCTATGATTGCATTCCAAGGTAGCCATGGCCACTCAGGAACGTGGTTGCATTTCAAGGCATGGGCAATAGAATTTCGCGTTGCCCAGATTTTCATCAATTCACTGTAAGGTGGCTGCCACACTGCTTTTGCATTATTAGGAAATGTTCCCAGGAAATCATAAATGTAGGAAGTCATGTAAATGAAACAGGTGATGTGATCAATCCAAACTTTTACATACCTCTGAGTAGGGCAACACGTGTTGGCACTTTTTTCTCAATGTGCCTATGCCTGTGCCTAGAGGAGGACAGTCTGTTTATTTTCTTTTTTTGTTTTAGGAATCTGTTGTTGGGCGACATCCTTCACCCACTATGGTTTGTGGCACCACACGCATGGACGCAGGCCTATTAAGATGACTATCTGGTTATAAACTGCTCATTCAGAAATACGAGAGCAGCCCGTCCATGTATATGCTGTATATGTGCAAGATGACTGAAAAATGTTGATTGAAAGACAGTGTTATGGGCCCAATGTGACCCCGCTAGAGTATTGTCGCACGTATAAATAGAGTATACTTGTTAATATGAATGTCAGATTGAAAGCAACAGACATTCAGAGGAAGGCCTGATTTAGGTATCACCATATGTGCATCAATGAGCTAAATTGAAAATGCCCAAGTAAGAGAGAATAGGAAGCATAATCATACAAAGGCTATTGGATAACATGACCAGAGTCAAATGAAAAGGGAAAGACAATCGCCCTCATTATAAGTTTGCCGGTCTGTTAACAACGGTACTGGTAAGCTTGCCAGTACCGTTGTTATCAGACCAGCAAACTACAAGTTCTGCTCACAGGCACCCACAAGCAGAGCATGTCGGATGCACCGGCACCATTCATGAATGGTGCCGGTGCATCCGACTTCCCCATTCCCATTGAGCCATATCGGGCTCAAATGGGAATAGGGAGCATTTCACGCCAGCACCCGAGGGGGCCATAATGACCCGGTAATTGCCCATTCGTGGGTGCCGGAATAATTCGCAAGTTTGACGGCATCCTGCTGGTTTTACCGGCAAGGCTACCGCCAAACTTGAAATGAGGCCCAATGTTTGAATTGTTTCTTGATTTTTCATTTTTTGTTGTTATTTTAGCCAGATATTACATAGCAGTTTATTAAAGTGTTCCAGGTGTGAGCATAACATGGTATGCAGAGGGAATGCTAGCCAAATAAGTTGTGCTAAATGTGTTTACTGAGAGTAATGGAGAAAGAAGAATCAAATAACGGTCTCACTGGCAGCATCACTAAATAAATAGAACTGGAAGAACTGATTACACATTGGAAAAGGGCAATTGAAGATACACGATTGTGGGATTTCACCTCTTGGAAAAGTATGTGAAAGTGAATAGGATCCCCAGAGGCCTGAGGTTGCAAATCATCCCTTCACATAAGGACGTGGATCCTGATCAACTAAAATAATAGTGGGACATTAAAGTAGAAACATATTTCAAAATTATGAATGCTTGGATTAGTTTTGTAAAGAGGGACCTGGAACAGCGTGAAAAAGAACCAAAGGAGATGTTGTTCTTGATCCAGTCAATATTTGAAGAAGAAACAAGAAGGCTGAAATGGAATACATTTTGGATACATACCAGAATGAATCAAATAGAAAACAGTCTAAACATTTAAAATAGATACACATGGTTATCAGGCAGGCTAAGCTTACACCTTTGATATAAAAATGTAACCTTGAGAAGACAAAGATGTGTGGTTAAACAATCAATGATGGGCTCAGATTAATTCCTGGAAATCAGCTGAATCCAGTCCCTCAGAATCTGAAGTGGACAGCACAGGTAATGGGGGAAGACCAACAAGGACAGATGAAGTTTGTTTTAGCAGAAATCGAAGTTTTGAGAATGGGAATTTGCATAGACTGCAAGCAAGGAGCAACCATGACAACAAAAAGATCATGCAAAGCAAGGGTTATCCAAAGAAGAGAGGAGAAAGACAGAAATGGTCACGGCATTATTATGAGATACAAGAGGAATCAAAAGAAAAGCAGCATCACAAGAAAAATATGACAATGAGAAAATAGTAGTTAACACTTTAATCTATAATATAATGAAAGACTATTTGGAAGAACATCCTCTACAAGGCTCCCTTGGTATGCATGGACAGTGGGAATTTACACTTTTGTGAGTAGCGATACTAGATAAAGGACAGAGTTGAGATGCATACCAACTAATGGAAGAAAATGGAACCACCATAGAGGTATTGGAGATTATGGTGTTGGATAATTTGACAAGTTTTGAACAGAGTTTAATCCAGAAGCATGGCCATTCCAAACATAAGGTACAGACAAGGTTTTAAACATCAAAGCAACTGAAACAGTACTTGAGAACGAAAGCTGAGAATGGCCCCTTTCCTTCCTTTACTTTTAAGATATTACTTAAATTAAAAGATAAACTGGTAAGAAGTGATTTTGGGCCAGGAAACAAAGAGAGCAATTGGCTTGAAAATAGAGCTGTTTATCTGCAATACTGTATCTGTCTCTCCATATGGTTAGGTCCAAATGTAAATGTACTTGGATGACTTAACAGGAAAATCAATGCAATTGCATGTTTATTTAGCTATAATTCCACATATGTCTACGATGTGTTGATATGTCCATGTCAGAAAATATTTATTGGAAGTATGATTTTGTGCCTTAAGCAGAGGCCGCTTATCCATAATGGGTGACAGGACATCGACCCACCCATTTTGAATGCGCCAACAAGCCACCCCAGTACAAACATGAGGGCTCTCTCAACTGCAATACATATCTAAGGGAGAGCAGTGCACTTTCCCTTTGACCAGCATGCATGTTCATGGGACCATGCAGGGCCAGGAACATTTAGCTTCCTAACGTTATCCATTGTGGATGTAGGCTTGGGTACTGCTATTTGTATTTGTTTATTTATAACGTGCAGACCATCAGGCCCGGGGGCATCATGGCGCAATTTGTACAGGGTTGCAAGAAAAGAACATACAGGGAGATAAATTACAATGAAAGTATACCAATACAGCATAATAACAATCTTAATAATTACAAATATTACACATGGTACAAATATTACATTTGCTGCCCTGAATATGTTACAGGGATGCTTATGCACTGCCTCACAGATTCAAAGCTGCTGGATAATATTCCACAGGGCTCTCTGGATCCTAGGCTCATGTAAAGGAACCAGGAAGAGCTTGCTGAATCTTAGTTCCTGTTGTGCAGAGCCATAGAGCTAACATGCCACCCATAAAATCAGCTTCTGGACTAGGGCTGAATTTAGAAAAAAACACATATGTAAATGTGTGTGTATGGGTGGCACTGTGTGTGTAATCAATGAGTGTATGTTTGTGTGCACACACACATGAGTGTATGTTGTGTTGGTGCGTGTGTTTGTGTGAGAGATTGAATGTGTATGTGTGAATGAGTGAATGTGTATGATTGAATGTATGAACACAATGCACCCTCTCCCCATGGGCCCCAAAATCAGAAGCCAACTCAACATCATGGTGAGGGTTGTGCTTCATGCTGGCAAGCATGCCTTTTATCTGAGGTTGAAGGAGCAGAGCAGAGACCTGCTCACCAGCATGGTGAGTGTCGCTCACCATGCTGATGAGCGGGTGGTTGTTTTAATGAATTAGAGTAGAGGACCCGATCACCAGCAATGTAAGCAACCTTCAATGTGCTGGTGAGAAGGCCTCTGATTTGGGAATGCAGGTGGAAGGGGCACAACAATGTTAAAGCAAACATGATATCAAGTGTAAACAGACTGACTGCAGCAATGCAATCTAGTCTAGTCATGTAACAACGCTTGTTTGCATGATAAGTGTTGTTATATGGCTAGACTGAACTGCATTGTTGCAACCAGTATGGTTACATTTTCTGCCTCTGACACTCCATTTTTCTGGGCATTTGTGATAAAGCAAAAAAGATGTCTGTCACTGGGCGCCCGTCCTGGAGGTTTTGGAAGCTCTGGTGCTTGCGCCATTAACGTACCATCACGTTTCCTCTAGAACAGCAGTTCCAATCGAGTCTTTACCAAGATGGCGCTTCTCGTGTGTATACAGTCTGCTTCTGTCAGCAGCGCTGCATGTTGCATCCCCCACTCTCTCCCGTAACGCTCGTGTTATTTCTTTTGCACTTTGTGTGCCCTTTGTTCCTGCCTTTTGCCTTTGCCCGCTCGCTTTCGATGTGTTTCTGGCTCTCCTTACCCTTCCTTTCAGCCTTTTCTGTTCACGCTCCTTCTGCTACAGACGTCCACTTGCTGTTAGCTTTCGTCCTCACCTTGAGGCTGCTCGGCTGGCACAATCTGTTCCTGTTCGGACCTCTTTTATTGTGTTCTCCTTCTTGATAGTTCTCCCTCTGACCACCCTTCAACTTTCCTTGTTCTGGTTTGCTTGCTGCCCCCTGCAGCCTGTTCCACTGCCGTTCCCTGTCAGTTCTATAAGTGTATTTCTGAAGTTATCGGCTTCTAAATGGAACTGTTTACCTTCACAATATTATAGCCTTTGCTACCGATCTACCAGTGGAAAATCACCACAGCTTCCTCTTCTATAAGGAATAAGCCACAACAAAGCAAGGTTTTTTTTCTGCCTTCTCTGGCTTTTCCCGCTGATTGGCTGTTCCGGGGTATGGGTCTCTTGCCCAGGCTATTGGAACTAGCGAGCATAGTGGCTTCCCCCCATGATAGTCCATACCTCTTGAAGGGTAGATGATCTACCAGAAGGAAGGCGTCCACTCTGCCAATAGAGGAACTTTCCGGACTTCGGAGGAAGATTCTGATGAGGTGGAAAAGACTAACGTTGACAAAGTATGATTATGTTGCTATACTGGCTTTTTGGTATAGTCAGTCCTTTTATTTCTTACTGACATTTTTAACTGGCCATTTATGATAAGGTGTTAGGGAGAATTCTCAGAAATGTGTTCATTCCTTTCTACCTTAGAGACCCCCAGCCCTTTGGATGGATTTTAGGACTTTTTATCTCTCTCATGTAATTTGAATGTGATTTAATTCCTGTGTTCTTTTCTTAATTTTGGAGTCTGACAAACTCCATAGGCATCATATTTACATTGTGTCACACAGCACCTTCAGTGCAGAGGCACAGGGAAGTCTCTTAGATTTCCCAAAGGTTTAAATACTTTCTCTTGGTGAAACTACTAACTTTCTAACCCCAGCACACACTATCTTACCATAGGGTGTTGGAGGGGTTCCCTAGACTTCCCTTTGTCTAGTGTTTTATGTAACATTTTTATGTTACCCTTCCTACAATTAATGGCTGGTGTTAGTGGTTTGTAGCGACGGTAAGATACCCATGGGTGCTCATTTTGTAAAAATGGCCCCAGTCTTCTTTTTCACCATTTATTGTCAGGAAGGTCCTTCTTGAGATTTTTGGCGGGATTCACGAGTGGAGCCCACCTCTGGCACCAGTATGTCTGGCAGGGGAAAGAAGTGAGGGAGGTGCCCGAAACTCCCTGTGCTTAATCTCCTTGGTTACAGGAATGCACCCAAAGGTGATTGGTCGGCTGGCTGTCTGACTAGGACAGCCACCCTGCTGTGTGATTGGCAGCTAGGCTGGAATGAATGGGAGAAGCCTGCATTAAAGTCAAGGCTTTTTGGCTTGGAAGGCAGAGTCGACCACTGGATAAAGGAATCCGAAGAATAACTTGGAAGAGATGCCTGCTGCAACTCCTGGACCATTGGTTTCCCCGGTGAAGCCTTGCTGCTGTGCTGAAGCTACAAATTTGCCTCGAATAGAGAAGCCCTGCAAGGACGACTTCTCCCTTTGAGTTAGTGGGACCAATCAACTCCAAAGTAAGCTCGTCTGGACATCCTCTCGAAGCTGGTTGCATTTCCACTGCAGTTGCTGCTGGAACTGAAGAGCCTGGAAGAGCAACACCAGTGTTGCTTTTAAGTCGGACCTCTGGACTTCCCTGATGCAGGACTGACCAAGCCTGAGCCACCTCAACAGAGTACTGGACCCCAGAAACAAGGAAAGTCTGAAGTGGTATCCGAGAACCACAGTGTTACTATTTGCTGTAGACGCAAGTAGCTGAAAGACATTGAAGTTTGCCCATTGCTGCCACTGACCATCCCATTGCAGAGCAGGAGTCCCCAGATGTCCTCCCTCTTGTCCCCACGACTGAGGCCCAGGAACAACAGGATCTGCAGAAATGTACAGGAACAGAAGCCAGCTGGAACCATAGCAGAGTTGCTAAAGCTTTGCCCTTTACAAATCTCCCAGCCTGTGGCCCTTCAAGTGTTCTATTTTCTACAAACATTTCTAGAAACATTGTGCAATACATTTTACCTACCTGCAAAGAAGATCCTCAGCTCCCCTTGACATTGTGCAATTAACATTGGCTGTCTTGGCTCTCTGAGAGACTCCTCTTTACCTCTGACTTTGTGCTTTGGAAGGTGTTGAAATGTCCTTGCCTGTTTTTAGAGCTATTTGTTCACCTTTGTTTTATACCTCTATTCTATTTTTTTCCATCTAACTCAGTATTGTTCTACATGTACCGGTGATAAATCAATGCCCACAGTGTCTTAGCTTTTTAAGTCACCTGAGGGTGTAGGAAGGGTCTGTGTGCCACCCCCAATGGGTGTCATCTGATTTAGAGAAACTGAGATTGTGTTTTGAGGCATATTTAAGTGTTACATGTATATAACTGACTGTGAAATAAATGAATAATTGTTGTATCAAGAAACCTTGAGTGTAAGTGTTTATTTGTATAACTGTATTGTGAAACACTGTGTCACAACAGTATTGCTCACATCGACCCCTCTTGAGATAAGCCTGGCTGCTCGACCACACTGCCAACCTGTATAGTTCAGACTTATACCAAAGGTTGGGTCTCTATTGCCAGGAGGTCAAGATTATTGTAGTGCACCCAAAGGGTACTGCATACAATCTTGCCTAACGTAAAGCAAGCGTTTTCAAGTATTACAAGATTAGATGAGCCTGTTTGTTCAACCAGTCTAGCCATTTTTATTGTGGGATATCATGTGTTTTGCTACTATAAAGTAAGCATGATACGTGTTATTGCATGTCATTTTTACCTGGCATCTATACTAAAGCAAACATAAGTGTTAATACATGTTGGATATGTTTTCTTAATGTTGCAAGGCATTTTTATTTGCAAAGTCAACAGGAGCATGCAAATGTAAGGGCACAGCCATCGTGAACATGATATAATATGATATGGCATTTATAACAAGCCTATACACAAGTGTTTCAAGGCGCGATGAGACAAGGGAGGGGGAACAGAGGGAAGACAGAGACAACGATTCTACTAGGCCAGGTGTCATTCAGATCGCGCACGTGCGAAGGGGAAAGAGGGAAAGTGCAGGGGAGGAGTGTGAGGGGATAGTGCAGTAATGGGATGACAGAATAAATAACACTAAGTAAATGTACGGCCAGCTGGTGGCAAGTTGGGATAATAGAATAAATAGCAATAAGTAAAAGTCGGCCAGCTGGTGGCAAGTGCAAGGGTAAGTGCACACATCCGGTGTCGAGTGCTGGTAGTGGACTGTTGGGAAACAGAAACAGTCCCCAAGTGCAGGGTTTGCCAGTAAAGGCAGTGCAGGTGTGCGACTGGTGGGGGAGGGGACCTGGGCTCGAGATTAGGAAGGAATTCAGCAGAGGAGAGGAGGAGAAAAATCAGAAGCAAAGAGAAAGGTTTTGAGGTGCTTCCAGAAACAGAGATTATTCTCCTCAAGTTTCAGTGAGGCAGGGAGGCTGTTCCAGAGGGAGGCCTCTCTGAAACATGTTTTTTATACTGACATATGCAGTGCAGTGCTGCTGACTTGCATTTGTTCTATTCTTTCATGTGTTACCCTACAAAACCGATTGCAAACTGTCTGGCATTTGACATAATCTTTCACAGAAGATGTGCTCTATAATGCACAATTTGAACAGATTATTCTAAAGGTTTTCCTGCAGGAGAACGACCCAGACCTTCCCTTGGTTGGTGTGAGCCCTCTCACTTTATTTGTGGAAAATAATTACACCGCTCCAATTAAAACAATTACCATCTGCTACGGGCCTTAAGTCATGTATGCAGAAAGCTGCATAAGCAATAAGAAAGAGGGATCTAAGGTATCCTTCGGTACACCACTATGCAGATTCATTAAAGTTTTGTGAGATTCACATAGTGATTAATGGGAAGTTGGGTGGAGGAGGAAAACATAGTTCCCTTTGATAAATAGCTTGGGGTCTTTGCAGCCAAGGGGTCATAGCATCTCTGGAGGTCTGCATATTTTCCTGTTAATATAGGGGAATAATAAGGTAAACTATACAGAAAACCAGTAGAAGAATAAATGGTATTCCTCTCTTGTTTCCCCTATATTGATGTAATGTGCCATTAATTGAAACTAATGTAAGTAGGCATTTAAGTGGAAGTTTTATTGTTTATTTGATTTGATTTGTTTCAAAGCTTTTATATCAGATGGGATCTCCTTAATAGGGTATTGCATATTAGCTGTGCAGTGTGTGTGCAGTGTGTTGGGTGTCTCACAGGACTCACACAGAATTTTGGAGCTGCTGGACTTTTTGCAGGAGTTTGGAGTCTGCTTTCACTTTTTTTTCTTTTGGAGGCAGAGCAGTATTACACAGACTTCGAACCCGTACAGAGTATGCGTGATGTGTTTGCAGTGTTTTAGGTGTCTCACAGTACTCACACAGACTTTTGAGCAGCTGTGCTTTTCGCGGATCTGTGAGAAGTTTACTTTCACGTTTTACTTTTGGAGGCGGAGCGACATTAAAAAGACTTCACTCCAGCGCAGAGCGTGCGTGGTGTGTGTGTGCAGTGTGTTAGGTGTCTCACAGTACTCCCACAGACCTTTGGAGCTGCTGGGCTTTTCTCATGAGTTTGGAGTCTGCTTTTACTTTTTACTTTTGGAGGTGGAGCAGCATTACAAAGACTTTACAGCAGCGAGGAACATGTGCAGTGTGTTAGGTGTTGGGAGTTGGACAGTCTGCAGAGGAGAATTGCATCACGTTGCTTGGTCTACTGGCACGTAGGATTGCAACCTCTGATCGTTGGAGAAAAGATGGTGAGTGCAAAGTTTTGCCACTAAGTGGGGAACGATGTAAGATCCGCTCAGCGGCGCCACAGTTGATTCTACATCTACGCGACACATCACAGACGACGAGTTCGAAGCCACTGCTGTCCCCATCCCACCCACTCTCGTGGAGACAGGTTTTCGTCAGGCTGAAAATCTGCACCAGCATTCTAGAGGAAACCAATTGCAAAAAGCAAAAAAACAATGCCAAAAATTATTCACATTTGTTTTCTCACCTTCACGCAAGCAGTGTCGCCTATACCAGCTGCAAATTATGTTTCAGAGAAATCTACAGACAGTGACCATCATAATTGTCAACTGGCACCATCACTGCAAGTGGAAGAAGTTTCTGGTGAGCATGCCCAACATCTGGAAGTAGAGTCTCCCATTTCCAATACTCCACCAACAAATCTCTCGATGGTGGACACTCCTCCAGATATGCTCGATTGCTCTGGCTTTCAACAAAATGGGCAAGGCACCTCGGGCACTAACATTTTCTCATCATTGCTGGCACCGCTCACACCCATGCCCCCCCCCCCCCCCCGGTGACTATCTGCAGTAATGTGTAAAATGGAGGGTGGAAAAGTGTACATCTTTTAAGACTATGCCGCCTGCTCAGGTGTATTGCCTATCCAAAAACCTCATGGGCCTCTTGGGACACAGGTTTTCAACAGTCCAATGAAGGCATTATTGGGCCTTCCTTTGGCAAGTAATCATCATTATGGAGACCGGCAGGCACTACCTTGGGGGCAGCCTCCCCGTTCAAAGTTGGCGCAATGGGTGCGCTTGAGGCCGCAAATTGAATTACAGGAAGTTGACATAGTCCTGGCGCATGCAGCCAAACCATCTGACATCAGTAGCCTGGAGGTACCAGATGAGGACTATGTTGAAGAAATCCTGAGTATGGCACCAGTGACAGAGTTGGAGCTGTTGGGGAAATCGCTTTTTGAATAAATGACTGCGGGCTGCACATTAGAAACATTTCAAAAAATATACCTTCCAAAAACTTAAGAAAGCAAGGCGCACAAGGCTTTATCAATTAAGTATTTGCACAGACAGCAGTCAAGGCTGCCTTTCCCAGCTGGGTTGGGCTGGGGTGTTGGTGCTGGACACAGGACAGGTCACTAGCCAGCCCACCATGTCCTCTGTTCCAGCTTCAAAGGGTGGGCAGAGAGAGTAAAAAGGGGTTCCACCTCCTGAAGTGGTGAGTCCACAAGCAGCCCTGGTGACAGTAATGGCCACCCACAGGGTGTTTCCAATGGTGCTCCGCAGTCTGAAAATGCCATCATCTTCGAATCTTTCAGGCCAGTTACTATGCCTTGAATAAGGGGCCACACCCTCTGCTATGCCAGGGTTAAAGACTATACAAAGAGGCCCCATTACCTGAGACACCCACGCAGGAGCGCTGCATGCAGTGTCCACTGGGTTTGCGCAATTTGCACCATACAAAAGAGCCAAAAAGGCAGGAAGACTAACTGTGGTGATTGAAAGCGTGAATCCAGAAACCTGCTACTCAGTTTTGAATCGATCAAACATAGTGGGCCTCATTACGAGTTTGGCGGTAGCCGTGCCTGTATGACAGGCACGGCTACTGCCATGCTCGCTACCAGCACCGCCTCCCGCGATTGGGCAATAACCGGCCCATTACGGGATGAAGGGGCCGCTAATTGCCCATTCGCGGGAGGCGGTAATGCCGGGCTGCCGATCCCCATACTGCACCATAGGGCACAAGGGGGGGTCGGGAGCATGGTTGCACTGGCACCATTTATAACGGTGCCTTTGCAATCACGAGTTCTGCTCGCGTGTGCTGCACAGCAGGGCTGTCAGAAACCTGCAAGGGAAACTCGGAATACGGCGGTACGGTATGGACAGTGCCGGTGCCATACCGGCACCGTCCATAATGTATCGCCAGGATTGTAATAAGGCCCATGGTCCCTCTTACAAAAAATACCAATGCTGGGTCTGGTGATGTGGCCACAGTACTATTTCTTGATTGATCCAAAGTTGATCAAGTCATGATTTACCTAAACTCAAGATTAGTTATGGACACCCTACTCAAGGATTGTGAACATTTGAAATGTTTGGGGTTTGACTTATTGACATTAAATATCAGTTCTTGTCAGGGGAAAACTCAACTAATAGATCTCCAACAGGAGCATGGCGGAAAGCAACCATTGCAGCCGGGGCCTAGGGCTTCTGCGGAAGAGCACGTTTTGACCCTAAAAAGAAAAACTATAGCATCTGAAAAAAGCGGGGATTGGTCATGGCTTATGGCCTCCTACTCGGATTAGACTGAAGGGTATTATGCCTGTGAGCAGGGGGGTATTTCTGAATTTGCAGATGGGAAATTGGATTGTCAGTAGCCTCATTCAATTACAGAAGTCATACTCATCTGTTTATTACCATTTCCTTGTCTTGCATATTTAGAAATCATACCGTTATACATTTGCAGGAAACATAGCATAAGTCATGTCCTTTGATTGTTATAATGTTGTCCATCAGGTGGCACTACAGGGTGACAATGGTCATCCATATGGTGGCCTTTTGACCCTTGTGAAACTCTCCCCGCTAAGAAAGTGACATCCTTTGAAGTTCAGTTTGGTATATTGGCCACTCATATTAGATTTCTTACCAATTTGGTAGTGATTAATATCTATTAGCAGGGTATGGGAGCCATAGTGGAAGCGGTTGAATTGGTCTCCTCATGTTTTGCGGGTTGGTACAATACTAGCCCATCTGGGCACATTCTGGTGTCAGGTGATCTAAACTCAGATTGTGTTTCTATGATGGGTCTGAATGAAACAGGTTCAAGAAATGAGGATTTAAAAATAAAGAACAGAAGAGTGTGGGCAGACTGCTTTAGAGGCATGGGGCTTTTACCTCTTAATGGGTCGGTAAGAGGAGGCTTTCCCCCTTGGCAACTTGGTCTAACGGGCTGAGTTCCTCCATCATCGATTATATTTTCGTGGGGCATTGGTTGATGGAAAATTGTTCCTGCTATGAAGATTGAAGGAGGGAGCTTAGTGACCACTCCTCCTTGGCAGCTTATTTTAACCCATTGAACATCACCAAAGGCCACACTGCTTAAGACTTGGGATGGAGGGCATTCCTCCTGAATAATCCAGCTAATCGCTTACATTGGACTCTGCATATGTTAACCAAAGTCACTAAAACAATTGTTGAAACTACTCCATAAATATCCAAGCACAAAATGCAGACTGACTTCTCAATCGAGATCTTTGAGTGCTGCGCGGATAGTGTAATTGCATCTAACGTCAATAGGGCAGGCAGTAGGAAGTGTGCTCTTTTCCCAACTTAAATACATACAATAGGGAGGTGGGTAATAGAAGAAGAGTGTTGAGATGCCTACTTAGGCATATAAAACATAATTCCTGTCTATCTGAACAGTCCAAAGAGGTCATTATGAAGAAAGCATATCAGGGTTACAAAACTGCCTCCGTTCATCTAGAGCTCATCACCTTCATATTGGACTCTGAAACAATGTTAGCTGCATTGGCTCACAGTAATTCAAAATTGTTCTGGACATTGATTAACACTACAAGAAATATTCAAGTGGATAGGCTGGTGAATGCTGTAACTAGGAGGCTTGGGTACAACATTTTGAAACACTATGTCCCACCCCAAAATCCGTCCCCTTCTAGGATGACTAAGGTATCCTCTCATGGCACCCAGTTTGACATCGGCCTTTCACAGTTCAAACTGATAGATCTAATTGGGAGAATCAGTAACTCACAGGCTCCTGGCCCTAATGGGTTTTCATACCATCTCTTTAAATCAAACCCATCACTTTGCGCAAAAATGCTTTATGTTCTATTTTCAGATATCATGAAATTTGAGCAATTTCTTTCAACTTGTGATAGTGCCCATATCACCCCTATATATAAGAGGGGCGAGAGAGGGAACCCAAGCAATTACCACCTGAATGCCATTGACCCAGGCTCAAAAATCTTCTCCTTTCTCCTGTTAAAACATCTGAAAATGTGGGCAACTAGCCAGAACTTAATATCTAAATGTCAAATGGGATTCATGGAGGGGATAGACACCCGATTGAATGCAATGTTACTTAAGTACATTCATTGTCAGTCTTGGTCAAAAGGGAGAAACCCAGTGTATTTCACCTCGATTGACCTTGCAGCAGCACTGGACGGGGTGTACCGAGTGTTGCTGTGTCGCAAGCTGCAGCAATGGGGTATTCCCCCTGGTCTTCTGAGATTGATAGTCACTCACCATAACAACTCCCCTATACAAGTTAGCTGAAATCATCAAGGCGTTTTGTCTCGCCCTATAAAAACCTGTAGAGGCATGAGGCAGGGATGCTTGTTAGCCCCTGTCTTTATAATTTGTATATCGAAGACATAGACCAATATTTGCAGCCTGCGGCCTTGGCAATCCCGACAATATCTATTTTAATTCCTATATGGAGTGGTTATGCAGACAACTATTGAATCTTTGACAATAACCCGATAGGTCTTCAACGTGTGTTGAATGGCTTCTCTGCCTTTGTCAATGCCAATGCATTGTCTATTAACTCTGCAAAAACAAAAGGTAATGCAACTATTGAGCACTCGGAAACAAGTTCAAGTGGTATGTTTAAGCAGTCAGTGGTGAAGATGAACTATTTTCTTTATCTTGGCTTTATGATAAATTCTAGACCCTGTCTTACTTCTATTCGCTCATGGCTCCACACCAAGGCCGTTTTGATAGCTAAGCAATTGCACAGGGTGAATTCTAAATTTGGCAAGTTTTCCCTACTGCCTTGTCAGCAATTTTTTGAGAGCAAGATTGTCCATAAATTACATTATGGGATTGAAATATATGATCCAGACCTGATAGCTTATTTTCCTCATGTAGAAGCCTTGATCTAGAGAAGAGTCCTTCACCGTCCATCCTTCACACTGCATTCAATAATTCTATATGAGTTTAGCAGTATTTCATTAAAGACTGGAGCCTTTTGGAGCTACCTATCATTTTATAGGAATATGCTAGAACCATCAGCAAATTCTCTGATGCTGGATTTTGGATAAGCATGTGAACTGGCTTGTCTCCAAGCTTTATCTGAAATAAAGGGACTTGCCCTATTGTTATTGACAGAGATGGGGTGTTCTGTGTTAGACCTTGCGGACAACCCAGATAAAGTTAAGAAGGCTCTATACACAGTGGATTGGGCTAAAATAGTGATGGAATTTCATGAATATCCCTCCCCAGCCCACCAAAATGGAGATCACAAAAAACAAGGTACCTTGATTCCATACCTATCGCTTTATTCTAGTAGAGTAGTCAGCTCCAACTTCCTGAGATCCAGTTTAAACCTGATAGGGACTAACAAAACACTGTTGTGATATGTTCTGGTTAAAGAAGAGGCTGTATTTTGTCGACTTTTACAGATGTGAAACAGAAACAGCTATGCATGTGCTGTTAATGTGTGAAGCCTTGAAGCAGTTAAGGGAAAGAGTGTTTTTTTAAGTTCACACATGACTACTTTTTATCAATGTGGAATTATTATTTGTCAGGATCAACCACACACATTGTAAATGTGGTGGACTCTTTTTTAATTCAATAATGATTGCGCACAAATTGTAATATTGATTAGAAAGTACTCTCTTTTTTAAGGTACATTTTCTATGGTTAGTGTGTGAAGGATCTCTTTTTCTGTTTTTTTATTCTTAGTTTATCAAGATATTAGTTATTTTTTCTTTTCTTATTTTTTTCTTCAAATGCATTACTCTAATTGATTACTTATGTATAGTTGTGCTGTTGTTAAAGGTTGAATTGAAACAAAAAAAAATGAGCTCTGGGTTATTTTTACATTGAAGTGTTGATGATACATGGCATGAAAAACCAGTTGAAGCACTAGGCATTTTCTGACAGTACTGAAAAGGAATGAATTGACTGAATTTCAGAATTGGTCATATTTTATTGAACGTATTTCAAGATAATGATGTTTTATTTATTTATTTAGATATGCTCCACATTCCCTACCTGTAATCATGCAATTTTCCCAGATTCAACAGAGTGCAGAATAGGGTGAAGTGTTTTGGGATTTTTTTTAAAGAAATACGTATATTGTCCCTGCTCAAACCTTATTATCTGATGCAGTGCTGCAGTCCCCCATTGAGTATATTAGAATAACCCCACAAATTGCCACTTCTTGTAGCAGAGTGTGTAACGTAAACATACCTGCCATCATGCAGCGGTCAGCAATCTATTACATTAACTAATTATTATTTTACTGACCAGTCTCTAAGTTTGGAGATCGATTCGAATCTGTGTTGCTCTGTGTTGTTTTGCTTGAAAAACAAAAACGTTTCCCCTGAGCTATCCCCCCAGCCACAGTGTATTATAGAAGTAGTAAACCCTACCTGAATCCTAGTGATAGGTGGCGAGCCTAGCTGAAGAAGGACATCATCCAGAAAGTGTTTGCTAAATGCACTTTAGCAATAATAAACCTATTCACGTGAGGTCATGCATGTTTTCATTTCCAGCGTGAATGCAATTTTGGTAACTTCATGCACATGTGTGATGATTTTAACCACAAAAACAATTGGTAGGTAATTTCTGCTGCTAAATGAATGGTACAGGCAAAACAACTTGAATGTTAGTGTAGTTGGAACTTTAGACGATTACGTCATCGGAAGAAAATAAAAAAAACATTGTACACCTCTACCTGGAAGGGCCTTGAAACTAAGTGTTGTGCCTCACATCAAGACACTTAAAAAGAGCTGTGTCCGGTCCTTCTACCACCACATTGATGTTTTGTCAATTTCAGACAACTGTCTTATGTTTGAAGGGGCTGAAAAGGGGGAAAAGGGGAGGGGTTTCCAACTATCATGTATCCATTAAAGTCTGGAGGGTCCTAACAGGTAACTATGCAACATTTGGTGCAGATTGGTTGAATTGTATAAGGAACACACTAACAGATTTTCACTTTACATATATACAGAGAGAAATATACCCCATCACTGTCATGTGCATACAGGAAGTAGACCACACATTGCCGATGAGAGCACCATCAAAGACTGGCTGCAGTTGTTGAAGCTTGTTTGGGGCAGTGTGGCAGCTCTGCATGATATAGTCACTGTCATGAATCCCTACTTAGGTTACAGAGTAAACACTACTAAGACAATCACAGATGGTCAAATTGAAGTATTAACAATACAGTGTCAGTATAATTACTCCAGTGAAAATGAAGAACTACTACTTCACACAGACTTCATTTAAACCAAATAACATTAAACAATTAATGAAATAGCTATTACTGAAGGGGGGATTATTACAAAATAACCTTGTGCACTTTAAATGACCTGGATCGTGAAATGAGAATCGTTTATCAAGTAAATGTGCTTAAACATAATCTGCTGCAGTTCAGTGTGAAGTGCATGTTATTATTCATTTAACCCTTTCAGTAAGACCTCAATATATACACAAATATGTAGGTATGTAAAAAGTAAAAATAGCCATTTTGAGCAAATAGGTACATCTCGAATGCAGTCAAAGAATCAAAGCATGGGTACGAAGTGTGAACTACGCATTGTAAACACATTTAAAATACCAAGACAATCAGTACATTTTACTAAAAATAGGTAGCCTGGAAAGCCATGGACTTGGGATGGTAATCCTGCTTTCCTTGGTTCTAGACAGATTAGTTAATGTACAAAATGTAATGATTCATCATGAAGCAGTCTTGAAACATGTTTAATGCAGTTAGCTGTCTGGGTTTGTGATGCATGAAAATCCCATCCCATTATTTGCAAACTCTCGCAAAAGTGGCATAACATCTTATCAACACACTTCTCCCTGGGGCCTCCTACTCCAACCCTTAACATCAAAACAACCGTTTTCCATTTCAATGTAATGCGGGACCTGCCGGGCCCTGGTAGTTAAGTGGGGGATGTTACAGGGCCGACTAGGGGATGGCAATAGTGTACCCTACATAACAAAGATCTCGTGTTTTACCCTGTTGTGACCTCAAACCTTTCCAGATTTATCTCCAGAAAAGTGTGTGGGATTGGAACCAATCACACATTCGGGTGTTAGATATAAACTAGTTTGTCCCTCACCAAAACTGACATTCACCATTGTACTTTCCGTGTAAAACATGCAGAACTACACCTCTGATAATGTGACAGAGGGCAAGATTGGACGACCTGCCCAAATGTCCAAGCAAGAATGGACGACCTGCCCAAATGTCCAATGGAACACCCTGAGAGCTTAGCATATTGCGATTGAAATGGGTTTACTTATGACTGCACACAATAGGTTTCTGTGATGTTGATTGTTTACAGCAATGCCAATAACTAAGTTGTTAGTTTTGCTTTTTCATTTGTGTGCTTACATCATTTAATTATCAGCAATGTCCACGTATTGTACAAACAAGTGAATTGGAGGATGACCCCAAAGACTCCATGTGACCTTACCGCCAGTAATTGCAGCCTGCCTGGGCATCACAACAGGGCGTAAGGATTCCAAGTATATTCTTGCACAGAGGAAATGTTTGTGTATTCTAGGGAAATCAGTTGTTAGGCAGAATCATGTGCAGTACCCTTTGGGAACACCAAACACAATTAAGACTACAAGTGTAAGTACAAATTCACCTTTGGTAAAAGCCTGTACTACACAGTAAAGTGGTAGCGATGGCTGAGCAGCTAGACTTATCTCAAGAGCAAGTGAGCAGTATCAGAAGTTACACAAAGGACAGTAATTACTATGGTTCAAACAAACACTGATTCAAGGTTGCTGAGTAAAAGAATATACATTTATTTACACCATCAGTTATAAAACAGTTCACTAATATAAATCAGCAGAAAATCACAATCTTGATACACAATGACCCCAAATCAATTCTGGACAAGTTAAGCTAAAAATGAAATGTGAGCAAAATGGCATTCCAGCAATGTAAAAGGGAGGAAAAGACAAGATTATCCAAAATCAACAGCACCAACAAGTGATAGGCAGGGCAATCAGAAAAGGTTTACTACAACTAGGATCCAGGCCAATAGGCCTGAGCCAATGTTAATGGTTCAGAGTCTTTGCAGAGGATCACACAGTTTGGAGTAGTTTGTGGTTAAGTCTTTGCCAAGAGTTCAAAATGAAGTTGATCGGACGAAAAGTTATTCAATGGATGTGAGAAGGACAAGCCTTCAGAGAGGCAAAAGATTTCAAACACTTTCACTGCGGTCGGACGGAATGAACGAACAAACGGATTTGCACAGTACCTTAAGGGGGTAATTCATAGAATTCAGCGCACAAGTGGCGCACGCGGCTGGCGCACAGTGTGCGCGTGTAAATCCCTGCGCCAGCCGCGTGCGCTAAAATCCATTTCCATCATGGTACGTGTATTTCAGGGGTGCGTGGGAATTTCCACACGCGATTGGGCCCGTGCGAGCAGGGTACGCGTATCTCAGGGGTGCGCGGGAAGTTCCACACGCGATTCCATCAGGGTACGTGTATTTCGGGGTGCGCGTGAAGTTCCACATGCGATATCAGCAGGGTACGTGTATTTCAGGGTGCAGGGGAAGTTACACACGCGATTTCCGCAGGGTACGTGTATTTCAGTGGTGCGCGTGAAGTTCCACACGCGATTCCATCAGGGTACCTGTATTCCAGGGGTGCGCGGGAAGTTCCACACGCGATTCCATCAGGGTACGTGTATTTCAGGGTGCAGGGGAAGTTACACACGCAATTTCAGCAGGGTACATGTATTTCAGGGGTGCGCGGGAATTTCCACACACGATTGGGCCCGTGCGAGCAGGGTACGCGTATCTCAGGGGTGCGTGGGAAGTTCCACACGCGATTCCATCAGGGTACGTGTATTTCAGGGTGCGGGGGAAGTTTCACACGCGAAATCAGCAGGGTACGTGTATTCCAGGGGTGCGCGGGAAGTTCCACACGCGATTCCATCAGGGTACGTGTATTTCAGGGTGCGGGGGAAGATTCACACGTGATTGCATCAGGGTACGTGTATTCCAGGGGTGCGCGGGAAGTTCCACACGCGATTCCATCAGGGTACGTGTATTTCAGGGTGCAGGGGAAGTTACACACGCGATTTCAGCAGGGTACGTGTATTTCAGGGGTGCGCGGGAATTTCCACACGCGATTGGGCCCGTGCGAGCAGGGTACGCGTATCTCAGGGGTGCGCGGGAAGTTCCACACGCGATTCCATCAGGGTACGTGTATGTCGGGGTGCGGGGGAAGTTCGACACGTGATTCCATCAGGGTACGTGTATTACAGGGGTGCGCGTGGAGCACCACACGTGAATTGCACGTGTGGGCCCTCCCAGGTGTTCCCTCTACACCCTCCACGGCCCCTGCAGGTGGCCCACACCACAGGGGCCTACCCTGCACATGTCCTGCAGGCACCCCATCCACCATGGCCATGCCCCCCAGCCAACCCACATGCCAACTTGCACTACTGCCCACCAACGCATGTCCCCCTGCACCCCCAGCACCCAGGGTCACCCTCCACCAGGTCCCCACCCATGTCTCCCACCACCCCCACCCCCCAGCCACCAGGGGCAGCCTCCACCAGACCCCCACCCATGTCTCCCACCACCCCCACGCAGTGCAGGGGCACCCACCACCAGGCCCCCACCCATGTCTCCCACCACCCCCACCCCCCAGCCACCAGGGGCAGCCTCCACCAGGCCCCCACCCATGTCTCCCAGCACCCCCACCCCCCAGCACTGTGGGGCACCTGCCAGCAGGCCCCCACCCATGTCCAACTCATGTTCCCCACCCCCCCCACCCCCCCACCCCCCCACCCCTGTGGGGCACCTGCCAGCAGGCCCCCACCCATGTCTCCCAGCACCCCCACCCCCCAGCACTGTGGGGCACCTGCCAGCAGGCCCCCACCCATGTCCAACTCATGTTCCCCACCCCCCCACCCCCCAGCACTGTGGGGCACCTGCCAGCAGGCCCCCACCCATGTCCAACTCATGTTCCCCACCCCCCCTACCCCCCAGCACTGTGGGGCACCTGCCAGCAGGCCCCCATCCATGTCTCCCAGCACCCCCACCCCCCAGCACTGTGGGGCACCTGCCAGCAGGCCCCCACCCATGTCCAACTCATGTTCCCCACCCCCCACCTCACCCCCAGCACTGTGGGGCACCTGCCAGCAGGCCCCCACCCATGTCCAACTCATGTTCCCCACCCCCCCCACCCCCTGGCACTGTGGGGCACCTGCCAGCATGCCCTCACCCATGTCTCCCAGCACCCCCACCCCCCAGCACTGTGGGGCACCTGCCAGCAGGCCCCCACCCATGTCCAACTCATGTTCCCCACCCCCCCACCCCCCAGCACTATGGGGCACCTGCCAGCAGGCCCCCACCCATGTCCAACATGTTCCCCACCCCCCCACCCCCCAGCACTGTGGGGCACCTGCCAGCAGGCCCCCACCCATGTCCAACTCATGTTCCCCACCCCCCCACCCCCCAGCACTGTGGGGCACCTGCCAGCAGGCCGCCACCCATGTCCAACTCATGTTCCCCACCCCCCAGCACTGTGGGGCACCTGCCACCAGGCCCCCACCCATGTCTCCCACCACCCCAGTCACCAGGGGCAGCCTCCACCAGGCCCCCACCCATGTCCCCCTGCACCCAGGTCCTCACAATCCCCAATCATGTGTGTTATGGTCAGCCTCCACAGCCAAAAGGCCCTACCACGTAACCCATTCACCCACATGGAAATGGAAATTACATGTTACACCCCCAATGTTCATAAAGCAAATGAACCCATGTCCGTCACACACAATGGTTGCAAATGAATGGGAAAACACCCAACATGACATGCATGAAACCAATGAGATGATACCACACAGTGAAGTATGAAAACAAAATTGTATTAAAAAAAAATTGAATGCAACTGAAATGAAACAAACTACAATGGCAATGAAAAAAAGAAAAGCTGCATGTCCGTCCAAAAAAATCAAAACTACAAATCCAAATCCAAAAAAAAGTTGTTCGAAGTCACATTAAAAATAAAATCAATCCAATGAAGAACTATGTACAAAACATCCAAGGGTCCATGAGCCCAACTGAACAAAGGAAACCTACAAAAAACCCTAACTAAAATGCAACTATATACAAAAAGTGGAGCGGTGTCCGTCGACTCCAAATCATAAGAAGAAACAAATGAAACCTAAAACTAAAGAACTATATACAAAGGCGGCGGGCAAGTCCAGCGGCTCACTCCGTGGTGTTCCGGGCCAGGGCATCATCAAACTCCTCGCCTATGTCCCGGAGGCGGTCCTGTTCCATGGCCCCGAGGGTCCGCAGGGACGATGCCATCTGCTCCTCCAACCCCCTGCGGATTGCCTTGAGGCACTCGGCCCGCCTCAGGGCCCTCCGCATGGAGTTCTCCGCCCTGACCATTGTGAGCCGCGCCTCTTCCGCCCGCCGCCGCTCCTCACCTATATGCTGGCCAAACCGCTGCCACACGGAAGACACTTCCCGTCCTGGGTCCTCCTGCCCTCCGGCCGATGCCTGCCTCTCCGATGTTGATATCCCCGAGCCATGATGCCTCCCACGTTGACTCCGCTGCTGCCTCCGACGCCACTGCCTCTGCCAGCACGACGGCATCCAGGCTGATGGAATCCACCGACGCCGTCGTGCACGTGCCCTGCCTGATGATGCCGGCACATCCTCCATCTGCTGGGGTACAGTTGCTGTGGTGTCCACCCCTGCTGGACCTCTGACTCCCGACTGTGGCAGGGATGGGATCCCCACCGAGCTGGCTGCATTGGTCAGGGCAGGTCCACAGGGGGCCCTGATGGCATCTGGGCTGGAAGACGGAAAGGAGAACGACTGGCGTATAGTCTCCACAGAGAAGGAGAGGGCTGCCAGATTTGCCGACACATGCAGGAAACCCCCGAACATGGACGATCCCAATTGGGCCACGTCGGCACGGTGCTCTTCGTGATGACGTGCGTGCTCCTCCTGGGAAGCACGCACGGCATCACGAATCACAGCCGTGCGCATCTCGATCCCAATCAGGACCTTCTCCATACGGCCAGGGGTCCCCTCGTCTGCAGGTGGAGGGGAGTCAGATGACATGGACATACCCGCTACCTGCTGACGGGCCTGGGACGGGGCATCCCTGCTGGTGCATGGTGGTGCACCCACAGGGTCAGGGACAGCGACATGCACAGGCCCCTCCACGGTGACCTGTGCTGCCTCCTGCCCCTGCCCCTGGACTGCACCACTTGCACCAGCAGGGATGCCCCCACCAGGCCCCATGTGCGCCTCAGTGGCGGCCTCCTCCTCCTCTGTGGAAACCACCAACCTGGATGGCTCCTCACCGTCTTCCGCCGTAGCAGGCCCCTGTGGGGGCTCACCCACCCCCTCCGCTGCAGTCGTGGGGGCATCCCCGCCGCCTTGCTCCACAGCGCCGTCTCCGCCCTCTTCTTCACTAGCCGCTGCTTAGAGGGAGACATAGAACACAAGCATCAGGGTACTGTACAATGGTCCCCTAGACAGGAATCAATAGCAGATGAGTGCCACTGTCAAAGTACACTTCCATCATGTCCCTCCACAACACATGTGTCAGTCCAGGCAAAAAACACAGTGACAGTCATGGTGCATGCCATGGACATTTCCATACATGTTCAATGGACTCTCGAAACATACAATGTAATGGAACTCACATGCATCATGGGTCATGCCTATCACATGCACACACTTCACCTCAGTCACATCCATCTGGCCCCGTACAGCCCAATCACAGTGGATACAAGGATGACTAGGCTGCTTCAGTGAATCTGTACATTGTCACAGACATGTGTCATGCATTCATGGCATCCACAAGTCACAGACACGCAGGTCAGGCACACAGACATGGACACCATATATGTACCTGGCATCAGCACCCATCCCTCACCCCCACCCATGTCCAGGAACAGAGACTGCCATGCTCTCATGTGTACAATCTGCATAGTGCTCCCCATGTCGCATTTAAACACATGCAACAACCGTACGGTTCACACATTACTGGTCGCACATGCATTACCATGATGTCCCTGCACACATACCTGCGTACATGGCCTATGTCACACATACAGGCAAGTATCAGACAACCAGCACACTGCAACATGCCCTGTCTCACACAGCAATGCTTGGCCACTTACCGCTCAACTCCAGATGGGTCTCCCTCTCAAGGAGCTGGGCGTGGAGCGCTGGGTGTAAACGTTCCAGGACCCCCATCTGGATGGAACTCATGCGGCCCCGGCCCCCCTCCACGAGGCGCCGGGCCTTCATGAGGGTCCTGGACCTCATGTCTTCCCAGCGCTTCTTGACCTTCTGGATGGTGCGGGTTGCCACCCCCTCCGCGTTGATGTCAACCACACAGTCGGCCCAGATCCTCTCCCGTCCTTCCTTGTTGGCGCGGGACGATCCGACGAAGGCATCATACTGCCCCAGGACTTGCTCCACCAGGACACCAACTTCGGTGGCAGTGAAGCTGGTGCCCCTCTGCCCCTCTGGCCGGGGGTTGCCACTGGTGCCAGATGTGGATGTGCCCGACATGGCAACCCCAGGGGCAGGAGTGGGTGGGCAACTGGGTCCTGGGGCTGGGCTGTGGAGCGATGTTATCTGAGTCGGGAGTCTTCTGTTCCAGCAGGGGTGGACACAGCAACTGGACCCCTGCAGATGGCTGATGTGCAGGCACCAAATGGCAGGGCACGGTGGCAGCAGGCAGGCAGGCAGGCAGCAGCAGATGGCACGTGGGAGGCTGCTCGGGGCACTGGGGGGCAGTAATTCGGCCTTCTGGGCAGGAGCGTGGTCTTCCGTGTGTTTTCGCGTGGCCAGCTTGATACGGAGTGATTTGGCACATGAAAATCCTGCACGTCAGCGTGAAAATCGAGGAAAGGCCCTTAGCGCGTAAGCGCGTCAGCACGCGTATGCGATTTCATTGGACCAAAGGCCCTTACAGCGTAAGCACGTCTGTGACGTTTTGCGCACGGGCGTTGCCCTGGCAGGGCTTGGAGATCCTGCATGCCTTTACACTGTTCTGTACGTGCTTTTCATGTGGTGCGTGTGTTTTCCATCCATCCGTTGGGGTTCACACGCTATTACTTCACAGCGGGTGTTGGCTACGCGTTCTTCTACACGCAAGGCAGACGGTGAGTGGTACCCCGCTCCCCCAGGCCCGATCGCGTGAGAAACTTCACGCGGACCCCTGAAATACACATAGCCCGCTCCCCCAGGCCCGATCGCGTGAAAAAGTTCACACGAACCCCTGAAATACACGTAGCCCGCTCCCCCAGGCCCGATCGCATGTGAAACTTCACGCGAACCCCTGAAATACACGTAGCCCACTCCCCCAGGCCCGATCGCGTGAGAAACTTCACGCGAACCCCTGATGGCCCGATCGCATGAAAAAGTTCACGCGAACCCCTGAAATACATATAGCCCTCTCCCCCAGGCCCGATCGCCTGAGAAACTTCACGCGAACCCCTGAAATACACGTAGCCCGCTCCCCCAGACCCGATCGCGTGAGAAACTTCACGCGAACCACTGAAATACACGTAGCCCGCTCCCCCAGGCCCGATCGCGTGAAAAAGTTCACGCGAACCCCTGAAATACACGTAGCCCGCTCGCACAGGCCCAATTGCTGTATGTTGCCACTTTTGTAATGCGCAGGGACGCTACCGCCTGCCTTCGTGTGGCGGACGTGTTTCGGCTTGTGCGTGTCTTTGGCTGTGCGTGGCTTTGCCCTATTCGATTCCATGAATACGTGTGGTTCGAGTGCGTGTGGGCGTTCCGTCTGCTTCCCTGCAGTACATCCCCAGTTACGCCCTTATTTTCGCGCATTGTTCCCCATTCCGTGCGTTACGCCCCGTGTCCCGCCCACTTTCTGGTGTATGCGCCGAGGTTGTGCGCTTTCACTGTGCGCGTCGCGCGCGCCTTTCGGGATGTTGCAGTGACTTGTGCGCCATGCACGGGTTTGGCGCACATCCCGGGGTGTACACGCTCAGGGACTTCCATGAATCGCACAATTGCGCCTGCTTACGCGTAGATTTTCGGCGCACGTTTGTTCCATGAATCGGCCCCTAAATGAATAAGAATGCTGTAGCTTAGGCAGTTGTTCCTGGCAGTTCCTGCAGGTTCATGGTTCCTGGAGCGACTGGCGTGGTGACAAGAAGGAGGAAGACTGGAGGGTCCTGCACTGCCCAGGGAAAAAGCCAGCAGCAGTGCAAAGCGTCGAATAAAAGAGGCGCTCCTTATAACCCAAACAGGTTCCGTTCCTCCTGGCTATCGGGTTCACTGCAGCAAGGCACAGCAAATTCGACCAGGAGAGGAAGGCCGGTGTTTGGTGTTTGGCGAGCTGGTTGGTCCCACCAAGCTCAAGAGAAGAAGATTCCTTGCAGATCTTCCCTGTCGTCGGAGTTTTGGGTGATTTGGACCTGCAGCAGGGCTTCACCGGGATATCCAGTATTTGCAGCGGTCGTCTTCCTTCAGCTCCTCATTGGTTCTCTCGTTCCAGTGGCGACTCTGCCTTCCAAGTCCCAGAGACCTGCTTTTAACCAGTTTTCCCGCATTCACACAGCCTGGCTGTCAATCACACAGCAGGGTGCTGTCCTGGAAGGACAGTCACCTAGCCAATCAAACTAGAGGCCTCAAACCCCTTCATCACATCCTGTCCACCCGGACAGTCAGGCGCCTAAGGAGGGCTTCTATGCAGAAGCCCGTCAAAGGACGGCGAACACAGGAACCAAACCTGGTTTGGCATGCAGAGTAAAACACGAGAAAGACCTTTACAAAAGGAAATGGTGAATAAACCTGACCAGAACTAACTAAAATTAAAAGGAGTCCAGCGGATTAGAGTTTGAGGCTACCACCATAGCCTCTAACAGTACCCAGGCTATTTTCATAGCTCGCAGAAGAATAAAAATGGTAGATACCACTGCCACCAGCCAAATCTTAGAGAAAGGGGAACAAAATAATGTTTCATGAGAATCAGACAAAAAGGGATTATTATTAACCCTTCCAGTACTCTATTGGAAGATAGGATGCACTGGGTCTGTAAGTTTAAAAAGACTAGTAAAGTCAATGGCAACTTTACATGTTCTGGGAGACAGTAGTTAGTCCCAGAAAGTTGAGTTTATCAGTGGGAAGTCTAAACAGACAACCCTGTGTCACTGCACTAAAGGTGCTGTGTGACACAAAGTAAAAAGATGATGCCTATGGAGTAGGTGAGACTCCATAGTCAATGGGCCCAAAATGTACAACACACAGCAAAACACATGTAAGAGTGGAGAAAAAAAGTCTCACACTCTTACCAGGTAAAAAAAGAAATCCTAGAAATCCAGCAAAGCTGCTGAGGGACTCAACAGGTAACGGAAATTAGCCATTCTGGAGAATTCTTCCTAACATCAGTTTACTGTGGAACTCCACGGGTAAGGCATCTGGGCTTGGCACTGTTCTGGATCGTGGTGCCCACTACGAGTGCCCACTTATATGCCTGTTTTGTTCATGTCTTGGCCTAAAGAAGTTCATGAGTTCTAGCACATGGCCATACCGCACTGCCCTCCCCTACTGACACCCTGCACTTGGTTGAGGTGGTCATTGGAAAAGGTAGCTGTCCTCCACATATAACAATCCAGAACACCTGGCCAGCAGATGAAAGAATGGAACTATTGTGCTTGCATTTTCACACAGACGTGGAGCTTGGCTGGTGGGTGTTGGCATGTGGGCAGGATCGCCCCTTGTGCCTCGGGATGTGCTTCTCTAGGAGTTTGGGGCAAGGTTATTATTATTATTACTATTAATATTATCAATATTAATAGTATTATTATTGATATTATAATACTAATTAATATTATTATTATTATGATATTTGTTGAGCACGGACCTAGCTTCGAGAAGCAACGGAGCACTTTACAGAGGTATACACCATTACAGGTACATAACGGAGCACTTTACAGAGGTGTACAACATTACAGATGCATAACAGAGCGCTTTTCATTGGTAACAACAGAGCAGATAAACAGTCGGGGATACGATACAGAACGGCACAGAAGAGGGGTAAAGCTGTAACGGGTGGCGGGGAGAAGAGGGGCGGTCAGCATCTAGCGAGTCAGGATGCGCGAGAAACGACGTGATAGCCTAGGTGTTGAGGAGGATAGACTCCTTGAAGAGGTAGTTCTTGAGTTATTGAGTTATTTTCTGAACTTAAGGATCATGGGGGTGAGTCTGATGCCGACGGGGAGATGTTTGTGATCCTCATTATGAGGTTGGCAGTAGTAGTACAATGTTATTTCAATGTATTAAAGAGAAACAGTAGTGCATCCCGTCTTTTAAAGGGAAAATACACTTGCATGGAGTCAGACTTTGTAATGAAATGCAGAGCAGGGTTTAAAATAACACTTCTCTACATTATTTACTCGTGGTCAGTAGCGACATGATCGTCTACTATGCACAAACCTTTTCCATCTTCGAAATAAAGGTGGAAATTGACCCTTTTTTCAAACAATTCATGTGGAGTTTCAGAATTCTGCATTCAATAGTGCCAACCCTGCAGATGTCCCATACCGCATGCACAAATGTGAAATATTGCTTGTGGTAATTATTTAAACACAAATCTGCAAACATCATAACGAGAGGTAATCTGAACATGTTTGGGTTGTATCTTTAAAACCAATACTGGCATGCTGTCATCCGAGTGTGCCATCCACTGCATCATGCTGCCCATGCAGATCTATTTTTGGTGTGGATGACTTCTTCATCCTCCTCAGTGATTGGTGGCCAGAAAACTTTGGGCCCCTACTGTGCAGAATACAACCCAGCATCACAGTTATCCCCACACACTCCTTTGATCCTTTAGGGCACCACCTCTATGATGTAGGCAATGGCATAGTTCATCCAGTTGCCCAAATGCACTGTTCTTGGGGCTTTCGATCATGACATATACTTCAACATTGATCGTACCATTGTAGCACATCCTGTTCTGGTTCATTGCTTGAATGTGGTTGAGTCTGCTGATGATGTATTTTTGACATGACTATGGGCGTCATTCCGAGGTGGGCGCAAAGGGATACCGGGCACCGTTAAGGACATCGGTGCCGGTAATCCCTTTGCACCCGATTCCGAGGTCCCTTAGCGGGTCCCACAATGGATGCCTGGTTTTACCAGGCACCCTTAGCAGGAGCCATAAGGGACCAGAGAGCTAATTAAGGTACCGCAAATTGTGGTACCGTTATTAGCTACTTCTCCATTCCCTATAAGGGCTCAAATGGGAATGGGGAATGGATTTTTCAATGGGGACTTACCGGTCCCTCCAGGGTCGGAATGGACGGCAAGTCCCCATTGAACCAGTTCGGACCCGGACCCGGTATGGGAGGTAGTCATGGCGCAAATAGCGCCAAGACTACCTCCATACTCGGAAAGAGGCCCTATTTGTTCCAGAACTGCAAGAAAAAACATAAATGGGCTACGGTAACCTGACATGTAACAATGTGAGGGCTCTGGTTGCTTGCCATCACATTTGCCAAATGTTGTGTTAACTGTGCCGTATCTGTTCCATATGCAAGGTCATACATTTTGTGGCAACAAGGGATGTGCAAAGTACAGATGTGGCATGCATACCTCTTCTCATGTGCGTCCGATGTGCGCACATTGATCCAAGGTGACTGTGGGGATGACTATCAGCAAATGTGGCCTGCCTTTAATAGTTTGGCATATGGGGGGAAATCTGCGGTATTCCAAAGAACTATGAATGATGAAATGCCAAGGAAGAGCAGAGGTAGAAGGTAGAATTTGATATTGTGGGCCCATTTGAGGTGCTGGGAAACGCCTACGTGCACAGATTCGTGCTGATTGATCATATATCCAAATGGGTAAATCAGAGTAGAGTCAATGGTGAATTCACAACTGAGATGTGACCAAATCCTTAAACAGTTTTGAGAAGGGTCGGCATACCTTTACATTACCAATGCTAGTGATGTCCAATTTATATCCAAATGATGGAATTCCTCGCAGAAAACAATGTAGCACACAAGTGCATGGCTTCATATCAAATTTCCATTAATGGCTAAGTTGGAAGGAAAAATAATTTCATGAAGGGGTGTGTGCTGCTGGCATTGGCAAGTGCTCTCAATTTGGAGGAGATATTGGCCGCAGACGTCACAGATTACAGTTTCACAACATAGTCTAGCACTGGAACTACCAGTCTAAAACCATCATGATTGTGTAAGAATGACAGCGTCAGGGTATATATGGAAAAAGTCCTACAGATTGTAAAAGATGCCCAAAGAAAGTATAATGATTACTATGACTGTGGAAATGCAGCGAGGAAGGGGGCCTGTGCAGTGGGCATGAGGTTAAGACCTGGAAGCCAGGTATGTCCGCAAGGCACAATGGTCTCTCTCAATTCAGGTGAACATAAGAGGCATACAAGTGGGCAGAAGTCTTTTACTAGGCTGATCTCCACACATGTTTCCAGAGACGGGTATTGTCCCAGACTTGACCTATGTTCAAAAGGGTCATGGCCAATACAAATGAAAAATCTCCAGTTTAGTAGATTGAGTTTGCTATTTTTCGCTTGTACGTAGCTCTTCCTTTCCATGTGTGACTCTGGGGTGTAAGTGCTTATAACTGCGTCTTCCAGTCCCTTCCAGGCCCTCCACCTACACTTCTCATAGTAATAGCATAGTACAACGACTCAGTACAAGGGGATACCCTTAAATTCCCTTATGTTTCATTATTCCTGTCTTGCTTCTAGTGATTGTGTTCCTTGGGTTGGAAGGGGAAAATTGGCCAGGGCACAGGGCACATTAACCTTTGTTCACATGGGAGTTCAGTCTGGTGTATCATAATTCTCTTACTGAAAAGAAAATCATGTTCTTGCTTCTGTAGAAAATACATTCTTTTCATTTGAATGCCATTTTTGGTCTAGCTACAGAGAAGCTTAGTTCCCTAATATAACTCTTGCAATAGTATGTAGAAAGTTCCTGCTGCCTATTAAGTGTTTCAGTATGGCGAAGGACTGCTTCACTTTGAAGGTTCTGATACGTCATCTGTATGTTTGTAAAACGAGTGTAACTGTTTTATGTGTTTTTAAAAAAAAAAGAATATGATATGATTAATACACAACCAGACATGCAAAACTACTCATTTCGGGGTGCTAAGAAAAGAAGGTAGGTTATGGGAGGATAGTGGAAGAAAAAGAAAAAAAAAAAACAGGGAGGATGATTAGTTACATTGATACAGGCATATCCAGGAATATAGCTTATTAGGTAACCTGGTGGTAGGTGTCAAAAGCTATTGAGTGCTAAGAGTCTATAGCTGCAGGTCAAGATCTTTGGTTCAAGAGTGTTGGGACTCTATTGGTAGAATGTGTGGGTCATTGGAAATTAATTTATTTTTAAGCCCAATAATAATAATAATAATAATAATATCATCAAGCCATAAATACACCAAACTATAATGATAATCTTCTCAGTGTAACTACGTGTTGCCTACTATCTGTGTTTGGTATACCTGTACCCACCAGAATACTGAGTGTTGACAAATAAATCCAGCCCAAGAGGCATGGGTTATGCGCCCATGTGTGGTTTACAAATGGAATCTGGCCCCCTGGGTTATGGTTCCATGCACTGTTTTGGCCCTACGTTCTGATCCCATGTTTCATTTAAAATGACAACTAAGGTCTAGCCCCTAACACCTGGGTTCTGCACCGATGTGTTCTGTAAAACTTGAAAATTGCCACAAAATCCTGGGGTTAGCTCCCATATTTTGTTTAAAAATGTAATCAGGCCGAAATGAAAATCTGCTGCATTGTATTTTCTGCCCGTTTGCCCACTAGAGCCACTACGGTGATTCTTTTTTTGAGCAACATTGCTTTTATTCAATGCCGACTCACTCTTTTTTATTTATTGTAGACGACCACTTTTTAAAACTATGTATCTGCGTACGCGCTAATGACATTTCAGTGAACGTGTAATGTGTATCTCATTTGCTATTTGTACTTGTTTCAAAGTTAAATCTGTCCTTTCTCTGTTTGTAAACGTTTTAGGGCGTTAATGACCAAACAAAATAATGCCGAGTGAAGTTGAAATTGAATCTAACCTCTAAAGCCTGGATGAATCTCTGTGTGTGACTCGTGAATGTAATCTGTCCCCTTTAGCTTGGAGTATGCGTTTATGTGTTGTTTAAAAATGAAGGTGGCAAAAAAAAAAAAAAAAAAAAATGAATGTGGCGTAAAAGGTCTGCGTTACATTCCCTTGTGTGGCTCCATGTTCAATGCTTCCATGTATTGTTTAAATATTGAATCAGGCCTCCAACAACTGTACTGTCCTCCCGTGTGTTGTTAACAATGGATTTGGGCCCTGAGGTTTGAACTCTGCTTTCATTTGTAGTTTAAAAACTGAATCTGACCTCGAAGCCCTGAATTATCCTCCCTTGTGTAGTTCCAACATTAAATCTCGACCCACAAACTTGGGAAGGCTCCCATGTGCTATTTAAAAATTAAATCTGACCTATAAAGGCCTGGGCTATACCTGTGTTATGCTGCAATGTGTTGTTTCAAAATTAAATGTGTCTGATAAGGCATAAACTATGCTTGTAAATCTTGTTTAACAATTACATTTGGGAAGGGGGGGCCTGGATTATACTTTCCTGTCATGTTCTTTTCTCCATCTATGGGGACCCGTATCCTTGCTCCCCTACTCCTTGATGACATGCAATGTAATTCAGATAGGGAGTCTTTCCAGTTACCACCACAGATGTGCCTGTAAATTATGTTCTTGAGGCTCCAAACCACTGTTTAAGTGAACTACCACTGAGCCACACTGACCGGATTACTACTGGACACCTCAGAATGTCTATTTCTCCACAGGATTCAATGAGGAGATGTTTTACCATTAATATGCCATCCTCCTACTACTAAAGCACAAACAAAGTCTAAAGCCCTGGTACTCTCAGACCATGCACAGAAAGCTATTAGGCAGTGAATCTGAACGGCCTACTCTTAATCTCACTTTACCTTTAAACCCCATTAATAACTTAAGTCAAATTAACCACATTCTTCCCCACATGTGATCACTCACCACTAAAAGGAGGGGGCCAACTGAAAATCCTCTCTAACGTGATCAAGTAATAAAAGGTTCCTTTTGAACATTTATCTGACATTTATGATCGGGATCCAAGCAAAACATGCTACACTTTCAAGTGTGTGAGTCTCTGGTTAGTATCTGCATGGAATTAATTACGGGTGTTGTAAAACTATAAATATATTGCTCTTAAAATGTACATAGTGTGTTTCCAGCCTTTACATCATATACAGGATACACAGAAGACAGTGATTCAACACAGGCAGCCAAAACTGTCTATTTTTATTTATATTGCTTCCAAGTAGTGTTTCTTATAAATCCCTAGATTGCTCAATTCTATATGTTTCTTTTAAAAGAATCCACCTATTGAATTGGTTAGTGTATACTTTTTTTGCACTCTGCTAAGAAATGATGCAATTTGTACCAAGCTCACTGCTAGTATTGTGTGTCTTGGGGATCAGGTCATCACATTTGAGCCTAAATAGTGTCAACCGGTTTCAGCGGATACAGCACACACTTTCCGCTTTCTTCAGGACATATGTTATGACAGTGCATCATGCTCACTAATTTTTTTTTTTGATTTCTTATCTTGGTCTGCGTTCTTTGGATTAGGGAGGGTGTCTCATGTTCACTAAATGGGATGTCTGATGTTTTTTTTCCACGTACCCTGAAAGGGAATACACATAAGGGGGCACCGTAAGTGTCTATCTCATACTATCTTGGGCATATTCATCATGACAGGTAAATATCCAGTTAAATTCTCACCAGTCTTCATCTGGTGCTTGAAAAGTTCTTATCTTTTGCAGTCTCGGCTAATTGTTATCTGGAAAATCAACCGGATCACCTGTCTGTCAATAGTCTGGATATTAATGTCTATTGGGATGGTGATACTCCATCAGTTTACAAGTTCACCCCATTGTCTATGAAACTGCAGGGCTCTTACCCATTCTTGATTGGAAAATCTGCAACTCCTTAGTGGGTTGTGTGTCTTCCTTTTCTGTGGTCATGTCATTCCTTTTCTAATCAGGGTCGCCTACAGTGGGAAATGATTCACAGTTACTAAGGCGTGCGCCCATCTTTTCATCACAGGAGTCTACAAATTATATTCTTCACAGACACACCCGTGTTTCTTATCTCATAATTGTCTCACGCGTCTTACTACTCTTGGGGTCGTGTGAATACTCTCCCAGTCCCTCTCTGTGATTTTAGCATTTCCTTTTGCATTCTGAAGTGTGTGTGCACACGCTTCCTTTATTGAGAGAGTTGCTTACCTGTTGCAGCGTTACTGTTCTGCGTCTTCTCAATCCACTGCAGTTACAAATACAAACCGCCATCTTGGGAGATAGTTCTTTTTATATATATGGTCACGTGATGTTCTTGTTAACGCTGCGTGATCCTCTATTTACTTTTAAATGTATGGTTTGTATTCCATACCGAAACTCTCGGTGTGTTTACTGTGTCTGTTAAGTGTATTCCTGATTAGTGGCAGTATGTCTAGGAAGGCTAACCTCTGAAGTTATTTGTATTTTCATGCGCCATTACTCGTGGCCCAGCATTCTGGGTAATGTAGTTTTGGTATTACCATGCCCCATTTTGTTTACTTTTTGGTGAAATGGTTAGGGAACATGGGAGGTTTTGTACCCCTCCTAAGTATTCCCAATCTCCCAGAGCCATTGATAACATTCATGACTGATCGAATACGTTTCAATAGCAATTTGTATGTTATAGCGATATATATATAGAAATCAACACTCGGCAGAGTCCAAGCTTCTATCATTTATGAAAGTACGTGATTCTTCCTCATTTTCGATTAAATGGTATGAGGTGTGCTTCCCTTCTCCCATATGTAACTGTTTCAAGGCCATCTCAAAAGATCCTAGCCCTTATGCTGCATGCAACCAAGAGTGCCTTATGGGTATTGTAGTCCTCTAATGCGCTCCAACAGATATTATGATGGCCCGATTGTGAATCTCTGACAGCTGTTTATAGCAGTGGTGTATGTGCGTGTTCGTCTATGTGTCCATTAACAAAAAGCAAATTTATATAAATGACTCTTGAGTTTTGTCCAGTTTGTTATATATATTGCTCTCTGTGTATGGTCACGTGATGCTGGATGGTATCATAATCTCTAAATATCCAGTGCTCTTGCATATGCTATCGTACTAAAATTCTCTGTCTTCTTCAAAAATAGAGCAATTCCATCTTTGCCTTTGTATGTACGTTTCTATGTACCTCTGATGATGTCTCCCGTGATGTGTGTAGTAAGTTGTTGCTATCCAGTCCTAGTGTATTCTATTTGTTAATTATCTTTCTCATGTGTCAGTTGTAATAACCTGAAGTGGCTATTATGTATATTTTCATATTTGGGTACGAGGGATAGATGATGTACATCCCAACCCAAAGCTATGGTAAGATAACCCACTCATGTCATATACAGCGAGCACACAATGGTTCTGATGTAGTGCCTTTGTAGTGTTGCTAGAGTTTGCCAACATATTTCCTCGTTGAGGCCTACTTGATGGCTTTTTAGTCTGTATATCCATAATTGTTCTCTTCTCAGGAGTAGGGCTCCGATGTTACCACCTCTCTTTGGGACCACTACCTTTTCTAGTAAAGTCCAGCTGATGTCGTTTGGTCCTAATGTTTGACCTATGCTCGCATGTTCTGATTCTTATGGCTCTCGTTCTCATCCCAATGTAAATCTTCTCACGCAGGCACTTGATAAGATATACTACATTAGCTGTTTTACAATTGGTTTTACAATTGGTGAGTGATCTTTGTTCCCACAGAGTTCTCCATACTATGTCGATGGTTGTGGTACATTTGGTAAATCGGACACAGTGTGTGTGTCCTGTAGCTTTTGGTAAATCCCACAGTGTAAACTGGTTTTCGCTTTCTGTGCTACTTTCCTTATAAGTATGTACCAGTACATCTCTGATGTTTTTTCTCCTTTTTATTGCAAAAAGTGGAGGGTCCAGATCTATATCTCCTACATTGAGGATGTGCCAAAGTTATCTCACTTCTTTATTTATATGCGATTAACCACCGGTGAGTGGCTAAAGACAGCCGTAATTTGATTCTCTCCCCTTGTCTTTTTCCCTTGTTGTGGCAGAGTTACTTCTGTAGGTATATTTCTCGATCTTTTTCTTGCATGTTTAATTGTTTTCTCTGGCTATTGTCTTTCCCTCAAATTCGGTGTCAGTCTTTCCGCTTGTGAAACATATTCTTGTCGAGCAGTGCAATTTCTTCTGAAGCAGAGAAATTGTCCAAAAGGCAGGTTCTCCTTGAGAGTTCTTTGGTGGAAACTATAAAATTCTAGAAGAGAATTCTTGTCTGTAGCTTTTTGCTATACAGTTGTTTCCACCTTAGAGCCATTCTAAAGTTGTTTAATACGCACTGTACCTGTATTTAAAGCTGCGCTGTGAAACTAGGCCTTTTGTCCCCTTCTAGGATTCTCATACTTAGGTGGTCTCTCTAAAGTTGTTTAATACGCACTGTACCTGTATTTAAAACTGCGCTGTGAAACTTGGCCTTTTGTCCCCTTCTAGGACTCTCATACTTAGGTATTCTCTCTAAAGTTGTTTAAAATGCACTGTACCTGTATTTAAAACTGTGCTGTGAAACTAGGCCTTTTGTCCCCTTCTAGGATTCTCATACTTAGATGGCCTCACCCCGGTTATTTTGAGCATTGAGCTCTTTAACCTTGAGGGTTTGTCTTCCTGCACTACTCGATTGCTACCCGCTATCTTGTCCGCCTGCTCTCTCTTGTGTCTTCCCCCTCCTTCCCCCCTGCCTCTACTCTCCCTACTTTATGGTGCTCTCTATCTCACCTATCTTCTCTAATTGCTTCTCTATTGACTAACCTGTTCTCCTCACTAAATCTGGTAGAAAAAGTTCAAAAAGGACATCCTGGTCTCTAATACAGGCCTCCCTATCGCTGACACCTACACTAGTGCCGCCTCCAAGGAAACTCTCACCGACATCCTCTTTGTCGTGCCTTCACCTGACCTATGAACCCTTCGTATGGGCTTTGTGCTCGCTCCTTTCTCCTCTTCTCCCATTAATTGGGGCACCCGTTGGGATGTTCTCTTGGCCTCCTTCCACTCCTCCAAGGTCATCATTAATGTTTACTCTAATGGGACCGTCCTGGTCCAAGGCCCTCAGGCCAACCTTCACCTCTTTGATAGACGCTTCTCACGCCTCATCAACTTCCTTTCTTCTCCTGCTGTCCCCCACTCCCCTTTCCTCGGCTACCTTGCCTTCTCCCTCCCTCTCTGCCCCCTCTCGGGCTCCTTCTACACCTCCACAGGGCGTACCCCTGATCTGTACCCCTCCCCGGAAGTCCTTCAAGGATGGCAACCTTCTCCACATTGCAACTCTCAACTCTCATCCTGCTGTCAAACATTCCTCTGACATCTGTCGCCTTCTCGAAGAACTTGACCTCGATGTCCTAGGTCTCACTGAGACCTGGTTCACGACCAGCTCTGTCACCAGCTTTGACATGCTTCTACCTGACGGCTATAAGATCCTCTCTGTGGCCAGGCCCACCCGCTCTGGTGGGGGTGTTGCCCTTATCTTCCCTGAGTGGATTGCTGCCTCTGTCACTCATACGCAGACCTACTCCTCTTTTGAATGCCTTGTCTGCCGGCTCGCTCTGTCTCCTAGCCATTCCCTTACCGTGGCTACTATCTATGCACCACCTGGTCAAATTTCCTCCTTCCTCTCCGAGTGGGTGGAACTCTCCTCCTCTCTCTTGGCCTCAACCAGTCAACTCCTCCTTCTTGGAGACTTCAACATCCACTTGGAAGCCTCCTGTCCCCCCTCGGAACACTTTTGTGACCTCTGCGACTCTCTTTCACTAATCATTCTACCCTCTGGCCCGACTCATTCTGCAGGGCACACTCTTGATGCTCTGATCTCCTATGACCTTCCCCTCTCTACACCCCTCTCCACTCCTCTCTCCTGAAGTGACCACTTTCTCCTACCCTACCACCTCACCCTCCCTACCCCTCAGACTAAGCCACCTTCATCACTGTCAACCAACTTTGCGGTCATCCGACCCATGAAGCGTGTGTCTGTTGAGGCTTTTGCCGCCACCTTCTCACCCCCTCATCCCCCTTTGGCTGACTCCCACCCTGACACAGCCCTCTCCATGCTCCACTCTGCTATAACTGATACTCTTGATATCCTTGCCCCTGTCATGAGAATCCGCCTGAATCCCAACGCCAAGTGTAACTCCTGGTATGACTCCGATCTCGTCACCCTTAAACGCAAGTGCAGTGTGGCGGAGAGGAAATGGTGTGTTTCATGTTCATCCTCTGACAAACTGGCCTTCCGCCTGCTGCAATGGCAATACCGGCTCTCCGCCCTCACCAACTAGAGAGCCCATATCCAAGCCTGGATCCCTGCAGCATCTAACAACTCGGCGGAACTCTTTAAAATCTGCAAGGAACTGGCCAACCCTGCTGCAGTCTCTACCTCTCCTGTCCCCTCCCAGGCCCTCTGCATGGCACTGGCTTCTCACTTCACTTCCAAAACTCAGGACATCCTGTCCTCGCTCTCCTCCTGTCAACTCCCTCCCTCTATCCCTTTCTCTTCCTCTGACCCCGCAGCTGCCACCCCCTCCCTCCCTCTCTTCCTTTCCACTTTTTTCTGCTGACGAAGTTTCTCGACAAGTCCAATCTATGAAAGTCTTGTCAAAACAGTTTCACCCCTGTTCCTCCAAAACTATCAAGGACCACATCGACTGGCTCCTGCCCTGGCTGATTCCTGCAATCACTCTTTCGCCACTGGAGTCTTCCCATCCCCTCTGAAGCACTCACTTGTGCACCTTCTTCTCAAGAAACCCTCTGCTGACCCCTCCTGCCCAGCTAACTATCGCCCAATCTCCATCACTCCCATCCTGGGCAAGCTCCTGGAGAAACTGGCCATCTCCCATCTGAATCTCCACACCAAATCTGTTGGTTGTCTTCACAACCATCAGTCTGGCTTCAGGGCTGCCAGAAGCATGGAAACTGCTCTCCTGAACATCCATGAAGACCTTCTCTCCAACCTTGACTCTAACACCCTGTGCGTCCTTATCTTGCTTGATCTCTCTTCTGCCTTTGACACTGTCAACCACGCCATCCTGCTCAACCGTCTCCGTAATAACCTGGGTATCACTGGACAGGCTCTGGCGTGGCTGACTTCTTTCCTCTCCGACCGACCCTCCCAGGTCCAACTTGGGTCCTTCCTCTCTGATATCTTTTTCTCTACCTGTGGCGTCCCCCAGGGTTCTAACCTCTCTCCTTGGCTGTTCAACCAATACCTGGCACTCCTTGCCCACCGCATCGCTGCTCTCTGCCCCAATTTTCAGTGCTATGCAGATGATACCAAGCTCATTTTCAGACTACCCTCGGCCTCCTCCTCTCCTTCCCACATCTCTGACTGTCTGTCTGCTATCCAGGAGTGGTGTGCAGCCAACAACCTCTGCCTTAATGCCAGTAAGACTGGGATTCTACTCATCGGCACCCCTTCTCCCTCCTTCCCTTCAGCCCTCTGGCCGGCCTCCCTTGGCCCTCTTCCTGCTCCCACCTGCATGGCTAAAAACCTCTGGGTCATCTTTGACTCCACACTCGCCTTCTCTCCTCACGTCACCGACGTCTCTAAGAAGTCACACTACCAGCTGCACCTCCTCAGAGGTATTCTTCCTCTCCTCTCCTTCCCCCAGAAGCTCACCGTCTCCAGAGCTCTGGTTCTCTCTAAGCTGGACTATTGCAACAGCCTCTATCTAAATATGCCTGCCTCTACTATCCGCCCTCTGCTACTTATCCAAAACAGGACTGCAAGACTTATCCTTGGCCTCAAGCCCAGGGATCGTATCTCTCCAGGACTGAAATCTCAGCAATGGCTCGCAGTAGCTGCAAGGATTAAGTTCAAAACCCTCTGCATTATCCACAAGGCCTTCTGGGGCCTGGGACCGCATTACCTTCAACTCTCTCTTCCTAAATACCTTCCTTCTCGGGCTCTTCGCTCATTTCCCACTGTAGGCAACCCTGATTAGAAAAGGAATGACATGACCAGAGAAAGGGAAGACACACAACCCACTAAGTTGCAGATTTTCCAATCAAGAATGGGTAAGAGCCCTGCCATTTCATAGACAATGGGTGAACTTGTAAACAGATGGAGTATCAACATCCCAATAGACATTAATATGCAGACTATTGACCTACAGGTGATCTGGCTGATTTTTTGGATAACAACCAGCTGAGGCTACAAGAGATAAGAACGTTTCAAGCACCAGATGAAGACTGGTGAGGATTTAACTGGACACTTACCTGTCATGATGAATATGCCCAAGATAGTATGAGATAGACACTCAAGGTGCCCCCTTATGTGTATTCCCTTTCAGGGTACGTGGAAAAAAACATACGACGTACCACTGAGTGAGCATGAGATGCCCTCCCTAATCCAAAGAACGGAGACCAAAACAAGAAATACAAGCATTGTCTTTTTTAGTGAATATGATGTACTAATGTCATAACATATGTCCTGAAGAAAGCGGAAAGTCTTTTCTGTATCCGCTGAAACTGGCTGACACTATTTAGGCTCTGATCCCCGTGACACACGATACTAGCAGTGAGCTTGGTAAAATTGCATAATTTTTCAGCAGAGTGCAAAAAAAGTAGACACTAACCAATCCAATAGGTGGATTCTTTTAACAGAAAATGTGCTCATATATAATTGAGCAATCTAGGGATTTATAAGACACACTACTTGGAAGGGATATAAATAAATATGGACAGTTACAACTTCTAAACAATGTGCACTATTTTTAGCATTCATTGAAAGTAGTGAGATAGGTTAGGGTGAGCTTCTTGTCTATCTTACACACTAGATAGGTGTCTAAACAACACTCTCTAGGGACAGTAGATGTGGCCGAGGGATAGTAGGATCCTCTTTTAGGGACATTTAGTCATTTGCAGGGACTATAGAATTAGGAACAACTTTGTAAAGTGTTTCTGTCTTTTTTGTGTTATATTGTAACGGGTTGAGACAGAACGAGCCAACCCTGCGACTCCAATTGTAATAGTATATCAACACAGGCAGCACCAGGGAGGGTCAGGGGAGGAATATCAAAATTTAAGATTACAAACATTCCAGTTACAGGCTTGGTACACCCATGAATCTGAACAGCCCCGAGTGCACTCAGCCACAATAACCAATCCCAGACCTTGCCCAATTACAATCCACAGGTGCAGCCCCTCGCTGAAAGTCAAACCCATGGGGATGAAGGAACACAGAATAAAAGCTCCTATACCAGTTGCTTATTGTGGGTTTTAGGTGCAAGAGAAACCTGGAAACTGGAGAGTAGTGGATTAATAGAGGCTGCGAAGAAAGTGGAAAGGTTGTAGCAGTAGAGAGCATTAGGAATTGGTGAGAGCTAAGAGGGTCAAGTAGGAGTTGGTTACATCAAAGGGTAGGAGAAGACATGTGGAGGTGGTAATAACAGAGGGAAGGACTTGACTGGAGAGGTTGGTTGTTAATAAGGATACAGTAACAAAAAGGATGAGAGGGAAAAATGATGTGTTGCTGAGACTGGAGGGAGTGGCAGTAGAGGTGTTAACATCAGAATGGTTGCAGGAGGAGGTGATCACATCAAAATATGGGAGCAGAAGTCAAGAGGAAGCTCAAACTCGGGTGCAGGAGGATGTGGTGAGACTGAGTGAGGAGGAGGTGATAACACCAGAGAAAGAAGTGACACAGAGACGGTAACAGCAAAGAGATTGAGAGAGAGAGAGAGAGAGAGAGAGAGAGAGAGAGAGAGAGAGAGAGAGAGAGAGAGAGTGCTATAGGCAAAAAGGAGGAAAGAACACAGTGGAGGATGGAAGTATGACATTAAGGGAATATATCCTAGAGAAAGCATGGCCGTGGGAGGTCAGCAATTACAGGCAGTAACAGAGGGCAGAGACACCAAGCTAGACCATTTGAAACCCAAAAGGTTCCTTGGAAATGGAAATACACCACCGACATGGGGCAAGATATTACCCCAGTCACTCTCCAATGCATGCAGGTTTTGGCTTGCCTGTTTGCCCTAGGCACATGGTGGGATGAAGAAACAGCTGGTATCAGGGAGATTATTTTGAGATCGGAGAGGTGGGAACAGAGAAACCAGTGGGAAGCAAGGCAGACCCCAGTGCCTCTCTTTAGCTCTACCTGCCTGATACATTCTCTAGCATTATTGCTTATGTGACCATAAACAAGAGTGTGTATTGAGGTAAGAGACCCTGGAAAGCCCACATCTAATTCAGGCCAAGAAGAAATGTTTGGGTCTCCCTAACACCTGCAATGCAAAGGTGAGATGACAAATGCCCTTTCACATATATGGATTGGGACACCTGCTTCAGAGACTGGGGTCATCTAGAGACCCAGATCCCATGGAAGAGAAACTGGCCAAGGGGAGGATCGCTCAGGGATGAAGACCTCATTTCACTTAGAAAAGAAACATTGTGACTATTGTTTTTCTTTTTTCATTTTTGGAACATCCCATGTTCATTTGTACTGTTCATGATTGTATTGTATGCCTTAATAAAGATAGTAAATAATAGCCTATGGTCTTGGCATCCTCTTTTTCCCAGGCAAACTCCAGGATAGTTAGTTGTTGAGTTTTATTAATAGCTTATCATTTTCAATCCATCAAATACAAGCAGTATACAACAGTGTTGGCATAATATAATATAGTAATAATAACAAGGAAAGGGTAACGTAAGTAATTCAATGAGTAATTCAATGAGAGATCTTGCAAAAGCAAACAAATCAAAACGTCTCATAGGTGTAAGTGATTTCAATCCGGCACACACCCAAGTCAAAGCCTAGGCTGTAATGCACAACTGAAATCCATATTTATTTTTGTCTAAAAGTTCTTTATTCTGAACGATATACCACTCATATCACGCCCCTCTCCTGGAACACCCCCCCCCCACCCTGGTCACACTGAACCAGGAATCAGGCTGGTTTGCAAAGTTAAAATATGTATTTACAATTTAATCACATATGTTTTAATGGGTGCACAATAATCACCAATGGGGTGATGTAACACAGAATAATCTCTTTAATACACAAGGAAAAATAGTGAGCAAAACGATTCAGCACAGAAATGATACTTTTGTGTGTGTGTGTTCAGATCAGATAGCACTGTGGTTAAAGGTTCCCTCTGCACACCCCTCAACCCCGCAATAGGCAATGTAAAGAGATAGGAGAAGAGAGCAGGTATTCAGGAAAGGCAAAATTCAAACAAAATAACAATTCCACTTTCCCCCAGCAAACACAAGAGAAAAACAGAATTGACTGTCAAGCTGTTAGAATGGCTTTTAAAGTTATCTTGAGAATGGACTGGACAAAAACACTCAATATGGTCTAAATTGCTGAAATTGTTATAATTCTTATGGGAGCCGCTTTGGATAGTTGCACACAAAAACAAGCAATGATGTAATACCAAGAAACAGTTTGAAATTTTAAAATTAAAGTTGGACGCAATCAAAAGCTTTTTTACACGTGTCAGAATTTCCCAAAAACGAAATTTGCGGCAAACTTTTCATTGCGTGATAATCGCAATAACGGGAGAACCGTAAGGATTCGGGATGCGGTTTTAGATGCGATTTAAAGCTGTTTTGTTTCTAGCACGAAAACGGAGGAAGTTATGGACGTTTTAGTGGAGTATGTTTTTTCAAGATAGGTGCAAGAATGGAAAACAGGAATGCGCTTTTAAAATGACAAATGGGATTTCTAACACTAGAGCATGACTATGAACAAAACAAATCCCCACAAGAACACAGCCACTTGATCAGAATGACCGTCTGCCCGGGACTCGCCTTCTTCAGATGAGAAAAGATCAGCGCAAAGATATTTTTAGCAATACTAGCACAGGAGGAGGATAGTAGGGATAGGATAGAGAGTTTAGACAATTCAAAAGTACTCCTAACAATGCAGGTTCTGAAGACTAGATAGGATGGGTTTAAGATAGGGATTGACTATGGACAGTACATATGCTAGTGACACAGTTCTATCTATAGATACTCACTAGATATGTTTTTAAACAGAACTGTCTGGATTCTGTTCTGTCAAGATTCTAGTCTGGGAAGGGAATCTGGTTCTGGGACAGACAGCTGGGCACATCGGATTGGATTGGGTTGACAATCAGCAAAGCGCTCTGGTCACAGCATGGCACAGGATTGGATCAGATCTGCAAGGCACTATGATCACAGCACGGCATAGGACTGGATTGGATCTGCCCTTTTTGGTTCTGATGATAATTCTTTTCAGCAGGCAAGTAGTAACAGCACAGCCCGGCTGTAGTATGATCGGAGATCAGTACGCCTCTTTCTCCATTGATAACATTCAAATCAAGGTCTCGAACCATGTTAAGACACTCGGAGTCTACCTTGACTCCGACCTGTCCATGGATAAACAGGTCAATGCTATCGCTGCTTCCTCAGCCTACTACTCCAAAGTCCTCAACGCAGCCAGGCCCTTCTTGGCCCGTCAAAACTGCCTCACGATTGCCAGGGCAATTATCGGGTCAAGACTTGACTACTGTAATGCCCTTCTCGTGGGGACATCCAGCAAAAACCTGGCCAAATTGCAGCTAGCCCAGAACAATGCGCTAAGGGCAGCCACCGGCACCTCCAGAAGAAACCATATCTCCGAAATCAGAAGGCAAGCACACTGGCTCCCTGTCAAAGAGAGAATTGTTTTTAAAACTCTTGCTCTCACACACAAATGCCTTCACGAACTTGCCCCTCCTTACCTGACCAACAGAATTACTAGGCACACCGCCACAAGACCTCTCAGGTCCCCTTATGCCAACACAATCGTCACGCCTATTACTCGGAAAGTGCACGCTGGTGGCTCCAGCTTCCCCACCCTAGCAGCCACGCACTGGAACGCTCTGCCACCTCACCTAAGACTCATTCAATCCCACCTAGCCTTCCGTAAGGCTATCAAAACCAGACTCTTTGTTTAACCTGAACCTGTATCTTCCACTGCATATATGCCTACCAATCTGTAACTAAGAGCCCTCCTGGCACCTGTCTGTAATCTTAAGTCTGCGTATCCTCTGTAACAGCGCCTCGATGCCTTACGGGCTGCAAGTGCGCTTAACAAATGCAAATAAATAAATAAATAAATAAATGCTTCCCCTTAGGTTTATGGGGTTGGTTCTTGTTCTGGAAATTGAGGCCTAGCTGAAAATGGTTCAGCTATGCAATGGGTTCTGCTTTGCCAAGTTTCTGGAGTCTGGAGCAAGGAAGATGAAAAGTTCTGCAGCAGGGTGCTCTGCCAGCATTCGGATATTGGGTTAATCTGTCTGTCTTTTTCTGCCCTCTGCTGTCTCTATTTATGCTATGATAAAGGGGGTGTGTGTGTTGCTTTAGCCTAAGCTTGCCCCTTTGACAGGGATTGGTCAGAATCTCCTCTCTGCCTTGATAGGAGGAGAGAAACAGGGGTCACCTTTATGGTGTGGTTTTATGAGGCTTAGAGTCCATCCCTAGCCTCTTGAACACAGAATATACTTTTGTCACAATACATATGTACACATGTGCAACCTCTGTAACAACCACATATACAGATTATATATTTTGTACAGCAGCTACTCCTCCAAACCCCGTAGCTGTGGGATCTTGTGTCTGCTTTTCACAGAATTTTGCCCTTTTCATCCGGAACGCAATGTCCAATTTATCAGCACATTTCTACAAGTGTGCGCGTATAACATGGGTATAAGTGTCTAAATTTTCATACTTTTAACAGAAATACATTTGGTGTAAAATGACATTTTCTGCTGTTTCCTTCCAAATAATGTCACACGATTTTGCCGCCTCTTGAAATGTGCAGCCAAAATTTAGATTTACAATTCTGTCATTTTTGTGTTTTTGGCAAGTTATATGTATTTAAACAACATGTTCTTTGTGAATGTTCAGCCACAGATGGCTGTTTGGGTCCGCCTCTTTTTCACTCCCTTCAGTCCAGAAGCATCTCCTCGCTGTTGGATCTTGGCAGAGTCCATTTATGACGGTCCTCACACCTAGTCTTTCCTGCTTTGCAGCTGTTCATAATTTCCTTCCCCACTGCAGACCAGGTTCTTCCCCCACCCTATGATTATCGCTTTGGTGTGATTTCCTGGTGGAGGGAGCTGGAGGGAGAGGCCTTGCCTCTGTGAGGAAAGCTGTTATTCTGGTTTGGTAGCTTTAGCGAGCTTATTTTAACTGTTAATTCAGTTGAATTTTCCCTTAACATACAACACACTTGTGGGATCACATCACTGCTAAATACTTATTCAAGATGTTATACCATGGAATCAAAACAATTACCAGATGGGTTACTCTCAATAACAAGCCTCTTAGATTGCAAACATTTGATTTTAGTTTATACATGTTAAGGTTTAATCCTGCATGCCCCTGACAGCTGTCATTCAGGCGGCCCAGTTTAGTGTCGCACTATGGAGTGAGCCGCGCCAGTCCATTCGTAGGCAGCGCACCCGTGAGGTAAGCAGCTAGTGGACGTGGCCCCCTGCTAGCATCACCTTTGTGCTCCTCTACACTCAACCTAGCACCCCCCCTATCCTTACCTTAGGGGACGTCCTCACGGGCGCTCCACTCATGGACCCTACTAATATCCTCTTGATGTGCTTTTCACCCACAGCACTGCGCCTATCCATTTGGGCGCTCAGGGCTCCTGACCTCATCTATGTTTCCTCATCACATGGCGTGCCATCTTCCGTAGGCTTTACTCCATGGGCACGCTGGATGCCTACCTACTGGCCGCACCTTAACTGCATCCTGTTCAGTTCTCCTATATGATCAGAACATATAGGTAAGCACTCCATCTTCTGTCATTTTTCGCTATTGAAATTATCACAGTGCTGTTTAGTATTTTGCAAACATTGACAGGGGGATCCTGTTTCCCCCTCCCCTTTCTTACTTTTGGTTACAGCTACTTCCAGGAAGAGATGCCCGCCACCTGGTTTCTTTAACTCATGTTGCATCTACCTCTTCACTGATGCTCGTACTAGGATTCAGCAGAACACATCACTACTGAGTTTCCTCCCCTCTGCCCCTGGACACAAGCTCAAGATTGGCTTGCTTATCTGTTTTTAAGTTTACAATGTATTGCTTTTAACCACACAGGTCTGTGCATTTGACACTACCTGTGACACCCTTGCACTTTGTGCTAAGTCTAAAACTCCCTCACCTTGTGTTTCCCACCCATAGGGAGACACAATCCTTTGGCCCAGAAGAAGGCACCAGATCCTGGAAGCCGAAACGTCCATGGGTCCAGCTTTAATCGTGTTGGCCCCAAGTACACCTTTGGGAATTTTTTCTGTTCCCGACATAGACCAAGGATTGGTCACCTATAGCTAATAGACTAATATCCAGATACATATAGATTTTGCCCTGATTATATAAGGACAAGTACCTTCTATATGCTTGCGCTTGCACTAAAGAAAAGCGCCCATTAGACATGTTCTTGCTTTACTACAGTCTATCACCATACTTCACTGCATTTAACTTTTTGTAAATTAATTTTATGTTTTCTTTTGCATTTAATCGTTTGTTTTATCTATTTTGCATTTATACTCATCAGTTTACAACTAATGTGATGTTTTGATGGAATATATATATATGTGAACGACCTATACTTCTGTAAACTTTTCGCTGCAGAAGGTTTTTTAGGGCTTTTGTTCCTAGAAAATGTTACTTGATTGCTCTTCTAAGCATCCAATTTCTTTTACCTTGATTAAACACTGGTGAATATATTTGTTGTAATAAACTTACACCATGTACACATTTTGTGTCTACATGTACGAATTAATGTGCTTTGAACCCATTTCCCTGTTGGGATCCTTTAGACTTTTACACAAGTTCAGAATAGTGGTGACCTTTGCAAACACCAACTAATACCCTTGTGTTTTGAATAATGGCAAACAGCATTAAAAATATGCATTAATTATCGTCAGGCGGCTACCCCTGTATGTGATATATTCAGGCGGCCCAGGGTACTGCACCCAGATTTTGACCGATCCACAGACAGGCCACTTTTGCTGTGGAAATCCCTTGATACTTTCAGCTTTTCAGGACATTGTATGTTCACAATGATTTCTTTTACTAAGTGAATTGTAGCACGCAGCAAGAATTTTGGATGTTTGAGGGTGTTTTATACCGACATTCTGCAATTTTCAGCAACAAAGAAAAAAAGGATTTAAAGCAAGATTTTGGCGTTTCATTTAGCAAAGCACTGCTTTTCCTTCTGTACTCCATCTCACAAGTTGTGGAGCCCAGTGCCATGTTTCAGGAGTGAGATCCCTGTTCCACCACTGACAACATGCATGGCAGATTGGGCAGCCATCTTTTTGTGCTTTGCAAAGCACAATTTTCAGAGGTTTTGTCGTGCACAAGGATTTTGCAGCCATTTTGATGTTTCTGGCACCATCAGAACACAGTGATGCCGCATGGCAGAGCAGAAGTGGGTTAAGACATCTCACATAGTGTTGTAATAATACAGAATATCCCAACCCCACTTTACACACTTGTCCCCGAACACAACAATACACAGCACACAACACAAGGAAAGACAGGACTAACAACATGAGCAAACACAAGGTGCAAAAAGGGACAAGGGTGAGCCAAACCAGCAGATCATTTTACATACACACATTATAAATTTCCATAACAATAACATTTTAAGCATATAAGTCATTGGAAATACCCCAAATTAATTGATAGTCTTCAGTCAAATTATGTTTAGCATATGAAACATTTTCCCTAGCAGGCAATAGTGTTTTAAAGGTGTAAAAACAGACAACCTCTATAGGCAAAGATAACTGTAGTAAATAGAATGACGAAATAAACTAGCTCATTCTTGGGGAACTTAGATATTTATTTGGCTGTTTATTTATTTAATATTTATTTATATAGCAACTGCTGCAAAACAAGTCATTTTGTAGCACTCCTAGAAGGACGGGGATGAAGGGCCAAGACAGACAGTGATGCGAAAGCAAGTAACTGATCATTCATAGGCCTTGGTACATTCTGCTCAGGATAACTGAAAAGGCAGAATGGAGGCGGATATAATACATCGAGTTCCAAAGCTCTAGAGATGAGCACGGAGAAAAGAGCTAAATAATAAATCATCATTAAACATATCATGGCATTCCTAGCGACACATGGATTTGAGCCAAAAGCCATCCTAGATAGTTTACAGTAAAGTCCTGTAGCCTGCAATGTGGGCGCATTGCAAGAGTAGGGAGCAGTCCCCAGTGAAGTGTTAAGCTAGAGGAAAGGCTTGTTTGAACAGCAGGTTTTGAGGATTTTCTAAAGATCAAAAGGCGGTCCTGTAAGTCAGATGAAAATGAATTCCAAGTCAGGTAGCTCCCGCACTTATTGAGCAGTTTCCGATGTGTGCAAGGTGTCTGGGCAAACAAGCTTGAACCCACTTTTCTTGTCACGAATAGGAAGATATATTACTGCGCCAGTATGATACACTAGGATTGCTGCGGGTGGTTGTGCAATGAATTACCCTATGCCCCAAGGATCCTTAGTAAGACATGATTAAGTAAGTCACATCACACTGCACATTCATGGATAGTCTGCAATCTATTCCAAAGCCTTTCGACCACCCGGTCTTCCTCTAGGCTGAACCAATAAACGCTGGAAACACCCAAACACTAAAACGCATGGATAGACACAATCTGCAGAGAACTGAAGTTTTAGGACCAACAGTGCATAGAATTGAATAATAGCAACAACTTTCAGATGTGCTTCTTTGTGAAAGGGTGGACACAGCTTTTTGTCAGACTAGAATCTTACCATTCTGGAAGGGAAGTTTATTTTGATGTAGGTAGCAAGGTGCCTCGGGCCCTTGCTGCAGAGAGCTTTCATGGATGATACAAAGTGGTCCATATTCTCACAAATGAATGCAAATTAAAAAAGTACAAAGGGTGCCCTTTTTCATTTGCATTCATTCACACCTTATTCTAAAAAGTGATGTCCAGATTTAATGGGTGGCTGGACAGCAGCTCAATAGATACGCTGCTCAGGCCCCTTGCATACATTAGTGCCAGGAGCGCACACCCAAAACTAATGTTTGACTGGCTCCTGAAGGTTGCTGGCAAACTATAGGGCTGCAGAAAATAGACCTAGGCTAAATTGACTTTGCTGTGGGCCGCACACCCGTGTTTCCCACTAGGGGTTAATTAATTTTCATGGTTTCTTTAAATCATGATTTGAAAGCTGTAAATCATTTTTCAAAACTGCATCTTAATCTTAATCTTTGGTTATTTTTCACCAGATTATGCATTTCGGATACAATCCTTCGTCAGGGCCTAGTCTTATCTTAATTTTACACTGCACATCGTATGCACCACAATTACACATTTCGTGACATGAAACATTATTTAAACACAGGGTACCCAAATTGAGAGAACACGTAATAGAGAAGTCACATATAAAGAAACAAAAACAAAAATAAGAACACAAAACCAATTGAAATTCATCATGCATTATTCTCTCAAGCATCACACATTGATTAATAGCGACATTGATTAATAGGCTGCTATAGATTGTTAAATAGTGATTTGAGTATCTTGTGTGATACATGATGTCTATTCGCTGCACCTGATGTATCTATTAGGTTATTTGCACACCTGTATTTATGTGCCTATGTATCATTATACTACCACCCATGACACGAGGCAGTGCGTCTGACCTGTCTGCAGGGTGAATCTCTGCTTGCTACACGGTGCGGAGCACTCGCAATCTCTCCTATGAACGAATAGATAGTAAGAACTATGTAAGTTCACGTTGCATATTACTTGTCAGAATAGCTGTTCATGGTGGAAATTCAAAGATCTTACCTTCAATCGAGGATCGCTACATGTCAGAAGCACTCGTACCGCGGACTGAAGGTTCAGCTGCGAGTGTCTTTGTGTTCTAATAGCTTCCGTTGTCTAGGCAACATTAGCTGAACAAGATGGCTGAACGCTTAGATTTGTGTCGGCCATCTTGGAACGGGCAATTAATGTCAACTAATTGTTCCAAAAGGATGTATGAAACAATCAAATTATAACCTAATCTCTAATATAGACCGTATTTATGTCTCGCTACAGTTCTGTTCGTCTCAGCATGTGTGATTGTACTGATCCGAAATCGCGATGTAAATTATGTAGCTATGAGACGGTTTAGACTCTTGTCAGCAAATTCAAAGGAATCTATATATCTTAAAGCATCAGTGAGGATCAGGAAGATGATCAAACTAGCTAATCTGAGTTCTGCCAGGACTACATGTAACAAATCCTATGGAGCATTATAACGTTAACTCTTTATTGATCCTATTGCGTGACATTGCCACAGCAACAATCTAACGAGGTGTGTGTGTTCTGCAGCAAGAACGTTAGAACTAAAGGCTACAGCTCTGTAGTGCTATATGTTAACCTAAATAATATTGAACTAAATAATCTGAATTAAATGCACAAGATTCTTCATAGGGCCTCATTCCGAGTACAGCGCTAACCAATGGCGCTATTAACGCCTTGGTTGACGCCGTACCCGGACCGGCAGCGCCTTGGTGGATGGCGGAATTACCGCCCCATTCCAAGGGTGGCGGGGCGGTAATTCCCCAATCCCCATTTACCCTTCCCCATTCCCATTTTTGCCCCATAGGGCATAATGGGAGTGGGGAAGGCGTTAATTACGCCACCGTAAATTACGGTGGCGTAATTAACATCAAGGTCCCTTAGCGCCATGGTTTTTAACACCTGCTAAAAGCAGGTGTTAAAACCTCCATGGCGCAAAGGGAACTCGGAGTATGGCGGTAAGGGATTACCGCCACCGCTCTCGTTAGCGGTGGCCGCTATCCCTTACCGCCATACTCGGAATGAGGCCCATAGTGTTGTAAGCGATTTCAATCCGGCACACACCCAAGTTCCGCCCAATGCGCAATTGAAACCCTTATTTAGACTCGGCGCATCTATACGACTGAACATGGGGATTGGGCCCCTTCACTTTATTTGAGACAACTTACTGATTTAACAGAATCTTAATGCTTAACACTTGACCTACATTTTCTACATACATGTCCTGAACATCTAAACTTGAATCATACGGTGGCCCTTTGTACTACCAGCCACCAATCTACCATTTTGTTCTCCTACTCACCTGGACACATGCCTTGATAATGACCTGGAAGGTCAAAACATGTGTCGGCTGTTGTTTTGAATAACAAATGTTTCAACTAATATAAAGACCACACTTATCATACCACATGAACTGATGTGAATGAATATTTATTTTAGAATGATCAATCTTTGGATTTGCGCATTGGATCTACCTTCAATCTCTATACTCTGACTGGTAACGTCTAGGGGGGAAAAAGTATAAGGGTGCCAATGCAGCAGATCCCATTTGTATTAATTACTTTACCATCTAACCGTCAGCAGTATCAACAAGCACACTGTCCCCTTACGACCCCTAGATCTTTATACACCTTATTTATGCTTATTTCACACCCTTCTCCTGAGACCCACCCCGGTCACACTGAACCAGGAATCAGACTAGTTTGCAAAGGTAAATATGTATTTATGTATTTAAAATGTAATCACAATATATTTTAATAGGTAAACAACAATCACCAATGGGGTGACAGAACACTGAATAATATATTTATTATTACACTATGAATACACTATGCATCAAATAAAGAGCACAAAAGCAAATGCAGCACAGAAAATAATACTTTTCTGTTGGTTGGGTATAGATGGCACTATGGTTAGAGGTTCCCCCTGCAACACCCCTTAACCCCCCAATAGGCAATTAAATAGATGTGAGGAGAGAGCAGGTATTCAGGAATAGCACAAATCAAACAGAATATCAGTCCCACCTTTCCCCTTCAAACACAAGAGAAAAACGGAGTTGGCTTTTCAGCTGTCAACATGACTTTTACATTGTCTTTGGAATTGACTGAGCAAAAACACCAACAGGGTAATTCATGGAATAAATGTGTGCCGAAAAGGGGAGCGCAAGCATGAAAATCACAGCGCACGCGTGCCAAAGCTGTGCACGCAGCCGTTCATCGATTCATGGAATGCGCTGCGCTAGTAAAACCTGGGATGTGCGCCAAATCCATGGTTGGCGCACGCGGGCGCACACGTCACTAAACGGCGTGCGCTACATGCACAGGGAAAGTGCACATTGTGTAGCGCACACAGGAAAAGTGGGCGGAACACGGGGCGTAACACACGGAATGGGGAACAACGTGTGAAAATGTTGGCGTTACGGGGGAAGTACAGGAGGTAAATGCTTGCAAAGCCCACACGCATGCTAACAACACATATTCATGGAATTGAACAGGGGAAAGCTGTGCGCCAAAAAAGACGTGCTAATCCGGAAACACGTACGCCAGCAGGAAGCAGGCGTAAACGGCCCCGTGCAGCATGAAAGTGCACGCAAACAATAAACAAGCTCAGACGCTTCGATGAATATACCGTTCCTCACAGCAGTGGTCGTGCGACACCGCAGGAGGAGGATAGCCAGGCCCCGCATTTTTTTACCCAGGACCAGCCTTTTTGGGATGCCTGATGACCAGGTGATTGGGAGGTACAGGTTTCCACTACACATGATCCTAGAACTGGTCAGGGAGTGGGAGGATGACCTCACATCACCCACCCTGTGCTCCCAAGCACTGAGCCCCTTGGAAAGGGTCCAGTCATGATAGTTTCATATTCAGAATGTCACCCCTAAACCGGGACCTGGCAGCTGGGCGTCATGGTGACACATGGCTAATTGGCGAGTATAAAAGTCTCTGCACATGCATGCATGTCAGAGACTGAGAAATGTGAAAACCCCACTAATGACAACCATTATCACCTCCCCAGGGGACAGTGCCTACCCTCTGAGCACCTACATTATGACGCCAATTCGGAAGCCACCACACCACCCGAGGTAAGATTCAACACAGCCCATATTGCAACCCGGGGCATAGTGGAGCACACATTCGGAGTGCTCAAGTCGCGCTTTCGCTCCCTTGACCGCTCTGGTGGACAGCTGCTATTTGCGCCCCCAGTAGTGTGCAGATCATAGTGGCAGCATGTGTCCTGCACAACGTTGCAACCCGGCGGGGCATGGCGGTGGACATGGTGGTGCCCCCACATCCCCAACCACATGCACAGGCCGCCGTGGAGGTGCCTGTGTGTAATCCTGTCCCTGATCCTGTGACTGCATCATCCCGCACCAGCAGGGATGCCTAGGTCCAGACCCGTTCTCAGGGAAGGGATGAGCGCACAACAACTGGCCTTCCACTCCCTGTGGACGTGGCAATCCGGGACTGTGTTGAGCCTGTCCTGGCTGGCTGACGCTGCGTCAACGGGGCATGCGAGATGACCTGCAGTGTTTTCGTGTAGACTCTGCACGTCATCTTGGATGCCTCTTTGACCGCGTCGACCTACTAGGACAGGTCACCAGTGCTGGATTCCTCCATGTGCTGGACCTTCTACCGACCCCCTCCTCACCTGAACCCCCAATGTGCCAATCATCCTCCATGCCATCTTTTGGCCCATGTATCACCTGAGTACCCTGTGGAGCTGCCTCTGACCCAGCGGCCAGGCTTGTGGAGGACACATCCCTGCCACAGTCGGGAGTCGGAGGTCCAGCAGGGGTGGCCACACCAACAACTGCACCCCAGCAGGAGGAGGACATGCAGGCATCAAGAGGCAGGGCACAGGCACAGCAGCAGCAGGCTCAAGGTGGGAGTGATGATGACTCGAGGCCATCAACATCAGAGGGCCAGGCATCAGCTGGAGGGCAGGAGGACCCTGGATTGGGAGTGTCTTCCATGTGGCAACGTTTGGTCCAGCAAATAGATGCGAAGAGGCGGCAGGCAGAAGAGGCACGGCTCACTATGGTCAGGGCGGAGAACTCCATGCGCAGAGCACTGAGGCAGGCTGAGTTCCTCAAGGAAATTCGCAGGGAGTTAGAGGTGGACATGGCTACATCCCTTCGAAACCTCTGGGCCATGTAGCAGGCCCGCCTCCAGGACGTGGAACTGAAGTTCGATGATGCCTTGGCCCGGGAAATCAACAAGTGAGCCGTGGGACTTGCCCACCGCCATTGTATATAGTTAATTAGTGTTAGGTTTCCTTTTTGTTTTTATTTATTTTGGGGCGCTTGGACAATGCCCCAAATTTTTGTATATAGTTGTTCATTAGGTAGGGTTTTTTGTAGGTTTCCTTTCAATGGTTGGGCTCATGGACCCTGGATTTTTACTTTTTTATATTGTTCTACACTGGATTTCACTTCTTTTTTTCTTTTCTTTTTTCCATGGATCAATGGTTTTGTCTTATTTTTTCACTTTGGATTTGTTTTGACGGACAGACTCTTTGGACCCATGTGCTTTTGGATTGATTTAGATTCCGCTTTCACACATTTTCATTTTATATTTTGGACATGCAGCTTTTTCTTTATTATTTCCGTTATTGTGTGTTTCATTTCATTCCCTTGCTTTTGTGTTTAATACATTTTTATTTCATACTTCAAAGTGTGGTATTTTCTCTTTGTTTTCATGCATGTCACGATGTGTGTTTTCTCAGTCACTTGCACCCATTGTGTGTGTGTGTGAGGGACATGTGTTGATGTGCATACTTGCCATTTGGGATGTATCATGTGATGGGGATTTTAATGTGGGGTGATGTAATACTTGGTTGTGTGTTTGGACTGGGATGGCGTGGTGTGTGATATGGGTGGCCATAAGGGCCATGATTGGGGATCGTGATGATGTGTCGGAGGGGACATGAGTCGGGGGCCTGCTGGCAGGTGCCTGTCACTGCTGGGTGGGTGAATGGGTGGGGGGACATGACTCGGGGTCTGCTGGCAGGTGCCTGTCACTGCTGGATGGGTGGGGGTGCTGGGGGACATGTCTCGCTGCCCACTTGTGCATGGTGACATGTGGGCTGGCTGGGGGGCATGGCAGGGTGGATGGGCTGCCTGTGGGGCATGGCCAGGGGTGCAGGGTAGTCCCCTGTGTTGTGGGCTGCCTGCAGGGCCTGGGGAGGGGGGAGAGGGCACACCTGGGAGGACACACACTTCCAATTCGCGTTGGGGAACCCCAGGAATACACGTACCCCGCTAGCCCAGCAGAATTGCCTGTGTAACTCCCCGCACACCCCTCAGAATACACGTACACTGCTCGCCCAGTGAAATTGCACGTGAAACTCCCCGCACACCCCCCAGAATACACGTACCCCGCTCGCACAAGGCCTATCGCGTGTAAAACTTCCCGTGCACCCCCAGAATACACATACCCTGCTCGCACAAGGCCTATCGCATGTAAAATTTCCCACGCACCACTAAAATACACGTACCCCACACGCACAAGGCCTATCGCGTGTAAGAAGAGTTCTCGTGCACCCCCAGAATACACGTGCCCCGCTCTCACAAGGCCTATTGCGTGTAAGACTTCCTGCGGACCCCCAGAATACACGTACCCTGCTCGCACAGGCATATTGCGTGTAAAACTTCCCGCGCACCCCAAGAATACACGTACCCTGCTTGCACAAGGCCTATCGCGTGTGAAACTCCCTGCACAGCCCCCAAATACACTGTGCCAGCCCTCTGAACTGGTGCAGGGTTAGCGCGGCCCTTTGCGCTGCATTGGGCATTTCAATGCCTTATCCTTGCGCAAGGGGCGTTCTTGGGCGCGTAACTGGCGCTGTGGGATGTTCTCTGCGCCAGCGCTCAAAATGGCTTTGATATTCCATGAATACGCGGTGCGCCAGAATGCTGTTTAGCACAGACGGCTGGCGCACGCTGGCGCACGCTACCTCTCTACGCTGCTCATGTGCGCTGCCTCTGCACTGAAATCTATGAATTTCCCTGAAAATTTGATCAAAAATACTTAAATGGTTAGAAATTCCTATGGGAGCCACTTTGAACAGTTGCACACAATCACAAACAATGGTTTAGTCAAAATAAAACAATTGAAATCTCAAAGTCCAAGTTGGAAGCAGTTTAAAGCTAATTCACATGTGTAAAAACCTTTCATAATTGTAATTCGCGGCAAACTTTTCCTTGCGCGGTATTCGCTATAACGGGAGAATCGCACAGTTTTGCAATGCGGTTTTGGGTTCTATGGATAGCTGAGGGTGGTAGATACAAGTAGGAGTTGAAATTTCATTTCTATCAAACTGCAGGAGTGATAGAGGTTTTAGTAAGAGTCATTTTTGCAAATAGGCGAGGGAATAAAAAACAGAAATGCACTTTGAAAAGACAGATGGGTTGATTACAATAGATTATGACTATGAAAAAGAGAATGCAACAGAAGGATCTTACAGTCACGTGATCAGCGTAATCCGCCTGTTGTGGATACCCTACTTCTTCAGGTGAGAAAATCATTGCAATAATAGTTCTAGCAAGACGATGGTTCTGAATTAGAAATGGGATGGGTTTAAAATAGGGATCATTTAATGCAAATATATTATGGGTCACTGTTCTTCCTATTAATACTCACAGTATAATGTATTAATTGGACCGTCAGTTCTGGTCATGGTTTGGGCAGGCCCACCATCAAACAGGCACCTCTGAAGGGATTTGGTTCAGCGGGGCGGTTCAGGTCAAGTTAGGGACCGTACCTCAGACTGGATTTGGAAAGGCCCCTTCTGGTGACTGGATGCCGAAGATAGCCAGATACAAGTTTTCAGTGGGCAAGCCTAGTGGTAGCCAGCCAAGCTGAATTAAAATTAAATCCCTTCAGGTTTGGGATTTTTGCAATTAGGTCAGGCTAGCAATAATTTTGCAATGCTAGTGTCTGGATTCTGCAATGAAATCTGGGTCTCTCAAAGAATTCTGGAGTCAGCTACAAATGAAAAGTTCAGGAAAAAGTGCTGCATGGACATCTGTATGGGTTCTGGAATCAGGGTGTTCTGGAAGCAGAGTGTTCTGGAAGCAGAGTGTGTAGTAGAGTCTAGAGTTGAGTGTTGAGTCTAGAGTCAAGTCCCTATGTGTAGTGTCCTTCCTATATTTATTCATTATACATTTTATGGCATGGGCAGAATTTCAGAACACACCTCCCTATCTGTGAGTGGCTACAGGCGTGCACTTAGTTTTGGTTGGCAGCTATAATAGAGGTGTCATCTTATGACAGGATTTAGGAACTCCCACCTGGATTTTTACTCAAAACATACTTTTGCATGAATGTACATTTTTTCCATTATGTACCCTCTCAAGATTAGACACATATTGTTCACATTTGATTGTCTACATTTACATCCAATTTCCATCTTTGTGAGAGCTGTATTGGTCATTTTATGGATTTTCATCCATTTTACCCAGAACACTTTGGATTCATTATTTCTAATTCGATACACCTCTGGGCGCTGATCAGTGGATTGTGTACATACAATTTTAAGCTTGCAACATTCATAGTTTTGCCACCATCAGTGTTTTAGTTTATCTTTGGTTCCTTATGTTGTAAAAACTCCTACCACCTCTTCAACTGTCTAGCATGCATTCAGACTTATAAGTTTGTATTTTTCACTTGTCTACTTATTTTGGCTGTCATGTTAAATGTCATAAAGTTCTTAGGCAAAAACAAGTAGTTTCCATTCAAAATCCAGTCCAGGTTTTTTTTCTTTTTTTCTCTTGCTTCCCAAAATGAGCAGATGGCCGGTCCTTTGAAGTTCACTGAGAACCTCCCCCACTTCCTGCTCCTCCTAGCAGAGGCCAATTCTCAGCATGTCCTTTGTTCTCTGATTAGTCAGTAGACCAATGCCTAATGCAACTCCTTTGAGTGGCTTGCTGGGATTATGCGTGACCCATTAACAGCCATTAGTCTTCCTGTTCTCCAGGGAGTGTTCCCAGGGCAGGCCCTGTCAGATCAGAGTTCACATGTGGATTGGCTTCAGACTGGGCTCTGTGACATTAAAATCTTTTCAGTTCACATATAAAATATAATACAGCGTATATCCATTTTAAAAGAATCAGCCCTTCACCAACCTACTTCAAATAGTAGATTTTGTAACTTTTCAGGACAAAGAAATACATTTAAGCTAAGTTTTACAGCCAATTTCTTTTGGCAGCTGTCAGGCTGTGATGCCTGGATCCTCTGACTGCCTTGAGGATCCATGATTACAGCACACTCTCTTTCCAATACTTCACTGGGGAAAATAACTGAATTTAGCACCAAAACAGCACTTTCAAGGTTGCCCTTGATTAGGAAACTGTATTTAGGAGCATTTTCGGATTTTAGTCATTCTGTGGGCTTGTTTCCAGTGACAGATGACAGATGACAGCAGAGATGCCTGCTTTTACACCACTTTGCCGGTGTATTTGGCAGGGCGTGCAGCTCTTTTTGGCGGGTTTATGAACTCTGTGCAATTTTGCAAACTTAGTGCGCATAGGGGGTTTTGCCTCCATTCTTGGCAATTTCCTTTCCCCATTGGCAAAGGGGTGCAGTGTGGCGTAGTGGCGTGGATAAAAATACTCCATAGTGTACAGTGTTATGTGATGAATCATTGTAGTATAGCTACTTAGAACGTGTCAAGTGGAGGCATGCCTTTAGCTTGCTTTTATTGTCAACTAGGGTTAATGTTTCAATGCCAATGTTCATGGAAAACTCTTTAAGAAAACAATTAGTGAAAAAACGTGCGGGTCCCAGGTGTGGTTTAAACTTACAGGTATTGCTACATATACAGGTCCATTTCGGGCTATGGTATGTCGATGTCAATGTTCAAATTGAACTCATCAAATAGTCAATAGTTCATAAGAAACAATTCAATGATTGAATTGCAAGATGTGAAGATGTTGTGGGAAGCCTAAGAAAGATCTATGGCAATAGTAAAGCCTATATAGTACTGTGGCCCGGATTACCTCAACTTTGTTGTGCATTTTTCGGATCAGCAGGTTCCTGTTCAGCGTGAGGGGTTGGAAATGGCCAGCTTTGGTTGGCTTTGCAATTTTGAAACTTAAGCTTTTCGGAATTCGGTATTTTAACGTAGATCCTCGTGTTTCTGCTTGCAATTGAGAGATTTCTGTTGGGGAAGATGAATGTGTTTTTAATTCAGAGATGAGAGGAATGAGTTGTCCCAGGGAAGAAGGCCATGAGAAATGGAGGAAGGTTGACACACTCATTCCAATGAACAAGATCTCTATTTGCTGTTGGAATCCAAAGCTGGGTCGTTCAAATCCGAATCTCACACCTGAGCATTGCTTACTGTCATAAGCACTGCAATCCCTAGACAACACCCAGCCAATTACATGGCTGAACATGCAGAGTATGGAAGGCAATGTTTCAGCTCAGGGGTTTCAAACAAACATTGTGAACAAAAGTGTATGCATGCAACCGTCTACGGACACAGAGCCTCAAGGCTGTGGTGATCAGAAAGAAAAAGTGTTAGGAAGTTCTCAAGTAGGGAAGAAGGGGGCCATAAATCAATGCAAAGTCCAGCCCCCTAAAGGAGTGCACGGCAGAACAAAAGGCAATTGAAACAGTACAATTCTGGCAGCAAGTGTCAGGAAATACTTTAAGGACATTTTATTGAATGCCGTAAAAACACAGGGCTACTTGCGAGACAAGGCTTTCCAGTGGCCATATTACCACTGACTTACTAAACCACACGCATGTCCAGAGAGTAGCTTTGCACACATGGTGGATTAGCAGCACACGATTTACCTGATCTCCTGCTTGCTTGATCATATCATATAGAATTCAAAAACATCTCAGTCCACATCAGTGGCACACACATACATAGAGGAAGAGAAAAAGAGGCAAGCTTAATTATCACTGTTACAGGCCCGAACTAGAATAGTGCAACAAACATTAGCCTTTAAACGTATCACTCACACAGATGTCAGAATATAAACGAATATATATTTACCATGCCTATGTTTGCGCTCATACCAGTGAACAAGTTGTTTATATTCCCGGAGACATTAAAAGGAAGCTAAATTGATCCAGCATTGGCATACTCCCCACAAGGATCCTATTCTCCGACACCTAGTGGGTTACAACTTGTCTGCATATTTCAATAAGCAGTTCTGGCTGAACTTCCCCATTAGTGCGGGACAAAGCATGATTTGCATATCTGCTTTCCTCTTTCTGCAATGGCTTGACAAGCGAAGAGCAATGGTCTGGAGGCTTTCCCAGAGACATACCAGCGGTTCAGATATATTCAAATCCTTCCAGTCATCATCTTTTTGTTTTGTGTTAGTCACCCATAGTAGGAAGGGTATACCCAGACCTGGGTCCCATGCCGGCTGGACCTACAAAACTAAGCTACACTTCATTGATGATGCAAACACATGTCTGGGGTTTCTTGTGGTCTCATGCAGAAGAGAGGTGACCACACGCGACTGCCCTTTTTAAAGTGGTACCAAGCCTGGTTTGCATAGGGTTGTTTGCCTTTCTGTAATGGCATGGCAGATGAAGAACAATGGTTTGAAGGGTTACCCAGAGCAATACCAAGAGGCTCAGATGTATACAAACCCTTCCAGCCACCACCTATTTTGTTTTGCATATTTAACAACAGTCCAAACATTTACTCAAGTACACTGATTAATTATTTGTGGGGCCTGGGAGGAGAAATGTGTAGTTAGGAGACTAGGCAACCAAGTACACTACTACATCAATGCATTTCATGGAAACAATAAGGTGAAACGTTTGGAGACTCTTGATACCCAGTTTGCTCTGAGATGATCACCAAGTGCATTAACACCATTCCCAAACTCCTTACACCATCTTGCACTTTATTACCACAAGATGTGCTGGCAGGAACAAGAGGAGGGTGGGGGAAAGGTTGGTTGGATTCACATAGCCTAGGCAAAGAATTTGACAGATTAACTGTCTTCTCCATTCATCCATTTCTTCGTAGTGTGTGGATTGGAAATAGCACTTTTTTCGGCTATATCAGCATAACTGCAGGCAATGCAGGTAGATTCATTAATTATATTGGAGTTAGTAACTACAGGGTCCTTACATGGGGGAAGCTTCTCTATGCTTGCATCATCACTGTCCTTTATGCTATTTGCAGACAGCTGTCCAAGGGAACTAATCTCCTTTTTTAAGACATAATTCCCTGTTTTGGTTTGAATCGTACAGTTATGCAAGAAATGCTGTGATTCTTTTGAGTCAGCTATAGTGTTTGATCCAGGTTTTGCAGTATTTGAGTTATGTACGGCATTAGCATGATCTATAAATGATATCTGGGATATTGATATTCGATAAATGTTATCAGTAACAAACGGAGTACCTATATTACTGGCTATAGCCTATATCTGTGCTGGTTCCAACATCGTGTGGATGTCACAGAGGGAAAGAAACACATTCACAATTTGGTCTTTGGTACATACAATTTGGACCTGCACCTACATCACAGATGGCTTGTGGAACTTATGATGCTGTTGCCTTCGACGTTCAGAAATCATACGGTCCACTTATTGTCACTAGCGTCTTTTCATTAAAAAATCAAGAGGTGGACAGAATTCATAGAATGTCAAATCTGGGCATTTTGCAGTGAGCTATTCCCCCTGCCTTCCTTCCATACTGATCCTGCATTTTCCTGTGTTGTGTTGCCTTCTTGTTGACTCCTCATTCTCTCCTTTCTCTGTGAACCCTCTCCCTCTAGTGCTCCCTGTCCTGCGCATCTGTGGGCTGTGCTTCTTTTCCTCCTCACTCCCCCTCTTGCCTTCTTCCACGCCCTATGCTGCTTTCAATCTCTCCCATCTTCACACACTGCTACTCTATCTCCTATCCTATCCCTCCCACTAGGTGTGGAAGGAAAGAAGTTCAAGAGGGATAACCTGGTCTCCAACCCAGGCCTCCCTATCGGTGATACTCACGTAGCTACTCTCAACTCTCATGCGGCTGTTAAACATTCATCTGACATCTGCCACTTCCTCAAAGACCTTGACATGGATGTCCTCGCTCTCACCGAGACATGGTTCACGGCCAGCTCAGTCAAGAGTTTTGATACTCTCATCCCTGAGTGCCACAAGATCCTCTCCAACCCCAGAACAAACCGGCCCGTAGGTGGAGTGTCTCTGATCTTTTCAGAGTGGGTCACTGCTTCTGTAATTCCTATGCAGGGCTACTCCTCCTTTGAATGCCTAATCTGCAGGCTCTCTATCTCTCATGGCCACTCCCTGACTGTGGCCAACATCTATAGGTCAACTGGCCAGGTCACCCGCTTCCTCTCAGAATGGGCTGACCTCTCTTCTTCTCTCCTTGCCTCGATTTCTCAACTTCTCCTCCTCAGACAACCTGTGAAGATCTGCTCTCTAACCTCGACTCCAGCTCTCCCTCTGTCTTCATCCTCCTTGAACTTTCCTCTGCTTTCACAGTCACGCCACCCTGATCAATCGACTCAGAGTGAACCTGGGCATCATGGATCAGGCCCTGGAATGGCTGACCTCCATCCACCTGGACCGACCCTCTCAGTTCCAACTTGGGTCCTTTCTCTCCATCACCTCGCTCTCCACATGTGGTGTACCCAGGGCTCTATCCTCTCCTCCTGGCTCTTCAATGAGAGTCTTCTCACCCTCTGCCTCTGCCGAGCCTGCTTCAGTCACGTGTGGAGTACCCCAAGGATCATGCATGTCTCCTATGCAATGTATTTACAAAGCCCCTGTTCGATGACCTTAACCATCTGGGTGTCACGTACACTAACTATGTATATGACACCTAGATACTCATACCCATCACAGGTGATTATGATACTGACATGAAAGTACTCAAGGATATCTACAGCATCATGCAGACATGGATGGCTAAGCACGGACTCTGTCTCAATGATGAAAAGACTGAGTTACTACTCCTAGGCTCCAAACTAAAACTGAACAGACTAGAAAAACAATTTGACTCTTTCAATATAGACGTTAACTCTATCAGAGTCTCCAAGGATATGAAAACACTTGGTATATACATCGACTCCACTCTATCTCTAACTAGGCAAGTCAATGCAACTGCCTCCTCAGCAGCATACACCTGCATGTTAATTACGGCCTGTAGACCATTCCTCACTACATCCAACTGTATCTCTGTTCTAGGGCTCTAGTACTGTCAATATTTGACTACTGCAATGCACTCTACCTCAGAACTAGCAAACAGAATCTGAAAAAGATGCAAGTTTTACAAAACAATATCATCAGGTCGGGAGATACGCTGTGCTATCCGGCATAGCGGTGAACCCCCAGAAGTCTAGCCTGTTCCCGTTGGGGGGGTATATAGGGGTTCCAGCGGAGAGGTTACCGGTATTACAGGTACCGTGGGAAGTTAGTACTTTTCGGTACCTGGGGATAGACATATATCACACCATGGAGGAGGAGCATAGGTGTAATACAGAAGTAGCTATCAAAAAAATTGAGAAATGCATGGGATTTTGGGCAAAGCTGCCTTTGGCGATGATGGGGCGGGGAGCGATGCTAAAGATGGTGGTCCTGCCAAGGCTCCTACATTACTTCGGGAATATACCGTACCTGATTCCTAAGGGGTTCTTCACCAAACTGAATAGCATGTGTAGGGACTTTTTGTGGTATGGCACGCGAAACAGAGTGCCGTTATGGAAGCTTCAGAACTTCCATGACAAAGGGGGAATAAAGCTGCCCAACTATGAGGCGTACTATGTGGCGAGCCAGTTGCAGTATGTTGCCAAATGGCTCCCTGATGAAGAACCTCTGAACTTAGGCTGTTTGGGCGTGATTGTGCACCTTTTTATTTGAAAGAAGTTATGTGGGCACCAAGGGCGGAAATGATTGGGTGCCCTAAAATGATGCTACTGGGGTGGAAGGTGTGGCGCAGGGCATGTCAAATGATGGGGGACTCGTCCCCATGCTCACCGCAGATACCCTTGGTTGTATTGACAGGGGCAGACTCTCAGCTGCGAATGATAATCCGGACCCACTGGGAACCGACTGGGGTGGCAACGATGGGTGGTATTTGGCAGGGGGGCTCTAGTGTTACTTTTGAGGGGCTGCGGGAAGAAGGTGGGTTGCACGAAGGCCAGTACATTACGTATCACAGAATGGTACAGAGGATCAAGAGAACATGGCCTGAAACTGTGCTGGAGGAAGAATTGGACGCCACCATAGACGTGATATATGATATAGCTGAGGGGGTTTACGAGATTTCCAGACTGTATGAGATGTTGAAGTGGGGAAGGAGGTCACGCAGTTGAGACTAGACTGGGAAATGGAGGTCAGGGCCCAAATGGGAGATGGGATGTGGGAACGGGTGCAAGGGTATCATAAGAAGGTGTCTAGAAATACGAGGCTGAAACAGATACAGCTGTACATAACACACAGGGCTTATATGACACATTGGAGGATATCGAGGTTTGAAAATGCAGGTCGGCAAGCATGCCCCAAGTGTGACGAAGAGAATGCGGGCATTGTGCATATGTTCTGGTCATGCCGGATCATAGAGAGGTTCTGGAGGGGAGTAAAAGAAAAACTAGAAGGAAGAGTATAGTAGTGGATACGGTGTGGGCCTATCTGCTGGGGGGTTCCCCAGACCACAGAAGCTCAGGCATGTAAGCAAACTGAGGGACCTGGCTTATGTACTTGCAAAAAGAAGGATTGCCATGGGATGGAAGTCATGCCATGTGCCGAAGATAGAGGTGTGGTGGAAAGACTTGCAAAAATGGGCAGAAGCCAAAACCATGGCATGGCAAGAAGTGTGTAGCAATGGGGGGGGAGGTAAATGAGTCCCTGATTGCCTGGAAATCACTGATAGCCGGACTGTTTGGGTCATTAGCCGACCCGGCTGAGCCTGTGGAGCAGGAGACCAAACCACAGGATGTGGAAACTGAAGGTTTAATGCAATAGACTCGCAAGGGAGGTGGGGTAGAGGGAGTAGTGGTTAGGAATTAAGAAAAGTGTAATGAAACTGTTGGAACATGCACTATTTGTTTGGTTTTAATTGTTTGTTTGTTTGTAAAATGTAATAAAAACTTTTTTTTTAAAAGACAATATCAGGTCAGCATTGAATATCCCTAGATCCAAACATATCTCTGATTCAAGACGCAACCTGAATTGGCTATCAGTCAAGCAAAGGATTGCATTCAAATCTTTGTCACTTACCCACAAGTGTCTCGCAAACCTAGCACCGAGAAACCTAACCAATAACTTCTCACGCCATCTCCCGTAACAATAGACTAGTCTCTAGACTCCACACCACGCCCAGTAAGTCACCTGCAACATCTAAGACTAAGGCTAACATCAAGAACACTGCCAACTTCGCTAACACTGCCTCTTTAAAAGGTGCTCTACTTAATGTCAGATCTCTTGTTGCTCATTCCACAGAAATCACTGACATCATCCTATCAGAAGATCTTGACTTCCTTGCCATAACAGAAACTTGGCTACATGAGGCAGCAGGACCCTACCTAACCCTTGCTGTTCCCAACAAATACTCTATCCTCAGAGCCGACAGATCTAAGGCTCATGGAGGAGGTGTAGCTATCATATTTAAATCCTCGCTCGACCTCAGATCTGTTACCTCCCTTCCACTCAAATCATACGAGCATCTCACCATCAAACTACACACCACCCCTAAGAGTACAATCACCATTCAACTAATACATAGAGCCTCAGGTCCCCCAGGTACCTTCGAGGAAGACATTACCTCTCTAATAGCCGAGAACTCTAAACCTTCAGCACAAAATATCATTCTCAGAGACTTTAACCTAGGGTACAATGACCCTAACGACATTCCAGTGTCCTCCCTTGCTAACGCTCTAGCAGAGCATGACTATACCCAATTCAACACTCTACACACCCATCAGAAAGATAGAACCATTGATTGGGTTGCAGCCCATAACTGCAATATCACCTGCAAAGCCCCCCAACCACTTGTATGGACTGGCCATTTCCTCATATCATTTGACATTAACATTAACAATCCAAACCCCAAACAGTGCCCCCATGCACCAGCTTATCTGACCAGAAATAAGTAAAATATTACTGCAGAAACCCTTACACCATTGGTTCTCCCCATCCTAAATACGCTCCCTGCCACTGCTGACCTCAACCTACTAGTCAACACGTAAAACGACGCCATGACTAACGCCATTGACGCCATTGCCCCACTAAAGATACGCAAAGGTAAACCCAGAGCTCACTTGAACTCTTGGTACAAACCTGAACTCAAAATATTGAGAAAAAAGAAAGCCAAGATGGAAAACTTATGGAAAATGATTCCATCAGCTGAAAATTAAATGAATCTCACGACTATCTCCTCCCTTTACAAAAAGGAGATAATCCGCACTAAGAAGGAAGCTTACAATGTCAGAATAAACAATGCAGGTTCCTGTGCTAAAGAACTTTTCACCATTCTAAAGGAAATCGAAAATCACAACCCACCGACGGACACTTGTGTGAAAGACAAACCCTGGTGCACTAGCATCAAAAACGCCATTGCCAACAAAATCACTGGCCTCCAAACAAAAATTGCAGCCAAACTACTATAACTCTCCAACAGTAACTCCTCCACCCCTAGTATATCAAATCCCACTAATACCAGCACTGGCTTCACGTTCAAAAAGGTAACTATACCAGAAGTCCAAAAAATCATAACATCCCTCAAACCTTCAAACTGCAAAGGGGACAGCTACCCCGCCCAGATCATCAAAGACGCAGCAAGAGACCTATCCCCTTCATCTGCGAGCTAATAAATCTATCCTTTTCCACCAGCTCAGTACCTAACAACCTGAAACATTCATGGGTTCTCCCACTTCTAAAAAAAACAATCTCTTGATTTAGCCATTTCCACTAATTACAGGCCCATCACAACGGTTCAATTCCTGCTAAAAATCCTTGATAGAGTTGCCTACCTGCAAATTCAGGATTATTTAGAGACCAACCAACTGCTAGGAATGCATCAATCTGGCTTTTGACCTCAACATGGAACAGAAACTGCTTTTGTTGACCTCAAAAGTCATATTTATGACATTAAAGACGAAGGTAATGCCGCCATCCTACTCCGTCTAGACCTCTCAGCAGTCTTCGACCTGGTCGACCACAAAATACTCTGTAACCACCTCTCATCTGCAGCCCATTTCTCTTCCTCTGCTGTCATGTGGATACTATCTTTCTTGGCCAACAGAACCATGAGGGTATTTTCATCCACGGCAGCAGCAGACCCCATCCCCATCACCTGCGGTGTCCCACAAGGCTCTTCTGTTTCCCCCACCTTGTATAACATTTTTACAAAGACTCTATTTGACAAACTGGACCATCTGGTTGTCACCTACACCAATTACGCAGATGACACACAGATACTCCTCACCATCTCTGGTAACTACAGTGTTGACGTCATCAGGATTAATGAAATCTTCTCCATCATTCAGGCATGGATTGCCATACATGGCCTCTGCTTGAATGATGAGAAGACTGAGCTTCACCTTGTCGAATCACCTAACAACTTACAGAAACTCAGCCCTAACTACAACAATGCCATCATCGATGGTAACACAATCTCCATTGTTAAAAATGTGAAAACCCTCAGCTTTTATCTCGACGCCAACACCAACCTCTCTAAACAAGTTAACATGACTGCTTCAGCCACTGCCTACACTGGGAAACTAATTAGGGCCTGAAGACCTTTTTTATCTACCAATAACTGCCTCACGCTGGCTAGGGCTCTCATGCAATCCAAGCTGGACTATTGCAATAGCCTTTACCTAGGTGCTAACCAATCTTTAATCAATAAACTACAGGTTCTCCAAAACAATGCGCTGCGAGCAGCACTAAACATTTCTAGGCAAGAGCACATCTCCGCCACCAGAATTTCTTGCAAATGGCGCTCTATACAACAAAAAAATTACATAAAAACCCTTTGCCTCACAAACAAAGCCTTAAACCACCTAGCCCCTCCCTATCTCACTAACAAATTCACCATGAAGCTGGCCACTAGAGTTACCAGATCTTCCAATACTCCATGCCTCACAGTGCCCAGATACACCTCTAAAAGAGCTGGTGGCTCTAGCTTCACGGTCCTCGCCTCTCACATCAAATCGATCGAATCCTTTCAACTGTTCAGGAAACAAGTCATTGGATGGCTACTGGAAAAAACGAATTCTAAGTTAGACTAAGTCCATTACAAACTGTATATACTGTACACTCCTCACAAATGTTTAACCGCAAGTTTTAATTACTTTGACTGTATATACTGTACATATTTCTACAAATGTATAACTGCAAATTCTATATATATTGTGCGCCCTTTTACCCCTGGGTCTGGAGAGCTATATAAATAAAATAAACAAACAAACAAACAAACAAATACCTCAGATCTAGGTCCGCTCAGGCACACTGCCTCAAAATAACCAGCTTCAGGCTACAGCATGTAGGAGGGAGCACTTTTGCCGTTCTTGCAGCTAAATTGTGGAACACATTACCTCTACCATTAAGAACAGAAACTGCCTACCTTCCATTCAAGAAAAATGCGAAAATGTAGCTCCTTCACCAAGAGGCCTGGATACCCCTTGCCCTATGTCTGCACCCCAGCTAACTAAATGTATGTATTGGCTTAACTGTTCACTATCAGCCTTCATAAGAAATTGTACACTTGAAAATATGTAACCCCTCCACTGTAACTCTGTAAATGTGTAAACTATTTTCTGTGTTATTGTACAGTCTTTAACTATGTAAGAATTGCACCTAGATGCCATTGGGCTTGGAGCACTATACAAATAAACAAAATACAAATTACAAACATACAAATGTCTATCTGGCCGCTTTGGCCCACCTGATCTCCATCTTCTTTTCTAACTTTCAGTATTATGCAGATGACACTCTGCTCTCGTTTAGGTTGCTCTCAGCCTTCTCTCCTCCCTCGCTCATTCTTGGCTGTTGATCCACGATTCAGGATTGGTGTGCCTCCAAAGATCTTTGCCTTAATGCCAGTAAAATGGAGATCCTTCTTATTGGGAGCCCTGCTCCTGCTTTCCCCTCTCTCACTCTTGCTGCCCTTGTTGTGTCCTCTACACTCGCCTTCCTGTGAGGCAAAAAACCTTGGTGTCATCTTGGACTACACTCTCTCTTTCTCTCCTCACATCACAGACCATGCCAAAAAGGCCCACTTCCAGCTGCATCTCTTGAGAGGTATTCTACCTTTTCTCACTTTCCCCCAAAAGCTCACTATCTACAGAGCCCTGTTCTCTCCAGGCTGGACTATTGCAACAGCCTCTTTCCCAATATCCCTGCCTCTACTATTTGCCCCCTGAAACTAATTCAGAACAGGACTACAAGACTTATCCTTGGCCTCAAGCAAAGGGACCATATCTCTCCAGCCCTGAAATCTCTCCACTGGCTCCTGTGGCTGCAAGGATCACGTTCAAGACCATCTGCATCATCCACAAGACTTTATGGGGCCAGGGTATGCACTACATCCAACTCTTTCTTCCAAAATACTTTCCTTCTAGAGCATCTCACTCAGCTACTGCCAACTCTCTGAGGGTCAGATGCCTCTCCAGGCAGAGAAAGGGGGTGGGGGGTGGGTAGGTCTCTCTCCTCTGCATGTGCCTCTGTCTGGAACGGCCTCGCTGCCCCTCTCAGACTTGAGCCAGACCACCTGAAGTTCTGGAAGCAGCTCAAGACCCTCCTTTTCCCATCTGCCTTCTCTGTCTCGCTCCCTTGCTAACTTTCGTGTCTGCTGCACAGACTGGTTGTTGGTTCCCTCAGAGTCTCATGGAGTACCAGACTCCTACACGACCAGTCTTCCTTTGCACTGCCTCCTGGTTTATGGTGCACTTAGGGGCTGTAACTGAAAGCCAACAAGCCCACTGCCTCCTTGCTCTCACCCATAGCCCCGTTGCCTTGGCTGCACTTAGTCATGCTGCCATGATCGCACTCCCCCCCATTCCTCTCCCTTGCACTTCCCTCTCTCCTTCCCCCTGCACTTCGCGTCGCACATGCACAATCTGAATGACACAAGGCCTAGTAGTATTGTTTGTCTTATCCTTCCTATGTCTTCCATCCCCTGTCTTGTAGCACCTAGAAATACTTGTGTACAGGTGCATTACAAATGCTGTATCATATCATGTCATATCAATGAAAGAGGAAAAGCAAGAAGAAACACATCTAAGCGCAATGGTACAGGATACTGGGACTGCAAATTAGAAACTAATGACCCGAATCAAGGAACAGCGGACTGAACTATAGACCAGGAACAAGAAAACCTAGGACTGAAACTCTGGACTAGGAAAACAAGGTCTGAATTGCAGACTGGTCACAAGGAATTCAAGAAAATGTAAATCTGGACTGGAATACCAAGGGCAGGACTGCAGACAGATAACAAGGAATCTCAGGACTGGAAAGTTGGAAGCTAAAGCCAGGTAACACGGACTATGGGCATAGAGAAAAGAAGTGCATGCAAGAAACACGATAATAGGTGGTAGAGAGCAAGGGGCTACATACAGGGAACCGAAGAATGAAAGCAGGGGAACAGGGCTGCATTACAGGAAGCACAGAGGTGCAGGGCCAAAGGCAGGGAAGTGTAGGCAGAGTAGCAGGGCTGCAAGGCACGGAGCACAGGGCACTGGCACAGGAGAAGGCTCTGGAAGCAACAGGAAACAGCAGAAGTCAAAGGGCTGGGAGAAATTTCAATGCAAGAATCCTGTGCTCCTGCAGGTAGCTGCTTAAATACTGACCTGCCCAGTCCTGAAACTGGCTCCATAGCAGCACCTGGAATATCACACCTCAAGGTAATCTGCCTCCTCCCTCTCTGGCCCTGGAAAAATGAAAGCAGCACTGATCTCTATGGCTTCTGAGGATTGTATTTTTAAGACTGCTGCATAAGAATAGCCAGGGAACGAGAACTTGCACAAGGTGCATTATGGGATATGTAGTTCGTGAAATTAAATAATAAGAAAGTACTGAAGTCTTGCAAATGGAAAATAAAGACGAACATATGAATAGGCATTGTCCATGGAGGATTATGGGGATACAAATATTCCACAATGGGTGCCAATTAGTTCTCCAGTGGCACAGTCGTGACAACTGAGTCCTAAAAGTGAAATAATACAGTGATGAAGGAGAAAAACAGGAAAAAGAGATGGGAAGGGAGTGCAGGATTTAAGTTTCGGTCTTGCTCTGCTTTCTATGTTTTCATGTTTAATGTTTATCTGCCATTATGAGTGATCTTTCGTGGTCATGGTACTATGCAGCACCAGAAACTTCAAACACCCATGGACAGAGTGCAAATGAGTGCGAAAGCAAAGCAGCTGCTGGACTAACAGAGCACCTATCGTGCCTCAGACTTTAAAAAATGAGAAGTGGCTGCAAGGGGGCCGTCATACCATCCAGGTATAAGGAAATATACCATTGCTAAAAACACTATCAGTTGCCCAATCCCTATACAATCCAGCTGCCTGTAGATGCATTCAACTAAAAGTATGTTTTGGAAAATGAATACATACATCACACAAATTAATGCAGTCTTCAGTTATTGTGAGAGATTGTATCATGTTGGAAGATCGGTTCATTTCTGGTTCGTACCTTTTCAGGACTCAATAGCAGATTAATTTCATAAAGGGGAGGAGGGTAATATATTTATCGCTGAAAGTGTTGCTTCTGCAAGATGAATGATACAGTTGAAGGGAACCTGTTAGGAGCAGGCAGCAAAGTCACAACAGGAGATGTTCTGTTGAAGGCAGATTTTATGAATTTAAGAAGTGGACACAGGGTTAACGAGAAATTCATGGATGAAGGTTTGATCTCATAAGCAATGGGCAGGTCACGTGTGAAGCATAGAATACAGGCTACTATTGGAGTTAAACGCTGCATTCTACATGTTCTGATATAATTAAGAGAAGACATATTGTATAATTAAACTTTAGCACATAAGTCCAGGGGCAATGCCAGTCTTTAGATACCTTGAAGTCTGTGTTCCACACTAGACACAAGGGCCATTAATGGTGGATAGGTTCAACTAAAGTCAATCATTGTTCCTGGTCAAGGAAGCTAAACGTAATGACACCTATCAAGGGTAAAATGTTTTCAAAAACCACTTGAAATTAAAATAAACAGTGTCTGTAGCTACCGTAAAAAGATTGGCTGCCAAGCCAACTATTGCCATTGTTGGTATATTAGTTTGGAAGATTAGAGTGTGAAAAATCCTACGGATCTCTCACTGAACCCCTGCCTAAAGTTTCCTCCGAGGTGGCCAGGGGAAGGCAGATGCTTCCTGATCCCAACCCTGGGGGTGATGTAAAATTCGGATGTATTGGGAAGAATGCCGTGGCAGATGTATATGTCTCAAAGAAAAGGGAATGCCTATCGGGGTGGTTACAAACAGAGTGAAATGGGAATTGTTGTGGAACCTAGTGGTCCAGGTCACATTTCAGTGGCTAGGAAGGATCTGGCAGGTGCGCCGGAAGAAGTGTATAAGGGACTGGTCAGAGAATGTTTGGGGTGTCTGAAGGGGCACCACCACATCAAGATGAAGGATGGTGCTAGGCCAACAGTGGTAAAGCTCAGGACTCTCCTGATATCAATGAGGAAGGAGGATGCCTTATAGATAAGGAGGCTAGAGAGTGAATGTGTGATTGAATCTGCAGAGACTTCTGAGTGGGCTTCCCCCATTGTTGTAGTACAGAAACCCAATGGCCAAGTCCCCTTGTGCATAGATCTCAGAGGATTGAATTGGGAGGCTGCTGTGGATCGATTTCCTCTGCCAAATGTAGCTAAAATGGTGATCAGGGCCAGTGGTGCCAAGGTGTTCAGTACACTGGAATTATAGTCTGAATGTGAGCATGTAAGGCTGCATCTAGATTGTAGGGATCTTACCACATTTGTTATTCTGGAAGAGACCTGCCGTTTGGACTGGTGTTAGCGGCAGTGTTTTTTCAGAGTCATGCATCAGATGACGAAAGGGGTAGAAGGCACAGTGTATTTCCAAGACTACATTTTAGTGGCAGTTAAGAATACATCTGAGCATGACCAGAGACTTAGTAGGGTGATGGAAGAATTATTGGAGGCTGGCTTGACACTTTGGAAGGAAAAGTGTACATTTAGTGAGAGCTCAACTTAATATTTGTATACAAACTCAGAGAGAAGGGGTTAAAACCGACCGGAGGCCTCAACAAACAAACATGTTGTGTTGTTCTTGGGTCTAGTTGAGTAGTATGCTAAGTTTGTGCTACACTCTGCAGGTAGATGTAGTGCCATAAGTGGACTATGCAAGAAAGGTTCCCAATTTGTCTGATGTTGGGAATGTCAGAGATTATTCCAGGATATGGAACATGTGAAACAATGTTCATGACTGATGCCAGTGATAAGGGACTGGAGTCTGTGCTTATGTATCCGTAGGAAGGTGGAGAGAGAATATTTGTGTTTGCCTTCAGGGTTCTGAGGGGAGCAGAAACACGATATTCGCTCATTGAGAAGGAAGCACTTGGTGTGGTGAGGGCCATTAAGAGGTTTAAGGCTTTTCTCTGGGTGAAAGGATTTGTTTTGTACACAGATCTCAAACCCTTAGTTTAGACTTTTATGATTAAACGGTTGGATGGTACGTCCAGAAGGATTCTTTAATGTGTGACTTCACTACAAGGACATACATTTGTAGTAGAACATGTGTCGGGAAAGAACAATACGGCTGAGGACTATCTGTCAAGGGTGACCCAAGTAAATCAAAGACGTTTCTGTGGATTTGGATTGTGAAGTAGCAGATCAAGTATTTGCTGTGTGTGAAGCTACAGCAGGATGGCAGCAGTGGATGGATGCTGCTGCAGAGGAAAATGAACTCGGGTGCATCATGGAATATGTTAGCACAAGATGATATGATATGATATTTTGTGGAATTTATAACGCTACTGTACACAAGTGTTTCTAGGCATGACAAGACAAGGGGCCTCATTCTGAGGTTGGCGGTAAGGGGTTAATGGCGCCGGTAAGGGTGCCGGTGCCGTTAACACCTTACCGCTGCATTACGAGGTCCTTTAGCGGATCCCGATAAGGGAGGCTGGTTTTACCAGGCGCACCTAGTGGGAGCCGCTAAAGGACCAGGGGGCTCGAATGGGAATGGGGATGGGTTCCCTGAAAGGGGAAATACTGGGTCCTTGAAGGTTGAAATGGCTCAGTATTTCCCCATTCAGAGAACCCGGACCCGGTATGCGCTATGGGGGTAGCTATGGCGCTTTTAGCACCATGGCAACCTCCATACTCGTAATGTCCCCCAAGGAGTGGGAAACAAGGGAGGACAAAATAACGATCTTACTAGGCCTTGTGTCATTTAGAACATGCAAATGCAGGGTAGAGAGATGGTGAAAAGGGCCAGGGGGGAGGGGAAGGAGGAAGTGAAGTTAACTTAAAGTGCCACCAGCAGGTGGATCATATGTGCAGAGAGAAGGGACTGTAGGGTTGCAGATTCAGAGCCTTATGTGCTGGAGAGCCCGGAGGCAGTGTAAGGGCAACTGGGCATGCAGGAGCCTGGGCCCGAGTTCAGAGGGTGACCAGGTGACCAGTGTACAGAGCAGTCAGGTGCATCAGCAGTGGAGAGGAAGAGTGAAATCAGAAGTGAAAAGGAAGGTCTTGAATTGCTTCCGGACCCAGAGGTGGTCCTGCTCAAGTTTGAGAGAGGAAAGGAGGCTGTTCCAGAGGGAGGCCCTGCCGAGAAGATAGATCTGCCTCCAAATCTCTGCCTGGAGAAGCATGTGACCCTTAGAGAGATGGAGGTGGATGAGCGCAGAGCTCGAGAAGGAAGAAGTCTTGGAAGAGAAAGTTGGATGTAGAGTGGACCCAGGACCTAGAAAGTATTGTGGACAATGCAAAGGGTCTTGAATTTGACCCTTGCAGCCACGGGGTGCCAGTGAACAGATTGCAGTTCTGGAGAGATACAAACCCTTGGCTTGAAGCCAAGGACAAGTCTTGCAGTCCTGTTCTGGATAAGTTGTAAAGGTCGAACAATAGAGGCAGGAAGATTTAGAAAGAGGCTGTTGCAATAGTCCAGCCTAGAGAGGACCAGAGCTCTGGAGACAGTGAGCTTCTGGGGGAAAGTGAGGAAGGGAAGAATACCTCTTAGAAGGTGCAGCTGATAGTTTGACTTCTCTCCTCACATCTCTTATGTCTCTAAGAAGGATAGGGTCGAGTCGAAGGTAACACCAAGGTTCTTAGCCTGACAGGAAGGATCAAAAAGAGGGCCCAGAGTGGAGAGAGAGAGAGAGAGAGAGAGAGAGAGAGAGAGAGAGAGAGAGAGAGAGAGAGAGAGAGAGAGAGAGAAAAAAAAGGCAGGTGTCCCAATGAAGAGAATCTTAGTCTTACTGGCATTAAGGCAGAGATCCTTGGCGGCACACCATTCCTGAATTGCGGTCAAACAGTCTGGTGTGAGAGAAGAAGAAGGGTTGGCTGAGGGGAGCCTGAAAGAGAACTGAGTGTCATCCGCATAACATTGAAAATTGGAACAGAAAGTAACGATGTTGTGAGCAAGAGGTGCAAGGTAGTGGTTGAGGAGCCATGGAGAGAAGTTATACCCCTGGTGAACACCACAAGTAGAGAGAGAAAAAGAAAGAGAGAGAGAGAGATAGACAAGAGGAAAGACCCCAGTTGGACCTGAGAGGGCCGGTTGGTGAGAAAGGAGGTCAACCAGGCCAGGGCCTGGTCAGTAATACCAAGGTTGTCCCGGAGACAATTGAGCAGGATGGTATGGTTGACTGTTTCAAAAGCAGAGGATAGATCAAGGAGAATGAGGACAGAAGGGAGATTAGAGTCAAGATTGGAAACCAATTCTCAAAAAATAAGCAGACACCAGTTTAGGCAGCCCACAGGCCCCTAGTGCAGTCAACCCATCAGGCAGCACTCCTTCCATCACCCCAGGTGGTCAATCAGGAATCCCTCTTACTCTCATCAGCAGAACGGGCTAGAATGAAGGCTAATCAAGTAGAAGAACTCAAAGGCTCTTTAAACTGAAGAAATTATTTATTGAACTTCCTTGGAAGTTATATTACTGCTGATCCATTGGGAGTGATTATGGAACTCAAAACTGACAAATGCACAAGCGGTTGAAAGAAAGAAATGTTCACAATGAGTCCAAAGTCAATCAAGTCAGGGGGTATTAAAATGGCCCAGGAAAGAGTAATTGGGAAAGAAACATCCACCATGGAATGTCCAAATTCGGGAAAAGTTCAAAGGCAGTATTCGGGTAGGAAAGGTCACAGGGTAAGGTGGGGTTACCTGGCCCAGCCTGGCACAGTGTAAAAGGAGGAATGGGCATCACTTCAAGTAACAATGCTGTGCTGGGAGGCTTGCTCATATGCCAATTAGGTATTTTCCTTGACCACAGTAAAGGCCTCTGATGCTGCAGTAACAGCAGAAGAGGCAGGCTCATGGGCCAAACAAGCATTCTCTCTGCTTTATGTTTGGAATCCCAAGCAGCTGCATTAATACCTGAGGCCTGCTGCCAGGCCAAGCTCTCATCCTACCAGTCCTCAGAATAGACCTTTGGTGCTGCAGCCACAGCAATAGAGTCCTGCTCTTGAGCCATTTGGGCATCTTCTCTGGTCCCAGATTAGGCCTCTGATGCTCTGTCTGCTGCAGCATGAGCCTGCTTTTGGGGCAATCTGACACCCTACCTGGCACCAATGTAGGCCTCTGACCCTTATGCTGTATACTGAGCCCCTTTCCTCTTGCCTTGCTGTCTTTCCCTTGCCTAAAAATAACTCCCTCAACCAATTGGGTGCCTTCACTTCTTGGTGAGGATTTTCCAGTTACCATAGGTTACCTTCCTGGACAGGGCACAATGATTAACAGGCACCCACCAGTTGCCTCTCATTCTCCTCCCCCCATGTCTGTGCTTCATCAATCAATGACTGTCAGCTTCTGCGCAAGGTCTAAAATGACAGTGACAGTCATTGGAGCAGTAGCCATGGGGATGGGAGCTGGGACTGGTACTGAGGGTGCCTGCAGCTGGGTGCACATTGATTCCAGGGTCTGCAAATGAAGTCCAGCAAACACTCTACCTTGCCCTGGAAGAAAGTTATCCATACAAGTAGCAGTATGTATATCAATCACCAACAGTGACATCATCCCTCAGCTCCTGGATGTCTATTAGAAACACAGTGTCAGTATTGGTCCTTGTGACACTTGTGTCCACCTGGTCATTGTGGGTGGGAAGTGGGTTTTCTGTGAATCTTTTCACACACAGACGCACACACACACTTGCTACAGTTGTGCATTCAGAATTCACGAGTTTCAACATTTATGCCAAAACAAGGATAGCATCCAGATTATTCCTGGTGGAGTTGGGTGCACTTAGAAGGGTCAAGAAAGTGCATGAAGAAACAGTAAATCAGAGAGGTCACTGAAGAGAGAGGCGTTGCTCATAGGGGTAAAGCAGCGGCAAGAAATATTTATGAAGTGGAGTAGGTCATTTAGAAGAACACTGCCAAAATGGGTGAAGGAGGTTCAAAAAATAGTTGTGAGTTTGAGAGGAGCACTGAGAAGCTGAGTGGTCCCCAAAGGGATGAAAACAATGAGAGAGATAGGAAAATCCTCGGGAACACTGACTTCAACAAACAAAAAAGTGCCTGACACAGTGGAGAGGTCTGGAGAGAGATTGGGAATTTAGCAAAAATTGGGACTGAGAAAAGGAAGTCCCAAAAAGGGTGACGACTGGAAGAAAGAGAGTAATAACTGGAAAGGAGAATACAGTTGTTTTGTTTGTTTTTTTTTGCATTTTTAAAGCTCTCACATAGCCCGCGGGCATCGAGGCGTGATGAGAGGTCTTATGAAGAGAGCAGGAACAGGAAGACAGGGACCTGGAGCTGGTGCAGGAGTTTAAAGTGAGTTAACTAAAAGTAGGAGGAAGATTAGGAGAGCAGAAGCAGAATTTGATGCGGGTGTTAAGAGATAGAGGAGCAGAAACCCAGGATACAGTTATAGAAGGATCTGGTCAGTTCTGGTTCAGAGAACTTGAGGTGTCAGTTACAAGCTAATCAGGAGGGGGAAATACAATTAGAAGCCATAGGAGGGTGAATTAAAGAAATTGGCCACCATCCTGTCTTACCACAGTGCCTGGGTCCACATCCAGTACCTAAATCTCTAACAAGCCCATTCCTCAAACCCATCATTCTCGCACCCAAGATTCAGAGTATCCAACTGAGGTAGAGCACCTTGAGGTGCAGAAACTAGAGATCTCTCAGGAAGATGAGAAGTAAAAAAACAGAAACACAAGGGCAAGTACGTAGATGATAAAGAAAGGCGAGATGGGCCAGTAAAAGACATATATTTTTCAAGACTATCCAGAAACACCTGGAGAAACCAAATACGAGATACTGAGAAACCAATGCTTTTGCTTAAAGACTCATTTTGTTTATAATGAACTGTCAACCCAGTAACGGAATACTGACACATTCTTAGCTGCAGTAATGCCATTTTGCACTTTTAGTTGCCAAAACAAAGAGGTGATGGCTGGAAGGTTTAGAATTAATCTTAACCTCTGGCATTGCTCTGGGCAACCCTCCAGACCATCGCTCTTCACCTGTGAAGCCATTACAGAAGGGGAAAGACTGTATGCAAATAATGCTTGGTCCCACCCCAAAAGGGGCAGTCCAGCCCGAGATGCTAGGTCACATCACTTCTGCATGAGACCACCAGCATCCCCACACATGTTTCAGCCTTGTTGGGCCTCATCAGTGAGGAGTAGCTTGGGTCTCTAGGCCCAGCAGACACGGGGCCCACGCTGAGGCATCAAGCTGCTGTTACAACTAGTTACAAGACTTTTCAGCTACCAGAAACATTGACTTTGAACACATAACTATCATAGGAGGCAAAGCGCGATTTGTCAATACCAATACTGTTACCTGTAAGCAGCAAACAACACAAGGGCCTGACACCGTAAAAGTACAAGGATACATTGCTGCAGCAGTTGCATCATCAACTGGAGAAAGCACACACATAGCAGATAGAACATCAATCAGCCCATTCATGCAAACTACTACTGGACTGTTGAACTCAATGTTGATGGCTGTAACAGGGCGTACATCACTGACATCAGTACCATAGCAGAAGTAGATGCAGAAGCTATTGTTTATAATCTGAGGTGAAGCCTCTTGTGTTACATGTTAAACAATTGGCATTAATGAAAATAAACAAGCATTTCATTGCCACAGTACAGACTGGAAGGGCATCTCCCCATAGCCAGCACACCAGCATGAATGATGGCAATGACTAGTTACCCAATACATACAAAATAAACCGAACAGTGGAACATGCTGCTTTATTTGAGTTCTCATATTGTCACGACTGACCACTGGTCAAACATCTCAGTCTCTCCCACAGTGTGCAGTCATCTCCAAGATTTATCAGGTCATTCCACTGCTTGTAGCCACTCCCTAGGTTCCACATGTTCTCTTACAGAGCGTGAACGGGCGTGGCAACGTAAAGCAACACAGGTTCGAATCCCGGATCCGCGCTTGGAAACCGCAGTATTAAGCACATTATAAATAACCAATCAATCAAACCATCCCCTAAGGTTCACAGGCTCTCCCAATGAGTGCAGTCACACACTAAAGATAAAAGGCCATCCTACAGAGCAGGGCCACCCCTTAAAGAGCACACGCACTCTCATAGAATCCTCCCACTCTCACATGTGTGGAATCTCCCTGTGGGGACAGTATTACATGTATGGAATCTACATAAAAGGATAATCTTTTTCTCATGACTAACTCATTCCTTCCCCCTACACAGCCAATTACATGAGATAAGGATGATGCTGATCTATCTGCCTCTCCATAACAGTCCTAATTGCTGTGAAGTTCAACTCTCTCAGGCTGACAGGCACAATACATAGCTATCAGTATGTGCCTCCACCCCACATCGGCTGATTGCATGGATTATGCACACATGTGGGCACTACATGTGGCATACTACTTCCAACAATGCACAGGCAGGCTTACAGTTGCCTGCAGCAACAAATGAGATAAATTGGGCAGGCTTTGTATATGCAGTGATTGCTTGTTCTTTGTCATGATGTGCCCAATGCTGTGGCACTGATCCAAAACCCTGGGAGGTGCTAGTACCTTCATCCTAATCACTTCTTGAGGGGGCTCAGGTGGTTACTGAGTAAATGGCTGGATCAGTGATTGTAGGAGAGTCATTCATCCTGAAAAGAGAAAAGAAACTAGAGAACCAGATGATGCAAACCAAAGACACCAAGAGAACCATAGAAACACCCACAGAACTGCAGACAGGTAAATAGAGACAATGCAGAACAGCATTAGAATTCTCCACAAGACATTATGTTCACAAGACATTTTTGTTATGTTAGATTGCCATTTCTGTTGATTGTAGCCGTATTTAACAGGACGTACTATAACTTTACTTCCCAGCCACCCTTGTGGCACTAAGCCCAGCACGCAAAGGGCATCGATACAGAGGATTACGACAACTGTTGAGTGCAGTCACACACTAAAGATAAAAGGCCATCCTACAGAGCAGGGCCACCTGGGGCCAAACAGCAGGGGGTGGGGCCAAACAGCGCTACGGCGCACGCTCCTGGACCACTTCCTTCTCCTTCTCTACTGCAGGCAGGTAACAGGCAGCAGACCGCGTACCCCTCAGCACCTCAAATCCTCCCGGGACCAACAGTTTGTCAGAGGGCAGGTAAGTGGGGTCGCAGCCACAGCTCAACAGCTGTCGTAATCCTCTGTATCGATGTCCTTTGCCGCCGGGCTAAGCGCCGCAAGGGTGGCTGGGAAGTAAAGTTATAGTACTTCCTGTGGGCGTGGTGAGAGGCGGGCAGGGGGCGGGGCCAAACAGCGCTACGGCGCACGCTCCTGGACCGCTTCCTTCTCCTTCTCTACTGCAGGCAGGTAACAGGCAGCAGACCGCGTACCCCTCAGCACCTCAAATCCTCCTGGGACCAACAGTTTGTCAGAGGGCAGGTGAGTGGGGTCGCAGCCACAGCTCAACAGCTGTCGTAATCCTCCGTATCGATGCCCTTTGCGGGCCGGGCTTAGCAAGTTTATTGTTGATTTGGGGATCTTTTCATGAGCGTTGATTCTCAGATTGACTTGTCGTGTTAATTCATCGAATGAGAATCTTTGAATCTTCTAAAGGCACAATAAAAGGGAGAGCTTTTTTCCTCATTTGTGGGTAGTTTAAGCTATGGGAGAAAAAGTGACACATGTGAGGAACACAAGTGGAGGAGGTTAGAAGCATTTTTGCAAATAGTGAGAAGTGTACATTGTTTTTTTATGCAGTCTGGTGTTGTTTGAAAGCTATTCATGCCCCATTTGGTTCTCCTCTACCTCCTAGTCCTTCTCATTCCACTTCTCTATGTGTGCTTTCCCTATGTTTTCTGCCACTGAGGTCCAGCTGAACTTCTGGCAGTGCAGATCTTCATGTTTATCTTTTGGTGAACAACACCCATGGGATAGCCTTATGGCACCCAAGGGTGGGGGTAAGGCATTGTATCCCTTATGTGTGTTTTTGGGCACCTGTGTGTGGCCCACAGAGCAGGGTATGGGCTGCTAGCATCTGCTTGTAAACTTCTCAGTGGCTCTGAGTTTCCTCCCTTTTGGGATACCCAGGCCCTGCCATGGGAATCAATGGATTCTCTCACAAAGGTAAGATGGCCACTGTGGCCTATTGGTTTCTATTGCCTTTTACCTTGTTCCCTAAAGTCCCGTGAATCCCTGTCTCTGTCCCCTTATTCCTGAGTGGCTGTTGGGTGGAAACACCATGTATGTCTCTGTTCCCTTTCCTCCTGACTGGATGTTGGGTGGAAATACCATAAATGGCTCTGGGGGTGCCTCTTGTCAGACTAACTGGAGCCTTCCCAGGGGCTGTGTGTTGTGGGCATACCTCCTGTTCTTCCTCCTGTATAATGTTTCTGCTACTGCTATAACTTGAAATCGACACATACTGTATTGTAGAACATTGTATCCAGTAATTCAACTGTATAAATAACTGTATGTTGTTAAGCTTCACACATAGGGCCGCTTATTGTAATCCACAAGCAAGCCTCCTTAAGTATACATATAGCGCCTCGTTGCCTAGAGGGCTGCAGTGTGCTTTACAAATCCAAAAATAAAATAAAAATAAAAATAAAATACCCAAGGGGTGGGACTTGTGTGAATGGAGTCGGGAGTCAACTTACATTCTCTGTTGTAGCTCTCTGGTTTCGCTGTGTGGGACACAATGAATGAGATAGCCCTGACTGAAACTGACATGAATGACGTGTAGTGTACTGTAAGGCTGGGTACTTACCCCAATCCACATTCTGTGTTTGGGTGTCTGGGTGGAGGGAACGGACTGCATGCCTGTGAGCCTGAGTGGCTGTCTGCCTGCATGAAAGCTCTTCTGTATGATTGGCTGACTGAGCCTGGCTCAGCCAGAGTGAATGGGGAACAGATGTATATATATGGGGACCTCTCACTTACCAATTTGTTCAGAAGCTGAAGTGAGAGCTTAGAAAGAAGAAGCTTTTCTTGAAGCCCAGCTGGAGGAGAATTCTGCTGCTGCAATTTCTTCAATGTAATCCAAAAGCTGCTGTGTTCTTCCAAGGACTGATCCAGAGAGGACCTGTAAAGGAGACCTCTCCCCGAGCTTTGAGGAACTATCATGCAAACTGCTACTCTTCATCAGAAGCACCCTGGAAGCCAGTCCTATGTGCCTGACATCTGGAGAATGGGTGTTTGTGAGTTCTGAAGAGGAGTTCCCAGACATCTCGAGTCAAAGAAGTATATTGGTGTCGCCCAGGGTCTGGAGGTGCGTTTCGTGACTGATGGAAGCCATTGTTGTCTAGTGCCCAAAAGAGGCATGGTGCTGCTGGACACAAAGAGCTGCAAATGTTTTAAACTGCCTTAGAACATTTTCAAGGGGATCCTTGCCGTCGGCACTGACCACTTTTTCCCACTGGAGAGAGTCCAGAGTCGCTGAGTGCCAAGAAAGGTTCATCTGTGGGTTTCCCACCATCAGAAGCTAACAAAGATTTCCCAAGGGTCCAGACTTGTTGAAGTTCCGAGGTACACTCCAGTGATGGAGTCAAGGTCACCAGAAGCCATCCAGGGGTCAATGCTGTGGCTGCAGCACTGAAGAAAACAGAGATATTCCGAAACCCGACACCAAAAGTTACGAATGCACCCATCACCGCCAGAAGTAAATGAAGTGTACCAGGGTCTTACTCTCATCTGCCAAGCCTTTAAGGAGACCACATCAAGTTTAATGTTTATAGGACTTCTACAGTCATAGAAATCAATGACCAGACAAGAGCACCATGAAGAGAAAAACTGCTACACTTCAGAAAGACTTTGGTTCAATGTTTCTCGTGGACTCAGCATCCCAGTGGCTTCTTCATCCAAGGGGGTCCATCATCAGAGGGAATCTTCTAGTGAAACTGATAACCTCTGCCAATTCACCTGCCAAGGCACCAAAGTTACTGTGACAAGGAAGAGCACCTTTGAGCCTAAGGAGTAGTCCAAGCGCTCCCAGATTGGCCTTGGATCCTGTTCTCCTGTGGCCTTTCAGGTACCTTTGGGGTGGTAGAACTTTTTAAAGAAAGCAGAATGTTATTGAACATTATTAGACTGCACTGTAAAAGACAAGATACATTACTCCACTAACTTTTCTATTACAGGTTGCACTAGTGGGGGGGGGGGACTTCACACAGATTTGTATATCTAGTCTAAAAAAAACATTCTACCACTGTTCACACCTATCCTTTAAGACTTCACCTGCCCATTTAAAACTGTCTACAGTTAGTGCACCTAATACTGAATTTAAGTATTGTGTGGTACCACCAAAAGTGTATATATTTGCCATTCTTTGAATAAGTACTTTAAAGTAAAAAGTGTTATTATTCAAATGTAGATATATTACTGAGTCGTATTTTACATAAAGAAGTGGTGTTATCAGCGAACATAGTGTGTGTACATTCGCTTGAGGGGGCTTCGGGAATTCACTGTACTTAAGAACAAGCCTGCATCACCTCCTGAAAGCTTATGCCTGGCTGCTTGTTGGTTGCTAATTTGAGAGCCCTATATGGGGTGTTGAGTGCCTTTACCGTACCATATGGATGGCAGAAGTACAGACACCCCTCCAGTCTTTACAATACCCTTTCCTACTTTCCCCTTGAGTTTGTTGTTATCTACCCAAGAGCTTGATATGTTCACAAGACATTTTTGTTATGTTAGATTGCCATTTCTGTTGATTGTAGCCGTATTTAACAGGACGTACTATAACTTTACTTCCCAGCCACCCTTGTGGCACTAAGCCCAGCACGCAAAGGGCATCGATACAGAGGATTACGACAACTGTTGAGCTGTGGCTGCGACCCCACTCACCTGCCCTCTGACAAACTGTTGGTCCTGGGAGGATTTGAGGTGCTGAGGGGTACGCGGTCTGCTGCCTGTTAGCTGCCTGCAGTAGAGAAAGAGAAGGAAGCGGTCCAGGAGCGTGCGCCATAGCGCTGTTTGGCCCCGCCCACTGCCCGCCTCTCACCACGCCCACAGGAAGTACTATAACTTTACTTCCCAGCCACCCATGCGGCGCTAAGCCCAGCGCGCAAAGGACATTGATACGGAGGATTACGACAGCTGTTGAGCGGTTTGGCTGCTTGCTCTGCCTCTGCAGAGATTACTAAATAGTCTGGGGGAAAGTCCAGGAAGCCACGGTGACAGAGTACAACGGAGAGATCCTGGATACCATGAAGTCAACTCCAACATCAAGATATCAACAAGGGACCGGATTAAGAACACGCCTGCAGGTAAAACAAAGATTTGCTTCACTTCCGGAGATGAATGGGAGTCCAAAGCAAACCTTGAGAACTACTACCTTAAAACAAAGTCGCCTCCCATTTTGTACGAAAAAACGGAAAAGCCTATCAATGGGAGCTAGTCAGCTGGAGTTGGTAACAACTAATCGACCACAGTTAGCAGAAGGAGTGGATAACTTATGGTTGGCGCCAAATTCTCCTGAGCTACCAATGGCTTGTACTATACCGACTGCAAGAGAAAGTTTAAAATTGTCCACAGCTCCGGTACCAACTGTATTAGCTAACATGGCGCTAGAGGATGGATGCAAGGAAAAAGTATCAGAACAACCCACTACTGATCCTAATCAAATACTGCAAAGGGAGGATCCTACCCTAGAGCTGAAAACAGGTGTACGTTTGAAAATGCCCAGCCTAGTGTCGGGGAACACACCTGAGGAGCCTTATAATACCCAAAGAAATCTGCAATCTGAGAATAAGGACATTTCTTCATGCCCTGTAATGGGGGTGTCAGATGAATTGCATAAACCAGACTTTTCTATAGATATCCCTAGAGACGAACAGCATTCACCAAATAAGAATGAAAGGGAAAAAGTGGAAATTCCACATTTGACTTCACCACCCTATGAAGTGGGGGGATGACCCTAGCCAACTGTTATCGGAGGAAAGACCATCTAGGAGCCTAAACGAATCATTAAAGTCATTGATAAGAGAATCCAGCCATGCTATGGACAGCATTACAAAGGAACATCAATTAGCGGAAGTATCATGTGAACAAGGAGACCTATGGGACGTAATTGAATTGGGTCAAATGGAAGAAGACCTAATGGGGTCCCTTGGCCTGAAAGAGAGACTCGATGATGAAATACCAACAAAGATAGTACAAGATACTATAGATATTTTTCTACCATATCGGGAAGATGAGACAAACCCACGGAAAAAGCAAAGACTACTGGAGAATGAGGTACCATCAAAGCTAATTCAAGATAATACAGATATTTTCCAACGATATCGGGAAGAGAAGAACAGTCCCCTAAAGAAGAGAAGTCCACTGGCTGAAAACGCCATAAAGGAAAAAGGAAGTCAATCAGAAAACTGCCTCACTGAAGCAAATAATAAGTATGAAGTTGAGCATACCCGACCGCACAGGGAGCGGGCCAGTCCCTTAGGGAAAATAAATACCAATGAAACTTCAGATATTGCATCACCAAGTTTGAGTAACTTATGTCTTGCAACCAAAATCATGCATGACATCTCCATATTGACTGATAAAATTGAAAGAGAAAAAAGAAGGAGCTTCTGTTTGATAAATGAGAAAATGGCCGAGCGAAAGAAAGCTCTTCTTTCTTAGTTGATGACCCGTTTGAATCGCCATTTAAATATGGGGGACCCAAGGCATTAAGGAAGGAGAGCCTAATGCCAGTCTCAGTGAAAGAAAACCTAATTCTATCAGGAGATGTATTGGAAGATCCATCAAAAAAATCACCAGTAAGAAAGGAACAAATAGAAAAGATCGGAACCAGCGATCTAATTTTGAAGGACGCAAATGAACCAGGAGAGGGATGGATAAACCAAATCTCAGGGATAATAACCGAGGCCTGTAAGTTAGAAAGAGAAAAAGACATGGATGGACCACATTGAAAAAGTGATCATGGCCTTGCTTTCCATTACAATGGCCCCCTTCTTAAAACTCTATGAGGCAATTAAAGACCCCTGTCCAAGAGGTGAGCTTTTGGGACGTACAAATAAAAGAGTCATATGCTCAAATGTCTTCATCTTTGCAGAGCCTAACCCAACGAACAAATAAGGAAGCAGAATTAACCCAAACTTGGCAAACACGATTGAGTGATTTAGCTAGGCGAGATGCGACTGATAAATCATTGTTGATGGAAGCTGTCATAGAGGATTGTAAATGGATGAGAAGCTTCCACAAAGAAAAGAGTCAAAGGAAAGAGAGTATCGATAACGTTACTAAACCCAAAGAAGGAAATGGCCCTATGAAACTAAAACAGGGCATAATTGCCCCTTCTAAACAAAAGGAACTACAACTGGACAATGTGATACTGATCCCATCGGGAGGGAAGGAAAAGGATACAGGTAATCCACCTAATCAATTTACATTAGCTCATTCAGAACCATCCCCCTTTGCAATCTTTTCAGGGATTACATCGAAAGATTTGATACAGCAAAAGGGAAAGGAGGGCACAAAAATGACAAATGATAAGGGAAAAAAAAACAAGAATGAACCCCTTAACGTAAAGTAAATGGCTCAAGAGCATTTATGAGAAATTTAAGAACTCCTCCTAGAAGAGAAAACCCTCAGTATGCTAAGAAATCGAGAAGAGAATTGAATATGAAAGATCTAGATTGTATAGAGACCAGGGGGACAAAGGATTCAGAAAATGCAGCAACAGAAGAAGATCAGGAACAAAATGGTGATCTCAGTGATCTGATTGAGCTGGTAGAAAACGACAGTAAGGATGAAGATTGGAATAGCATCAGCGTATCAGAATGGAAAACTATTGATAACTGGGAAACAATTGATCCAAATGAAAACTCTAAGGAAGACAAGAATTTAAAGCCTGATAGAAAAATCAATCAAGAAAAGAGCGTTGAGACTGGAAGGTGAACGGAACGCTCGGGAAAGCAATGGAATTCAAATCTTGAGCACACTAAATTTAAAACGATGGAACAAAGAAGAAAAGAATTGGAGATCAAAGGGGTTAAGGATCGAAAAACGCAGGATAGCCCCCGAGCGACACAATTAAACGAAAGAGGAAAGAAAGATCAGAACAGGAGTTAAGAAAAGGGAACCGAAATGGTGCCATCATCCCCAAAGAAGCAAAGAAAAATGGATTTGTCACCGTCACTGTCACCATCACCCCCAAAGAAATCCATTCTATCTAAAGGTTGCTATCTAAAACTAGAAACAGCAGTAAATGGCCCAAGAAGGGTGATATTAAACAGGAGTTATCTTATGGAGCTCTGCAACCAAGTCCTACCACAAGGATGATATCAACTGAGGATATAAAAATAGTTGAATTTCCAAAGGAACAGAGGATGGACCAAGTTATTTTACATTTGACTTCAAAGAAGATAAAGTGGAAACTCTTGGAGGTGACGGACACTCTAAAAAAAAAGGGGTTTCCTACTGGTGGACCTGGATGATGATACCAGGCAAAAAAAAGAAAAAGCCCCAATGGAGGAAAGAAAGGATATAAAAGATGATCCTTCAGAAAGAACAAGAGATACAGATGCTGGAAAAAAGGTATGAAAAAATAAACCAGATTCTGCAATATGGAAGAAAAAGAATGAAAAAAGTAAAAAAGAGGAAGAAAAACAAAAAGAAAGCCCTGTCCCGATCAAAAAAAGAAAAGATACGCTGAAAGCCCTGAGGTTCAAGGTGGACAATTCGGAAAATCCAAAAATGACAAAGAACAACCCAATTAAAGCAGACATCCAGGCAGAGGATTGGTCATGGATGGCAAAAGCCCTAGACTCAAAGAAGAAGAAGCAATAGAGTAAGAGATTGAGCAAAATTTGATCCTCTGTGCCTCATGGAACACAAGAGGTTTTAATCATTTGCTCTCCAAGGATAGCTGCTTCTTGGCAAAATATGATCTTATCTCAATACAGGAGATATGGTTACGTGAACCACCAGATGTGAGGGCTATGAAATTTACATCAATCCAGCTAGAAAGGGGCCCATGGGAAGACCATTGGGAGGGCTCATGATACTGAAGAAATTGGAATGCCCACTAAAAGTAGTAGAACATCTGACACCAAATCCATATGTGCAAATTCTGAAAGTAAGATCTAAAGCGGATGACTTGAAAGGATCAAAACAAATGATTTTGATTAACATCTACTGGAGTGAGAACATATCGGGACAGGCGCTCTTTCTGAAATCTATCATGGATGTAATTGATAAATCCATGACGGAAGAAAATGACCAATTGATTTTACTAAATGGCGATTTAAACATCAAACTGTTGGATAAAAATGGAAAAATCAAAGCTATAGAACATCTAATAGGAAAAGAAAAAACATGGATGAAGGAAATAAGAATCCATGAGATGAAGATGCTAAATGGCCAGACAAAGGGAGATCTGCAGGGGGCCAATACCTGGCACAGTGGGAAAGTTGGAGCCTGTTTTGATTACTGCTTTGTTGGAGGGTATACGCTGGAGAGAATAAAGTCATTTACAATAGCAAAACAAACTAACAGTGATCATTGTTTGTTAACGATAGAACTTGTGTGGAAAATACAAACTAATAGAGAGACTAAAAGAACGATGGAAACTGAGGTCTCATGGGGAAGAAATCGTTTGCGTATTAAAACACAGGCCATACCAAAACTCGTGCAAAGATGCTCCAACCACAAATGAAGATCTGGTGGAATATAAATGGCTCCTAGAAGCCTACGAGAGCAAGTACAAGGGTCCCCAAAGCATCCATACTAAAAAAAAAACATGCCTATGATGAACAACTAGTGGCAAGGAGGAAACATTATAGATCAGAACAGAGACTCTTAAAAAAGAACACCAGCACACAGAGAGAAGGTCTTTTGGAGAAAGGTCAACCAACCTATAAAAACTGGTTGAGACTCGCTACTTAAGAACCCAAAGAGATGCTGAAAAAATGTTAGCCGCAATAACTACTAACAATGCTAGAAGTACGTGGGACTTAATAAATGCCAGGGATCTTAATCTATCGGCCATAGATGTGAATCAAGTCTCAGAAGAAAAATGGTTTCAGCACTACACTGCTTTATATGAAGGCAAAACCCACGAAAATACTATAGAAGATAGTCCTGATTCTACACCGTGTGCTCTGGAATTCGATAAAGATGATATTCGAATGCTGATAAACAAACTCAGTACTTCCAGAGCAGCAGGTCCAGATGGAATCTCAAATAAACTATTGAAAGAAAATTGTGAGAACTGGACTGAGCTAATATACGACCTATTCCAACAAATCATGAAAATAAAACAAATTCCAGCCACTTGGACGAAGGCTTATATTGTGCCAGTATATAAAAAGGGGGACCGGGGAAACCCGAGACACTACAGGCCTATATCGCTTCTAGATTCGATTGGCAAGTTATTCGCATCCCTCTTATTAAGAGATCTAAAAAAATGGGCGTTCGAGGCAGAAATCTTGGACAAAAGACAGACAGCCTTTGTGAGTGGAGTTGGCACCGCCCTGAATTTATTTTTGATCAATCTGCTGAAGGCAAATACATTGACTGGGAAAAAAAAACTTTACCTAGCATTTAATGACCTCGAACAAGCGTTCGATGGAATCAATAGAGAACATCTGTGGTCAAAAATGAGGAACTGGGGATGACTAAAAGACCAGTTGGAAGCCGTTAGAACATTATATACTGGCACCTCAATCAAAGTCCAAATTACAAAGAATGGGGGACTTTCTAGGAGGATCAATACCAGCAGAGGAATCAAACAGGGCTGTGCGGTAGCTCCCTTCCTTTTTGTGCTATTCATGGCCGATATGAAGACAGCCCAAGAAAAGATTCGAGCATTCCCGCCGAGGATAAATGGGAAAGAAATACAGTGGATGCTATATGCAGATGACACAGTATTTCTAGATCAGACACCAATAGGACTACAAAGACGAATTGCGGCCTTCAATAAATATCTAAAAGAAAATAGCATGAAGATGAACGTGAAGAAATCTATGATCTTAACCATGAAATCAAGTAAGGGAAGAAAATTGGCTGGAAGAACTGCGACATGGTCATTAGATAATGAAAAACTGGAAGAAGTGGAATCGACACTATACTTGGGGATAATGATCAATAAAAACAGCAATGAACAGGCACAGTATACCCTAATTCGGGAAAAATTAGTGGCTCTGACAAACCAAGGGATTTGTATACACCGTAAATATGGGAAGTACTCCTTAACCACAATTGTAACCTTCTTTAAGCAGAAAGTTGTGGCGGTCATTACTTACGGTGCAGAGGCCCTATTATCCCTAAAATGGGAAGTCTGGAATCTGTGTGAGGTGTACTTTTGGCGTAAGATTTTGCGCTTACCTACCTCATTACCTGTGGAACTCATTAGAACAGAGCTTAGACTCCAATCGGTGGCCTCAGTTGCACTCTGGAAATCTCTATCACTGTACAGAAAGTGCATACTGGACAAACCACCAAAACCATTTGAAATCTTAATACAGAGGGATACAGTAAATGAAGATGAGATCCTCAAAAACTGAAAAGGAAGATGTAAAGCTTCCATGGACCAAATAAACATCTCCAATGATACTCTAACGAACAACCCTGATAAGGCAAAAAGATCTATCCGGGATAAGGATTAGGAGGAAACCCAGGAATTAAGATTGAAAAGAAGATCATGGTACAACATTGTCTGGGAAAAAAAGGCTGAAATAAATTACCTCTGTATCTGATGAAGTTCCCATCTCAGCACTATCGGGACTTGCTGCTGCGCTGCAGATTAAACATCTGGCACTGCCGAGAACTAAAATGGTTAAGAAGACAAATTGAAAAATCAGCAGCATATTGCAGATTCTGTAAATCTAAGGATCAACTAGAAACGATCAGGCATGTCATGTTAAACTGCCCTGCACTAAAGCCAAAAAGAGAGAACTATATGTGCAGTTATGTAAGAAATATCAACTGGGAGACGGAAGAAGATTATTGGGAGCGTCTCCTAACTGTTGATAAGACTGGAAAAACTCTTGATGCATTAAAATTCGTTGAAGCATTGAAACTGAATCAAGAAGAAGATGATTTTTAGGGAACGGAAAGTTGTAACGATGGGAATGGCAACTAAGGGCATACGCTACTGGACTGGATTGTAGCGTCTGAAGGGGATTTTAAGGGAGAAGGATTTTAGGAATGAATTATGGAAGTAATGTTTGAGGTTTAACTGAGATTAACCAATAAAACAAAAAAAAACAAAAAATAGACTTGAGAACCTGCAGTTAGATTCTACCTTGGATTTCACCAAAAAACCTGCAGTGCACTCTAAAACAGGAACAATCTCCTGAAGAGGTTTGGGAGTCTAGTGAGACTTTTTTTAGAATGTTTGCCCAGAAGCAACTGCTAGTAATGTGCATCAAACACTGGACCTAGTATGATAGTAAGTAATGTGTGTCTCCTCCCCCCTTACTTGTTGTCCCCCTCCCCCTCCAGCACTATCTGAAATGTCATCATGCCTAGTACGATAGTCACTTGTTTTGTTCCTCTCCCTCCGCTCTCCTCCCTCTTCCTCACCTCGTGTAATTCTACGGCTCTACCAGAAATGTCTTCAGGCCTAGTATGGTAGTCGCCTGTCTGTTCCCATTTCCTTCCTATCTCTGTCTTAGCACTTGCACTATCTGAAATGTCACTAGGCCTAGTATGATAGTTAATTTTACATTCTTGTTGTTCATAGCCTGTAACAATGTTTTGTATTTTCCCTTGTTCCCTCCCTTGTCGTGAAGCACTTTGAAACACATTGGGCCTCATTACGAGGGGGGCGGTAAGGGATTACCGGCACCGGTAAGGGCACCGGTGCCGGTAATCCCTTACCTCCCTACTACGAGTTCCCTTTGCGGGTCCTCCCTTAACGCCTGGTTTTTCCAGGCATTAAGGACGGGACCCGCAAAGGGACTCTGAAGCTAATAACGGTAACGCAATTTGCGGTACCGTTATTAGTGCCTTCCCCATTCCAATTGAGCCCTATCAGGGCTCAAATGGGAATGGGGAATGGCCCTGGTGAATGGGGAATTACAGGTCCCGCCAAACTATGAACGGACCGGTAATTGCTCCATTCACCAGGGCGGAGTCGGAACGAGTTTGGAGGCAGCCATGGCGCTAATAGCTCCATGGCTACCTCCAACCTCGTAATGAGGCCCATTGTTTATAGGCACTATATAAATAAACTATCATATCATATCATAAAGGGAAGACATGTGTAATATATATTTTCCTTTTGCACCCCGTCAAACTATAATCAAATAACGCATGATTCATATATACAATTCTGGGATTGTTATGCCATATCTGACAATTTTAACACATCATATCATCATTCTGCTGTGTTCCTAGCTATGTTGCGACATATAAAAAATGGTTACCATCCCAAAATTTAAGGTGGAATGTTTATTTATGTTACATGTACATCCAACTGGTTTTCTTCCAAGCCCTCTCAAAACCACATAACGTTATTTTATTAGACATGTGTCAGTTAATTTAGGTTTGACATTTGATTGAACAGTTAAAAAAAAAAGAAAATACCACTCGTCCTGCTTTATTTACATCTTAAGACATCTGTTCAACATTTTGTAAAATTGCAGGAAAATATGACATGCAATGTTGTTCAATCATTTTTTCGAACTTCTTTCCCAAAGGCTGATATGCTCATGTTTTATATTTTTAGCTGTTTATACAGGAAAAAACAAAGTGCACGATGTGTACTCAACATCCAACCAAATGACAGTATACTTTGTCACAGACAAGACTGGCACAAGAGCAGGATTCCTGGCAAACTTCACAACGGGTAACCACCTTGGCATGCCAGGTATGTAAACCAATATAGTTCAAATTTTAAGTCATTGCATTACCAACACATCAGCATAGCAAAATGATATAAGGGATGGATCTTAAACATGAGATATACTCACATGTATATACCTTTCATGCAGTGCCTCTAAAATATTTATACATGTTTAAAATCAACCAAAAAAGTTTTGATATCTTTTATTGTACCAATAATGTATTACGGTGAGATGATAATTCCACAAGCGTTCAACTGTAGACACAGCACCATTGTCTGCCCATGTATAGAGAGAAGGGCAGACTCAGGCTGACAGTGTGAAGTTTAAGACAGGCCAGAAGTCATCCCCAGACATGACACCATCTGCTCAAATGTCTGTAACGATATCAGCTTGGTGGAGTGAAAGGTGGTGTAACACATAAAATGGTGGAACACATAGTAATATGCCACCTCTCCCAAATGAAAGGTTATAGGTGGGGTAAACAAGAGTTCCTTGGACACTTCATCAATGCATAAATATTGTAAATTGAGGCACAATGATGGCACGATGATGAGTATGTACAACAAAGACCGACTGCTGCACACCATGGTAATTTACCACCCGCCAATTGCAATAGCAAACAGGGGTCTGGAATTACACACCAGTACGTCACTGCTCATGCTTTTGCAACAGATCTTCTACTCTAACTCAGCTGGGGCCAGCCACAACATCCAAAACATCTTGTGTCTGTCCCAGCAGAGCTGTTGGAGGTTCTGTCTTTGGGCTATTACCTAACTTGGCAGTATTTAAGTATTGTGGTATACTGGTGGTAAATTGGCACTATCTTATTTTGGAGGTAAATTAGTGGTGAGCATATTCACACACTGCCCTATATGATAAGACAAACCTTCCCCGTTTTATAACTCTGCCCTATACTAGGGTTGACTGTAGGCATCCACCCAGGCTTAGCACATTTAGAGGGAACCCGGTAAGATCATAAATGATGCCATAGATTGTGTATACATTGTGCTAATGACTTATCTACCTCATTAGCTTCCACCCTTGCATGCAGGGCTAAATGCACTCATACAACATACCAGCTTTCTAGCTTGTATATATATATATATATTTCCCTTTTGCTTCATATTTTACTTCCAGCAGTAAATGTTTTTCTTTACCACTGTGGTGTAGACTCAAGAAAAACTTCTAATTACCTCCCCTCAGCCCAAGAGAAGTCAACAGAGACATAAAAGAAATATTATACCAACCCAACTTTCACCCATTTGTATGTGTGTGTGTGTTTTAAGGACATGCTATTATTGCAATAAAATCAGAATTCATTTCACAACAAACCATTTGTTACATCTTACCAATAAATTGCACTGCCGTGGTTTCCTAAGAGAGAAAGAGATGAACATGCATTGCACAACTTATTCTTATTTTTGTTAGTTCACACTGTGGTAAAGAAAACCACTCAATAATTCAATTGAAATTACTGATACATTTCTGTCTAACTGAACACAGATAATTTCTAGTCATTCCATGCTCTCCTCAGTTCTACTTGATTTACATGAGAGTTTGAAGTGTCTGTGACTTATCTGTGTGGCTCCTTTTCACTCCTGCCTGTCTGCGATTAAATGTTTTAAGCCCCACATGGCCACTGGCACTTGCAAAAGCTAACCTTGGACCCCCAGCGGATTTCAATGCCATGAATGCAGCCTTTGAATCCTCTCTGCAACTGGCCGCAAACAGCACCCAGTAGAAGAACAGGAAAAGAAGACCCAGCCCTTCAGTTCACCCCCTATTTATTTAAGAAGCATGTCAATCAAGACCAAAGCTGCCTCTTTTCTGACGTGTCTCAGCAACTCCTAGGCGCCTGCTTCCACTGTCCAATCACACACGAGAGCATGTATGTGTATCATCGTATTTCCTGTGCAGACAGAGTGATCTCCGAACAGAGAAAGACAGCCATTCATTTTTTCTACAGTGCATATTTCTCCTATATGGAGCAAAAAGAGAAAAAAAAAAAGACAGAATTTCCATCCGTGTTCACCGACATTGCATTGCATTGTTATTCAGAAGAACTAATGAGTTACTGGGGTGTCATTTAGGGAAGTTAGTTAGTTAATGTGGGTTATTTTTCTCAATGCAACTTTACAAAGATGGGAATTCTCATAATTTCATATGTGTATAATGCACTTTGAATCAACTATCTTTTTGCAAAGATTTTGCTTTGTCATTGAAGGCCTACTTCACTGTTATAATGACTCCATCTGGCATTTCACCTGCTTTACATAATTTACCATCTCTTTTATGCATTTACACTAACCCCACTGAAAGTGCTGTCCTGTGATCCCACTTGCCCATTTAACTGGCTGTTTTTTTGTTTTTTTTTTATCACTGTCATCTGCACTCATTTTGCTGGCTGCTTTTAAAATTACTCCCATAGATCCCTATATTTGCCCTTCTTTTCTGACAGCTATGACCGCCAGTGATGTCAAAGCTGGTGGAACCACGCACCATCAACTAAAATGCATGTGTCACAGGATACCTCTCCTTTTCCATCTATCACCAGACGAATAATGGTTGAAAACAAAATCATAGGTATGAGGATAAAGTATGTCTCTTAAAGAATAAATGTTGTCTCAACGTAAAGTAAAATGAAATAAACAAATCAAATGTGTATATCAGTTCACACGCAAATAGTGTTTCCGATTACACGTCCACTGAAGGTTCATATTCCATAATACCATAGTTTTTTAATAATATTCTCAGCATGTATGTGCTTTATGGTGTAAGCATTTTTTTAACAGCTTGTATGCACACAAATAAAATAATAACATAAAATAAAAATAAACAAATTCCATTGTCACCAGTTCAAGTCCAAACTGGCAGAACAAAGCACATTAATATGTCCCATCAGCAACAAATTAACATAAATGGACTGAAGATGAACAAAACAAAATGAGGACCAACCATGTTCACTTTTTTTTGATACCCAGAAATGTCATGACCATGCCTCCGGGTGTCCTGTCCATCAGTCTTTGCACCAATTTCCACATAACAGCATCCTCTGCGAAATGTCTCTGGCACTCCATGGAGTCTTCTTCACGGATGTCATCTTTTTTGGCACCTCAGGCTCTTTATCTGCATCCCCACTCTTCGGTCTGGGACTTCCCCGGGGCCTCCTTTTGTGGCCTCCAATCCAGTGGCCTCGGATCCCGAGGCTCCCGATCCCATGTCCGGGAACCGGACCTGCCGGGGTAATAGGTAAATGGTACCTAAAGTGAATAGAAAAGAAACAGGTTAAGTACATAGCTTAAAACAATTTGCTATCCCTTTTTCCCAACTTGGCTTGAAAACTGTGGCCAAAACACTATAGCTCCCTGGATTTGCGACTTTTAATACCTGCAATTAAACACATGTTATAGGGAAACAAGACAACATTTTACACCTTGCATCACTTTGCACCAAAATAATTCCAATTCAAATACACACCCCTTCATAATATTTACATCTCCATTCCCCCTCACCATGTCTTTGTTTATTTGATGGCCATGTAGAAAATCTTATTACACAGCATTATGATAGCTTAGTCTGATTCAGCGCCTCTTCTAAAAATAATGCACCATTTTTAATTGTTGACTGTAGCACTTCTTTTTGCTTCTGCTTGCTCACCAGACAATCTGTTTGATTACTCATGGAGTGAAGTGTATACTACCTTATACATGCCCTCATGTTATTAGGTTACATGCATTATGAAACAGTCTCTATTCAACGTATCTGCCACTAGACAAACTTACTGTGCTCTTGTGATTTTTACCTTAATTACACTGTCAGCTTTATTTTCATTGCATTCAATACATTCAACCATTCTCCACTTTCTCAAGTTTTCTCAATTCATGTTTTGTGTGGCATGGTTTAATTTGGTTGACATGATCAAATTGCTCTGTCACCATTTCACCCTGCGTCCTCATTATTTTATATGTAAAAGGGGATATTTTATCGACAATCTCAAATGGCCCTTGCAATGCTGCGTGAAATTTAGAATTTCTGTGCCTCTTCTTCTGAAAATGGTATTTGTACACTTGATCACCTATTTTATATTATTTTATAGATGTCTTTTTTATCATAATAAGTCTTTTCACTTTCAGCAGCTCTCTCCAGATTCCGCTGTACAAATGCAAATGCATGTTGCAATTGCTTCCTCAATTCCTTCACATATTCGTGAACTGTGGATGCACTCACAAGTGTTTGCTCGTGTATCCTGTACAATAAATGTTGTATCAGTACCATTTTTCTTCCTGTCAATACTTCATGAGGGCTAATGCCTGTTGCTTTTGCAGGAGTTGACCTAATGGCACTTAATACTAAAGGTAACCGTAGATCCCAACTAGAGCCTGCCTCAGCCACAAACATTTTTAGTATCCCTACTATAGATCTATTGCTTCTCTCTACATTCCCTGAGGAAGACGGCCTATAGGATATGTGCCATTTCCTCTTTACCCCCAATATCTGCCACACCTTGCTCATCAAGGCACTAGTGAAATGACTTCCCCAGTCTGATTCTATCCTTTGGGCTATCCCAACAATGTGGCTGCTGTTTGTGCACTTCAGTCTGGTGCGGGAATGCACTCCACCCACTTCGACATTAGACGTACCACCGTTAACAAATATCTATTTCCCCTGGCAGATTTTTTTTTTACAGGCCCAACATGGTCGATTTGCAAATCTGACCATGGAAGGGTCAAACCTCTTTTCATTAATCTTGATCTATGCATTGGTGAAGCATATTTCAATTGTGCACATACGAGACACATACTGGTGTATAATTCCACATCCTGGGACAAATGCGGCCAGAAAGTATAGTCCTTCAATATTTCTAAAGTTTTTTGTGAACCTTGGTGTCCTGCACTTATTGTGTCATGCACGTTGTTTAACATTAGCCCTCTGAAGGAAAGAGGCACCACTCACTGCATCTGACCTGTCACAGATTCCCTAATCATCAGACCATTTTGTAGTTTAATTCTCTTTTTGTTCTTTAACAGCACTCTCAATAACTCGATTGCTCCACAGGTTAGTCGACCTCTTTTGGAGATTTGGAGCATGTAACCACATCTACCTGTATCTCGCCAATCAGGTGTTCAATGGGGAATAATTCTCCCATTACAGCTCCAATTTTGGCTAATTTATCTGCTTTGTCATGTCCCTCCTTATCCTCCCCTGGTGTCTTTAAATGCCCACAAATGTTCCTCCAGTATATTATTAAACTATTCTTAGACACTAATGTATCTATAGCTTGGATCATTCTTCCATGTTTAAGGGGCTTTTTTGTTATATGTGAGCATACCATTCGCCTTCCAGCCAGGCAAATACTCCACAAAACTGTTTTGGGCATACTCAGAATCAGTCACAAGGACAATTTCTTTGAATTTCAATATCATTGTCTATATGATACGCACATCCATCTACATACACGGTTGATAGAACTTTGCACACATTTTCATTAAAAGTTTTATGTGGTGATCGTTCGAATTCATTCAAACTAGGCTCTACCTCTATTTCATCAAAGGTATAATTAGCTGCATAATCGTGCAGGTCTGCTATCCACTGAGCAATTGGGCTCTTTTTATTCTGCCCATATCTTACTTCCACAGGGAATCCCTGCAATGCCAATGTCCAGGAAGTGATTCTGGACTGAGCCAGATTACCTGATCTAATCCTTTCACTTTGTAAAAATTGCAAAGGTTGATGATTTGTTTCAACGCTCACTTTTTCTCTGTGAATAATGGGACGGAAATGCTGCAATGACCATACAGTAAGTCAAAAGAGCCTTTTTACATTCACTGAATTTAGTTTCTACTTGAGATAACGCCTTGCCTGCTTAGGCAAAAGTTGTATGATTTAAATCATGCTTTTGGGATAACACAGCTGTCATACACTGTTTCTACAAATAAATCTTGATTCTTTATGGGATAGGCTAAGCATGGCACCTTCATGAGCCATTCTTTCAATTTCTCCGCTGCCTGAGACTGCTCTTTTTCCCATTTCCAAAGTACATTCTGCTTCAACAATTTAGTTAAGGGTTGAGTGATCTTGGCATAATTCTCAATAAACTTCTTGTTATATCCTGTCATCCCTAGTAGACTTTTTAGACCTTTCATGTTAGTAGGAATTTTCAAATTCTGTATTGCTTCCACCTTTGTCTTCTGTGGATTCAATCCATGCTCAGTCACTTCATGGCCTAAGATGGTTACTTTCTTTTTGCACCATTGGGCCTTTTGCAAGGATACTTTTCAATCAGAACATCATCTACATAAACTATGGTCCCCCTTTCTGCTGCATCTGGGACTGCTTTTCTCAAAAATATGCCAAACTCAGTCCCACTATTAACATACCAAAATGGTGTTCTGGACCAAGTGTATTGCGTTTTATCAAATGAAAATGCAAATACGTTTTGAATGTCTTCAGCCAATGGCACACTCCAGTATCCAGATGTAAGGTCTAATGTGGTTAACACTTTTGATCCATGAACCTGTGCAAGGCCTTGATCAATAAATGGGAGCGGCCATCTAGACACTGGTACTCTTTTGTTTAATTTCCTCAGGTCTGCACACAGGCGCCATTGACCATTTGGTTTTAATATGCCCAAAGTGGGAGTGTTTGAGGTACTATGAATGGGTCTGATAATTCCTCTGGATTCCAACATTTTAATTATCTCTGCTAGTGACTCCAAGCATGCCAGATATTAACGCACAAATACCAGATTTCTACCATATCCCTCTGATAATGTGGCAACATGCAAATCCGTTAGGCCGCAATCACATGCGTCCGTGGCAAAAACCTCCTTAAATTCCATAAATATTTTTCTCAATTGATTCCTGTCCTCTTCACTACTACATGCATCTGCTGACAGAATCCGTTCCTCTACCATTTTTTTTAAATTCTGGAAAATCCTCCAATGGAGGATCCTTGGTGCTTTCTTCTAGCCATATGGCTCTATCTCTTTGTAGAGTTGCTACATTCAAGTATTTTGGAATATCAGCCTCTATTTCAATAGACTGATTTTCTGTTTCACCTTCACCTAAATCAAATAATGTGCAATTCTTCAGGTGACAGCACATTGCCTCAATGGAATCTTAAGGATACACAGATTGAATCTTGAAAATCCCTTAAGATTGAGAGTCCAGTGACTCTGGCACCATGCCCTGTGCATTTACGTATCTCTCAGGGATTATACCAATCAATGTATTGCTGAAATCTGCAGTATAATGTGGTTTTTGTACTGACATTCCTAATAGAGAATTCTCTTCCAAATAAATGTCTTGACACCCTTTGTTATCCAGCATGATTTTGATGTGCACATCCCCAATTTCCACTAATGGTGTATATTCACATTCTAGTCCTTGATGCCTCATGGATTCATTTATGCACACAAATACATCTGAATCTTTCAACTGCTGTCCATGTCTGTGCTTTAGTGTTATAATGACTTGTTTGATGAATGCAGGAATGGTAACATCCTTCTTCACCTGTAGCTCCATTGCATAGGGCACCAACTGTGCCCAATGATAAGCCTGTCTCTTATCTTCGAATTCAGGTGCAGGTCCTCCTAGTCGGGACCATACTTTTTGATTAAGGAAATCCAACACCATACACATCCGTGCATGATGTCATTTCCCAAATAACAATCATTTTGTGTCCCACTACTATCCACACATTTTGATAGATGGTTTTTGGGGCAATGGTAATGTTAAGAATGGACCTTCCTGCGATTCTATTTTAAAAGTCTGGATTGTCCAACCCAGAAATGTGTTGGTTTATAATTCAGAATTTTGGGATCTCTTCCCTTTCAATTATTCGCTGGAATAGTTTCTCATTAATAAAACTCCTTTCCTGTTCAAGTGCTACCATGGCTATTACCATTTCGGAATGACCATTTATACCAATATGGATCCATGGCTGCTCATCTCCCATGTATATTTCCGAAAGGGTTGTAATATGTTTTCCCATGGTTATTTCGGGGATAACATTCTGCTTGCACTTCTCTTCTTTTAAGTAAAAGTGCAATGTATTTTCATCTATTTGAGTTTGCCACTTTTTCCTAGGATCCAAATAAATCTCCATAGATTGTTTCTCTTTTTCACTTTGCATTTCACCCTGACACATTAGGATAACAGTGACACTAGGCACACAGCCATTTTGAAGATACACCTCCACTGCATCATTTGATTTAGCAACAGTATGGCATTCATTTACACTGCTGTTTTGTAAATTTACTTTCCTAGGCCTTAATGGTTTTTTTGTCAGAGACAACAGAACACCAGTTACTCCTTCAATGAGGTGCAACAACCTTTTTAAACAATCTTTTCCCTTCAAGAATGGAATTTCACTGATAGATGTGATCAATACTTCCTGTCTCTTCCTGTGTTTTCCTATATTTATGTCAACCTCAGTGACACCTTCGATGGGTACCGGCTCACCATTAAAATTATGTACTGGGCCTTCATTTTGGCTCACTCTGATCTGATTTTGTGGATCTTCATTGATATTTTTTACCAACTCTTTGGACATGATCGTGGCCTGTGCACATGTGTCAATCATTGGAAACGTGTTGCACTTTTCTTCCACAGTAATGGGAGCATAAACGTGTCCTCAGCTTGTTCCAATACACAAAAAAAGTGTGAATTTCTGCTGTTTTCAGGAATCACTTTTCTCGGGTCCTTCTCACTTTTTGCCGAACACAGGGGCACGTGAAAGGATATCTTTCCCTCCTTTTTGCCCACTTCACTTTGAGAAACTTTGACCATCTAGCCCTGTTCCAAAGTCATTTGGAGTGTAGCCATTGTTTGCCCCTCTGTTCGAGGAACATGAGTTTTCACACCGCATTTCTTTGATTGAATATCCTCATAACATGCTCAGAACATTTATTTATATCTTGTGTGGTTACTGTTCCTTCGGTCTCTTGGAATATGTGTGGCTCAAATTACTCCTCAGGTGACTGGACGGTACCCTCCTTTTTAGTACTCATTTTTCCTTTTTGCATTTTATAGGCATTTTGAGTGTCTAGGGAGGATGTTTTATCAGTCAAACCTCCATCAGTTGTTTTATCATGGCATTTGATGTCTTTGTGAATCTGTTTCTTTGCTCTTTTGGAATTTCTTGTTTATTTTTTCCTCTCTCCTTTTTATTTGCACAAACTTTGATAGCTAGATTCAATGCCAAATTAAACCAAACTCACTTTTCATGCGCAGATACATCCCTTGCCTCATCCTCATTGTGGTAATCTTCATGTTTAAATCAGCAAGCAGTTTGGGACCCTTAAACAAAACTGGTTCATGGAATCCTGTACCTTTATCATTGTAGGTGCCATTAGCATTTAGTCACTTATTATCAGAAGGCACCAGATCGCTTCTGTGACCTTCCGCCCCCTCATTTGATGGCTGTTTTTGGACTTCACAGAGTCCTCCTATTTGTTCAGACAACATTTTAACTTGGGCCTCCGGTCATTGAAATCTGTCCATCTCCCTGGAATCCTCTCTTTGCGGCCTAGGCCGGTACTGGTTACTGTCACCCTGGTTAAATCTGTTCTGGTATCTCTCAGAAGATTGATTTCTATTTGAGTTGTTTCTGAACTCTTTATTCATGGGAGGTGGGGAACATGATGTGACAATTCTTTGGTTTTGATCCCCTGGTGGTGGTGATTGATTATAGTGGCATAGGGCATAGTTCCTATTGTGTCTTTCATTTTGTGGGAACTGTTTCCTATACTGATTTCCAGTTTCAATGAACCGATCCACATATCATGGTCTGTCCTGATTGCCATATACCATGGTACTGAGGTCAAACCTGCTCTGTGCTCCCAATGCCCGGTAGGGACCGTTGTTTCTTCGATCTTGATTTTGTCTCTAATTGTTATTCATGCCTGACATATCAGGCCGGTATCCCATCCTAGGTCTGTCTCCTAGGTACCTAGGACTAATAGAATTCTCTCTATTACCTGGATCATGTGACTGAAACATCAGTGTTTGAGATGGCTGCCTCTGTGGTGCGCCTTTCTGATCAGATGTCATTTTCTGGCCTGAGTTTGGGCTGATTCAAGTGACATTTTTGCAGATCTTATCTCCATCACCATCAGTGAGGAGTCTTCAGATTTTGATTATGTTTCTTTAATCATGTTTACCTCTCCACTCTGACAATATATGACTTCATATAGTTCAGTGCCTTGCTCTACAATCCATTCCAGTGACTTCTCATGATCAAACTCACAAATTAACTGTGATATAATGTCTTTTTGTAAGCCATAAAAGTAGGCAGTCTTAAGCTCAGTTGAATTAAGTCTAAAGGATACATCAAAGCAAAGGAAGGCTCTTTTTAATATTTTGAGAAATTGACAAGGTGATACATTTGGCTTTGCTGTCATGGTAGATGCGGCTTTCTTTGTATTCTGCAGTGACTGATACGGTGAAAAATGATGTCTAACCTCTTTTTCAAATTCTACCCATGACATGTTTTCTTGTTCATTAAAACCCATGATAATGCTCACAGTAGCAGCATCAAGAGTTAAATGAAAGTACTGTCTATATTGTTCCCTAGGTATTTGTAAGGCTTTAAATATATCATGCATGGTTTCCAAGTGGTCCTCTATAAAACACTCACCTCCCTTTTTGAATGGCTTAATCAAGGCCTTGATTAATTTCATTATTTTGATAGGGCTACTTGGCACTATATTTGGAGTTGCATTGTTCTGTTGTTCACTCCTTTTCTCAGGTGTATGGGACTGGTGGTAGCCACCAGTGGGTGAGTCAAACCCTCCAAATGCGTTACAAGGAGGCCCAGTCACCGGCATAGCCAATGGTACATTATTCCCTCGTGTAGAAATGGGGCTAACCCTAATCCCATTGAATGTGGTGCCGTGTTGCTTTTCCTGAGATTTGAAGTTCCATATTTGCTGTTCCAAATCTTTGCATTTCTTATGGGCCGGTCTGCCTCCTGACAAAGGTAAGTATTTTCATCACCCATTTTATTTATCACCTCCTGCATTTCACTTAACTGCATTTGGCACTGATTAAATTCCTTGTCTCTTTTGTCCCTTTCCTGGAATATCTTAACCATCTCCTGTTCAATAGCCTGGAGCTCTTTCTCCATATTGTCCCTCTGGATAGTTCGCATCTCCAAAATAACATCATCTTTATCTTGTCCAATATCGTTTACCAACCCTTTCAAGTGTTTTTTAGTTCTTGCTCACTGTCTTCAAAATGCTTCCTTCTCTGAGACAGTTGTGTTTCTAATTCATTGCATTTTGATTTCATTTGTTTATGGCATAATTCTAATTCCGATTTTAGATTTTTCTCTTGCTCCTCTGCCCTCTCTAAATTGCTCTGCAATCTGTTAATTATCTCAGCAGCATTTTTCTGCATCTTTTTCAAAATGTTTGTCTGCAGCTCTAAATAATCCCAAAAGGCAAACTTGAATTATACTGTTGTTCTTCAACAATCGTATTCAATGGTTATTTCTGCCCTTCTCGAGAAATTCGGTCACGCCAAAGGATGGCATCGTCTGATAACCACATCCCATGTGCATTTAACTTTGCCTCCAGGTATTTCACCAGTTCAGGACATGTGGTATCAGTTTGCGACATAATGATACAATATGCAGGCTATACTTCCTTACATAATAAGTTGCCTTTAAATGCATGAATGGCTGTGTGGGACACACTTGCCATGCCCAGTAGCTGCTTTACAGTCTGGTCCCACAGGGCCAACGCACCAAATTATGTTGGAGGTTTTGTTTTTGGGCTATTACCTAACGTGGCGGCATTTTAGTATCGTGGTATACTGGGAGTAAATTGGCACCCTCTTGTATTGGTGGTAAATTAGTGGTGATCAAATACATAACACTGCCCTATATGATAAGGCAAACCTTCTCCATTTTATAACTCTGCCCTATACTAGGGTTGACTGTAGGCATCCACCTAGGCTTAGCACATTTAGAGGGAACCCAGTAAGATCATAGCTGATGTCATAGATTGTGTATAAATTGTGCTAATGACTTATCTATGAAATTAGTTTACACTAGTTAAAAGGACCCCATTCAGCCCTGGCATGTATCGCTGTATGCCCTTACACAACACACCAGCTTTCTAGCTTGTATATATATGTTTCCCTTTTGCTTCTCATTTTACCTCTGACGGAAAATGCTTTTCTTTACCACTGTGGTGTAGACACTAGACCATCTTCTAATTACCTCCCTTCAGCCGAAGAGAAGTCAACAGAGACATAAAAGAAACATTACACCAAAACAATTTTCCTCCACTTTCATGTGTGTATGTTTTAAGGACATGCTATTATTGCAATAACATCAGTATTAATTCACAACAAACCATTTGTTACATCTTGCCAATAAATTGCAATGGGAATGGGGAGGATGCTAACAACAGGCCCATTAATGACGGGCCCGTTGTTTCCTAAGAGACAAAGTGATAAAAATGCATTGCACATCTTTTTCTTATTTTTGCTAGTTCACACTGTGCTAAAGACAATTCAATTGAAATGACTGATACATTTTTTTTTAACCGAACACAGATCATTTCCAGGCATTCCGCACTCTCCTCAGTTCTACTTGACTTACATGAGAGTTTGAAGTGTCTGTGACTTATCTGTGTGGCTCCTTTGTCACTGCTGTCTGTCTGTAATAAAATGTTCTAAGCCCTGCACGGTCAATGGCACTTGCAAAAGCTGGCCTTGGACCCCCAGCTTACTTCAATGCCAGGAATGCAGCTTTTGAATCCTCCCTGCAACCGGCCGCAAACAGCACCCAGCAGAAAAACAGGAAAAGAAGACCCAGCCTTTCAGTTCACCCCTATTTATTTAAGCTGCCTGTCAATGAAGATCAAAGCTGCCTCTTTTGTGATGTGTCTCAGCAACTCATAGGCTCCTGATTCCACTGTCCAATCACTCACGAGAACATGTATGTGTATCAACTAACTTATTTCCTGCGCAGACAAAGAGATCTCATAACACAGAAAGACAGCAATTAATTTTTTCTACAGTGCATATTTCTCCTCTATGGAGCAAAAAGAGAGAAAAGAAAAAAAAAGACAGAATTTCCATCTGTGTTCACCAACATTGCATTGCAATGTTAATCAGTAGAACTAATGAGTTACTGGGGTGTCATTTAATAGGGAAGTTAGTTAATATGGGTTATTTTTCTCAATGCAACTTTACACAGATGGATATTCTCATAATTTCATATGTTTATAATGCACTTTGAATCCATTAAGCCTCATTATGAGTTTGGAGGTAGCCATGCCGTTATTAGCGTCATGGCTAGCCTCAAACTGGGTACCGGGTCTGGGTCCAGAAAATAGGGAATTACCGGGCCATGCCAACTTTGGTGGGCCCAGGGATTCCCATTCTCAGGACAGGTACCCGTTACATCCCCGTTCCCATTTGAGCCCCCATGGGGCTCAATGGGAATGGGGAGGATGCTAACAACAGGCCCATTAATGACGGGCCCGTTGTTAGCATCCTGGTCTGCTCGCAGGTGCCACTAAGGACGTCTGGTCTGACCAGACATCCCTAGCGGCACCCGCCAGTAGACCTCGTAATGTGGTAGCCCGGAATGAATGGTGCCGGTCCCTTAGCGGCACCATTCATTCTGGGGCCGCATACGTTGTAATGAGGCCCACTGTCTTTTTACAAACATTCTGCTTTGCCCTAATTCACTGTCATAATGACTACATGTGGCATTTTACCTGCTTTACACTATTTACCATCTCTTTTCTGCATTTACACTAACCACAATGAAAGTGCTTTCCTGTGATCCCGCTCACCCATCTAACTGACATGCAAAAGAATTGTCATCATATGAAGACCCTGTTGTGTGGTCTTCCAGCTCATACATCTGGTGTTTCCCGAAACTATAATCTTTCGTGATATGATGTGCATTCAGGTAATTGAAAGTAAGCTTTTTCATGTGTGTTTCACTGAGGCATCTCCTGTGGTCAGAGATAATAGTCCCAACAGTACTAAATATTAGTTCACACTGCACAGTAGTTGATGGGGAGGCATTTTAGGGTTTGCATAACTAATTGAACGAGTAGAGTTGGCTAAAATAACCACTTGCTAATCCGGATTTGCAGTGAATCACCATCACATTGTCTTTCATTCTATCCTCAATACATTGGGCCTCATTACGATTAGCGCGGTAAAAACAGGGTCATTACCGGCATGGCGGAATGAGCGGGTCTGTGCTCATATGACCCCGCTAATAGAGGATGATTACGAGTGAACGAGCACGTGCGAACCCCCATGCCGGTAATGGCCATACCGGCATGCCGCAAAAGGCCCTCCAACCGTCCGATAGCGCCATCACGGGACCCGCCAATACTGCCACCGCCTAGGATGAATTCCTAAATACCGACCCGGTAATACCAACATGCTAATACCGGCTCGTAATCCCGGACCCGGAAATAATGTCATCGCCTCGGAATGGGCCAGTGGCCATCTTTAAAAACACAATCCATTGCAATCCTCCAAAACCACCAGTTGATTCCTGGAGAGCTCTGTGCCAAATCCTTCAATAATGTCCAAAGCAACCAGGAAGACCACCACCTGGCCGAGGAAACAGCGCTTTTCCGACGCAGAGCTAAATATGTTTGCTGACACCCTTGCTGCATGCGCAGACATCATAAAATCACACAGCCTGAAGTGTGAGGTGCAGCAGCAGAAAAAGGACCTCTGGCAGGAGGTAGCCTGCAAGGTGTCGGCCGTAGGAACCACCCCACACAGTGTGAAGGACTGCAGGAAGCGGTGGGCTGACCTCTGCTTGCGGGTGCGTAACATTATGGCAAGCAACAGGATGGAGGCCATGGCCACAGGCGGGCGTGCCCACTCTCCTGTACAAATGACCACCTGGGAGGAGACCACAGGCTCCTTCATCAGTCCAGAGACCATCGAGGGATTTGGGGAGATGGAGACGGGGGCGGCATCATCACAGAAGGAGGTGAGTGACCCTGCAGATCCCAGTAAGGGAAACCATGACATAGCACAAGTGATGTGGAAGAGAGTCTAGGCAATGCATGTCCCAACACCCACATGGACACATACAAGTCCAGATGGTGGCCCAAACCCTGCCAGACACAAATGCATGCTGAGTGCCAATCCCATAACTAACACACAGCCAACACACATGGACCGTGCCCATGTAATACATCACACAAACCCCAATACAATGGCATGCCACCTGCCATGCAGCAAATGCCAAAATGCCCCCTCAGACTACCCTGTGTGACACACCTGTAAGACATGAATGCATGATTAAATGAATAATGAACAGCACCACAGTATGCTTCTGGCTTGCAACACCATCACTGATGCCCTGCATATCTTCTACCCCCAAGGCACCGATGGCGAAGATGCCAGCGAAGACACCACGGCGAGGGCATCCACGTCCCACCCAAAGAAAAGGGCTACCGCCACCACCACCTCCTTGGCAGCCAAGCAGACCACACCCACAGCCAGTGTGCCTGACCGATCCGAGACACAGCCAACAACACCTACTGCCAGTGTGCCTGACACACTTGAGACCCAGCAGCCCACACCCACACCAGATGAAGGGGAGTGCCTAAAAGCACTGGCTACCACTGAGGATGACTTTGAGGAGAATGTGGACCAGGGGGAAGCCACGGTAGTGACATGTCCACCCACCCAAAGCCCTGTGTCCACCCTCGCGCCCAAAATTGAGCACTCACCCACCCACAGTAGTGCTGATCCCTGCCTCCATGACTCGGGCCTGAGCCCCTTCCCGGAGGACAGCACCGAAGAAGAAGGCCCCGTGAGTGCAGCACCCACCACTCCTGCTCCCACCAACACCTTTGAGTCATGCCTGGCGAGGGTGGAGGCCCGACAGGAGTCCATGTTGGAGATCCTGCGGCAGTACATGGCAGATGGTGAGGACACTAGGCCGGAAATCGCCACTGCCATTGCGGGGACCACTGCTGCTATCAATGCAAACACAGCTGCAGTGAATGCATCGGTAGTGCTAATGAGGGACTGCCTGGGGGCAGTGACACAGGTACTTACGTCCATACTGCTCCACATGCAGCGGCCACACCTTGCAGCAGCCGTGGACCCTGCCACCGACTCCTCTTCAGCCACCACACCTGCTTCCTCAGTCCCCACCAGCCATGTGCGTCCCAGCAGGAAGAATGCAAGGCACGCCGAAATGCTGCCCCCGGACAGCAAAAAGTCCTGCAAGTAGTTTGGGCAGACAATGGGAGTGGGACACATAGTTGGGGGTGAATGGGAGCATTTTGTGGAGTTGATTTGGGGGATTTGGGAGTTGACTGGGGGGGTTTGGGAGTTCATTTTGGGGGGTTGGGAGTTAATTGGGGGTTTGAGAGTTCACTGGGGGCTTAGGGGGGGTTGTCACATTGTTGCTGTTTAATCCAATACACCTATTGTGAGAAAAAAACATAATGGCTGGACATTGATAATTTGGTGTGTATCCATTTATTGAATGATGGTGTTCCGTGCCCAACTCCCAACACTCCCTGTGTGCATGTCCACATGGACCCAGTGTGTCACTGACACATGTCTATCATAGTCCCTGTGGTTCCGAAGTGTTCGTGAATCAGTGATTGGCCTACTGATCTTCATGACTGTTCTGCGGCTTCCACACAAGGGTAAGTAGCCACGGCCTCAAGGGATATCCTCCATCACCTGCAAGAAAATACAAATAGGTGTGTGTCACTCTGAGCTGCCACCTTCAGGAAGCACAGTCATGGCTGCAGCTATTTGGTGTGGACATGCACATGTCTCTGTACGTATGCAAGATTGTTCCCTAGATGCATACTATACTGCTATGAGGTGTGGTAGTCTGGTTGGCGTTCAATGGATGATGCAGGGTGTGATAATGCATGCTGAGGCGGATGTACTGTGGTTGTACGACAATGTACGCTGTGTATTCAACACTGTGCATGGTCACACTAGCCACATTGGCACAGTTACAATCCTATTCAGTCATGCATTGTTTGACATACACATGGTGGCCTGGTCGTGCCTCTCACTTGTTTTCATCAATATTCATAATTGGTAAAATGTGTGCCAGTGATGTGTCATGTTCGGTTTGGGAGGCTCAGGTCATGAGTGTTTAGCTCTTCATGCATTCTACAATCGCCGACTATTGCCACCCAGGTCGAGTATGCATCCCCCCCTTTCCCACTCAGGTGGAGTATGCATCCCTACACATCAGTACCCCAAAGCACTGCCTTGGGCCAGTTGGGAAACTCACCAAGCAGCCAGGCACGCGGCCCAGCATGTCGCTCCATGTGATGGGGTAGCGTGGAGTTGTGCAGCACCTTGGCATCATGTGTTGATCCGGGAAATTGGGCGCAGCAATGTGTGATGATCCTGCTGGAGTCACATACCATTTGCACATTGATGGAGTGGTATTGCTTGCGATTGTGGAACACCACCTCTATGGCATGGGGGTGACGTCCTGGGCACCAACACAAATGGGCATGCCTGCAAGTGCATGGAAGCCTACTTTGGTGTTGGCTATCTCCTGGTCAGTCCGTGTTAGGGATATGTGGGTGCTTGCATGCTTCAGGAGGGTATCCAGCACTTGTGAACATAGTGGTTGTGAAATGCCATGCAGCTGCCCCACTGTGTATTGATAGGTGCCTGTGGCCAGGAAGTGGAGCACGGACACCACCTTTAGTAGCGGGGGGTGGCAGTGCGTATTTCTATGAGGCTGGCAATGTCATTGTGTATCATGTTCACTATGGTGGTGATGGTATCCGGTTCAACTAGTACAGGGTGTGGATCTGCTCAGGGGTTAGGTTGAATGGCCGGGGTCTGATGCGAGGGATTGGTGGCTGCCTACGAGGCACTGCTGGCTGCGCTGGTGGTAATTACTGGGCCTGTATCACCCTCCTTCTCCTCCTGCATCTCCTCTGTGCTGCCTGTTGTTGCTGCTGTAGTTGTTGTTGGAGTTGCTGTTGTTGCCGTAGTTGTAGCAGTATAGGCATGTCCTCCAGCGCCATGATTGCAACAGCTAGTGCTAGCATTTTGGTGTGGGAAGGGTTGTGGTGTGTAGGTGTACTCCTTTTGTACTGGGCCAGGCTTCATTGACTCCACCGGGAGGGGGGGTGGTGTGTGGGTGTGCTCCATTTGTACTGGGCCAGTCTACATTGCCTCCACCTGTGGGGGGGAGGGTGGTGTTTGGGTGTCCTCCTTTTGTGCTGGCCCAGGCTCCATTGACTCCACCTGTGGTGATTGTGTGCACCTGTGGCAGTTGACTTGATTGCTGATTGCTGATTGCTGTTTGCGGGTGGTCTGCGATGCCTGCATGGGCGCCATCGTGCAGCCCCCTAATTACCGCCTTCGGGATGACGGTATTTGCATGTCCGCGTGGGTTGTGATCTTCTCCTATTACCAGCATCCCGGTATTTTCTCCCCGGAGGGGCGCGTGTACGTGCGCATGCCGGTATTATGGGGCACGGTACGGGCGATGCCGGTATTAGCGCGTCGTCGGGTCGTAATGCCCCGGGCCCGTTAATGATGCCGGTATTACCATTCCGCCTTCCTTTTTTCATTACCTCCAATCTTGTAATGAGGCCCATAGATTCCTAATGTGTGATAAGGGTTATTCCTGAAATTTGATTTATATATCCTCAAATATGTATTTGTTTCCACTTTAACATGAAAACACAAATAATAAGCATGTCATGGGTTGTCTTACATGCAGCATCTCTGAAGGATTTATTGTAAACTCTCTTGTCACTGCACATTAGGCTTATTGGCTATAAATGATTTTTTATTATTTGTCAAAGAACCTTCAGAATATTTTTTAATATGTTTCAAACTATACATTTTAGTGAAGGAAGACATTTAGTTATTCAATTAAACACCTCTAACAACTGCATAGAAACAAGAAAATGTCCCAATGACTTGCCCCATCCTTAGCGATTTACCATATAAATAAATGTTATCAATTCAGATGCTTGGATTGCTCAGGGAAATCTGTTGTGACCAAGGGATTTGTACGTTTCATACTATGTAATATTAGCACTGAACATATGCAAACAAAAAGTGTAAACATATTTCGGTACAAGTCCAAGTAGTTTTCACTGTTGCGCACACAGGTAATTGTTTCTGGAGCAGCAAAAAGAGTTAATTTATCCTTTTGTCAAATTCAGAAGAATTAAAGGTTTAGTTCTTAAATTACACTTTTAAATGCACATGTTGTACGCATGTCTACAGAATATCCATTTATTATTTTAGCTGTCTTACCAAAGTGTAATAGTTGGAAGGCTATATTGAGTTTTTTTTCTAATCTCAACATAACGTATCAACTCGTGATGCTCATTTCATCAACTTCATGAAAGGGTGATAGGTAAAGTCATTTTAACACACATTCAAGTGTGTAACCAATGGGTTACACATATATTTCTGCAGTAGATGCAATAACATATTCAGCTGCCTAACCAAAGATTGATAGGATGGAAAAACAATATTGATACGACACAAATTGGGCAGAGTAGAATGCATGCACACACAAAAGTCAGAAACGGTAATATATACCAATACTTGAGTTATGGCCTGCAGATTTAATGTAAATTGAACATATGTTGCCGAACCAAGCAATGGGTGCTTGAATTGTTCATTTCTATCTTGTAGAAATCTTCCAAAAATTACAGTGAAGCAAATGTCAGACTGAGTCACAATTATTTAGCACAGTGCTTTTGCTTCAAAATGATAAACAAAATGTATACAATTGCACCAGAAATACAATCCTGCATTTCAGCATTCACTAACTTGTATGTGCACGGTGCTTGTCATCTATGCAACATACTATCCCATTGAAAACATTTCCAAAGCAGATGGTTACCATATGCACTGTGCTTTCTCAACAATTCTAACTCGTGGAAATCGTTTTAATGCACTTTGCCCTTTTAAATTATGTGTGCTTCCTACTATGTAGGAATAATAGTAATGCACTTTATTCATACATGAATGATACAACATTGTATTCATTTACATGTCAGATTGCCAAATACAAAGAAAATACATGAACATTACCTTTTCTATATTTATAAATGTGAACATGTGTGGGTTTGCAGCTGGGTTTCTGATGAAGCATTGTTCCTTACACAATTCACGCTGTTTTACCAATCTGCACCACATGCTGCATAGTTACCTATTAGGGCCCTACGGACATGAATAGATACATAACATTTGGACACCCACTCCTTTCCTTGGATTTCGGCACCTTCACACATGAGACAGTAGCCTGAAATCGGCGAAACATGAATGTGGTCTTAGAAGGACCGGTCCTGAACCCTAGAATGCACATTTCAGGGACAGTTGCACCACAATACACCACAAGGAACTGCACTCCACCAGGGTGAGGCAACAGGTGCAGAGAGAGCACTGTAGGTCCCAGTATGCAGCAGCACACCGACTCTTGACTCCCCCCAAAGTCTGCTCCGGGGTATGTCAGGCAGCCACATAAACCCATTCCCAGTGCAACTTTCTTTAGTGTGCAAGGCACATCATGTGATATGTGATTTAGAACATCAACCTAACAGATGTTTGGTTTTAAACAAATGAGGAGGGTATTGGGCCTCATTACACGGAAGGCGGTAATCCAGGGTGCTATTAGCACCCTGGACCATGCCGGTAAATTACCGGCACCGCCTTGGCGGAAAGGGGATTTACCGCCCCATTCCAAGGTTGGAGGGGCGGTAAATCCCCCTTCCGCCATTGCCCTTCCCCATTCCCATTTCTGCCCCATAGGGCTCTATGGGAATGGGGAAGGCGCTAATTACGGCACCGCAATATTGCGGTGCCGTAATTAGCTCCGAGGTCCCTTAGCGGGTTGGTACTTAACGCCTGCAAGAAGCAGGCGTTGATTCCTCCAACCCGCAAAGGGACCTCGTAGTACGGCGGTAAGGGTTAACGGTCACCGTTGCCATTAACGGTGACCGTTAACCCTTACCGCCGTCCGTGTAATGAGGCCCATTGTCTTGTCTGTTCACAGAACCCCTTCAGAGACCGGGTAGATTTAGCTAGTAATTCTGTAAAATGCAGACCCTTTAAGGACACATAGAATTCAGAATATGTGGCCTTTTAAGTCTGCTTGCCTATGCAAAGAAGTCATGATTCAGTCGTCTGCCAAAGACAGGCTTCCCATTAATCAGTAAAATCCATTAAGGCAGAACAGAATACACAGAGGGGCATTGAGAGGATGGTTTTATCTCAGGAGAATAATACATTATGGAGAAATAAGACTCATTTAATTCCATTAGCTTGGTGTCATGGCCTCTCTCCATGTAATTGCTGAGAGCTGGTCACATGCAGAAAGGCACATACAATATATTGGATGAAAGAACGTAAGCTCCAACACAATTTTGACCTGTAAATGTGTGTTTTCATGGCTTAGAAACTACCCCAGCATCTACCCTAGCCTCATAAAATGAACAGTTACGCTGCACCAAAATGGCATTGACCAATCGACCATAACTTTACAACACATTGGTTGTTTGAGAAAGCAAATACTGTTTTGGATTCAGAAAAGCAGACCCCGCAGAATTTGTCTAACCATGATGTATTACTAAATATAAATTATTAATGCATTACATAAAGTAATAATTTTGTAATGTTTCAGGCTGCAGGCATTTTATGGGTCCCTGGGTCCAGGTTTGTTTGGTTATTCCAAAAATGTACATTTCAATAGGGAGAAAGATTCAAGACAGAGGTTATGGTGGCGTATCACTGGGAGTGATAACATCTGAAGGGAACCAATTAATAAAAGTGTCCAATTAAATATTGCTGGGTCAAATGACACTGAACGAAAAGTGTAGCATCTATTTAAGCCAAAACACACATGAAGTAGGCTGAGCTCTGAGATTATAATAAGTCTGTAGGTGATGACCCTGTGGGACAGGATAAGTGCTGGAGTTGGATCATATCCTTGGCAGAGCTGCAAGATTCATTAGAAGGCCCATGTTCAGAGGAAACCTGATTTAGAATATTTACCTTAACAGGACTAGGTTCCCTGAGAAGGTCTTTGAAAGTAGAGGACAGCTGCAAGGCATAGCTGACTGTGTGAAGCTGCCTGGTGTTGTGCAATGCCATACCGGTCCTAGGCCTTTAATAGACACACCCTTGAGTGAGTGTAAGTTAAAAACCCACATTCAGATATATGTCCTCGCAAATCTTTTGACCAGCCCAGCTGGGCCAATAAATATGATTAGGCTGAAAGAAAATGCATTGGAAAAGTGATATAAAATTAAATGCCATTGTATTTTCAGCACAAAATACACATTGCCTTCTGACAGTGACCCAGTAAATTAAACCTTGTGTTTTCTCAACTGTATTTTATGACTGGAACTGTGAATTAGTGAACAGCATTTTCACAGTTAACAAATGATTATTCAACTTTTAACATGTGAAAGCCAAAAATATACAAATAGAGAATGTTTGAGTATGGATGAGCCATACTTGTCTGATGACAGGCAGATTGTTTGTCCCCAGCCATCCCCCACAAAATGTTACCACCAGTTCAAATGATCACTGCCATTTCTCTAACAACATTAAGCGGAAAAGAAAAGACCCACTATTGAGTGTATTTTAAATTCCAAGTAGGATTGTGTGGTTAGTTTATATCCCTTCAGGGAATTATATTTTCATGTATGTGTGAATTGAAAATGAACACATAGGGCCTAATTCACAGAAGCATTTTAAAATGGCAAAACCCAATTGTAAAACGTTCTGTGAATCAAGGCCATAGTCTATGCACTATAAAAAGAATAGCACATTTGTGTATTCCATTCCTATAGATTACTATTTAAGTGCACCACACATTGTATTTTTAATACCACAAACATAATAAAACAGTAACTAAATGTGATGTATGTGATGTGGATTTTCTATGCTGCAAATACATGTTACTGTCTTGAAAGCGAATCCAGTTAAATGTGTTGCACTGATGCCAACACTTGTCGTTGATATTGGAGAAAATAAAATGGATACAAATGCCTGTTGTTGAATTAAATAAGAAATTATATGGAGGCTGTCAAGGGATTAAAAGTATAGTGTTTATTGTTGTCCAAAATATATGCACAGATTTTATGTATGCAGTGGAATGTTTTTTAAATGTTTTTGTACATTGATTATTATCAAACAAAAAACACATGGGACTTGTACCAGAATGCTGCAGTCGTTTGTGCTACTGTGAGGAGTCAGAAATGAAAGCCGGACACAAAGTTGTTAGAGACCTTTATTAAATAAAAATGAGTTGGAAGAATGCCACTCTGGCCCTATTCTAAAGAGGATCTTCCCCAACTAGAAACCAAAAAAACTATGGATCTGTCTGTGTGTCAATATGTCAGAAATTAAAAAGCCGTCCTTGTGCCCTAAGCATCCTCTCCTGATCCTCATACTACACACAAAACAACAAAGGAGTGCAAGGAAATGTCTTTAACTTTATGTTGGCAAAAGTGTTCAAAAGCATAAGAATGACTCCAACGAAATTGTTCTCTAAGGAAAAGACCCATGGACCCAGAAGGTGGTCCCCTTCCCCTGGTTTCTTAAAAAGCAATGCAACAATGTCTCTTAAGTTAACAGGTCTGTTTTGTCTTCACTGCACTCACAAAGTTCTTGTTTAAACAATACGTTCTGTAACAGTCTTATTTTAGTATTTTGTGTAACTTTGCAGATCACCTGTTATATTCACCTGCCAGGAATCTTTATACAATTTCAGCTGCCTGATGTTCTCGACTGCCAGGAATTCTAAATTGTTTCACAGTTCTTTAGCTATGCTACAATATCATATTCTGTAAGGTGCTTGGTATAGCTGTCCATGGTAACATTTTCTCAATTTTTTCACACACACTGGCATTCCATGCATTTGTACTTGACCCAATCATGCCTTGTCTTCATTCAAACATTCTTGTTATTGGGTGCTGAATTTGTACTTTGCTTTGGCTGCATTCAAACAAACTTCGGGTATTGTCTGCATCATCAAGCTTGTACCATTGAAACATTTGCTAACATGCCTGTCGTAATACCCTGGGCTTCCCCACCTGCTTTGGTCAAACTCACTGGATCCTTCCAGACTCTCCGACTCTGCTCGTGCCTCTGCAGTATGTGTTTCCTTCACCCGCTTTCCACTTTGGAGTGTGCAGATGTTCTCTGCAGTCACATGTCAGCTTTACTTGTTGGCACCCACTAGAGTACTATGTCCCTTCGAGTTGCCCAACATCCAGGAGCTCCTGTGTGGCTCCCAGCATTGCCACATCCCTTCTTGCTCGAATGCAGCACTGTTCCTCCTGCCCAGGCATCCTTCTCTGTTCCACCACACCTGTCCATGTGCCTCGCGTTTGTGAGCCTCACCATGGATTCAACGTCTTTGCCTGCACTGCTCAATTCAATAGTGTGGTTGGCATCTTTAAATGTCCCGCACACTGAAGTCTTTGGAAAAACAACTAGCCTGCATGTTGTACTTTGAGCTCTTGTTACATTGCACAAACTACCTCATCCTCCTCCACTTGCAGTACTTGAGTGGTTATGGGAGTTGGAGTCCATGGATGCCATTCTTGTAGCTGTTTCTTCTCAGAGGTTTCACATGCAGGCAAAACAAAAGGTTTTATGTGTCAGATGTGGTTTGGTTAGTTCAAAGGTGGGGGCCTGACCAAAATGACAGTTTGCCATTACATGAAAAAGTTGGGTATTAGAGGGCCTTCCTCGTGGCAAAGGGAGGAATACTGTGTTTCGTCCAAAGAAGTCAAAACATCTCCCTGGTATTTGTCTCCTCCCTCATATAACCACCCCCAGGGTCAGGATCAGGTAGTGGCTGCCGTCCCCTGGCCACATGAGAGGAGGTTACTGCTGGGGAATGTGTGATGACTTATCACAGTACTAAGGGGTATAAGGTGATGGGGTAACTTAATACAGGACTATGCAATTTAGCAAAAGGATTGTCTGGCAGGCCATTTACTATGAGTCACAGTGTTTACCCTATATAATTGAATTAAAACATGGAAACATTAAACTCAAGTAGTGGATCACATGCTTTACCTTATGTATTTAAAGTTATTACTCAGTAATATATAAGTAGAGATGTGTGTGTCCAGATTATAGAATGATTGTGTTGTGCTATGTGCAGCATGCAAGGCTTCTTTAGTGCTTTGCCTAGCACCAGCCCAGCAGTAAAGACTCTGGCCAGCATTATTTGCAGCTCCTTTGGCAACTACATCATGCACTGGAGAAATTGTGTGTTCTGACTAGGTCAGTGCAAACCTTCTATTCAGCTTTTGCTTGCCAAAGTAGCTGGGGTTGTTTGTGTCTGCAAAAGAATCAGCCTCTGCTATACGGTTAGAAACAAGACAGGTGTAGATTACCCAACATTTGCAATAGAGCTAAGAACTGAGTACATCACATAGAACCTATTCTCTGCCTAGGAAATCTGGACTGCAACAACATTGTTGTGGTCCAACCTATACTATATAGGAATGTGCTCACTGGGGCATAAATGAATGAAACTGTTTGCTGAATAACCTAACAAGAAATGTGTTTATGCAAAACAAGGGGGGGTCTGGGAATCTTTTTACCAGCACAAATACAGCTCAATGACCTGTTGTTGTGTGAAACAACCCCTAGGAGAGTCTTTACCAGGTCTTTAGCTCACTGTCCCTTTCACAGAGAAGAAATGTCCCTTCATATCAGTCTTTGTCCTGCTCAGGGGCAGTCTAGCACCGAAATACTAGGCAATTCTCCTCTGAACAAGAGTACCAACAGCAACCCCATACACGTGTTTCAGCCTTGTTGGCCATCATCAGTGAGGTGAAGCTGTGCCTCTCTAAGAACAGTGAGCAAGGGGTCCACGTCTGGATCGCCCTGGTAACTTAGGGTGAGACCCAAAGTTAATTGATACAAAACAAGGGGGGTCTGGGAATCTCTCTACCAGCAAGAACACAGCCCAATGACCTGTTCTTGTGTGAATAACCCCTGGGAGAGACTCTACCAAGTCTTTAGCTCACTGTCCCTTTCACACAGAAGAAATGTCCCTGCATATCAGTCTTTGTCCTGCCCAGGGGCAGTTCAGCACCAAAATACTAGGCAATTCTCCTCTGAACAAGAGTACCAACAGCAACCCCATACACGTGTTTCAGCCTTGTTGGGCATCATCAGTGAGGTGAAGCTGTGCCTCTCTAAGAACAGTGAACAAGGGGTCCATGTCTGGATCGCCCTGCTAACTTAGGGTGATACCCAAAGTTAATTTATGCAAAACAAGCAGGGGTCTGGGAATCTCTCTACCAGCCCGAACACAGCCCAATGACCTGTTCTTGGGTGAATAACCCTTGGGAGAGACTCTACCAACAAATGGGTTTATTACTTTGTTTAATATGTTACACAACAAACATAGTAAACATATATATTACAGGTCCTGCCGCAGAGAACCTCTAGTTATGGTTAAGTTGCTCAACCACCAATGGGAATAGCACTTTTTGGGTGGCTTATAACTTCCCCCTCCTCAACGAATCCTCAAAAAACAGAGCAAAAAAAAGCAAAAAGAGTATATATCCCCATCAGATTGATCGTGCAAGGTTTGGTGAGGTTTCATCAAGGGGGGCAAAGTTATAGGCGGGGTCCCAAAATATGTGTTTTTTTTCCATAGACGCAATGAAAAAATGTTTTACGCACGCCTACAGCCCAAACCGCTGGACATATTTTCACAATATTTTCAGCAGGAGCGACGGCTGGTCCGGAAAACGTGCTTTTGTAAAAATTCGCTGTAAATCTCTCCAATATATTTTTTTAAATTTTTAAAAAGACCAAAAAGTAGGTAAAAGTAATTAGTGATGTCTGTGTTCGGTCTCCAGACTCACTTCCCTGTTTGCTCCACGTAAGGGCCTCCGATTGGCACACAGGCTGATGTGAGGTCCGATGACATCGGACGCACCCGCTGTTTCGATAGAGACATGCGTGACGTACATCAGATTTTTGGAAACGTCCACCATGTTGGAAAGCGCAGTGGGGAAAAGTCTGGATAGCACATTTTGGGTCATTTGGTCGTAGAAAGATGGACTGGGATGGGTGTGGAAAAAAAATGATATGGAGCTGTTTTTGTTGGTTGAAAAAGGCCAGGCAGGCAATGTATCTGTCCACGGGCACCACAGTAGTTTGCGGACAGCATTGTGAATGGACAGCTTGGAAAAGGCAATTGGGGTTATTTTATGGGTGGAAGAGAGCATATAGATGGTAAGGTGGTGGAATTAAGCAGCTGTTTTCATATGTGAAAAAGAGTTTGGAAATTCTGCTGAGTCCGCAGTCATTTGTGGTGTCTGCGGACATCATTTTAATTGCAGGGGGATCAGGGTGAGTTGTATTACTTGATGGTGTATGGTACGTACTTCTTATATAGTTCATTGTATTGTGGTGGTTGAGGCCAGTGGCCAGATTCTGGGGTGCTTGGTCACAGACCATGGCCCCAAGAATAGGTGCACTGGACACAACGACCACAGCAGTAATATGTGTATAGTAAATATAGGCATAGTAGTAGGAATATGGCCAGGATTACATTAGTAGCAACATGTCTATAATAATTCTAGGCAATGTAGTGGGAGTAGACACTGTTTGCAATATGGAGGAATGATGCAATTGAACTGTATATGGTACTTATGAATGTAGTACAATTGAGGATAATTGCTGTGGTTACTTAGTGTTGTAGTGTTATGAAGCTGCAATTTCTGGTTTATTTTCTGTGGAAAGAAAAACAGTACAATTGGTTAAGCAGGCTAGTTCAAAAGCTGTAGTTGTATACGCATTTAAATATACATTTTCTTTTTTTAGACCCTCATAAACAGAACATTCTAAGTACTATGTCCGGTACAAAAGTAGTGTATGATGGTTTGAATTGCTAAAAGGTCTTAATATGCCATGATTAGCATTCTGCAGAAGCTGGTGAAATGGAATAGATTTAGAATTTGGTATGAATACATATACAAATCGTTTATTAGGCATGTGGTCTTGTGAAACATGGTTGCAGAGAGTGCATGTGTGTTTCCATGTGTAGGACATATGTAAGGGATGTTTTTGGTTTGTATACTTGCATTATAGGATTATACTTAGGATTTCTTGTGGATCTTCCTGTGTTTGTGTTTTTATGGTACATTTTACCGTTCCTGCACAGTAGTCTAATGCTTGTCTTATACCTGCGGCACTTTAAGTGTTGCAGTATTATTTGTGGCATTTCTGTGAAGGATGAGCACTTGGAAACACAATTGGTCTGAGCAATTTAAGTAAATGTTGTGAACAATTGGTGGCAATCAAAAGAGAAGAATCATATTCACATTAGCATAACAATTTTCTCCAGTTGTGTTTCTGAATTAAATGAACCCGAGAGCTCTGTTTGTGGATTGTTTCATGGGCCTGCAGATGTTTCCGGAGAAGAGAGATGTGTGTGTTTCTTATGCGATGGATGTGCAGTTTATTTTGTACTAGATAGTTTTGTGGTTGTATTGTTTGATGCAGGAGTTGGTTGTTGTTTTTTACTGGTATTGTTGGGAAATCTGCTATAGCTTCTGTTTCTACTATTTGTCTTTTAAAAGGTTTCTTTTTTTGAGGCACTATGTACATTTCTAGATGGCTGTATAGAGTGCCCATAGCCTGCTGTATTCTAGGATGCAAGAAAGGTCAGCATTGACTTTGTTTGCATCAAAGTTAAATAGTAATAGACCACTGAGTGTACGCAGATGTGAAAGTGCTACGTAACTCCAACCTTCTTTGAAGATGGTGATGCCTTTGTCAATCAAAGTTTGATCTAGGGTTAGACATTGTGATGTGTGAATAGTGACAGCATATGCAAGACATACAGAAAATTGTTGTCTGCGTACGAACATGTCTTTGAAAAGCAGGAAACATCCTATTGTCCGGCAAATTTCTTTAACTACTGCAAGTTTGTCAAAGTGGATGTTTGTAAGCCAACAACTGTACCAATTGCTCCATTGACTAAACCTTGTTCCACATCAAGGTTACATTTTAGAATTATTTTGCAGTTAAGACACAAAGGGCCTCATTACACGGAAGGCGGTAATGGTTAACGGCCACCGTTAATGGTAACCGTGACCGTTAACCATTACCACCTTACTACGAGGTCCCTTAGCGGGTTGGTGCTTTAACGCCTGCTTTTTCCAACCCGCTAAGGGACCTCGGAGCTAATTACGGCACCGCAAAATTGCGGTGCCGTAATTAGCGCCTTCCCCATTCCCATAGAGCCCTATGGGGCAGAAATGGGAATGGGTAAGGGCAATGGCGGAAGGGGGATTTACCGCCCCTCCAACCTTGGAATGGGGCGGTAAATCCCCTTTCCGCCAAGGCGGTGCCGGTATTTTACCGGCATGAGCCATGGCGCTAATAGCGCCATGGCTCACCGCCTTCCGTGTAATGAGGCCCAAAGTCAATATTTTCTCCAATCCGACTGTGTTGGAGATACATTTCTCTAAGCTATTTAGTCATGCTGTTGCTTGTTAACACATAGGAAGTGTGATTCCGTGCACTTCTAGTTTGTCTGTGGAGCTGATATGCAGTATGGGTTGCATTTTCTTTTTTCAACATTGTCTTGTAAATTGTCTACAGGTGGCAAAAGTTTGCATTAAGGACATACTTTTTGTATTTTGTTGAGTTAATTGTTCCATGACATCAGTAGCCTATGTGTTTCGTCCATATAGCTCATGGATTAGTCTACTATTTAAGATGTATTTTGCATCTTTAGTAAGCAGCCCAGTTTTAATGCTTTTGAAAATGTTAGCATGTGTGAGGGCTGCAGACTGGCACATGTTTTGAGTTAGTTATCTGTAGTGAAAATGGTGCCAGAGATTTACATTTCCAATCCTAGGGTATTGTGGCATTCCTTGTGTCCTAATGTTTTAAAATTAGAATGCCCTTTCACGGGTGTTAACTGTAGGAGGTCTCCAAAATCAATAACATGTTTTTCTCCAAACAGTTCTTTGTAGTTGTTTTTTTTAGGATTTCTTGCATTCTGGGATGAATTAAAGCCAACATGAGGTTGGAAATCATGCTTACTTCATCTATCAGGAGCACTTTCATTTGTTTTAGAAATGTGTGTACTTCTGTAGCAGCTTCTGCTGATAATGTTTAATATTCTAATTTGTATTGGTGTTCTATGGGGAGGAGTAGTAGTCTGTGTAAATTTGCACCACCTATTTTGTAGGCAGATGACCTGTGGGGGCTGTTACTAGAGCAGAAAGGTTGTTGTTTGTTAAGTTTTATAGAAATGTGCTGATTATTTTAATTAGGAATGTCTTGCCAGAACCAGCTTCACCACTTACATACAGGAGCAGAGGTTTTATATATATTACAGCTACAGGTTAATCTTTCATGTTTAAAACCATGTTCAATGTCTTGAGTGACTTGAAGATAAATGGTGAGTTGTTCATCATTTAGCTGTGATTCCAGAACTGACAAGTCTTCCTAAGATTGTGTATAATGATACATGGTATTTTGTAACACAGTGGTGGCTATTTCTGATTCATTAAGAATGAGTGGTTCTCCAAGTGGGTCTTGACTTCCTATAAGGTAAGGCTGGCTTCCCTCAGGAGTGTCTTTGTCCAATTGGTCTTTCATTTCTTCCTCTTGTTGGTGTTCATTGTTCAATATTTGTTTGTGTTGTTTTAAATTCTCATTTGTTATACTGTGTTCATTTGCTTTGAATGCAGCTTCAAATGAGTCATAGTCACCAACAAATGTGTTTCCTTTTTTCTAAGGAAGTGGAGTAGGGCCATGTAAAACAGTGCTCTAAGTTGTGTAGATTTAAATGATAACCTTAAATGATGAATTAGACTGGGTTTGGTGAGTTCACTAGGCTTCCTTCACAAGATGCCAGCTGTCTCCTTTGGTGCAACATTGTTTTTGTAGGTGTAGTTTTGGGCAATGTCATACAGACACATGTTTCCAAAGCAGTACTTCTGTTTGGGTAGTATGTGTCAATTAATTTGTTTTTTAAAATGTCCTGGCTCTTCGAATCTTTTGTGGCTATGTTTTCTATCTCTTGGTAGGATTTTAGTACTCTTTTTCGGGATGAAGCTGGTCCAAGTTTCAGCCAGATAGTGTGCTCAGATTTGTCATATAAGGCTGTACCTTTTAAATGATCTGCAGCTTAGTAGCAACCACATTCTCTATGGTAGAGTATTTTTATACTGAAGCTGTAAAATTTCTGTTTTGTCAGCTGATATGTCATCCCAGAGGTCCCTTAGCTCTATTTCCTCAGCTTTGGTGAGATAAGCTGTGGCATATCTTGCAACTACAGTGGAATTGTCTGAAATGTATTGTATGTCTATTCCTACATATCACAAGAGGGCAATGATTGGATTGTAATCATTGATGTACTTTGATGCTTCGTCCCTTTTACTGTTGTATGGATTGTTATGGGATTTACATTTTACACTGTGTCTAACAGAAGACATCAAGCTATTGACTTGTCCTTTTTTTGCAAACTGGCTTAGGGAAGCCGAAGTGACATTTAGTATAGTATTTCCCTTTGTTTTTATATCTACGTTGGCAGTTTTTGCCACATTTATGTATTTTGGAAGCATAACACTTGTGTATGTAGGTCGCTATCTGTGGTTTCTAAAGGGATGTCGCAGGTAATGCATTTTTCAATAAACTGTAAAACAGTGGCATCACTATCATGGGCACATTTTGGAGCATCTTTTATCCACAAAAGCATGAGGTTGTGTGGTGCTCCTTTGGATCGATATTCTTAGCTCCAAAAGAAGTGTTGCACTTCTTAGAGCGGTGGGGTCATGTTGTTGCAGATAAAATGCAGCATGCAATGAAGCAATGGTGAAAGTACCTTGATACATTTACAGGGTCAAGAGAACAGAGGTCATGCAAGTCATCCCAAGAGTACTCTGCACAACTTAAAGTGACAAGCCATGTGGTGGGTTTAGGTGCCTGAACGTACAATGTACATCAGTGTGACATTGGAACCAGTATTATTTTGAACCACACATATTTGCCAAGCAATTTGTGATACTTGACTGCAAGACTCAATGTTTGTCTTTTATTTTTTCAAGCAGTTGGGTAGCGGATATGTTTAAAAAGTCAGAGCCTGTTTTTTAATGAGTGTGCAACTCCATAACAGAGTTGCTAGTTCACTTTCCAAGAGGAGGTTGACAATGTATTCAACATTTTGTCTGAATCTAGGGTCTTAAGAATACATTCATAAAAAGTGATATTCTGATGTTCTAATTTGTGTGGATCATTCATCATATCTTCCTCCTTTACCTGTAGGAAAGAGTAGAGGAAAAGAATGTGCTTCACACTTTTTTCCTATATGCTCATTTGGCATCCTCTAGCTTAATGTATTTGATATGTTTCTAATGCATTGTCAATTGTGTCTTTGGTGTGTAGTGGTCTATAATGTTGGCTACTATAACAGGATCTACACATTCAAATGAGCATGTTTCTGGTGACTCTTGAATAATGCAGGTTGTTTATCTTAAGCGTTTCTCTATTTGTAAATCTTTGTTGTATTCATTGTTTTCTTTTAGATATTGTAGGGCTTGTCTAACTATGTTTAAGTCGACTATTTGTTGCCTCTTTTTGGCTATATTGGCACACCATTAACTAGTACAAACGAAGATTAATCTATTGGCTGTTCTACTCCTAGAGTTTGCGCATTTTCTTTTAGATCCAATGGTAAATATACCACTTTGCCACGGATGCCCTTTAGTAACTCGGATGGAGGTAATTTTGCTGAATTTGGTTTAAGGTGTATTATAGCTTGAAATGGGTGCACTGTCTGCACAAGACGGCATCGGCTATTGTTAAGCTTTGTGTTGCAGTACGTGCACACTCTTGAGGGGTTAGTTATTTTGTATTTAGCTTCTGTTGTTAGATTCAAAGCTAATTGGAACCATTGGGATTCTTCATTGTCTTCTATTTTGTAGGCTAAATCCACTATTGTTGTGCTCTTTTTTTATAAAACATTTTACAGCAACAGACACATATTTGGGCTGGTATTTCAGCAAATGTGTTTTGAAACAGCTATTTCTTTTTTGTATGTCTTTATATATACGTTGCTGTTCATGAGTTTTTTGGTAATATTTTTTAAAGGTACAGACTTTTCTAAGTTCAGTTCCAAAGTATTTAGGTTGGATGTGCTCTATTTCTTGAAGGAGTTCTTGGGCTGTTCTATGTAGGAGAATGTTATTTAAATGTTGCAGTTCTAGAGCAGAACTTTTTGGATAGTATAGTCAATGCACAAGATTCCGTGTAGTAGACGGGTGTGTCTCTAACATTTCGATGTGGTGGCAAGTGATTTTTGTAAGCAGTTTCTTAAATGCAGGCTAATGAAAGTCCTCACAGACCAGTGTGGCTGCGCACTGGACACGAGTCTATGGTTTGTAAACTTTTCATTATACTTCTCTCTTTTAGTTTCAAATAGTGATTGCAGAACTGTTGCAAAGATTTAAAGGATTGTTGGCGTACCATACACATTGAGCTGCATGTCCATTTGTACACTGGACATTTTGTTTGGGTGAAAGGACATTTGGTTCAAAGTTTTTTCTATAAGGGTTTCTTTTGCCATAATGGTTTGTTCCACCATTTCTTGCATGAGTGTGACTGTGGAGATGAATAGAGTGGTGTTTGATTGTGAGGTGGTATATTAGGTGTGGTTGGGAAGGTTGTGAGAATACGAGTCTACAGAGGTGTGATGGTGTTGGGTTAGTGAGGAAGGCAGTGGTGGTGTGATGGAATCTCTGCGGTCATTGTGCTGTTTTGAAGGAACAGAGTGGGTGTTGCAATGGTGTTGTGTAGATGGGAATATTGTGGGCTAGAGTGAAAGAAATGTTGGTTTGAAAAGAGTAGTCTGGGTTGATATATACAGTACAACTGTACTGCTATAATTACATACATATACCTGGTACATTAATGTACTTACTTTGTTGGATGTGAAGGGTATTTGTTTTGATTTCAGTGCTTCTTTCCTGTAATTGTAAAAGAAAGTTAGTGGGGATATGTGGTATGGGCGAAGTACTTTTAGGAAGCAAGGTTCATTTTTAGAATGGAAGGAGGAGTGGTTGGGAAAAAGTTAGTACAATTGGTAGACGGTTAAAAATTGTTGCTTTTAGGAGCATTTTCATGAAAGTTAAGAAATGCGTATGTGCAGTTGTTGAAGCTCTGTAACATTTTGGAAAAGAGAACACAAGCTGATGGAAAAGATGTGTACAACACTTTTAAATGGCAGTTGGTGTGTGGATATTTAGAATGTGAGGAGTATATGCATACTTGCCAACATGATGCATTCCAATCTGTAGTTGTTAATGTAATCCTAGATTTCTTGTTTGCATTGTAGTTCCACTTTTACCATTGTGAAAGTTGGACTACAAGTCAGAGAATGTAGAGGAAAAAGTAGGACTGCATGAACAGCTGAAGATTTGAATGGGTTATGGTAGGAAGCATACATGTACTGTTAATATATTAACCTGGCATACACTGAGCATCAATTACAAATGGTGTACACATCTATTTTATCTTTTTTTTACTTTCTTTTATGAAAAAGTGACACATTACTGCTGTAAATGCAGATATGCATTTTTTTACTTTCTTAAATATGCTGCCCAAAACATATTTTGAAAAGCACAGCATTTTATATGTGTATTTGATGTACATGTCACAGTTTCAAACTTGAAGTTAGTTGTGTTTTTTTCTTTGCATTTTGGAAGTGACCGAATGCAAAGGAAAAAAGACTTAAAAAGCACCTATACATTGGAATGGGTGATGTTGTTATGTATGCATGTGCTAACAACATATTTAAGTGATGTACACTAAGTGCCATTTAAAAATGTTCTACAGATGTATTTCATGTGCCTTTACCTTATTTTATGAAACAGTAACACATTTCTGTTATATAAGCACATATGCATTCTTTAACTTTGATCACAAAGATTGTAAATAGAAACAGTTTGAAGCGCAGCACATTGCAATTGTTTGCTGCTTCATGTGGGCAGGTAATGAATGCAGGAATGCATGGCATTTGCTAGAGTGGTTAAAAAAGAAAATAAGCTTATTGAGGAGTAAGGGTAAGTATCAGGAACCCTTTTTTGTTATTGTTAAGATGCTCAACCCATAGGAAGACCACTTTTTGACAGGCTTATAACTTTGCTCCCCCTGGACGAATTCTCATCAAACTTTGCAAAAAAAAGTATATTGGCCACTCTGTATTTTTTTGGGAAGTTTGGTGAGGTTTTGTGAAGGGCGGGCAAAGTTATAGGGGGCTCCCAATTTTGTTTTTCTCCAAACACTGAATGGACAAAAACTTTGCGCACGCGTAAAGCCCAAACCATTGGATGGATTTTCACCAAATTTGCAGCAGGATGGCGGCTTTGTCCCAAAAGTGTGCTTTTGTAAATTTGGTGAAAATCTGTGCAGTACTTTTTTTAAAAAAAACAGATAAATAAAATGTCCCTGTTCACTCCGTGGTCAAAAGTCTGATTGGCCTAGAGTTTGGCGTGATGTCGGCGGACATTGGACGAGCCCAGTGGTTAGCTGGGAAGTGTGATGTGTGTCAGAATTTTGGGTAACGCTGCCATGTTATATCTGAGGATAGTGCAGTGCCAAAAGGGCCTGCAAAACATGCTTTGCGGCACCTGGTGGTGGGAAGTGGGGGAGTCAAAAGTGGTTCAAATGATATATTTGTTTAGGTGGAAGAAGAACGTGGTGTGCGAGCGGTGTCTGCGAGTACTGCAGTAATTTGCAACTAGCTTCTGTGGTGAATTATAGGCTGTGCTGCAGCCTGCATCAATTCATTGGAATTCTATTTTTGCACTGTGAAAGGTGGCTCTGAAAAGAGAATGTTAAATAAAATGTGGTTGTTTTGTAATTTTCTTACACTTGTAACACATGACACAGAAGGAAAGGAAGGGAAGGGAGGTTAGGGAAAGGGCACCAACCACACGGATAAGAACGGGCAAGTGGAGAGAGGAAGATGTTGGGTGGCCCTTTATTTAGGTAGGGGGCATTCCTTCGCATGCTCTCAGACCAAAGCCTCGAAAGCACTTCGAAGTGGATCCCCCCTGCAGAGTACCGCCTCACAGTGCATCCACAACAGAGTGACCTTTGAAAGTAAGGGTCTGCTGCAGTGCGTATGGCTGCCCCACCAGAGTGTCCCTATAGGTGGCAGGTGCATATGTGAAGGATGCTGTAGAGGAAATTAACCTACTGCCTTGTTCAAAGGGGACAACCCTCTGAACTGCTGCCTTGTGGTTCTATTTGCAGTGTGGCGACATGGAGGTGGTGCGATAGCTGTATAAGCCAGGTTTGCTTCAACTGAGTACTATGTTGCACTCAGTGCCTTTCACCTGGTTATCATGAGATTTGGGCACATCTCCTACAGTGGTAAATCATTTCCACACCCAAAACTCATGTTGGCTGCAGGCCATGGGGAATTGCTTTACTTCATCCTCATTCTCCTCTTGATCGCTATCTACATGGCTACGCCTCGTCCCTTGTCCAGGCTCTTCGGAAGCAGCTGGTGGTGGTGAGGGTGTGGGTGCTGCTGAGTTAGAGGCAGTAGCAGCAGCCAAGGTTGCCATTAGTTGCAAAGGTAATATAGCACAGCAGAATTGATCACACAGCAATTGCATCACAAACAAATGTGCACGACTGCTCTGTTCTGGAAACCCAAAAACCGAGTACGGAACAGCTCTGTTTTTTTTCTTTTTTACAGGGCTGCTGTGGAGACCTTGGAACCGGAAAGCGGTCCTAAATTGTTCCCAAAAATCGTTAGATGTACAGGGGCACAAGTGGGACCTCTGTAAGGGTGCACTTTCACAGTAACACTCCATACATTGTAGAAAACAGTACTTTTTTGATGTCCGGGGCCCGGGATCATGTCCAGCAAATAAGGGCCCACGCACAGCGTGGGTGCAGTTAAATGGTGATGTCACAAATGTTCTCTAATGGGACGGCTGTCTGCAGGGCGCATATTTTGCGGAATACTTGTGCCCATGTGCATAGGTGTCCTACGGACAGGGTTGGGATCCCCTGGCCGGAGTAATTAAAAGTGTGACACACGTGCAGCAAACATTTTTGAACCAGCTGGGTGTTTGTAGGGTACATCAGGTGGTATGTTCATGTGCACAGCTATCCGGAGGACGTGGGTTTGCACCTCGAACTACTAAAAGTATGTCACAAGTTCTTTCCAACATGCTGGACAGGGGCGGTGTTACCAGAACACAGAGGAAGAGATACGCATGAGCGTAGTTTTGCAACGGAAAAACATGCATCCCCACAGCTAAATAAAGGTGCATCACAAGATTCGGATCTGCAGCCAGTAGTGGTGTCGTAGGGATACCTCAACTGTGATTGCTGATAGGCCGGGCAGGTGCGGTGTCCGTAGGACACCTCAATTCTGCTTAATTTTGATTATCCCAAACAGTACTGTGCGTCGTAGAGTCATAACAGGGTTTTTTAAAAAACAATACAAGCCCCACACACACACTCAGCAACAATTTACATATAAACCTTTATTTTCACACATACATAGATACTATTAGGAAAGGGAAGGGGTAGCAGAAATGGATATATATACAGGGAATTGGGGTATTGTACAAATCGATCATGAGGGGAGAAAGGGATTGACATCTCATCGTAACATCTCTGATGACAGGGAATTTGCGGGGATGGTGGGCTGGGAAATGGGGAAGGGGTACACGTGCAGGTGGGACAGTGATGTATTATTTTTTCCATAACATGTCCTTGTACAAAATCTTTTAAGGTGGCAAAACTGTTTAGTAATTCCACCATTTTGTCGTCCAGCCTGTCTAGTTTGTCATATGCAGAGTTTCCTTCACTTCCTATGGCTGTATGCTGTTGGGGAAGAGGTGCCTCTTGTAGTGAATTAAATTCATTTTCAGTATGTTCTGTTAAAGGAAAAAAATGTCTGCTAGGTGTATTTGAAGAAATATATATTAACTGTTTTACTTTTCATACTGTGGTGCGTACCAATGGGGTTACTATCGTCACTCATTTCGTCATGAGGGAAATTCTTTTCCAGCCACTCCAGGGTGCTTGACATTGCTCCATAAAAAAAAAAGAAACATCATGTTTTTCTAGTATTGTACACTGCACAAATTGTGCAATTATAAGACAAACTTTAGTGTACTTACCACGTTGCAGTGGCGTTCTGCTCTCCGTTCTTTGCTGTCCTTACTCTGCCAGTGTGTTCTTCATTCCTATGTAAAGCAGTAGTGCAGTTGAAGGCAGAAGTTACTTCTCTTTTTGGTGCATTCCATTATGGTGCATACTCTATGCCTTTGCTCTGTTTGTTTCATAAGTACAGAGTTTGCAGTCCTACTCTATTTTCCCTTGCAATTGACCTTTATGGTGCTGTTTGTATATGTTCTTTGTCTTTGCTGAATGGTACCACTATGTAAGAGAACCCCTGCCCTTTTCAGCAGGTTGGATGCCACCTGATATCCGTGAACAGACGCACAGTCCGCTGTACTGTGCCCATCGGCATGGAGCCATTGATTTGCTATGTTGTATGGTACATTTATACAAACTAAGTATATCATGGTAAAAACATATGCAATTAAGTGAAAACATGTTGTTAAAGGGACATTATGGTTAAGTTGCACTACTAAAAACCTATCAAATTCAGTGAAAAAACATTGTTAAAGGGACGTTATGGTTCAGTTGCCCTAAGAAAAACCTATCAAATTCAGTGCAAAAACTTGTTTAAAGGGACATTATAGTTACTTTGCACTAATAACAACCTATCCATATTATGGTTAAAAGTAACACCAAAAACCCCTAGAAATTTGCCAGGTATGGTAAGCTAAGCAACCATAACTCACGCTACCACTGTGCACTGCAAGGACTAACACCCATGACATGAAAGATGACATCACAAATGTCATTGATGACACTATGATGCAGCTTATGAGGGAGTGTTGAGAACATGAAAGTGGAAAGGGTAGAAGGGCTGCCCCTGTGATATGGGGTCCATTGACTTTGCGATAGTCTGTGGACGGCAGGTGCCATATCCGGGTCTTTTGAGGATGCATGGTATGGAAAGGGGACTGTGGAGATTAGTCAATTAAGTTTGCTGGGTGTGGTGTACAGGAGGAGTTTTGTTTGCATGAGCTGTGAGAGCAGTGTCACTGGCTACGGCTATGTGTTCGAGAAGGCCGACTATGTGGGTTCTGGGGGACTCTTTAATCCAGTCATAGAAGGTGTATGCTGATAATCATGGCATCCCTGGGAATATTGGATTGCCAGAAGGGGAGTTTCTCTGCCATGCAGTTTGTGGCTTAAACTGGGCAAGCTCGCTTTCATTTTGTGAGAATATGGCTCATTTTAAATGTCCAGACATTGTGATTGTTCATTGACGAGGGGACAGTTTGTGACTCCTGTGTCTTTTGCAAGTTGCGCTGAAGGATTTCTTTAAAAGCCTAATGCAACTGTTTCCTGTTGCTCAGATATTTTTTTTTTTCAGAAATAATTTTGAGGTGCACATGGAAATGTCCAACAAACCTTTTCAGTCCTCAAATTGAAGAATCAAGGATGATAGTCAATAAAGGTGTATATGCTTTTTTATATGCTGCAGGAATGTCATCTTTTGAGAATAATAATATAAGTTTTCATGGTGTGTATTTATTTTGTTTTTTGTTGTGCAAGTGGAGTTCACTTCACAGATGTCTGAAATGCAATTTTCCTTTACAATCTTAGGAATGCATTAAAGAAGTTCCTGTAAGGAAATTATAAAGGGAGACATAAAGTGTTCAGTACTACTGTATATACAAGCAAATAAAAGGAAGACAAGCTGTGTGTTAACAAACCCCCCTAAAAAAGGTTTCTTTTCAGAGCCACTACTAATGATTCAATAATTTAAATTGAGTTTAATTTCACTCCCCCAACGCTTTTGACTAGCTGTGACATCCGTGGACACTGCGATAGTCCACGGATGTCACATGCCACATCCCAGTCTTTTAAGATTTTCTGGCAAGGAAACGGGACTGGGTGGATTAGCCAATGAGTTGTTTTGGTTGTTTTTTAAAGGAACATAGGGTATTAGGTGTTTTGATCGTTGTGTGTTGGAAAGATGGATGTGGCTAGTTCTCAAGAAAAGCTACTGTGTGGATGGTGGGAGATTTTTGGGTGAACAATTTGTAAAAGTACACTGAGATGTGTGGCATCTCTGGTGTTATTGGTTTGTAGGGATTGGAGGTTTGCTGGTATACATTGTCTGGGATAAACTGTGTGATTCTGCTATCATTTTGTAAGACCATGGCTCTCTTTCAATGCCCACATATTATTGTTTTTCATTGTGGAGGAAATAATTTGGGGTACGTAACTCCACTATATGTGAAGGTTGCATTACAAGATATGTTCTGAGGTTTAATGGAACTTGAAGGTTATTTAAAGGAATATTCTTTTCAGAAATATTCCAAGGGAAGTGTGGAGATGCCTAAATGTGTTTTGTGAACAATTAGAACAAGGTAGGCACCTTGCAAGTAAAGGTGTATGTGCTTTATTGAATGCTGTGGTCATGGCATCTTTCGAAAATTAAAACATCAAGGTGGATTCGGCAAACACTTTTCTGAGTGATGGAGTGAATTTGACTGATTATGGGAATCAGATGTTCCTTGTAAATATTCAAAATGCACTGAGAAAGTTTATGTGAAAAAGATGTACAGTGCATATGAAAACATTTGTAAGTAGTTTTAGTAAATAAAAATCAGAAAAGCCAAACAAAAAAATCTAAACTTACAAAAAACAAAAAAGCTCTTTTACGAGCCACCAGTGTATAATAAATTGTTCAAATTAACCTCCCCACCTCCCTCAATTGAACAATCAGTGTGCAGACACTGCGGTAGTCGGTGGACAGCACGTGCCACATCTGGGTCTTTTGATGTTGACTGGCATGGAAAGGGGACTGCAGAGACTGCAAACAGTCAAGGTGTCAGCAGACATTGGAGGATCATCTATTCAAGTTTCCTGGGTGTGGTGTACAGGCAGAGAGGGTAGCAGGAGTTTTCTTAGTAGGAGTTATGAGAGGATTGAACATGGCCATTACAATGTATTTCAGCAGGCAGTGTGTTTGGGTGTTGGGGTACTCTTGGGCTACTGGCTGAAGGAGTATTCTCAGCATTGTGGAATAGCCACAAATCTTGGATTCCCTGAATTGGATGTGTGTGTGTATGGAGTGCGAGCCATGAAGTGGGTGCACTTGCTCCCATTGTGTGCAAATATGGTTGAATTGAAACATCCAGACATTCTTATCATTCATGTGGTGGGAACAGTTTGGGGAATTGTACTAGAATTTCTTTACAGTTTGCAATGAAGGAGACATTGGGAAAGCTGAAGGAAATGTTCCCTAATTCAAAAATATTTTTTCACGCATTGCACAGACAGATGTGGATGCGTTCCAGTTCATTTGGTCTGTAAATGGAAAAAGCGAGGTGCAACATTAATAATGTGTGTGTGCTTTTGTTCGGGATGTTGGCAAGACATTGTTTCATAATGAGACCTTTACATTTTATAGGGCCAACATTTTCCAGCGAGATGGATTCTATCTAACTGATGTGGGTTATCAGATTTTTGTGGAAAACATTCAAAATTCATTGAAGTAGTTTTTGTGAAAGTGAGAAGAAATAATGAAATTCAGTGAAATGTTTTCTTAGTTCAGTTTCTAAAAGAGCCACTCTTTTTGAATCCAAAACAATTAGAATGATTTCAATTGTCCCACATCCTGAAATGTGTAAATGTCCATGGACTACCACGCTGTCTGCAGACTTTGTAGGATGCACAGGGGCCTACAACTTTTTTCTATGCTTGTATTTTTTAACTGTGAAGGGTGGCTCCCAACGGAAAATATGTTTTCGTATTTTTTCAATTTGTTATTTTTTTCTGAATTTATTCTCAGGAGAGGCAAGGTAGGAGATGGGAAGGGCGGGAAGGGTCACCAATACCAGAGACGAAGGGGCAGGTGGAGGGAGGAAGATGTTGGGCAAGCCTTAATCAGGTAGGTGGCAGTGTTTCTCATGCTCCTTGACTGCAGCCTCGAAAGCACTCCGGAACGGCTCCCCCCTACATATCAGTGCTTCACAGTACATGCATATCGCTGTGACCCGAGAAAGGTAAGGGTCAGCAGTGTCCTGTATGGCCTTTGAAGCTGCAGCTTGGATCCTCTGCCCCAAAAGAGTATCCTTTGTGGTGATATGAGCAGATGTAGATGATGGGGTGGAGGAAGTCAACCTGCTCTTACCTGAAATAGGTATCACCTTTCTCAGCGCACTCTGGTGGGACAATCAGGTGTCGCCCCTCATAGAAGTAATCCCATAGGAATACAAGCCAAGTTTCCCACAATTGAGTACAACTTTGTGCTCAGTGCATGGAACGTTGCTTGCACAAGCCTTGTGGGACATTTCCAACGGTTGTGAGAAATTGCCACACCCAGTACTCCCTCGAGTACCGGTGACAGAGACTTCCCCCACGTCATCCTCTTCTTCTTGATCCTCCTCTTCTGTGTCATTGCACCTGTTTCCTTCTCCAAGCCCTACAGGTTGTTGAGGTGGTGGTGGTGGTGTTGGGGGATGCTGGGAAGGAGGGATGGCCATAAAAGATGCCATGATTGTCTCCAATAAGTTCTGCAAAACAGATCTGCAAAGCAGGTGCTCTCGCCTGGATTGCCAGATTGAGAATTAGGAAAAGTAATGGGTGGGTCCCTTCAGAGGAACCATCCGTGGACAGTCATACGAGTTGAAAGGTTGTAAAAAGTTGCGAGATGAACATGGAAAGGGCCTGGGCGCTGTGCAAGGGTAAAGTGTCTGCTTGAAACAGCCTAAATTGGCTGGAAAAGCACTTTGAAACTGTCCCCGGCCACGGATGCCATTTACAGACACTGCCGTCATGCTGGACATCTGCGGTCACATGACGACATCCCTGGATGTCCGCAATCCTGACGGGTGTCCCCAGACATCCTCCAGGCAGGAATTGCATGCGCCGGGTGTCCGTAGGACATGTGCAGTGTGTGTGGACTATTTGAAAGTGTGTCATGCGAAACCAGACAAGTCCAGACATCCTGCCTGTCTAGGAGTACCTCCATTTTGAGTGCGGACACTCACGGACAATCATACTGTCCCTGGACTAATTAAAAGTCTGTCATGAAAAACCGGACATATCCACACATCGCGCCTGTCTGGGGGCACCTCCATTTTGAGTGTGGACACCTCGAACAGTCGCGTGGTTCTCAGACTCATAATGAGAGTTTTAAAAAAAAGTAGGAAAAATTACATAACAGTAAACAAAACATTTATAGTACAAAATATATATTTATTCAAGAAAGGGATGGGATAGGGGGGCGCTGTTGAGCAGCCTACAAAATGGCTGCCTAGTACACAAGCTCTGTGCCTAGCCGCTCTGTATCTGCCTGCATCTGCGGTTCTGTGCCTGATCCGGTATTGCTGCTTTGAGTCCTGCACTGCTGCTGGCGTGCGCTACCCGCACGTCCAACCCCAGAGGAAATCGGACCCTGGGTACTGGAGATCTGCCCTCCGGCTGCACCTTGGGGAGGGGCTGCTTTCAGGCCTCCGGCGGGCCCCATGTGCCTCACGACCTTGTCGGGTGCCTGCCGCCGGACTCACTGCCGGTTGGCCTGCCCCTGGTGCCTCGGGGCACACTCTACGCTTGTCACCCTGTTGGAGCTCATCTCACCCCGCCTGACTATCCTTCCTGCTGTGGGCCTGTGCTGCTGCCACCCGCGGTGCACCAGCTGACTGGCCGTGGCCGAGAGGAGCCGGTGCTGTGTGTGTGGTGGGCCCGCGGGTACCGCTGTTGCGGCCTGTTCCCTGGGCCACCGCCATTCTGCGGCTTCATGAGGCTGTCTCGCTGTGGTGTGCCCCCCTTGCCTGGGATCCAGGGGGCTGCTGCGGTGCCTTTGCGGGCTCTGCACCGCGGCTTTGCCTCGAGCGGGGTGTGGCGGCACCCCGTCCCCGCGTTGCGCGTTGCGACTGCCGGGCCCTCCGCGTGAGGCCTGTTCCGGCAGTGCGCGGCTGGCACAGCAGCTGGTGGGTGAGGAGCGGAGGGGGTGGCTATACCTGTTCCCCCACATCCCTGTCACTCCTGCCCTCTCCTTTCCTCTGGCACTGGCCTGCAGCGTGTGTACCATCTGGACCTTGCCCCGAGAGGCTGGAACACTCCCATACCACAGTGGATTGCACATATGTTTGTATTATAGCTGCGTGTTTGTTAGGGGGGCCTCTCCTGGCTGCTGATTATGTTGTGCTCCCGCGGGGGTCCCCCTCCACCGCCCTGCCAGGCACTGTTCTAAGGCTGCCAACTGCACAGACTTGACTCCTCACCCGGTTGTGGTGTTCCCCGGGGGAGCTGCTTTAAAGAACGTGGCGACCCATTCTATGAGGTTGGCGATGTGTCCCATGCTTGGCTGAGCTACACATATGGACTTCCCACGCCTTGGGCCGCTTTTCTACCTGATCTACTTAGTGGGCTGAGCACAAGGTGTTACAATATCACTCCATCAGATCATCCTCATCAAACCTCATCATCCTCCCCTCAGGGGCACTTGCACCGCAGCAAGTTCTCTGCTCTCTGCCATGTCGAGCCGCTCTAAAGGAACTGCTAAAGGGGGGACCATGGACAAATTCGCGAAGGCGGTCCCTCGGTCTGAAGCGGGCCACACGTCATCCCCACAAGAGGAACCTGACAAAGACCCTAACCCGGGGATTGTGGCATCAGACCTTACCACCATGAAGGAATCGAAGGCTATAAACTTTGCCTCCTTTCATGAAAAGCTCGACGACATTAATTCAAACGTAGCCTCACTCAAGACCTGTGTTGACCAGGTTGGATCTAGAATCACTGAGGCCGGAAACAGGATCTCTAACAACGAAGATGTGCTTCACACACTTCAGGACACTGTGGCCACCCTATCACGCGACATGAAGAGCGTAAAGGCGAAATGCGACGACTTGGAGTCCCGCTCCCGCAGAAATAACCTGCGCATTATAGGGGTCCCTGAAAATGCCCTGAAGGGGCGCATGGAAGACGCGGTCGAACAGCTGCTCAAGGACCTACTGGGTGATCCGAACCTCTCCCCTTATTTCACGGTTGAGCGGGCTCACCCGGCCCTGTCCCCGTGGCCCAGACCGGGCGATAGCCCCAGGCCCATCATAGCTAAGTTTCTCATTTACCGTGAAAGAGACCTCATCCTTCGCCTGTCGCGCGAAAAGGGAGACTTGAGGCCCACACTATCAGAATCTTCCCGGACTTCTCGGTGGCAGTGCAGCAGGAGAGACGCCAATTCCTTGGCGCCAAGAAGCTGCTCAGGGAACGTGGCGTCCCATATGCCATCCTATTCCCTGCACGCCTCAAAATCACCTACAGTGGCAAACTGTATTTCTTCAGTGTCCCAGAAGAGGCAGTGAAATTCATTGAGCTGCACCTACCGCTTCAGGGTCTCAGAGACAACCGTGCTGAAGAAAATTGACCACATATGGCACGGATTGTAGACACTTACTGTACTTGTTAACTCTTAATTTACAATGCGTTACTGGTAACACTGCTCTGTTCATTGAGACATTCTGGCTCCCAGCGGCGCGCGCCTGGAACGTGGGTGGGTCGTGAGATGTCAACACTGGCTATTTGCATCCTCTGTTTCCGGGGACTGAACATTCTCCTGAAGAGGGAAAATCGAGATCAAACCCATGCCCCTTCACCCCAGGCGCATATACAGAAGAACAGCAGGAAGAACAAGGAGCGCACTTATCATTTGAACCAGGCCCCAGCGCACCCATGGGTGACAAATATGCTGAAACACACCCACTTCACCAACAGTGCAACTTCCATGCTACATTAGAATCAATGCTGCAATATCAGAATCTACAAACACAAAAATCCCTGTTTAAAGGCCTGCAAATGCCTATATGAATTAACATGGTCAAATTGCACAGTGTAAAGCCATGTTTCAGGAAAATTACAGCCAAGTTCATTTCTCTCACTGAACACTGGCTGCAGAAGCCTTCAGCAAAGCTCATCGCAAAACCCACGAGCAGCCAAGGTCGCGCATTCAAGATAAGATTGCTTTCTGCAGACAAACATTTTTAATTCTCCACAAATGCGAATAAACCACGGCAACCCAGTGTGTTTTTTTCTTTTCTTTCTGGGAAAGAAAGACATTTTCGCAAAGACTCGCACAACATTTGAAACATAATTGTAACAAGAATGGCTCAGCCCAGCCAATCAGCGCTCAGAGCTCAGGTGCAAACTGCTTGCTTCAGCTAAAAAGTTATGGGAACAAAGTCATAATGCAACAAGTTAGAATTAGGTAATGGGGGGCTGGCACAGCTAAACCAACCCAGTGAAGCAAAAGGCTAACATCCAATTGTCAGGCTCTCTATAAGGGCTACATAGGTAACCTATCACTTAGCAGCCAATAGCAGGAGGAGATAGGTTTCTGGGAGCTGATCCAATTTTGTGAGGTCAGCCTGCAGTGTGATTACAAAGCTGGCTTGCAAGCCAGCCCCGGGGGAGACGGCGCCTGAACTCTCGATGTGCACGATGCTCTGCGTGTTTTTTTCTTTTTTTGCTGCCCAGAAATAAACGCAGTTTGGAACATGTGGCTGCCTGCTGGGGTCTCTGTTGCATTTCTGTGGGCCATATGGGAGGTGTTGGGGTCTCCCATAGCTGGTGAGGGTATGGCTGCTGGCCCCCCACAGCCCTGGTGGGGGTCCAGCTTCTCCCCAACACTCCCCAATCTCCTCTGAGACCTTGGTTGTTCTGTGGGGTGGTGGTGGGCTCCGGGGACCAACCACACAACCTGCATACTAAGGTGCACACCCCGCTCATTGCACACTAGTTTACAGTATGCATTCAATGCCGATCACATGGGGAAACTTGCCCGCCGCCCCCACTGGGTGCTGCGCTTGCTTGTGGGCCAGATGTCTCATCATGCGCTGTCCGCGCCAGCGATTGAATCTCGCCTCTACATACGCCATGATATATAGCGCTACTGTGCATATCCTCTTTGGCGTTTTGGCGATGCATTCCACAGAGCTAATGCTGCATTGACTTGTTGCCCTGTCACAATTACTGTTTTTTGCTGTTTAAATGCGGGGTTCTGGTCTCTCTTGGCAGGCCCCGTCTCCCACCTATGGGCCGCAGGGGCGAGTACCATATAAGTGTTGGAATTGTTTGGTTTGACACGGAACCGCTGCGGCTCATGTGCGGTCCCTGGTTGCCCGCACAGCGGGAGGGGGCCTGCGTCATGTGTACGCTAACACTGCTTGTTTTGTAACAGGGCCATTTGGCTCCAAGCGTGCTAGTGCATGGCAACGGGGCACCCCATTGCGATTGCACTGTTCTTTGTTATATTTTTAGTATTTGTTGGCCCCAGTTGGCACTCCTGATCCATGGTTGGTGGTGAGGGAGGGGAGCTGGAAAGGGGTGGTTCTCCAAAAAGGCACACGAGTTCTCGCAGCGTGCATACTGAAGGTCCACATGCATGCCTATTGGTCTAACTCTGGGAGCTCACACCATCACTGGAGCTGGGATGTTCACTGAAACATGGGTACTGTGGATGTAGATAACTGACATTTCTACTGTCATAATGTCCTGGAATATCTGGGGACTGAGCAATCACACCAAGGCCCGCAAAATCATGGTCTATTCTAGCAGACACAACTGCAAGATACTGCTTCTGCAGGAGACACACTCCAATGGTCTCATTCAAAGGGCTATGGCCCCATCATGGGGCCCCGCCAGATTCTTTACCTCCTACTCTACCCAATCTAGGGGCGTCCTCACGATGATCCACAAATCAATCAAGTTTGTACTGCATGAAAGCTACATCGACCCTGAAGGTCGCTATGTTATACTACATGGCATGCTGGTCAATGCGGAATATCTGTTAGTCTGTTAGTCAACACTTATTGCCCCAACATAGATTCTCCGGAATTCTTTGACGCGGTAACCACCATACTGCTTGGATTCGTGGGGGTGCAGATTATATGGGGGGGGGGGTCTGAACCTCATCTTGGACACTGTTCTGGACAGAACTAGAACTGCTGCCAGGGCTCTGTATGGTGCGGCGCGCAAGCTGCAGGGCCATTTGAAGTCGCTCAACATCTGTGATGCCTGGAGATCGCTTTACCCCCAACAGCGGGAATGCACTTACTATTCGTCTGTGCATGACAGCTCATCCAGGATAGATTTGTTCTTGGTCTCTAGGGAGGTCTCTAGGGTAGAGGGAACAGGTATTTTGCCCCGCACACTCTCGGATCACGCTCCGATTACACTGTCTTTGGCACTGGGAATTCCCATTCCGACACTCAGCACCTGGCGCTTTAAGTCCGAAGCCCTAAAAGACTTGTTTAAGTCTGGTACACTAGCTGACATTGAGTCGTTCTTTGAACTCAACTCTCTTCAGGACACGTCTGCCGCTGTTAGATGGGACGCATTTAAGGTGTACATTAGGGGAATGTCTATCTCTCGGGAGGCTGGGGTGTTGAAGTCCATTAGAGCTGCCCTTGGGCGCTCTGAGACCAAACTGAAACGACTGGAGCAGCGTTGCTCCACGGGTGCTGACCCAACATACTCGCCCAGATCTCGGATGAACTTCAAGTATATAACACACTAGCTACCAGGGAAGTTCATTATTTCAGCTGCCCACAGGCCGCCAGGAATTACAGTGAGGGAGACAGACCCGGGAAAACCCTAGCGACACTTGTGAGGGGGGAATTGGGCCGAACGCAGATCACTTCCAACAAAGATCGATATGGTAATGCTCACTGGGCGGACCAACAAATATTGGATTTATTTACTGAGTTTTACAGGTCCCTTTATTCTCAGCCCACCGAGCATACTGAACAACATATGCGAGAGCACCTTGATCAGATCCCCACTACTGAAATCTCTTCTCATACCCGGGACCAGTTAGACTCCCTGATTACGCTAGACGAGATAGTGACGGCTATCTCGGACTTACCCAAGGGCAAGGCGCCGGGCCCTGACGGCCTCACCACCGACTTCTACCAAGAGCACATAGCCATTCTTGCCCCCCGGCTGTTGGAGCTCTGGAATGAAGCACTATGCACCTTCATCCTTCCTCCTTCCATGCGTGAGGCTGTCATCACGGTGCTGCTCAAACCGGGTAAACCCGATGACGAGTGTGGGTCCTATAGGCCTCTCTCACTCATGAATCTCGGCACAAAGATCTTTGCTAAGATCATTGCTAATCGCTTTCTGCCTATTATGACACACTTTGTACTAGAAGAACAAGCAGGCTTTGTCCCCGGCAGGTCCACCTCCCATAATATCAGAAGATTGTTTAAAGTCATGTACCGTATAGATCAAGACGTCCAGGCTGTACCGGTTACGTTAGACGCTTGGAAAGCCTTTTACATGGTCTCTTGGAAATACATGTAGCTGGTGCTCGAAACAATGGGAATTGGCCCGAACATGATTGGGTTCATCAAACTATTATACACCTCCCCCGTGACGCGAGTAAGAGCCAACTCACTGACATCTGAGCTTTTCACGCTATTCAGGGGTACCAGACAGGCTGCCCCTTCTCCCCGATCCTCTTTGCGTTGGTGATAGAGCCGATGGTGGACTTTGTCCGTGCACGTCACTCTCGCAAGGGGATAAGACGGCTAGAGGATCCCAAAATTATATCCCTATACGCGGATGACGTCCTATTATATGTCAGAGATCCCACGACCCACCTCAAACCCATATTAAGAGATATCACTCGCATTGGCACCCTCTCCAGATTTACAATTAATTATTCCAAGTCTGAGATCTTCCCGCTCACTAAATCTACCCTACAGCCCACCACCGAATATCCCCTGCGCTGGTCCCCGGAGGGTGTTAGGTACCTGGGTGTGCAGATATCTCTCACCAAATGCACTCTGCTTGTGGATAACTACTCAGCGGTGGCAAAAACAGTTGAGACTAAAGTCTCATGATGGCGCCCTCTTCCGTTGTCCATTGCTGGCCGACTATCTCTTATTAAAATGATTTTTGCTTCCCAAGCTCCTATACACTTTTAGCAACATACCCATATGGCCTGGGTGGGTATATTTCACCAAATTACATGCGATATGTGCACAATTCCTATGGCACTTTGGTGCGGTGCGCTAGAAGTGGACTGACATGGTGCTTTCGTACAAACGGGGGGGTATTGTTGCTCCTGACCTGACACTTTATTGGATTGCGGCTCAGGCCCAGCATGCCACTCATTGGTACCCGGCTCCCCAGGGCGCCCACATGTCAAACTGGAGCTGCTAGCGTCCGCTGGTATCAACATGATGTCCTTAATATTACACCGACACTATTCACCTGATTCCCCTATTGACCCCATTGCCGCGACCCTGTTTGCCTGGACATGTTTGCTAGGCTCGACAAGCGGGCCTCCTCCGTACTACAAATGGCTCCCCGTGTGGGCCTTCCCTGGCCTGGAGCCAACGCTGGATGCTGCTTTGACTCGACACTGGGGCGCACTGGGATATCAGGCGCTATCTGACTTCTATCCTGAGGGCAGATTCATAGATCCCCAAACTTGGAAACAGGGGCACACCAGATCCCCCTTAGAGACTCTCCAATACTACAGGCTCTGTGCTTCATTCCGCACCACATCGCCCTCATTTCCAGATGAACCCCCAGATAACACGGCTATAGCATATATCGCTAACTCGGGCGGGGCTCGGGGCGTCGTCTCTTCATTGTATCTAATTCTACAAGACATTACCCCCACTCCAGCTCTTGGGGCGTGTAGCGGTTGGGCGATTTAACTGGGCCTAGAAATACCTGAGGAAGTTTGGAACGATATGTGTCTCCACACCCGAAAAGTCTCTCTCAACTTCCGTTTCCGTGCCATGCAATATAAGCTCCTCAATAGGCTTTATTATACCCCACGTAGGACTTCGGGGTTTGCTCGCTCTGAGGTGCACCTCTGCCCGCTTTGTAAGGCGTCGGACGCTGACTATTTACATATGTTCTGGTCCTGTAACAAATTGTCTGGCTTCTGGGAAGGTGTTCTGAACACACTGCAGTAACTGGAACTGTAATTGACCCCGATCCTTTAGCAGTCTGTTTGGGATCTGGAAGACTGACTACACTAAGCGCTTGAAAATGTTTTTGAATATAAGTTGCATGATTTCCAAAAAATGTATACTTCAGAGCTGGAAGTGCCCATCCCCCCGGTCCCTCAGAAATGGCTGGGATTGCTCACATGGTCACGAAACTGCGAGGAGGAATATTTGACTATGCTTCCTGCCCGATCTCGTCGTAAAAACATTTGGAGCAAATTTAACACGTATCTCAACAATCAGTGTGGGAGCACGCCCGGGTCTGGCTTGTCTCTGGCCTCTGTCTAGGCGTTGTGATCTCTTCTGTGCCCCTTCTCTTTTGTGATGCTCTGAAACTACTGTTGTAACTGAGGTATTGCGATAAATGTGATGCTCGATGATATGCCTTGTTATATGCTTGTTGCTTTGATGTTTGTGCCTTGTGAACCTCTGCTGACAAAAATAAAAGTTTTTAAAAAAACAAAAAAAAAGAAAGGGATGGGGTAGTGGAATGGAAAGCATAAATGGAGGAATCAGGAACTTTTGTATAATAATTATGAGGGGAGGCAGGGAGTGAGGTTTCATCAAAGCGTCTTTCATTAAAATGTTTAGAATTTGCTGGTGATGATTGCAGGGGACGGGGGACAGGTGCAAAAAAGGACATTGATAGAGAGCATTTTTAATGACGTGATTTTTCATGTACTGTACACATTCTTTCAAATCATTACTAAGTTCATCTAATTTGTTGGACAAGTTCATGATTTGATTATTTACAGTTGGAGATAGGGCTTCTGTTTGTGATTCTGGGTATTGGTTATAATTCAAATGGGGAATGGTTTCTTCATGCAAACTATGTACTTTAAGAAAAACAGAAATTATAATTTTAGTAAGGTGTGTTCAAAATACATTATTTGTTTACATTACAATATCAATTGTAAACCATTGGAGATGTTTTGTTGCTCATTTCTTCTTTTGGAAAGTTCTCCTCTAACGATTCAAGTGTGCTTGCCATTTCTGTGAGAAAAAAAGTGCTTATATTTTACAACACATGTTCATGTAATTAAAGCTAATAAAAGAGAAATACATAGAATGCACTTATTAAATAGTGAGAATGTGATGTCTAATAAGCAACTGGTGTTTCTTAATCTGTATGCAGAGTTGTAGTGAGGAGACAATATGAATTATACTGTTATGGTATTTGATTGGTGCATTCCATAGTAATGTTTGTTATATAAAAATATAATTCATATTTTTTAACGTGTTTGTACAAAAAGTTATATTTGCATGTTGTAAACATTAGTTGTGATGTTAGGTACATATTTTTGTTGGTTTCTGGCTACATATTTTTTGGGTCTCCCCTATGATTCTGAGCCGTATAAATGTCACCCGATGTCCATGGACTGCCACGCTGTCTGCGGACTCCATATTTGACATATTGGTGCAGCAGGGCACATATATAGGGCATTTGTAGCAGATTAAATGGGCACTAGTAAAAACCTATGTAATTCAATGAAAAAATTATTAAGCTGTATGTAATTCTTAATAATTTTGTAAGCTCAAGCGCTTCAGAATACCTGGTACACCTCAATTGTACTGTTTCTACCTCTAGTAAAAACCTATGTAATTCAATGACAAAAATTGTTAAGCTGCACTAACAAAAACCCATGAAAATAATTGAAAAAACGTTGTTAAAGGGACATTATGGTAAAGTTGCAGTGACAAAAACCCAGGAAATTCAGTGAAAAGACTTTGTTAAAGGGACGTTATGTTTACAAGTTAAACCGAAAAACCCTTGCAATTCACCAGTTATGGTACGCTAAGCAACCATAACTCGTGCCACCTCCATGCACTGCTAAGACTAACACCCGGGACATCAACGATGATATAACACATGTCAGTTATGACATCATCGATGACATCATATATGAAATGAATTGTGATAAAAAGTCTCTAAAACGGGTTGTGTTCATAATGTTAGTAACAAGATATGAGGGATGATTGGGAGATCCATTGTGAACTACTTAATGTATGAAAGAATGTACTCATCTCAACAAAACCTAACATTGGCATGTTGTTGTTAATACAGGACCCTAATCATACATACACTTAAGCAATGGCGGCAGCAATCACTGTAGACATTCTATATTTTTAATTTGGTAATTTTGGATGGTAAAATTATTAATGATACCTTATCAGAGTTTTCAGTAATGATAAAGATGGAATAATTAGCTAATAGCTAATAATTGAAGGCAATACACACTTGTGTTAGTGCAAACAATACACATCAGGAACTACAATGCATACCAATTTGAGGCACATACAAGGAAACTTAAATAAGGAGGAAAGAAACAACACCACCGAAAAAGACCAGTAACATTAGACTTTATCATGAAATACATACTTTTTTTGGGTGTTTTTAGGCTTGCTCATTGTGTCATGTTTCTACCATGAACTGAGGACAAATCCTAAGGAAAGTGCCTTGACAACATACAAGATGTTTTATGTGTATATATGTAACACTTTTTAATTTTAAGAATTCTCTCCAAATCATGTGGCCTGAATATGTCAGTGAGCAAAAAGAAGTGGTCAATATATGTGATGTGATTGTGATGTCATCAATGACATTTTTTGATGTCACCTTTGATGTCCTGGGTGTTTGTCTGAGCAGTGCAGGGAGGTGGCATGAGTTATTGTTGCTTAGCGTACCATAACTGGCGAATTTCAAGGGTTTTTCAGTTTTACTTGTAACCATATTGTCCCCTTGACAATGTTTTTTCACTGAGATTCATCTGTTTTTGTTAGAGCAACTTATTTAACCATAACGTCCCTTTAACAGTGTTTTTCAGTGAATATATAAATATATAAAAACAATATGCTTCATATTTGCCCAAGTGAACACATTGTAAGATAATACAGAAATGATAAAACCTGCTTGTTTCATTCCCCATTGCCTAAGCAGCAACGTTGTTGTTAAATTCATGTTTATCTATTTTTGTCACAAAAGCAACATTTAGGTAATCCTGTCCCATATGGTCTGTTTAACAGTTTTTTCCAATCAGTTTTAAACATTAACTATTAACAAGTTTTTTACAGAAGCCTTTTGTCTGCCAAAACGTTCCCATATTGTCCATGAAGAGTTACATTTTGTCATTTTACAGACTCATATTAAACATAATGTATGCAGAAGGTAAGATAGCTCAGCAGGTTGAGAACTAGCTTCTGCGATGTGATCTGTAGTTTTCAGGGTTGAATCTTGACAAGGCCAGCATTTCATCCTAGTGAGGATGATAAATGAGTGCCAACTTCGGCTGAAATTTCCTCCTGTGCGTCGAGGAGACCACAATAATCGGCCACATTCTGAATAGTTTATAGGTCTTGTTGGTGGGCAGCTGGCAGTGCAAAAGGGATGGTCATTATTCTGGGGGGTGCTAGGGTCCTAAATCTAGACAAACCTTTGGCAGCTCGAAACCTCTACCACGGGTCTCAATTGTTGGCCCTTTGGGGATGGGCACAGCCCTGTCCGTTCTTGGCCATCCACATTCCTTTAGAGTTTTGCAGGCCAAGACAATTTTATTTATCTGTCTGGCCTGTCAGCCTCTACATTCAGTTTCCCCTGCTGGGACTTGGGATGGGAAAGTGATTTGGACCTCTTTGCCATATTATGCTGCTACTTTCGCCACGGCCTTTGGCAAACTAGGCCTGGCTTTGCAGTACCTCTGTATTTTTCACAGTGGGGACCAGGGCCTTCGTGTGCACCACAGATGGTTGGGCATATTGTTATTGCATGCTACATTCTCCATAATCTGTGCACAAAGCACAAGATGCTGATGCGCCATAATGTGAACATCCCAATGGGCAGTGATGAGGAGGATGATGTGGATGGACTAACTGCAGGACAGCCCCAATGGGAAGTGTGGAATGGGCTGATCATGAGGCAATAATGGAGGTATTTTACTGAATGTACCTGTGTGGTATTAAAGATAGTAACAGCATATATAAGGCTTTCAGTGTGTAACTATGGGCACCCCATTCATAGGTGTTCACACATCAAAATGAGTGCACCTGCAGAGAGAATGGAAATAAGTGAGTATGGTCAGACCTCCAATTTAGCCAAAATTGGCACCAATGTGTGAAATTGATAGGTGTCATGTGCAGGAGTCAGAGGTCTGTGTATGCAAGTTCTGTGAATGGGCCTAATGTGAACTGCAATAGGAATTCTCCCCTTTCAGATCTAACATTGACATTTTCTGTTGCACTCTGACGGAAATGCTATACATTTATTGAGATGTGACTGACACCAAAAATCCTTTGCTACTGAATATTTGCACCTGTAGTGAGATGTACACATGGATGCAGGAAGTGACTGGGTATGTTGTGTCAACAGGAGCGCATGCATTAAATGTGGACACTATAATATACATACGTACAACTGCACCATTAACATGAGAGACTTGCATTCTAAAATCGACATAGTCGACACTGGTGCATGATTTCTCTGATGCATATATGTGTAAAACACCCATTATTGTAAATGACAGACTTGTATGTGTTTGTTTTGCCACCATTACCCCTCCCAGACGTAAACCTACACCCTGTCCCCTCTCCAGAAGTATACCCCAACACACACACCTCTCAATCTCCCATTGATGTCACCCAAACACACCCTCACCCAGTTTGTTTTTGAGCACCCTTTCGTCTGTAGGCACAGTCATTGTTGCGGATTCTCCCCCCTCCAATGTGGGCTATGAAGTGGGGATGCGTGCACATGTAGAGTCACGTGGAGCACGGCCAATGGCAGACTCATCTGTGGTGTTCACAGCGGTCAGTGGGATGGAAGTCCTCCACACCGCATGTTGAAATTGCTGTATGGAACGCCCCAAATTCCAGCTAAGAGGCAGAATCCAATTGGAGGTGGAATCCCAGGTGTGTTACCCTGCGCTCTCCCTCTGTCACTGACTTGCAAGTGTTATAACACCCAAAGGGACACACATGTTTCCCTGCAAGATGGCAGCCCTGCTGTCACAGTTTCTTGCCATGCAATGTTATCACCTTTCTGATGTCCTGCAGCACATGTTCCCTGAGGTATTTATTCCACGATGGATGCAGCTGAGGCCCAGCAGACTAATGCATCCACTGTTGGGTTGGTGTTTCATCTCATGCTAACAGACTCACTCGATCCAATATCCTTCTACAATCGTTAACATGATTGCCATGTAGTTTTCATCTGTTATTTAGCACTAAAATGAGCAAGTGTTTTACACGAATGCTCTTTTCCTTCATTTCATCACTTTCTTCATCATCGTCTACTGCCTTGACAGCTATCACCTCCCTAAATCACTGCATTGCTCCACTGCCGTAGTGGGAAGCATGTCACGGAATGCTGTGACGTGCTTCGCCACACAAGGTCACAAGAAACAGAGCAGCAGTTCACTATGCCAATCGTGCATTTCATTCACACTAAGCGGCTTGATGCCTTCGGGCTGAGTGTGCTATATAAATGTGAACATACATACATAACTACATAAATACAATACATTCCATTACAAGTGCATGCAGTGGTAGTTGTGCACTGCTTTTGCAGCCTTTGAGGTTAGGTGCACAATGGTGTCTAGTGTCTACTGCAGTGCCTTCAGAGTGCACACATGAATTCCAAGAAGCAATCAATAGGAAGCTGTAACATCAAGAAAAAGACACAACACAACGTTATGCACACATTTATAGTCCTGCACAAGACTCACTGCATTACTCAACAAATATGTTTCACGAGAACTATACACGTCAATCAACCAACTTCTTTCATGCCTCGGTCATTAACGCATCCGCTGTATCTAAACGCAAGTGAAATTAACTGCAATGGCAGTAAACCATGATGCCACTGTAGTAAACGGGTACTTTTGTAGCACTGCATAACACTATTGCAAAATTCAAAGCTCTGTTAAATGAAGGAATACACAAGTATTTACCTACACCTTACTGGATGCAACTCGTGACGATATTACAGCATGCAATGCTCACCTGTTTCAATATGGAATCCGCATTCAAATGTTGCTTCAGTGCACAACAACTGTGAACGAGTGCACTGGAGTACAGATGGGAGGTGAGATGGGACACGCCGTCTGTACATGGTGTTTGGCTTTGTGCCCTTCAAGCACTGCCCATGGGCACAAAACACCCCCAGCGGAGCTATTTCTGTCACAAAGCAAGCCCAACAGATGAGGGTGCAAGCGTTGTCTCGAAACAGTGTTCTGAAAGGTAATTTATTAATTTTAGTTGCAATTTCTGCTCCCAGTGTAGTCACAATTTCGTAAGCAAGTGTGCCTTCTGCCAATTGATTTTCAAGCAACATATGCACCCGTATATCTATATCACCCCGCTGCAGTCTCTACCTCTCATGTCCCCTCCCAGGCCCTCTGCACTGCACTGGCCTCGCACTTCATCTCAAAAACTCAGGACATCCTGTCCTCACTCTCCTCCTCTCTCCTCCCTCCCTCTCTTCCCGGCTCTTCCTCTTGCTCTCTTGCAGCCGCCCCTCCACCCTCCTTCTCTGCTTTTCCACCTTTTTCTGCTGATGAGGTTTCCAGACAAGTCCGATCTATGAAAGCCTCGTCTAAACAGGTTCACCCCTGTTCCTCCAAAACAATCAAGGACCACATCGACTCCCTGGCTCCTTCCCTGGCTGACTTTTGCAACCACTCATTCGTCTCTGGAGTCTTCCCATCCCCCCTCAAGCACTCCCTTGTGCACCCCCTCCTCAAGAAACCCTCTGCCGACCCCTCCTGCCCGGCCAATTATCGCCCAATCTCCATTACTCCCTTCCTGGGTAAGCTCCTGGAGAAACTGGCCATCTCCCAGCTTAACCTCTATGCTGAATCTGTTGGTAATCTTCATGACCATCAATCCGGCTTCAGAGCGGCCAGAAGCACGGAAACTGCTCTCCTGAACATCCGTGAGGACCTGCTCCTGAACCTCGATTCCAACACTCCCTGTGTTCTCATTCTGCTCGATCTCTCCTCTGCCTTTGACACTGTCAACCATGCCATCCTGCTCAACTGTCTCCGTGATAACCTGGGTATCACTGGTCAGGCTCTGGCCTGGCTGACTTCTTTCCTCTCCGGTCGACCCTCCCAGGTCCAAATGGGCTCCTTCCTCTCTGACATCTTTTTCTCCACCTGTGGTGTCCCCCAGGGATCCAACCTCTCTCCCTGGCTTTTCAACCAGTATCTGGCACTCCTTGCCCACCGCATCGCCGCTCTCTGCCCCTACTTCCAGTGCTATGCAGACGATACCCAGCTCATTTTCAGGCTACCCTCGGCCTCCTCCTCTCCTTCCCTCATCTCCGACTGTCTGTCTGCTATCCAGGAATGGTGTGCCGCCAATGACCTCTGCCTCAATGCCAGTAAGACTGAGATTCTACTCATCGGCACACCCACTCCCTCCTTCCCTGCAGCTCTCTGGCCGGCCTCCCTTGGCCCCCTTCCTGCCCCTACCTGCAAGGCTAAAAACCTCAGGGTCATCTTCGACTCCACACTCTCCTTCTCTCCTCATATATCTGACGTCTCTAAGAAGTCACACTACCAGCTGCACCTCCTCAGAGGTATTCTTCCCTTCCTCTCCTTCCCCCAGAAGCTCACTGTCTCCCGAGCCCTGGTTCTCTCTAGGCTGGACTACTGTAACAGCCTCTATCTTAATCTGCCTGCCTCCACTCTCCGCCCTCTGCAACTTATCCAGAACAGAACTGCAAGACTTGTCCTTGGCCTCAAGCCCAGGGACCGTATCTCTCCAGGACTGAAATCTCTTCACTGGCTCCCAGTGGCTGCGAGGATTAAGTTCAAAACCCTCTGCATTGTCCACAAGGCCTTCTGGGGCCTGGGACCTAAATACCTTCAACTCTCTCTTCCTAAATATCTTCCTTCACGAGCCCTTCGCTCATCCGTCTCCAACTCCCTCATGGTCAGCCGATTCTCGAAGCAACGAGCTGGGGGTAGATCTCTCTCCGCAGCAGGGGCCTCCCTCTGGAACAGCCTTCCTGCCTCCCTGAAACTTGAGGAGAACCATCTCCGGTTCCGGAAGCACCTCAAAACCTTCCTCTTCGCTTCTGCCTTCTCTCTCCCTCTCCCCTGCTAATCCTGCTTAACTCCCCACTGAATTCAGCACTAAACCTGCATCTGGGCCACTCTCAGCAACCGGTCCAGGGCCCAGCCACTCTCCACTTGCACTGCCTCCCTGGCTCCCCCTGCACTGTGGGACTGTCACTGTATCCCTACAGCCCCCTTCCCAGCACTTGCTCTGCACTTACCTCGCACTTGTCACCAGCTGGCCCTTTTTATTTATTATTTATTATTTTTTACGCTACTTACCTTGTACTGCACTTCCCCCCACCTCCTCCCCATGCACTTCCTCCTTTTCCCCTTACCTCTGCACTTGCGCGATCTGAATGACACCTGGCCTAGTAGGATCGTTTGTCTGTCTTCCCCTTGTTTCCCTCCCTCCCTGCCTCGTCGCGCCTTGAAACACTTGTGTATAGGCGCGTTACAAATACCATACCATATCATATCATATCATATCATATCTTATTCGTACATGCATTCCTGTTAAACAACATTAGCAAAGCAAACCGATTTGGATCAGTACCATTTTTGATAGGCATTTGCCAGGCACTGCTATCCCTGGCATAGGTTCTAAAACCATTTGCCAGCTGTTGCCATCGTATGGCCAGTTATTAACATAGAGGTTCTTGCCTTGCTTTTCCTGTGCATATACAACGCCAAAACGCTTGGCATTGCCAATGATTTCTTTTTCTGTGTCTGGTGGTATCTCTATGTTTTCACAGTTTGTGAAGCAGGTTCAATTTGCAAATACCACAACTTGCACATTTTTGCTTCTGCAAATGCATTTGGATGTGCAGGCATCCTTTGTAAATGGACGGCAGCATATGCTGGCCAAAACAGTTTGTCTTGCCTTATTGATGTCGCAGCTCACATCTCAAAATGTTTTCTTTCATTGCTACTTTAGCTACCTTGAGATTATCATGACTTGAGAAAACAAATTGTATGTCTTGTTTTTATGCTTCATTTATGGATGCCAAACATGAGAGATATCTCCGAAAAATACATTTCAAGAGAGCATATTCATATGAGGCAATGATGTTTGTAGCAGCCAAAGATATTCACGCTGTTTCTCATTAATGGCAGTACATTGTTCAGGGCTAGGAAAACAAAATAAGGCTGTTTTGAATCAAAACTTAGTACAAAAAAACGATATCGGTAATATTATGTATTCATTCAGAATTCTGAAAAATAGCTTTTACAAAAATTGTGTTTTAATCAGATGATGATTGAGTGAAAGAATGAATTGTTTTTAAAATTAGACGTCATAAAGACCAATACAAATAACACACTCTTTAGCCCAGTGCACTCACTAAACAAACACATTCTGCAGCCCAGTCCACTCACTAAACAAATAAGGCACTCTGCAGCCCAGTGCACTCACTAAAACAATAACGCACTCTTCAGCCCAGTGCACTCACTAAACAAATAATGCACTCTTCAGCCCAGTGCACTCGCTGAACAAATAACACACTCTTCAGCCCACTGCATTCGCTAAACAAATAATGCACTCTTCAGCCCAGTGCACCCACTAAACAAATCACACACTCTGCAGTCCAGTGCACTCACTAAACAAATAACACTCTTCAGCCCAGTGCATTCACTAAACAAATAATGCACTCTTCAGCCCAGTGCACTCGCTAAACAAATAATGCACTCTTCAGCCCATTACACTCACTAAACAAATAATGAAATCTTCAGCCCAGTGCACTCACTAAACAAATAATGCAATATGCAGCCCAGTGCACTCACTAAACAAATAACAAACTCTTCAGCCCAGTGCACTCACTAAACAAATAACACACTCTTCAGCCCAGTGCACTCACTAAACAAATAACACACTCTTCATCCCAGTCCACTCACTAAACAAATAACCCACTCTGCAGCCCAGTGCACCCACTAAACAAATAACACACTATGCAGCCCAGTGCACTCACTAAACAAATAATGCACTCTTCAGCCCAGGGCACTCACTAAACAAATAATGCACTCTTGAGCCCAGTGCACTCACGAAACAAATGACACACTCTTCAGACCAGTTCATTCATCATCACCCACACTGAGGACAGGGCATACTGAGGATGTGGTTAAATGACATCAGCTTCTATATCGACAACATCAAGGACGAGATGTATAAGTTGCAAACTTTAAGACCCAGGGACGAGTTGCACCTGTAGCAATGTTTGGACAAATGCCTGGAAGTAATTTTAAAATTGGCCAGAGTTGGCGCCCAACAATCGCTTTTAATGAACGAAAAAGGGCACCATGAAGGCTTCATGCTCAGAAGTAGGGACTTAAATTCGACTTCTCACATCAGCATCATAGCTCCGGAAGGCCAGATTCTTATGGAGCAGGCCCTTACCATGGAACCTCTGATAACAACAACTTTGAAAAATACTAAAACTCGCTGCCAAGCAATTCAAAGTTCTAAAGATCAGGGACTCATTGCTATGGACGATTTGCAAAAATTGACCCGCCCGACACATAAAAATGTGGCCTTCCCAGGCTCTTTGGTGTACCAGTGGTTTAGCCTTTTTCCCTTTGCACCCAGATCAGTGCACACGTGACGTAGTTGGGAAGGTAGGACTTGTGTGTTGCCGCCGTGTTTCTGCGGTTTCCTGGTGGAAAATATGTCAAAACTGTCCCTACATTTTGACTTTGACAGGCCTTGTGGGTAACAAAATGTGTGATTCCTGCAAGCGAGACCTCATTGGATTCAGTCTTCCCCAGGGCATTTGATGTTCTCAGTGCACCCACACATGTGAGGTACCATTTTTATTGAGACACCTGTGGGAATGTGGGAAGGTAGGATAAATGTTGTCTTCTTTTGCTTTTGATAATGTGTTCATATATTTATTCCTGCACTTTTTCCAAACTATGGGAATTTTAGGTACATAGTTATTCCCTGACCTGCACAATGCCCCCTTCCTGAACTTGGAGTTGTGTGCACTTTTCTGAAATGTATGCCTTTTTTACCCTCCTCTTCCATTCCGTCAAAGCAGGTCCTATTAAAAAAAAAAGGGAAAGATCGCCTACCTCTCTCAAAACTAATGGTAACCTTATGAAAAATACATTTTATTTTTCCACTCAACCTGTTCTTGGAAGATGGAAAATTCAGAACTACAAACCATTTGTTCCTAGCTCTTACATTAAAGAAACTGCAGGGTTCTTTGTACATCATTTTATTGGCATTTTCTGAAAAAACACAAAATGTGGTCACCCACCAAAGCAAACTAGAATTCCTTCATGACATTATGATGCCTAAATGTGGGAAGAAAATTGTACTGATTTGGCCAGGATATCACATTTAACAAAAACGTTACAGGAATTGAATACGACATGCGGAAATGTCCAAAAAAGGGCTCAGCACTGGGAGCAAAAACCCTCAGCAGTTAAGGCAGCAGTTAAGGGGTTAAGGGAGTTGTTTCCTGGTTATTCCTTAATGTAATGTTAGAATGTGTTTAAGACAGAAACTATACTTTTCTAAAACATTTTCCACAGTAGAAAAATAAACATACATCATCCAAATACCTGTCTTCCTTACTTTTAATTGATATAGATTTTAGACTGATTCATCACTTAAGAATCATGTTAAGATACATCAATTATGGTGGAACAAATAGCTGGTGGTGTACCCATCTAAACAGTGCATTGTATACCTCTTTTCTAATGTTTACAAACAATCATAGCACCCGGAGAGTTTGTAAGCCGTTAATGCGTTGTGGTGATTGATTAAATCATAATAAAATATTAAAATAAATAAATAAAGCATAAGAAAATGAAGTATAAATCATAAATTCATATATGAGCACATGTCTGCACTTACTCTATGAAAATCCTTCTTGCCAAACTAGTTAACATTTTGCTAACACATATTACAAATTAATGGGATGGCTCTTCAGACTATGCAGACCTTTATTCTTACTTTTGTTAACATTTATTTCACAGAACCCTGCCATTCCAATACCTCTCGCTGTGAAAGCGGTGAATGCATACCAAATGTTAATATATGTGATGCAAAACGGGACTGCATTGATGGATCAGATGAAGCAAAATGTGGTAAGCAAACATTTCCTCTTAGTTTATACCAAATACATACATACTTAGTGGGGTTAATTTTATTCTAGGATGTGAACATTTTACAAAATAGTATTAATTTACAATGATGTAGAAGAATTTTCAAGTTTAGTCCCTTCAGCCTTTTCTTGTGCAAATGTTTTTACGTTTCTGTGTTCATTCCATGTATTTATTTGTTTGTATATGACATATAGCAGTAGGAGTCCCACTAAAGAGATACCAAACACACATACATTTTCTCCACTGGGTTGTACACATATTTCTCTGAGTGGGAGAGAGCAGAAGTTACAGAACCAATATATGAAAATATATATATATATATATATATATATATATATATATATATATATATATATATATATATATATATATATGTATATGTATATATATATATATATATATATATATATATATATATATATATATATACATATATTTCTAAGAATATTGGTGGTTATGTCTCGATGCCTTGAATATGGGGTGATCAATTAGGCGTGAATGGTAACACGTAGGCCCACAATTCTGTTACTGAGCATGAGAAGTGTTTCTGTTATATGGGCTGAGACCTGCATGTGAATGATGAGCTTCATACCTCATGGTTTTCACTTGAAGAATATGTTTTTGTAGTTTCCATCCATCTTCACATGGTGGCAATGGGAGGTCATCCTTTTTGTTCTCCGTGTCTTCCTTTATCGCCCCTCTTAGGGTTATGCGTTAATGGCAAAGACAGATGAGGCCTGATTTGCAAAAAACGATAAAATAGTGCAACATGTTAGTGACAAAGCTAGATTTAGACTGTGCAAAAATATTGCAAGGCCAGTCAGTTTACAAAAAAAAAAAACGTGCCCCTAATCCCACTTAGTCGAGGGGCATCTGTTACAATAACCAAGTCTGTGGGATTTTGAATGAAGGGAAGGTTTGTCTACTGGGGATGCATTGATAATGAAGCATACAATCATGTACTACCAGGTGTTTTGTCTGAATTTGTGGCAGAGGTCCTGTGTGACGTCATTAAACCAAGATGGCCCCTGTTATGGATACTTATTTCGTTTTTGAGCTGTAACTGCTTTTAGGGTGGCTCTATGAAAAACTTGCTAGCAAGGTTTTTGATTAAACATGATCAACATAATGGAACAGTTCATCGAAGGATTTCTTTGATATCTTTTACTGTTTTTGAGATATAGCCTAATATATTATTGCTACTTCATCGTAAATCTTCAACTGTATGCTCACTGAATTAGAAAGTTTGTAATAATGTGCAACTTTCTCATTGATATTTATGAAAACTACAATAGCCATTTACATTTGAAGAGAGAAATTAAGGTTCTACCAGTCATCTTCAGATTCTTAGTTCATGTTCATCATCTACAAAATTGTTATCACAGACCTCTTTGTCACCACCACATTTATAGAGTTCTGTGCAACTTAGTGACTGAGCTCAGCATTTGCAATGCACAGCACAGAGTCATTTGATGCATGCACACTGTACCAGCTGTATGATTGATTTTGGTGCACATGGAAGCATACACATAGTAGGAGAATATAGATTATCTGCCTTCTCCCATCCAAATTGTAATTACTCTGGGAGAGTTGTGTGTTGTTGATCAGAGTGTCACCACTCCATCACCTGTTAATGAGTACTTAAAATGTATGGTATAAGAGAGGATATTGTTGGAGGCCGATTTTCAGTTTGCATCTCTTTTTTATGAACAGCCATCAACACAGTTGACCAATGTCTGAAATCTTTGTTCCTGGTGAGTAGAATTGACAAAATAATCATTCTGTCAATCGTTAATCTTTCTTCTTATATTCTTCCAGACATTCAAGTCTTCCCAGAGCATCAAGTATTTCTTTTTCGAAAGTCTTTCAAGCTTTCCAGAAAGACAGTTTTCCTTTATTCGTAAAGCACCTGGTGACATCACACCCTGACATATCATGAAGGGCTAGTTTGAGATCTAAAAATCTTCTATTAGTCCCAACTCCTGTGACAAACATGCTGTCAGATGGGAACAACAGTGACCACCACAGTGAAAAGACAAAAACATTGGTATCAGGTGAAAACATGTTGAGGGTTGTAGCATGATGATGTGATACATAAAAGGAGTGAAGAATGATTTTTGTCTCTACCTCTTCATGTGTGCTTTCAGTGTCTGCGACATCATATCGATCTGATGACTTGGCTTAATTTCTCCAACTGGCTACCAGACTTCTTTTCATCCTCTCTGCATGCAGAGTTTCTTTATTTGAGAGGTACATTGTTAACTCATCTTTAGTTTTGGAACACAATAGGAGGGTGCTCATGGAAAATGTTTCAATATTTGTAGAATCTGTGATTTTTTACTCAATAGGTGTTGCCTTTCCTGCTCTTTTCCATAGCATGAAGTTCTAGAGCGACTTTTCTAGGTAGGTATCAAATACTAAATGAGTTGCATCATACTTGAGCGAATAAGGTTCTATTTTCTTGTTGAACTCAATTGCAAGGTCATGGCAAGTCTTTCCATATGACTGTGTCTGCAGTGCTTGTAATTTTGCCATTCTGTCAAGGACAGCTGCTGAAAATGCTTGCTCTGGTACAGATAATATGTCCTCGGGAACAAATGAAGAGACCTCCGTTGTGTTCTTAGAAACCTCTGTATGCTGTTCCTCTTCCAGTATCTTCATCTGCTTGCATTTATTTGCAGCTGAAATCATTGTACCATCTAAGATGAACATTGAAAGAGATTCTGCAGAGAATTTGTATTTACTCAATAATTCCTGCAGATCAATGTCAGTTCAACTTCGAGAAGTAATAAGCAAATGTGTGAACAAAGAATGATGTGCCTTCAACTGCACTATGGTGTCTGATACTTTTCTCTTAACAACTTTGTGTGCTCTTTTACACAGGTTAAGGTTCCCTTTCTTCATTGGTGCTCACATGCTACATATGTCTGATGCAATCGAGCCTTCTCTAAAGCTGTTGTACATTTGGCAAAAGGTTTCTGTCATTCTTGAAGTGTCCTTCTTAATTTTTTCATCAAACAATGACTTTGTTGAGATATTGATGAGTTCTTTTCAGTCATAATTCACAAGTGTAGTTAATGTCATGATCAAGTTTTAGATGTGTTCAACATCTTCCTTTTGGCGTGTTGCTTATACTGTTAGGTGGCGCTGTTTTGACTGTCCCTAATCTTTGATTCCTACACTTGTTTTTGCTTCTGTAGACTGCCCTGACAGCTCAGGAGAGGCTAAAAAGAATTTTGCTAGGGTCAGTTTCTTTTGAATAATATGTCTGACACCACCAAGTCCTTTCATTGCCCTGTTTTGATGTTCCAGAGCTTCATCTGAATGTGAAGGACACAAGGGTGTTTTTATCTAGCTTACAAACCAATTGCCTTTCTGAAACTCACTTCCCGATTCCGGGAGTTTGCTTTCTAGCTGGTTCATTTCTGCTAAGTATCAAGCTATCATACTTGTGTAGTTTATCAAATCAAGGGCAAAAACGTTCTGTGAGGAGCCAGGAATGTGACTTGGACACAGTGAAGTTGTTGTTTTGGTCAAAGATTTTTCTTCATATTAAAATGGGAGTGTGGAAATGCCTCTCTGCCCCTGCTTTAAGAGGTGTTCCCCTACCTAAACCCAAAACTAAGGGTCTGTCGGTGTCAGAATGTCCAAAGCGAAACCATCCACTGTCTAAAGTACTATTCTGTCCTTCATGTTCTAACAAAATTCTAAGGTGAAAAGGGTAATGCTGTTGTCCTTGAGTGGTTTATAAATGTTCAAAAAGGAAAATGCGTAACTCCATGAGAAAAGTTTCCGATGGATGGAGTTCTTTGTTATAGAGGAGGGTTTCCTTCCCCTGGATTTCTCTTCACTCTGTTTTATATTCAAGATGATCAATTCCTTGATTTTCCTTTGATCGACAATACAACTGGTATGCAGAACAACTTGACTCTTTGGGCCTGATTCATGGAAGTGTTTTGTAATGGCACTTTCCCATAGGAAAGCGTTCCATTAATCAGGCCCTCTGTCTTTGCCTTATTGGGATATGTGGTGTGCCCTCCTTCCAGGTTTTCACTCCTCTTCTCTTGTTCAGCGCAGCCTTTTGCCAGTCCTGATATATCTTTCTCAGGACCTGTTTGGGTGATATATTTACTGTACGCTGTTTAGTTTGTCCTTGCCGGGTGTGCATTCCCTACCAGGGCTTTCTTATATGAACAAATTTGCAACTGCCTGCTATTCTCTGCTGGCTGGGCTTTCTCATATACACACACTTGCAACTGCCTGAGATACTCTCCTGCCAGGGCTTTCCTATAGATTTTCTTGCACCTTCAATTTGCCTGATATACTCTCCTGAATGTGCTTTTCTCATGTGGGCTCTAAACACACTTCCAAACTTGATAGTCTCTTATGTTTGCTGTATATTATAATGTACCTGCCTGCTGTATTATGCTGCCAGGGCTTCTGATATATGTGTATTGAATACACTCGCAAACTTAAAAGTCTCTTACTTTTGTTCCATTCTCCCTTGCTCACTTGCTCTTTCTCTTTCATGTGCTTCCATGACTTCCAATATGCCCCGGTGTCCACTCTCCTTGGGTGAACTCGCCGGCTCTTTCTGGCATATTCTGTTGCTCCCATGGCAAGCCGGGGGTGGTCATTCAATGTTTCCTTCCTTCTCACCTTCTCACCGCCTCTGTTCCTTGGCTCTCTGTCTCTTGCGGTTCCGCGACGTTTTGGGATTCGGTAAGGTGAAGGCTTTCTTTCAACAGTTGCAAACACCCAGAAGCCTTCTGTTGGCTTCTGGTGTTTCTGCAGCACATTCTCTCTTGTGGTCAGCTTCCTTTTACCTTGTCCTCAAGTGGGTCAGCTCCAAGGAACCCCCTCCACCCACAGTCCCTTGGTCAGTACCAAGAGGAGCAGCTTTCTTCCACCAGCAGCGCGCTTCAGACAGCTGCTTTTCCTGTTTACATTTTCCGGCCACAGGTATGCACTTCCAACAACTATAGCACAGCTTATGCTCTTGGCCTTCTTTGATCTGCAATACTCAGTTGTATCTTCTTCAGCACAGTATTCTTGTAGTTATGGGAATGGAAGTCCATTCTTGACGACTTGCGTGTAAAGTTTGGGTAAATGTGCTGAGTGATCTTTAAGGGCAAGTCAGCGCTGGATGACTTGTAGGTAGAGTCTGAGAAGATGCTTTCATGAGTCTTAAAAGGCAAGTTAGATTTTGACAACTTGCATACAGATCTTGTGAAAAGGTCCTCAGTACCCTTCCTTGGTGGATGATGGAAGGAATGACAATATGCATGAAGGCACTGGGCATGGATGGGGTATCCTCAAAGAAGAAGGGGGGTAATATTTCTCGTCCGATGGTGCCATGATATTCCCCCATAGGCTGTCTCCTCTCTTGCGATCCTCCCTCATACAGCAGTCCAGGGTCAAGATCAGGTAGTGGCTACCATCCCCTGGCCGAACTGAGAGAGGTCACCTCCAGGAAAGGTGTGATTATACCATCAGATTCATCACAGTACTTAACAAATTCTTCAAGTGTTGCAAGCTCTAAAACCCAGTTTGCAGTTCGGACTGTAGGATATCTTTGTGAGGATTCCTAGTTTGCAAAGAGCACAGGGCTAGCTGCTGTTATTTTAATACCGTTATCCTTAGCCAAATCAAGAACAGGACTTAGTGCTGCACTATATGCTCCGTTTCTGTAACAGAGTTCTGTTGCATTGCCCGGCAATTGCCCAGAGTAGACTCACCAGATCACCTGCAAGAGCATGTATTTATAACATGGAGAAATTAGCTTACTATGATTTGACTCAGATCAGTGTTTTGGTGCACCTTACTTTTACAGCAGGCGGTAAAACAAATCCCCCTTAGCTTTGCATCTGTCTATGCATTATCACGAATAAGTAGAGCACACAAGAAAACAGACCAGCACTAAGCAAATTCTTTCATAGGCAGTTGAGATTCTTGGCCTAACACACAGTGTCTGTGAAAAACAAAACAACACATGTAATGCAATGAACTCAGCATGACATTTCCAATGCTACAAGAATGAAAACGCACACGCTGTAAAATTACATTTTTCATTGGGTGAAATTCTATTCTTCAAACCAAAATTGTGATGAGTGTTCACTTCATAGTCACTGGCTTCCCTGTGATAAAGCCCTTTCCCTGTGGCAAACTTCACTTATTCTTTACCGCTTGGCTGGAAATGAACTGCTATCTATAACCTTGAAAAGTATCAGCTATTTAGGCAGGATTGTAAGCTTGGATTTTGCATGTGAAATTGACCTCTTAGACAGCGGCAAAAAACACATAAAAATAGCTTTCTGCGTTTGCATCGTCTGTTTATTAATTTCACTTCTACCCTTCCCCAAGTCCAGGAGCCTTTCTAACAAGTCGCTTTGCACATTATTATCTTTACCGTCAAGTCATACTCACCTCATCCATTAAGGAAGTCAGCTTGCATGGAAGTTGCTGTGCTCGCTTCAGCAGCCTCTCTCTCACTCCCAGGGAATCACTGCAGCTCTCCCTCTCACAGGCAGACTCTCTCTCACCCCTCCACTCTCTCTGGCAGCTGTCATCTCTACAGTTCTTAGCACGGAAACTGCTGGGCATCAGAATTTTTTTTTTTCAATCACTTCTTCTTACTCTCCTTCTCGCAGCAAAAAATCCTAAAAAAACACACCTTGCTCTCTGTGCCAACCTACTTCATATATATCCCGTTACATATAGTATATGATCTCTCTGCCCCTGGCATTGATGTCATAGATCCACCAGACATCTCCGCTGGCATAGCCCAACCTCCTGTTACCTTCCAGAAGTCTCTATTCTTCCCACTGTCACATTTAAGCAGAGTTTTAGTTCAATGGACGCCGGAATCTATATGTAACATTGCATTCTGCCTTCCTGCGCTAAAAGCACACAACACAATGGTCTGTTTAAAAAAAAAATGACATCGCAGAGCCTGTGTCTGCAGTCCCATTTACACCCCCCCAGTTTGTGCCCTAAGATTACACTAATGACTTGCACCATGTACTATGAACTCAGCTGTACCATTCTAAACACCCAGCTACACCATTCCATAAACCATGTGATCTTGGGTGCATTTGTGCAAATATCCGCATTTTCTTTCTTCAACACAAAATCATCAGTTATTTTTCACAAAATCTATCATCAGATATCATGCGATTTGCAATTATGTTTTTTAAGCATGATTTGATTTTTTGTTTTTTTTTCAGCAATTCTTTTTTTATAATCACTTTGATCATTCATCTTTTGTTAATAATAATTTCTTTCTTTTTTGTAAACTTGTTTCATTGATAATCACTTTTTCTTGTTTCTTCGTGTATTTTACAAGTGAGTCAATATTTGCAAATAACACCAAGTTCTTTTGATGAAATGAAAAATCTAAGTAATAAAATCTTGTGATGTTTGTCCATGTTGTTGATGATTGCTGTATTTTTAGGACTGAATGACTGCAGCAATAGTCCCAACATAGAGTTAAATACGCCAAAAGCAATGACTGGGTTGCACAATGTCTTGCTCCAAAGACAAATGTTAAATTGTAAGGCACGGATAGATAGAGCTAAGGAACAATAAAATGCATAAACTTGTGTGCAAAATGACAGCTCCCTTTAACTGGTGGCGGCAAATCCATGTCCATGCCACATATTTCCTTGATGTGGAAGTCTTCATCCACTGTACTTGAGGTTTTCTTCAGGCTCGCAAGTCGCTCATATTTTTCCTCTTCTTTGGTCTTGGAGCACTGGTGAGGGAAGCAGTTAGTATCTAGATTAAAATAGAAATAGACAGATTAAGTATCATGTACAGCAAACTCATGCATTTGTCCATTCTTTTTTAGTTTAACTGTAGTGAGTGGTTCTGACTCTGTCTCACATTCACCAGTCTCAGTTTCTTCAGAGAAATTATAATGTGTATCCAGCAACTCTTCATCAAAACAATCTTGAAAATTGCTCAACAGCAAGACTTCCGCCATCATCCAAAGTAGGTCCTCAAGATTGTTGGAAATATAAAATAGCCGGATCGCTCTCTGTATAATCAGTGATTTGACTGCTTATAGGATTCTGTGGTCTACATCCTTTGAAAATGTTGCAAGACATAACCTTAGACAGGGACTGAGGAATCTTCTGAAGTGATCAAAGTGATGATGACCTTCCAGGGACAAACCCTCCTTGATCATCATGTATCAGGTGAGGCATGAGTGGTAAAAACCTCATTGCAAGAGTTTTTGCAAAGATTTTGTTATCTATATTCATAAGTGATAAGGCCTATATGATACACACTCAGTACCCAGGTACCCAGGTTTGCCAGGCTTCAGGAGGATAGTGATGGTTGCTTCGAGCAGGGAAGGTGGGAGGATGGATTTGCGGAGTGATTCAGTCCAGACCTATAGTAGCAGCGGGGCAAGGAGTGCCACGTGTTCTCAGTAGAATTCTGGAGTGAGGCTGTCCGGCCCCAGGGCCTTACCTTTCGGGAGCTCAGTTATAGCTTCCACTATTTCATACAAGGTGATTGGGCTTTCAAGGGTAATTATAGTTTGAGGGCAAATGGAGGTCATAGGGATCTGGTCAAGTAAGGCACGAATAGTGTGTACATCGTGTGGTTGGCTTGATGTGCACAAGGCGCTTGGAGAAGGTATCAAGAATGTGTTGATCCGCCCACTGTAGGGTGCCCTGCTCATTCGTGATACACTCCACTTGGGTTTGACCTCCCTCCATTCTGGATTCAACTTAGCTAGTTCCCTACCTGGTCTCTCACCCTCCCCATATTTTCTCGGTGCCTGTGGGCGGGAGAAGTAGCATATTTCTCTTAAGGCGTGCGACTCAAAGATCTCTAACTCGGCTCGTAGCTGTGCCAGTTTATCAGGGCTCGATACAGTTGCACAATTCTGCTCAAGACCCCTTAAGTTTGGCTTCTGAGTGCCGAAAATCATTCCTAATCACTTGTAGGATGCCTGCTTCTCTGGATATATACATGCCCCATATATATGCCTTGAATGCCTCCCAACGTGCCCCTCCGGACGTGTCATGGTGAGTGCTGCAATCAAAACATGTCTCGATGTCAGATCAGATCCCCGCCTTGAATACAATATCTGACAATGCCTCTGACTTAAAGCGCCAGGCAGTGTGAGTGAGTGGTACCAATCTCAGCACTATAGACAACATCACAGGAGAGTGGTCTGATAAAGTGCGAGTGAGTATTTCAGTGTTCTCAAGCTTGCCCATCAAGGTACCAGATATGAGAAACATGTCAATTCGAGATGAGCTGTCATGCACTGATTAGTAATATGAGTATTGTCTTTCCTGAGCAACAGTACTCTCCAGGTATCCCGTAGGCCCAGCGATGCCATGTGTGAGGTTAATCTATGGGCCACCTGTGATAGAGATCTAGGGGCCATCCCCGTTCTGTACCAGCTAGCATCAAGTATCAGATTCATGTCTCCCCCCCCACATAATCTGTATCTCTATGTATTCCATTAAGATGGAGACCACGTGATCAAAGAACTCAGGGGTGTCAATGTTAGGGCAGTACGTGTTAACCAATAGGTATGCCCCCCAAGCAATTATACAATGCAGGATTACATACCTGCCTTCAAGGTCTATGTAGCTCTTTTTTAGTGTGAATCTAAACGATTTATGAATAAGCGTCAGTAACCCCCTTGCATGTGACGAGAAAGTAGTGTAGAAGCGGTTAGGTCCCAGGAAGGTGCAATGCCAGCCGCTATGTGTCTCTTGGCGTGTGTCTCCCATAGGTGGAGTACCTTCACACCATGCCTCTGCTCATATGCAATAATTCTGCACGCTTTATGTTCCATGACATTAACTTGGTTGCCATCTCATATTTCAGGGAACATCACAGATTTCCCACCCTTGTTCATCAGATAATGCATCTGTTACACACATACGTACAATTTCAAACATGTGTTTTGCTGCGTAACTCCTGCCACTTTTGTTTTTATCCTCCAGAATCTGGATACCGCCCTCCCTCACTGCCCTCCCCAACCAAGCAGTGTATGCACCCCACACCCCAATTCTCCCCTCGGACGGCCTACCCCAACATGGCACATCACCTAAGGAGGTCCAACAGGGACCTGAGAACAATTGTACCCCTAAAACAAAGATTGCAACTGCAAGGGGGTACGCTGTTGCCGCTCAACCACCAATATTGCATCTAGTGCAGGATGCCCATCTCTGTAGCATGGGAGAGGCAGCTGAAGACTTTGTGTGCCACTATCGGCTCATGTTAGTAAGGAGAATAGTACGCTCGGTGGTGCAATGTGAAATAGGTATTCTCAGTCAGCATGGTCGTCCTCCATTTGGTCATCGACAGAATTGTTCAGTGGTATTTGTACTTCAATGAATTTCACTGCCTCACTCAGGGCGGTAAAGAAGTAGAGTTTGCCCCTGAAGGTGTGGTTGAGACATGCTGGAAACAACATGGCATACTGAATATTTTGTTCCCTAAGCATCTTTTTCACCCCAAGGATTTGGCGCCGTTCCTGCTGTACTCTCTTGGAAAAGACTGGGAAAATCCTGATGGTATGGGAGCCCAGCCTCAATTCTTTTTTTTCCCTGGTAAGCCGAAGAGGGTGGTTTTTATCTTGTAAGCTAAGAATCTTTGCAATAATGGGCATGGGGAAGCCCCCAGGCATGGGGCACAGGGCCAGTGCTCGATGGACGTGTTCAAAAGCAAAGAAGGGGGAAAGATCAGGGTTCTCCAGGACGTCTTTAAGCAAGTTCTCAGTGGCCAGCTCAATTTTTCCTGACTATCGTTATGTTATTTCGACGTGAGCTAGACTCAAGATCGTCGCATTTACTTTTAACAAACTTCATATCTCGGGTAAGGTTAGCCACCTTGTCTGTAGTCCGTCCTCAATGGCTCCACTCCTAGTTTCGGCCTCAGTGATTCTGGCGCCCTCGTGGGCCAGCTGGGATCTAAGTGATGCCACATTTGAATTAATATCATCTAATGTTTCATATATGGCCACAAAGATTTTGGCCATAGCCTCCATCATGCTGGTGAGATCAGGGGTAGTAGCAATAAAAGGCATGGATGTGTCACCCTGACCCAGTGCTGACTGCCCTTGTTCGGGCCTTGGAGTTGATTTTGCAAATTTGTCCATGGCTCCGGTTTTCTTTCCCCTCCGGGCGCCTCTGGTCATTGTAGGCGGATAGACTTCTTATCAGGTCCCTTGCTTAAGACCCAGCACTGGATTTGTTATCAGAGTTGGCGGTTGTTATCCAGTAATGGGGTAGACAGGTATACCAGGTGGGATACTGTAGGGGGCAATGGGCAACAGACTAGCTGAGTGGTTCCTGGGGGCGGTTTGGGTGACCTATGGCAATATCAGGGATCCCAGTGCATGTGGCAGCAGTAGGGCCACGAGCGTGTTCAGGATGATAATTAGCCTAGTATGGCTCCCCTCGTGGCACACAATAGCTGCGGAGTGAGTGCAATAGTGGCCAGATGTCTCAGCAGATGCGGGGGGGCATACTCGAGCCAGCCAGTAGTCCAGGGAGGCACAGGGCTGTGGTAGACAGTGCCACCAGTCCCACCCAGGGAAATCACCGGGAGGCTTCCTGATGGGTTCCCCACACACCCCTACACTTACTTGAGTCAGATAGAGCAGGTGCAGGATCAGTGGTGAGGTCATAGTAGGAAAAGTAGTTCAACGTGGGGGTAGACCCATGGAAGAGAGAGAGTCTTGCAGTATTGATGGTCCCCCCTTGCATATAATCAGGGACAAGCAAGTGCGTAACAGTGCGCCACTCATGTCGTGTCTGTGTGTGAGGTATTGAGCTCCTGTGGGCCTCCAACAGGGGTAGCTAACAGACCACAGTTGGACGAATCAGTGCCGGGGTCTGGCGTCTGCTCCTGCTAAGAGGGCTGTTCCCCTCCTCTTTAGTCCAAAATGGGTGGCAAGAATCCCACAGCCAGCCCGAGGGAGGGGGGGTTTTGCACTCTCTCGGCCGTGTTCGGGGCTCCCCTGCAGGAGGTGACAAGTTGGATCCAGAGATGTTGCAACGAGGTTGGGCCGGTCCCCTGCATCGCCACGGGCTGGGCCACGCAGCCCCAGAGCCAGGGATTTTGGTCCAGGCAGGAGCGAAGACAAGCCTGTCACGCTGGTAGGATATTTCTACACGCTTTGCGCAATGCTCCCAGTGCAGAACCTCCGAGCGATACTTGCACGTAGACGGGTTGCAGGCAGAGAGACTGCACCCCCTCCAGTGCGGTGCTCGTGTAGGTTGATGGTAGTTTCAGGCAATCAGTTAGCACGGGGGAGTGGAGTTAAGGAAGGGGTACAGGCACAATTAGGGTGGATGAACATGCTACAAGCCCTACAGTACATCATGATATACTTTACCCATGGTGCGATTGGTCATGCATAATGTGCACCCTGATGTCAAAAGGAGGTGCATAGGTGCATTATGTTTTTGTGGCTCAACTGCAGTGGACGTGTGCTATATCTTTTACTGCATATTTCCTGTGAAGCACCGTGTGTAAGAAGAGTTAGGCACTGAAAGAGAAGGGACTTCCTACGAAGAAGAGGTTAGCTGATAAGTAGCTGGTCATCATAAAAGACTATGTGGAGGAGCATCATTTGGACCCGTATACCTGAACTGGCACTACACTCACTGCAACACAACGTGATCACCTATGGCTGGAGGTGACTGATCAGATACATGTCTGTGGAGTGGAACCTCATAATGCAAATGAGGTACATAACAACTTTGGAGATCTTAGTTGAAGATCCAAGGAAAAGCTGGGGAGGAATGTGGCTCGGCCCATACAACTAGTGGATGAACACAGCAGACAGAGAAGCTAACCCGAACATCAGAGGTTTTGAGTTGCATCATTTAGAGTGAGGAGGTTGTTGGTGTGGGAGGCATGGACACATATGTGACCATATCTGGTGAGTGACTTGTCTGCATAAAGACTTTGTTTTGAAATGTTTCTTCCAATTCGGCAAACGTATAGTGACGCACCTGGTTATGTGCCAAAAGGAGTGCTGAGATGTCTGGGATTTGAAGTCCAGACATAGACATTTTACAACCTGTAATCAAAGCAAATGGATTTCTAAAGATATTAAAGAGTCCCTGACAGCAACAATGCTAAAGCAAGTACTACAATACGATAGGCAACCATATATTACATATTTTCCTATTTCATGGCCTGTGTAGTATGGCATGTTGGCAGGCTTGACCTTCCCTAAATTGTTGATTGCAGTCTATGTCTTTTGCTATATGGTTGTTTCTGAGGTGTGTGGATTTAGGTTATTGTTAATATTGCTGCCAGGTTGTGTGATGTGATGATGGCACGACATGAGGTCCATGTGATGTGGATGGTTGGTAACAGACCCGTTTATGTGATATGAGTACCATGTGTTGGTTTACGTATGTTTGTGATGTTGAGGCTGATGAGCTAGAAGTGTGCTCCTTCTGTCATTGTGCAGACACACATTATCCCTCAACTGCAAGCATTATCCCTCAACTGCAAGCTTTCTCAGTATTTTATGTTGGGCAGATAGGTATTTCCCACTCTCATCAGTGAACCCATTATGGATGGGGGTGTAAAATGTGTTCACAGCACAGGGTGTGATTCATGGGATGAGTGTATGTACCAAAAATCTGCAGGTGGCCTCACTCTGCACCCTTTGTCTTGGTAGATGCATGGATTGAGCCTGTGGATTTGACCACAAACCCTCCTCCACATCCTCAAGGAGTTCACGTTGTGTTGCAATGTTGTGCATGATGCAACAGGAGAGTAAAATATTGCTTACTATTGTTGGTGTGTAGAGCAGGACACCATCTGAGTGATCCTGGCACTGGAAGCCTTATTTCTGCACAGCAAAGGTGTGCTCAATTATGCCATGTGTGGCAATGTGTGTGGCATTGTGCCTGTTTTCTGTAGGGGTTGATGGATTCAGAAAGTGTGTCAGTCATAATGGTGGGAGTGTTTATGCAAATTAATGTTTATGAAACATTGGTAAGCTTCTTTCGCGCCCTCAAACAGTTGTGTATAGACGCGTTATAAATGCCATATCATATCATTCTGTGATGATTCTCAGGGTATCGTCACTGCTTCCATAGGGGAGCCCCTTCGCCTGGGGCCAAGAAGGTGAGGGCGTTACCTGATAGTCACCCTGGTGGTGGTACTCAGCGGGAGGATCTTAAGTGGAAGTAAAGCTCCTATGGGACCAGCGTCGAATATTATTGGAAAACACAGTGGGAGAATGCAGTATCCGCCTAACACCTACACCTCTCCATCCCTATCCTCCTATCCCATGTACGTCTGTAAAACCAATGAAGTAGAGAAAACTGAGATGAGGGAAAATAGGGAAGAGTTGAAAGACATACTGCTGACAACCACTGAGACGAGGAAGAAGTGCAGAAGCATGGAGAGCACTAAGGTGAACCAAAGTGAATGGTCTAGTGGTTGCCAACTTCCAATTGGTCAAACCTCAGTAGAAATTAAAGACAGAAACCAGGAAGTAGTGTCAATCCCTCCCTCGAGGAGCCAGGAACAGGGAATCTGTGCTCTGCTGAGAAGCGGCTGGGGCCTGGGTCGCCCAGCAGACAGACTGGAAACCTTTGACAGCTGGAAAGGGAAGGAAAACTGGAGAAAGCTGACAAACTCTTCACTCGAGGAACCAAAGTCATATCACTATGGAGAACCGAAGAGGTAGACCACAATGCTGGAATGCTTAAAAGGCAAGAAGCAAGGTGTCTAGGAGACATGCGAAGAGACGGAGAACTGAGAGGCTTACTGGGTAGAATGCCAGAAGCGCAGCACTGCAGGACCACACAATCTGGCAGAGAGAGGCATGCCGGACAGAATCAGAAACTATGGAGCCACTGCAGCATGCCAGAAAGAGCCCCAGAACACCGGCGAGCAGGAGAGAGACATGGGGGAAGTCTGCGACCAACCGGAGGGCTGCAGCCAAGACCCTTAAGGTATTTGGGTGGCTGATCCTATGGTTGGGGGTCCCCAGAGGTTAGAAAGGAGCCCTAAAGACAACAGTGCCTGAAAGGTGGGGGAAGGAGGATAACCCCTACAGGACATTAGGAAGAATATTATTAAGACACTAAAAATAGAATAGGGTTGGGGATCCTTGTAGGAGAAGAACATATCACATGACAAAGTTACCTAATCTTCTTCGGGACAGTACCTGGATAAAAGGCCACCCGTGGTTGTCAAATATCAGAAGAGGGTGTGAAGATCGCTATGAGAGTGATTCCTGTGAACACACTACTTAGCAGGAGAGTAAGCGAAGTCTGCATATGAAAATGAGAGACTGAGCAGATAACTGTAAAGTAATACGTATACACACATAACTAAACAGCTAAGTAAACCAAATTCGCGTTTGAGGTTCATTGCCTGGTAGAAAGTGAACCAGGTCTGCCAACTGGGGTCAGGCACCCAACACAGTTTGGAGAAGCACCCAAACCACTCTTCTCCCTCACAGTGCCTGGCAGAAGGGAACCAGGTCTGCCAACCAGGGTTTGGAACCCTACACAGTTTGAAGAAGCATCCAAACCACTCCTCGTCGTCACAGTGACTGGCAGAAGCGAACCACATCTGCAAACCAGGTTCTGGGACCCACCACAGGTTGGAGAAGCATCCAAACCACTATTCTTCTATTCTTTGTCACAGTGCATTGTAGAAGGGAACCAGGTTTGCGAACCAGGGTCAGGGACCCACCACATATTGGGGGAACATCCAAACCACTCTTCTTCCTCGCAGTATGTGTTAGCAAAAATAACCAGATGTGCCACCCGGGGTCTTGAACCCCAGAGACAGAAGAGAAGCTTGAGAAAGGAAGGTAAGGGAAGCAAGACATTCCCCCACCAATTTCTGAACTGTGTCATAAGCCTGGGGAAAGCTGGGGAAAGGAGCCATTCCCACACCAGTGGAGATTGAACTTTGAGAACTTTCAAATCAAGAACTGTCTTTTGTCCAGGGGAAGGGATATTGTCCTCTGGAGAATGATGATATCCTTTGTTTATTTAGTTTAGCATAATGTGTGGGAGACGTACAGTTATGAATCTGACATAGGACTTTTGACTTACTTTTGACATCCTGACTGTGACATTAGTATTTTGGTTGAGGCAGGTAAGCCATTCTTAGAGATTGGACAAGATAGGGCTTACTCACTTGAATAAAAGTGTATGCCAATCACAATGACCCCTCTGTGTCAGAGTCTTACTTCTGCACCCTTACAGCCTCCCTTCTCTGATAAGTGCATGGTTTGCATGTGCTTATTTGCGTGTGCGTAGTATGATGTGTGTGGTCAATCATACTCACCAAGCACCCACATGTTTTCAAAGGCTCCAGGTGGCAGGGCCTGGTGCAGGGGTTAATGGTGCTGGATAAAGCTGTGATATATGCATCCCAGGTAACTGGCATTGACATCCATGATATGGCCCTTTGCATTACAGCCAACTTGGATATTTATGGCATGCCAATGTTTCCTTTTTTGGTAAATATGTTCAGTTTGTTGGATGGGTTGTAGTGCCATCTGTGTTAAGTCAATGGGCCTCATTACAATGTAGGCGGTAGGGGGTTAACAGGGGCGGTAGAGCTGCCGGCCCCGTTAAACCCCTACCGCCTCATTACGAGGTCTCCTCGCGGGACCCGCTAAGGATGCCTGTCAAATCCAGGCATCCTTAGCGGGTCCCGCGAGCAGGCCAGAATGCTAACAACGGGCCCGCCATTAACGGGCCCGTTGTTAGCATGCTCCACATTCCTATTGAGCCCTATGGGGGCTCGAATGGGAATGGGGATGCACAGGGTCTGGGTTCCTTGAATAGGGAAATACCGGGCCCTTCAAGGTCAGAATTTCCCGGTATTTCCCCATTCAGGGAACCCGGACCCGGTACCCGGTATGGGGGTAGCCATGCCGTAAATAGCTGGCATGGCTACCTCCATTGTTGTAATGAGGCCCAATGTCTCCAAGGACCCTGGGGAACTGTTCAATGGCATAGAAGTCCTTGGTGACTTTACTGGTGCAGTGCAGGTTATGGCAATCTAGTGGTAGAGGCAAGCAATAATGAATGGCAGCACCTGGTGAAGGCCTCAGGATTTTGTGGTTTGTATAACACCCCCTACAATATAGGTTGTGCACTGAAATATGTCTTTGGCAAAGAAATCAAAGGCTACTAAGACCTTTATATGTGGGGCTATAGCATTTGAGCTCATGTTATGTGCCATTAACTCAAGGTTCCCACTCCTCCATCAGGTCCATTATTACATGTGGGGAACATCTGTATGTGACATACACCTCTACATCTGGCATTCTGAATTGTATTGTCCAGTTGTGAAAAACTCTCAACCTCCCCCTCCTCTTCCTTCTAGCATTGGGTATTAGCACAACCACGAGCAATGTGAGATCCTCCATTGTGAGGAGGTTTGTCTGTGCTTGATTGGTGCATTTGTCCTACATCCCTGCTTCTGATAGGTGTTAAGTCTGAAGGTGTTTCACATTTACGTGACAGCGTTATATTTTTTGTGAATTAGGTTGGTGTTGCACTTTGGTCGGTGTGCTTGGAAGATTGGCCGGTGCCTCTACAACAATGCCCATGACATTCCCCTTTATCATGATATAATGAGGCTTCATGTAAATTCCAGTCCATTTTGCGCTCTTGCATTAGCCCTTCCATTATCCTAAATGGCGCAAAGGCGGCAGGGTCCAGTGTTCTTGGCCAAGGCGCTTCTTCAGTGTTAAGTGCCTTTTGTGAATCACAATTAGATTGTGCGCCACACACAAAATACACGATTTCAGGGTGAAGTCACTTTGCCCAGCACTAAATGTTTTTGTCTCAGGCACCAATTGCCACATAAACGGGGAAAACTCTGTGAAATTCATCAGGACCAAATATGTTTTTACACTATAAAATACACACACATCCATCAGGAACACATGAAGATTCGTATAAGGAGCAGCCATTTGCTATTTATATTAACCATTCAAATCATAAAATCTGCAAAAATGTGTATGGCTTTTTAAATAACTTTATAAGAATGAACAAGCAATAATACATTAACTCATTGTATTCTTGGTATCAATTACAGTTCGTCTGCTCCATGGAACGTCAAGCACTAATGGGATTATACAGTTCAAGATACAAAGTGCCTGGTATATGGTGTGTGCAGATTTCTGGGCACACCAGATTTCCTATGATGTTTGCCAGCATTTAGGACTTGGGTAAGTAATGTTTTTCTTTTTAGCCAGGTTTGATAGTTCTTAACACGACTGATAAACTTTCCACTATCCCCTTGCCATCCTGTTCTACTTTCAATGGCTCTCAAATAGGCATGGCTGGTGCAAGAACACGCCACCTCAAGTGAAGTGCATTTGATGTGCCCATCCGCTAATTAATGGTTATAGAGCTAACATTGTTCCTCCTGGCAACTGCATTGAATAGCCTTATATGCTCTGTTGTTAAGGAGAAGAACACTTCTAAAGTTCCCCATGTAAATGTACAGCTGTATTTTTGGCTTAGCCTTCATGTAAATGCTAAGGTTTATTTACTGGAACACAATGGAGTGATAAAGTGCCCAGATTCAGAAACTGAACTGTCAGTTTCTAGATGACCTGGACAGTCTTTTTTTAAGGATCCCTATTTAAATTAAAATCTGCCATCTGCCAGCAACGGTTTGAATCCTGTCCGTTGACAATTCTCGTGAAGTAGTGTCTCTTAACATTCTGATTTTCCAGTTTTCATCCAATTTCCAGTGCCTTTCAAGGGAAAGGCAAGAGTGAGTTGCAGCATATGCCGCCCTTACACTGAAACCTCCACGTCCAGGATGCAGCTATACGTATTGTCAGAAAAAAGTGTTCAAAAGTAGACAAAGTATCACTTTAATTATTGTGAAAAACCATCTTTAACCAGCGCTGTACTTGTGATTTATATATCTATTTAATTATGTGTTTCTGTGTTTTTTTATGGTTGACATCTTATGGTTGACGCAATGGCTCAAGATGAATCCGGACAGATGTTGACTCCTTTTCAGAAACTAGGATCCTCTTTTACTAATCAAGCACACGCCTTGTAAGCAGTCAAGTCACGGCTGCTTTCTTGTCTGTTGTAATTCCCCTATTTGACACAGATCTAGTGGGAGGGATTGTGATTTATATGGGGGAGGGAACTAGTAAACCACGAACCACCCTTATTTTAGGCGGTTTGAGTCCTTTGAAACTTTTAACATGTTTTCAGGAGATTCATCAGAAAGGTTTGACGCTACCAAGGGATTCTTAAAAATAACTGATATAAATTTGGGTGCTTTGGGGCGGGGAGCATCATGCAGAGCAGGTGCCAATTGCAAATCAGGAAAAAAAAATAATGTTGAAAGCAACAATAGCCTATGTATTCACGAGTCATGTTGTGGACTGAAATGTTGATATGAGTTCAAAATGAAGCCATACAGAGTATCAGTTTTCTATTTTATTGGCAGTGTTGCTAAACGATTGTTATTTAGAGCATGTTGAGCACAAAAGCATGAAGCCATTGAAATGGTGTTTGATTGGAATGGCTTGCAATGTGTCATTACAATAGAAGTAAAATAGCCCTCCATGCTTACAAAATGATATGTTTCGATGTGCCTATATCATTGTTAAATTGTTCTGGAAATTTAACATATCAGAACATTAGGTTTGAGCTTTCCATACCCAAGGTGAGTCTTAAAGCTTGGCGTTCATCTGACATCCGTGCCCTATGAGGGAAGGCTCATTTATCACATCAGAAAAACGAATTCACAAACAAGCAAAATATAGTTGGTGCCAATATGCACCTGTGGCAGACACCTTTTTCGATTGCATATGAACTTGTTTTTTCCCCTTCCATCTCCCAGTTTTCTTTTCCCATGTTTGAACCATACAATGTGATAACTGCAGTCAAGAGCTTTACTTGGCTTGTTATACTGAAACAAAGTTCTGTAAAGTTCTCCCCATTGCATGTGTTGCACAAATCTATTAATGGAAAATAAAGGGGGTTTTGCACACCACAATGTACTTTTGGACAAGTGAAAACAATCTAAATCTCGGATTCTATAATGCTGTTTCTCCTAAAGAATCCTGCCTGATAATGGCAGTAGGAATGAAAATGGCTGTAGGAAGGAAAATCCTTTTCCAAGTTGGCTGCCATGGATAGGGAAGGCGGGGCTACAGATAGATCCCCTCTTCCCTTTCCATGGCGGCCTGCGGAAGGCGAAGGGAAGGAGCAGATGCATTGAGGTGGCAACCGGTGCTGCCGAAATAAGGTAAGCGGGGGGACAGATGCCAGCAGAGGAGCCGGCTGTCAGGCGGCTTGGAACACGGGCTTGTACCGGTGGTTCAAGCCTGCGTTCCTAGCCTTCTGATTGGCTAGCTCCCCTCGCCTGGGTGCTAGTGGAAAAAAGATTATTTTGTGAAGTCAAAATTAAGGCTATACAGAAGATAGTTATTTTCAGAGAGAACGTAGGTTGAAAAACACTGCATGGTTAAATTGGAATAATATGAAATGTTATAGGAACAACCCGACTTTTAAAAACTTATTTGGTGCAAGTGAAGCAATATGCCAGTGCATCCCGTTTACTTGCACCCAAAAAAGTCCTGGGGTAGGGTTAGACATTTTGTATTCTTTTTTCCTATATTTCGCGAGAACCTTTGCTAGGTTTCTCACTTTGACATCAGCTCTCCACCAACAAGTGGGTGCTAGGAGCTTACTATGCATTTGTGTTGGGAGTAGGCTCCTGAAACGAATGTGTCCAAGAGGCTGCCCCATGCATCATTTGCACTGGCACACATCCCCATAGAAATACTTGTTTCCTAAAATCGGTCATCTGAAAAAAAGAAATCCTTGGCACAGTTTTTGGCTGCCCGATCATATCAGACAATCTATTTAGGTCAATAATTTGAAATGAATTAATGCGCAGCAAGTCAATCAATAACAAAGAAGAAAAAAAGGTCTAGAACAGTTGAAGTCTTTACATAATGCAATAGAAAACTTTGTAGTTGTCTGTTATAATACAAAATAAGTTGTGCGTTTGGAATGTAGTGGGGAAATGTAACCAGATGTTAATTAAAGTACTTGTTCGTCCCGTCACCTTTCCTCCATCCTTTATGGATGGAGGAAATGTTAAGGAAGGGAAAGGAACCTTTTTTCACCTGAAAAATAACACTTTACCTTCAATTTATATGCGTATGGGTGCGCGGCCCTGGGAGCATGCGCTCCCCTAACCCTGCTCTCTGGCACCACACTGCAGTCCTCTTTTCTGCATCGAAGGGAACGGACCACTTTCACCAGCGCTCCTGGGTGAGGCCTCAAGCCTCAGAATTCCATGTGCTTTTCCTAATCTTTTGTTTTCTAATTTTCAGGTATTTGGGAACACCGTCCACCAGTGCCCTAGTCTGTCGCCGGTGCATGTTGACAGTGGCTGGCTTCAGCAAGTGCCTGTCATGTGATGGTTCCTTCCCCACATTGGATCCACACGTGCTTTGCCTAGGTGCCTCAGGGAAGACTGCAGATGGGATGGTTGCTCAGTATGCAATCCTCTCACACCCTGATGCCTCAAAAATAGACTGGCATGGTGGTGAGAGTTACTCTCCAGGACTCCACTGGAGAGCATTAAGGAATCCGTACACAGGAAGACCAAGAAGGTACCCCGCAGAGGCGACTCCTTTCCACGGAAGCCTACTGATGGGAGGGGTCAGTCAGACCCTTGCACCGACAGCAAGGACACTGAGGCTCTTGTAGCTACTGGCCTAATGACCAAAGGGCCCAAGGGCCATACAGGATGCACAGCTGAGGGGCCTATAGGCTCTGGCACTGGGACAGACCCTGAGGGACTTAGCTCTGCTACCAGGCACACACAGCGCAGACAGCATTACCAGCCTCATCGCCAAGGGCAAATTGCCTACCATGACCATGTCTGAGGTGCAGGTTGGGGCAATGCTGATACGTCCAGGAATGCAGGCCGAGCCTAGGTCTACGTCATCCACAATGGCAGATGCGGAAGGCATGGACAAAAGGGTGGCGTGCACAGACAATATGGCACCCAGGATAGAAGCCCGCCAACATGGTGAACCGGAAAGGTTCAAGCCTGTGGCCAAGGCAGATTGGGGTCCTATGAACCAGTCACATGGACCACGTCATACCCGACATTCTCTGTCAGCCAAGGTACCATGAGGGCATGTACATTAGGGGACAGACATCAGGCCTTTACTCCGCCACAGCTGGCACCAGTGCAGGAGCACACCCTACCCGCTTGCAAGGATCCTTTTTTTGACAAATTCTTGACCCTCATGCGGTGACCATCCTCAATGGAATAATCCAGGAGATGCTGACTCCCACAGCCGGTGTCTGCGCATCCTTTACCTCCTCCACCACCATTGTCCATGCCTCCGGTAAGTCCGGGAGCAGCAACTACAACCCCAGTGCCAGCAGCAGAACTAACATGTGTGGACTCAAGGGCCCCTTCGAACACAGGTGAACAACAAAACGCTGATGAGGAGGAGCAGGACTCGCCTTCCTAAACCAAGGCATTCCATGATAGGATTACAGGGTTAGTCGATTACCTGGGCATTCGTCAGCCACCGAGGGAGCTGCCAGAGTCAGGGTTACTGACAGAAGTGCTCACCATCAAAGCTGAATCCTGATCTGGCATCGCTTTATTACAGAAGGATGTAGAGGCCCTTGCGAAGAATGAATGGCTGAAGCCCCACTCTACTTAGCCAAAAAATAAAAGGCTGGACACAAAGTTCAGGCAGGTGGAGGGAGACAATCTGCTCTTGTCAGTACACCCCCAGCCACAGTCTTCAGTCATTGCGGCTGCATCTATGAATGCCAAGCCCCAGACCTCCATCACAAGCACTGCATCTTCAGCCTTGCTGGGCAAGGAAAAGAAAATGCTTGAGGCCTGCAGGAGGAAGGTCTACTTAAAGGCTGGACTTCACTTGAGGCACGCAAAACTTGTGGCACAGGACGTCATGGAGTCCACAGTGGCACACATAGATACTGCAAGCATAGCTATCTGTGTGGCAACTGACATGAGAATGACGGCATGGCTCAAGGCAACCAGATTTAATCCTGATGTTCAGGACAGGATACTAGACCTACACTTTGAGGTCGGGACTTGTTCCACTCCTCCACAGGCGAGGAACTCGATAAAAAGAGGAGCAACTCACAGACAGCCAAGTCCCTGGCCATTCTAATCAAGCCAGCAGCCAAAACCTTCTCACAGGGTTACTCTCATCTAGACAGAGGCCTATCCTTTGGGGGTTTCTGGGGTTTCCAGGACCGCTGGTCCAGGCAACCGGACAGGTCCCCCAGCCAACATAGGCGAAAACACCCGAAGTCTTTGCACAACACATTTTCTCAGTCCCCCTTTCAGCCATTGGCCTCAGACACAAAAAAGCAATGACGGCTCTTCTCAGGTCCACATCACCCCAGTTGGAGGCAGGCTGGCCCTGCCCAGTCAAGCTTGGCGCCCACCGTTTATGGACTCATGGGTAATTTTGGTGGTCTGCTGGGACTTCCGTCTTCCCCTCCCATCTGCCCCTCTTGTGTGCCCCCCACTCGCACAGATCAGGACTCTTTCACTCTTGGCAGAGATTTGTTTCCTGGAGGAGAGCGAGGTGGTGGAAGAAGTTCCTCTCCCTCAGCAGGGGCAGGTATTTTACTCCTGCATGTTTGTCATTCAAAAGAAGAACCAGGCAGGCCTGCGAGTGGTCCGAGATCTTTCCTTCCTCAATCTATACCTACCTCAGGTTTCTACCAAAGGTGGTCTCCTCTTTCCAAATAAACAAATAGATTTTGCTCCCCACTTTCTTTCCAAATCCCAAGGAAGACACCAAAAGGTTCCCACTGTTTAGATGTCAGAAGAACTTTAAAAAATTCTATTTCTACCGGATGAAGGCCTTTCACAAGACTGATGCCTTATTTGTCACATTTGGGGGCTCAGGGTGTGGACAACAAGCATCCAAGGCATCAATAGTCAGATGGATGACTGCTGCCATCCAAGGGGCATTCAAGGCTCAGCGCAAAGAGTCACCAAAGAGGAAGCACACTCAGCTATAAGAGCCAAGGCAGCGGCTGTTGCCTTCCAACGTCACATGCTGTGGCAAGTAATCAGCAGAGCTATGGCATGGGCCACTCCATCAGCCTTCTGCAAGCGCTACTCTCTGGATTCCAGCGCCAGGGCTGACGCAGCATTTTGCTAGGCTGTCCTCTGTAATCTGCTTGCATATAGTATCAAGCTCTCCTCCCAGGGCATTTTTATCAGTCTTAGTCACCCATACAGTATGGAGGAAATGGGACAGGACGTAGGAGTAATTAAGTGTTATTCACCGGAGTGACTAACATACTCCTAGTCCACAGTCCCTTTTCCTCCATACATCCCGCCATCCTTCCCCCTAAAATAAGAACAGCAAGGTTGAGCAGTTGAATACAACTGATGCTTCAAAGGGGACTGTGGTGTGCCGCTTCAAGGAAGACTGAATAACATAACAATTTCTTCAATGTAATAAATACAACTTTCAGACATGCAAATACACGAAGACTGCACATTTTGTAGTAAAATGATAGAAAATTACAATTTAGCTGAAAAACATCAACTCTTGGAAAAAATTATTTGCAGATTCATCAAGTCATGCAAAATGTTCTGTCATTTTTGGATTGATGTTTTGACTTACTATCTCAAACAAATGCGACTTCCTCTGGTGCCATGTTCTCCACTGGTGTTACTTATGCATCGGCAGTCAACTTTGTTGATGGTACCATGGAAACCTTGTTTCTGACATAAACACATGTATGCCCTGTTCATATTTAGAACCTTTAGTTATATTTAACTTCACCACATGGAATACTATATTCTTACATTGTTGTAGGGAATAGAGGTGTCTGTCATGGAGTGATTCCTGATATGTGTGATGAATACAAATGTTTTTATAGACCTTATTTGTTTTGTATTACACATTTACTGTATTGGTGATTTAAGTATACAATCTAACATCTCCCAATATACAAGTACATGTGTTGTATTTTGCCGATAACACGATTGGGGTTGGGTCACATCAGCATCAGTTAAGGTAGCATGGCCATTCTTTGCTAACATGCATAATATTTGTTTGCACACTTTTGGCCTACTCTACAGAATCATGAAGCTCACTGTGGGATTGCATTGTTCACTGTCTTTGTCTAAGATTGTCGGACCTAAATGTTACAAGGCTGTCAAGGTCAGCATTCCCTTCCCCCAACCAACTTGTGGCATTACTGAAGTGACTGTTTCAAGGATGACACGTTGAAACAGTAAAACATCAAGTATAACATTATCAAACAAACAATAGATACTATGTTCCAGTGACATAGCTCCTTAAGGAATGTGGGGACTGGCAAGCTTAGCAGTGTTTATGGTCTGCTTTCACTTTAGCAAGCAGCTCTCATGGGATCCCATGTAAAGGCTACATTGGAACATGAATGCACTCCCTAGTGTTATCGCGTTCACAGAAAATGACTGTGTCACAGCTTCACATCTTGCTTTTTATGTTCTTAAATGTTTAGCATATTCTTAGCATATGAATGTTGGACTATGTTATGCTATGTTGATTTATACCGCAGACGGCTATCATTCTCTCTTCACGTCACATACCTTGCCAAGAAGTCCCACCTTCAGCTGCGCCTCCTCAGAGGCATTCTATCTTCCTTCACCTTTCCCCAGAAGCTCAATGTATCCAGTGCACTGGTCCTCTCCAGGCTGGACTACTGCAACAGCCTCTTCCTCAATCTGCCCAACTCCTCCCTTTGCCCCCTTCAACTAATCCAGAACAGGACTGCAAAATGTATCCTTGGCCCCCTATGCATCACCAACAAGCCTTTCTGGGGCCTGTGGCCCTGCTACAGCCAACTCCCTCTCCCTAAATACTTCCCTGCTAGAGCCCTTTGTTTGTCTAGCTCTAACTCTCTGTAGATCAGATGCTTTTCCAAGCAGAGCAGGAGGGTAGATCTCTCTCCTTCGCAGGTGCTTCCCTCTGGAATGGCCTCCCTGCCCCTCTCCTTAAGTTGTGGAAGCTTCTCAAGACCTTCCTTTTCTCTTTTTCCTTCCCTCTCCCCCTTCCCAGCTAATGTCACGTCTGCCTCTTGACTGGTTGCCTGATTCCTTCAGAGTCATACTGGGCACCAGTCTCCCCTATTTAAGTCCATCCCTTCCTTTGGTCGCCCCTGAACCCCCTCATCCTGCAATTGCCATTCTGGGCCCCTCCCCCCGCAGTAGCCTGGTAGGGCCTGCATCCTTGTAGCCTTTCCTGCCCCATACTTCGTACTTAGCTCGTGGACCTTCCTTCCCCTGCACTCTCTGCTTTCCCCTAGCTTTGTCCATGTGGCCTCCCCTGGCACTCGCATTTTCTCATGGGCCCTTCCGCTCTGACCGCCATTTCCCCACTCCCCTCTCCCATGCATTTCTCTTGCTGCACTCGCACAATCCAAATATCACAAGGCCTAGTAGGATTGTTTCTTGTTTTGTCCTCCCTGTTCCCCACCCTCTTGTCTTGTTGCACCTCTAAACACATTGTGTATGGGTGCATTATAAATACCCAATAGAAAAAATGAAAATGTGCATTGTCGCCAGGCACTCATGTGGCTCAGTAAGAGAGTGGGTGGGTAGGTTAGTGAGGGAAGAGGGATAGGATAGAGGTTGTGCTTTTCTGTTGGTGCTTGCAGGGCCAGGTGAATCTGACATCTGGCGTGTTGGCTTTCTGGGTGTGTTTTGATTGTTTGCTCTGGGGTTAGTGTGTCCGGAGGGGTAACGTCCAATGTCTGGTTGCTTGTTCTTAGGATGGATGGGTTTCTTATGTGTTTGTGTGTAGTAAGGATAGCCCATAAAGGTGTGTATGGGACGTGGGGGCGTGAAGGAGATGAGCAAGTAGCATGGGTGGTTAATAGTTAGTAGTCTCTGTTTTATTGCTGATTCCAGAATCTGTACTGTCCCACGATTGCCTTACATCTGAGTATGAGTTGTGGGAGATCCCTGTTTTTATGCTTGTATTTGTGAATTGAATAGCCAGGGTTTCAACCGTTTTTTGAAGGTTAGGTGATCATCTGCCATTCTAATTTACTTCGGTATTGAGTTCCATAGTTTGGCTATCAAATGGGAGAATGTGGTTCCTCCAAATTTTCCTTTTTTAGTAGTATTTTTTATTCAATTTGGGGGTCATTGCTCTATCTTAGGTTTCCACCTGGTTAGTGTCAATTGATTTTGGCTTGGAGAAATGTGTCTTCTTGTCTGTGTAGAGATTTGTGAGGAATGCAGAGGGCTTTGAAGTTAATCTGTTTTTTCCTGAAAGTCAGTGTAGGTTTCTCAGGGCTGGTTTAATGTGGTCTCTTCTGTTTAGTCTCAGGAGTAGTCTTGCTGCAGTATTTTGGTTGCATTGGAGATTTTCTGTAAGGTGTTCTAGCTTTCCAAGGTGGAGAATGTTTGCATAGTCTTGTCTTGATAATACTAAGGAGAGAGTTTGTGTGAGAAGGTGAGGTAAGGGATTATCCCTCTGATTAGTCACAGGATGTAGAAGTATTTCTTTTCTACTGCAGTGACTTGGGGTTCTAGTGGGATTCTGTTGTCCATGAGTATTGCCAGGATTTTTATCACGGTCGATGCCTCCGGTTGGGTTCCCATGCATGGTGGCCAGCTCAGGTGTCTGTGAGTTGTGGTATTCTCGGGGGAGAGATCATTATTTTTGTTTTTTCAGGTTTAGCTTGAGATTGTTGATTGCCTGTGAGGCATTTGTATATGTCTGTGAGGCATTTGTTGATGGTGTTATTTGGATCTTGGGTTGAGGTTATCTTGAAGAGGAGTTGGGTATCATCTGCATAGTTGTATGCAGTCAGTCCTATCCACTTAAATTGAGGGCCTTGTTAATTTCAAAAGGTTCATAATGTGGCACAATGTGAGAGTTCAGGGATTCTCTTCGTAACATAAATAATTCCTAGCACACTAATTAAAAAAAAACATTATTTTTCAATAGCAAGTCCAGAAAATTGTATTTAAAGGGCATATTTGGTTATTCAGAAATTCCATTCTGCTCTATAATATGTGCATGATACATATATCCTGCTAAGGCGAGCCTTGTGAAAAGGGCAACTGGTGATACAACAAATATTTTGTAGGAATTATGTGCTCGGTTCAAGAGCTATGCCTTCTCATTGTACCAGTGGAGCTACAGTAACACCTAAGCATTGCATCTTCCAGGAGTTTCAGGTGGGACAGGGTAGAGGACCTTTAGGGAGATGATGGGTTATACAAATATCTACCATTGTTCCCTCTTGATTAGCAACCACTTCGTTGTCTTATGTTTATACACCTGTCTCTTAACAATGATGAATGCAGGTCCAAAGTTGGAGTGTCACCAGGTAATGTGATGGAGTGTTGTGTAAAATGAAGAGGCATCTGAGGTTTACTCTAGGGTTTTAATTTTACTTGCCATTTTGAACCAGGTAATTTCATACCTACATGTTAGCAAAAGTGACCCACAGCCCAAATGAAATCCCTATGCAGATGAAAGAAATACATTAGAAAAACAAAATCAAATAACCAGAGCTGCATCGTGTTATATAACCTGTAAATGACACATTTTAAACTGAGCTGTACATGTTGTTATTGCGGTGGAATCCTTTTAATTAAAAACATCAGTATATGACATGTAACTGCTTGAGTAACCATAGTAGCATATGTATTCAGAAATGTTGTTTCCAAGAGCACATAATGAAACAGGTTTTGGAAGTTCCCGAATAGGTATTTTAATCCTGGCACTGCATTTATACAAAGACCATATTATCAATCCCTTAAACATATTGATTTCATCAGAGACAGAGCGGAAAGGAGCCGTTAATGAACAAGACATATCAGAAGAAAAGTCACTGTTAGCCTGCTTCCATTGTAATAAACTACTGCTGGCTGCAACCGTGAGAATGTAGAACGGAAACGCTCTGCATGTCTCTAGATGCCTTTTTGATGGTTCTTCTATTGAGCCAGTGGTGTATTTTAATCACTTCTATTTTTTCAGTCTAAAACTTTTCTTAAAAAAGTTTTTAGGCCACAATTTAAATAATAGGGTTTTCAGCAGCACAGTCAGCATTCTTTCATCAGATGACGTGGAATGATATTCTTATATATGTTGCCATTCCGTTTTTTTTGTACTTGTGCTCTGGGTGTAAAACAACAATTGACGCAAGCTACATTAACTTGATACACAGGTATGAAATTGTTAGGAAACCTGTATGAAGTGAAACCGAGCCCACAATACCCCTGAGTTTGTTTTCCAAACCTACAATCCGGTTATCCCATCTGCAGGTCGGTGTAAGGTTCAAAATGCACAGAGGAATACGTGGAGATGGTCTTCAACAAGCAGGGAACAGCACCTGCCTCTCACAATTTGAACATGATGTTTGGCAAGACAGAGACAAGCAACTGGGGAACCCCTGCATATTTCTGGAGATCTTGGGTATGTTAGATACCGAAGCTACCTGCAACAAGAAGATGGGGATCAGTGATGCTACCAGCACCTAGAAGACATTTCAATTCTAGATGCCATATGTCCTTACATATGGCATCTAGAATCTAAATGCTTGAGTCAAAGGATAAACTTTGCAGCCACGTTTGCCAATGCAAGACCTTGAGAAAATCCCATACAGGGACATGAAAAGTGGTGAAATGTCCAACATGAGTTATAGTGAGAAACCTGTCTACCTGCAACTACATCCTGCCAGAGAATGAAGCTGAAATGACCAGGTTCCGAGAGTGGAAGCGTAAGGCTGAAAAGTATGAATGGAGAAAGTCTGATGATGCATTTAATAAATAAAAACAGATTTTGGGACATTGAGTGACAAGTCCCAAACTAAAAAGAAAGAACATTTGGGTAGAATACATGGTGAGGTGATTCAGCATCCGAAGTTGGAGTAGGAGAGGAACACATACTTCCCATTGAAAAGGAGACAAGTAGCACCAAGCCAAAAGTACCCAGTACCAAGAGTAGACGAATTACTCTGCCAAGTATGGTTAGGGAAATAAAGACTAAAGCGCCTTGATATCTACCATTGATCTGTCCAATCAAGTCCAATAGGGAACTGGTTGATAATTTGCCTCATAAAAAATCTGAAAGTTGGCAAATTGAAGTCCCAAAGGGAAGAGACAGAACATTTACATAAAGAACACGGCATGTGGGAAAGTACAGTTACAAGACACATAGCTTATTGTAAGAACACTGTCTTAATGAATATTTCGGAAAAGGTAGCAGGCGCTTCTCTCCAAAAAGAACATGGCATGATAACCTGTTCTGAGATGAGAGTTTGCAGCACACACTTTTTGCACACTGTACCTTTCACAGATGGGAAATATCCATTTGCATATCAGTCTTTGTCCCGCCCACATGGGCAGTACAGCACCGAAATGCTATGACAATTCCTCTCTGAACAAGAGTACCAACAGCAACCCCATACACGTGTTTCAGCCTTGTTGGGCCTCATCAGTGAGGTGAAGCTGTGCCTCTCTAAGCACAGTGAGCAGGGAGTCCACGTCTGGTTGCCCCCAGGTAATTCAGGGTGACCAACCCCAAGTTTCTTGCGGATATTTCAGAAAAGGTAGCAGGCGCTCCTCTCCAAAAAGAACATGGCATGATAACCTGTTCTGTCTTAATGAAACCTGCATGTTGAGAAACTGAACCACAAGTCACATAGCAAAGTGATAAAACATTTAATTAAATGCATGCTGCTTATTGGGAAACTGAGGGATGCACCCTGTGGTGAGATGAGTTACTGCTCGTCTAAAGAAATACTGTATATTAGAGTGCTGTCTCCTATAACTCAAAGGCATCTTAATGACTTTCTCCATAATTTTCAAACTACAGAGAGATGCTAATCTCATCAAATGGTGAGAATACAACGGTTAGGGAGAATTCTCCAAAATGACTGATTGCCCTTACCTACTGAGTCCCTCAGCAGATTTGCTGGATTTCTAGGATTTATTTTTTTCACCTGGTAAGAGTGTGAGCCATTTTTCCCACTCTTACATGTATTTTGCTGTGTGTGTTTAACATTTTTTTTGTTCATAGACTGTGGAGCCTCACCTACTCCATAGGCATAATCTTTTTACTGTGCGTTTCAAAGCACCTTCAGTGCAGTGACACAGGGTTGTCTTTTTCTGATTTCCCACTTTAAACTACATTTTCTGGGACTGACTACTGTCTCCCACAAAATGTAAAGCTTCCATTGACACTATTAGTCTTTTTAAATCCACATACCCAGTACACACTATCTTACATAGAGTTCTGGAAATGGTTAATTTTTTTCTTTGTTTTTTTTTTGTTTTATTGGTTAAACATATTTAAACCTTAAACATTAGTTCATTACTCCAATATTTCATTATTTAGTTCATTTTCATTCAGTAAAACCATATCCATAGTTTGTTCCCTCAAGTGCACCTTGTCCCATCAATTGGCCAGAGGTAGTTAATGAAGGAGTTATTTAAATAGTTATTTAAGTAGATCTAGTTTGCCTCCTTAGAATTAGAATTATCTCCAGGTCCAATATCCTCTTCCTCCTGGTCCAAGTTTAATAGTTCAACAAATTTTAATGCGTCAAGGGTTCTGCCGACCTTATCAACATTCACGAGCCGTTCCCAGTATTCTTCTCCCGTCTCCTCAGTGATGTTGCTCTTGTAATTACCCAGTAGTTCTCCCTTTTCGATTTCAAGGCCGGGCAGGATAACATTACATGTCTGATAGTTTCAAGATGGTCTTTAGTTTTGCAGAATCTACAGTATGCAGTTGATTTTTCAATTTGCCTTCTTTTCCATTTTACCTCTCTACAGTGCCAGATGTTAAGTCTGCAGCGCATCAACAGATCTCGGTAATGGTGAGAGGGGAATTTCAGCAGGTAGGGTGGTAGCATATTCAAACTTTTTTTTTCCCAGACAATATTATGACATTGATTTCTTTTCAATCTTTGCTCCTGTGTTTCCTCCCAGTCCTTTTCCCGGATGGATCTTTTGGCTTTATCTGGGTTGTCCTTTAGGGTGTCTTCCGAAAGGTTTGCCTGTTTCAAGCTAGCTTTGCATCTTCGTTTCCAATTTCGAATCATAGTATCCTCATTTGGTACTTCCCTCTGCATTAAGATTTCAAACGCATTGGATGGGTTGTCGAGGATACACTTTCTATATAAGGATAGGGTTTTCCAAAGAGCAATTGAAGCCACAGACTGAAGCCTGAGCTCTGTTCTTATGAACTCCACCGGTAGCGATGTCGGAAGGCGCAGGATCTTTCGCCAAAAGTAGGCCTCACATATGTTCCAGACTTCCCATCTCAAGGCTAAGAGTGCTTCAGCGCCATACGTGATGACCGCCACCACTTTTTGCTTGAAAAAGGTTACTATTGGAGCTAGGGAAAATTTGCCATACCTGCGATGTAAGCAGATTCCTTGATTTGTCAGGGCTGTTAGTTTTTTCCCGAATCAATGTATAATGTGCTTGTTCGTTACAATTTCTATTTATCATTATCCCAAGATACATTGTGGTTTCCACTTCCTTCAGTTTTTCATTTTCCAGAGACCACGTCTGAGATTTTTCTGCAGATTTTCTTCCCTTGCCAGATCTCATGGTTAGGATCATAGATTTCTTTATGTTGATCTTCATGCTGTTATCTTTTAGATATTTATTGAATGACTCAATCCGTCTTTGCAGGCCTATTGGCGTCTGGTCTACGAATACAGCATCATCTGCATATAGCATCCATGGTATCTCTCTTCTGTTTACCTTCGGCGGGAATGCATGAATCTGCTCTTGGGTAGTCTTCATGTCGGCCATATACAATACAAAGAGGGAGGGAGCTAACGCACATCCCTGTTTAATTCCCCTGGAGGTTTTAATCATCCTAGATAGCCCTCCGTTTCCTGTAATTTGGACCTTGATTGAGGTATTAGTATATAGGGCTTGGATGGCGTCCAACAGGTCCTTTGGACATCCCCACATCTTCAATTTTGACCACAGACGTTCTCTATTTATTCCATCGAAAGCTTGTTCGAGGTCGATGAAAGCTAAATAGAGTTTTTTTTTCCCCTGCTAAAGTCTTGGCCTTCAGCAGGTTAATCAAAAACAAATTCAGAGCAATACCATCTCCACTAATGATGGCTGTTTGCCTTTCATCCAAGAATTTAGCCTGGGTGGCCCATTTTTTTAGATCCCTTATAGAAGTGATGCAAATAGCTTGCCAATTGAATCTAGGAGCGCTATTGGCCTGTAATTCCTGGGGTTTCCCCGATCTCCCTTCTTGCAGATCGGTACAATGTAAGCCTCCGTCCACGTGGTTGGAATTTGTCTAGCTTTTTAAATTTGTTGGAATAGAGTATATATCAGATCAGCCCAGTCCTCACAATTTTCTTTCAGCAGCTTGTTGGAGATACCATCTGGGCCTGCTGCTCTGGAAGTACTGAGTTTCTTAATTAGAATTACGATGTCATCTCTATCAAATTCCAGTGCCCATGGTGTGTTGTCGGGCCTCTCATCTATGATTTGTCCCTGGGTTTCTCCTTCATATAGTGCAGTATAGAGTTGGAACCATTTTTCCTCTGAGCCTTGGTTAATTCCCATAGCCGATTGGTTACGTTCCCTGTTGTTAAGAAAGTCCCATGTACTTCTAGCATTATTCGTTGATATTGCGGCTAACCTTTTCTCGGCATCCCTTTGCATTCTTAGATGACGAGTTGCACACAGCCAATTTTTATAGTTTAAGCGACACTTCTTCAGTAGTTCAGGTTTCTCTATACGATTATCTTTTTTTATACATCTGAGCTCCGCTCTATATTGTTTTCGCCTAGCCACTAGCTGCTCATCATACGCATGTTTTTTTTTTAATTTGCTTACTTTTGGTAGGGTCATACTTGACCTCGTAGGCTTCCAGTAGCCATTTATACTCGACCACCTCCTCATCTTTTGTTATTCCATCTTTATAACCCTGAACCAATTTTGGGATTATCTTTTTTTTTTTGTCTCAATCGGTTTCTTCCCCATGACACCTCAGTTTCCATTGATCTTTCACTCGCTATAGTAGACCTTATTTCCCAGACGAGTTCAATGGCTAGCAGACAGTGGTCACTACTTGTTTGTTTAATTATTGTGAAGGAATTTATCCACTCCAACATGTTTCCTCCAACAAAACAGTAGTCAAGACATGCTCCTGATTTTCCACTGTGCCATGTATTTGCTCCCAACAAGTCTCCCTTTGTCTGGCCGTTTAACATCTTCATCTCACAAATTCTCATTTCCTTCATCCATGATTTTTCCTTTCCTAGTAGATGTTCTATTTCTTTAATTTTACACTCTTTGTCCAGCAATTTGATGTTTAGGTCACCATTTAATAGTATGAGCTGATCTTTCTCCTCAGACATGGATTTATCAATTACGTTCAAAATTGATTTTAATTAGCTCACTGTTCCTGTCATATTTTCACTCCAATAGGTATTTATCAGAATTATTTGTATCGCAGTTTTCATGTCATCTGCTTCAAGTCTTATTTTGAGTATTTGCACGTGTGGATTCGGTGTGTGGTGTTCTAACACGTTTAGTGGACTATCCAGTTTCTTTAGTATCATGAGGCCTCCAAATGGTCTTCCCTTTGGTCCCTTTCTGGCCGGGTTTATGTACACTTCATAGCCCTCACACATTGGAGGTTCTCGTAGCCATGATTCTTGAATTGAAATGAGATCATATTTGGCCAAAAAGGAACTGTCTTTAGAGAGCAGATGTTTAAACCGGCTTCTGCTGGCTTTCCTTACTAATCCTTTTTGTTGTTGTCTACTTTATTTGGCTTACTTTTTATCCTCTTTGGGTTTTCCGATTTGTCCACTGTGAACCTCAAGGTTTTCATTGCCTCATAGCTTTTTTTGGTTGTTACAGGGTTTCCTTTTTGATTTTTCACCCCTTCTTTTCCTTTTTCGACCTTTTCCATTGGTGTCTCAGAAACTGATTTAATTTTTGTATGCTTTTTTTCTGTCGCTTTGTCTTTGTTATATACTGGAATCAAGTCTTTCACTTCTTTTCTTTGTTCTGTTGCTGATTTTTCTTCCTTTTGCCTAAAGTCATCGTCCAGATCCTCCAACCGAAATTCCCTTTTTTTTAGGGTGTTGTTAGGGAGAATTCTCTGTTTAGGCTGAATTTCCTAACCTAGTGAGTCCCCCAGCAGCTTTGCTGGATTGGTGGAGTTTGTTTTTTCCATCCTGCCAAGAGTGAGACTCTTTTTCTCCAACTCTTGGACATGAATGTGTGTAATTCCTTTGAATGTCAATGTGTTCTATGGGCTATGGGGTCTTTTACTCCATAGGGTCTCATATGTTTTTCTATGTGTGTTAAACCGCACCCTCCGTCCCGCAACACTGGGGCGTCCTAGAGGATCCCCACCGTAGACTCCATACCCGGGGACTGACTGTCTCCCCGGGCATGTAAAGTCACCATTGGCTTTACTAGACCTAAATTTAGTAACAGAACTAGTACAAACCATCCTATTGTGGACGTACTAGTAGGGGTATTCGATTACTCCTGGGTCTGTTATTCGAGGGGGCACTGTCCCGTCCCCCCTCGTCGAGTTTTGGCTGGTGGCAGTGGAAACTACTCGTTATATTTGACCCCGAATATAACTCTATGGGATTCTTCCCATTGTTGGAGGTTAATACTTTTTCTCGTTAATCTCTAACATACCACCGGTTTATTTATCTTAAATAAATCTATCGGTTGGTATTTTCTGCCAGAACTCGGTTTTTAAAATGGCGTCTGTGTTCATCTCTGTGACTCCTAAACCAAAGGTTGAGCCCTTTGTTCCACTTTTGGCGGGCTTCAGCACAGAGGCCCTCCAAAGTGGTGCCATTCTGTCTGGGTACCACAGGGGGTGTGGGAGGGGGTTTAGGCACCCTGGACTGAGTTGCCTTGCCAACTTAAGTCGCACTCCGATTGGCCCAAGTGGTGAGCCACCCCGCTCACCACTTAACGTGTTATGATTGACAGCTAGGCTGAATGAATGGGGGTTTTCTGCATAAAAGCAGGGCTTTTGGGACTGGATCTTCAGAAGTCGCCACAGGACCTAAGAATCCGACGAGGGTAACGCTGAGCCGACCTGCAAAGACGACAGCTCCGGTGGAGCCCTGCTGAACCGACTCACCACTTCCCAACGACAGAGGAGATCTCCCCGCCGGAGAGTCTTCTTCCCCTGACTGGTGGGAACAACCAGTCCCCTTTGCTTTTTCTTCGTTCCAGGACGTAGTGGTCGAATTGCCTGTGCAGAGCACCCCGGCAACCGGATAGCCACTACCCACTGTACCGCAACCAAAAGGTGGTGCCTTGTGACGGAGAACTCCGCGGCTGGTCTCTTCCCTGGTGGTGCAACGATCTTCAACTTTCCTTCGACGACGAGATCATCTCTTCTCTTGGCAAAGCCCCGACTTGCATCCACCACCAGGAACAACTGCCCCCGCCGGAGCTGTCTCTCCACATACAAGGTACCGTGTCCGCCTGGCTTCCCTTGTGTCGGTTAGCCTGAGGTGTCTTAATCCTCGCCTCTCCATTGGGTCGCCTCTAAGCCTTCTTAACTTTCTGTTCTGAACTGTTCCAATCTTTCTATAACAATTTGCGACAAAGTCTCAAAGTGCATTTCCACTGTGATACTTTTTGGGACATATCACCTTGCCTCTCTCAGAGTGGGCCTGGCCTCTGAACTTTAGGATCTACAGTAGACCCTGCCTTACTTGCCTTGCATTTGTTCGTAAAAAAGTGTTGGTACCGAGTTGGGTTCATACCCTGCCTTTTCTCTCCCGTCATAACGAATATTAGAGTGCCATCTAGGTTACAGCATTCACCTCTGTCTGCAAATAAGTGGTGCCGTGGAACCTAGACTTGTCGAACTATTGTTAGGTGGATTGATTTACTTATAGTAATTGTGTTTGAAGATGTTTGCCGTATTAGTGCCAGTGTGTTTTCCATAGATGTGTTTTTATAAATAAATTACTATATATCTTTACACCGGAGCTCTGTTCCCTGTTTGCTTGTTCTACTGTGTAAATTGCCCTATTTTGTATACCCCACATACTGTCTAACTCTTCTTGAGGGAAGTCTGACTGCTCAGCCACAGCTACCAAGTGAATCTGTGTGGTACAGACTGCTACCAAGTGGGTTTACTGCCAAACACCTGTAGTCCTAAATCTTTTGCAGTGGTCCCAGAGGGAACTGCACAGGTTTCCGCCTAAGACTGGTGTACAGCAGTGGGATTTGTATCGAGTATACAGTTTAGAGTGCTTTTCAACACTTTAGGATAACTAACCACAAAGCTTAGCACTAAAAGCAACTTTCAAAAACATGTCTACTATGGAAGTTTACAGTCAAGAATCCTTGTCAGGTGAAAATACTGAGAGTTTACGAGCCCTCTGTAGATAAGAGAATCTTTCTGTAAGAGGCAAGAAAGTAGAGCTGATAGCGAGATTGCTGGCAAACCAAAGTCTGGGTACTGGTTCAGAGGAACCAACCTCTCCAGCAAATGTAGATAACAGTAATGGTGTTGATCTAAATCAAAGTTTAGATGATAGTGATGAAGAGGCTGAAGAGGAAGGAGAGGCTAACGAAACTGTCTCCCCTGCTCCTCTGTCTGCCTTACCAGCTGTTCCTACGGGGCCCATACCAGGTCCCACATGTAACCCTGCTTATTTTGAACTTGAAAAAATGAAGCTCGAATTAGAATGCAAACGGTTTTTGGCCCAGTCTGAAAGAAACCAAGAGCTAGAGTTCAGATGGATGAATGCCTAGGCTGAGCAGAAGCAAGCTGAGTTAAGGCCCAGAGAAATAGAACTTAATCACGAGTTAGAGATGAAAAAGTTGTCTGTGGAAAATGCTTCTCTCTCCTCTGATTCCTCTAGAAGCTCCAGTCCCAAAAGACCCCAGATGCCGAAGGAATTAGTGGGTATGTATGAACCGAGATTGGATGTGTTGGATTGGTTAAAACAGTTTGAATATAATCATGGGCTCCAGGACATCACAGGGAATGAGTTACTGCCCTGGTTGTTCTCTAGGCTTCCCCCTGTTGCGACGGATGTGGTAATGGAGTTGGGGGAGGTGGATAAGAAGGATTACGAAAGTGTGAAACTAGCTTTGATAGCTAGATTCGGGAAGACCCCTTCCCAGTATCTTAAGCGGTTTAGAACCCTCAAAAAGCATGATGGTACCCCTTGGGCTACCTGGGTGAGTGAAGGGTTGAAAAACTTAGAGGGATGGATTAAGGGTTACAAAGTAAACACTTATGAGGGTATGAAGAATCTTTTTATGTTGGAGTCTATTTATGATGCCTGTTCTCCTGAGCTCAGACAGCACTTGGTAGATTCGAAGGAATTGGATTCCAGGGAGCAAGCTAAGGCTGCTGACTTGTGGGTTGCCAACAGGGCTACTCATAAGTATTCTGGGGCAACTCAGAACAAGGATGAGGGAAAACAGCCTAAGAAAGACTCAAAAGAGAATTTGAATGACTCAAATTCTAAAGAGGGCCTCAAACCAAACCAGAAGGGTAAGCCACAAAGAAAACCGCAGCAGAATAGTGTGTCTTCTGCTGCCAAACCGGAAGGAGGCCAGAACAAGCCACCATTCCAGAAAGCATTCGGTAAATGCTTTGTTTGTGGCTCGACTGACCACGTGAAAGGAGATCCCGGATGTAAGGGTAAACCTTCAGGGGTCCAGCTTGTCTCCTTAGCCTTCGCTCCAGAGGAGGAAGTCCAAATGGCAAGTGGAAACTTTCTACTGCTGGCTGATGAACCCATTGGAGTCTCAGCCAGTGTTTCTTTAGTATCTCTGGGGTTGTGGGAACAACAGAATTTAGATGTCTATAATTCTATCCCCGATAATACTAAAGAGTATTATAAGGACAGTGTCCAGGTGAATGGTCAGGAGACTCCTGCCATTAGGGACACTGGGGCCAGCATAACTGTGGTGGATAAATCTTTTTTTCAGGCTGAGGATGTTGCTAAGGCACCCAAACACCTCAGCAAGTTAGCTGGAGGGCCTGTGCAGATGCTTCCCCAATTACCAGTTCTCATCCAGTGTAACGACATGACTGTGAAGATACCTGTCCGCATACAGAGTGAGGTACCAGGACGTGCTCTGTGGGGTAACGATTTGAAAACTCTGAGTTGTGTTGCATACCCCCAGACCTCCTAGTAAATGGTTACAGGAGCTAACCAGACCTGCAAGAGAGAGAACCATGCGAGGTACTCTCCAGGAGATGATGAAGAAAGAAATCACTCCTGCTCCACTGGAATTGTCAGCTGCTGTCTCCAAGAAATCAGAAGCGAAAGGGAAACCTAAGACTTCTATACGGAAATCAGCAGCCAGCATTTAGTGCAGCCAACAAGGACTTCCCTGCGGTTGTCCAAAGTTACACCCATAACTTCACCTCCAGCTGAGGCTGAGAGGAAGGTACAACCCTCTGTGGTAGAAATAGACTCTGAAGAGGAGCTAATGGAAGGCCAGGAACTCATTGGAGATCTGGATCCTGTTGACCATCCTGAGCTGCAGTCTTTACTGGCAGAAGGTGGACCCAGCAGGGCAGACTTCAGTAAGGGACAGAGAGAATGTCCAACTCTGGAAGGTCTTCGCCACCAGGCAGAAGCTCAGGCTGAAGGGCAATAGCCTGGGAAATACAGGTTGCACTGGGAAGATGGTCTCTTCTACAGTGAACCGACCGAGTCTGCACCTGGAGACTACAAACGACTTGTAGTACCCCAAGAGAACAGACCACAGTTCTTGCAGTTAGCCCACGAGATTCCTTTGGCTGGTCACTTGAGTTTCAAGAAGACTAAGGAAAGGGTCTCTCTCTCTACTTTTATTGGCCAAATATGGGGGCCGAAGTAGAAAAACACTGCAGGAGCTGCCACACCTGGTAAGGTTGGCTCTAAGAATGTGGCACCGTTAGTGCCTCTCCCAGTTGTGGGAGTCCCATTTGAGAGAGTAGCGATTGACATTGTTGGTCCCCTTGATCCTCCAACCTCCTCAGGCAACAGGTTTATACTTGTTGTAGTAGACCATGCTACTAGGTATCCTGAGGCCATTCCTATGAGGACTGTTACAGCTCCGGCTGTGGCTAAGGCCCTCCTTGGTATTTTTACCAGGGTCGGGTTTCCTAAGGAAGTAATCTCTGACAGGGGTCAAACTTTATGTCCCACTACATGAAAGCCATGTGGAAAACCTGTGGAGTTACTTACAAGTAATCAACAGTTTACCACCCACAAACCAATGGGTTGGTAGAACGGTTCAACCGAACCATGAAGAGCATGATAGGTGCTTTAGAGTAACCCCTTAAGTATAAGTGGGACCTTCTACTGCCATGCCTTCTCTTTGCTTATAGAGAGGTCCCTCAGGAGGGAGTAGGTTATTCTCCCTTTGAGCTTCTCTATGGTCATCCCGTCAGAGGTCCATTGGCCCTGATTAAGGAGGGGTTGGAGAGTGCTCCTTCCCCCAAGCCAGTCAGAGTGACTGACTACGTGATAGGTCTCCGGAGGAGAATGTCACACATGATGACGGAAGCATGCGATAACTTGAAGGCTGGACAAGCATTGGTCAAGCACTGGCATGATCAAAAGGCTAACATGGTTGAGTTTGCTCAAGACCAGCTCATTCTCGTTATGATCCCAACAAGGCAGAGGGCCTTGCAAGACAAATGGATGGGACCCTTCAGAGTTGTGGGTAAACTCGGAGAGGTCAACTATCTGGTGGACTTGGGCAATCCCAAAGAAGGCTCCGACAGTCTTCCACACCAACCGACTCAAAGCGTATGTCTCGAGACCGGATGTAGGAGCGTTGCTTCTAGCATCATCAGAGGAAGAAGAAGAGAGTGAAGCTCTTCCAGATCTCCTCAGAGGCTTACCTTTAGACGAAAAAATTGAAGGAGTAAATCTCTCTTCAAATCTGACACCTGAGCAACAAGAAGAGTGCAAATCTATGTTGAATCAGTTTGCCTCTCTGTTCTCGCTTTCACCAGGCTTGACCCCTTGGGGCCAGCATGACATACTCACTGGTGACTGTCTGCCAGTCAAAAGCAGAGGATACCGAATGTCAGAAAACGTATGAACCCACATCAAGGGTAAGGTCAGCAAGATGCTTGATCTCAGGGTAATAGAGCCCTCTACTAGTCCATGGTCTAGCCCAGTTGTGTTAGTACCAAAGGCCGGATCTAAAGAACTTAGATTATGTGTGGATTATAGAGCTCTTAATGCAGTCACCAAGACAGATGCCCACCCTTTTCCAAGAACAGATGAGTTGGTGGATAAACTCGGCGCAGCCAAGTTCCTCAGCACATTTGACTTGACGTCAGGCTATTGGCAAATAGCCCTGACAGACCATGCCAAGGAGAAAACTGCATTTTCTACACCCGTTGGCATATACCAGTTTAAGGTAATGCCTTTCGGATTGAAAAATGCATCTGCTACATTTCAATGGATGGTAAACCAGGTTCTGAATGGGATGGAGGACTTCTGCATGGCATACTTGGATGACATAGCAGTGTTCAGCAATTCCTGGGAAGAACATGTAACCCACCTGAGAGATGTTTTGCAGGCTCTTGGACGAGCCAATCTGACCATAAACGCGAGTAAATGCCAAATTGGACAGAGTAAGGTAGTCTATCTTGGACATGAGGTAGGAGGTGGAGAATGTCATCTCCACTGAATGTCATCTCCTCGCCCAAATTTCCTAAAAAGGTTAGATGGAAAAAGGAGTGCAATCAGGCTTTTGAAAACCTGAAAAAGGCTCTTTGCCAAGCCCCAGTACTCAGAGCTCCTGATTACCGCCAAACTTTCATTGTGCAGACAGATGCTTCAAATGTAGGGATAGGTGCCGTACTCAGTCAACTGGATGGGAAAGGTAGGGAGCACCCCGTTTGCTTCATCAGCCGCAAGCTGAAGGATCCTGAAACAAGGTGGGCAACAATCAAAAGAGAGTGCTTTTCTATCGTGTGGGCTCTGAAGAAGTTTAGGCCATACTTGTATGGTTCTACTTTTGTCATTCAGACTGACCACCAACCCTTGAGATGGTTAATGCAAATGAAAGGGGAAAACCCAAAACTACTGAGATGGTCGATCTGCCTGCAAGGGTTTGATTTCACCATTGAGCACAGGTCAGGGTGTCACCACCAAAATGCTGATGATCTCTCTAGGATGTATGCCATCGACTAGAGGTATGAGATTCATCCAGGAGTGGATGAAATCTTCCTGTCATTTAGTCTGGGGGGGGGGGGGGGCGAGTGTTAGGGAGAATTCTCTGTTTAGGCTGAATTTTCTAACCTAGTGAGTCCCCCAGCAGCTTTGCTGGATTGCTGGAGTTTGTTTTTTCCATCCTGCCAAGAGTGAGTCTCTTTTTCTCCCACTCTTGGACATGAATGTGTGTAATTCCTTTGAATGTCAATGTGTTCTATGGGTTATGGGGTCTTTTACTCCATAGGGTCTCATATGTTTTTCTATGTGTGTTACACTGCACCCTCCGTGCTGTAACACTGGGGGGTCCTAGAGGATCCCCACCGTAGACTCCATACCCGGGGACTGACTACTGTCTCTCCGGGCATGTAAAGTCACTATTGGCTTTACTAGACCTAAATTTACTAACAGAACTAGTACAAACCATCCTATTGTGGACGTACTAGTAGGGGTAATTCGATTACTCCTGGGTCTGTTATTCGAGGGGGCACTGTCCCGTCCCCCTTCGTCGAGTTTTGGCTGGTGGCAGTGGAAACTACTCGTTATATTCGACCCGAATATAACTCTATGGGATTCTTCCCATTGTTGGAGGTTAATACTTTTTCTCGTTAATCTCTAACATACCACCGGTTTATTTATCTTAAATAAATCTATCGGTTGGTATTTTCTGCCAGAATTCGTTTTTTAAAATGGCGTCTGTGTTCATCTCTGTGACTCCTAAACCAAAGGTTGAGCCCTTTGTTCCACTTTTGGCGGGCTTCTGCACAGAGGCCCTCCAAAGTGGTGCCATTCTGTCTGGGTACCACAGGGGGTGTGGGAGGGGGTTTAGGCACCCTGGACTGAGTTGCCTTGCCAACTCAAGTCGCACTCCGGTGTGATTGGCCCAAGTGGTGAGCCACCCCGCTCACCACTTAGCGTGTTTTGATTGACAGCTAGGCTGAATGAATGGGGGTTTTCTGCATAAAAGCAGGGCTTTTGGGACTGGATCTTCAGAAGTCGCCACAGGACCTAAGAATCCGACGAGGTTAACGCTGAGCCAACCTGCAACAACGACACCTCCGGTGGAGCCCTGCTGAACCGACTCACCACTTCCCGACGACAGAGGAGATCTCCCCGCCGGAGAGTCTTCTTCCCCTGACTGGTGGGAACAACCAGTCCCCTTTGCTTTTTCTTCATTCCAGGACGTAGTGGTCGAATTGCCCATGCAGAGCACCCCGGCAACCGGATCGCCACTACCCACTGTACCGCGACCAAAAGGTGGTGCCTTGTGACGGAGCACTCCGCGGCTGGTCTCTTCCCTGGTGGTGCAACGATCTTCAACTTTCCTTCGACGACGAGATCATCTCTTCTCTTGGCAAAGCCCCGACTTGCATCCACCACCAGGAACAACTGCCCCCGCTGGAGCTGTCTCTCCACATACAAGGTACCGTGTCCGCCTGGCTTCCCTTGTGTCGGTTAGAGTGAGGTGTCTTAATCCTCTCCTCTCCATTGGGCCGCCTCTAAGCCTTCTTAACTTTCTGTTCTGAACTGGTCCAATCTTTCTATAACAATTTGCGACAAAGACTCGAAGTGCTTTTCCACTGTGATACTTTTTGGGACATATCGCCTTGCCTCTCTCCGAGTGGGCCTGGCCTCTGAACTTTGCGATCTACAGTAGACCCTGCCTTACTTGCCTTGCATTTGTTCGTAAAAGTGTTGGTACCGAGTTGATTTCATACCCTGCCTTTTCTCTCCCGTCCTAACGAATATTAGAGTGCCATCTAGGTTAAAGCATTCACCTCTGTCTGCAAATAAGTGGTGCCGTGGAACCTAGACTTGTCGAACAATTGTTAGGGGGATTGATTTACTTATAGTAATTGTGATTGAAGTTGTTTGCCGTATTAGTGCCAGTGTGTTTTCCATAGATGTGTTTTTATAAATAAATAACTATATATCTTTACAACGAAGCTCTGTTCCGTGTTTGCTTGTTCTACTGTGTAAATTGCCCTATATTGTATACTCCACATACTGTCTAACTCTTCGTGAGGGAAGTCTGACTGCTCAGCCACAGCTACCAAGTGAATCTGTGTGGTACAGACTGCTACCAAGTGGGTTTACTGCCAAACACCTGTAGTCCTAAATCTTTTGCAGTGGAGGAACTGCACAGGTTTCCACCTAACAGGTGTCACTCCCCGCCAGGAATTTCTGTTTGGTCTTATTGGAGATAGATGTAGAATGACTTGGTCCATCATCTGTTCCTTTAGGAATTCAACTATGTTTATATCTTCAGTTGATATCGTATGAAGTTGCGAAACTTGATTGCAGAGCTCCATCACGTAGTTCCTATTTAGTACCACCCTTTTGGGTCCATTTGCTGCGGTTTCTAGTTTCAGATAGCACTCTTTAAATAGAATGGATTTCTTTGGAGGTGGTATAGGCAACACTTCACTTTTCTTAGCTTCGATATGCTTATTATCTTTTGTGTTGTTCTTTGGTTTTGGACTGGGGCTATGCTGTCTCTTTCGTTCTTTCATCCCTTTGTTGTCCTGTTTTTTTCTTTTTTGTTCCAGGGTTCTGAATTTGACAGGTTCCTTTTTTGTGTCAAGTTCTCTTATCAATGGCTCCGATCTTCTTCCTGGATTCCCGATGTTTTTTGGGACAGTCTCTCGTTGAGGCTTCAATTTCTTATGATCCTTAGAATTTGAGATTGTATCTGTGGTATCCCAGTTGTCTATGGTTTGCCATTCTGATAGACTGATACTTTCCCAATCTTCTTTGTCACTGTTATTATCCATTAGCTCAATTAAATCAATCAGATTTGCTAGCTGTTCCTGATCATCCCATTTCTCTTCTGTTATCGCATTTTTGGGATCTTTTATCTAGCTCACCTCAATATAGTCTAGCTCACTCATCATCAGTTTTCTTCTAGGCTTCTTTGCGCACTGAATATTTTCTCTTCTCGGTGGCGTTCTTAAATTCCTCAGAAATGCCCTTGATCCATTGACTTTGCTTTTGAGGGCTTCATTTTTAGATTTTTTCCCCTTTTCGTTCGGTTTTCTTATTGCCTCTTTTTCCTTTGGCTGGACATGATCTTTAGGCATGGCCCCTGCAAAGATCGCAAAGGAAGATCGTTCCGGTTGGGTTAAAGTCGACTGGTTATTTGCGCTCCCTTTTTCCCAGAGGGGATCAGAATCACATTGTCCAATTGTGATTCCTTTTGTTTGGAGAGGGCATTTGCGCCCTGTTTCAATTTCATCGGACCTTTCCCTTCTTTGAGTTTTGTTTCTGACAGCTCTCCATCGTTCCTCTGTTTATGGACACTTCTCATCCATTTGCAGTCCTCTAAGACTGCTTCCATCAGCAGGGATTTGTCGGTTGCATTTCTTCTTGCTAGATCGCTGAGGCGACTCTGCCAAAGTTGGGTTAGCCCTGCTTCCTTGTTTATTCGTATACTTATACTCTGCAGAGAGGACTCCATTAGGACGTGTGTCTCATTTATTTGGATATTGCTATTAGTCACCTCTTGTACAGAGTCTTTAATTGCCTCATATAATTTTAAGAAGGGGGCCAATGTAATATTTAACGAAGCCATGATCACTTTTTTGATATGCTCCATATCCTTTTCTCTTCCAAGTTTACAGGCTTCAGTTATTGTCCGTAGTTTTTGATCTTTTCCTGATTCTCTTGAGCGCATATAGGCGTCTTCCGAGGTTAAAGAGCTGTTCATAGGACTTGCTGTCTGTTCCTCACCAGCTGCTCCTTTTGGAGTTAAATCTTTCACGGTTTCGCTTGGTAAGAGTATGTTTCTCTCCCCGGAGATTAGTGTTTGGGTCTCTTTCATTGCTGTTTTATTTTCTTGCCACTTAATCGATGATGTAATCGAATCCTCCGGCAGAAAGGATCTCCCTGCTGCTTGTTCTTTGTCCAAAGCTGCCATTTTCTCATTTATCAGGCAGAAACTCTTTCTTTTCTCTCTCTCTATTTTTCCCGTCAGTATAGTTAAGTCTTGCATAATTTTATTTGCAAGACTTGAATTACTCAGATTCGCAAGTATTGGGTCTGAGATTTCCTTGGTAATACTTTTTCCTAAAGAAGTCGTCCTCTCCAATTGGGTCCTGGCATAGCCTCCGTCATACCCAAGGGTATGACCTGTTTTTATTTATTTCATTAGGAGGCTTTGCAGTTGTTAGAGCTTCCTCAATTCGAGTACAATCTTGATTTCTTTTTCCCAAGAGACCGTAGCTTGCATAATCTTCCCTATAAGGTTGAAAGATATCAAGTGGTCCTCGGGCTGTCTCTCTAAGGGCAGTATGTTGTGTCTTTTTTCTCCGGATGGTGGACTCCTGTAGGGCATCTTCCATTTGCCCCAAATCTAGCGCGTCCCATTGACCTCCATGTTCCCATGATACATCTAATGTTTGATGTTCGGTTGTAGGACTTTCCGTAATGCAGCTGAGTTCTTGTATAGCTAGCTTTAGCATTTCTTTTGATCTCGAATCTGTTGTCACCTCAGGTGGGTGTTCGTGTAGGGCGGCCCAATCCCCATCTTGGGAGGGTATGGTCGATTTTGAATTTCCAGTTAAGTCACCATCATTCTTATTAGGGGGGTGCTGCTCTTCGCTAGGGCTAGCCATGGTTGAATCCGGGCTATGCAGATTCTCCCAAGCCCCAGATTCTGATCTTGTCTCCATGACCTCACCTTCAGTGACTGTTCTCTGATTATTTAGAGTTTTTCCAAGTATGTTTGCTGACAATAAACTCGGCTTCATTGGTCGACCTTCAGACTCTTTCACTGGGATAGGATCATCTCTTATTACAATTACATTTGATTCACTGACTATTTGTTCAGCTACTTCATCCTGGCAAGTGTCTTCTACGGCCGACTCAGGTATTATAGGTACTGAGGGTGATTGTTTTGAGATTTTTATTACCATAGGGATGGTACAAGCCATGGGTAGCTCAGGCGAGTTAGGGGCCAACCGCAAATTGCCAACCTTTCCCGCCAATGGCAGTTGATTTGTCATTTCTGTGTCCATCTGGCTAGCTCCCACTGATAAACTCTTTCGCTTTTTTGTACAAAAGGGTAAATGGCTCTGTTTTAACGTTGCTGTTTTCAGTATAGGCTCCGGGCTCCCATTTACATCTGGGAGGGATATGAATCTTTGCCTTACCTGCAAACGGGTTTTCAAGCCCGTTTCTTGTAGATCCATGATGGCAGGAACTGACTTCATTTTAACAGGGGGCTCCTCGTTGTACTTTGTATCAAACGTTATTGGCAGCCAACTGGGTAAGGTTCCCCGCAAGCTCACAGCAAACAGCCGAACAGCTTAACAGCTGATTCACTCCACCAAAACGATGCCCTTTGCGCGCCGGGCTTAGCGCCGCAAGGGTGCCTGGCTGCAGAATTTGTATCACTTCCTGTAGGCGTCACTGGGGGCGGGCAGGGGGCGGAGCCAACTAGCGCTACGGCGCTCTCTCCTGTTCCGCGTCCTCCAAGCTGCCAGCCGTGTTTCCCACAGCACCTCCAAAGTCCTCCAGATGCTAGCAGAGGGCAGGTGAGGGGGGGTCGCATCCACAGTTTAACAGCTGATTCACTCTACCAAAACGATGCCATTTGCGCGCCGGGCTTAATAGTTATCCCTTTTTGTCTGTTTCTCATGGAACATATTTTCGTTCCCTTTTCATTAGGATTTGGATGGTGGCAGTGGTATCTACCATATTTTTTCTACCGCGGTTATTTTAAATAGCCTTGGTATTGTTTTAGGCTATCTTAGTAACCGCGAACTTAAACCGCTGGACCATATTTACTTTTATTTGGTTTCGGCTGGGTTTATTCGCCATTACTTTTTGTAAAAGTCTTTCTCATATTTTACTCTGCGCGTCAAACCAGGTTTGGTTCCTTTGTTCGCCGTCCTTTGGGGGGCTTCTGCACAGAAGCCCTCCTTAGGTGCCTGAATGTCTGAGGGGGAGAGGATGTGAGGCAGGGGTTTGAGACTCCCTGCACAGGGTCTCTCTGGAGACCCATGTCGTACTCTGTGTGATTGGCTGTGGTGACTGTCCCGCCGGGACAGCCATCCTGCTGTGTGATTGACAGCCAGGCTGTGTGAATGGGGGAAAACTGCATAAAAAGCAGGTCTCTGGGACTGAGAAGGCAGAGTCGCCACTGGATCAAGAGAACCAAAGAGAAGCTGACAGAAGAGGACCTCTACCACGACTGAACCTCCCGGTGAAGCCCTGCTGCGGGTCCGAATCTTCAAACTTCGATGACAGGGAAGAGCTGCAAGGAATCTTCCCCCTTTTGCTGGTGGGAACAACCAGTTCGCCAAACTGCAAGGCAGGCCTCCCTCCTCTCGTCGAATTTGCTGTGCACAGCTACAGCGAACCGGATAGCCAGGAGAATGGGATGCTGCTTGGGTTTTAAGGAGCGCACCTTTTATTTGTTGCTTTGCTCTGCTGCTGGTTTCTTCCCTTGGCTGTGCAGGACCCTCCAGTCTTCCTACTTCGTGTCAGTCCAACAGTCGCTTCAGGAACCGTGAGCCTGCAGGACCTGCCATGAACGTTGGCCTCAGCTACATCCTTTTTCTCAATTTAAGGTACTGTTCAAATCCGGTCGTTTGTTTCGTCCGACCACGGTAAAAGTGTTTGAAATCTTTTATCATTCCGAGAGCTTGTTCTTCTCTATTTTTTAAAGTAACTTTTCGTCCGACCAACTTCGTTCTGAACTCTTGGCAAAGACTTAACCGTGAACTACTCTGAACTGTGGGATCCTCTGCAAAGACTTTGGTCCATTGACTTTGGCCCAGGCGTCTTGATTTGTTTTCCTCACTGTAGTTACTTTTTCGAGATTGCATTGCCTACTTACTTGTTGGTGCTGCTCAACTTCTGTCTAACTTTGTCTTTCCCTCCCTTTTAAATTACTGGAGTGCCATTTTGCTCACACTTCATTTTGAGCTTCACTTGTCCAGAATCTATTGGATGTAGTGTGGTGTATTAAGATTGTGATTTTGTCAACTGCTTGATAATAGAGAAATGTTTTATAACTTAAGTGTAAATAAATGTATATGCTTTTACTCAGAAACCTTGAGTCAGTGTTTGTTTGAACCATAGTAATTGCTGTCCTTTGTGTAAATATTGGTACTGCTCACTTTACTCTTGAGATAGGTCTGGCTGCTCAGTCATCGCTACCACTTTACTGTGTAGTACAGGCTTGTAACAAAGGTGAATGTGTACTGTCACCTGTAGTTTTAATTGGGTGTGGTGTTCCCAAAGGGTACTGCATATGTTTCTGCCTAATAACAACAGAAATCAGAAAACACAGTTATGACCTAAACGTTCATGTCTCCATGTAATACATACTTATTAACATGCATTACTGAGACTGTTATCAATGTTGTTGACATGCAACCAGTCATGCCGGTTTTAGAAGTAGCAATATTTTGGAGATGAAATAGAAGACCAGCCCACATGAAATACTTGCCTAGTTTAGGTATCAGCATGAAAACCGGGGTCCTTTCTTGTCTTTTTGTAATCAGGCTAACTGTACAGGCGTGATCCCCATTCTGAGCATCACTGTTATAGCTTAAATAGAATTACGTAATGCCTCAGAATAGGACAACCGTGCTCAGTCACTGTTGTTAGATTTGTCATACCTGAAAATGTTATTTCCATGTATATCTTACTGTCAAATTGCCTTGAGGTCTCTGATTGCCTCAATGTACCTTATTCGTGCAGGAGTAGGGTTTATAGAAGCAAACTATAGCAGCAATCGCATAGTTTTTCTGTTTTATTTCAGGGACAATCCCTTTCAAATTCAAACCAGGAATCATATTGCACAATTGATATGCAAGAATATGTATTATGCAGTGGTAGAGAAAGTACCTGCTATGAAAATTACCTAAAGGGGTGAACGATATCTGTCTCCCATGAAATCACCACTGCTCTGACATGTATTTGATCAATATATATGGGCTATACAAGGAACATAAATTATAATAGAGTGCTCTTTTCTGATGAAAAAGAAGCCTTTCATATAAAGTGGAACCTGACGTAAAGGGAGATGGTTGACATCAGTGGCAACTTTGTGTTCACAAAACTTTCCACTACATTGTGATGCATATAGAAAATACTTTCCTCACTGTGGTTCCTCATGACATGATAAATGGTCAAATGGCCTTTTTCATTTTTGCAAAAGGAATAAAGACCTATTTAGAAAGACTGCTATGTGACCACTCAGAGTGGTCTTCCTAAATCGAACTGTCAGCCCCTGCATCGCACACAAGTGATCACAGGAGCTGACAGGCATGCCGAGACGGCGTGAACGACCTGGCGGAGTCCGAGGTACGTGCATATTTAGTGTTTGTGTGTGAGTGTGTGTGTGTGTCTGTTTGTGTGTGCGTGAGTGTGGGAAAAAGTGTGTGTATGCGGAGGTGGGTTATGATTATGATTGGTCATTTATAATGCACTTTATACCCAGAGGTTCTAAGCACGGACCCGAAGATCGCACCTGTGTTACTCCGCTTTATCTAGTTTCCAAGGCAAGCACGTTGCCCCTGAGCTATCCTCTCGAGACTGAGGGTGGCAGGGAGCAAAGGGTGATATTGGGGGGGGGGGTGGGGGTGTGAAACCCCCTTGAAAGCAGAAGAAAAAACACAGTGGTGATGTCCCTTTCCCGTTTTCTGAGGGTTGCATGGAATTGACGAAAAAAAAAAAGTCTTTTTGCTATGCAACCTTCAGAAAACAGGAAACTTACACAGAACCCATGGCATGCCAAATTTAAGGAACATTTACTTAGTTAGATTTGCTGTCCTGGCATTACCAGCCAGAATTATTGTCATGAATGTGAAATGCAGGGGTGCACCTTGAAACCTTAGATACACTGTACTCGACTAAATATGCGTTTCAACTCTGGAAGTCGGAGCGTTTTCTACAGCGTTTTCTACAGCTGCTGCATCACTCGTGGACTTGCCCTGCTCTCGGACGGAGGACGTCTTTCCATGTAACACCCGACCTGCCTGATTAAAAGAACAGCAACAAAGGACTGTTACGCCCTCGACCACGCCCCCCGCCAAGCCTGCTTTGCTTGGCCCTTATTAGTCCATGTCATAGCGCACCCGCGCGCGCACTCGGCAAGTACTATAAGTACTGTTTGCTGTGCCGATCCTCTGTGCGTTTCAACTCTGGAAGTCGGAGCGTTTTCTACAGCGTTTTCTACAGCTGCTGCATCACTCGTGGACTTGCCCTGCTCTCGGACGGAGGACGTCTTTCCATGTAACACCCGACCTGCCTGATTAAAAGAACAGCAACAAAGGTGACTGTGCGTGAAGCTCGTTGTGAAGCTCGTTGTGCACGTTGTGCACGTTGTGCACTTTTATCCAGCATTCACGTTGTGCACTTCTAATCAGCCCCCACGTTATGTACTGTGTGTTGGTGTGTCACTTCTAAACCACCGTGGCTGGCCCCTAATATAGCTCTCTGTTTTCTTCCCCTCTTTTTTCCCTAAAGGACTGTTACGCCCTCGACCACGCCCCCCGCCAAGCCTGCTTTGCTTGGCCCTTATTAGTCCATGTCATAGCGCACCCGCGCGCGCACTCGGCAAGTACTATAAGTACTGTTTGCTGTTCGCGGGTCGCGAGGTCCTGGTTAAAGCCTTTTATTGTGTGTCCAAGTGCATGATTCCCTACAATTTAACCACCAGCATGCCGCCCATATCGGAGACCAGGACAAAATTGATGGAAACTGGGCGTGCAAGTGCTACAAAAAAAATTCTTCTCCAACCACGACTCACAAGCCTATTACCATATGTGGGACGTGCTACAACTCAACGCTCACACTCAGTCTCTGATAATATGCATCTATGCCCAACCGAGGGGCTCATATCTGAGATAGAGGGTCAGTCTGGCCCCCAGCCTCCAATAATTCAACCTGTTCTCATGGGGCCTAACACCCGAGATCAACCCTCTAGCCCCAGTACTTCTGACCCCATGTTCATAACTGCTATTGATATGCCACCTCGAGAAACCAGCTCATGTAATGCCCCCACTGATAACACAATAATAGCAGCCTGTGTTGCAGGTGATTTACGAACAACTCCAGCTCTCTTTCCGGGGGACACTATGCCCCAACCTGTTCAATGCTCAGTTCTGGCCCAACACAAACTGAGACAAGCATACACCCATATGACTGTGATTGGGGAATTAGAGGAGGAGGATATTGATTTTATGAACCTCTCTAATCGAACTGAGGAGCGCTCTGAAGAAGTTCTTTATGTGTGTTCAAATACCGGTGATTTAATTCAGCTAGAACGAGATATTAATAACCATTTTGGTGCAAATGGTGAGAATCCATCACCTGTGTTGCCTCATGATAACACGGCAATGGTTGAATCGACGGGCTCGCCTGTTACACACCCGTCTCGTCCCCCTGATTCAACAGAGGAAGCTGACTCCTATACAGCACCCACTCCGAGACAACCACGCTTTGATCAGGGTCCCCGAGTCTCTGACTTCTTTCTTAACCCTAATCTTAGAGAGAGATACTCTTTTCCAGAGGCTCCGGCCCTAAACAATACGCTGTCAGCAATGAATACAGCCCTGTTAGCTATTGCAAAACTGTACGAAAGTTTGGATGCAAAAGTTTCTAAACAGACTTCCTGTCTTAAACAGTTACTCTCCCTGTACTCAAAAATTGCACCACAAACCAATCTATTAAGTCAGAAGCAAGAGCTCTTTAGCTCAAAAGTCACCTATGCAGGCCACACGCAGACGCATGATAATAATCTACCCTCACAAATAGAAGGGGCGCCAATCCAATCCAATTTGTCTACGATGTCGCCCACAGATTTATTTCCTACTATAATCGAAAATGTCAATTCCCTTGACAGTATCACTAAGACAACGGCAGGTTCTGTCATGATACCATCAACTGGCTGTACAAATGCTCCCACGCCCGTGCTTGCCTCTATACCAGAGCCAAATGTCTATGCAGACATTCATGCACCTGCCGTAAGTTCAAAGACAAACCAATCCACCTGTCCACTACTACAAAAGAATATGTTTGAGGTTTTTGGCATAACTGCTGCCAAACCCACTACATTACGGTCCATCAAAAGAAGGAAAGTTCAATTTGTCAAGCCCAAGACTCCTGCCATAAAATCAACAGTGAGTAAGAAACGAAAAAATCAGGAGGATTTACCAATTGATCAGTCGACCGTTTCTATTTCTGATCATGGCTTCTCGAACCCGGATGCGGCTCTTATAGCTGTGCCGGTTGTTCCGCATAAGCCATTGGACGATCTGGTGCAGATGGTCGAATGTAATAGCAAACAGCAAGACCCTCAGTTAAAAAGTCCTGATAGAATTCTCCCAACTTCCTCAATTGCTGCTGTCACAGCCCCAGTGGAGTCTGTGTCCCAATCGCCTGATCTCCAGAATGCTCCTATGTCGAAGGAGATTCAGTTGCAAGTACAGAAATCCATTGACTTATATTTGAAATCCCTGCCAAAAAAAAAGTCCTCCCAGTTTTTAACTCGGGAGTCCTGCGACGCCGTCCCCTTTATATCTGCGGATGATCAGACCAAGATCCACCCCTTACAATCTGACATCAGACGGGCTCCACAGTCCAATGGCCAATCGGAACAGAGCCTAGATGCCCATAATGCCCTGCCAAGAGAAGAGAGTGTCCCGACAAACACGGAGGATCAAATCAGAGCCTCAGTGGAGGCATACTTGAAGCGTAATGCCAGTCTTAACCCTCAGATAAACGTTTTACCTCAGCCTCAAGCCTTTATTCCCACTCCTGTCCCTATTTTCAATCAAACCTCAGTTTCTCGACAGGAGCTACGAGATGAGATCAAAGCCTCTATTGAAGCTTATATTCATCAATCAAATGAGATGAATTCATCTGAACTAGCAGAAAAAGGGTTTCCTTCGCTTAAACCCCTCATACAGGGACCAAAGGCGATTGTTGCCATCGACCAAGACAGAAGAGCCCGTTCTCCAGCCAGACCATCTATGCTGTCAAGAGATCGACCGGTGCAGACCAAACCGAAACAAGACCTAACTCATCATCGTTTTATAATAAAATGTCGAGATGCCCCATTTAAACCCTATGATCTGAATCGGTCGAGTATTCTTAACATCTGTGCAGAAATTCCAGCCCTCTCAGCTATCCTATCACTGGATATTGAACAGATCGAGTTTATAAATCATGCGGACCTGTCTGTTGCCCGCCTGTACATTCGATCTCTATTGGTAGCTGAGACCTTGTGGCAGGCCAGAATGGCATTATTTGACCTGGGGTTCATATTATCTCAAGAAACAATGCCTGGTCCTACAACATTACAGGGCCACATGTCACGTATATTCACATCATCCTCTAATGGCTCTTCACAACAAGATGTGATGAATCGAACAAGAAAAGCATAACTATGCCATGAAATGAAGCTTCTAACTTTAATCTCGTGGAATACACGAGGTCATAGCCATTTGAATTCTATACCAAGCAAGGATTTATGTGACAGTGATATTGTTGCCCTTCAGGAGACATGGCTTGTCCGGTCCCCGATTTGGGACTCGCATGCTATCCATTTCACCCCCGCAGAAAAAGGCGCCCACGGCAGACCGAAAGGAGGGCTCATATTAGCAGTAAAAAAAACCTGTGGACTAGAGGCAACCATGTGCAAGGTTCCCTCCGGCTCATTCCAGGTAGTAAAGCTATCTAATACTCGCCACAGAATAGCAATTGTTAATATCTATTGGTGTAGTAACACATTAACCTCTGAAGAATTTTTCCAGCAACTTATAGAAATTTTAGATGGACTGGCAACCGGAAATGCCTTAACACATATTCTTATATTGGGCGATCTCAATTTACATCTTATCTCAAAAGGGCTTGTGCCCTTATCGGAAGATGAAATTAAATGGTCATCTATTATGGCCGAACGCAACTTCTTGAGGTTAAATGGAAATGTGAGGGGTGACTGCCCCGCCCAGCCAACCTGGCAAAGAGGTGCCCAATATGCTATAATTGATTACATCTATATTAATGCTAAAAATTTTAACTCAGTTCAAAAGTTTGAAGTTCTTAACACACATTTAAGTGATCATCATAAACTTAAACTGTCATTGCAGATTGGCCATGCCCAAACAACACAATGGGCCTCATTACGACCCAGGCGGTAAGTTACCGCCTGGGCCGTGACTTTACCACCATGGCGTAAACTACGTTTACGCCATGGTGGTTGGCGGACTTACCGCCCCATTCCGACCTTGGCGGGGCGGTAAGTCCCCAATCCCCATTTACCCTTCCCCATTCCCATTTTTGCCCCATAGGGTATAATGGGAGTGGGGAAGGCGTTAATTACGCCACCGTAAATTACGGTGGCGTAATTAACTCCATGGTCCCTTAGCGCCATGGATTTTAACACCTGCTAAAAGCAGGTTTTAAAAGCGCCATGGCGCTAAGGGACCTCGTACTCAGGCGGTAAGGGTCGGCGCTGTTAACGCTGCCGTTAACCCCTTACCGCCTGGGTCGTAATGAGGCCCAATGGCTTAACACATATGCAAGTGGGGCTGTCGTGAATAATGGGAGAAATAGATTGTCTTGGGACAAAGATAAACTGAGAACTCTTAATTGCCACCTTGAGACCATGTACCGGAGTAATCTTGTAGTTAAAGATTACACAGCTGCCATGCAGATATTTACTCGAATTATTCCAAGCCATGGGCAGTATGAACAGCGGCACACTCATGCCCATGATTTGGAAATACGTTGTCGTAAATCTGATCTAAGACGAGAAATCCGACATTTGCGGCACTCACAAAAAATAAATATGGCTGCAGAAATAAGAACAGCCAAACGAAAGTATAAAAAATGGCTCCAAGTCAAAAGAGCCAAGTTGTACGAACTGGAGGGGAAAACAATGCTCAAACAATTAGTTACAAAATCTACAGCCGGCATCTGGGCCCTACTCAATCGTACATCTGACATTTCCCTACATACAGCCCAAATAAACTCAATCTCATCCGAGACATGGCAGTCGTACTTTCAGAAACTGTACCTTTCTCCCTTTCCTGACATCCAACTAAATCTCTGTTTGTCAGTGGCAACAAAAGAACTCACCTTTGATATTGACGACATCAAATAATGCATCTTGAAATTGAGCTCGTCTCGGGCAGTAGGCCCAGATGGGCTGCATAACACTATGTTAAAAAAGCACATTGACGAATGGGCAGGTATCCTTCATCGTATTTTCAATCATGTGTCGAATTCTGGTGTCATTCCTGAAACCTGGAAAAAATCTATTATTCTCCCAATTTACAAAAAGGGTAATCATGAGAATCCTAAATCATATAGGCCAATTGCGTTACTAGATTGTCCTGGCAAATTATTTGCCAGATTACTCCTGAAACAATTTACCATATGGCTAGAGAATAGCAATTTACGAGATCCATTCCAAACGGGGTTTCTGCAAGGGATAGGCACTGGCATAAACATCATCACTTTATCAAGTCTTATCCAACGAGCCTACCAAAGAAAACAGCCTCTGTACCTTGCCTTTATCGACTTTCAAATGGCATTGGATGCAGTGCCTAGAGAGCTCTTGTACAAAAAATTGTTTGATGCTAACTGTCCATGGCACATTCTGAAATGGATAATCCAACTATACACCAACACCACAATTCAAGTGAAACTCCCAATGATGGCCTCTTAACACCACCAATTGTCACAGCTAGAGGCCTGAAGCAGGGCTGTTTACTAGCTTCAGCCCTGTTTAATTTCTTTGTCTCCGACATTCACCAAAATTTCAACAAAGTAATATCTGATTCTCCTAGACTCATGGGAGTTCAGATTCAATGGCTACTCTATGCTGATGATATGGTCCTAATGTCACATACCCCCAAAGGCTTACGTCAACTACTAGGTTCCCTTGACATCTATACAAAAGCAAATGGCATAACAATTAACATTGCTAAGACAAATGTCATCCAATTTGGCACTAAGAGGCAAAGCATATCTCAGCTATATTGGCCCCTTCAAAAAAGTAAGATCACTGTTACTAATGACTATGTGTATTTAGGTATGGTCATTTCCAATCTGTGTGCCCCTGATCAGTATAACAAAAAAGGGCTTCATAAACTGCAAATGTGCATCTCACAAGCCAAAGTCATTAAGGCGAGATACTGCAACTTCTCTCTTTTACCGATCCTCACGTACTTTAAACAAAAAGTGGTTCCAGTCATTTTATATGGCGCCGAGACCCGCTGCATTATGACATACACTTACTGGGCCATCAGGGAGGGCCGGTTTTGGAGACAAATTTTACAGTTACCAACCTCACAACCATTGCCACTTGTGAGATATGAGTTGGGGTTAATCTCACTATATGCAATCTATAAGTGGAATTTATGTGCCTTATACCGCAAATGCCTCTTAAATCAAGCCACAACAGGGATTACCAATATCATATCCATCTACCTACTAAGATCTATGGACACCTTTCCGAAAGCATGGCGGCAAAAAATCCAATCTATTCTAGAAAAAGCACAGATAGATCCAGCCCTATTACTAGAGAATCCAGACAAAGCGAAATTAAAAATCTGGGAGGCCGACTGGATTCACACACGTCTAGCCTGTACTAATTATAAAAACTTTGAGGTTTTTCCATTTGAACTTAAATGTTATAATACAGTGGCTGACTACCTGGTGAGGTCCCCTAACTCAAGTCACCGTAATGGTTTCTTGAGATTTAGGCTAAATTTTTTGGTTGACCAACGAAGTGTTGAATCGCAGGGACAATGTCAACGTCAACTTGCCCTGCTGATTTTGTGAACAACACCCAGAAACGCTTCAGCATCTATGCACTGAATGTGATAGACTAGTATCAACTCGCTGTACTCATTTTAAACCCCTATTTTTGGCCCAAGAGATCTTGACCCCAAAACACTTATGGGTCCTATTACTCCACACCAACAGAAAGAACGTCAGATATGCTGTGGTAAATTACCTGTATCAGCTCAAAATACCAATGTATGCAAAGCCAAAAGTTAATGGCAATGTTTAAGCACATTGTATAATATTCCTGATCTCTTTTTTTATTTTTTTCTATATATATACTGTATTTATGTAAATTGTTGTGAATTTGTATATACATGATGTATCACTTGCTCTTAAAGTTAAAAGGTCTCGATTGATCGCGACCAAATCAACTATTAATACAAAAATTAAAAAAAATTAAAAAAAGACTAAATATTGCACCTGTGTTGCCTTCTTGCCACTATTAGGACACATGAGTACGGTGAGTCAAAGACTCCCAGCCAGTGTGCAGCATATTTTCAAGTAAATAAGGTCTCTGAATCACCATCAAGTAGGTGGGAGCTCAGAAGGCTCCCTTCAGCCTGGTGGTGCCGACGCACAAGAGTATTATTCTCAACGTGTGATAACTCACCTTCAGTCCATTGGCAGGTCACATTGAAACACAGCTACATGTTGCTTGACTGACAGCGGAGACATCCAAACTAAAATACCTGATTAATGAAAGAACAACCAACTGTAGTGCAGTTCTGGGAGAGGTGACCCAGCCCCACACATCCCATTGGAAGCTACACTCTTGGTGAACTTGGTCAGAACAGACAGAATGCATGAATTAAGATATTCCAAGAGCATCTTCATCAGTCACATTTGAATGCATAGCAATGATTAACATTGGACCATTGCAACTTCTAAAAGTTGTTTTCCATTTCTTCTTGCTATTTTTCATTTATCACACAGGATACCTGGAAGCCTTAGCACCATGGCTGCCTCCAAACCTGTGTCTGGGTCCGGGTTCACTGAATGGGGACTTACCGGGTCATTCCAACTTTGGAGGACCCGGTAAGTCCCCATTCAGAAAACCATTCCCCATTCCCATTGAGCCCTACGGGGGCCCGTTGTTAGCTCCATGGTCCCTTAACGGGTCCTGCGAAGGCCAGCTGGTAAAACCAGCCGGTCCTGGTGGGACCCGCTAAGGGACTTCGTAATAGGGCGATAGGGGATTAGGGGGTTAACAGCACCGGCTTCCTTACCAGTGCCATGAAGCCCCTACCGCCAGGGTCGGAATGACCCCCCATGACTAGTGGCCCATTGATGTGTTAAAAGATATTTGGCTATGCACACTAGCCATAGCTGAAGGCCATGCTTAGTGTCGGTTACTGTTGTAATGTAATTAGTCATGTCATAAGTGATGTAATCTGTGATGTCATCATTGTTGTCATAGGCTGACCAACAGGGGGCACAAAGTTAAGGTGGCTTTAGCTGAATTTCAGGGGTTTTGTTGCGTTAAGGTTTCAATTTAACGTCCCTGCAACTAATATTTTCTCCTTGAATTTCAAGGGTTTTATTATTTCATAGATTTTTTTTCTGGAACAATAGCTATGGCTCTTAGCCATGGCCAATAGCCATAGCCTTTGGCCATGCCCACTATATATTTTAGAACACTACCAGACCACTAGCCATAGTAATTGTTAATTTTATACAAAGATATGTTCACCCCAATGACTTACCTTATTTCTTTCATGAATGTCTATGTTCAGTTAGTTATACATTCCCCCTCAAATAAATCTGTTTACAAAACACTTTGTTTGCATACTTATTTAACTTTTAAAAATGTTTACAGTTATATTTATTGTTGATAAATAGAAAGGCATTAAAGTGTTACAGTAACTTTGAACAAAGACTACACTGAATAGTCTTAAAATATAACTTTACAGGACTACCAACTACACATCATTTTTTGTAAACTGTTTTTTATAGCTGTGGCTACCAGAGAAACTAAGGAATAGGCTCCCTGGGCCCATAGACAACAATTGTAGTCATGGCTACTGCCATCAGGCCCGTGCATAGCTGCAAATAGGAATGCCACGTCACAATTGGTTACCTAGTTGCCATGGGTATGATCTCCAGCCTCTGCTGAGTTTAACCACGCCTCAAATATCACCAAATCATTGGTTTATGCGCTAGATGCAGCTATTTGGAAAAACAATAAAAAAAATTGTGATCCTACCAAGCCCTCAACAAGTGACCCCAACATCAATGACACTCCCCCTAATGTCCTCCTCGCCTACCCACCCCTATCTCATTCCCCCTATCACACTCATCATTTCTGTGACAGTTTCTTTCAAAATGTCAGATAGTCACAGCTATACCGCCAGAGAAACACATAACATATCAATGACCTATATATAACCACAGTAACACAGGGTACCAAATATAACCATAATTCCATGCACTGCAGAATGACAGGTTCTTCCACGGATATGCACGCCAGTCATTGCTGTGATTAGCTACTCCTCAAACAGTGCTATATGATTGGCTGGTGCAGTAGCCACGGTTATAGATCGGTGTTGAACAAAAATATATATACCTATTTACATATGTATATGCGTATTTATTCAGTACTCCTTCCAAATTACATTTTAAAATATATAGGGCCTCATTACGAGGTGGGCGGTAAGGGTTACCGGGCACCAGTAAGGAGACCGGTGCCGGTAAACCCGTACCACCCTATTCCGAGGTCCCTTAGCGGGTTATGTTATGGGTGCCTGGTTTTACCAGGCACCCTTAGCGGGAGCCGCTACGGGACTATGGAGCTAATAAGCAGGCCAGTTATTAGCCCTATCCCCATTCCCATTCCCATTGAGCCCTATGGGGGCTCGAATGGTAAAGGGGAATGGTTCTCGGAATGGGGACTTACTGGGTCCTCCAAGGTTGGAATGACCCGGTAAATCCCTATTTCGAGAACCCGGACTCGGAATGCAGTAAGGGGGTAGCCATGGTGCTAATAGCTCCATGGCTACCTCCTACCTCGTAATGAGGCCCATAGAGTTCAAGAGATGATGGCAGAAAAGCACAGTAGCATGAATACAATTTATGGCAATAGGATGTGAAGGGTTCAACAAGGTGGAGATAACCTGCATAGAAATTCAGAAGATGGAGGTATAATGTAAAGGCCATCATTACGACTTTGGCGGTAGTCATGCCGCTATTGGCGGCATGGCTGCCGCCAAAATCGGGTCCGGGTTCCCAGAATGGGGAATTACCGGGCCATTCCGAGTTTGGCGGGCCCGGTAATTCCTCCCTTCAGGAACCCAGGCCCGGACCTTCCCCATTCCCATTTCAGTCCCCACAGGGCTGAATGGGAATGGGAGAGGGAGCAAACAACGGGCCAATTACGAGCGGCCCGTTGATGGCTCCCTCTTCCCCTCGCGGGTCCCGCTCTGCACGTCTGGTTAAACCAGACGTGCAGAGCGGGTCTCACGAGGGGACCTCGTAATCAGGTGGTACGGGGTTGACGGCACCCCCCTTAACCGCTGACCGCCTGACTTATAATGAGGCCAATAGAGTGTACGCAGACTGTAAACAGGCTGAGTTGGTGGGGTTAGTCAGACATAGGTAAAGGGAGTGGATTTCATATTAGGTATGGACATGTGATGCATATGATGAGAAAGGTATCATTTCCACTCTTCTATGTGAGGCGCAGAGGCCAGAATAAGAACCTATTACCATATAAAAAGGAGTGTCATTGTGACATTGTGGGGCCTGATAAACCCCAACAACAGGAAGGGGTAATATCCATAGAAACAAAGAACAACTACCATTGCCCAAGCCAAAAGAAAAACAGACCTAGGCAATTATGAATGACTCAGAATTGCCCAAGCCAAAAGAAGGCAATTGAGAATGTTAGCAATGGTAAGAAATGTTGCCCTTATGAAAAGGAGGTTCAAAACCACATTGCCAAAGCCAAAGAATTGTGAATGTGAAACAGAATTCCTACCAGCAGTTGGTTGGTGCTAAGGGGGAGAAATAAGAAAAGCAGGCTGACTGCCCTTCTGTGAAAAGACTTTTAGAGGGAGATGAGCATAATCTGCAGATAGTTGTGACCACACAGGTGTAATAAATAGCACTAGCATGGTTCTTGTCTCCCTTGAAGAGGTTTAATTGCCTGATGTTGTGGAAAAAAGACATTGCTAACCTCTTTAAACATAACCTTTACCAGAGAGATATTTACAAGTAGTAGTTTATTCTGGCCTGGCAGGGGAGTATACCAGAACAGAGAATGTTGTAGTAGTCTGATCTGTTCTGACAAGAGAGTACACCAGACCAGAGAACTTTGTCTTATTCAGTCTGGCAGGACAGTATACCAGGTGGAATTCATTGAAGTACAGTGCTATGGTTAACAGTCATGAAGCAGAAGTTGAAGAACCACTAAAGTGTTAAAGTGGATTAAAACAGAATACAGACAAGAGTTATGTGAACTACTAGAAGAATGTAATACTGTCAAGCAAGTGGTTTTGTGAATTGGTGCAGAAATATCCTGGCAAATACCTTTTTTGTTGAAACTAATGAAGTAAGGAAATATTCTGAGTTGCTGAACAGAATGTGTTTCAAGAACTTTGTTGCAAGCAACAAGAGGAAACCTGTGTTGAACATTTATGAATAATTAGTTGAAAGCAAGTTGGAACTTTTGGTGTTATCCAGTTGGAACTTTGTGTTAACAAGGTGGAAACAAAAGAGAACTTTGTCAAAATACAGGATTTCCTTAACCGTTTTGAACTGTTGACCAAAATCTTACTTGAATATGGGGAAAGGGGATTCACCAAGATTAGAAGGAAAAGCAGTTGTCATGATGCAAATGTAACTGTTATCTTTGTTGCCTTTAAACTGCCATATATTACCTTGATAAGTTATGTATGATTAAGTGTGAGGGACATAATCCTTTTGTTAGAGTGGTTCCCCAAGTTTATTTTATGCAGGGAAATCCTTGTCAGGGTGGGGATAGTGAGGCGCTTATCCAAACATTTGAGTTAATAAAATGGCATCTTTTAAAAAACCTTCACAAAGTTGGCAGCCTCACATTTCTGACCCCAACAAGGTGCATGAAAGTTTAGGACAAATAGAAGCAAATACACGTTTAACCTCAGAACCTGCATATAAAAAGGGAAATACTGCATATAAATGTTTTTGATTTAAAAATGTATTTTCTAAGCAGCATGTTAGTAAAGTTAAAAAAATACATCAAGAAGTAACTGCCCCTTAATCTCAGCAGATGGAAAATAGCGGCAATATATGCCATCTGATTCCAGTGGTAAATATGGCTCACACACTCAACACTAAAAATAAACCTTTAAATATGTAAATATTTACTGGCACTTACTTTCACATCAGCCACACACTCAGCATGTGTACGGTAGGATTTCTGAGAAAAGTGCACAAAATGATGGCTTTGGTGCTGTCCAAAATTAAAATCACAAAAAGAGGACTACATAATAAGCAAAGTAATAAAATGGCAACACATTTTCACTGCTAACTATCACAGACAAGTACACAAGTACAACAATAATAACAACCAATTACAAAGACCGAACCACAGAAATCTTTTTTTACCCACCATCTTTGCTAATGGCGGCTATTCAACACAGCTATTACCATTGCCTTGTAGCCGCGGATACTCGTAAATGTTTTAATAACTCAAAAACAACCCTTGCTAACCCTTAAAAGTTCAAAGAAGACATGGGAAACCTAAGGACATAAAATACCGAACACAAGTAAAATTCTGTAGTCTAAAATCCACATAATATGATTATTGCACAGAAAATGTATGGCTCAATACACGCAACTATCGATATAGCCGCATGTAGAACAGCAGCCAATGAACTAACAAAACATGTTAATGTACCTACTTGTGACTGCCATAACGCCACATACAAGCGAGTATTGAAAACATCCCATGATGGTGTTTTATTAGTAACCGCGGCTATCCAGAAAAGCGGCAACAACAAGCATTATTTTCCACACTCCCAAACCCTCACCAAGTTCTCTGAACATCTCTATCAGCTCCCCAACTACCTTAATGCCTTCCCCACCTCCTCTGCCCTCTCCATTCTCCGAATAACATTTGTTGTTTGTGTGATGCAGTTTCACTCAAAATGTCAGGTAGCCACGGCTATAACCCATAGGCAAATAAAAGTCATGCCATTGACATGCCTTATCTGCAGTAAAACAGGGTACCTAATATAGCTATGAGTACATGCACTGCAAAGTGACAGGTGTTGCCATAGCCGCGGATATGCAATCCTGTCTTTGCTGTGATTAGCTGCTCTTTAAACTTCCCCGTATCATTGGCTGGTGTGGTAGCCGCGTTTGTGGATTCATGTTTTTTTAAAAAAAGATATATATTTACATATGGATATATGTATGTATTCAATTTTCTTTGCAAGTTAAATATTGAAATACATACGGGCCTCATTCCAAGTTTGCCGGTCCAGTAACAACGGTACTTGTAAGCTTGCCGGTACCGTTGTTAACGGACCAGCAAAATACGAGTTCTGCTCACGGGTGCCTTCCTGCCCGCCAGGTCTGACCTGGTGGGTTTACAGGCACCCGCGAACAGACCATGTCGGGTGCAGCATCCAAGCTCCCCATTCCATTGAGCCCTATGGAGCTCAAATGGGAATGGGGAACATTTGTTTCCAGCGCCCGGGAATTGAATGCCCATGGTAATTGCCCATTCCCGGGTGACGGGAAAATTCGTAGGTTCGGTGGCTGCCTGCCAGTTTTACCAGCAAGGCTACCGCCAAACTTGGAATGAGGCCCATAGGCTCATTACGAGTATGGTGGTGCAGGAAAAAATTGACACTAATAGAATTGCCACCGCATTTCCCGCACTGTCACTTGTATGGCACTTTCTGATGAAAATCAGCAAAATTGGCTAAATAACTGTGATGGTAATTCTGTCAATGGTAATTCCACCAAAAATGCCCCGTAGAGTCCAATGGACTCCTAAAAAATGGGGATTAACTCCACCAGCATCTCTTGTAATCTGGCTGTAATTCCTCAACTCAAGTGGTGGTAACGGTAAATTTGTTGGCCGATATACTGGCAGATTTACTCCCGGAATACCGCCCAACTCGTAATGAGGCCCTACTGTAATAGAGGGAGTACGCTGCAGTTGCAGTACCATAAATACATTCTTTGCCATTAGGATGAATAGGGTTCTACAGAGTGGAGATAACCTGCATAGAAATAAAGTAGATGTACATAGAATAGATGCAGTGTGCATAGACTTTAAACAAGCTGAGCGGGTGGAAGTACTCAGACTTAGGTAAAATGAGAGGATTTCATATTATGTATGGACACTTAATACACGTGATGAAAAAGGTATAATGTTCGGTCTACTGTTTTTAAAAAAAACGAAAAAAGACCATTACTGACTGGATAAGAGTTCCAAATGCCTACTGTGTCCACCCGACATCACCATACCTGTAAAGATAGCTTATAAAAAGATGTTTAAAACTGTTGCTGCAAATAAAGAACTACACACACCCCAGGTTATATGTAGTCCATAACTGCGGTTATCAGGAAAAGCCATTATGCGAACAACATGCCTCCCTTCTTCCTCCAAACTCTCCTCTGACGAACCCTCACCAAGTGAGAGCCCACTCAGTGCTATATCCCCACACACCATAGATGGCCTCCTCACATTCCCTGTCCTCTCAGATTCCCCCCATAACAAACACAGTTTTCATAATGCAGTTTGTTTTCATATGTCAGCTATTCGCTGCTAAAGCCGAGGCAACAGAAAACGTTGTGTTGCAAACACAGTCCCTAGAATCCCCACATCCCACAATTCACTTGGTGGCTCTACCTCCCCCACCTAATGACATTTGCAGGTATTTTGACCAGCAAATGGCCTTTTTCCCGATTTTCATTTTTTTATATCCTCGGCTATAGCCGTGACTATCTCTTGCATTGAGACAAAACAAAAATGGCTGATGTTTCATTTCTAAAACCCCTGGTTTTGGCAATTTACCCAAAATATAGCTATCTATTTTAGAGAAGGTTAATTCGCCGTCCATAACTGCGGTTATCAGGAAAAGCCATTGTGCGAACAACATGCCTCCCTTCTTCCTCCAAACTCTCCTCTGACGAACCCTCACCAAGTGAGAGCCCACTCAGTGCTATATCCCCACACACCATAGATGGCCTCCTCACATTCCCTGTCCTCTCAGATTCCCCCCATAACAAACACAGTTTTCATAATGCAGTTTGTTTTCATATGTCAGCTATTCGCTGCTAAAGCCGAGGCAACAGAAAACGTTGTGTTGCAAACACAGTCCCTAGAATCCCCACATCCCACAACTCACTTGGTGGCCTCTACCTCCCCCACCTAATGACATTTGCAGGTATTTTGACCAGCAAATGGCCTTTTTCCCGATTTTCATTTTTTTATATCCTCGGCTATAGCCGTGACTATCTCTTGCATTGAGACAAAACAAAAATGGCGGATGTTTCATTTCTAAAACCCCTGGTTTTGGCAATTTACCCGAAATATAGCTATCTATTTTAGAGAAGGCGTCTTCTCCATCAAAAAATATTTAAACAACTAAAGCAAGGAATAACCCCAAACCACAAAAAGGCCTCCAGTAAAAGTTTCATGCCCAGGTTGTTTTGGACCTGGTCCAAATACATTCATCAGTTTGGCCCATGCGGTCTGTCAAATTTGACCTATTTTGTCTATCAGAAAATGAATGGGAAGTTGGCCGCCACTCTGATTTTTTCTTTTTTATTATATGTTTTATAACTTTTGTTTTGTTTAACTAATCTTTACCAAACCTTGCAGTCTGGAGGGGCCTACCCATCCCTAATTAACCTCATAATGTTCAGTCAGTTTAGTCACACATGTCAAACGTTATTAACAATAGAATGCTTTGAGGTTCCGTGTGGAGTCTGACTCATCTTAACGATAGGGCGACGACTGCTACCCTATAATAATTGCTATTTAATTCTGCCAACTATCGGGACATGCATAAATGAGGATTAATACCGATGAGAATGTCCTCGTTAGGAATTCCTAGAGAATTATGTAGTCAGATCTCAAACACTGATGCTTAAAAGTCTGCCTTGCTATCATTGCCTTTAAAATATTATCACTCACAACTGTGACCTGCTTGGTTCTCTGCTGATGTTTTACAGATTTGTAGAGCCCCCTTGAGTAGAAATGGCCCACCATAAAAGAATGTTGTAAAATGTCCACCTCCTGGAGCTTGCAAGAGAACATGTTTCAGCCCTATTACCTTTGCATTGTCCAACTAGCAACCACAAAGTCAGCTGCCCCCAGCTGAGGCAACCTTGCATGCTTATAACAAATCTGACCAAGGTTATGCTCTATACTCCTCTCAGTTGTGCTGTCAGAATGCACTGTATGTTCCTGTTAACCTTCTTCTTCTTCTTCTTCTTCTTCTTCTTCTTCTTCTTCTTCTTCTTCTTCTTCTTCTTCTTCTTCTTCTTCTTCTTCTTCTTCTTCGGAAAAAATATTTCAGGTTGGAAACATATTAAGTCATAGGGCCTCATTACACGGTAGGCGGTAGCCATGGCGCTATTAGCGCCATGGCTTCACCCTTACCGCATTCCGGGTCCATGTTCCCGGAATAGGGACATACCGGGTCATTCAAACCTTGGAGGACCCGGTAAGTCCCCATTCCGGGAACCATTCCCCATTCCCATTTGAGCCCCCATAGGGCTCAATGGGAATGGGGATGGAGCTAATAACGGGCCCGCTGTTAGCGGGCCCGTTATTAGCTCTGAAGTCCCTTAAAGGGTCCCTTCCATAATGCCTTGTAAAACCAGGCGTTAAGGAAGGGACCCGCTAAGGGACCTCGTAGTAGAGCGGTAAGGGATTACCGGCACCGGTGCCCTTACCAGTGCCGGTAATCCCTTACCACCTACCGTGTAATTAAGCCCATAGACTCTAGTAAGTGTATGTAGGACCTTCATCACATACACGGAACAAGGAACTATCCCTGTCCTGTCAAACACAAAATATCAAAAAGAACATGTTGGTAAAACATGATTTCTTAGTTGTTGCAGGGTTGGACATGCATAAGCAAAATTTTTACATTCATGAGATTTCTCTCTGAAATAAGATCTACCTATCAATAACCAGTTTCCCATATGGACTTCATAGAATTTGCAGAGAAAGCATACTCAGTCTCAGAAACTTATAGTTGGGTTTGGTTTTCCAGGATTTTGGCCTTTAAGTGTACAAAATGAAGGTGCTTGTTTGCAATATGGTTAACCATGCTTCAGTTTAGTTGTCGCACACACTTTTTTACTTAGTAAAATGTGGCATTACTCTTTTACGCCTGTGCAACCCATAAACCAAAGGAGAAACATTTCAAATCTAGACAATTATATGTTTAACTCTAAAGAGGGCTCCTCCACTTAGGGTGAATGTCCTTGCCATCTTGACCCTCACCTCTTCCTCTAAGTAATCAATTAGTCTGTATATATAAAGACCTTCTTGAAGAGCCACTCCATCTATGATAAAGATGTAGTTCTTCTTGTATCCCTTTGTAAAGACAGCCTTGAGTTTCGAGATCTGCACATGATCACCCTTCTTAAGGGTAGCTTGTGTCTCCTTTTCAAAAAGTATTTTGGCAGAAAGGTGTTTCCAGAGTTCCAAAGAATTCTGGGGTGTTACTGATACAGGGGTAGCTTGAATAGATCTATGATGTGCGTTGTTACACACATTTATAAATGTGTGTTGCATGTCCACATATCTACAGGTGTTTTGAGCTGTGAAGAAGTACCAAATCTGTGTTTTAAAAGTTCCCATAAAACGCTCTACAATACAGACCTTAACTTCAGAGTGTGTTATGAAATGGTGGATCCCTTGTAGTTTTAGAAACTCCTTACCAGCGTTGGTCTGAAATCTAGTGGGTACTCAACCGCTGTTACATATGCCTTTAAAAGCCATTGCTACACTAGGCCCCTTCTTGTCTTTTAAAGCCTCAACATAGGTGTATTTTGTTAAGACATCGATGATGGCTAAAATATATCGGAAGCCACCATTGTTGCCCTGGAACTGGCTCATATCCATGAGATGAGACTGCCATTGTTGATTGACATCAGATACCATGGTCATTCGTTGTTTAAAATGTTTTCGGACCAGCATGCGTAGCGAGTAGGACTCCTGATCTGAAAGCCAGGTCTACACTGCGCTGCTTCACACATTCTCACCATCAGTTCTCAGTTTCAGATACAATTCCTCAACACCTCCATAACTACAAACACCCCCTTCATCGTAACATATTTTGAACAGCTTTAGGTGGGACATGTTCACCCCACATCTTTGGACCCAAAGACACATCTTGATTTTACAAACAGATTTTTTATGACATTTACAACATCAAAGTTGTATTCAGATTCACACCATCAGATTTGTATTCACGTTCAATATCTTGGGCTGTTAGCTGCTGTACAACCATCAATCAGACTACACATCCTGCAGTTTGCTCAATTCCTTCATACATGCTCTGCCGTTCACTGTGTCAATAAACAAACATACATAGTATAGCAGCGGATGACAGAAATTTGGAAAGCTCCCTATCAACCAGCCAATATCCTTTAACAGCTAGGAAATGATGTTTCATGTTGTACAACGTCAGCTTTAGTGAAAGTTCCACAGGTAGCCTTAAATTGTCAAAACCCCTTTTGTAGCGATTTCACCAGTAGATGTCCATTGTGGGGTGGCATCTGTTGGAACATATGTTTGTGATAGATATAACATTGTTACATTCACGTTGGTATGCCTGCCGTGGCATTTCCAGATTAGACAACATCTTTGGGGATATGCTGCCTAGAAGCTCTTTAAGTAAAACTAACATGAATTGCTATAGACATCTATTAGCAGGTTTCACATCAACTTGGAAGCCTCACAACAGGTGCTCATGTTTTTTTCTTGTTAATTAGCATACATACATGTAAATGATCTACATTCTCAATATTCATAGGTCAGTTAACAGGGCACCATGCACATTTCTCTGTTGTAATGTCTTAAATATACTTTATTCCCCCACCTGCAAAAATGTCCTCAATTATACTTCTAACACACAGCTGACACCCCTGTCTAAACTGCTTTATTTTCAAGAGGGGCGTATACACCACTTGTATAGCCCACAACATTGAGAAACACATTACTGTGCCCTCTTCCCTACCCTTAGCTGGGTTGACAGTTGTATTAGATGCATAATTTTAGAAGACATTTAGGGCTCAACATGTGGAGTATTTCACCTAACGATTTATCAGTATAGGCTATTGCCAAAGATTCATGAGCTTCCTGTGCAGATCGTTAATTTTATGCCCGGTGCACCATTTGTGAAAATGTTGTTTGAAACTCATTTTCACCACTGTGGCTGTGAAGCTCTAAACGGCTAGAATATCATTCCAGTTCACCGCTATTTTGACCGCATTGTCTTTAACACTATCAGTCTCCATTTTCGAGATACATTGCTTACACAGCTTATTATTGAGATTCCCAGGTTTTCAATACTTACATTTCATTTCCTCTGCCTAGTCTTTAAATATCTCCATGATCTTGCTCCCCCTTATCTCTACTCTCTCCTCTCTTTCTACACTCCTTCCCGCTCCCTTCGTTCGGCTGATCACTTCCTTCTCACTGTCCCTCCTTCCCCATGTGCCTCTTCCTGTTTCCGATCCTTTCAGCTTCTAGCCTCCCTGCATTGGAACTCCTTACCTCTCACAATCTACTCTATTCCTACCGTTTCCTCCTTCTGCACTTGCCTGAAATCTCTCCTTCTCCATTCCCAACTCTGACACCTTCCCCACCTCTCATTCTCTCTCCATCCCTCCCATCTCCCCTATATACCTCTCCTTACCTGCCTCCTTCCCCTTACCATTCCTCATTTTCACCTTTATACCCTCTCTGTTCCCTCCTCCTTCCCTTCCTCACCCCTTCCCTCACAGATTCATTGTTCTACTTACTGTTTTATTGGTTTGATTCACGATTGTAAATTGATTCTACTGTTATAATGTTCCATGTATTCTGTTGTTATAATGTAAAGCGCTTTGGATTAAAGCGCTATATAAACACAATACATACAAATACAAATACAAATATGATTTGAGCAGCAAACACACAAATATTGACAGTGTCTGCTACAACTTCACTCTCCTCGCCAAACTTTTTTTGTAACCAAATGCAGAAACTAATGGTTTTAACTTTGTGCTAGGTGTCACACCCCTTAAAGGCACAAAAGTGTGCTTTCAAAACATACCCACCGGCTGGGCTGACTTCTGAAATCGACGCTCCATGTGCCTCTGTACCCCAAATGTTCAGGGGGTCAGGGTCCCTCTCCAACCACCTCAACTCAATCATTCTGTATGATAATGTACATGTACCCATTGTTTGTCAGACTCCATTTCGCCATGTTGCATATCTAAACATGATAGTCCATGAGCTGCTTGTCAACCATGGCTTCAGCACCGGTAGCCATTTGCAAATATGCCATATCTTCTGCTGCACTTGCCTGAGTGTTTTTAAAAATATCTCCAACAGACAGCCCCATGACAGTGGCTAGGAGAGGCGACTGACAGCTCACAGAAAGTGTAGACATGTTCTCACTGAGCTCCTGACCTTCACGGTCTGCCATCAAGTCATCCATTGCATCAAGACTGGTATATCTTCTCCTAAGGCAAAAAAGGTAAATAACTATCATCAGGATCATTGGGGATGCTGGGGGCTGTTTCGCGTGTCGTAACTGTAGCTGTTCATAATTACAGTTCTGTGACACCATGCTGGCTAGCCCCGAAAAGTCTGAAGAGTGCACATGTTTTTAAAGCATAAAATAACAGTTATGTGTCCCCATTGTGAGACCCCACTCCCAATAGCGTCATAGCCTCAGAACCGCCAATAGACATATACCTATTTATATAAAATCCATTTGGCTTCTTATTAAATGTATATAACATTAATATAAAATGCATATACACATGTTTAGGGGTCACCACATTTATTGGGGTTCAATTAAATGTATTGGGGTTCGGCTAAATCTATATCACATTTTTATATCAAAATCATTGGCATTCTTATCAAATCTATATAAAATTCCTATAAAATGTATATTTGTTGTGGGGTCATCAAATTTATTGGGGTTCAATTAAATGTATAAGGACTCAGATACATCTCTTTCAAATGTTATATACACTACAGCAGGGTTATTATTGAGTATATTTAAAATGTATGCAACTTTTTTAAGGGACCTTACATTTATAGGGATTCCATCAAATATATAGGGGTTCAGGGGCATGATAAAGTGGTGCGGCTACATGTCAACTGAAACGCTTGATCAAAGGTATCCCACCCTACTATTACTGTCCTTGCACCACACTTCATGGAACCGTTTGAAGAGATATTAACAGTGGTGCTTCAAGTGCTTCAAAAAAAGTAAGTGAAAACGTTGTTACACGCCAGGTTGGTAGATAAATGCAGTGTTCATGGACAGAGTACTGATCAAAGACTTGCATTCAACAACCCTTCCTCATCCTCACCTAAGACCCTTACAAAGCCCCACTGCAAGGCCTCACAGCCCCTGCCATGGAATGTATAGTGTGAACCTTGTGATCTCAATCCGATTAAACTGAGCAACTGGTATACCTTTGAACTATAGATTAAGACCAGCCAATTGTACATAAATACATTGCTTGGCAGGACAACTTTACCCCTTAGGAAGAAATAGATTCAATGTATCATATCTCTGTTAGACCACCATCATTTCCAGTTAGCTACTGGGAAAGACTCGGGAAGTGATTGATCCAGGAAAGGTACGTGTCTCCATTGTCCAGGCCTCTTAGAGAATCCATGTATCAGTACGCCCCAAGAATTCAATCGAATCTACATAATACATTTCTACGTCATAAGAGTATAGGCCACATCATGGATTAGGAGGAAACTCAGTAGGTAATAATGGTATTTCCTATTACTTTTGGTTCATCTGATTATGAGTTTGCACACTCATGAGCAGGTAGCCCAGCTGCATGGCCGCATGGCCTCCTAAAAACTTTGGTGCATGGAGTAGTACCACCCAACCACCAATGCTAATTTTTTCATTCCCCAATTAAATCCAGTGGGACTTCTAGATGGAGAATAATGGAATGCCATGAATGGGTGGGTATACCTTTGCAACCGCTGGTGGTAGCAGTATTCTGTTTGGTAATATTAGCACTACTAATAGCCAATTTCTTCTAATTTGTCAGATATCTCCTCAAACCCATCAGCCACAGTTCCTGTAATCTAAACCTGGTGCAGTGCTATTTTACCACTTACAGATGCATTTCTTGGTCAGTGAATGGAAATCACACACAAAACACACAGAACACACACCTGACCTGCCTGTGCCTTACTAATATCCATTGGCCAGCCCACAAGTGTACAAACTATTATGTATGATTTGAGATGATCTTCTTTTGCACATAAACAGGGTGGAAGCATCATAAACGACTTACTGCCTTACTGCCTTTTTTCCAAAGAGTGCTGGATTTAATCTGGTGTTTGTGGGCAAAAGTCGTATCCTATCCCACGTCTCTCTGTCATACAGAATTACAAATATATAATTGCTTGGGAATCTGAGTCTGGTTCCACCAATCATGACTCTCTTTGGACCAAACTCAAACCTTAATCATGCATGCACCCACATTTTTATCCCAGTACTCAGGTGCACAAATTGGAAAATGTACTAAGATGTGGGTTTTATACACTAAATGTTTAGAACGTATACCCAAGAGGATGCTCATCTAAATTAAACCAGATTTCAGTGTCTTGAATTCAGCTGCAGTAAATGACTGAACTGCATCCTCAGTTCTGCGGTTCAGGGAACAGTCCTATTTATTTCCTTATTTGATGTCAGAACTTCAAGGAGCCTCCACAACTCCCTTATATCTCTCCTAATTTCTTCTCTTAGCTTTTGTGAACAGGCCTTTAGAGATGTTAAAAGTGAGGCAACAGGCCTCATTACGAGTTTGCTGGTATCCCGCTGGTACTTCCGCCTGATACCAGAAAACTGATGCTACCATTACCAGTGCCTGATATCCCAGTATTACCGGAATATTCCAGGTGCCGGCTACAGTGGGAAATCTCCATACCATGGAGTCCCATAGGGTTGCATGGAGGTAATTGCAGCATTTGTTTGCCTGTGGGACCAGATTTACCAGCAGCTCAGGGCTGGAGGTAAATATGTATCCCCACCAGAAAACTTTTGTTTCCCCGGTATGGTAAAAATGCTGCTGCCAGAATTACTGGTACTTTTACCAGTGTTTTTACCATACCCGGGACAGTGTAATTAGGCCCAATATCTTCTGAAAGTTTTGGGATAAAGGCAATGAGCTTAGGTTATCAAACCTCAGCTGAAACTTGCTTGTTGACTCTTACAATTCAATTTTTATCCATTGAGACATTCTGAAAACAGACTGATTCTACTAGTAAGGCCAACATTGCTATCTATACCAAACTGCACTCTACACTATCAAACAAAATGATAAAGGAAACACATGTTGTATTTATTTACGTATCTATTTATTTATTTATTTATTTACAAGAGAAGAGGAATCTTATTCGGAAGAACTAAAGGGCACTGCCAGATTGAGAGCTGTAGAAAATGTAGCAGGCACAGCCGAGTCTCCTTGGTCCCAAGAAAACACGTGTGTTATGACCAGGGCTATGACACGATTTGTGGTGGTTTAATGTCCAGGTCAGTGCCCTTTGCAACACGAGCTTGTGTGGAAATATGTTCCCAAAAATGGCTAGGTGTGCTTATTCCGTGTTGGGGTGGGATAGAGCTATGCAGTTCAAGTTCATTGGAAAGCTGTTGCAACTGACAGTGGATGCTCTTTGATGATTTTAGATTGTGTTTTTTTCTTAAGGAACCAGCCTTTATCTGTGTTTGTAAAATGTACCAGAGAGGAAGTGTAGGTACAATTAACTCAGAGGCCGGATAATCAAGTTGTGCAAACTTGCTGACCAAACCCAGGTAATAAAGCCATGTCCTAATGCTGTTGCAGTGTTCAAGAACCTCATTCATGGTATTGGCTGCAGCTCGCAGACAGAAACCTTCCAGGGACGAGAGGCACACTCAATTTCAAGCAAACTCATTCCAGGCCCCCATAATATGACTTCCAAGTGTTCCTATTCCAGGATCATAGGCACTTCTGTTAATGTGCCACCTCAGGATGAAGGTAGACCTTAAAAAAAACTATATGAATTGCATTCGTTAACATCGCTGCTCCCCAATCTACCTTTAAGCCTAGAAAAAACTTGGTGGAAAAAGCGCTACAGATGGGGATCTGTCCAGTAAGTATATCCAATCAGGTGGAAGATGTTCTTTTTTGAAATTGGTGTGCACAGACGTATCGGCATTAAATTACCTATGAGAAAGACTGCTAGTATCTCAATGAAGCTCAACAACCTCTCTGTGTCTACAGGGCAGTCTGCTGTTTAACCTGTACATGGTATCTATCCACAGAGTCTGAATACACACATTAAAGCAAGTGGGAACAGATAGTATTAAAAACATATTAAGGACATTTTCAAGTGCCTCAACAAACCTCAGCACCATGTTTTTGGGTGTGCTCGATAGCCCTATGTCTAGCCTACACACAGTCTCTGAACACAAAAGCCTCCACATACATAGTTAATAGTGGTTCCCACTGGGGCCATGGAATCACTGCCCCACCTGGAGTCTGTTGCTACTCCAGCAATGTCTCTCACACCTGCATCTTTTCAGAACTGGTTTCAAATTCCACCCGGAATTTGCTATTCCCTCCCCATTTCCACTGAAGTAGCTGTTCTTGATTGTATTTGAACAGTTTATTGAGTTAAATAATAAATGAGACTCTATAAGTCAAAATGCTATCAGAGAACACTATCCATATACACACGCGCATGAAAACAAACCCAAACCCCGCCCACGTGAACCTTCAGAACCCTTTCACAGCATTGCTGTGATCCAACTTGCCTTTGATCCCATGGAGGCCAAACTTTTAGTTGGATAATTTCTACAAGCTGATTTTCAGCTGTGTATATCTGTTTCTTCAATCCTGGGCTCATGACTTCAGTGCTCTCAGCACCTTTCACCTCTGATTAGCTGAATCCAATCACTTAACATTGTAAAAATGAAATCAAACCCTTTTCAGATCAGGCAATGTAGCTCGTTTTACTCATGTCAATGATCCATTAAAACAACTTTGCCAACCCCAACTCGCAACCTCATTTAAGAGCATTATAAAACAATTAGCATTCTAGTTTCTACTCCCCTCTTAGAACAGCAGTCACTTTCTTCACACTGTATCCCTGTACCAATTTTTAAGTTCAGCAGTTCACAATGTCAGGCAAGAATATGTCTAGATTGGCATGTGAATTGGCAGAGTAAGAGTCCCATCCTCCCATTCACCATACTATGACAACTTGGTGAGTTGGGTATACCTCAAGCATTGTTCAGTTTGCACATATGCTCCCTGATGTCACACCCACCCACAAATGCCAGAACCATAGTGATGACAGGAATTATCAGCCAAAGCTTCACTCAACAGTATGGTTCGGGGCTCAGAATGAGTGGGGGAAGATGATGAGGATGGGCATGGTGCAGGCCAGCATCAAAAACAAAGAGGTGATGGCTGGAAGGTTTAGAATTAATCTTAACCTCTGGCATTGTTCTGGGCAACCTTACAGACCATCCATCTTCACCTGCCAAGCTATTACAGAAGGGGAAAGACCATATGCAAATCAGACTTTGTCCCACCCCAAAAGAGGAAGTCCAGCCCGAAATGCTAGGTCACATCCCTTCTGCACGAGAACACAAGCATCCCCAAACATGTTTCAGCCATCTTGGGCCTCATCAGTGAGAGATATCTTGGGTCTCTAGGTCCAGCAGGCACAGGAACCACATCTGGGCATACGCATCTCACTCGGGGTGACAAAGAGATGATGGCTGGAAGGTTTAGAATTAATCTTAACCTCTAGCATTGCTCTTGACAACCCTCCAGAACATTGTTCTTCACCTGCCAAGCCATTACAGAAGGGGAAAGACCAAATGCAAATCAGCTTTGTCCCACCCCAAAAGGGGCTGTCTAGACCAAACTGCTAGGTCACATCCCTTCTGCACGAGACCACAACAATCCCCAAACATGTTTCAGCCTTGTTGGGCCTCATCAGTGAGGAGTATCTTGGGTGTCTAGGACCAACAGGCACGGGACCCACACTGGGCATACCCATCCCACTCGGGGTGACAAAGCAAAAACAAAGAGGTAATGGCTGGAAGGTTTAGAATTAATCTTAACCTCTGGCATTGCTCTATTGCTCTGGGCAACCCTCCAGAACATTGTTCTTTGCCTGCCAAGCCATTACAGAAGGGGAAAGACCACATGCAAATCAGGCTTGGTCCTAGCCCAAACGGGGCTGTCCAGCCCAAACCGCTAGGTCACATCCCTTCTAAAGGAGAACACAAGCATCCACAAACATGTTTTGGAATTGTTGGGCCCCATCAGTGAGGAATAGATTGGGTCTCTAAGCCAGCAGGCACGGGTCCCACGTCTGGGCATACCCGTCCCACTCAGGGTGACAGAGCAAAAACAAAGAGGTGATGGCTGGAAGGTTTTGAATGAATCTTAACCTCTGGCATTGCTCTGGGCAACACTCCAGACCATTGTTCTTCACCTGCTAAGCCATTACATAAGTGGAAAGACCATATGCAAATCAGGCTTGGTCCCACCCCAAAAGTGGCAGCAACAACTCTTACCTAATTAGAATCAGCAATACCAAAAAAACACCCCTTTTTGTACACCTCACCTTTTGCTAGGAATACCTGTCCTAAAGTCAGAAGATTGGTTTACGTGAAAAAAAAAAAAGCATGGCAAATTTGTTTTCCAGACAAAAAGAAAGACGAGAAAATAATTCCCTCTTTTAAAATGTTCTTGGTAGACTAGATAACAGATGGAGAACTATGTGATACTTTCGACTGCAAACAGGCCTTGGACAGTTCTATGTTTTAATTATATATATGTTATTTTTTCATGGCCACACAAATACTTAGTACTAAAGATATGCTATACAATTAACTTTTTCAAAATTCTTGGAATAGTTATAATTGTTCTTTTATAGCACACTTAATACCGCACAAGCCTGGGATTAGAACCTGTGTTTTTATGCCTTGACTTTCTTCCAAGACAAATTGCGTCGCCGCTGAGCTATTCTCCTGAACTAATTATCAATGCACTAGACTTAAACGTAGTGTGCTTCCATGCCCACTGTCTACAAGCAGGTAAGACTGAGCTTATACCTACATTCCTAAATGTCTATTCAAAATTAAGGAACCCAACACAGGCATTGCACACAGTTCTGGGAAACCTCCAATATGTGTTGTGTTTTAAAATTACACCTACACAACAAATGCATACATCTTTTTGATGTTACATGCAAGTAAATCAATAAACAACAAATGAAAAGCTGAAAAGTCTATGTTCTTCTGAGCATGGTAACAGAAACCTAGACGTAATAGCCTTCTAAAATCTAACCAGAAAAAATGAGTTCAGAAACTTGTTATGGGAACACACTTGAGAAGAAGCCTGACGCAGGGCAAGGAAGGTTGCATTGTGTTTGGTTCCTACTCTGTTATGCTGAATAGGTTAACATGAGAGAACCCAGAGGGGGAGACAAGGCCTGTACTCCTCTGATCCAAAAGCCCAGAGGAGCTGGAAGAAATCCAGATTGTGCTAGCTTTTGGAACAGGCTAGGCAACCTAATGTTTCCCAGTGAAGAAGGGACTGTGGGCAGCCTGACTACTCCTGGAAGGCAGGAGCTGAGAAGGGGTGAAGCCAGTGTGAAGGATAGATGTAAGAGATTCCTTTTTGTGAACTCATAAGAGTGAAGATACCCAAAAAGAGGGGAACAAGAATCAAGAGACCCCAGAAAAGGGGGAGAGAGTGAAGACACCCTGGAAAAGGGATAAAAGCGAGAAACAGAGAAATACCCTGAGTGGAGTGAAAGTGTGTGAAGCCCTAGCAGGGAACATAACCACCCTGAAGGGAGTAAACCAAGTGAAAATGGTACCCTGAGGTGTCAGGAGAAAGAGAGTAAAATCTGTCAAGTAAGATTTTATTTGGCAAATGTAGCCATTACAGTGGCACCTGATGAACTGTATACCAAAGGGAGAAAACATGGAAGAGAGCAGTAGTCGAGCAGCTTTTAGCTGTTAAACCCTGCAGATGTATGTGTGCTAGTTCCTTTAAATGTTGTAGATTTATTTTTCACAAAACATTGTCTGCAAACTGGACATTTTGGGGCACATTTTTACAACGGTTCAAAAGTTACAAAGCAAAGACAAGCTGTCCCAAAAAATGTTTCCTACATTTCCCATGGTGCATTGTAGTTGTTGGGCTTCTCAAAAATGAAATCAGAAGAAAAAAAATATATATATATATATTACATGGCCGCGGTAGCGGCCATGTAGTTATGGTTAAGTTGGTGTTTCCATAGGAAGAGCACTTTTTGGGCGGCTTATAACTTCGCTCCCCCTGGACGAATCCTCACCAAACTTTGCAAAAAAAGTATATGGCCTACTCTGAATTCTTTTTGCAAGGTTTGGTGAGGATTCGCCCAGGGGGGGAAAAGTTATAGGGGGGGTCCCAAAACTTTTTTTTTCCAATAGACAGAATGGGAAAAAACTTTGCGCACGGCTACAGCCCGAACCGCTGGACGGATTTACACCAAATTTGCGGCAGGAGCGGCGGCCTGGTCCCGAAAGCGTGCTTTTGCAAATTTGGTGTAAATCCGTCCAGTAGTTTTTTTAAAAATGACCAAAATGTAAGGCAACAAAAATTAGTGATATCTGTGTTCGCTTCGCGGACGGACTTCCTTGTTCGCTCCGCAGACAGCACCCCGATTGGACCAGTGGCTTGCGTCATGACCGCGGACATGCGACGTGTTCGCTGATTGGGCGGCATGGTGCGTGATACGCGTCAGATTTTCTGTCGCGCCCGCCATCTTGCATTTGCGGACGTCCGCGGACAGCGCGGTGAAAGTTTGTTGAAAATGTGTATTTAGTAGAGTGTATTGGTGTGTAAAAGTCTTTGTGGAGGATGGGGAGTATGAGATAGGTTCAAAGTTGTATTTTATTTATGTGCTAGACGCTTTTGTTGTGTTCGATTTGTCTGCGGACAACACGGCTGTTCTGGAATGTTCGTAAATAAACAGAATGGATTCGGTGTCAACTTGAAAGTGTCCGAAGAACACTCGTGGGGTCTTGGAATGTTTGCAGGGGGTGTCCTGGAGACGTTGTCTGTGTTGTTCATTGGCAAGGTGAAAATGTTTCAGGAACAGAAATGTTCGTACATAAAGAAAATGGGGGTGTCCTGAGGACGCTGTTTGTATTGTCCTCTGGCAAGTTGAATGTGTCCTAGGACTTTCCCCCGGTCCGCGGACATAAAAATGGTTGCAATGCTTTCATCTATGGGTGTGATATGCTGCGGTGGTTGTGGCCAGGGTATAGAATGTTGGGTGCATGGCCATTTACACCCAAGAGTGTATGCCCTGGCCACAACCACCGCAGCATATCACACCCATAGTGGCTTTTAACTTTGGGTCAAAAACTAATTTATAAGGAACAATGTTATAAGCTTGTATGAGTGTGATATGCTGCGATGGTTGTATTTATCTTGTTATACGTACTATTTGGTTTAGTAACGGGAGTCCATGTTTTTCTTGTTCATTTCTGTAATAAAAGAAAATAGCATGTTAGTATTAGTATTTTATAATGACTTATAACATTGTACAATCAACATTTTCTTCTTTTTATTGACCCTCATATTTAGTAGATTACAAACCAGAGTACTGTGCAATGTGCAAAGTTTCTGTGTTTGTTGCTAAAATCATTGGGTCTGTGGGAGAAAAAAAATCCATGTTGGATTAAAAAAAAAACCTTTTTCTGTTATGCTACAGTTTACTTATTTGTTTGTTTTCAGCGTTTACTTGTTCTTTCTGCCTAATGCTTTATGCATTGGATTGTTCCAGTTTTTGTGAGCAGTAAGATATTAGGTATTTGTTTGGATATTGTAAAATTTTGGCCCAGTTAGATACCAGTAGGCATATTCTAACTGTTTATGTTTTGATATAATTTCCTGGTATTGATTTATCTGTTTGCATATTTGTAAATTTTGGGACAGTTAGATACCAATTGGCGTATTCTAACTGTCTATTTTTTGTTCTGTTTGAGTGGTATTAATTTATCTGATTAGTTGTTGTAGAATCTTTGGGCAGTTAGATAGGTTTTGAAATATTGTGACAGCTTATATTTTTTTACTACAAGTGTACTTAAGGTTTAAGTACAGTTCAGTTATCAAATTTTGGTTTTAAGAACATTAAATACGCGTTTGTAAGATTAGCTGGTAATCTCTGCTTTAGAGTAATGGTACTATCATTACATTCAAACCATCCACATTTTTTTTATATATGCAGTGTAGTGCCCTGAGTTGGTTGTGGCTCCTGCGTGGTAGATTATACCTATTGTTGTGAAGGTTTTCCTACCAAGTGATATTTGACCATGTGTGAATCCAGTCAGCTTGCAGTTGTTTTTTGTACCATCTGCATTGTAACATAGAAGCATTAGTATTACGGATGTACTATGTGTTTGTATTAGTAACGTGGAGCGATTATCCGAATTGCAGGTAGAACATAATCTACCGTGGTTTTGTTGTACAAGTTGCTGAAATGGAACGGATTCACAATTAGGTATTGATATATAGACAAAGCGCTCATTGGGGATTTGTTCTTGTGTCACATTGTTGCAGAGAGTGCATGTATGTTTCCACATGTATGAAATCTGGAAGATTTCATTTATAGGTATGTTTTTGTTTTCCAGTACTAATAGTAAGTACATCAGAAATTCTTGTGGATCTTCCTGTGAGTTTATAGTACATTTCACCATTCCAGCACAGTAGTCCAATTGTTGTCTTATTCCATAAACACTATACGTGTTGTCAGGATTGTTTGCTGCATTTCTGTGAAGTACTAACATTTGCAAACACAATGGGTCTGTAATGTGTAAGTAAATATTGTCAACAATTGGTGGTAATTGAAATAGAATATTCATTGCTACATTTGCGTAGCAACTTACACCAACTATATTTGAGAATTTAAATGGTCCAGGTAGTTCTGTATCTAACTGCTTTTTTTGGAGTTTGTCTTCCTTCTTTAAAGAAGTACCTGGTTTACTTTCCCTAATTGATTCTTTTTTGCTTGTGGTACTTGATGAAGTTTTAGTTTCTTTTATTCTCTTTGGAGGATTTGCAGTGACATCCTGTTGCATTTCTGTTTGATTTAGTTTTCTTTTAGAACATTTTCCTTTTTGTGGAACAGGATATGTTTGTAGATGGGGGTGTATAGTGAACGAAGTCTATTGTATTCTAAAATGCAAGGAATATCAGCGTTTACTTTACTTACATCAAAGTTTATTAGAAATAGACAGTCAATTGTACGTAGGCGTTACAGTGCTATGTAGCTCATGCCTTCTTTAAAGACTGTGTTAGCAATGTCTATCATTGCTTTGTCTAGAGTAAGACCTTGTGATTTATGAATGGTGACTGCGTATGCAAGAGTTAGAGAAAATTGTTCTCTGCGTACATACATGTCTTTGAAGAGAAGGAATCGAGCTGTTGAGCGTCCTATTCTTTTTACTTCTGAAAGTTTGTCAAAGAGAATATTGAAAAACTGAATTTTGTTGTCACGTGGGTATGTTTGAAAGCCAACAACTGTACCCAGTGCTCTATTAACTAGTCCTTGGTCCACGTCAAGGTTACGTTTAAGCATTATTCTGCAATTTAAGGATAATTTTAATATCTTTTCCAAGCCTGCTGTGTTTGAGATTGATTTTTCTAAACTATTTAGTCTTGCTGTGGCTTGGTCACACATGGGTAGTGTCATTCCATGTACATCTAGTTTGTCTGTGGCGCTAATTTCCATAATTGGTTGCATTTCTTTGCTTAACATTATTTCATTGAATTTGAAACAGCTTGCAAGAGTTGTCATTAAGGCCATACAATTGACATTTATGTGGACTAATTGTTCCATAACATCTGTAGCACATGCATTATCACCATAAAGTGCATGAATGTGCCGGGTTTTCAATATTGCTTCTGCTTCTCTAGAAAGTATACCAACTCTGATACTTTTTAAGATGTTGGCATAAGTGAGATCTGTAGATTGGCGCATGTTTTCTGTTAATTCTCTGTATTGGAAATGTTGCCAAAGGTTGACATTTCCAATGCTGCCAACAGTTTTACGGCAGAGTTTGTGTCCTAATGTTTTAAAAATAGGCTCACCTTTTACAGGTGTCAATTGAAGAAGATCTCCGAAAACAATGATGTGTTTTCCTGCAAAGAGCTCTTCATAGTTTGTTTCGAGTACTTCTTGTAATCTGAGGTGAATCAAAGCCAACATTAGGTTGGACACCATGCTCACTTCATCTATTAGTAGCATTTTCATTTGTTTCAATACTCTGCATACTTCCATTGCAGCTTCTGCAGAAAGTTTGTAATAATCTAACTTGTTTTGGTGTTCTACTGGCAGGAGTAGTAATCGGTGTAAAGTGACACCACCTATGTTGTAGGCAGCTAAACCTGTGGGGGCAGTGAGAACAGGTGACAGTTTGTTGTTTGTCAACTGTTGAAGGAACTTACTGATGATTTTGATTTGGAATGTTTTGCCAGAACCAGCTTCACCACTGACATACATTAGTATAGGTTTGTAATTTTGGCAGGTGCATTCTTTATTTTCATGTTGCACACCATGTGCAATTTCTTTTGTTATTTCTTGAAAAATGCTACACAGCGCTTTTTTTTTTGTTTTGATTGTAGTGTAGTTAAGTCTTCTTTATCTTCATAGTGACACATGGTGTTTTCTACTTCTATCATAGCTAATTCTGCCTCATTTGTTATTAGTGGTTCTCCCAGTGGTTCTTGGCTTCCTGTCACAGAAGGTTGACTACTGTCAGGAGTGTCCTTATCTAGTTGGGCCTGGAGTTCCTCTTCGTGTTGCTGTTCATTGTGCAACATTGTTTTGTACTGTGCAAAGTTTACATCAGTTATACTGCTTTCATTGGCTTTGAAAGCGTCTTCACATGAGTCATAGGTATCTAGTATTTCTTCTTCTTTTCTCCATGGTTTGAAGAGTTGTAGCAGGGACATGTAATATATTTCTTTATATTGAGGAGTCTTTAATGACAATTTGATATGATTAATTAAATTTGGTTTGGTGAGTTTTACTAAGCTGCCATCACAGTTTGTCACTTTGTATTTACGGTTTTGTTCATCAGGTTTTATATTATGTTTGTATGTGTAGTTTTGGGCTATGTGGTATAGACACATGGTTTCCAAAGTGGTACTCCTGTTTGGGTAGTATGTGTCCATTAAATTGTTTTTTAAAATGTCTTGGCTGTTGGGATCATGTTTGGCTATTGTTTCTATATCTTTGTATGATTTTAGAACTCTTTTTCTAGATTTAGCTGGACCAAGACTTAGCCATACTATATTTGCAGATGTACCATACAATGCAGTACCAGTTAATCGATCAGCTGCTTCATACGATCCGCATTCTCTATGGGACAGCATTTTTATGCCCAAGCTGTATAATTTCTGAGACACTGTTTTATCTGATGACAGGTCATTCCAGAGGTCTTGGAGCTCTGTCTTTTCTGATTTGGTTAAGTATGCTGTGACATATCGTGCAACTGCAGTAGAATTGTCTGCCACATACTGAACATCTATGTTTGCATTCCACAAGTGGGCAATGATTGCATTGTAATCATTGATATATTTTTCTTCTTCTTTTCTTTTTATGCAATATGTATTTTTAGGTGACTTACCTTTAACACTGTGTCTAACTGAAGACATGAGGTTGTTCACTTGACCTGTATTTGTAACTGGTCTAGTGAAACCAAATCGGCATTTGGTGTAGTATTTCCCTTTGTTTTTGTATTTGCGACGACAATATTTGCCACATTTGTGTGTTTGGAATTGTAATATTTGTGCATGAAGATCACTATTTGTGGATTCTGACGGAATTTCACAAGTGACATATTGTTCAATGAACTGTAAAACAGTGGCATCACTGTCTTGACCAAATTTAGGAGCATCTTTAATCCATAAAAGCATGTGGACATGTGGCGCTGCTCTGGCTTGGTATTCTTTTCCCAAAAAGAAGTGTTGCACTTCTCCAAGGGGAGGAACAGTTTTATTACAAATAAAATGTAGCATAGCAATGAAGCGATGGTGAAAATATCTAGAAACATTAAAAGGATCCTGAGAACAAAGTTCTCCAGTTGTTAGTATATCTATGTTTGTTTTGTTTTCGTTTGATATGCGTAGGAAAGCATGTAAATCTTCCCATGAATATTCTGTGCAACTTAATGTAACAAACCAAGTGGGTGGGCCAAGGTTTCTGATCATACAAACTACATCTCCATGGCATCAAAACCAGTACTCTTTAGTACCTCGCATATTTGCTAATAGATGTGTAAGATTTGCCTGTAAAACCTCATCTTTTTGTTGAACTTTTTGTAATAATTGTGTGGCTGTCATATTTTGAAAGTGTGATCCTGATTTTAATATGTGTGCAACTCCGTAACATAAAGTTGCTAGTTCACTTTCAAAGAGTAGGTGGAATATGTATTCCACATTTTGTCGAAATCTGGGATCTTCAGAATACATTCATAATGAGCGATATTCTGATGCTGATATTTGAACAGGTCTATCATCGTATCTTCCTCCTTTGCCAGTAGGAAAGAGTAGAGGAAAAGCACGTGCTTCTATACTTTTTTCCCATATGCTGATTGGTGATCCTTTTGTTTGACGCATTTGGTACGTTTCCAGTGCATCTTCTATGGTGTCATTAGAGTGCAATGGGTGAATTGTATAATGGTCTAAAGTGTTTGCTATTGTAGCAGGATCTAGGAGCTCAAATTGACCAACTTCCTGTGTCTCTTGAATTATTTCAGTTGTATCTTTCAAGTTTTCTTCGATATTAATTTCTTTGTAATAATCATTATTCTCTTTGAGATATTGCAGGGCTTCTCTAACTTTATGTCAATCTACCAGCTGTTGCCAAATGTTTTTGTCTTTTGTAGGTACTCCATTTACCAATATAATTGAAGATTGTTGCATTGAACGTTGCACTTCTAGAGTGTGCACATTTTCTTTTAGATCTAATGGTAAATACACTACTTTTCCACGAATACCTTTCACTAATTCAGAGGGAGGTAATTTTGCAGTTTTTGGTTGAAGGCGTATTATTGCTTGAAATGGATGAACTGTTTGAATTATGATGCTCTCATATAAATTAAGTTGTTGAAGGAGTTTTGGTAGTGGATGTAATTCCAAGTTATTTGAGATAGCACGTGAAGGAGTTTGGTTGTTGTCAAGTTTGGTAGTGCAGTAACTGCAAAGTTTTATGGGGTCAGTTATTTCGTATTTGTTTTCTGCTATAAGGTAGAGAGCTAATTCATACCATTTAGAATCTTCATTGTCTTCTATTTTGTATGAAAGGTCTACAGTTTTTGTGTTACTTTTATAACACGTTCTGCGGCAACATACACACACGTGGTTTGGTACTTCAGCTGAAGTGCTTTGAAATTTTAGTATTTCTTTTTTGTATGTGTGTAGTGAAAGGTTGCCATGTGCAGATTTGTTACGAAGTTGGCTAATTCATCTTGTAAGTGGGTTTCATTTCCAAAATATTTTTTCTGTATATACTCGATTTCTTCTAGTAGGTCTTTTGGTGTACCATGTAGAACAATGTTATTTAAATTGGCTAGTTCTAAAGCAGGACTTTTTGCATAATACAGTTTATAAACTAGCAGGGTAATTCATATAATTTCGCAGAAAAGTGTCGCAAGCGGCTGGCGCAGAGTGTCCGCGTGCGATTGTCTGCGCCAGGCGCGTGCGCCAAAACCGATTTCCGCGCACAGCGTATTCATGGATTTTAGGCTCCCAAACCAGCCGTGGCGCAGAGTATCGCAGCGACCCTGCAGCAGCGCCAGTAACGCCCCCAAGAACGCCCTCGCGCAAGGAAAAGCCATCAAAATCGCGAAATCATCGCAAAGGGCTGCGCTAACACTGGACCAGTTTACAGGGCTGCCAAACAAGGAACGCAAAGCGGGTAACGTTCATATCAGGGGTACGCTGGAAGTTTTACATGCGATTAGCCAGGGTAAGTGTATTACAGGGGTACGCGGGAAGTTTTACACGCGATTAGCCAGGGTACGTGTATGACAAGGGTACGCGTGAAGTTTTACACGCGATTAGCCAGGGTACGTGTATTACAGGGGTACGTGGGAATTATCACACGCGATTTGGCTGGGTACGTGTATGACAGGGGTACGCGTGAAGTTTCACACGCGATTAGCCAGGGTACGTGTATTACAGGGGTACGTGTGAATTATCACACGCGATTTGGCTGGGTAAGTGTATTACAGGGGTTCGCGGGAATAATCACACGCGATTTGGCTGGGTACGTGTATTACAGGGGTGTGCGGGAATTATCACACGCGATTTGGCTGGGTACGTGTATTACAGGGGTGCGCGGGAATAATCACACGTGATTAGGCTGGGTGGGTCCTCACAGGTGTTCCCTGTACACCCTCCACGGCCCCTGCAGGCAGCCCACAAAACAGGGGACTACCCTGCACACCTGCTCATGTCTCCCACCCTCCAACCCCCGCAGCAGTGTGGGGCACCCTCCACCAGGCCCCCACTCATGTCCCCTATCACCCCCACCCCCCAGCCGCCATGGGCAGCCCCCACCAGGCTTCCACCCATGTCTACCACCACCCCCACCCCCCAGCCACCATGGGCAGCCCCCACCAGGCTTCCACCCATGTCTACCACCACCCCCATCCCACAGCACTGTGGGGCAGCCTCCACCAGGCCCCCACTCATGTCTCCCAGCACCCCATCCCCCAGCCACCATGGGCAGCCCCCACCAGGCTCCCACCCATGTCTCCCACCACCCCCACCCCCAAGCAACCATGGGCAGCCTCCACCAGGCCCCCACCCATGTCTCCCACCCCCCCAGCAGTGTGGGGCACCCTCCACCAGGCCCCCACCCATGTCTCCCACCACCCCCACCCCCCAGCCACCATGGGCAGCCCCCACCAGGCCCCCACTCATGTCTCCCACTCACCCCCACCCCCCAGCAGTGCAGGGGCAGACTCCACCAGGCCCCCACTCATGTCTCCCACCCACCCCACCCCCCAGCCACCATGGGCAGCCCCCACCAGGCTCCCACCCATGTCTACCACCACCCCCACCCCCCAGCAGTGCAGGGGCAGCCTCCACCAGGCCCCCACTCATGTCGACCACCCACCGCACCCCCCAGCCACCATGGGCAGCCCCCACCAGGCTCCCACTCATGTCCCCTATCACCCCCACCCCCAGCAGTGCAGGGGCAGCCTCCACCAGGCCCCCACTCATGTCTACCACCCACCCCCACCCCCCAGCCACCATGGGCAGCCCCCACCAGGCTCCCACTCATGTCTCCCACCACCCCCACCCCCAGCCACCATGGGCAGCCTCCACCAGGCCCCCACTCATGTCGACCACCCACCCCACGCCCCAGCACTGTGGGGCACCCTCCACCAGGCTCCCACCCATGTCTACCACCACCCCACCCCCCAGCCACCATGGGCAGCCCCCAGCAGGCCCCCACTCATGTCTCCCACCCACCCCCCAGCAGTGCAGGGGCAGCCTCCACCAGGCTCCCACCCATGTCTACCACCACCCCCACCCCCCAGCCACCATGGGCAGCCCCCACCAGGCTCCCACCCATGTCTCCCACCACCCCCACCCCCCAGCAGTGCAGGGGCACCCTCCACCAGGCCCCCACTCATGCCTCCCACCCCCCACCCCCCCCAGCAGTGTGGGGCACCCTCCACCAGGCCCCCACCCATGTCTCCCACGAACCCCGTCCCCCAGCCACCATGGGCAGCCTCCACCAGGCCCCCACTCATGTCTCCCACCCACCCCACCCCCCAGCACTGTGGGGCACACTCCACCAGGCCCCCACCCATGTCTCCCACCACCCCTACCCCCCAGCTACCATGGGCAGCCTCCACCAGGCCCCCACTCATGTCTACCACCCACCCCACGCCCCAGCCACCATGGGCAGCCTCCACCAGGCCCCCACTCATGTCTCCCACCCACCCCCACCCCACAGCAGTGCAGGGGCAGCCTCCACCAGGCTCCCACCCATGTCTCCCACCCACCCCCACCCCACAGCAGTGCAGGGGCAGCCTCCACCAGGCTCCCACCCATGTCTACCACCACCCCCACCCCCCAGCCACCATGGGCAGCCCCCACCAGGCTCCCACTCATGTCTCCCACCACCCCCACCCCCAGCCACCATGGGCAGCCTCCACCAGGCCCCCACTCATGTCGACCACCCACCCCACGCCCCAGCACTGTGGGGCACCCTCCACCAGGCTCCCACCCATGTCTACCACCACCCCACCCCCCAGCCACCATGGGCAGCCCCCAGCAGGCCCCCACTCATGTCTCCCACCCACCCCCCAGCAGTGCAGGGGCAGCCTCCACCAGGCTCCCACCCATGTCTACCACCACCCCCACCCCCCAGCCACCATGGGCAGCCCCCACCAGGCTCCCACCCATGTCTCCCACCACCCCCACCCCCCAGCAGTGCAGGGGCACCCTCCACCAGGCCCCCACTCATGCCTCCCACCCCCCACCCCCCCCAGCAGTGTGGGGCACCCTCCACCAGGCCCCCACCCATGTCTCCCACGAACCCCGTCCCCCAGCCACCATGGGCAGCCTCCACCAGGCCCCCACTCATGTCTCCCACCCACCCCACCCCCCAGCACTGTGGGGCACACTCCACCAGGCCCCCACCCATGTCTCCCACCACCCCTACCCCCCAGCTACCATGGGCAGCCTCCACCAGGCCCCCACTCATGTCTACCACCCACCCCACGCCCCAGCCACCATGGGCAGCCTCCACCAGGCCCCCACTCATGTCTCCCACCCACCCCCACCCCACAGCAGTGCAGGGGCAGCCTCCACCAGGCTCCCACCCATGTCTACCACCACCCCCACCCCCCAGCCACGATGGGCAGCCCCCACCAGGCTCCCACCCATGTCTCCCACCACCCCCACCCCCCAGCAGTGCAGGGGCACCCTCCACCAGGCCGCCACTCATGTCTCCCACCCCCCACCACCCCCAGCAGTATGGGGCACCCTCCACCAGGCCCCCACCCATGTCTCCCACCACCCCCACCCCCCAGCCACCATGGGCAGCCTCCACCAGGCCCCCACTCATGTCTCCCACCCACCCCACCCCCCAGCAATGTGGGGCACCCTCCAACAGGCCCCCACCCATGTCTCCCACCACCCCCAGCCACCATGGGCAGCCTCCACCAGGCCCCCACTCATGTCTACCACCCACCCCACCCCCCATCCACTATGGGCAGCCTCCACCAGGCCCCCACTCATGTCTACCACCCACCCCACCCCCCAGCACTGTGGGGCACCCTCCACCAGGCTCCCACCCATGTCTCCCACCACCCCCACCCCCCAGCCACCATGGGCAGCCTCCACCAGGCCCCCACTCATGTCGACCACCCACCCCACGCCCCAGCACTGTGGGGCACCCTCCACCAGGCTCCCACCCATGTCTACCACCACCCCACCCCCCAGCCACCATGGGCAGCCCCCAGCAGGCCCCCACTCATGTCTCCCACCCACCCCCCAGCAGTGCAGGGGCAGCCTCCACCAGGCTCCCACCCATGTCTACCACCACCCCCACCCCCCAGCCACCATGGGCAGCCCCCACCAGGCTCCCACCCATGTCTCCCACCACCCCCACCCCCCAGCAGTGCAGGGGCACCCTCCACCAGGCCCCCACTCATGCCTGGCACCCCCCACCCCCCCCAGCAGTGTGGGGCACCCTCCACCAGGCCCCCACCCATGTCTCCCACGACCCCCGTCCCCCAGCCACCATGGGCAGCCTCCACCAGGCCCCCACTCATGTCTCCCACCCACCCCACCCCCCAGCACTGTGGGGCACACTCCACCAGGCCCCCACCCATGTCTCCCACCACCCCTACCCCCCAGCTACCATGGGCAGCCTCCACCAGGCCCCCACTCATGTCTACCACCCACCCCACGCCCCAGCCACCATGGGCAGCCTCCACCAGGCCCCCACTCATGTCTCCCACCCACCCCCACCCCACAGCAGTGCAGGGGCAGCCTCCACCAGGCTCCCACCCATGTCTACCACCACCCCCACCCCCCAGCCACGATGGGCAGCCCCCACCAGGCTCCCACCCATGTCTCCCACCACCCCCACCCCCCAGCAGTGCAGGGGCACCCTCCACCAGGCCGCCACTCATGTCTCCCACCCCCCACCACCCCCAGCAGTATGGGGCACCCTCCACCAGGCCCCCACCCATGTCTCCCACCACCCCCACCCCCCAGCCACCATGGGCAGCCTCCACCAGGCCCCCACTCATGTCTCCCACCCACCCCACCCCCCAGCAATGTGGGGCACCCTCCAACAGGCCCCCACCCATGTCTCCCACCACCCCCAGCCACCATGGGCAGCCTCCACCAGGCCCCCACTCATGTCTACCACCCACCCCACCCCCCATCCACTATGGGCAGCCTCCACCAGGCCCCCACTCATGTCTACCACCCACCCCACCCCCCAGCACTGTGGGGCACCCTCCACCAGGCTCCCACCCATGTCTCCCACCACCCCCACCCCCCAGCCACCATGGGCAGCTTCCACCAGGCCCCTACTCATGTCTCCCACCCACCCCACCCCCCAGCACTGTGGGGCACCCTCCACCAGGCTCCCACCCAAGTCTACCACCACCCCCACCCCCCAGCCACCATGGGCAGCACCCACCAGGCCCCCACTCATGTCTCCCACCCACCCCCACCCCCCAGCAGTGCAGGGGCAGCCTCCACCAGGCTCCCACCCATGTCTACCACCACCCCCACCCCCCAGCCACCATGGGCAGCCTCCACCAGTCTCCCACCCATGTCTCCCACCACCCCCACCCCCCAGCATTGCAGGGGCACCCTCCACCATGCCCCCACTCATGTCTCCCACCCACCACACCCCCCAGCAGTGTGGGGCACCCTCCACCAGGCCCCCACCCATGTCTCCCAACACCCCCACCCCCCAGCCACCATGGGCAGCTTCCACCAGGCCCCCACTCATGTCTGCCACCCACCCCACCCCCCAGCACTGTGGGGCACCCTCCACCAGGCCCCCACCCATGTCTCCCACCACCCCCACCCCCCAGCCACCATGGGCAGCCTCCACCAGGCCCCCACTCATGTCTACCACCCACCCCACCCCCCAGCACTGTGGGGCACCCTCCACCAGACTCCCACACATGTCTCCCACCACCCCCACCCCCCAGCCACCATGGGCAGCCTCCACCAGGCCCCCACTCATGTCTCCCACCCACCCCACCCCCAGCACTGTGGGGCACCCTCCACCAGGCTTCCACCCATGTCTACCACCACCCCCACCCCCCAGCCACCATGGGCAGCCCCCACCAGGCCCCCACTCATGTCTCCCACCCCCACCCCCCAGCAGTGCAGGGGCACCCTCCACCAGGCCCCCACTCATGTCTCCCACCCCCCACCCCCCCAGCAGTGTGGGGCACCCTCCACCAGGCCCCCACCCATGTCTCCCACCACCCCCACCCCCCAGCACTGTGGGGCACCCTCCACCAGGCTCCCACCCATGTCTCCCACCACCCCCACCCCCCAGCCACCATGGGCAGCCTCCACCAGGCCCCTACTCATGTCTCCCACCCACCCCACCCCCCAGCAATGTGGGGCACCCTCCACCAGGCTCCCACCCAAGTCTACCACCACCCCCACCCCCCAGCCACCATGGGCAGCACCCACCAGGCCCCCACTCATGTCTCCCACCCACCCCCACCCCCCAGCAGTGCAGGGGCAGCCTCCACCAGGCTCCCACCCATGTCTACCACCACCCCCACCCCCCAGCCACCATGGGCAGCCTCCACCAGTCTCCCACCCATGTCTCCCACCACCCCCACCCCCCAGCATTGCAGGGGCACCCTCCACCATGCCCCCACTCATGTCTCCCATCCACCACACCCCCCAGCAGTGTGGGGCACCCTCCACCAGGCCCCCACCCATGTCTCCCAACACCCCCACCCCCCAGCCACCATGGGCAGCTTCCACCAGGCCCCCACTCATGTCTGCCACCCACCCCACCCCCCAGCACTGTGGGGCACCCTCCACCAGGCCCCCACCCATGTCTCCCACCACCCCCACCCCCCAGCCACCATGGGCAGCCTCCACCAGGCCCCCACTCATGTCTCCCACCCACCCCACCCCCCAGCACTGTGGGGCACCCTCCACCAGGCTCCCACCCATGTCTCCCACCACCCCCACCCCCCAGCCACCATGGGCAGCCTCCACCAGGACCCCACTCATGTCTACCACTCACCCCACCCCCCAGCCACCATGGGCAGCCTCCACCAGGCCACCACTCATGTCTCCCACCCACCCCCACCCCCCAGCAGTGCAGGGGCAGCCTCCACCAGGCTCCCACCCATGTCTACCACCACCCCCACTCCCCAGCCACCATGGGCAGCCCCCACCAGGCTCCCACCCATGTCTCCCACCACCCCCACCCCCCAGCAGTGCAGGGGCACCCTCCACCAGGCCCCCACTCATGTCTCCCACCCCCCACCCCCCCAGCAGTGTGAGGCACCCTCCACCAGGCCCCCACCCATGTCTCCCACCACCCCCACCCCCAGCCACCATGGGCAGCCTCCACCAGGCCCCCACTCATGTCTCCCACCCACCCCACCCCCCAGCACTGTGGGGCACACTCCACCAGGCCCCCACCCATGTCTCCCATCACCCCCACCCCCCAGCCACCATGGGCAGCCTCCACCAGGCCCCCACTCATGTCTCCCACCCACCCCACCCCCCAGCACTGTGGGGCACCCTCCACCAGGCTCCCACCCATGTCTACCACCACCCCCCAGCCACCATGGGCAGCCCCCACCAGGCCCCCACTCATGTTTCCCACCCACCCCCACCCCCCAGCAGTGCAGGGGCAGCCTCCACCAGGCCCCAACTCATGTCTCCCACCCACCCCACCCCCCAGCCACCATGGGCAGCCCCCACCAGGCTCCCACTCATGTCCCCTATCACCCCCACCCCCAGCAGTGTAGGGGCAGCCTCCTCCAGGACCCCACTCATGTCTACCACCCACCCCCACCCCCCAGCCACCGTGGGCAGCCCCCACCAGGCTCCCAGTCATGTCTCCCACCACCCCCATCCCCCAGCCACCATGGGCAGCCTCCACCAGACCCCCACTCATGTCTCCCACCCACCCCACCCCCCAGCACTGTGGGGCACCCTCCACCAGGCTCCCACCCATGTCTCCCACCACCCCCACCCCCCAGCCACCATGGGCAGCCTCCACCAGGCCCCCACTCATGTCTACCACCCACCCCATCCCCCAGCCATCATGGGCAGCCTCCACCAGGCCCCCACTCATGTCTCCCACCCACCCCCACCCCCCAGCAGTGCAGGGGCAGCCTCCACCAGGCTCCCACTCATGTCTACCACCACCCCACCCCCCAGCCACCATGGGCAGCCCCCACCAGGCTCCCACCCATGTCTCCCACCACCCCCACCCCCCAGCAGTGTAGGGGCACCCTCCACCAGGCCCCCACTCATGTCTCCCACCCCCCACAACCCCCCAGCAGTGTGGGGCATCCTCCACCAGGCCCCCACCCATGTCTCCCACCACCCCCACCCCCCAGCCACCATGGGCAGCCTCCACCAGGCCCCCACTCATGTCTGCCACCCACCCCACCCCCCAGCACTGTGGGGCACCCTCCAACAGGCTCCCACCCATGTCTACCACCACCCCCACCCCCCAGCCACCATGGGCAGCCCCCACCAGGCCCCCACTCATGTCTCCCACCCACCCCCACCCCCCAGCAGTGCAGGGGCAGCCTCCACCAGGACCCCACTCATGTCTCCCACCCACCCCACCCCCCAGCCACCATGGGCATCCCCCACCAGGCTCCCACTCATGTCCCCTATCACCCCCACCCCCAGCAGTGCAGAGGCAGCCTCCACCAGGCCCCCACTCATGTCTACCACCCACCCCCACCCCCCAGCCACCATGGGCAGCCCCCACCAGGCTCCCACCCATGTCTACCACCACCCCCACCCCCCAGCCACCATGGGCAGCCCCCACCAGGCCCCCACACATGTATACCACCCACCCCCACCCCCCAGCAGTGTAGGGGCAGCCTCCACCAGGCCCCCACTCATGTCTCCCACCCACCCCACCCCCCAGCCACCATGGGCAGCCCCCAGCAGGCTCCCACTCATGTCCCCTATCACCCCCACCCCCAGCAGTGCAGGGGCAGCCTCCACCAGGCCCCCACTCATGTCTACCACAGACCCCTACCCCCCAGCCACCATGGGCAGCCCCCACCAGGCTCCCACTCATGTCTCCCACCACCACCACCCCCCAGCCACCATGGGCAGCCTCCACCAGGCCCCCACTCATGTCGCCCACCCACCCCAACCCCCAGCACTGTGGGGCACCCTCCACCAGGCTCCCACCCATGTCTACCACCACCCCCACACCCCAGCCACCATGGGCAGCCCCCACCAGGCCCCCACTCATGTCTCCCACCCACCCCCACCCCCCAGCAGTGCAGGGGCAGCCTCCACCAGGCTCCCACCCATGTCTACCACCACCCTCACCCCCCAGCCACCATGGGCAGCCCCCACCAGGCTCCCACCCATGTCTCCCACCACCCCCACCCCCCAGCAGTGCAGGGGCACCCTCCACCAGGCCCCCACTCATGTCTCCCACCCCCCACCCCCTCCAGCAGTGTGGGGCACCCTCCACCAGGCCCCCACCCATGTCTCCCACCACCCCCACCCCCCAGCCACCATGGGCAGCCTCCACCAGGCCCCCACTCATGTCTCCCACCCACCCCACCCCCCAGCACTGTGGGGCACCCTCCAGCAGGCCCCCACCAATGTCTCCCACCACCCCCACCCCCCAGCCACCATGGGCAGCCTCCACCAGGCCCCCACTCATGTCTACCACCCACCCCACCCCCCAGCACTGTGGGGCACCCTCCACCAGGCTCCCACCCATGTCTACCACCACCCCCACCCCCCAGCCACCATGGGCAGCCCCCACCAGGCCCCCAATCATGTCTCCCACCCACCCCCACCCCCAGCAGTGCAGGGGCACCCTCTACCAGGCCCCCACTCATGTCTCCCACCCCCCACCCCCCCAGCAGTGTGGGGCACCCTACCCTCCACCAGGCCCCCACCCATGTCTCCCACCACCCCCACCCCCCAGCCACCATGGGCAGCCTCCACCAGGCCCCCACTCATGTCTCCCACCCACCCCACCCCCCAGCACTGTGGGGCACCCTCCACCAGGCCCCCACCCATGTCTCCCACCACCCCCACCCCCCAGCCACCATGGGCAGCCTCCACCAGGCCCCCACTCATGTCTCCCACCCACCCCACCCCCCAGCACTGTGGGGCACCCTCCACCAGGCTCCCACCCATGTCTACCACCACCCCCACCCCCCAGCCACCATGGGCAGCCCCCACCAGGCCCCCACTCATGTCTACCACCACCCCACCCCCCAGTCACCATGGGCAGCCCCCACCAGGCTCCCACCCATGTCTCCCACCACCCCCACCCCCCAGCAGTGCAGGGGCACCCTCCACCAGGCCCCCACTCATGTCTCCCACCCCCCACAACCCCCCAGCAGTGTGGGGCATCCTCCACCAGGCCCCCACCCATGTCTCCCACCACCCCCACCCCCCAGCCACCATGGGCAGCCTCCACCAGGCCCCCACTCATGTCTGCCACCCACCCCACCCCCCAGCACTGTGGGGCACCCTCCAACAGGCTCCCACCCATGTCTACCACCACCCCCACCCCCCAGCCACCATGGGCAGCCCCCACCAGGCCCCCACTCATGTCTCCCACCCACCCCCACCCCCCAGCAGTGCAGGGGCAGCCTCCACCAGGACCCCACTCATGTCTCCCACCCACCCCACCCCCCAGCCACCATGGGCATCCCCCACCAGGCTCCCACTCATGTCCCCTATCACCCCCACCCCCAGCAGTGCAGAGGCAGCCTCCACCAGGCCCCCACTCATGTCTACCACCCACCCCCACCCCCCAGCCACCATGGGCAGCCCCCACCAGGCTCCCACCCATGTCTACCACCACCCCCACCCCCCAGCCACCATGGGCAGCCCCCACCAGGCCCCCACACATGTATACCACCCACCCCCACCCCCCAGCAGTGTAGGGGCAGCCTCCACCAGGCCCCCACTCATGTCTCCCACCCACCCCACCCCCCAGCCACCATGGGCAGCCCCCAGCAGGCTCCCACTCATGTCCCCTATCACCCCCACCCCCAGCAGTGCAGGGGCAGCCTCCACCAGGCCCCCACTCATGTCTACCACAGACCCCTACCCCCCAGCCACCATGGGCAGCCCCCACCAGGCTCCCACTCATGTCTCCCACCACCACCACCCCCCAGCCACCATGGGCAGCCTCCACCAGGCCCCCACTCATGTCGCCCACCCACCCCAACCCCCAGCACTGTGGGGCACCCTCCACCAGGCTCCCACCCATGTCTACCACCACCCCCACCCCCCAGCCACCATGGGCAGCCCCCACCAGGCCCCCACTCATGTCTCCCACCCACCCCCACCCCCCAGCAGTGCAGGGGAAGCCTCCACCAGGCTCCCACCCATGTCTACCACCACCCTCACCCCCCAGCCACCATGGGCAGCCCCCACCAGGCTCCCACCCATGTCTCCCACCACCCCCACCCCCCAGCAGTGCAGGGGCACCCTCCACCAGGCCCCCACTCATGTCTCCCACCCCCCACCCCCTCCAGCAGTGTGGGGCACCCTCCACCAGGCCCCCACCCATGTCTCCCACCACCCCCACCCCCCAGCCACCATGGGCAGCCTCCACCAGGCCCCCACTCATGTCTACCACCCACCCCACCCCCCAGCACTGTGGGGCACCCTCCAGCAGGCCCCCACCAATGTCTCCCACCACCCCCACCCCCCAGCCACCATGGGCAGCCTCCACCAGGCCCCCACTCATGTCTACCACCCACCCCACCCCCCAGCACTGTGGGGCACCCTCCACCAGGCTCCCACCCATGTCTACCACCACCCCCACCCCCCAGCCACCATGGGCAGCCCCCACCAGGCCCCCAATCATGTCTCCCACCCACCCCCACCCCCAGCAGTGCAGAGGCACCCTCTACCAGGCCCCCACTCATGTCTCCCACTCCCCACCCCCCCAGCAGTGTGGGGCACCCTACCCTCCACCAGGCCCCCACCCATGTCTCCCACCACCCCCACCCCCCAGCCACCATGGGCAGCCTCCACCAGGCCCCCACTCATGTCTCCCACCCACCCCACCCCCCAGCACTGTTGGGCACCCTCCACCAGGCCCCCACCCATGTCTCCCACCACCCCCACCCCCCAGCCACCATGGGCAGCCTCCACCAGGCCCCCACTCATGTCTCCCACCCACCCCACCCCCCAGCACTGTGGGGCACCCTCCACCAGGCTCCCACCCATGTCTACCACCACCCCCACCCCCCAGCCACCATGGGCAGCCCCCACCAGGCCCCCACTCATGTCTCCCACCCACCCCCACCCCCCAGCAGTGCAGGGGCAGCCTCCACCAGGCCCCCACTCATGTCTCCCACCAACTCCACCCCCAGCCACCATGGGCAGCCCCCACCAGGCTTCCACTCATGTCCCCTATCACCCCCACCCCCAGCAGTGCAGTGGCAGCCTCCACCAGGCCCCCACTCATGTCTACCACCCACCCCCACCCCCCAGCCACCATGGGCAGCCCCCACCAGGCTCCCACTCATGTCTCCCACCACCCCCACCCCCCAGCCACCATGGGCAGCCTCCACCAGGCCCCCACTCATGTCTCCCACCCACCCCACCCCCTAGCACTGTGGGGCACCCTCCACCAGGCTCCCACCCATGTCTCCCACCACACCCACCCCCCAGCCACCATGGGCAGCCTCCACCAGGCCCCCACTCATGTCTACCACCCACCCCACCCCCCAGCCACCATGGGCAGCCTCCACCAGGCCCCCACTCATGTCTCACAAAGCAGTGCAGGGGCAGCCTCCACTAGGCTCCCACCCATGTCTACCACCGACCCCACCCCCCAGCCACCATGGGCAGCCCCCACCAGGCTCCCACCCATGTCTCCCACCACCCCCACCCCCCAGCAGTGCAGGGGCACCCTCCACCAGGCCCCCACTCATGTCTCCCACCCCCCACCCCCCCAGCAGTGTGGGGCACCCTCCACCAGGCCCCCACCCATGTCTCCCACCACCCCCACCCCCCAGCCACCATGGGCAGCCTCCACCAGGCCCCCACTCATGTCTCCCACCCACCCCATCCCCCAGCACTGTGGGGCACCCTCTACCAAGCCCCCACCCATGTCTCCCACCACCCCCACCCCCCAGCCACCATGGGCAGCCTCCACCAGGCCCCCACTCATGTCTCCCACCCACCCCACCCCCCAGCACTGTGGGGCACCCTCCACCAGGCTCCCACCCATGTCTACCACCACCCCCACCCCCCAGCCACCATGGTCAGCCCCCACCAGGCCCCCAATCATGTCTCCCACCCACCCCCACCCCCAGCAGTGCAGAGGCACCCTCCACCAGGCCCCCACTCATGTCTCCCACCCCCCACCCCCCAGCAGTGTGGAGCACCCTCCACCAGGCCCCCACCCATGTCTCCCACCACCCCCACCCCCCAGCCACCATGGGCAGCCTCCACCAGGCCCCCACTCATGTCTCCCACCCCCCAGCACTGTGGGGCACCCTCCACCAGGCCCCCACCCATGTCTCCCACCACCCCCACCCCCCAGCCACCATGGGCAGCCTCCACCAGGCCCCCACTCATGTCTCCCACCCACCCCACCCACCAGCACTGTGGGGCACCCTCCACCAGGCTCCAACCCATGTCTACCACCACCCCCACCCCCCAGCCACCATGGGCAGCCCCCACCAGGCCCCCACTCATGTCTCCCACCCGCCCCCACCCCCCAGCAGTGCAGGGGCACCCTCCAACAGGCCCCCACTCATGTCTACCACCCCCCACCCCCCCAGCAGTGTGGAGCACCCTCCACCAGGCCCCCACCCATGTCTCCCACCACCCCCACCCCCCAGCCACCATGGGCAGCCTCCACCAGGCCCCCACTCATGTCTCCCACCCACCCCACCCCCCAGCACTGTGGGGCACCCTCCACCAGGCCCCCACCCATGTCTCCCACCACCCCCACCCCCCAGCCACCATGGGCAGCCTCCACCAGGCCCCCCTCATGTCTCCCACCCACCCCACCCCCCAGCACTGTGGGGCACCCTCCACCAGGCTCCCACCCATGTCTACCACCACCCCCACCCCCCAGCCACCATGGGCAGCCCCCACCAGGCCCCCACTCATGTCTCCCACCCACACCACCCCCCAGCCACCATGGGCAGCCCCCACCAGGCTCCCACTCATTTCCCCTATCACCCCCACCCCCAGCAGTGCAGGGGCAGCCTCCACCAGGCCCCCACTCATGTCTACCACCCACCCCCACCCCCCAGCCACCATGAGCAGCCCCCACCAGGCTCCCACCCATGTCTACCACCACCCCACCCCCCCAGCCACCATGGGCAGCCCCCACCAGGCCCCCACTCATGTCTACCACCCACCCCCACCCCCCAGCAGTGCAGGGGCAGCCTCCACCAGGCCTCCACTCATGCCTACAACCCACCCCCACCCCCCAGTCACCATGGGCAGCCCCCACCAGGCTCCCACTCATGTCTCCCACCACCCCCACCCCCCACCCACCATGGGCAGCCCCCACCAGGCCCCCACTCATGCCTCCCACCCACCCCACCCCCCAGCACTGTGGGGCACCCTCCACCAGGCTCCCACCCATGTCTCCCACCACCCCCACCCCCCAGCCACCATGGGCAGCCTCCACCAGGCCCCCACTCATGTCTACCACACACCCCACCCCCCAGCCACCATGGGCAGCCTCCACCAGGCCCCCACTCATGTCTCCCACCCACCCCCACCCCCCAGCAGTGCAGGGGTAGCCTCCACCAGGCTCCCACCCATGTCTACCACCGACCCCACCCCCCAGCCACCATGGGCAGCCCCCACCAGGCTCCCACCCATGTCTCCCACCACCCCCACCCCCCAGCAGTGCAGGGGCACCCTCCACCAGGCCCCACCTCATGTCTCCCACCCCCCACCCCCCCCAGCAGTGTGGGGGCACCCTCCACCAGGCCCCCACCCATGTCTCACACCACCCCCACCCCCAGCCACCATGGGCAGCCTCCACAGGCCCCCACTCATGTCTCCCACCCACCCATCCCCCCAGCACTGTGGGGCACCCTCTACCAAGCCCCCACCCATGTCTCCCACCACCCCCACCCCCCAGCCACCATGGGCAGCCTCCACCAGGCCCCCACTCATGTCTCCCACCCACCCCACCCCCCAGCACTGTGGGGCACCCTCCACCAGGCTCCCACCCATGTCTACCACCACCCCCACCCCCAGCCACCATGGGCAGCCCCCACCAGGCCCCCACTCTGTCTACCACCACCCCACCCCCCAGTCACCATGGGCAGCCCCCAACAGGCTCCCACCCATGTCTCCCACCACCCCCACCCCCAGCAGTGCAGGGGCACCCTCCACCAGGCCCCCACTCATGTCTCCCACCCCCCACAACCCCCCAGCAGTGTGGGGCATCCTCCACCAGGCCCCCACCCATGTCTCCCACCACCCCCACCCCCCAGCCACCATGGGCAGCCTCCACCAGGCCCCCACTCATGTCTGCCACCCACCCCACCCCCCAGCACTGTGGGGCACCCTCCAACAGGCTCCCACCCATGTCTACCACCACCCCCACCCCCAGCCACCATGGGCAGCCCCCACCAGGCCCCACTCATGTCTCCCACCCACCCCCACCCCCCAGCAGTGCAGGGGCAGCCTCCACCAGGACCCCACTCATGTCTCCCACCCCACCCCACCCCCCAGCCACCATGGGCATCCCCCACCAGGCTCCCACTCATGTCCCCTATCACCCCCACCCCCAGCAGTGCAGAGGCAGCCTCCACCAGGCCCCCACTCATGTCTACCACCCACCCCCACCCCCAGCCACCATGGGCAGCCCCCACCAGGCTCCCACCCATGTCTACCACCACCCCCACCCCCCAGCCACCATGGGCAGCCCCCACCAGGCCCCCACACATGTATACCACCCACCCCCACCCCCCAGCAGTGTAGGGGCAGCCTCCACCAGGCCCCCACTCATGTCTCCCACCCACCCCACCCCCCAGCCACCATGGGCAGCCCCCAGCAGGCTCCCACTCATGTCCCCTATCACCCCCACCCCCAGCAGTGCAGGGGCAGCCTCCACCAGGCCCCCACTCATGTCTACCACAGACCCCTACCCCCAGCCACCATGGGCAGCCCCCACCAGGCTCCCACTCATGTCTCCCACCACCACCACCCCCCAGCCACCATGGGCAGCCTCCACCAGGCCCCCACTCATGTCGCCCACCCACCCCAACCCCCAGCAACTGTGGGGCACCCTCCACCAGGCTCCCACCCATGTCTACCACCACCCCCACCCCCCAGCCACCATGGGCAGCCCCCACCAGGCCCCCACTCATGTCTCCCACCCACCCCCACCCCCCAGCAGTGCAGGGGAAGCCTCCACCAGGCTCCCACCCATGTCTACCACCACCCTCACCCCCCAGCCACCATGGGCAGCCCCCACCAGGCTCCCACCCATGTCTCCCACCACCCCCACCCCCCAGCAGTGCAGGGGCACCCTCCACCAGGCCCCCACTCATGTCTCCCACCCCCCACCCCCCTCCAGCAGTGTGGGCACCCTCCACCAGGCCCCCACCCATGTCTCCCACCACCCCACCCCCCAGCCACCATGGGCAGCCTCCACCAGGCCCCCACTCATGTCTACCACCCACCCCACCCCCCAGCACTGTGGGGCACCCTCCAGCAGGCCCCCACCAATGTCTCCCACCACCCCCACCCCGTAGCCACCATGGGCAGCCTCCACCAGGCCCCCACTCATGTCTACCACCCACCCCACCCCCCAGCACTGTGGGGCACCCTCCACCAGGCTCCCACCCATGTCTACCACCACCCCCACCCCCCAGCCACCATGGGCAGCCCCCACCAGGCCCCAATCATGTCTCCCACCCACCCCCACCCCCAGCAGTGCAGAGGCACCCTCTACCAGGCCCCCACTCATGTCTCCCACTCCCCACCCCCCCAGCAGTGTGGGGCACCCTACCCTCCACCAGGCCCCCACCCATGTCTCCCACCACCCCACCCCCCAGCCACCATGGGCAGCCTCCACCAGGCCCCCACTCATGTCTCCCACCCACCCCACCCCCCAGCACTGTTGGGCACCCTCCACCAGGCCCCCACCCATGGCTCCCACCACCCCCACCCCCCAGCCACCATGGGCAGCCTCCACCAGGCCCCCACTCATGTCTCCCACCCACCCCACCCCCCAGCACTGTGGGGCACCCTCCACCAGGCTCCCACCCATGTCTACCACCACCCCCACCCCCCCAGCCACCATGGGCAGCCCCCACCAGGCCCCCACTCATGTCTCCCACCCACCCCCACCCCCCAGCAGTGCAGGGGCAGCCTCCACCAGGCCCCCACTCATGTCTCCCACCAACTCTCACCCCCAGCCACCATGGGCAGCCCCCACCAGGCTTCCACTCATGTCCCCTATCACCCCCACCCCCCAGCAGTGCAGTGGCAGCCTCCACCAGGCCCCCCACTCATGTCTACCACCCACCCCCACCCCCCAGCCACCATGGGCAGCCCCCACCAGGCTCCCACTCATGTCTCCCACCACCCCCACCCCCCAGCCACCATGGGCAGCCTCCACCAGGCCCCCACTCATGTCTCCCACCCACCCCACCCCCTAGCACTGTGGGGCACCCTCCACCAGGCTCCCACCCATGTCTCCCACCCACCCACCCCCCAGCCACCATGGGCAGCCTCCACCAGGCCCCCACTCATGTCTACCACCCACCCCACCCCCCAGCCACCATGGGCAGCCTCCACCAGGCCCCCCCACTCCATGTCTCACAAAGCAGTGCAGGGGCAGCCTCCACTAGGCTCCCACCCATGTCTACCACCGACCCCACCCCCCAGCCACCATGGGCAGCCCCCACCAGGCTCCCACCCATGTCTCCCACCACCCCCACCCCCCAGCAGTGCAGGGGCACCCTCCACCAGGCCCCCACTCATGTCTCCCACCCCCCACCCCCCCAGCAGTGTGGGGCACCCTCCACCAGGCCCCCACCCATGTCTCCCACCACCCCCACCCCCCAGCCACCATGGGCAGCCTCCACCAGGCCCCCCTCATGTCTCCCACCCACCCCATCCCCAGCACTGTGGGGCACCCTCTACCAAGCCCCCACCCATGTCTCCCACCACCCCCACCCCCCAGCCACCATGGGCAGCCTCCACCATGGCCCCACTCATGTCTCCCACCCACCCCACCCCCCAGCACTGTGGGGCACCCTCCACCAGGCTCCCACCCATGTCTACCACCACCCCCACCCCCCAGCCACCATGGTCAGCCCCCACCAGGCCCCCAATCATGTCTCCCACCCACCCCCACCCCCAGCAGTGCAGAGGCACCCTCCACCAGGCCCCCACTCATGTCTCCCACCCCACCCCCCAGCAGTGTGGAGCACCCTCCACCAGGCCCCAACCCATGTCTCCCACCACCCCCACCCCCCAGCCACCATGGGCAGCCTCCACCAGGCCCCCACTCATGTCTCCCACCCACCCCACCCCCAGCACTGTGGGGCACCCTCCACCAGGCCCCCACCCATGTCTCCCACCACCCCCACCCCCCAGCCACCATGGGCAGCCTCCCACCAGGCCCCCACTCATGTCTCCCACCCACCCCACCCACCAGCACTGTGGGGCACCCTCCACCAGGCTCCAACCCATGTCTACCACCACCCCCACCCCCCAGCCACCATGGGCAGCCCCCACCAGGCCCCCACTCATGTCTCCCACCCGCCCCCACCCCCCAGCAGTGCAGGGGCACCCTCCAACAGGCCCCCACTCATGTCTACCACCCCCCACCCCCCCAGCAGTGTGGAGCACCCTCCACCAGGCCCCCACCCATGTCTCCCACCACCCCCACCCCCCAGCCACCATGGGCAGCCTCCACCAGGCCCCCACTCATGTCTCCCACCCACCCCACCCCCCAGCACTGTGGGGCACCCTCCACCAGGCCCCCACCCATGTCTCCCACCACCCCCACCCCCCAGCCACCATGGGCAGCTCCACCAGGCCCCCACTCATGTCTCCCACCCACCCCACCCCCCAGCACTGTGGGGCACCCTCCACCAGGCTCCCACCCATGTCTACCACCACCCCCACCCCCCAGCCACCATGGGCAGCCCCCACCAGGCCCCCACTCATGTCTCCCACCCACACCACCCCCCAGCCACCATGGGCAGCCCCCACCAGGCTCCCACTCATTTCCCCTATCACCCCCACCCCCAGCAGTGCAGGGGCAGCCTCCACCAGGCCCCCACTCATGTCTACCACCCACCCCCACCCCCAGCCACCATGAGCAGCCCCCACCAGGCTCCCACCCATGTCTACCACCACCCCACCCCCCCAGCCACCATGGGCAGCCCCCACCAGGCCCCCACTCATGTCTACCACCCACCCCCACCCCCAGCAGTGCAGGGGCAGCCTCCACCAGGCCTCACTCATGTCTACAACCCACCCCCACCCCCCAGTCACCATGGGCAGCCCCCACCAGCTCCCACTCATGTCTCCCACCACCCCCACCCCCCAGCCACCATGGGCAGCCCCCACCAGGCCCCCACTCATGCCTCCCACCCACCCCACCCCTCAGCACTGTGGGGCACCCTCCACCAGGCTCCCACCCATGTCTCCCACCACCCCCACCCCCCAGCCACCATGGGCAGCCTCCACCAGGCCCCCACTCATGTCTACCACACACCCCACCCCCCAGCCACCATGGGCAGCCTCCACCAGGCCCCCACTCATGTCTCCCACCCACCCCCACCCCCCAGCAGTGCAGGGGTAGCCTCCACCAGGCTCCCACCCATGTCTACCACCGACCCCACCCCCCAGCCACCATGGGCAGCCCCACCAGGCTCCCACCCATGTCTCCCACCACCCCCACCCCCCAGCAGTGCAGGGGCACCCTCCACCAGGCCCCACCTCATGTCTCCCACCCCCACCCCCCCCAGCAGTGTGGGGCACCCTCCACCAGGCCCCCACCCATGTCTCACACCACCCCCACCCCAGCCACCATGGGCAGCCTCCACCAGGCCCCCACTCATGTCTCCCACCCACCCCATCCCCCAGCACTGTGGGGCACCCTCTACCAAGCCCCCACCCATGTCTCCCACCACCCCCCACCCCCCAGCCACCATGGGCAGCCTCCACCAGGCCCCCACTCATGTCTCCCCACCCACCCCACCCCCAGCACTGTGGGGCACCCTCCACCAGGCTACCACCCATGTCTACCACCACCCCCACCCCCCAGCCACCATGGGCAGCCCCCACCAGGCCCCCAATCATGTCTCCCACCCACCCCCACCCCCCAGCTACAGGGGCACCCTCCACCAGGCCCCCACTCATGTCTCCCACCCCCCCACCCCCCCAGCAGTGTGGGGGCACCCTCCACCAGGCCCCCACCCATGTCTCCCACCACCCCCACCCC